>NW_027362769.1:99808778-104608778 GCF_046119375.1 Phyllobates terribilis | reverse complement strand
ACCAAGGAGGAACCGAGCAGAGGGACCAGGTGCTACTCCAGGACAGACCCCGGACACGGCTGTTGACCCACACAGGGGAATACAGGAACAGACTGGTAGGCTGGCACACAGACTGGTGGGTATAGGCAGGCACGACTGGTATGCAGGCAGGCGGGTATGCAGGCAGGGGGGTACAGGCAAGCACAGCTAGAGTGCAGACAGGGAAGCACTAGCAGGTAGGAACACAGGCGGGATAGGACCCAGTACACACTGGGACTCAGGAACAATACAGGCAGAGGGGTACAGGCAAGCACAGCTAGAGTGCAGACAGGGAGGCACTAGCAGGTAGGGACACTGGCGGGATAGGACCCAGTACACACTGGGACTCAGGAACAGAACCACAGATGTGGCGGACAAACACAGCAGAGTGAGGCCGCCCAGAGAGGTGAGCGAGAACAGGGCAGGACAAGGCCGCCTGGAGCGGTGAGCAAGAGTAGAGCAGGACAAGGCCGCCAGGAGCGGTGAACAAAGGATCAGAGCTGAGCGAGACTGCTGGAGCAGTGAGCAAGAGTAAAGCAGGACGAGGCCGCCTGGAGCGGTGAGCAAGAGTGGAGCGAGACTGCCGGAGCAGCGAGCAAAAGGGTCAGAGCGGAGCAAGGCTGCCGGAGCAGTGAGCAAAGGAGTCAGAGCAGACTAGAACCGCCGGAGCGGTGAGCAAAGGAGTCAGAGCAGACTAGAACCGCCGGAGCGGTGAGCAAAGGAGTCAGAGCAGGCTAGAACCGCCGGAGCGGTGAGCAAAGGAGTCAGAGCAGGCTAGAACCGCCGGAGCGGTGAGCAAAGGAGTCAGAGCAGGCTAGAACCGCCGGAGCGGTGAGCAAAGGAGTCAGAGCAGGCAAGGCTGAGTAGGGGGGACAGGGCTCTGTTCACACGGAACAGACAGGAAGGGAAAGGCAGAGCCAGACACCCACAGGGTACTTGCAGTGAAGTAGCGAGTGGACCACAAACTCACAAACGGGAGTACAGAGACAACAGGCAGGAGTTAGGTACGAGTTCAGACTCTGCAGAAAAAGGAAAGGAACAGACATAGAGAAAAGACAGATGAAAGATAGGAGAGAGTACAGACTGGAACTGAGTGTACGGACGAGACCGACACAGGAGCGGGACACAGGAGCGGGTCTGGGAATACGGCCCCCAGAGAGGCGGGACGAACAGGCAAGGAGCGTGTTCAGACAGGACAGACAAGATACAGGAGCAGGTCTGGGTAATCGGCCCCCAGAGAGGCGGGACGAACAGGCAAGGAGCGTGTTCAGACAGGACAGACAAGATACAGGAACGGGTCTAGGTAATCGGCCCCTAGAAGGCGGGAGGAACAGGCTAGGAGCGTGTTCAGACAGGACTGGAAATACAGCCTCCAGGAAAGGCAGCAGGCAAGAGTACACAGACAGGACTCAGTTCAGACACGGGAACTGATACCGCAAGGCAGGAGACATAGACAGGACTCAGTTCAGACACGGGAACTGATACCGCAAGGCAGGAGACATAGACAGGACTCAGTTCAGACACGGGAACTGATACCGCAAGACAGGAGACAAAGAACGGGACCTGGCACCTTCAGAGTGAAAGCACACACTGAATGAAACACTATGCTCAGGCAGGGATAGATGGGAGCAGCTGAGCTATATACCAGGTGACAGACAGCAATAGGCTGAGGACGCACAAGGGGTGTGACCCACAGCAGGTACAAAAAGCAGGAAGTGATCGGGCGCCGCCCTTAAGCAGCAGAAACAGACACAAACAGACAGCATGGAGGGAAGCCAGAGAGACATTCTGGACTGGAGATCAAGTGCGCGCTCTTGCACAGTGGGAGATGGACCACCATGCAAGGACGCCGCCAGGTATGTTACACATTAGACAATAATTCTCAACAACTTTATCACAAGGGAAGTTTGCCTGCTGTTGTTGTATTCCATGGAATCTCTATCCAAAGTCGAAGTAACTCCAACATTCCAGGGAACCATGGATGGGAGACACTGCCCTAATACAAAAAAAGATTCAACTTTTTACATGGTTTAAAGCCTTTAAATAAATTGTACCCTTATTTCTGCTTGTTGGGACCAGGACAGTAGTCTCAGGTTGTGAATGACTTGAGGCTTCCTACTTTGCAACAAATTTTGGTTAACCAGGGTTGTAGCAAGGTCTTAACTATGTTCAAGCACCAAATCTGAATATCTGGCCAAGGTAAATGGACTGGTTGGGGCCTCCCTACGCAATACCAAGCATCCATGACACATGTCTGTCAGCTACCCTCCTCCTGAATATGCCCTTGACAACTACAAACTAATTTTTGTGTAAATACTTTGCTTTCTAATTGATATTTTCCTATAATTAGACACAATATACATATGAAGTGTTAATCAGAACTGATGCAGATATCAGTGTAAAGGATGACAGGGGCTGGGCTATATGACGTAATTATTATTAATTACAGCAGTTAATTATTCCCACAGCTTTAGTTGAAGAAAACAGACACTTTCTAGGTCTGTGATAAACAATAGTCATCTGAAATTGATTATTGAGAAAATCCACCACATTGTGATTATATAACAAGCCACTAGAGTATAGCTCTGTCCTCCAAGAACCTTGATTGATTTATTATATCTCAATCTATCATTTCACATCCATTACTCTCCTATGAGTCTTTGTAAATACAGAGTTTTTTTAATTTTTGTAGAGAACTCTATTTTTAATTTTGAAATTTTTAGCTCCTGCATTTCTTGTGTTACTAAGAGGATCAGAAACTCATGAAACACAAGGCTAGCTTCTGTATTTTGCAGCCGTAAAATAATTTCATCTCTTCCTTCATCATCTTAGCTTTTCTTGTCCATTGGGATCTAATCAGAGAGATGCCCCAGGTTAAGAAAGCTGCTTAATTGGACCCCATGAGAAGATAAGCGATAACAGGAACCAGCAGAGAAGTCTCTTTCTTTATATATAATTGATCAGATTGGAATTGTGTTTTTTCTCTAGAACACAGGATTTAAACTAAACAAAATAATATCATTTTATGGTTAGGCACTGCAGCTATTGACTGGCAAATACTTCAATAATATCAATGGTGAGTGAGAAATCTACATATTCACAGTGACCATGTGTATAGTGATGGGCAAACCCGAACAGTAAAATTCAGGGTCCGTACCCAACACCTAGTGTTCGGGCACAGACCTCAAACACGGACTTCTCCAGGAAGTCTGTGTCACTGCCCGAACATCAGCTGTTTCCCACAGCGTGTGAGCCAGCAGCTCTGACAGGCATCGGCTGATGAGAGTACTACTCTCATCAGCACACTCCTGCTGTCGCTGATAGCAGCGAGAGCAGGCGCCGCTGATGAGAGTATGCATCAGCCGGCACCTGTGCTATAAATAAATAATAATAAAAATTACACGGGGTCACTTCTAATTTTGATAACCAACACAGGCAAAACCGAGAATAGAAGGGTCCCCATGCCGCTTTTTTAAAGTATTTAAATAAATAATTTTAAAAAATGATGTGCGGTCCCCCCTACTTTTGACAACCAGCCAAGCTAAAAAAAGTCAGCTGGGGGCTGGTATTCTCTGACTGGGAAGGGGCTATAGACATTGGCCCTCCCCAGCCTTAAAATAGCCCACAGCCACCCCAGAAAAGGCACATCTATTAGATGTGCCAATTCTGATGCTTTGCCTGGCTCTTCCCACTTGCCCTGGTGGGGTGGCAAATAGGGAAATAAGGTTGGGGTTGATGTCAGCTTTGTATTGCCAGCTGACATCAAGACCACGGGTTAATAATGGAGAGGCATCTATAAGATACCCCCATTATTAACCCCATAGTAAGTTTTGAAATAAACACACAGCAAGAATAAAATGCTTTATTTCAAATAAAACTCAACTCCCTGTTTTACACATTTATCTAAAAATAAAAAACACAGTTATGCTCACCTTTACGCCTAATTCATTGAAGCCAATGTCCCCTGTAAAAAAACTAAAATAATAAATAACAATGTGCCTCACCTGTCCGACTTGAAGATAATCCTCCGATTTCCTTGTCATCTGTAAAAAAAACAAAAATAATAAACAACCATATCCCTCACCTGTGCGACTTGAAAATAATCCATACTGTCTCATGCCATAATCCATCTGTGCGGCATTTGGTTTTCAAAATGAACGGTAGCATGATGCTATCATTCATGCTGAAAACCAGGGGTGAATGAGCTGCTGCGAGTGGGCCAATGACCTGCGGTGACTTCAATGATATCACCGTTAGCACCGTGAGAAAAATATCATGGTGCTAGCTGTGATCTCACTGAGCTCAGCGCAAGCACCGGTCAAATTTTCTCACAGTGAACACCGGTGAACTTGGGTGTGTATTTTACTGTACTTGTTAATAAATAAAAAAATAAATGAAAAAAATGGCATGGGGTACGCCGTAATTTTCATAAGCAGCAGAGGGAAAGCCAACAGCTGGGGGCTGATGTTAATATTCTGGGAACAGGCCAATAGCCATAAAAGTTTGCAGGCTATTAATATCAGCTGACAGCCGTTTGCTTAGCCTTTACTGATTATTATAGGGGAGACACCCAAAAAATATGATGTGGGGTCCCCCCTATATTCACTAACCAGCAAAGGCTAAACAGAGCTGCGGACTGATATTAATAGCCTAGGAAGGGGTATGGTTATTGGCCCCCTCCCACACTAAAAACATCAGCTCTCAGCCACCCAAGAAATAGCACATCCATGTCATTGGCTTTGTATTGTCTATAAGACGACCCCATTACTAACCCCATAATCAAATTGTAATAAAGACACAGCAAGAATAAAGGCTTTTAATTGAAATAATAACACCGATTCCTTTATTTGAAATAAAAATAAAAAAGCAAAGTTATACTCACTTTTGACGCTTAATTCACTGAAGCTCATGTCACCTGTAAAAGACAAAAAATAAAAAAAAAACATATTCCTCACCTGTCTGATAAGCATATAATCCATATGCGTCCACGATGATCCAGATGATTTGGAGAGCAGTCACTGATGTGACTGCTTTCCACGCCAGTCGGAACACACTGAGACAGGAGCGTGACAACTTTCAGAGCCAATCAGAGCCTGTGTTTGCCACGCTGTCATGCAGATGACAACGCGGCAAACAACCAATGCTCGGGCCCCCCATTCATTTGAATGGGGTTCGGGTTTGGGTACCATTCTGGTACCCGAACCGAACTTTTTTTTAGATGTTCAACAGAACCTGCCAGACCCAAACATCCACGGGTTCGCCCATCACTACACGTGTACTTATTTATCAAAGTATTAGGAAAGCATTCTGAAAATACGTAAATTGTTATTAGTGGGGTGTAGCTACGCGGCTGGGGAGTTTCAAGCCCCAGGTATTGGGTAACAGGTGTCTGCTGCCACGCACATCTCTCTACAATGAACAGGGGATTTAGATACAAGCCTAGGATTTTCAACTGAATATTTATATTTGGCTTGTAAACAGAGATGGATAACGGTACTGTGGGCTCTTGGTTCCATTGAGAGTAAGTCACCCCTAGTAGCCTTATAATGATGAGGCTACAACCCTAATAAACAAGGGTCTATGCATAGATATATAGTAAACAAACAGATTATTCACAAGCATATAGTTAGTAGAACACTTTTTCCCTAGATTCTTCTATTATGTACCAGCGCATAGACATGATATCAAAACCTCAGCAAAGATACAGTCCCAAAACCAAGATTAGAACATAAATCAGATACAGTAACAGTACCTAGCCTAGAGCATAAATACATAACAGATCCAAGTTTACTACATATCAAGCAGGCTGCAAATACAGGGGAAATTAGTTCTTAGTAGTTTAATAGTTCTGGAAAAAATGGTGATTCATCCAGTGCAAATTCTGCTCAAATTGGGATGTTGGGCTGAAAGTACAACACCTATTGAAGCCTGTATTAAAGCAGCTGCAGCAACTTCACCCCTTTGCAACACTGAATTCAATGGCAATCTGATAAGTGACCACTTTAGCAGAAAAATGGGATTCTTGGAGGCACTTTTGTAATAAAGTCCATGTTCCATTAAATGTTGTAAGGTTGCAGCCAGACAGGTCATGGACAGGAAGTATGTGTCCCCAAGGTGCCAAGCCTTGGTGATGTAGGACTCAGAAAAGAAGCCTCCAGCACACATAGTGCTGAGAGGCGTTTAATGGGCCCGGATTATAGGGCCTGGTTTTACGAGCAGCTGAAAGAGCTGTGTGAGATCAGCTGCTCACTTACCTCCGGTCCAAGTCTTGGAAGGACTGATTTAAGACAGTTGCGCCTGTCTTAGTCTGTATTTGTGTTATGCAAGGTGAGCAGGGCATTGCATGTGCTGCTCAGACCTGCTGAAGTCCAGGAAAAGCACTTAATTTAAACGGCTGAGGCCGTGCTGTATATGGACTTGTTATTTTGAGTTTGGTTCTGTTACATAATTTTTGTGCCGAAAAAGGCTGTTTTGTGTTTGCTTCATGAGTGGTTTATGCTGTCAAAATAAACCAGTCTGGATTCTCTGACGAAAACGCTTTGTGTGCCTACCTCAACCATAGCTGAGTGAGTACAAAACCCTACAATGTGCATTTAAACCTTTTAAAATTTTATTTAAAATAGGGTATACACTAATCAAGATGCCTGGTCACTACCATCCCCTTTGTGGCATCTCCCGGTAGGCGGGTCTTATTTTGGTAAGAGCTATTTTCACACTGTTCCTTTTTTATATGGGACACATATTGCGGACTTGTGGGAGCCGGTGTTCCCTAGTACTTTGATATGTATGTGTCATGGATCTACCTGAATTGATCAGGTGATCCGTTTTTCTTAGAGCGCTGATGTTACTTCTATTTATGGACCCTCTGACGTAATTTGCCATATACCCTGGTACCTTGCACCTTTTGTCCATTAATTATTATGGTGTTGAAATATTTATATATGTGTAAATTTTTATAACATTTTGACCTAATAAAATTCGTATGTTTTAGCCACCTTCACTCATGATCTTGCTAGTAAATGTAAAGGGGATGTAAATAAAAAGTAGATTTCATCGCCTTTAGAGACCCCATTTTTCAAACTATTACGAGCAAAGATCCAGTAACAAAAACAAAACCAATATCAATGGATAGATAAGATAACCGCTCATCTCTGCTGGCTCTCTCATAAACAGGAGCGCTCCTTTGATCCTCCATTCAGTCATTTGTTTTTGCTTTTTACTACTACGCCCTATTGTTATGACATTACATACCTGTGCCTCATATTACTTGCTTATTTTAATTCTCTTGCCCTCCTCTAAAATGGCCCCTCTAGCACAATGGCAATGATAGTTAGATCATTGCCATTGATTCTCCATAGTTTTTCACTTCACTTAAACCCCTCTCAGCCCTCCCACCCCACCACTCCCTGAGGAAGCTCGTGTGAAACGCGCGTTGGTGTGTGGAGCGGCTGCAGTGCATTCACCATGAACCCGGCTCAGTATGTTTACCTTTTATTGTATTCATTGGATCTTATATAGGTTTGTTATTACCTTATATCACTCTCCTTACATTTTTTAGTGTCTCTATGGCTTCAATGGCACATGCATTTGAATTATTACTTTCTGGCCATTAACACTACTTAACTCTTTTGGGAAATACATCCTATACATTTTGCTTTTACTTAGTAATTTGTGTTTTTCCCTCGGGTATAATTATTTTGTATGGTTAACCCCTTTATTACACATTTTTTATTATTAATTGTTTTCATTTATTTTATCATTCATGGTTCATGGTGTCGACTGTCCTTCGCTTCCTTTTTAGTTTGTGTTTTTATCCTTGTCTTTTACATGTTTTTTATGGTTTGTCAATTGGTATTTTCTGGAAAAAAATTACCCTTGTTTTTGATTTACAATTGTCTATTGTTTATTCAATGTAGATTATCCAGGTTTCAATATTGTCAGTATGGTGATACTAAATTTCTAAGGGTTTTTTTGTACAATGCAATTAAAGTGGTTAAAAATATTACATACGCTGTTTTGATTGCTTTTATTTAGTGTTGAGCCACCCCCGTAGTGTTCAAGTTCGGTTCGGTTCGTCGAACACCCGTGTGTTCGCCGAACTGTTCGTCGAACTGTTCGTCGAACACCTTCGAACACCGTTAAAACCAATGGCAGGCAAACAAAAACACACAGAAAACACCTTCAAAGGTGTCCAAAAGCTGACAAACTGCTCAGAAGACACAACTAACACATGGAAAAGTGACAAGTACATATAGTCATGCGAAAAGAAAAGAGGTGGAGGAGTAAAAGGAGGGGGAGACACAGATATAGGCATGTCATGCCCTTCTAAAATCCAAAAAGTGAGAAGCCGACACGTTCAGTCTGCTCCTGCCCGTGCCACCTCCGTGTCGCCGGGTTTGAGCCAGAGCCGCGGTGAACCCTGACGGCCAGCCCCCCTCTCCCAATACTGGTGCCTGTCCGCTGGTGGGTCGAGCGAGCCCCCCTGTGGTGGAGGCAGCTCTAAGCTTTTTAATTTAAATTGTCTCTCTAATTTGAATGAATACACTTTAAATCCATTTACAAGGATCTATTGGAGGGCAAGTCTCATGCCAGCAGCCGCGTAATTCCAGCTCCAGTAGCGTCCACTAAAGCTGCTGCAGTTAAAAAGCTTTTATAAGGATCGAGCTCGGCTGTCCACCGCAAGGCATCCTACTGCCAGTCCCAGCCCCTATGCCTTGGGGTGCCTCCTGATGCTCTTCACTGAGTATCCCGTGGTCCCGAAGCATTTCCTTTGAAAAAATTAAGTGTCCAAACTACAGGTGGTGTAGTTTGCTTAACATCCGGGATAATCCGCTGACTAGCAGACACTGCTACTAGGCACAAAGTATTTCCTGGGCTAGATGCAGTTAAAAATTTGTAATTAGATACTCTCGTTGGATGCTGAGAAAGCATTCCATAGAGTCTCCTCGCACGCCATATATGATTCTCTTAAAAAGCTTGGGGTAGGGGTCTAGGGGACCCTTTTATAGCCAAAATCACGGCCCTGTATCACAATACGTCACCTAGGCTGAAGATAAATGGAACTGTAGCACCCTGAGGGCTCGGTTGCTACAGAGGTATTGCACCTCACCCAGAGGTGTGATATCTCACTCTCAGGTAAGGATGGAGTGTGGATCAGGACCCGACACCTGCATGCATTACACCACATTGCCGTGGGGCAGGGCGACCAATATGCCTCTGAGATGGGCACGACAGTCCCTGTCCCTGGCTGGAGTGGGGGGAGGGAACACTGAGGAAGGGGAACCCTGTAGTGCAGGAGCAGGGAGGAAGCAGTTCCTGGGTGCATTGAGAAGGGAGTATAAAAGGTGGGCACCATCTTAGTTCAGTGCAGAGAAGTCTGAGCAGAAGTGGCAGGGAGCAGGGGCTCTGCATGAGCTCTGCTCCAGAGGCGGGCCTAGTAACAGAGGCCCAGGCCTGGAAGAGGGAGAAGGAAGGAAGAGGAGCGGAGAAGGCTCCAGGAACGAGGAATGAAGGGATCCCAGGGGTGCGGACGGGCGAGTCGCCACCGCACGCCCGAATCCACCTGCGTGGAGGGGTCAGGCCAAAGGGGGAGACCGGTCCCCGAAACTAGTGGAGGCAGGAAACGACCCTCAGCTAGAAACCGGAGGCTGTGACATTTTATGTGGCGCAGCCCCTCGCTACACCCGCTAGGAAGGCACCACATAGGGTCAGGGAAACTGGCGCCAAGTTTACCAAGAGGAGGCCCGAGGCAGCCGGACAGAAGGGTTGGTAAGAAAGGCCAGACAAAGGACACACAAAGGGGGTCCTGTGAAGCGCTCCAAAGTTATCTGGGAGTTGTCTGAGCCCCTCACCTGGTGAGCACAGTACGACGTGGGCAGCCGTTACCTGCAGACGTGGTCTGGATAATAAGAACTGTGAGTAAAGGCCCTGGACTGCATCACTGACTCCGTGTCGTTACTGCTGCTGCCCTGCACCATCACCCCCATCCTCCGCATACACTGCCCTGAGGCTATACTCCTCCCGTGGGGAGTTATGCTACGCTCTGCTGCACCCACAACACCAGCCTCAGCGGTCTGCCCTGCAGCGGCGGTTCACTCTGACCGCAATCCACGGGTGGCGTAGTCGGACATTTAAACATCAAAACCACATAAATAGTTCCGCCACTGGTTTGACCACCCTGAGCCACAGAACCGGGTCGCCGCCACGAAGACTACAACCACCAGCATCCACCAAAAAGGGTCCGGCTCCGGGTGTCCCAAGGCCCAGGGGGTGCATCAGAACATTTTCATCACCTTTCACAATCACCAATGGGACAAGGCAGGGATGTCCTCTGTCCCCTCTCTTATACATCCTAGTGACGGAGCACCTGCTCTCATCAATTCGCCATAACCCCAATATTAGGTGGATTGAGGTGGGAGGCACCGAGTACAAGTGCTCTCTATTTGCTGATGATGTCCTAGTATATATCACTCAATCACATATATCCATCCATGCTGTTATGGCTGAAATAGATCACTTTGTTACATGGTCAAATTTTAAAATCAATGCAGCGAAGTCTGAGGCCCTCGATGTCTCCCTCCCCAAATCCATATAGGATTCCATCCAGTCCAACTTTCTCTTTGCCTGGCCCTCACAGGGTATCAAATACTTAGGAATTCCTATTCATAGAGACCTCTCCCATCTATGTTATCTTAATTTTGGGCCCTTTATTGAACAACTCCATACAGACCACGGTTGGCAAGTTAGAACTGTAAGATTCACTACGTGAACCACTGGTGTTTTGTGGAAAAGCACATGTACACTGTGTTCCAAATTATTATGCAAAAAGTGTTTAGGAGTGATAAGGGAAGAATTTGTTTGTTTGTCAGTTAAACTCATTGATGGTGATGTGTGTCAGGGCTCTTTATATCACTGTAAGCAATTGCAGACACCTGTGCTAATTAGTTTGGCAGGTGTGTCCAATGAAAGGCAAGACTACTTAAGAAGGCTGTCTCACATTATTAAGCAGCCTACATTTTCTGCCAAAATGGGAAAGAAAAAGGATGTGTCGGCTGCTGAGAAGCAACAAATTGTGGAGTGTTTAGGTCAAGGCATGACTACAATCAACATTGTGCGATGATCAGGATGAAGTGTCTTGGCAATCAAGAAGTATGTAGCTGATTCACAGTACACACGTGTGCGTGCTGATAAGGGCAAATTGAGGACTCTTTCCTACAGGCAATTACGTCAGGTTAAAAGAGCAGCGGCAAAAAAGCCTTGTCATAGCAGCAGACAAGTTTTTGAAGCTGCTGGTGCCTCCAACGTCCCCCGAACAACAAGATGCAGGGTCCTTCAGAGGTTTGCAGCTGTGCATACGCCATCCTGTCGACCTCCTCTATCCACTTCACACAAGCAGAAACGGCTCCAGTGGGCTAAACATTACATGAAGACTGATTTCAAAACTGTTTTGTTCACGGATGAGTGCCGTGCAGCGCTCGATGGTCCAGATGGATGGAGTGGAGGATGGCTGGTTGATGGACACCCCACGCAAACACGGCTACAGCGCCAACAAGGAGGAGGTGGAGTAATGTTTTGGGCTGGAATCATGGGGAGAGAGATTGTCGGCCCCTTTAGGATCCCTGAAGGCGCTAAAGATGAACTCCATAATGTATGTGGATTTTCTCAAACAGCACTTCCTGCCATGGTTCAAGAAGAAGAACCGTGTATTTCACAGTAAGATCATTTTTTTGCATGATAATGCACCATCTCATGCTGCACATAAAACATCTGCATCTCTGGCTGATACGGGCATAAAAGGGGACAAACTTATGGTGTGACCCCCATGCTCCCCTGACCTCTACCCCATTCAGAACCTCTGGAGCATCATCAAAAGGAGTGTCTATGATGGCGGGAGGCAGTTCACATCTAAGCAACAGCTCTGGGAGGGTATTCTGTCCTCATGCAAAACAATTGAAGCAGAAACCATCCAAAACCTGACAAATTCAATGGACGAGAGAGTTCAGAAGCTCCTTTCGAACAAGGGGTCCTATGTGAAAATGTAACATCACCTAAAATAAAGTTTTGAGTTGAAAACTGTTTGATTTCAGTTTCTAATAACCTGCTAATGCTTATAATTTCAAAAATGACAATTTTTTTGGTCTTTATTAAAATGAAAAGGTTGATCGAAAAGTTTGGGGGATCTAAGAGTGTGGCAACCCAGTAGTCATGATTACTTCGAATTCTGACAATATGAGGGTCATGTTGCAGGTAGTGCAGCAAGAAGGCACTTATGTGTCTTGCGCATCTCGGAGCCCCAAAATTATTTTCCGGGCTAGATGCAGCTAAAAATTATTATTAATTTTAAATCTGGTGGAGCTTAGTATAGATGGCCTAATAGGATCAGTGCTGCACACTGCTACAAAGCCCAAATTATTTTCCAGCCAAGATACAGATAAACATGATTAGTAATTTTAAATCTGGTGGAGCTTATTATAGATGGCCTAATAGAATCAGTGCTGCACACTGCTACAAAGCCCAAATTATTTTCCAGCCAAGATACAGATAAACATGATTAGTAATTTGAAAGCTTAAAACGGTTGGTAGGGTGATTTTAACCAATCATCAAGCTTTTACGCTCCCCAGGATGACACAGGGGTAGAAAAGTCGTTTCGGATCCATGATTTGTTCATCTTTATGAACGTGAGTCTGTCTACATTATCAGTGGAGAGCCGCGTGCGCTTATCTGTCAGCACACCACCAGCAGCGCTGAACACACGTTCAGACAGAACGCTGGCTGCGGGGCATGACAAGATCTCCAAGGCGTAAGTGGCTAGCTCCGGCCATTTATCCAGATTGGAAGCCCAAAAAGAGCAAGGGTCCAGTGACACAGTCATGGCTTCAATGTTTACTTGGAGATACTCCTGTACCATCGTCTCTAGGCGTTGACTATGTGTCAGACTTCTTGTCTCCTGTGGCCTTGCAAAGGATGGGCTAAAAAAGTGGTGAAATGATTCCGCAAAATTGATGTTACCAGCAGATACTGTGGTTCTGTTACGGTTTGAGTGCTGAACACTTGACGGTCCCACGGTTGGCAAGTTGGAACTGTGAGATTCACTACGTGCACCACTGGTGTTTTGTGGAAAAGCACATGTAAGATTCTGCAACAGTCTCTGCTGATACTCCTGCATGCGTGCATCCCTTTCTATGGCAGGAATAATTTCTGCAAATTTACTTTTGTACCGGGGATCTAACAGTGTGGCAACCCAGTAGTCAGGATTATTTCTAATTCTCACAATTCGAGGGTCATGTTGCAGGTAGTGCAGCAAGAAGGCACTCATGTGTGTTGCGCATCCAGGAGCACCAAGTCCCTGTTGTGTTGGTGGCGAGGTAACAATCATGCTTCCTTCCTCTGTCCTCTCCCCCCCAACCTCGCACAACAGAAATGTGATCAAGGTCTCCCTCATCTGATGAGTCTTCCATCAGTTCGTCCTCCACTTCTTCCTGGGCTCCTGCACCTTCCTCACTAGTTTGGCTGCTACCATACGCCCTGGTAAAACCATCTCCCCCACCCTCACATGCCTGCCGCCTTGGTGCTGCCGACCGTCTGGACCTTGCAGATGTTAGCCCTTCCGCATACAACTCCTCCTCCTCTACTTCCTCCACCTCCTCTTGTGCCACCACCTGACTCCGAATTCTGTTTAACATGTGCTCCAGCAAGTAAATCACCGGAATAGTCATGCTGATAATGGCATCGTCAGCACTAAACATCTTCGTCGCCATTTCAAAACTGTGCAGAAGGGTGCATAGGTCCCTGATCTGAGACCACTCCTCCAGCGTGATTTGCCCCACCTCTGGATCTCGTTGGCCCAGGCTATACGTCAGAACGTATTGCACCAGGGCTTGTCGGTGCTGCCACAGTCGCTGCAACATGTGCAGAGTTGAATTCCACCGGGTAGGCACATCGCATTTTAGCCGGTGAAGTGGCAGGCCCAACGACTTCTGTAGAGATGTAAGACGCTGAGCTGCGGGATGCGAACGGCGGAAGTGAGCACACAGCGACCGTGCCCTCTGCAGAAGGCCATCTAGTCTGGGATAGTGGGCTAAAAATTGCTGGACAACCAGGTTCAACACGTGAGCCATACAAGGCACGTGTGTGACATTGCCCCGGCGAAGGGCCGCACCCAGGTTTGCAGCATTGTCGCACACGGCCTTCCCTGGTTTCAGGTCCAGTGGAGACAACCATTCATGAAATTGGTTCTCCAGAGCTGACCACAACTCCTCAGCTGTGTGACTCACATTTCCCAGACATTTTAATGTAAAAACCGCCTGATGACGTTGAGCCCTATTGCCAGCATAGTAAGGAGGTGTGCAGGATCCCTTCTGAGCAGTTAGAAAGCTTGTGACATGACCAGACAGGCTTTGGGTGCAGGTGGAAGACCGAGAAGAGGTTGAGGAGGCAGAAGCAGTGGAGGAACTTTGACATAAAGAGGATTGACGCACAACTCGTGGGGACGGCAAGACTTGGACAGCAGCCCCTTGTCCTGCTGTCACCATAGTTACCCAGTGCCCAGTCAGCGACATGTAACGCCCCTGTCCATGCCTACTCGTCCAAGTGTCTGTGGTGAAATGCACCCTGTCACACACAGAGTTTCTCAAAGAAGCGGTGATGTTGTGTGCGACATGCTGGTGGAGCGCAGGCACACCTTTCTTTGAGAAGTAGTGCCGACTGGGCATCTGGTACTGGGGCACTGCGACGGACATAAGGTCTCGAAAATCCTCTGTGTCCACCAGGCGGAAAGGCAGCATTTCTGTAGCCAAGAGCTTGCAGATGGTGAAATTCAACCTCTTAGCTTTCTCATGGCTAGGAGGAAATGGTCTTTTACTTGTCCACATCTGAGGGACCGAAGGCCGGCTATTGTGCTTAGACGGGGTTGATAAGGGTGTCCCCGACAAACTGCCGGTCTGTGAGGAAGATGCAGGCGGACATGTTAGGTTGACTTGATCCAAAGGTGGTGCTATCGATGTCGGACAGCGCTCAACACCAGCTGGTGTTACCACCTCCAAAGAAAATAATGACCTGCCAATCACGCTGGCTGTTGCGGGTAAAGAAGTGGCAGGTCTGCGCCCCAAAACAGGTGTGACTGCTGTCCCCCCAGTCACAGAGGATGAAGAGGCCGCGGATGCACAAGATATGGCAGACGGTGGTTGGCCCGGCCGGCTAGGCCGCATTGTAGCACACTGAGCTTCCCACTGCAACTTATGCTTCATGTCCATGTGCCGGTTCATGCATGAAGTACTCAAACTATGTATTTTTTGGCCTCTACTTAGCTTTTGCTGACAAATGTTACAGATAACACGAGTTGGGTCATCTTTATCGATCTGAAAAAATGCCCAGGCTATGCAAGGCTTAGCACCCATGCAATCTGAAGAGCCACCACGACTTGTGGTGAGAGGCAGAGTTGTGTTTGAGGATGCAGTTGTTGACGTGCTTCCAGTACTATGTCTCTGTCCAGGAAGGCGCAACCTGACCTCTTCGTCACTAGCATCTTCCTCCACCTCCTCTGCTGACCTCATCTCTTGGCTGACTGTGGGTTGACAGTAAGTGGGATCTCCAACCTCATCATCATCACCCTGTGCGTTATCACACCCGTCGTCCTCAGAGCCAACCTGTTCCTGCCCTGACAAAAAACTAAAGTTGTCGCTCCAATCAGGTATTTGAGTCTCTTCATCGTCTTACTCATTGTCTCCACCAACAGGAGTTACAGTTTGGGAATGAGGGTCTACATTATGGTCAGAACCTTCTGCGTCTGGTCCTGGATCCGACTCATAAAGATTCTGGGCATCAGTGCAGATCATTTCCTCGTCTGGATTCACAGAAGCGCTGGAGTCGACCTCTGATTCCCAGGCTATAGTATGAGTAAACAGCTCTGCAGACTCAACCATCTGTTCTACCTCATACTCAGACGGGCAGCTGGACATTTGGGAGCTGTGAGGAAGCAAGTGCGATTGGGGTGACACCTTTGAGGACTGGAGTATTTGTGATGTTGAAGTTGATGTGGAGGAGAGCCCACTTAAAGGAGCACTTGATATCCGTTGAAGCACCTGCTGTTTTTGTGCCTCATCTGGAATTTGTAGCGATTGGCGTGGCCGTAAGAAAGGGATCTTATCACATTGTCCGCTAAAAGAAGTAGACATTTTAGTTTGGCTGGAAGATGGTCTTTCTTCTGCAGATGTTACTGTTGCTTTAACACCTACCCCACGGACACAACCTTTTTTCCCCTTCCCAACACGCCTATTCCCCTTTCCACCAGCAGCAGGCCTTTTTCCACTCATTTTGGTGGTTAACTAATTCACAACTCTGGAGTTGTTTGCACAAAAAAACAATGGATGGGAACCGAGCAGAGCTGAGTGGCCAAACTGTGGTATTAGGCCAAAACTATTGGCTGGGTTAGATGCAGAAAAAAATTATATTCGATTTGCAACCTGATGGAGGTCAGTATAGATGGACTAATAGAACAAGTCCCACACACTGCTAGAAGGCCAAATATTTTTTCAGAGCTAGATGCAGAAAAAAATTATATTCAGTTTGCAACCTGATGGAGGTCTGTATAGATGGATTAATAGAACAAGTCCCACACACAGCTAGAAGCCCAATATTTTTTCAGAGGTAGATGCAGAAAAAAAATATATTCAGTTTGCAACCTGATGGAGGTCAGTATAGATGGACTAATAGAGAAAGTCCCACACACTGCTAGAAGGCCAAATATTTTTTCAGAGCTAGATGCAGAAAAAAATTATATTCAGTTTGCAACCTGATGGAGGTCAGTATAGATGGACTAATAGAACAAGTCCCACACACAGCTAGAAGCCCAAATATTTTTTCAGAGGTAGATGCAGATAAAAATTATTTTTAATTTGCAACCTGATGGAGGTCAGTATAGATGGACTAATAGAGAAAGTCCCACACACTGCTAGAAGGCCAAATATTTTTTCAGAGCTAGATGCAGATAAAAATTATTTTTAATTTGCAACCTGATGGAGGTCAGTATAGATGGACTAATAGAGAAAGTCCCACACACTGATAGAAGGCCAAATATTTTTTCAGAGCTAGATGCAGAAAAAAATTATATTCAGTTTGCAACCTGATGGAGGTCAGTATAGATGGACTAATAGAACAAGTCCCACACACAGCTAGAAGCCCAAATATTTTTTCAGAGGTAGATGCAGAAAAAAATTATATTCAGTTTGCAACCTGATGGAGGTCTGTATAGATGGATTAATAGAACAAGTCCCACACACAGCTAGAAGCCCAATATTTTTTCAGAGGTAGATGCAGAAAAAAATTATTTTTAATTTGCAACCTGATGGAGGTCAGTATAGATGGACTAATAGAGAAAGTTCCACACACTGCTAGAAGGCCAAATATTTTTTCAGAGCTAGATGCAGAAAAAAATTATATTCAGTTTGCAACCTGATGGAGGTCAGTATAGATGGACTAATAGAACAAGTCCCACACACAGCTAGAAGCCCAATATTTTTTCAGAGGTAGATGCAGATAAAAATTATTTTTAATTTGCAACCTGATGGAGGTCAGTATAGATGGACTAATAGAGAAAGTCCCACACACTGCTAGAAGGCCAAATATTTTTTCAGAGCTAGATGCAGAAAAAAATTATATTCAGTTTGCAACCTGATGGAGGTCAGTATAGATGGACTAATAGAACAAATCCCACACACAGCTAGAAGCCCAAATATTTTTTCAGAGGTAGATGCAGATAAAAATTATTTTTAATTTGCAACCTGATGGACGTCAGTATAGATGGACTAATAGAGAAAGTCCCACACACTGCTAGAAGGCCAAATATTTTTTCAGAGCTAGATGCAGATAAAAATTATTTTTAATTTGCAACCTGATGGAGGTCAGTATAGATGGACTAATAGAGAAAGTCCCACACACTGCTAGAAGGCCAAATATTTTTTCAGAGCTAGATGCAGAAAAAAATTATATTCAGTTTGCAACCTGATGGAGGTCAGTATAGATGGACTAATAGAACAAGTCCCACACACAGCTAGAAGCCCAAATATTTTTTCAGAGGTAGATGCAGATAAAAATTATTTTTAATTTGCAACCTGATAGAGGTCAGTATAGATGGACTAATAGAGAAAGTCCCACACACTGCTAGAAGGCCAAATATTTTTTCAGAGCTAGATGCAGAAAAAAATTATATTCAGTTTGCAACCTGATGGAGGTCAGTATAGATGGACTAATAGAATGATGCTATGCCCAAAAGATTTTACTTCACTAGGTGCAGTAAAAAAATTGGTATTCTATACACAGGTGGTATATCTTGCAACACAGATAGGCTACTCCACTGACTAACACACACTGCAATAGGCCAAAAAGGATTAGCTTTGCTAGATTCAGCCAAATGCTGTGAAAAAAACTTGCACAGCACTGGCACAGACCTGCCTGGCAAAAACTGATAGGAACTGATGTAACCTAGTCCTGAAAAGGACTGCAATTACAATTAGTCTTTACTCCCACAATCTATCTATTTAAGAGCACAAACCTGCCTGATAAAAGTCGTAGGAAATGCTGTAACCTAGTCCTTAAAAGGACTGCAATCACAACTATTCCCTACTCCCAAGCTATCTGTAGATTTGTGCGAAAATTGGCTTGAAATTAACAAGGTATAGCGCACACAGCAACAGCGGTGCCGTCTAACACGCAGCTGCAGCAGTGAGAAAATGGTGGCGACGGGGAAAATGGCTTGGTCTTATAGGGCAAGGACATGTGACATACACTGCCAATGACACATGCCCTTGCTTGTGTGAAAAACAGCAGTTCGCTCCGTGTGTGCGCTGCTGATAGGCTGACAGATTGCACCTCCCCACTGTAAATGCGGGAAAGAGAAAAAAAAATGGAGATCTTCATTATTCCTGCAGAGATCCATCCCCTGCCCCTCCCCCCGCCCTGCTGTACACTCAAACTGAGTATTAAAATTAATTTTCATCATTACTGAGAAAAAATCCAGTTATGATTTTGGTGCACGAACAGTTATCGAACATAACCTCGAACAGCCGAATTTTTCTCAAATCGTTCGTGTTCGCCGAACGGCTCGAACACCGCCCAAAACAGCTCGAATTTGAGATTGGCGAACAGTTCGAGTAGAACAACGCTCATCTCTACTTTTATTACATTTTCTGAGGGCAGTGCGGAAACCAAGATAAGGCATTTCTGGTGTTTTGAATATTTTTTCTTTTTGATGTTTAACATACAGATTAAATAATTTTAGATTTTGTTAGATTGGATTTTTATGGACACAACAATACCAAATATGTTTATTTTTTCTAATTCTTTATTTTTTAACTAGGAAAAGGGGGGTAAATACATTTTTTTATATTGTTTCTATTTTGTAATATTTTGTAATCTTTTTTTTATTTTCCAATTTTTTAGTCTCCCTAGAGAACTTGAACCTGTGATCATTTCATTACTTATTTTGCATAATGCACTATTGTAAAATATCTATGCTCCACCGTGAAGCCCAGCCACATGCTGGGTTTAATAGGAGGACTAACATGGCAGCTTTGGTGGTCTTCAGCAAGTCCCCAGATGCCATGGTAATCTATCAGCACCCTGCAATCACATTGCTGATGGGTGCCAGTGCTCGTGATTGACAGTGGCATCTAAATGAATTAGCAGTAGTGATCGGCACCTGCTCCTGTCGCTACTGTTACAGGCAGATGTTGGCTGTATAACACAGTTGACATCTGCCAGGGAATGGTGTGGGCTCAGTTACTAAGTTTGCTCCACACATACACTGCAACCATATGATATAAATTTACATTATATAATCATCAAAGGGGTTAAGAAGTAATGGCTGCCATTCTAATCTGTCTCTTTCTTCCTCATTCAGGTGCTGTTAACTATGGCTGCAGGTATAGTTAAAGGAAACCTGTCATCAGGATTTTGCTAAGAAAGCTACAGGCATTGTCAGGTTGGCGCTGTTACACTGATTAAAATGATACCTGGGTTGAAGAAATCTGTCTTGTGGTTATTGTTTAATCTATGTTTGCACTTTGGAGTTAATGAGATTCTCGTGCTGCGGGGCGGCCTGTGAGCGGGTATTTTTTTGGTGCTCTGGCCTCATCATCATCATTCTGGACGTAAATGACAGGTTAATGAACCTTCAATGACCTGCCTCCTATTTTAAATACTGCGCTTGCACAGTTAACATTGTGGTCTTTCAAAAAAAAAAAAAATTGGCTCCAGCCAAATGACGCAGTAGCATCTATCTGCAAGCAGTACTGTTAATCTGCGCAAGCGCCTTGGCGGCGCATATACAGTAGCATCTATTGGCGGCACTGGCGCAGATTAAGAGCGCTGCTTGCAGATAGACACTACTGTGCATGTGACTCGCCCTCTGGGCCGCGGGGCACCCGGAACCGGGCTTTAGTGTGATGATGGGGGTAGTAGTGGCAACCCGATCCCGTGGCTCAGGGTGGTCAGACCAAATGCTGTGGCAGTCTATTTGTAGAGTTATGAATGTCCGACTACGCCACCCGTGGATTGCGGTCAGGGATGACCGCCGCTGCAAGGCAGACCGCTGAGGCTGATGTTGGTATGCAGCACAGGGACAGGATAACTCCCCACGGGAAGAGTGTAGCCTCTGGGCAGCGTATGTGAATGCTGGGGGTGATAGTGCAGGCCGCAATAATAAGAGTTCAGAATCCGCTTCAAACAGTCCAGGGTCTTTATTGTAGGTATTACTAATGACCCGACAGGAGTACCGGGTAGGAATGGGCCTGGATGTCTGAGAGCATTCGGGCGAGCCCCACTGGTCAGGGAGAGTGTGAAGGCCTACTGTTCTCTCTCTGCCCTTGCTGACTATCCCACTTTTCGTGGTGTAATAGCCCACGTCCCTGAGCTGGCCGTGTACTTCGCCTGTATGGCTTGCGACTCGGGCCTTAGGTACCTTTTGCTTCTCCGTGCTGTACTGGTCCCTCTGTGTGGCGGAGCCTCCAGGCTTCTCAGGCCAAGGGACCTGAAATCCCTCGCGGGTTGGTTCTCTGCTGCTGGGCTTACAACCTTGACAGCCTCGGACCCCAATGTCCGGTAGTGTAGTTCTCTCAGCCAGGACCGGCTCTCGTCGCCTCTGTCCTGGCTCGCAGCTTCTCCTCTGCCTCACGGACTCCTTGGCTACAGCTGAACTGTCCCTCCTTCTCTGGGACTAGTCTCAGTCCTGAGCTAGGTCGTCCAGTTCTCTCTAACCCTGCCCTCAGTTCCAGCTTTTATAGGGGCAGCCAGCTCCCCCTACTGGCCTGGGACAGGAGGTGCTGTATGCTAATTGTCCCTGACTAGGGAATCTCCCTCCTGCTCTCAGACACAGCCTATAATATTTGTGGCATCCAGGCCTGGGGTGACACATTCCCCCCTAGTAAAATTTAGTACTCCGGGACTAAGCCTTTTTGGCCAACAACAAACAGGGCATAAACAATAACATAACATATATATAGATACATTTTGTCCTTAAGGTCACGGCGCTTCCGTGACCGGGTGTCCATTTCACCAACACAACGGGAGCCTTAACCAGGTGGGGGTCTGTCCTTGCCCCGAGTCCTTGACAGTCTTTATTCATTCCTTTGGTTAGGCTCCGAACATATTTTACAAGAAAGTCCCGGTTACTCAAAGTTCATAACCTGTTAGTCCATTTGCCACTATGAGAAACTAGAAAAACATTATTAATAACCAGGTAACAAACCTAAAACATTTGCAATATACAGGTACTTTGCATTTAGATCCTCCAGCGAGCTGGTATTTGACCCCTAGTGCTCCGGGTTGACCTGCGCAACCCACTGTCTGGTGGTGGTCTAACCTGGCTTTCCCCACTAGCATTTAGGGTACAGTTACTAGCTGGGTTTACAGGCAGGGCAGGCAGCTGTCTGCGGGTCCTTTGGTTTACCGCAGGCATGGCAAGCTTACTGTCAGCAGAGGGTTGACTCTCCTGGGCTGCTGGCATGGGTTCTTCGGCCTCCAGGGCTGCTTGCTCTTCTTGTTCTTCCTGCTCTCCTGTAGGCTCCTGCTGGGTAGGTTGAAGGAAGTGTAGGACGGGTACCACTATGGCATCGTTTATCCGAGTCCAGGACCGGGGGAACTCTCCAAGAACGGTGCTGACCATTTCCTCCTTGTCCACTGCGGGCTCAAGGTCATCTTGATCTTCACTTGGATTCTGCAGTTGCTCGGGGTACCCTTTTAGGTGGTCTCTGGAGACAGTGCTAGTGGTTTCTCCTCCATCCTTGGTAATTACACATACCTTCGGGTTGTCGTGGTTGGACCGCAGTACTGTGTACGGGTCGCTCTCCCACTGGTCATCTAGCTTGTGAAGCCTTCTCTTACGCTTCAGGACCTGCTCACCAGGTTTCAGGGGACCAGCAGGGGCGTGTTGGTTGAAGAGCCTCTCTTGTTTTTCTCTCGCTTGAGCCAGACTCTTCTCCACACTCTCCTGTACCTTCTTGTACTGTAGCCGCCGTTCCGTATCCCAGTCCGCATCTGGGGAGGTGTCCTCGGGAGTCAGGACTCCCATCTCCAGGTCCATAGGCAGCTTACCTGGTCTTGCTCGCATCAGGTAAGCCGGGGTGCAGTTGGTAGCATTCACCGGGATATGGTTGTACAAGTCTATTAGGTCTGGCAGCTTCTCCGGCCACAGGCTTCGTTCTTCCAGGGGCAACGTCTTGAGGAGATCAATGACAATATTATTCATTTTCTCACACAGCCCGTTGGTTTGCGGGTGGTAAGGCGTTGTCCGAATCTTCCTACAGCCGTAGAGGTTGCAGAACTCCTGGAAGACTTCCGCCTCAAACGCCGGACCTTGATCTGTCAAGACCTGTTCCGGATACCCGTGTGGATGGCAGAAGTGTTGTTGGAAGGCTCTGGCCACCGTTTGGGCTGTCAAGTCTTTAACCGGGACCACCACCAAGAACCGGGAGTAATGGTCCACAATCGTGAGGGCATAGATGTAGCCGGACCGGCTTGGAGCCAACTTCACATGGTCCAGAGCTACCAGCTCAAGAGGCTGCCTGGTGATGATGGGCCTCAAGGGTGTCTTCTGGCTCGTACGGTCGTTCCTTCTGAGGTGACATGGGCCGCAGTCCCTGCTCCACTTCTCTATGGCCCCTCTCATACCGATCCAGTAGAACCGCTCTCTCAGTAGGAACTCCAGTTTCTTCCACCCGAAGTGTCCCGCTCTGTCATGGTAGGCCTCCAGGACCATTGCTGCATCCCGTCTCGGGACCACTACCTGCCAGGTCAGCTCGTGCGTCTAGTGGTTGACAAGCCTTCTGCACAGCTTACCTTCGTAGAGGAATAGTCTGCTTTTCTCCTTCCATAACTGCTTGGCTTCCTCTGGAGCGTCCAGGCCAGGGCTAGTGTCTCCCTGGGTTAACATGTCTTTCACCAGGCGAATTGCAGGGTCGCTATCTTGCGTTTCAGCCCAGCCGTGGTGAGGTAAGGGGTTGAACATGACGGTGGTTTGGTCTTTGTCTCTTACCCAGTGAGAATACTGAGTGGCCCCATACCAGTGGAATGCAGGGAGCTCTACTTCCTCCAGCTCTTCCGAGTCTTCCTCTCCTTCGGGTAGGTGGGGCATTCTTGATAGGGCGTCTGCGTTGGCGTTGGTTCTGCCTGCCCCGTATTTGATTGTGAAGTCATAATTTGATAGCCAGGCCATCCACCGCTGTTCTAGGGCACCAAGTCTTGCATTGTCCAGGTGTGTCAACGGGTTGTTGTCCGTGTACACGGTGAACTTTGCGGAGGCCAGGTAATGTTTAAACCGTTCTGTGACGGCCCACACCACTGCCAAGAATTCTAGCTTGAAGGAGCTGTAATTCTCCGGGTTCCTTTCAGTGGGCCTCAGCTCTGTTGGTTTTGGGACAGCACGGCTCCTAGCCCCACATTACTGGCGTCTGTGTGGAGGATAAAAGGTTGGCCATAACCGGGGTAGGCCAGGATCTCATCCCCCGTGAGGGCCATCTTCAACTGGCGGAAGGACTCCTCTTCCGGCTTGTCCCACTCACCACATGCCCTAGGTATTGTACCTTTGGTTTTAACAGGTGACACTTTGAGGGCTTCACTTTCTGGCCATAGCCTGCCAGGGCTTAGAACACCTCGGCCAGGTGCTTTAGATGGTCCTCGTAAGTCTTCGAATAGACAATCACGTCGTCCAGGTAAAGTAGGACCGTCTCGAAGTTTCAGTGCCCTAGACAGCATTCCATCAGCCTCTGGAAGGTCCCGGGTGCATTGCAGAGCCCGAATGGCATACAGTTGAATTCACTCACTCCCATCGGGGTGGTGAAGGCGGTCTTCTCCTTGTCAGCCTCTGCCACAGGAACCTGCCAGTACCCGCTAGTAAGGTCCAAAGTAGAGAAGAAATTAGCTGATTTTAGTGCGGCTAAAGACTCCTCTATCCTAGGTAACGGGTACGCGTCTTTATGGGTGATACGATTGATTTGTCTATAGTCCACGCACATTCTCATGGTACCGTCTTTCTTTTTTACCAGAACCAAGGGGGCTGCCCAGCGGCTACAGCTGTCTCTAATGACCCCGGCTTCTTTCATTTCTCTCAGCATGCCCTTTGCGCTCTGATAATGTGCAGGGGGTACAGGTCTGTATGTCTCTTTTATTGGTGGGTGGCTCCCCGTGGGGATGTGGTGTTCTACCCCTTTCACCCTGCCAAAGTCTAGCGGGTGCTTACTAAAGATTCTCTCGTACACCTGAACCACCCGGTAGACTCCTTGTTTTTGGTGCGAGGGAGTGGAGTCAGCACCCACGTAGAGTTTTTGGCACCAGTCCTCCTTGTGTTTCTGGGAGCCATTATCCTCTACCAGTGGAGATGGAGGCAAGGGTTCCACGACCCTGAGAGCATTGTGTTCGACAGCAAACAATTTGGCTAATGTAGCGTACCGGGGCAAGTGTATTTCCTTTTCCCCAATGTTTAAGATCCAGACGGACACTCTGCCATGGCGGACATCAACCACCCCCCGGGCTGTCAAAATGGTGGGCCTGCTGTCTGAGTACACGGGTTCTACCATGGCTTGGTAGTCTCTCCCTCTTAACCCGATTGCAGTCCGACACCAGATCATCATTTCACTTTAGGGGAGGCATGGCAATGGGGAACGGGTCGCTCATCCTCACGCTACCGATCTCACCACCAGACAGTTCTATCTGTTGCCGTCTCATCAGGGCTCTTATCTCTTTCTGGAGGACCCTCTGTTGGCTGGAGCTCGCATTCATCGCCACCTGCTGCAAAATTACAATCACTTCTGAAAGACAATTTTCAATCATGTTAGTACCCAAGGTTATTTTAGGGTGACTTTCTCGACGGTCAATGTCCACAATGATCACTCCCTGTGCCGGCAGTTCAACTTTACCAATCTTAATGGTCATCTCTCTGAACCCCACCTGCGGCACGGGCTGGCCATTGCTGGTGATGATGCTCAAGTCACTGTCTGGATAGCGGGTTATGTCAATGTCACTCCAGTACTGCTTGAAAAGTACATAGGGGATGGTAGTCACTTGAGACCCGGTGTCCAGCAGTGCACTCATGGGGATACCATCCAGCACTACGGGTAAAACAGGGCGTCCCCCTACGTACTTATCATGCCAATTAGATGGGCCTGGGGGTTGGCCCTCTGCCCCAGGTCAGACCCATTTAAAGTACAGTACCTGGCTACGTGTCTCGGCTGGCTGCAACGGCGGCAAATCGGCTGTCCATCCTCAGTGTAACGATCGGCGGGCCTCCCTCTGAACGGCGGGATCCTCCTCCGTCGATGCCACGGGACATCCTCCGGACTGGAAGCCAGCTTGATTGGTCCTGACGGGTCCATCTGTAACGACTGTACGGTCCTGGTCAATGCAGCAACACTCTTTGTCAGTTCTTGGACCTGATGGTGCAGGTTTGCAGGCTGGGATGGATTTAGGGCCTATGCATCAGCCCCCACAAGGTCTGCTGGGTAGGGCGCCGCCCCCTGGTGGTAAGTGATGGCAGGGCGCGGGAAGCTACAGCGCCACCTGGTGCGGGTTCTCGGAGCACCCGGATGGCCCTATCTTTGAACTGCGCAAAAGTCAAATCGGGGTTCTGTAGGGCCATGAGGCTCAGCTGGGTCCTGTGGGCGCTGGACAGCAGACCTTCTATGAACTGGTCAGTCAACAGTTTATAGGTGTCCTGCACGCTGCCAGGGTCAGTTTGCTTGATTGCTCCCAGAGCTTCTTGCAGGTTCAAGGCATAGTCTCTGATACTATCTTGGGCGCGCTGCTTACAGCCATAGAACCGCATTTTGATTTCTGCTGAGGTGCGGGTGTCAAAGGTACCCCGCAGCTGGGTCAAAATGTCCTTTACAGTCCTTTTCTCCTCATCTGACCATGATTTCACTTCCCACTGGGCTGCACCGGTTAGCTGCCCCGTCAGAATGCTCACTTTCTGTTCTTCTGTCAGGGGATAAACTTTAAATAAACTGTGCAGTCTTTCCTTAAAGTCAGTTAATGTATGGGATTCCCCTGAGTATTGGGGCAGCCAGGCCGCTCCGGGGATGTAGGGCATGGAGAACGGCATCACCGCTGCTGCAGCCACGCTGGTGGTAGAGGGGGCCTCCGCTTCCGACATCTTCCTCCCCCCTAGTTAACTGTGGCCTACCTTCCGTTGATCCTCTTCCATAGGCCGCGGCTCCTCTGGTGCTGCTCCGGGCGAGGACCTTGCGTCGCGTCCTGGTGACGTCAGCGTCGCTCTCTCTCCTTCCAGGACCTTGCGCAGCGTCGGTGCGTAGGGCGGGGCTTCAGGTCTCGCGCATTTTTGACGTCCACGCCCCTCTTCTTCCCGCGCGGCATCCTGAAGATGGCGCCTGATGGCGGGAAAACGGCTGAGGATGGCGGGAAACGGCTGAAGATGGCGGGAAACGGCTCCGGATGGCGGGAAACCTCTTTTTAAGGTACGTATACAGTCTTTTTCAGGCACGCAATACCCGTTTGTGGTGGGTTGGTCACAATCCTGCCGACTACGCCAAAGCAGACTCGCGCCCTGGGCCGTGGGGCACCCGGAACCGGGCTTTAGTGCGATGATGGGGGTAGTAGTGGCAACCCGATCCCGTGGCTCAGGGTGGTTAGACCAAATGCTGTGGCAGTCTATTTGTAGAGTTATGAATGTCCGACTACGCCACCCGTGGATTGCGGTCAGGGATGACCGCCGCTGCAAGGCAGACCGCTGAGGCTGATGTTGGTATGCAGCACAGGGATAGGATAACTCCCCACGGGAAGAGTGTAGCCTCTGGGCAGCGTATGTGAATGCTGGGGGTGATAGTGCAGGCCGCAATAATAAGAGTTCAGAATCCGCTTCAAACAGTCCAGGATCTTTATTGTAGGTATTACTAATGACCCGACAGGAGTACCGGGTAGGAATGGGCCTAGATGTCTGAGAGCATTCGGGCGAGCCCCACTGGTCAGGGTGAGTGTGAAGGCCTACTGTTCTCTCTCTGCCCTTGCTGACTATCCCCCTTTTCGTGGTGTAATAGCCCACGTCCCTGAGCTGGCCGTGTACTTTGCCTGTATGGCTTGCGACTCGGGCCTTAGGTACATTTTGCTTCTCCTTGTTGTACTGGTCCCTCTGTGTGGCGGAGCCTCCAGGCTTCTTAGGCCAAGGGACCTGAAATCCCTCGCGGGTTGGTTCTCTGCTACTGGGCTTACAACCCTGACAGCCTCGGACCCCAATGTCCGGTAGTGTAGTTCTCTCAGCCAGGACCGGCTCTCGTCGCCTCTGTCCCTGGCTTCTCCTCTGCCTCACGGACTCCTTGGCTACAGCTGAACTGTCCCTCCTTCTCTGGGACTAGTCTCAGTCCTGAGCTAGGTCGTCCAGTTCTCTCTAACCCTGCCCTCAGTTCCAGCTTTTATAGGGGCAGCCAGCTCCCCCTACTGGCCTGGGACAGGAGGTGCTGTATGTTAATTGTCCCTGACCAGGGAACCTCCCTCCTGCTATCAGACACAGCCTTTAATATTTGTGGCATCCAGGCCTGGGGTGACACACATGCGCCGCAGGCGCCATTTTGTTGGAGCAATAAAAAATTGGGCTCCAGCAAAATCGTGCCTGCGGTGGCGCATGCGAAGTAGCATCTATCGGCGGCGCTTGCGCAGTACATTTTAACCTACATGTCTGATGTTATAGTGTAAGCAATCTTTTTAATGGGGCCTTTTGGAGTCATGGGTCACAAACTCCTGTCTACATTATCATAATTATTTAACTGGGCACTCTGTTCACCGCAAGGACATTAGTAAGATTGGAGCAAGGTAAAGTTCCACAAAGTGGTCAAACATGGTTCACAGTAAATAAAGCGATAAAATACTACCTTACCACATCAATGATCTTTAGAGCAGAATCCACATCACTCCCTCTTCATCACACTTCCACTAATGGTGTATTCATCCAATGATGTTGCTACCAGACCTCCTGTAACCAGTAGCTCCCAAAGTTAAGAACAAGTGGACATAGTGCAGCTTCCAACTTCATTTTTTTTCTTATACTTACAAAAGTAAATGAGTTTGAAACACATAAAAAGTATGTAAAACAAGTGGCATACCAGCTTCTGTCTCACCCTGGGTTTTGCCTGTCAGCTTCTTCCTGGGACAAGCTGGAAGTGCTAAGGCTGTGTGCCCACGTAGCGTTTTTCAAGCGTATATGCTGCGGAATTTCCGCAGCGTAAACGCTTGAAAAACGCATGTATATCCGCACCCCATGGTCCCCAATGGCATTCCGCAATGTCAATGCCCATGCTGCGGATTTTTCCGCAGCATATATGCTGCGGTCAAAAATCCGCAGCATGTTCATTAATTTTGCGGAAGCGCAGCGGAATCAATGTGCGGATGGTACCCAAGTCTGGATGAGAGGAGACTCTCATCCAGACCTGGGTACCAAAGAACCTGTAAAAAAAAGAATAAAATAAAGTTTATACTTATCTTCCGATGTTTTCCCTCCGTCGCGCTGTTGTCTGAAGGACCTGCCACGTCATTGAGTCATGTGACCCACCACATGACTCAATGACGTCACCGCAGGTCCTGCACACAGCAGCGTGAGCCGCTCAAGACTCCGGACGGGGCAGAGGATGCATCAGAAGGTGAGTATAAAGTTTATTTTTTTATTTTTTACCATTCTGAACAAGTTGTCAAGCACTTTTCCAAGTGATGCTTGGAGAAGTGCTTGATAACCCGCATGCGGAAATGCATGCAAAGACGCCCCACAAACGCTTCTACCTGGCGGGAAAACCGCATGTAATATCCGCATGCGATTTTTCCGCCAGGGAGAAGCGTAAAAAATATGCTTCAGGTCCGCAACGTGGGCACATAGCCTTACAGTTCACATGATTATATCAATTAACCATACTAATAATTACCTCTTTACACTAATTCCTAAAAATCTCCATACATTACTATAATAACTATAAAAAAACATACCTAAATTCAAAAACAAAAAAGAGTGAATTTATTTCTCTTGAACAATGGCCAAACATTGATTTGTTCAGAAAATATGGCTATTACAACCAGTAGTACTTTGTGTGCTCATGATAACAAAACATTTTCACTTTTCTTAAATTAAAGTTTTCTTCTTTGGCCTAAGCCATTATATCCTATATAATAAAGATTAAAAAGGTCACGAGAGACACTTACAGCATATCTATAGGATATCCCAAAAATGTCTGTTACCTGATCTCCAGAGTAGTACCCTGATTCCACATCCTGGCTGACATGCGACCACCAGTGAGTTTATAAGTAACGGAACATGTGCCAGTTCTCTCCATTCTTTGCTCTAGGGTTTTGAATATAGCTGAGAGTATTTGCTCAGCAGTATTCAGGACTCCTGTAGCAATGAATGGAGAGGGATGGCATATGTTTAACCACCTTTCACCTGGTTGTGGAATGTCACCTGGGTTAGTGGATCGGAGGACCACCATTCTGGAGAAAGGTGTAAGACCTGCTCCGCTTCCACCAGACATTTTCGACTTATCCTATGGATATGACATAAATTACTTTACTGACATAATCCCTTTAATTTCTATTTTCCTGGAAAGAGAAGTGGCAGATTAAAGTGAGACTGTTGTTTGACTCTGCATTGAGACCTGCACATTTGTGAAGGGCATATGGATAAAGCTAAATGTAGTTTATTACTGTAATGTGGCTATGTCAGTGGTCGCCTGGCAGCTCTAAAATGGCTACCATGGACAGGCTTAACGCAAGCCACTCCACTTATCAGATCCCAAGGTCTTCACCCTTTAACCTCTGTACAGTGGTCTGGACTTAAACAGTGGCCTCTGGGTTGGGGCCATGGAATAAACTGCTGTACGGTGGTGCAGGCTGGCAGTAGTGGTCAGAATCAAGAGGGCCGGAAAAGTCCAAAATCTGAAGACGCAAGAATAGTCAATAAAACAAGCCAAGGTCAAAAATAGCTAACAAATACACTATACTGAAGCTGACCTAACAGGCCTTAACCAGAGGAGCACAAGGCTATATCTGGCAGCTTCCAGCAGTAAACTAGAAGCTTAAGTAGGGTGTGGTGGTCTTCAATTGGCTGCAGCAGGGTGCTGATAACTCCAGCTGGACAGCACTGCAGGTCCCAGCCACCCTAATCTTAATGGCTAGACAGAGCTTGTGCCATCCAGAGCTTCTGGTTCCAACGTCTCTTCTATCATCAGAGCCGCCCACAGAATGAATGTGGTGGCGCCTGGAGACACAAGCAGTGTTACGCAAGGTGTAGGAAAGACTAAGTGCAACACGAAGGGAAGGGGGAAAAGGGGGCCCGGACTCTAGGGAAAGGGGGTAGTGGAGACCTCCTAGGCTGACCTTATATTACCCTGTCTCCCGTAACGTCCCTATATTGGTTCCGCACCAATCGCTGCACAGGAACCTCGCCCTGTCTTTCCCTGGCGTTTGGCCCTGGTTAGGGAAGGGAGGGGATAAGCCCTAGTCAATCCCCCGGACAACTAAAGACAACAAGGGGGAACAAACAAGGGAAGATCGCTTAGCTTTAGTTGATTTCAAAGAGATGAACACACACCCTCTTAGCACCAGAGAGGAAGAAGTAATGCACTTGCTCCAAGCCTTCACTAGGGGTCATGTGAGTATCGCCGGCACCTCCCTTTAGCAAACAGCAGGTATTTATACACCCAGGCCAGGGTGTTAATTAGCAAGAGGAAGGTAGCCTCTGGGTCCTAGAGAGTCAGCTTCTAAGAAGGTGTCTGTAATGCCAAACGAAGAGATCTCCTGCAACCAACTGCAGGGCGACTGTCTGTCACATCTGACACATCTGTGACAAGCAGCTGTCGCAGGAGCAGGTCCTGTTGGAAATGTGATAGTTATAATAATACTAGGGATTGGTGAGGTCTCTGAAATTTCTGCCCTGAACAGAAAGAGTCCTTGGCCCACCCTTGATGATATCCAATAACAGATTCTGCATACTGTTGCATTATGTGTATTAAAAGGAAACATTTAGTCCAAAAAACAGGGATATAAGTACAAGAAAATATACATTTATGAATAGATCCAATGGTTTCCCTTTGCCTACACTGATATCCAATCCAAAGCCCACCTAATAAGCCTTTTATATTCTCAATGTTAGGAAATAGAACTGGTAATAAATAAGGAAGGCCATTAAATTTAGTATTGCAATTATTACTTAAATTAACAAGACAGCAAATAAACCTAAAACCACCAAATTATTTCTCAGCAAAGAAAATACATTATTTTTATGTAAAAGATGATTGGAAAATGCATAGCTAAAACTGGGTTAAGCAACAAAGCCGTTTTGTTTCCAGGAGTTAAACAAATGTGTTATGTATTTTAACATTTACAAGTATGAAATATTAAGTAGAAAACCATTTCATGCCGGCTCTTTTGGGCATTTCACATTAGTTTTGCAATGAATCATTTATGAGCAATAAAATTTGGTGTTTTGATACATTAATTTGCGTTACTCTGCTTTAATGCCCATTATGTTCTGTTCTGTTAGCTCGTTGGAATTAAAACCAGGATATTATGGGATAGCAAACACCAAGTATACTCTCAAATAACGTAAGAGTTAGCAGGTTTTTTTTTTTCATCATTCCTTTCCAAGAGTTTAACTGCTCTATTTTTCCTTTAACATACTGTATGTCATGTGAGGGCTTGTTCTTTTTGAGAGATGAGTCGTATTTTTGGACTGCCATTTTGGGCACATATAAAGGTATGGTGTAACTTTATTTTTTTAGGGAAAAGAGGAAAACATCGGAATTCTGCTATTGTTTAGTTTTAAAGACAATTTTATTCTGCAGGTCACTACAATTTTCGGAAACACCCAATATATATATATATATATATATATATATATATATATATATATATATATAATTTTACTACTTTTGCTTTGGATATTAAAACGCTTAAAATAATTGTTTTTGTGATGCCAGAGTCTAAGACCTATAATCTATTTGGCAGTCGTGTAACTTGAGGCATGTGGGCCCCATTTCAAAATCTACAACACGGCCCCCAACTATCATGGGACATTAAAAGTATTAGACTTTTCATTTGAGCCAAGGGGACCTTTTGGCCCCCACTAGACTTCAGGGCCTGTTGCAACTGCAACCCCTGTACCCACTATATTTACGCCACTAGTATTTGGGGAATTTACAAATTGTTATCACTTTTTAATGCATTTTTTGGGGGAGATAAGATAAAAACAGAAATTCTGGCATTTGGCATATGGAATAAATAGAGTGATAATTGTATAGTTCAGTTAGTTATATCAAATATTAATATGGCAGAGATTAAATATTTTTTTTAAGTTTCTTTTTTTTTTTTCAAAAAATTCAACGGCACAGGGAATATTTCATGGGTAGAGGGAAGAATGGATTCAATTAAATTTCAACATATTCTTGATGCAAGCATAACACCATCTTTAAAAAAGCTGAAGTTGAAAATAGGATGGCTTCTACAAATGGATAATGATTCTAAACACATGTCAAAATCCACAGTAGACTATCTCAAAAAGCGCAGGTTGAAGGATTTACAATGTCCCTCACAGTCCCCTGATCTGAACATCATTGAAAATCTGTGGCTAGACCTCAAAATAGCAGTGCATGCAAGATGACCCAGGAATCTCACAGAACTGGAAGAATTTTCCAAGGAAGAATGGATGAAAATCTCTCAAACAAGAATTGAAAGAACCTTGTCTGGCTACAAAAAGCGTTTACAAGCTGTGATACTTTCAAAAGAGGGTGCTATTAGGTAGTAACCATGCAGGGTGCCCAAAATTTTGCCTCGACCCATTTTCCTTTTTGCAATTTTTAAAATGTAAACTATGAAAATGCATATTTTTTGCCTAAAATACAAAGGAAATGTGTTTTCTTTACCTTTAGCATTTTTAGAGATCATTTCATCTTCAAGTTGCTTAACTGTTCACAATACCAGTAATTTTACCAGGGATGCCAAAACTTTTATATGCCACTTTACATGCCATGGTAGCTAAAAACAGCAGCATCTAAGGAGAAAAGCAACTGCTATTGTCTCTCCTGGCTATTGCAGATGGGTGTCAGCAGATGGCATGGACTCAACTCCTGTGTTGTGGTAAAGCCCACCTGCCAGGGCAGGTTGGGGGTTATATAAAAGCTAGCATAATTTTCAATTGATTATTGCTGGTCAATCAATTTTTCTAACTCTCAGTGATCAACTTTTGAAGTCATGTCTGTATTTCACCCATGCAATATGTAACTTACATTTTAAAAAAAAATCAGTATCTATCGGTCCGACTTGGTTGTAGAGATCACAGTCTGCAGCCAGAAGCTCTAATAACTACATTTCTCATGATGCCTTATCCAGATCAAACTCCAGAGTTTGGACAGGTCCCATGTATTAGCGCATAGAGTTCTGTAGAATCTTTCCAAATTGTGAAATTTTGAAAGATTAAATTGTAGACTGAAAAAGACTGTAGACCCACAGATACATGTGTGATGAACAGCAAAATGCACATGAGGGGCAGTAGACTGTGCACTATGCAGCAGTGCGTAGCGCTTCACAAGCAATATGCAAGCACCAGTCGGCTGCAGGGAGAACAGAAATGATAGAGCAGTAACAGCCATCTACAGAAAACATGAAGTGACTTAAAGGAGATTAGATGCAACAGAAGAATACAAGGAGCAGGCAGATTTGCAGTTGTCACCTACTACCTTCTTGGACTATGAAACACCATAAACACTGGCCCTTATTCATGAAGACTGGCGTTGTTCACTCCGGTCTTTATGAGGAGGTGTGCTGAAGTCAGAGGCACCTGATTCATTAAGAGGTAATTCCTTCTAATGATCAGGAACAGGGTCAGGAACTCCTCCCCACTAATTTTACTCCAGTCAGAGACTTTAGAAAGATTTCTGCCATAATGTACACTACATCTCGTCATGAATTAGACAAACTGTGGCATCACGGCCCTGTCACTCCACAGCTCTGCCCATTTTGGTGGAGCTGGGTGAAACTGGCGTGAAAACATAAAAAGTTGCAACATTTATGTGCAACCTTGAGTTGCGCAAAAAAATTGTGACTTACCAAAGTGTTTTATGCCAGAATTCTGGAAAAATACTTTCATGAATGGGGACCATTGTGATTTATATTTTATTTTTCAGAGCCCTACAATGGACACCTGTGGCATATAACATCATGATTACATGTGTGAATATACATGAGACATAATGGTTTCACTTTGTCTACATTATGACTGGATTTTCACAATGTCCAGAACAACCAGACACCAAGACCTTAATTTTGTCTTTGATGTAAGAGATTATAATATTGTAAGTTGCATTCTTTTTTAAAGTATGAGCCATTAAGACGACCTTATACATTGCAACTCAAAACATTTAGGGTCTGATTCATTATTTGCATTTGTTCCTTTTTTATAACTTAGCTTTTTTCATCTGTTTTTCATTTGTGCCTTTAGTCTTTTACTTTGCACCTTTTTTAAAGTCTGTTTTATTTGTGTTCGCTAGAGATGGCCAATTTTATTTGAGTGGCATTGAATTCTCCTAAAATTTTACAAAAATCTCCATTCCGGAGAATAAAGATTGTTTCATAATTTGCTGAGCATGAATTCAGCAAAATGGCAGCCAGCTGGGGTAGCCATCTTGCCCAAGAGTAGAGGGCCGGCAAAATACTCACCACTCACCTCTCCAGCCACCCTTGCTTCTCTTGACTCTGCCTGGTTCTCTGCAACTCCGTTGTGTAGCATCTCTTACCTCCTGTTCACTCTGGGCCATGGCATCCGGCCGCAAGCAGGCCTCGGAAGTGACAGCTTGGTGTTCACTCTAGGGTATGACTTCCGGCTATAAGCAGGCCTCATAAGGTCGGTGTGCAGTGACCTCAAGGTCTGCTTGTGGCAACAAGTCATGGCCTACAGTGAACACCGGGCCGGTGATGCAGTGCAACGAAGGCACACTGAAGAGCAGGGGTGGCCAGAGAGGTGAGCGGTGAGGTATGAGTTTTCTTCTCTTTTTACATCTTACATTTATTATGCTCTAGGGTCTGAAGAGACCCCAGAGAATAATAGGGAACATTCAATTTTAGGAGAATAACTTTGCTGTCAATTGAATTTCCCACTAAATTCCGTGCAATTTGGCAAATTAGAATTTTGTCAGATCCACTCATTTCTAGTGTTTGCCTGTTATCTTTTTTATGTTTGCCAATATGGGTGGGATTTTGGTTTTCCAGATGCTGAATCATCGAGACTTTTTTTAAAAGTTGCTAAATTTTTCCACAAATTTACTAAAGTCCTCCCTTGGAGTGATGTTACATATGTCTGAAATTTTTGAGCAAATGTTCCAACATATTAGTGCAACATGCAAGTTTGTGTGCTAAAATGTCCCAAAAAAGGTTAAAAACAAAAATAAAGAGCATTTTTGATTTTGCACAAAATTTATGGACCACGTGAGCTTTTGTGAAGAATTTGGTGCAAGAAAAAAACAGAAAAGTCACTTAAAAAATGCAAATGATGAATAGGATTTATAGTTTTAGTAAATGTTTTATTAAAATCGACAGAATCATTTTCAAATTTCTTTCCTTATTTCAATACCTAGCTAATTTTAGCAACTATACCTTTAGACACATCACATGACATAATAAATTATTGATGTGTGTACTGGGCTTATTCCATTTGGTCTCCTGAAGAGATACTGCTGTGCACTACTGGCTACATTTGTTAAAACAACATTGCTATGGCCCATTCAATTTGTGGAAGTGACTTTGCTATGCTCTGTGGTCACATTTACTAAAAGGACATCCCCGTGCTCCTTTCAGTTTGATAAAGTGATCTTGGCATGGTCCATTGGGCTCAACATAAAAATGGCGATGTCAGAGAGAAGACTTTAATGCTGATACTTTATGTTTACAAAAACCGCTGTGCAAATAATTGGCATTCATTTTTTAAAGGATTTCAGTGAAGAAACAAAAAAACTTGTACTGTAAATCCTGACTATCAGTCCTGCTAAACACTGTAAAAGAGAATGAATTTGAGTGGAACGGTAATACCCTAACATTATTCTAATACAATGTACAGTATGTCCTTAGTCTACACTAAACATTTGATAGAATTAATTGCACAAAAAGTGAAATGTACCTTTCATAGAGGTAAACCATGAAAATTCAGTGGGGTCTTCTGGAGGGGGGGGAGAGTGAGCATTAAACTGCTCTTCATGTTCTAACACACAATAGTAGAATTTATACCATATGGGCAAAAGTATTGGGAGACACGACTTAATAGTTGAACTCAGGTTTTTCATTCGGTGCCATTGCCATAAAAGTACAAAATCCAGCCCCTCGCAATGCTATCTCTGTTTACTAACATTTGTGACTATGGAAAGAAACTCTTCAGGGAGAAATAGGACTTGAAACTAGTGCCACCTATCAGCGGTAACAATCCTAAAAGTCAATATCGACCCTTTAATGGGAATTGCCACATGACTTAGGATAAAAGCCAAACCAGAATCTCAATTTGAAGACACATGTTTTGGGGATGTTGCCCCTCATTAGTGCAAAGCAAGAGGCCTGATATGGCTAGGTGAGAGGCCTCTAACAAGAGGTTAATGAGAAATGTTTCTCCTTGTGGAGAGTGTCAAGCTGGTGTAAGAAGACTTATAGACCAAGCAATGCTCCCCTGGGAATCTAAATATCCAAAAAGCCTCTTCTGAGAGTCAGAGGACTCTCTCCCAAAGGAGAAAAATGCCACACTTAGATACTCTGTCAGAGGCATCTCACCCAGCCAAATCAGACGTCCTGCATTGTACTGATGAGGGGTAAACACCCCAAAACACATGTCTGCAAATTGAGTGTCTGGTTTGGCTTTTTATCATAAGTCATATGTCAAGGTTTGTTAAAGAGTTGATATTGACTTTTAGGATTGCTACTTTGAATAGGTGTCGCTAGAGTTCAAGTCCTCTTCCTCTCTGCAGAGGCTATTTGCATATTTAATTTCCCAGGGGAGCATTGCATGGTCTATAAATCTCTTTATGCTGTCTTAGCACTCTCCACAAGGAGAAATGTCCCATCCTTAGATGAAAATTTGTGAAAGAATAGCTCATTCTAAAAAACTAATTTGACTGTGGTCCTGTAATAGGATGACATCGATGTAACAAGTCAGTTCATGAAATTTCTTCCCTCCTGAAAATCAACCATGGGGTGGTATTATTGAAAAATTGAAGTAACCGCAGCAACTCAGCCTCAAATTGACAGACCCCCCAAAAAGTTACAGAGTGAGGTCAAAGAGTGCGGAGATGCATAGTGCATAAAAGTCACCAATGCTCTCTTAACATATTAACAGCAGAGTTCCAAACCTATTATGGCATTAAAATCAGCACAAAAACTGTGTGCATGGGTTTCCATAACTGAGCAACTAAATACAAGCCTTACATCACCAATCACAATGACAAACATTGAATGCAGTGATGTAAAGCAAGCTGGTACTAGACTCTAAAGCAGTGGAAAAATGTTCTGTGGAGTGAAGACTCACGCTTTTCTATCTTACACTCTGATTTATGAGTTTATATATGGCGAATGCTAGGAGAGTGTCACCTGCCTGATTGTATTGTGCCCATTGTACAGTTTGGTGGAGAAGGGACAATGCTGTGATGCTGCGCCACTTCTCGCGGACAAGCCAAAATTCAGGGTAGTCAAGGAGTCTGAGGTCAAAAGCCAGGAGGGTACGTCATAAACAGAGGGAAGAGACAAAGGCGTAGTCAGGTAACGGTCCGAGATCAGAAAACCAGGAGGGAAGCAGATCAGAGCAAAGGGAGCAGGCAAAATGGATGGTCAGAACAAGGTCTAAGGTCAGGCAGCAAAAAGATCCACAAGCAGAACACAAGGCACAGAGAGACAAACCACATAGAGCTGAATGTACATCTGGTAGAGATCTGGGACTGACGGCCCAGCTGGGACAGGGAACACCTGAAGGCAGCCCAGTACCTCCCAGTCTCAGATTGGCCGGCCAAGCCATCAAACAAAACACAGGCAGCTCAACATGCCCCTGCACCAGACTGAACGACTGAGCTATCAATCAAACTACTGACAGCTTTAGCACATCCCTGCACCAAATTGGATGGCTGAGCTGTCAATAACTGCATCCAGACACATTGAGAGTTGGAATCATGACAAATGCTATGGGGTTTGTTTTCAGTGTTCGACTTTGGCCCCTCAGTTCCAGTGAAGGGAAATATTAATTCTTCAGCATAATAAGACATTTTGGACAATTGTAGCTTCCAACTTTGTGGGTACAGTTTGGGGAAGGCACTTTTCTGTTTCCCATCACTGTGCCCCAGTGCTCAAAGCGAGGTCCATAAAAGCATGGTTGGGGGAGTTAGTGTGTGGAAGAACTTAACAGAGCCCTGACCTCAACCCCATCCAACAACTTTGGAAAATACTAGAAAGTAGATTGTTAGCCCTGCCCTCTCCTACAACATTAGTGTATGACTTCTCAAATGCTCTTCTGGATGAATGGGCAAAATTCCCACAAACACCTCCAAAATCTTGTAGAAAGTCTTCTCAGAATATCTGGAAACTGTTATAGCTCCAAAGGTGCGGACCAAGTCCATATTAATTGCTATGGATTTAGGGATGTCATAATGGGTCCAGGACCTTCTGTGGTCTCCCATTCCAGGCCAGCCAGGGCTGATATTGCTCAGCATTGTTGTCAGTTTCAACACCTAGCTGTTCCACAAGCCCTGCAGATTGTCTCCCAGGCATTTGTGCCTAGCAGTGTTAAGCATAGGCTGCAGAGGGAGACAGGGCTCGTGGAGTCTAAGTCCAGGATTCGCCGCACTGAGCATGTCCGTGACCTGGCGGATCATGATTGGTGGTTTGGCACCCACCTGACCCGGTGACCTGGCACCGCCTGATTGGTCACGGGTGTCGTCACCAATGGTGCGACAGTGGGGCAGGGCTTAATCTTTAAAAGGCCCGCCCACAAACATGGCGGTGCGCTCAGATCATTTGAGCTAGCTGTTTGTGGTGTGCACGCTGACTCCGGGCTCAAAGAGCCATAGTTTCCGCTAGGCAGGTTAGCTTCATAGAGGCAGGTAGCTTCGCTTCGCTGACTGGCTCTGACCAGGGGGTTCGCCCTTACACCCCGAGCCGCCTGTGAGTTTAATAGAGCGGGTTTGCTCAGTCTGTCAGCACGCCGGCTGAGTGCTCGAATACCTGGCGGGAATCACCCGCAAGCTAGCGCCGTCTCCTATAGCGTAGCGCCTGTACCGAAGACAGGGCTACTGCTCATAGTCCGGTCACACGTCTCCCTGCGGTTCTTGGAGATTGTGTGAACCACTTTAGCGCCAATCCCCATAGCGTAGCGCCTGTATCAAAGACAGGGCTACTGCTGTTCCCACGGACGCACGTCTCCCTGCGGTTCTTGGAGATTGTGCGTACCGTCTTACCCTTCCGTGTGCGTTAACACGAAGGGCTAAGATTATTGTTAGGTGCGTCGCCGGTCGCTCTCTCCTCCGTGCAGTAAACGGAGATAGAGCGTACCGCTATACCCTGTCCAGTGTGAAGTTAACACGGAAGGGTTTATCATTTAGTTGTCGTTTGCCTTTCCACCCGGGAAGTGTTCGGCAGCAGTCCTCTAGGCTGCATCGCGGACCCCGGGGTCGGTTGCGTTCCATTAAATAAAGTTGTCTGCAACCGCTCCCCCTAACAGATAATATTTGTATCATATTTATGTGTATTTTTAAAAAATAAATTTGTACAATTCATTTACTACATCATCTGTGACCTCTATAAAGGTCAGAAACAATATCCTGTAAATCATACACCTGATGAAGGAGCTTGATCGGCTCTGAAACGCGTAGTGTGATAGACGATGAATAGACTATTAAACCTACTTTTGGATCCTCATCTCCCTGACAGCACTCTCCAAGTCTGCGGTATTTTGCTCTACATCATCCCTGATATTTAACAAGAGACATAATTGTATAGCCATGAAATCACACAGGGAAGGTGATGAGAAACAAATATGAGCTAACCTCATCTGTTCTTTTTAATATGCTGAGCTGTTGGCCAAATGGTCTGATTTCCATGAAGTTATCAATAGGTCTAGCGTAAGCCATCGGTACATTTAATGACCATTCCAGCCATGACCAAGTCAAAGAATATTCTGTCTCGGCTTTTCTAAAACACCTTTCCATAACTTTTTTTTGGCAAGTTTTGGGGGAATAATTTTGAAATGTTAAACTGTTTTCCTTTCCTTAAAGATAGTCTCATACAAAAAAAAAACCTCACGCTCAATTGTAAATTTCCATAAGCATTTACCCGGCCACCCACCTTGCTTCTGTGCTCATTGACAGAGTGTTAGTGTAAGGTTTGGATAGCAAATCTTGTTAAATCTTGGTCATTCTTTTCCCGAAGCATTTTTTAGCAGTCATTGTTAAAAAGTGGCACATGGGTATAACAAAGAAGTAAAGCACAAATGCTGATCACACATATAGGACTTGTAAGGTGGCTAATGGTCGTGTAGTCGATGGGAGGTATGTATCACAGAGATGGCTGGTCTCTGTGATGTAACCCGGAGTATTTTCTCTAGTGTACGCACGCACTAAGAGGACTAATTGGTTCACCTGGGACCGGGTTACAGGTAGTTTAGAGAGATGAGTGGGTCGAGCTAGCCACATACCTTAACTCTGGGTGTGGTTAACAGCCTATTTAATGGAGGCTGTTATTTGGCACATGGTTCTGTGTGTCTGGAGGGAGAAGGCCTCCTGTGTGTGGTTGTCTCCAGACTGGGCTGTGTACTGGATGCCTACCAGCCTGCGTGACCACAGCGCTGGCTAACCAGAGACTAATGTGGCACCCTGTAGCTCATTGGAGCCACAGATCCCAGAGGGGTGCATGGATGGACTTCTCCACAAGAGGCCCTCATAGCATTCACACACCTCCACCCTACCACCTCAGACCACCAGAGGGAGCCCGGATAGGGAGATATATACTGGAGGGTGGAGTTAGGAAGTGAGTCTGGAGTCTGCTGCAGCCAGAGAGGTTGTCAGGTCAGTCTGTTGAGAGGAGCTCCTGCAGAAGCTAGCCTGCAGTGGAGCTCAGTCAGTTCAGTCCAGACTCAGAGAGCTCGAGTTAGTGAGCCTAGGGCGTGCCGATGCCAGAAGAGCGGTGAAGAGTAGCGAGGCCTACTGCCCGTGTGAAGCCTAGTGAGGGCCCCGAGCGTGGCCGAAGGCAAATGGAAGGAGAGTAACATAGGTGGCAGAGGAGCTTTACCCGCTCACCCCAAGAACATATACCGGACACCGGGTCCGCGTCTGCAGGGATTCCTTACACCCAGCAGAAACAACCGGAACCCCTGGCGAACTATATGTCCCAGGAACACCAAAAGCTGATTACGTACCAGGGTCAGGAGTCACGGAGGCCCCAGAGACCAGGGAGTGTGAACTCCAACAGAAGGCCCTACCACCAGGTCAGCAGGTGCAAGACAGAAACCAAGTTAGGCCTAGCTCCAGGCAGGTCAGAAACTTATCAAGAAAAGGCAAGGAACAGGAGGCCCCACACCCGCTCACTGGGGAGAGTCCTGATAAGCACCCTTCATCCTAAAGTGCCCTGGATGGTGCCTGAAACACCACCAGTAAAGGTACTGAAGTGAACTGTCGTGTGAGTGTGCCTATTCTTCCTCTGACCAGGCTGGGTCCCCTTTGTCCTGCTTCCCCTACACTTACGCTGCCCTGAGGCCCCGCTCCACCTGTGGGGAGCCGCACCAGCTAAGCTGCCTAAACACTGGCCTCAGAGGACTGTCGCAGCGCTGGTGATCCTCACCAGACACCACAGGTGGCGTCACGAACATTCCCCTATCCCATATAACTTCCCCCTTCTTTTAAGTGTGACCCCAGGGTACGGGCCCGGGAGCTGACCACCGCGACATCCCCCAGAGTCAGGCAACAAGGCCCGGGCGCCGAGTCGTCCTCATCCCCAGGACGCGTCACTAAGATAAAATGACTGTTTTCATTGTTTTTGGCTGCACTAAGGGCTGTTTGTTTGCATTTTGCTTTTGACAGTTTATGAAGCCAATAAACCTCTATGGACATTTAAAGGAACATGCCTCCTGTTTGCCTCTCATCGCACCTGAGTGAGTACCATCCCTACAGACTCCATATGATGTAGTAGTGAACAATAAAAATAGCTTTTATTTAGTTACACCATGTTTATGTGCTCTATAATGGACAATTTTTTTTTAATAAAGGCTTTTTTACAGGGACTGATTGAACATTCAGGCCAAACAATCAACCAATTGAACATTCCGAGGAAGTCTTGTTCCCAATCTTAGGCCATTGGATACATGGCAAGAGATGAGCTGTCAAAAGAGCAATTGATTCATTTTTGGCTGATTGCTTATTTTATATGGGCCTAAAAATTATCACTAGTGAACAGATCTTTACTAGTGTTGAGCGAGCACTAAAATGCTCGGGTGCTCGAAGCTCGGGCCGAGCTCGCCGTGATACTCTGGTGCTGGACCCGAGCAACGAGCCCAATGTTAGTCTATGGGAGACCCTAGCATTTTTGCGGCGGCACCCCCGGCAGTCTTTTAAAAGCCTAACAAGTGCCCAAAATGATAGTGACAGTGCTCAAAAGACATGGGGACAGCATGGGGATCGCCCCAGGAAGCATTTCTGACCCCCAGGTCACTGCTGTCATCATCGTGTTCAGAGATATTAAGCCACTTTTAAGGGCTCACAATAAAACGTTCAAAAACGAAACTGAAACTGCTTTCCTGTGAAATATGTTAAGGAAGTTCCTTTCCAGGGTAAAGACTTGTGTATAAGGTAAAATAAATAACCCAAAAAAAAATACTCCTCCACACCTTGGGCTATGTTCACAAGTAGCATTTTTTATGCGTTTTTGCACTTTTGTATTGCTTTCAACCGTGACAAATGCATTCACCGGGAAATGTCATTTTAACATTTTACAATCTTATCTGGCCATGTGCTGTGTGACACATGCATACAGTGCTGAAAAGACATGGGAACAGCATAGGGAAGACACCTGGAAGCATCTCTGACACCCAGGTCACTGCCTAAAAGTGTGCCCATCAGAAGTGATCCTTGCCGCATCAGAAGATGCAGACTTGCAACTATCCCCGTGCAAGTCCTTGTCCCAGGGCAGTGTTCAATTGTACCTCCCCCATTCCTTGCAATGCAAGCGCAAATATGCAGCCAACCAACCACCCACCCACCCACTCGCAGGCTGCAATACCATACTGCTAGCTTTCACTTGAAATGGGGCCTTTTAGTTTGGAGGAGGCCGAAGCTGGCCACTACCTCATGGCTGCTTCAGCAGCGAGGTATCCATACTCAGTCCCCAGCCGCCCGGCGGCCGGGTGACCACGCTCGGTCCCCAGCCGCCTGGGGGCGGCCGGGTGTCTATAAACGGTCCCCAGCCACCCCTATTTCTCCTGTCAACTTCCCCCCACACACTTTTCTTAGCCTGGCCTGCTTTAGGGCAGCATTGGACGAGCCCACCTTAGAACCAGACTCCTCCGGTGGGTCCTGGCTTCTCCATCAGGGGAGTTGAGAGTGCCAAGGTGAGGAGCATGATGATGATAGAAGTTAGCATCTGCTTTGTTTTCTTGGAATGCAAGCGCATGTATGTAGTAGAGGCTAGGCCTGAGGTGGTCAGCGTTTTGGCGCATATCCTACCTCCTCCGAGGATTGCTGAATGTTTTCCTGCTACTATCCCAGTTTTATGACTCCCGTTAAAACAAAGCTTCAGGTGATAAATGATGGATGAGGTGGTGGCAAAGGAGAAAGAGCAGGAGGAACAGTGACCATTCACATCAATATCAGGCCAGTCAACCACACATGTCTTGTAGGATATGTTTCTGTGCCAAAAGGAGCAGTTTGGCTACACAGTTATAGGGCATACAGTGAGTGCAATGCCTACCAAAACTTTAGAGGCACTCCAATGCCCCTTGGAAGTGACAGGGAGGTCAGAGGGCCTTAACTAAACCATTTTTTCCATTTATAGCAACTGGGTCTCCTGTGCACTGTTGGCCTAAGCAGTGAATGGAAGGCTCTCCAAAAAGTATGAGGAATTGCAATGCCCCTTGAAACAGACGTGGATTACAGCGTACTAAAAACCTTCTACCCATTATTGGGAAGTGGGTCTCCCTTAGTGTTCGCCTATGCATTGAAAAGCAAAAGCTGACTAAAATTAGGAGGAAATGCAATGCCCGTTGGAAGAGTCGTGGAGGTCGCAGAAGCTTAACAAGACGGTTTTAATGTCCCTTGAAAGAGACGTGGAGGTCGCAGTAGCTTAACAAGACGGTTTTAATGCCCCTTGGAAGAGACGTGGAGGTCGCAGTAGTTTAACAAGACGGTTTTAATGCCCCTTACAAGAGCCATACAGTACAGCATCTTAAAAACATTATTCCCATTATTGGGGAGTGGGTCTCCCATAGTCTTTGCTTATGCCTTCGAAGCAAAAGCTGCCAAAAATTAGGACGGAGGAACTTGCAATGCCCCTTACAAGAGCCATGCAGTACAGCATATTACAAGCATTATTCCCATTATTGGGGAGTGGGTCTCCCATAGTCTTTGCCTATGCCTTCCAAGCAAAAGCTGCCAAAAATTAGGACGGAGGAACTTGCAATGCCCCTTACAAGAGCCATGCAGTACAGCATATTACAAACATTATTCCCATTATTGGGGAGTGGGTCTCCCATAGTCTTTGCCTATGCCTTCCAAGCAAAAGCAGCCAAAAATTAGGAGGAAATGCAATGCGCGTTCGAAGAGTCGTGGAGGTTAGGGTTAATTAAAAACAACATTTCAATGCCCATTGGAAGAGCTGTGGAGTTCAGAGTGGTTTAATAAGGCGCTTTTAATGCCCCTCGGAAGAGACGTGGAGGTCCCAGTAGCTTAACAAGATGGTTTTAATGCCCCTTGGAAAAGTGGTGGAGGTCACAGTAGCTTAACAAGACGGGTTTAATGCCCCTTGAAAAAGTGGTGGAGGTCAAAGTAAGCTTAACAAGATGGTTTTAATGCCCCTCGGAAGAGACGTGGAGGTACCAGTAGCTTAACAAGACGGTTTTAATGCCCCTCGGAAGAGACGTGGAGGTCCCAGTAGCTTAACAAGATGGTTTTAATGCCCCTCGGAAGAGACGTGGAGGTCCCAGTAGCTTAACAAGGCGCTTTTAATGCCCCTTGGAAAACTGGTGGAGGTCACAGTAGCTTAACAAGACGGTTTTAATGCCCCTTGGAAAAGTGGTGGAGGTTGCAGTAGCTTAACAAGACGGTTTTAATGCCCCTCGGAAGAGACGTGGAGGTCACAGTAGCTTAACAAGACAGTTTTAATGCCCCTTGGGAAAGTGGTGGAGGTCACAATAGCTTAACAAGACGGTTTTAATGCCCCTCGGAAGAGACGTGGAGGTTGCAGTAGCTTAACAAGACGGTTTTAATGCCCCTCGGAAGAGACGTGGAGGTCACAGTAGCTTAACAAGACGGTTTTAATGCCCCTCGGAAGAGACGTGGAGGTCCCAGTAGCTTAACAAGACGGTTTTAATGCCCCTCGGAAGAGACGTGGAGGTCACAGTAGCTTAACAAGACGGTTTTAATGACCCTTGGAAAAGTGGTGGAGGTCACAGTAGCTTAACAAGACGGTTTTAATGCCCCTTGGAAAAGTGGTGGAGGTCACAGTAGCTTAACAAGACGGTTTTAATGCCCCTTGGAAAAGTGGTGGAGGTCACAGTAGCTTAACAAGACGGTTTTAATGCCCCTTGGGAAAGTGGTGGAGGTCACAGTAGCTTAACAAGACCGTTTCAATGCCCCTCGGAAGAGACGTGGAGGTCCCAGTAGCTTAACAAGACCGTTTTAATGCCCTTACAAGAGCCATACAGTACAGCATCTTAAAAATATTATTCCCATTATTGGGGACTGGGTCTCCCACAGTCTTTGCTTATGCCTTCCAAGCAAAAGCTGACAAAAATAAGGACGGAGGAACTTTCAATAATGGCAACACGGACCACGGTCACCCTGGTGGTATAGTGGTGGTGAAGGCTGAGGATAAGGAGAAGAACATAAAACAGCCGAAATGAGGAAGCGTATACCCATGTGTGGGTGTGAAGCGGTGCATGTGAATACACCTCCCGAAATAACACAGTGGATTTGACTTTATGTTACTCGGCTGTCATTTGGTGGTGATGAGAAGGCTGGCCCAATCCAGCCCTTGTTCATTTTGATAAGGGTCAGCTTGTCAGCTTGTCAGCATTATCAGTTATAATTCCCCCAGCGGCACTAAAAACACGCTCCGATAACACGCTAGCGGCAGGGCAGGCCAGGACCTCCAAAGCGTACAGAGCGAGTTCATTCCAAGTGTCCAGCTTGGATACCCAATAATTAAAAGGCACAGAGGAATCACAGAGGACGCTGATACGGTCGGCAAGGTACTCCCTCACCTTCTCTTGAACTTTCCACTCCTTGTGAGAGTACCCCGCGCCTCAGGGTCTGTCCGAAGGGAGGGTCTGAGAAAACTGTCCCAGAACGTTGACAGTGTTCCCCTGACTCTGCTGGATTGGAGTTGTGTCTCTCTCGCATGTACGCCTTGGTTGGGCAACGAACTGTGACCTCTGCCGCTAGCGTGTTCAGATGGGAATTTTTTTAACAGTTCTGCAGAAAGGGCCTTCTGGTACTGCCCTATTTTTGTAGACCTCTCCACCTCAGGAATAAGAGAGTGAAAGTTCTCCTTGTAGCAGGGGTCTAAAAGTGTCACCAATCAGTAATGACTGTCATCCAACATTTTGACAACGCGAGGGTCACGGTTAAGGCAGCGTAACATAAAGTCAGCCATGCGTGCCAGACTGGTAACGGGCAAGACTTCCATGTCCCCACCAAGATGATGACTGACCATGCTCTCCTCCTCTTCCTGCTTTCCCCCCCCCCTGTCCTCAGGCCACCCACGCTGAACCGACGGTATGACAGTTGTACAGGTACTACCGTCTACAGCGCATGATACAAGCTCCTGTTCTTCCTCCTCCTCCTCTCCCTCATTGTCCCCCAATGCACGTTGGGATGAGATGAGGCTGGGCTGTGTGTAATCGACCGCTATGGCTTCTTGATCCATCTCATCATACTCTGGCTGCAATGCCTCCTCTTTAATTCGCTGCAGAGAGCGTTGCAAAAGACAGACAAGTGGAATGCTGACGCTAATGATGGCGTCATCGCCACTCACCATCTTGGTGGACTCCTCAAAGTTTGTCAAGATGGTACATATGTCAGACATCCAGGTCCACTCCTGAGGTCTTATGTGCGGAGTCTGACCTGAATATCGACGGCCTTGTTGCAGCTGGTACTCCACAACTGCTCTCTTCTGCTCACAAATCCTTTGCAACATGTGGAGGGTAGAGTTCCAGCGTGTGGGGACATCACACACCAGTCGGTGTGACGGAAGCTGCAAATGCTGCTGCAACACAGCAAGGGCGGCGGAAGCTGTAGCCGACTTGCGAAAATGAGCTGACAGGCGGCGTACTTTGACGAGCAGATCTGGCAACTCGGGGTACGATTTAAGAAACCGCTGAATCTTGAGGTTAAGCACATGAGCCAGGCATGGTACGTGTGTGATCTCGCCTCGCCTCAGAGCCGCCACCAGGTTACGACCATTGTCTCACACGACCATGCCTGGATGTAGGTTCAGCGGTGTCAGCCACAGATCTGCCTGCTCTTTCACAGCTGTCCACAACTCACAAGCAGTGTGAGGTTTCTCATCTAAGCTTATGAGTTTCAGCACAGCCTGTTGCCGCTTGGCGGAGGCAGTACTGCAGTGCTTCCAGCTTGCAACTGATGTGGTGATATCTGAGATGGAGGCTGAACATGAGGAGGAGGAGGATGATGCGCAGGAGCTGTACACTGTGGGGGCAACTCTGACTGACATAGGGCCCTCAATCCTCGGTGTGGGGAGGATGTGTTCCGTCCCAAGGTCGGACTGGGTCCCGGCTTCCACTATGTTTACCCAGTGTGCCGTCAGGGAGATGTACCATCCCTGGCCACAAGCACTTGTCCACGTGTCCATTGTCAGGTGGACTCTCCCAGTAACTGCGTTGTTGAGGGCACGGCAGATGTTTTGGGACACGTGCTTGTGTAGTGCAGGGATGGCACACCGGGCAAAATAGTGTCGACTGGGGACCGAGTACTGAGGGACGGCCACCGCCATAGGGTTGCGGAAGGATTCCGTCTCCACCAGCCTAAAAGGCAGCATTTCCAACGCAAGCAGTCGTGAAATGTGCGAATTTAGGACTGTGGCCTGTGGGGCGTTAGCTGCGAATTTCCGCTTTCGTTCAAAGCTCTGGGATATGGACAATTGAACGCAGCGGTGGGACGTGGATGTGGACGTTGATGCTGTTTCTTGAGAAACTGCCATAACAAGTGAAGACTGAGAGGAGGGGGCATATTTGCATGCAGTATGGACAGGGGATTGCCTTGCACACACAACAGGGGGTTCTATTGCATGCACAACAGCGGAAGAAGCAGTGGTGACACCCGCTGACACTGGTCGTGGACCCTGGGGTTCGCCCCACAAAGTCGGGTGCTTTGCTGCCATGTGCCTGATCATGCTGGTGGTGGTCAGGCTGGTAGTTTTGTCACCCCTGCTGATGCTGGCATGGCAGGTGGTACAAATGGCCTTTTTGGGGTTATCAGCAGAGTCTTTAAAAAAATTCCAGACTCTGGAAGACCTACAGGTTGTACTGGCAACGTCCCTCGTGTTGGTGTTACGGGGAACTGTTGCCTGCCTTCTGTGTGCGGCCACCACACTGCTTCTTCCTGCCTGTTGGGGTACTCTGCCTCCCTCACCCTGTGTGCTGCTGACCTCGCTCTGCATGTGCTCCTGCCACGTTGGGTCAGTTACTAGATCAACCACCACCTCCTCCTCTTCCACTTGCGCACTACGATCTTCCTCCTCACTTCCTGGCAATTGTGTCTCGTCATCGTCCACCTCTTATGACAAATTGCCAGCGTCGACTTCCTGTAGCCGTGGCTGTTCAAATATTTGGGCATCGCTACATGGGATCTCCTCTTCCACCACTTCAAGCGGAGCAGGCGAGGGGCACAAATCTGGAAATGGACCATTGAACAGCTCTTCAGAGTGTCCAAGTGTGGGATCAGTTGCTGTCTCACGACACTCGGCATGGTGGGAGGAAGGAGCATCAGGGTGAGGAGGAGTATGCGGTCGAGACTCACGGCTACTAAGATTTGACCGTGTGGAAGACAGACCGGAGGTGGTGGTGCCCAGGCAACTGGAAGTATTATCTGCTATCCAATTAATAACCTGTTCACACTGATCAGTTCGCAATACTGGTGTTGTTTTGTGCTTCCCTAGTAATTCGGTCAAGAAGTGGGAGCGAGAAGATGTGGCTGTTGGTTGTGGCACATTTTCACCTTGGCCACGGCCCCATCCTCTGCACGCACCATCACTAGAATGTCCAGTTCCACGTCCCTTGCCACGCGCCTTGCCCATTGAAAAGGAACTAAAATAGCTTACACTCGCACTATCAATGGAAAAAGGGTAACAAAAAGTAGATTAGAACCGTGGAAGAGGAAAACCACAGTTCTATTTCTCTGGCCTACACCCGACTCTTTTAAACAATCTGAACAATCAGGGAGAAACTATTACTGTTTTTCTTTACGGAAAAAATACCAAAAGCTGAATAATAGAGATTTTTTACCGTAGAATGGCAAAACCACAGTTATTGTTTACTGGGGTATACCAGACAATTTAAAATAGATATATTTGCGGCTGAACAGTGAGCGACACACTCAAACTGTTATTTTTTAGGTACAAATGGCCCAAAAGTTGATAATACAAAGGTTTGAACCGTGGAACTGCAAAACCACACTTCTGTTTCTCTGGCCTACACCAGACTATTTTAAACAGACATATTTGTGTCTGAACAATCAGGGAGACACTATTACAGTTTTTTTTTACGGCAAAAAATGACAAAAGCAGGATAATAGAGATTTTTTACCGTGGAACAGCAAAACCACAGTTATAATTTACTGGTGTATACCAGACTTTTTTAAATATATATATTTGCGGCTGAACAGTGAGCGACACACTGAAACTGTTTTGTTTTTAGGTACAAATGGCCCAAAAGTCGATAATACAGAGGTTTGAACCGTGGAACTGCAAAACCACACTTCTGTTTCTCTGGCCTACACCAGACTATTTTAAACAGATATATTTGTGTCTGAACTGTCGCAGACACACTTTTTTTTTTTGTTTTGGGGGGGGGGACACCAAAAGGTTAATAAGACGGGCATTTGTACAGTCTGAAGGAGGAAAAAAAAAAAAGGATTTAGATGAAAAAAAAAGGATTTTTCCTGGCCCCCGAGACCTGGAGCTAAGTCCAGCAATTTCAGCAATAGGAGCACACAGGACTGTAATGCAGCGTTTGCTGGTATAACCCTGCCACTGCGTCTCCTATACAGCCTGCCTGCCTGCCTACCTGATATCTGGGATGGATATTAGTCCTGAGAAGGACTGTTTGTTTGATCTGGCAGCCTTTACAGACCCTACACTAACTATTTCGCAGTATATATCTCTCCCTAAATCAGCAGCGCTGTCCCTATACTGTCTGATCCCAGCCGTCTGTGTCCAAGATGGCGGCGCCCGGTTTTAAATACTCGAGGTGACGCTGTGCGGCCAGCCAATCACTGTAATGCCCACAACCAACATGGCTGCTGCATTACAGTGACTGGCTGGCAATCCCTGCATGTTCATTGGCTCTGTAAAGAGCACCAAACATGCAGGGTGGAGACCCGAGCTCCCGCCCGAGTAACCCGGAATTGCTCGGTGCTCGCCGAACATCCCGAGTAGCGTGATGCTCGGGCGAGTACCGAGCAGTGTCGAGCATGTTCGCTCTACACTAATCTTTACCTTAAATAAGCAGAGATATATTCCTGAACCCACCTCCTGATCATTGCTAAGTAAAAATGGTCTTTAATGAATATCAACCAGCTTCCTATATCATCCATCAGCCTCTTATGACCAGTTTATCAGTCAGTGTAAAAGGATGATAAGACAAGAATAGACAATAGTGGAATTAAGTTGCCGCTTGTTTCGATGGATTCGAGGATTGCGGTGAGTGTGTGTTATACACTCTCCTTTGTGCAGGACAGTAGCACTGAGCACTTCCCGTTCCAATCACTTAGCGGGTTTTAGCAAAAGAATATCTGTGCTTCTGGGGCGTAGTGGTGCACTGTCTGTCAGGTGAAAGAAGTAAATCTCTTACTAGTATGTGGAGATAAGGTCTTTATTGAATTCTTCAAACACACAAATTGGCTGTGGACTGGAGCCTTCATCAGGTGTGTAACTAAGAATGCAATAAAGACATTACTTCCACATACTGGTAAATACAGGTAAGAGATTTATTTCTGTTGTCCAACAGACCGCGCACCACTGCACCCCAGCAGCACAGATCTTCTGCTAAGACAAGAATGGCCTACCATCTTTTGAAAGGTTATATAAATGGTAATAAATGAGCGCTTAGCCAACCAGTCAACCAAGGAGTGGCTCTCGTACCAGCACAGTAGTAGACATTTGAACTATGGAAAAGCCAGAACAGAAAATGCTACAGAGCTCCCATTGGTAGTTTATCATGGCCTACTCTACTTACTCTGCTATATTCCCATGTGCAAATATAGGCATACCTAAACCGTGTTCCAAATTAATGTGCAAATTAGATTTAAGTGTCATAAAGATGTAATTTTTTGCTTTTCAAATAAACTCATGGATGGTATTGTGTCTCGGGACTCTCTGGACTCCTGAAATCAATCTCAAACATCTGTGATAATTAGTTTGCCATGTGAGCCCAATTAAAGGAAAACTACTTAAGAAGGAAGTTCCATATTGTTAAGCAGGCCACACGTTTCAAGCAATATAGGAAAGAAAAAGGATCTCTCTGCTGCCGAAAAGCATCAAATAGTTCAATGCCTTTGACAAGGTATAGAATACATTAGATATTTCATGAAAACTTAAGAATGATGATCGTACTGTGAAGAGATTTGTGGCTGATATAGAGCATAGATGTTTTTTTTCAGATAAAGGCATAATGAGGAAGGTTTCTGCCAGACAAATTCATCGGATTAAAGAGCAGCTGCTAAAGTATCATTACAAAGCAGCAAACAAGTATTTGAAGCTGATGGTGCCTTTGGCGTCCCGTGAACCTCAAGGTGTAGCATCCTCGCAGTTGTGTATAAACCTACTGTTACGCACACGCCCCGACTGACTGGTATGAGCGTTGTTAGTGGTCCCACTGGGCCACGAACCGAGGTGTGCCTGGAGGGGCGTGACTAGGGGCCTCGCCAGATCCGACCACTAACATACGGCGGCTTAATCGACTCCGTGGTCCGAGGAGGGACGTGGGAGGTGGCCCAGGTGCTACTCCAGGTCTGACCCCGGTCACAGCTGTTGGCCCACATCGGGGAATGCAGGAACAGGCAGGTTTGGCTGGTATGCAGACAGGTGGGTACTGGCAGGCACGGCTGGTGTGCAGGCAGGTGGGTACTGGCAGGCATGGCTGGTATGCACACAGGCCGATACTGGCAGGTAGGAAAACAGGCTGGATAGGGACCAGTACAGACTGGGATACAGGAACAGAGCCGCATGCGCGGAGGACAAGGAGAGCAGAACCACAGTCGCGGAGGACAAGCGGAGCAGAGCAGAACCGCAGGCGTGGAGGACAAGCAGAGCAGAGCAGAACCGCAGGCGTGGAGGACAAGCGGAGCAGAGCAGAGCAGAACCGCAGTTGTGTAGGACAAGCGGGAGCAGAACAGAACTGCAGGCACGTAGGACAAGCAGAGCAGAGCAGAACCGCAGGCGCGGAGGACAAGTGGAGCAGAGCAGAGCGGAACCACAGGCGCGGAGGACAAGCGGAGCAGAGCGGAACCGCAGGCGCGGAGGACAAGCGGAGAAGAGCAGAGCGGAACCGCAGGCGCGGAGGACAAGCGGAGCAGAGCAGAGTGGAGCCGCAGGCGTGGAGGACAAGCGGAGCAGAGCAGAGCGAAACCGCAGGCGTGGAGGACAAGCGGAGCAGAGCAGAACCGCAGGCGGGGAGGACAAGCAGAGCAGAACTGCAGGCGCGGAGGACAAGCGGAGCAGAGCAGAACCGCAGGCGAGGAGGACAAGCGGAGCAGAGCAGAGCGGAACCGCAGGCGCAGAGGACAAGCAGAGCAGAGCAGAGCGAAACTGCAGGCGCGGAGGACAAGCGGAGCAAAGCAGAGTGGAACCGCAGGCGTGGAGAACAAGCGGAGCAGAGCAGAACCGCAGGCGCGGAGGACAAGCGGAGCAGAGCAGAGCGGAACCGCAGGTGCGGAGGACAAGCGGAGCAGAGCAGAGTGGAACCACAGGCACGGAGGACAAGCGGAGCAGAGCAGAGCGGTACCACAGGTGCGGGGGGCAAGCGGAGCAGAGCAGAGTGGAACCGCAGGTGCGGGCAGACAGGACAGTGCTCTGTTCACATGGAACAGACTGGGAAACACAGGAAGATAGCTAGAACACAGGAGGTAGATACGGAGGCAGGGAAACGGGACAAGCAGAACCAGATACATACAAGGTACTTGCAATGAAGTAGCGAGTGGACACAAAACTCACAAACAGAAGTACAGAGACAACGAGTTGGAGTTAGGTGCAGGTTCAGACACTGCAGGAAAAGGAAAGGATCGGACATAGAGACAAACAGGTAACAGGCTAGGACACAGTTCAGACAGGAACTGAACCTGGAACAAGATACAGGAATGAGCCTGGGTACTCAGCCCCCAGGGTGGCGGAAACAGACTAGAAGTCACAGATACAGGTAACGGGCCTGGGTACTCAGCCCCCAGGGTGGCGGAAACAGACAAGATACAGGAGAGGACCTGGCAACTCAGTTGCACAGAACACACTGAAAGAAAGCATTGCTCAGGCACCTCCTAATGGGTGGAGGGGGTTTAAGTGTCCAGTGACTCACAGCAATAGGCTGGGAACGCATTAGGACTGCGCACACTTTAACTTTAAGAATCAGGAAGTAACAGCGCCGCCGCCCTAAGCAATTAGACAAGAGACATGCACACAGCAAGTAATGGAGCAAAGTGTGCAGCCTGGACTGATAGGTAAGTTGGCGGTCTTGAATGGTGGGAGATGGTAAGCCATGCCAGCACACCGCCAGAGATGTTACACCTACTATTTGGCGACCGCTAAAGAGTTCCCACAAGAAGAAATGGTTGCAGTGGGCCCCGACATACATGAAGACTAATTTTAAAAGTGATGTGTGCTGTGCATCCCTGGATGGTCTAGACGGATGGAGTAGTTTATGGTTGGTGGATGACCATCATGTCCCAACAAGGCTGCAACGTCAGCAAGAAGTTGATGGAGTCATGTTTTGGGCCGGAATCATGGGGAGAGAGCTGGTAGGGACCTCAGCCAAGTATGTAGAGTTTCTGACTGACCACTTTCTTCCATGGTACAAAAAGAAGAACCATGCCATTCATAGCAAAATCATCTTCAAGCATAACAATGCACCATCTCATGCTGCATAGAATACCTCTGAGTCATTGGCTGCTGTGGGCATGAAAGGAGAGAAACTCATGGTGTGGCCACCATCCTCCACTGACTTCAACCCTATTGAGAGCCTTTGGAAAAAGCAAAAGATCTATGGGAGTGTGAAGCAGTTCACATCAAAACAGCAGCTCTGGGAGGCTATTCTGACATTCTGCAAAAAAATTCAATCAGAACCTATCCTAAAACGTACAAGTTCAATGGATGCAAGAATTGTGAAGGTGATATCAAAGAAGGGGTATTTAAACAGGTTGATAAACAATGAATGAGAGTTCGTATGGACCTAGACCAGCTCATTTAAATGCACCGTCTGATGGGAGAATCCAGGCAGATTAACAAGCTCGAATTGATTGTATACAAGTCTATTGCCTCTCATTTATTTTCCTGTTTGCAGAAGCTGACAAGTACTGATAAACTGTAGCCATTTAGCAGCATGTTATCATCAGTACATCACCTGTTTACACGGAGTGATGCGCTGCTGCTGGTATAAAATATCCAATCACCCAACAAACGAGTATTTTGCGAGTTGCTCACTCGTCGGGAGAACGCCAGCATATTTACAGTACATGGGTGGATAATCGGGAACGAGCATTTGTACGAACACTCTTTCTCCGATTCTTGGACTGTCAAAATGCACTTCGAAACCAGACCAATGATTTACCCCGGACTTATTGGCTTAATTGCTTAACACTAGTGATGGACGAGCACTAAAATGCTCGGGTGCTCGTTGCTCGAGTTGAGCACATTGGAATTCTCGGGTGCTCTACCCGAGCAACGAGCCCAATGTAAGTCTATGGGAAACTCGAGCATTTTTCAGGCGGCTCCCCCCGGCGGTCTGCAATGGCCCTAAAAATTGCCCAAATCAATGGGAACAGTGCTCAAATGGCATGGGAACAGCATGGGGAAGATCCCTGGAAGCATTTCAGACTTCCAGGTCACTGCTGTCAACAATGTTGTCAGAGGTATTACGCCACTTTTACGGACTCACAATAAAACATACTAAAATGAAACCAAAATGGATTTCCCTTGGAAATATATTAAGGAACATCCTTTCCAGGGTAATGACGTGTATAAAAGGCAAAATAAATAACCAAAACCAAAAATACTGCTCCACACCTTGGGCTATGTTCACATGTAGCGTTTTTGATGCGTTTTTACACTTTTGCATTGCTTTCAACCGTGACAAATGCATTCATCGGGAAATGTAATTTTAACATTTTACAACCTTATTTGTCCATGTGGTGTGTGAGACATGATCAGACACATCCTGCTTCATTTATGAAGAAGGGACTCTGAAAGTCACAAAGCCTATTTTTATAGGGCCATCAGGCGGCCTTTGCTATTCTTAAAGGGCCAGCAGTCGGCCCTCACTATTCATAGAGAGCCGTCAGCCGGCTATGCTTTGCTGTTCCCATTATTAAAGAGTGGGTCTCCTATACTGTTATTGCGTATACAGTCAGTGGCAGGGATGCCCAAAATTTGGACGCACCCCAATACCCCTTTGAAAATTTGGACGCACCCTAACACCCCTTTGAAGAGACTTAAAGGAGGGCCTCCTGAAAACAATGTTCCCATTATTAGTAAGTGGGTCTCCCATACTGTTTGCCTATGCAGTGAATGCAAGGGCTGCCAAAAATTTGGCCCTACTTCAATGCCCCTTGAAAGAGACATAGAGGAGGCCCTCCTGAAAAAAAATGTTCCCATTATTAGGAAGTGGGTCTCCCATTGTGTTTGCCTATGCAGTGAATGCAAGGGTTGCCAAAAATTTGGAGCCACTCCAATACCCCATGGAAGAGACGTGGAGGTCAGAGGGCCTCTTGAAAACAATGTTCCCATTATTAGAAACTGGGTCTCCCATTGTGTTTGCCTATGCAGGGAATGCAAGGGTTGCTAAAAATTTAAAGGCACTCCAATGCCCCTTGGAAGAGATGTGGAGGTCAGGGGGACTCCTGAAAACAATGTTCCCCTTATTAGGAAGTGGGTCTCCTATAGTGTTTGCCTATGCAGTGAATGCAAGGGTTGCCAAAAAATTGGAAGCACTCCAATGCTCCTTGGAAGAGACGTGGAGGTCAGAGGGCCTCTTGAAAACAATGTTCTCATTCTTAGGAAGTGGGTCTCCCAAAGTGTTGGCCTATGCAGTGAATGCAAGGGCTGCCAAAAATTGGGAGGCACTCCAATGCCCCTTGGAAGAGATGTAGAGAGCCCCATGAAAAAATGTTCCCATTATTAGGAAGTGGGTCTCCCATAGTGTTGGCCTGTGCAGTGAATGCAAGGGCTGCCAAAAATTGGAAGGCACTCCAATGCCCCTTGGAAGAGACGTAGAGGGCCTCATGAAAAAATGTTCCCATTATTAGGAAGTGGCTCTCCCATAGTGTTGGCCTATGCAGTGAATGCAAGGGCTGCCAAAAATTGGGAGGCACTCTAATGCCCCTTGGAAGAGACATGGAAGTCAGAGGGCCTCCTCAAAACAATGTTCCCACTATTAGGAAGTAGGTGTCCCATAGTGCTGGCCTATGCAGTGAATGCAAGGGTTGCCAAAAATTTGGAGGCACTCCAATGCCCCTTGGAAGACAAGTAGAGGGCCTCATAAAAAATGTTACCATTAGAAATGAGCGGGTCTCCTATACTTGTAATGCCCATGCACTAAGTGTATAGGCTGACAAACATTTACCCCTGGGGGATATATATGAACATACTGTATAAAAAAAAATTTTACAGGCATCATAAACACCCTTTAAAAAAATTATGTGGGTGTTGCATCACGGACCACGGTCACACTGGTGATATGGTGGTGGAGAATGAGGAGAAGGAGGAGGACAAGAGCAAATAGCCAAAATCAGGAAGCGTATACCCATGTGTGGGTGTGAAAAGGTGCATGGGAATATACCTCCCAAAAAAAGACACTGGATTTGAGTTTATGTTACGCTGCTATCATTCGTTGGTGTTGAGAAGTCTGGCCCCATCCAGCCCTTGTTCATTTTTATAAGAGTCTGCCTGTCAGCATTTTCAGTTGACAGGCGGATTCTCTTATAAGTTATAATTCCAGCAGCGGCACTAAAAACCCGTTCTGATAAAACGCTAGCGGCAGGGCAGGCCAGTACCTCCAAGGCGTAGAAAGCCAGTTCATTCCACGTATCCTGCTTGGATACCCAATGATTATCAGGCACAGAGGAATCACGGAGGACGTTGGTACGGTCGGCAAGGTACTCTCTCAGCATCTTCCCAAACTTTGCACTCCTTGTGAGAGTACCCCGCGCCTCAGGGCCTGTGCGATGGGAGGGGCTGAGAAAATTTTCCCAGAACTTTGACAGTGTTCCCCTGCCTCTGCTGGATTGGAGTTGTGTCTCTCTCGCCTGTAGTCCTTGGTTGTCCAACGAACTGTAACCTCTGCCGCCAGAGTTTTCAGATGGGAATTATTTTTAATAGTTCTGCAACAAGGGCCTTCTGGTTCAGCCCCATTTTTGTAGACCTGTCCACCTCAGGAATAAGAGATATAAAGTTCTCCTTGTAGCGTGGGTCTAAAAGTGCACCAACCAGTAATGACTGTCACCCAAAATTTTGAGAACGCGAGGGTCATTGGAAAGGCAGCGTAACATAAACTCAGCCACGCGTGCCAAGCTGCTAACAGGCAAGACTTCTGTATCCTCACCAAGAGGACGAGTGACCATGCTCTCCTCCTCCTTCTCTCTGTCCTCAGGCCATCCACGCTGAACAGACGGTATGATAGTTGTGCAGTACCGTCTATAGCGCTTGAAACTAGCTCCTGTTCTTCCTCCTCCTCCTCTTCCCCATTGTCACTCAATCCACGTTGGGATGAGATGAGGCTGGGCTGTGTGTAATCACCCTGTATGGTTCCTTGCTCCATCTCATCGTGCTCCGCCTGCAATGCATCTTCTTTCATTTTGAGCAGAGAGTGTTTCAGAAGACAGAGAACTGGGATGGTGACGCTAATTATGGCGTCATCGCCGCTCACCATCTTGGTGGAGTCCTCAAAGTTTTGGAGGATGGTACATATATCTGACATCCATGTCCACTCCTGAGGTCTTATGTGTGGAGTGTTATGTTCTGCTACCAAAGCTAAGGAAAGAGAGGAGATCTGTCCCTACTATAGGACTCAGCTGAATCCCTACGATGTAACAGGGAACCTGATCCTGCGATCAGACCTGCTAAAGTCCTAATCTAGTCTGTACGGAGACCTATAGATGTGGGGAGGGAATCCCTACAAGTACTAAGGACTGGGAGGAATATGGGACACCTCCTAACAGAAATAGTAGCAGACAGACGAACAAACAAAATAGATAGAACATAGAGGTCCGTAGACCAAGCAAACTAACAGAGCTAGATACAGAGCACAGGCTAGCTAGAAAGTAGATATACAATGAAGTCCAGCAAAGCCAGAAGGGCGGAGCAGGATTAAATAGGCCAACAAGGTCATGTGACCAGCAAAGGAAAAAAAAACCTAACAGCAAGGTTCTAACAGTACCCCCCCTTCTAAGAGGATCCTCCGGATCCCCTAGGACCAGGCTTATCAGGAAATCTCCTGTGAAACGCTCTGATAAGTCTGGACGCGGAAACATCATCTGACCTCACCCAAGAGTTATCCTCGGGTCCGAAACCTTTCCAGGCCACAAGATACTGCAAACTACCTCTATACCGTCTAGAGTCAAGGATGCGAGAAATTTCATATTCCCCGTCCTCCACCACCGGAGGAACAGAGGCAGAGGCGTCACCATCCGACACAACAGCTTTTTTTAACAGAGAGACATGAAAGACCGGATTAATTCTCCAGGAGGTAGGAACCTCCAACCTAACAGCAGATTGGTTGACAACCTGAAGCACCTTAAAGGGCCCTACAAACTTGGGACCCAATTTCTTAGAAGGAATCCTCAACCGCAGATTCCTAGAGGACAACCAAACCATGTCACCAACAGCGAACAAAACCTCCTGTCGTTTCCTATCAAAGTAGTCTTTAGATTTTCTGTTGGCCTCCTGAAGATTACCACGCACATCCGTCCAAACTCTTTCCAAATCACCGGAAAAATTCTCCTCCTCAGGCACGGCAGATCCCAACTTGGAGAACGACCCAAACGACGGATGTCTCCCAGAACAACAAAAAAAAGGCGAACAACCAGCAGAAGAAGATGTATGATTGTTCAGAGCAAATTCGGCAAGTGGCAGAAACTCAGACCACCCCTCTTGATTGTCTGCCACAAAACAACGCAAGAACTGCTCAACATCCTGGTTTTTCCTTTCTGTCTGGCCATTAGATTCAGGATGATATCCAGACGAAAACGACAAATGAATTCCCAACCTGTCACAAAAGGCACGCCAAAAACGAGCCACGAACTGAGGACCCCTATCAGAAACAATGTCAGTAGGAACGCCATGAAGTCTGACAATTTCCTTGACAAAGGCCTTAGCGAGAGTTTTAGCGCAGGGCAGTTTGACGAAGGGAACCAAGTGACACATCTTGCTAAAACGGTCCACGACCACCCAGATGACAGTAAAACCCTCAGAGGGGGGAAGGTCAGTTATAAAGTCCATAGCCAAATGTGTCCAAGGAGCACTGGGGACCTCCAAAGGACAAAGTAACCCCGCAGCAGGAGTATGTGAGGACTTAGATCTAGCACATATAGTACATTGGCGCACCCACTTAATGACTTCCTTCTGCCATCCAGGCCACCAAAAACTGCGACCCACCAGTCTCTTGGTCTCAGAGATTCCGGGATGACCTGCCAACCGAGATTCGTGACACTCAACAAACAAATCTCTCCTAAAGGTCCCAGGCACAAACAACCTCCCATGAGGAGTGTTAGATGGGGCATTCTCCTGAGCTTTAAGAATCTCATCTTCCAAAACGGAGTCTAAAGCAGCTATCACAACACCTTCTTGTAAAATGTTTTCCTCTTTCTCAGCACCGACTATGGGAGAAAAACTGCGAGACAAGGCATCCGCCTTAACATTCTTAGTACCAGGGATGTAAGTAACGGAGAAATTAAACCGCGAGAAAAACAGTGCCCACCTAGCCTGACGGGCATTCAGGCGCTTGGCAGCATCAAGATATATCAGATTTTTATGATCCGTAAGAACCTGAACGGGAAATTCCGCACCTTCCAAGAAGTGGCGCCAGTGTTCAAATGCGAGTTTAATAGCCAATAATTCCCGATTACCAATATCGTAATTCAATTCAGTCTCCGAAAATTTTTTGAAAAAAAGGCACAGGGATGTAATCCATCCCCGTTATCCTGAGACAATACTGCGCCAACCCCCACAGAGGAAGCATCAACCTCAACCAAAAACGGCCTAGTAACATCAGGCTGCATAAGGATGGGAGCAGAGGTGAACCTCTCCTTGAGATACACAAAAGCTTCAATGGCCTCAGAAGACCACTGAACCGCATCAGCACCTTTCCTGGTGAGATCAGTCAGAGGTTTGACAATACTAGAAAAATTTTTTATGAATTTTCTATAGTAATTGGCGAAACCCAAAAACCTCTGTATCGATTTCAAACCAATAGGCCTAGGCCATTCCTGCACAGCCTGAACCTTAACCGGATCCATCTCAAAACCTTTGCTGGAGATAATGTAGCCCAAAAAACTAATTCTCTGTACAGCGAACTCACATTTCTCCAGCTTAGCAAAAAGCGAATTGTCCATTAATAACTGTAATACCTCACGCACGCTCCGCCAATGAGACTCCAGATCTGGCGAATAAATCAAAATGTCATCCAAATACACAACCACATTTTTACCGATCAAAGGTCTAAGGATGTCATTAATCAGATTCTGAAAAAATGCAGGAGCATTAGTAAGACCAAAAGGCATAACCAGATTCTCAAAATGACCCACAGGAGTGTTAAAAGCAGTCTTCCATTCATCACCCTCCTTCATGCGCAACAGATTGTATGCCCCCTTAAGGTCAATTTTAGAGAACCACTTGGCCCCCAATAACTGGTTAAACAGATCAGGAATCAATGGCAGTGGGTAAGGATTGCGTACCGTAATTTTGTTAATCTCACGAAAATCCAGACAAGGACGTAAACCGCCGTCCTTTTTTTTTACAAAAAAAAATCCAACCGCCACAGGAGACTTAGAGGGCCTAATGTGACCGGCGGCCAAACTTGTCTGTATGTATTCCTCCAAAGCCTTCCTCTCAGGAATAGTAAGGTTAAATAAACGACTTTTAGGAAGAGTCGCTCCAGGGACAAATTCAATAGAGCAATCATAGTCTCTATGGGGAGGCAAAACCTGCGATTCCTTCTCAGAAAAAACTCTCCAAAAATCCTGAATAGGAACAGGCAATTCTCCCCTATCCAAAGCTGCAATACGCCCGTTACAACACTTGTCATAACATTTATGGCTCCAGGCTTTAATTTCACTGGTAGACCAATCCAGTACAGAATTGTGAAATTTTAACCAGGGCAAACCCAATATTACTGGAGAAGGCAAGTTATTCAACACTACCAAATCCAATTTCTCATGGTGAACACCATTAATAGTGAGAGGAAATTCACTGACCTTGAGAGTAATATTCTTCAAAGGGGAGCCATCCACAGAAACCACAGCAATGGGGGATGATAAAGGTTCAGGTTTTAAATTGAGTCTTTCCACGAATCCCCCATCAATTACATTCAGTGTAGACCCGCAATCAACAAACACCCGAAATTCCATTAATTTTTCCTGAGCAATCGTGGAAGCAGCTAAAAATATACCCTTGGAATTTAAACAGGCAATACGGGCGTGACTGACCATTTTTTTTTCTTTCTTCATACGAAGCTCACAGCCTTTAATCAAATGACCAGATTTTCCGCAATAGAAACACAAGCCTTCCGAAAAACGACGGTCTTTTTCTTGAGAGCGAGGTGCCACCGATCCAATCTCCATCGGTTCACCACTGTTAGTACACACATTATCATAACCAGAAACTGACATAGCAGAGGATTTGCTCTCATTAACCCTAGCACGCAGTCTTCTATCCACCCGTATAGCTAATTGCATAGCCTGTTGCAAATCCTCAGGTGTAGGATAAGCAATTAGCAGGTCTTTAACCCTTTCACTGAGCCCAGCAAGAAATAGACTTTTCAGAGCAGAATCGTTCCACCCTGTTTGAGTGGACCAACGACGAAAATGAGTACAATATTTTTCCACATTACCTGATCCTTGTTTTAGACGTCTCAACTCAGTCTCAGCTGATGCCACACGGTCAGGATCATCATATAATAATCCTAAAGCAGAAAAAAAACTATCCACTGATCTGAAGCATGTATCACTAGGTTGCAAAGAAAAGGCCCACTCCTGAGGCTCTTTGCGCAAAAGTGACATTATGAACCCTACGCGCTGGGATTCATCCCCAGAGGACTTGGGTCTCAAACGAAAATACAATAAGCAAGCATTTTTAAATGAAAAAAATTCTCGATGTTCACCAAAAAATAAATCCGGCAAACATACCTTAGGCTCCAGGACAGTTACTCACGTGCTGACGGAGCTCGGCCACTTCCAGAGAGAGTCCCTGCAGGTGTTTAGCCAAATCCTGAACCGACACCATGATGGAATAAAAAAAAAAAAAATCTTTCCTTAGAGAATTTGCAGGCTGGACTTACTGTTATGTTCTGCTACCAAAGCTAAGGAAAGAGAGGAGATCTGTCCCTACTATAGGACTCAGCTGAATCCCTACGATGTAACAGGGAACCTGATCCTGCGATCAGACCTGCTAAAGTCCTAATCTAGTCTGTACGGAGACCTATAGATGTGGGGAGGGAATCCCTACAAGTACTAAGGACTGGGAGGAATATGGGACACCTCCTAACAGAAATAGTAGCAGACAGACGAACAAACAAAATAGATAGAACATAGAGGTCCGTAGACCAAGCAAACTAACAGAGCTAGATACAGAGCACAGGCTAGCTAGAAAGTAGAAATACAATGAAGTCCAGCAAAGCCAGAAGGGCGGAGCAGGATTAAATAGGCCAACAAGGTCATGTGACCAGCAAAGGAAAAAAAAACCTAACAGCAAGGTTCTAACATGGAGTTTGAACTGAATACCGATGGCCTTGTTGATGCTGGTACTCAACAACTGCCCTCTTCTGCTCACAAATCCTTCCGAACATCTGCAGTGTAGAGTTCCAATGCGTGGGGATATCACACACCAGTCTGTGAGCCGGAAGCTGCAAACGCTGCTGAAACACGGCAAGGGCGGTAGAAGCTGTAGGTGACTTTCTAAAATGGGCACACAGGCGGCGTACTTTAACAAGCAGATCCGGCAGCTCCGGGTAGGATTTGAGAAACCGCTGAACCACGAGGTTAAGCACATGGGCCAGGCATGGTACGTGGTACGTGTGTGAGCTCGCCTCGCCTCAGAGCCGCTACCAGGTTCTGGCCATTGTCACACATGACCATGCCTGGCTGTAGGTTCAGCAGTGTGAGCCACAGATCTGCCTGCTCTTTCAGGGCTGTCCACAACTCTTCAGCATTGTGCGGTTTGTCATCTAAGCATATTAGCTTCACCACAGCATGTTGCCGCTTGGCCGAGGCAGTGCTGCAGTGCTTCCAGCTTGTGACTCATGTGGTCATTTCGGAGATGGAAGCTGAAGAGGAGGAGGAGGCTGAGGAGGAGGAGGTGCAGGAGCTGTAGACTGTGGGGGCAACCCTGATTGACCTAGGGCCCACAATCCTTGGCGTCGGGAGGACGTGTTCCATCCCAAGGTCCGACTAGGTCCCGGCTTCCACTATGTTAACTGTAACGGGTCTGGGAGGCGGAACCTCTGGGCTACAATACAAGGGGGCGGTCCTTGTAAGGGAGCGGGTGGCGACCAGGCAGGTAGTCACAGGAGGTGACCAGGACAGTCTCTGGGTGTACGGGCAGGAGGACACGGCAAGTGATCGGGGCAGTCTCTGGATAAAGGGTAGGTACGACCTGTGATGGCTGAACCTCCAGGTAGGCTAGCGAGGCAGATGGAGAATGTGTGCTCCCAGGTGAGCAAGCGAGAGTCTCTGGAATAGCAGGTGGTCACAGCACGTGACGGCGGAGCCTCCAGGTAGGCAAGCAGGCAGGTAACGGAGAAGCGCTCCCAGGTGAGCGGGCAAGAGTCTCAGGAATAGCTGGTGGTCACAGCACGTGACAGCGGAGCCTCCGGGCAGGCAAACAGGCAGGTAGCGGAGAAGCGCTCCCAGGTGAGCGGGCAAGAGTCTGGAGTAGCTGGTGGTCACAGCACGTGACAGCGGAGCCTCCGGGCAGGTAAGCAGGCAGGTAGCGGAGAAGCGCTCCCAGGTGAGCGGGCAAGAGTCTGGAGTAGCTGGTGGTCACAGCACGTGACAGCGGAGCCTCCGGGCTGGCAAGCAGGCAGGTAACGGAGAAGCGCTCCCAGGTGAGCGGGCAAGCTGGTCCATAGACAGACTGACCGGAGTTGTAAGGCAGACCGTCGGACCTCAGGCAAGCAGGCAGGTAGCTGAGGTGCGCTCCCAGGTGAGCGGGCAGGCTGGTCCTTAGACAGACTGACAGGAGTAGTAAGGCTGACCGTCGGACCTCAGACTAGCAGACAGGTAGCAAGTAATCAGGCAGGAATCTGACAGGTAACTGGCAGGTAACTGGCAACGGGACCTGAGGGCTGAAGCACAGGTGAGACACAGGTGCAAACAACATTGCTCGGGCACCTCCATTTTGGAGGAGGTGCCTTATATATGATGAAGTCCTCCGGCCATTGGCCGGGGACTCCTTAGGACGACGCGCGCGGCCCCTTTAAGAGGAGGGGAGCGCGCGCGCGCGCGCCCTAAGCACAGGGGCCGGGAAGGAGCGCGCGCTGAGAGCAGAGCGGGAGGAGGACGCCGGGAAGGAGCGCGCGCTGACAGCAGAGCGGGAGAGGGACGCCGGGCACGGGGCAGAGCGGTGAGGGGAGCAGCGTCCCTGCCTAGCAGAGGGCAGGGACGCCGGCACTACAGTACCCCCCCCTTTAGGCCCCCCCTTTTTTAGGCCAGACAGAAATTTAGCTAGGATGAGAGGGGCATGGATGTTCTCCCGGGGCTCCCACGTTCTCTCCTCAGGACCAAACCCCTTCCAATCTACCAGAAAAAAGGTCTTTCCTCTTACCCTTTTGGTGGCAAGAATGTTCTCTACCTCAAACTCGTCCTCAGCGGAAACCGGAGCAGGAGGCGTACCTGTAGACTTGGAAAAAGAGTTAAGTACCACAGGTTTGAGGAGAGATACATGGAAGGAGTTAGGGATCCGTAAGTTGGCCGGGAGTTTCAATTTATAGGCCACCGGGTTGATCTGACTGGTGACCTCCAGAGGTCCGATGAACCGAGGCCCTAACTTGTAAGAAGGTATCTTGAGTCGAACATATTTAGATGAGAGCCAGACCTTATCTCCTGGACGAAATTGAGGAGGATCCAGGCGTTTTTTGTCAGCGTGTCTTTTCATCCGTTCGGACGACTGAAGGAGTGCGGATCGGGTACTCTCCCAAATGGAGGAAAATTTGCTAACGAGAGATTCCGCAGCCGGGTTGTCCACCGAGGTGGAGACAGGAAAAGGAATCCGAGGATGCTGACCAAAGACTACAAAAAACGGGGATTTGGAGGAGGATTCGCTCTCGTGATTATTGTAAGAGAACTCGGCCCATGGTAGGAGATCCACCCAGTCAGAATGGTGGGCATTAACGAAGTGCCGGAGGTAACTGGTCAGGTTCTGATTGATCCGCTCCACTTGACCATTGGACTGTGGGTGGTAAGCGGAAGAGAAGTCCAGGGTGACGTCTAGTAGTTTACAAGTGGCTCTCCAGAAGCGTGAGGTGAACTGTACCCCACGATCCGACACGATGTGGAGGGGCAGGCCATGAAGACGGAAGATGTGACGAATAAAGTCTCTAGCTAGCTCGGGTGCAGACGGGAGGCCTGGTAGGGGAACGAAATGAGCCATCTTGGAGAAGCGGTCAGCGACCACCCAAATGACCGTACAACCGGCAGAGAGTGGGAGGTCAGTTATGAAGTCCATTGCAATATGCTGCCAGGGGGCAGCAGGTACTGGGAGCGGAAGGAGGCGACCGGCTGGCAGATGTCTCGGAACCTTGTTGCGGGCGCAGGACACACAGGCAGAAACAAAGTCTATTACATCCTTGTGCAGGGTAGGCCACCAGTAGTGACGGGAAATAAGCTGGAGGGTCTTCTTCTGACCAGCGTGGCCAGCCAGTTTAGACGAGTGACCCCAGTGAAGGATCTTCTCCCGATCAGGTACTGATACGAACGTCTTTCCGGGAGGGAGACGATTTAGACTCACTGGAGCCACCTGCATTACTCTGGCGGGATCGATGATGTGTTTCGGATCTTCCTCGAGATCAGATACCAGAAAGGATCGAGACAAGGCGTCCGCCTTGACGTTTTTGTCAGCCGGGCGAAAATGAAGGACAAAAGCAAAACGAGCAAAAAACAAGGACCACCGGGCTTGGCGCGGGTTAAGTCTCTGGGCATGCTGGAGGTAAGCCAAGTTCTTGTGGTCAGTGTAAATTATTACCGGGTGAAGAGCCCCCTCAAGCAGGTAACGCCACTCCTCCAATGCCAGTTTGATGGCCAATAACTCTCGATCTCCTCTGGAAGAATTGCGCTCTGAGGAGGAGAAGAGTTTAGAGAAGAAGCCGCAAGTTACCATCCTCCCGGAAGAAGATTTTTGAGTAAGTACCGCTCCAGCTCCAGAGGAGGAGGCGTCCACTTCCAGGAAGAACTGCTTGTTGCCGTCCGGGCGATGCAGCACCGGGGCGGAAGAGAAGGCCTGTTTTAAGGAAAGAAAGGCTTCTTCTGCTTCGGGCGGCCACTGTTTGGGATTAGTACCCTTACGGGTGAGCGCGGAAATTGGGGCAGTCCGGGAAGAGAAGTGTGGTATGAAGAGACGGTAGTAGTTGGCGAAGCCCAGGAACCGCTGAATGGCTTTCAACCCCTCCGGTCGGGGCCATTTCTCGATGGCAGACAGTTTCTCTGGATCCATTCGTAGGCCGGTCTGAGAAATAATGTAGCCCAAAAACGGAAGCGAGGTCTGCTCAAAGAGGCACTTCTCGTATTTAGCGAAGAGGTGATTCTGCCTGAGCCTGAGCAGGACCTGACGAACGTCCCTCCGGTGAGTCTGGAGATCCGGAGAGAAGACCAAGATGTCGTCCAGGTACACCACTACGCAGGAGTAGAGAAGGTCCCGGAAGATGTCATTGACCAACTCTTGAAAGACGGCAGGAGCGTTACAGAGACCAAAGGGCATTACCAGGTATTCATAGTGGCCGTCCCGGGTGTTGAATGCCGTCTTCCATTCATCCCCCTGACTGTTAGAACCTTGCTATTAGGTTTTTTTTCCTTTGCTGGTCACATGACCTTGTTGGCCTATTTAAGCCTGCTCCGCCCTTCTGGCTTTGCTGGACTTCATTGTATATCTACTTTCTAGCTAGCCTGTGCTCTGTATCTAACTCTGTTAGTTTTCTTGGTCTACGGACCTCTATGTTCTTTCTATTTTGTTTGTTCTTCTGTCTGCTACTATTTCTGTTAGGAGGTGTCCCATATTCCTCCCAGTCCTTAGTACTTGTAGGGATTCCCTCCCCACATCTATAGGTCTCCGTACAGACTAGATTAGGACTTTAGCAGGTCTGATCGCAGGATCAGGTTCCCTGTTACATCGTAGGGATTCAGCTGAGTCCTATAGTAGGGACAGATCTCCTCTCTTTCCTTAGCTTTGGTAGCAGAACATAACAGTAAGTCCAGCCTGCAAATTCTCTAAGGAAAGATTTTTCTGTTCCATCATGGTGTCGGTTCAGGATTTGGCTAAACACCTGCAGGGACTCTCTCTGGAAGTGGCCGAGCTCCGTCAGCACGTGAGTAACTGTCCTGGAGCATATTTCTTGGATCCTAAGGTATGTTTGCCGGATTTATTTTTTGGTGAACATCGAGAATTTTTTTCATTTAAAAATGCTTGCTTATTGTATTTTCGTTTGAGACCCAAGTCCTCTGGGGATGAATCCCAGCGCGTAGGGTTCATAATGTTACTTTTGCGCAAAGAGCCTCAGGAGTGGGCCTTTTCTTTGCAACCTAGTGATACATGCTTCAGATCAGTGGATAGTTTTTTTTCTGCTTTAGGACTATTATATGATGATCCTGACCGTGTGGCATCAGCTGAGACTGAGTTGAGACGTTTAAAACAAGGATCAGGTAATGTGGAAAAATATTGTACTCATTTTCGTCGTTGGTCCACTCAAACAGGGTGGAACGATTCTGCTCTGAAAAGTCTATTTCTTGCTGGGCTCAGTGAAAGGGTTAAAGACCTGCTAATTGCTTATCCTACACCTGAAGATTTGCAACAGGCTATGCAATTAGCTATACGGGTGGATAGAAGACTGCGTGCAAGGGTTAATGAGAGCAAATCCTCTGCTATGTCAGTTTCTGGTTATGAGAATGTGTGTACTAACAGTGGTGAACCGATGGAGATTGGATCGGTGGCACCTCGCTCTCAAGAAAAAGACCGTCGTTTTTCGGAAGGCTTGTGTTTCTATTGCGGAAAATCTGGTCATTTGATTAAAGGCTGTGAGCTTCGTATGAAGAAAGAAAAAAAAATGGTCAGTCATGCCCGTATTGCCTGTTTAAATTCCAAGGGTATATTTTTAGCTGCTTCCACGATTGCTCAGGAAAAATTAGTGGAATTTCGGGTGTTTGTTGATTGCGGGTCTACACTGAATGTAATTGATGGGGGATTCGTGGAAAAACTCAATTTAAAACCTGAACCTTTATCATCCCCCATTGCTGTGGTTTCTGTGGATGGTTCCCCTTTGAAGAATATTACTCTCAAGGTCTGTGAATTTCCTCTCACTATTAATGGTGTTCACCATGAGAAATTGGATTTGGTAGTGTTGAATAACTTGCCTTCTCCAGTAATATTGGGATTGCCCTGGTTAAAATTTCACAATCCTGTACTGGATTGGTCTACCAGTGAAATTAAATCCTGGAGCCATAAATGTTATGACAAGTGTTGTAACGGGCGTATTGCAGCTTTGGATAGGGGAGAATTGCCTGTTCCTATTCAGGATTTTTGGAGAGTTTTTTCTGAGAAGGAATCGCAGGTTTTGCCTCCCCATAGAGACTATGATTGCTCTATTGAATTTGTCCCTGGAGCGACTCTTCCTAAAAGTCGTTTATTTAACCTTACTATTCCTGAGAGGAAGGCTTTGGAGGAATACATACAGACAAGTTTGGCCGCCGGTCACATTAGGCCCTCTAAGTCTCCTGTGGCGGTTGGATTTTTTTTTGTTAAAAAGAAGGACGGTGGTTTACGTCCTTGTCTGGATTTTCGTGAGATTAACAAAATTACTGTACGCAATCCTTACCCACTGCCATTGATTCCTGATCTGTTTAACCAGTTAATGGGGGCCAAGTGGTTCTCTAAAATTGACCTTAAGGGGGCATACAATCTGTTGCGCATGAAGGAGGGTGACGAATGGAAGACTGCTTTTAACACTCCTGTGGGTCATTTTGAGAATCTGGTGATGCCTTTTGGTCTTACCAATGCTCCTGCATTTTTTCAGAATCTGATTAATGACATCCTTGGGCCTTTGATCGGCAAAAATGTGGTTGTGTATTTGGATGACATTTTGATTTATTCGCCGGATCTGGAGTCTCATTGGCGGAGCGTACGTGAGGTATTACAGTTATTAATGGACAATTCGCTTTTTGCTAAGCTGGAGAAATGTGAATTCGCTGTACAGAGAATTAGTTTTTTGGGTTACATTATCTCCAGCGAAGGTTTTGAGATGGATCCGGTTAAGTTCAAGCTATACAGGAATGGCCTAGGCCTATTTGTTTGAAATCGATACAGAGGTTTTTAGGTTTCGCCAATTATTACAGAAAATTCATAAAAAAAATTTCTAGTATTGTCAAACCTCTGACCGATCTCACCAGGAAAGGTGCTGATGCGGTTCAGTGGTCTTCTGAGGCCATTGAAGCTTTTGTGTATCTCAAGGAGAGGTTCACCTCTGCTCCCATCCTTATGCAGCCTGATGTGACTAAGCCGTTTTTGGTTGAGGTTGATGCTTCCTCTGTGGGGGTTGGAGCAGTATTGTCTCAGGATAACGGGGATGGATTACATCCCTGTGCCTTTTTTTCAAAAAAATTTTCGGAGACTGAATTGAATTACGATATTGGTAATCGGGAATTATTGGCTATTAAACTCGCATTTGAACACTGGCGCCACTTCTTGGAAGGTGCGGAATTTCCCGTTCAGGTTCTTACGGATCATAAAAATCTGATATATCTTGATGCTGCCAAGCGCCTGAATGCCCGTCAGGCTAGGTGGGCACTGTTTTTCTCGCGGTTTAATTTCTCCGTTACTTACATCCCTGGTACTAAGAATGTTAAGGCGGATGCCTTGTCTCGCAGTTTTTCTCCCATAGTCGGTGCTGAGAAAGAGGAAAACATTTTATAAGAAGGTGTTGTGATAGCTGCTTTAGACTCCGTTTTGGAAGATGAGATTCTTAAAGCTCAGGAGAATGCCCCATCTAACACTCCTCATGGGAGGTTGTTTGTGCCTGGGACCTTTAGGAGAGATTTGTTTGTTGAGTGTCACGAATCTCGGTTGGCAGGTCATCCCGGAATCTCTGAGACCAAGAGACTGGTGGGTCGCAGTTTTTGGTGGCCTGGATGGCAGAAGGAAGTCATTAAGTGGGTGCGCCAATGTACTATATGTGCTAGATCTAAGTCCTCACATACTCCTGCTGCGGGGTTGCTTTGTCCTTTGGAGGTCCCCAGTGCTCCTTGGACACATTTGGCTATGGACTTTATAACTGACCTTCCCCCCTCTGAGGGTTTTACTGTCATCTGGGTGGTCGTGGACCGTTTTAGCAAGATGTGTCACTTGGTTCCCTTTGTCAAACTGCCCTGCGCGAAAACTCTCGCTAAGGCCTTTGTCAAGGAAATTGTCAGACTTCATGGCGTTCCTACTGACATTGTTTCTTATACGGGTCCTCAGTTCGTGGCTCGTTTTTGGCGTGCCTTTTGTGACAGGTTGGGAATTCATTTGTCGCTTTCGTCCGGATATCATCCTGAATCTAATGGCCAGACAGAAAGGAAAAACCAGGATGTTGAGCAGTTCTTGCGTTGTTTTGTGGCAGACAATCAAGAGGGGTGGTCTGAGTTTCTGCCACTTGCCGAATTTGCTCTGAACAATCATACATCTTCTTCTGCTGGTTGTTCGCCTTTTTTTTTTTGTTCTGGGAGACATCCGTCGTTTGGGTCGTTCTCCAAGTTGGGATCTGCCGTGCCTGAGGAGGAGAATTTTTCCGGTGATTTGGAAAGAGTTTGGACGGATGTGCGTGGTAATCTTCAGGAGGCCAACAGAAAATCTAAAGACTACTTTGATAGGAAACGACAGGAGGTTTTGTTCGCTGTTGGTGACATGGTTTGGTTGTCCTCTAGGAATCTGCGGTTGAGGATTCCTTCTAAGAAATTGGGTCCCAAGTTTGTAGGGCCCTTTAGGGTGCTTCAGGTTGTCAACCAATCTGCTGTTAGGTTGGAGGTTCCTACCTCCTGGAGAATTAATCCGGTATTTCATGTCTCTCTGTTAAAAAAAGCTGTTGTGTCGGATGGTGACGCCTCTGCCTCTGTTCCTCCGGTGGTGGAGGACGGGGAATATGAAATTTCTCGCATCCTTGACTCTAGACGGTATAGAGGTAGTTTGCAGTATCTTGTGGCCTGGAAAGGTTTCGGACCCGAGGATAACTCTTGGGTGAGGTCAGATGATGTTTCCGCGTCCAGACTTATCAGAGCGTTTCACAGGAGATTTCCTGATAAGCCTGGTCCTAGGGGATCCGGAGGATCCTCTTAGAAGGGGGGGTACTGTTAGAACCTTGCTGTTAGGTTTTTTTTCCTTTGCTGGTCACATGACCTTGTTGGCCTATTTAAGCCTGCTCCGCCCTTCTGGCTTTGCTGGACTTCATTGTATATCTACTTTCTAGCTAGCCTGTGCTCTGTATCTAACTGTTAGTTTTCTTGGTCTACGGACCTCTATGTTCTTTCTATTTTGTTTGTTCTTCTGTCTGCTACTATTTCTGTTAGGAGGTGTCCCATATTCCTCCCAGTCCTTAGTACTTGTAGGGATTCCCTCCCCACATCTATAGGTCTCCGTACAGACTAGATTAGGACTTTAGCAGGTCTGATCGCAGGATCAGGTTCCCTGTTACATCGTAGGGATTCAGCTGAGTCCTATAGTAGGGACAGATCTCCCCTCTTTCCTTAGCTTTGGTAGCAGAACATAACACTGACGGATACGAACCAGGTTGTACGCCCCACGGAGGTCTAGTTTGGTGAAGATTCTAGCCCCCCTCAGACGATCAAATAATTCTGGAATGAGCGGAAGGGGGTACTTATTCTTCACCGTGATCTGGTTTAGGCCTCTATAGTCTATACAGGGACGGAGAGAGCCGTCCTTCTTTTTGACGAAAAAGAAGCCTGCTCCCGCCGGGGAGGTAGATTTCCGGATGAATCCCCTGGCCAGATTCTCCTCAATATATTCGGACATCGACCGGGTCTCAGCAGCGGATAAAGGATAAATACGCCCACGGGGAGGAGTAGTACCGGGTAACAGGTCGATGGGACAGTCGTATGGTCTATGAGGGGGTAATGTCTCTGCCTCCTTTTTATTAAAGACATCAGCATAAGACCAATAAGGAATCGGAAGTCCAGGTAGATTAGCTGGGGTAGGAGAGGGACGGACGGGATGGACGGGAACCAGGCAGGTCTTATGACAGTCTTGTCCCCAGCGAAGGACTTCTCCGGTTTGCCAGTCAAGCACGGGTGCATGTTTCTGGAGCCAAGGCAGACCTAGCAAGAGGGCGTGAGAGAGTCCAGGCAGAACATGGAAGGAGATACTTTCAGAATGCAGCATTCCCACCTGCAGAGTAATGGATTCGGTGATGAGTTGGATGGGGCGTGGTAAGAGCCCCCCATCCACGGCAGCCACAGACAAGGGTACAGCCAGAGGTTTGGTGGGGATGCGGTATTTCTCTACCAGGGACTGTGAAATAAGATTCCCGGCTGCTCCAGAGTCCAGTTGGGCTAGTTCGAAATAACGGTTCTCCCCGTAGACGATTGAAACTGACAACAGCAGGGATGGAGAGGATTTATTCTTGTCTAGGTGGACCTCTCTGAGCGAACCTAGACACAGGCGTTTCCCGACCTCTCCGGGCAGGCACGGATCCGGTGCTCCTTACTGCCACAGTAGAAGCAGGTCCCCTCGGCACGGCGTAAGTCCTGACGGGTCTTGACCATCTTGGTCTGGTCGACCTGCATAGGCTCAGGAGGGTGTACCTGGTTAGAGACAGAAGGAGTGACGGGTTTCTGAAAAGTAGGAGCTAGACGTAGTAACCTCCTCTCACGGGTGACCTCTCTGGCACGCTCCTGGAACCGTAGGTCAATCCGGGTGGCAAGAGTTATTAAGTCATCGAGAGTGGTAGGAATGTCCCGACCGGCAAGTTCATCTTTAATACGGCCGGACAGACCCTCCCAGAAGACGGAAACCAGAGCGTCGTTATCCCAGGCCAGCTCCGAGGCAAGGGTACGGAACCGTATGGCATATTGGCCCACGGTGAGGCTTTCCTGACGGAGGCGTAGCAATGATGATGCGGATGAGGTCTTCCGTCCGGGTTCGTCGAAGACTTTCCGGAAAGCCGTGAGAAAAGCAGGCAAGTTGGACACCAGGGGGTCTCCTCTCTCCCATAGAGGATTTAGCCAGGCCAGAGCCTCCCCGGTGAGATGGGACATGATGAATGCAATTTTGGCTCGGTCGGAGTTAAACTGGTGGGACAATAGTTCAAAGTGCAGGGTGCACTGATTTATGAAGCCAAGAGCCTGGACGGAGTCGCCTCCGAAGCGAGGAGGTGCAGAAAGCCGGGGTCCGGGGTAGGATACCATGGTATTAGTGGGCAGCGGAGCTGCCGGATTGCGAGACATGGCACTGGCGGAGGTTGTCGGTGGAGCAGTCAGAGTATCCAGGCGAGTATTGACATTCCGCAGGTGACCCAAGATGGACTCCTGTTGGGACCTTTGACGGGACAGTTCATGACACAGGTCCGAGAGCGAGGGAGCTTGGGTGCCACCGGGTTCCATGGCCCGAGCAAACTGTAACGGGTCTGGGAGGCGGAACCTCTGGGCTATAATACAAGGGGGCGGTCCTTGTAAGGGAGCGGGTGGCGACCAGGCAGGTAGTCACAGGAGGTGACCAGGACAGTCTCTGGGTGTACGGGCAGGAGGACACGGCAAGTGATCGGGGCAGTCTCTGGATAAAGGGTAGGTACGACCTGTGATGGCTGAACCTCCAGGTAGGCTAGCGAGGCAGATGGAGAATGTGTGCTCCCAGGTGAGCAAGCGAGAGTCTCTGGAATAGCAGGTGGTCACAGCACGTGACGGCGGAGCCTCCAGGTAGGCAAGCAGGCAGGTAACGGAGAAGCGCTCCCAGGTGAGCGGGCAAGAGTCTCAGGAATAGCTGGTGGTCACAGCACGTGACAGCGGAGCCTCCGGGCAGGCAAGCAGGCAGGTAGCGGAGAAGCGCTCCCAGGTGAGCGGGCAAGAGTCTGGAGTAGCTGGTGGTCACAGCACGTGACAGCGGAGCCTCCGGGCAGGTAAGCAGGCAGGTAGCGGAGAAGCGCTCCCAGGTGAGCGGGCAAGAGTCTGGAGTAGCTGGTGGTCACAGCACGTGACAGCGGAGCCTCCGGGCTGGCAAGCAGGCAGGTAACGGAGAAGCGCTCCCAGGTGAGCGGGCAAGCTGGTCCATAGACAGACTGACCGGAGTTGTAAGGCAGACCGTCGGACCTCAGGCAAGCAGGCAGGTAGCTGAGGTGCGCTCCCAGGTGAGCGGGCAGGCTGGTCCTTAGACAGACTGACAGGAGTAGTAAGGCAGACCGTCGGACCTCAGACTAGCAGACAGGTAGCAAGTAATCAGGCAGGAATCTGACAGGTAACTGGCAGGTAACTGGCAACGGGACCTGAGGGCTGAAGCACAGGTGAGACACAGGTGCAAACAACATTGCTCGGGCACCTCCATTTTGGAGGAGGTGCCTTATATATGATGAAGTCCTCCGGCCATTGGCCGGGGACTCCTTAGGATGACGCGCGCGACCCCTTTAAGAGGGCAGCAGAGCGGGAGAGGGACGCCGGGCACGGGGCAGAGCGGTGAGGGGAGCAGCGTCCCTGCCTAGCAGAGGGCAGGGACGCCGGCACTACATTAACCAAGTGTGCCGTCAGTGAGATGTACCATCCCTGCCCACAAGCACTTGTCCATGTGGCCATGTTTAGGTGGACTTTCCCGGTAACTGCGTTGTTGAGGGCACGGCTAATATTTTGGGACATGTGCTTGTGTAATGCGGGGATGGCACACCTGGAAAAATAGTGGCGGCTGGGTCCGAGTCCCAAGGGACTGCCGCCACCATCAGCTTGCGGAATGCTTCCGTCTCCACGAGCCTAAAAGGCAACATTTCGAGCGCAAGCAGTCTCAAAATGTGGGAATTCAGTAGTGTGGCCTGTGGGGCGTTGGCTGTGTATTTGCGCTTGCATTCCAAGGACTGAGGTATGGACAACTGAATGCTGCTCTGGGACAAGAATGTGGACGTGCTTCCTGATGATGCTAGTTGAGAGTGTGCAATGACAGGTTCAGGGCAGGAAGCATCTTCGCATGCACCATGGACAGGGGATTGGCTTGCATGCGCAACAGCGGAAGAAGCAGTGGTGCCTCCTGCAGACACTGTTCCTGGACCCTGGGGTTCGGCCCACAAAGTCGGGTGCTTTGCTGTCATGTGCCTGATCATGCTGGTGGTGGTCAGGCTGGTAGTTTTGCCACCCCTGCTGATGCTGGCCTGGCAGGTGGTGCAAATGGCCTTTTTCGGCAGAGTCTTTAAAAAACAAACAGACTTGAGAAGACCTAACAGTTGTACTGGCAACTTCCTTCGTGTTGGTGTTACGGGGAATTGTTGCTTGCCTTCTGTCTGTGGCCACGACACTGCTTCTTCCTGCCTGCTGGGGTGCTCTGCCTCCCTCCCCCTGTGTGCTGCTGTCCTTGCTCTGCATGTCCTCCTGCCAGGTTGGATCAGTTAATATATTATCCACCACCTCGTCTTCCACTTCCGCACCCTGGTCCTCCTCCTGACTTTCTGGCAATTGTGTCTCATCATCGTCCACCTCTTGTGACAATTTCCCACCGTCGCCTTCGTGTGACCGTGGCTGCTCAAATATTTGGGCATCGCTACATGCGATCTCCTCTTGCCCTGCTTCAAGTGGACCAGGCGAGAGGCCCGAATCTATAAATGCAAAAGTGTTCAAGTATGGGATCAGTCGTCTCTGGGCACACAGCAAGGTGGGAGGAAGGAGGTTCAGGGTGAGGAATATGCGGTCCAGACTCACGGCTACTGAGACTTGACCGTGTGGAAGGCAGGGTGGTGCTGGTGGCAAAGTGAGTGGAAGCATTATGTGCTATCCAACCAATAACCTTTTCACACTGCTCTGTGTTCAATAGTGGTGTTCTGCGGTCCCCTATTAATTGGGATAGGAAGGTCGAGCGAGAAGATGTGGGTGTTTGTTGTGGCAGAATTTCAGCTTGCCCATGGCCTCGGCATGCACCATCACCATCACGTCCAGTTCCCCGTCCCTTGCCCATTTTAAATGGAGGATAATATCTTCCACGCTCACTACAAATGGCTGAATTTGGACCAAACTTATATGTGATCCGTGTGACGGAGAAAGCACAGTTTTAAATAGCTGGCCTGTAGGTAACTATTTTGAACAGCAAACTGGTGTCAATAGCTTCACTGACACACTGAAACAAATTTTTAATGGAGGCCAGAAATGGCAGTATTTTCTGAAAACGTATATGTGATCCGTGTGATGGAGAAAATACAGTTTTAAATAGCTGACCTGTAGGTAACTATTTTGAACAGCAAACTGGTGTCAATAGCTTCACTGACACACTGAAACAAAATTTCAATGGAGGCCATAAATGGCAATATTTTCAGCGCAATTATATGTGATCCGTGTGAATGACAAACCACAGTTTTAAATAGCTGGATTTTTAGCTCTGTAATGTGGAAAGGACTTGGCTGTATTCTGCAGTGCCAATAAGCAAATAGCGCAGAAAAACAGTGTTCTCCGGATTGCTCAACCAACATGGCTGCGGCATTACAGTGAGTGGCAGGCAATCCCTGCATGTTCATTGGCTCTGTAAAGAGCACCAAACATGCAGGGTGGGGACCCGAGCTCCCACCGAGCAACCCTGGAAATACTCGGCGAGCGCCGAGCATCTTGAGCAGTGAGATGCTCGGGTGAGCATCGAGCAGTAGCGAGCATGCTCGCTATCACTACTTAACACCTGTATGTCAGCACTGAGATTAGCGTGTTTGAAAGAGGCTTGAAAGCTGAGCTTTCTCCGCACACAATAGGTGCTTCGATAACAGCCATGTTACATATCTGGTATCTCAAACAGCAGCGAGTGGAGGTGAGCTTTGATCGCTGCTGTTAACCATTTAGATGCCACTGTCACTCACTGAGTTTTATAGGAGACTTCCATTTTCACTATATACTGCAATACTATGGTATTGCAGTATGCAGTATAAGCAAGCTCAACCCAATAGGATTTGGACATATGCGCCGACGGGGCCATAGGCTATAATGGTGCCGGCAGAGCGAACATGCACAAATGGCACACATTTTATCTTATCGCAATCTCTAATGAGAAGAGTCTGACCAGCAGCTGTTTAGTGCTGTCTAGTGTTGAGCCACCCCCGTAGTGTTCGAGTTCGGTTCGGTTCGTCGAACACCCACCCGTATGTTCGCCGAACTGTTCGTCGAACTGTTCGCCGAACACCTTCGAACACCGTTAAAACCAATGGCAGGCAAGCAAAAACACATAGAAACACTTAGAAAACACATATAAAACACTTCAAAGGTGTCCAAAAGCTGAAAAACTGCTCAGAAGACACAACTAACACATGGAAAAGTGACAAGCACATATAGTCATGCGAAAAGAAAAGAGGTGGAGGAGTGAAAGGAGGGGGAGACACAGATATAGGCATGTCATGCCCTTCTAAAATCAAGAAAGGCTGGAGTAAAAATCTAAAATCAGCCTACCAACACCCAGACGTCGTGACAAGAAAATTAAAGAAAGAAATATCTTTAGGTAGAATGGCAGTTCCATTCAGAACACTTTCCTTACAAGACGTAGTGGTATCCCCGTTGTGAGTTGTGCCAAAAACGGAACCCAATACATTTGGACTAATCCACCATTTGTTATATCCAAGGGCAGGGCCGGCGTCAGCACCCGGGCAAATGCCGGGGCCCTGAGCAGGCAGAGGGGCCCACTGGCAGTCGCGCACCCCGCTGGGCTATGGGCGGAGGAGAGCGGTGTCAGCACCAGCCCTTCTCCGCCGCTTGCTCAGGGCCCCGGCAGCCGGATACTTACCTCTCTCCGTGCCTCCGCAGATCCGCTGTCTTCCTGCTCTGCGCTCCCTGTGACGTCTCAGGTCAGAGGGCGCGGTGACGTCTTTCCACCGCGCGCTCCCCTGAGCCGTCGCAGGGAACGCAGAGCGGGACTACACCGGCAACGCTGGAGTCCGGACCCGAGCAGCAGGTGAGAAGGAGGGAGGTGAGTATTTGATTTTTTTTTTTTTTAATGTATGGAGGCATGGGGGTGGGGGTGACATCCTGCATGGGGCATAATATGGGGGGGGTGACATCTTGCATGGGGCATTATAAAGAGAGGGGGCGGTGACATCCTGCATGGGGCATTATAAAGAGAGGGGGGGTGACATCCTGCATGGGGCATTATAAAGAGAGGGGGGGTGACATCCTGCATGGGGCATTATAGAGAGAGGGGGTGACAGCCTGCATGGGGCATTATAGAGAGAGGGGGTGACATCCTGCATGGGGCCTTATAAAGAGAGGGGGGTGACATCCTGCATGGGGCCTTATAAAGAGGGGGGTACATCCTGCATGGGGCATTATAAAGAGAGGGGGGGTGACATCCTGCATGTGGCATTATAAAGAGAGGGGGGGGTGACATCCTGCATGGGGCATTATAGAGAGAGGGGGTGACATCCTGCATGAGGCCTTATAAAGAGGGGGGTACATCCTGCATGGGGCATTATAAATAGAGGGGGTGACATCCTGCATGGGGCATTATAAAGAGGGGGGGTACATCCTGCATGGGGCATTATAAAGAGAGGGGGTGACATCCTGCATGGGGCATTATAAAGAGAGGGGGTGACATCCTGCATGGGGCATTATAAAGAGGGGGGGTGACATCCTGCATGGGGCATTATAAAGAGGAAGGGTGACAGCCTGCATGGGGCATTATAAGGTGAGGAACAGCCCGCATGGGGCATTATAAGGGGGGGGGGGACAGCCTGCATAGTGCATTATGTGGGGGGAACAGCCTGCATGGAGCATTATAAGGGGGGGGTACAGCCTGTATGGGGCATTATGTGGGGGGTAACAGCCTGCATGGAGCATTATAAGGGGGGGGGACAGCCTGTATGGGGCATTATGTGGGGGGTAACAGCCTGCATGCAGCATTATATGGGGGTCAGTATCCTGTATGGAGCGTTATAAGGGGACCAGTATCCTGTATGGAGCGTTATATGGGGGCCAGTATCCTGTATGGAGCTTTATAAGGGGACCAGTATCCTGTATGGAGCGTTATATGGGGGTCTGTATCCTGTATGGAGCTTTATAAGGGGACCAGTATCCTGTATGGAGCGTTATATGGGGGCCAGTATTCTGTATGGAGCCTTATATGGGGGGCCAGTATTCTGTATGGAGCCTTATATGGGGGGCCAGTATTCTGTATGGAGCCTTATATGGAGTCCAGTATTCTGTATGGAGCCTTATATGGGGGCCAGTATTCCGTATGGAGCCTTATATGGAGTCCAGTATTCCGTATGGGGCCTTAAATGGGGGCCAGTATTCTGTATGGGGCCTTATATGGGGGCCAGTATTCCGTATGGGGCCTTATATGGGGGCCAGTATTCCGTATGGGGCCTTATATGGGGGCCAGTATTCCATATGGGGCCTTATATGGGGGCCAGTATTCAGTATGGGGTCTTATATGGGGGCCAGTATTCTGTGTGGAGCGATTCGCTGGTTTCTGAGCTATTGTGGAATTTACAATAGACATCGCTCATGTAATGTAAGAAGTGAAATCTTTGCATTGTACTATATATATAGATTTCTCTGCGGTATCTGTGCATCATGAATCGTGGTATGTATTAAAGTGGCCCCTTGAGACTCTTTCGCCCCGGGGCCCAGAAAAACCTGGAGCCGGCCCTGTCCAAGTGGCAGGTCAGTAAACGACAACATCGACGCGGAACCAAGTACAGTAGTATATACTGTACATCCTTTGACAAGGCAATCAGGCGGATCAAGATGTTGGGAAGGGTCACCCTAATGGCCAAAACAGACATTGATGCGGCGTTCCGGTTACTTACTACCTGTGCCTCTGAATAGTGTCCACCTATTGGGCTGCTTCTGGGAAGGAGCATACTATATAGATCGCTGTTTGCCCATGGGGTGCTCCAGATCCTGCTCACTATTTGAGGCGTTTAGTTGCTTCCTCGAATGGATTGTAATGGACGTTTCTAAGGGGGCACATATTATCCATTACCTCAACAACTTCTTATGCCTGGGCCCAAAAGATTTGCCACAGTGTGAATACACGCTGTAGTCCACCTGTGAGAAGGAGAGAGCTGGAGGGAGAGCGGACACCACAGAGCCGAGGGGTTAGATGGAGAACGGAAGAAGGAAAGAGGGCGAGGGAGGTAAGGGAGTACAGTGGAAGGCCGATCTGAGCTCCCCCATGTTCCTGCTGGACGGGGAACAGCCCTGGGAAGAAAAGCCGCTTGCGCATCCCTTTGAGGTTACGGGCGCGAGCGGGCAGAGGGACTACGCTGGAGTGCGAAGCCGACACGGCCAGCCCGTTCCTGCCCGTGCGACCTACGCGTCTCTGGGTTTGTGCCAGAGCTGCAGTGGACCCTGACGGCCAGCCCCCCTCTCCCAATACTGGTGCCTGTCCGCTGGTGGGTCGAGCACCCCCGCGGTGGGGGGGGGGAGTAACATCTGCAGAAGAAAGACCATCTTGCAGCCAAATTAAGATACAAAACCTACAAAAGACAAAAATATATCTCATACCCTACCATCATTATATATAAATGTAAAGCAAAGTTGCATAATAAATATAGGGTACTTAGTGAACTATTTTTGATCAAAAAAAGTATACAAGCCGTCCCACCAGCGGCAAGGTGACCCTAAATTGGGACGGTACCTATACTGCCTATATTAAAAACCTTACTGTATATCAAAGTTGAAGCAATGCATATGACGCGCCCCCTGGGACATATTCCTTTTTTGAGGGGAATACCCGGCACCGGATCAGATGGGGGGTTGTAGTCTCCGAGCGGCTGTGACCCGGCCCGTGCCCAGGGCGTCAAACTCAGTGTTATGTGGCAGTCCTACAGATGTTATTAAGAGTTCTTTTGTGTCGACTACGCCACCCGTTGTGATGCGGTCACTGTGGCCGCCGCTGCAGCAGGGTCCGCTGAGGCTGATGGTGGGTGCGCAGCTTGGTGGGATAACCCCCAACGGGAGGGGTATAGCCTCAGGGGGGACAGGTGCAGAGGATGGGGGTTGTGGTGGTGCAGTGCAGACGGCAGTGAAGACAGAGTCGGGTTGTGCAGTTAAGGGTGTTTACTTACTGCAGATGTTGTACTGGTCACTCCAGCTTCGAGTGACCACCCGAGCCGTGCTGCGTCCACCAGGTCCTGGATCCAGCCAACCCCCAAACAAGTCCGGAGCGTGGCCCTGAGCTCTCCTTCTGTCCCGTTCTCTGGCCGTCCCCACCAGTCATCCACCTAGGTCCAGCTCCCTCGGGCCTTCTGTTGGGACACCCTTGGCCTTGGGTTCCCTGACCCTTCATGTGGTGTGCCTTCGGGGTGGATGTGGTGGGTGACCGTGGCAAACGCTGCCCACGGTCTCCGGTCTCTGGCTGGGGAATGTTTTTACCCCCACCAGCTTGGGTTCCGGTACCCTGATGCCGACTCTTCACCCGGGGATTTAGTTTGGGATCTTAGAGTCCTTTTCTTCTGTGCCTCTGGGTCTCTCTCTCTTCTCCTCTCTCACTCTGGGTCTTTCCTTCTCCTCTGCTCACTCTGGCTTGTTCTCTGCATCTGACTTGTTCTCTGCATCTGACCCTGTTCTTAGTTGGTGCCCACCTTATATACACCCTCTATGTGTGAGCTCAGGTGACCAGCACCCAATGAGCTCCTAACTTTACCCAGGCTGCTCCCCCTATCTGCCCCTACACTACTTGGGATGTACCACCCCCCTCCCACTCCAGCCAGGAACAGACTCGGTCGTACCTGCACATTTCTAAGTGGGAGTACCGTCGGTCTGCTCCTCGGAAATGGGATGTGTGTAGTGCATGCAGCCTACCGAGCTCAGTTCCACACTCCATCCTTACCCGGGAGTGGAATATCACACCTCTGGGTTGAGGTGCAATACCCCTGTAGCAGCTGAATCCTCAGGGTGCTACATTCCCCCCTGGTAAATCACAGCACGTCCTCGGGCTGTAAGACATAAAACATCACCAAAACATACAAATTTTTTTTCATAAGAACATATAAAACATATAAAACATTATATATATATAAAACTTTTCATATAACATTCTCGTCGTCTCTTGTTTCTGGTTCCTCCTCCGGACACTGTGCAACTGTTGACCGGGCAAAGTGCGACAGTCTTTCTAGAAAAATGGTTTTCCTATAAAACCGGTAGGGGGCGCTTTAGGACGCGCAACTATATACAGGGGAAGTTGGCCGCTCTCAGTCCTCGGCCAGGTAAAGGGAAGGGAATGGCTGCTCACAGTCCTCAGCCTGTGGGATTAAGGGGTAAACGGGTAAACAGTTCACTCATGCTGGTCCCAACGGGGACTATATTAGCAATAACAGTTTCAGTTTCTTTATACCCCGATCGGGTAACTTTTTACAGCACCTACTCCGCTGTACTCAACAACGTCTTCCTCCTGCTCTTTGCTTGTAGCTGGTTGTAACTTCAGACCCGTCCGGCCATGTGAGCTGGCTGAACAAGTCCTCCCCCAGGTGTGGCACCCTTGGTTTTACGGGTGCGGGCGCGGTGGTGGTGGCGCCCGGGTTGCCCAGGCCTTGCGGCCAGGCCTGGGGCACCTGGAAGGTGAAGGGCACCGTTAGGACGGCGGCACCCTGGGCTACCTGGCCTTGCGGCCAGGCCGGAGGCTCCGCGGAGGTAGGGGGCGCTGTTGGTATTGCGGCGCCCGGGGGTACTAGGCCTTGCGACCAGGCTGGTGGTACTTCCTGCTTGGTCACGCTCGGGGTCGAGGCGTGTGACGTCACAGGGGTCGCGGCGGCGGCTTCCGGTTGGGGCCTAGTCTGCGTCGGTGACATGGCGTTTTCGGGCACAGCAGGGGGACTTTCGGGCTCTGCGACGGGGAGCTGGGGCAGGTGGGCGGTTTCCCGGCTTGGGGTATAGACGTCCCCTTTACCTGCCTCCATGCGTTCGGCTCCCTTCTCGGCGCCGTCTCCGGCCTTTGGTCCTCCCGCGCCATCCTCAGAGGCGGTCTGTCTCCTCATCTTGGCTGGCGTGCTCCGGGTCTTGGTTTCAGCTTGCTGGGCCATCTCCCGGCTCCATTCCGCCAATATCTCGCGCTGTACCCGGGCCATCCTCCGTGCGAGGCCCTCCAGGGCAGTCTGTGCACACTCCCGGTCTCGGGGGAGCTGTGCAAGGACCTCCACTAGGCCTAGTGGGGTCGTGGTGTCTAGCAGGCTCCTGACCAACGGGTCGGTGCTGCTCTGCTCTTCTTCCAGCAGGCTCCTGGCCAGCGGGCCGGTGCTGCTCTGCTCTCTGGACATCTCCGGGTGAGCTTCTCTGCTGCTCCTCTCCAGGCTTCCTGCCTCCGGGTGCGCTCGCTCCAGACTGCTCCAGGCGGCACCCATCTTTGCTCTCTCCTTTCGTCTCCTCCCACTTCGAGGGCGGTCCCGGGGCAACTCGGTGACTGTCAGCTCCAGGGGCTGTTCTTTCACGCTGACAGACACCTCCAGCATCACAGTCTCTGTTGGTGGGGGCGGTTTCCACTTTTGGCGCCATTTTCTGTCCCGGCCCACGATGGGAGGCGGCCTCTTGCCCTCCTTTGGCACGCCCATAATGGCGTCCGCTGCTCTTCCAAGGCGGGAAATCTTCGGATTTGGCGGGAAGCGTCGCCCAGTGGCGGGAAACTCTGCAGATGGCGGGAACAAGCTGGAAATGGCGGACAATCGGCGGGAAACGACCTGTGATGGGGTCCGATGGCGTGGACCCTCCGGAACCGGCGGGAGACTTCTTTCTGAGGTAAACTTGCACTTTTCTTCAGGCACGCAGTACCCGGGTGTTGTGGGCACGTAATCCTGCCGACTACGCCAAAGTTGACGCGCCCCCTGGGACATATTCCTTTTTTGAGGGGAATACCCGGCACCGGATCAGATGGGGGGTTGTAGTCTCCGAGCGGCTGTGACCCGGCCCGTGCCCAGGGCGTCAAACTCAGTGTTATGTGGCAGTCCTACAGATGTTATTAAGAGTTCTTTTGTGTCGACTACGCCACCCGTTGTGATGCGGTCACTGTGGCCGCCGCTGCAGCAGGGTCCGCTGAGGCTGATGGTGGGTGCGCAGCTTGGTGGGATAACCCCCAACGGGAGGGGTATAGCCTCAGGGGGGACAGGTGCAGAGGATGGGGGTTGTGGTGGTGCAGTGCAGACGGCAGTGAAGACAGAGTCGGGTTGTGCAGTTAAGGGTGTTTACTTACTGCAGATGTTGTACTGGTCACTCCAGCTTCGAGTGACCACCCGAGCCGTGCTGCGTCCACCAGGTCCTGGATCCAGCCAACCCCCAAACAAGTCCGGAGCGTGCCCTGAGCTCTCCTTCTGTCCCGTTCTCTGGCCGTCCCCACCAGTCATCCACCTAGGTCCAGCTCCCTCGGGCCTTCTGTTGGGACACCCTTGGCCTTGGGTTCCCTGACCCTTCATGTGGTGTGCCTTCGGGGTGGATGTGGTGGGTGACCGTGGCAAACGCTGCCCACGGTCTCCGGTCTCTGGCTGGGGAATGTTTTTACCCCCACCAGCTTGGGTTCCGGTACCCTGATGCCGACTCTTCACCCGGGGATTTAGTTTGGGATCTTAGAGTCCTTTTCTTCTGTGCCTCTGGGTCTCTCTCTCTTCTCCTCTCTCACTCTGGGTCTTTCCTTCTCCTCTGCTCACTCTGGCTTGTTCTCTGCATCTGACTTGTTCTCTGCATCTGACCCTGTTCTTAGTTGGTGCCCACCTTATATACACCCTCTATGTGTGAGCTCAGGTGACCAGCACCCAATGAGCTCCTAACTTTACCCAGGCTGCTGCCCCTATCTGCCCCTACACTACTTGGGATGTACCACCCCCCTCCCACTCCAGCCAGGAACAGACTCGGTCGTACCTGCACATTTCTAAGTGGGAGTACCGTCGGTCTGCTCCTCGGAAATGGGATGTGTGTAGTGCATGCAGCCTACCGAGCTCAGTTCCACACTCCATCCTTACCCGGGAGTGGAATATCACACCTCTGGGTTGAGGTGCAATACCCCTGTAGCAGCCGAATCCTCAGGGTGCTACACATATAAAAGGGTAGACAAATAGGACCGGGTCCCAACTCCAGACCACCCAGGCCCGTGGTAAGCTACATATATACCAGTCAGCTCAACAAAGGGGATGCCACACCCTTAAATTGCACAGAATGCAAACAAGACAAAAAACCAGGCAATGTGAACTGAGGTCTAAGATGGTAGACATGCAAGAAATAGGAGCATGTTCACACTAGCAAAAAAGAAACAAAACCTACAAAAGACAAAAGACAAAAATATATCTCATACCCTACCATCATTATATATAAATGTAAAGCAAAGTTGCATAATAAATATAGGGTACTTAGTGAACTATTTTTGATCAAAAAAAGTATACAAGCCGTCCCACCAGCGGCAAGGTGACCCTAAATTGGGACGGTACCTATACTGCCTATATTAAAAACCTTACTGTATATCAAAGTTGAAGCAATGCATATAAAAGGGTAGACAAATAGGACCGGGTCCCAACTCCAGACCACCCAGGCCCGTGGTAAGCTACATATATACCAGTCAGCTCAACAAAGGGGATGCCACACCCTTAAATTGCACAGAATGCAAACAAGACAAAAAACCAGGCAATGTGAACTGAGGTCTAAGATGGTAGACATGCAAGAAATAGGAGCATGTTCACACTAGCAAAAAAGAAACAAAACCTACAAAAGACAAAAATATATCTCATACCCTACCATCATTATATATAAATGTAAAGCAAAGTTGCATAATAAATATAGGGTACTTAGTGAACTATTTTTGATCAAAAAAAGTATACAAGCCGTCCCACCAGCGGCAAGGTGACCCTAAATTGGGACGGTGCCTATATTAAAAACCTTACTGTATATCAAAGTTGAAGCAATGCATATAAAAGGGTAGACAAATAGGACCGGGTCCCAACTCCAGACCACCCAGGCCCGTGGTAAGCTACATATATACCAGTCAGCTCAACAAAGGGGATGCCACACCCTTAAATTGCACAGAATGCAAACAAGACAAAAAACCAGGCAATGTGAACTGAGGTCTAAGATGGTAGACATGCAAGAAATAGGAGCATGTTCACACTAGCAAAAAAGAAACAAAACCTACAAAAGACAAAAGACAAAAATATATCTCATACCCTACCATCATTATATATAAATGTAAAGCAAAGTTGCATAACAAATATAGGGTACTTAGTGAACTATTTTTGATCAAAAAAAGTATACAAGCCGTCCCACCAGCGGCAAGGTGACCCTAAATTGGGACGGTACCTATACTGCCTATATTAAAAACCTTACTGTATATCAAAGTTGAAGCAATGCATATAAAAGGGTAGACAAATAGGACCGGGTCCCAACTCCAGACCACCCAGGCCCGTGGTAAGCTACATATATACCAGTCAGCTCAACAAAGGGGATGCCACACCCTTAAATTGCACAGAATGCAAAAAAGACAAAAAACCAGGCAATGTGAACTGAGGTCTAAGATGGTAGACATGCAAGAAATAGGAGCATGTTCACACTAGCAAAAAAGAAACAAAACCTACAAAAGACAAAAATATATCTCATACCCTACCATCATTATATATAAATGTAAAGCAAAGTTGCATAATAAATATAGGGTACTTAGTGAACTATTTTTGATCAAAAAAAGTATACAAGCCGTCCCACCAGCGGCAAGGTGACCCTAAATTGGGACGGTACCTATACTGCCTATATTAAAAACCTTACTGTATATCAAAGTTGAAGCAATGCATATAAAAGGGTAGACAAATAGGACCGGGTCCCAACTCCAGACCACCCAGGCCCGTGGTAAGCTACATATATACCAGTCAGCTCAACAAAGGGGATGCCACACCCTTAAATTGCACATAATGCAAACAAGACAAAAAACCAGGCAATGTGAACTGAGGTCTAAGATGGTAGACATGCAAGAAATAGGAGCATGTTCACACTAGCAAAAAAGAAACAAAACCTACAAAAGACAAAAGACAAAAATATATCTCATACCCTACCATCATTATATATAAATGTAAAGCAAAGTTGCATAATAAATATAGGGTACTTAGTGAACTATTTTTGATCAAAAAAAGTATACAAGCCGTCCCACCAGCGGCAAGGTGACCCTAAATTGGGACGGTACCTATACTGCCTATATTAAAAACCTTACTGTATATCAAAGTTGAAGCAATGCATATAAAAAGGTAGACAAATAGGACCGGGTCCCAACTCCAGACCACCCAGGCCCGTGGTAAGCTACATATATACCAGTCAGCTCAACAAAGGGGATGCCACACCCTTAAATTGCACAGAATGCAAACAAGACAAAAAACCAGGCAATGTGAACTGAGGTCTAAGATGGTAGACATGCAAGAAATAGGAGCATGTTCACACTAGCAAAAAAGAAACAAAACCTACAAAAGACAAAAATATATCTCATACCCTACCATCATTATATATAAATGTAAAGCAAAGTTGCATAATAAATATAGGGTACTTAGTGAACTATTTTTGATCAAAAAAAGTATACAAGCCGTCCCACCAGCGGCAAGGTGACCCTAAATTGGGACGGTACCTATACTGCCTATATTAAAAACCTTACTGTATATCAAAGTTGAAGCAATGCATATAAAAGGGTAGACAAATAGGACCGGGTCCCAACTCCAGACCACCCAGGCCCGTGGTAAGCTACATATATACCAGTCAGCTCAACAAAGGGGATGCCACACCCTTAAATTGCACAGAATGCAAACAAGACAAAAAACCAGGCAATGTGAACTGAGGTCTAAGATGGTAGACATGCAAGAAATAGGAGCATGTTCACACTAGCAAAAAAGAAACAAAACCTACAAAAGACAAAAGACAAAAATATATCTCATACCCTACCATCATTATATATAAATGTAAAGCAAAGTTGCATAATAAATATAGGGTACTTAGTGAACTATTTTTGATCAAAAAAAGTATACAAGCCGTCCCACCAGCGGCAAGGTGACCCTAAATTGGGACGGTACCTATACTGCCTATATTAAAAACCTTACTGTATATCAAAGTTGAAGCAATGCATATAAAAGGGTAGACAAATAGGACCGGGTCCCAACTCCAGACCACCCAGGCCCGTGGTAAGCTACATATATACCAGTCAGCTCAACAAAGGGGATGCCACACCCTTAAATTGCACAGAATGCAAACAAGACAAAAAACCAGGCAATGTGAACTGAGGTCTAAGATGGTAGACATGCAAGAAATAGGAGCATGTTCACACTAGCAAAAAAGAAACAAAACCTACAAAAGACAAAAGACAAAAATATATCTCATACCCTACCATCATTATATATAAATGTAAAGCAAAGTTGCATAATAAATATAGGGTACTTAGTGAACTATTTTTGATCAAAAAAAGTATACAAGCCGTCCCACCAGCGGCAAGGTGACCCTAAATTGGGACGGTACCTTTACTGCCTATATTAAAAACCTTACTGTATATCAAAGTTGAAGCAATGCATATAAAAGGGTAGACAAATAGGACCGGGTCCCAACTCCAGACCACCCAGGCCCGTGGTAAGCTACATATATACCAGTCAGCTCAACAAAGGGGATGCCACACCCTTAAATTGCACAGAATGCAAACAAGACAAAAAAACAGGCAATGTGAACTGAGGTCTAAGATGGTAGACATGCAAGAAATAGGAGCATGTTCACACTAGCAAAAAAGAAACAAAACCTACAAAAGACAAAAGACAAAAATATATCTCATACCCTACCATCATTATATATAAATGTAAAGCAAAGTTGCATAATAAATATAGGGTACTTAGTGAACTATTTTTGATCAAAAAAAGTATACAAGCCGTCCCACCAGCGGCAAGGTGACCCTAAATTTGTCTACCCTTTTATATGCATTGCTTCAACTTTGATATACAGTAAGGTTTTTAATATAGGCAGTATAGGTACCGTCCCAATTTAGGGTCACCTTGCCGCTGGTGGGACGGCTTGTATACTTTTTTTGATCAAAAATAGTTCACTAAGTACCCTATATTTATTATGAAACTTTGCTTTACATTTATATATAATGATGGTAGGGTATGAGATATATTTTTGTCTTTTGTCTTTTGTAGGTTTTGTTTCTTTTTTGCTAGTGTGAACATGCTCCTATTTCTTGCATGTCTACCATCTTAGACCTCAGTTCACATTGCCTGGAAGAGGTTGGCTCTGAGGACGACGGGTGTGAGAACACACAGGGTGATGATGACGAGGTTGCAGATTCCACTTACTGTCAACCCACAGTCAGCCAGTCGATGAGGTCAGCAGGGGAGGTGGAGGAGAATACTAGTGACGACGAGGTCAGGTTGCGCCTTCCTGGACAGAGACGTAGTACTGGAAGCACGTCAACAACTGCATCCTCAAACACAACTCGGCCTCTGACCACAAGTCGTGGTGGCTCTTCAGGTCGCATGGGTTCTAAGCCTTGCATAGCCTGAGCATTTTTTCAGATCGATAAGGATGACCCAACTCATGTTATCTGTAACATTTGTCACCAAAAGCTAAGTAGAGGCCAAAAAATCCATAGTTTGAGTACTTCATGCATGAACCGTCACATGGATATGAAGCATAAGTTGCAGTGGGAAGCTCACTGTGCTACAATGCGGGCAAGCGGGCCGGGCCAACCACCGTCTGCCCCATCTTGTGCAGTCACACATGTTTTTGGACGCAGACCTGCCACCTCTTTACCCGCAACAGCCAGTGTGATTGGCAGGTCGTCAGTTTATTTGGAAGTGGAAACACCTGCTGGTGTTGAGCGCTCTCCGACATCGAGAGCACCACCTTTGGATCAAGGCAACATAACATGTCCGCCTGCATCTTCCTCACAGACCGGCAGTTTGCTGGGGACACCCTACTCAACCCCGTCTAAGCACAACAGCCAGCCCTCGGTCCCTCAGATGTGGACAAGTAAAAAACCATTTCCTCCTAGCCATGACAAAGCTAAGAGGTTGAATTTCACCATCTGCAAGCTGTTGGCTACAGAAATGCTGCCTTTCCACCTGGTGGACACAGAGAATTTTCGAGACTTTATGTCCGTCGCAGTGCCCCAGTACCAGATGCCCAGTCGGCACTACTTCTCAAAGAAAGGTGTGCCTGCGCTACACCAGCATGTTGCACACAACATCACAGCTTCTTTGAGAAACTCTGTGTGTGACAGGGTGCATTTCACCACAGACACTTGGACGAGTAGGCATGGACAGGGGCGTTACATGTCGCTGACTGGGCACTGGGTAACTATGGTGACAGCAGGACAAGGGGCTGCTGTCCAAGTCTTGCCGTCCCCATGACTTGTACATCAATCCTCTTTATCTAGAAGTTCCTCCACTGCTTCTGCCTCCTCAACCTCCTCTCGGTCCTCCACCTGCACCCAAAGCCTGTCTGGTAATGCCACCCGCTTTCTAACTGCGCAGAAGGAATCCTGCACACCTCCTTACTATGCTGGCAGCAGGGCTCAACAGCATCAGGCGGTGTTTACTTTGAAATGTCTGGGAAATGTGAGTCACACAGCTGAGGAGTTGTGGTCAGCTCTGGAGACCCAGTTTCATGAATGGTTGTCTCCACTGGACTTGCAACCAGGGAAGGCCGTGTGCGACAATGCTGCAAACCTGGGTGCGGCCCTTCGCCGGGGCAATGTCACACACGTGCCTTGTATGGCTCACGTGTTGAAACTGGTTGTCCTGCAATTTTTAGCCCACTATCCCGGACTAGATGGCCTTCTGCAGAGGGCATGGTCGCTGGGTGCTCATTTCCGCCGTTCGCATCCCGCAGCTCAACGACTCACATCTCTACAGAAGTCGTTGGGCCTGCCAGTTCACCGGCTGAAATGCGATGTGCCGACATGGTGGAATTCAACTCTGCACATGTTGCAGCGACTGTGGCAGCACCGACAAGCCCTGGTGCAATACGTTCTGACGTATAGCCTGGGCCAACGAGATCCAGAGGTGGGGCAAATCACGCTGCAGGAGTGGTCTCAGATCAGGGACCCATGAAGTTGACGCGCCCCCTGGGCCATGGGGTACCCGGAGCCAGGCCGGTAGACGCTGGGGGTTGTAGTCACTGTGGCGGTGACCCACTCCGTGACCATATATGGGTTTTATAATGTCCGACTACGCCACCTGTGGAGTGCGGCCAAAGGGGCCGCCGCTGCGGAACAGTCCTCTGAAGCTGGTGGTTTTGCAACAATGGTATTATTACTCCCCACAGGAAGAGTGTAGCTTCACGGCAGTGTGGGTGGATGATGGTAGTTGTAGTGCAGGGAGTCAGTAATGAACACAGAGTCCGTGTGATGCAGTCCCAAGATCTTTACTCACAGGTTGCAGTCCAGATTACAGGTACCAGAGCAATCTCCATCGTGCTGCGCGTACTCAGTTAGGGGCTCAGTCCACCCCCAGGTAGCTCCGGAGTACTTAGCAGGACCCCCTTCTGTGTGTCCTTTCTCTGGCCTTCTACCTGCACCTCACACCCAGTGACACTTCTATCCGGTATCCTCGGGCCTTGGCGGGCGACGTGTGTTCCGTCCCCTGGGTCCTATGTGGCTGCCTTCTTAGTGAGACTGGTGTGGACTTTGGCCTGCAGTACATGAAATGCTGCAGCCTCCGGTTTCTAGTTGAGCCTTCCTGTTTCTCCGCTAGTTGAGGGACCGGTTCCCCTTATCTGGCCTGACCCTTCTCCCTCCTGGTAGCAGCGGGCGTTCGGGTGGCCTTCTGCACGGCCCGTACCCCTAGGGTCCCTTCGGTTCCTGGAGCCTTCCTGCTCCCACTCCTCTCTTTTCTCCTTCAGTCCTGGGCCTCCCAGGCTAGACCCGCCTCCGGAGCAGAGCTCATGCAGAGCCTCTGCTCCTGTCACTTCTCCTCCTCTGATTGGCTTGCTCTGTCTAAGATGGCTTCCTATTTATACTCTCCCTGTCATGTTCTCCCCTAAGCTGCTTTCTCCACGCACACCCACTACATAGGACCCTCCCGCCAGCTAGGGACCGTGGACTGTGCTCTCCCTTAGGAGCAATCTCGCCCTACCCCCACTGCGGGTATGTGTTGGATGCAGGTGTTAGGGTCCCGAGCCATACTCCTTCCTTACCTGAGGGTGAGATACCACACCTCTGGGTGAGATGCAGTACCTCTGTGGCGACTGAACCCTCAGGGGCGCCACACACCCTTCCGCACAGTTTTGAAATGGCGACGAAGATGTTTAGTGCTGACGACGATGCCATCATCAGCATGACTATTCCGGTGATTTACATGCTGGAGCACACGTTAAACAGAATTCAGAGTCAGGTGGTGGGACAAGAGGAGGTGGAGGAAGTAGAGGAGGAGTCGTATGCGGAAGGGATAACATCTCCAAGGTCCAGACAGTCAGCAGCACCAAGGCGGCAGGCATGGGAGGGTGGGGGAGAGGGATTAACCAGGGCGCATGGTAGCAGCCAAACTGTTGAGGAAGGTGCAGGAGCCGAGGAAGAAGTGGAGGACGAACTGGCGATGGGCATGTAAGACTCATCAGATGAGGGAGACCTTGATCACATTTCTGTTGTGCGAGGTTGGGGGGAGAGGGCAGAGGAAGGAAGCATGATTCTTACCTCGCTACCAACACAACAAGGACTTGGTCCTCCTGGATGCGCAAGACACATGAGTGCCTTCTTGCTGCACTACCTGCAACATGACCCTCGGATTGTCAGAATTCAAAGTAATCCCGACTACTGGGTTGCCACACTCTTAGATCCCCGGTACAAAAGTAAATTTGCCGAAATAATTCCTGCCATAGAAAGGGATTCAGGCATGCAGGAGTATCAGCAGAGGCTGTTGCAGAATCTTACATGTGCTTTTCCACAAAACACCAGTGGTGCATGTAGTGAATCTCACAGTTCTAACTTGCCAACCGTGGGACTGTCGAGTCTTCATCACTCAAACTGTAACAGTAACACAGTATCTGCTGGTAACAGCAATTTTGTGGAATCGTTTCACCACTTTTTTAGACCATCCTTTGCAAGGCCACAGGAGACAAGAAGTCTGACACATAGTCAACGCCTAGAGAGGATGGTACAGAAGTATCTCCAAGTGAACATCGAAGCCATGACTATGTCACTGGACCCTTGCTCATTTTGGGATTCCAATCTGGAAAAATGTCCGGAGCTCGCCACTCACGCCTTGGAGATCTTGTCATGCCCTGCAGCCAGCGTTCTCTCTGAACGTGTGTTCAGCGCTGCTGGTGGTGTGCTGACAGATAAGCGCACGCGGCTGTCCACTGAGAATGTAGACAGACTCACGTTCATAAAGATGAACAAATCATGGATCCGCAAGGACTTTTCTACCCCTGTGTCATCCTGGGGAGACTAAAAGCTTGAGGATTTGGTAAAATCACCTCACCAACCGTTTTAAGCAACTCTGGGGCAATTGATGCCACTTAAGTGGTGTCTGTGCCACAATTTTTGGAAAAAATGGAGACTCTTTTTGGAGTCCCCTTGCTGTGTTTTACGTGACGTTGGCATCGTCAATTCCAGGTGCTTTGGGTCGCTCCCCCCCCCCCCTTTTAACTGTAAGAAACTACATACACTATGGCTTGGGGTAACACAGATGGTTGAGTCTGAAGAGCTGTTTACTCAGAGGTCTGCTCCAAAGCTTCAGTGTCTGCTAGTCAGTGTAGAATTTTTAACTGCATCTAGCCTAGGCAATACTTTGGGCTTAGTAGCCCAGCTGCGAAGCAAGCTGCACCGCCTGTGTATCTAATAAGAATTTTTAAATGCATCTAGCCTAGGCAGACTGTGGGGACCCCCAACCAAACCCAGGCGCTCAATCCCCCTACCGCCCCCTTTTCCTTGACAATACAATAATGTAACTCTTACAACTGGATGGGTGAGGATTGGTCACAGCTTTATTAACTCTTTATACTCATTCCATTAGAAAGGCATTTTATTTCTAAAATAATTCAGCTTGTTGCAGAATGCCCTGGGTCTCCACACCGGCAAGTTGGCCAACAAGTGTAGCTCTCCAACATGTCCTTTCTATTTCCAGGCCACGGAGGATCCTGCGTACTCGTATGCAGGACTCTGACCCCCATCCATCACTCTTAACGCTTGTTCCACTCCGTCCTGGAGTCCTGACAGGAATATGTCCAGTCCAATATCCATTAAGTGAACACTGTCGGGCCGTATGAGGCCTGCTTTATCTCCTTCCAGTTGTCGGTGTTGTATCACTACACCGCCTCTGTCTCTTCTAAATTTTGCCATCCGAATATTTATTACCCGCCTTGTCCGTTCGATGGCCATGATGTCTCACGCACCTTGCCATACCACTATCGGCACAATCTCTGACCATACTATATCTAGTTTTGTGAAAAATTCTCTGAAGCGCTCAGTGTCTAGTTTCATTATTGCCATTAGTTATGCGCTCTTGTGATGACCTAGGTCATTTCCCCCGGCCTGTATAACTAAGATGACCGGACCTCTTGCCTCTCTCCCTACCTTGATTACCTCCATTAGTACCTGTCGCCATAGCAGGCCTCTAATACCTCTCCAGTTGAAATATGTGTTATGAAACTCTTATTTCCTCCCGCCTGGGCGGACTTTCGCCCTTTTTTCTGCCCAATATATATACGAGTGGCCTATCACCCACACTGTTGGCTTAGCGTCACCTGTAAAAGAAACAAACCACGTTAGGATAACAAGTCCGGTCTTATGTATCTCGCCAAACACGTGGATCGGCATCTCAATATCCTCTGAACTTCCGTTTCTGACAGTCCTGCTCTTGCTGCTTCCGTGGCCGCGCCTATGTGGGTTGTAGAAGTACCCAAGTGCCCCTGCCCGCTGGAACCGTTTTCGATTGGCGTATGCGTAGACGGATTGCATTATTGGCTATGACTATGTCCTGGTGTAATAAGCCTCCACTGGTGGTAATTTTGGATTGAGGGACTAATTCGCTTATGCATAGCGCCCCGAAGAAGGTGATCGCAAATGTAGTAGACAGTAGTGTTGCTTCAAATTGTGAGTGTCATGTTAATGGTGTTAGGGACATGATGTGAGAAATCAGTTTTAGTGACACGGGACGGGACGTCTACACTCCTGACTTGGCTGACCCCTTTTCCACCCTTTTATGGATTGTCTGATGATGAATCTCTTTGTCACATCTCCCCAATTCAGTAGTTGGAAGTGAAATGCTACTCCGGTCAGACACCGCTGCGCTGACGCCCCTGATATACCCCTCATCATTAGCTGGTGGAGAAATTCTATGGTGGCTTGTAATCTGGCTTGTTCACATTGGTCAACCCGTCTGCCTGCTACTAGTCGTGTCCACTCTTCCCATGCCTTACCGTATGCTTGCCACGTCGACGGGGCAACTGACGCTCTGATTAATGGCATCAACTATTCGCCACTAGATCCCATAGGGAGGGTGGGAAACTGTGGCCCGATGGGTGGGCGTTGGGGAGGAACTCTGTGAAAATCTGCCAATTGAATTGTGATAAAGCGTTAGCAGCAGCTTTAGACCCCTCAGCATCATGGCTAGCGCGGACCCATACATTGTGTTTTAGGCACAGGAATGCTAGCCGGCGTAGTAGGCCTAGCACCATGAGACACGATGATGCCATCTTATTAATGCAGTGCGCTAGGCTGGTGTTTTTTGTTATGAATCATATATTTTTGTTAGCCAGGCGCGCGCCCCATATTTCTATTGCTACCACTATTGGGAAGAAAAATTATTTTCCGGGCTAGATGCAGCTAAAAATTATTATTAATTTCAAAGCTGGTGGAGCTTGGTATAGATGGCCTAATACAATGAGTACCACACACTGCTAATGTGCCCAAAATTATTTTACAGGCAAGATGCAGCTAAAAATTATTATTAATTTCAAAGCTGGTGGAGCTTGGTATAGATGGCCTAATACAATGAGTACCACACACTACTATTATGCCCAAAATTATTTTCCAGGCAAGATGCAGCTAAAAATTATTATTAATTTCAAAGCTGGTGGAGCTTGGTATAGATGGCCTAATAGATTGAGTTCCACACACTGCTACAGGCCCAAAAGGTTTTACTTGGCTAGGTGCAGTAAAAATTTGTATTACATACACAGATGGTGTAGCTTGCAACACAGATAGGCTACTCCACTGACTAACACACACTGCAAGAGGCCCAAACGATTTGCTTAGCTAGATTTAGCCAAATGCTGTGAAAAACACTTGAACAGCACTAAAACACACCTGTCTGGCAAAAAAAGTGATAGGAACTGATGTAACCTAGCCCTCAAAAGGGCTGGAATTACAACTAGTCACTACTCCCAACCTATCTGTCGATTTAAGAGCACAGACCTGCCTGCTAAAAGTGCTAGGAACTGCTGTAACCTTGCCCTCAAAAGGGCTGCAATTACAAACTAGTCCCTACTCCCTAAACCTTTCTGTCTATTTAAGAGAAAATTCGCTTGCAATTCAGTTACACAATATAGCTCTAACAGCAGCAGCAGTGCCGTCTAACACTCAGCTGTAGCAGTGAGAAAATGGTGGCGACAGGGAAAATGGCTGGGTCTTAAAGGGCAAGGACATGTGACATACACAGCCAATGACACATGCCCTTGCTTGTGTGAAAAAAAGCAGTTCGCTCCGTGTGTGCGCTGCTGATAGGCTGACAGACTGCACCTCCCCACTGTAAATGCGGGAAAGAGGAAAAAAAATGGAGATCGGCATTATTTCTGCAGAGATCCATCCCCTGCCCCTCCCCCTACCCCACTGTACACTCAAACTGTGTATTAACATTGATTATCAGCATTACTGTGAAAAAATCTAGTTACGATTTGGGTGTACGAACAGTTATCGAACATAACCTCGAACAGCCGGATTTTTTCAAATCGTTCGGGTTCGTCGAACGGCTCGAACACCGCCCAAAACAGCTCGAATTTGAGATTGGCGAACAGTTCGATTCGAACACTGCTCATCTCTAGTGCTGTCATTCAAGTGAGTACATATTAATTTCACTATTAAGGCACTTTTACATCAGACGATGATTGGCAGAAAGAACATCCCAACAAATTGCTTGCTGATTGATCATATTTTTATGCATGTCTAAAAATTATCGTTAGTCAGCAGCACATGCACTTGTATCAACAGGGATGTGCTGCCAAAAATAAAAACAGGATATGCCCTCGTTATGGGGTGCTTATGTATCATTAGAAAGGACAATTAGCTGTAAACAGCGGATCAGGGTCTGCATTTAACCCCTTCACCCAGGGCCATTTTCTTTCTTTCATTTTGGCTTTTTCCTTCCCATCTTCCAAGAGCCAGAACTTTTTTATATCTCTATCAATATAGGTGTATTAGGGCTTTGTTTTTCACAGAATGAGTTGTACTTTTGAATGACACCATTGATTTTACCATGTAGTGTACTGGAAAATGGGAAATAAAATTCTAAATGCAGTAAAATTGCAGAAAAAGTGCAATTCAACAATTTTTTTTTTGTTTTTTTTATTTACCATGTTCACTATATGGTAAAACTGACCTGGAAATATGTGGCAATGGTAATTGCGAATCATGTGAGCGAAATATATACACTTTAGACATTCTCGAACCTTGAGAATTGTTCCCAACCCAATATCTATAGCACAAATACAAAACACCAAGCTGGACTTTAAATGGCCACAACAGACGTTTATTAACTAATAAAAAACAGTAAACAAATAACAATCCCAAAAAGAGGGGTGTTCCTCGAAGCCCCAAAAAAACGAATGAAAAAACACTTCCCATAAGCCCACCTTGACCCCCAGGTCATAATTTAAATCTAGCCGCTATGCAGCAGCTCAGAGGCACATAAAATAACCTGGCCAATTAATCATAACCATGAGCCGCAGTCCCGTGAAATCCCTCTCTCTGGATTTTTTAAAGCCCCTTTACCACACAATTCCACTAGAGGGGAGCCAGAACCTCGTGAGATTCCCCCCCCCCCACATCGTTCCGCCATTATCCAACTCCACCAACTTCGAGGACCTCCACCCATGCCATGCTGCTATGACAAAGGAATAATAAGCATTAACCACACTTTAATTAATATAGTCTTACTCCCCACTTACCTAAATCACTCAATAATTTTGACTTAACAATGGACAAATCTCAAAGGGAGGGTGGGAGATTTGATCCCAGTCGGTGGCCACCTAAAATGGTGGCCAGTTGGCACATGTCCAGGATTTTTATATGGTCACCTCCTACTTCAGCTCCCTCCCCATCTCACTTGACTAAATGACCAATTTAATTCCCGCCCTAACACAGTCATGTCGGCCTTCCATTAGGTCAGGGGCCCTGTACGGACTCTTATATTCCACGAGTCAGTATGAGTACACAGATACCAAATATGTACGTGACATTTTTATTGATACCATTTTGGGATAGATACAATGTTTTGATCGCCTCTTATTGCATTTTATTGCAATGTTTGCTGTGGTCAAATAAAATGTAATTCTGGAGTTTCAATTTTTTTTGTCGTTTTGCATTTTACTGATTCATTTATTTTATATTTTGATAGATTAGACATTTCTGAACGTAGCAATACCAAATATGTGTATTTTTTATTGTTTTATTTTCAAGGGGGCAAAAGTAGGGGTGATTTGAATTTTTGTGGATTTTTTTCCCCCTTTTTATTTTATTTAATAGTCCCCTTAAGGGACTTGAAGCTGCGATCGTCCAATCATTTGTGCTATACATAGCAATGCATCAGCACTGCTATGTGTAGCAGAAATCACAATCTCCTTTGAACACCAGCTATTAGCCAACATTCACAGGAATATCGTAATGACAGGCACAGGGGTCTTCTGCAGACCCATGGCTGTCATGATAACCCATTGGCACCCCAATGGGTGCACACTTCCGACTGGTGTGTGTTTAATTTCACTGTCAGAGATTGACAGTGGGATTTAACTAGTTAACAGCCACGGGTGGAGCACCGATTCACCCGAGGCTGTTAAAGGCACATGACTGCTGATTAAATCAGCTATCTCGTGTGGGGGAAGATGCAGGCTCAGCATTGGAGCCTGCATCAAAGTCAGGGATAGGTTTAAACATATGGTGTACAAATGTGGCATCTGGCCATAGGATCCCTACTGATTAGATCTAGAATGTCTCATTGGTCAACCACTGCCTATTACTATGGAAAAACTAGCAAAGCAAAAATAAAAAATTAACTACTGTAGAGAAGTTTTCATACATTTTGCTTTACTTACTGGACTGAACAGTATTTATATTTAAAACCTCTATTTGGGATATAATGTTGTTCATTTACAGGAAGCTATTGCAAATAGAAAAATATCCCATTTTTGCATAGCAAACAGATTTTGGACTTTTTTTTAAATGATCAATTCACAACATGCGTCCAAGCTGGGATTTTATTGTATATTTAATGGCCATTGCATACCTCCATATCACAAAATATAGTTTGGTTACAACATGTTGGGTAAAGTTATAAAATTATTCTGAAATAAGTACAGTTGGTACAAAAGCACTAAATATTTACAATCCACTCAGTATTCATTCTCCATTTTTTACATTATGTGCTTTTTTATAATTCCCACTTTGGTCCTTTTGTATTTTCTTTTTTATAGTTTTACTATTTGTGTATTCATGAATGTGTTATATGAAAATAAAAGTGTATATAAAAGTCAGCAGTCTGCCTTTATTATACAGTCAATGATAGAATCATGAAAGGATCTCGTCATTGAAGAGCTGTAAAGGCACATTTTGTTGAAAGGTTATTCCCATAGATATAAAATCAGAAAACTGTTCCTACAATGCACTGTATATTAACTTAACACCATAAATGCTGGTAAGCAATATAATGAGCTGCATGGCATTTACTGGAGGGGGGAAAATCCAATATTAGTCAAATGTAACATTTTCCACTTTTATTATATGTTTGAAACATTAGATGGTCGTAGACACAAGGGATGTATGAAGAGGTATGGCATTTGAAAAGTATTGCATAGGGAGAACTAAGTATTAATGCTAAACATATGGCTAGTTTAGATTAAGGTACCAAGACAATTAAAGGAGATAAAATTAAAAACTAAACGGATCTACTTTTTCATATATTTACAATAGCAAATGTTAAAACCATTTTCTTCTATGAGGTTTATTTTCAAAATTAACCCTTAGAAAATATGAATTCATCTTTATGTATCTGTTAGGCTTAGACTACATAACATCTGTCTCCCATTAGAATATGGTTGTCCTATCACCATATCCCAAAAGTGCTATAGCTTTAACTTATTTCTAAATTGGTAATGGTATACTGCAATGCAGTTGTAACGTAGTGATTGCAGGCAAATACTTTTGCGCTTCCTACAACCCAAATCAACAAGTGATTTGTTGCCCAAGATGTAATAGGCATGTTGAAAAATATATATTCTAGGGCCAGGCTTATAACTGTGTATACTGGGAATTAACTTGATTATCTGGGGTAGCGCATTCCAGAGAACAGGTGCAGCACAAGAAAAGTCATCCAGACGGAAGTGGAGGGTACTGATTATAGCAGATTAAATATTAGATCATTAGCAGAACAGCGAGTACAGGTAGAGTGGTAGAAAGATGTGAATGAGGAGATATAGAGCAGGGCAGCACAACTGTGACATCATCTCACCCTGGGACCTTATAGTTTATATTCAGTTTGCCTGACTGGAGTCTAACATTGTGCTATGCAAATGAGCAAAGCATCGGTTAAGTTAGGGATAAAGGATGAGCCTGCATCACCAAACATCCATCTCCTCAGTAGCAACATTGCGCCTGCAGTACTCTCATCACTTGACTTGTTTGCATGCACAGCACTGCGCTATGGCAGTGCTGTGCCTGTGTCCATGCAAGCAAGACCAGCACCTGCCAGCTAGAGGATGACTGCAGTTGCTTGGGGCAAGAGGTACAGTAATGAAGTATGCTTAAATTAAAGTGCCCCAATCTTTTATTCCCATTAGGGTATTTGACACTGCTTTTATTACATTGATTTCCATATTTCAGTGTATGGTGCATGTCAGTGAACTGTCCTCTGTAATGGCCTAATTGGTCTCCAGAATAGGAGACCTTCCTTGAGACCCAGACTACAATAGGAACCCATTTGTTTTATTGGAGTACCAATGGGGTGAGAGAGGTAGCCCCTCCCACTATATAAGTGCTGATATGATGCAGTATAAGGTAGGAATTAAATAGCCAGGATTTGCATTACCTCTTTGTGATATACAGATGACACTTATGCTGATGGTACAGGTACAGCTCCTGTCCTGTATCCACACTTTCCCTGTGTAGCTAATTTACAGTTCTTGATGCTAACTACATAGCACAAGTACATAAAATGCACAGTGTGTATTGCTAAGAGGTTAAAATATTAAGAAATAATAATAATAAAAATCAGTTTTATTCACCATATATTTCAAACTATAGGATGTTCTGTGGCTTATGAAAGTATTCACCCCTTTGGCTTTTTACCTATTTTGGGACATTACAACCTGTGTTTAAATATTTTTGAAATCTGATTTGTGTGTGATGCAGAGTTCCCAAGCAGAGACTGGAGTATCTATCCATTAGACCACAATAAGCGGTACACTCCACAGAGGGGGCCTTTATGGAAAAGTGGGCAGAAAAAAGCCTTTACTTACACACAAATTGTAAGGCTCATATTGAGTTTGCCAAAAGACATGTTAGAGACTCCTCAAATTTATAGAGGAAGATGCTGTGAACAGATGAGATCAAAATTGAACTTTTTGGCCACCAAGATAAATGCTATGTCTGGTGCCAAACCAACACAGCTCATCACCCCAAGAACACCATCCACACAAGGAAACATGGTTGTGGCAGTATTGTGCGGTGAGAATATTTTTCAGCAGCAGGGAAATTTGTCTGAGTTGAGGGGAAGATGGATGGTGTGAAATACAGGGATATTCTTAAGCAAAACCTGTTTCAATCTATCAGTGATTTGAGACTGGGAAAGAGGTTCTCCTCCATCAAGACAATACTGCTAAAGCAACACTCGAGAGGTTTAAGGGGAAATGTGTAAATGTTTTGGGGTGGTCTAGTCAAAGCCCAGACCTTAATCCAATTGAGAATCTGTGGTCAGACGTGAAGATTGCCAGTCCCCAGTTGAAATCATCTAACTTGAAGGATCTGGAGCAGTTTTGCTTTGAGGAATGGGCAAAAATCCCAGTGGCAAAATGTGGAAAGCTCAGAGACTTATCCAAAGCTATTTGCAGCTGTAATTGCTGCAAAGGAGGCTCTACACTGAAGTTTTCAGTTATTTTGTCCTATTTGTTGTTAGCTTCACAATAAAAAGAAAGCCAAATATTCACAGTTGTAGGCAGGTCTTACATGAACTGATGCAAACCCTGAAAAAAAAAATGAAATTCCAGGTTGTGAGGTAGCAAAACATGAAAAATGCCAAGGGGGGTGAATACTTTCATAAGCCACTGTATAGGATGTACCTTACTATAAGACGCAACCCAGGTTTAGACAGCCAAAAATAGGGAAAACATATTTCCTACCAATTAAAACTTTCCTGGTGATGTGAAGAAGTGGAGGAGTCAATATTAGAATTGAGAAAATACAATCATGGCCAAAAGTGTTTCCACCCTTGAAATTGTTAAAGAAAATTAAGTATTTCTCCCAGGAAATTATTGCACTTACACATATTTTGTTATATACAGGTTTGCTTCCTTTGTGTGTATTGGAACAAGAAAAAACACAGAAAAAAAGGCAAATTGGACATAATTTCACACTAAATCCCCAAAATGGGCGGTAGAAAATTGTTGGCACCCGCAACTTAATGGTTGCATACCCTTTGGAATAAATAACTGCAATCACTCCCTTTCTATAACCATCAACAAGCTTCTTACACCTGTCAACTGGAACTTTGGACCACTCTTCGTTTGCAAACTGTTCCAGGTCTCTCATATTTGAAGGGTGACTTCTCACAACAGCAATTTTAAGACCTCTCCAAAGGTGTTCAATGGGATTTAGATCCAGAATTATTGCTGACCACTTCAGAACCCTCCAGCGCTTTGTTACCATCCATTTCTGGGTGTTTCTTGAAGTATGTTTGGGGTCATTGTGCTGCTGGAAGACCCATAACCTAGGACGCAAACCCAGTTTTCAGACGCTGGGCACTACATTGTGACCCAAAATCCTTTGGTAATCTTCAGATTTCATGATGTCTTGCACACAGTCAAGGCATCCAGTGCCAGAGGCAGCAAAACAACCCTAAAACATCTTTGAACCTCCACCATATTTGACTGTACGTACTGTGTTCTTTTCTTTGTAGGCCTCATTCCATTTTCAGTAAACAGTAGAATAATGTGATTTACCAAAAAGCTCCATCTTGTTCTCATCTGTCCACAAGATGCTTTCGCAGAAGGATTTTGGCTTACTCATGTACAGTACAGACCAAAAGTTTGGACACACCTTCTCATTTAAAGATTTTTCTGAATTTTCATGACTTTGAAAATTGTACATTCACACTGAAGGCATCAAAACTATGAATTAACACATGTGGAATTATATACTTAACAAAAAAGTGTGAAACAACTGAAAATACAGTTATATAAAAAAGTTTGGGCACCCCTATTAATCTTAAGCTTAATGTTTTATAAAAATTGGTGTTTTCCAACAGCTATTTCAGTTTGATATATGTAATAACTGTTGGACACAGTAATGTTTCTGCCTTGAAATGAGGTTTATTGTACTAAAAGAAAATGTGCAATCTGCATTCAAACAAAATTTGACAGGTGCATAAGTATGGGCACCTCACCAGAAAAGTGACATTAATATTTAGTAGATCCTCCTTTTGCAAAAATAACAGCCTCTAGTCGCTTCCTGAAGCTTTTAATGAGTTTCCAGATCCTGAATGAAGGTATTTTTGAACATTCCTCTTTACAAAACAATTTCAGTTCAGTAAAGTTTGATGGTCGCCGAGCATGGACAGCCCTCTTCAAATGATCCCACAGATGTTCAATGATATTCAGGTCTGGGGACTGGGATGGCCATTCCAGAACATTGTAATTGTTCCTCTGCATGAATGCCTGAGTATATTTGGAGCGGTGTTTTGGATCATTGTCTTGCTGAAAGATCCATCCCCTGCGTAACTTCAACTTTATCACTGATTCTTGAACATTATTGTCAAGAATCTGCTGATACTGAGTGGAATCCATGCGTCCCTCAACTTTAACAAGATTCCCAGTGCCGGCATTGGCCACACAGCCCCAAAGCATGATGGAACCTCCACCAAATTTTACTGTGGGTAGCAAGTGTTTTTCTTGGAATGCTGTGTTTTTTTGCCGCCATGCATAATGCCTTTTTGTATGACCAAACAACTCAATCTTGGTTTCATCAGTCCACAGGACCTTCTTCCAAAAAGAAATTGGCTTCTCCAAATGTGCTTTTGCATACCTCAGCTGACTCTGCTTGTGGCGTGCTTGCAGAAACGGCTTCTTTCGCATCACTCTCCCATACAGCTTCTCCTTGTGCAAGGTGCGTTGTATAGTTGACCGATGCACAGTGACACCATCTGCAGCAAGTTGATGCTGCAGCTCTCTGGAGGTGGTCTGAGGATTGTCCTTGACTGAACTCACCATTCTTCTTCTCTGCCTTTCTGATGTTTTTCTTGGCCTGCCACTTCTGGCCTTAACAAGAACTGTCCCTGTGTTCTTCCATTTCCTTACTATGTTCCTCACAGTGGAAACTAACATGTTAAATCTCTGAGACAGCTTTTTGTATCCTTCCCCTGAACAACTATGTTGAATAATCTTTGTTTTCAGATCATTTGACAGTTGTTTTGAGGAGCCCATGATGCCACTCTTCAGAGGAGATTCAAACAGGAGAACAACTTGCAAGTGGCCACTTTAAGTAGCTTTTCTCATGATTGCATACACCTGGCTATGAAGTTCAAAGCTCAATGAGGTTACAAAACCAAAAAAAGTGCTTTAGTAAGTCAGTAAAAAGTAGGTAGGAGTATTTAAAACAAGAAAATGATAAGGGTGCCCATACTTATGCACCTGACAAATTTTGTTTGAATGCAGATTGCACATTTTCTGTTAGTACAATAAACCTCATTTCAAGGCAGAAACATTACTGTGTCCAACAGTTATTACATATATCAAACTGAAATAGCTGTTGCAAAAACACCAATTTTTATAAAACATTAAGCTTAAGATTAATAGGGGTGCCCAAACTTTTTCATATAACTGTATGTCTTATATTCTGGGTTCTTCAAAGTAGCCACCTTTTGCTTTGATGACTGCTTTGCTGTCACGGGTGTGTCGCCACGAAGATCGTCACGATTACACAGCCTGACTTCTCGCAGCTGACTTTTTGGTGCTTTGTGTTTTTCGGCAGTGAGGGAGTTAATTCTCTCTCTCTCTGTGCTAGACGAGGTCCAGCCTCGCCCAGCTGCAATCAATGCTGCTGTAGTGAGACTCCTTCAAATGCCTGCTGGTCTGTTAGGGAAGTGTCGGTGAAAGCATTTCATGCAGACTAACAGAGCGGATCGTGGTATTTGGAGTTTCAGATAAGTGTATTTGGAGTGTTTTTTCCCTTCCTCGCTTTATCATTTATCTCCTTTCCCGTTGGTGTTCCCTCTGTTGTAGTTGTGTAGTTTTTGTATGCAATTAGGAGGGACATCATTTCGGGGGAAAGGGACCGGTGGTGCGCCATAAGACAGGAAGGTGTTTCTTCTGCGGGAGAAAGGGACATTTTATTGGGGGGTGTCCATCCCGTCCCTTGCAGAGTGAAGAGTCGTCGGAAAACTGTTGATCCCAGGTTGTGTGGTGGACGGCAATATGGGAGTAGGTATTTCGTCCCTAGGTTCGTCTCAGTTTCTCGTACCGGCGGAGGTGGTGGTGGGTACGAGAACTGAGAGGATATCTGTTCTTCTGGATAGTGGGGCCGGGGCTAATCTGGTTGATGCTCGGTTTGCCCGGGTTCAAGGTATGCGATTGAGTGAGTTGGCTAAACCCATCCCCATATTCTCGATCGATGCCAGGCCTCTCGGTCAGGGAAGTTTTTTGCAAGCTGTGCATGACGTAAAACTTCAAGTGGGGGCGATACATAAAGAACTGTTGTCTTGCTACGTGTTGGAGGGTCTTCCCACTCCTATAGTGTTGGGCCTTCCTTGGTTAACTAAGCATAACCCGGTTATTAATTGGCAAACCAGAGATATAAGCCAATGGAGTAAATTCTGTAATAAAAACTGCATGAACACGGTCATCGGTGCGGTTACTCCTTGGGTCTTACCTCCATTTCTAGCGGACTTTGAGGATGTATTCTCGGAGAAAGGGTGTCAGGAACTACCTCCTCATCGCGAGTATGACTGTTCTGTAAAACTGCTCCCTGAGGCCAAGCTACCTAAAGCTAGGTTGTATAACCTTTCTGGTCCTGAGAGGCAAGCCATGAAGGATTATATTTCAGAAAGTCTGGCTAAGGGGCATATTAGACCTTCATCTTCACCGGTGGCTGCGGGGTTCTTCTTTGTTAAGAAGAAAGATGGAGGCCTACGCCCTTGCCTGGATTTCCGTGAACTTAATCGGATTACGGTCCGAGATCCGTATCTGCTCCCACTTATTCCCGATCTCTTTAATCAGATCGTGGGCGCCAAATGGTTCTCTAAGTTGGATCTCAGGGGGGCGTACAATCTGATTAGGATGAAGGAGGGGGATGAGTGGAAGACGGTGTTTAACACTCCGGAGGGGCATTATGAGAACCTTGTCATGCCATTCGGTCTGACTAATGCCCCGGCGGTGTTCCAACACTTTGTTAATGACATTTTTCACCGCCTGGTGGGACAGTTTGTTGTCATATATCTGGATGATATCTTAATTTACTCGCCGGATCTGGTGTCTCATCAGGAGCACGTTAGGCAGGTGTTACAGATCTTGCGGGATAATAAACTGTATGCCAAATGGGAAAAGTGTGTGTTCGCCGTACAGGAACTCCAGTTTTTAGGCTTCCTGGTTTCAGCGTCCGGTTTTCGTATGGACCCTGGGAAAGTGCGGGCAGTTCTTGAGTGGGATCAGCCAGAGAATCTTAAGGCACTACAACGTTTCCTGGGGTTTGCTAATTATTACCGGAAGTTCATTCGTAATTTCTCGTCCATGGTTAAGCCTCTCACAGACATGACTAAAAAGGGGACGGATTTTTCTAGGTGGTCTGACAAGGCTTGTCAAGCATTCTCCTCCTTGAAAAAATGTTTTGCCTCGGCACCCATACTCATTCAACCTGATGCGTCACAGCCATTCATTGTAGAGGTAGACGCTTCCGAGGTAGGGGTGGGAGCAGTATTGTCACAAGGTTCGTCCCCTGGTAAGTGGCATCCGTGCGCCTTTTTCTCTAAAAAATTGTCGTCCGCTGAGAGGAATTACGATGTTGGCAATAGGGAACTCTTGGCCATTAAGTTAGCTTTTGAGGAGTGGCGCCATTTTTTGGAGGGGGCAGTCCATCCGGTCACCGTCATCACCGATCACAAGAACCTGCTATATCTGGAGTCCGCGAAACGTCTGAATCCCAGACAAGCTAGGTGGTCATTGTTTTTTACCAGGTTTAATTTTGTCGTTACATATCGTCCTGGGTCAAAAAATGTAAAGGCGGATGCCTTATCTCGTAGTTTCCCTGGGGCCGGGAATACGGACGACCCGATTCCTATCCTTCAGGAGGGGGTGGTGGTTTCGGCAGTATGCTCTGAGCTGGAGGAGGAGGTATTGGAGGCTCAGGGGGACGCCCCTGTTGGACCTCCGGGGAGACTGTTTGTTCCAGATCAGTTGCGACAAAAGGTGATCGAGGCACACCATAACTCAGTTTTTGCAGGACACCCAGGGAGTAGAGCAACTGTGGATCTCCTCTCGCGTCGGTTTTGGTGGCCTAACTTACATAAGGAGGTGGTAACTTTTGTCACGTCCTGTGGGGTTTGTGCGCGCTCTAAGACCTCACATACCCGTCCGTCTGGGGCCCTCTTACCTTTGAAGATCCCGGAGCGTCCTTGGACTCATCTGTCTATGGACTTTATTACGGACCTCCCTCCGTCTTCGGGTAAAACGGTCATACTCGTTGTAGTGGACAGGTTCAGCAAGATGGCACATTTTATCGCTCTTCCGGCTCTCCCTAATGCTAAAACTCTTGCGCAGGTGTTCATTGGGGAGATTGTGAGGCTTCACGGGGTACCCTCCGAGGTGGTGTCTGATCGGGGGTCTCAGTTTGTGTCCAAGTTCTGGAAGGCGTTTTGTGCACGGCGGGGGATGCATTTGTCGTTCTCATCGGCTTTTCATCCTCAGACCAATGGTCAGACGGAACATATGAACCAGAGCTTGGAGACATATCTCCGGTGTTTTGTGTCAGAGAACCAGGAGGACTGGGCTTCTTTCTTACCTCTGGCAGAGTTTGCTCTTAATAATAGGCGGAGCGAGTCCACTGGTAAGTCCCCGTTTTTTGGGGCATATGGTTTTCACCCCCAGTTTTGTACTTTCAGTAGGGGGGGCTCTTCGGGGGTTCCTGAGGAGGAACGATTTTCCTCATCACTCGCTTCAGTATGGAGAGGGGTGCTGAAGAATCTGAATACTATGGGGAACCGATACAAACGTATGGCTGATAGGAGGAGAGTGTCTGGTCCGGACCTTAGTGTGAACGATCGGGTATGGTTGTCTACCAGGAATATAAAACTTAAGGTTCCCTCCTGGAAACTGGGTCCCAGGTTCATCGGGCCGTACAGAATCAGTTCTATTATTAATCCGGTGGCATTCCGTCTTGACCTCCCCCCTACGTTTAAAATTCACAACGTGTTCCACAGATCGTTGCTTAAGAGGTATGTGGCGCCGGTGGTACTGTCACCTTTACCTCCCCCTCCAGTGGTGGTCAAGGGTAACTTGGAGTTCCAGGTATCGAGGGTCATCGATTCACGCTTTAATCGCCGGTCCCTTCAGTACCTGGTTCATTGGAAAGGGTATGGTCCTGAGGAGAGGATGTGGGTTCCTGCGTCGGATATTAACGCAGACCGATTAGTTCGGGCCTTCCACACGACTCACCCGGATAAACCTGGCCCTGAGGGTCCGGAGGCCCCTCGTAGAAGGGGGGGTACTGTCACGGGTGTGTCGCCACGAAGATCGTCACGATTACACAGCCTGACTTCTCGCAGCTGACTTTTTGGTGCTTTGTGTTTTTCGGCAGTGAGGGAGTTAATTCTCTCTCTCTCTGTGCTAGACGAGGTCCAGCCTCGCCCAGCTGCAATCAATGCTGCTGTAGTGAGACTCCTTCAAATGCCTGCTGGTCTGTTAGGGAAGTGTCGGTGAAAGCATTTCATGCAGACTAACAGAGCGGATCGTGGTATTTGGAGTTTCAGAGATAAGTGTATTTGGAGTGTTTTTTCCCTTCCTCGCTTTATCATTTATCTCCTTTCCCGTTGGTGTTCCCTCTGTTGTAGTTGTGTAGTTTTTGTATGCAAGGTGGTTTTGGTTTTTCCCTTGTACTGTCTCGTTCGTCTAAGTACTGTGTGTGGGCATATTATTACTTGTCCCCTTTTGTTGTGATCGGGGTCCTTCTCAGGACTAGATTACTTAGGTGCAGGGATCCTCAGGAGGTAGGGGTTACGCTGGCGGCCTGGACCTCTGTACCTTTAACAGTACCTCCAGGTTGAGGGATTAGTCAGGGCCCCAGCTTAGGGTCAGCTTAGGCCCCCTACCTCCAGTATACAGAGACAGCGTGACATTTGCACACTCTTGGCATTCTCTTGATGAGCTTCAAGAGGTAGTCACCGGAAATGGTCTTCCAACAATCTTGAAGGAGTTCCAATAGATGCTTAGCACTTGTTGGCCCTTTTGCCTTCACTCTGCGGTCCAGCTCACCCCAAACCATCTCGATTGGGTTCAGGTCTGGTGACTGTGGAGGCCAGGTCATCTGTCGTAGCACCCCATCACTCTCCCTCTTGGTCAAATAGCCCTTACACAGCCTGGAGGTGTGTTTGGGGTCATTGTCCTGTTGAAAAATAAATGATGGTTCAACTAAACGCAAACCAGATGGAATAGCATGCCGCTGCAAGATGCTGTGGTAGCCATGCTGGTTCAGTATGCCTTCAATTTTGAATAAATCCCCAACAGTGTCACCAGCAAAGCACCCCCACACCATCACACCTCCTCCTCCATGCTTCACGGTGGGAACCAGGGATGTAGAGTCCATCCGTTCACCTTTTCTGCGTCGCAAAAAGACATGGTGGTTGGAACCAAAGATCTCAAATTTGGACTCATCAGACCAAAGCACAGATTTCCACTGGTCTAATGTCCATTCCTTGTGTTCTTTTGCCCAAACAAGTCTGTTCTGCTTGTTGCCTGTCCTTAGCAGTGGTTTCCTAACAGCTATTTTACCATGAAGGCCTGCTGCACAAAGTCTCCTCTTAACAGTTGTTGAAGAGATGTGTCTGCTGCTAGAACTCTGTGTGGCATTGACCTGAGCTGCTGTTAACCTGCTATTTCTGAGGCTGGTGACTCAGATAAACTTATCCTCAGAAGCAGAGGTGACTCTTGGTCTTCCTTTCCTGGGGCGGTCCTCATGTGAGCCAGTTTCTTTGGAGCGCTTGATGGTTTTTGCAACTGCACTTGGGGACACTTTCAAAGTTTTTCCAATTTTTCGGACTTACTGACCTTCATTTCTTAAAGTAATGATGGCCACTTGTTTTTCTTTACTTAGAATTTGTATTATGGCAAGAAAAAAGCAGCTAACAGTCTATTCAGTAGGACTATCAGCTGTGTATCCACCTCACTTCTGCACAACACAACTGATGGCCCCAACCCCATTTATAAGGCAAGAAATCCCACTTATTAAACCTGACAGGGCACACCTGTGAAGTGAAAACCATTTCCGGTGACTAACTCTTGAAGCTTATCAAGAGAATGCCAAGAGTGTGCAAAGCAGTCATCAAAGCAAAAGGTGGCTACTTTGAAGAACCTAGAATATAAGACATATTTTCAGCTGTTTCACACTTTTTTGTTAAGTATATAATTCCACATGTGTTAATTCATAGTTTTGATGCCTTCAGTGTGAATGTACAATTTTCAAAGTCATGAAAATACAGAAAAATCTTTAAATGAGAAGGTGTGTCCAAACTTTTGGTCTGTACTGTACATTTTGGCAAACTGCAGCTTAGCTTTTTAATGTCTCTGTGTCAGCAGCGGGGTCCTCCAGGGTCTCCTGCCATAGCGTTTCATTTCTTTCAAATGTCGACAGCTAATTCACGCTTACACTGATGCACCCCGAGCCTGCAGGACAGGTTGAATTTCTTTGGAACTTGATTGGGGCTGCTTATCCACCATCTGGATTATCCTGCATTGCAACCTTTCATCAATTTTTCTCTGACATCCATGTCCAGGGAGATTAGCTATAGTGCCATGGGTTGTAAACTTCTTAATTATGTTGCACACCGTGGACAAAGGAAGATCAAGAACTCTGGATATGGACTTGTAACCTTGAGATTGTTGATATTGTTCAACAATTTAGATTCTCAAGTCCTCATACTTTTCTTTTCCTCTTTTTGTTCTCCATGCTTAGTGTGGCACACACGGACACAATGCAAAGTTTGAGTCAACTTCTCCCTTTTTTATCTGGTTTCAGGTGTGATTTTCATATTGCCCACACCTGTTACTTGCCACAGATAAGTTTGAACGTGCATCACATGCTTGAAACAAAATTGGCTTCTCACATTTTTGGAAAGATGGCAACAATTTTGTCCAAAGGAAATAAACATATGTGTAACAAAACATGTGTAACTGCAATCATTTTCTGGAAGAAATATTTCATTTTCTGGAACAATTTCAAGGGTGCCAACACTGTCAGCCATGACTGTATATTTGAGTGGAATTACATTTTTTTGTATTTCGCTTCTGTGCAGATTCAGCAAAGTGACGTCACTTGCAGGAGTGGGACCGGTCTCTGCTTTTCCTGCACACCGGGTTTTCTCTTTATAATGTGCACTGACAGTGCGCTGTCTTGCTTGCTAGTCACTTCTCATCAGAGCTGGTGAGCAAGCACACTGTCACTGTGCGTATTGCACAGTGATAGGAACCTACTGAGCATACATCAGAATTGAAAACTGATGCATGCTCAGTAGAGCAGGGGCTATCCCAGTCCCTAAAAGTCATTGATGGCGCTTCATTTTAGAGTGGGGGCAGAGTCTGGGGCAACAACCACTGCCTTTGCCCTATGATGGCACATTTGAGTATCCAAGGATGCACTTGAGGTTCTCAAACAAAGTGTCATCAAACAGGAAGAAGGTAACAAAAAGCAGTTAGCTAGAGTAGTGAGGGAACGGTAGGGAATTTTTAATCAACGCGTATTAGAGATTAAATTATGACTAGGGATGAGTGGACCCCTGGAAGTTTGGGTTCTGGTATCTAACCTGAACGTTAGTGCAACATTCGATTCAGGTACCAGAACTTTACCCGAACTTGAAACAGAATCCGAACCCCATTGAAAAACAATGGACACCTGAACTCTGGATCTGGAAAAAAAATCTCTCTCTCATCCTCGGATTTCCGCCTGTTAGCAGGATTTAGCCCTGTAAACTAAAGGCATGGCCATAATGGTGCTGTGATGCTGATTAATCTGATACCTGATGTGAAGAGATCCAATCAGGGCAGGATCTTCTTATGGTTCTCCGCCCCACCAACAGCCCCCTCTGGTTCTTTAAAATTCTGCTCCGTATGCTCATTGCATGGGCGGCGCGTGCATAGTGTCAGTTTGTGTCCTGTGTGCAGAACTCAAATAAAATGGCGCCGGAGATTTGAATTTTTCACTGAGCCGAAATCTAGATCTGCGCATATGCTGCCTCCGGCGCCGTTTTATTGAAGTCCTGCACACAGGACGTAGACTGACACTGCGCGTGGGCCTTCCATACATTGATGGCGGCGGCGCAGAATTTTAAAAAGGAGGCAGGTCACTGAATAATCAGTGACCTGTACAGGAACCAAAGGAGGCTGGTGGGAGGACGGAGAACCAGAAGAAGACCCTGCCCACACGTCCCGACCCGAAGCACACAAGAAGTCATTTTTTGAAAATTTCATAAGGTGAGTATTAAACAACCACTGAGCAGACCCCTTCATATCAGGTATCATATTGATCAGCATTACAGTGCCATTATGGCCATGCCTTTAGTATTTAGGGCTATATCCTGCTGACAGATTATCTTTAAAGGGTTTGTCGGGTGAAAATAAATAGTTATCCCCTATCCTTATCTCCGACGAGGAACTTTTAGCACCATTAGAATGGAGAGGCAGTGCACATGCCCAACTGCTGATCCATTCATTCTCTATAGGCTTGCCAAAAAAAGCTGATCACAGCATTCCCCATAGGTAATGAAAAGAGCTGCAGTCGAGCTTGTGCATTGCTGCTCTATTCTAACAGGGAAAAAAGTATCTTGTTCTGCCAATTGCATGCCCACCGGACAATAAGTTATCACCTATCCTGTGGAGGATAGGTGGAGGATGTTAGTCTTAGATCATCAGTCAATCCATGTGAGGCTGTAAGATTGAGAGTTAGAGAGCTATATTTGGTAAATATAGCTTGCGAAGATCAACTTTGTGAATCACAGTATCCAACAGTACACATCATATCGTATGAGATAGGTCTAGATGTCTAGATTAGATATTGATTTTTGACTAAGGAAGGAAAAGAAAATGCTCTATTCAGCAGTTCAGTAAATAGTTTAAATAAAGATTATAACTTAAAAATAACTTTTCACATAAATAACAAAAAGAAGAAATAATTGTCCCTCTGTTTATTTACTATTTATCCAAATTAGTAGACTTGTGGGCTCTTGAAGTGACATTAGTTTGAGGGTCTTCATTACTGCTGCACATTTAGTCCTTCCACTGTGATTAATCGAATTACTTGTATCACAAATACCATGGACTAATATTTCATTGACATAGAGACTGAAAGATACAAATGAAAATGTAGGAAGAACGTTCACTTGGACTATTGCTTTAGCTTTTTGCACATGTGAACAAATTCCTATCCGTCCAGCACCAAAGGAGATTAGCAACAAGGAGCTATGAGGCATTCAGTAATTTACAATTTCTGGCTACAGTTTTCATTCATCACAAGCCTTGATTCACTACCTGCCATCTACATGGCTGCAGTTTGAAACCATGCAGTCATCAGTCTTTTTAAATGGAACAAGTAGCTTATTTGAAATAGTTTAGTTTACTGATGTTTTGTTTTATTTTAAATTTAAATTTCAGTTCCACGTTCATCCATCAGGAGGACGCCGGTGTTTTCGTTGTTTTGTCATGTTGAAAGGCTCGTGGCATTTTCTCTTTATCCAACACATTGTTCTACGATGGCGGTGAGGACTTCATACTTGTACAAGTTGCTTCTTAGCAATAGAATAATAGAATTTCATTAGCAATGAAATTCACATAGATTTATGCAATTCATACTAGAACATTTTTTTACCCATGCCATCTTCAACCTCTCCTCTTTTGGTGGGATTTTTCACTTTTAGTGCCTACAAATAAAGGAGCTGTCCAACAGAGAAAAGGAAACAAAACGTTTAAACAGGCTTAATAAAAAATAAAAGAAGGATTATTCATTTTTATCAATACATTACAGCTCCCATTCTGGCGTTTGCCTACTCATCATACCAGAAATGGCAGGAAATGCCCACTCACCCATCATTGCCTACTGAGTGTCACCACTGAAGTCAGTGATTGGCTAAGAGGGTTTTTTCTTCCATTTTTTGTCTGGTGATACGGGACAAGGATATAGAAAACAGCACAAACTAGGTAAGTATTGGAATGGGAGCTGTGGGGGTCATTTAGGCTGCGTATAATTTTTTTCATTTCTTAAACCAGTGCATGCCCTCTGAAAAAAATGTCCCTGCTGGACTTCCCCTTAAACTATTAATATTGGAATAATTGAAATATTTTTGGATCAGTATCCAATTTACATGTCAGGAGCATGTAGATACAAAATCCCTAGCACTAGGCTTCTCCAACTAAAGTCAAATCAACACCATGCCCCTTACATAATAATCGGTGTTACCATTAAATAAAGTTATATTATTGACCAGACACCATGGAAAGCCAATCCTTGCTTGACAGTAGATGGCCATGGGCAGTAAAATGTACCCTTGTATCAGTAATCAACAACATTAGGCTCTGTACACATTAGTGTCATGACTTTCATTAGTAATGTAGCAAGGACAGCTTTGACTGATCCATTGTAAAACGGATTCTAACAAATCTTTAGTCTTCTTTAAATAATATATGGTCTGTCGGGATTTTTAGCAAGTGTAGAATGGTGACTACTTTATCAATTCCCATTTAGCTCTAACCCTTGAGAGGGTCACAAAATATAGCTATATTACTGGAATTACAGTTGATTCAACAGAGAGATGAGACATTGAGCCAACCCTCAAATGTGTATGGGGGCACCGGCCAATTGATTGTCGAGCAAGATGTCGATTGAGCATAACCGATTTCGGACTGACAATCACATTGTTCTCCCAGAGATAAGCCACCATCATGTATGTCTGCTGATAGCTATCTGATAGAGAAAACTGTGTATGGGAAAGACAGACGGGATGGCTGTAGGCTGAATGATTAGCCGAAGCATCGTTTAGCCAGCAGCCATCTAATGTATTTGGGTGGCTTAACTTAAGCCAGTCAAAGCCATTGCTTAACTTCATAGTATGGCAGATTACGACTAATCAGAGGGACCGACAATTATTAAACAGCTCAAAAAATGGTTGTCACTATTTAGGCCAGTGTTTTCAGTCCTTAAGTATCTGAAACTGGTCATGTCTTCAGGATTTACTTATTATTATAGCAGGAACAATAATTAGTGTCAGTGCCTACAGAACTGCCATAGGTGTTCTCTCTAAATGTTTTCTTCTTGTTATGACTTATTGAAGATATTTGGAGACTGGAATCATTGTTCTAGACCAGTATTCTCCAACTCCGGTCCTCAAGAGCCACCAACAGGTCATGTTTTCAGGATTTCTTTAGCATTGCATAGGTTATGGAATTCTTACCTGTTCATGTGATGCAATTATCACCTGTGCAATACTAAGGAAATCCTAAAAACATGACCCGTTGGTGGCTCTTGACGACCGAAATTGGGGAACACTGTTCTAGGTCATCAGCCCATATTATAATGAAAATATACTTTCCTGCCCTTAATATGTATAATTTCCCCGATAATTGTAAGCTCATTTAAGAATATAAAAGAGATAGAACATTTTTAAATGTTATCTGGGAGTGTCCCATTGACAGTTAACCAAAAATAGTGTAAAGGCTTTGAAAAGGTCACAAAAGTTTTGCCCAATGGAGAGTTGGGCAATTTTTTTTCGACTTTTGGGGTTTTCATGTCAGTTTATATCAGCTCCGCCGGAATGGGTGGAGCTGGGGAGGAGCCGTGGCTGGACAGGGCGTGGGCATCCCTGACTGGAGTAGCATTTTTGACACAGTGCATGCCACTCAGAAGAGGCACCAAATTCATTATGTGACGTATGCCTCTTAATAAATTTGGTGCCTATTACTCCGGCAAGACTGGCTTAGCTCAAGTGTGTGTTACGCCAGTCTTGATGAATCGACCACTTTATGTCTTAGTGTTTTATGAGACATTTCATGGAAAGCTAAACCTATGTCACAATGAGGCATCGGAAATACAATTGATGTTTCAGGGATCAAGCAGCAAATGCATCAAATAAGGTATATCACTAAGAAATGCTATATTATCAACGTTGTAGGTGTCCAATCTTTGGGACCTCTGGTGATTCCTAAAAAGGGCTAGAGGCAGATGCACGTCAACAATTCCCCTGCACAATGAGGCACTAATTAAGGCGGCCATGCTGCAATTTCTAGTAGCAGGGGGTTACTTGGAAAATTCTTAATTTTCCCATTTAGATCACCAGGGTTACCACTATTCCATGGCAATCTACATTGTGCTATTAACAAATGAATCTTCACTTTTTAGTTCTCTTTTATCAGTCTTACCAACTGCTGGTCAAAGACTTTCACATACTTCTTCATTACAAAATGATTTCCTTAGTTCAGAGTATTTTGTTAAATTACATTGTTGACTGCTTCATCCAGCAAAATGTAATTACAGTGTAAAGTTTTATTAAAGAAAAGAAGGATCTAAGGTATAAAAATAATTACATTGATTTCTATGAACCACAACTTGCTTGAGCTGCTGATTTCAGATATTGTGAAATAATAGGGCACTGTAAAAGAAAATACTTCAATGTAAAAGGTTTGAAGAGAAGTTGCAGAAAAATAGTATTATGTATCATAGTGCCCTGTGGGTTGTCTTACAAACTTTTGAAGACTTTTCTGTGATAAAAAGATTAGGAAGCATGGAAATTGTATAATGCATTGATTTTCTAAGACATGAACTTTTTGCAAAACGGATTCCAAAATCTTCAACCATACAAAATATTCTTGCAATAATTTCACAGTTGTGATTTTAGTGTCATCTGCAGAGCATCCTATGTTCTGGTAGCAAGCAGCAATGTTTTGGTACATGGATCATAGAAAAAAAAAGAAGTTTGAAGATTATTAGCGATCCTATTAGGCATTTGCGCTAAAAGTCTCCAAAAGATATACACTAACTTTTATAACCTTACTACTCATATACAAATTTATATACATTTATAATTGCAATCAAAATTATTCACTCTGCTTTTGCAAACTTCCTGTTGTTTGCAATAAACCTATAAAAAAGAACAATTTAAGAACCTCAACACAACAAATATAACAAGTGGTTTCTCCAAATTCAACACAAAAAGCACTTTGATGACTACTATAGTCTCAGATGTATTCAACCCCTATATGACTAGAGTCTGTAGTACCTAGTAGAGCCCTTTTGGTTGTTAAGACCTGCTGCACACGTGATGCGTAGCCAGACCATCAGCTTCTGGCAGTGTTCCAGATGAAATTTAGACCATTCTTCACAGACAATGTCCTTCAGTTCACTAAAATTCTTTGATTTGCGTGCTGCAACCACCTTCTTCAAATCCTAGCAAAGATTTACTACAAGGTTCAAGTTAAACAACTGCTATGGTCACTTCAGGGATTACCACATCTTCTTCTGAAATTAAGCCTTGGTTGACATTGAGTTATTATTTGGATTAGTGTCCTGTTGGAAGATTGAATGACGCACAAGCTTCAGCTTCTTCACAGAAGGCATGATGTTTCTCCTAGGATTTCCTGATACTTGATTGAATCTATATTGCCCTCCAGATGCTGAAGGCTTCCAGTGCCAGAAAAATCAAAGTAGACTCAGAGCTTCATCAAGATATAGCCATGCTTCACTGTAAGCATGCTTCACTGTAAGCATAACTGAGCCACCACCATGCTTTACTGTTGGCAGGATGTTCTTTTCAGTGTATGATTCATTCTTCCTCCTGCAGACATACCAGTAATCCATGGTCACAGAATGTTCCAGTTTTGTTTCATCGTTCCACAGAACATGATCCCCAAACTTTTGTGGCTTATTTATGTAGTTTTGAGCATATTGAAGCCGAATATTCTTGTGCTTTTGGGTCAGTGGAGGTGTACGTCTTAGAGAGCAATAATAGAGATCTTCAGCATTTAATATGCGCTATCCTGTGCAAACTTAAACCCAAGTACCTACTGCCATCAAATTTTGCTGCAGATCTTTTGCAGTCACTCAAAGGTTTTTGAACAACTGCCTCCCCAGGAATCTGGTGGCACCTGGATATAGATTTCTCTTTCGGCCATATCCATGTAGTTTAGCCAGTGTTTCTATGACTTTGAACTTGTGAACTATGATTCCAACTATTCCTCTAGGAACATTCAATGTCTTTGCTATTTTTTTGTATCCCTTTCATTGTTTTGCTCAAAGCAATGATCTCTTCACTTATGTTTTTCAACCACTCTTGACATAGCCATCATTGAAAAAAAAATAGCAGCCATACTTGCAATACCATATCCAGACACAGATGCACAACAGGATGCAGCAGGTCCTCCACAATAAAGGCGGGGGGCAGCACAGGTGCAAAATACTACTAAAGCACCCACTTACTAACCTACCAAATATCAGTAGGATGGCTGCCTAGTATTCAAAATGCACACAGGGTTGAATAGGGTGCCATTCACACCATTACGTGAGATGCTCCTCTGTCCGTATAACAGCTTATTACTTATTCCTTTGCAATTTCATCAGGTGGGCTGCCAATACCATATGTGCACCCACAGGACAGACACCCCACATTTCCAAGCCACCATTGAAGGGCCCGGCCGGCACTCTGCATAAAAAATGTGTGAAAAATATGTACATAATGCATGAGGTATTGGTCGATATTTTGGCCAAAATATTCAAGCTTGTAACTCTTGACATAGCCATGATTCAAAAATACACATAATCGTTGAAGTTCACAATCACCTATTCAGTACAGGTATTTTATGTGTTTTATCTCAAAACCTAAGGTAGAAACAAATGAGCAAATACGTTCACTTTCACATGACAGTACTTTGTGCAGTATTTTTAAGCCAAAACACAGAGAAAAAGTAAATGGAAACACTTTCACTTATCAAAAGTTCGTATTGGTTCCCGATATTGGTTTATAAATATTGATACAAGATAATAACAAAAATACTGTCATGTAAGGATCACTGTACATTCAGACTACTCAATGTCAGATAATAGATAATGTCAGGGGCGGACACTGACAGCTTGGGGCCACTGTGCAAGAAATGTGTCTGGGCCCCCCTCCTTTTATGGTGACAAAACTACAGATATATATATATATATATATATATATATATATGTACGGTATATATATATATATATAAAGTGGTGTGAAAAAGTGTTTGCCCTTCCTGATTTCTTATTCTTTTGCATGCTTGTCACACTTAAATGTTTCAGATCACAAAACAAACTTAAATATTAGACAAAGATAACACAAGCAAACGCATAATGCAGTTTTTAAATGAAGATCTTTATTATTAAGGGAAAAAGAAATCCAAACCTACAGGGTCCGGTGTGAAAAAGTGATAGCCCCCTAAACCTAATAACTGATTGGGCCACTCTTAGCAGCAACAAGTGCAATCAAGCGTTTGCGATAACTGGCAATGAGTCTTTTACAATGCTCTGGAGGAATTTTGGCCCACTCATCTTTGCAAAATTGTTGTAATTCAGCCACATTGGAGGGTTTACGAGCATGAACTGCATTTTTAAGGTCATGGCACAGCATCGCAATAGGATTAAGGTCACTACTTTGACTAGGCCACTCCAAAGTCTTAATTTTGTTTTTCTTAAGCCATTCAGAGGTAGACTTGCTGGTGTGTTTTGGATCATTGTCCTGCTGCATTACCTAAGTGCGATTCAACGTGAGGTCATGAACAGAAGGCCGGACATTCTTCTTCAGAATTTTTTGGTAGACAGCAAAATTCATGGTTCCATTTACCACAACAAGTCTTCAAGGTCCTGAAGCAGCAAAACAGCCCCAGACCATCACACTACCACCACCACATTTTACTATTGGTATGATGTACCTTTTCTGAAATGCTGTGTTACTTCTATGTTAGATGTAATGGGACATACACCTTCCAAAAAGTTCAACTTTTGTCTCGTCAGTCCACAGAGTATTCTCCAAAAAGGCTTGGCGATCATCAAGATATTTTCTGCCATATTTTCACCATTTGTGGATAATGGCTCTCACTGTGGTTAGCTGGAATCTCAAAGCTTTAGAAATGACTTTATAACCTTTTCCATACTGATAGATATTAATTTGTTTCTCATTTGTTCCTGAATTTCTTTGGATCGCAGCATGATGTCTAGCTCTTGAGGATCTTTTGGTCTACTTAACTTTGACAGGCAGCTCCTATTTAAGTGATTTTTTTGATTGAGAACAGGTGTGGCAGTAATCAGCCCTGTGTGTGGCTAGGGAAATGGAACTGAGCTTCCCAAAGATGTGATAAACCACAATTAATTTATGTTTTATGGGGGGGGGGGATCACTTTTTGACACAGGGCCCTGTAGGTTTGGATTTTTCTTTTCATCAATAATAAAGACCTTCATTTAAAAACTGCATTTTTTGTTTACTTGTGTTATCTTTGTGTAGCACCCCGAGGGCTCGGCTGCTACAGGGGTATTGCACCTCAAACCAGAGGTGTGATATTCCACTCCCGGGTAAGGATGGAGTGTGGACCAGGACTCAGCAGCTGCATGCACCACACACACCCCATTTCCGAGGGACAGCTCAACGGTGCTCCCACAAGATAGAAGTGCAGGCACGACAGCATCTGTCCCTGGCTGGAGTGGGGAGGGGGTGGAATACCCAGTGGTGTAGGAGCAGATAGGGGTGGGTCTCTGGGCATAGGTAGGAGCCCATTGGTTGCTAGTCACCTGGGCTCGGGTGTTAGAAGGAGGTATATAAGGTGGGCACCATCTTAGGAGTTCAGTTCAGTTCAGAGAGGAGGAGAAGAAGACAGGAGTTCAGCCAGAGAGGGCTGACAGGGAGCTGTGGCTCAGTCTGGGCCCAGCTCCAGAGGCAGGCCTGGAGTGGAGGCCAGAAACAGCAGAAAGAGAGAGGAGAAGGAGCGGAAAGGAAAGTAAGAAAGGAACTGGAACAGAGGAGAAAGGAAGCAAGGAACACAGAGAAAGGCCCAGAGACATGAGGACCGAAGGAACCCCATATGCCCAGAGGAGATACAGAGTGAAGGGTTGGCAGAACAGGGTACCGGAACCCAAATTGGTGGAGGCAACAGATTCCTCAGCCAAAGACCGGAGGTTGTTACCACATCTTGGTGTGACCCCTCACTACATCCACCAGAGAGGCATACCGTATAGGGTCAGGGAAACCAGGAGAGGTTTCGCCAACAGAAGGCCCGAGGAAGCTGGACAAAGGTGGGTCACTGGTGGGGACGGCCAGAGAAAGGTAGAGAAGGGAGCTCTGAACCACACTCTGGAATTACCTGGGAGTTGACCGAGTCCCTTGACTGCCTGAGCCGCGCTGCGTCCACCAGTCATTGCCTGCAGCACTGACATGAACAACAACTGTGAGTAAAGCATTGAAAACTGCAACCGCACGTCTCTGTGGTCCCTCGCCGCACCAGCACCATTAGCACTGGGACGCTCACACCATCACTCCCATCATCTCTCACATTAGCTGCCCTGAGGCAATACTTCTCCCGTGGGGAGTTATCCCATACTCGGGTGCGCAAACAACATCAGCCTCAGCGGTCGGCAGCGCAGCGGCGGTCCCCACTGACCGCAATCCACGGGTGGCGTAGTCGGACATTTGCTATACATTAAGACTGCCACTGGTTTGACCACCCTGGGCACGGACCGGGTCACCGCCACACGGAGACTACAACCCCCAGCATTCTACAACAGGCCCGGTTCCGGGTTCCCCTGCAGAACACCGGCCCAGGGGGCGCGTCATTTGTCTTATATTTAAATATGTTCAGTGATCTGAAACATTTAAGTGTGACATAGATGCAAAAGATCAAGAGATATGGAAGGGGACAAACACTTTTTCACACCAATGTAAATATAGCCACACACACACATATATATATATCTTACATAGTCTTCTTTATTAGGTATATTGTCGTTTCTTATTACACAGTGCACTCTCTTGTTATGTACAGCACCATCCCTTACATATCGGACTATATAGAGCCCTGTTCTTTATTACATACTGTCTTCTCTTAGTAGATGTATAATGCAATGACGGCTGATGGAGCATGGGAAAGTTTATTTTCTGATAGAGGAGCTGATGGACTGGTCTTCTGGTCAGATGGTGCCCCATCAGCAGTCATTGTATATCTAACAAGAGACGACTATGTAATAAAAGAGGGCGCTGTGAATAACAAAAATAACAAGAATACACTATGTAAGGGACAGCACTGTACATAACAGCAGAGGAAGCATTGTAATAAGGGACCACCCCATACATAACTAGAGAGGATGGTACATAATAAGGGACGGTGTTACACATAATAAAACAGGAAACTATGTAACTAAGGACTGTGCTATACATAATAAGTGAGTACACTATATACTATGGGACTGTGCTATACATTATAAGGCTACATTCCTGTATCCATGTGCAGTGTCTGTGTGCTGCCCTCTTTTACAGACGCATTGAGCATGTCCTATTCTAATCCTCAAAATCGGATCAGAACAGGACATTCTCTGACTCTCACGGATCTCATTCTCAGATCCATGATTGTCACGGATGTGTGAATGGATCTATAAAACTCAAGAGTCCGTGAGCCGTCCGATAAAAAACTCTTGCAGCACACGGACATTTCACACAAATGTGAGAATGTGGCCTAAGGGATTTTACAGATAACATTATCATTCCAAGATAGATGCAGATACATAATAATACATCCAGTGACCCCTGACGTCTCGTCTGATTAGAGTTGTTTTCTGCTGTTTCTTCTCCATCTGGTCAGACCTTCATGTTGACATTTCTCAGCCACGACTTGTCGTGTCACGATGATCGTCGCAGCCCTGAAAATAACAAGGTCAAATATATTGTATATATACATGTGTCTCCCCCGCACTGCGCCCCTGAATATAGATATGTACTCCATTATTAATATACTATTAGCCACACACCAATCGAAATATAAAGTGATAAGCAGCACTGTGCCCCCCATTAACTAGAATCTTCACCGCCCAATAAATATAAATTATTTAGTCTTTGTGACTCTCCCCAGTTAACTGTAAGGCTATGTGCACATGGAAAATATGCAAGGCTTTACAGTACAAGCAAAAGTAAATGAGATCCCTGAAGTCTCATGCACACGTTGCTTATTTTTTCCTTGCAAATTTGCAGCAGATTAAAATCTGCATAATGTCAATTCTTGCAGCTTATTTTACTCATACTAATGAGTGGGGAAAAATACGCAACAAAAGCATGTCAAAAACGTGGCAAAAATGTATTTTACAGTGTTCTTCCTGCCAACACATTAGGATATGCAGCAGAATTTTCTGCTGCAAATCCTTAACATGTGCACATAGCCTTAGTCCCAGTCCTGTTTCCCCCATCATTCATTATAAGTCCTTGATAGCATCATAATGAATTTGGGGGTGGGAGAAGACATTATCAGGTACTTAACATCCTCCACCACCTGCCAGTTCATTACAAATCCCTTATAGCGTCTTCTCCCAACTTTCAATTCATTATAAAGTTTCCTATGCACCTTACCCCCTTCTGATTGTCCTCTCCCCCACATCCCTCATTGTCATCTCCCCCACCCCCCTCATTGTACTGCCCCTCACCCCCTTCATTGGGGGCATCTCCAAAGTGCATGCGCTCCCTCTTTAAGAATCGAGGAGCGCATGCACATAATAGGCGTTGCCAGGGCACCGGCGCAGCGTGCACAGGCAGAGGGAAGCCACAGCAGAGAACAGGGACATTACCCGTGTAAGCTGGGATGGTGAGTATGTCGGCATCCCTGCTGGCAGGTGGGAGAAGGACCATGTAGGGACGCCAGCATTGGCTTTATACAATTCGTCTCTTCCAGCAGAGATGCCAAACGAATTAACTAGTGGCAGATCTTTGTCTCTTTGCTTTTACTCTTCTGTGAAACTGCATTGGACAAGCAAGACATTGAAGAATGGCAGGAGCAATGCACGCTGGAAGTGAGGGAAAAGGAACACCTTGTTCCTATAGTGCTGTCAAAATGCTGATAAAGGAGAACCTTCTATTAAATATGGGGAGATGAAAGTTACAAAGCATGAAAATATGGAAAGTACCTTGACATATTATACTGATATGTGCACCAACTTGCTGTGGCCAATGAGGGAAGTTAGACTACCCACCAAGGACAACATCTGCAAGGAGTTTGTATGTTCTCCCTGTGTTTGTGTGGGTTTCCTCCGGGTTCTCCGGTTTCCTCCCACACTCCAAAGACATAGTGATAGGGAATGTAGATTGTGAGCCCCAATGGGGACAGCAATGATAATGTATGTAAAGCACTGCGGAATATGTTGGCGCTATATCAAAATAAAGATTATTATTATTATCCTTTTCTACAGGTTTAAGTAACCTAAGAAGCATAATTGAAAATACCACTCGAAGGATTGAAAGGAGATTACCATAAAGACTAATATATACATTGTTTCTTGCAGTCATTGATGCCTCATTTGTAATATCCAAAATTTACATTACAACAAGGATCATCAAGTAGACAAGAGTTGTGTTGCTATCAGCTGCCACGTCCATGGATTTCGCTACTTCTTAATTCACAGATCTTTTTTTGACTGTATAATTTAATTAATTTTGTCTTTGTGGGTTGGGAGGCAACACTCACTCTTACTAGAGCTGCCGTTTGTCTCTGTCTCTGTGTTTCCCTTTCTCTGTCTCTCTCCTCTGTCTGAACCTTTTGTCACCCTGCCTCTTGCTTTTCTACCAGTGAATCGACACATTTTTAATATGAAGACATTGTTTTGAAATCAATACCCAATTTGTTTAGACTGAGTCTAATGAACAATTCATTTTTCATTGTCTTCTGGCTCTATATTGCCTTGCAGATTAACAAAAATGTCGTCCTATTGCAATTGGTTAATAGCAATAATCATGTTAAATGGCTACAAGTTGATATAAGTTAAGGCAGTTACATGGAATTAGGTGGCCAGAAATGACCTCAGCTATTTAGCTCATAGTGTAACCTAATGGCTGTCACTATAGTGTTTGCAGAAGAAGCAATAGCATCCAGGCCGTAGAGCCCAAACCTCTACCATTTAGGAATCCATTGGTAAATAAATAACATATAGAAGTTTCAGATTACACATTGGCATCCAGGAGCTTTAAGTTACATTTCTGGATAACCCTTTGTAAGTGCCATAATATTCTAGGTTGATAGATGTTTAGAAGTCAAGGAGTGACCTCTAGGTCTCAGTAGAACTTCTCTATGCCCTCTGCGCCTATGAAGTCCGAAAGCCAAATTTACAATGGTAGAAGAATGATTTCACGACTAGAGAATCACGACTTCAATCTCCTTTATACATTAATTTATAAAATTAAGAGGTCCACAAGATTCCAGCAATAGCTTTCTGATGCAAAGATACTTGTTTGTGTTACGCTAGAGCTTCCAAGGGTCTTAATAATTCTGTGACACAAGGACCAAGACATCAGTTCTCTCCCATAAATATACTTTATATCTGTTTGAGGGTGAAAAACATATGTATAAGATAATAACACATCAGGCTTAGATACATTGTATTAAACCTATGTATTATATTATAATACTAAATAATGAAGTCATCAGTGAAAAATTAATACAGTACAATTAAATCCAGGGACTCACATGTGACGTCTCCCTTTTCTTCTTTATTTGGGCCCAGACCTCCATAAGGACTTTTTGTATCCACAACTCGCCTCTGCACTCAAGTTCCTCATTCTGCTGCTACTGCAATACTCCTCATAGAGTAATAGTGGTCTCCTTTGGGCCTCATATCGAATTAACTATGCAAAATTATGGTGCATTCATTTAATTATTATTTATTTTTGATGCACCATTGGTTCCATAGTACTGCACATGTGAAAAGGGTTTTACATACAAAATGCAAAATAAATTACAATGAGCAAAATAACATTGATAGACTGGTACAGAGGGGAGAGGGTCCTGCCCTTGCAGACTTACAGTCTACAAGATAATGGGGAAGGAGACAGCAGGTTGGAGGGAGTTGCAGCAGCTCTGGTGGGGTGAGGTGGCAGCTGGGTCATTGCAGGCTGTAAGCTTTCTTCAAGAGATCGGTTTTCAAGTTCTGTCTGTAAGTTCCGAATGTGGTAGATAATCAGAAGTGTTGCGGAACAGAATTCCAGAGGATGGGGGATACTCAGCAGAAGTCTTAGAGATGATTGGGTGAGGAACGTAGGAGTGTGAAGAAGAGAAGGAGGTCTAGGAAGGACGGGAGAGTATGTGTGGGAAGATATTGAGAGATTAGTTCAAAGATATATGGAGGAAATAGATTATGGACGGCTTTGGAGGTCAGTGTTAGTAGTATGAACTGGATTCGGTAGGGAATTGGAAGCCAATTAAGGAATTTATAGAGGGGAGAAGCGGAGGTGTTGCGAGGAGAGAGGTGGCTTAGAACAGAGTTAAGGACAGGCTGGAGAGGTATGTGAGTGAGACGGGAGATGATGAGGGCATGCAATAATATTTTAGTAGTTTCTAGTTTGATGTCCTGGGCTACCGCTGGTTTCCTGATCCAAATTCAACAGACTCATAGGCATATACTGTATGTGGCTTTTGAGTGTCAGTAAGGAGACCCATGGCCAGTTTGGAAATCACAGACTTTGAATTCATCCTAACCCAAAGACAAGAAAAGATTTTGTTCCCCCCCACCAATTGAAGATATGTACATTCCTCCCTATGATGATCAATTTCTTATATACATTTATGGTAACTAAAGCTCTTCTTTTTCGGATGCAGAGCTTCATATCTCCTGCGTAGCAATATGGTTCTCATCACAAAAGTGGATCCCATGAGTGTAAAAATTTTCTCTCTGGCTAAACTAAGGTGCAGAGTCTTTGTATTACAGTGGCTTGCAAAAGTATTCACCCCTTTTCCATTTTTCGTGTTTTGCTACCTCACAACCTGGAATTTCACAATTTGCATCAGTTCATGTAAAGAACATGCCTACAACTGTTTTGTATATTTGTTTATTTTTTCTTGTGAAGCAAATAACAAATAAAAATAAAATAACTGAAAACTTCAGTGTGCATAACTATTCACCCCCCTAAAGTCAATACTTTGTAGAGCCTCCTTTTACATCAATTACAGCTCCAAGTTGCTTTGGATAAGTCTCTATGAGCTTTCTACATTTTGCCACTGGGATTTTTGCCCATTCCTCAAGACAAAACAGCTCCAGCTCCTTCAAGTTAGATGGTTTCCTCTGGTGAACAGGAATCTTCAAGTCTGACCACAGATTCTCAATTGAATTAAGGTCTGGCCTTTGACTAGACCACTCCAAAACATTTACACATTTCCCCTTAAACCACTCGAGTGTTGCTTTCACAGTATGCTTTTGGTCTTGTCTTGTTGGATGGTGAACCTCCACCCCAGTCTCAAATCACTGACAGACTGAAACAGGCTTTGCTTAAGAATATCCCTGTATTTCGCACCATCCATCTTCCCCTCGACTCTGACCATTTTCCCTGTCCCTGTTGCCGAAAAACATCCCCACAGCATGATGCTGCCACCAACATTTCACTGTGGTCATGGTGTTCTTGGGGTGATGAGCTGTGTTGGTTTGGCTCCAGACATAGCATTTACCTTGGTGGCCAAAAAGTTCAATGTTGGTCTCATCTGACCACAGCACATTCATCTATAAATTTTGGGAGTCTCCCACATGTCTTTTGCCAAACTCAAAATGAGCCTTACAATTTTTGTGTGTAAGTAAAGGCTTTTATCTGCCCACTCTTCCATAAAGGCCACCTCTATGGAGTGTACAGATTATATGTGGTCATATGGACAGATACTCCAGTCTCTGCTTGGGAACTCTGCGGCTCCTTCAGGTTTACCTTAGGCCTCTGTGCTGCTTCTCTGATTAATGCCACACTTGCCCGGGCTGAGAGTTTTGGTAGGCGGCCCTCTCTTGGCAGGTTTGTTGTGTTACCATGTTCTTTCCATTTGATGATAATTGATTTGATGGTGCTCTGGGGGATCATCAGAGATTGAGATTTTTTTTATAACCCAACTCTGACTTGTACTTCTCAACAACTTTGTCTCTGACTTGTTTGGAGATCTCCTTGGTCTTCATGGAGTTGTTTGGTTAGTGGTGCCACTTGCTTAATGGTGTTGCAGCTTCTGTGGCCTTTCAGAAAAAGTAAAGTGTATATACTGACAGACCAGTGACACTTTGATTGCACACAGGTGGACTTCATTTCACTAAGCATGTGACTCATGAAGGAAGATGCTTGCGCCAGAACTTTTTAGGGGCTTCATAGCAAAAGGAGTGAATGCATATGCATATTTTTAGTTATTTGATCCCATAAATTTAATTTATGCCTATATTTTTCACACTTCACCAACTTAGACTAATTAGTGCTGATGCATCACACACAAATCGGATTACAAAAATATTTAAACACAGGTTGTAATGTAAGAAAATAGGTAGGAAGCCAGGGGGGGGATGAATACTTTTGCAAGCCATTGTATATCGAGCTTTCATTGCTATAAAGATATATTAAGATTTGAATCAGTATGGAATGCTGGACCTAAACACAACAATAGGTAGAGATTAATGCTAAACAAGATAACTGCCTAAATTTACTTTTAGAAAAGTCATTCTGCAATTAATGACATTAATGTCTTTACATATACCTTTCTTAATTATGCAATGATAATTTTTAGTGAGATTTTTATGACTCTCCATTACCAACATATTTTACTGTGGTGTACTGAGCCTGTTACCACTCACATTGAATTCTGTCCCCTATGACATACATTAAGGCCAGTAAAGCTATCCATATGTTACGTGTTATACTTTAAATTTTAGTACCTTTTGAGTTATCTACATGGGGCTGTGGTTACAAGTTTTTAAAAAGACTGTTCCCAACATTTAAAGAATAAGTGATAACTTCTTGTGGATCGTTTCCGGTCCAATGACTAAGACCCCCACCGATCCTGTGAACAGCGGCTCGGAAATGCCACCTAAATCTTTAAAAGGGAAAGTGTCATTCATCAGATTCAAGCTGCCCGAACCACAGGCAGCATGAACAGACACTGTCTGTGTGAATGCAGCCAGGTATGTTTTATTCTGAAACGCTGCTTTGAAAAGCTGGTCGGGAACTATGTGGCTGAGCTGACCAGTCCAAAGTCAGTCCCTGGAAGATTTTTCCCCACCTGTAATATCCATATCGGTACCTTCCACCTCTGTTTATGCTTTTATCACCGGGCAGTGCCGCATATTTCTTGTGGGCGAGGCATTGGGACAATGCGCCAGTCCTGTTTTATTCTCTAGGACTTGTGGTGCTGTTCAGGAAGGGGGTTAATCCTTAGCTTATTTAGTATTGTCTTTCTGCCGTAGGCAGAAATGCCCTCTATATAAACTCTTGTTTCTGTTCCCATTGCCAGTTATAAGTATTTCTTTATCTGGTCCACAGCTCTGTGCTCTGCACAAGTAGTTCTAGTGGTTATTCCTTTTACTGACTTTACTTCTTACTGACAATTATGTCCCTTATATGTTCAACCTGGTTCTTAGCTGACTACCTGACTTTCCTGCCAGCCTGCTCCATCAGCCAGCAGCTACTTCAATGATTCAAATCAGGGCCCCTGTGAAAGTCCACATCCCTGTATAGGGTTAAAGGGTGAAGGCCAGGTCCCCCCTATTGACATGATTACAATCAGAGTAGCTAACCTGTCAGTTGAAGACCTGTTTAGAGCTACCAGGTGATCACACTGATCCCTTTACCTATGCACGCACATAGAGAAAGACTTGTCAGTCAACTGAAGTGAGGCAGGGTGAAACCATCCAAGAACCTGCCTTGAACTAGTCTAGAATCTGATGACAAGTTCCTTTTAAGTGTGTTTTTGAGCTAAATGCTATTACTGAAATTTACAGGAAATAAAATCCTCTGAACAGTGAATCAAGACAATGAATTATAGTTAAAGTATATGGTTACAAGAGAAAAAGCTAAGGATGTGATATAGTCTGACAAGTTGGGTACATATAGGTCAGTGTGAAATCAGCACAGGAGGTTAAAATAGCATTTCTTTAACAACATTAAAGAAACCCAGACAGTTTGGAGACAAAGAAGTAAGAAAATAGAAATGAGACATTGGAAAATGTAACAGATTTATGAGATGATTCTTTTACATGTACAGAGTGTATGTAGCTATAAAGTAATAATGTGAAATAAACAAAGTTGACGCTTTGGTCATAAACTAAAGGCTTAATCCTGAGACTAGGAGTAGTGCACAGGCATGAAAGAACTATCTCTGTGGGATACAAGAACCTTTTGTGCTCCCTCAGGCTCCCGAGTGATCACACCCACTACACTCCTTACTAGAGATGAGCGTTGTTCTTCTCGAACTGTTCGCCAATCTCAAATTCGAGCTGTTTTGGGCGGTGTTCGGGCCGTTCGGCGAACACGAACGATTTGAGAAAAATTCGGCTGTTCGAGGTTATGTTCGATAACTGTTCGTGCACCAAAATCATAACTGGATTTTTTCTTAGTAATGATGAAAATTAATGTTAATACGCAGTTTGAGTGTACAGCGGGGTGGGGGGAGGGGCAGGGGATGGATCTCTGCAGGAACAATGAAGATCTCCATTTTTTTTTCTCTTTCCCGCATTTACAGTGGGGAGGTGCAATCTGTCAGCCTATCAGCAGCGCACACACGGAGCGAAGTGCTTTTTTCACACAAGCAAGGGCATGTGTCATTGGCAGTGTATGTCACATGTCCTTGCCCTATAAGACCAAGCCATTTTCCCCGTCGCCACCATTTTCTCACTGCTGCAGCTGCGTGTTAGACGGCACCGCTGTTGCTGTGTGCGCTATACCTTGTTAATTTCAAGCCAATTTTCGCACAAATCTACAGATAGCTTGGGAGTAGGGAATAGTTGTGATTGCAGTCCTTTTAAGGACTAGGTTACAGCATTTCCTACGACTTTTATCAGGCAGGTCTGTGCTCTTAAATAGATAGATTGTGGGAGTAAAGACTAATTGTAATTGCAGTCCTTTTCAGGACTAGGTTACATCAGTTCCTATCAGTTTTTGCCAGGCAGGTCTGTGCCAGTGCTGTGCAAGTTTTTTTCACAGCATTTGGCTGAATCTAGCAAAGCTAATCCTTTTTGGCCTATTGCAGAGTGTGTTAGTCAGTGGAGTAGCCTATCTGTGTTGCAAGTGTGGCACCCCAGGGGTCTGGTTTCCACAGTAATAGCAATATTACGTCTGTGAGCAGGTGGGAGATTTCCTGGTCAGACATCCTATGCATGCCACACCTCCTGCCCAGTCCTGGGAGGGGAAGAACTTCCCCTATATAAAACTAGGGCTGAGGCAGGGTTAGGGTAGAGAGAAAGAGCAGAGAACACAGACAGAGACACAGTCTGGTCTGGAGTGGAGCAGCTTTAGGAAAAAGAAAGATCAGGAGCTCAGTGGGAGCTGTGCTAAAAGAGGTCAGGGCTGGAAGCTGTAGAGCTCGCCCTGATTGAAGAATTCTTACCGGACCCGGAGTCCGAGGCTGTGGGGACTAATCCTTACCCCGCAGCAGAAACCGCCCGGCAGGGGATTTCAGGTCCTCTGGCCAAGAAACCCGAAGGCACGGTCACACGCAAGGGACCAGCACCGCGACGTGGAGCGGAAGCTACCAAAAGGCCCCGAGTCACCGGCCATACGGGTGAGCACCACACGGTACACTCAGGGACGTGGGCTACTTTTACCAGCCTCTAGCAAGGTAGCCAGAAGAGTACGATTAGTTGGGGAGGCCTACAACTCCGCCTGGCCAGGGGAGATCCCATCAGCTCACGGACTGACCAGGCCCCGATCGCTAGCCAGTACTCCGGGAGGGTCTACCTTTGCCACCAGTAAAGACCCAGAACTACACCGCACCGTCTCTGAGTGGTTCCTGCTACCCCCTTCAAACACGTCGGTTGCCCTGAGGCCATACCCCTCCCGTTGGGGGTTCTACCAGCTACGCTGCACGACCTTACCACCGGCCTCAGCGGTCTGCCCTGCAGCGGCGGCTTCATAGCCGCATTCAACAGGTGGTGTAGTCGAACACCGTACCATCTTCTGCTAAAGACTGCCACTCAGCTTGACTCCCTGGGCACGGACCGGGTCACCGCCACGAGACTACTACCCCTATCAGATCCGGCTCCGGGTAGGCTCCCGCGTGCGCAACGCTACTCAGCACAGGCCCAGGGGCGCGTCAACTTTGGCGTAGTCGGCAGGATTTCGTGCCCGCAACCACCGGGTACTGCGTGCCTGAAAAAGAGACTTTTCAACTTACCTGTGGTGAAGATTCCCGCCATCCGACGCCATCTTCTACCTTCTTCCCGCCATCCGTGGAATTTTCCCGCCGTTGGACGCCATCTTCTGCCTTCTTCCCGCCATCCGTGGAGTTTTCCCGCCGTTGGACGCCATCTTGAAGACGCCGCGCAGGAAGAAGAGGGGCGTGGACTCCGAAAAGCTCGCGAAAACTGAAGCCCCGCCTCACGTCCGGACGTTGCGTAAGGTCCTGGAAGGAGCCCAGCAGACGCCGACGTCATAGGAGCGCGACGGAAGGTCCTCGACCCTGACGATCCACTGCGGAGCCGCGGCCTACGGAAGAGGATCATTGCAAGGTAGGCCACGGTCCACTAGGGGGGAGGAAGATGTCGGATACGGAGGAGAGCTTCACTGCCGCAGCCACCGCCAGCGCCACCGCTGCTGCGGTCATGCCTTTCACTATGCCCTATATCCCGGGGGCAGCCTGGCTACCCCAGTACTCAGGGAAGTCACATACCCTGAATGACTTTAGAGAAAAGCTGGATAGCCTCTTCCAGGTGTACCCCCTCACAGAAGAGCAAAAAGTGAGCATCCTGGTGGCCCAACTAACCGGGGCAGCCCAAAGGGAGGTAAAGTCCTGGCCACCTGGGAGGAGGACTGTAGCAGGGATATTAACCCGGCTGAAGGACACCTTTGATAACCGCACCTCAGCTGAGATAAAGCTTAGTTTCTACGGGTGCAAACAGCGAGCACATGAGAATATACGGGACTATGCACTAAACCTACAAGAGGCCCTGAGAGCCATTAAGCAGACCGACCCTGACGGCGTGGGAAACGAGGACAGGCTGTTGACCGAACAATTTATAGAGGGACTATATTGCAATGCCCACCGAACCCAGTTGCGGGCAATGGCCTTACAGGATCCTCATCTAGACTTTGCACAGTTCAAGGACAGAGCCATTCGGGTGCTCCGAGAACCGGCACCGGGTGGCGTTGTGACCCACAGGCGCCCTACTACCGCTTACCACCAGGAGGCGGCGCCCTTGTCGGCAGGGCCTGTGGGGGCTGATGCGCAGGCTTTGAACAATGACCCGGCTCCAGACCTGCACCATCAGGTCCAAGAGCTAGCTAAAAGCGTTGCCGCGCTAACCCGAACTGTGCAGTCGTTACAGGTTTCTGCTCCAGGGAAGATCCAGCTGGCATCCGGACCGGAGGACATCCCGTGGCGTCGACCAAGGAGGACCCCACCGGCCAGAGGAAGACCCAACGACCGATACAACGAGGACGGACAACCCATCTGCCGCCGCTGCAATCAACCCGGACATATGGCAAGGTACTGTCCTTTAAACTGGCACAACCTGGGGTAGAGGGCCAACCCCCAGGAATAAGATCACCAGGCCCATCAAACTGGCGTGACAAATATGTGGGAGGACGTCCAGTCTTGCCTGTGGTACTGGATGGCATTCCTATGAGTGCCCTACTTGACACCGGGTCACAGGTCACCACCATCCCGTACGTGCTCTTTAAGCAGTACTGGAATGACTCGGATATAACCCGCTACCCTGACGACGACTTGAGTATCATCGCCAGCAATGGTCAACCCGTGCCACAGATCGGATTCAAAGAGGTGACCATTAAAATTGGTAGAGTCGAACTGGCAGCACAGGGACTGATCATTGTAGACATTGACAAGCGCGAGAGTCACCCAAAGATAACTCTAGGAACTAATGTGATTGAAAATTGTCTTGCAGAGGTGATTTTCATTTTACAGCAGGTTGCCAAGAACGCCAGCTCCGGCCAGCAGCGAGTGCTCCAGAAAGAGATCCAGGCACTGATGCGACGGCAACAGGTGGAACTCTCCGGTGGTGAGATTGGTAGCGTAAGAATGTGTGACCCTTTCCCTATTGCCATGCCCCCGAAAAGTGAAATGATGATTTGGTGCCGGGCAGCTATTGGTCTGAGAGGTAGAGATTACCAGGCCATGGTAGAGCCAGTCTACTCAGACAGTAGGCCCACCATTTTGACAGCCCGGGGGGTAGTTGATGTACGCCATGGGAGGGTACCCGTTCGCATAATAAATATTGGGAAAAGGGAAGTATACCTGCCCCGGTATGCTACGCTAGCCAAATTATATACTATCAACCAAAATTCTATACAGTCTGTGGAACCCTTGCCTCCATCTCACCCGGAGGAAGGTAACGGCTCTAAGAAAACAATAGAGGACTGGTGTCAGCAACTACATTTGGGTACTGACTCCACTCCCTCACACCAGAAACAGGGAGTCTATCGGGTGGTTCAAGAGTACGAGAGAGTGTTTAGTAAACACCCGTTAGACTTCGGGCGAGTAAAGGGGGTAGAACACCACATCCTCACGGGAGACCATCCTCCCATAAAGGAGAGATACCGACCCGTACCCCCTGCACACTACCAACACGCCAAGGGAATGCTTAGAGACATGAAGGAGGCTGGGGTAATCAGGGATAGCTGTAGCCCCTGGGCAGCTCCACTGGTCTTGGTTAAAAAGAAAGACAACACCATGAGAATGTGTGTAGATTACCGGAAAATCAACCGTATCACACACAAAGATGCGTACCCCTTACCAAGGATAGAGGAGTCTTTGGCCGCTTTAAAATCTGCTAACTTCTTCTCTACTTTGGATCTCACTAGCGGGTACTGGCAGGTTCCTGTAGCAGAGGCGGACCGGGAGAAGACCGCATTCACCACCCCGATGGGACTTAGCGAGTTTACCTGCATGCCGTTCGGACTCTGCAACGCACCAGGAACCTTCCAACGGTTGATGGAATGCTGTCTGGGACACCGAAACTTCGAGACGGTCCTGTTATACCTGGACGATGTCATCGTCTACTCCAAGACCTACGAGGACCACCTGAAACACCTGGCAGAAGTGTTCGAAGCCCTGGCAAACTACAGCCTAAAGGTGAAACCCTCCAAGTGTCACCTCCTGAAACCAAGGGTGCAGTACCTGGGACACGTGGTGAGTGCTGACGGAGTGGCTCCCGACCCTTGATAAGATCACCACAATTAAGGAATGGCCAAGCCCCTCCAGCGTAAAGGAAGTGCGGCAGTTCCTCGGGTTGGTAGGCTACTACCGAAGATTCATTCCCGGTTTCACCAAAAAGGCAGCTCCTATGCAGGACCTCCTGATAGGCCAGTCCAGGAAGGCCAAGAACCAGAAGCCGCCCTTCAGATGGGAGAAGCTGGAAGAAGAGTCCTTCCGCCAGCTGAAGATGGCCCTCACGGGGGATGAAATCCTGGCGTACCCGGATTACAGCCAGCCCTTTATCCTCTACACCGACGCAAGTAACATCGGGCTAGGAGCCGTACTGTCCCAGATCCAGCAGGGGAAGGAACGGGTAATTGCTTACGCCAGCCGAAAACTGCGACCCACCGAAAGAAACCCTGAGAATTACAGCTCATTCAAGCTAGAGTTCCTGGCAGTGGTGTGGGCAGTCACCGAACGCTTTAAGCACTACCTCGCCTCTTCCCGGTTCACCGTGTACACGGATAACAACCCGTGGACACACCTGGACACAGCAAGACTCGGTGCCCTGGAGCAGAGATGGATGGCCCGCCTGTCCAACTTTGAGTTCACAATCAAATACCGGGCAGGACGCTCCAATACCAACGCGGATGCCTTGTCCAGAATGCCAAACCTACCGGACGTGGGGGAAGATCCAGAGGAACTGGAGGAGGTTGAACTTCCCGCGTTCCACCGGCATGGGACTATCCAGTATTCCCACCGTGTAAGGAGTAAGCAATCCGCTACGTTCAACCCCTTACCTCATTACAACTGGGCGGAAACGCAAGACAGTGACCCCGCCGTCCGACTGGTGAAGGAGATGCTGACTCAGCCAGATGCCCGCCTTGACCCAGACGCTCCGGAGGAGACCAAGCAACTGTGGGCTGAGAAGAGTCGACTGTTCCTTTACAAGGGGAAGTTGTGTCGCAGAATGGTTAACTCCCGGACGCATGAACTGGTCTGGCAAGTAGTGGTGCCAAGAAGAGACGCGGCTATGGTACTGGAGGCATACCACGACGGAGCTGGGCACTTCGGGTGGAAGAAGCTGGAGTTCCTGCTGCGCGGGCGGTTCCACTGGGTAGGCATGAGGGGAACCATCGAGAGGTGGTGCAGAGACTGTGGACCGTGCCACCTAAGAAGGAAGGACCGTGCCAGCCAGAAGACTCCCTTGAAGCCCATCATCACCCGACAGCCACTGGAACTGGTAGCCCTGGACCATGTGAAACTGGCTCCAAGCAGATCTGGGTATGTCTACGCCCTCACAATCGTAGATCATTACTCCCGGTTCCTGGTGGTGGTCCCGGTCAAGGACTTAACGGCTCAAACAGCAGCTAGAGCCTTCCAGCAGCACTTCTGCCGTCCACACGGATACCCGGAGCAGGTGCTGACGGACCAGGGACCTGCCTTTGAAGCGCAAGTCTTCCAGGAGTTCTGTACTCTGTATGGCTGCCGGAAGATAAGAACAGCACCCTATCATCCGCAAACCAATGGGCTCTGCGAGAAAATGAACCAGGTGGTGATAGATCTTCTGAAGACATTGCCCCTGGAGGAACGCAGTCTGTGGCCTGAGAAACTGCCTGATCTGGTGGACCTATACAACCACATCCCGGTAGGTTCTACCAACTGTACCCCGGCTTACCTAATGAGAGCAAGACCTGGTAAGCTTCCTGTTGATCTGGAGATGGGAGTCCTGACACCCGAGGACACTTCACCAGAAGCAGACTGGGACACAGAAAGGCAGCAGCAGTACCGGAAAGTACAGGAGAGCGTGGAGCGAAGTCTCTGTCAATCTAGAGAAAGACAGGAGAAGACTTACAACCAGTATGCTCCCGCTGTTCCCCTGGTACCTGGAGAGCAGGTCTTGAAGAGGAAGAGACGCCTCCACAAGTTGGACGACCAGTGGGAGAAGGACCCGTACACCATACTGCCCTCAAGCCATGAGAACCCGAAAGTCTGCATAATCAGTAAGGATGGAGGAGAAACCACAGCCATTGTATCCCGAGATCACCTGAAGAAGTGTCCCGAACAGTTACGAAACCCTGAAGAAGAACAAGAAGACCCTCGACCCGCAGAGGAAAGGGAAGATATGGTTAGTACTGTGCTCGGAGACTTCCCTCGGTCTTGGACTCAAGTCAATGGCGCAGTTGTGGTACCCGTCCTCACCTTCCTCCAACCAGCATCTCAAGTACCTACGGAGAAACAGGTAGAGCTGGAAGAGCAGCCGGTCCAGGAGGCAGAAGACCCCACACAAGCAGACCAGGAGGATCAACCCTCTGCTTATAGTGAGCCTGCCGTACCCCTAGTGAGCCAAAGAGCCCGTAGACAGCTGCCCAGTTTATCTTTGACAGCTCCTACACCCCGTAGCTCAGGACCAGTCAGTCAGCTCCGTAGGTCCACTAGAGCCACTAGAGGCCAGTTACCCGTACGTTGGAGGATCTAAGTGTTTAGACTGTTTATTTGTATTTACCTGTTTATTGTTGCCTGTAAATAATTGTGTATTTTTAGTTATTTTATAGGTGTCGTTTAAGGATTATCCGGAATCCTTTGTACATAGGTTTGGAGCGTAACCCAGGAAAGGACTAAGACTGTTAAAGACTCGGGGTAGGGCAGACCCCTACCTGGTTACGGCTCCCGGTCTCTTGGTGAAATGGACACCTTTGTTTTCTTCAAAGACTGCACCCGGTTGCGGACATGCCGTGACCATCCTAATGTGTTTTTCTTTATTGTACTGTTTCTGTTTTTACTTGTTATGTTTTACAAAAATATGTTTAGTCCCGGAGTACTAAATTTCACTAGGGGGGAATGTGGCGCCCCAGGGGTCTGGTTTCCACAGTAATAGCAATATTACGTCTGTGAGCAGGTGGGAGGTTTCCTGGTCAGACATCCTATGCATGCCACACCTCCTGCCCAGTCCTGGGAGGGGAAGAACTTCCCCTATATAAAACTAGGGCTGAGGCAGGGTTAGGGTAGAGAGAAAGAGCAGAGAACACAGACAGAGACACAGTCTGGTCTGGAGTGGAGCAGCTTTAGGAAAAAGAAAGATCAGGAGCTCAGTGGGAGCTGTGCTAAAAGAGGTCAGGGCTGGAAGCTGTAGAGCTCGCCCTGATTGAAGAATTCTTACCGGACCCGGAGTCCGAGGCTGTGGGGACTAATCCTTACCCCGCAGCAGAAACCGCCCGGCAGGGGATTTCAGGTCCTCTGGCCAACAAACCCGAAGGCATGGTCACACGCAAGGGACCAGCACCGCGACGTGGAGCGGAAGCTACCAAAAGGCCCCGAGTCACCGGCCATACGGGTGAGCACCACACGGTACACTCAGGGACGTGGGCTACTTTTACCAGCCTCTAGCAAGGTAGCCAGAAGAGTACGATTAGTTGGGGAGGCCTACAACTCCGCCTGGCCAGGGGAGATCCCATCAGCTCACGGACTGACCAGGCCCCGATCGCTAGCCAGTACTCCGGGAGGGTCTACCTTTGCCACCAGTAAAGACCCAGAACTACACCGCACCGTCTCTGAGTGGTTCCTGCTACCCCCTTCAAACACGTCGGTTGCCCTGAGGCCATACCCCTCCCGTTGGGGGTTCTACCAGCTACGCTGCACGACCTTACCACCGGCCTCAGCGGTCTGCCCTGCAGCGGCGGCTTCATAGCCGCATTCAACGGGTGGCGTAGTCGAACACCGTACCATCTTCTGCTAAAGACTGCCACTCAGCTTGACTCCCTGGGCACGGACCGGGTCACCGCCACGAGACTACTACCCCTATCAGATCCGGCTCCGGGTAGGCTCCCGCGTGCGCAACGCTACTCAGCACAGGCCCAGGGGCGCGTCACAAGATATACCACCTGTGTATAGAATACCAATTTTTTAACTGCACCTAGTGAAGTAAAATCTTTTGGGCATAGCATCATTCTATTAGTCCATCTATACTGACCTCCATCAGGTTGCAAATTGAATATAATTTTTTTCTGCATCTAGCTCTGAAAAAATATTTGGCCTTCTAGCAGTGTGTGGGACTTGTTCTATTAGTCCATCTATACTGACCTCCATCAGGTTGCAAACTGAATATAATTTTTTTCTGCATCTAGCTCTGAAAAAATATTTGGCCTTCTAGCAGTGTGTGGGACTTTCTCTATTAGTCCATCTATACTGACCTCCATCAGGTTGCAAACTGAATATAATTTTTTTCTACATCTACCTCTGAAAAAATATTTGGGCTTCTAGCTGTGTGTGGGACTTGTTCTATTAGTCCATCTATACTGACCTCCATCAGGTTGCAAACTGAATATAATTTTTTTCTGCATCTAGCTCTGAAAAAATATTTGGCCTTCTAGCAGTGTGTGGGACTTGTTCTATTAATCCATCTATACAGACCCCCATCAGGTTGCAAACTGAATATAATTTTTTTCTGCATCCAGCTCTGAAAAAATATTTGGCCTTCTAGCAGTGTGTGGGACTTTCTCTATTAGTCCATCTATACTGACCTCCATCAGGTTGCAAATTAAAAATAATTTTTTGTCTGCATCTAGCTCTGAAAAAATATTTGGCCTTCTAGCAGTGTGTGGGACTTTCTCTATTAGTCCATCTATACTGACCTCCATCAGGTTGCAAATTAAATATAATTTTTTTCTGCATCTAGCTCTGAAAAAATATTTGGCCTTCTAGCAGTGTGTGGGACTCATTGTATTAGTCCATCTATACCAAGCTCCACCAGCTTTTAAATTAATAATAATTTTTAGCTGCATCTAGCCCTGAAAATAATTTTTCTTCCCAATAGTGGTAGCAATAGAAATATGGGGCGCGCGCCTGGCTTACAAAAATATACGCTTCATAACAAAAAACACCAGCCTAGCGCACTGCATTAATAAGATGGCATCATCGTCTCCCCCAGTGCTAGGCCTACTACCCAGGCTAGCATTCCTGTGCCTAAAACACAATGTATGGGTCCGCGCTAGCCACTATGCTGAGGGGTCTAAAGCTGCTGCTAACGCTTTATAACAATTCAATTGGCAGATTTTCACAGAGCTCTTCCACAACGCCCACCCATCGGGCAACAGTTGCCCACCTTCCCTATGGGATCTAGTGGCGAATAGTTGATGCCATTAATCAGAGCGTCAGTTGCCCCGTCGACGTGGCAAGCATACGGTAAGGCATGGGAAGAGTGGACACGACTAGTAGCAGGCAGACGGGTTGACCAATGTGAACAAGGCAGATCACAAGTCACCATAGAATTTCTCCACCAGCTAATTATGAGGGGCATATCAGGGGCGTCAGCGCAGCGGTGTCTGACCGGAGTAGCATTTCACTTCCAACTACTGAATTGGGGAGATGTGACAAAGGTTCATCATCAGACAATCCATAAAAGGGTGGAAAAGGGGTCAGCCAAGTCAGGAGTGTAGACGTCCCGTCCCGTGTCACTAAAACTGATTTCTCACATCATATCCCTAACACCATTAACATGACACTCACAATTTGAAGCAACACTACTGTCTACTGTATTTGTGATCGCCTTCTTCGGGGCGCTATGCATAAGCGAATTAGTCCCTCAATCCAAAATTACCACCAGTGGAGGCTTATTACACCAGGACGTAGTCATAGCCAATAATGCAATACGTCTACGCATACACAAATCGAAAACGGTTCCAGCGGGCAGGGGCACTTGGGTACTTCTACAACCCACAAACGGTACACTGAGTTGGGTAACAATAGTAAAAACATATCTAACCATCAGATCACAAAGTAATTTCTTCCTATCACACATTGATGGAATGCCATTGTAACATACCTGGCGGCGTCCTTGCATAGTGGTCCATCTCCCACTGTGCAAGAGCGCGCACTTGATCTCCTGTCCAGAATGTCTCTCTGGCTTCCCTCCATGCTGTCTGTTTGTGTCTGTTTCTGCTGCTTAAGGGCGGCGCCCGATCACTTCCTGCTTTTTGTACCTGCTGTGGGTCACACCCCTTGTGCGTCCTCAGCCTATTGCTGTCTGTCACCTGGTATATAGCTCAGCTGCTCCCATCTATCCCTGCCTGAGCATAGTGTTTCATTCAGTGTGTGCTTGCACTCTGAAGGTGCCAGGTCCCGTTCTGTGTTCTCTTGTCTGCCTATCCTGGAGGCTGTATTTCCAGGCCTGTCTGAACACGCTCCTAGCCTGTTCCTCCTGCCTTCTAGGGGCCGATTACCTAGACCTGCTCCTGTATCTTGTCTGTCCTGTCTGAACACGCACCTTGCCTGTTCGTCCTGCCTCTCTGGGGGCCGTATTCCCAGACCCGCTCCTGTATTCCGCTGCAGTGTCGGTCTCCTCCGTACACTCAGTTCCAGTCTGAACTCTCTCCTATCCTTTACCTGTTTTGCCTCTATGTCCGTTCCCTTCCTTTTTCTGCAGAGTCTGAACTCGTACCTAACTCCTGCTTGTTGTCTCTGTACTCCCGTTTGTGAGTTTGTGGTCCACTCGCTACTTCTCTGCTAGTACCCTGTGGGTGTCTGGCTCTGCCTTTTCCTTCCTGTCTGTTCCGTGTGAACAGAGCCCTGTCCCCCCTACTCAGCCTAGCCTGCTCTGACTCCTTTGCTCACCGCTCCGGCGGTTCTAGTCTGCTCTGACTCCTTTGCTTACCGCTCCGGCGGTTCTAGCCTGCCCTGCTTCTGCCCACTGCTCCGGCAGTCCTGTCCTGCCCTGCTTCTGCCCGCTGCTCCGGCAGTCCTGTCCTGCCCTGCTTCTGCCCGCTGCTCCGGCAGTCCTGTCCTGCCCTGCTTCTGCCCGCTGCTCCGGCAGTCCTGTCCTGCCCTGCTTCTGCCCGCTGCTCCGGCAGTCCTGTCCTGCCCTGCTTCTGCCCGCTGCTCCGGCAGTCCTGTCCTGCCCTGCTTCTGCCCGCTGCTCCGGCAGTCCTGTCCTGCCCTGCTTCTGCCCGCTGCTCCGGCAGTCCTGTCCTGCCCTGCTTCTGCCCGCTGCTCCGGCAGTCCTGTCCTGCCCTGCTTCTGCCCGCTGCTCCGGCAGTCCTGTCCTGCCCTGCTTCTGCCCGCTGCTCCGGCAGTCCTGTCCTGCCCTGCTTCTGCCCGCTGCTCCGGCAGTCCTGTCCTGCCCTGCTTGTGCTCGCTGCTCCTGCAGCCCCGTCCTGCTCTGTTCTTGCCCACCGCTTCGGGCGTTCCCTCTCTGCTGTGGTTGTCTACCGCATCTGCGGTTCTGTGACCCAGTCTGTACTGGGTCTTAACCTTTCTGTGCTCCAGCCCGTCCTTTCGGCCAGTAACTCCCTGCCTGCATACTCGCCTGTATCCACCCATCTGCATACCTGCCGTGTTTGCTTATATCCACCAGTCTGTGCCAGCCTAACCTGCCTGTTCCTGAGTCCCAGTGTGTACTGGGTCCTATCCCGCCTGTGTTCCTACCTGCTAGTGCCTCCCTGTCTGCACTCTAGCTGTGCTTGCCTGTACCCCTCTACCTGTATTGTTCCTGAGTCCCAGTGTGTACTGGGTCCTATCCCGCCTTTGTTCCTACCTGCTAGTGCCTCCCTGTCTGCACTCTAGCTGCGCTTGCCTTTACCCGCCTGCCTGCATACCAGTCGTGCCTGCCTATACCCTCCAGTCTGTGCGCCAGCCTAACCAGCCTGATCCAGTAATCCCTGTGTGGGTCAACCCCCGTGTCCGGAGTTTGACCTGGAGTAGCACCTGGTCCCTCTGCCCGGTTTCTCCCTGGTGCACTGGCGTCGTATGCCGTCGTGCCATCTTGGTCGGATCGGCCAGATACTTAGTCACGCCCCTCCAGGCACTCTCCGGTTCATGGTCCAGTGGAATCACTACAATCACACGCACACGCCGCTCAGCCCGGGCGTGTGCATAACAGCATGCTCAGGCCATGGTTCCCGTTGAGCCCCACGGCCTTCGCTCTCTGAGAAGTTTTCCAGCGAATACATGCATTAAAATAAATAAATAATTTTTTTTTTTCCTTTAGCTGAGTTCCAGGCGAATTACGCACCCGTCCAGATGGATCTATCTGCTCTCGTTCCCGCGGATCCGCTACGTTATTATGGGGATCCTAGACAAAGTCGTGCATTTGTGGAGCAATGCATGCTACACTTCAAGTTCTACCCTCTATGTTTTCCCACCGATCGGGTTAAGGTGGCATTCATTATGTCTTACCTGGCGGGTGATGCCTTGGAATGGATCAACCCCCTATATGAAACACAGGATCCGATCCTCCTGGACCTAATGGCCTTCCTGGTGGCCTTTCTAATGGTCTTCGATGATCCTAACCCAGAGGCTCCTGCTGAAGCTTCACTTCCCAATATCCCGGAGCAGCCCCAATGGGTAATGTGTGTGGGTAGCGCAATAGTCCTCCAGCCCAATGAGACTACTGCCCACCCAGAATCCTCACAGGGTGACTACGCTTTCCGGAATACTTCTCCCAACCTCAAGAGGCAGTCCAGACGTGCTAGACGTAGAGGCAAGCCGTCACGCCAGGGTCTGTCCTCCCTGAGACCTCCTGACCCCAACCTTGAAGTCCCTACTGAAGCTTCATCTCCCTGTATCCCGGAGAAGCCCCAACGGGTAATGTGCGTGGGTAGTGCACCAGTTCTCCTGCCCGAAGAGACTTCTGCCCATCCAGACTCCACACAGGAGAACTTCCTGCACCCGGCATCAGATGCTTCACCCACTTTAACCGGTGTGCATGTCCAAGGATGCTCCAAAGCTGTGGTTACCTCTGAGTCTGTGCACCTCTACTACCTGGCGGAGGACCCCCTGTTGCCTCCTGAATCCTCCGGGATACCACTCGACGACAAATGGAGAGAGAATTCTCTACACCCGGTACTCGATACTTTGTCCGCTTCGTCCTGTGAGCCTGACAATGGGTACCCCAAAGTGGTAGTTACCCCCGAGTCTCTACACCCCTCCGACCAGGCGGAGGACCTCCAGTTGTCTCCTGAACCCTTCGGGGTGCTACCTGGTAGCGAAAGGACAGAGACTCTCCTACACTCTGTACCTGATACCTCGCTCGCTTCGTCCAGTGAGTCCAACCTAGTGTACTCCGAAGCAGAGGTTACTCCCGAGTCTCTACACCCCTCCGACCAGGCGGAGGACCTCCAGTTGTCTCCTGAACCCTTCGGGGTGCTACCTGGTAGCGAAAGGACAGAGACTCTCCTATACTCTGTACCTGATACCTCGCTCGCTTCGTCCAGTGAGTCCAACCTAGTGTACTCTGAAGCAGTGGTTACTCCCGAGTCTCTACACTCCTCTGACCAGGCGGAGGACCTCCAGTTGTCTCCAGAACCCTTCGGGGTGCCACCTGGTGGTAAATGGACAGAGACTTTCCTATATCCTGGATCTGATACCTCGCTTGCTTCGTCCAGTGAGTCCGACCTAGTGTACTCTGAAGCAGAGGTTACCCGTGAGTCTCTACACCCCTCTGACCAGGCGGGGGACCGCCAGTTGTCTCCAGAACCCTTCGGGGTGCCACCTGGTGGAGAATGGACAGAGACTTTCCTATACTCGGTACCCGATACCTCGCCTGCTTCGTCCAGTGAGTCCGACCTAGTGTACTCTGAAGCAGATGTTTTCTCTGAGCCTCTGCACTCTTCTGACCCGGCGGAGGACCTCCAGTTGTTTCCTGAATCCTCCGGGGTACCACCAGAAAACAAAGAGACAGTGACTTTTCCTCATTATGTACCTGATAACCCGTCTATTTCTTCCTGTGAGCTTGACAAGATGTACCTCGAAGCAGAGATTACCCCCAAGTCTCTGTCCCCCTCCAACCCGGTGGAGGACTTCCAGTTGTCTCCTGTACCCTCTGGGGTGCCACCTGAAAATATGTGGAGAGAGACTTCCTTGTGTGCTGTTCCTGGTACTCCACCCGTTTCGTCTGTTGCTAAGGGTGGCTGGATGGGAGGTAGCATCCTAGCTACCCAGAGGAGACCAGTTTTTCCGGTGGACAGGGGAAGTGATCTCTTCGAAGTGAAGAATTGGCCCTCGAATTCCCTGCGGAAGATTCTGGCAGGCCTGAAGAAGAGGGGGCGTAAGGGGGGGGGGGTACTGTAACATACCTGGCGGCGTCCTTGCATAGTGGTCCATCTCCCACTGTGCAAGAGCGCGCACTTGATCTCCTGTCCAGAATGTCTCTCTGGCTTCCCTCCATGCTGTCTGTTTGTGTCTGTTTCTGCTGCTTAAGGGCGGCGCCCGATCACTTCCTGCTTTTTGTACCTGCTGTGGGTCACACCCCTTGTGCGTCCTCAGCCTATTGCTGTCTGTCACCTGGTATATAGCTCAGCTGCTCCCATCTATCCCTGCCTGAGCATAGTGTTTCATTCAGTGTGTGCTTGCACTCTGAAGGTGCCAGGTCCCGTTCTGTGTTCTCTTGTCTGCCTATCCTGGAGGCTGTATTTCCAGGCCTGTCTGAACACGCTCCTAGCCTGTTCCTCCTGCCTTCTAGGGGCCGATTACCTAGACCCGTTCCTGTATCTTGTCTGACCTGTCTGAACACGCTCCTAGCCTGTTCCTCCTGCCTTCTAGGGGCCGATTACCTAGACCTGCTCCTGTATCTTGTCTGTCCTGTCTGAACACGCACCTTGCCTGTTCGTCCTGCCTCTCTGGGGGCCGTATTCCCAGACCCGCTCCTGTATTCCGCTGCAGTGTCGGTCTCCTCCGTACACTCAGTTCCAGTCTGAACTCTCTCCTATCCTTTACCTGTTTTGCCTCTATGTCCGTTCCCTTCCTTTTTCTGCAGAGTCTGAACTCGTACCTAACTCCTGCTTGTTGTCTCTGTACTCCCGTTTGTGAGTTTGTGGTCCACTTGCTACTTCTCTGCTAGTACCCTGTGGGTGTCTGGCTCTGCCTTTTCCTTCCTGTCTGTTCCGTGTGAACAGAGCCCTGTCCCCCCTACTCAGCCTAGCCTGCTCTGACTCCTTTGCTCACCGCTCCGGCGGTTCTAGTCTGCTCTGACTCCTTTGCTTACCGCTCCGGCGGTTCTAGCCTGCCCTGCTTCTGCCCACTGCTCCGGCAGTCCTGTCCTGCCCTGCTTCTGCCCGCTGCTCCGGCAGTCCTGTCCTGCCCTGCTTCTGCCCGCTGCTCCGGCAGTCCTGTCCTGCCCTGCTTCTGCCCGCTGCTCCGGCAGTCCTGTCCTGCCCTGCTTCTGCCCGCTGCTCCGGCAGTCCTGTCCTGCCCTGCTTCTGCCCGCTGCTCCGGCAGTCCTGTCCTGCCCTGCTTCTGCCCGCTGCTCCGGCAGTCCTGTCCTGCCCTGCTTCTGCCCGCTGCTCCGGCAGTCCTGTCCTGCCCTGCTTCTGCCCGCTGCTCCGGCAGTCCTGTCCTGCCCTGCTTCTGCCCGCTGCTCCGGCAGTCCTGTCCTGCCCTGCTTCTGCCCGCTGCTCCGGCAGTCCTGTCCTGCCCTGCTTCTGCCCGCTGCTCCGGCAGTCCTGTCCTGCCCTGCTTGTGCTCGCTGCTCCTGCAGCCCCGTCCTGCTCTGTTCTTGCCCACCGCTTCGGGCGTTCCCTCTCTGCTGTGGTTGTCTACCGCATCTGCGGTTCTGTGACCCAGTCTGTACTGGGTCTTAACCTTTCTGTGCTCCAGCCTGTCCTTTCGGCCAGTAACTCCCTGCCTGCATACTCGCCTGTATCCACCCATCTGCATACCTGCCGTGTTTGCTTATATCCACCAGTCTGTGCCAGCCTAACCTGCCTGTTCCTGAGTCCCAGTGTGTACTGGGTCCTATCCCGCCTGTGTTCCTACCTGCTAGTGCCTCCCTGTCTGCACTCTAGCTGTGCTTGCCTGTACCCCTCTACCTGTATTGTTCCTGAGTCCCAGTGTGTACTGGGTCCTATCCCGCCTGTGTTCCTACCTGCTAGTGCCTCCCTGTCTGCACTCTAGCTGCGCTTGCCTTTACCCGCCTGCCTGCATACCAGTCGTGCCTGCCTATACCCTCCAGTCTGTGCGCCAGCCTAACCAGCCTGATCCAGTAATCCCTGTGTGGGTCAACCCCCGTGTCCGGAGTTTGACCTGGAGTAGCACCTGGTCCCTCTGCCCGGTTTCTCCCTGGTGCACTGGCGTCGTATGCCGTCGTGCCATCTTGGTCGGATCGGCCAGATACTTAGTCACGCCCCTCCAGGCACTCTCCGGTTCATGGTCCAGTGGAATCACTACAATCACACGCACACGCCGCTCAGCCCGGGCGTGTGCATAACAGCCATTATCAAGATACCAGTTCCAAGCTATATTTAATAAATGCATAACATCGGCAGGGAACCACCCCAAAGATTACGGGACACACTCATTCCGCATAGGCGCGGCCACGGAAGCAGCAAGAGCAGGACTGTCAGAAACGGAAGTTCAGAGGATAGGGAGATGGCGATCCACGTGTTTGGCAAGATACATAAGACCGGACTTGTTATCCTAACGTGGTTTGTTACTTTTACAGGTGACGCTAAGCTAACAGTGTGGGTGATAGGCCACTCGTATATGTATTGGGCAGAAAAAAGGGCGAAAGTCTGCCCAGGCGGGAGGAAATTAGAGTTTCATAACACATTTCAACTAGAGAGGTATTAGAGGCCTGCTATGGCCACAGGTACTAATGGAGGTAATCAAGGTAGGGAGAGAGGCAAGATGTCCGGTCATCTTAGTTATACAGGCCGGGGGAAACAACCTAGGTCATCATAACAGCGCATAACTAAGGGCAATAATGAAACTAGACACTGAGCGCTTCAGAGAATTTTTCACAAAACTAGCGATAGTATGGTCAGAGATTGTGCCGATAGCGGTATGGCAAGGTGCGCGAGACATCACGGCCATCGAACGGACAAGGCGGGTAATAAATATTCGGATGGCAAAATTTAGAAGAGACAGAGGCGGTGTAGTGGTACGACACCGACAACTGGAAGGAGATAAAGCAGGCCTCATACGGCCCGACGTTGTTCACTTAATGAATATTGAACTGGACATATTCATGTCAGGACTTCAGGACGGAGTGGAACAAGCGTTAAGAGTGATGGGTGGGGGTCAGAGTCCTGCATACGAGTACGCAGGATCCTCCGTGGCCTGGAAATTGAAAGGACATGTTGGAGAGTTACACTTGTTGGCCAACTTGCCGGAGTGGAGACCCAGGGCATGCTGCAGCAAGCTGAATTATTTTAGAAATAAAATGTCTTTCTAATGGAATGAGTATAAAGAGTTAATAAAGCTGTGACCGATCCTCACCCATCCAGTTGTAAGAGTTACATTATTGTATTGTCAAGGAAAGGGGGGCGGTAGGGGGGCTGAGCGTCTGGGTTAGGTTGGGGGTCCCCACAGTCTGCCTAGGCTAGATGCATTTAAAAATTCTTATTAGATACACAGGCGGTGCAGCTTGCTTCGCAGCTGGGCTACTACGCCCAAAGTATTGCCTAGGCTAGATGCAGTTAAAAATTCTACGCTGACCAGCAGACACTGAAGATTTGGAGCAGACCTCTGAGCTCTTCAGACTCAACCATCTGTGTTACCCCAAGCCATAGTGTATGTAGTTTCTTATGTTATGTTCTGCTACCAGAGCTAAGGAAAGAGAGGAGATCTGTCCCTACGATAGAACTCAGCTGAATCCCTACGATGTAACAGGGAACCTGATCCTGCGATCAGACCTGCTAAAGTCCTAAGCTAGTCTGTACGGAGACCTATAGATGTGGGGAAGGAATCCCTACAAGTACTAAGGACTGGGAGGAATATGGGACACCTCCTAACAGAAATAGTAGCAGACAGACGAACAAACAAAACATATAGAACATAGAGGTCCGTAGACCAAGCAAACTAACAGAGTAAGATACAGAGCACAGGCTAGCTAGAAAGTAGTTATACAATGAAGTCCAGCAAAGCCAGAAGGGCGGAGCAGGCTTAAATAGGCCAACAAGGTCATGTGACCAGCAAAGGAAAAAAAACCTAAGAGCAAGGTTCTAACAGTACCCCCCCTTCTAAGAGGATCCTCCGGATCCCCTAGGACCAGGCTTATCAGGAAATCTCCTGTGAAACGCTCTGATAAGTCTGGACGCGGAAACATCATCCGACCTCACCCAAGAGTTATCCTCGGGTCCGAAACCTTTCCAGGCCACAAGATACTGCAAACTACCTCTATACAGTCTAGAGTTAAGGATGCGAGAAATTTCATATTCCCCGTCCTCCACCACCGGAGGAACAGAGGCAGAGGCGTCACAATCCGATACAACAGCTTTTTTCAACAGAGAGACATGAAATACCGGATTAATTCTCCAGGAGGTAGGAACCTCCAACCTAACAGCAGATTGGTTGACAACCTGAAGCACCTTAAAGGGCCCTACAAACTTGGGACCCAATTTCTTAGAAGGAATCCTCAACCGCAGATTCCTAGAGGACAACCAAACCATGTCACCAACAGCGAACAAAACCTCCTGTCGTTTCCTATCAAAGTAGTCCTTAGATTTTCTGTTGGCCTCCTGAAGATTACCACGCACATCCGTCCAAACTCTCTTCAAATCACCGGAAAAATTCTCCTCCTCAGGCACGGCAGATCCCAACTTGGAGAACGACCCAAACGACGGATGTCTCCCAGAACAACAAAAAAAAGGCGAACAACCAGCAGAAGAAGATGTATGATTGTTCAGAGCAAATTCAGCAAGTGGCAGAAACTCAGACCACCCCTCTTGATTGTCTGCCACAAAACAACGCAAGAACTGCTCAACATCCTGGTTTTTCCTTTCTGTCTGGCCATTAGATTCAGGATGATATCCGGACGAGAACGACAAATGAACTCCCAACCTGTCACAAAAGGCACGCCAAAAACGAGCCACGAACTGAGGGCCCCTATCAGAAACAATGTCAGTAGGAACGCCATGAAGTCTGACAATTTCCTTGACAAAGGCCTTAGCGAGAGTTTTAGCGCAGGGCAGTTTGACAAAGGGAACCAAGTGACACATCTTACTAAAACGGTCCACGACCACCCAGATGACAGTAAAACCCTCAGAGGAGGGAAGGTCAGTTATAAAGTCCATAGCCAAATGTGTCCAAGGAGCACTGGGAACCTCCAAAGGACAAAGCAACCCCGCAGCAGGAGTATGAGAGGACTTAGATCTAGCACATATAGTACATTGACGCACCCACTTAATGACTTCCCTCTGCCATCCAGGCCACCAAAAACTGCGACCCACCAGTCTCTTGGTCTCAGAGATTCCAGGATGACCTGCCAACCGAGATTCATGACACTCAACAAATAAATCTCTCCTAAAGGTCCCAGGCACAAACAACCTCCCATGGGGAGTGTTAGATGGGGCATTCTCCTGTGCTTTAAGAATCTCATCTTCCAAAACGGAGTCCAAAGCAGCTATCACAACACCTTCTTGTAAAATGTTCTCCTCTTTCTCAGCACCGACTATGGGTGAAAAACTGCGAGACAAGGCATCCGCCTTAACATTCTTAGTACCAGGGATGTAAGTAACGGAGAAATTAAACCGCGAGAAAAACAGTGCCCACCTAGCCTGACGGGCATTCAGGCGCTTGGCAGCATCAAGATATATCAGATTTTTATGATCCGTAAGAACCTGAACGGGAAATTCCGCACCTTCCAAGAAGTGACGCCAGTGTTCAAATGCGAGTTTAATAGCCAATAATTCCCGATTACCAATATCGTAATTCAGTTCAGTCTCCGAAAATTTTTTTGAAAAAAAGGCACAGGGATGTAATAGGGATGTAATCCATCCCCGTTATCCTGAGACAATACTGCGCCAACCCCCACAGAGGAAGCATCAACCTCAACCAAAAACGGCTTAGTCACATCAGGCTGCATAAGGATGGGAGCAGAGGTGAACCTCTCCTTGAGATACACAAAAGCTTCAATGGCCTCAGAAGACCACTGAACCGCATCAGCACCTTTCCTGGTGAGATCGGTCAGAGGTTTGACAATACTAGAAAAAATTTTTATGAATTTTCTGTAATAATTGGCGAAACCTAAAAACCTCTGTATCGATTTCAAACCAATAGGCCTAGGCCATTCCTGTACAGCTTGAACTTTAACCGGGTCCATCTCAAAACCTTCGCTGGAGATAATGTAACCCAAAAAACTAATTCTCTGTACAGCGAACTCACATTTCTCCAGCTTAGCAAAAAGCGAATTGTCCATTAACAAGTGTAATACCTCACGTACGCTCCGCCAATGAGACTCCAGATCCGGCGAATAAATCAAAATGTCATCCAAATACACAACCTCATTTTTGCCGATCAAAGGTCTCAGGATGTCATTAATAAGATTCTGAAAAAATGCAGGAGCATTAGTAAGACCAAAAGGCATAACCAGATTCTCAAAATGACCCACAGGAGTGTTAAAAGCAGTCTTCCATTCATCACCCTCCTTCATGCGCAACAGATTGTATGCCCCCTTAAGGTCAATTTTAGAGAACCACTTGGCCCCCATTAACTGGTTAAACAGATCAGGAATCAATGGCAGTGGGTAAGGATTGCGTACAGTAATTTTGTTAATCTCACGAAAATCCAGACAAGGACGTAAACCGCCGTCCTTTTTTTTTTTACAAAAAAAAATCCAACCGCCACAGGAGACTTAGAGGGCCTAATGTGACCGGCGGCCAAACTTGTCTGTATGTATTCCTCCAAAGCTTTCCTCTCAGGAATAGTAAGGTTAAATAAACGACTTTTAGGAAGAGTCGCTCCAGGGACAAATTCAATAGAACAATCATAGTCTCTATGGGGAGGCAAAACCTGCGATTCCTTCTCAGAAAAAACTCTCCAAAAATCCTGAATAGGAACAGGCAATTCTCCCCTATCCAAAGCTGCAATACGCCCGTTACAACACTTGTCATAACATTTATGGCTCCAGGATTTAATTTCATTGGTAGACCAATCCAGTACAGGATTGTGAAATTTTAACCAGGGCAATCCCAATATTACTGGAGAAGGCAAGTTATTCAAAACTACCAAATCCAATTTCTCATGGTGAACACCATTAATAGTGAGAGGAAATTCACAGACCTTGAGAGTAATATTCTTCAAAGGGGAACCATCCACAGAAACCACAGCAATGGGGGATGATAAAGGTTCGGGTTTTAAATTGAGTCTTTCCAAGAATCCCCCATCAATTACATTCAGAGTAGACCCACAATCGACAAACACCCGAAATTCCATTAATTTTTCCTGAGCAATCGTGGAAGCAGCTAAAAATACACGTTTGGAATTTAAACAGGCAATACGGGCATGACTGACAATTTTTTTTTCTTTCTTCATACGAAGCTCACAGCCTTTAATCAAATGACCAGATTTTCCGCAATAGAAACACAAGCCTTCAGAAAATCGACGGTCTTTTTCTTGAGAGCGAGGTGCCACCGATCCAATCTCCATCGGTTCACCACTGTTAGTACACACATTCTCATAACCAGAAACTGACATAGCAGAGGATTTGCTCTCATTAACCCTAGCACGCAGTCTCCTATCCACCCGTATGGCTAATTGCATAGCCTGTTGCAAATCTTCAGGTGTAGGATAAGCAATTAGCAGGTCTTTAACCCTTTCATTGAGCCCAGCAAGAAATAGACTTTTCAGAGCAGAATCGTTCCACCCTATTTGAGTAGACCAACGACGAAAATGAGTACAATATTTTTCCACATTACCTGATCCCTGTTTCAAACGTCTCAACTCAGTCTCAGCTGATGCAACACGGTCAGGATCATCATATAATAGTCCCAAAGCAGAAAAAAAAACTATCCACTGATCTGAAGCATGTATCACTAGGTTGCAAAGAAAAGGCCCACTCCTGAGGCTCTTTGCGCAAAAGTGACATTATGAACCCTATGCGCTGGGATTCATCCCCAGAGGACTTGGGTCTCAAACGAAAATACAATAAGCAAGCATTTTTAAATGAAAAAAATTCTCGATGTTCACCAAAAAATAAATCCGGCAAACATACCTTAGGCTCCAAGAAATGTGCTCCAGGACAGTTACTCACGTGCTGACGGAGCTCGGCCACCTCCAGAGAGAGTCCCTGCAGGCGATGAGCCAAATCCTGAACCGACACCATGATGGAACAGAAAAATCTTTTCCTTAGAGAATTTGCGGGCTGGACTTACTGTTATGTTCTGCTACCAGAGCTAAGGAAAGAGAGGAGATCTGTCCCTACGATAGAACTCAGCTGAATCCCTACGATGTAACAGGGAACCTGATCCTGCGATCAGACCTGCTAAATTCCTAAGCTAGTCTGTACGGAGACCTATAGATGTGGGGAAGGAATCCCTACAAGTACTAAGGACTGGGAGGAATATGGGACACCTCCTAACAGAAATAGTAGCAGACAGACGAACAAACAAAACATATAGAACATAGAGGTCCGTAGACCAAGCAAACTAACAGAGTAAGATACAGAGCACAGGCTAGCTAGAAAGTAGTTATACAATGAAGTCCAGCAAAGCCAGAAGGGCGGAGCAGGCTTAAATAGGCCAACAAGGTCATGTGACCAGCAAAGGAAAAAAAACCTAAGAGCAAGGTTCTAACATCTTACAGTTAAAAGGGGGGGGGGGGGGGGTGACCCAACCCACCTGAAATTGACGATGCCAACGTCACGTAAGACACAGCAAGGGAACTCCAAAAAGAGTCTCCATTTTTTCCCAAAATTGTGGCACAGACACCACTTAACCCTAGAACGCATACCTGGGGCCTCGCAGGCCCGCCCTGTTAATTGTTTTCTATTTTCTGCAAGATTACTTTAGTTAGAATTTTGAAACTCTAGGTATTCTTCATGTATATAGTTGTTTGTCATTTGAGTTTGAGTTATTCCATGTTATTTGCACACGAGCCTAAAAGGCCCCAGGTATATGAAAGTGTAGATTTTTATGGTCATGCGTTCTAGGGTTAAGTGGCATCAATTGCCCCACAGTTGCTTAAAACGGTTGGTGAGGTGATTTTACCAAATCTTCAAGGTTTTAGTCTCCCAAGGATAACACAGGGGTAGAAAAGTCCTTGCGAATCCATGATTTGTTCATCTTTATGAACGTGAGTCTGTCTACATTCTCAGTGGACAGACGCATGCGCTTATCTGTCAGCACACCATCAGCAGCGCTGAACACACGTTCAGACAGAACACTGGCTGCAGGGCATGACAAGATCTCCAAGGCGTGAGTGGCGAGCTCCGGCCATTTTTCCAGATTGGAATACCAAAATGAGCAAGGGTCCAGTGACACAGTCATGGCTTCGATGTTCACTTGGAGATACTCCTGCACCATCCTCTCTAGGCGTTGACTATGTGTCAGACTTCTTGTCTCCTGTGGCCTTGCAAAGGATGGTCTAAAAAAGTGGTGAAACGATTCCACAAAATTGCTGTTACCAGCAGATACTGTGTTACTGTTACGGTTTGAGTGATGAAGACTCGACAGTCCCACGGTTGGCAAGTCAGAACTGTGAAATTCACTATGTGCACCACTGGTGTTTTGTGGAAAAGCACATGTAAGATTCTGCAACAGCGTCTGCAGATACTCCTGCATGCGTCAATCCCTTTTTATGGCAGGAATTATTTCGGCAAATTTACTTTTGTACCGGGGATCTAAGAGTGTGGCAACCCAGTAGTCGGGATTACTTTGAATTCTGACAATCTGAGGGTCATGTTGAAGGTAGTGCAGCAAGAAGGCACTCATGAGTCTTGCGCATCCAGGAGGACCAAGTCCTTGTTGTGTTGCGAGGTAAGAATCATGCTTCCTTCCTCTGCCCTCTCCCCTCAACCTCGCACAACAGAAATGTGATCAAGGTCTCCCTCATCTGATGAGTCTTCCATGCCCATCGCCAGTTCGTCCTCCACTTCTTCCTCGGCTCCTGCACCTTCCTCAACAGTTTGGCTGCTACCATGCGCCCTGGTTAATCCCTCTCCCCCACCCTCCCATGTCTGCCGCCTTGGTGCTGCCAACCTTCTGGACCTTGGAGATGTTATCCCTTCCGCATACGACTCCTCCTCTACTTCCTCCACCTCCTCTTGTCCCACCACCTGACTCTGAATTCTGTGTAGTGTGTGCTCCAGCATGTAAATCACCGGAATAGTCATGCTGATAATGGCATCGTCGTCAGCACTAAACATCTTCGTCGCCATTTCAAAACTGTGCAGAAGGGTGTGTGGCGCCCCTGAGGGTTCAGTCGCCACAGAGTTACTGCATCTCACCCAGAGGTGTGGTATCTCACCCTCAGGTAAGGAAGGCATATGGCTCGGGACCCTAACACCTGCATCCAACACATACCCGCAGTGGGGGTAGGGCAAGATTGCTCCTAAGGGAGAGCACAGTCCCAGGTCCCTAGCTGGTGGAAGGGTCCTATGTAGTGGGTGCTTAGGGGAGCAGCTTAGCAGAGCACATGACAGGGAGAGTATAAATAGGAAGCTATCTTAGAAAGAGCAAGCCAGTCAGAGGAGGAAAAGTGACAGGAGCAGAGGCTCGGCATGAGCTCTGCTCCAGAGGCGGGCCTAGCCTGGGAGGCCCAGGACTGAAGGACAGAAGAGAGGAGTGGGAGCAGGAAGGCTCCAGGAACCGAAGGGACCCTAGGGTTATGGGCCGTGCAGAAGGCCACCCGTACTCCTGCTGCTACCAGGAGGTAGAGGGGTCATACCAGATAAGGGGAACCGGTCCCACAACTAGCGGAAAAACAGCAAGGCTCAATTAGAAACCGGAGGCTGCAGCATTTCATGTACTGCAGGTAAAAGTCCACACCAGTCTCACTAAGAAGGTAGCCACATAGGACCCAGGGGACGGAACACAAGTCACCCGCCAAGGCCCGAGGATACCGGATAGAAGTGTCACTGGGTGTGAGGTGCAGGTAGAAGGCCAGAGAAAGGACACACAGAAGGGGGTCCTGCTAAGTACTCCGGAGCTATCTGGGGGTGGACTGAGCCCCTCACTGAGTACGCACAGCACGACGGGTGAGATTGCTCTGGTACCTGTAATCTGGACTGCAACAACTGTGAGTAAAGATCTTGGGACTGCATCACACGGACTCTGTGTTCATTACCGACTCCCTGCACTACAACCACCATCATCCACCCACACTGCCCTCAAGCTACACTCTTCCTGTGGTGAGTAATAATACCATTGCTGCAAAACCACCAGCTTCAGAGGACTGTTCCGCAGCGGTGGCCCCTTTTGCCCCACTCCAGAGGTGGCGTAGTCGGACATTATAAAACCCATATATACAAATTACCCTTGGATTGACCGCCCTGGATCACGGACCGGGTCACCGCCACAGTGACTACAACCCCCAGCGTCTACCGGCCCGGCTCAGGGTACCCCACGGCCCAGGGGGCGCGTCAACTTCATAGGTCCCTGATCTGAGACCACTCCTGCAGCGTGATTTGCCCCACCTCTGGATCTCGTTGGCCCAGGCTATACGTCAGAACGTATTGCACCAGGGCTTGTCGGTGCTGCCACAGTCGCTGCAACATGGTCAGAGTTGAATTCCACCGTGTCGGCACATCGCATTTCAGCCGGTGAACTGGCAGGCCCAACGACTTCTGTAGAGATGTAAGTCATTGAGCTGCGGGATGCGAACGGCGGAAGTGAGCACACAGCGACCGTGCCCCCTGCAGAAGGCCATCTAGTCCGGGATAGTGGGCTAACAATTTATGGACAACCAGGTTCAACACGTGAGCCATACAAGGCACGTGTGTGACATTGCCCCGGCGATGCAGCATTGTCGCACACGGCCTTCCCTGGTTGCAGGTCCAGTGGAGACAACCATTCATGAAACTGGGTCTCCAGAGCTGACCACAACTCCTCAGCTGTGTGACTCACATTTCCCAGACATTTCAAAGTAAACACTGATGCCTTGAGCCCTGCTGCCAGCATAGTAAGGAGGTGTGCAGGATTCCTTCTGCGCAGTTAGAATGCAGGTGGCATTACCAGACAGGCTTGGGGTGCAGGTGGAGGACCGAGAGGAGGTTGAGGAGGCAGAAGCAGTGGAGGAACTTCGAGATAAAGAGGATTGACGCACAACTCGTGGGGACGGTAAGACTTGGACAGCAGCCCCTTGTCCTGCTGTCACTATAGTTACCCAGTGCCCAGTCAGCGACATGTAACGCCCCTGTCCATGCCTACTCGTCCAAGTGTCTGTGGTGAAATGCACCCTGTCACACACACAGTTTCTCAAAGAAGCGATGATGTTGTGTGCGACATGCTGGTGGAGCGCAGGCACACCTTTCTTTGAGAAGTAGTGCCGACTGAGCATCTGGTACTGGGGCACTGAGACGGACATAAGGTCTCAAAAATCCACTGTGTCCTCCAGGCGGAAAGGCAGCATTTCTGTAGCCAAGAGCTTGCAGATGGTGAAATTCAACCTCTTAGCTTTCTCATGGCTAGGAGGAAATGGTCTTTTACTTTTCCACATCTGAGGGACCGAGGGCTGGCTGTTGTGCTTAGACGGGGTTGAGTAGGATGTCCCCGGCAAACTGCCGGTCTGTGAGGAAGATGCAGGCGGACATGTTAGATTGCCTTGATCCAAAGCTGGTGCTCTCGATGTCAGAGAGCGCTCAACACCAGCAGGTGTTTCCACTTCCCAATGAACTGGTGACCTGCCAATCACACTGGCTGTTGCAGGTAAAGAGGTGGCAGGTCTGCGTCCAAAAACATGTGTGACTGCTGTCCCCCCAGTCACAGAGGATGAAGAGGCCGCGGATGCACAAGATGGGGCAGACGGTGGTTGGCCCAGCCTGCTAGGCCGCATTGTAGCACAGTGAGCTTCCCACTGCAACTTATGCTTCATATCCATGTGCCGGTTCATGCATGAAGTACTCAAACTATGGATTTTTTGGCCTCTACTTATGTTTTGGTTACAAATATTACAGATAACACGAGTTGGGTCATCCTTATCATTCTGAATAAATGCCCAGGCTATGCAAGGCTTAGAGCCCATGCGACCTGAAGAGCCACTACGACTTGTGGTCAGAGGCAGAGTTGTGGTTGAGGATGCAGTTGTTGACGTGCTTCCAGTACTCCATCTGTGTCCAGGAAGGCGCAACCTAACCTCGTCGTCAATAGCATCTGTGACGCCCCGCTGTGCTTGGTATCACATATCCTAGAAGAGTGTATTGATGGAATCCTCCACAAGAGGCCCCCATAAACATTCACACATCTCCACCTTCCACCTCAGACCAGCAGAGGGAGCCCGTTAGGGATATAAATAGGGAAGGTGGAGCTAGGCAGTTCAGTTCCTCTGAAGAGTTCCTGCAGTAGAGAAGCCTAAGAGAGGTCAGTCTGCAGTGGAGCTCAGTCTAGTCTAGAGAACTCAGTTAATAGTTCAGCAGTGGAGCACGAGGCTCCTGCTAACTAGATTCAGTAAGGCATAACCGGAATCCCTGGAGAACTACAAGTCCCAGGATGGCTAAGGTGCTGATACGTAACAGAGCCAGGAGACGCTTAGGCCCCGCATAGTGGGAGCGTGAACTCCAAGAGAAGGCCCTACCACAAGGTCAGCCAGCGCAGGACAGAGACAAAGTTAGGCCTAGCTCCAGGCAGGTCAGAAACTTACTACGCAGAGGCAAGAAACAGGAGGCCCTACACCCGCTCATTGGGGAGGATCCTGATTTTCACCCTTCACCCTACAGTGCTCCGGGATGTGCCTGAATTTCCTCCAGTAAAAGGTACTGAAGTGACTACCGTGTCCGTTCCCGTTCTTGCTCTGACCCAGCTGGGTCTCGCCTGTCCTGCATTCCCCCTGCATACTCTGCCCTGAGACCTAGCTCCACCTGTGGGGAGCTATACCATCGAGCAGCCTTATCACGGGTCTCAGTGGACTGCTGCAGCGCTGGTGCTTCTCACCAGATACCACAGGTGGCGTCACAAACTCTTATAAAATTAACAATTATCCACTCTTTTAAAGAGTGACCCCAGGGTACGGGCCAGGGAGCCGACCACCGCGACATCCCCAAGGCCAGGCAAAGGCCCGGGTACCGAGTCATCCCCATCCCCTGGGCTAGTCACATCCTCCTCCACCTCCTCCGCTGACCTCATCGACTGGCTGACTGTGGGTTGACAGTAAGTGGGATCTCCAACCTCGTCATCATCACCCTGTGTGTTATCACATCCGTCGTCCTCAAAGCCAACCTCTTCCTGCCCTGACCGAAAAGTCAAGTTGTCGCTCCAATCAGGTATTTGAGTCTCATCATCGTCTTCATCATTGTCTCCACCAACAGGAGTGACAGTTTGGGAATGAGGGTCTACATTATGCTCAGAACCTTCTTCATCTGGTCCTGGATCAGACTTATAAAGATTCTGGGCATCAGTGCAGATCATTTCCTCGTCTGGATTAACAGAAGCTCTGGAGCAGACTTACGTTTCCCAGGCTATAGTATGAGTAAACAGCTCTGCAGACTCAACCATCTGTGTTACCCCATACTCAGACGGGCAGCTGGAGACTTGGGAGCTGTGAGGAAGCAAGTGCGATTGGGGTGACACCTCTGAGGACTGGAATATTTGTGATGTTGAAATTGAGGTGGAGGAGAGCCCACTTGAAGGAGCACTTGATATCCGCTGAACCACCTGCTGTTTTTGTGCCTCATCTGGAAATCTGGAATTTGTAGCGATGGGCGTGTCCGTAAGAAAGGGATCGTATCACATTGTCCACGAAAAGAAGTCGACATCTTAGCTTGGCTGGAAGATGGTCTTTCTTCTGCAGATGTTACCCCCCCCCCACTGCGGGGGGGCTCGACCCACCAGCGGACAGGCACCAGTATTGGGAGAGGGGGGCTGGCCGTCAGGGTCCACCGCGGCTCTGGCACAAACCCGGCGACACGGAGGTGGCACGGGCAGGAACGAACTGGTCGTGTCGGCTTCTCACTTTTTGGATTTTAGAAGGGCATGACATGCCTATATCTGTGTCTCCCCCTCCTTTTACTCCTCCACCTCTTTTCTTTTCGCATGACTATATGTACTGGTCACTTTTCCATGTGTTAGTTATGTCTTCTGAGCAGTTTGTCAGCTTTTGGACACCTTTGAAGGTGTTTTCTATGTGTTTTTGTTTGCCTGCCATTGGTTTTAACGGTGTTCGAAGGTGTTCGACGAACAGTTCGGCGAACACACAGGTGTTCGACGAACCGAACCGAACTCGAACACTACGGGGGTGGCTCAACACTACTCCTTACCATAATGCCCCTATATAAAAATAAATTAATGAATAGTATAAGTCAAAGGCAGATATAGTTCTGCTTCATTTCTTTGATATTAAGCTATTCTTAAAATTTCCATTTTCTTACCAACCTAATAATCTATATTATTTCAATTAGACTTTTTTTTATGAAGACAGAGCAAATAAAAAGTAATATCTGACTATGCTCAAAATTGTTGTATGGGAGCGGATAAGTTCTGAATTTCTGTATTAGATCCATTCTTTTTTATGGAAACGTTTTTTGGCTAAGCTGCATTACTACATAAAAGATATGTACTAAAACAAGGATATTTTAAGAGACAAAATCTGGACTATGTTAATTAAAATCTCATGGAAATGCTCTGTTATTTTTTAATCTTTCGATGTTTCACAGTTGTAAAGGGTGAAGGTAGACTTAAGTCCATCGAGTTCAATCTATAATCTATAGACTAAACTGCTGATGCAGAGGAAGGCAAAAACTCCATGAGGCAGAAACTAATTGCTCCATATTAGGGGGAAAATTCCTTCCCAATTCCACATACAGCATCAGACTAGTTCCCTGAATCAAAATCCCATCGCAGAATCTAGTCCCATAACTTGTAATATTATATTTGTCAATAGTTTCTATCTATATAATAAACTAGCCTGAAATTTAGAATTTTTCACTTCGGTCAATTAGCATTCACAATTGCCTGCCATGTTGTGCTTGGTATAGATAACTTCTCACAGTCATCGTCATCTCATTTTTTATTTTGGGCAACACATCATTTTGGTCTATCATAAAGTTGGAACTCGATAACTAAGAAAAACAGCTCCTTGGAATTTGTATGTTCCACTCATGTTTTAGTAGGTTTCCTATGGGTACTTTACTTTCCTCCCACACTCCAACACATACTGATAGAATAGTTTGAATTGTGAGTCACAGTGGGGAGAAAGATTGTTGTGAGAGTGTTAAGGGCTCCCCTTGTGAGGTGGATCCTCCAAGCCCAAGGTCAAGCTGGGCACACAGGCCATGGGCATCGGTGTAGAAGGCAGGTGAATTAGGCGTGAAAAGGGTAGTAGGAGCGCTGGAAGCCGCAGGCAGACATGAGACTGAGAAACAGGTAGCAAAGGTACTGGAAGCCGCAGGCAGACAGGAGACCAGGAAGCAAGTAGCAGAGGTACTAGTAGCTGCAGACAGACAGGAGACTGGGAAGCAGGTACCAGATGTACTGAAAGCCACGGACAGACAGGAGACTGGGAAACAGGTAGCAGAGGTACTGGAGGATGCAGGCAGAAAGGAGACTGGGAAGTAGGTACCAGAGGTACTGAAAGCCACAGACTAACAGGAGACTGGGAAGCAAGTAGCTAAGGTACTGGAGGCTGCAGGCAGAACTCAGGATCACTAAAAGTCTTAATACCAAGACACAGGTGTGTGTCTTGGTGGGTCCAATATAGACCTAGGCTTATCATCACATGAGAGTACATAGGGCTACTCGCAAAGTCAGAAGTGGAGCACAAGAGAGTTTAGCAAACCAGGGTGAATGGAGCAGAGCCTGGACCCAGGACAGGTGTGTAACTACGAGATGTGAGTGATAACCAGTGATAACCATTTGTTTTACAGCACAGAGGAATATATTGCAGCTTTATGAGTAAGTAAAAGAAATACAAAAATAAATGTCATGAGATCACAGGGTGATCACTTAAAAGATGAGGACACCACAGTTCTTCCTTTCTGCCAAAAACTGAGACTGTCCATTAGCAGCAAAACTACAACTCAAGTCGGCAGGTGACCATTAGAATAAACCAAGAAAAGTCACTCTAGAATTGAAGATTTATTTTCAAACCATGACAATAGTTTGGCAGATACTTTTTCCACAAATGTCCCTTAGGCTGCGTGCACACGATGCGTTTTTGATGCGTTTCCGCTGCGGAATTTCCGCAGCGGAAACGCATCAAAAACGCATGGTAATCCGCACCCCATGGTCCCCAATGGCATTCCGCAATGTCAATGCACATGCTGCGGATTTTTCCGCAACGTTTCTGCAGCGCTCATAAATCCGCAGCATATTCATTAATTTTGCGGAAGCGCAGCGGAAGCGCCGCCATTGACTTGCATTGAGACGCATAGAATCCGTGTCTGTACATTTGTACAAGCGGATAATATGCGTTTTAGTGTGCGGATGGTACCCAGTTCTGGAGGAGAGAAGACTCTCATCCAGACCTGGGTACCATTGTACCTGTAAAAAAAAGAATAAAATAAAAAATAAAGTTTATATTCACCTGTCCGGCGGCCCCTGCAGCGCTTCTCCTTCCAGGACCTGAGATGACCTCGCGAGATGCCGGCAAGCCAGGAAGGAACCAAGAAGGAGCGCGACAGCACACACGGCGGCATCGGAGGTAAGTATAGCTTTATTTTTTTTATTTTTACGGTCACACTGTATAAATCCATGCCATTTGCATGGATTTATACAGTGTGACCTAGTTGTCAAGTACTTTCCAAGTGATGCTATCGCCTGGAAAGTGCTTGTCAGTCCGCATGCGGAAACACATACGCATGTGGATACGCATGTGAATCCACATGTATTCTGCATGTATTCTGCAGGAAAAACGCATGCACAATCTGCATGCGTTTTTTCTGCCAGGGAGATGCAGAAATGCTGCAGAAATTTTCTGCTTCATTTCTGCATCGTGGGCACATAGCCTAAATGTCTACTAAGATCAAGTACCATCAAGTCTCAATACATGATGCATATGAACATATCAATGTGTGCAGTACAAAGATTCATCTTGACTGCAAAGTCAATGTAGAGCTGTGGACCTCATATACGTAAATCATCATGATGGAATAACTTTCAAAAGTGGGTTTAGTCTACTGCAACAAAAATAGCTATTTAACAGTATGCAATAAGGCCGCCTGCCGAAGCACATCCATAATACACGGTATACACTTCCATTGCAACTCAATCTCAAAAATCAATCACAGAGACTTATGTGAGCAATAACCATAATGCTAATCATTATTTGAAATAGATCAGCTACATTAGAAAATGCTAGATGACCTTTTAAATAAATATAAATCCTCCAAAGATTCAAAATTACTTTTCGCTTCTTGCTGAACCTTAAATCATTTGTTAGCCCTGTTGTAACATTTGTAATATGTTAATAAAAAGAGAAAAAAAAGGAAAAACATTTCATGCGGAGTTCAAGGGCTAAAGTTCAGTGTCGGAAACGAGATATGAACCAGCAAATACAATTAATGTGATCATCCCTTTCATGTGACTTTGTAATAGTTTTGCAGACTGGAATGCCAGAGACTTTTTTGAATATGAAAGAAGCCTCTCTACGCTGCTGATTACCATTTTATGACTTTCTGTTGACTTTGCTTAGAGTTCTATCCAATTACTCTGTCTTCCTATTTTGCATTACACTTAATTGCATTTCAAGGTCACTTATAGCCCCAGTATCCTCCGCCAGCAATTAACATGATAGCTTGTCTACAAGGAAGACAATAGCAACAAAACAAAGTACGTGACATCCGTCTGTTGCTATAGGAACGATTCACGCAGTATTGGACAATGACTTTCCAGAATCTTTGTCTTTTTTTTTTTTTTCTTATTTATTTTTTGGGGGGGTAAAATCTATTATCTGTTTTCTTATACGAATGAACAAATGTCATATTTAAATGTGGCTTATTTTTCACACTATTTTTCATGTACTGTTGTATCATCAAAGAACCACTCCAGCATTGTTTTTTTTATTTCCCCATACAGTAGCTATCTGTAATGCATGTACAGGTTATGCATTAAAATACTTATCGGTCGTGGTCTTCTGCTGTTCTCTGAACCGCTCCAGTCCTCTCCTGGATCGGCAGCTGTGATAAGCCGACTCACTACAGCGACTTCTCTGTGACCGGAAGTTGCTTTTTCTATGTAAGTCTTGGAGTCTCAGAACGAGAATCTTGTAGACTTACTGTAAGGCTAGGTGCAGGTGGCCATAGATTCTCTTATCACAGAGATTCGGACCGATTATACATATCACACTCTGGTTCTCTTCTTTGGACATCTGTGATATGCAATCTTTTTCCTACAAATTTTATGGTAGAATAATAAAGTGTATGCAGGTTTCTTATGCTGGATCTAACTCTTTTTGGATTGTGCCAGACCTCAGTGTGTCATACATGAGTTTTCAGGGCAATTGAAATACTTGTGAAAATCAAAATTTTGGGGAAAAATTTGTCAAAGCTGTTGAATTCAAATTTTTATGGTAGAATAATAAAGTGTATGTATTTTTTCATGCTAGATCTAACTCTCTCTGGATTGTACCAGACCTCACAGTGTCATACACGAGTTTTCAGGGCAATTGTGCAAATCGAAATTTTGGGGAAAAATTTGTCAAAGCTGTCCAAATTTCCAAAGATTTGCTCATTCCTATTACTTATATATTCTCTATCTGTGCAGTGATATAAGCTGTACTTTAACTTCTGTGAACACCCCATAGCGTGACATGTAGTTCGGGATAGCATCAACACTACATGGCCACATGATAATATCCAGTTCCAGCGCATTACCAGGAAAACAGAGGAATATAAACATTTCTAACAATGTAAAACTTTTGTCTTAAACCAGGAGACATGTTTATAGCCATTCTCCAATTAATTAATCCAAACAATAAAGAAGTTATAGTCTCCTATAATAATGCTCATCATCACTACAATTCTCGCACTGGAAACTAGTAAATTCACATAATTAACAATGTATAAATTCTAATGCACATTGAAAGTAATTTGCCTAGTCACTATGTTTAAGCAAAAGTTGTTCATTAATATTGGCTGCAATGAATATGCCGAGCTGAATGCAGCACATCATTTAATTTATGGACTATGCCGGCCTGTCTGCCAGGCACCAGGGCAAGGAATGAATCATTTGTTGAGAAGCTGGCACAAAACGTATAAAGCATGTCTGTGTAGCTATGCCACCTCCCTACTCTTCTACCTCAGCAGCCGAAGGTCATATACAGTTCACAATCTTGTGTATGACATTCCCAATTATCCTGATTCAGTAGTAGAATATTGGAGAATCTCAGATGTGCATGCACATTTAAAGGTACAGAACCCCTACACTATATAGCAGTACCCCGACATGTCTCCATCATTATAAACATAAGTATAACAACAATGTGAGAGTGTAATGATTCATAGACTCTACAATTAGCAAAGAAAAAATAAAAATCTGTATTTTCATTTAAGGGGGTCAAGACCGTCATGCTTTACATCATACTTTAAATTTGTTAATAAATTATGTAAAATCTCCTTGCTATTTAATCCTCTAAGAAAAAATTTCATTATTCTTAAACCAAGGGGGGAAAAAAATCCAATTGTTACAAACATAATGAAACAAAATAATAATGTATAGTACTAGTAAAAATAAATAATTTTAATACATAAATTATTCAAAATGTAATGTCAATTTTAAGAAATATTAATTAAAGTGTTCCTTTTTTTCTATGTTAAGATGTAGAATACAAAGTTATATTGTGGTACCGTGCTGTCCAAAAAAATCAGAACAACAATCAGAACAGAATCCTGTGAATATTTTAATATACAAAATCGACGAAAATACTTTTATGCCCAAAAATGACAAAAGTATTCTCGGAGTGACACCTTTATTGGCTAACCAGAAAAAATATATACAGTACAGACCAAAAGTTTGGACACACCTTCTCATTTAAAGATTTTTCTGTATTTTCATGACTATGAAAATTGTACATTCACACTGAAGGCATCAAAACTATGAATTAACACATGTGGAATTATATACTTAACAAAAAAGTGTGAAACAACTGAAAATATGTCTTATATTCTAGGTTCATCAAAGTAGCCACCTTTTGCTTTGATGACTGCTTTGCACACTCTTGGCATTGTCTTGATGAGCTTCAAGAGGTAGTCACCGGAAATGGTCTTCCAACAATCTTGAAGGAGTTCCCAGAGATGCTCAGCACTTGTTGGCCCTTTTGCCTTCACTCTGCGGTCCAGTTCACCCCAAACCATCTCGATTGGGTTCAGGTCTGGTGACTGTGGAGGCCAGGTCATCTGGCGTAGCACCCCATCACTCTCCATCTTGGTCCAATAGCCCTTACACAGCCTGGAGGTGTGTTTAGGGTCATTGTCCTGTTGAAAAATAAATGATGGTCCAACTAAATGCAAACCGGATGGAATAGCATGCCGCTGCAAGATGCTGTGGTAGTCATGCTGGTTCAGTATGCCTTCAATTTTGAATAAATCCCCAACAGTGTCACCAGCAAAGCACCCCCCCACCATCACACCTCCTCCTCCATGCTTCACAGTGGGAACCAGGCATGTAGAGTCCATCCGTTCACCTTTTCTGCATCGCACAAAGACACGATGGTTGGAACCAAAGATCTCAAATTTGGACTCATCAGACCAAAGCACAGATTTCCACTGGTCTAATGTCCATTCCTTGTGTTCTTTAGCCCAAACAAGTCTCTTCTGCTTGTTGCCTATCCTTAGCAGTGGTTTCCTAGCAGCTATTTTACCATGAAGGCCTGCTGCACAAAGTCTCCTCTTAACAGTTGTTGTAGAGATGTGTCTGCTGCTAAAACTCTGTGTGGCATTGACCTGGTCTCTAATCTGAGCTGCTGTTAACCTGCGATTTCTGAGGCTGGTGACTCGGATAAACTTATCCTCAGAAGCAGAGGTGACTCTTGGTCTTCCTTTCCTGGGGCGGTCCTCATGTGAGCCAGTTTCTTTGTAGCGCTTGATGGTTTTTGCAACTGCACTTGGGGACACTTTTAAAGTTTGCCCAATTTTTCGCAATGACTGACCTTCATTTCTTAAAGTAATGATGGCCACTCGTTTTTCTGTTCTTAGAATTTGTATTATGGCAAGAAAAAAGCAGCTGACAGTCTATTCAGTAGGACTATCAGCTGTGTATCCACCAGACTTCTGCACAACACAACTGATGGTCCCAACCCCATTTATAAGGCAAGAAATCCCACTTATTAAACCTGACAGGGAAAACCTGTGAAGTGAAAACCATTTCCGGTGACTACCTCTTGAAGCTCATCAAGAGAATGCCAAGCGTGTGCAAAGCAGTCATCAAAGCAAAAGGTGGCTACTTTGAAGACCTAGAATATAAGACATATTTTCAGTTGGTTCACACTTTTTTGTGAAGTATATAATTCCACATGTGTTAATTCATAGTTTTGATGCCTTCAGTGTGAATGTACAATTTTCATAGTCATGAAAATACAGAAAAATCTTTAAATGAGAAGGTGTGTCCAAACTTTTGGTCTGTACTGTATATGCAAACTTTCAGAGCACAGAGGCTCCTTCTTCAGGCAGGGTTACAAATGAATATATTTTTTCTGGTTAGCCAATAAAGGTATCACTCCGAGAATACTTTTGTCATTTTTGGGCATAAAAGTATTTGTCGATTTCTATATTAAAATATTCACAGGATTCTGTTCTGATTGTTGTCACAATCATGAACTCCTTTTTTCTGATACGGAGCTTTCAGTACTCTACTTTCCTTCACGCAGCTACAGTGGCAAATGATAAAATTCTGACTGCCCTCAGGAAATACTAGGGTGAACATGGGGACCGCGGACTAAGGCTGCTACCATTGATCTGAGTAATAAATCTGTTTGCAGTAAGCTCCTGAGCTTTCCCTAGTGGTAGATACAAGCAGCTCACATTCTTACATTTTTAAGTGACAAAAACCATAGGTACAATAAACAAGCCAATTACTCTTTGCATGAATTTTAATTGGACAGGAAAAATCCTTAAAGGGGTGGTCAGAAACTAATATTGATTTTTATTATAAATGTCTATTTATTGTAATAATAATTGTTTTTCTAATATGATTTAATTAAAAAGCCTCTACCCTTTCCTCTCTAACTGCTTTTTTTTATTTTTATTTTACCTATTTACATTTTGATGCCATTTCATTTGAGAACTCACAGTGCATGCTGGGATAGTCAAATGAGTATTCATCAGGGGCAAAGGCTGTGGTCACTGCCGCGGCCTCGGCCCCACTCTGAAATAAAGCATCATTAGTGACGCCCATTTCAGGGGCTGGGCTAGTCCTTGCTTTACTGAGCATGCGTCCTTTTGCCAATTCTGATGTATGATCAGCATGAGCTCCTATGCAGTATTATTCTCAATGTACAGTGACAGTGCACTCCCTCACTGGCTCTAATTAGAAGCAACGAGCCATCAACAGAACACACTATCAGTTTTCATTGTAAGGAGAGAACCTGGTGAGAAGAGACCTCCACCCCAGTAAGTGTTGACTTTTTCAGGAGTGAGGCTGTTCTCTGCTTGCTCGTTCTCTCCTCACAACGCGCACTGACAGTGCGCTCAGTTGCTGGCTCGTCGTTTCTAAATAGAGGCGGCAAAGGAGCGCACTGTTACTGTGCATTGAGAAGAATATTGCACAGTAAGAAGGGAGCTTGTACTGAGCATATGTCAGAATTGGCAACTGACACATGCTCAGTACAGCAGGGAGCTGTACAGCCCCTGAAATGGACGTTACTGATGATGCTTCATTTCAGGGTGTGGACAGAGGATGTGGCAGTGACCGCAGTCTCTGCCCCATGATGATGTACCATTTGAGTATCCCAGCATGCACTGGGGATTCTCAAACGAAGCATCATTAAAGCGTAAATAGGTAAAAAAATAATAAAGCCAGAGAGAGGGAAGGATTGGACAGGGAGCCGCGGTACCAGGACAGGTGAAGGCCGAGGTGAGTATAATTTCCGTTCTTTATAACCCCACCGTTTATTAAACTATGGGGTCTGGAGAGACCTGAGAGCAAAATAAATGTCTTTTGCGAACAATTCGATTCACAGCAAAACAGATTGAATTTCAAGAGAATCTGGCAAATCTGAATTTTAACACATTCAGTCATTCCTATTCATGGATATTGTCTGCTCCAGCCCATGTGTATAAATAGGTAAGTTTACCACTCCAAGATGAGTAACAATCCATGGGGAAGCTGCAAAAGTAGCAATATTGGTTTTTGCCTAGCTTTCACAGAAATACCTGTGGTGTAACTTGAAGCTCATGGACCCCAATGCAAAATCTCGAACATGGCCCCCAACTAACTGTCTGTAATAGTATCGGCCTTCTAATTTGCACCAAAGGAACCGTTTTGGCCTCTTACGCTCCAGAGCCCGGGTGCAATTGCAACACTTGCACCTATCAATTCTTTACAGCTAACATACAGATGGATATCAAGAACGTGAATGCAGCGGAGTATTATGGTGGCCTTACTCTTCGCCTACGATAAGCTAAGGTTCTATGGTGAACTGGTAGCAGTGAAGTGAACGAGGGTATGATTGGCGTATATAGTAACAAAGAAACCCTCCAGTTATTTCACGTACATTATTCAGCACATGATATATATTGATGTGAAATACTGGCTATACTAGCTCTGTTATATTATAGCATTCATAAATATGACATATAAATTAAATGTCGCCCCCATTTTCCCTCGGCTCTCAGCCTCATCACATCTTGACCTGTTCATTATTGGAGCTTAGTTGTATGTTAATTATCTATACACACACTCACACATAAATGCAATGACATAGACAGACAAATAGATAGATAGACAGATAGATACAATCAAGTGCTATTATTATAATGATTTTCCTTCCTTTTATTCTTATTCTTCCTACTTCTATAAAAATTATTATGTTGAAGATTCTCTCTCATCCCTCACTCCTGCTCTTTAGGCCGTATTCACATGTCAGTATTTTGGTTAGTATATTTCATCAAGCAAAACCAGAAATGGCTCCAAATGGATCTTTCAAACATACTTTTTCTTTCCTTTCTTTTTTTACTTCTAGGTTTTATGCCTGATTGTGGCGTACAAATAACATTGCAAAATTCTGAACAAAATCTGGCGCGTTCTACAGGTGCATCTCAATAAATTAGAAAATCATCAAAAAGTTAATTTATTTCAGTTCTTCAATACGAAAAGTGAAACTCATATTATTATATATTCATTAGAAACAGAGTGATCTATTTTAAGTGTTTATTTCTCTTACTATTGATGATTATGGCTTACAGCCAATGAAAACACAAAACTCATTATCTCAGTAAATTAGAATAATTAACAAAAAACACCTGCAAAGGCTTAATACGCGTTTAAAAAGATCCTTTAGTCTGTCTCAGTAGGCTCCACAATCATGGGGAAGACTGCTGACTTGACAGATATCCAGAAGGCAGTCATTGACACACTCCACAAGGTCCCAGAGTTCCAATTTTCATTTGGAAATCAAGGTCCCAGAGTCTGGAGGAAGAGTGGAGAGGCCACAATCCAAACTGTTTGAGGTCTAGTGTGAAGTTTCCACTATCAGTGATGGTTTGGGGAGCCATGTCATCTGCTGGTGTAGGTCCACTGTGTTTTATCAAGACCAAAGTCAGCGCAGCCGTCTACCAGGACATTTTAGAGCACTTCATGCTTCCCTCTGCCGACAAGCTTTTTGGAGATGGAAATTTCATTCTCCAGCAGGATTTGGCACCTGTCCACACTGCCAAAAGTACCAATACCTGGAATAAAAACAACAGTATCACTGTGCTTGATTGGCCAGCAAACTCGCCTGACCTTAACCCCATAGAGAATCTATGGGGTATTGTCAAGAGGAAGATGAGACACCAGACCCAACAATGCAGACGAGCTGAAGGCTGCTATCTAGTGATGGGCGAGCACTAAAATGCTCGGGTGCTCAATGCTCGGGTGAAGCACATTGGAATACTCGGGTGCTCGACCCGAGCAACGAGCCCACTGTAAGTCTCTGGGAAACTCGAGCATTTTTCAGGTGGCTCCCCCGGCGATCTGCAGAGGGCTTAAAAATTGCCCAAATCAATGGGAACAGTGCTCAAATGATATGGGAACAGCATGGGGAAGACCCTTGGAAGCATTTCTGACTCCCAGGTCTCTTCTGTCAACAACGTTGTCAGAGGTATTACACCACTTTTACGGATTCACAGTAAAACATACAAAAACTAAACCAAAATGGATTTTCCTGGGAAATATGTTAAGGAACATCCTTTCCAGGGTAATGACTTGTATATAAAGCAAAATAAAAAAACAAAAATACTCCTCCACACCTTGGGCTATATTCACACTTAGCGTTTTTGATGCGTTTTTGCACTTTTGCATTGCTTTCAACCGTGATAAATGCATTCACCAGGAAATGTTATGTTAACACTTTACAACCTTATCTGGCAAAGTAGTGTGGGAGATATCATAAGACACATCGTGTTTCCTTTATGAAGGAGAGACTCTGAAAGTCAGAAAGCCTATTTTTATAGGGCCATCAGGCGGCCTTTACTATTCTTAGAGAGTCATCAGCAGGCTATGTTTTACTGTTCCCATTACTAAAGAGTGGGCCTCCTATTCTGTTACTGCATATGCAGTGAGTGGCAGGACTGCCCAAAATATGGACGCACCCCAATACCACTTTGAAAATTTGGAGTCACCCCAATATCCCTTTGAAGAGACTTAGAGGAGGGCCTCCTGAAAACAATGTTCCCATTATTAGGAAGTGGGTCTCCCATTGTGTTTGCCTATGCAGTGAATGCAAGGGTTGCCAAAAATTTGGAGGCACTCCAATGCCCCTTGAAAGAGACGTGGAGGTCAGAGGGCCTCCTGAAAAAATTGTTCCCATTATTAGGAAGTAGGTCTCCCATTGTGTTTGCCTATGCAGTGAATGCGAGGGTTGCCCAAAATTTGGAGGCACTCCAATGCCCCTTGGAAGAGACGTTGAAAAAAAATGTTTCCATTAGAAAGGAGCGGGTCTCCTATACTTGTAATGCCCATGCACTAAGTGCATGGGTTGATAAACCTTTACCCCTGGGGGTATCCATGAACATAATGTATAAAAAAAAATTTTACGGGCATCATAACCACCTTTTAAAAAAATTATGTGGGTGTTGCATCACCCTGGTGACATGGTGGTGGAGGATGAGGAGAAGGAGGAGGACAAGAGCAAAATAGCCAAAATCAGGAAGCGTATACCCATGTGGGGGTGTGAAGAGGTGCATGGGAATACACCTCCCAAAAAAAGACACTGGATTTGAGTTTATGTTACCTCCAAGGCACAGAGAGCCAGTTCATTCCACGTATCCAGCTTGGATACCCAATAATTATAAGGCACAGAGGAATCACGGAAGACGTTGGTCCGGTTGGCATGGTACTCCCTCAGCATTTTCCCAAACTTTGAACTCCTTGTGAGAGTACTCCGCGCCTCAGGGCCTATGCGATCGGAGGGGCTGAGAAAATTCTCCCAGAACTTTGACAGTGTTCCCCTGCCTCTGCTGGATTGAAGTTGTGTCTCTCTCGCCTGTACTCCTTGGTTGTCCAACGAACTGTCACCTCTGCCACCAGCGTTTTCAGATGGGAATTTTTTTAATAGTTCCGCAACAAGGGCCTTCAGGTACTGCCCCATTTTTGTAGACCAGTCCACCTCAGGAATAAGAGATATAAAGTTCTCCTTGTAGCGTGGGTCTAGAAGTGTCACCAACCAGTAATGACTGTCACCCAAAATTTTGAGAACACGAGGGTCATGGGAAAGGCAGCGTAACATAGCAGTCTGGCACGCATGGCTGAGTTTAACAGGAAAGACTTCAGTTTCCTCACCAAGAGGACGAGTGACCATGCTCTCCTCCTCCTCTCTGTCCTCAGGCCATCCACGCTGAACAGACGGTATGACAGTTGTGCAGGTAGTACCGTCTATAGAGCATGAAACTAGCTCCTGTTCTTCCTCCTCCTCTTTCTCATGGTCACCCAATACACATTGGGGTGAGATAAGGCTGGGCTGTGTGTAATGACCCTGTATGGTTCCTTGCTCCATCTCATCATGCTCTGCCTGCAATGCATCCTCTTTTAATGTGAGCAGAGAGTGTTTCAGAAGACAGAGAAGAGGGATGATGACATTAATTATGGCGTCATCGCGGCTCACCATCTTGGTGGAGTCCTCAATGTTTTGGAGGATGGTACGGTACATATGTCTGACATCTATGTCCACTCCTGAGGTCTTATGTGTGGAGTCTGAACAGAATACCGACGGCCTTGTTGATGCTGGTACTCAACAGCTGCCCTCTTCTGCTCACAAATCCTTCCCAACATCTGCAGTGTAGAGTTCCAACGCATGGGGACATCACACACCAGTCTGTGAGCCGGAAGCTGCAAACGCTGCTGAAACACGGCAAGGGCGGCGGAAGCTGTAGGTGACTTTCTAAAATGGGCCCACAGGTGGCGTACTTTAACAAGCAGATCCGGCAGCTCCGGGTAGGATTTGAGAAACCGCTGAACCACGAGGTTAAGCACATGAGCCAGGCATCGAACGTGTGTGAGCTCGCCTCACCTCAGAGCCGCCACCAGGTTCCGGCCATTGTCACACATGACCATGCCTGGCTGAAGGTTCAGCGGTGTGAGCCACAGATCTGCTTGCCCTTTCAGAGCTGTCCACAACTCTTCAGCATTGTGCGGTTTGTCACCTAAGCATATTAGCTTCAGCACAGCCTGTTGCCGCTTGGCCGAGGCAGTGCTTCCAGCTTGTGACTGATGTGGTCATTTCCGAGATGGAAGCTGAAGAGGAGGAGGAGGCTGAGGAGGATGAGGTGCAGGAGCTGTAGACTGTGGGGGCAACCCTGATTGACCTAGGGCCCTCAATCCTTGGCTTCGGGAGGACGTGTTCCATTCCAAGGTCCGACTGGGTCCCGGCTTCCACTATGTTAACCCAGTGTGCCATCAGCGAGATGTACTGTCCCTTCCCACAAGCAAATTGTTCACGTGTCTGAGGTTAGGTGGACATTCCCGGTAACAGCGTTGTTGAGGGCATGGCTAATGTTTTGGGACACGTGCTTGTGTAATGCGGGGAAGGCACACCAGGAGAAATAGTGGCGGCTGGGGACCGAGTACCGTGGGACGACCACCGCCATAAGCTTGTGGAATGCTTCCATCTCCACGAACCTAAAAGGCAACATTTCCAGCGCGAGCAGTCGTGAAATGTGGGAATTTAGTAGTGTGGCCTGTGGGGCGTCGGCTGCGTATTTGCACTTGCGTTCCAAGGACTGGGGTATGGACAACTGAATGCTACGCTGGGACAAGGACATGGACGTGCTTCCTGATGCTGCTACTTGAGAGTGTGCAACGACAGGTGCAGGGCAGGAGGCATCTTCGCATGTACCAAGGACAGGGGATTGGCTTGCATGCACAACAGCGGAAGAAGCAGTGGTGCCACCCGCAGACACTGTTCCTGGACCATGGGGTTCGGCCCACAACATCGGGTGCTCTGCTGCCATGTGCCTGATCAAGCTGGTTGTGGTCAGGCTGGTAGTTTTGCCACCCCTGCTGATGCTGGCCTGGCAGGTGGTGCAAATGGCCTTTTTGGGGTAATCGGCAGAGTCTTTAAAAAACAACCAGACTCGTGAAGACCTAACAGTTGTACTGGCAACTTCCTTTGTGTTGGTGTTACGGGGAGCGGTTGCCTGCCTTCTCTCTGTGGCCACCACACAGCTTCTTCCTGCCTGTTGGGGTGCTCTGCCTCCCTTCCCCTGTGGGCTGCTGTCCTCGCTCTGCATGTCCGCCTGCCAGGTTGGGTCAGTTACTATATCATCCACCACCTCGTCTTACACTTCTGCACCCTGGTCCTCCTCCTGACTTTCTGGCAATTGTGTCTCATCATTGTCCACCTTTTGTGACACTTTCCCACCGTCGCATTTGTGTGACCGTGGCTGCTCAAATATTGGGGCATCGCTACATGCGATCTCCTCTTGCCCCGCTTCAAGTGGTCTCTGCGGCATGGCAAGCTGGATGGCAGTGTTCTGCTGCGGTCCAGCCTGTCATGTGAATGTAGCAGAGCTGAAGCTGTCGTGGGAACCATGGAAAGGTAAGGATGAGGTTGCTTTATTATTTTACTTTTATTGCAGAAGACATTGGCTTCAGCTGGAATGGGCGTGATGGTAAGTATGGTTTAATTTAGAACATTAAAGAATTGTGTGTTTATTTCAATTAAAGGACTTTATTCTGGGCGTTTGTGTTTTTTTTTAACTTTAACTATGGGGTTAGTAATGGGGGTGTCTTATAGACGCCTCTCCATTACTAACCTGGGCTTGATGTCAGCTGGCATTATAAGCTGACATCAACCACAACCCTATTACCCCACTGCCACCGCTACAGGGCAGTGGGAAGAGCGAGGCTAAGTGCCAGAATTGGCGCATCCTATGGATGCGCCATTTCTGGGGCGGCTGACCGCTGGTGTTACTAGCCTAGGAGGGGGCCAATATTCATGGCACCCTTCCTGGGCTATTAATATCAGCCCCCAGCTGTCTGCCTAGCCTTTGCTAGCTATTAAAATAGGGGGGACCCCACGTCATTTTTTTGGTCGGTCCTCCATTTTAATAGCTAGTAAAGGCTAGGTATTCAGCTGGGGGCTGATATTAGTAGCCTGGGAAGCTCCGTGGGTATTACCCCCTTCCCAGGCTTCAAACATCTGCCCCAGCCGTCTGCTTAACCTCCGCTAGAGACTAAAATTACGGGGAACCCCACGCCAATTTTTTTTTTAATAAATCCTTTATTTTAACACTACATGACAAGTACAGTAATCAACACCATCACTGTACTTATTATATATGTGACTGACATGTTTCTATCTATCTAATCTATGTGTGAAGCTCTATTCTTTCTATTCTAAATTGTTGGGTACCGCTGCTGAATTGCCGGCCGACTTTCTTAAAGAGACGGTGCATGAAAACACTTATTTTTTTTAATAAATCCTTTAACACTAAATGACAAGTACAGTAAGCTGAGCGCTGCCATCCAGCTTGTCATCCTTCAGAGACACTGCAGAGCGCAGGCATTATGGGAACTTCTGATTCCGGTATTCGATATTCTAAAAGAATCGGAACTCAGTATCGGAACTCCGATACCGCGAATATCGGTCGATACCCGATATTTCAGTATCGGAATGCTCAACACTAGCTGTAAGCCATAATCCTCAACATTAACAGAAATAAACACTTGAAATAGATCACTCTGTAATGACTCTATATAATATATGAGTTTCACTTTTTGTACTGAAGAACTGAAATAAATTAACTTTTAGATGATATTCTAATTTAGTGAGATGCACCTGTGTATTGTCAACTGATCATCCAGATTTTATCTTTAAAAAATTATCTGAATTTGTTGTAAAAGAGTTATTTAACAAGTTATAACACTGTTATAATATCCTAAAAATGTATACATTATTTGTGAGTCAAAATACACACATACTGTATATGTATACAAAAATAAGTTTCTTTTAGTAGTTGAAAGTATTTTACTAACTATAGAACCATTGAGCTGGACAGAACTTTTTCCTGTCCTGTCACAAAAAATGTAATAAAAAACCTTGCAGCCCTTATCGTTCAATACTGTTAGTGCACAAACCCATACATGAACAGTCCTGATATCTCATGATTTATAACTTTCCATCTATTATTTTTGAGTAGGCAGTTCCTTTAAAACAGTATTCTGCCAGCACAATAGGTGCTGTTTTACCCTTCACTTTACAGCATTTATTGCTTTAGTCACTGTCCAATGGCAGGACTTCCCTTAACTAAAAGGCTGCATCTCTGTAATGCCTGTATGCATATGACGCGCCCCCTGGGCCGTGGGGTACTCGGTAGCCGGGCCGGTCGAGGCTGGGGGATGTCACGGTGACAGTGACCCGGTCCGTGACCCAGGGAGGTCAATAAAAGGGGAAAAGCAAAAGGGGAATAAAGTTTTTAGAGATAATGTTCGTGACGCCACCTGTGGTATGCGGCTATATGGGGCCGCCGCTGCGGTGCAGATCCTCTGGAGCTGATGGTGACGCAGCAGAGTTGGTTCAGCTCTCCACAGGCAGAGCTTAGCTCCAGGGCAGGATATAGTGATTCTATTAAGTAGATGTTGCTGGTGCTGTGTAGTGCAGGGCTGGTGATGGCGCAACAATTATTCAAGGACACAGTGGGGTGCAGTCTTCAAGGCTTTACTCACAGTTATTAAGTTCCTCAGGTTACACTTTCCGAATTATAACCGCCCACGTTGTCCTGTGTTCACCAAGGAAGGGGTTCAGCAGCTCTCAAGTATTTCAGGAGTACTTAAACGGGACCCCGTTCTATGTTCCTTTCTTGGTCGTCTTCCCTGCGCTGGCTCTCACCCTCCTGCCCTGCGCCTCACAATCAATGTCCCAAGCCGCTAGCCTCGGATCTTGTCGGACGACGTGCAGTCCCCTGGACCCTCTGTGGCCACCTTTTCGGCAATGTAATTGTGGTGGTTGGCAGCTGCACTTTGCAAGTACAGTAGCCTCCGGTTATCTAGCTGAGCCTGGTTGTTCTCCACTAGTTTAGGGGCCGTCCCCTCTGAGGCCTGATCCCTCCACGTCCGTGTAGATTCGGCGCACGGGTGGCTTCCTGCACTTCCGTGCCCCTGGGATCCCCTCTGTCTCTGGAGCCTTCCCTCTGCTCCCGTCCTCTCTCTCTCTCTCTTTCCAGGGCCTCTCTTACTAGGCCCCACTCCTCTCAACTCCTGCTCTAAGCACTGGAGTCAGGAGCCTGGACCTCCTCCACTGCTCTCCTGAGCAGGACTCGACCTGACTGAACTGACTTCCTTCTAGATGGTTCCTTTTCTTCTTATACTCTTCCTGACGGTGCTCCCCTGATCAATTTCCTCCACACACACCCACTACATGGTTCCCCCTCTCTTGGTTAACCCCTTTCCAACCAGGGACAGGGCTCAGCATTGTACACGTGCATCTTGCCCCGCCTGCTGGTCTGGAATGGTGCAGTGTTGGATGCAGGTGGCTGGGTCCCGGGCTGTACTCCTTCCTTACCTGAGAGTGGGGTACCACACCTCTGGGTGAGATGCAGTACCTCTGTGGTGACTGAACCCGCAGGGGCGCCACACATACAGGAAAGCAGGAACAGAAAGACAAGGACTACCCCTCACTACCAGTATGCTTTGTTTCTCTGCAGGTAGAGGAGACTCATCTGCAAGATAGGCAGAAGGGTGACATCTAGTGACACTACACTTTACAGATATTTTGGGAGGTAAGACAACATCATGTTAAATAAAGTAGTTTGCAAATGGTGGATTAAGAACATTATCAATCAAATGAGATTAAGTTGTCTGAAATTACAGTGGCCATTTAAAGGAGTTGTCTGGTTTTAAGCTACAAGTCTGCAGTCACTCTATGTGACTGCAGACTTGTGAATCCTCACATCACGCGCACTTCATGCTGTGAGCATTCTCTATGCCGGCATAGGGAGCGGACGGTCATGCGGTATGCAGACTCCCAGTCATATTGCGACTAGACTGTTTCCAGGTTTGCTCAATACACTTGCATTGAACAAAGCTGCGCCCATCTAATCAGAATGTGGCCAGGAGTATGCATACCGCATACTTGGGGACCGCCTTCTCCCAGTGCCGACACCAAGAACCCTTGCCGTGAGCAGCGTGCAGTGCGAGCGATGTGAGAGTTCACAAGTCTGCAGTCACATTTAGTGACTGCAGACTTGTAGCTTAAGACTGGACAACCCCTTTAAGCTTCAACTCACATAATAAGGATTTATATAGTAACTTTCCTTTCTGGTGGATGTGCTTTTGACTTTGTCTGTATTCTATGGGTGCCTTCACATTCAGTATTTTTGAAAATATGCCACTGTAGATTTTGATGCACTGTTGTAAGCCAAAGCCAAGAGTGAGTCCTTCTTACAGTGGCATGTAAAAGTTTGAGCACCCCTGGTCAAATATACTGTTATTGTGAATAGTTAAGCAAGTTTAAGATGAAATGATCTCTAAAAGGCCGAAAGTTAAAGATGACACATTTCCTTTGTATTTTAAGCAAAAAAAAATATTTTGATCTTTTACATTTTAAAAATTACAAAAAGGAAAATGGGCTGATGCAAAAGTTTGGGCACCCTTGGAGATAACTTTGACCAAGGTTTCAGACCTTAATTAGCCTGTTGAGGTAATGGCTTGTTCACTATCATCGTTAGGAGAGGCCAGGTAATGCAAATTTCCCAGCTTCATAAAAACCCAGCCTCCTCTAACCTTGTGCCAAGAAACACCAGCCATGGGTTCTTCTAAGCAGCAGCCTAGCACTCTAAAAATGAAAATAGTGGAAGCCCACAAAGCAGGAAAAGGCTATAAGAAGATAGCAAAGTGTTTTCAAGTTGCCCTTTCCTCAGTTCAAAATGTAATTAAGGAATGGCAGTTAACAGGAACAGTGGAGGTCAAGATAAGGTCTGGAAGACCAAGCAAAATTTCAGTAAGAGCTTCTTGTAAGATTGCTAGTGAGGTAAATCAGAATCCCCGCTTGACTGCAAAAGACCTTCAGAAGATTTAACAGACTCTGGAGTTGTGGTACATAGTTCTACTGTTCAGAGACAAATAAAGCCTTCAGGGAAGAGTCATCAGAAGAAAATCTCTCCTGCATCCTCACCATAAAATTCAGCATCAGTAGCATGCAAAACAAAAATGGCTGATGCATTTTGGAGACAACTCCTGCGGACCGATAAGGTTAAAATATAACTCTTTGGCCACAATGATCAAAGGTATGCGAGGAGAAAAAAGGGCACAGAATTTCAGGAAAACAACATCTCGCCAACCATTAATCATGGGGGTGGATCAATCATGTTTTGGGGTTGTGTTGTAGCCAATGGCACGGGGAACATTTCACTGGTAGATTCAATGAAATTTCAACAAACTCTTGATGCAAACATAACACGATATATAAAAAAGCTGAAGTTGAAAAGAGGATGGCTTCTACAAATGGATAATGATCCTAAACACACGTCCAAATCCACAATCGACTACCTCAAAAGGCGCAAACTGAAGGTTTTACAAAGACCATCACAGTCCCCTGATCTGAACATCATTGAAAATCTGTGGCTAGACCTCAAAATAGCAGTGCATGGAAGACGACCCATGAATCTCACAGAACTGGAAGAATTTTCCAAAGAAGAATGGATTAAAATCCCTCAAACAAGGACTGAAAGACTCTTGTCTGGCTACAAAAAAACGTTTACAAGTTGTGATACTTTCAAAAAGGGGGTGCTAATAGGTACTAAGCATGCAGGGTGCCCAAATATTTGCATCTTCCTTTTTGTATTTTTAAAATGTAAACAATGAAAATATATAAATATTTTTGCCTAAAATACAAAGGAAATGTGTGATCTTTAACTTTAGCTCTTTTACAAATCATTTTCTCTTCAACTTGCTTAACTGCTCACAATAACAGTAATTTTGACCAGGGGTGCCTAAACTTTTAAATGCCACTGTATATATTTCCCACTCCTTTTGAATCCACTCCTAATTTAGGCTCAAAAATTATCTTCAAAAACTTCAGTGTCAGTTAAATAAAAAAAAACTATCTATGAACAAAACCACCCTCAGGTTGGAAACACACATTCAGTTTTTGTTCATTCTTTGTGCCAAAGTCTGGAGTGCATCCAAAAAAAAAGGAAAAAAAAAAAAAAAAGAATGATACTTCTCTCTTTTGTCTTCACTTATGTGTTTGGCTCAAAAACTGCATTTGTGATTCCAGCCTCTTTAGAAATTTTCTATTAATGACATAAGTTACATTGCTTCTCTAGAAGACATATTATCACCAAACAGCAATTATTCAAATTTAGTATGCAGAAATAATAGTTCACATATATTCGTACGTGTGCACAAATATCCAATAAAAATTATAACAACTGCCAGTAGTTTTTACATTTAGAACAAAATTGCAATAAACTCAGCATAATTTCCATGATCTGTCACACATACTTTGATGGAACCACGTTTCAAAAATCTGGCAAATTCACATAATTTAAAGCAAGAAGCCTGGCAAAAAGGACAAAAGAAAACTCAAATCCTTGATGACATATCTCTTATTTCAGACCTTATTCACACTGATGTAGCAACATTCATAATCTTCTCTAGAACATAGCAAACAAATGCTGACGAATGTTAATGAAATTAATACGTTATGTCAGGTCCCCAGTGGGGACTGTGGTATATTTCTCATGAAAAATGAAGTCTAAAAGTTGTGTATATATAGATATATGTATGCGTGTGTGTATATTTATGTGTATAAGTACATGCAAGTACCTATGTGTATATATATATATTGTATATCCAGTATGTATTTGTGTTTGTATGTGCTTGTGTTTATATTTAGGTGTTTATCAGTGTGCACTTATGGGTGTAATTGGATGTGCATCTTTGTTGTGTGTGTTCTTGTATTAGAATATCGACATACAGTAAAGGCTAAAACAGAATAAACAGTAGAATAAAACAAGAAAAAGTGGTATAAAGTCATTTACACATGCAGTAAACCAATCTCTTACCTGTAATAATAAACTCGGTTCTTCATGATATTTTCAACAACCTTAAGCAAATTTTCCCAGCATTAAACAAGAGTTCAATTTGCCCCCCTAGAAAAAAAGTTTCCATTACTATTTAGCAACACTGTCTAATTTTGCTGTCTTCATGCAGTATCAGTTTCTGGTTCCACTATGATGTGACATGATATAATGTGACTTCTTTCAGTTCTACCTTGACTTCCCATTCCTTCCCTATATATTCTTTACAGTGAACATAAAATATATATTTATGGATTTAAAATGCTTTACCGTATGATTGTCTTTCTTTCAGGCTTAAGTGGCATGTTATTAGTTAGTTAGGTCATAAATCCATTTGGCCTTTTCTACAATTCATGTGGAAGTGGTTGTGTGACTGACAATAAAAATATAATGGACAGCATATTGGTCAATGGGAAATAAATTATTAACCGCTGTTTTATGACTGTGTTTCCTGAACAATTACACCAGCTGCATCCTACATAAAATAGAAATGCTCATGTAATGTTACCTTGGAACATGCTTTATAACAGGGGATTATTGCGTAATTGGAAGCCCTTCAACAAAAGTCCTCCTGCTTTACCTTTAAACTGCTGAAAATCCCAGAAAATCAGGAGGGATTAGGCAGAATTTAGCAAGGAGAGAAAGGCATTTGCCATAAAACCAAGAAGGTGTTTCAGTTTGGTGCTGACCCATAATTCTAACTGGCTGGAAACATTCTTTACATCCCACAAAACACATGTTTTAAATTAAGCGGCAGCAGATCAGGCTCAAAAACACAGTTATTTTACACTACCCTACTGGAAAACATTAATTTGTTAATGGCTTTCTTGCTTTATTGGTATAAAAATATCTCTCACGGAGATCTCCAGCAGTCAGGACCAAGGTTTAGCTGGTTTATAATTCAGATTGTTGTTTGTTGGTAAATTCTGGTATAAATAATATACAATTTGTACATTTGATTGCACTTAATATATGGTTTGTTTACATTTTTGAAAATCTGATTAATGAGGAGTAGGAATGAGCGGACCCGTGGAAGTTGGGGTTGATCGGGTTTGGCCAAAGTTTAGTAAAAAGTTTGATTCAGGTACCCAAACTTGACTCTGAGCTCCATAGAAGCCAATGGGGACCCAAACTTTGGTGCTGTAAAATGGCTGTAAAATAGTGGTAGTAAGGAGTAGGGGGCTGCAAAAGCAAGCAAAATGGGGGTAAGAGCAGGATTCCTTGCAAACAAATGTGGATAGGAGATTGTGAGCCCTCGCGGGCTGGGTCCTCGCTCCTCCTGTACCAGTCGCTGTCACATTGTGTTCAAGATTATTGTAATTGTTCTTGTATTATACCCCTTTTTCACATGTAAAGCGCCATGGAATAAATGGCGCTATAATAATAAATAATAATAATAATAATAGGAAAATGATGGATGGATGGATGGATAGATAGATACATAGATAAGCAAAAGAATAAAGGTGCAGCACTAGCAAAAAATGGAAAAATAGGTGCTAGGCCTCCTCACTAGGGATGAAACTTTGCCACTTTGACATGGGTCAATAAAAGCACCATATAGTTGATCTTTTGGAGTGCTGCCTCTATCTTTTTAGATAGATAGATAGATAGATAGATAGATAGATGTCCTGTAGATATTTATTGTCACAAGTCCCCTACATATAATAAACTAGCACCCTTTAGTGCCTTTCATGTTAGAACCTTGCTGTTAGGTTTTTTTTCCTTTGCTGGTCACATGACCTTGTTGGCCTATTTAGTCCTGCTCCGCCCTTCTGGCTTTGCTGGACTTCATTGTATATCTACTTTCTAGCTAGCCTGTGCTCTGTATCTAACTCTGTTAGTTTGCTTGGTCTACGGACCTCTATGTTCTATCTATTTTGTTTGTTCGTCTGTCTGCTACTATTTCTGTTAAGAGGTGTCCCATATTCCTCCCAGTCCTTAGTACTTGTAGGGATTCCCTCCCCACATCTATAGGTCTTCGTACAGACTAGATTAGGACTTTAGCAGGTCTGATCGCAGGATCAGGTTCCCTGTTACATCGTAGGGATTCAGCTGAGTCTCATAGTAGGGACAGATCTCCTCTCTTTCCTTAGCTTTGGTAGCAGAACATAACAGTAAGTCCAGCCAGCAAATTCTCTAAGGAAAGATTTTTCTGTTCCATCATGGTGTCGGTTCAGGATTTGGCTCATCGCCTGCAGGGACTCTCTCTGGAGGTGGCCGAGCTCCGTCAGCACGTGAGTAACTGTCCTGGAGCACATTTCTTGGAGCCTAAGGTATGTTTGCCGGATTTATTTTTTGGTGAACACCGAGAATTTTTTTCATTTAAAAATGCTTGCTTATTGTATTTTCGTTTGAGACCTAAGTCCTCTGGGGATGAATCCCAGCGCGTAGGGTTCATAATGTCACTTTTGCGCAAAGAGCCTCAGGAGTGGGCCTTTTCTTTGCAACCTAGTGATTCATGCTTCAGATCAGTGGATAGTTTTTTTTCTGCTTTGGGACTATTATATGATGATCCTGACCGTGTCGCATCAGCTGAGACTGAGTTGAGACGTCTAAAACAAGGATCGGGTAATGTGGAAAAATATTGTACACATTTTCGTCGTTGGTCCACTCAAACAGGGTGGAACGATTCTGCTCTGAAAAGTCTATTTCTTGCTGGGCTCAGTGAAAGGGTTAAAGACCTGCTAATTGCTTATCCTACACCTGAAGATTTGCAACAGGCTATGCAATTAGCTATACGGGTGGATAGAAGACTGCGTGCTAGGGTTAATGAGAGCAAATCCTCTGCTATGTCAGTTTCTGGTTATGATAATGTGTGTACTAACAGTGGTGAACCGATGGAGATTGGATCGGTGGCACCTCACTCTCAAGAAAAAGACCGTCGTTTTTCGCATGGCTTGTGTTTCTATTGCGGAAAATCTGGTCATTTGATTAAAGGCTGTGAGCTTCGTATGAAGAAAGAAAAAAAAATGGTCAGTCACGCCCGTATTGCCTGTTTAAATTCCAAGGGTATATTTTTAGCTGCTTCCACGATTGCTCAGGAAAAATTTATGGAATTTCGGGTGTTTGTTGATTGCGGGTCTACACTGAATGTAATTGATGGGGGATTCGTGGAAAAACTCAATTTAAAACCTGAACCTTTGTCATTCCCCATTGCTGTGGTTTCTGTGGATGGCTCCCCTTTGAAGAATATTACTCTCAAGGTCAGTGAATTTCCTCTCACTATTAATGGTGTTCACCATGAGAAATTGGATTTGGTAGTGTTGAATAACTTGCCTTCTCCAGTAATATTGGGTTTGCCCTGGTTAAAATTTCACAATCCTGTACTGGATTGGTCTACCAGTGAAATTAAATCCTGGAGCCATAAATGTTATGACAAGTGTTGTAACGGGCGTATTGCAGCTTTGGATAGGGGAGAATTGCCTGTTCCTATTCAGGATTTTTGGAGAGTTTTTTCTGAGAAGGAATCGCAGGTTTTGCCTCCCCATAGAGACTATGATTGTTCTATTGAATTTGTCCCTGGAGCGACTCTTCCTAAGAGTCGTTTATTTAACCTTACTATTCCTGAGAGGAAGGCTTTGGAGGAATACATACAGACAAGCTTGGCCGCCGGTCACATTAGGCCCTCTAAGTCTCCTGTGGCGGTTGGATTTTTTTTTGTAAAAAAAAAAGGACGGCGGTTTGCGTCCTTGTCTGGATTTTCGTGAGATTAACAAAATTACGGTACGCAATCCTTACCCACTGCCATTGATTCCTGATCTGTTTAACCAGTTATTGGGGGCCAAGTGGTTCTCTAAAATTGACCTTAAGGGGGCATACAATCTGTTGCGCATGAAGGAGGGTGATGAATGGAAGACTGCTTTTAACACTCCTGTGGGTCATTTTGAGAATCTGGTTATGCCTTTTGGTCTTACTAATGCTCCTGCATTTTTTCAGAATCTGATTAATGACATCCTTAGACCTTTGATCGGTAAAAATGTGGTTGTGTATTTGGATGACATTTTGATTTATTCGCCAGATCTGAAGTCTCATTGGCGGAGCGTGCGTGAGGTATTACAGTTATTAATGGACAATTCGCTTTTTGCTAAGCTGGAGAAATGTGAGTTCGCTGTACAGAGAATTAGTTTTTTGGGCTACATTATCTCCAGCAAAGGTTTTGAGATGGATCCGGTTAAGGTTCAGGCTGTGCAGGAATGGCCTAGGCCTATTGGTTTGAAATCGATACAGAGGTTTTTGGGTTTCGCCAATTACTATAGAAAGTTCATAAAAAATTTTTCTAGTATTGTCAAACCTCTGACTGATCTCACCAGGAAAGGTGCTGATGCGGTTCAGTGGTCTTCTGAGGCCATTGAAGCTTTTGTGTATCTCAAGGAGAGGTTCACCTCTGCTCCCATCCTTATGCAGCCTGATGTTACTAGGCCGTTTTTGGTTGAGGTTGATGCTTCCTCTGTGGGGGTTGGCGCAGTATTGTCTCAGGATAACGGGGATGGATTACATCCCTGTGCCTTTTTTTCAAAAAAATTTTCGGAGACTGAATTGAATTACGATATTGGTAATCGGGAATTATTGGCTATTAAACTCGCATTTGAACACTGGCGCCACTTCTTGGAAGGTGCGGAATTTCCCGTTCAGGTTCTTACGGATCATAAAAATCTGATATATCTTGATGCTGCCAAGCGCCTGAATGCCCGTCAGGCTAGGTGGGCACTGTTTTTCTCGCGGTTTAATTTCTCCGTTACTTACATCCCTGGTACTAAGAATGTTAAGGCGGATGCCTTGTCTCGCAGTTTTTCTCCCATAGTCGGTGCTGAGAAAGAGGAAAACATTTTACAAGAAGGTGTTGTGATAGCTGCTTTAGACTCCGTTTTGGAAGATGAGATTCTTAAAGCTCAGGAGAATGCCCCATCTAACACTCCTCATGGGAGGTTGTTTGTGCCTGAGACCTTTAGGAGAGATTTGTTTGTTGAGTGTCACGAATCTCGGTTGGCAGGTCATCCCGGAATCTCTGAGACCAAGAGACTGGTGGGTCGCAGTTTTTGGTGGCCTGGATGGCAGAAGGAAGTCATTAAGTGGGTGCGCCAATGTACTATATGTGCTAGATCTAAGTCCTCACATACTCCTGCTGCGGGGTTGCTTTGTCCTTTGGAGGTCCCCAGTGCTCCTTGGACACATTTGGCTATGGACTTTATAACTGACCTTCCCCCCTCTGAGGGTTTTACTGTCATCTGGGTGGTCGTGGACCGTTTTAGCAAGATGTGTCACTTGGTTCCCTTCGTCAAACTGCCCTGCGCTAAAACTCTCGCTAAGGCCTTTGTCAAGGAAATTGTCAGACTTCATGGCGTTCCTACTGACATTGTTTCTGATAGGGGTCCTCAGTTCGTGGCTCGTTTTTGGCGTGCCTTTTGTTACAGGTTGGGAATTCATTTGTCGTTTTCGTCCGGATATCATCCTGAATCTAATGGCCAGACAGAAAGGAAAAACCAGGATGTTGAGCAGTTCTTGCGTTGTTTTGTGGCAGACAATCAAGAGGGGTGGTCTGAGTTTCTGCCACTTGCCGAATTTGCTCTGAACAATCATACATCTTCTTCTGCTGGTTGTTCGCCTTTTTTTTGTTGTTCTGGGAGACATCCGTCGTTTGGGTCGTTCTCCAAGTTGGGATCTGCCGTGCCTGAGGAGGAGAATTTTTCCGGTGATTTGGAAAGAGTTTGGACGGATGTGCGTGGTAATCTTCAGGAGGCCAACAGAAAATCTAAAGACTACTTTGATAGGAAACGACAGGAGGTTTTGTTCGCTGTTGGTGACATGGTTTGGTTGTCCTCTAGGAATCTGCGGTTGAGGATTCCTTCTAAGAAATTGGGTCCCAAGTTTGTAGGGCCCTTTAAGGTGCTTCAGGTTGTCAACCAATCTGTTGTTAGGTTGGAGGTTCCTACCTCCTGGAGAATTAATCCGGTCTTTCATGTCTCTCTGTTAAAAAAAGCTGTTGTGTCGGATGGTGACGCCTCTGCCTCTGTTCCTCCGGTGGTGGAGGACGGGGAATATGAAATTTCTCGCATCCTTGACTCTAGACGGTATAGAGGTAGTTTGCAGTATCTTGTGGCCTGGAAAGGTTTCGGACCCGAGGATAACTCTTGGGTGAGGTCAGATGATGTTTCCGCGTCCAGACTTATCAGAGCGTTTCACAGGAGATTTCCTGATAAGCCTGGTCCTAGGGGATCCGGAGGATCCTCTTAGAAGGGGGGGTACTGTTAGAACCTTGCTGTTAGGTTTTTTTTCCTTTGCTGGTCACATGACCTTGTTGGCCTATTTAGTCCTGCTCCGCCCTTCTGGCTTTGCTGGACTTCATTGTATATCTACTTTCTAGCTAGCCTGTGCTCTGTATCTAACTCTGTTAGTTTGCTTGGTCTACGGACCTCTATGTTCTATCTATTTTGTTTGTTCGTCTGTCTGCTACTATTTCTGTTAAGAGGTGTCCCATATTCCTCCCAGTCCTTAGTACTTGTAGGGATTCCCTCCCCACATCTATAGGTCTTCGTACAGACTAGATTAGGACTTTAGCAGGTCTGATCGCAGGATCAGGTTCCCTGTTACATCGTAGGGATTCAGCTGAGTCTCATAGTAGGGACAGATCTCCTCTCTTTCCTTAGCTTTGGTAGCAGAACATAACATTTCATGTGGCACTAAAGGGTGTTTTTAGCCTTATTTAACCAATTAAATAAATACATTAAAAAAAAAGGATGTGGAGTCCCCCCTATTTGTAATAACCAGCTAAAGGAAAGCAGACAGATGCAGGCTGCTATTTTTAGTCTGAGAAGAGGCCAATAACCATGGACCTTCCCAGCCTATTAATATTAGCCCGCAGCTGTCTGCTTTGTCTTTGTTAGTAATAAAAAATGGGAGGAACCTAAAAAAATTACGTGGGGTCCCCCCTATTTTTAATAACCAGCTAAGGCTAAGCAGACAGCTGCAGGATGATATTAATAGGCTGGGAAGGTCAATGGATATTGGCCCCTTCCCAGACTAATAAAACCAGCCATCAGCCACCCCAGAAATGCCACATCCACTAGATGCGCCAATTCTGGCGCTTAGCCTCAGCTCTTCCCGATTGCCCAGGTGCGCTGGCAATCGGGGTAATGGTTTTGGGGTAGATGTCAGCAGCCATTGACCAAAAAAATGAAAATGTTATGGGTCTCAGAAAATGGCGCACAATCAACAAACATTTCTTTTACACATTTCTGATTCTTTTTTACAACACTAAAATAATAATAAAGAAAAGTTTGGCAACGCCATAATTTTACTAACCTGAATAATCATGATGTCTTTTTTACCACACAATATACGCCGTAAAAACAATTCCCAAAAACAGTGTCAGAATTGCGTGTTTTTCACAGTTTCGTTGCACTTTAAAAAAATTTCCCGTGCTCTAGTACAATCTGTGGTAAATTGAATGGTGTCATTCAAAAGTACATCTTGTCCTGCCAAAAAAAGCCCTCATACATCTACATGGACCAAAAAATTAAAAAGGTATGGCCCTTGGAAGAAAGGGAGCAAAAAACGAAAAAGCAAAAATGGAAATTAGTCATGTAGGGAAGGGGTTGAAGATGCTCTGAATTTATCAAACATCATGTTGTAATCTTATAAAAATGGCGCATGGAGGCAAATTTCCAGTTCCAGTTATAGTCTGTACAGGGTCATTAGACTTACCTCCAGCATTATCATTTATTTCTTTATTAATTATGTATCAATATTCATTCTAGAATGCAGTACATGGGGAGAAAGAGTTTATCCCCTTCACGACTTTGGATGTATAGGTATGTCCAAGGTTGTGTCCTTGATTTGATGTGGGCTGATCTGACCAGCTGTCATGTGCCTCTAACAGCTTCGGGTGGCTCTGTTAACCAGTTAAATGCCACTGACAGCGTCATTTAACATGCGCTGGCTGCAAGCTCGTCACAAGACCCGCCCATCGACGCCCCCATCACATGATCTCGGTGCACCGATGGGTTGTCATAACAGCCGGGGATCTACAGAAGACCCCCGTGCCTGTCATTGTGAATCTCCTATGAACGCCAGCCCGTAGCCGGCATTCATAGGAGATCGTGATTTCTGCTACACATAGCAGGACTGAAAACCTGCTATGTGTAGCACAGGTGATCGGATGATCACAGCTTCAAGTCTCCTAAGAGGACTATTGATGCCAGTAAAAAGTAAATAAAAAGTTTTAAAAAATATAAAAAAATATTAAAAAACACGACAGTTCAAATCATCCCCCTTTTGCGCCATTCAAAACAAAACAATAAAAAAAATACACATATTTGGTATCGCTGAGTTCAGAAATGTCCAATCTATCAAAATATAAAGTATATTAATCTGATTGGTAAATGGCGTACCGAGAAAAAAAATCAAAACGCCAGATTTACGTTTTTTTAGCCACCGCAACATTGGGATAAAATGCAATAACAGGCAATCAAAATATCGTATCTGCCCAAAAATTGTATCAATAAAAACGTCAGCTCGGCATGCAAAAACTAAGCCTTCACCGGGCCCCAGATCACAAAAAATTGAGACGCTACAGGCCTTGGAAAATTTTCTTACAAATTTTGGATTTTTTTTTCACCACTTAAATAAAAAGGAACCTATACATGTTTGGTATCTGTGTACTTACTCATAATGACCTGGAAAATCATATAGCCAGGTCAGTTTTAGCATTTAGTGAACTTGGTAAATATAAAACCCAAAAAACAATTGTGAGATTACACATGTTTTTTGCAATTTCACCTCACTTGGAATTTTTTTTCTGTTTTCCAGTATGCCATATGGTAAAATTAATGGTGTCATTCAAAAGTAAAACTTTTCCCACAAAAAACAGCCCTGATATGGCTATATTGATGGAAAAATAGAAAAAGTTATGGCTCTTGGAAGAATGGGAGCAAAAAAAAAAGAAAGAGCAAAAACAATGGTGGTGAAGGGGTTAAAGCAAATCTTTCACCAGATTTCATGAGATAAACAGTTTGCATCATAAATTAGATGTCCTGGATCTGATGAGACATGTGTACTTACTTTGAAAATCCATGACAGACTGGCCATAAAATCATTTTTTTTAAACTGAATCAGGCAAAAGAGTAAAAGATCTCATAATTCTAAGCATACATGAGCTCATTCATTCTCCTGCTGGACTCAAGCTTTCAAAAAGAAATATACAGTCTCTCTGACTTACAAAGCAAATACACAAGCTTCATCAGGTCTAAGATGTCTATTTAATAATGAATACAGTTTATATTGTGTGACATTAAAGGGAAGCTGTCACCTGAAAAAAACTATTAACCTGCAGATAAGGGGTTAATCTACAGGTGAATAGTGTTCTGGACCTGCACGGCGCCAGCACTTAGACCCCCGCTGTTGGGAAGAAATTAACTTTATTCCTCCCGGCAGCATTCCGGCTTCAGTCACAGGGGAGGCGCAGGTGCCAGTTCAGTCACCGCTCTGTGTATAGAGAGCGGCGGACGTAAGCGCCACCCCCGGCACTGACTGACAGCCAGCCATAATGGTCAGATGCTCAGAGTCTGATCAGAGTGTGATTAGCATAATATGACCGATTTTCTCGGATGAGAGAAAATACGGTTGTGTGACCCTAGCCTTAGGCATAGTCTAAAGCCATGTACTTTAATGGGTTACAGGTTGTAGTGCCGGCGTCCCTGCCCTCTGCTAGGCAGGGACGCTGCTCCTCTCACCGCTCTGCTCCGTGCCCGGCTTCCTCCCCCCGCTCTGCTGTCAGCGCGCGCTCCGTCCCGGCGTCCTCCTCCTGCTCTGCTCTCAGCGCGCGCTCCTTCCCGGCCCCTGTGCTTAGGGCGCGCGCGCGCGCGCTCCCCTCCTCTTAAAGGGGCCGCGCGCGCCGCCCTAAAGAGTCCCCGGCCAATGGCCGGAGGACTTCATCATATATAAGGCACCTCCTCCAAAATGGAGGTGCCCGAGCAATGTTGTTTGCACCTGTGTCTCACCTGTGCTTCAGCCCTCAGGTCCCGTTGCCAGTTACCTGCCAGTTTCCTGCTAGTTACTTGCCAGTTACCTGCCAGTTTCCTGCTAGTTACCTGCCAGTACCTGCCAGTTACCTGCCTGATTCCTGCCTGAATACTTGTTACCTGTCTGCCAGTCTGAGGTCCGACGGTCTGCCTTACTTCTCCTGTCAGTCTGTCTAAGGACCAGCCTGCCCGCTCACCTGGGAGCGCATGTCAGCTACCTGCCTGCTTGCCTGAGGTCCGACGGTCTGCCTTACTACTCCGGTCAGTCTGTCTATGGACCAGCTTGCCCGCTCACCTGGGAGCGCTTCTCCGTTATCTGCCATATCTTGCAATCCGGCGGCTCCGCTGCTCACTAATACTATGGTATCCTACCCCGGACCCCGGCTTTCTGCACCTCCTCGCTTCGGAGGCGACCCCGTCCAGGCTCGGGGCTTCTTGAATCAGTGCACCCTGCATTTTGAACTTTTGTCCTACCAGTTTAACTCCGACCGGGCCAAAATTGCCTTCATCATGTCCCATCTCACCGGGGAGGCCCTGGCCTGGCTGAATCCTCTATGGGAGAGAGGAGACCCCCTGGTGTCCAACTTGCCTGCTTTTCTCACGGCTTTCCGGAAAGTCTTCGACGAACCCGGACGGAAGACCTCATCTGCATCATCGTTGCTACGCCTCCGTCAGGGGAGTCTCACCGTGGGCCAATATGCCATACGGTTCCGTACCCTTGCCTCGGAGCTGGCCTGGGATAACGACGCTCTGGTTTCCGTCTTCTGGGAGGGTCTGTCCGGCCGTATTAAAGATGAACTTGCCGGTCGGGACATTCCTACCACTCTCGATGACTTAATAACTCTTGCCACCCGAATTGACCTACGGTTTCAGGAGCGTGCCAAAGAGGTCACCCGTGAGAGAAGGATTCCACGTTTAGCTCCTACTTTCCAGAAACCCGTCATTCCCTCCATCTCTCCCCAGGTACACTCTCCTGAGCCTATGCAGGTCGACCAGACCAAGATGGACAAAACCCGTCAGGACTCACGCCGTGCCGAGGGGAGCTGCTTCTACTGTGGCAGTAAGGAGCACCGGATCCGTGCCTGCCCGGAGAGGTCGGGAAACGCCTGTGTCTAGGTTCGCTCAGAGAGGTCCACCTAGACAAGAATAAATCCTCTCCATCCCTGCTGTTGTCAGTTTCGATCATCTACGGGGAGAACCGTTATTTCGAACTAGCCCAACTTGACTCTGGAGCAGCCGGGAACCTTATTTCACAGTCCCTGGTTGAGAAATACCGCATCCCCACCAAACCTCTGGCTGTACCCTTGTCTGTCGCTGCCGTGGATGGGGGCCTCTTACCTCGCCCCATTCAACTCATCACCGAATCCATTACCCTGCAGGTGGGAATGCTGCATTCTGAAAGTATCTCCTTTCATGTTCTGCCTGGACTCTCTCACGCCCTCTTGCTAGGTCTGCCCTGGCTCCAGAGACATGCACCCGTGCTAGACTGGCAAACCGGAGAGGTCCTTCGCTGGGGACAAGACTGTCATAAGACTTGCCTGGTTCCCGTCCATCCCGTTCGTCCCTCTCCTACCCCAGCTAATCTACCTGGGCTTCCGATTCCTTATTGGTCTTATGCAGATGTCTTTAATAAAAAGGAGGCAGAGACATTACCACCACATAGACCATACGACTGTCCCATCGATCTGCTACCCGGTACTACTCCTCCCCGTGGGCGTATCTATCCTTTATCCGCTGCTGAGACCCGGTCAATGTCCGAATATATTGAGGAGAATCTGGCCAGAGGATTCATCCGGAAATCTACCTCCCCGGCGGGAGCAGGCTTCTTTTTCGTCAAAAAGAAGGACGGCTCTCTCCGTCCCTGTATAGACTATAGAGGCCTAAACCTGATCACGGTGAAGAATAAGTACCCCCTTCCGCTCATTCCAGAATTATTTGATCGTCTGAGGGGGGCTAGGATCTTCACCAAACTGGACCTTCGTGGGGCGTACAACCTGGTTCGTATTCGTCAGGGGGATGAATGGAAGACGGCATTCAACACCCGGGACGGCCACTATGAATACCTGGTAATGCCCTTTGGTCTCTGTAACGCTCCTGCCGTCTTTCAAGAGTTGGTCAATGACATCTTCCGGGACCTTCTCTACTCCTGCGTAGTGGTGTACCTGGACGACATCTTGGTCTTCTCTCCGGATCTCCAGACTCACCGGAGGGACGTTCGTCAGGTCCTGCTCAGGCTAAGGCAGAACCATCTCTACGCTAAATTTGAGAAGTGCCTCTTTGAGCAGACCTCGCTTCCGTTTCTGGGCTACATTATCTCTCAGACCGGCCTTCAAATGGATCCTGAGAAACTGTCTGCCATCGAGAAATGGCCCCGACCGGAGGGGTTGAAGGCCATTCAGCGTTTCCTGGGCTTCGCCAACTACTACCGCCTCTTCATACCACACTTCTCTTCCCGGACGGCCCCAATTTCTGCGCTCACCCGTAAAGGTACTAATCCCAAAGAGTGGCCACCCGAAGCAGAGGAGGCCTTTCTTTCCCTTAAACAGGCCTTCTCTTCCGCCCCGGTGCTGCATCGCCCAGATGGCAACAAGCAGTTCTTCCTGGAAGTTGACGCCTCCTCCTCTGGAGCCGGAGCGGTACTTACTCAAAAATCATCTTCCGGGAGGATGGTAACTTGTGGCTTCTTCTCTAAACTCTTCTCCTCCTCTGAGCGCAACTATTCCATAGGAGACCGAGAGTTATTGGCCATCAAACTGGCATTGGAGGAGTGGCGTTACCTGCTCGAGGGGGCTCTTCACCCGGTAATAATTTACACTGACCACAAGAACTTGGCTTACCTCCAGCATGCCCAGAGACTTAACCCGCGCCAAGCCCGGTGGTCCTTGTTTTTTGCTCGTTTTGATTTTGTCCTTCATTTTCGCCCGGCTGACAAAAACGTCAAGGCGGATGCCTTGTCTCGATCCTTTCTGGTGTCTGATCTCGAGGAGGATCCGAAACATATCATCGATCCCGCCAGAGTAATGCAGGTGGCTCCCGTGAGTCTAAATCGTCTTCCTCCTGGTAAGACGTTCGTACCAGTACCTGATCGGGAGAAGATTCTACACTGGGGTCATTCGTCTAAACTAGCTGGCCACGCCGGTCAGAAAAAGACCCTCCAGCTTATTACCCGGCACTACTGGTGGCCTAACCTGCACAAGGATGTAATAGACTTTGTTTCTGCCTGTGTGTCCTGCGCCCGCAATAAAGTTCCGAGACACCTGCCGGCCGGCCGCCTCCTACCTCTGCCAGTACCTGCTGCCCCCTGGCAGCATATAGCGATGGACTTCATTACTGATCTGCCTGTCTCTGCCGGTTGTACGGTCATTTGGGTGGTCGCTGACCGCTTCTCCAAGATGGCTCACTTCATTCCACTGCCAGGTCTTCCGTCTGCACCCGAGCTGGCTAAAGACTTTATCCGCCACATCTTCCGTCTTCATGGCCTGCCCCGTCACATCGTGTCGGATCGTGGGGTACAGTTCACTTCCCGTTTCTGGAGAGCCACTTGTAAATTGCTGGACGTCACCCTGGACTTCTCCTCCGCTTACCACCCACAGTCTAATGGTCAAGTGGAGCGGATCAATCAGAACCTGACCAGTTACCTTCGGCACTTCGTTAATGCCCACCATTCTGACTGGGTGGATCTCCTGCCATGGGCCGAATTCTCGTACAACAATCACGAGAGCGAGTCTTCCTCCAAATCCCCGTTTTTTGTAGTCTACGGTCAGCATCCTCGGATCCCGTTTCCCGTCTCCACCTCGGCGGACAATCCGGCTGCGGAATCTCTTGTTAACAAATTTTCCTCCATATGGGAGAGTACCCGGTCCGCACTTCTTCTGTCATCCGAGCGTATGAAAAGACACGCTGACAAAAAACGTCTGGACCCTCCTCAATTCCGCCCTGGGGATAAAGTCTGGCTCTCGTCCAAATATGTCCGGCTCAAGATCCCTTCCTATAAGTTAGGGCCTCGGTTCATCGGCCCACTGGAGGTCATCAGTCAGATCAACCCGGTGGCCTATAAATTGAAACTCCCGGCCAACTTACGGATCCCTAACTCCTTCCATGTGTCTCTCCTCAAACCTGTGGTACTTAACTCTTTTTCCAAGTCTACAGGTACGCCTCCTGCTCCGGTTTCTGCTGTGGACGAGTTTGAGGTAGAGAACATTCTTGCCACCAAAAGGGTAAGAGGAAAGACCTTTTTCCTGGTAGATTGGAAGGGGTTTGGTCCTGAGGAGAGAACGTGGGAGCCCCGGGAGAACATCCATGCCCCTCTCATCCTAGCTAAATTTCTGTCTGGCCTAAAAAAGGGGGGGCCTAAAGGGGGGGGTACTGTAGTGCCGGCGTCCCTGCCCTCTGCTAGGCAGGGACGCTGCTCCTCTCACCGCTCTGCTCCGTGCCCGGCTTCCTCCCCCCGCTCTGCTGTCAGCGCGCGCTCCGTCCCGGCGTCCTCCTCCTGCTCTGCTCTCAGCGCGCGCTCCTTCCCGGCCCCTGTGCTTAGGGCGCGCGCGCGCTCCCCTCCTCTTAAAGGGGCCGCGCGCGCCGCCCTAAAGAGTCCCCGGCCAATGGCCGGAGGACTTCATCATATATAAGGCACCTCCTCCAAAATGGAGGTGCCCGAGCAATGTTGTTTGCACCTGTGTCTCACCTGTGCTTCAGCCCTCAGGTCCCGTTGCCAGTTACCTGCCAGTTTCCTGCTAGTTACTTGCCAGTTACCTGCCAGTTTCCTGCTAGTTACCTGCCAGTACCTGCCAGTTACCTGCCTGATTCCTGCCTGAATACTTGTTACCTGTCTGCCAGTCTGAGGTCCGACGGTCTGCCTTACTTCTCCTGTCAGTCTGTCTAAGGACCAGCCTGCCCGCTCACCTGGGAGCGCATGTCAGCTACCTGCCTGCTTGCCTGAGGTCCGACGGTCTGCCTTACTACTCCGGTCAGTCTGTCTATGGACCAGCTTGCCCGCTCACCTGGGAGCGCTTCTCCGTTATCTGCCTGCTTGCCAGCCCGGAGGCTCCGTTGTCACGTGCTGTGACCACCAGCTATCTCAGAGACTCTTGCCCGCTCACCTGGGAGCGCATCTCCGTTACCTGCCTGCTTGCCAGCCCGGAGGTCCCGTTGTCACGTGCGGTGACCATCAGCTATTCCAGAGACTCTTGCCCGCTCACCTGGGAGCGCATCTCCGTTACCTGCCTGCTTGCCAGCCCGGAGGTCCCGTTGTCACGTGCGGTGACCATCAGCTATTCCAGAGACTCTCGCTTGCTCACCTGGGAGCACACATCTACCACCTGCCTGCTAGCCTACCCGGAGGCTCTGCCATCACAGGTCGTACCTACCCCTTACCCAGAGACTGCCCTGATCACTTGCCGTAACTCCCTGTCCGTTCACCCAGAGACTGCCACCCGCTCCCTTACAAGGGCCGCCCCCTTGTATAGTAGCTCAGAGGTTCCGCCTCCCGGACCCGTTACAGTCCGCCTCCCGGACCCGTTACACAGGTAATGGTTTATTTTCCTTCCAATGGCACTAGAATTTTTTGACTGCAGTCAGGTTTACCTTCAATGACCTACAAGTCTATATTAAGTTTTCCCCTTTAAATTGACAACTTAATAGGACTGATTCATTTTCTAGAGGAACTTATACATACAGTTAGGTCCATATATATTTGGACAGAGACAACATTTTTCTAATTTTGGTTCTAGACATTACCACAAGGAATTTTAAACAAAACAATTCAGATGCAGTTGAAGTTCAGACTTTCAGCTTTCATTTGAGGGTATCCACACTAAAATTGGATGAAGGGTTTAGGAGTTTCAGCTCCTTAACATGTGCCACCCTGTTTTTAAAGGGACCAAAAGTAATTGGACAATTGACTCCAAGGCTATTTCATGGACAGGTGTGGGCAATCCCTTCGTTATGTCATTGAAGTAAACATGCGGTCAAAGGAGCTCTCCATGCAGGTGAAACAAGCCATCCTTAAGCTGCAAAAACTGAAATAACCCATCCGAAAAATTGCTACAATATTAGAAGTGGCAAAATCTACAGTTTGGTACATCCTGAGAAAGAAAGAAAGCTCTGGTGAACTCCTCAATGCAAAAAAAAACGGGTGCCCACTGAAGACAACAGTGGTGGATGATTGCAGAATAATCTCCATCGTATCAATATCCAAATCTACCATAAAGAGAAGACTGCATGAAAGTAAATACAGAGGGTTCACTGCACGGTGCAAGCCACTCATAAGCATCAAGAATAAAAAGGCCAGACTGGACTTTGCTAAAAAAACATCTAAAAAAGCCAGCACAGTTCTGGAAGAACATTCTTTGGACAGATGAAACCAAGATCAACCTCTACCAGAATGATGGAAAGAGAAAAGTATGGCGGAGGCGTGGTACAGCTCATTATCCAAAGCATACCACATCATCTGTAAAACACGGCGGAGGCAGTGTGATGGCTTGGGCATGCATGGCTGCCAGTGGCACCGGGTCACTAGTGTTTATTGATGATGTGACACAGGACAGAAGCAGCCGAATGAATTCTGATGTATTCAGAGCCATACTGTGTGCTCAGATCCAGCCAAATGCAGCCAAACTGATTGGTTGTCGTTTCATACTACAGATGGACAATGACAATGACAATGACCCAAAACATAATAAAGCCAAAGCAACCCAGGAGTTTATTAAAGCAAAGAAGTGGAATATTCTTGAATGGTCAAGTCAATCACCTGATCCTAACGCAATTGAGCATGCATTTCACTTGTTAAAGACTAAACTTCAGACAGAAAGGCCCAAAAACAAACAGCAACTGAAAACCACTGCAGTGAAGGCCTGGCAGAGCATCAAAAAGGAGGAAACACAGCGTCTGGTGATGTCCATGAGTTCAAGACTGCAGGCAGTCATTGCCAACAAAGGGTTTTCAACCAAGTACTAGAAATGAACATTTTATTTACAATTATTTAATCTGTCCAATTACTTTTGGTCCCTTAAAAAACAGGGTGGCACATGTTAAGGAGCTGAAACTCCGAAACCCTTCATCCAATTTTAATGTTGATACCCTCAAATGAAAGCTGAAAGTCTGAACTTCAACTGCATCTGAATTATTTTGTTTAAAAATCATTGTGGTAATGTCTAGAACCAAAATTAGAAAAATGTTGTCTCTGTCCAAATATATATGGACCTAACTGTATATACAGTATATATTTTTTTAATTTTCATAAACTTAATGGCCATAATTATATAAAATAAATGCTATGTGAACATTACTTACACGGGTTTGGAAACTTGTGCATCACAGGAAAGAAAAAGTCAAGGAGTTGACGTGTGGTATTGCATTGTAACAGGAAATCCTAATAACATTAGCATGTGACCTCATTGTGGATTTTCTCCAACTCAGCAGATGGGATTTTTTGTACAAAACATGTACATCTGCTTAGATAAAGGTGAATTATATTAAACTATCCTTCTATAATACTGGATAGGTAGAGTGGCCCTTTTAAAGGCTTATTCCCAAAATCTAAATATGTATTTTATTAATGTACACATATATTTATTAATTTGTGTCAATAAATCTGCCCCGTTTTGCACAAACAAACAAGAGCTGAAAGGAGCAATGTACTAAAGGATGGGTTGCATACATTGGGCTGAGAGGAGTGACATACTGCAGGATAAGCTGTATACATGGGGATGAGCAGAGAGATATACTGCAGGATGAGCGGTATACATGGGGATGAGAGGAAAGATATACTGCAGAATGGGGCTGAAGAAAGCAATATACTGCAGGATTGGGCTCTACATAGATGGGCTGAAAGGATATACTTCAGGGTGGGGCTGTATACAGGGGCTGAGATTAGCTGAGCTGTGTTTGTTGCCTGCTGCTGAAATACCACTAATGTGATCCTGCAAATGCCACTCTACTGATGCATATGATAGAGGATTGTCTTCTGTCATATGCATCAAAAAAGTTACATTTGTAGTTTTACATAACTCATCTGTTAGCAGCAGGCAACAAATATGGCTCTGCACTGCCATTGTGGAGAAGTGCAGGGGAGTTGAGCTCTGCTAGAACTGCTAGTGATGCAAAACCACACAGGCAGCTATACTGATTTAGATGACAGAAGATGAAATTGGTCAGGCATGGTATTGTACAGATTTCCCCAAAGTATATTAAACATAAGATGTAGAAAGTAAAAAAAAAAACCTCAAAAAATGCCTCAATTTACCATTCACCTCTCCTGCCCCTCTGCTCTTCACCATCCTCTGCCCAATCCTCGGCACATCTTCTTTTCACCGCCGTCTATTGATGAAACCTCAGTCCTCTTCATACTAGGCTGAGACTTCATGTTCTAATGAAGTCCGAGATGATACAGCACAAGTGCACTTATGGTCACTATGTCATGAGGTCGCAACGTGATTTGGGACCTTGCATGTGCGGAAACATCCCGGGCCTCATCAGTGGCAGAAGTCTGGCCAAGCATGAAGAGGGCTGGGGTTTCACAGCTCAATTCCAGTGATAATAAGATGCGTCGAAGACCGGACAGAGGATTGTGAAGAGCGGAGGTGCCGGAGAGGTAAGTGATAAAATGAGTATAAGTATTTTTTTATTTTTTAACTTTTTGATGGTTCTTTACAGTTCAGGATGTTCCGCTATTTTTCTATAAACAAGAGGAAGTGAATTTAAAAAAAATATGCATTTTTGCGATTGGGGATTTTTGTATTCTTTGAGTAGAATTCAATTCCATATATATTTGCTCATCTCTAAAACTTCTATTCAAATGACAGAACAACCAAGTTTTTCATGGAAGGGACAGGTCTTCCAAAGTGGAAGATACTCCAACCAGCTCTTCACTAATTATTCGGAAGTAGGGCTCTGATCACATTATGTTTGTGACTTCCATCAGAGGTATACATTTTCTGACACTTTCCTCAAAAGGAAGACTCGAATACATGTCACTGTATAGGCATGTTAGAACACCGCATACCATACAATTTTGCAATAGAGTAGCACAATCTACTATGTTACTCTACACAGTGAAAAAAGAAACGCATGCCAGCCCGTAGACCATTCCACTAAAAGGAGACTCTTTTGGCATCTATCAGGTGCGTTAAGCCCATTTGGCTATGTTTAAATCTTGACGTGAACAGAGTCTTAGTGTAATGCTGTGAAAATAAAAACTAACTATAATTACATTGTTTCAGAACAACATAAATTTCATGGCTTTTGACGATATTTTTCTGACATTAGAAATGTTTTGAGGAGACAGAAGAATACTTAATATCAACAGACCACAAGGGAGGTATATTTAGGTGAACTACCACAGAGTTCTGTCGTTTGTTTTTATGACTATGCATTAAAATTTAGTTCTATAGATAATTGTTTGTCTCTCCTCAATAAAGCAAGGCAAAATGAAGGGGTTTTAATAAAAAAAAAAAGGCCACATGGGGGGAATTAAAATGGTTGATGTTTCATTGTCAAATTACATTTGCAAAAAATCATAAAATATCAGCAAGAATTAACAGTTATTAACATGCTCGGATGAAATACAACTTAGGAAGAGGTTGTGTGAGTTTATTGGGAAACATTTGTTTTCCAGTAAGTTAAATGAAAATATCCTATGGCTCCAGATAGTAACATTGTTACCTGTAATATTCAACAATGTCCTTACACTCAAAAGAAAATGCAAATGAAAGAAAATCTCAGTCTATTAATCATGTTCTAACGTCAGAACCTGGCAATAACCTCTTCCTGTAAAACTTCTTTGTAGCAGATGATTTTTGCAGTCATTGGTCCTAACTAGTGTTGAACGAATTTGTCAGGCATTTCAAATTCGGGTTCGTGATCGGGGTTCCGGCTTGTTGGCGCAAAAAATCGGCTCCGCCAATAAACATGCCTGATTTGCCACACTGTTATGCAGATGTTATCTGCGTAACAGGGTAGCAAATCAGGGATGTTCGTAGGCGGAGCCGATTTTTTGGTGCGAACAAGCCGGAACCCCGAACACGACCCGAATTTGAAATGCCTGACAAATTCGTTCAACACTAGTTAGGACCAATGACTGCAAAAATTCGCTCAACACTAGTCCTAACAGCTCCACTTCCAGCTGTGATTTCCGATGTAGGTACATCATCACCACTGGATGAAGGTTGCCATCTAACTGGCTTACTTGAATAACCAAGCTTGTCCCTTCTATGTTTATGCAGCAGCCACGACACCAAAAAAAGGCTAGCTTAGCTATTGAAATCAGCTAGACAAGCACAAGCTTGAAATGGAACTGTCGAGACTTCTGACCTCTACTAATAGCTAAAGACCAGGACACCTTTGTAAATACAACTGTATTCGTAAATTAAATGTAATTATATTAGGAACACATTTTAAAATAATAATTTTGAAGTGGACAACCCCTTTAAGACATGTTCGATCTATAGGTTTTGAGTGATGTTACCCCATCTATTGTTTTCTTAGGAAATTGTTTAACCACTTCATTCCACTGTGCTTTCTTGGAGGCCTCATAGTGAGCCCATTATAATCTACAGCCTACTATGTGACCAGGTGTTATTTCCTTATCTTAACGACATGCCGTTATTATTTTAGAAAATTCCTTTAACGTACTGTACTTGTGAAATAATGGTCTCATGGTGCCAGAAGAAAAACAAGTACAGGAAAATTATTTTTTGCCTATGGTTCAAATTTCTTTAAAGGAGTATTATTAATAATAGTTTTTATTACTATAGCGCCAATTTATTGAGCAGCACTTTACATTTCCAAAGGGACCTGTACAGACAATAAAGACATCACAGAGTAAACATATAATTCAACAGATACCAAGAGGAGTGAAGGCCCTGCTGGCAAGCTTACAATCAAGTTGTCTCTTGAGCAGCTCACAGCTATGCAATATCTTTGCAGTCTCCTCACTTCCTGGTTTCTGGCAGGGCGGGCTCTCCTCCTTGAGTGACAGCTCTGGTAAATAGCAATGTAGGAGTAGCAGAACTATAAAGCTCAGCACAAGTTTTGTTAAAACACATTTAGCTATCAGTGCTTTGTGCTGGTGTGTGCACTGTTTTTTCTGCATTAACACGTAGAGATAACAGGACATTTGAACAAGCACACAACTCAGGCCAGAGAGAACTAAGAGCCATATTTGGAGACCTGTTGTGAAAGCTGCCAGGCTGGTAATTTATAACTGTAGATCTTCAGAAAATGAGAGGGAGAGGAAAGAGATGATCAGCTAACTGTTGTATTAAAATCAATGGTCTGGAGAGAGCTGACTGGGATGTTAAGGGTTAACTCGTCTCCTGGAATGCCACTACTGCACACAGTGTCAGACTGGGATGCCAAGAGCCCAACAGTAAACAACTCCAGGGCCCCACTTTACAGCTACATACAAATGTGACATTAGCCTCAATCACAAATGTATATACAGTGGTAGCCAAAAGTATTGGCATCCCTGCAATTCTGTCAGATAATACTCAGTTTCTTCCTGAAAATGATTGCAATCACAAATTCTTTGGTATTATTATCTTCATTTAATTTGCTTGCAAGGAAAAAACACAAAAGAGAATGAAGCAAAAATCAAATCATTGATAATTTCACACAAAACTCCAAAAATGGGGCAGACAAAAGTATTGGCACCCTCAGCCTAATACTCGGTTGCACAACCTTTAGCCAAAATAACTGCGAACAACCGCTTCCGGTAACCATCAATGAGTTTCTTACAATGCTCTGCTGGAATTGTAGACCATTCTTCTTTGGCAAACTGCTCCAGGTTCCTGATATTTGAAGGGTGCCTTCTCCAAACTGCCATTTTGAGATCTCTCCACAGGTGTTCTATGGGATTCAGGTCTGGACTCATTGCTGGCCACCTTAGAAGTCTCCAGTGCTTTCTCTCAAACCATTTTATAGTGCTTTTGGAAGTGGGTTTTGGGTCATTGTCCTGCTGGAAGACCCATGACCTCTGAGGGAGACCCAGCTTTCTCACATTGGGCCCTACATTATGCTGCAAAATTTTTTGGTAGTCTTCAGACTTCATAATGCCATGCACACGGTCAAGCAGTCCAGTCCAGAGGCAGCAAAGCAACCCCAAAACATCAGGGAACCTCCGCCATGTTTGACTGTAGGGACCATGTTCTTTTCTTTGAATGCCTCTTTTTTTTTTTCCTGTACACTCTATGTTGATGCTTTTTCCCAAAAAGCTCTACTTTTGTCTCATCTGACCAGAGAACATTCTTCCAAAATGTTTTAGGCTTTCTCAGGTAAGTTTTGGCAAACTCCAGCCTGGCTTTTTTATGTCTCGGGGTAAGAAGTGGGGTCTTCCTGGGTATCCTACCATACAGTCCCTTTTCATTCAGACGCCGACGGACAGTACGGGTTGACACTGTTGTACCCTCGGACTGCAGGGCAGCTTGAACTTGTTTGGATGTTAGTCGAGGTTCTTTATCCACCATGCGCACAATCTTGCGTTTAAATCTCTCGTCAATTTTTTTTTACGTCCACATTAGGGAGGTTAGCCACAGTGCCATGGGCTTTAAACTTCTTGATGACACTGCGCACGGAAGACACAGGAACATTCAGGTCTTTGGAGATGGACTTGTAGCCTTGAGATTGCTCATGCTTCCTCACAATTTGGTTTCTCAAGTCCTCAGACAGTTCTTTGGTCTTCTTTCTTTTCTCCATGCTCAATGTGGTACACACAAGGACACAGGACAGAGGTGAGTCAACTTTAATCCATGTTAACTGGCTGCAAGTGTCATTTAGTTATTGCCAACACCTGTTAGGTGCCACAGGTAAGTTACAGGTGCTGTTAATTACACGAATTAGAGAAGCATCACATGATTTTTCAAACAGTATCAATACTTTTGTCCACCCCCTTTTTTAGGTTTGGTGTGGAATTATATCCAATTCGGCTTTAGGACAATCCTTTTTGTGTTTTTTCATTGAAGACAAATTAAATGAAGATAGTAATACCAAAGAATTTGTGATTGCAATCATTTTCAGGAAGAAACTGAGTATTATCTGACAGAATTGCAGGGGTGCCAATACTTTTGGCCACCACTGTAACAATGAACTGGGTAGAATGTTAGATGAATAAGATGCTGCCTTTGTCTGTACATAGTGATTCAAGTATATTGTGCCAAGTACTGCTCATATAAAAGGGTGGTGGCCCACCGGAAGATTCTCCTGTGCAACAGTCCAAGCCTGGTCTGCACACTCTCCGCAGGTTATGGGCAGGCATTAGTGGCCAAGCTCCATGGAACCAAGCTGTACACTATAAAAGATAAAATCTCTCATTGCAGGAGAATTATCGAAGATAAAAAAAAGCAAGTCAATTGCAAACTTGCTTATTTACATGCCATCTAATTGAAGCTATTTAGGAACCTGAGAATACTCCTTTAACCCCTTTACAACCCATGACGTCTTAGTATGCACATTTGCGTACCCCCCGTTCAGTGAGGGCTGCTGCGCTGAGCCCTCACTGAACCGAGCACATGTCAGCTGATTCTTACAGCTGACATGTGCCCGCAACAGCCGCAGGTGGAATCGCGATCCACCCGCGGCTGTTAACATGTTAAATGCCGCTGTCAATCTCCGACAGCGGCATTTAACGCGCGCTTCCGGGTAGCGCATCATAAGCTCCGCCCATCGGCGACCCCGTCACGTGATCGCGGGTCACCGATGGGTGGGCATGACAACCCAGGGTCTGCAGCAGACACCTGTGGTTGTCATGATCTGGTCGCTATGAGCGCCACCTAGTGGTCGGCGCTCATAGCACAGGACCATTTCTGCTGCATGCAGGGGATCTGCTTGTCCCCTGTATGTAGCAGAGCCGATCGGACAGTTGCTGCTTCTAGTCTCCTATGGAGACTATTGAAGGATGCAAAAAGTAAAAAAAAAAAAGTTTTTAAAAATATAAATATATATATATATATATATATATAAAAGTTTAAATCACCCCCCTTTCGCCCCATTCAGAATAAAATATATATAAAAAAAAACCTACATAGACATATTTGGTATCGCCGCGTTCAGAATCGCCCGGTCTATCAATATAAAAAAAGAATTAATCCGATCGGTAAACGGCGTAACGAGAAAAAAATTCTAAACATCAGAATTACGTTTTTTGGTCGCCGCAAAATTGCAATAAAATGCAATAACGGGCGATCTAAACATCGGATCTACCCCAAAATGTTATCAATAAAAATGTAAGCCCGGCGCGCAAAAAAATAAGCCCTCACCCAGCCCCAGATCACGAAAAATGGAGACGCTACAGGTCTCGGAAAATGGCGCTTTTTTTTATTTATTTTTTTACCAAATTTTGGATTTTTTTTTCACCACTTAAATATAAAAGAACCTATACATGTTTGGTGTCTATGAACTCGTAATGACCTGTAGAATGGCAGGTCAGTTTTAGCATTCAGTGAACGTGGTAAAAAAAATAAATAAAAAACAACTGTAGTATTGCACTTTTTTTGCAATTTTACCGCACTTGGAATTTTTTTCCCGTTTTCCCGTACATGATATGGTAAAACTAGTAATGGCGTTGAAAAGTACAACTCGTCCCGCAAAAAATAAGCCCTCACATGGCCATATTGACCAAAAAATAAAAACGCTATGGCTCTGGGAACAAGGGGAGCAAAAAAACGAAAAAGCAAAAACGACAAAACCCAAGGTTGCGAAAGGGTTAAAACTGTGTTTGCACTTCATATATTGAAATCTAACCAGTTTTAGAAAATAAAGTTTTAATAGCAGAAAAATGTACTTTGTTGTGATTACTAATCCAAAGTCGATCTACTTAGAAAAAAACAAAATACTCAGTGTTTTCCGCAAGATTTTCATAAATCTTCTAGATAGAAGCAAGTTTCTCTTCCTCACCAGTGGCAGGCTACCTATGTGCAAAAGTTCTATTCTCTTTGTAAATTTATTTATAATTATGTCACAAAGTCCCTAATACTCCAGCTGTTTTGCACCACCTCTAGAAGGTCAAAGGTAGACATTCAACAGATATTGAGGTAGATTCTGGAAGCCAAAAACTGATTATGCTTTAAGAGCAGGAATCCTTGGTTCTAGACAAGTTATAGAGATACCCAAAGCTTTTGGATAATTGGAGTCTACAAGAATTAATTGCAGTTCATAAACTACCTGAAACACTCTTTCAAAAATATAAGCTATACATCTATCTTCATTTTAAGGGAAATTGTGAATTAATCTATACTAATATCTCCACAATATTGTGTTTCACCTAGTATTCCCTTGCATACAGAAGGTTATAGCATGTTTTAGTATGTCTATAAATTCTATAAATTGACTTATCCTTATATCCTGTTTCCTGAACTTAACAAGTGCTTCTGCATCATTAGCAAACACATCATCTGCTGAGGGATCAAAACAAGTCAGGTTGACTTTATTTAATTTTGATTTGAGGTCTTCCAGATGTGATATCCGCTATGTATTCCTGCAACTTTAATGCCCGTGAGCACTTTGTTTAAGCCCAGGTTATTGGCTCACTTATCTGGGTGGCCAAATAAGTTGACCGTACACTACTAAAATGCGAGTGGTCTAAATAGGTGTACACTTATAAAATTGGCCAAACTGACTTCAAATCTTCTAGAACTTAGATTATGAAGGTTTCTTTTAAATTATAAGACTGGTGTCCACCTAAAATCCCATTGTCGTAACCATTCATCTTCTAAGAACTAAATTAGACCATCTCCAGTAGAAAGAAATAGCTATAAGTCAACACACACTCAAGACCCTTGTTTACACTAAGAAAACCACTTGTTATAAGATTTCACAATATTGGACAAGTTGTTCTATTGCCTTAAGCTTATTTATTACATGAAGGTTTTATGAGTTTTCTCAAAATGATGCACTAATTAGGATCTACATTTCTCCCAGACACTTATATATTATATTTGCCCTTGGGTATGATCACATTTATCAATTAAGTTTGCAAATCTTCAGTTTTGTCCAATGATAGACAAAAATTACTTTCTTATCTATTTTCTATTAACTCCTTCCTGCTGCAGACAGTTTTCTCCTTTGTCGCTTTCATTTTTCATCCATGCTTTGCAAATGCCATAATCCGTTTTATTTTCCTATTGACATAGCTGTATAGAGGCTTTTACAGGGGTCAAAATGCTTTAAAAATCAAATCTACAGTAATTTAAATGAGTTTTTAAAGCATTCATTTTGCAGTAAAAATCACATTTGAACTTTATTCTGCTGGTCACTACAACAGGGCCGCCATCAGGGCATTACTGCCCTTACTGGCGTATAGGGGAAAGCTGTGACATCATAAATTGTGAATGTTAGGTATATGTTATCAGCTGTGTATAAAGGTGTTACCCGTCATTGTAATTCTGTCACTGATGATAATGAGCCTATTGAAAATGCTTCATGAAAAGACAAGAAGTATGAGTCTAAAGTGTCCAGCATGAAAATGATACTTTTTTTTTACACAGATCAAGATATGAAAAAAAAAACATAGGTTAGAAAAAAAATCCCAATATGTACAACAAAAAACTGATTTAAACAATATGTCATTTTCTGATGACACATTCCCTTTAAGTGAGTGGGAATAGATTAACCCTTAGCCGTTGCAGCCATTTCACATGCCGGTAAAATGTGTACGTGACACTTACCAAAACTACGCAGTGGCACAGATAATCTTTACTACATTACAATATTGTACAGTGTCTGGTATAAAAACTACCTTTCTAGAATGCAAAAAAAAAACACAGAAAGAAATGGAAGATCTCAGCCGCGAAGCTAAAAAATCAGAACACTGCTCTGCCTTTGAGATAGAAATGGTTACAATCTATAACATATTACACAGAATCTAAGCACACTTTAGTGTTCTGAAAAATAATGTATATTTTTGTGTTTAGCTTTATTCCTATATATTTTGGAAATATAAAATAGAAGAATTTTGCCATTTTTGCGACTAAAGCCTTCACTTGAGTAACTAATTGTCTCTTTTCCTTCTTTATACCTGTGTCTGGGGCTGGTAAGTCTAATGCAACTGAAACCTAAACACAGACATCAAGCAATTCCACTGAGTTATTGCATTACTGAACAAGACACTGAAACTTTACTAAGCCATAAAAATAAATGACCTCTGTGTATCGCAATATTCCTGATGTGTGTGTCATTGTCTTTCTGATCCAATATATGTTTGAAGAGATGCCAGACGATAAAACAAATGATTGAAACAGATAAATAAGATCATATGGAACTTATCAATCAAAAGTTAGTGGGAGACATGATGCTGTTCTCATCATTGGCCTGATTCTGCCTTGATGTGGCTTATTACACTCTGTTCAGCTCTATTTTATAGAAAAATATCAATGGAATTATTTCATTTGTAATTGAAAACAGGTCACATCCCACCCACCGCATGCTGTGATTGTTGACGATGACTCCGTAATCTCTTGGGCTACCACCCAAGTAAGGCTGTGTGCCCACTATGCGTTTTTCAAGCGTTTTTGCCGTAGAATTTCCGCAGCGAAAACGCTTAAAAACGCTTGGTAATACGTGCCCCATGGTCCCCAATGATAATCCGCATGTGCTATGCACATGCTGCGGAAATTTCCGGTGCGGATTATCATTACGGAAAAATACGCAGCATGTCCATTAATTTTGCGGAAACGAGGCGTTTTCGCTGCCATTGACTTGCATTGAATCACATAATATCCACATGACGACATGTGCACATGTGGATATTAAGCGATTCAATGCGCGGATGGTACCCGGGTCTGGAGAAGAGGAGACTCTCCTCCAGTCCCGGGTACCATAGTACCTGTAGTTAAAAAGAATTAAAATAAAAAAAAACATTATACTCACCTTCCGATAGTCCCCGGTCTCCTGTACAGTGCGTCCGGTGTCTTCGGCAGCTCGCGGTGGTGTAAAAGGATCTTCCATGACATAATTTAGTCATGTGACAGGTCACGCGACCGCTGACGTCGGCGGTAGCGTGACCTGTCACATGACTAAATTATGTCATGGAAGGTCCTTTTACACCACTGCGAGCCGCCGAAGACAACGGATAAGGAGACCGGGGACTATCGGAAGGTGAGTATAATGTTGTTTTTTTTTTTTTTTTTTTTTTTTTTTTTTTTTCCATCACTTATCTTTTTTTTTTTACTATTGATGCATTTTTACATTTGCAGCATCGTAACTTGGTCACACTATATAAATCCATGCCGGTTGCATGGATTTATATAGTGTGACCAAGTTGTCAAGCACTTTTCCAAGTGATGCTAAAATCGCTTGGAGAAGTGTTTGATAACTCGCAGCGGGAAATGCATGCAAAAACTCTTCACAAACACTTCTACCTGGCAGGAAAAACGCATGTAAAATCCGCATGCGTTTTTCCTGCCAGGGAGATGCAGAAAAAATCCGGAGCATTTCTGCATAGTGGGCACTTAGCCTAAGTCTATACTAGAAAGTAAGACATTTATGGGCACAGATCTACCAGAGGTCATAATAAATGGACAAGGAGTATCAGAAAAGGGCTAAGATTGCTGAAGACGAAAAGCTAAAGAAGTCAATCCACCAAAATATAACAAGGAGGAATGAAAGAAACACTCTGCTGCGCTCCCGCCATGTTTTTCTCTTTATCTTGCCATTTCTTGGTCATATCGGCGGTGCAGGGAGAGATGCTAGGAGGCACATGTACAGCGCCGTTTGCTTCTTTACCTCTCTCACCAAGGCTCTTCTCCCACGATTGTTCAGTTCGGCTGGACGGCCAAGTCTAGGAAGACTTCTGGTGGTCCCAAACTTCTTCCATTTAAGGATTATGGAGGCCACTGTGCTCTTAGGAACCTTGAGTAATGCAGAAATTCTTTTGTAACCTTGGCCAGATCTGTGCCTTGCCACAATTCTGTCTCTGAGCTCCTTGGGCAGTTCCTTTTGAGGTCATGATTCTCATTTGGTCTGACATGCACTGTGAGCTGTGAGGTCTTATATAGACAGGTGTGTGCCTTTCCAAATCAAGCCCTATCAGTTTAATTAAACACAGCTGGACTCCAATGAAGGAGTAGAACCATCTCAAGGAGGATCACAAGGAAATGGACAGCATGTGACTTAAATATGATTGTCTGAGCCAAGGGTCTGAATACTTATGACCATGTGATATTTCAGTTTTTCTTTTTTAATAAATTTGCAAACATTTTTACATTTCTGTTTTTTTTCAGTCAAGATGGGGTGCAGAGTGTACTTTAATGAGAAAAAAATGAACTTTTTAGAATTTACCAAATGGCTGCAATGAAACAGAGTGAAAAATTTAAAGGGGTTTGAATACTTTCCATACCCACTGTAGCTCAGTACTGCTGTTTGATATCTTCCATGTTGCTTCTGTGTGCTACAAAGAACAAAGAGTAAAACTCCATGTCCATGTGTACTGGGAAACATTATAGCAGCTATAAACTCCACCAACCAACTGTGGAGAACTGAAAATTAGAGCTTACAGAGGACAAAACTGGTGAAAAAATGCAGGATGCAAGTTATAGGCTGTGTTCACAAGTTGCGTTTTTGCCACTTTTTTTGCTGCATTTTTATGCATATTAAAAAGCTGCTTTTTACAGTAACAGCAAAAGCTATGAGATTTCAGAAATCTGATGCACACACGTTTTTTTTTCCTGACTGAATTGGAAAACTGCAGCATGTCAATTCTTTCAGCATTTTTTCACCCATTGAAAGCAATGAGTAAATGCAAAAAAGCAGTGAAAATGCTGTCAGAAGTTTTTGCAGCATTTTTGCCGAAAAAACGCAGGTACAGCAGGATGTGAAACCCATTTATTCTGTGGTTTTCCCAAGTTTCCCAATGTTAGTATTAGTACAGTTTAATTAAATTAGTGATATGTGTGAAAGTAAACAATGCCTGACCAATGTGTGAAAGTGAACAATACCCTACCAGCTCAATGCCCTACATCGTTACATAGGTTGAAAAAAGACCTAGGTCCATCAGGTTCAACCTTCTTCCTACCAATGTGTGCAGTAAACAATGCCCACAAACTCAATGCCCTACCAATGTGTGAAAGTGAACAATGGCCTACCAACTCAATGCCCAATCAATATGTTAGGTAAACAATTCCTAACCAATTCAACTTCCCCTTGCTGTTTTTATATTTGCAATTGTGTATTTTTTCAAGAACTCATAAAACCTTAGTTCACGAGTGCACTTCATGCATGAATCCAGCTTTCTGCCCAGAATAGTCACTATTTTTTTCAGACATAAAAATTTGAAAAAATTGCCCTGTGTTCCAAAAATTATTTATGGTTTCACCTACGTCTTGCATTTGGTGGCCTAACATCTTGTATTGTTCATGCTTGCAAGGTGGAAGCAAGGCTTAACTTTGGGATTCTGAAAAATGAATCAAAAATGCAGCAAGAAAAGCAGCAACAAAGGCAGTAAAACCTGAGTTTTGTCTGCAGCTTTTTTACTGCCAAAAGATCAGGTTTTGGCTGCAGAAAGAAAAGCAGCAAGAAAGCAACGTGTGAACATAGGCAAATGGATTTATACTTCTAGTACACACACATGACAGCACATTCTGAAATGTTACCAGATATGACAAGTATGCTTCAAAAATGTATTTGTGTTATTTTAAAATGTTTTCTTACACTTAAAATATTTGGTTATATACAATATTATGTACACCTTATGGAATAAAAGAAAAAAAAAACACAGGGCAGAGTAATAACTAAAATAATAAATTACAAAATATTTTTATAGCAGATTTCCCAAATCCTTAGTTAAGTCTTCCTGTCACTAGGAGTTTATGTTAATTGCCCATAAAATTTGTATACATACTGGAGCATAAAACCACTTTATTTTGTTTGCTAATATAGAAAAAATATAATTCCTTATAAAATGTCACACTTCAAAGGTTTAGGAAATAAGGCTCATTATAGAAGAAACTAGGCCTTGGAGACATATCCCTACCATGTGGAGTTTTATAGAACTGTACAGCTATGCAAAGCATACATTAACAGGAAAAGGAAGTGAAACTTTTATTCCCATTCAATTATATTTATATTTTTGCTCTTATGTTATTTTTATTACTTTCTTTAAAGTGCAGTCTACCACAGGAGAAACTTAAATGTCACCTAAGTTCATTTCACAGTGTGTGAATGCTACAATCCATCACAGAGGCCGAGTAACAACAACATATTCATTCCCATTTATTTGATAAATATAACTAAGCAGAATGAGAACACAAAAATATCACAGCCTCGCAATACACAGCTATATGTTATGAAATCTACTGCCATGGTTGAGTCTACGAGCATTAAAAACATCAGGTAAGAGTCTGGTTTTACAGTTTAACCTCTTCCCTCCTCAGCTACTTTTTAAAGCAGCCTTAAAGGGGTATTCCCATATCGAAGATCCTCTCCCAATATATACTAGGTGTAATAATAATAATTATATTAGAAAATACCTCCAATTAGAAATGTAGTATAGTTTTTCTGATTTGCCATGTCGCTTACCACATGTGCAGGGCATTGCAGTACGTTAGATATCCATTGTTATGACCACTAACCGCTAACTAACTGTAACTATATCGGTGGTCACAACCATGGATACCTACGCTACTGCAATGCCCTGCACATGGGGTAAGCGACATAGCTAATCAGATGAACTATACTACATTTCTAGAGGTATTTGCTAATATTATTACACATACAACATATTGAGATAGGATCATAGAGTTGGGAATACCCCTTTAACTTTATTATTTTTGCACTAACAGACATATCTGGGCATTTTTTTGTAGCACAAGATGTAGTTTTGAATGACATCATTCATATTACTGTATAGACTAAGGAAAAATGGCAAAAAAAAAAATACCACGTTTGGTGAAATGGTGAAAAATACACAATTCCACCAATGGTTTTTAGGCTTTATTTTTATGGCATTAATTTTTTGGTACAAATTACATGATTCTCCATGTCAGTACGATTTCAGAAATAGCAAACATAGTATTTTTTTTACTATCTTATTGGTTTTAAAAAAATTCTGAATTTGGTAAAAAAGAAAATAAATTGGTTTGTGTCGCCATTTTTGAGACCTGAAACTTTTTAATATTTTCATCATTAAAGCTGAGTGGAGGTTTGTTTTTTTGTGTGGCAAGCGGGTGTTTTTAATTTCTTAATTTTGAAATAAATGCTATGCTTTGATTGCTTTTTATTGAAATTTTTAGCATTATTATGGCAATCCGAAAAATTGCAATTGTGATGTCTTCACTCTTTTTTCTCGTTACAGCGTTTGTTAATTGGCTTATTAATTTTATATTTTGATAGACAATACTTTTCTGGATGCAGTGATATCAAAATATGTATATATATTTTATTATTATTATTATTTATTTTTAGAGCACCGTTGATTCTATTGTAGGAAAAAAATAAAAATATTCAGCACATCCATCCGGTGAGATTCCATGGTGCTGTACATGAGAAGGGGTTACATACAATATACAAATATAAATTACAGAAAACAAACTAATAATCATAGATTGGTACAGAAAAGAGAAGACTCTGCCCTTGCGGGCTTACAGTCTTCAAGATAATGGGGAAGGAGACAGTAGTTTGGGGCGTCACAGCAGCTCCGGTGGTGGTGAGGTGGCAGCGCAGTGATTGTAGGCTCTAAGCTTTCTTGATGGGTTTTCACGTTCCGTCTGAAAGTTCCGAGTGTGGCGGATAATTGGATGTGTTGCTGCACAGAATTCCAGAGCATGGGTAATACTTGGGAGAAGTCTTGGAGGCGATTTGGGTGAAAAACTTACGAGTATGAAGGAGAGAAGGGGGTCTTGGTTGGACCGAAGGTTGCATGTTGGAAAATATTGGGAGATTAGTTCGGAGATATACAGAGGAGACAGATTATGAATGGCTTTGTAAATCTTAAAAAAATATTTAGTTATGACATTCTAATCAATTTAATCAATAATACACAGATTAAAGGAGTGTTCCACAGGATATGCCATAACTTATAGTTGAGCAAAAAGATTTGTGCTGCCCTGGCCTGGTGTCCACTCCGGTTCTCTGTGATAGGCGGACCAGGGAAATCTTACCTTCAGCAGCCAGCATCTTCAGCCCGGCATCCTGGGCGCTTCTTGTGCTTACTAAACCCTACAACAGGGATAACTCAATGTTTAGCACCGTTACTTAGCAGCGCTGGGGTCTTTGGTTTACATCCCACCAAGCACAACATCCACAAGGACCCCCCGGCCCCACCCAGCTTGCTCAGGGCCCCGGCACAATACTTACCTCTCCCCGTGCCTCCGCAGCAGCTCCGGTCTCTTCCACAGCTGCTGCACTGTAACATCTCAGGTCAGAGGGCGCAATGTCGTCTTTCCACCGCGCTCTCTCCTGAGCCGTCACAGCACAGAGCGGGAAGACGCCGCCACGCGTGAGGAGTCTGGAGCTGAGCAGCAGCAGCAGGTGAGAAGTGAGGTGAGTATTTGATTTTTTTTTTTTTTAATGTATGGAGGCATGGGGCATTATATGGGGGGGGAGTGACAGCCTGCATGGGGCATTATATGGGGGGAAAAGGGACATCCTGCATGGGGCATTATATGGGGGGGTGACAGCCTGCATGGGGAATTATATGGGGGGAAAAGTGACATCCTGCATGGGGCATTGTATGGGGGTGAAAGTGACAGCCTGCATGGGGCATTATATGGGGGGGAGAGGTGACATCCTGCATGGGGATTATATGGGGGGGGAGTAACATCTTGCATAGGGCATTATATGGGGGGGGGAGTGACAGCCTGCGTGGGGCATTATATGGGGGGGAGGTGACATCCTGCATGGGGCATTATATGGGGGGGAGTGACAGCCTGCATGGGGCATTATATGGGGGTGAAAGTGACAGCCTGCATGGGACATTATATGAGGGGATGACAGCCTGCATGGGGCATTATATGGGGGGAAAAGTGACATCCTGCATGGGGCATTATATGGGGGTGAAAGTGACAGCCTGCATGGGGCATTATATGGGGGGGAAGAGGTGACATCCTGCATGGGGCATTATATGGGGGGGGAGTAACATCTTGCATGGGGCATTATATGGGGGGGAATGACAGCCTGCATGGGGCATTATATGGGGGGGAGGTGACATCCTGCATGGGGAATTATATGGGGGGGAGAGGCGACATCCTGCATGGGGCATTATATGGGGGGGAGTAACATCTTGCATGGGGCATTATATGGGGGGGGAGTGACAGCCTGCATGGGGCATTATATGGGGAGGAGGTGACATCCTGCATGGGGCATTATATGGGGCGGGAGACATCCGGCATGGGGCATTATAGGGGGGGGGAGTGACATCCTGCATGGGGCATTATATGGGGGGGTAACATCTTGCATGGGGCACAATATGAGATTATACAATCTCAGCCGACCATGCCGGCACACTGATTGTAAATTTCTTTTAATGTTATTTTTCATCCATTGTGTCGGGCCCCCAAAATACACGGGGGCCATAGTCCAATCCCTACTATGCCTACTTGGTAATCTGGCTCTGCCTAAATAATGTTAGAGTGGAGATTGAGCATGCACATTTCTGCTCCATTCAATATGGGACCAATTCCTTCCCAGGTTTTGCACTGGACCCCAAAAAAACACATAGGCTGGTGCCTACTTGGTACTTCGGTACTGCATAGACAAGGTATAGAGAGGAGATCAGGCATGCACATCTCTGAACATCTCTGCCCCATTCAAGATGGGGCCAGTTCCCGGGTTCCAGAGCCTCATTCCCGAGAAGATTGGGGTTGTCGGTAGTCAGACTCAAGACAATGGATATGGGATAACTTCTTATCTTACCCTATAACCCTTTACTTCATTCATTCACAATTAATTCACAAAATTAAACAGAAGTAGTCTATTTCACTGTAGTGAGCGGGCAGGCTCTGGCTGTTCTGTGATAATTGAGATAGAGCCTGTGACAGAAATGATAACGCAGGATGGTGTTGCCACCTTGTGGCCAGAGGTTGCACCTGCGCAGGATGTGATGACAGAGAAAAAGACTGAGTCTCCTGTGTCCCTCCCTGGAGAGTCACGTGAGCAAAGTGGAAAAAAAAGCGCACGGAGAGTCTGAGGTGGTCTGTGAAAGGAACCAGGACGGTGTGCAGGTCCTCGTGTGTGCCGTAGAGGATACTCTCAACGTGGTTTCTGTTATCTGACACCTTATCCTCAGAGTTTTCCCCAGCTTCCGCACTGCTGAAGGATTCAGCTGTTACACTACCCGCTACTGGAGTGTGAACCACATAAGGGAATCCACAAGAGCTACTACCCGGATCAGAGAGACTGTAAGCGGGACCTCTGGCGAGAGGCCGAAGTATTCCTTCCTTTCAGCGAAGTCTGCTGTTCCTGTTTTCTTCGGCTGGGACGCCTTCCTGCAAAGACAGACAGGCCTGCGACGGGGGACACATCCTTCTGGAGTAAAGGACTGGTAACGTGTGAGTAGGGACAGTGAGGGTCAGCTTATAAGTACACGTTATTGCTGTGAACATTTACGGTTGTCATTTATTGTGTTCTGCTGTGTTAAAAATGTATACAAGTAAAGATACGGTTATCAAGGTAGAGTCTGTGTGTGGGGATCTTGCTGGGCCAGATCATGGATATCAATGCGCGGCCTTGCCCGCGGTCACTTCATCTGGCGTAGTCGGCAGGATCTGTGACCAGCAAGATTCCCACCCAGGCCACGTGTACAGTCAAAAAGCCCCGCCGGTGTCTATTGTGAATCAGGTCAGGAAATTTGGCGGACGAAACTACCCTGTACCAGAGTGGGCAGAACAAGTCCGGATTCTGGGGGAAATGTATAATATTGACCCTAAGACCTTGGCAGAAATGGCAGTACTGACGCTAGAAGGGGAGGCATGGATGACAGTCAGACTGGAGACGGTCAGGGGCCAGCGTACAGTGGATGATTTGGTGCGGGTGCTGGAGAACACCTATGGGCCGACCACATACCCGGGAACACTGCGACACATGTTCTGTAGACGGACGCAGCTTGAATGGGAGGATATTCCCCAATATGCGAACGCCCTTCAGGTACTCAATTGAACAAGCCTGTGGAAAAGGGGAACAACTAGCTGGTATGGCTCCTCGTGACCTGGTACTGAGAGACCAATTTGTAATAGGACTGAGAGGCCAGTATCTTAACCGCACGTTACAGGACTTGATCCGGATGATGCCGACTCTTACTTTTGCTGAAGTCAAACAGGAAGCCATAGAACGTTCAAGGGGACCCGTCATGGATGTGGGGATTCAAGGTGCTGCGTGCAGATCCATATCTGACATTAAAAATCCGAACAGTGACACGGAAGACCTGAAACAGATGGTAGCAGACTTACATAAACAGATATTACAGTTAACATTAGACCGACAGGGAGACCAGCGAAGACAGCCTAGCCGTCCCGTGGGACAGTGTTGGTCATGCGGTGATCCTCGCCATAGGGCAAATCGTTGTCCTCAACACTTCCCTCCGCAAAAACCTCCGTCGCACCAACGAACAAACCCTCAGTCACCCCAGCGAAGGGAATTTCGATCAGATCAGCGAATGGAACCCCAGCCATATCCACAAGCAGAGCTACCACGCCAGGCCTCACCACAATGGCCGCCGTTAAACTAGACACCCCTGCAGTTGAGGCTTGCGCAGCAGGGGAGGCCAAAGAGATGGGTGTGGAAAAACAGAGCCGACGGCGGAGTGCTCTTGCCTCGAGTAGCCCGACACTTGAAGTTGTCCTGGAAGGAATTGCCGTACAGGGACTGATGGACACTGGGTCACAATTGACCACGATCTCTGAACAGTTTTACGAAAATTACCTAAAACCAAGAGCTGCTTGTGACCCAGACACCGTCATTAAGATTATTGCGGCTAATAATCTACCCATTCCAGTGACCGGAGTTGCTTGGATGGACACAAAGGCCTGCGGACAGGACTTAGGGAAACGAGGGATCGTCATCGTTAAGGAAGGTTTCGGCTCCGAGACCCCGGTGATAGTTGGAATGAACATCTTGAAAGACCTGGATCTTATGCTGTTGACAAGAAAAGGACCCAAATACTGGCAGAAAGTCACCAAACATAAGCCGACTCGTCTGGCGCTCCAGCGCGTAATCCGGACCGTTGGACTTCAACAGATGGCAGAGGAACAACTACCCCTAGCCGCCATTACGGTGCCACGCCGTACCCGGATTACTTTGCCCGCTGAAAAAGAGACAGTCATTTCCTTACCCCTTAACACCCACCGACAACTTGAGGGGGTTGAAGTGTTGATCGAGCCGAGGACCCCAAGTGGGGGTAAGCTAAACCCACTAGTTGCTCGCACTCTGGCCGTCGTGAGGAACGGGAGAGTCCCTGTCAGGCTAAACAACACCGCAGACGTAGGCCTAGCCCTTGAAGCCGGCACTCAACTTGCCCGGTTATATGTTCTACCCACGGAAGTGAATCCCATTGGACCCCTAAAATTCACCCCGTTTACAGAAGGCGACTGGACGGTAACCGTCTCAGCCATAAACGCTCAAGTAGACGATGAAGACATTGGGCGAAAACTACGGGAAAAAGTACAGCTAGACACGTCTCAATATACCAAACAAGAAGTGTCTCAAGTGGAGGAACTCCTACGGGAACACCAAGACTCCTTTGCAAAGCATGACACAGACTTTGGGTGTACCACCAGTATCCAGCACGAGATACCCACGGGCGATTACCCCCCATATCCGCGAGAGGTACCGGCAGATACCACCTCAACAATACCAGGAGGTGAAAAGCCTATTAGAATCCATGCTACATGCCGGAGTGGTACGTGAAAGCCAGAGCCCGTGGGCTGCACCCGTGGTGATAGTCAAAAAGAAAGATGGTTCCCTGAGATTTTGCGTAGACTACCGTAGGCTGAACGCTTGCACTATCCGGGACTCATATCCACTTCCCCGGATCGAAGAGTCACTGACTGCCCTGAAGAAGGCCAAATATTTTTCGTCCCTAGACCTGGCCAGTGGATATTGGCAGGTTCCAATGAGTGAGAAGGACAGGGAAAAGACCGCCTTCATCCTTCCCATGGGCCTGTATGAGTTCGATCGGATGCCGTTCGGCTTGAATAACGCACCAGAGACCTTCCAGAGACTGATGGAACGCTGTCTGGGAGACTTCAACTTTGAGTTTACGCTGATATACCTTGACGACATCGTGGTATACTCCGCCACCTTTGAGGATCATCTTCACAAGCTTGGCCAAGTGTTCCAGCGCTTGAGGGGACACGGCTTGAAGTTGAAGCCCAGCAAGTGCCGTCTGTTCCAGCAGGAAATCGACTACTTGGGTCACCGGATCTCGGCCGAAGGTGTCCAGCCCTCTCCGGAGAAGATAGCAGCCGTTCAAGAGTGGCCGCAGCCAACTACCGTCAAAGAAGTCCGGGCTTTTCTGGGGCTGGCAGGCTACTACCGTCGGTTTTTCAGGGACTTTGCTCGGCTTGCTGAACCACTGCATGAGGTTCTCCGAGGGACTACGAACAGTCCCAGAGGACGACGCATCAGTTGGGGGCCTGACCAAGAAAAATCCTTTCAGGCACTTAAGGCTGCTCTAACATCACCCCCTGTTCTGGCGTATGCAGATTACACATTACCGTTCCAGTTGCACACCGACGTCAGGCTTCAAGGTCTAGGGGCGGTCCTCTCTCAAGTTCAAGATAATAAAGAACGCGTAATAGCCTATGCCAATAGGTCTCTCCGTGACACCGAAAAGAATCCCGTCAACTACAGCTCCTTCCGCTTGGAACTCTTGGCTCTGACTTGGGCTAGGACGGAGAAATTTGCTGGCTATCTGACAGGAGCGGAGGTGCTGGTCATGACGGACAACAATCCTCTCGCCCACCTAGAGAATGCCAAACTAGGGGCAATGGAACAGCGCTGGATGGCCAGGCTCTCTAGATTCCAGTACAAAATTAAATACAGAGCGGGGAATGAGAATCAGAATGCTGACAGCCTGTCTAGAGTGACATCATCCCCGCCAGTGGGGGACCGGGATGAAGAGTTGGAGGAAGATGAGATGCCTGACTTTGCCCGGCTCGCAAAGCAAATAGAAGATAGCCGCCAGTATGCTGTAGGAGGGATTGAAGCCGTAGTGGGATCTCCCCTGTCCCAGCAAGAATGGGCCAAGCTTCAAGATCGAGATCCCGAGCACGTCTTACTGAAACTGTATGTGAATAAACAAGAGAAACCGCCCTCCGAAGTGAGAGCCCGACTATCGACCGGAGCCTTGACTCTGTTTGCCCAATGGGATCGGCTGATCGTGAAAGATGGAGTCCTGTGTCGCAGGGCCCTTTTATCCCATATGCTGGAGGAGTGTTTGCAGATTGTCGTCCCGGTGCAGTTGGCCCATGAGATGGTGGGCGAAGCTCACAGGAGGAACGGCCACTTCGGCATAGACAAGACCCTCCGGTGGACCCAGCAGTTCATTTTTTGTCCGGGGCTCCGTAAGCTAGTTGAAAGCGTCTGTCAAGAATGCCGTACCTGTGAATTCCACAAGTCCGCTGAACAGCGTGCACCCGTCCAGACTATTAGGACGTCGAGGCCCCTCGAGCTGTTGATGGTGGACTATCTGTTGATCGGAACGGCGAATAGTGGCTACCAGTACTGTCTGGTGATGGTGGACCACTTCACGAAATTCGCCGTCGCTGTTGCTACCAAGGATCAGACTGCCGAATCAGTTGCACAGGCCATCTGTCAACAGTTCGTTCGGGTCTACGGATGTCCGGAGCGGCTGCACTCTGATCAGGGGGCTTGTTTCGAAGGGCGAGTCATTGAAGAACTCCAACGGATGTATGGAATCAAGAAGTCCAGGACCACCCCTTACCATCCACAAGGGAATGGCACGTGTGAACGCTTTAACCGGACCCTCTTACAACTGATCCGGACACTGGCTGAAGACAAAAAGCCCGACTGGCCTCGATTCCTCCCAGAACTGCTGTGGGCCTATAATAATCAAGTCCATTCCGTCACCGGATACATCCCATACACCCTTCTCTTTGGCCGTCCAGGCAAAGACATCCATGATTTGCAACTGTCTAACTCCGAAGAAGATACCTGTGGTACCTATCCTTCCTAGCTACAAACACACCGCCAGAGAATGGAGACTGTCTACCGGCTAGTAGGCCGACAAATCCAGGATCAAGTGCACGCTGACCCACTTCCGGTACAAGGGGACTCACTGAATGTAGGTCAACTGGTCCTAGTCCGTATAAAGAAACCGCAAGGGAAACTCCGGCCCAAGTGGGAGACCGTAGTCTATCGAGTAATTGGACACCCGTATCCCGGTGGCCCCGTCTATCGAGTGCAGGGCGAAGACAGCGGCAGCATCCGTACTTTGCACCATAATATGTTGCGCCCCAGTCGCTCCCAGCCTGACTCCCCTACTGTGATACCTAGAGAGATGGATATCACTAATACTGTCGGAGACACTGACCCCGGGGATGTAGAGATTGAATGCATGACTACCCCTGTCCATCTGACTGACGCACTTGAACCAATTACCTCCTCTACTGACATGTCGACTGGGAAAGAGAGTGGGGTGACTGATCGGAGAGAGGGGATCCAACCCGTTAGGCGGACAACGAGGACCACTGCAGGGGTACCTCCAGGACAGTCCTACAGAGACCAATATGTGTGGCCCTCTTCCCAGCCGCCCCCTGTAACATCCACAGCCATCGCCGCCCTGGAGCCGGTCATTGGCAGGGACTGCCAACCTTTGAGCGGGGGGGCGTGTAGTGAGCTGGCAGGCTCTGGCTATTCTGTGATAATTGAGATAAAGCCTGTGACAGAAATGATAACGCAGGATGGTGTTGCCACCTTGTGGCCAGAGGTTGCACCTGCGCAGGATGTGATGACAGAGAAAAAGACTGAGTCTCCTGTGTCCCTCCCTGGAGAGTCACGTGAGCAAAGTGGAAAAAAAAAGCGCTCGGAGAGTCTGAGGTGGTCTGTGAAAGGAACCAGGACGGTGTGCAGGTCCTCGTATGTGCCGTAGAGGATACTCTCAACGTGGTTTCTGTTATCTGACACCTTATCCTCAGAGTTTTCCCCAGCTTCCGCACTGCTGAAGGATTCAGCTGTTACACTCCCCGCTACTGGAGTGTGAACCACATAAGGGAATCCACAAGAGCTACTACCCGGATCAGAGAGACTGTAAGCGGGACCTCTGGCGAGAGGCCGAAGTATTCCTTCCTTTCAGCGAAGTCTGCTGTTCCTGTTTTCTTCGGCTGGGACGCCTTCCTGCAAAGACAGACAGGCCTGCGACGGGGGACACATCCTTCTGGAGTAAAGGACTGGTAACGTGTGAGTAGGGACAGTGAGGGTCAGCTTATAAGTACATGTTATTGCTGTGAACATTTACGGTTGTCATTTATTGTGTTCTGCTGTGTTAAAAATGTATACAAGTAAAGATACGGTTATCAAGGTAGAGTCTGTGTGTGGGGATCTTGCTGGGCCAGATCATGGATATCAACGCGCGGCCTTGCCCGCGGTCTCTTCATCACCATAATTGGTCAGTGAGAGTTGTCACATTGACTCAGACATAACCTTCTTTCTGTTTCTATCAAGAATGATCCTTGTACTAGGGTTTATCTCATTATTCTTCAACTTAAGACCACTTTACTACATATCATGATGGTTTTTTTGTACCCAGGGCCTGTAGCAAGGTCAGGGTTACAAGGAAAAGAATGAATTCGAATATTGCACCAAGGAGTCTGCTTTATTGTAGCCTGGGTACACTTACTAGTTCACAGGAATCACATTAAAGAAATAAATTAAAGTTCAACTGCCCTTGTCTTGTGGTTCTGCCTCCCAGCCTCCTGCAACAAACTTTATGGCTGTACTCAGACAGTCATTTCTTTCTGGGTCTGAGTCAGTGTTGACTGGCCTGTGGCTAATGACCAAACCAATAGAAGTAATGTCGTACAGGATTTAAAGGGCAGTGAGTATACGGACAAACATTTGATCCATCGTTACAGAAATACACCATGCACAATCCTAGATTGTGTATGCAAGTATAACACCGCCATAACATACCTCATTCTTAATAAACATGTACATTATTGCAAATTAAAATCCATTATACTAAGCAGTTTGTGGACTAATCTATTTCAGATATTGCTTTCACAAAGGTGTTATCATTGTAAAAACTGACCAATATTAATGGTATATGTTATGCTTGTGCATGCACTCATCATCTCCCGCCTCGACTGCTGCAACATCCTCTCCTGTGGCCTACCTGCTAACACTCTCGCTCCTCTCCAGTTCATTCTTAACTCTGCTGCCCGACTAGTCCATCTCTCTCCTCGCTACTCCTCTGCTTCCCCCCTTTGCAAATCCCTTCATTGGCTCCCAATTCCCCAGCGCATCCAGTTCAAACTACTAACACTGACCTACAAAGCCATCCATAACCTTTCTCCTCCGCACATCTCCCAACTACTATCCCGATATTTCCCTCACGTAATCTCCGGTCCTCCCAGTACCTCTTTTTCTCCTCCACACTTACTTATTCATTCCTCACCTAATCACCTCCAAGACTTGTCCCAAATATCCCCCCATCCTCTGGAATTCTGTGCCTCAACACGTCTGATTAGCCTCCACATTCATATCCTTCAGAAGGAACCTGAAAACCCATTTCTTCAAGAAAGCCTACAGCCTGCCATGACCCCCGCTGCCTCCTCACCATCACCAGATCTACTGCATCCCCCCCAACCTACTGTCTCCTTCCCCCTCATCCTGTAGAATGCAATTGACAAGCTAAACTTCCCACTTGGATCTGCTCCAGCCAAGTGTCTGATTATCTTCTCAGCTGCTCCTTTAATCGAGCAACCAGCTTCTACTACCAGCTCAGTCCCTCTATTCCTGGTGCTGTCCATAACCTCAACTCTGCAGTAAAAAGCTAACTCTTAATGACCTTGTATCTGCAATTTCTGATGCTTCAATTCTGCTGTATCAACCAACTCATCTCTGCTATTCCTGGTGTTGACTACACTCTCAGCTCTGCTATAATACGGTGCCCGATTGCCTAAACAACTCTGCTGTTCCTGCTTGCTAACTCCTGCAAAAAGGTTCCCGATTACCTACTTAACCCTACTGTATCATTTGGCTCTGCGGCCTTCAGTATTTTCAGTCCCGCTAGTCCACCTGCCATCCTGCATATTCAGCTCTATTGGTCACCACTGTTCAATGTCTCATGCAGCAAGTCCATCTCCACTGCATCAATGCCTCCGATCTATGATGATCTCTCCGACGTATGGCTTAGAGAATCCGGGACCTCGCCAGGCGAGCCCATAACGAGTTTGTTTCAAATTTTTTTAAAACGATAGGTCTTGAAATATGTTTCCTGACACCAGTAGATCATTATAATAGAAACAAAAAGAGTCAGTTCTGTTTTTAAAACATAGAAATGTCTGAGCAATATCAGTAACTTCTGTCAAAAGTGCCTGTTCCTCCACCTCCCCCAGCTTAGTATCTTCAACACTTGGGAGCGGTCTCACCAGTAACACCCACCTAACAATGTGAGATGTGCTGGTGGAAATTATATGATAGATACAGAGCAGCAGCGGTAGATTTCAGACTGCTCCACACTCTCATTACACAGAATACCTAAGTTACACTGCCACTTTTGGTCATGGACTGTTTCTAGTATTGCAGCTCAACCCCATTGATGTTGATCAGCATAAACTGCAATATGAAGAAACAAAAGTGAAAAAAAACGCATTTAGGAAATTTTATCTCCTTACATCCTGAGCAATTAAAAACTGCTGATGTATAAGAGATTAATTGAAAAGGTGCATCTTAATCCTCCAGTTACTTCTAAAGGGCTTGTGCAGATGAGCGTAATAAATCGGACTAATGCTATGCATCGTTTTCCCAAATAGCACTTGTCTCCATGTTATTTTATGGGGCCGTGCATCTGTCCATTTTTTTTTTTCCTCTGAATGAGTCTGTCAATGGCAGCATGCCCAAGCTTGATCTAATATTCAAATTGCTCGCTCATGAAAGTCAATGAATCCGTGGGGAAAAAAAAAATCTAACTCCGCTTGGATGACATCTGAGTGCAGTCAGATTTCCAGAGACAGACACTATGGAAAAGATGGAGACATTTTTTTCCACATCTTCTCATTCAAGAGAATCAGATCACACTATGATCAGAGTGTGATTTGCATAATAGACCCAATTCTCTTGGATGAGAGAATACATGGTCATGTGATCCTAGTAATTAATGCGCATAGTATTTCCGTATTCTAAAGGTACTTCAGAAATGATCTGCATAGCCCAATCCTTTAATATCATCCATGACATATTTATTAGAAACTATTTCATATATAGGGTACATTATTATAAGTATGAATAAAATGTATATTTAAGACAAGCATAGACCAGACGGATAGTAACTGGTAACATGCATACATTAAAAATGACACAATTACTATCTCTAGGAGGACATGCACATGATCATAATTAGGCTGATTTCCGCCAGTCCCTTGGCTTCATCTTGAAACAACCTGGATACTGTTGACACTGGAGGAAACTATCAGTGAAAAATAGTATGTAACATTCACAGTAGGACATTTTCTTTTTATAGAGTTGTGGAGTATGTTGACCTTCTTAAAGCATCTGGTTCCCAGCTTTTAGCTGGCAGGGGGTGTGAAAGGAACAGTGCAGCGGCGGTTTCGTGAAGAAACTCATTTATAGGTCTCTATGTACTAATGCAGTTTGTAATCTGCTAGATCATACAAGGAGAGCACTAAATGTTAATGCATCTAAGTAACCTTTTTATGGCTTTTTTACTGACAAATGTAATCCCTTTATTTTACGTTGTACAGTTCATATGGTTATCTACATTATTCTAGACATATCAAAGAAACTTTAATTTTCCATCACAATTTCGTATTACACTTTGTTAGGCTAGGGTCACACAACCGTATTTTCTCTCATCTGAAAAAAATCGGTCCGATTATGCTAATCACACTCTGATCAGAGTGTGATTTGATTTTCTCGAATGAGGAGAAGATGAAAAAAAAAAAATTCTCCATCTTCTCCATTGTGTCAATCCGTGAAAATCGGACTGCATTCAGATGTCATTCGAGTGCAGTCCGATTTTTTTCCACAGAATCATTGACTTGTATTGCCGAGTGCGATCCGATTTATGTAAGCAAATCATGCATGCTGCAATTTTTTATTGTGCCAGACTACATCCAAAGAAAAAAAATCAGATATGTGCACGGCCCCATAGAATAACATTGGTCCGAGTGCAATCCGATGTTTTGTCGGATAGCACTCGGACTAAAATATGGTCATTTGAACGAACCCTTATGGCGTGCCTGATGAAGAGATTTAATTAGACTCAAAAGCTTGCTTTGTAACATTTCTTTTTGTTACACATTAAAAGGTAGCATATCTTTCAAGGCTATTATTTTGCTTCTCTGACAGTAATTATTTTTTCCGTGACATTGAGGTCTTACAATGGTAGAGGGTAGAATACACCCATTATTTTACATTAAGCAGAAAAAAAGTCCAAGGAAATAATTCCACCCACTCCCTCCATATGTAAAAACATAAATATTTTGCAGTCAATGTAGATAATGTAGGAATAGGTTACTGTTCTCCTTTATGATTTTTGATTATTTTTAGCATTATACCTTTTATCATGCTTTTGTCCTTCACAGTGACTTTGTAGAATACTAACAATTTGACAGAAAAGCTCAGTTATCTTTTTGTTAGGAGGAAAACACACAACAATGACATGAAGGTGAAACACATCTATAAGGGGAATGGTATCGTACACTAAAAGCACTGCAGAAAGCAAACATTGCACTTCATAAGGTGAATAACTTGAATAGGCAGTCACATTTTGCTGGAGAAGATTCGCTATAATAAGAGAAGAAATCTCCATAAGTAAGGAATTCGATGGATGCTATTAGTTTGGAAGCATATTGAGATACAGTAATCTCTTATGTACGGACCCCTGTGTCGAACCCCCATTGATCTGATATTGATCTATCCTAAAGACAATAATATCATAGTCTAGATGCATTGTCTTGTCTTTAAAGGGAATCTAGCAGTAGGATCACACCCACTAAGCCGTCTTCATGGGTATACAGGTCATAGAAAGTTGAATGAAATGATACCTTGATATCTGCAATCTGATTTTTTATTCCAGAGAAATCCACATTTTTTAAATATGTAAATAAGCTGTTAAGATCCGGACATAGATCTCCCTGAGAATCTGCCTCCAGAGCTTATTTTAAATGTAAGGAGGCGTTATCAGTGTGAGTCATGTAATGACTGACAGTCTGCTCTCCTGATCTACATGTCTCACACTGGTAACTCCTCCTTTCATTTAAAATAAGCTCTGGAGGCAGATTCTCAGAGAGATCTATGTCTGGCCCATAGATCTTAACAGCTAATTTACATATTACCAAAAATGTGGATTTCTCTGGGGAAAAAAATAGATTGAAGATTTCAAGGTGTCATTTTATTCAACTTTCTATGACCTGCATGCCCATATAGACAGCTCAAAAGGGTTTATACCACTGACAGATTCCCTCTAAAACGGGTTTCTGGGAAATTAGAATAATAACCTATGGAACTGGCAATCATTGTGCTGTTGTTACCAGCCTGTCCTGGCTCCAGCTCTGAGCTTTCTGTGTTCCCTCTCCTCTGCTCGGCTTCATCAACTCTTATGCGTGCTGGTGACCAGCCCAGGGGAATGGAGATGACTCGGTACCCGGGCCTGGCCTGAGGGATGTCGCGGTGGTCGGCTCCCGGGCCCATACCCTGGGGTCTCTCTTTAAAAGGGTTGATGGTTTGTTTATTTTATAAAAGTTTGTGACGCCACCTGTGGCTTCTGGTGAGGATCACCAGCGCTGCGCAGTCCACTGAGGCCGATGATAAGGCAGCTGGATGGTATAGCTCCCCACAGGTGGAGCTAGGCCTCAGGGCAGCGTACGGAGAAGGGGATGCAGGACAGATATGACCCAGCCGGGTCAGAGCAAGAACTGGGACAGACACGATAGTCACTTCAGTACCTTTTACTGATGGAAATTCAGGCACGTCCCGGAGCACTGTAGGGTGAAGGGTACATATCAGGATCCTCCCCAATGAGCGGGTTTAGGGCCTCCTGTTTCATAACCCTATGCTGCTTCATCGGTCTTCTTACCTCTACACCCTCTGTTCTTCCAGCTACCGTCCTGCCTGTATGGCCTCCATTTCTCCATCTGCCATCCTGCCTCTACATCCTCTGTTTCTCTAGCTACCATCCTGCCAGTATGGCCTCCATTTATCTATTTGCCATCCTGCCTCTACAGCCCCTGTTCCTCCAGTTGCCATTCAGCCTCTACAGTCTCATTGTTCTGCATCAATGTCATCTGTCTGTGCTGTGTTACAATTGCTAGTCTAGACCAAGGGCTATCCGAAACCACTTTTCCAGGTGAGATATAACCGTTATCAGCAGAAATATGGAGACTGTGTTACTTATTGAAGACCCAGTGCTTCTTCTGTACAGGATTCACAGCAAGTATAATCTAGGTAGCTGTGTCTGGCACTTTGGCAATGCCATACCACAGCCCCATTTATAGTAAAACTGACCTCCAGTACCAGACACAGATGGGGTGTAGGATTCTGCCGTGAAGGTACTTCAGTGCTCCTATCCCCTTTATTCTGCTGATTTCTGGGTATTCCAGTGCTCTCACTTTAATGGCCTTGAAAACCTCTTTAAGGCTAGAGTCACTCAACCATATTGTCTCTCATCCGAGAGAATCGAGTCGATTATGCTAATCACACTCTAATCAGAGTTTGACTAGAGTTATTCTATAGTGTTCTCACTATTCCAACTAAATCAGTGAAAAGCAGAGTACTCCTGAACTAACACAAGAACTTCAGAAAATGGAGTAGCCATCAACCACCAGGAGGCATAAAAAAGTAATGGAACAATATACACTGCTCAAGAAAATAAAGGGAACAATTAAACAACAGAATATAACTCCAAGTGAATCAAACTTCTGTGAAATCAAACTGTCCACTTAGGAAGCAACACTGATTGACAATCAATTTCACATGCTGTTGTGCAAATGGAATAGACAATATATTGAAATTATTGGCAATTATCAAGACACACTCGATAAAGGAGTGGTTCTGCAGGTGGGGACCACAGACGGACTCTACAACCCACAGAAGTTGCTTAGGTAGTGCAGCTCATCCAGGGTGGTACATCAATGCGAGCTGTGGCAAGAAGGTTTGCTGTGTCTGTCAGCGTAGTGTCCAGAGGCTGGAGGCGCTACCAGGAGTCAGGCCAGTACACCAGGAGACGTGGAAAGGGCCGTAGGAGGGCAACAACCCAGCAGCAGGACCGCTACCTCCACCTTTGTGCAAGGAGGAACACTGCCAGAGCCCTGCAAAAAGACCTCCAGCAGGCCACAAATGTGCATGTGTCTGCACAAACGGTTAGAAGCCTACTCCATGATGGTGGTATGAGGGCACGACGTCCACAGATAGGGGTTGTGCTCACAGCCCAACACCGTGCAGGACGCTAGGCAGTTGCCACAGAACACCAGGATTGGCAAAGTCGCCACTGGCACCCTGAGCTCTTCACAGATAAAAGCAGGTTCACACTGAGCACATGTGACAGACGTGACAGAGTCTGGAGACACTGTGGAGAGCGATCTGCTGCCTGCAACATCCTTCAGCATGACCGGTTTGGCAGTGTGTCAGTAATGGTGCGGGGTGGCATTTCTTTGGAGGGCCGCACAGCCCACCATGTGCTCGCCAGAGGTAGCCTGACTGACATTAGGTACCGAGGTGAGATCCTCAGACCCCTTGTGAGACCATATGCTGGTGCGGTTGCCCTGGGTTCCTCCTAATGCAGGACAATGCCAGACCTCATGTGGCTGGAGTGTGATAACAGTTCCTGCAAGATGAAGGCATTGAAGCTATGGACTGGCCCGCCCGTTCCCCAGACCTGAATCCGATTGAGCACATCTGGGACATCATGTCTCGCTCCATCCACCAACGTCACGTTGCACCACAGACTGTCCAGGAGCTAGCGGATGCTTTAGTCCAGGTCTGGGAGGAGATCCCACAGGAGACCATCCGCAACCTCATTAGGAGCATGCCCAGGCGTTGCAGGGAGGTCATACAGGCATGTGGAGGCCACACACAATACTGAGCCTCATTTTGACTTGTTTTAAGGACATTACATCAAAGTTGGATCAGCCTGTAGTGTGTTTTTCCACTTTAATTTAGGGGGTGACTCCAAATCCAGGCATCCATTGGTTAATAAATTTGTTTTCCATTGATGATTTTTGTGTGATTTTGTTGTCAGCACATTCAACTTTGTGCAGAACAAAGTATTCAATGAGAATATTTAATTCATTCAGATCTAGGATGTGTTATTTGAGTGTTCCCTTTATTTTTTTGAGCAGTGTATAAAAACACACATATAATTAATCACAAATAAAACATGATTGAGGTCTATATAGAAAAGAGGAAACATGGAAAACATGTAGGTAAGAACACGGTAATATATAGGACATGGTGGCAATATTCATGAAGTGCCATAAGAGAGTACCCAATACAATTAAACAACATTTCCAAAGAAATCCCTTGCCATAATAAGTGTAACATCACTGGCGGCGTGCTTGCATAGTGCACCACCTCCCACTATGCAAGACCGCAATCTTACCTGTCAGTCCAGCCTGCAAATCTTGTTCCAGTTCACGCTGTGTGCATGTCTCTTGACTGTCTGCTTAGGGCGGCTGCCCGGTTACATCCTGATTCTTATAGCTGCTGTGGGAGCACCCCTAATGCGTCTCCAGCCTATTGCTGTGAGTCACTGGATATTTAAACACTCTCCACCCAGTAGGAGGTGCCTGAGCAACACTAACATTCAGTGTGCTCCTTGACTCTGAAGTTGCCAGGCCCAGTTCTGCTTCTTGTCTGTTTCCGCCATTTCTGGGGGCTGCATACCCAGACCTGTTATCTGTGACTTCTTGTCCGTTTCCGCCATCTCTGGGGGATGTATACCCAGGTCTGTTATCTCTGACTTCTAGTCTGTTCTGCCACTCTGGGGGCTGTATACCCAGGCTCGTTCTTGTATCTCATTGCAGTAGCAGTTCCTGTCTGAACTGTATCCTAGCCTGTTACCTGTTTGTCTCTATGTCTGTACCTTCCCTTTTCCTGCAGTATCTGAACCTGCACCTACTCCAACTCGTTATCTCTGTACTTCTATTTGTGAGTTTTGTGTCCATTCGCTACTTCATAGTAAGTACCTTGTGTGTATCTGGTTCTGCTTGTCCCTTTTCCCTTCCTCCGTATCTTCCTCCTGTGTTCTAGCCATCTTCTTGTATTTTCCAGTCTGTTCCATGTGAACAGAGCCCTATCCTCTCTGCCTTGTCCACCGCACCTGCGGTTTCGCTCCGCTCTGTCTTGCCCACCGCTCCGGCGGTTTCTTTCTGCTCTGACTTGCCCACCGCTCCGGCGGCTTCCCTCTGCTCTGCCTTACCCACCGCTTCGGCGGTTTCTCTCTGCTCTGACTTGCCCACCACTCCGGCGGCTTCTCTCTGCTCTGCCTTACCCACCGCTCCGGCGGCTTCTCTCTGCTCTGCCTTACCCACCGCTCCGGCGCCTTCTCTCTGCTCTGACTTGCCCACCGCACCAGTGGTTTCTCTCTACTCTGACTTGCCCACCGCTCCGACGGCTTCTCTCTGCTCTGCCTTGCCCACCGCTCCGGCGGTTCCACTCTGCTCTGCCTTGTCCACCGCACCTGTGGTTTCTCTCTGCTCTGCCTTGTCCACCGCTCTGGCGGTTCCGCTCTGCTCTGCCTTGCCCACCGCACCTGTGGTTTTCGCTCCGCTCTGCTTGCTCACCGCACCAGCAGTTCCTCTCTGCTCTGCCTTGTCCTCTGCTCCAGCGGTTTCACTTTACTCTGCTTGTCTACTGCATCTGCGGCTCTGTACCTCTCTCCCAGTCTGTACTGGACCCTATCCAGCCTGCGCTCCAACCTGCTATTACCTCCTTGTCTGCACTCCAGCCGTGCTTGCCAGTATCTCCCTGTCTGCATACCAGCCGTGCTTGCCAGTGCCCACCTGTCTGCATACCAGCTGTGCTTGCCAGTGCCCACCTGTCTGCATACCAGCCGTACTTGCCAGTGCCCACCTGTCAGCATACCAGCCGTGCTTGCCAGTGCCCACCTGCCTGTATGCCAGTCTAACCTGCCTGTTCCTGCATTCCTCGGTGTGGGTCAACAACTGTGACCGGGGCCTGACCTGGAGTCGCACGTGGTCCCTCTGCTCGGTTCCTCCTTGGTCCACAGAGTCGACTAGCCACCGTGCGACCTTGGTCGGATCAGGTTGATACTTAGTTACGCCCCTCCAGACACTCCTCGGTTCATGGTACAGTGGGATCACTAATCACGCTCACGCCAGTCAGTCCGGGCGCGAGCGTAACAATAAGGTCCATACAAAGTGCAATTTTCAGTATATAAAGAACTATTGCTCACCTATAATGGTCCAAAGCCGCACAAGGTTCTCTCACTACAGCCCCTGACGCGCGTTTCACATACCTGCTTTATCGAAGGGGTATGTTTGATTATAGTGTGATCCGATTTTCTCAGATGGGGGGAGGGGGAGATGAGAAACAATTTCTCAATCTTCTTCATTCCATTAGTTCGTGGAACTTAGACTGTGCTTAGATGTTATCCGAATGCAGTCTGATTTTTTTGATGGACCCATGGACTTGCATGGCCGAGTGCTGTCCGATTTACACATGCAAATCATGCATGCTGAGATTTTTTCCTTGGACAAACTTGGCCAGAGAAAAAAAATTGGACATGTGCAGGGTCCCATAGAATAACATTGGTCCGAGTGCGATCCAATGTTTTATCAGATCGCACGCAGACTGAAGATACAGCCATCTGCATGAACCCTAAGGAAAAGTAAATGTTTTACAATTATACCACCTAGCATACTAAAATGAAGATATTTATCAATTATTAGATCTTCAGAAATGACAAAGATGTCAGACGCACAAACAAGAAATAATTAGTTTTATGGCCAAAGTCGTTTATGGTCCATAAGTAGTTGCCCAAGGTGCGAGATTACTCTTCTTTATAGAACTGTATATGTTATGACCATTTGTATCCTCCTTCTCAGTCTTAAAAGATGCAATAAATCTAATATTAATTATGAGGTCAGACAGCAGGATGTCAAATAAAACTCTATCAAAACCATTTCCCACCTAACTTAACGATACTGCGTCTTGAGATATCACAGGGATGTTAGCATCAGCCATAAAACAGCCAGGTTCATCTAATAAAGTGTGCTAGTATCTAGGTTTATTTAGTGGGTTAACAGTGATTCAATATATTTAGTGCTGCAAGCGACTCTTCTTCAGCCTAAGCATTTGAATGAAAAATGACCACTCAAGGAACATATCCCTTGGCAAAATGATCCATTTAATCAGTGTTATTGTTTATATCGAGACAGTGAGTTTTAATCTGTTCTCCGCTAATTCTAAGTGGAGGGACAGATACACTGAGCATCTTGCTGAGTCGGTTCTTCTTGAAACTATCTATCATGGCTGTAGTAACATCCAGCAGGTGCAGGGTCTTTTCTCAGTCGGCTCCTTTATCCTTTGGGAATTCAAGTTTAGGATGTAGAAAACAGCTGTCCTCTCTTCCAAAAGGTCTCCTTACTACATCATTTACAGAATGAATTTCATTTTGTTGGCTAGATGTGGTCATACGGACACATATCAAACCCATGCATGGCTAACATGACCACTGACAAGCATTGTAAAGGTCCAAAATAGGTTTTTCGGGGATTTTTTTTAAACCCTTCCTTTAGTGAAATCCAACATTTTACAATAGAACATATCACTATCCTAAATTGTACAAAATGAAAAAATTACAGCAAACCTAAGAGTGAAGTTATCATTGGCTTTTTTGATGGTCAGATGATCACACGGATAGCGCCAGGATCAATGTTATTTAATTGGGAAGTTTTGACAGTTTTTATTTTACAAGGGCTGAATGTTCGCGTGAGAAAAATTGCATCATGCACTATTCTCCTCCATAATTTGGATGAAAATTGCCTATTCAAGTCAAGGGGTGCCCAACATAAATCAGATCCAATATGGATCAATCATAAAGCATCTTATTTTTACAGATATATTGCCATTATTAACATAGGAAACTGTTTTTGGCCTTGTAAATTTTTTTCACTACTGATGTATAAAAATAAATGGCATACAGATGACATATGAATATATATGATGCATTGATTTTTGGATAAAAATTAGACTATTTTTTTTATACGCTCATGTGTTCTTAGCTTTAGGTTAGGGTCACACAACTGTGTTCTCTCCATCCGAGAAAAAACGGTCCAATTATGCTAATCAGACTCAGAGTTTGATCAGAGTAGGATCCATTTTTCTCGGAGGTAGAGAAAGAAAAAAAAAAAAGTTTCCCCACCTTCTTCATTCAATCAGTCTGTGAAAATGAGATCGCACTCGGATGTCACCCGAGTGAGGTCTGATGTTTTCGACGGACCCATAGATTTGCATTGCCAATTTTAATCCGCCACTCAGATCAAAATCGCACTCTGTAGCACTATAGCATGTAAACATGAAATATATGAAATTTGAATTGCCTTACTGCTCTACATAATGGGAAAAAATTAAGATACTTAGCACATAATTTGGCCAATTCATGCTTGTCCAGCTGCCACGGCAAGACAACCTTCATTGCTGGGAACCTAATCTAATGTGATTCCTCTCCTGGGCTGAAGCGTACATTTATAAGGGTAGGTTGGATCCTGAAATAACTATTTGTTAGTCAGATATGACCTGGAGTGCATAGTGAGTGTACCACAAGGTCCAAGGAGTACAGTACCGTATTTTGGGGTGACCCTAAATGAGAGGAGACCGAAGAGAAGAAATAGCAAGATCCTGAGAATAACTGACTAAGAGAGATAGAGTGGTCTTCTGGAGACAGGTCTTAAGAGAGGACGCCTAACCATGAGTCCTTGAGCTTGTAACGCTGAAAGGTAACAGGCCTAAACAGGACTGAGTGACTGGGACTAGTGAAGGGTCCCAATCAGGACTTTCAGGGCACCAGTAGTGGAAGAAACAGGATGCTGAATTGCTGAACATGCAGAGGAGACTTATTAATCAGGACTGTGGCGTTAAAGCTGGATTGTGGCTAAGTAGACATAAAGGGCCCAGGAGTAGACTGCTGAGGAAGGATACTGTGGGGAAAATGGTCCTTATTGTAAGGGAAATGTCCAAAAGAAAAATGGTCCTTACTGTAAGGGAAATGTCCATAAGACTTTATACCCTTGTATACAACCCTTATCAAGTTGCCGTTCAGTAAAGAGTTTATTTTTAATTTATGGTCTCCCTCATTGAACTGTGAAACATCTGGTCCTGGCAAACCTGCAACATCACTGTTCACACACACAGCCAGGATCTCCACTTTCATGTAACGTGCTGGGGCGCGACAGACAAGTGTCTCGTCTGCAGCTACTGCCCCGCGCCATGTTACATCGGCACTGGCTCTATCGGGGATCGTGTAACATTGTTATGTCACGCGATCCCTGCAGCCAATCAGCGCTGACTTCACTCTCCTCTCTTACCGATGTGATTGACATCCAGAGGAAGTGAAAACTGCGGCTGCTCTCACTTCCTCTGGATGTTCTCCAAATAAGAGAACCCCCTATTTGTCAATTGCTGATTCCTGACCAACAGATTCTCCACGTGCTTTAATGGTTAGTAGCTATGCCTGTACATAACTCTCTTCTTGGAGAGTTATATATATACCTAACACTTTTATTCCAGTATGTAAATTTAGTATTTTAAGTGGGCGCGGTCCTCAACTCTTCTTCCTGGGAGTCTTCTTGAGGACCACACCCCATTAACTAAAAAGAATAGATTTACATACACTGAAGAGAGCACTAAATCTGTTTATTAACATTTCCTTATTCTTTAATTATCCATTGCATAGTTCTCAATAATGGCCGTGTATATAATAAAGGTAACAGCAGATGAGCTCCCTATTTGAGCTGGGTTATCCTACTCCTACGTCTTACCAAATCCTAATTAATACTCACACATGGCAATGAATTATCTATGAATTATGACTTAGCTGGAATTCTCCTACTAAGTCATCATTTATACATATGGCAATCTTTCCCAAGGGGAGAAGACTGTTAGGTCTCGAGAAATGGGAAGTTTAGTGTGGCTGTGTTATTAAGACCTCAGTGAAAAACAACTGTTAACTCAGGGTGACATTGTACACATTGCATTTTATCTTCATGTCTTCTGATTTGGGCATACGAAATAACAAAAATAGTGATAAAAATGCTGATATCTGAAATAAAAAACATGCTATTGTCTCATTCTCACATTTCCAAAGACTATTGCAACTGCAGCTCTTCAAAAGGACATGAATTAAAAGGAAACATGCAGCGTTACCTCGTTTTTCAAAATAATCATCCCAACTTTCTAATAACTATTTATCAATTTTTTTTTCAATATGTGATTGTTAAAGGGATCCCCCGGCAAGAACAGGGATCTGCAGAGCCCAATCTTGGATGGAGCCAAGGTGTACATGGTTGACCTCCACTTCATTCATTGTCAGTGAGACTACTAGAAATAGCCAAGCACTGTACTTCTCTGGCGGTCCCATAGACACTGAATGCAGCAAATGTAGAACATGTGCACAAGCACAAAAACCCCAGCAAGTTTGGAGTGCTGCCATCCTTATAGTTTTGGATTACATATCGAAACCAAAATTTGGAGGCTTGCACCTGTGACGCCTCTTCTCGGAAGCCCCTGTTTACCCTGGGAGATGGGGGACTCGGAGTCGGGTCCTGTGATGGAGAGATGAGGTGCAGCCGTGGCCCGGACCCGCTTCGTGCCCAGGGCCGTCACATTAAAAAGGATGGTGTGGGCTTATCCGGGCTGAGTGGCTGATTTCGACTACGCCACCTGTGGTACCTGGTGAGAGGCCACCAGTGCTGCTGCAGTCCGCTGAGGCCTGGTGTTAGGGCAGCCGGCGTTGTTACTACTCCCCACAAGCGGAGCAGGGCCTCAGGGCAGAGGGACAGGATGGAGGGAGTAGTAGTCCAGGTGGTCTGGTACTGCGTAGTGCAGAATAAGGAGTCCGGAGGCCATAGGGGTGAACTTCCAAGGCTTTACTCACGATAGAGATGGCAGTAGGAAGGCGACTCCCTGCTCCTTGCCGAGTTCTGTGGTCCCCAGAGACGAAGGGAGTCCGACAACCTCCGAGTAAGTCCAGTGTTAGATCAAGACCCCGCAACAGAGTGTTCCTAGACTCCAGACCGGGTCCTTTACTGTCTGTGTGTGTAGATAGGCCGGGTCTCCCTCTGTACTCCTCTCAGAAAAAGGGCACGGGTGGCAGCGCCATTCCTTCCGATACCCAATGGGATCCTCAGGGCCTACCCGAGCTTCCCTGACCAGGACGTGGAGTAGCAAGATCAGGTGTCGGGGGCCGGTACCCCTTTTTGCAGCCGGAATCCCTCTGACTAGATCAGCATAGAGAGGACAGGTGGCGTACACCGCTCCGTCTGCATCCTCCCTGGGATCCATTTGCGGTGGAGCTACACTCTTAAGGTCCGGGCCTTCTTGGTCATGGTCCTTGACCGGGTCGAGCCATTCATTATCTGCAACCTGCCCCTCGACCCAAGGCCAGGGTACGAGGGCCGTGTCCCCATCCACTGCAGGTCCACACAGGATCCACGCTCAGTGATGAAGATCACGATCAAAGACAGTCAAAGAACTCAAAAGGACAGACAGGCCATGAGCCAAGATGGCTGTGTATTAAATATGAAATATTAAGTGTAAACTAATTGTGAGTCCTCCACCCTCACCCACCAAATGGTTCCCCTATCTTTTGGTTCCCCAGTCTCCCTGCAGCCAGGAGGACAGCACCTAGTGCATTCTAGCCCCCTCTGGTGGAGAAATGTGGTGTTGGATGTAAAGGTTGGGTCCTGACCATCGCACTGTTCTTACCTCAGAGGAGGAACACTACACTCCATTAGAGAAGTGCAGCATCCCTGTGGCGGTCGAACCCTCAGGGGCGCCACACACCAGTATTCAAATTTCACAGTGCTGATAGATATATACATACAGTACAGACCAAAAGTTTGGACACACCTTCTCATTTAAAGATTTTTCTGTATTTTCATGACTATGAAAATTGTACATTCACACTGAAGCTATTAAAACTATGAATTAACACATGTGGAATTATATACTTAACAAAAAAAGTGTGAAACAACTGAAAATATGTCTTATATTCTAGGTTCTTCAAAGTAGCCACCTTTTGCTTTGATGACTGCACATTCTTGGCATTCTCTTGATGAGCTTCAAGAGGTAGTTTGATGCCTTCAGTGTGAATGTACAATTTTCAAAGTCATGAAAATACAAAAAAAATCTTTAAATGAGAAGGTGTGTCCAAACTTTTGGTCTGTACTGTACATACACAGTATAATCTGTCTAACTACAAAAAAATAAATGACAAGCCACCCTAACAGAATAAAGCAAATCTGAACAGCTGGAAGCTGCTATAACTGCATAATATTCAAACCAAAGATTACAGTAGCCTCTGCATAGATTATGATGTTTGCAAACATTGAATATATGAAATATAAACTGCATTGCTGCCATATAAAATATGCTTATAAAATAAAAGGTACTGAGCACACAAATTGGCTAGGTCATGTGTGCCCACCAGTAACAACAAGCCTTTCTCTGGCAGGACGCTAAACCTAATATTTATCAAACATGCTTCTACTGGGCTATAGGCCCATAAATTTAAAGGGCAGGAAGGATCCAGCACTAATTAAAACAGCCCAGGAAAAGCATTTTTGATAAATATTAGGTCTAGGGTCCTACCAGAGAAAGGTCGCCTTGTCATGACTGGTGGGCACACATGAATTGGCCAATTTGTGCGCTAAGTACCCTCATTTTATGAGTATAGTCTATATAGCATTAAAGCAGTTTACATTTCATATATTCAGTGTTTTCATATATCTAGAGTATACAATGTGCTGCTGTATTCTTTGGTTTGTATCTATCTATCTTTCTTTCATCTTTCTAAGGTTCATTCCTACCTATTCAGATTATTTTTCCCTCCAGTTTGGCAGTGAAATGCGGTAAACTGATATGAGAATGGATCCCATAGTTTGTTATGGGATCATTCATAGGATCAGTTGTTGTGCTGAATCCTTAACCCCTTCACGCCATGGCCATTTTCCATTTTCTTAGTTTTGTCCTCCCCTATTCCAAGAGCCATAACTTTTTTATTTTTTCATCAATATAGCCATATGAGGGCTTGTTTTTTGCTGGGTGAGTTGTGCTTTTGAATGGCACCATTGATTTGACCATATAGTATACTGGAAAAAAAATCCAAGTGCGGTGAAATCTAAAAAAAAGTGCAATTCCACAATTATTTTTAGGGATTTTCATTTACCATGTTCACTATATGGTGAAACTGACCTGACAATGTGATTCTCCAGGTCAGTACCAATACACAGATACCAAACATGTAGAGGTTTTTTGTTTTTAGTTATATTTTTACTTATTTTTTTCTGAGACCCGTAGCATTTTCACTTTTCGAGGTCTGGGGCTGTGTGAGGACTTGTGTTTTGCACCCTGAGCTGATGTTTTTACTGATAATATTTTCAGGTAGATGTGATGTCTTATTGCAATGTTGCGGCGGCCAAAATAAAATCGTAATTCTGGAGCTTCGATTTTTTTTCTTCTTATACTATGTACTGATCTGATTAATTTACTTTATATTTTGATAGATTGGACATTTCTGAATGCAGCGATACCATACTTGTGTATTTTTTATTTTTCAATTGTTTTATTTTCAATGGGGCAAAAGGGGAGTGAGTTGAACTTTTTTTTTTTTTTTTCATATTTTTTAAAACTTTTTTTTTTTCATTTTTTACTTTATTTAATAATCCCCTTAGGAGACTTGAAGCAGGGATCATCTGATTGCCTGTGCTATGCATAGCAGGGCTGAAGCGCTGCTATGTATAGAAAAAATCACGATCTCCTATGAATGCCGGCCACAAGCCAGCATTCACAGGAGATTCATAATAACAGGCACGTGGGTCTTCTTCAGACCCTCGGCTGTCATGACAAGCCATCGGCGCCCCCCGATCACGTGACAGGGGCTCCGATGGGCGGGATTTGTGACATGCTTCAGGCTGGCACATGTTCAATCCCGCTGTCTGAAATGGACAGCGAGATTGAACTGGTTAACAGTCACATACAGTATGTAGCTCCGATCCACCCACAGCTGTTAAAGGCACATAACTTCTGATTAAATCAGCTGTCATGAGCGAGGAAAGATGAGGCTCAGCGCCGGTGCTTGCATCAAACTCAGGGATACAGCTGATGACGTACATATACGTCATATGTCGTGAAAGGGTAGAATAGAAAAACGCTAAATGTTGATCCAGATCACCAGTTTTGCTGAGGTCTGTTTGGGACAGAAGCACACAATAGAGCAGTACCGTAAGAGAAATGAGAGAGGGTGAGAGTAATGGTGGTGCTCACCATATGCATGGACACAGCACTTTTAAGAGCCTTAGAATCTGGTGCTGGAGGAGAAATTCTTCCAGATAGCATTTCATTTTAGTGGATAGATCAGGGTACCTGGGTTGCCCTTGCTTGAATGAAGAATCTTCAATGGTGCCATTTTCGAAGTAAAAAAAAAAAACAAAGTAGAAACTGGTGAAAAAGACAGATGTTAACATCAGTTGTAGTCCATTGGCACACAAAAAAACTGATATGGATAGCCCGGACATATCTATCGTTTCTGCGCTTCTAGTTCTATAGTCTTATACAATATTTTATATGTCACATATAGCATGTAAAACACTTCTACCTGATGACAGTAGATTAGACGAGACATAGCCCGGATATATAGTTGTACCTAAGAGGCTATGCTGTGGATTGCCATCGATATGTTTATAATCCTTCAGAACATCTTTTGACAATGATGCAAACATCTCAGTACAGCTCAGTAATTTACAAATGCAAATCAGGAGCATTAAGGGCTAGGTAAATCATTTCAGACATTTGGCTTCTAAAGCAAAAGGTTATTCATATAAATTACTGCGATGGTGGAAAGCCTTTTTCAGCCAGTCTTCAACAGGGTGACGTCATTATCAATTAAGACTTTGGCATTACCTAACTAAACATAGGAGAATTTTACATTTAGGCTCAATGCTTAAAAAAAGCTATTTTATATAATGAAAGTATATACAAATATATGGCACTAGCTCCTCGTAATTGGCATTACAGTTAAAGCTGCAGCACACCTAAGGGTTTACTTCACAGTATTGGAGAAATATAGTCATGTAATATGTCTGAAATGATGGCCAAAAACTAATATTACCAGAAATTCACTAGAAATGCAGAAAAACGTAAAAGAAATATATTTTCTACTATAGGTGATTACACAAATTGTTATGGTACTGTTGCAGGAGTTCTCGGGTCCCCTTCCCTATCTCTCAAGCTAGAGCGCACCCTAACCTATCCCTGTCCCCCAGATTACCCAGGAAGGTGTAGACGCCGGGGTCACTTGCCTTGCTATGCTCCTGACTTACCCTTATCTGCTCCCTCTCGCAACCAGGAAGGTGTAAGACTGAAGTGCATAGGATTACACTAACCCGACAAACAAGGGAAGACAGACAGGGATAAATGAAACTGCAATCACCAAATACACTCACCAAACAACAGAGTGGTACATAGAGGAGAGTAAGATAGGTGAAATCAAATAGGAGAGGATGAGGATGAACATGCAAACAAACTCCACACAGAAATCTCCAGAACAACTCTCCAAACACCAACTCCAAACACCGAACAACCCCTCCAATTCCAAACCAGGCAGAATGAACTTTCACTGGCAATTCCCAAATTTCCAGCATATATACCAAAGGGGAGTGTCCAACACAGAACAGCTGAGACAATCCATGATGGAGAGCTCCAGGAGATCAACTGAACTGATTAACCCTAGCAATGCCAGAGCAAAAAAAAACTGCAATGTTTAGTTTGATGGTGAAGCATAGTACCAGAGCAAGAACTTTTGAAGCAGAGTTAGACAAACCAGGTGTAGTTTTCTCACAACAGTAGACAGGCAGAGGGTCAGGGCTGGCAGAGGCAGCAGCTACTGAATGAGGTCAGAAAACAGGCCAGGAAAACGGGAACGAGTAGACAAAACTAAAATACACTTTAGCTCTAATCGAAACCAACAGGAACATTATTGCTCAGCCAGTGAGTGTTGGGAGAAGAGAACAGTCAGAGCGCACACATTAGAGGGTGGTCAGCAGGTCCCAACAAGAGGACATTGCCGATGAGCTGTCCTCCTGCCGGAAAACCAGGAGGGAAGCGAGGAAATAGAGCCTGTATACAGTCAAGGAACAAACTGCGGAGGCCACGACAGTGGGCAATTATGACAACAGTGTACTACAGAATATGTTGTTTTCTATCTAAGCAATGAGAATGGCACAACTTGATCATTTTCAAGTATTCACAAATAGTTCTTGCTGTTATAACTGTACCAGTATCTTAAAAGGGATGTCTAAGACTATTATATTTTTTACTATGGGCCTAAAAACTAACAGGCAGGTAGTTGCTACCAGAGGCAACTACCTGCCTGCTCTACCTGGCCCTGGCAGAAAGTGGTCACCGACCGCTTCTACCGGTGATTCATCTGCTCTACGTCAACAGAGCAGCTCTTTTTTTCGGCTCTGTTCTGTCAACAGAGCGTAACTGTTGACATCATACTGATTGACATCTGGCTCCCCGCAGTAAGGCAGCGGTGAGCCGGTTGTGAATTAGCATGACATTGACAGTCATGCCCCATCAACAGAGTGGATGAAAAGCTTGATGTCACGTTGACAGTGCAGTGGCTTCTCATCTGCTCTGCTCTGTCGACATGACTTCAGATGAAGCCACTGAATCGCTGTGCAGAAGTGGCCTGTGACCGCTCTGTTCTAGCAGAGATTGGAGCCAGGCACAACAGGCAAGTAGGTAACAACAACCAGCCTGTTAGTTCATAGGCCTGCAGTAAAAAAGTTATACAGTCCTGGATAATCCCCCCTCCCCTTTAAAAGCAAGGGTGCAAAACTGGTGGTCCACAGTCCAAATGCAACCTGAGATGCTATACTGCTGGGGCACATCAGAAACTGTTATGGGGGAATGTGGCGTGGCATGAGTTCTATTTTAGGCAACTTCAAGGACCATCTCATGCAAAACAGTTATGGTGTTACACCTTGTGCAGAATTTACCTTGTATTCTCTGTTTAGTACTCTTTGGTATCACCCCAGAAGACCTTGTATTAGGCTAATCACACTGCCTTCATTTTTCTCAGATTGCTTCTGTAAAGGGTTATTCTTATATGAGACATTTATAACTTATTGACAGGGTATACCATGAATGTCTGATGGGCCTGACAGGCACTCCAGAGAGGTGAAAAACAAGGTGTAGAGGTGGACGTTCATATTTGTAGCTATCCCCATTGTAGTTTGTAGGAGTTTAGTTATATCCACAACTTTCTAAACTACAATAGAGATAGCGGTATAACCGTCCAGTCAATCCGTATCTTCTTCTAAACTAAAAAGCAGGGGCTTCCATTTTTCTAATAGGTAGGAGTTCCAAAAGTAAGAAAAAGAACAACAGATATTTATGGTATCTACTGTCAGCATGCCATAAAGGTCTCAGTTGTGAAAATGCTTTTACGTTTTATTACAACCTTGACTGTGGCCCTTGGACCAGAAAAAGGTTGTTTAGCTCTGATTTAAAGTGTAACGCTTTCTTTAAAGGTAAAATTAAAAAAATAGATATACTGTAAATGATCATCCGATATGTCTCGATATGTGGAATATACTAATGAAGTGTATAATGGGAGATCACCACTAATTTCTAAAATAAAAGGGGTCCTTACGCTACATTCCCCCAATGAGTTTTTGATGTAGATTTCCTGCAGCATTTCTGCACCTATTAGGTAATTAGGTTAGTGTGTTTTGCTCATTGCACTTTTGAGAGTGTTTTTTATTCATTGCGTTTTTGAGTGCATTTTTTTATTGTGTTTTTGTCTCTTTTTATCATGTCAAGTTTTAAATAAAACTGCCTTGTTTTTTGATACTTTCTGATATCTACCATATTTTTTAGATTATAACACATACTTTTTTCCTACAAATTTGGGAGGAAAATGGGAGTGCGTCTTATAATCCGAAGTTAGCTTACCGGGGAAATCGGTGACGGTGAAGCGGGGTCACAAGAGGCAGGGCCGCTGCCTCTGGCGACGAATGCACAGACTGAGATCTCATTTCCGGAGATCTTAATCTACTCATGTACCGCCCCCGGTGGCCATTTTCCCAGAGCCCACCCCAGGGAACTGAATGGGAAAGCGTACTCTGCTCACCACCGCCGACATCTAATGAGCGCCCAGGCACCGCAGCATCGCCCCATTCCTGCCACCGGCCGACTGAAGCAGTGACCCTGCCTCCTGTGACCCCGCTCCACCGCCGCCACCCCACAGGTAAGCTACCATTAAAACAAATTATAAGACGCACCTGCATTTTATTTAAAAAAATATATATTTTCCACCCCAAAATTTGGGGTGCATCTTATACTCTGCAAAATAAAAAACTTTATTAATGACATGCAGATTTTTCGCATCTAATGCAAGTGTATGGGGAAAATCTGCACATAAAACTCAGTGTACCAACAAGAGAAATTGACTTGTTGCAGATTTCAAAACCGGATCTCAGGTCTTTTACATAGTATAAGAAAAAGCATAGTGGGCATGAGATTTATATAAATCACATTCAATTTGCTGTAACTGTAAGCTCTTTGCACAGTGAAAATTGGCAGGGTCTAAAACTCACCAAAAACTCACAATGGGAACTTAACCCTACAGAGTACTTAAATCCCTTTGGTATTGCAGAGAAATTGTGTAAGGTTTCCATTATTAGACTGAGTAATGATAAAAGAGTGTGAACACTGTAGAAGGCCCTTTGGAAATCAGCGGTGGTCAATGATCCCAGACTTTACCGACGTCGTCTTCTCACATATATCTATAATGTTGAAGAAATGTATACATTTTATTTAACGCTTAAAAACTAAAGCAAAACAAAAGAAAAAACACAATTGCAGATATAATAGGTAAATATTACTGTATATTCAACATATGTAATATATTACACATTCATGCCGTCTTTGCATTTCAAAGTACCGTAATACGTTCTAGCAAAAGTGATCAGGTCAATATTAGAATTTTCATGTTGTCAGAGAACCACAGTCAATAAGTAAGACATGACATTAGGGCCGCTCAATGCATTTCATAAGGATAAGGTATTTGTTTCGCTGTCTGGAAATCAATGGGGTAATCAAAGTGAATGTCTTCTAATGAAACTACCTTTTGCGTTAGCTGGCTGGAGTATCGGAGTCAGAAAATCATGTCTTGACTCTAAATGACCTCTTCTTCTTGACCTACTCATCATTATTAAACTATACCTTAGATCTGCAGTCCTTATTTATTCATTATGTCACCAACATTGGAATATAGTTTCTAGAAATGATGCTAAGTTAAAATTTGGTAGGGGGCTCTGTTTTGGGCACCTATATTAAGGCTTCTATGTGACTCGCCCAGGGGGATATGGGGGAGACTCGGTACCCGGGCCTTTACCTCCTGTGGGATGTCACGGCAGTCGGCTCCCGGGCCCCTACCCTGGGGTCACTCTCTAAAAGGGGTTTGTTAACAGTTTTGTCGTGTGATGCCACCTGTGGTTCCCGGTAATGAGTACCGGCGCTGCTGCAGACCTCCGGGGGTAATGGGATGGCAGCTGGCATGTCCCTGGACGCTGTGGCCTTCGTGGTTCCTAGTTCTTTAAATGATTGTAGCTTCAGGTTAACCAGGGGTTTAAAATCCTCCTGGTATACCGGTTATTCCTACTGGGCGTAGAGGACCCTGTAGGCACGGACCCGGTGTCCAGCTTGTGTTCTGGGGTGAGCCTAAGATGCTCCTCTGCCCCCATAACTCCTCTCACTCTTCTCCTTGCCTCCGGCCACGCTCTAGGCCCTGAGGCTTCAGCATGTGCTTTAGGCCCTGGCTGGCCCTCAGCACAGCAGCTCACATGCTGCTTCTTCACTGATCTCTGTGCCAGCACACACTGACTGCCTAACTCCACCCTCCAGTATATATATCCCTATCCGGGCTCCCTCTGGTGGTATGAGGTGGAAGGGTGGAGGTGTCTTATGTAATGAGGGCCTCTGGTGGAGAAGTCCGTCCATGCACCCTTTTTGGGTCCTGTGGTACCTGTAATAGCAGGGTGCCACATATGCACATTGGAAGATGAAAAAGGGGAGGTGTGAAAGGGTTTCATCCTGCACCGGGTAAGAAATATCCTTAATTAAATAATAACATGTTTATTGTAGTGCTTGCGCCTTTAAAAAAATAGTAAAGAAAAGAGAACATATGAACCTTACGTGTTTCGGACTAAACACTAGTCCTTATTCATGGGACACATTAGATTAAGATCGGCTGAACCCAGCAGATACCGGCAGGATAGACTGACAGTTTAATGTGTATAGGGACCTCCTGAGCCTTCCCCAACAGATGATGTTGGAGGAGATAAGGATCCGGCATGTCCAATTTCAGACTGCTGATACTTTTGCTTTCGGTGAGATGTCACCACCAGAGGAGTCTGGCAGTGGATGTCTCGTGGACAACATAAAAGCTGTCAGCAGAGCCAAATGTTCCTGTGTAAGGGTAGGTTCACACGACCGATGTCTCAACATCTGAGAAAAATCGTCTGATTATTCTGATCAGAGTTTGATCAGAGTGGCAACAGTTTTTCTCAGACGTTATTCTAATTTCTCCACCTCCATTATGTCAGTCCTTGAAAATCGAACCTTCTTCGGATGTTTTTTCAGGGATCCATTACCTTCCATTGCTGATTTTTATCCAACACTTGGATCAAAATCCAACATGCCTCTAATTTTTCCGTGGACCATTCAGTCCCAGGAAAAAAACTGGACATATGCACAGCCCCATAGAATATCATTGGTATGAGTGCTATCTATTTAAACCACGCATAACACGCGTACAAGAAAATCGATCATATGCACGAGCTCTACGGTGGAGTCGGGAAAGATAGCTTTTAGCCGAACCATCATTCGGCCAACAATCATTTATTGTGCGTGGAGAGTTTTACAGATCTATGCTGTACAGATCTGTAAGGGCGCACTCATAGATTGCTATGTATCCCTACTGTACCTTTGTTTTGTTTTTTACCGAGGAACGCAAAAGTTTTTGCTCACACATTTGTGCTAAATCAGTGAGATTAAAAACGTTTATCGTGGTGTTATTTTGCCCAAAAAGCAATCTATGGAATTATTTATTTCTGAGCATTTTGTTTTGCAAGTTATACTCCTAGACCACAGAGTTTATGAAGCTAGCAAAAAACAGGCATAGACTTGCTTCATGAGGACAAATTTTGGATCTTTATTATCACATATTCAGCTGTGCCAGAGAGACTTTAGTCCAACACCAGCAAAGAACAGTCCTTAAAGGGGTTATTCTTGTGACTTTTGGGTGACACTGTGCTTGAATCGCCCCCATCAGCTAGTGACAACTATATGGTGGTGTTATAAAATTATTTATTACAGCATTTTTTTAAGGAGCAAAAATCACCATTGTACTTAAACAAATGAAACTTGTCACATGAGTTTATAATCATGATGACATATATTCTTATCTATATGTAAACTTTTCATAGAAAAAGCAGAGAAGCTGTGTGCTTTTACAAGCAGAGCCCTATTGATGGGTACGGTAGATTGAGGAGGACCATGAGAGTTACACAATTAAATTACAAATGTGACAAAAAAATCATTACTGTCGTAATGTTTATCACCTGCACCACAAAACTCTCCATTGCCCTCAAGTAATTAAGAAATCGTCAACTTGTCAAAGGGGAAATAATTAGCATTCAATAAATGGCAAATACAAGTCAATTGCTGTATTAAATCACCATTATTAATAAATTTGCTCTTGAATTACCAGTTTTGATTTGAAGCTTGAGGATGATGGCTTATTATATTTCAGACGAGGTTCATAGAGTCAAGGATTACCATATTGAATGGTAGACATCAAATACTTAATCTACAGTACAATCAAATGCAGCTCATAATACAAGGATGGTAGAAGCATCTGTTTTATTGTTACATAGGTTGAAAAAAAGACATAGGTCCCTCAAGTTCAATATGTTCTTAAAATATAAATGTAAGAAGACATAAAGGATACAATTTAATAATTGAGCCACTTTCTGGATTGTATTTTTATAACTTTTCAATCAATAAAATACTTAGTAATCTCTCAAGCCAGTCCTTAACCCCTTCACGACCGATGACGTATAGGAGCATCATCACAGATGCTCTAAAATACCTCGAAAGTGACGAAACCCATAAATCAGGAACTCGAGCAGAATCTGGAGGTGTACTCATCAAGCTGCGAAGACGTGAAACAGCGTTCATGGCACAGTTTTAGGGAACGGTGCTGCTCAGATTACACCGAGGGAACAAGTATATGCAAAACGTGGAAATTGATGTTTTGGCAGTTGCCGAAGTTCTCCAATCACTAGTAAAGTTCTTGATAGAACTGCGAGAACAGTTTGATTTATATGAGGGAAAAAACTCAACATTTCAGAAAAGTATATGAGCTTGATGAAAAACGTTTGATTCTCAGGAAACTTCAATCTGATGAGACACGTGATGGTGAAGTTCATTTAAGCGGGCATAACAACTTTCGAATCAATACATTTCTATTAAACTTTTAGAGGGGGCGCAGAATCATGTGCTTTGGCCTAGAGCATAGAAATGTGTGAATCTGGCCCTTCGTTCTGCATACCAATCCACTCTTAACTGTAGTGCCAACTGCTACATCGCTGGGCTCTTCACAAGTGAGTGTCCTGACATACACAGCTCTACTGTGCAGCTGGTCTTAGCTAAATCACAACTGAGTATTCTAACATACTCAGCTCTGCTGTCTCACTGGGCTCTGCTACATTGCTACTTGTGAGTCTTCTGACATATCCAGCTGTGCTGTGCTGCTTGGCTCTGCTATGTCACCAGAAGTGAGTCTCCTGACATGACCAGCTCTACTGTGCTCCTGGATTTTGCTACAACTCTGATCTACTCAGTTCTGCTACATTGACGAGACTTCTCTACCATGCCATCATCTGAATTCTGCTTCATCAGTCTTCCTATGCTGAGTCTCCAGCCTCTACAGCCACTGTTCCTTCAGTTGCCATCTAGCCTCTGTTGTTCGAACCGATCCACCTCACTCCATCAGTGCCATCTGTCCATCCTGCTTTACAGCTTCTTATCCAGATCAAGGCCTCTGAGGATCCAATTCCCACGGTAAGACATAACACAAGTCTGGCACTGGCATAGTTTGGCAGCTTCTGAAACTTCTAGATCAGCTGTGATTGTTACCTTCTGGGAGGGGTGAGAAAACCGATGAAATGTCCGATTGGACTGCAAGCAGAGATTTCACATGCTGCACTCCAAAATAAACAAATGTAAATATCTCTACAAAGGAGTGACGCAGTGCAAAATAGAAACTAGAGGCAGAATCAGAGGAGTTCAGGGATTTCTATAAGGTATTTAACTGAATTTCTTTTTGAGCAAGTGACAGGTTCTCTTTAAGACAAAATGGCTGAATAATGTATTTATAGACGTCATATAAAATAGCACCCAATGAACATATTACTAAGGTGTTTTAAGTACCACCCTAATCAGAGACAGAAAAAAAAAAATCTTTAAACTAGAATTATTTGAACCCGTAGTTTTCGCAGCAAAACCCACTTAAAAATAACCGAGTACAACAACACCATATTTTCTTCTGCTAAATTCAATGCATTCACTGCCAGGGTAAAACATAACGGGTTCAGAATTCTTTCCTGTTTACTAACTTTCAAAGAAAAAGCGTACTTAACAGGCTGGTACATATTTGGCTCCAAGTGTATCAGCATGTTATAATTTACCCAGAGGACTTACTCAATTTCAATAGATGTTGTGTCCCCTTCCCCCTCCTAAAAAAAAAAGGTTTGAAACAATCTGTGCCCTTTTCTTTAAAATCTAAAAATAATGAGGCATTAGTTGGCAACAATACGGAATTTACAGTAAACCTTGAGAACATTGTCATTTTGCTGGAAAAACAGTCTGATCCTTTGTATAGGTCCTATGTCTCTTAGGTTACGCAAGGGCAAAACAAGATTCAAAATTTGGACTAGACAAATAAAAATAATTATACTAAAAGTTTGAATATGTATTTTTTGTTTGCATTAAGTTGCACATGATGAGAACTTAAAGGGATTTCCAGCCTGAAAGTATTGATACTTAGGATAGATCCTCAATATTAAATAGGTGGCGGTCCGACACCTCACATTCACACTGATTAGTTGTTATCAAATCTGGTGGCAGCGAAGATAGAAACATTAAACGAAGCTGAGTGGCAGAGCCCCCTAGTGGTTGTTGCTGAGAACTGCAGATCAGTTCCCATTGTCTTCAATAGGAGCGGAGCAGCCACTAGACAGTGAATGGAGCTGTGTTGTATATCTCTGTTCACTGTGTATATATGACTGCCATCGGAGGTGATAACAGCTAATTGTGGGGGTGTTGGGTATCTGACCCCCAAAGATCTAATATTAACGACTGGTCCTTAGGATAGGTAATCAATATCGGAAGACCTGAAAACCCTTTTAGGTATGCTGATTTCTACATTTACAGTGGATACTTCCCAAGGAGAACCACTGTCAATATGCCCTGCGGTCCCAGATTTGGAATGACATTAAGGCCACGGCCCCACTATCAGTATTTGGTCAGTATTCGGTCAGTATTTTTTCTCAGGAGTGGGATCCAAAACCAGGTGAGGAACAATCAGAGAAAAGGTATAATAGAAACAAGTCACTAATTCTGCATTTATCACCCACTCCTGGTTTTGGCTCCCACACCCGAGAAAAAATACTGACCGAATACTGACCAAATACTGATAGTGGGGCCGTGGCCTTACACTCACGGGGCTACACACATTCTCTGTCTCTGCAAAATCAGAGCAACTCTCACTTTGGTGGACAAAGTCCAACCTAGCATTACAAGGATGGACATTTATTTTAAAGAGAATCTGTGAGTAGGATCAACCCTTCTAAGCAGTGTATATGGTGGGCACACAGGTAATAGAAAGTTGTATAAAATGAAACCTTGATATTTGTGATCTGATGTCTTATGCCAGAGAAATCCATGTTTTTCTTAATATTGAAATGAGCTGTTAAGATCTATGGGCCGAACAGAGATCTCCCTGAGAATCTGCCTCCAGAGATTATTATAAATGAAAATGGGTTTTACCAATGTAAAATATGTAATGACTGACAGTCTGCTCTCCAGATTTACACTGGTAACGCCTCCTTTAAAATAATCTCTGGAGGCGGATTCTCAGGGAGATCTATGTTGTCCGGCCCATAGATCTTACCAGCTCATTTGCATATAATGAAAACATGTATTTCTCAGGAATAAGACATAGGATCACAAATATAAGGTATCACTTTATTCAGTTTTCTATGACCTGCATGACCATATAGATGGCTCAGGAGGGTAGATCCTTCTACCAAATGCCTTTTAATCGTCGCATGTAATATATGGATACATACACACAGAGGTTTTGTTAGAGTGGGTTCACTCCGAAAGACGCCTGAAAATTGCTCAAAAACGCCTGAAAGACTGTTCCTATTCGTTTCTATTGTAAAGCAACTTGCTGGTCATATATTCAGTCCATAGAGCTTTTTTTTCTGCTTCATTTTTTGAAAATGACCGGTGGAAAAAAGGAAAGTACGTTCCACTACTTTGAAGCATCTTCAGAAGTAAAACACTCAAAACTAGGCGTAGTCCAATCCAAGGTTAGCAAACAATCTTACAAAAAAAAAAACTGCAAAAACGCTTCAAAAACTCTTAGGCTATGTTCATGCATCATGTTTTTTTCAGCGTTCATTTTCTGCAGCAAAACCTGATCTCTTGCAAGGAGGTTATTTAGGATTTTTGTTGCTGTTTTCTTGCTTTTCTGCTTTTTTTTGGGGTGTGTTTTTGGTGCGTTTTTTTCACTGTCCTTTTGTCTCTGTTATGCATGTACATAAAGTTCAGTGAAAAAAAAATCTCATTCTGGTTTAAGCACAAAAAAAACGCTGAAAAACGCTGAAATCTTGACACCAGCTTTTTTGGTGCGTTTTTTCAGCGTTTTTTTCACCGCCCATTACTTCCAATGGGTGAAAAAACACTGAATAAACGCTGAAAAGTGACATGATCTATTTTGCAAAAAACATGCAAAGCACAAAATCCTGAACAAAAATAAAACATGGGTCCATGAGATTTCTGGAATCTCATAGAGCTTGCTGGTACTGCAAAAGGCAGCTGAAAATTTGCATAAAAAAAAAATGCATCTAAAAAATGCTGAAAAAAACCAAGATGTGTGAACATAGCCATAATAACTGCTTCAGAAAACAGAAAAACTCCTCTAAAAACTACCCAAAGAAGAGTATTTCCTGAAGCAGTTTCCACTAGAATCCCATGCCCACTATGCGTCTGCTGCACACCCGCAGAAACTGACGTAAGGCGCATCTTTCCAGACCGCAGCATGTCAATTCCTCCGGCGGGTTCGCATGCGGACTTTCCCCATAGACCTAACCTCTATGAGGAAAGTCCGCTGGTGAAAAAAAAAGTCCGCCGCTCATTTGCATAAAATGAGCGGAAGTCGCCGGTGGCTATTCTGCTGCGTCGGGGCGGCAGGCGGCTCCAGACAGTGTGCACATATCCTAACATTTCCCCTGTAATAGCAACTGCAAGGGAGAGATAACAGCTGACTAATTTTTTGCTGTTAGTCTTGGAAGCCAGACTTGCAAGGATGAACTGACTGCCATATCAAAGGGAATTTATCACCAGGTTTTTGCCATCTAATCTGAGAGCAGCATAATGTTGAGGCAGAGAAGCTAATACCAGCAATTTGTGTCACTTACTGGGCCGCTTGCTGTAGTTTTGATGAAATTCCTGTTTAATCAGCAAGAGAATATCACTAGAGGAATAGTAAACCTGCTGCCATGTAGTCCTTCATATCCATGAGCTCTGTGTAACTCCTCCCACCCCACTGATTGGCAGCTTTCGACCTATGCACAGTGTACACAGAGCAGCCAATCAGTGGTCTCGGTGGGGTTATACACAGCTCAGCATTCAGGAAACAGGTAGATCTGCGGCAGATAAAACAGTGATTTTATCAAAATTAGTGGTGGGGATGGGGTTATAAAAACTCATGAATATGGAGGACTACAAGGAAGCAGGTTTACTAGTCCTCTAGTGATTATCTCCTGATGATGAAACAAGAGGTGATTATAGGGAGAGAAAATAGGAAGTGCAGTAGTTAGATTCCAAGGGTATATACTCAGTATAAATCCACTCACCTGTTTGGTGTCTTGAGGTTCCTCGTGTAGATCACTCCATTCCTCTTTCCATTCAGTTTGCTGCAGAAATCTGGGAGCTGATGAGAGCACTGGACACCACTATCAGGATGTCTTTGGAGTGTGGGAGGAAACCAGAGAACCTGGAGGAAACCCACGCAAACACAGGGAGAACATACAAACTCCTTGCAGATGTTGTCCTTGGTGGGATTGAACCTACAACTCCAGCGCTGCAAGGCTGCATTTCTAACCACTGAGCCACTGTGCTGCCAGATACTCAGATATGCAGGATTTTGCACTCTGAGGAATCTAACAAAACCCATATACCAAATGGCATTTATACAGGTTTTTTTGTTTTTTTTCTTCAAAAAGAAAATGTATTTGAAAATGGCTATAATATGAAGAAAGGGTTTTAAATTTTGTCATAATGTATAGGTTTGTAGGCTTTTACATTTTTGTATGAAATCACACTTTTAGTATGTTTAATAGCATTTTAAAAGAAATTTTATATATAGTATTTATATTTATAGTGTTTTTAGAAAAGAAAATACTCTGTGTGAAAAAAATTTGTTGTGCGAAAAACAATTTTTTGAAGAAAAAAAACTGTATAAAAGCCATTTGGTATATGGGTTTTGCTAGATTCCTCAGAGTGCAAAATCCTGCATATCTGAGTATCCGGTTGTGTCTGAAAAACAGATCTTTCAGTCCCCATCCAAAATGACAAGCAGGGATATCTGCTATAAAATGTGTGCAGATAAATCTGTATATATGCATGATATTATACCTGAGGAAGGCTCAAAGAAGTCGAAACCGGTTGTATGTAGGTTCCATCATCATCCTTCAGGAGCGCATATTGCTGGGAAAAACATTTTACAAGGTAATCTCCTGATGATAAAACTGTGATTATATCAAAACTACTGCAAGTAGCCTAGTAAGTGGTACATCACTGGAATCAGGGTCTCTGCCCCTATGTCATGCTGCTCTCAGTTGGGGTAGCAAAAACCTGCTGACAGATTCCCTTCAAATTTGCCAGCTGAAATCTAGTGCATACCAGTAGCCATCACAGAGAAAACATAGTATTTACTGGAAACCATTGCAATAAATGGGTGACTCTGTAATATGTTGCCACACCTTTTCTTCCAGAACACGGCTTCTAGAGGCTCCTCATGACAGCTAATAAAAAGCATTTCTGAGCCAATATCACCAAAATCAGAAAATTGCGAGAGGAGATCTGAACATCCAATGTAAACCTACTCCGGAAAACCCACAGAACCTCTAATTGCTAGCTTTCAGATTTAGAGGCTCGTGGGTGGAAAAGCCTATACATAGGTCAGACTTTTCGACTCTACCATTTACATAATGCACATGGAAGTCTTTAATGTGATGTTTGTAGAGTTATTCCCATCACAGACAGAAATGGCATATTACTAGGACCTAGGACATGCCATCTATCTCTGATCCGTGGGTGCCCAACTGTTGACAGCCGGCCCAGTGCTGCAGTCCATTCAATGCCCGGATAGTGGGGATCCCCTCAGTCAGACTCGAAGGATCAGAAAGGTATGGAATATGTTAGCAAGTTTTTGTGACGGGTTCCCTGCATTTTTTTTTTTCACATATTCTTTTGATCAACAACCCTTGACCTACGACTTGCTGTCCATATATATGCAGCGAGGCATTGCTGATAGATCCGCTGTAAAAGTACAAACCAATATAATGCAAGCGATCTTTGATATAGCGGTGAATAACACAAAAAAGGATGTTCTCAAACACCAAGTAACATCTAAGTGTTTCAGCACTTTGATTTAAGGATGAAAGCCTTGTATTATTTTTCATCGTCAAGAACAATGACTTCCAGATACTGATCTGTGAGCTGGAAATGCTGGATCTATAGCTCCCATACTAACAGCACATGTGCGCCTCTACTTTATAGTTCTAGTTTATGATTTAATAACACAACTGGGATGTTAAAAGGGTTGTCCGGCTCTTGAAAAAAAAAAAAAAAGAACCATACATTTTATAAACCTCTTACCTATTTAATCCCTTACCCATAAGATGTATCTGCACTGGATAATACCGTACTACCAGCATCATTACTAAATGGCAGGTGGTAGAGAACTGCTGGAGCTCCGGCAATGGAGAGATGAGTAAGTAGTGAAAGTTTTTTTTGAAGTTTATAAGAGTAACAGTTCTTTTGTTTTAAACCAGATATCCCTTCTAATGCAGGTTTAAAGTTCTAGACAATGAAATCTGACTTCATTCATTAGGAAATGTAATAATGAATGGTATGAAAAATAATGAATGCAAACTTTATAATCCCATAACATGCGATGAGCCATGTTTTGTAGAAAGGACATATTTATACGAGTTCTCCAGTCAAAATTATTTGACAGGTAAACATCAAGCCTTGAAGGCACATGCAAATGAGACAGGAAATGCACTGAGGGTGTGTCAATGCACGCTGAATTTATTGAAACACCCCCAAAGGCACTTGAAGACTAATTTGCATGTGGTTTCATTACTTTATTAGTCAGCATTGATAAATTGCATTGCTATCATTTTTATTATTGGACTGGACCTATATAGCCAGGCAAATAAATGACAGGCCCCCTTTAATAATTGTGGGGCATGACAAGTGTGCCGTAATTCTTGCTACGTTTATGCCAGATGTTTGGCTCACCAGGTGAAGTTGATCCTCTAAGCCCCAAATCCAGGTGGACACATGGACCCCAGACATTGATGCAGCAAGGTGAAAGGCACGTGGGCAGCAAGGACTTGGCACACAGGGATCTAAGGAGCAGCAGGATGGATGAAGTGGAACCCAGCAGGGATGGCAGCAAGAAAAGCACAGAAGGTGGAGCCCACCAAACATAGGGAACTAGATACTCAATCCCAAGACACAGCTGCATGTGTCAATGGGCCTTAAATAGGTATAGGGAGATGACGTCATTAATCCACGCCAGGCATCCTGCAAAACCCAACGTGGAGCCCAACAGAAGGCAACGGACCCAAGAGAAGGGAGTGAAGCCAGGGATACCTGAATTCTAGCCGATGTCTCTCTGCAAAATTATACTTTTAATATTATTATTTATACTCATTTTGTACCATCAGATAAAAAAAGACTTGACATTCTCTCGTCAAATAAAATAAACATTCTTACTGACCAAGCAGTGTAATTATAGGAGGTGGTTTTATAAATGGCACAGTCGGTGGTGGAAGTGTTACTGAATTTGCATTTAGGTTCAAAAACTTCTGCTTCTGACTAATATTACATTCAGAATAAATTGCTACATTAATAATCCATATTATGTGAGCAAATGTCACACAGTAACAGATATAAACCAACATTCACAACGATACAGACCAACTTAACTCTGGAATGGATCCAACTTTTACTTAATTTTTCTTTGCCTTTTTGTGCAAACAGTGCTGTAATGTAGAGAGATTAGTGATGAGTGAGCATGCTCGTTATTCGAGATTTAAGAGCATGCTCGGGTGCTCTCCAGTATCTTCGGCGTGCTTGAATATTATGTTCTGTCACTCTGTGTGCATGATTTGTGACTGTTTGACAGCTTTAATTCATGTGAGGAATGACTGTTTGTTAGGCATTCCTCACATGTATGAAAGCTGTCAAACAGTCGCAAATCATGCACACACAGTGACTCAAACAAAATATTCGAGCACGCCTCAAATACTCGGCGAGCACCCAAGCTTGCTCGCCGAAAGGGTTAACAGAACATGCTCACTCATCACTAACAGAGATCCTTCCTCAGTGCCCTCACTCATCACTCACATCAGTCTCTGTGCACAATGGGGCTCAATATCTTTTTTCCCTACTATGGCCAATTCCTGGGAGATTCACACAATGCCACCACGCAGATGTTTCTCCAGGTCGGAATTGAAGCCAGTGTTCCAAGGCAAAAATGGCAACCATCATGTAAACCCCAATGTTGCTCCCTATCACATGTATCACACCATGTAAATGGGTGGATTCTTCTGGTGCATGGTGTCACAGTGATGTTCCTACGAAACCCCATGTCCTTTACTTGCTAGATCAATATAAAATATAGTAACTAGAATGCACACTCCATCCAATGAGCGTTTCGCATAATGTGCTTCATCAGTGGGAGTGGGCATTCTTGCTCCTTACCTGTGGTCAGCATTATGTATATGCACTTGTCTATACCATTCTACAACTAATGTCCACTTTTTTATGGTCTCCATTTATAGTTTATGCATGGTGTCTGATGTGGTTATTATCGATTTTGCTACTGATACTGAGTATCATTTACTATTAATGAATTAATTCCATGTACTTATAACTCATTGCCATATTTATTATTATTTATGCAATTTGTACATTGTATCTTCTTGCAACACTACCTTCATCTGCCTCCAGCATTGCATGTATATCTATAGGGTCTCAAGTTGTTCCACCTCTTTTTCTTCATTGTGTGGATTTATTTTTAATCTCTTTTTTACATGTCTTTATATTCATATATTAGTTCAATAAACATTGTGATTTTTAATCTGGTCGTTTTTCATGCATTAGCCATAGTTGTGGTACATGTTTATTGCATGAGACCACATCTATATGGTTTTGGACAATATTGGTGCCAAAATATAGTAACAGTGAATGCAAAAGTATCAGGTAGATTACGAAACCATAGACATAATGCAGAATGCCTTTTTAAATGTTATACACCTAACACAGACGCCTACTCTCCTTGTCCATAAATATCTATACAATGTTATTATGAATGAAATTAGCCAATTTAAAAGAAAAATGCGACATTTACGATCATCAAGTAGAGGAAATATTTAGCGAGTAAGTATTATTACATGAAGTCTCTGTTGCTTCTCATTTGTTTGGAGGTAATCTCCTGCCTCTATTTTTGCTCATTGTGATTTGCCATGCGTATCCTCTGGGTGATAGTTAAGGAAACAGATGCTAGGAATTGCTGTCCCTAGTTCCTGGGAGGAGATGTGACTCACACATTAAGCTCAGGTTCTCCTTTGTACTTCCACATGCAAAAGGGTGGTGGAATAATCCGGGACTGCTGCCTGCTTTCCAATCTCTCACTGCCTGTTTCCTCTCGGCTTGTTCACAGCCTGTTTTGAAGTACCCCGCCATATAGCGTTCCAATGCCCTTACGTTTCCTTTACTACCCAATTTACTGGATGTTTTCTTTACAATAGAAATGCTACGCTCGAATGCAAGAAGTGCACATTTTCAGATACATTTTATGCTACCATTGTACATTTACTTCCAACTCTTTGTCTTATATAGGTGATCAGACTCAATTCCATATAAATTAGAAAAATGCTTCTATAGCAATTCCCCAACATGTGCCTATTAGCTCAATCATTCTCTTTACAGATGGGAGCAGTTCAGCTAAAGGAGAAAACGATATTGCCTATATTCGGAGAGGCCGGTACAGGGACTTGTATCCTGTTCATGGCACCTAAGGCTGTGTGCCCACGTAGCGTTTTTCAAGCGTTTATGCTGCGGAATTTCCGCAGCGGAAACGCTTGTAAAACGCTAGGTAATCCGCACCCCATGGTCCCCAAGGGGATTCCGCATGTTCTGTGCACATGCTGCGGATTTTTCCGCAGCGTTTATGCTGCGTACAAAAATCCGCAGCATGTCATTTAATTTTGCGGAAGTGCAGCGGAACTCCCGCCATTGACTTGCATTGAGACGCACAGAAACCGCGACTGTACATTTTTACAAGCGGCTTCTATGCGTCTCTATGTGCGGATGGTACCCAGTTCTGGAGGAGAGGAGACTCTCATCCAGACCTAGGTACCATTCTACCTGTAAAAAAAGTATAAAATAACAAATAAAGTTTATACTCACCTGTCCGGCGGCTTCTCTCTGAATGCCGGCATCGTTTGAGGACCTGCGGTGACGTCACAGTCATGTGACCGCAGGCCCTTCACCGCTCTGTCTCGCGATATGCCGGCAGCCGGGAACCAGACAGGAACGAGCGCTGCAGCCACGCCGGGGCATCGGGGGTAAGTATAGCTTTATTTGTTTTAATTTTTACGGTTCACACTGTATAAATCCATGCTGTTTGCTGTTTGCATGGATTTATACAGTGTGACCTAGTTGTCAAGCACTTTCCAAGTGATGCTATCGCCTGGAAAGCGCTTGTCAATCTGCATGCGGAAAGGCATGTGAACCCGCATGTGGATCCGCATGTATTCTGCAGGAAAAACGCATGCACAATCTGCATGCGTTTTTTTCTGCCAGGGAGATGCAGAAATGCTGCAGAAATTTTCTGCTTCATTTCTGCATCGTGGGCACATAGCCTTAGAGAGCACCTGGACTGGAGGGAATTAAAGGGTATCAGTGATACCTTCTAGATCAGTGGGGGTCTGATCACTGAGACCCCTCTACCATTCCCTAACATGTGCCTATTAGCTAAATCATTCTCTTTACAGATGGGAGCAGTTCAGCTAAAGGAGAAAACGATATTGCCTATATTCGGAGAGGCCGGTACAGGGACTTGTATCTTGTTCATGGCACCTAAGAGAGCACCTGGACTGGAGGGAATTAAAGGGTATCAGTGATACCTTCTAGATCAGTGGGAGTCTGATCACTGAGACCCCTCCACCATTCCCTAACATGTGCCTATTAGCTAAATAATTATCTTTACAGATGGGAGCAGTTCAGCTAAAAGAGAAAATTATATTGCCTATATTCGGAGAGGCCGACACAGGGACTTGTATCCTGTTAATGGCACCAAATAGAGTACCTGCAGGGAATTAAAGGGAATCTGTCAGCGGGTTGTTGCTACATAGTCTAAAGACAGCATGCTGTAGGGATTAAAACACAGATTTCAGCGATGCTTTTCTTATCAAGCTCTGAGCTGTTGTTTTCTTGCAATGATTGTTTTAGCACTGGGAGCTTATCATTGCTGGGACACAGCAGTGCCTGCGTGCTAGTCAGACATGCTCCCTGCTGTGATAGGCACCTCACTGTCTATGGACATTGAATATATAAAGACTGGTGTGGGCAGGGTTAGCTGTGGTGTGGGCGGGGTTAGCTTCCTCAGCTCTGCTGCATTGCTAAATCTAAAAGCTCTGATTGTGTGAGAACGGCTGCACCCAGTAATCTAAGTGATACATCGTTGGATTCAGCTTCTCTCTGCCTACATCAGGCTGCTTTCAGATAAGGTAGCAAAAATCTGCTGACAGATTACCTTTAAAGGGTATCGGTGCTAACTAGATCAACTAGATCAGTGGGGGTCTGATCACTGAGACCCCTCCACCATTGTTCAAAATGGGCCTATTTGAATGGAATGATGACCAAAAATACACACTTAACCTCAATTCAACATTTATGGGAGTAGTAGAAACAGCCAAGCACACTCCCTTAGCATTGCGCCATTTTCATGATCAAAGTTGATGAACGTTTTAATAACCTCATGTCCGCTATTCCCAATAAGCAGATTCACTAATATTTGTAAAATGACTGGAGTCATGTCATAGTTGTATATTAGGTGATTGCTATGAATAAAGTTCTCTACAATATAATCTAAAATATAATCATGGAAAGAAATTTCACTTTCAGAATGAATTAAAAACAAAATGTAAAACACTCGTAGGTGGGTATTTATCTGTGAAACCTTGATAAATCCTTTGGTGCATGACATGGCAGTCTAATTCTTTGTGTAGGAAAGATGTCAAAAATTACTGTCAAAATTATATGATGAGCAACATAGTGGTTAGCACTTATGTATTTCTGGTTTTAAATCTGACCAAGGGCAACACTTACATGAAGTTTTTATATGTCCTCTATTAGAGTTGAGCAAAAAGATTTCACAGAACCCTTGTCCAGTGGCCACTGTGATGGTCCGTGGTCACTGAAACCAGAGCCCTGCGAACCTCCTACTACCTGCTGCCTTCCCAACACCTTTTTTGATCAGTAGGCTGCCATGATGTCATAACACTGCGGCATGACGCCGTTGTGGCCTACTAATCAAAAGAAGCCCCAGGGATGTTGCATGTAGTAGGAAGTAGTCCACGAAAAAAACCTCTTACATACAAAAATTTTGAGCACACCCAAAAACGTGTACAAAATATGCTAATTCTATTATATACTGTATATCAAACACAAAACAACACATACAGTAAATAAAAACACACATATATATATATATGTAAAATTAATTATAATAATAGTAATAAACAAAGTGGAAAAACAAAAAACAAAACCTGCACCGAAATAAGATAAAGTCGCAGTAATTAATTAGGGGTGAGGAAATCCAGGGAGTGCAGGGAATTGACTCCACGCGTTTTGCTGCTCCTTGTACAGCTTTGTCAGGAGGTCATATATAGTTTTGCAAGCTGCACAAAACATACTAACACATTTCAAATTTGTCAAGTGACTTGCAAGCAACATCTGGCAGCAATGTCTGAAAAAATTAGGGCAAAAATTAGCCATTTTTGCAACAACAAATAAAAAAAAGTGAAACCACCCCAAAAGTGCTAAAATTAATTTTATAACATTAAAATTGCTTGAACTGAGATCTTATGGTGCCAAACCAGACAACCATGCAGTGCTAATTGATTCCTGCATGTCAGTTTAGCAAAGGCTATCGATAGATAAATAAGATATTGTCAGTAATTATAATACCCAGGTACAATGCTTAACAAAAACAGATAGTTACTTGTATACACATCAATGTAAAGACAGTAGTAATAATAAATCTCTGTCTCTTTGGAAAATACCTTGGTTATACTTTGGATGGTGCTGTATTTATTATCTTTGTGCTATGACATCACTGTGAGCATTATCTTGTAATTCTATGAGGCAGTGTTTATCATCTCTCCAGTGTGACATCATTGTGTGCATTGCTGTGTTAATTATTCCTGTGGTGTGACATCACTGTGTGCAATATTCCTTTTCCACTTCACAGTGTATATTTTCCCTGTTCTGTGACATCATTTTTCTTGCATTATTTTCATTTGATTATTCCCCCCTGTGCTATGATATCACTGTTTGCTTTTTCAGAATTTTCTTCTTTATGAATATAATTCTGTGCATTATCCATTATTTCTATGCAATGACATCACATGGGCTTTTTTTTACAGTCACGTGGTCTGTTGGGTTGCAGTGACACTGTGGTTCACATTGATTCCTGTGGTTGCTTAACCCCTTCATGACTTGGCCATTTTCTGTTTTTGCGCTTTCGTTTTTTCCTCTTCTTCTTCCGAGAGCCATAAGTTTTTTTTCATATTTTCCATCAATGACGGGTTGTACTTTTGAATGACACCATTGATTTTATCATATAGTTTACTGGAAAAGGGGAAAAAAATTCCAAGTGCGGTTAGATTGCAAAAAAAACTCCGCAATTTTTTATTTATTTTACTGCTGGAGTGGTGCTTTGATTCTAATGTCTCTGACCGTACTCTTATACTTACCCGCTGCCGTCTTCACCTTATACTCCTGTGCTGGTCTCCGCAGTTTGTTACCTGCCGGATTGCTCCAGTGTTTGGTGGAGCGAGTCGGGGGTCACAGCTCAATACAAATCTATGAAAGCCTCGATCTGGCTCTCATGGATTTGCATTGAGAGCTTGTGATGTAACGTCTGACTTCCGGCCCGTCAGAGGTTGTGGTCACAAGATGGTGCAGTGGTGCCGAAAAACGGTGAAGACGCCGGAGGCAAGTATAAGACCGGGCACAAGGACCTTACATTAGAAGCACAACTCCAGTTCTTAAAAAAAAAACCGCTGGAGTGGTGCTTTAATAGTTTCTCTTCCATATAAGAAATTACCAGGATCATAAAGCCCAGATTTTTCATAGAGGTCCAAGAACTTCAACTTATCTCTATTAGAGTTGAGTAAAAAGGTTCCCGCAGCCTCGGTCTGACATCCAGTCCATTCCTCTAGAGCAGAGCCGTAATCAATTCTGCCCGACATCCTGGGCGCCTTTGGCATTTACTAGGCTAGAAGTGTCCATGGTGCTGGCTGCAGAAATGAAAATTTCCTTGATCTGGTCCGGCTGCAATGCAGGACCGGACTGGACTTCGGATCAAGGCAGCGTAAATCTTTGCTGCACACTTATTATTATGAGACTCAATGGAATCAATACACTGCATCGTGGAATATGTCGACGCTATATAAGTTGCATAAAATAATACTAAAGTAATAAATGAAAAGTTTCCTTGCAAATAATAGGGCAGATCAGATGCATTGCAATAGAGAATACCTATGGTTATACTGTATTTACGTGCGGTGCTTTTAAAGGTCACATGTACATAGGTCCATTATTTATCTAAATGGCTTCGTGTTGGAGAATGATCTTCCATGTGTCTGGCCTAAAGTGTAATATGTTAAGGTAATAGTAGATTTCTATTCTTTTGGGATTAACGTTATAATCAAAGTACAGACATAAACATCCTCCTCTGCAGCAGCAGTGACCTCTACAATAAAAAGGCATCCCAACAATAACATTATTATTTCCCAACAGCTGCTTTCAGGATGTGTTCTGATGAAAAGTCGGGATCCTTGCATAAAATGGTTAAACAGCAGACAGTGACAGGCGGGCGCAGGAAGTGCTGGAGGATGTGGAGCGAAAAACAGTTCAACAGCGACACCTAGAGGCCAAAGGAATGCTGACAACGTGACTTTTGTATGCTATGTAAAGCAGGAGGTGGGGATAGTGAAAGGAGCCATGCTCTGGAGTCCTCATTGATTAGAATGGTGCAGGAAGAAGGACATGTGCTTTGTACATTACACCGGCTATTGAGGCCGAGCGTGATATATTATATCTGACGTTTATTGGCGTAGTTTTTATTACAAGATGAGCAAGAATGGCAAATCACGCCAATAAGGCTAGAGTCACACGAGCATGTATTCTCTCATTCGAGAGACTAGGGTCAATTATGCAAATCAAACTCAGATCAGAGTTTGATCAGAGCGTCAGCACAGTGTGCTCCGATTCTCTCCATTGTGTCAGTCCAGACTGCACTCAGATGTCATCCAAGTGCAGTCCGATGACTTTCATGGCCGACTGATATCCAAATATCATATCAAACTCGAACATGCTGCTATTTTTTTCCCCCGCACCACCTCTGTCATACATGTGCACAGCCCCATAGAATAACATGTGGGCAAGTGCTATCCATCAAAACGAAGGATAGCAATCGTCTGATTATTACATTAGTCTGCACAAGCCCTAATAATAAGTAATGCTAGTTTGATAGTATATGCTCATTATATGACCCAGTGTATCACTTTCACATACTCCATCACAGATCTCACTCTGATCCTGAGGGAAATCCCATTATGAGGAACATCGTGGCTTTACTTTGCTATAATGTTTCTTGTTCTCATTCTAGAAATACATTTCTGCTTGTAAATACCCATTTCAGATCAACCAAAATTATATTAGTTACAGTGGTACCCCAGTTCTTATTAGGATAGGCCACCATTATTAGATTGGTGGGGGTTAGACAATCAGTACTGCCACCGATCAGGGAACCTGTCAGGCGATTCATGCGGCCAAAACAGTATGAATCGCATCCTGGCTGCACAGTCAGGCATATTATTCTCTGAAACGCTAGTGTTTCAGAGAACGGATACTTTAGACATCCGGCCAGGGACCATAACTGGAGATGATAATAGTCCGGCTCTGCCCCTGGCCGCCTCTTCCCAGCACCAATCCAAGTGATTGACAGGTTTCTCCCTATGTAAACGCAAGGAAGAGGCCTGTCAATCACCTGCTGTGGCTCTGGAAAGAGCCGGCCAGGGGTGGAACTAGAATAGTCTCATCTATGGCTAGAGTACCCAGATTGTCCAAGTATAATAACTCTGAAACGCCAGAGAATATACCTAGCTGCGATCATGCGACCAGTATGCATGGCTTGGGCAGCATGAATCACATAACGGATCAACTTTAACCTTCATTGTTTACCAACCAGTGACCGTGTCTGGTATAAAAGTTGTGTCCCATTCAAATGAAAAGGACTGAGCTACAACACCAAGCACAGATGCTACTAGAAGTGCGGCATTGTGCTGCAGAGAACAGCTCTTTTCCCTTTTACACAGCAGATCAGTAGGAGTGCTGGGTGTCCTACAGATAAGATCCATTTTTAAAAACTGTCAAACCCTTTCAAAGTTTTATTTGAATTAAAATAAAGTGATGGCATGTTGCTAGGACATGCCTTCATAGCAGTGCTTTCGGCCACCGGCTGCGAGAAAAACGACAGCATGGCACCAGTCACTTAAATAGAGCTGTGCTGCGCTCCCTTCTTGGTGGTTGGCCGGGGCGCTGCTGTGTACAGAAAGCACTAAAGCAGCAATGGAGCCCTTTCATTCTCAAAATTTGAGGGCACACTGGCACTCACCCTCCCCATTGATCAGAGAGTGGTGGTATAGGGACAATACTTTAAAAGGTTGCTTGGTCTTCATCTCTTGATCAAATCATAGAGCTGACACAATGTGTCTCTCATTCTGGAGGACATGTGATATATCTGCATTACAGCCCATTGATTTCTGTGATCACCCTGAAATACTTATTTTTCCTACAGTGATAATGGAGGGGAATTGAGCTTTTTTTGGGGGGGGGGAGTGGTAATTCAATCAGGAAGAGTCACATTTTTAATCCTTCTATAGAAAGAGCACAGAACACCTTTAGTTACTGTGAAATCTAATTAAAACCTTCATGTGTAAATCCTCCCATAAAGGGTACCAGTCAGTAGCATAGCTACCAGGGGGTAAAGGGGGCAGTTGCTCAGAGGGTCCCCGTGCTCAGAGGGGCCCACCTGGAGCTACGCTACCCTTAACTATGTCGGCATGCGCCGCACACAGATATAGTTAAAGGGGTTGTCCAGTCTAAATTGATAAGTCTGCAGTCGCTCTGTGTGACTGCAGACTTATGAATCCCCCAGGTCACTCATTGTGCATTGTGAGATGGGCTCTGGTCAGGAGTATGCATACCCGCTGTTGCAGGCTCAGAAACCGACAAATTCTAGCAGCGCACACTGCATGCACTGGGGGGATTCATAAGTCTGCAGTCACACAGGGAGACGGCAGACATAATTTTGGACCGGATAACCCCTTTAAGACCTGCAGTAGAGAGAGACACAATCTTCCTGCACTACCACTATCTCCGTTCTGAAGACCACAGGTGCCTTAAGTCTGCAGTCTACAGAATGGCAGGATGATAAAGTGCCTGGAGCGACGCAGGATGTCACACGCAGGATGTCGCACCGCGCTGGGCCTCTGACATCCTATGCGTGCATCGCTTCTTTGCAGGTGGACTCTTCAGGATCCTGGATTAGGTGAGCATGTGTTTTTTTTTATTTTATGTAAACCTTGATATGTGACATGGGATTATCATGAACAATGGGAGAGGGGGCACCTCATACATTGTATGGACTACTGTGGGGGGGGCTTCAAAGTGTGGGGGCCATTATATAGTGCTGCAGCTAATGTGGGGGGCATTATAGTGTTGCAGCTAATATGGGGGCCATTATACTGTTTGGGTATTACTGTAGGGGCTATTTTATAGTGTGGCAGCTAATGTAGAGGCCATTGTATAGTGCCGCAGCTAAAGTGGGGGCCATAATATAATGTGGCAGCCAATGTGGGGGCCATTATACTGTTCGGGTACTACTGTAGGGACCATTATATAGTGTGGCTGCTAATGTGGGGGCCATTATACAGTGTTGCAACTAATGTTGGGGCCATTATACTGTTCAGAGACTACTGTGGGGGCCATTATATAGCGTGGCAGCTAATGTGGGGGCCATTATATAGTGTGGCAGCTAAAGTGTAGGCCATTATATAATGTGGGGGCCATTATATAGTGTGGCAGTTAATATGGGGACCATAATACTGTTCGGGTACTACTGTGAGGGCCGTTATATAGCGTGGCAGCTAATATGGGGGCCATTATACAGTTTGAGATCTACTGTGGTAGGCATTATACAGCATGACAGGTAATGTGGGAGCCATTATTCAGTTTGGGGGCTACTGAGGGGGACCCTCATACAGTTTGGGGACTACTGAAGGGTCTATCATACAATGGAAGGGCAATTTTAAAGTGTAGGATCTAATGGCCATCATACAGTATGGGGCCATTTTACAATTTAGGGGCTACTGAGGGATTCATCATACATTGCGGGGGCTACTGTGGGAGCCGTTCTATAGTGTGCGAGTTAATGTGAGGGCCATTATACAGTTTGGTGGCTAATGTCGGAATCATTATACAGTGTGAGGACTACTGTGAGGATCATTATATTGTGTTTTGAGGCAGCAATGAGAACATCATACTGTGTATAGTGGACCTGTTGGTCCTATACTGTGTATAGGGGAGCTGTGGGCCCATTTTTCAGTGTGAGGACTACTGTGGACCCATCAAACTGTATATAGGTGAACTTTGGGCCCATCATTTGTGTATAGTGTAGCTGTGGGCCAAGCATACTGAGTACAAGAGAGCTGTGGACCCACCATACTGTGTATAGGAGAGCTGTGGACCCACCATACTGTGTATAGGAGAGCTGTGGACCCACCATACTGTGTATAGGGGAGCTATGGGCCCACCATACTGTGTATAGGTGAGCTGCGGGCCCACCATACTGTGTAAAGGGGAGCTATGGCTGCATTATACTGTGTATAAGGGAGTTGTGGGGGCACTATACTGTGTATAGGTGAGCTGTGGACCAATCCTACTGTGTATAGGGGAGCTGTGAGCCCATCATACTGTGTATAGGGGAGCTGTGGGCCCATTATACTGTGTATAGGGGAGCTGTGGGCCCATTATACTGTGTATAGAGGAGCTATACACGGGGGGGCTCAGAGGACATTATTGCTGTAGATGGAGGGACTCGGAGGACATTATTAAATGTTAAGTGGGCACTTAAGAAGCATTATTATTATAAGGGCACTCAGGGTATTGCGACCATCAAAGGGGCACATAGGGGGCATTATTACTTTCTAGGGGCAAAATATGGCCACTATTTTCTAGGGCACTTACATAGGGTGTTAATATTTTCTAGGGCGCATTTTTACCATCTAGATGGTACAAAAGAGGCATTTTACTTTGTAAGGGGCACAGGTGGTGAGCATTAAGAGGAGCATTGTTATTGTACCACACAGCAGGTGCAGTAATAGGGCGACAAATGACAGGATGAGGAGTTTGTGCAGGTTGGGAATAGATGGGGATGGGGCTGTAAATGTGATAAGTCAAATGTGTTTTTGTTGTAATCTCTACAGACGAGTTGTGACTGGAAGAAATCGTCATGTCGATCTGGGCCAGATGGAAAAAAAAGGAAAAAGGGAACAACTCCATCAGAAAGAACGTCAGCTGTAAGTCATCTAATATATAACTGTCCTGTAATCACTTGTATGGTCTGCAGGACTGTTATCTACCACTATACGGTCACTGTATGGCAGTAATATCAATTTTGGTCTGTTTATAGAGATGTATATTCAGACTGGTCATCTGCTGAAGTTTCCCTATATCCATAATTAGGATGTGCGACCGCAGTTGTAACCAGGGCCCACTCTGAAGATTGTCGCACCACCCCATCCTCCTGAGCTGAACTCCTAGCTACGCCTCTGATACTAGTCATTTAATAAAAACTTGAATATGTTACGGAGACAAGTTGCAAGATAGGATTAGTGAGGGTCTGGCTCCTACTGCATTTGCCTGTGGACTTTCATTATTGGCCACCATGGCTTTTAATGCTGGTAAAATACAAGCTTTAGGTTTCAGGGAAGTATGTTTCTTGCCTAGTGAACAAAGGAATAAACATAAAATAACTAGTAATAGGAAAAGCAGGTACTATCATAACCACTATCAAATAATAAAATATCTGCCCCAATCTCCATTTGTTGCATTGAACTTAATATGTGTAGACATCGTTGCCAATTGCACCTTTCTGTGTGAAGGATACATAGCAATGCAACTTTGACAAAAGCATGATCATGGGCAGTGTCTGGTAGAGCAGCTCATGCTCGATCGAATAAATGGGACAGAGCTGCTTGCCCAAGCACAAGGGGTTTCAATAATAATGTGAAATATAAAGGAAGGACTTATATTTCACCTTTCTGCTGGATCTATTTTTGGCTTTGGATAAAATCAAACCCTGCACCTCAAAATACTTCCAAATTTAAAGGGGATATCTGGCACCGGTAAAAATTAGACTACCATTTAACCCCTTCCCGTGCTGGTACATCCTATGTCAGGTGCAGGTCTATGGGGCAGACATAAGAGTGGCTGCCGACTGTGTTATTCAGCCAGCACCTGCCACTAACAGTTATGAGTGGCGCAAGCTCTGATCTCTGCTGTTTAACCACTTAAATGCTGCTATAAACCTGTGACAGCGGCATTTAAAGGGGTTTCCTGAGCACACAAAAAAACAACTAAAAACTGCTCTGGCTTTCCCTATAATGATTTCCATATCCCCCTGTTACCTCTAATTTCCCTTTTTATCTCACGATCAGTTCTCTACAGCCTTCCTTTTGATCTGTTATTCTCTACATTCTGAACTTCCTGACAGCTCTCCTTTTGTGCCTCTCTACAACAGTTTTCAAGAGACAATGCCATCTGGCTTCTCTCTACAGAGTTGTATCTGTACTACAACACACACACTCCCACCCTCAAAGCACCGTCTAGAGACACCTGAATAGTCTCATGATGGATAAATCACTGCCCACACACTTTCTGCCTGATAACATTACAATGGAAATGTGTAAATATTTCTCTAGTGATTTGGCCTGAATAAAAAAAAAATTCTAGAAATTTTTTGAAAACTTTTGATGAATTTTACTTTTTTTGTTTCTTTTTTTAACCATAATTTATTGAGATACATATGTAGCTTGTGCCGAGTTGTGTGGCTAGACCTGGTCACCGAAGACATGAATTTAACTGAAAAGTAGCACTAGACTTGTCTTTCACTGAGCACATGTCAGAATCGATATCACTTAGCACTTACAGTTAGACCAGAAGAAACCCACCCAGTTTGGAATCATGGGAGTGGGGCATTGGGGCTGTATGGGTTACATTGTGGCTCTCATAGGGAGAACTTTAGCTGACTGTAATAGAAGGCATTATGGCTGTCATGTGGCATCGTAGCTGTCATACCCGATCTAACTGACATGCTACTGATAAGTGTTTATCATCACGTAAAAAGAGTTCAATGGCAGGTATCAGCGTTTTCTACAGTCCTGGATGTTAATGTAGTAGAGTCGACTTCAAGCACAGCCTCTTTCGAGCACACTATTCCTGCCAACGCGATCATCAAAACATCCATCGTAGAACAGCTAGGTGTCATTAATGTAAAGCATGGGCTTTTATATCATACTTGGTAGCTCCCCTTTAGGTACATTTTTTCCCATGTGATTTTTTTCTCACTTTCTTCAAGTTAATCCCTCTGCAAAGATGTATCCAAGAATAGTATAAATAAGTAAATGTCTCTTGAACATGAAGTATAATATAGTGTTAATATATTATGAGAACACACTATTATATGGGTTTACTGGCTTTCAGTTTTAGAAATAAGGGAACACTAAGCATGTAACGCAAAGCCACCAAACTATGAACCTCACATTACAACATATAGTACATATAATCATATTCAGTTTCATTGTTAATTAAAGGGAACCTGTCAATTTGCTATGTAATCTGAGAGAAGCATGATGTAGGGGCTGAGACCCTGATTTCAGTGATGTGTCACTTGCTGGGCTGCTTGCTGCCATGTTGATGCAATCCCTGTTTTTTTCTGTTGCAGATCTAGCAGTGCTCAGAATGCTGAGCTCTGTATAACCCCGCCCACACCACTGATTGGCAGCTTTTTGTGTAAAACAGCTTACTGATAGATTCATAGTGAACTCATTCTGCACTCTGTTGTGTAATGTGAAACATGGAAGCTATAGAAGCTAAAGAGTTCAAAGTTTGGAATTAAAATGAAGGGCAAAAATTGATTTTTACCCAAAAAGGTGGACACTAAAATGATCCTGGAGTCAATGGGAGGGAAGGGAGGAAGGAAAGAAAGGGAAGGAAGGAATGAAGGAACGAAGGAAATGGAAGGAAGTAATAAAGAAAGGAAGGAAGGAAGAACTTTAAAAATTAGTAGCAATTAGGGAGGAAGGCAGAAAAAGGAAGGAACGAAAGAAAGGGAAGGAAGGAAAAGGAAATAAGGAAGGAAGAAAGGATAGAAGGAAGGAAGGAAGAACTATAAAAATTAGTACCAAATGGGGAGGAAAGCAGGAAAAGGAATGAATGAAAGAAAGGGAGGGAAGGAAGGAAGAAAGAAAAAAAAAGAAAGAAAGAACTTTAAAAATTAGTAAGCAATTAGGGAGGAAATCAGGAAAAGGAAGGAATGAAAGAAAAGGAAGGAAGGAAGGAGGAAGGAAGAATTTTAAAAATTAGTATCAATAAAAATAATAGGAGCTATCAGTGAATAAATAAACTTTCCTCTTAATTCTCTTACTTAGCAGTTACTTGAATTACCAAAAGATTGATGGGGTTCTAGATCGTCAGACCCCTACTGATTGTGCAATAGCCACATGAGAATTGTGCAGCTCCTGTCTGACACACACAGCCCGAATAGCAGAGTCCGTACTCCGAGTTGTGTGTGCCATCAAACAGGAGCTGTGCACTCCTGTATGTTGAGCTTTGCATCTCTTTGGGGTCTATTGCGCGATCAGTGGGGGTCTCAGGACCTGACCCCTCACTGATCTGCAGGCAATTTAAGTATCTCCTAAATACAAAAAAAGAAAGAAGAAAGTTTAGTTACTTGATAACCTTAATTAGATGTCTTGTATTTCATGTCTGGTTCACATTTTACGGAAACAATTCTAGCAGATTATCCTAAAACTGTTTTTTACAGAAAACCACACGTACTTTACCACTTTAAACCTTCTCGCATTAATTTTTTATAATGCGGTTATTTCCCATTGATGGCAATGAAGAAAAACCGCCACTATAAAAACCACACCTCCAGCATGATGCAATTTTGCAAAACCACAGTATGCTCTACAATCACTGCAATATCCTAGAAATTACCATTTTCATTTGACGCTACGGAAGGGGGAGAAGCAGAATGGAAAGCCAAAATAACGCCCTACCCCCAGGCCAAATATAGAGGCTTTGGTAAATAGACGTGTATATGACATTTTATGAACTCCCAATGCTTTTAATGACGATAATCTCATGGTCTCGTTTCGTTCTCACATTTCTGGGTCTGGGCTTGGAAAACGCATGTGAATTTTGGATGGATAATCTACGTTCCGTGTATTATGTAAAAAAAACTAGATTATCAATTTTCTTTGAACAAGAACTTGATAGGAATAAAATCTCATTATGTCTAACGCTAGCCAAAAAAAATTTGCAATGGATGTGTCTGAGCGACATAGAACAAAACAGAAATAGACATAAAAATAAAAAAAAACTGAACGCAAAGCATATGGATGGGTAATAAAAAGAAACTGTGGGATATTGCGAAAAGCAAACAGATGTGCGCTGAATTACAGTATAAGGTTAAAAGCTGAGCGTTAAATTCCATCTGGCGGTGTGCGGGTTAAGTAGACCTCCTTTTCACCTTCGCCCATCCCCCAGTTCTTCCTGCGCTTTCCTCCATCAAATGAATAGCCGCATGATGTTCATAATAACCTCAGATTTACTAGGTTATGCGTTAGATACTATCCTGAACGCACACATCAATCACATGCTTCATTTATTTTAGGTCTTCGATGTGCGGCGAGCTGGCATTTGTCTCTATCTTTTATTTTGCTTCCTTTAATATCAGTCGGGTTTCATAAGGGTGAAATTGCATATTTCTTAGCTGTGGATTGGAGCGCCACCTAGTGGCTGTCGCACTGTCTAGCCCTGCATTATGGCAAGTGCATTTCGGGGTCATCTGGTGGTGAAGCTTATCAATTTAACATGTGAAAGCCCAGGAGGAACAGAATTTCGCACCTGAATGTGAAGAACGGAGTAAATTATAATTCATTCCGATTAGTTATTGAATATTTCGCCGTGCATTGAATGTTGCTAATGGTATCCTCAGGCACATAAATGCTTGTGGAAATAGAATAAAGCTTTATTCCTATGCCCAATAATACCCAAACTCTCTCTAAGGTTTTTTTTTTCATATTGCCATAATGCAGCCGCATTTTAAAGGGATATTACAATTTTATTAACCCCTTCTTGAAACAGCCACCTTGATTTTTTGCAATTTCTGTCTTTTTTTTTTTCACCTTTTCTTCCAAGAGCCATAACTTTTTTCTTTTCTGTTAATTTTAAATTTCTTGAATTTTCTTTTTGCAAGATGAATTGTAGTTTTGAATTCACTTTACCATGTAACGTAAAAAAAAAAACGCATTTCTGACATTTTTAGGGGGCTTAGCTGTTATGGTGGTCATCATTATTCAGTAAAAAATGACCTAGCAGCATATTTCTCCATGTTAGACTAGGTTCTCATGATGAGCTTTTGGTGAGTTTTTTACACTATTTTTGAAAAGACGCCAAGTAACCTATTTTAGTTAATAGGTGCAGAAATGCTGCAGAAAGTCAGTGTTGTTGTTCAGAGCTTTATCAGGTTTTCATCGGAGAGCCATCCGAGTTTCATTCGAGCTTGGTCCATTCATTTGTTCTCTGACGAGAGAAAAAAAAAATAGTTTCTCTACTGTGAAAAATGGACAGCACTCAGATGGCATCCGAGTGCTGTCTAATTTTTGCACGGACCCATAGACTTGCTTTGCCTATTTAGATCCGACACTCGGATCAATATCGAACATGTCTCTGTGATTTTACGAGGACCACTTCTTCTGCAAAAAAACTGGACATGTGAACAGCCGCAAAGATTATGCGGCTGTTTTTTCTTTTTTTGCATGCAGAGCTGTAATTTTCACTGGTACCATTTTGGGATACTTTGGCAATTTTGGTAGACTTGTGGCAGCCATAGAATGAAAATTCTGATCTTTTTTTTCTTTTTACGGCACTTACCTTATGGGTTAAATAATATTATATGATCACACGTGATGATACCAAATATGCTTATTTTTAACAAATTTTTTGCATTTATTTTTGAATGGAGAAATAGGTGGATGATACGAGTCTTGCGTTTGTTTGTTTTTTTACTTCTCACTTTATTTTTTTCTTCTAATTGGGGACTTGAACACATAGTATATGTTCATTCAATGCAGTATGTAGTGGTGAAAATCACAGTCTACTATGAAGCATGTGTCTGGGCTTCACAGAAGTACCCAGATAGTGGCAACCAGATCCTTCATTAGGCCTCACCGGCTGCTACAGTAACCCATTAGCACCCCACGATCATGTTGAAGGGGGGACAATAGGCAACTGATCAGATGTCCCAGAAGGATTGTGATACTTAAATGCCACTGGAAATCTCTGGTTAAAACATCACAGACAGCTATCCTAGATTGCTGCTGTTTGAGGCAAGTGCCGGCTGTATAATACAGCCGCCGGCTGTATAATACATCCGGCACCTGCCCTGTGTGAAGTGGGCTCAGCTCCAGATTTCACTCCATGATGTAATAAATAGTTCATTAAGGTTATAGGTTGAACTCGCTGGACTCAAATCTACCTTAAACCTTACAAACTAGGAAACTATAAAAAACGAAGAACCCTTCAGTTGTACCGGTGCATTGAGCTCTTTGGATATGTTCGGAAAGCTGGACATCTTCAGAAAACAATATATATTTGAAGGTGAAAAGATATTTGGCACTCCGAGAGTAGACTAAAATCTTCAAATTTATTTCAGGAACATAAAAAAAGACAGGATAGCTCAGTCAGCAAAACCAACGAGTTAACCTGCATCTCGTATTTATGTAGATTCAAGCAAAAAAAAAAGAAAAAATACACTGCAGAAACACAGTGTGAACAGAGTCTTGGTTAGATTGTTAAATTATTCTCATTTCGGCAGTATGGTTGCAACTGATAGGTGTAAAGTGTATGCAGTAACCCATTAAGGACCAGATCAATTTTGACATTTTAGAAGAGGTGACAAGTGTTTCCTTTGACTTGATGTGTCACTCCTTCTTTCGCTGTCTTTGTGTTCCACAATTAACATTGACTGCAACGTACAACAGCGCAGAACCAAGTCTCCTCTGTCGTTCCATTCGTATCCATGCAAATGATCTACACGGATTCATACAATAATACATATATTTGTGGCACTGTAATAATAAAATGTAAACTATTTTTCCTGCATCTAGGTTTAGCAAAGTTCTGTTAAGAGAGAGAAATGTGGCTTTTCTCTGCTCTAAGTTCTATAATATTACAATGAATTAATGTTCGGACTCGGCCCTATCAGTTGGTGTTTCTCACAATGTTCCTGTGTTGTGGAGCATTTACTCTGGTTTCCTATAGTTTTCTCATTTGTCTCACACTGTTACACTCACATTTTTCTAAAGAAGTCTCTTTCTCAAAGACACTATAATTAGGACCTGCCATTTGTTAAAAAAATATATATATATATATATATATATATATATATATATATATATATATATATATATATATATATTTTCCTGTGCAAAACTGTTTTCATTTTTTATTTTGTCATCTACAACTTAAACTTTTACCCACTAGATGTCAGTAGAAAAACAAACTAGTAAGAAAAGAATCTCGTTTTCCAGCCTACAGTAAAGCTGCTATCACCTCCTTAGGTGGAGGGAAAATGCAAGAAGAATAGGTTTGTTCTATTGCTTGGAGAAAAAAACACAACATAACTAAGACCAGCGTTAGTCATAGAAAGCTGGTGATATCCATCCACACTTTTTGCCTTTTTCAGCAGCAGATGGAAGGAAGGGAGACACAGTCATTACTAGTGGGTAGGCGGAGCCCACATAGGATAGAACACCTCAGATTAAAAAAGAGTGTTGTCCGGCCCCTCCAGCTTGGGCTCCTCCTACTCCAGCTCTCCAGTCTAAAATTTGAGGTCACAGAGGATGGTCGCTGCTGGAAGCAGCTCCTCAGAAAATTTTTTTATTTTTATCGGACAGAGACTTGGACCCCCGTGGTCTTGAGGTCTCAGGGGTCTCAGCGCTGCTGGACCCCCACCCCTCCCTTGGCGGATCTGCATTACCCTTTGAGAGAGGTCCCTGCAGAACCCTGCCGGCCCCGGGGGATGAGGGATGCTTCCCTGGCGGGGATGCAAACCGCGCATCTGGGGTCACTGCGTTCTCCGCCCTGGGGGGAAGCTTGGGCACAGCGCCACAAATCCCTGGGGGTCCCTGTGGCGCTCAGCTGGGTGAGTACTCAGCATGTTAATGTGTTTTGAGTGCTTCAGCGGCTGCTGCGGCAGCCGCTGCTACATGTATTCAGGTGGTGACTTCTGTTTTTTTGTCCGCAGGTGGATGCCTGCAGGACATGGAAGCGGGGCAGGAGCGGAGAGCGGAGGAGTCGCGCGCGCTTTTTTTGAAGCCGGCGGGGGGCGTGGCTTCGCGCCTTCCCGGTCTTTCGCGGGCAGGAAGCGCTCTGAGCGCGCGTTTTCTCCTGCCCCTCCTCTTCCGGCTTCTCTCTCCTCACAGCGCGGCGGCCATTACTGAACGGCTTCCATCGGGCTCCTCACTCTCCTCTCCTCCCGACAGACCGAAGGAACACTGCACCGCGGCCAGCTGGGTGAGTCGCTTCTGCCTGTCAGGGCAGAAGCTTAACCCCTCACCCCCTCAGCGCAGGGCACCTTTCTGAGGCACAATAAGGTGGCAGACTGTGCTGTCCTGCAGCTATTACCTCATATAGAGGTTCCTTTTTTTTTGTCTGGGGCTCGCACATCCTTTTCATTTCACAGAGGTTGTGGGGAGTCTGCGACATTAACCCCTTATTAGGCGGTTATCCCTTAATTGGGGGTCAGCTGGGGTAGCTCTCTATTTAAGAACTTTAACCCTTCAGCTTTCTTTTAAGAAACCACACTGTCCTACTTGCTGACAGGTTTAATCTGCCATATACTGTGTGAGGGCATGTCAGATCCCAGGTCCGCTACAGGATCAGTCTCGCGTGTCTGACACGCAGGAGTCCTCGACGGCGTCAAGCACAGCGGTCGGGGGTTTCGGTGATGGGGCAGTGGTCAAAATGGAGGCCCTCACTCGTTCTATTGATGGCCTGTCTGACCTTCTAGGTTATTGGGTGTCAGCTAGATCCTCTCATGGCAGGAAGCGCCACAGGCCGGTACTGCCCTCCCCGCGCAGCGACTCGGAGATCTCTGTTATGGAGGGTTCCCCTTCAAGCTCAGATGGGGAGATGTCCGATTCGGATAAGGAGGATCGGCAGGGGCACTCTGCCTCTTTTTTGGGCCGTGCAGAGGCTTTTATTGGAGCCATGAGGGAGGCGTTACAGTTTCCGGAGGAGGTAACTAGACGTCCTGGTAAGTCGGCCCGGATGTTTCAGGAGTCGCATAGGTCGCGCTTGGCATTACCATCTCTGGATGAGCTTAATGAGGCAGTGGAGAAGGAACGCCTGTGTCCAGATAAACGTTTTCAGGGGACACGGTTTTTTGACACTGTATCCGTGTTCCACGGAGTTGATTGATAATTGGATTCCTTCTCCTGAAGTGTCCCTTTATCCCAGCTTAGCAAATCCTCATTACTGCCTGTTAAAAGGAAGGCGAGTCCGCAGGATCCGCTGGACAGAATGGCGGCGAAATCCATCTACGAGGCCGCGGGTCATGGATTCAGAGCGGTGCTAGGATCCATGTGTGCTTGTAAAGCTTCCCTAAGCTGGTTGGACCGTCTACGGACGGCGTGGCAGGATGGATCCCCGCTATCCGAGGTGGATGGGTTTTTCAAGTTGTTGGAGGATGCGGCCCGATATGGCAGTGATGCAGGTTTGGATACCGCGTCACTACTGTCCAGGGCGCAATCCTCGGCGGTCACAGTCAGAAGAGCACTGTGGCTCAGACAGTGGACCGGGGACGCGGTTTCCAAGCAAGGTTTGCTATCTTTAGCTTACAAGGGTGGTCAGTTATTTGGATCTGACCTCACGGAGCTGATTGTCAAGGCAAAGGCAAAAGAAGCGGCCTTACCACAGCGAAGAACTGTGGCTTCTGCGTCGGGCAGGCCTAGTGCCGGTAGTAGTCGGCGGCCCCTTTCGGTCCAGGGGACGGTCCGGTCAGCCCTCTTGGGGATCGGGTCGTCCCTCTTTTTCAGGAAAAAAGGCTTCTCAGAAATCCCGCACTCCCTGAAAACAGAGCTTCCGTCAAGACAAGCGGGAAGCTGACAAAAAGCCCGCTAAGGCGGACTGACGCCAGGTTTTCACTGGAGGGCTCTTGAGTGGGGGGTCGCCTGCTCCTATTCGAATCGACTTGGGCGTCCCGCGTTTCGGACGCCTGGGTGACGCGGGTTGTGTCAGCAGGCTACTTCATAGAGTTTCTTTCTCGACCCCCGGACAGGTTTTGCCGATCTCGCATTCCGTCAGAGCCCGAGCTAGTTGCCGCTCTACGGCAGGAGGTCGTTTCCCTTCTGCTGAAGGGTGTGGTGGTACCGGTTCCGCCGGAGGACCGGGGAAGAGGGTTTTATTCAAACCTCTTTGTGGTCCCCAAAAAGGAGGACAAATTTTGCCCCATTCTGGATCTCAAAAGATTGAATCGGCATGTCCGCACCCGGAAATTCCGCATGGAGTCGCTTCGCTCGGTTGTGGCGGCCCTGTCACAGAACGACTTTTTGGTGTCAATCGACATTCGCGACGCTTATTTGCATGTTCCCGTCGGAAGGGCCCACCAACGCTTCCTTCGTTTTGCCATAGGTCAGGACCATTTCCAGTTTGTGGCCCTACCATTCGGGTTGGCCTCGGCGCCCAGAGTTTTTACAAAAATTCTGCCACCTCTCATGGCGATCCTTCGAAGACAGGGGGTTACGTTTCTTCCCTACCTGGACGACCTTTTGATTGTGGCGTCCTCAAAGGAGGAGGCGGTGACGGCTCGCAATCTATTCCTTCAGCTCCTGGAGGACTTCGGGTGGCTGGTCAATTGGAAGAAGTCGTCTCTGGAACCGTCGCAGTCAATCCTGTTTTTGGGGATGCATTTCGACACGGTACGAGCAGTGGTGTCCCTGCCTCCAGACAAGCAAGCAAGTCTTCTTCGACATGTACAGGTTATGAAGTCTTCGACAGCAATGTCCCTTCGAAGGTGTATGCGCCTTTTGGGTTTGATGGTGGCGTCAATGGAGGCACTTCCGTTTGCCCAATTTCATTCCAGGACTCTCCAAATGCTCATTCTGAACCGTTGGGATCGATCACAGGCTTCGCTGGATCGCAGTGTCATCATCTCCCACAGGGTGCGAGAGTCTCTAGAATGGTGGTTACGTCCGGAAGCGTTATCCCTGGGGAAGTCCTTTCTCCTTCCGAGGTGGTCGGTCATAACCACCGATGCCAGCCTGTCAGGCTGGGGGGGTGTCTGGAACGATCTCTGGATTCAGGGAGTATGGTCGTCGGAAGAGTCTGTCCTGCCGATCAACATCCTGGAATTGAGGGCGATTTTCCTTTGCCTCCAACACTGGACGGTCCCTTTAAACGGTCTGCCAGTCCGAGTGCAGACAGACAACGCGACGGCGGTCGCGTATATCAACCATCAAGGTGGAACGAGGAGCTCCAGGCTCATGATGGAAGTGTCTCGGATCCTGGTATGGGCCGAGGCCAAGGTGCCAGCCATCTCTGCGATTCACATTCCGGGAGTTCAGAATATCACGGCGGACTTCCTCAGTCGCGAGAAGGTGGATCCCGGAGAATGGAGTCTTCACCCAGAAATTTTTGCACAGCTGTGCTCCCGTTGGGGAACTCCTCAAGTGGATTTGATGGCATCAAGGTTCAACACCAAGTTACCGACGTTCATGTCCAGGTACAAGGACCCGAAGGCTGTGGCGGTGGATGCTCTGGTGGCTCCGTGGGACCAATTCGAGCTAATCTATGTGTTCCCGCCGATATCCTTACTTCCTCTGGTGTTGCGTCGGATCAGACTGGAAAGAGTCCCGGCTATGTTAGTAGCCCCAGACTGGCCAAGGAGGACGTGGTTCTCGACGCTGGTGTCGCTTCTGGCTGCGCCTCCACTTCCTCTCCCGGACCTGTTAACCCAAGGGCCCGTTCGTCATCCGGACCTGAAGTCTCTGCGTTTGACGGCGTGGCTCTTGAGACCGAAATCTTGACTCGTCAAGGTTTTTCAGCCGAAGTCATTGCCACTCTGCGAGCTGCCAGGGGTCCTGCCACTACTAGGATCTATCACAAGACTTGGGAGGCCTTCTTTTCAAGGTGTTCGGGTTCTTCAAGGAACCCGAGGATTTTTTCCATTCCCAATTTGTTGGCCTTTTTGCAGTATGGCCTGGACAAGGGTTTGGCAGTTAGCACTCTGAGGGGTCAGGTTTCTGCTTTGTCCTTGCTGTTTCGGAAGGCTATCGCCTCGCGTAGGGACGTTCGTTCCTTTTTTCGCGGGGTAACCCGTCAGTTTCCGCCGCGGAAGGCGCTTGTGTCCCCTTGGCGGCTCAATCTGGTCTTGGAGGCTCTTCAACATGGGCCTTTTGAGCCTATGGACTCCGTTAGCCTTTCTTTGCTTTCTTGGAAGGTTGCCTTTTTAGTGGCAGTCACCTCTTTGAGAAGGGTTTCTGAACTGGCGGCTCTTTCTTGCTCGCCTCCTTTTCTGCAGTTTCTCCCGGATCGCGTGGTGCTTCGCACACGGGGCGACTTTCTACCTAAGGTGGTGTCACAATTTCATGTTAACCAGGATATTGTGTTGCCCTCGCTCTGTCCGGAACCGAGGAATGCGAAGGAACGGGCCTTGCACTCATTGGATTTAGTGCGGGCTTTGAAGTTCTATTTGTCTATTACTCAAGGTTTTCGGAAATCGGACTCTCTGTTTGTGATTCCAGCAGGTCGTCGGCGTGGTCAACGAGCTTCCAAGGACACTATAGCTCGATGGATTCGGTCGGCCATTTTAGAGGCTTACCGACTCAAGGGCGAATCTTGTCCAATTAAGATTCGAGCTCACTCCACGAGAGCTGTGGGTTCGTCGTGGGCTTTTCATCAAGGGGCCTCGGTAGCTCAACTCTGCCGGGCGGCTACCTGGCGCTCCGTCCACACTTTTACAAAGTTTTATAAGGTGGACGTCAGTGCTTCCGCTGATGCAGCCTTAGGACGTAGGGTCCTGCAGGCGGCTGTAGTTTAAGTTATCGTTAACTTGTATTTAGCGCTAGTTGCGCTTTTTTCTAGGTTGTTGGGATTCTGCCTCTGTTGGTTTTTTCCCACCCTTAATTTTTGGACTGCTTTGGGACGTCCCACTAGTAATGACTGTGTCTCCCTTCCTTCCATCTGCTGCTGAAAGACGGATTTTGGTAAGACCTTACCTGTAAAATCCTTTTCAGCGAGGGAAGGAAGGGAGACACAGCTCCCTCCCATGGCAGAAGTGTGTTGTTGTGTTTTCAGATGCAGCGTGACCCTTCTCTGATAGCGATTATCTGGGCTGAGGTCGGCGCGCTAAGGCTCTGTTCCAGCATTGCCAGCTCATCGCAGTGGTCAGGTCCAGTGAGTAGTACCTGGGACTGTGTGGTTTTTCTGTTATATGCATAACCTGTCTCTTGTTTTTTCTCTGAAGTTCTTCAGAAGGGGTTATGTTGCTCCGCTGGTGATATTTGCTCTTCCTTAGCTTGTGTACGGACTGGAGAGCTGGAGTAGGAGGAGCCCAAGCTGGAGGGGCCGGACAACACTCTTTTTTAATCTGAGGTGTTCTATCCTATGTGGGCTCCGCCTACCCACTAGTAATGACTGTGTCTCCCTTCCTTCCCTCGCTGAAAAGGATTTTACAGGTAAGGTCTTACCAAAATCCGTCTTTTTTTTTGTTTTCTTGAAAAAAAAAAACTGCATTGACGTTTGCTAAAAGTCAATAGTGAAATATAAAACACACTGTAACCATGTGGTTTTTTTAATTGTACTTTCTTCTCATTTGTTGTTTCGTTTCTTTGTTTTGTTTTGTTTTTTTGAGTTTTTTTCAGGCTTTTTTTTAAGTCATCAAACCCATGTTAAAAAGTGTGCAAGTAAAAAAAAACATGGCTATGAACTCCTGTATCTCTTGTTTCCCACTCCTGTATGCCATTCTGCCTTGAGATAGGCAATACATGGGTTTTTTTGGGAGTTTTTTGGATTTTTTTTCAGGCTTTTTTTGAGTCAATAAACACATGTTAAAAAGTGTGCAAGCAAAAAAAAAATGGGCATCAACTTCTGTACCTCTTGTTTCCATCTCCTGTATCCCGTTCTACCTTGAGATAGGCAATACATGGCAGAAACGTGGTGTTGCCACCTTCAGTGATGGAATTAACCCCTTAAGAAAGCTGACTGCGAAACATACGTTGGGTTTGGAACGGTGGACCGGATTTTGTTGTACTTGTGGTATCATGTCTTAGCCTGCTTGGTACCTTGTTTCCTCAATATTAATTTATGATTTGATTATTTATGAATGCACTTGCACTTTACTTCTCTGTTAAAACACATACTTTAGTATTATTACACTGCCACCTGCTGACTATAATTATATTGGCTCATTGCACTTTATATTTTTTATATATTTATATATCCAATTATGTATTTGTGTCCAGACCATGTATTTTCATTTTAGTCATGCTCAATAGTATTTTTCTTGTTATTATAAGATTTAATAAAAATAATTAATACCATTCTTTGCTCATATCTATTTTATAGGTTCTCACTTTGTAAATGCTGTTCTGTCTAAGTAGGTTTAACTAAGTTAAAATAAATGACTATGAAATCAAGAAATGTTCTCATGTACCACTTGTTTTCCCCTCCTGTATCCAGTTCTGGCTTGACATAGGCAATACATGGCTGAAACGTGATGTTACCACCTTTGGTGACGGAATGAATAAGTTACATTATACAGTATCTATGCTGCCTTGGATCTTGTCTCACATGTGAAAAAGAACAAAAAACACCATGAAAAAAAAGTTTGCAAAAACTTGAGTTTCGTGGAGCTTTCCGCAAGCAAAGAAAAAACCACAAAGACGGAAGCCTCACAGTTTTTATGGAATTTAAGGGGGTCTGTCAGCACAAAATAACTCTTCATTTCAAGCAACAGGCTTGTAGGGGACATAGTCCTAATAAAAATCATACTTTAGTGTCGAAATTCATTGCTGTGTTTGCAAGAAATGAGGCTTTATTCGCATAAGCTAATGAGGCGCTCAGTGTACCCTTGGTGTGATAAAGCAGTTCAATAAAACTTCCATTGATTTTCACTTACTGTCATCACTTACTATATACTGCCACATATGCATTTAGTAAATCTGTGTAATGTATGGATATTGGCAGAGATGAGCAATATCCTTATTGCATTGTTCTGGATTAAAAACATCAAGATGGAACTTGAGTATCCCATTGACTGTCGCCTGGCTATTTTTTGGCTTAATATCCAACCTTATGAATATTTTTGATTGGAGCAAAGCTAAATCAATTGAATTCATGTCCAGCAACCTGTGTAGGAAACAGAGAATTCCACCCTTCTAACTAACCATACAGTAATGCTAATTGCCATGACATCCACATTCTATAGTACTACAGTATGCAGCAATAATGTATTTAGGTGGGATGATCACAATTGATTCTATCATCTTTTTTGCCAATGCTGATATGACACTAGCCACTGCTCACGGACAAGTCGTGAGGCTGGGTAGTCAAGAGTAGTGTTCAGCGAATTTGTTCGGCATTTCAAATTCGGGTTCATGTTCGGGATTCCGGCTTGTTCGCACCAAAAAATTGTCTCTGCCCATGAACATCCCTGATTTGCCACACTATCACGCAGATGTTACCTAAAAAATGTAGGCGCATTTACACTGAAAGATTATCAGGAACGACGAGCGTTCTTAAGGGGAATCTGTCACCAAGTTTTTGCTAATTAATCTGATAGTGTCATAATGTAGACATAGACTCTGATTGCAGTAATGTATCAGTTACTGGGCTCCTTACTGCAGTTTTGATAAAATCAGTGTTTTCTCTGCTACAGATCTACTAACTATCTGAATGCTGAGCTCTGTACAACCTCGCCCACTTCATTGATTGGCAGCTTTCCGTTTACATTGTGCATAGGCAGAAAGATGCTAATCAGTGGTGGGGTATGGTTATGCAGAGCAGAAGGGCTACATGGCACGAGACTACTAGTCCTATAGTGATCATCGCCTGCTGATAAAACACTGATATTATTGAAACTAAAACAAGCAGCCCAGAAAGTGACACATCCCTGGAATCAGAGTGTCTTCACCTACATTATGCTGCTCTAAGATTATTTTGCAAAAACCTGCTGATAGAGTCCCTTTAAGAACACTCATTCATGATAATATTTCAGTCTAAACAGGCTGCCAATCTCCCATAGAACAAGCAATACGCAGGCTTAAAATCATCTTTCTCGGCAGTGCGCCGCCCCCGCGGCGCACTGCCGAGAAAGATGATTTTAAGCCTGCGTATTGACAACGCGCTTTGTTGCCGCCTCGTTACTGCTGATCTGAGCCAACAAGAGAGAGCGCATTGTTTTTGTGCCCAGTGCACAGTGCACATTATGTAGGGACTAGCCCAGCTATAAAAACAAGGGTCACTGATGACGCTTCGTTTGGGTATCCCAGCATGCACTGGGATTCTCAAACGAAGGGTCATCAAAAAAGGAAGTAGTTAGAAAAAATAAGAAAAACAGTTAGATAGTGTAGTTAGGGAAGTATAGGGAATTTTTAATTCAAGCATATTGGAAAATAGTTTAGATTATTGCATGAATTAGATGGGGATTTAGGAGGAAAATTATTTTCAACTTTGGACCACCAGAAAAGTCTAGGTAGGAATGGACAATTCAGCAAATTTGAGAAGCAGAACGCTTATTCTCTGCTAGAATTAAGGCATGCAAAATCTGGTTAACTCTCTACAATACAATCCAGCAGACAGTATACTAATAAAATATAGTAAAATAATAGTAAGGGGCACAGCACAGTGAAACAAATAAAATAACACACACCATATGCAGTTAAAGATTCTTGTCAAATGCATGAAGGTTTACAGTCATCATAGAGCCATCACTAAACAAAAAGTGTAAACGTAAAAAACTACAATAACAAAAAAAAACAGATATACATGCCACCATTATCTTATATATAAAATGTAAAAAAAAGATGCATATACAGAAAAAAGCCATACAAAAATAATCGTATATATACAGCTTTGGCAAAAATTAAGAGACCACGGCAAAATTTTCATTTTCTCTGATTTTTCTCTTTATAGGTATATTTTTGAGTAAAATGTACATTGTTGTTTTATTCTATAAACTACTGACAACATGTCTCCGAAATTCAAAGCTAAAAATTTTGTATTTATTTGCAGCAAATCAGAAATCATCAAAATAATAAAAAAGAAACACAGTGCTTTCAGACCTCAAATAATGCAAAGAAAACAAGTTATTATTCATTTAGAAACAACAATAATCATGTTTTAACTCAGGAAGAGTTCAGAAATCAATATCTGGTGGAATAACCATGATTTTTAATCACAGTTTTCATGCGTCTTGGCTGCTTTCCACCAGTCTTTCACACTGCTTTTGGGTGACCTTATGCCACTCCTGGCACAAAAATGTAAGCAGTTCTTCTTTGTTTGATGGCTCGTGACTATCCATCTTCCTCTTGATTACATTCCAGAGGTTTTCAATGGGGTTCAGGTCTGGAGATTGGGCTGGCCATGACAGGGTCTTGATGTGGTGCTCCTTCATCCACACATTGATTGACCTAGCTGTGTGGCATGGGGCATTGTCCTGCTGGAAAAAACAGTCCTCAGAGTTGGGGAACATTGCCTGAGCAGAAGGAAGCAAGTGTTTTCAAGGATAACCTTGTATGCGGCTTGATTCATACGTCCTTCGCAAAGATTAACCTGCCCAATTCCAGCCTTGCTGAAGCATCTCCAGATCATCACCGATCCTCCACCAAATTTCACAGTGGGTGCAAGACACTGCGGCTTACATGCCTCTCCAGGTCTCCGTCTAACCATTAGACGACCAGGTGTTGGGCAAAGCTGAAAATTAGACTCATCAGAGTAGATTATCTTACTCCAGTCCTCTATGGTTCAATCCTTATGGTCTTTGGCAAACTTCAGTCTGGCTCTCCTTTGCTTCTCATTGATGAAAGGATTTTTTCTAGCTTTACATGACTTGAGGCCTCTAGGAGCTTGTTTCGAACTGTTCTTGCCGTGCACTTCACCCCAGCTGCCATTTGCCATTCCTTTTGTAGGTCACTTGATGTCATCCTGTGGTTGCTGAGTGACATTCGAATAAGATGGCGGTCATCCCGGTCAGTGGAGAGTCGCTTTCGCCCTCTGCCGGTCTGTAGGTTTGATGTCTCCAATGTCTGCTGCTTGACCTTGTTGCAATGGACTGTCATCTTCAAAATTTTAAGGATGGAGGCAACATGAGGCTGACTGTATCCCTCTGCTAGTAAAGCCAGAATTGAGCCCTTCTTTTACTCACTCAAGACTTTTCTTTTCAACTCCTTTGGCATGGTTAAAAGTTATTTTTTCAATCAGATTACTTTTGGGCTATTCCTAGCACTTGTTTTGCCATCCAGCTTGTCCTATTGTAAGAGGATTGTGAAGACCACAGCAGTGTTTTTTATACTTTCCCTCGTTACATAAGATTTGGTTCAGGTGATCACCTAATCAGAAGCACATTAAGTAGAATGAGGTGGACTGCGGTTGGAATTCAACTGACACTGGAATGGAACGGCTGTCAGACATGTAGACATGGGGATTTTTAGAAAACTGTGCAGTGGTCTCTTAATTTTTGCCAGAGCCGTATATAAATAAAAATGTAAATGTTCGTTTGCTCAAAATCTTAAATCTCCGAATTCACCGATTGCTTTGAAATTTTGACACAACGTTGCATTCGAATACACGCATGTTTTTATATACCTACTATATTTTTATATAGCAGCTGTTGGACGTAAAAGCAGCAGCAAGAGGGGGGGTGTTACGATCTCAGTCCCAGGCTGACTCTTCCCGGCCACTCGGCATTCTCCCCCCCTTAGTGACATCTCATTCATAAACCCTTCTCCCTCTCCTTCATTCGCCCCAGCCGCTGCCTGTGCTCTGCTCCTTTTGTGTCCCCCGTGAGTGTTGGGGGGAAGGGGAATGACGAGACCGTCTGTTCGAGGCCGAAAGATGCTGCTGCTCATCACCACCACTGCCTGAGAGGCGTCTGAAGTGTTGAGCGAACTTTTTCGGTGAATGTTCGAAAGTTTCAAATTCGGCATGAATATAGCACATTTGAGTTCGTGATCGCAAAGGCGAGCAAATTTTCTTAAAATCAGAAAAGTTTGATGAATTTGCGCGGAACCGCAAATATAGGACAACCACGGTATTTTGAACAGTTTTGTTAGCATAGTGCAAGTGTATGATGAGGGGTGACATGTGCCAGGTGAGTGTGGGGGCTGTGGAGAGCTTAGAACAGGTCAGATCAGTGGCGCACTGTTTTTTTTTTTTTTTTTCCTGTGGGCGGTAACTTTAACTGAGGCCAGCCAATCATAGCGCAGGAAGCATCTACACTGTCCAGACATAAGGGCTTCTGCAATTGGCTGCAGAAATCACATGTCCTCTCAATATAAAAAGCAGCCATGTTCCCTCAGCACCATTATATCCATGTCACTGCTGGAGACAGACGCAGCTCAGTGTTTTCCTGTGTAATGAGAGATATTAGCTAGATAGATGGGCGCTTGTGTGGCAGTCAGATAGTGTAGATAATTCCTGGCCTGTGTACCTCTGCAACCGCTGGTGCAGCACATTTCTGGTGTTCTTGTGCAAGTACTGAGATTCTGACAGAAACAGAGGGCCCATGCCATACAGTAGTGCTGTGCACCGCTGGTATAGAGCTCCATGTCTCAGTATACCTTGAATCTTTTTTTGCACTTGCTAATGTGATCAAGCAAGCACAGTGCACCTTTTCATTTAGTGGGGTTGAAATAGTGCTCTGCACAGTCTGCAGAGCTTCTTATTGCACAGCACAAAATCAGTTTTTTTTCTGTTATTGTGATATTGAAAGCTGTGTGCACTAAAGTTTTTTTTAGTGTCAGATACTATTTTAGTGGAGTTGAACTTCAGGTGGTTTCAGAGTAAAAAAATACATTTTTTTCTCTTTCTACGTCCAGTCCAAAAAATATTTTTTCCTGTGCCAAAAGTCATACAGTGCTATAAGTCAGCTACTATGTCAGTGGCAGTCAAATTCAGCTTGTATGCACAGTCAAACCTATATATATATATTGGTTGGCAGGCAGAGTCCACCAAAGGTTTTTTACTGTGGCAAAGTTGATCCAGTCTGCTAAAAGGAAGATCCTATATTAGTGGTGTTCAACTTGTCCTGGTTTCACAGTAAAAAAAAAAAAAAACTTCTCTTACTAGGCCCAGTCCAAAAAATATTTTTACCTGTGCCAAAAGTCATACAGTGCTATAAGCCAGCTACTATGCCAGTGGCGGTCATAGTCAGCTGGACGCAGAGCTTATGCAGAGTAACCCAAAAATATTTTTTGCTCTGATTAAAGTGATACAGCTGGCTAGATCTGAGTTTGAAATATTTTGGAGCATATATTCTATGTCATAGTGGCCTCATCCACATTAAAAAAAAAAAATCCTTCTGTTCCTAAAGTAATACAGCAGGGGACATCTCAGTTTGAAATTATTTGGAGAATATCTCATAGGTTTTATTGACCTCATGCACACTAACAAATTTCTTTTGTCTGTTAGTAACATTATACGGCAGGCTATATCTTATCTTGTCATTTAGTGTCGCTGAAATTCAGGTGTGTGCTGAGCTATTGCACAGGAAAAAAACATATTTTTCTTTAGTTAATTGCGTGCTCCTGTAAGGGGGAAGACCGGGGTGTGAGTGCTTTCAGAGCAAGGGATCCAGAACTGCCGGGGCCGTACATCTTGTTGCAGGGGGAAGACAGACTGCAAGCAGAGGAGTCATGTGACAGGGAAGCAGGGGGGGTGTCGAGAGAGAGAGAGCTGGGAGGTCAGGTGACGGTGGAACTCCTGGTGTGACTGGAGAGAGGAAGAGACGAGTACGTTTTGCGCGGGAAAGCGGAGCTGGGTCCTGCTCAGCAGAGTAGTGTGAGAGGGTCCAGGCTCCTGGCTCCAGGACTGGGAGCAAGAGCCGAGTGCAGTGGACCGGAGGAGTCAGGCCGACTAGAGAAGAGACGCAAGGTCGGTGGAGCCGGGCACGTGAGGTGCCGTGTTATGGACTAGGGGCTCAGCGGGTAAAACTGGAGACCGCCCGCTGCCGCCAGAAGACAGAGCATTGTTTGGGCGGGGACGCCTGAAAAATCAACACCGGCATCAGCGTGCATCTGCCTTGTGAGGAGCGAGAGTCAGCTAAGTGAAAAAAACTATTGATTATAACCGGTTTGACTCTGCTACATCCAGTTAAACTGTGAACTGTCAGTGATAGACTTTGACCTGCTTTTCCCTTGTTTTTCCCCCATATTTTCCACTGTTACTCCCTGCATGGAGATTTATCCTGTTATTATAAACTTCCCCTGTTTATTAACCCCGTATTGGCTGCTCTGTGTTTCTGTGTCGCTGCATCTAAAGTACCTGTGTTACACTCCTATCACTGTATCTGACCAACATGAGTGGGAAAAAGAGAGGGTGTGGTGGAAGGGGGAATAGGCTTGGTGTTCAAGGTGTATGTGGGGTACGTGGTAATGTTAGTGAAAGCACTAGTGAACCAACACAAACCTTTCTTATCCAAAGACAACTGACAACTTATGTTAGTGGACGGCCTACTGCACTCCCTTCCTTTGGCAGCCGCACAGCGATACGCCTTGTTGACACTTGGATGAGTAAGCATGGCCAAGGGCGTTACATCTCGCTGACCGGGCACTGGGTGACTCTGGTGGCTGTGGGGGCAGGCGGGGAAGGGGCTGCTCCACAAATCTTGGAATCCCCAAGGCTTGCAGAAGAAACCTCTGTATTCCCCACTTCCTCCGCTGCTTCTGCATCCTCCACCTCCTCTAGGGCCTCCACCTGTGCACTCAACCTCTGCCTTAACAAGACACGCATTCCAAGGGTGCGGAGCGAATACACACCACTAATTTTTTTAAATGTGGGGAATCCTGATTGGGTCTCCATCTATTGGGTTGGCTGTAGTGGAACCTTCCTGTTCTGCAGTCTAAGTTGTGTAAGGTTGTGTACCAGTCCTTGCTGCACTCTGATACAGACTCTGCCTGCTGCACTCCTGATACATACTCTGCCTGCTGCACTCCTGATACAGACTCTGCCTGCTGCACTCCTGATACAGACTCTGCCTGCTGCACTCTGATACAGTCTCTGCCTGCTGCACTCCTGATACAGACTCTGCCTGCTGCACTCCTGATACAGACTCTGCCTGCTGCACTCCTGATACAGACTCTGCCTGCTGCACTCCTGATACAGACTCTGCCTGCTGCACTCCTGATACAGACTCTGCCTGCTGCACTCCTGATACAGACTCTGCCTGCTGCACTCCTGATACAGACTCTGCCTGCTGCACTCCTGATACAGACTCTGCCTGCTGCACTCCTGATACAGACTCTGCCTGCTGCACTCCTGATACAGACTCTGTCTGCTGCACTCCTGATACAGACTCTGCCTGCTGCACTCCTGATACAGACTCTGCCTGCTGCACTCCTGATACAGACTCCGCCTGCTGCACTCCTGATACAGACTCTGCCTGCTGCACCATCTAGTCTGTCCTACTGGGTCCAGCTGCTACGCGTCCGTTGGTCTGTCCTGGAGTGGCACCTGGCGTTCATCGGGAGCCAAGTCTAACTTCACCATCAGAGGCTCTAGTGAACCGTCTGGTGCTCGCTTAGTCACGCCCCTCCAGGCTCTCCGGGGTCCGTGGCACTGTGGTTCCACAAACCACGTCCGTGACAGTGCGCCCTCGCAGGCAGGGTCCTGTCTCCTGTTGTACCAGTCGGTGACCCCTTTTGACGTGTAAAGCGCAACTGAATAAATATCGCTGTCACTGTAGTAATAATTATAGTACTTGTACTCTGGGTCAATTGATGGCACTTCCCTGGTGTCTACACCTAATTTGATGTGTTTTGGCAGCTTTTGGTCCAGTTTCTAGATGTTGTATATGCATTTTTTTGGTCCCCCCATTGACTCCTATGGGATTTGGAAATGTTCAGAATAAATTCAGCGAATATCAATTTGTTCGGCGAACTTTTCCGAACCGAACATTGAAGTGTTCGCTCATGCCTAGCGGCCGCTTCTACTCTCCGGCACCGTTGCTGCTGCGGCTTTTTCTTCTCCGGTAGGTGAGTCTTATTTCCCACTGCGCAATAACAAGTGGGGGAGGGAGGGAAGGAGAGAAGGAGGCTGCACGGAGAGGCGCAGGCAAGCGGATCACCCCCTCCTCCTCTGCTGCCTGCCTTCATCTCTGCTCCCCCTCCTGTCACATTCCCTCTGTACTAGGGAATTGCATAACTAGCAATCCCTAACATGACCGGCTCCATTGTGACACCTGACAGCAAGTACCGACCTCTTTAGTGACCTGTGCAGAGTACAGGCCTGCAGGGGTCACAGGGTACAGGCTGCCACCATGCCTGCCTGATGGGCACAACTATCAACAGCGCCAGCATTGCCCCATCAGATATATATAGCTATATAAATAAAAATGTAAGTATATATATATTATATATATATAATATATAATCTGCGGCCAAGAACAAAGAAGTCTATGAACTTAACAATATTATTCAGTCTAACATTCAAAGTGAGGCACATACAAGTCCGTCGACACTGTTGTGGAAACAGATGAAGCGGTTAATTATCCAACAGAATTTTTGAATTCACTCGACCTGCCAAGGATGCCACTGCACGTACTGCAATTGAAAATCGGCGTGCCAATTATCATGTTGCAAAATATCAACCAGCCAAAGTTTTGCAACAGCACACGGCTTGCAGTAAAACAATTAATGATCAACGTTGTTGAAGCAACAATCTTGACAGGACCTTTCAAAGGTGAAGATGTCTTCATTCCTCACATTCCTATGATCCCAACGGATATGCCATTTCAATTTAAGAGATTGCAATTCCCAATTCGATTGGTGTTTGCAATCACCATCAACAAAGCTCAGGGCCAATCTTTAGAATTATGCGGTTTAAATCTAGACACGGATTGCTTCTCACATGGACAATTATATGTTGCGTGCTCTAGAGTTGGCAAACCGGACAATCTCTATATCTACACAGACAATGGAACAACAAAAAATATTGTATACCCACAAGCATTGTGAAATTAAATATTTTAGAAACATGCGCTTTCTCTTTTCTTTCGTTTCCATTTAACCAGACTGAGCCACAGCAACGCATGGCCGGGTACAGCTAGTAAATAATAAAAAACCCTATGTGTACAAAAATTATTTTGATAGCCCTAGAAATGAAAAAAGGCCTTTGAACGACCACCAATCCATAGTTCTCTACAAGTTCAGTCCATTACTACGACGATATTAAAAAATGTTTCGTATAAATTTATAATAAAGTAACAAATTAATATCAGACTTTTACCTCCACAGCAGTGCTCTATCATATACCATGGGGCATATTAATCTTGAAAACAATGTAATGGATGGCAGAAGCATGTAAATTACCTTGACCACAAGTGTAAAAAGAAGCTGTTCAATTAAAAATAAATCATTTAATAATCCACCCAGTGAGGACTGACCAAACGAATTGCTAAACAGTCTACCCAAATTTTAATTGTACCTGTGGCTTAATTAATATACAGCATAGTAAGTAAGTGCAGTGCACTGCAAGACTACACTGGCTACTTAGCACTCAATTTCCAGTGTTCTGGGAATATGTCAGATAGGGATAAGCAAATTAATTCAATGTGAATCCAATTCATGTTGCATTTTTAGGAATTTGCAAAACAGGGCAACTTTGAACATTTTGTGATTTGGTTCATGCAAATAACTTAAAATGGTCACTACCATTTAACACATTGCAGAAAGTCAGGGACGGCTGACATGACTTTGGATGCTGCTGATTAGGGCTTCCCAAAAGTGCTTTGCAGCTATCACTTCACATGGTATAGCACAGCCAATCAGAAGGGACCATAGGCGGAATATAATGAGGGCAATCCGGGCTACCGCCCGGGGCCCCAAGCCTGCAGGGGGCCCGCGGCTCCGGGCGGGATGTCTAATGCCGGATTGCCCTCATTATATGTGCGGGCCACGGCGGCACATACCGGTAGCAGTGGCGGGAGGGGGGACCCCGGACCGCTCCCCCAGCAGCGGCCGCTGCTACTTCTTCATCGGCCGGGCCAGCACTGCAGCAGTTAACTTCCCTGTGCTGGCCCGGCCGCGTCACTGCTAGGAGACACGGCCCTGTGCGCGGCCGTGTCTCCTAGCTGTGACGTCACGCAGTGCGCGCCCGGCCTGCACTGCTGCAATGGAGAAGTCAGAGCAGGCGGGAAGAATGGAGCCGGGGGATGGTGAGTCTGTATGTGTGTGTGTGTGTGTGTGTGTGTATGTATGTGTGTATGTGTGTGTGTGTATGTGTGTGTGTGTGTGTAGGCAGATATTGTGTGATGTCTGTTTATATGTATTTTTGTGTTTCAAATGTGTTTATGCGTGTATGTATATGTCTGTATGTGTTTGTGTGTGTGCGTGACTGCGTGCGGTCTCCTGCTGAGTATAGTTGGCGCCGTGCAGCCTCCTGCTGTCTCTGGGGGGGCGCCGTGCGGCCTCCCACTATGTATAGATGGCGCTGTGCGGCCTCCCGCTGTGTATAGATGGCACCGTGCGCCCCCCCCGCTGTGTATAGATGGCGCCGTGCGGCCCCCCGCTGTGTATAGATGGTGCCGTGCGGCTCCCTGCTGTGTATAGATGGTGCCGTGCGGCCCCCTGCTGTGTATAGATGGCGCCGTGCGGCCCCCTGCTGTGTATAGATTGCGCCGTGCGGCCCCCCTGCTCTGTATAGATGGCACCGTGCGGCCTCCGGCTGTGTATAGATGGCTACGTGCGGCCTCCTGCTGTGTATAGATGGCGCCGTGCGGCCTCCTGCTGTCTCTGGGGGTGGGCTCCGTGCGGCCTCCCGCTGTGTATAGATGGCGCCGTGCGGCCTCCTGCTGTGTATAGATGGCACCGTGCGGCCTCCTGCTGTCTCGGGGGGGCGCCGCTGTGTATAGATGGCGCCGTGCGGCCTCCTGCTATGTATAGATGGCACCGTGCGGCCTCCCGCTGTGTATAGATGGCGCCGTGCGGCCCCTGCTCTGTATAGATGGCGCCGTGCGGCCCCCTGCTGTGTATAGATGGCGCCGTGCGGCCCCCCTGCTCTGTATAGATGGCGCCGTGCGGCCTCCGGCTGTGTATAGATGGCGCCGTGCGGAGTCCTGCTGTCTCTGGGGGTGGGCTCTGTGCGGCCTCCCGCTGTGTATAGATGGGGCCGTGCGGCCTCCTGCTGTGTATAGATGGCACCGTGCGGCCTCCTGCTGTCTCGGAGGGGCGCCGCTGTGTATAGATGGCGCCGTGCGGCCTCCTGCTGTGTATAGATGGCACCGTGCGGCCTCCCGCTGTGTATAGATGGCGCCGTGCGGCCCCCTGCTCTGTATAGATGGCGCCGTGCGGCCCCCTGCTGTGTATAGATGGCGCCGTGCGGCCCCCTGCTGTGTATAGATGGCGCCGTGCGGTCCCCTGCTGTGTATAGATGGCGCCGTGCGGCCCCCTGCTGTATATAGATGGCGCCGTGCGGCCCCCTGCTGTATATAGATGGCGCCGTGCGGCCCCCTGCTGTATATAGATGGCGCCGTGCGGCCCCCTGCTGTGTATAGATAGCGCCGTGCGGTCCCCTGCTGTGTATAGATGGCGCCGTGTGGCCCCCTGCTGGGTATAGATGGCGCCGTGCGGCCCCCTGCTGTGCATAGATGGCGCCGTGCGGCCTCCTGCTGAGTATAGATGGCGCCGTGCGGCCTCCTGCTGTCTCTTGGGGGGGCTCCGTGCGTCCTCCCGCTGTGTATAGATGGCGCCGTGCGGCCTCCTGCTGTATATAGATGGCGCCGTGCGGCCTCCTGCTGTCTCGGGGGGGCGCCGCTGTGTATAGATGGCGCCGTGCGGTCTCCTGCTGTGTATAGATGGCACCGTGCGGCCTCCCGCTGTGTATAGATGGCGCCGTGCAGCCCCCTGCTCTGTATAGATGGCGCCGTGCGGCCCCCTGCTGTGTATAGATGGCGCCGTGCGGCCCCCTGCTGTGTATAGATGGTGCCGTGCGGCCCCCTGCTGTGTATAGATGGCGCCGTGCGGCCCCCTGCTGTATATAGATGGCGCCGTTCGGCCCCCTGCTGTATATAGATGGCGCCGTGCGGCCCCCTGCTGTGTATAGATAGCGCCGTGCGGCCCCCTGCTGTGTATAGATAGCGCCGTGCGGCCCCCTGCTGTGTATAGATGGCGCCGTGCGGCCCCCTGCTGTGTATAGATGGCACCGTGCGCCCCCCCCGCTGTGTATAGATGGCGCCGTGCGGCCCCCCGCTGTGTATAGATGGTGCCGTGCGGCTCCCTGCTGTGTATAGATGGTGCCGTGCGGCCCCCTGCTGTGTATAGATGGCGCCGTGCGGCCCCCTGCTGTGTATAGATTGCGCCGTGCGGCCCCCCTGCTCTGTATAGATGGCACCGTGCGGCCTCCGGCTGTGTATAGATGGCTACGTGCGGCCTCCTGCTGTGTATAGATGGCGCCGTGCGGCCTCCTGCTGTCTCTGGGGGTGGGCTCCGTGCGGCCTCCCGCTGTGTATAGATGGCGCCGTGCGGCCTCCTGCTGTGTATAGATGGCACCGTGCGGCCTCCTGCTGTCTCGGGGGGGCGCCGCTGTGTATAGATGGCGCCGTGCGGCCTCCTGCTATGTATAGATGGCACCGTGCGGCCTCCCGCTGTGTATAGATGGCGCCGTGCGGCCCCTGCTCTGTATAGATGGCGCCGTGCGGCCCCCTGCTGTGTATAGATGGCGCCGTGCGGCCCCCCTGCTCTGTATAGATGGCGCCGTGCGGCCTCCGGCTGTGTATAGATGGCGCCGTGCGGAGTCCTGCTGTCTCTGGGGGTGGGCTCTGTGCGGCCTCCCGCTGTGTATAGATGGGGCCGTGCGGCCTCCTGCTGTGTATAGATGGCACCGTGCGGCCTCCTGCTGTCTCGGAGGGGCGCCGCTGTGTATAGATGGCGCCGTGCGGCCTCCTGCTGTGTATAGATGGCACCGTGCGGCCTCCCGCTGTGTATAGATGGCGCCGTGCGGCCCCCTGCTCTGTATAGATGGCGCCGTGCGGCCCCCTGCTGTGTATAGATGGCGCCGTGCGGCCCCCTGCTGTGTATAGATGGCGCCGTGCGGTCCCCTGCTGTGTATAGATGGCGCCGTGCGGCCCCCTGCTGTATATAGATGGCGCCGTGCGGCCCCCTGCTGTATATAGATGGCGCCGTGCGGCCCCCTGCTGTATATAGATGGCGCCGTGCGGCCCCCTGCTGTGTATAGATAGCGCCGTGCGGTCCCCTGCTGTGTATAGATGGCGCCGTGTGGCCCCCTGCTGGGTATAGATGGCGCCGTGCGGCCCCCTGCTGTGCATAGATGGCGCCGTGCGGCCTCCTGCTGAGTATAGATGGCGCCGTGCGGCCTCCTGCTGTCTCTTGGGGGGGCTCCGTGCGTCCTCCCGCTGTGTATAGATGGCGCCGTGCGGCCTCCTGCTGTATATAGATGGCGCCGTGCGGCCTACTGCTGTCTCGGGGGGGCGCCGCTGTGTATAGATGGCGCCGTGCGGTCTCCTGCTGTGTATAGATGGCACCGTGCGGCCTCCCGCTGTGTATAGATGGCGCCGTGCAGCCCCCTGCTCTGTATAGATGGCGCCGTGCGGCCCCCTGCTGTGTATAGATGGCGCCGTGCGGCCCCCTGCTGTGTATAGATGGTGCCGTGCGGCCCCCTGCTGTGTATAGATGGCGCCGTGCGGCCCCCTGCTGTATATAGATGGCGCCGTTCGGCCCCCTGCTGTATATAGATGGCGCCGTGCGGCCCCCTGCTGTGTATAGATAGCGCCGTGCGGCCCCCTGCTGTGTATAGATAGCGCCGTGCGGCCCCCTGCTGTGTATAGATGGCGCCGTGCGGCCCCCTGCTGGGTATAGATGGCGCCGTGCAGCCCCCTGCTGTGCATAGATGGCGCCGTGCGGCCTCCTGCTGAGTATAGATGGCGCCGTGCGGCCTCCTGCTGTCTCTTGGGGGGGCTCCGTGCGTCCTCCCGCTGTGTATAGATGGTGCCGTGCGGCCTCCTGCTGTATATAGATGGCTACGTGCGGCCTCCTGCTGAGTATAGACGGCGCCGTGCGGCCTCCTGCTGTGTATAGATGGCGCCGTGCGGCCTCCTGCTGTGTATAGATGGCTACGTGTGGCCTCCTGCTGTGTATAGATGGCGCCGTGCGGCCTCCTGCTGTCTCTGGGGGGGCGCCGTGCGGCCTCCCGCTGTGTATAGATGGCGCCGTGCGGCCTCCTGCTGTGTATAGATGGCGCCGTGCGGCCTCCCGCTGTGTATAGATGGCACCGTGCAGCCTCCCGCTGTGTATAGATGGCTATGTGTGCTCAATATTGAGTCATAAAATTAATTTAAGGCTATGTGCCCACGATACAGAAATGTTCCGGATTTTTTTTGAGCGTTTCTGCATCTCCCTGGCAGAAAAAACGCATTCGGATTTTACATGCGGATTGTACATGCGTTTTCCTGCCAGGGACATGCGGATGTGAAGCGTTCTTCACTTGCATTTCCACATGCGGGTTGTGATTTTAGCATCACTTGGAAAGTGCTTGACAACTTTGGTTACACTATATAAATCCATGCAACCAGCATGGATTTATATAGTGTGACCGTAAAAGAATGGTAAAAAATAAAAAATATATACTTACCTTCTGATGGCCTGCCGACGTCAGCGGTCGCGTGACCCGTCACATGACTAAATGACGTCACGGCAGGTCCTTTTCAGACCATCGCGAGCTGCTGGCAAGCCAGGACTCATCGGATAAAGACACCGGGGGCCATCAGAAGGTAAGTATAATATTTATTTTTTATTTTATTCTTTTTTTACAGGTTCTATGGTACCCGGGTCCGGAGGAGAGTCTCCTGTCCTCCACACCCGGGTACCATCCGCACATTGAAACGCTTGGATTCCGCATGTACAGATGCAGTGATGCGGATTCCATGCGTTCTAATGCAAGTCAATGGCGGCGAAAACGCCGCTCTTCCGCAAAATAATTGGTAATGCTGCGGATTTTTTCGCCAATGATATTCCGCAGCGGAAATTTCCGCAGCATGTACACAGCACATGCGGATTATCATTGTGGAGCATGGCGAAACTTCTACCAAGCGTTTTTTAAGCGTTTCTGCAGCGGAATTGCCGCTGCGGAAACGCTTAAAAAACGCATAGCGGGCACACAGCCTAAAAATATATATTATAATTAATATTGTGCCAAATTAATTTCACGTGAACTATCACATGATCTATCACAGGGGATCATGTGACATGTCACGTGATAAATCAGGTGTGTGTGTGGGGGGGGGGGGGGCGCCTTCTAAACTGCCCGGGGCCCTTGCTACTCTTAATCCACCCCTGGAAGGGACCATCATGGTCAGTATAAAAGCAGAGGCAGGAAATGCAGCAGTCATTTTGGGGTGAGTCTGGATAGTGAGAGAATGTCACAGCTGACACTTTAGCCATAGAGATATAGAGAAGCCATAAAACAATGAATAAACTACAAATTGTAGTGCCGGCGTCCCTGCCCTCTGCTAGGCAGGGACGCTGTTCCCCTCACCGCTCTGTTCCGTGCCCGGCGTCCCTCTCCCGCTCTGCTGGCAGCGCGCGCTCCTTCCCGGCCACTGTGCTTAGGGCGCGCGCGCGCGCGCGCCCTCCCTCCCTCTTAAAGGGGCCGCGCGCGCCGTCCTAAGGAGTCCCCGGCCAATGGCCGGAGGACTTTTCCATATATAAGGCACCTCCTCCAAAATGGAGGTGCCCGAGCAATGTTGTTGCACCGTTCTACTCTGCTTCAGCCCTCAGGTCCCGTTGCCAGTTACCTGCCAGTTACCTGCCAGATTCCTGCCAGCTTGCTGTCCTAATCCTGCCTGATTTCCTGTTACCTGCCTGCCTGCCTGAGGTCCGACGGTCTGCCTTACAACTCCGGTCAGTCTGTCTAAGGACCAACTTGCCCGCTCACCTGGGAGCGCACATCAGCTACCTGCCTGCTTGCCTGAGGTCCGACGGTCTGCCTTACAACTCCGGTCAGTCTGTCTATGGACCAGCTTGCCCGCTCACCTGGGAGCGCTTCTCCGCTACCTGCCTGCTTGCCTGCCCGGAGGCTCCGCTGTCACGTGCTGTGACCACCAGCTATTCCAGACTCTTGCCCGCTCACCTGGGAGCGCTTCTCCGCTACCTGCCTGCTTGCCTGCCCGGGGGTTCCGCTGTCACGTGCTGGGACCACCAGCTATTCCAGAGACTCTTGCCCGCTCACCTGGGAGCGCTTCTCCGCTACCTGCCTGCTTGCCTACCTGGAGGCTCCGCCGTCACGTGCTGTGACCACCTGCTATTCCAGAGACTCTCGCTTGCTCACCTGGGAGCACACATCCTCCATCTGCCTTGCTAGCCTACCTGGAGGTTCAGCCATCACAGGTCGTACCTACCCTTTACCTAGAGACTGCCCCGGTCACTTGCCGTGACCTCCAGCCCGTTCTTCCAGAGACTGCCCCGGTCACTTGCCGTGACCTCCAGCCCGTTCTTCCAGAGACTGCCCTGATCACTTGCCGTGACATCCTGCCCGTACACCCAGAGACTGTCCCGGTCACCTGCTGTGACTGCCTGCCTGGTCGCCACCCGCTCCCTTACAAGGACCGCTCCCTTGTATAGTAGCCCAGAGGTTCCGCCTCCCAGACCCGTTACAGTTTGCTCGGGCCATGGAACCCGGTGGCACCCAAGCTCCCTCGCTCTCGGACCTGTGTCATGAACTGTCCCGTCAAAGGTCCCAACAGGAGTCCATCCTGGGTCACCTGCGGAATGTCAATACTCGCCTGGACACTCTGACTGTTCCACCAACAACCTCCGCCAGTGCCATGTCTCGCAATCCGGCAGCTCCGCTGTCCACTAACACCATGATATCCTACCCCGGACCTCGGCTTTCTGCACCTCCTCGCTTCGGAGGCGACTCAGCCCAGGCTCGGGGCTTCATAAATCAGTGCACCCTGCACTTTGAACTATTGTCCCACCAGTTTAACTCCGACCGAGCCAAAATTGCATTCATCATGTCCCATCTCACCGGGGAGGCCCTGGCCTGGCTAAATCCTCTATGGGAGAGAGGAGACCCCCTGGTGTCCAACTTGCCTGCTTTTCTCACGGCTTTCCGGAAAGTCTTCGACGAACCCGGACGGAAGACCTCATCCGCATCATCGTTGCTACGCCTCCGTCAGGAAAGTCTCACCGTGGGCCAATATGCCATACGGTTCCGTACCCTTGCCTCGGAGCTGGCCTGGGATAATGACGCTCTGGTTTCCGTCTTCTGGGAGGGTCTGTCCGGCCGTATTAAAGATGAACTTGCCGGTCGGGACATTCCTACCACTCTCGATGACTTAATAACTCTTGCCACCCGGATTGACCTACGGTTCCAGGAGCGTGCCAGAGAGGTCACCCGTGAGAGGAGGTTACCACGTCTAGCTCCTACTTTTCAGAAACCCGTCACTCCTTCTGTCTCTAACCAGGTACACCCTCCTGAGCCTATGCAGGTCGACCAGACCAAGATGGTCAAGACCCGTCAGGACTTACGCCGTGCCGAGGGGACCTGCTTCTACTGTGGCAGTAAGGAGCACCGGATCCGTGCCTGCCCGGAGAGGTCGGGAAACGCCTGTGTCTAGGTTCGCTCAGAGAGGTCCACCTAGACAAGAATAAATCCTCTCCATCCCTGCTGTTGTCAGTTTCAATCGTCTACGGGGAGAACCGTTATTTCGAACTAGCCCAACTGGACTCTGGAGCAGCCGGGAATCTTATTTCACAGTCCCTGGTAGAGAAATACCGCATCCCCACCAAACCTCTGGCTGTACCCTTGTCTGTTGCTGCCGTGGATGGGGGGCTCTTACCACGCCCCATCCAACTCATCACCGAATCCATTACTCTGCAGGTGGGAATGCTGCATTCTGAAAGTATCTCCTTCCATGTTCTGCCTGGACTCTCTCACGCCCTCTTGCTAGGCCTACCTTGGCTCCAGAAACATGCACCCGTTCTTGACTGGCAGACCGGAGAAGTCCTTCGCTGGGGACAGGGCTGCCATAAGACCTGTCTGGTTCCCGTTCATCCCGTCCGTCCTTCTCCTACCCCAGCTAATCTACCTGGACTTCCGATTCCTTATTGGTCTTATGCTGATGTCTTTAATAAAAAGGAGGCAGAGACACTACCCCCTCATAGACCATACGACTGCCCTATCGACCTGTTACCTGGTATTTCTCCTCCCCGTGGGCGTATTTATCCATTATCCGCTGCTGAGACCCGGTCGATGTCCGAATATATTGAGGAGAATCTGGCCAGGGGATTCATCCGGAAATCTACCTCCCCGGCGGGAGCAGGCTTCTTTTTCGTCAAAAAGAAGGACGGCTCTCTCCGTCCCTGTATAGACTATAGAGGCCTTAACCAGATCACGGTGAAGAATAAGTACCCCCTTCCGCTCATTCCGGAGTTATTTGATCGTCTGAGGGGGGCTAGAATCTTCACCAAACTGGACCTCCGTGGGGCGTACAACCTGGTTCGTATCCGTCAGGGGGATGAATGGAAGACGGCATTCAACACCCGGGACGGCCACTATGAATATCTGGTAATGCCCTTTGGCCTCTGTAACGCTCCTGCCGTCTTTCAAGAGTTGGTCAATGACATCTTCCGGGACCTTCTCTACTCCTGCGTAGTGGTGTACCTGGACGACATCTTGGTCTTCTCTCCGGATCTCCAGACTCACCAGAGGGATGTTCGTCAGGTCCTGCTCAGGCTCAGGCAGAACCATCTCTACGCTAAATATGAGAAGTGCCTCTTTGAGCAGACCTCGCTTCCGTTTCTGGGCTACATTATCTCTCAGACCGGCCTACAAATGGATCCTGAGAAACTGTCTGCCATCGAGAAATGGCCCCGACCAGAGGGGTTGAAGGCTATTCAACGGTTCCTGGGCTTCGCCAACTATTACCGCCTCTTCATCCCGCACTTCTCTTCCCGGACTGCCCCAATTTCCGCGCTCACCCGTAAGGGTACTAATCCCAAAGAGTGGCCGCCCGAAGCAGAGGAGGCCTTTCTTTCCCTAAAACAGGCCTTCTCTTCCGCCCCGGTGCTGCATCGCCCGGACGGCAACAAGCAGTTCTTCCTGGAAGTTGACGCCTCCTCCTCTGGAGCCGGAGCGGTACTTACTCAAAAATCATCTTCCGGGAGAATGGTAACTTGTGGCTTCTTCTCCAAACTCTTCTCCTCTTCTGAGCGCAACTATTCCATAGGAGACCGAGAGTTATTGGCCATCAAGCTGGCGTTGGAGGAGTGGCGTTACCTACTCGAGGGGGCTCTTCATCCGGTAATAATTTACACTGACCACAAGAACTTGGCTTACCTCCAGCATGCCCAGAGACTTAACCCGCGCCAAGCCCGGTGGTCCTTGTTTTTTGCTCGCTTTGATTTTGTTCTTCATTTTCGCCCGGCTGACAAAAACGTCAAAGCAGACGCCTTGTCCCGATCCTTTCTGGTGTCTGATCTCGAGGAAGAACCTAAACATATCATCGATCCCGCCAGAGTAATGCAGGTGGCTCCCGTGAGTCTAAATCGTCTCCCTCCCGGTAAGACGTTTGTTTCAGTACCTGATCGGGAGAAGATCCTACACTGGGGCCATTCGTCTAAACTAGCTGGCCACGCCGGTCAGAAAAAGACCCTCCAGCTTATTGCCCGGCACTATTGGTGGCCTACCCTGCACAAGGACATAATAGACTTTGTTTCTGCCTGTGTGTCCTGCGCCCGCAACAAAGTCCCGAGACATCTGCCAGCCGGACGCCTCCTTCCGCTTCCTGTACCTGCTGCCCCCTGGCAGCATATAGCAATGGACTTTATAACTGATCTCCCCGTCTCTGCCGGTTGTACGGTCATTTGGGTGGTCGCTGACCGCTTTTCCAAGATGGCTCACTTTATTCCCCTGCCAGGCCTTCCGTCTGCACCCGAGCTGGCTAAAGACTTTATCCGCCACATCTTCCGTCTTCATGGCCTGCCCCTCCACATCGTGTCGGATCGTGGGGTACAGTTCACCTCACGTTTCTGGAGAGCCACTTGTAAACTACTAGACGTCACCCTGGACTTCTCTTCCGCTTACCACCCACAGTCCAATGGTCAAGTGGAGCGGATCAATCAGAACCTGACCAGTTACCTCCGGCACTTCGTTAATGCCCACCATTCTGACTGGGTGGATCTCCTACCATGGGCCGAGTTCTCTTATAATAATCACGAGAGCGAATCCTCCTCCAAATCCCCGTTTTTTGTAGTCTTTGGTCAGCATCCTCGGATTCCTTTTCCTGTCTCCACCTCTGTGGACAACCCGGCTGCGGAATCTCTCGTTAGCAAATTTTCCTCCATATGGGAGAGTACCCGGTCCGCACTCCTTCTGTCATCCGAGCGTATGAAAAGACACGCTGACAAAAAACGCCTGGATCCTCCACAATTTCGTCCAGGAGATAAAGTCTGGCTCTCATCTAAATATGTTCGACTCAAGATACCTTCTTACAAGTTAGGGCCTCGGTTCATCGGTCCTCTGGAGGTCATCAGTCAGATCAACCCGGTGGCCTATAAATTGAAACTCCCGGCCAACTTACGGATCCCTAACTCCTTCCATGTATCTCTCCTCAAACCCGTGGTGCTTAACTCTTTTTCCAAGTCTACAGGTACGCCTCCTGCTCCGGTTTCTGCTGAGGACGAGTTTGAGGTAGAGAACATTCTTGCCACCAAAAGGGTAAGAGGAAAGACCTTTTTTCTGGTAGATTGGAAGGGGTTTGGTCCTGAGGAGAGAACGTGGGAGCCCCGGGAGAACATCCATGCCCCTCTCATCCTAGCTAAATTTCTATCTGGCCTAAAAAAGGGGGGGCCTAAAGGGGGGGGTACTGTAGTGCCGGCGTCCCTGCCCTCTGCTAGGCAGGGACGCTGTTCCCCTCACCGCTCTGTTCCGTGCCCGGCGTCCCTCTCCCGCTCTGCTGGCAGCGCGCGCTCCTTCCCGGCCACTGTGCTTAGGGCGCGCGCGCGCGCCCTCCCTCCCTCTTAAAGGGGCCGCGCGCGCCGTCCTAAGGAGTCCCCGGCCAATGGCCGGAGGACTTTCCCATATATAAGGCACCTCCTCCAAAATCGAGGTGCCCGAGCAATGTTGTTGCACCGTTCTACTCTGCTTCAGCCCTCAGGTCCCGTTGCCAGTTACCTGCCAGTTACCTGCCAGATTCCTGCCAGCTTGCTGTCCTAATCCTGCCTGATTTCCTGTTACCTGCCTGCCTGCCTGAGGTCCGACGGTCTGCCTTACAACTCCGGTCAGTCTGTCTAAGGACCAACTTGCCCGCTCACCTGGGAGCGCACATCAGCTACCTGCCTGCTTGCCTGAGGTCCGACGGTCTGCCTTACAACTCCGGTCAGTCTGTCTATGGACCAGCTTGCCCGCTCACCTGGGAGCGCTTCTCCGCTACCTGCCTGCTTGCCTGCCCGGAGGCTCCGCTGTCACGTGCTGTGACCACCAGCTATTCCAGACTCTTGCCCGCTCACCTGGGAGTGCTTCTCCGCTACCTGCCTGCTTGCCTGCCCGGGGGTTCCGCTGTCACGTGCTGGGACCACCAGCTATTCCAGAGACTCTTGCCCGCTCACCTGGGAGCGCTTCTCCGCTACCTGCCTGCTTGCCTACCTGGAGGCTCCGCCGTCACGTGCTGTGACCACCTGCTATTCCAGAGACTCTCGCTTGCTCACCTGGGAGCACACATCCTCCATCTGCCTTGCTAGCCTACCTAGAGGTTCAGCCATCACAGGTTGTACCTACCCTTTACCTAGAGACTGCCCCGGTCACTTGCCGTGACCTCCAGCCCGTTCTTCCAGAGACTGCCCCGGTCACTTGCCGTGACCTCCAGCCCGTTCTTCCAGAGACTGCCCTGATCACTTGCCGTGACCTCCTGCCCGTACACCCAGAGACTGTCCCGGTCACCTGCTGTGACTGCCTGCCTGGTCGCCACCCGCTCCCTTACAAGGACCGCTCCCTTGTATAGTAGCCCAGAGGTTCCGCCTCCCAGACCCGTTACACAAATGATGTGTGACAGCAGAGAAATGAAGAGCACTCATAATCCATTTACCCATAGCCATGTACAGTCTGTTGAGGTCACTTTGACATTACTTAGACTGTGTTTGTGTTAAAAAGATTATCCGGGACTTTGCTTATTTCTTGTTATGGGGCTAAGAACTTACAGGCAAGTAAGTAGTTGCTAACTACCTGCCTGTTTTGCTCGACGCCGATCTTTGCCGGCTCAGAGCAGTCAGATCTTCCTCTTCCAGCCTGTTCTGTCGATGGGGCATCACTGTCGACGTCATACAGATTGACAGCCATCTCCTTGCAGTTAGGCAGTGGGGAGCCAACTCTCAATCAGCAAGACATTGGCAGTGACGCCCCATTAAAAGAGCAGAAGAGAAGAAGCTGCTCTGTCAACGTGTCATCACCGGAAATGGGATCTGAGCCGGGAGACATTGGTGCTGGCCAGAACAGGCAAGTAATTAACAACTTCCACCTGTAAGTTCTTTGCCTCGTAGCAAAAAATAAGCAAAGTCTCGGACAACCCCTTTTTAAAGAGCTCAAAAGTGGTTCAATACAGTCATAGGAAACTTCAGAGAAATATACACATCTGTTCAGGGAAAATGGAGGCTTTGGAGTGTTTTTGATTTGCCACAAAACCAATTTTTGGGACAAATTTGGTGAAGATAGTGAAGTGGAATTTCTAAAGATTCGCTCATCTCTAGTAATGAGCGAGCATGCTCGGGTAATTTCCGAGTATCTTCAGCGTGCTCGGGTGTTATGTTTCAGTCACTCTGTGCGCATGATTTGCGACTGTTTGACAGCTTTAATACATGTGAGGAATGCCAGTTTCTTAGGCATTCCTCACATGTATTAAAGCTGTCAGACAGTCGCAAATCATGTACACGGAGTGAGTCGAACATAACACCCGAGCACGCTGAAGATACTCGGCGAGCACCCGAGCATGCTCGCCGAAAGGGTTAACAGAACATACTCGCTCATCACTACTCATCTCTAATGTCAGCCACAGTCACACATTAATGTCCTTTTTTTACATCCTGACCGGTTTTATGTCATTTATCATCTGCGTTTCACCTGTTTTATTCTTACTTGTTTTTAAAAACTTAAGCAGGTAGACTGTCTGAACATTTATTTATCCATGGACTCTTAACAATGGATCAGTGAAAAATGGAGGAAAATCAAATGGTTTCTGTCTTCTATGTTTCATCTGTTTTATACAGATCCCCGTAGACTTTAACGGCTATGTCTGCACTGCAAAAACGGATGAGAATAGGAAATGCTCACTTACCGGAGACACGGACCTGCGCAAGCGTACTTTTTCTCTGCCTTGTCGATTGGAGGAGGACACTCAGACGTGGTAGGCTGTGCATGAGTTGCCACATCGTGTAGGCGTACACTCCCGAAAATTATGCATGTCGGAGCTCACGTTTGCTCTGCTGGCACTATTACAGTCTATGGCCCCGTCGGCACATACATCTGAATCCCGTTTTGTGGGGGGTTTGGACACATGCCCAGACGGGTATGCACTTTACGAAGGCCAAAAAGTCCAATACACCAAATTAGCCTATCTGTCATACTCGTTCATTTCAAGAAGATACCGTTAGTCAGTAGAAAATTATCTAAATTCACCATGTATTCTTATTCATAGGGTGCTTTCACATCAGCCCTTTTTGCTGCAGGTAGGAAAGTAGGAATTGCTATAAAAAAAAGACAGATATAAAATATTTTCTTTACAATTCTCTAAATTTATGATTTTTTCCTAACATTGATGACTACAAATAACTGCATTAAAGACATGTGAGAAAATACTCACATAGCGCCAACATATTCTGCACCCTTGTGGAATGTATAGAATTATCTAATTTGAAAGAAAACATTTATACTAAAAAATAAAAATGACAAAATAGAATGAAAGTGTCAAAATGACAAGCGAATGCATCCAACTGTCTCCAATCAATGTTTCCTCTATATTCCATACTCCTTCCATTCTCTATTTAATTAGGCAACTTTTATATTAGATTAGGAATAATTGATTGCACAAGTAATTAGGAAAGTTATAAACAACTCTCACAGCTTAATTAAATGCCATAGCCTAAGGTTATTTCTTACTATTCAGCAACCACTCTCAAACTTATATGTTAATACTTAAACTAGCAAAGATTGTCTATCAATGATACTTCCACTTTGTAAACGCTTTAGGCGCAGAACTTGCTCTTCCTGCAGAGAGAATCATTTTAGCTTTACCTGGCAATATCCTGGTGTGAAACCCAGGAGGCTGTGAGGCTGCATTTATCGCTCTAGCACCCATGGCGATAAAACAGAATGCCAAGAAACTTCAACTGCAAAGTCAAAGTCCTGAGCAGCTACAAGGATCGCATTATGTTGTGCTAGCAACTAATATAAATCCCTGATAATATGGCTCACAGGAGTGGACATTATAGAAAATCAGGGGAACCTACATTACGTGATCAATAATACATTTATATAAAATAAGAAAAGAAAGTTTAAAGGGGTGTTCCGAAACAAACTTTTATTTTAATCCTAAATATCTGTCTATTTAATGTAATATTCTAAAGTCCCTACAGTTCCCTCAATAAGCCATCTAACTGCTTTATTATTTTTTTTTCCCTACTTCCTCTTTGATGACGCTTCGTTTGAGAACACCTAGTACATGCTGGGATACTCAAAGGAGACGTCACCAGAGGGCAGAGGTTGCCTCTGCCACCTCCCTGTAATGAAGCATCATCAGTGACGTCCATTTCAGGGGCTGGGCTAGTCCCTGCTGTACTGCGCATGTGTTGGTTGGCAATTCTGAGGTATGCTCAATAGGATTTTGTCACTGTGCAATATTCTTTAATGCACAGTGACAGTGCGCTCCCTCGCCGGCTCTGATGAGAAGTGACCAGCCGGCAAGAGAATGCACTGTCAGTGTGCATTGTAAGGACAACATCTGGTGAGCATAGTCAAGCCCCGCCCCCCGCACATGACATCACTTGTGGGAGTGGCACTGGTCTCTGCTTTTCCTGCACGTCAGGTATTCTTCTTACAATGCACATTAACAATGCACTCTCTTGCCAGCTCGTTACTTCTGATCAGAGCCGGCGAGGGAGCGCACTGTCACTGTGCATAATGTAAACTAACAAGAATGTACTGAGCATAAGTCAAAATTGACAACCAACGCATGCTCAGTAGAGCAAGGACTAGCCCAGCCCCTGAAACGGACATCACTGATAAGGCTGCGTGCCCACTATGCGTTTTTCAAGCATTTTTGCTACGGAATTTCCACAGAGAAAATGCTTAAACGCTTGGTAATATGTGTCCCATGGTCCCCAATGATAACCCACATGTGCTGTGCACATGCTGCGGAAATTTCCGCTGCGGATTATCATTGCGGAAAAATCCACAGCATGTCCATTCATTTTGCGGAGACGCGGCGTAATTGCCGCCATTGACTTGCATTGAATCGAATAATAAAAAAAGGGAAAAAAAAGTTGTTTTTAAAAGCGCTTTTTTTTTTTTTTTTTTTGCTAACTATCCATAATTGTGCTCTCTCTGATTCAGGTATACTTTGTTTGCCTCTGGCGAACTCTCCTGTGTGCCAAGCTGTTATGGATGTTACTAGATTAATTTGATGACCTTTAGGGTCAGACAGGATTTATTAGGACTTGGGATAGCCTGTGGCAGGATGCCCAGCATATGGCATTACACCTATGAAAGACAAAATATTCTCACTATGATCGTGCTCTTTCCTTGCGCATAATGCATAACTTTCCAACATATATGATGTGACCTTTAGCCTTTGGGATGCGGGCATCACCCTGCTCATCATGGCTTTGTCTGCTTTGTGCAATGTGCATCTATGCACAAGCTGCAGCGTTTGGGTTACCAGCTGCATCGTCTGGGTTACCATGGGGAGGATGCGATCCTCCCCCTCACTTCCTGTATGCTCTCCAGCACATGTGCAATGCCTAGCACTTCCAGGTTGGGGGTCACGCCATGTTCCTGCAATGTATGGTTTTGAGTGGCCGCATATCAGCTGCTGAAATGGTAATTAGGTTCTTGATTATATATAACAGCGTCATCTTACCTGTGCCCTATAGACCCCTGATGAAGCCACGTGTAGTGGCGACACGCGTTGGGCACTGAATGCCCGCCTGCTTCATCCCAGCATAGGATTTTGTGCTCAGGGAGGTGATTGATCGTAGCGCTATTATGTGCAGGAGGGATACTTACAGCATGAAAGGGTTTTGTATTTATTTATACCCTGAATAGTACTTTTTGTGGTATGTGAGTATATAGTATTTGTCAGCTCAGATATTCTATATGGGCTTCATTTATGTTTGGGACTCTTTGTATTTTTCAATATATACTCTGCTGTAGTAGGCACATATTTCCCTCTTCATCTTTCTGGACTATAGTACACCTCCTTGAATACTAATGTCAGGCAGTCATAACTAATTTGCATGTGTACGATATTGATCACCAGGGATAATACTGGCACTTGTTGTATTATGGTACTGCTTGTTCTGTTGTAACTAGGGATGTTTTTTTGGAGCAGGTGGGCTTCAAATTAGTGGGTAACCCCACTATATTGATTTTACTTGTGTTTTAGCTATTTGGGTTTTTTGACGTTGTTTGTATGTATTTATATTTGTAATGAATAAAATTTATTGTCACTTATTATAACGTTTGATAATTTATTGAAGTATTGCTGGGTGATCACTGCTTCATAGCACACCTCTTTTCCCTTTTTTCACGAATCGAATAATATCCGCGTGACTACATGTGCACATGCGGATATTAAGCGATTCAATGCGCGGATGATACCCGTGTCTGGAGAAGAGGAGACTCTCATCCAGACCCGGGTACCATAGTACCTGTAGTTAAAAAAGAATTAAAATTAAAAAAAAAACATTATACTCACCTTCTGATGGCCCCTGGTCTCCTGTACGGTGCGTCCGGTGTCTTTGGCGCCTCGCAGTGGTATAATATGACCTTCCATGACATCATTTAGTCATGTGACTGCTGACGTCAGCGGTCGCGTGACCTGTCACATGACTAAATGACGTCATGGAAGGTCCTTTTACACCACCGAAGACACCGGATAAGGAGACTGAAGGCCATCAGAAGGTGAGTATAATGTTTTTTTTTATTTTTCACCATCTTATTCTTTTTTTTACTATTGATGCTGCATTTGCAGCATCCTAACTTGGTCACACTATATAAATCCATGCCAGTTGCATGGATTTATATTGTGTGACCAAGTTGTCAAGCACTTTTCCAAGTGATGCTAAAATCGCTTGGAAAAGCGCTTGATAACCCGCATGCGGAAATGCATGCAAAAACTCTTGACAAACACTTCTACCTGGCAGGAAAAACACATGTAAAATCTGCATGCGGTTTTCCTGCCAGGGAGATGCAGAAAAAATCCAGAGCATTTCTGCATCGTGGGCACTTAGCCTAACGCTTCATTTCAAGGAGGGGGCAGAGGCTGCAGCAGTGACACATATGGATTTTCAGTATCTAATGCAATTCTATTTGGAAAATTCACTCATAAAACTTACAAGGGAAATTGACATGTTGCAGATTTCAAAACTGCACTGCAGGTCAGTTTGCGCAGCGTAGAAAAAGAGCACAGTGTGCATGAGATTTCTATGAATCCCATACAGTTGTCTGGTGTGTAAAACATTGCATTTCTTGCGTGATAAACTCATCAAAAACTCATTGTGGGAGCTTAACCTTAGAAGCAGATGCTGGTTCTGTAAAGGTATGTGCGTACAATGTCTTTTTCAGGCAGATCCTGCTCCATAAAACACCTAAAATAAGTACTAACTAAACACGCAAACATTTTGGCAATGTTTTTTTTCATATCACAATCTTTATTAAAAAACAAAATAAGTAATCTTGCAGTTTTCACACTGATCACTGAGACTTTTCTAGATTCTGACTTCCAGTCTATTAGGAAGAGTTTTCAGCAAGCTGCTTGTCCTCAGATGCAGGATTACAATGACAGGTAATACCTCTATATACAGCTGATAACACAGGATCCATCAATCACAATAGGTGATGTCACAGCGGACCCTCCTCCTCCTCCATTCACAATGACCTTTGCACACGGATAGGATCAGAATTTGTTCTTTACGTCTAAAGTGCATATGGGTTTCCTAAAAACAACAGGGAGAGTCTTAAAAAAAAAAAAGCCCCAGTGGCCAGTGTGAAAATTGTAAGTTTTCTATTTTTTTATTTTTAATTAAAACTATAATATTGGAAAAAACACATCTCAAAGGAGATAAAAAAATATATTTTTATACAAAAAAACAGATATAAAGAGGAACTTTCATCTATTTCTGCCTTATAAACTGTAGATCCCTGTACAGAGTAGCAGGAATGTACAGAAAAACTTTTTTTCTCCACTCCATAGTGTAAAAACAGGTCACCAAAATTATGTGTTGATTATCCTATCATTCAACTGGGAGTTTCATTTCATTCAGCGTTGTGTGCATATAATTTCATTCCACTGTGACACTATTCAATCATAAAAAGACAACGTCCATGGGTAGGAAAAAGTAGATGGATACAGTCCTGATCTAAATAAAATGCCCAATGAGGTCAGGAACTGTGCCACCCTGGTCACGTAAGACTTGAGCCAGACATATACATTGATGGCTGTTGGTTGACCGGTCCTTCAGGCAATTATTCAGCCACAGCAAACTGAGCCAACTCTCCCTCACACAGTACCACTCATTCGGCTGAAAGCTCCTGTGTAGTGATGAGCGAGTATGAACTTTTTGCGTGCTCGGCATTTCTTTTACTGTCGAATAGGCAATCCCTGCATGTGTCACAGCTGTCTAACAGCCGTGACACTTGCAGCTGCGGCGACAGTAAAAGAAACGCCGAGCACGCCAAAATACTCGGCAAGCACCCGAGCGTGCTCGCCCGAAAGGGATAACCATTCATGCTCACTTATCACTACTCCTGTGCGTTCTATAAGAAGGCTGGTGGCTTATATCCAGGGGAACAATGCGATCAGCAGTCTGAAATTGGACATGCCCAATCAACATCTCTCACTACGATCAATTGGCCGGTGCCGCCATACACATTAAACTGTCAGACAAACCCATCGATATTGTCCAAGATTAGTCTAATATGTGTGGGAGCTTTTAGTCTCACGTGACCGCGCATCCCTCCCTAACAGTTATCGTCGGCTGCTCCCGCGACGCTCTTCACACTGATCCTGCGGTCCGCCTCTTCTCCCGGTACTTTATCAACAGAAAGTGTCAAGAAAGAGGCTTGGTCATGTGAGACTGTCACCAAGTAAATCTGTCACCAGTTTTGTTACGTCAAGTGAGTGCAGCATGATGTAGAGTCATGGACTCTGATTCCAGCTATGTGTCACTTACTGAGCTGCTTTCCGTAGTTTTGATAAAATCACTGTCTTATCTGCTGAAGATCTAGCAGTTCTCTGAATGCTTAACTCTGTATAACCCCACCCACACCACTGATTGGCAGCTTTCTGTGTACACTGTGCATAGGCATGAAGCTGTCAATCAGTGGTAGGGACGGGGTTATACAGAGCTCATGAATATGGAAGACTACATGGCAGCAGGTTTACTAGTCCTCTAGTGATAATCTCCTGCTGATAAAACGGTGATTTTATTAAAACTACAGCAAGCAGCCCAGTAAGTGATACATCGCTGGATTCAGAGTCTATACTTCTACATGATGTTGCTATCATATTGGATGGCAACAACCTGATGACAGATTCCCTTTCAATTAGAAATTGAGAACAAATAAATTCAATCAAATATTCTATATTTATTGTTCTTTTATACAGTAAATCAGTATGGAACAATGCAAAAAATATGTTATACAATCAAAAGAGTTCAATTGATAATTTCAAAAAGGATTATTCTTCCTGATTATTGAGTTATACCCCAAGTTTAAGTAGAAGAGGAAACTCTTCATTATTTGGATGGCACGGTATATACTGTGTGCAGAATTATTAGGCAAGTTGTATTTTAGAGAATTATTTTTATTATTGATCAACAACTATGTTCTCAATCAACCCAAAAGACTCATAAATATCCAAACTTAATATTTTTGGAAGTTGGAGTGGGTTTTTTTTCAATTTGGCTATCTTAGGAGGATATCTGTTTGTGCAGGTAACTATTACTGTGCAGAATTATTAGGCAACTTAATAAAAACCAAATATAATCCCATCTCACTAGTTTATTTGCACCAGGTAAACCAATATCAGTGCACAAAATTTAGAAATAAACATTTCTGACATGCAAAAACCAAAACCAAAAAAATTAGTGATCAATATAGCCACCTTTCTTTATGATGACACTCAACAGCCTCCATCCATAGATTCTGTCGGTTGCTTGATCTGTTTTTGATTAACATTGCGTGCAGCAGCCACCACAGCCTTCCAGACACTGTTCCGAGAGGTGTACCGTTTTCCCTCCCTGTAGATCTCACATTTTATGATGGACCACAGGTTCTCTATGGGGTTCAGATCATGTGAACAAGGGGGCCATGTCATTATTTTTTCTTCTTTTAGACCTTTACTGGCCAGCCACGTTGTGGAGTAGTTGGATGCATGTGATGGAGCATTGTCCTGCATGAAGATCATGTTTTTCTTGAACGATACCGACTTCTTCCTGTACCACTGCTTGAAGAAGTTGTCTTCCAGAAACTGGCAGTAGGTCTGGGAGTTGAACTTCACTCCATCCTCAACCCGAAAAGGTCCCACAAGTTCATCTTTGATGATATCAGCCCATACCAGTACCCCACCTCCACCTTGCTGGCGTCTGAGTTGGAGTGGAGCTCTCTGCCCTTTACTGATCCAGCCTCTGGCCCATCCATCTGGCCCATCAAGAATCACTCTCATTTCATCAGTCCATAAAACCTTTGAAAAATCAGTCTTAAGATATTTCTTGGCCCATTCTTGACGTTTTATCTTATGTTTCTTGTTCAAAGGTGGTCATTTTTCAGCCTTCCTTACCTTGGCCCTGTCCCTGAGTATCGCACACCTTGTGCTTTTTGATACTCCAGTAACGTTGCAGCTCTGAAATATGGCAAAACTGGTGGAGAATGGCATCTTGGCTGCTTCACGCTTGATTTTCCTCAATTCATGAGCAGTTATTTTGCGCCTTTTTTGGCCAACATGCTTCTTGCGACCCTGTTGGCTATTTGCCATGAAACGCTTAATTGTTCGGTGATCACGCTTCAAAAGTTTGGAAATTTCAAGACTGCTGCATCCCTCTGCAAGACATCTCACAATTTTGGACTTTTCAGAGTCCGTCAAATCTCTCTTCTGACCCATTTTGCCAAAGGAAAGGAAGTTGCCTAATAATTAAGCACACCTTATATAGGGTGTTGATGTCATTAGTCAGCACCCCTCCTCATTACAGAGATGCACATCACCAGATTTATTTAATTGGTAGTTGGCTCTCAAGCCTATGCAGCTTGGAGTAGGACAACATGTATAAAAAGTATCAAAGTGATCAAAATACTCATTTGCCTAATAATTCTGCACACAGTGTATATTCTATTACCTGCATTATTTCATTTCTTTGAATGAGAGTTGTTAGACAGTATATACTATGTATCGCCCTTATATAAGTGGACATATCATGCAATGGAAATGGCAACCTGCTATAATAATGTGTTCCATTGCCAGAGAGTTCATCCCATATCCCTGTTTGATGAGGGCCCCATAGGAGCCATATGAACAGCTTAACCATAATTACACCATGGCAGAAGAAAAAGCACATGATTTTTATATTGTGGAACACAATAAACATAAAGTTCAGATGTATATCACAGAGTTAAAAAATATAACTAGAGTATAAACTATATAGGAGGGCAAGTAATAAAATTACAAATAAACCCTTTTATAGCACAGACAGTAAACATTTTCTCACCCGCTATTAACCTGTCAGATGTATTGTCAGCCACTTGTCCCAAACCATGACTGTTAAAAGCTTGCTGAAAATGTTATAGTTATCTCATAAAACAATATCACTTCTAATTACCAGTATTCCTGTCCAGGCAAACCAGGAAAGAATATATAGCGGCAAATAAATGTCTCAAATTAGATATTTACAAGTATCGGTTTTATCAAAGAGGGAGTATAGTAACATTTATGCACTTTATTCTTGTAGTTTATGAAAAGCCTTCAAATATTAATATGAGAGAGAACATAAAAAGTGGAAACATTTGCTTTATAATATAGATACAAATGTCCACCTGAAATTCTGAAGCCAAGTTTTTACATTTTTTTTACCCTAGACTTCTAGCCCAGCATAATGCAGGTGAATGGAGTGGCATTGTGACCAGGGTACCAAGACCATGACAAGCAAGTCACAAAATATTTAACTGGTTCCAACTTTATGCAACTTGCTTGTCGCGGTACCTTGGGAGTCGCAATGCAACTTACCTGCGTTACATTACAAAGTAGCAGCTGCTCGGAGCGATTTTTGGCCACGAGATCTGTGTCAGGGCCAAAGTAGTGGTCTAGACACAGCCTTAGTAAATACCAGCATCCTCTGGTCTTCCTTTTCTTAGAGTATTGTATTGTGGCAAACTTCTGTAATTTCACTTGAAAATATAGAACCCAAATTCCAAAAAAGTTTGGACGCTGTGTAAAATGTAAAGAAAACAAGAATGCAATGATTTGGAAATCTTTTATAGTCTTATTTTATTCACAGCTGAACACGGAACACAGATCAGAAGGTAAAAGACATTTTTCCATTTTATTTGAAAAAAATCAAAAGGAACCTATCAGGTGCGATAACGTTATTAACCTCCAGATATGGGCTTAATCTGCAGGTTAATAGCGGTATCGCAGTACTGAAAGTGCAGCACTCGGGAAAAAATTAACTTTACTCCTCCTGGGAACCGCTGGATATCAGTCGTGCAAGTGTGTCGGCGCAGATAGAGTCACCACTCACAGCACAGAGAGCAGCGGCTTTTAGCATGCCCTATACTGTGACTGATAGCTGGCTCTTCAGTATATTGACTGAAGCCGCGCCGGCACCTCTGCATGACTGAAAGCCAGCGGCTCCCTGGAGGACTGAAGTTCATCTTCTCCCTGGAACCGCACTTTCAGTACAGCAGCTGAGCACCTTCATAATATTATTAATCTGCAAACCCTATACATGCAGATTAATAGCCATCATGTGACGCAGAAGAGCACACGCACGGCACTGGAAACTGGTGAAGATGGTGATCTGTGAGTATATTAACAAACCTACACAATATATTACATACACATTTACATAGGTACAGCCAATAACATTTTAAATGGTAGTGTTTCTTTAACAATGGTAAAGATACTGGGAGTTGTTATCAGCCTTAATTAAACTGGCGACCATACAGGAACCACAGCACTGAATAGCCGAAGACTATATCACAAATATACATTTACATCCAGGCATCTTACTGATGACGTCTTTTTTTGATTGGAGCCATTATCTTTCTTCTCCATCTTGTCCAGATGCCATGATGAGTTTTATTATTCACAGCTCATCTCTGCAGACTTCCCTCTTCTCCGGCCTGCTGGCTGCAGCACATCCTGAAACGATGCCCTTAAAAATATCATTGTCATTATAATGCCCCTTGTATCAAAATATCTGTTCATATTGTACCCCAAAATAAATAATTGCGCCTCATTGTGTTTCCTGCCCAAAATATGACCCCTGCTTATCTCTTATGATGCAATTTCTCTGCATTGTGCTCCCCTATAAAATACTGCCTCCAAACTTTCGGCCTTTATGAACTAAAACCGCCATATTGTCTGACCTTATGAACTACATTCACCACACTAGGGCTGGATTGGGACTGAAATTAAGCCATGGTATTTCAAAGTACACAGGCTGCCTCACCACATACCCACTGCACAAGATACCCTGCCTGATATTAAAGGTAATCAAGATTTAATTCAAAACCAACATTACCAATAATATCTATATGTAAGATTGAATAAATCTGCCATGCTTTGACCACATAATACCTATACATAGTGATAGTATAATGCCATCATACTGGTTTGTAAAAAAGTTGTTCACCCCTGAGTACATTTTTTTAGCAACAATGCAATAGATTCCTCTATATACTGGCAAAAGGCAAAATGTATATGTGGTCCGATGGTATTATTTGTCTATTTTATTGCAGTATTGATGGTAATATGAGTCTTGGTCTTGTACACCCCTGAGTGCAGTTTGCCGAATCTTAATCGTGTGTAATATGCACACCATTTGGACACAGTCCCACTTGTTTTAATTTTGATTTTTGCAAATCGCATACTTGTGGTCATGTGATGATTAGTGAAATCAGCAAGCGTAGCCATATCCTAATGGTATCTATATTACACACCGATAGAATTTGGGAAATTGTACTGCTTGCCCAAAAATTTACTTGAAGGTATATAGCACCTGCTCTCACTTCCTTCGGATGTCTGATTTGTCTGAAGGAGTGGACAGTTAAGTGGACACTGACTGACTGCAGGGCTCGCATGATGGGTGAGCCAGTGCCAACACCACTGGAACAGCACCTGCACTAGTGATGAGTATAGGTGTTTTTATTTTAGAAGGGGGATCAATGAGAAGGGGTTGTCCGAGAAGTGGACAACCTGTTTAATATTTTGCTACACAGCTTTTTGAGGCAATCACTACAAACTAATGATTTCTGTAACTCTCAATGAGACGTCTGCACCTCTCCACAGGTATTTTGACCCACTCATTGTGAGCGAACTGCTCCCAGTCTTCTCCAGACTGCCGGTTTCAGATTCTTACACAGATGTTCAATAGGATTTAGATCAGGGCTCATAGAAACCACATTAGAATAGACCAATGCTTTGCTCTTAGCTATTCTTGGATGTTATTAGTTGTGTTTTGGGTCATTATCCTGTTGGAGGACTCATGTCCTGCAACTCAGATCAAGCTTTCTGACACTGGGCAGCACATTTCACTCCAGAATTCCTTGATAGTCTTGACATTTCTTTGTATCCTACGCAAATTGAAGACACCCTGTGCCAGATGCAGGAGAGCAGGCCCAAAAAATATTCGAGCCTCCGCTATGTTTCACGGTAGGTATAATGTTCCTTTCTACGTATGCTTCATTTTTGTGTCCGAGAATATAGAGCTGATGTGACTTGCCAAAAAGTTCCAGTTTTGTCCCATCTGTCTAAAGGACACTCTCAAAGAAACATTATGGCTTGTCAATATGCATTGTGACAAATTCCAGTCTTACTTTTTTATGATTTGCTTTTAACAGTGGTTTGCTCCTCGGTCGTTTTCCATGAAGTTCACTTTGGTCAAGACGGCAAGGGATGGTGCGATATGACACTAATGTATCATGAGCTTGGAGTTCACCTCTAAACTCTTTGGAAGTTGTTCTGGGTTCTTTAGTTACAACTCGTATTATCCATCTCTTCAATTCGTCATTAATATTCCTCTTATGACCATGTCAAGAGAGGTTGGCTACAGCCCCTTAGACCATGAAATTCTGAATAATATGTGCAACATCAAGCAGTTTGGAGATGTATTATAGTTTTAAACTTTAACATGTTTGTCTACAATTTGCTTTCTAATCTCCTGAGTTACATAGTTGCATAGTTTATAAGGCCGAAAAAAGACAAGCGTCCATCCAGTTCAGCCTATTTCTTGTGCACTGCAGCTATTCCGCAGCGTTGATCCAGGGGAAGTAAAAAAAAAACATGCGGTATAGGCCAATTTACATCATTGAGGAAAAATTCACTTCCCGACACCAATCTGGCAGTCAGATTAAATCCCTGGATTAATTAACTATCACTAAGCATAAGATGTAATTTTATTGTTCTCAAGAAAGGCGTCCAGGCCTCTCTTGAACTCATTAAGTGAGTTGGACATCACCACTTCCTCTCCCAGAGAGTTCCAGAGTCTCACGGCTCTGACCGTAAAGAATCCCCTTCTATGCTGGTGCAGGAACCTCTTTTCCTCCAGACGCATAGTGTGCCCCCTCGTCTTTGTCACCATCCTTGGTATAAACAGGTCACGGGAGAGATCTCTGTACTGCCCCCTGATGTATTTATACATGTTTAGGAGGCCTCCCCTAAGCCTTCTCTTTTCCAACATAAATAGGCCTAATTTTGACAACCTCTCTGGGTATTCTAGTCCCTCCATTCCCTTTATTACCTTAGTCGCCCTCCTTTGTACCCTCTCTAGCTCCAATATGTCTTTCCTGAGCACCGGAGCCCAGAACTGTGCACAATATACTAAGTGCGGCCTTACCAGCTCTTTATACAGAGGAAGAACAATGTTCTCATCATATGCCCCTATTCCTCTTCTGATGCATGCCATGACTCTATTTGCCTTCGCAGCTGCTGCCTGACACTGGGCACTCCAATTTAATTTGCTATTAACCAAGACGCCCAGGTCCTTCTCCATGTCAGATTTCCCCAACGGTTTCCCATTTAATATGTATGGGTGACTGCTGTTTTTCTTTCCCATGTGCATGACCTTACATTTATCGGCATTGAACCCCATTTGCCATTTTTTGGCCCAACTCCCCAATTTATCTAAATCCTCCTGCAGCTGTGCCCTATCCTCATCTGTATTAACTACTTTACAAAGTTTAGTATCATCTGCAAATATTGCTATTTTACTATGCAACCCTTCCACTAGATCATTAATAAATATATTAAATAATATAGGGCCCAAGACAGACCCTTGAGGCACCCCGCTAGTAACCCTGACACCCCCTGAGCTTACTCCATTGATAACCACCCTCTGCTTTCTATCACTCAGCCAGCTATTTACCCACTTGCACACATTATCCCCCAGGCCAAGCATTCTCATTTTATATACCAACCTTTTGTGTGGCACGGTATCAAACTCTTTGGAGAAGTCAAGGTATACAACATCCACTGACTCTCCCTGGTCCAGCTGTGAGCTCACCTCCTCGTAGAAGGCGATCAGGTTTGTTTGGCAGGAGCGATCCCTTATGAATCCATGTTGATATGGAGTTAGATAGTTATTATCATTAAGATATTCTACAATAGCATCTCTAAGAAATCCTTCAAACAATTTACCCACAACAGACGTTAAGCTTACTGGTCTATAGTTCCCAGGGTCACTTTTAGACCCCTTTTTGAATATTGGTACCACATTTGCTTGGCGCCAGTCTAGTGGGACAGTCCCTGTCCATAAAGAGTGCTTGAATATAAGATACAGCGGTCTGTCTATCACATTACTTAATTCTTTTAGTTCCCGGGGGTGTATGCCATCTGGGCCTGGTGACTTGTCTATTTTGATATTATTTAGGCGTTTCTGAACTTCCTCCTGGGTTAGGTGGGTGATATTTAGCGGAGGGTTTACTTTATCACTCTGCATTTCCTCCGATAAATTGTTTTCTTTTGTGAAAACAGTGGAGAAGAAGCTATTGAGTAGGTTTGCTTTACCCTCATCGCCCTCTATGATTTTACCCAGTTTATTTTTCAATGGGCCAACTCCATCAGTTTTAATCCTTTTACTGTTTATATAGTTAAAGAACAGTTTGGGATTCGTTTTACTTTCCTTGGCAATTAGTCTCTCTGTCTCCTCTTTTGCTATTCTTATTTGTTTCTTACAGATTTTGTTTTTTTCCCTATAAGATATTAGCGCTTCCTCGCTGCCTTCTTGTTTAAGTTTACCGAAAGCCCTTTTTGTGTTTTTCATTGCCCTCTTGACTTCCTTATTTAGCCACATTGGCTTCCTCCTATTCCTAGCCCTTTTATTCCCATAAGGTATGTACCTTCTACAGTGACTATGTAGGACTGTTTTGAAAATTTCCCATTTTCTATCCGTGCTCCTATTACTAAAGATACTATCCCAGTCTATAAGGTGAAGGGCATCTCTTAGCTGATCAAACTTTGCCCTCCTGAAGTTCAGTGTTTTTGTGAGTCCCTTGCTGGGCACCCTACTGAAGCACATGTGGAATTGTATAATGTTGTGGTCACTATTTCCCAGGTGCCCCCCGACCTGCACCTCAGTTATTCTGTCTGGCCTGTTAGTTAATATTAAGTCTAAAAGGGCCGTACCTCTAGTTGGTTCCTGCACAAGTTGTGACAAATAATTGTCTTTGATAATTGACAGAAACCTGTTTCCTTTCGGAGATCTACAGCTTTCGGTTTCCCAGTCTATATCGGGGTAGTTGAAGTCCCCCATAATAATCACCTTGTTATTTTTTGCTACTTCGTCTATTTGTCTCATTAATAGACTTTCCGTGGCTTCTGCTATATTTGGTGGTTTATAACAGACTCCTATGATAATTTTATTATTGTTTTTTGCCCCATGTATCTCCACCCATAAGAACTCGACCTCCTCATTTCCCTCCCATACATTCTCCCGTATTGTAGGCTTTAGACACGTCTTTACATATAGACAGACTCCACCCCCTTTCCGATTTCTTCGATCCCTTCTAAACAGACTGTAACCCTGTAAGTTAACTGCCCAGTCATAGCGTTCATCTAACCATGTCTCGGTTATTCCCACTATGTCATAGTTACCTGTAGATATTTCTGCTTCCAGTTCATCCATCTTGTTTGTCAGGCTCCTGGCATTTGCTAGCACGCAGTTTACACGATTTTGTTTTGTTTCAATCTTCTCCCTGTGGATTGTATTAGAAATTTTCTTACCTCCCTTCCAAGTATCTTGTCTTGGACCTTCTTTGTCGCACTTCATATCTTTCATTAGTATGTTCTCTGGTTTCATGTTCGTGTCCGGCGTTTTTCTTCCCATCCCCTCTTCTTCTAGTTTAACGCTGTCCTGATGAGTGTTGCGAGTCTCCTGGCGAATTTGTGTTTCCCGGGTTTGTTGAGGTGTAGCCCGTCTCTGGCAAGGAGTCCGTCATAGAGGTAATTCACACCGTGGTCCAGGAATCCAAATCCTTGTTGTCTGCACCATCGTCTCAGCCAGTTGTTCACATCAAGGATCCTGTTCCATCTCCTGAGGCCATGCCCGTCTACTGGAAGGATAGAAGAAAAAACTACCTGCGCATCCAGTTCTTTTACTTTCTTCCCCAATGCTTCAAAGTCCTTGCAGATTGTCGGTAGGTCCTTCTTTGCCGTGTCATTGGTGCCAACATGTATCAGAAGAAATGGGTGGACATCCTTGGAACTGATGAGCTTCGGTATCCTATCGGTAACATCCTTGATCTTCGCCCCTGGGAGGCAGCATACTTCTCTTGCGGTTATGTCCGGTCTGCAGATAGCTGCTTCTGTTCCTCTCAGTAGTGAGTCTCCCACCACCACCACTCTTCTTCTCTTCTTGGCTGTCCTTTTTCTTGTCGCTTCTGGGTGTTTCTGGGTACTCTTTTCTTTTTTTGCTTGCTGGTAGTTCCTCATCCTTAGGTGTGCCATCTTCGTCCTCCACAAGTCCTTGGAATCTGTTTCTCAGTTGTGTGGTTGGTGGTGTCTCCATGGTCTTCTTGCTTCTTTTGGTCACTTGCCTCCACTTGTCTGCCTCTGGAGGTTCTCTGACGCTTCCATCACTTTCCGTGACCAGTAGTGACGCTTCTTTTCTGTCCAGGAAGTCTTAATTTTCCTTGATGGGTTTTAATGTCGCAATTCTTTCTTCCAGTCCCCGCACCTTTTCTTCTAAAAGAGCCAGTAGTCTACACTTCTGGCAGGTGAAGTTGGTTTCAGCTTCTGGTCAATCTGTGAACATGTAGCACATGTTGCAGCTCACCATGTAGGTTGTCACATCTGCCATGCTGCTCCTTGTCCCTGCTGACTTGATGTCTGTCTTCTTTCTTGAGATACCCTAGGATAAACAAATTAAACAAATTCGCGCGCCGTTAAGCGCGCGGTTTGGCGATGCTTTCCAAGCAGCTGGTCCCGGCTATACCCGACGATCTTCTAGCTGAAGGAGACTCTTCGCTTTTCCCAGAAGGCACCTGGAATATGCAAATTGTCCTCTTCAAGCTTCAATCCCTGGTTTGGCGATGCTTTCCAAGCAGCTGGTCCCGGCTGTACCCGACGATCTTCTAGCTGAAGGAGACTCTTCGCTTTTCCCAGAAGGCACCTGGAATATGCAAATTGTCCTCTTCAAGCTTCAATCCCTGGTTTGGCGATGTTTTCCAAGCAGCTGGTCCCGGCTGTACCCGACGATCTTCTAGCTGAAGGAGACTCTTCGCTTTTCCCAGAAGGCACCTGGAACATGCAAATTGTCCTCTTCAAGCTTCAATCCCTGGTTTGGCGATGCTTTCCAAGCAGCTGGTCCCGGCTGTACCCGACGATCTTCTAGCTGAAGGAGACTCTTCGCTTTTCCCAGAAGGCACCTGGAACATGCATATTGTCCTCTTCAAGCTTCAATCCCTGGTTTGGCGATGCTTTCCAAGCAGCTGGTCCCCGATGTACCCGACGATCTTCTAGCTGAAGGAGACTCTTCGCTTTTCCCAGAAGGCACCTGGAATATACAAATTGTCCTCTTCAAGCTTCAATCCCAGGTTTGGCGATGCTTTCCAAGCAGCTGGTCCCGGCTATACCCGACGATCTTCTAGCTGAAGGAGACTCTTCGCTTTTCCCAGAAGGCACCTGGAACATGCATATTGTCCTCTTCAAGCTTCAATCCCTGGTTTGGCGATGCTTTCCAAGCAGCTGGTCCCGGCTGTACCTGACGATCTTCTAGCTGAAGGAGACTCTTCGCTTTTCCCAGAAGGCACCTGGAACATGCATATTGTCCTCTTCAAGCTTCAATCCCTGGTTTGGCGATGCTTTCCAAGCAGCTGGTCCCGGCTGTACCCGACGATCTTCTAGCTGAAGGAGACTCTTCGCTTTTCCCAGAAGGCACCTGGAACATGCATATTGTCCTCTTCAAGCTTCAATCCCTAGTTTGGCGATGCTTTCCAAGCAGCTGGTCCCGGCTGTACCCGACGATCTTCTAGCTGAAGGAGACTCTTCGCTTTTCCCAGAAGGCACCTGGAATATGCAAATTGTCCTCTTCAAGCTTCAATCCCTGGTTTGGCGATGCTTTCCAAGCAGCTGGTCCCGGCTGTACCCGACGATCTTCTAGCTGAAGGAGACTCTTCGCTTTTCCCAGAAGGCACCTGGAATATGCAAATTGTCCTCTTCAAGCTTCAATCCCTGGTTTGGCGATGTTTTCCAAGCAGCTGGTCCCGGCTGTACCTGACGATCTTCTAGCTGAAGGAGACTCTTCGCTTTTCCCAGAAGGCACCTGGAACATGCAAATTGTCCTCTTCAAGCTTCAATCCCTGGTTTGGCGATGCTTTCCAAGCAGCTGGTCCCGGCTGTACCCGACGATCTTCTAGCTGAAGGAGACTCTTCGCTTTTCCCAGAAGGCACCTGGAACATGCATATTGTCCTCTTCAAGCTTCAATCCCTGGTTTGGCGATGCTTTCCAAGCAGCTGGTCCCGGCTGTACCCGACGATCTTCTAGCTGAAGGAGACTCTTCGCTTTTCCCAGAAGGCACCTGGAACATGCATATTGTCCTCTTCAAGCTTCAATCCCTGGTTTGGCGATGCTTTCCAAGCAGCTGGTCCCGGCTGTACCCAACGATCTTCTAGCTGAAGGAGACTCTTCGCTTTTCCCAGAAGGCACCTGGAATATGCAAATTGTCCTCTTCAAGCTTCAATCCCTGGTTTGGCGATGCTTTCCAAGCAGCTGGTCCCGGCTGTACCTGACGATTTTCTAGCTGAAGGAGACTCTTCGCTTTTCCCAGAAGGCACCTGGAACATGCATATTGTCCTCTTCAAGCTTCAATCCCTGGTTTGGCGATGCTTTCCAAGCAGCTGGTCCCGGCTGTACCCGACGATCTTCTAGCTGAAGGAGACTCTTCGCTTTTCCCAGAAGGCACCTGGAACATGCATATTGTCCTCTTCAAGCTTCAATCCCTGGTTTGGCGATGCTTTCCAAGCAGCTGGTCCCGGCTGTACCTGACGATCTTCTAGCTGAAGGAGACTCTTCGCTTTTCCCAGAAGGCACCTGGAACATGCATATTGTCCTCTTCAAGCTTCAATCCCTGGTTTGGCGATGCTTTCCAAGCAGCTGGTCCCGGCTGTACCCGACGATCTTCTAGCTGAAGGAGACTCTTCGCTTTTCCCAGAAGGCACCTGGAACATGCATATTGTCCTCTTCAAGCTTCAATCCCTGGTTTGGCGATGCTTTCCAAGCAGCTGGTCCCGGCTGTACCCGACGATCTTCTAGCTGAAGGAGACTTTTCGCTTTTCCCAGAAGGCACCTGGAATATGCAAATTGTCCTCTTCAAGCTTCAATCCCTGGTTTGGCGATGTTTTCCAAGCAGCTGGTCCCGGCTGTACCTGACGATCTTCTAGCTGAAGGAGACTCTTCGCTTTTCCCAGAAGGCACCTGGAACATGCAAATTGTCCTCTTCAAGCTTCAATCCCTGGTTTGGCGATGCTTTCCAAGCAGCTGGTCCCGGCTGTACCCGACGATCTTCTAGCTGAAGGAGACTCTTCGCTTTTCCCAGAAGGCACCTGGAACATGCATATTGTCCTCTTCAAGCTTCAATCCCTGGTTTGGCGATGCTTTCCAAGCAGCTGGTCCCCGATGTACCCGACGATCTTCTAGCTGAAGGAGACTCTTCGCTTTTCCCAGAAGGCACCTGGAATATACAAATTGTCCTCTTCAAGCTTCAATCCCAGGTTTGGCGATGCTTTCCAAGCAGCTGGTCCCGGCTATACCCGACGATCTTCTAGCTGAAGGAGACTCTTCGCTTTTCCCAGAAGGCACCTGGAATATGCAAATTGTCCTCTTCAAGCTTCAATCCCTGGTTTGGCGATGCTTTCCAAGCAGCTGGTCCCGGCTGTACCCGACGATCTTCTAGCTGAAGGAGACTTTTCGCTTTTCCCAGAAGGCACCTGGAATATGCAAATTGTCCTCTTCAAGCTTCAATCCCTGGTTTGGCGATGTTTTCCAAGCAGCTGGTCCCGGCTGTACCTGACGATCTTCTAGCTGAAGGAGACTCTTCGCTTTTCCCAGAAGGCACCTGGAACATGCAAATTGTCCTCTTCAAGCTTCAATCCCTGGTTTGGCGATGCTTTCCAAGCAGCTGGTCCCGGCTGTACCCGACGATCTTCTAGCTGAAGGAGACTCTTCGCTTTTCCCAGAAGGCACCTGGAACATGCATATTGTCCTCTTCAAGCTTCAATCCCTGGTTTGGCGATGCTTTCCAAGCAGCTGGTCCCCGATGTACCCGACGATCTTCTAGCTGAAGGAGACTCTTCGCTTTTCCCAGAAGGCACCTGGAATATACAAATTGTCCTCTTCAAGCTTCAATCCCAGGTTTGGCGATGCTTTCCAAGCAGCTGGTCCCGGCTATACCCGACGATCTTCTAGCTGAAGGAGACTCTTCGCTTTTCCCAGAAGGCACCTGGAACATGCATATTGTCCTCTTCAAGCTTCAATCCCTGGTTTGGCGATGCTTTCCAAGCAGCTGGTCCCGGCTGTACCCGACGATCTTCTAGCTGAAGGAGACTCTTCGCTTTTCCCAGAAGGCACCTGGAACATGCATATTGTCCTCTTCAAGCTTCAATCCCTGGTTTGGCGATGCTTTCCAAGCAGCTGGTCCCGGCTGTACCCAACGATCTTCTAGCTGAAGGAGACTCTTCGCTTTTCCCAGAAGGCACCTGGAATATGCAAATTGTCCTCTTCAAGCTTCAATCCCTGGTTTGGCGATGCTTTCCAAGCAGCTGGTCCCGGCTGTACCTGACGATCTTCTAGCTGAAGGAGACTCTTCGCTTTTCCCAGAAGGCACCTGGAACATGCATATTGTCCTCTTCAAGCTTCAATCCCTGGTTTGGCGATGCTTTCCAAGCAGCTGGTCCCGGCTGTACCCGACGATCTTCTAGCTGAAGGAGACTCTTCGCTTTTCCCAGAAGGCACCTGGAACATGCATATTGTCCTCTTCAAGCTTCAATCCCTGGTTTGGCGATGCTTTCCAAGCAGCTGGTCCCGGCTGTACCCGACGATCTTCTAGCTGAAGGAGAGTCTTCGCTTTTCCCAGAAGGCACCTGGAACATGCAAATTGTCCTCTTCAAGCTTCAATCCCTGGTTTGGCGATGCTTTCCAAGCAGCTGGTCCCAGCTGTACCCGACGATCTTCTAGCTGAAGGAGACTCTTCGCTTTTCCCAGAAGGCACCTGGAACATGCAAATTGTCCTCTTCAAGCTTCAATCCCTGGTTTGGCGATGCTTTCCAAGCAGCTGGTCCCAGCTGTACCCGACGATCTTCTAGCTGAAGGAGACTCTTCGCTTTTCCCAGAAGGCACCTGGAACATGCAAATTGTCCTCTTCAAGCTTCAATCCCTGGTTTGGCAATGCTTTCCAAGCAGCTGGTCCCAGCTGTACCCGACGATCTTCTAGCTGAAGGAGACTCTTCGCTTTTCCCAGAAGGCATCTGGAACATGCAAATGGTCCTCTTCAAGCTTCAATCCCTGGTTTGGCGATGCTTTCCAAGCAGCTGGTCCCGCCTGTACCCGACGATCTTCTAGCTTAAGGAGACTCTTCGCTTTTCCCAGAAGGCACCTGGAACATGCATATTGTCCTCTTCAAGCTTCAATACCTGGTTTGGCGATGCTTTCCAAGCAGCTGGTCCCGGCTGTACCCGACGATCTTCTAGCTGAAGGAGAGTCTTCGCTTTTCCCAGAAGGCACCCGGAACATGCAAATTGTCCTCTTCAAGCTTCAATCCCTGGTTTGGCGATGCTTTCCAAGCAGCTGGTCCCGGCTGTACCCGACGATCTTCTAGCTGAAGGAGACTCTTCGCTTTTCCCAGAAGGCACCTGGAACATGCAAATTGTCCTCTTCAAGCTTCAATCCCTGGTTTGGCGATGCTTTCCAAGCAGCTGGTCCCGGCTGTACCCGACGATCTTCTATCTTAAGGAGACTCTTCGCTTTTCCCAGAAGGCACCTGGAACATGCAAATTGTCCTCTTCAAGCTTCAATCCCTGGTTTGGCGATGCTTTCCAAGCAGCTGGTCCCGGCTGTACCCGACGATCTTCTAGCTGAAGGAGACTCTTCGCTTTTCCCAGAAGGCACCTGGAACATGCATATTGTCCTCTTCAAGCTTCAATACCTGGTTTGGCGATGCTTTCCAAGCAGCTGGTCCCGGCTGTACCCGACGATCTTCTATCTTAAGGAGACTCTTCGCTTTTCCCAGAAGGTACCTGGAACATGCATATTGTCCTCTTCAAGCTTCAATCCCTGGTTTGGCGATGCTTTCCAAGCAGCTGGTCCCGGCTGTACCCGACGATCTTCTAGCTGAAGGAGACTCTTCGCTTTTCCCAGAAGGCACCTGGAACATGCATATTGTCCTCTTCAAGCTTCAATCCCTGGTTTGGCGATGCTTTCCAAGCAGCTGGTCCCCGATGTACCCGACGATCTTCTAGCTGAAGGAGACTCTTCGCTTTTCCCAGAAGGCACCTGGAATATACAAATTGTCCTCTTCAAGCTTCAATCCCAGGTTTGGCGATGCTTTCCAAGCAGCTGGTCCCGGCTGTACCCGACGATCTTCTAGCTGAAGGAGACTCTTCGCTTTTCCCAGAAGGCACCTGGAACATGCATATTGTCCTCTTCAAGCTTCAATCCCTGGTTTGGCGATGCTTTCCAAGCAGCTGGTCCCGGCTGTACCCAACGATCTTCTAGCTGAAGGAGACTCTTCGCTTTTCCCAGAAGGCACCTGGAACATGCAAATTGTCCTCTTCAAGCTTCAATCCCTGGTTTGGCGATGCTTTCCAAGCAGCTGGTCCCGGCTGTACCTGACGATCTTCTAGCTGAAGGAGACTCTTCGCTTTTCCCAGAAGGCACCTGGAACATGCATATTGTCCTCTTCAAGCTTCAATCCCTGGTTTGGCGATGCTTTCCAAGCAGCTGGTCCCGGCTGTACCCGACGATCTTCTAGCTGAAGGAGACTCTTCGCTTTTCCCAGAAGGCACCTGGAACATGCATATTGTCCTCTTCAAGCTTCAATCCCTGGTTTGGCGATGCTTTCCAAGCAGCTGGTCCCGGCTGTACCCGACGATCTTCTAGCTGAAGGAGAGTCTTCGCTTTTCCCAGAAGGCACCTGGAACATGCAAATTGTCCTCTTCAAGCTTCAATCCCTGGTTTGGCGATGCTTTCCAAGCAGCTGGTCCCAGCTGTACCCGACGATCTTCTAGCTGAAGGAGACTCTTCGCTTTTCCCAGAAGGCACCTGGAACATGCAAATTGTCCTCTTCAAGCTTCAATCCCTGGTTTGGCGATGCTTTCCAAGCAGCTGGTCCCAGCTGTACCCGACGATCTTCTAGCTGAAGGAGACTCTTCGCTTTTCCCAGAAGGCATCTGGAACATGCAAATTGTCCTCTTCAAGCTTCAATCCCTGGTTTGGCGATGCTTTCCAAGCAGCTGGTCCCGCCTGTACCCGACGATCTTCTAGCTTAAGGAGACTCTTCGCTTTTCCCAGAAGGCACCTGGAACATGCATATTGTCCTCTTCAAGCTTCAATACCTGGTTTGGCGATGCTTTCCAAGCAGCTGGTCCCGGCTGTACCCGACGATCTTCTAGCTGAAGTAGAGTCTTCGCTTTTCCCAGAAGGCACCCGGAACATGCAAATTGTCCTCTTCAAGCTTCAATCCCTGGTTTGGCGATGCTTTCCAAGCAGCTGGTCCCGGCTGTACCCGACGATCTTCTAGCTGAAGGAGACTCTTCGCTTTTCCCAGAAGGCACCTGGAACATGCAAATTGTCCTCTTCAAGCTTCAATCCCTGGTTTGGCGATGCTTTCCAAGCAGCTGGTCCCGGCTGTACCCGACGATCTTCTATCTTAAGGAGACTCTTCGCTTTTCCCAGAAGGCACCTGGAACATGCAAATTGTCCTCTTCAAGCTTCAATCCCTGGTTTGGCGATGCTTTCCAAGCAGCTGGTCCCGGCTGTACCCGACGATCTTCTAGCTGAAGGAGACTCTTCGCTTTTCCCAGAAGGCACCTGGAACATGCATATTGTCCTCTTCAAGCTTCAATCCCTGGTTTGGCGATGCTTTCCAAGCAGCTGGTCCCCGATGTACCCGACGATCTTCTAGCTGAAGGAGACTCTTCGCTTTTCCCAGAAGGCACCTGGAATATACAAATTGTCCTCTTCAAGCTTCAATCCCAGGTTTGGCGATGCTTTCCAAGCAGCTGGTCCCGGCTATACCCGACGATCTTCTAGCTGAAGGAGACTCTTCGCTTTTCCCAGAAGGCACCTGGAACATGCATATTGTCCTCTTCAAGCTTCAATCCCTGGTTTGGCGATGCTTTCCAAGCAGCTGGTCCCGGCTGTACCCGACGATCTTCTAGCTGAAGGAGACTCTTCGCTTTTCCTAGAAGGCACCTGGAACATGCATATTGTCCTCTTCAAGCTTCAATCCCTGGTTTGGCGATGCTTTCCAAGCAGCTGGTCCCGGCTGTACCCAACGATCTTCTAGCTGAAGGAGACTCTTCGCTTTTCCCAGAAGGCACCTGGAACATGCAAATTGTCCTCTTCAAGCTTCAATCCCTGGTTTGGCGATGCTTTCCAAGCAGCTGGTCCCGGCTGTACCTGACGATCTTCTAGCTGAAGGAGACTCTTCGCTTTTCCCAGAAGGCACCTGGAACATGCATATTGTCCTCTTCAAGCTTCAATCCCTGGTTTGGCGATGCTTTCCAAGCAGCTGGTCCCGGCTGTACCCGACGATCTTCTAGCTGAAGGAGACTCTTCGCTTTTCCCAGAAGGCACCTGGAACATGCATATTGTCCTCTTCAAGCTTCAATCCCTCGTTTGGCGATGCTTTCCAAGCAGCTGGTCCCGGCTGTACCCGACGATCTTCTAGCTGAAGGAGAGTCTTCGCTTTTCCCAGAAGGCACCTGGAACATGCAAATTGTCCTCTTCAAGCTTCAATCCCTGGTTTGGCGATGCTTTCCAAGCAGCTGGTCCCAGCTGTACCCGACGATCTTCTAGCTGAAGGAGACTCTTCGCTTTTCCCAGAAGGCACCTGGAACATGCAAATTGTCCTCTTCAAGCTTCAATCCCTGGTTTGGCGATGTTTTCCAAGCAGCTGGTCCCGGCTGTACCCGACGATCTTCTAGCTGAAGGAGACTCTTCGCTTTTCCCAGAAGGCACCTGGAACATGCAAATTGTCCTCTTCAAGCTTCAATCCCTGGTTTGGCGATGCTTTCCAAGCAGCTGGTCCCGGCTGTACCCGACGATCTTCTAGCTGAAGGAGACTCTTCGCTTTTCCCAGAAGGCACCTGGAACATGCATATTGTCCTCTTCAAGCTTCAATCCCTGGTTTGGCGATGCTTTCCAAGCAGCTGGTCCCCGATGTACCCGACGATCTTCTAGCTGAAGGAGACTCTTCGCTTTTCCCAGAAGGCACCTGGAATATACAAATTGTCCTCTTCAAGCTTCAATCCCAGGTTTGGCGATGCTTTCCAAGCAGCTGGTCCCGGCTATACCCGACGATCTTCTAGCTGAAGGAGACTCTTCGCTTTTCCCAGAAGGCACCTGGAACATGCATATTGTCCTCTTCAAGCTTCAATCCCTGGTTTGGCGATGCTTTCCAAGCAGCTGGTCCCGGCTGTACCCGACGATCTTCTAGCTGAAGGAGACTCTTCGCTTTTCCCAGAAGGCACCTGGAACATGCATATTGTCCTCTTCAAGCTTCAATCCCTGGTTTGGCGATGCTTTCCAAGCAGCTGGTCCCGGCTGTACCCAACGATCTTCTAGCTGAAGGAGACTCTTCGCTTTTCCCAGAAGGCACCTGGAACATGCAAATTGTCCTCTTCAAGCTTCAATCCCTGGTTTGGCGATGCTTTCCAAGCAGCTGGTCCCGGCTGTACCTGACGATCTTCTAGCTGAAGGAGACTCTTCGCTTTTCCCAGAAGGCACCTGTAACATGCATATTGTCCTCTTCAAGCTTCAATCCCTGGTTTGGCGATGCTTTCCAAGCAGCTGGTCCCGGCTGTACCCGACGATCTTCTAGCTGAAGGAGACTCTTCGCTTTTCCCAGAAGGCACCTGGAACATGCATATTGTCCTCTTCAAGCTTCAATCCCTGGTTTGGCGATGCTTTCCAAGCAGCTGGTCCCGGCTGTACCCGACGATCTTCTAGCTGAAGGAGAGTCTTCGCTTTTCCCAGAAGGCACCTGGAACATGCAAATTGTCCTCTTCAAGCTTCAATCCCTGGTTTGGCGATGCTTTCCAAGCAGCTGGTCCCAGCTGTACCCGACGATCTTCTAGCTGAAGGAGACTCTTCGCTTTTCCCAGAAGGCACCTGGAACATGCAAATTGTCCTCTTCAAGCTTCAATCCCTGGTTTGGCGATGCTTTCCAAGCAGCTGGTCCCAGCTGTACCCGACGATCTTCTAGCTGAAGGAGACTCTTCGCTTTTCCCAGAAGGCACCTGGAACATGCAAATTGTCCTCTTCAAGCTTCAATCCCTGGTTTGGCAATGCTTTCCAAGCAGCTGGTCCCGGCTGTACCCGACGATCTTCTAGCTGAAGGAGACTCTTCGCTTTTCCCAGAAGGCATCTGGAACATGCAAATTGTCCTCTTCAAGCTTCAATCCCTGGTTTGGCGATGCTTTCCAAGCAGCTGGTCCCGCCTGTACCCGACGATCTTCTAGCTTAAGGAGACTCTTCGCTTTTCCCAGAAGGCACCTGGAACATGCATATTGTCCTCTTCAAGCTTCAATACCTGGTTTGGCGATGCTTTCCAAGCAGCTGGTCCCGGCTGTACCCGACGATCTTCTAGCTGAAGGAGAGTCTTCGCTTTTCCCAGAAGGCACCCGGAACATGCAAATTGTCCTCTTCAAGCTTCAATCCCTGGTTTGGCGATGCTTTCCAAGCAGCTGGTCCCGGCTGTACCCGACGATCTTCTAGCTGAAGGAGACTCTTCGCTTTTCCCAGAAGGCACCTGGAACATGCAAATTGTCCTCTTCAAGCTTCAATCCCTGGTTTGGCGATGCTTTCCAAGCAGCTGGTCCCGGCTGTACCCGACGATCTTCTATCTTAAGGAGACTCTTCGCTTTTCCCAGAAGGCACCTGGAACATGCAAATTGTCCTCTTCAAGCTTCAATCCCTGGTTTGGCGATGCTTTCCAAGCAGCTGGTCCCGGCTGTACCCGACGATCTTCTAGCTGAAGGAGACTCTTCGCTTTTCCCAGAAGGCACCTGGAACATGCATATTGTCCTCTTCAAGCTTCAATCCCTGGTTTGGCGATGCTTTCCAAGCAGCTGGTCCCCGATGTACCCGACGATCTTCTAGCTGAAGGAGACTCTTCGCTTTTCCCAGAAGGCACCTGGAATATACAAATTGTCCTCTTCAAGCTTCAATCCCAGGTTTGGCGATGCTTTCCAAGCAGCTGGTCCCGGCTATACCCGACGATCTTCTAGCTGAAGGAGACTCTTCGCTTTTCCCAGAAGGCACCTGGAACATGCATATTGTCCTCTTCAAGCTTCAATCCCTGGTTTGGCGATGCTTTCCAAGCAGCTGGTCCCGGCTGTACCCGACGATCTTCTAGCTGAAGGAGACTCTTCGCTTTTCCCAGAAGGCACCTGGAACATGCATATTGTCCTCTTCAAGCTTCAATCCCTGGTTTGGCGATGCTTTCCAAGCAGCTGGTCCCGGCTGTACCCAACGATCTTCTAGCTGAAGGAGACTCTTCGCTTTTCCCAGAAGGCACCTGGAACATGCAAATTGTCCTCTTCAAGCTTCAATCCCTGGTTTGGCGATGCTTTCCAAGCAGCTGGTCCCGGCTGTACCTGACGATCTTCTAGCTGAAGGAGACTCTTCGCTTTTCCCAGAAGGCACCTGGAACATGCATATTGTCCTCTTCAAGCTTCAATCCCTGGTTTGGCGATGCTTTCCAAGCAGCTGGTCCCGGCTGTACCCGACGATCTTCTAGCTGAAGGAGACTCTTCGCTTTTCCCAGAAGGCACCTGGAACATGCATATTGTCCTCTTCAAGCTTCAATCCCTCGTTTGGCGATGCTTTCCAAGCAGCTGGTCCCGGCTGTACCCGACGATCTTCTAGCTGAAGGAGAGTCTTCGCTTTTCCCAGAAGGCACCTGGAACATGCAAATTGTCCTCTTCAAGCTTCAATCCCTGGTTTGGCGATGCTTTCCAAGCAGCTGGTCCCAGCTGTACCCGACGATCTTCTAGCTGAAGGAGACTCTTCGCTTTTCCCAGAAGGCACCTGGAACATGCAAATTGTCCTCTTCAAGCTTCAATCCCTGGTTTGGCGATGTTTTCCAAGCAGCTGGTCCCGGCTGTACCCGACGATCTTCTAGCTGAAGGAGACTCTTCGCTTTTCCCAGAAGGCACCTGGAACATGCAAATTGTCCTCTTCAAGCTTCAATCCCTGGTTTGGCGATGCTTTCCAAGCAGCTGGTCCCGGCTGTACCCGACGATCTTCTAGCTGAAGGAGACTCTTCGCTTTTCCCAGAAGGCACCTGGAACATGCATATTGTCCTCTTCAAGCTTCAATCCCTGGTTTGGCGATGCTTTCCAAGCAGCTGGTCCCCGATGTACCCGACGATCTTCTAGCTGAAGGAGACTCTTCGCTTTTCCCAGAAGGCACCTGGAATATACAAATTGTCCTCTTCAAGCTTCAATCCCAGGTTTGGCGATGCTTTCCAAGCAGCTGGTCCCGGCTATACCCGACGATCTTCTAGCTGAAGGAGACTCTTCGCTTTTCCCAGAAGGCACCTGGAACATGCATATTGTCCTCTTCAAGCTTCAATCCCTGGTTTGGCGATGCTTTCCAAGCAGCTGGTCCCGGCTGTACCCGACGAACTTCTAGCTGAAGGAGACTCTTCGCTTTTCCCAGAAGGCACCTGGAACATGCATATTGTCCTCTTCAAGCTTCAATCCCTGGTTTGGCGATGCTTTCCAAGCAGCTGGTCCCGGCTGTACCCAACGATCTTCTAGCTGAAGGAGACTCTTCGCTTTTCCCAGAAGGCACCTGGAACATGCAAATTGTCCTCTTCAAGCTTCAATCCCTGGTTTGGCGATGCTTTCCAAGCAGCTGGTCCCGGCTGTACCTGACGATCTTCTAGCTGAAGGAGACTCTTCGCTTTTCCCAGAAGGCACCTGTAACATGCATATTGTCCTCTTCAAGCTTCAATCCCTGGTTTGGCGATGCTTTCCAAGCAGCTGGTCCCGGCTGTACCCGACGATCTTCTAGCTGAAGGAGACTCTTCGCTTTTCCCAGAAGGCACCTGGAACATGCATATTGTCCTCTTCAAGCTTCAATCCCTGGTTTGGCGATGCTTTCCAAGCAGCTGGTCCCGGCTGTACCCGACGATCTTCTAGCTGAAGGAGAGTCTTCGCTTTTCCCAGAAGGCACCTGGAACATGCAAATTGTCCTCTTCAAGCTTCAATCCCTGGTTTGGCGATGCTTTCCAAGCAGCTGGTCCCAGCTGTACCCGACGATCTTCTAGCTGAAGGAGACTCTTCGCTTTTCCCAGAAGGCACCTGGAACATGCAAATTGTCCTCTTCAAGCTTCAATCCCTGGTTTGGCGATGCTTTCCAAGCAGCTGGTCCCAGCTGTACCCGACGATCTTCTAGCTGAAGGAGACTCTTCGCTTTTCCCAGAAGGCACCTGGAACATGCAAATTGTCCTCTTCAAGCTTCAATCCCTGGTTTGGCAATGCTTTCCAAGCAGCTGGTCCCGGCTGTACCCGACGATCTTCTAGCTGAAGGAGACTCTTCGCTTTTCCCAGAAGGCATCTGGAACATGCAAATTGTCCTCTTCAAGCTTCAATCCCTGGTTTGGCGATGCTTTCCAAGCAGCTGGTCCCGCCTGTACCCGACGATCTTCTAGCTTAAGGAGACTCTTCGCTTTTCCCAGAAGGCACCTGGAACATGCATATTGTCCTCTTCAAGCTTCAATACCTGGTTTGGCGATGCTTTCCAAGCAGCTGGTCCCGGCTGTACCCGACGATCTTCTAGCTGAAGGAGAGTCTTCGCTGTTCCCAGAAGGCACCCGGAACATGCAAATTGTCCTCTTCAAGCTTCAATCCCTGGTTTGGCGATGCTTTCCAAGCAGCTGGTCCCGGCTGTACCCGACGATCTTCTAGCTGAAGGAGACTCTTCGCTTTTCCCAGAAGGCACCTGGAACATGCAAATTGTCCTCTTCAAGCTTCAATCCCTGGTTTGGCGATGCTTTCCAAGCAGCTGGTCCCGGCTGTACCCGACGATCTTCTATCTTAAGGAGACTCTTCGCTTTTCCCAGAAGGCACCTGGAACATGCAAATTGTCCTCTTCAAGCTTCAATCCCTGGTTTGGCGATGCTTTCCAAGCAGCTGGTCCCGGCTGTACCCGACGATCTTCTAGCTGAAGGAGACTCTTCGCTTTTCCCAGAAGGCACCTGGAACATGCATATTGTCCTCTTCAAGCTTCAATCCCTGGTTTGGCGATGCTTTCCAAGCAGCTGGTCCCCGATGTACCCGACGATCTTCTAGCTGAAGGAGACTCTTCGCTTTTCCCAGAAGGCACCTGGAATATACAAATTGTCCTCTTCAAGCTTCAATCCCAGGTTTGGCGATGCTTTCCAAGCAGCTGGTCCCGGCTATACCCGACGATCTTCTAGCTGAAGGAGACTCTTCGCTTTTCCCAGAAGGCACCTGGAACATGCATATTGTCCTCTTCAAGCTTCAATCCCTGGTTTGGCGATGCTTTCCAAGCAGCTGGTCCCGGCTGTACCCGACGATCTTCTAGCTGAAGGAGACTCTTCGCTTTTCCCAGAAGGCACCTGGAACATGCATATTGTCCTCTTCAAGCTTCAATCCCTGGTTTGGCGATGCTTTCCAAGCAGCTGGTCCCGGCTGTACCCAACGATCTTCTAGCTGAAGGAGACTCTTCGCTTTTCCCAGAAGGCACCTGGAACATGCAAATTGTCCTCTTCAAGCTTCAATCCCTGGTTTGGCGATGCTTTCCAAGCAGCTGGTCCCGGCTGTACCTGACGATCTTCTAGCTGAAGGAGACTCTTCGCTTTTCCCAGAAGGCACCTGGAACATGCATATTGTCCTCTTCAAGCTTCAATCCCTGGTTTGGCGATGCTTTCCAAACAGCTGGTCCCGGCTGTACCCGACGATCTTCTAGCTGAAGGAGACTCTTCGCTTTTCCCAGAAGGCACCTGGAACATGCATATTGTCCTCTTCAAGCTTCAATCCCTGGTTTGGCGATGCTTTCCAAGCAGCTGGTCCCGGCTGTACCCGACGATCTTCTAGGTGAAGGAGAGTCTTCGCTTTTCCCAGAAGGCACCTGGAACATGCAAATTGTCCTCTTCAAGCTTCAATCCCTGGTTTGGCGATGCTTTCCAAGCAGCTGGTCCCAGCTGTACCCGACGATCTTCTAGCTGAAGGAGACTCTTCGCTTTTCCCAGAAGGCACCTGGAACATGCAAATTGTCCTCTTCAAGCTTCAATCCCTGGTTTGGCGATGCTTTCCAAGCAGCTGGTCCCAGCTGTACCCGACGATCTTCTAGCTGAAGGAGACTCTTCGCTTTTCCCAGAAGGCACCTGGAACATGCAAATTGTCCTCTTCAAGCTTCAATCCCTGGTTTGGCAATGCTTTCCAAGCAGCTGGTCCCGGCTGTACCCGACGATCTTCTAGCTGAAGGAGACTCTTCGCTTTTCCCAGAAGGCATCTGGAACATGCAAATTGTCCTCTTCAAGCTTCAATCCCTGGTTTGGCGATGCTTTCCAAGCAGCTGGTCCCGCCTGTACCCGACGATCTTCTAGCTTAAGGAGACTCTTCGCTTTTCCCAGAAGGCACCTGGAACATGCATATTGTCCTCTTCAAGCTTCAATACCTGGTTTGGCGATGCTTTCCAAGCAGCTGGTCCCGGCTGTACCCGACGATCTTCTAGCTGAAGGAGAGTCTTCGCTTTTCCCAGAAGGCACCCGGAACATGCAAATTGTCCTCTTCAAGCTTCAATCCCTGGTTTGGCGATGCTTTCCAAGCAGCTGGTCCCGGCTGTACCCGACGATCTTCTAGCTGAAGGAGACTCTTCGCTTTTCCCAGAAGGCACCTGGAACATGCAAATTGTCCTCTTCAAGCTTCAATCCCTGGTTTGGCGATGCTTTCCAAGCAGCTGGTCCCGGCTGTACCCGACGATCTTCTATCTTAAGGAGACTCTTCGCTTTTCCCAGAAGGCACCTGGAACATGCAAATTGTCCTCTTCAAGCTTCAATCCCTGGTTTGGCGATGCTTTCCAAGCAGCTGGTCCCGGCTGGACCCGACGATCTTCTAGCTGAAGGAGACTCTTCGCTTTTCCCAGAAGGCACCTGGAACATGCAAATTGTCCTCTTCAAGCTTCAATCCCTGGTTTGGCGATGCTTTCCAAGCAGCTGGTCCCGCCTGTACCCGACGATCTTCTAGCTTAAGGAGACTCTTCGCTTTTCCCAGAAGGCACCTGGAACATGCATATTGTCCTCTTCAAGCTTCAATACCTGGTTTGGCGATGCTTTCCAAGCAGCTGGTCCCGGCTGTACCCGACGATCTTCTAGCTGAAGGAGAGTCTTCGCTTTTCCCAGAAGGCACCCGGAACATGCAAATTGTCCTCTTCAAGCTTCAATCCCTGGTTTGGCGATGCTTTCCAAGCAGCTGGTCCCGGCTGTACCCGACGATCTTCTAGCTGAAGGAGACTCTTCGCTTTTCCCAGAAGGCACCTGGAACATGCAAATTGTCCTCTTCAAGCTTCAATCCCTGGTTTGGCGATGCTTTCCAAGCAGCTGGTCCCGGCTGTACCCGACGATCTTCTATCTTAAGGAGACTCTTCGCTTTTCCCAGAAGGCACCTGGAACATGCAAATTGTCCTCTTCAAGCTTCAATCCCTGGTTTGGCGATGCTTTCCAAGCAGCTGGTCCCGGCTGGACCCGACGATCTTCTAGCTGAAGGAGACTCTTCGCTTTTCCCAGAAGGCACCTGGAACATGCAAATTGTCCTCTTCAAGCTTCAATCCCTGGTTTGGCGATGCTTTCCAAGCAGCTGGTCCCGGCTGTACCCGACGATCTTCTAGCTTAAGGAGACTCTTCGCTTTTCCCAGAAGGCACCTGGAACATGCATATTGTCCTCTTCAAGCTTCAATACCTGGTTTGGCGATGCTTTCCAAGCAGCTGGTCCCGGCTGTACCCGACGATCTTCTAGCTGAAGGAGAGTCTTCGCTTTTCCCAGAAGGCACCCGGAACATGCAAATTGTCCTCTTCAAGCTTCAATCCCTGGTTTGGCGATGCTTTCCAAGCAGCTGGTCCCGGCTGTACCCGACGATCTTCTAGCTGAAGGAGACTCTTCGCTTTTCCCAGAAGGCACCTGGAACATGCAAATTGTCCTCTTCAAGCTTCAATCCCTGGTTTGGCGATGCTTTCCAAGCAGCTGGTCCCGGCTGTACCCGACGATCTTCTATCTTAAGGAGACTCTTCGCTTTTCCCAGAAGGCACCTGGAACATGCAAATTGTCCTCTTCAAGCTTCAATCCCTGGTTTGGCGATGCTTTCCAAGCAGCTGGTCCCGGCTGGACCCGACGATCTTCTAGCTGAAGGAGACTCTTCGCTTTTCCCAGAAGGCACCTGGAACATGCAAATTGTCCTCTTCAAGCTTCAATCCCTGGTTTGGCGATGCTTTCCAAGCAGCTGGTCCCGGCTGTACCCGACGATCTTCTAGCTGAAGGAGACTCTTTGCTTTTCCCAGAAGGCACCTGGAACATGCAAATTGTCCTCTTCAAGCTTCAATCCCTGGTTTGGCGATGCTTTCGAAGCAGCTGGTCCCGGCTGTACCCGACGATCTTCTAGCTGAAGGAGACTCTTCGCTTTTCCCTGAAGGTACCTGGACCATGCATATTGTCCTCTTCAAGCTTCAATCCCTGGTTTGGCGATGCTTTCCAAGCAGCTGGTCCCGGCTGTACCCGACGATCTTCTAGCTGAAGGAGAGTCTTCACTTTTCCCAGAAGGCACCTGGAACATGCAAATTGTCCTCTTCAAGCTTCAATCCCTGGTTTGGCGATGCTTTCCAAGACAACTCTCTCCTTAGCTTTCTTTGGTCCATGTTCAATGTGGTATACACCATGATAACAAGTAGTACATTGACTACTTTTCTCCCCCTTTAAATGAGTAGATTGATCGGTTATAATTTTGTGTACACTTCTGAAGCTAATTACAGGACTCGCCTGTTGTCAAATTGTTTTTCATCTTTGCTAAGGGTACCATCATTTTTCTCCATGGCCAATTACATTAGTTTTTGTTTTGTTTTGTTTTTTCCATTGAAGCACATTTTAAAAGAAATGTCTGATTTTTATTAGTTGATATTCAGTAAGTTACTTTTCAGTTTCAAATTACCGTATTTTTTGGACTATAAGACGCACCGGACCATAAGACGCACCCCAAATTTTGGGGTGGAAAATAGGAAAAAAATGTTTTTGATAAGATGGGATTTCTGTCTTATAGTCTGAATAGGTATCTTACCTGGAGGGGCGGTGGAGCGGGGGTCACAGGAGGCAGGGTCCTTCAGGAAGCCTGGCCTGGCGGCTTAGGTGCCTGGCGCTGGTGGCCTGGGGCTGGGCGCCTGGTGGCCTGGGCGCTTGGTGCTGGTGGGCTGAGGGCCTGGTGGCTGGTGCTGGGGCAGGGTCGGACTGGGGTGTCTGGGGCCCACAGGAGGAATTGATCCTAGGGTCACTCCCCACATCTATATGCAAATACCTGTTATCTGTTATCCCTGATATAGTGGAGCGTCGGCTGTAAATCACAGGAGGCTCCTACACATCTACTGTGCACCGCTATATCTGGGATGTACAATTACGGAAGTTTACATTACAGGGGTTCTTTGATGAAAACAAATTATCACCGAATCACAGGTTAGGTCGGAGATATCTTATTGATCGGTGTAATCTGACCATTGAAAACCGCACCAATCAGAAGAATGTGGAACTTTTATATCTGACAGGGCACTTTTATCCCCATTTTAAAATGCAGCGGCAGATGGGACGTCTGACCGCAGCCTCATTCATTCTCTTTGGGGCTTCCAGAAAAAAACAGGAACAGCCACTGAGGGAATGAATGGATCAGTGGTCAAGTCGTACATAAGCTCCAGTCTAATGGGGAGAAAAGCTTCAGATTCTGCAGATAGGTGCATGTCCCAGCATTCAGACCCCCACTAATCAATAATTTATCCTTAGGTCACGTTCACACGTTCAGTATTTTACATCACTTATTTTTAAGCCAAAATCAGGAGTGGAACAATCAGAGGAATAGTATAATAGAAACTCGTCACCACTTCTGCATTTATCACCCACTCCTGGTTTTGGCTTCCAAATGCTGATGTAAAGTACTGACCAAATACTGAACGTGTGAAAGGTGATAGGTGATTACTTGTTTTCACTGGAGAACCTCTCCAAGTGCATATTTGCTACTGTGTAATAGACATAGGGCAGGGAGGGGTTAAACGTCAAAGCAATTAATCTCTATAGGGAGTAAAGAATCTTCCTCTTATTGATATCAGAGAGAACAAATGGCCGCCATACACAACACAATCCACTATACCAAGACCAATACCTCCACATACAAGGGACACATACCGTCACACCATGACCAGATCACATATTACCAACACATAGTAACCGAATAACACCACGAACAAGGGACAAATACCGCCACACCATGACCAGACCACATATTACCACCACATAGTGACCGAATAATAGCACATACAAGGAATAAATACTGCCACACCATGACCAGACCACATATTACCACCACATAACGAACGAATAATACAACATACAAGGAATAAATATCGCCACACCATGACCAGACCACATATTACCACCACATAGTGACCGAATAATACAGCATACAAGGAATAAATACTGCCACACCATGACCAGACCACATATTACCACCACATAGTGACCGAATAATACTACATACAAGGAATAAATACCGCCACACCATGACTAGACCACATATTACCACCACATAGTGACCAAATAATACCACATACAAGGAACAAATACCGCCATACCATGACCAGACCACATGTTTCCATTACGTAGCCAACGAATAATACTACAATAAGGATCATGAATAAAAACCACAATACTAATAACACAAATATTACCACTGGTGATATTATACACAGGAGCTCTGTATATAGTGTCAGTGTACAGGTAATACAGGGATCACCAATGACATTATACACAGGAGCCCTGTATGCAGTGTATAGTGTACAGGTAATACAGGGATCACCAGTGACATTATACACAGCAGCTCTGTATACATTGTATAGTGTGCATTTACATGTAATACACCGACTCACCAGTGACGTTTCTAGTTGAAGTCCTTCATCTTTGCTTTTCTTTTTCATCCGGTACAGACCGCCAACACTTCTTCCATCCAGGACTTGTCGCTGCAGAAAATAACACACAGTTATCAATAGCTGATCACTTCTAGAGCACATTCCACACTTATTCCTTGATTTCTACACTACATCAGATGAAGAAAAAAAGCAACATAGTGCCGCCCTGCACAGTAACAGGACCCTCATTTTGTTACTCCCCCATGGAGAACAGTGTCCTCAAAAGTACCGTATATTCCGGCGTATAAGACGACTTTTGAAGACTGAAAAATCTTCTGTCTAGTCTGGGGTCGTCTTATACGCCGGTAATGCTTTTGAACTTTCAGAAATTGACATGCGGGGATACTCTGGGGGTGTTAATAAGCTGCCGTGGCCGTATCCCTGCCATGTCGGAGTTAATATAAGGTGGAGGGAGTTAAAATACGGCGGCGGTAGGTCCAGACAGTCAGCGCTTCTGTGCTGAAACTGACACATCGCTGCGTATTCCCAGCTCCGGACACAGCGCAGGGCTTCTGTGCCGACAGCTTTCACTTGTCACAGAAGCGCTGCGCTGTGTCCGGAGCTGGGAAGTTCGCATCGCTTCTGTGACAATATATGAAAAGCCGGCAATTCAGCAGCGGCATAAGCCGGCACCCGACAATTTAGAATAGAAAGAATAGAGAATCACACATAGATTAGATAGATAGAAACATGTCAGTCACATATATATGAAGTACAGTGACAGTGCTGGTTACTGTACTTGTCATCTAGTGTTAAAATAACGGATTTATTTTTAAAAAAATTGGCGTGGGGTTCCCCTTAATTTTAGTCTCTAGCGGAGGTTAAGCAGACGGCTGGGGCAGATGTTTGAAGCCTGGGAAGGGGGTAATACCCACGGAGCTCCCCAGGCTACTAATATCAGCCCCCAGCTGAATACCTAGCCTTTACTAGCTATTAAAATGGGGGATCCCAAAAAAATGACGTGGGGTCCCCCCTATTTTAATAGCTAGCAAAGGCTAGGCAGACAGCTGGAGGCTGCTATTAATAGCCCAGGAAGGGTGCCATGAATATTGGCCCCCTCCCAGGCTAGAAACACCAGCCGTCAGCCGCCCCAGAAATGGCGCATCCATAGGATGCACCAATTCTGGCACTTAGCCTCGCTCTTCCACGCTGCCCTGGTGCGGTGGCAGTGGGGTAATAGGGTTGGGGTTGATGTCAGCTTATAATGCCAGCTGACATCAAGCCCAGGTTAGTAATGGAGAGGCGTCTATAAGACACCCCCATTACTAACCCCATAGTCAAAGTTAAAAAAAACACAAACACCCAGAATAAAGTCCTTTAATTGAAATAAACACACAATTCTTTATTGTTCTAAATTAAACCATACTTACCATCACGCCCATTCCAGCTGAAGCCAACGATCTCCTGCAATAAAAGTAAAATAATAAAGCAACATCATCCTTACCTCTCCATGGTTCCCAGGACCGGTCCAGCTCTGCTACATTCACATGACAGGCTGGACCGCAGCAGAACGCCGCCATCCAGCCTGTCATCCCGCAGACACTGAGAAGCGCAGGCATGCTTGCGCTCCTCAGTGTCTCGCTGTGACGGCATCCAGATGAGCCGACAATGAACTCAGCTCACCTCCTGGACGTCCGTCACTGACAGCGTGGGAAACTTCTACTGCGCATGCGGGGAGCAGGAGAATTTTCCCACGCTGTCAGTGACGTGCATGAGGTGAGCCGAGTTCATTGGACATGATCTCGGCTCATCTGGATGCCGTCACAGTCAGACACTGAGGAGCACAAGCATGCCTGCGCTTCTCAGTGTCTGCCGCATGGCAAGCTGAACGGCAGCGTTCTGCTGCGGTGCAGCCTGTCATGTGAATGTAGCAGAGCTGGACCGGTCCTGGGAACCATGGAAAGGTAAGGATGATGTTGCTTTATTATTTTTCTTTTATTGCAGGAGATCGTTGGCTTCAGCTGGAATGGGCGTGACGGTAAGTATGGTTTAATTTAGAACAATAAAGAATTGTGTGTTTATTTCAATTAAAGGACTTTTTTCTGGGTGTTTGTGTTTTTTTTAATTACTTTACTAGAAATTCATGGTGGTCATGTCTAATATTGGCGTGACCCCATGAATTTCGGGCTTAGGGCCAGCTGATAATGCCAAGCTGGCCTTAACCCCTTTATTACCCAGTGAGCCACCGCACCAGGGCCCTGGATGAGTTGGGTACAGCGCCAGAAGATGGCGCTTCTATGAACGCGCCATTTTCCGGGGTGGCTGCGGACTGCAATTTGCAGCGGGGGGGGGGCCAGAAAGCTTGGGCCTCCCTGCGCTGCAGATTCCAGCCCCCAGCTGCCTAGTTGTACCTGGCTGGACACAAAAACAGGGCGAAGCCCCACGTCTTTTTTTTTTTAATTATTTCATGAAATAATTAAAAAAAAAAGGGCTTCCCTATATTGTTGTGTCCGGCCAGGTACAAATAGGCAGCTGGTGGTTGGGGGCAGCCCGTTCCTGCCTGCTGTACCTGGCTGGACACAAAAATATGGCGAAGCCCACGTCAACATTTTGGGAAAAATTAATTACAAAATTAATAATAATTTAGGGACTGCATCTTTATTAACCCCTCAATTGTCATTTAGTGTTAAAATAAAGGATTTTTTAAAAAGAAAATTGGCGTGGGATCCACCATCATTATAGTCTCTAGCAGAGGTTAAGCAGACGGCTGGGGCAGATGTTTGAAGTCTGGGAAGGGGGTAATACCCACGGAGCTTCCCAGGCTACTAATATCAGCCCCCAGCTGAATACCTAGCCTTTACTAGCTATTAAAATGGGGGACCCCCCCAAAAAATGACGTGGGGTCCCCCCTATTTTAATATGTTTATGAGTGACAGTTTTCCTGCTATATACCTGCATGTCATAAGAATTTAAATTAAAAAAGGACCATGTTAAATTCAAATCTGTTTTTTTTTAATTTTTACCGGTGTTTGGTATGCGTTGGAAAAGGGGTAGTCTTATACGGTGAATATATCCTAAACTCTATATTTTAACAGGAAAGTAGGGGGGTCGTCTTATACACCAGGTCGTCTTATACGCCGGAATATACGGTAAATTATATTACAGCAGTAATGTTCCCTACAGTAATTATGTCCCCACTTGCCACCATAAACTAATAACACCTCATCCTGGCCCCCATACTGTAATTGTCACCCATTTTGGCCCCCTTTATTTAATAATATCCCCCCATCTAAGGCTCCCATGTATCCGCCCCCCCTCCTTCCTGGGCCTGTATGTATCCCCGCCACCCATCCTGGGCCTGTACATATCACCCCCCATCATGGGTCCCCATGTATCATCCTCTCCCCCCCCTATCATGAGCCCCTATGTGTGATCCACTCTCTCGCCCCCCCTCCATCATAGGCCCCTATGTGTGATCCACTCTCTCACCCCCCCTCCATCATGGGCCCCTATGTGTGATCCGCGCTCTCGCCCTCCTCCATCATGGACCCTTATGTGTCATATCCCCCCTCCATCATGGGCCCCTATGTGTCATATCCCCCCTCCATCATGGGCCCCTATGTGTCATATCCCCCCCTCCATCATAAGCCCCTACGTGTCATCCACCCCTCCATCATGGGCCTCTATGTATCATATCCCCCTCCATCATGGGCCCCTATGTGTCATATCCCCCCCTCCATCATTGGCCCCTGTGTGTCATTCTTCCCCCTCCATCATGGGCCCCTGTGTGTCATATCCCCCCCCCTCCATCATGGGCCGGCCCCTATGTGTCATATCCCCCCCTCCATCATGGGCCCCTATGTGTTATATCCCCCCCTCCATCATAGGCCCCTGTGTGTCATATCCCCCCCTTCATCATGGGCCGCTGTGTACCATTCCCCCCTCCATCATGGGCCCCTGTGTCCCATACCCCCCCTCTATCATGGGCCCCTCTGTGTTATATCACCCCTCCTTCATGGGCCCCTGTGTGTCATATCCCCCCTCCATCATGGGCCCCTGTGTGTCATATCTCCCCCCCCTCCATCATGGGCCCCTTTGTGTCATATCCCGCCTCCTCCATCATGTGCCTCTATGTGCCATTCGCCCCCCCATTCATATTGGAAAAAAAAAACTTCTTACCTTCCTGCGCTCCTCCAACAGCGTCCTCTGCAGCTTCATAACGGCGTGGACGCGTGGTCTGCAACAGGGCCGCCAATCCATCGGAGGCCGCTCTCTGTCAGCAGCCCGCCGGCCAGAGGGCATCCCAACATCGCTGCTATGTGCTGCGCACTGATGTCAGAGCCTGGTGCATAGCAGTGACGCTCAATGCCCGCTGGCCTATCAGAGGCCGAACACTGACGTGCGCGGCTTTGATTGACTGGCGGCCTTTGAACGTGTGTGCGCAGCGCATAGCAGAGAGCAGATGATACCGGCGGCAGCCATCAAGAGGAAGGTATGCTTTCTGACCACGGGCCCATCAGAGGCCGGCGCGCAGCAATCTCTGATGGGCCCGTGGTCAGAAAGATCACGGACCGGTTACCGGTGGGCGAGCCCCACTATATCAGTCACGGGGGCCCACCGGGGGATCTCCCTGTGTCCCGGTGGGCCAGTCCGACGCTGAGCTGGGGCTTGGGGCCTGGGTGAGTGGTGGCTGGCGCTGGGGGCTTGGGTGAGTGGTGGCTGGCATTGGGGACTTGGGGCCTGCGTGGGTGCCTGGGTGAGTGGTGGCTGACAATGGGGGCTTGGGGTCTGGGTGGGTGCCTGGGTGAGTGGTGGCTGGTGCTGGGGGCTTGGGTGAGTGGTGGCTGGGGCCTGGTACCGGGGCTGGTGTCTTGCTGTAAGTAGCATGGCAGAGCGGCGTGAGCGGCTTCTGGTGCGCGTGGCCAACTTTCTAAAGCTGTGATCTACAGGAAAATGGCTGCCGGCGTGGCAGAGCGCATGCGCTGGCTCCGGTGGCCATTTTCCTGTAGATCAGCTTCAGAAAGATGGCCGCGCGCACCGGAAGCCTCTCACGATGCTCACAGCAAGACATCGGCCCCGGTACCTGGCAAGGCCCTGGCTCCCTGGCAGATACCTCTTCTGCAACCGCCGCCTGCTGCCGCGGCCACCACCACCACCTGCGGCTGCCGCTGCCGATCCCACTCTGCCACCACCGGTAAGTTACTTTCGGACCATAAGATGCATTCCCCATTTTCCTCCCAAATTTGGGGGAAAAAAAGTGCGTCTTATGGTCCGAAAAATACGATATTTCAGTGACCATTGTGGGTATTGCTTACTTTGCCAGAAGGGTACAAACAATTTTGTCGATGTGTGTAAAAAACAAATATTACCATCAGACCAAGCCAAATATTACCAGCATGTACATTATTCGTGATACCACCATTCTGATCATTAATCAAAACCACTGTACTAGGACTGATGTTACCACCATACTGTGACAATATAAAAGTAGATATCAGCTCTACATCACTGTTCTGCAAACCATGTATGTGAGCAATATACACTGTGTTCCAAATTATTATGCAAATAATATTTTCTCAGATTTTCCCAAATTACCTATATGAATTGCAGTCATTGTAATTTTCCAGTCAAATAACTATTCGAGTACAATTGAAAGGTTTTTGTACAAACTGCCTATGATAACAGTATATTTAAAAAAAAAAAAAAAACTCAAAATGCATGTTCCAAATTATTATGCACAGCAGAGTTTTCAACCTTTTCATTTTAATAAAGAACAAAAAAATGGTCATTTTTTAAATTATAAGCATTAGCAGGTTATTACAAACTGAAATCAAACAGTTTTCAACTCAAAACTTTATTCTAGGTGATGTTACATTTGCACATAGGACCCCTTGTTCGAAAGGAGCTTCTGAACTCTCTCGTCCATTGAATTTGTCAGGTTTTGGATGGTTTCTGCTTCAATTGTTTTGCATGAGGACAGAATACCCTCCCAGAGCTGTTGCTTAGATGTGAACTGCCTCCCGCCATCATAGACACTCCTTTTGATGATGCTCCAGAGGTTCTCAATGGGGTTGAGGTCAGGGGAGCATGGGTGCCACACCATAAGTTTGTCCCCTTTTATGCCGATAGCAGCCAGAGATGCAGATGTGTTATGTGCAGCATGAGACGGGGCATTATCATGCATGAAATGATCTTGCTGCGGAATACACGGTTCTTCTTCTTGAACCATGGAAGGAAGTGCTGTTTGAGAAGCTCAACATACATTATGGAGTTCATCTTTACCCCTTCAGGGATCCTAAAAGGGCCGACAATCTCTCTCCCCATGATTCCAGCCCAAAACATTACTCCACCTCCTCCTTGTTAGCGCCGAAGCCGTGTTTGCATGGGGTGTCCATCAACCAGTCATCCTCCACTCCATCCATCTGGTCCATCGAGATCATTTCATGCATGATAATGCCCCATCTCATGCTGCACATAACACATTTGCATCTCTGACTGCTATGGGCATAAAAGGGGACAAACTTATGGTGTGGCACCCATGCTCCCCTGACCTCAACCCCATTGAGAACCTCTGGAGCATCATCAAAAGGAGTGTCTATGATGGCGGGAGGCAGTTCACATCTAAGCAACAGCTCTGGGAGGGTATTCTGTCCTCATGCAAAACAATTAAAGCAGAAACCATCCAAAACCTGACAAATTCAATGGACGAGAGAGTTCAGAAGCTCCTTTCGAACAAGGGGTCCTATGTGCAAATGTAACATCACCTAGAATAAAGTTTTGAGTTGAAAACTGTTTGATTTCAGTTTGTAATAACCTGCTAATGCTTATAATTTCAAAAATGACCATTTTTTTGTTCTTTATTAAAATGAAAAGGTTGAAAACTCTGCTGTGCATAATAATTTGGAACATGCATTTTGAGTGCAGTTTGAGTTTTTATTTTTTTAAAAATATACTGTTATCATAGGCAGTTTGTACAAAAAACTTTCAATTGCACTCTAATAGTTATTTGACTGGAAAATTACAATGACTGCAATTCATATAGGTAATTTGGGAAAATCTGAGAAAATATTATTTGCATAATAATTTGGAACACAGTGTACATATAAATCTAGGGACTCATCAGTGGCGTTCTCGCTGACAGCAGTCATTCACTATACTTTTTGTTTTCCATTTAATTTAGACCACCATGACCAGTTCTTCAATTCATGACTCTTCCCTGCAAAATGTAACACAGACATTTTTGGCTTTTTGCTTTTCTAGCACCCTCCTCATATTCCCCTAACGCTACACAAACTATATAGTGCTATGACTAGTGCCTTAGAAAAGATATAGTAGGAATATAAAAGTCCTCCACTTCTGTTGCGGTGATTAGCCACAACAGCTATGCAGATGTGGTAGATAATGATTTAGTAGCAAGTGCCTACGGAAGTGCCTACGGAAACCCTGGATAATGGTAAAAACATCTGAAACATTTATCTAAAAGATCTAAAAACACTGAAGCAGCAAACTTTGTGGAAACCACAATTTGTGTCCGTCTCAACTTTTGGCCATGACTTTAGTTGTTTTCCACTCTGACCAAGAAATGAAGATCTTCTATTAATGTAGAATTCCCTCACGAGATAATTCTACAACCCCATTAAATTGAAAAAAGTTACTTATTGATGGGGTTAATTGCTATTATGGCTTATTTGACAAATAATGTATTAGCCATTTTTAATTATATGACCTACGAACATAACCTACACAACATCCATTTGTAATTTATGGTGTAGACTGTATAACAAGAGGATGTGATAATCATGGGAGATCCAAGGACTCATATAATAGGTCAGCAAAATACAGTAGATTTTACTAAACTTTGTATTTACATATATGTATCCACTACCAAATATCACCTTGTTCCATTGTTAATATAAAGTAAAATGTAGTTTTCTGCCATACAAACAATTATTTTCCATTAAACAATCAGCATTAGACTACTATTATATATATTTTAATATTTAAACACTTTATATTAGGAATGGAACAAGGTGGCATTTGGTAGTGGAGAAGCACATGTGACATTTGGGACGCTTTGTAAGGGGCACTATTGTTGTCACGATGCAGGATTCATGAGCATATCTTTGAGGAGCAATGCTGGCCTGGGCATGGTATAACAAAGGTAAAAATAGTGAAAGAACCGCTGCTATCAATCTCCCCTTGAGTCACAATGGATAAAGTAAGGACCCAAAAATAACACTGGTGCCAACGATGTCTGATTGGTTTTATATTAAGTTTATGGTGCTGATTAAGAATATGACTTCAGTTTTGACAGATTGGCTCTAGTTTGTGAGATATTTAATAATTAATTAATTATAGTAAAATTCTGGCTTCAAAAATTAGCTTTTATAGCATTGCAAGCCTACAAATTGAAATACAAAATAATTACCGTATTTTTCAGGTTATAAGACACACTTTTTCCCCCCCAGAATTTGGGAGGAAAAAGGGGATGCGTCTTATAATGCAAAGGTACGGTATTTTACCTGGGGACGGCATCGGCAGGGCGGGGTCACAGATTCAGGAGGTTGGCGGCAGCTGCGGCAGGAGTGGGGTGATGCTGAGGGCCCCGTCCTCTCAGAAGAAGTTGGTGTGGCGCCCCTGAGGGTTCGGTCGCTACAAGGGGGGATACTGCAGCCTGTCAGCAGGTGTAGTGTCTCCTCACCCAGGTAAGGAAGGTACACTGGTCAGGACCCTAATCTACATTCAACACTACACACACTCCTGACCTATGGGAGGCAGGTATGCACCATAGTGCTGCCTCAGCAGGATCACAAGTGAGGGGAACCAAAAGTAGGGGGAACCATGTAGTGGGTGAAGGGTAGAACACAGTTTTAGTTTGCACACATAATTTGCTATATAATAGCCAGCCATCTTGAGCACAAGGTTCTTGGTTCCGTTCTTTATTCTTAGTTCCTACTGATGGAGTGTAATCTTCACAGCTGGCAGCGGCCATGTGTTGGAGCCTGCAGCATGTTGTAGATGCACGGTCCTCGTGCTCTGACCTTGACACGAGGAGCGGGTATGAGTTAACAGTGCCTCTACCCCGGTCAAGTTCCCCAGCTCAAGAAGGTCGGGAGCTATAGTGAAACAGCTCCATAAGCAAAAGGATCCCAGGGAGCACGGACGGAGCGGCGTACGCCACCTGTACTCTCCATTCTGGCCTAGCCAGAGGGACTCCTGCTGCAAGGGGGGTACCGGCCCCCGATATCTGACTTTGCCACTTCACGTCTGTCAGAGAAGCCCGGAAGGCTACAGTGGATCCCGTCGCGGGATGGATGGAACAGCAATTGCCACCGTGCCCCCAAATCTGTGCATAGTCCAGAGGGAGACCCAGCCTTTCCACGTACACGGACAGGAGAGGTCAAAAGGGACAGTTTAGGAACACTCAGAGGGTCCCGATCGAAGTGACTGAATATCTTGGGTGCGCTGAGCCCTCATCTCTGGTGGCCGCAGAGCGCCGTGAGGAGCAGGGAGAAGCCTTGCCACTGCTTACCAAACCGTGAGTAAAGACCTGGAAGACTATCCCTAAGGCCTCCGGACTCTTATTATTACACCGCACCGCACAGTACCAGTACTTCCTCACTACTATCCCCACCTCTGCCCTGAGGCCCAGCTCCGCCTGTGGGGAGTTATAACATCTCAAGCTGCCATAACATCCAGCCTCAGAGGACTGCTAGCAGCGCTGGTGGCGTATCACCAGACACCGCAGGTGGTGTAGTCGATTGTAACCAATCAACCCTGATAGCCCATTACTTTCATGTGACGGCCCTGGGCACAGAACGGGTCCAGGCCACGACTGCCTCCCCAACATCTGACCCGGCTCCGAGTACCCCATTTCCCAGGGAGGGCTGTGAGCGTCACATTGGCAGTGATGGCAGCCGGAGGTGGCGCATGCGCAGATTGAGATCTTGGGAGACGAGAACTTGTCTCTCAAGATCTCGATCTGCACATGTGCCGCCTCCCACGGCCATCTTTCCGAAGCCCACTGCCGGGATATGTATGGGAGAGGGGACCTCCACTCACCACTGACTTCCTCTGAGGACGGGGCTTGCTGCATCACCCCGCTCCTGCCGCCGCCACCGCCGCAGTCCTCTTAAATCATGACCCTTCTGAGAGGACAGTGCCGGCAGTATCGCCCCACTCCTGCCACAGCCGATAACGACCTCTTGAAGCAGTAAACCTGGCTCCTGTGACCCCACTCCACCGCCACCACCCCCAGGTAAAAGGGATTATAATTCACACCATTTTATTTACAATTTTTTTTTCCTATTTTACACCCCAAAATTTGGGGTGCCTCTTATAATCCGGTGTGTCTATAATCCGAAAAATACATAATATGAGATATTTCATTACCTAAGACACTGTTAAAGAGTCATAAGACAGACCAAAAGTCCAAAAGCTATTGCATTTGTTATCACACACAAGTTGCATTGGGGGAATGAATTATTTTCATGGATGAATTATCTCAAAAACTAGAAAGAATTCAGGAAAAGTAATGGGATTTTTTAAATCAGCATCCTCAATATACCCTAAATTCATTCAAAAAATCTTAGCACCTTAAAAAAGAATGTTTTTTGTAGACCTGTGAATAGATAGATATTTGCAAAACCATGGTTCAGTCGACACCTATCTCTATCTCTTCCATATGTAATGAAGTGGGAGACTTCTGTAACTGAATGTACAGTGAAGCTGTAGTAAATTAACACCGCCATCTAGTGGCCAGAAATTATAAGAAGAGGAATGAAAGAATGTTAGAAGGAACTGAGCAGTGAAAGTATGTTGCAGGTAGGACGAAAAAGCAGATGGGCAAGGTCATGTGGCAATCTGTGTCACAGTTAGGAAATATAAATGCCCCTGAGGTCAGGGCAGAGGAGGTGTTATCGCCTGGACTTGTGACTGGTCTGACCTGCAGTGCTAGCTGAACTGACTTACAGCCACATCCAAAAGAGTTAAGAACAGCAGGACGAGATTTCTAGCCCAGACTAAGAAGAAGCCCGGTAAAGGCAGGAAGCTTACTTAAAGGAATGGACTATCTTGTCACCGGTTAATGGCAGGAGGCCTTCTTAAAGGTACGGACGGTCGTGAGAGTGGGAAGTGCAGGAAGCCTTCTTAAAGGGACGGGCATGTGAGCGGGAAGTGCAGGAAGCCTTAAAGAGACGGTCGTTTGAGTGGGAAGGGCAGGAAGCCTTCTTAAAGGGACAGTCATGTGAGCGGGAAGTGCAGGAAGCCTTGTTAAAGGGAAACGGATAATCCAGGTAGCGGTTGAAGGGATACGGACAATCGAGTGAGCGAAGATTCCGACGACCCGGTGAGCTGAAACCCGGAGACCTAAGCGATGATACGGAAAGGACCCAGTCTTTGATATACCACGCTAAGGTTCCAGTAGAAATATCATTTGCTATATTAGTTAGTTAATTTTGTGATTCAAAACTGTGTTTTAAAACAAAGATACTGTTTATGTATCCAGAATAATAACCCCCGGTATTATGAACTAGTTTAACATTTCTGGTAAATTAATAAACCTTTATACATTTCATTTCTGTTCATCTAAATTGTTTGTTGTAAATAAATTATCACTTGGTTCAAGTTACCATTGAATCTTCCAATGCTCGGCAGAGCGAACGCTCCTATATATATATGAAGGAGTCAGGAGAGATACCTGCTGAGTCCTATTATCTATCAGACAGCCATTGTCAGACTCTTCTGGCATAGCCGAGAGCAAAAGAATCGGCAGTTTTGAATAAGACATGCCAGATCCTTATGTCCCCTAACATCATCTGTCTGGGAAAATCAAGGAGGCCTCATACAAAGACCGTCGGCCAAGCCCGCTGATATCGGTAGGTTCGGCTGACATAAATGCCCCCACACACATTAGTTGGCTGTTGGCAGATTAATGCCTTAACCCCTTAAGGACGGAGCCAATTATGTACTTAATGACCAGGCCAATTTTTACCATTCTGACCACTGTCACTTTATGAGGAACACCGCCATCTGAAACGCTACAACCGAGCCCCCTGATTTTGTTTCTTCGTGAAATATTGTACTTCATGATAGTTGTAAAATTTCTTTGATATAACTTGCGTTTATTTCTGAAAAAAATCAGAAATTTGGCGAAAATTTCACAATTTTCAAACTTTGACTTTTCATACCCTTAAATCAGAGAGATATTCCATACAAAATAGTTAATAAATAACATTTCCCACATGTCTACTTTACATCAGCACAATTTTGGAACTAAAATGTTTTTTTGTTAGGAAATTATAAGGGTTAAAAGTTGACCAGTGATTTCTCATTTTTCCAACAAAATTTACAAAACCATTTTTTTTAGGGACCACATCACGTTTGAAGTGACTTTGAGGGGTCTATATGACAGAAAATACCCAAAAGTGACACCATTCTAAAAACTTCACCCATTATGGTGTTCAAAACCACATTCAAGAAGTTTATTAACCCTTCACGTGCTTCACAGGAACTTAAGCAATGTGGAAGGAAAAAAATGAACATTTAACTTTTTTTCCAAAAAATGTACTCCAAACCCAAACTTTTTTATTTTCACAAGCGTAACATAAGAAAATGGACCCCACAATTTTACCCACTTTCTTACAAGCGCAGCGATACCCCACATGTAGTCAAAAAGTTCTGTTTGGACAAATGGCAGAGCTCAGAGCGGAAGGAGCAATATTTGAATTTTGGAATATAAATTTGGCTGAAACAGACGGCGTGCACCATGTCCCATTTGCGGGGCCTATAAGGTGCCTAAACAGTGGAAACTCCCCACAAGTGACCCCATTTTGGAAACTAGACCCCTCAAGGATTTTATCCATGGGTATAGTGAGCATTTTGAACCCACACGTACGACACAGAATTTGATAACATTACGTCATCATGTTGAAAAAGTTCATTTTTTTCACAAAAATCTTGCATTAGCCCCAAATATTTCTCACTTTTTCCAGAGGTAACACCAAAAAGTGGACCCCACAATTTGTTACCCACTTTCTTATGAGCGTGGCAATACCCCACATGTAGTCAAAAAGTTCTGTTTGGACAAATGGCAGAGCTCAGAGCGGAAGGAGCAATATTTGAATTTTGGAACACAAATTTGGCTCTATTTTGAATAGATTGTCATATTTGCAGAGCCTGTGTGGTCCAAGAGCAAGAGAAATCCCCCATAAATTTATTTTTTGTAAATTATACCCTGTAATGTATATATCTAGTGAGGTAGTGACTAGTTTGATACCACCATTTTTATGCAGCTTATGCAACACAAGTTTGAACATTTACAATTTGCATTTTTTTCAGTCTCTTTTTAGAAATCTTTTTTGTACATTCTGAGGAACACACCTCAAATTGTATTGCACTAGTTTTTCAGTGTTGGAAAGTACATCCAATAAGCCACCAATGTGAGCACTGGACACATGGCTGTGCCTATAATAGATGGCGCACCATTTGATCTTTAGGGTAAAATTGATGGAATTCCAGGACCCATTCAAAGCTTAGAGATATTGAGCTACCAAACAAGAAAATCCTTCTAGGAATTATTACTCACAGAGGGACGCATGCCCCTAAAAATGCATTTGCTGATTATAAAACTTGGTTTTGCTAACAAAACAGTTGTCCCACAATTGCGTATATTATAGCAGGAAGAATAAACTGTTCTGGAGTGAAGGGCAAAATGTGCAGGAAAATGCGGCCGACTATGTGGCAAACTTGAGTTTGTCCCTAAGAAGAAAGAATAACAGCAGGGCTGTAGTGACGGAGACTTTCAGAGACTGGTTGTACAACGTCCATTTAACTCCATCAATCCCTATATGAGAGACGAATGTGCCAATAGACGTGGTACACCATAGCACGCTCCCGCCTGCCAAGGTAGGAACCGCTATATGTACAAAACAACCAATCCCCTACAGAATCCTAAAAGTATTGTCTGGCAAAAGAGGTTCGGCAAGAACCATGCAGTTAAGCCCATAGTGTAGAAGTACGGAACAGCCTCACTATTCGAGATCCTCCAATAAAATGATCGTGCCCGTATCACCAATATAAATATATAAGTAATATAAGTGGAAACAAAAGTTTTGTGTAGCAAGATATAGTCATAGAAATAGTCAAACTAAGATAAATAGTCAAAAATGTTTATGTGAGTAATCAAGTCCGAGGATTTGTCTGATTAGTAGTTTGGTATGTGATTGATCAAGTCCTGGAATTGTTAGATGACCTGACTATTTTCAAGAACATTTGTGGGGTCCACATTCTGGGGTACACAGAAGTGGGCATGTGGACAAGAATTTGTCTGATTAGTTGTTTGGTATGTGATTGATCAAGTCCTGGAATTAATTGTGAAATGGGGTAAAATGTGATTTACTGATGAAAATATTCTCTGCATTACTTCCATAAAAATTACTCTAAGGGGCCCACTAAACAGAAAATATTAATTATTTGAAAAAAAACAACAAACTAATAATAAGATGTGTGATAAGTCTCAAAACAGGGGTAGATACAAAGGCCTGGTTTGGATGGGCACGTGGGGCAACAGTACCGGGAATCACTTCTTCTACCATGCTTACTGCAAACTCGACATCGTTTTTGGGGATACTTTTTGGTGGGATTGGCAGGGACGGGGAAAATAAAGTGACGCTATGCGAGTCTCCGGACATCCACGGACTCGAAGGCTTCCTCCTGTGCCGTTGACTCAAATATGAGGCACTCCACAATTTTCTTCTGGCTTTGGAGAAATGTGAGTGGTCCTTGTTTTGTTTTTTTTTTATAGTGGACGAAGCCATTGTAAGTGGCAATCTGAATGAGATTGCCACCTTTTTGTACCAGGCCCTGGTCTTTCACTTCACCAGATATGGTTGAAGCACCTGGTCCGACAAGTCAATGCCTCCTATATATTTGTTATAGTCGATGACGCAGACCGGTTTCTCCTTGTCCCTGGAGGCCCCCCTGTCTCTGACCGTCACAGTGGTGTCCTCATGCAGTGTGGTAAGCATGTAGACGTCCTTCCTGTCACACCACTTCACTGCAAGAAGGTGGTCACTTGCAAGTGAAAATGACGACCCCTTCTCCAAATGTCTGGACACCAACTGTGACGGAAACCCCACTCTGTTTTTCCTGAGTGTCCCACAGGCCCCTGTATTTCCAGCGTGGAGGGATTGGTATAGGGGGATGCTCGTTTAGTAGTTGTCGGTATACACGTGGTACCCTTGATGGAGGAAGGGCGTCATTAACTCCCACACAATTTTTCCTGGGATGACAATTGTCTGGGTACAGTTTTGGGGGCTAATTTCGTGGTTCCTACATTCATATATCATGAAGGTGGATGTGTAGCCTGGAAATTAGGGGTCTCAATTTGTTCAGTCGATCGTAGTTTGGGTCAGTTCTTGGGGGGGCTTGGGAATTGTCACTGAAATGTAAAAACCTCATCAGAGATTCGTAGCGGGCTCGAGACATGACAGTTGCAAATACAGGGGTGGTGTGGATGGATTTTGTGGCCCAGTAGGAGTGGAGTGTCTGTTTCTTTACTAATCCCATGTTCAGGGAAAGGCCCAAAAAATTTTTTATTTCAGGGACATTTGTGGGGATGCAGGAACGGGAATGGAAGGATGTGGGATTTTGGGAGATATACCGACGGACATATAGATTGGTCTGATGGACAATCAATTTTAGAACTTCAGGGGTAATGAAAATTTGAAAAAATTCAAAGGGGGTAAAATTAGTGACGTTTAATGTTATTCCAAGGGCTGCTAAGAAAGGGGGAATTTGAGGGGAAAATGAACCGTCATGATACCACAACGGTGGGGGGACTGCGGCACTTGGTCCTGCCTCTGAAGCTTCAGCAGTGACGACCGACTCCGCTACCATCGGGCTGTGGGATCCCGTGGAGGAAGAGTCGTCGTCACTCTCCGAAAACTGCGCTGCTTCAGAGGCAGGTTTCACTGCCGAAGCAAAGCAGAGCGTACGCCTGCTCCGCGCAAAATGTTCTGTGGGCCATTGCTCGATTTTATTTGCCTGCCTAACAAAAAAACTAACCCTAATCTAACGCTACAAGCCCTAAACCTAATCTAACACTAGTATTATTTTTTTTGCACGGTAACGCTAACGCTTACTGTAACGCTAACCACAAAAAAAATATACCACTTCACTGCAAGAAGGTGGTCACTTGCAAGTGAAAATGACGACCCCTTCTCCAAATGTCCGGACACCAACTGTGACGGAAACCCCACTCTGTTTTTCCTGAGTGTCCCACAGGCCCCTGTATTTCCAGCGTGGAGGGATTGGTATAGGGGGATGCTCGTTTAGTAGTTGTCGGTATACACGTGGTACCCTTGATGGAGGAAGGGCGTCATTAACTCCCACACAATTTTTCCTGGGATGACAATTGTCTGGGTACAGTTTTGGGGGCTAATTTCGTGGTTCCTACATTCATATATCATGAAGGTGGATGTGTAGCCTGGAAATTAGGGGTCTCAATTTGTTCAGTCGATCGTAGTTTGGGTCAGTTCTTGGGGGGGCTTGGGAATTGTCACTGAAATGTAAAAACCTCATCAGAGATTCGTAGCGGGCTCGAGACATGACAGTTGCAAATACAGGGGTGGTGTGGATGGATTTTGTGGCCCAGTAGGAGTGGAGTGTCTGTTTCTTTACTAATCCCATGTTCAGGGAAAGGCCCAAAAAATTTTTTATTTCAGGGACATTTGTGGGGATGCAGGAACGGGAATGGAAGGATGTGGGATTTTGGGAGATATACCGACGGACATATAGATTGGTCTGATGGACAATCAATTTTAGAACTTCAGGGGTAATGAAAATTTGAAAAAATTCAAAGGGGGTAAAATTAGTGACGTTTAATGTTATTCCAAGGGCTGCTAAGAAAGGGGGAATTTGAGGGGAAAATGAACCGTCATGATACCACAACGGTGGGGGGACTGCGGCACTTGGTCCTGCCTCTGAAGCTTCAGCAGTGACGACCGACTCCGCTACCATCGGGCTGTGGGATCCCGTGGAGGAAGAGTCGTCGTCACTCTCCGAAAACTGCGCTGCTTCAGAGGCAGGTTTCACTGCCGAAGCAAAGCAGAGCGTACGCCTGCTCCGCGCAAAATGTTCTGTGGGCCATTGCTCGATTTTATTTGCCTGCCTAACAAAAAAACTAACCCTAATCTAACGCTACAAGCCCTAAACCTAATCTAACACTAGTATTATTTTTTTTGCACGGTAACGCTAACGCTTACTGTAACGCTAACCACAAAAAAAATATATAAAAAAAAAATGTAACTAGACACGGGGGATGACACAGAAGGGGGGGGGGGTGTTCAGTAAGGTTTGGGGTGCGGACACGGAGGTAGATAGTGTGAAAAAAAGTTTAAAAAAAAATCACCTGACAGGGCAGCACTCGGACGTAGTATATCTCTCTTCTCTCCCAGAACTACAAGGAGGGAAGAGAGATGTACAGCTCCAAATGCTGCCATATTTACTAATATGGGGGCTTTTGATCACTGCAATAGGGTCTATCACAGTGCTCAAAAGCCAGCAGCCAATGAGAAAAATTCTCAGCAGTTGTTGAGTGCATGGAGGCAGATCTGGGCGGGCGCACTACGAATGCCCCGTCATTTTCTTTCTGCAGGAGAAGGAGGGGTGCCGGGGGGATCACCGATCCGGTACCTAAAGGTACCATGGGGTGCCGGGGGATCACCGATCTGGTACCTAAAGGTACCGTGGGGTGCTCGGGGGACCCCATTTCTGTCTTCTCTGATATGTTAGATCATATCAGAGGATACAGAAATGGATTTTAAATCTGACTTTTTTGTGTATGTGATCGCCGTTAAAGAGTTAATAACGGCGATCACATGACTCTACACCAGGAAAAAAAAAAAATGGTCCTGATCATGTTCTCTGGGGTCTCAGCTACCCTCGATAGCTGAAACCCCGGAGAAGTTCCGACGCTGGGGAGCGCTACACTATTATTCCTCAGCGTCGCATTTTCACGGCGCTGAGAAATAAGTACCCTTAACGACCGCCGTGAAAATACGTCGGATGACAGCCATCTTGCTGTCTCTACCATACACAGGAATGCTCGTTCGGCCGAGTGTTCCTGTGTTCTCTATCAGATATCTCCGCCAGCGGCTTATCTCTGGCAAAACAATGTGATTGTCAGTCTGAAATTGGACATGCCCAATCAACATTTCCCCCAACAATCAGCTGGCTGGCACCCCCATACACATTAGAGTGTTGGCCAATCTCATTGATATTAATGGGTGTAACATTAGCCAAATGTTTATGAGGGCTTTAGTCTCATATGTCTGGAGGCCTTAAAGGGGTTTTCCACCACTCAGACAACTCAATCCTCAGGTTTCCCCCTTGTAAAATAATAACATTTATACTCACCTACGGTGCTGGTGCCATTCCAGTGGTGTTGGCACTGGCTCTCTCGGGGATCTCGTAACATTGTTATAGCACACTATCCCTGCTGCCAGACATTGTTATGTAACACTATCCCTGTGGTCAATCAGCATTGGCTTCACTCTTCCTACCTTCTGACAAATCACATGCATCTGGAGGAAGTGGAACGCTGCAGCTGCAGCTCTCATCTCTCACTCTAAGTAAAAATGCCATAAAGAAAATCTGTGATAAAAATAACTTTTATGACGTAGAAAATTAAAACGGCGATCACGTTACTAATAACCTGTCTTGCCCTAAGCACAGCCCTGGGGCAGCACAAACACTAGTCCTGCTCTATAATACACAAAAGGACAACACAACTAACCAAGAATGGCACAATATATTACACCAGGTAATTCATTAATCTTCAATGTAAGACTCTCTCAAAAAAACAATGAAAAACCACTCAATCATTTTAAAATTATTCATTTAATAAATTTATATAAAAAAAAATTACACATATAAATAAAAAAAAACATAATTACAGGAAGACAGACTAGGGATATATAGTAAATACCCAATAGTTCATTTGTTGTGAGGCATAGCGAAAGCCATCTGGCGAAACGGCGTTGGAGGTGGTGGGGCCTAGCCATATGGTATTTATATTGAAGTTATTCCCTTCTATGTGTTTAATTGAGCACCTTTAATGCATTTTTTAGCACTCTAATATATATATATATATATATATATATATATATATCCACTGTGATTTGATTTATTTATTTCTGGGCTGCTATTATATTGTATCTGTTTGCACTATGCCCCTTAACACATAGTTTGGATCTGCTATTTATATTTCTCCCTACATTCATCTATGCCTCACAACAAATGAACTATTGGGTATTTACTATATATCCCTAGTCTGTCTTCCTGTAATTATGTTTTTTGATTTATATGTGTAAATTCTTTTTAGATAAATTTATTAAATTAATAATTTTAAAATGATTGAGTGTTTTTTCACTGTTTTTTTGAGAGAGTAAGGCTATGTGCCCACGATGCAGAAATGCTCCGGATTTTTCCTGAGCGTTTCTGCATCTCCCCTGGCAGAAAAAACGCATGCGGATTGTACATGAGGATTGTACATGCGGATTGTACATGCGGATTGTACATGCATTTTTCCTGCCAGGGACATGCGGAAGTGAAGCGTTCTTCACAGGCATTTCCGCATGCGGGTTGTCAAGCGCTTTTCAAGCGATTTTAGCATCACTTAGAAAGTGCTTGACAACTTGGTCACACTATATAAATCCATGCAAACGGCATGGATTTATATAGTGTGACCGTAAAAAAATGTCAAAAAATAAAAAAATAAATCTATACTTATCTTCCGATGGCCCCCGCAGTCTTGCTTCCCTCCGTCCTGGCTGCCGGCACATCGCGGTACACTGAAGGACCTGCCGATGTCAGCATCGCGTGACCCGTCACATCACTATGACGTCAGCGCAGTCCTTCAGTCCATCGCGATCTGCCGGCATGGGAGGACGAGCGCACCAGGGGCCGCCAGAAGGTAAATATAACATATATTTTTTATTTTATTCTTTTTTTTACAGGTACTATGGTACCTGGGTCTGGATGAGAGTCTCCTGTCCTCCACACCCGGGTACCATTCGCACATTGGAACGCATGGAATGCGCATCTACATATACAGTGATGCGGAATCCATGCGTTCCAATGCAAGTCAATGGCGGCGAAAACGCAGCGCTTCCGCAAAATAATTGGTAGTGCTGCGTTTTTCTCCGCAATGATAATCCGCAGCGGAAATTTCCACAGCATGTGCACAGCACTTGCGGATTATCATTGGGGAACATGGCAGGCCTTCTACCATGCGTTTTTTAAGCGTTTCTGCAGCGTTTTTGCCGCTGCGGAAACGCTTAAAAAACGCATCGTGGGCTCACAGCCTAATACACAAAAGGAGACAGACAAAGGTAAAAGAAAACCGCAATCACTCTCAGTGCACCCAGAAAAAGGAATGGTATATAATGGGAGAGGAAGTTAGAGGCAAACCAAAAAGGGAGATAAGGAGAAGGATAACACCAAACAAACTTCCAAACAGCAATCTTCAGAGACAACTCGTAAATGTTTCTCTTTCCCAAACCAACTCCAAGGTATAGTAAGCTATAACTGGCAACTACTCAAGCTAAGAGGTGAGCATTTATACCAGAGGGGAGTGGGGAAATCAGAACAGCTGATATAACTCAGGAAGGAAAGCTCTAGAAGACAAACATAACTGTTTATGTGGCACCCTGCTGTTCACAGGTACCACAGGACCCAAAAGGGTGCATGGATGGACTTCTCCACAAGAGGCCCTCATTACATAAAAACACCTCCACCCTTCCACCTCATACGACCAGAGGGAGTCCTGATAGGGATATATATATGGAGGGTGGAGCCAGGCAGTTCAGTCAGAGAGGAAGTCAGAGAGTGTGCTGCCACTGAGAGCAGTGAAGACGCAGCACGTCTGCTGCTGTATTGAGGGCCCCGAGTGTGGCCGGAGGCAAAGAGGAGAGGAGAGAGGAGTTGAGGGGGCCGAGGAGCATCATAGGCTCACCCCAAGACACAAACCGGACACCGGGTCCGCGCCTACAGGGTCCTTTATACCCAGTAGGGATCAGCAGCATACCAGGAGGACTACAAGTCCCTGGTCGACCTGAAGCTAAAACCTTGACAGGACTAGGAACCACGAAGGCCCCGGCGTCCAGGGATAGTGGTTGCCAGAAAAAGGTTCTACTACCAAGCGACAGGTGAAGGAACAGCACGACACAGAAGCTAGGCCCAGTTGCAGGATGGCCAGGAGCTTAGAGAGAGGGAGACACGGACCAGGAGGCCTTATACCCGCTCACTGGGGAGAAGTCCTGAGGTGCACCCTTCCTACCGAGTACCCTGGACCGTACCTGACATCCGCACCAGTAAAGGTACTGAAGTGAATCCCCTGTCTCTGTCAGTTACTCCTGCTGCGCCATCTCTCCTGCACTGCAAGCCCCAGCATCACCACCATTTGCACCTACACTACCCCGGGGGACCGCTCCGCCTGTGGGGAGCAGAAACACATCCCAGCTGCCATCCCATCACCCCCCGGAGGTCTGCAGCAGCGCCGGTAACCATTACCGGAAACCACAGGTGGCGTCACGAGACAAACTGTACACTAAAACCCCTTTTTACAGAGAGACCCAGAGTATGGGCCCGGGAGCCGACTGCCGTGACCTCCTAAACAAGGTAAAAGGCCCGGGTACCGAGTCCCTTATATTCCCCTGGGTGACACATCTCTTTCCTGGCGTCACAAACAGGATTTCGTGCCCGTTATCACCGGGTACTGTGTGCCGTATTTGAACTGTGTTTTAACTGTGGTGGACATCGCCGCCATTACCGCGTCGCCGCGTGGGAAGAAGAGGGGCGTAACCGCGGGAACCAAAGAGGCGTGACCGTAGGAAGCGCGCGAATCTCAAGCCCCGCCTCACGCTCTGACGCAGCACCAGGAAGCGTCAGGTCCTGGAAGGAGACCGTCGTCTGTGGAGCTGCGGCCTACCTGATTAAAGTAAAGGAGGTAGGCTACGGTTCACTAGGGGGGCGCAACCATGGCCGACGACCAGCAAAACACCGGAGCACCGGTTAACACTCCTGATGCTCAACTCGCGCCCGGCGCTGCTCAGGCCGGAGCGGCCGCCCCACCAGCAGGGGTCGTGACTCCGTTGATACCCATGGCCCTGCCGTATATCCCTGGAGCAAAATGGCTTCCCCAGTATGACGGCAAACCAGACACCCTGTCTGGATTCAAAAGGAAAATATGCGGAGTATTGGACATGTATTCAATGACTGGTAAGCAGAGAGCCGCTGTTGTGCTGGGACAATTGATTGGTGCCGCAGAGCGGGAAGTTGAAACCTGGCCAGCCGCAGACCAGGAATCAGTATCCATTATCTTTAAGAGACTGCAAACTGTCTTTGAAAGCCACACTGAGACAGATCTCCGGATGAGGTTCTACCACTGTACCCAGAAACCTGAGGACAGTATCCGGGACTATGCCTGGCGCTTACAGGAAGCCCTGCGGGCCCTGAAACAGGTTAGTCCAGCCAGCATACATGGTGAGGACAAAATGCTGACAGAACAGTTCATCCGGGGGTTGAGGTCCCAGGAGGAGAGCAGAACCGTACGGTGGTGGGCCTTAGATCATCCAAATGCCACCTTTGACGCCCTGAAGTACATGGCTATTAAGGGTCTGCAGCCCCTGGAACCAACAGATACTGCTATCCAGCGTTACCAGGGTGGGGCCACCCCAGTGCCCGCAGCACCCACTGCTCCTTCATTAACGGCTGAAACAAAGATGCAAACAGTGCCCCCTAGTGAGCTGGACAGCCTGCGCTCTGAAGTGCGTCAGCTACGTAAAACCCTGACCACTGTCCTGAGCACCCTGCAGCTACAGACGGAGCCCGAGCAGGAAGGAAGGATCCTACTCGCCGACAGTCCTGAGGATGTCCCCTGGATGAGGAGAAGGAAGAGGACAACGCCACCCCGTAGGAGGACAACGCCACCCCGTGGTAGGACCAACGACCAACGTCGCCCTCCAGGAGACTTCATCTGCTACCGTTGCCACAAGGCAGGCCACACCGCGCGGGACTGTCCTTTAAACGGGCAAACCCTGGGGCCAAGGGCCGACACCCAGGAGTAAATCAACCAGGCCCATCAAGCTGGTACGACCGGTTTGTAGGAGGAAGGCCTTTCCTGTCCATCGTGCTGGACGGCATAGCAACACCTGCATTACTGGACACAGGCTCACAGGTAACCATCATACCTGATGTCCTCTACAAAAGGTACTGGTCCAAAGATGAACTCCACCCGCCTGCCCCGAACCTCTCTGTTTATGCCTCTAACGGTCTTCCTCTTAACCTAGTAGGGGTTAAGGACGTGACAGTGAAGGTGGGGAGTGTGGAACTAAAGGACCAAGGACTAATTGTCATAGAATCTAATCCTGGTGATACCAATCCGTATATGATACTTGGTACAAATATTGTTGGTAACTGTTTGGGAGAAGTGTTGTTTTTACTCCAACAGATTGCTGACACTGCCAAACCAGGGCAGAGGAAGTTGCTCCAGAAAGAAATTCGAGCCCTCCTGTACCAGCAACAGGTAAAGTTAACAGGTGGTGAGATTGGTAATGTACGGGTGACAGACCAGATACCCATTGTGATTCCCCCAATGAGTGAGATGCTTATTTGGTGTAGAGCAGCAATAGGTCTCAAGGGACAGAACTACCAGGCGGTAGTGGAGCCCACTAGCTCAGAGCACAGACCTACACTCCTAACTGCTAGAGGGGTAGTTGACGTACGCAATGGGAGGGTACCTGTACGTCTCCTAAATTGTGGGGAGGAGGAAGTCAGATTGCCAAGGTACGCCACTGTTGCCAGATTGTATACTGTGAATAATGATGCCATACACACAGTGGAATCCTTGACCCCACCAGATACAGTGGAGGACAATGACTCCGAAGCTCAGCTGGAGGATTGGTGTCAACAGCTCCATGTTGGGACTGACGCCACCCCTGTCCATCAGAAACACGGTGTTTACAGAGTGGTTCAGGAATATGAACAAGTGTTTAGTAAACACCCACTTGATTTTGGAAGGGTTAAAGGGGTACAACATCACATACCCACCGGTAACCATCCACCCATTAAGGAGCGTTACAGACCCATACCACCAGCACATTACCAAAAAGCCAAGGAAATGTTGCATGACATGAAAAAGGCAGGGGTAGTAAAGGATAGCTGTAGCCCCTGGGCAGCTCCCCTGGTCCTGGTCAGAAAGAAGGCCGGTAGCATGAGGATGTGTGTAGATTATAGACAAATTAATCGAATAACACGTAAAGATGCATACCCTTTGCCCCGTATAGAGGAATCCCTGGCTGCACTAAAATCTGCCAATTACTTCCGTACATTGGATCTCACTAGCGGGTACTGGCAAGTCTCTGTTGCTGAGGAAGATCGGGAGAAGACAGCCTTCACCACCACGATGGGATTATGTGAGTTCAACAGTATGCCATTTGGGCTCTGCAACACTCCCGGAACGTTCCAGAGGCTAATGGAGTGTTGCTTAGGACACCGGAACTTTGAGACAGTGCTGCTGTACCTGGATGACGTTATCGTGTACTCGAGGACATATGAAGACCATCTGAAGCACCTGGCGGAGGTATTTGAAGCATTGTCCCGGTATGGGATGAAACTAAAACCTTCTAAATGCCACTTGCTCAACCAGAAGTTTCAGTACCTGGGACACGTAGTCAGCTCAGAGGGAGTAGCACCCGACCCGGAGAAGGTCACTGCCATCCAGAAGTGGCCTGAACCGAAAAACATCAAGGAAGTACGGCAATTCCTGGGACTGGTCGGGTACTACAGGAGGTTCATAAAGGACTATACCAAAAAGGTAGCACCTCTACAAGATCTCCTGGTAGGACAGTCCAAGAGAGGTAAAAGTCCCCCATTCCAGTGGGGCAAAGAACAGGCTGAATCCTTTGCAGCAATGAAGGAAGTCCTAACCAGTGAAGAAATCCTGGCTTACCCTGACTACAACCAGCCTTTCTTGTTGTACACCGACGCCAGCAACGAGGGACTGGGAGCTGTGTTGTCCCAGAAGCAAAACGGCAGAGAAAAGGTAATTGCGTATGCCAGTAGGAAGCTCGCACTACTGAGAGGAACCCGGAGAATTACAGTTCCTTCAAGCTGGAGTTCCTGGCCTTGGTCTGGGCTATCACTGAAAGATTCAAGCATTACCTAGCCTCAACTAAGTTCACAGCCTTTACCGACAATAATCCCTTGACACACCTGGAGACAGCCAGGTTGGGAGCCATGGAACAGCGTTCGGTGGCCAGACTGTCGAATTATCAGTTCACAATCAAGTACCGGGCAGGTCACAAGAATACCAATGCTGATGCCTTGTCGAGAATGCCCCACCAGTCGGACCCCGAGGAAGAAGTGGATGATCTCGAAGAAATTGAACTACCTGCTTTCCACAGAAGCGGAGTGGTCCACGAGCAACATGCCTCCAGAAGATGTCATGGTAGGACGCCAAACCCTCTACCTCATCACAGCTGGAAGGAGACCCAGGATAGTGACCCGGTTGTCAGCCTCATCAAAAGACTGATAACCCAAGAAGGTTCTCACCTGGAGAAGGATGCTCCTCCACAAGCCAAACACCTGTGGAATGAGAGAAGCCGGCTGTTCATTTACAGAGAGAAGCTGTGCAGAAGGTATGTCAACCCCAAGACCCATGAAATGGTGTGTCAGATTGTTGTACCTAGGACAGATATCCAGATGGTGTTAGAGGCCTACCACGATCAAGTAGGTCACTTTGGCTGGAAGAAGCTGGAAAACCCTGCTGAAGGACCGGTTCTATTGGTTTGGAATGCAGAGTTCCATAGAGAGGTGGTGCCGGAATTGTGGGCCCTGTAGCCTCAGAAGGAAAGACTACGGCAGCCAGAAAGCACCCTTGCAGTCCATCAAAACAACCCAACCCCTGGAGATTGTCACTCTGGATCACGTCAAACTGTCACCCAGCAGATCAGGCTACTCCTATGCCCTGACCATGGTGGATCACTATTCCCAGTTCCTGGTGGTAGCCCCTGTCAAGGACCTGACAGCGGAAACTGCGGCAAGAACATTCCAAGCCTACTTCTGCAGACCCCATGGATATCCGGAAAAGGTGCTCACAGATCAAGGCCCTGCTTTCGAAGCTGAGCTATTCAAGGAATTCTACCACCTGTATGGATGCAAGAAGATCTGGACTACGCCATATCATCCGCAGACCAACGGTATGTGCGAGAAAATGAACAACATCGTTATAGACCGGTTGAAAACCCTCCCCTTAGAAGAAAGGAACCAGTGGCCAGAAAAGCTACCTGACCTAGTGGACCTGTATAACCACATACCCGTGAGTTCTACAAATTGTACCCCAGCGTACCTCATGAGAGCAAGACCTGGAAAATTGCCCATGGACCTGGAACTCGGAGTGGTAGAACCTGTTGCAGATATGTCCACTGAAGATTGGGACACAAGTCGGCAAGAGCATTACAGGAAGGTACAGGCCTGTGTCGAAGACAGTCTAAACAAGGTGAGGAAAAGACAGGAAGAGCAGTACAATAAACATGCACCAGCAGAACCCTTGGCACCTGGAGAGATAGTGCTAAAGCGGAAAAGAAGAGGTCACAAGCTCGATGACCAGTGGGAAAGAGAGCCCTACACTGTGCTAAACTCCAGATTTGACAACAGTAAAACATGCCTGATTAGTAAGGATGGAGGTAAGACAACCGCAACAGTCTCAAGAGACCACTTGAAAGTGTGCCCAGGTCTACTGAAGACAACGGAGGAAAAAGTACCTCCTATAGCACCAGAAGAACCCAAGGAAGATGTGCTTCACACAGTTCTAGGAGATTTCCCTGCGGACTTGCCTCAACTTGATGGAGCAGTGATTATACCAGTAATACACTTCTATCAACCACAAGAAGAACCTGTGAGCGCCCTAGAGGAACCTGCTCAGGAACAGAAAGACTCCCCAGTCAGAGGAGGATCACCCGTTGAAGCAGAGCCTGAAGGCCCAGTAATCAGTGCACTTGCGAGTCCCATAGAGAGATTGAGGCAGTTTTATAATCTACCAGCATGTAGACCTGATAGGTTAGCAGAGAGTGTATGCACAGACACCAGTATCACCCCAGTGCTACGAAGGTCCACACGCAGCACACAAGGACAAATCCCTGCCAGGTTTAGGGAATAAGCACAAAGTGCCTACATTATAAATAGTTACCCAGTTGGGTATTGTCTATTGTTTATTGTGTAAACTGAAATTAATGTGTGCATTTAGTTACCCGTCAGGGTACAAAGACTTGTAGGCTGAGGACTGTGAGCAGCCAAAAACTGTCCCTGTAAATAGTTGCACTCATCAAAAGTGCCCCCTTATTTGACAACTGAACAAAAACCCGTTTAGCATGGCCGAAGACGTGGTCCAACACCTGGATCACTTATGCCCTGTAGCCACGCCCAGGGCCTACGTTGAGGGTTTTCAGGCGGTTCCCTCATGTTACTCATTTTGCACTTTCATCGGTGAAATGGACACCGGGTTACGGGACTTACTGTAACTTTATTATTGTTATTGCTATAATTATTGTTATTGTTGTAACCTGTTACAAAATGCTTCAGTCCAGGAGTACTGAATTGTACTAGGGGGGAATGTGGCACCCTGCTGTTCACAGGTACCACAGGACCCAAAAGGGTGCATGGATGGACTTCTCCACAAGAGGCCCTCATTACATGCAGACACCTCCACCCTTCCACCTCATACCACCAGAGGGAGCCCTGATAGGGATATATATATGGAGGGTGGAGCCAGGTAGTTCAGTCAGAGAGGAAGTCAGAGAGTGTGCTGCCACTGAGAGCAGCGTAGACGCAGCACGTCTGTTGCTGTATTGAGGGCCCTAAGTGTGGCCGGAGGAGAGGAGAGAGGAGATGAGGGGGCAGAGGAGCATCATAGGCTCACCCCAAGACACAAACCGGACACCGGGTCCGCGCCTACAGGGTCCTTTATACCCAGTAGGGATCACCGGCATACCAGGAGGACTACAAGTCCCTGGTCGACATGAAGCTAAACCCTTGACAGGACTAGGAACCACGAAGGCCCCTGCGTCCAGGGATAGTAGTTGCCAGAAAAAGGTCCTACTACCAAGCGACAGGTGAAGTAATAGCACAACACAGAAGCTAGGCCCAGTTGCAGGATGGCCAGGAGCTTAGAGAGAGGGAGACACAGACCAGGAGGCCTTATACCCGCTCACTGGGGAGAAGTCCTGAAGTGCACCCTTCCTACCGAGTACCCTGGACCGTACCTGACATCCGCACCAGTAAAGGTACTGAAGTGAATCCCCTGTCTCTGTCAGTTACTCCTTCTGCGCCATCTCTCCTGCACTGCAAGCCCCAGCATCACCACCATTTGCACCTACACTGCCCTGGGGGCCCGCTCCGCCTCTGGGGAGCAGAAACATCCCAGCTGCCATCCCATCACCCCCCGGAGGTCTGCAGCAGCGCCGGTAACCATTACCGGAAACCACAGGTGGCGTCACGAGATAAACTGTACACTAAAACCCCTTTTTAAAGAGAGACCCAGAGTACGGGCCCGGGAGCCGACTGCCGTGACCTCCTAAACAAGGTAAAAGGCCTGGGTACCGAGTCCCCTATATTCCCCTGGGTGACACATTTAACTCTTGCAACAACAGAGCAAGGGAAATCTGCACAGCTTAACCCTTGCAACACCAGAACAATGGAAATCTGCACAGCTAATTGGAAGGCAAAGCAGATCCATCCAGAGCAGGTACACGTGTAGCCAGACGCCGTGATCTTCTGTCCCCTCTCTGTCGCGGTATCTCTGTGACACAATCCCATTAATATACTCTGTTAGTTGTTTGCCAGGGATTCTGACAGCAGGACCAAATGCAATCAGTTGATTGTCCTGACAACTTCTTTAGCCGCTTGCGGACCGCCCATAGACTTTAAGCATCTTTCTGGTACTGCTCCTACTCTGCAGTGGTATTCTAAAACGCCACTGCAAAGTAGCACAACTACATACGATCGTGTAGCTATGGAAGAGACAGCCGGAGTCCCCATAGAGAAGGTGTAGACAGTTTATTACTGTCTGTGACTTCTCCATCACTGTATACAAAGCGCTAAACAAGCGCTGTGCACACACAGTAATAGCAAGTGCTTTCAGCGCTCCCTCCTCCAAACACAGCGGTCATGTGATCGCTGTTTATAGGAAGGGAGCAGGAGCAGCTGGGTCATAGGAGACTCATACAACTCTGAAATGCAAGCAGGAGGCTGAATTTCCTTTTAACTGGAGCTAATATAACAGCCTCAGTTCCAAGGAAAATTAGATGAAAATACAAGTATGTCAATATTTAAATGTCCCCCAATGTCTTTTATGGCCTTATGGGTTGCACAATATGTAAAAAAATGAAAAATAAATAAAGAAAAAAATAATAGGTAAATAAATTAATAATTAAAAATAAATGCCACTGTCCATCCCAATTGCAGTTACTACCCCGGTCCCCATTAAAAAAGTCCAATATATAAAAATATTTGTTCCACAATGGGGAAAAAAATTTTAAAGCACCACTCCAGCAGTTTGGTTTTTTTATTGCAGCGTTGGAGTGGTACTACTAATCTAAGTTTCCTGTCCCTAGTAACATACTCACCAACCGCAGTCTTCATCTTTTATCAGCACCACACTGGTTGTCTTCTGCAGGTTGGGACTTGACAGATAGCTCTAGTGTTTGCTGGGCGATCCAAAAGTTAAAACTCAATGTTAGGCTATGTGCCCACGTTGCATTTATGAAGCAGAAAATTTCTGCTTCATTTCTGCAAGTCCTCTCCCGGAAAAACGCATGCGGAATTCCGCACGCGTTTATCGCGCATTTTTCGTGCGTTTATCACGCGTTTTCCACATGCGGAATTGCCTTGCGTTTTTTATGCATTGGACAAAGGCAATTCTGCTTGCGGAAACGCAAAATTAATTGACATGCTGCGGATTTTTGAACGCAGCATAAACGCTGCGGAAAAATCCGCAGCATGTGCATAGAACTTGCGGAATCCCATTGGGGACCATGGGGTGCGTGTTACCAAGCGTTTTACAAGCGTTTCCGCTGCGGAAATTCCGCATCAAAAACGCTTGAAAAACGCTACGTGGGCACACAGCCTAAGTCTATGGCAGCCATAACAAGGCCAGAACAAGGCTATCATAGGCTTACACTGAGAACTTGTGACTGTTACCTCTGACTTCTGGTCAGTCAGAAGATGGGGTCACGAGGACCGAAGCTGCGGCAGGAATAGCTGAAGACGGCAGCTGGTAAGTACAATACTAGGGTCAGGGAACTGCACCACTCCAGAGTTAACAATAATGCTGGAGTGGTGCTTTAAATCTTACTGTATATTAGTGGTCCTGTGTGGTCGTAACAAAGAAAATGGGAACACAGACACTTATTTCCCTTATTTTTCTACGGATATTGCTAGATATCACAAAAAAATGAGAATATGACAGTGACATAAAAATGAAGCCACATGTATAATGAAAAAAATAAAAATAAACTATTTGAGTATCAAAACAGGATTTTTTTTTATAGCTGTTTAAACTGCATGTACGGAAAAAAAAATGTGCCTGGTCAGGAACGTGGATAAGTGTCCCGGTCTTGAACTGGTTAAAACAAAATGGTCAAATATAGCACTAGTGGCAACAGTGGAAAGAAGTTCAGCCTGCTCAGGTCTGCTGTGTTATAAAGCCAAAAGGAATAAAACTTTGGCTTCGTCTACTGAGGCTATATTCTCCTTGGCAACTTCAATAACTCTCAAGGAATTATACAGGCGAATACTGCACAGTTTTTAATTATGTACAATAAGATGTGCATAAATAATGATCAAATCGCAATTTGTATTCTACAGGAATTCTCCAACTTCCACTTCAGTAAATACTTAATGAAAGCTAGAAAGATTGCCTTCTAAAGACGTTCCCATTTTCTAAATGCTTCAGGGCATGAACTTAATTCTCCGCCGTGAAAGATACGGCTTTACTTAAAGAGGTAGCAAGACCTGTATGTAATTATTTTATCATTTTCTTTGGCTCAAAAAAAGTTACAACCCTCCATATAAAGAATGTAATATCTGTTACTGTGTATTTGATAAGATGATTCAATGCAATTGATGAAGACAACTTTTATAGAGAAACCACATGTCAAACTTGTACAATCGCAGGCGATCATTAGAGCGGTGGAAAGCCACATTTTGCCGTACACCAGTAGAGAGAAGCCTTTCAATTATACTGAGCAGGACAGCAGAAGTCAGATATGAGCCACCCAATAATGTCCCCGTTAAATCTGTCAGAGGCTACAAGCTCTAGAAGGCTACCTTGGTCAGACTTGGCACAAGCCACTCCGTCTGGCAGATTCCAGAGGAACCCCGGCCTTCACCCTTTAACCCCTGTAAAGGGATATGGACTAATAACAGGGTCTACTGGATCGCTTCCACGAAAGGGCTGCTGTCCAGAGGAGCGAACCAGAGGCAAGAAGGGTCGCAATGCTGGGTCAATAGCGAGAAGTCATGTCAGGGACAAAATCAGGAGGCAAGCGGATAGTCAAAATACAAGCCGAGGTCAAACAGGATATATAAAATCACACAGGAGCAAGGAGTCAGACACTAGGCCTAGCTGAAAACGATGGTAATGTCCCCCATCCTGGTTCCCTTCCTGTAGTAATATCCCCTATGTTGGTCCCCATCTTGTACTAATGTCCCCCCACCCTAATTCCAGGAGCAGACACTGACACCTTGGTGCCCATGTCCAAGAAATGTGTGTTTGAGCCCCCTCCTTTTATAGCAACAAAGCTGTATATACAGTGGGGAAAATAAGTATTTGATACACTGCCGATTTTACAAATTTTCCCATCTACAAGGAATGGAGAAGTCTGTAATTTTTATTGTAGGTACAATTCAACTGTGAGAGACAGAATCTAAAAAGAAAAAACAGAATATCACATTGTATGATTTTTAAAGACATAATACTATTTAATAATGGGACAGCACTGTACATAACAACAGAGAATGCTACATAATAAGATACCTAACTAGAGAGGATGTTACGTAATAAGGAAGGCCCTTTCCATAATAATGTACCTCATACTGGACCCCTCATTGGGATAATGTCTCCCAACCTGGCCTCCTTCTTGGTATAATGTCCCCCATCCTGGTCCCCTTCCTGGTATAATGTCCCCCATCCTGGTCCTCTTATTGGTATATTGTCCTTCATCCTGGTCCACTTCCTGGTATAATGTCCCCTGTCCTGGTCCACTTCCTGGTATAATGTCCCCTGTCCTGGTATAATGAGTCCCATTCCGGTCCCCTTCCTAGTCCCCTTATTGGTATATTGTCCCTCATCCTGGTCCACTTCCTGGTATAATGTCCCCTGTCCTGGTCCACTTCCTGGTATAATGTCCCCTGTCCTGGTATAATGAGTCCCATTCCGGTCCCCTTCCTAGTCCCCTTATTGGTATATTGTCCCTCATCCTGGTCCCCTTCCTGGTATAATGTCCCTCATCCTGATATGAGCCCCATCCCGGTCCCCTTCCTGGTATAATGTACCCTATCCTGGGCCCTTCACTGGGATAATGTGCCGCATCCTGGTCCCCTTCAACATATAATGTACCCCATCCTGATATAATATGCCCCATCCTGGTATAATGTGCCCTGTTTTGTAATGCATAAAACAAATGATACTACTCATCTTCCCCCATTCTCCCACGCAGCACTGAGTCCTCTTCTATAACCAAATTGCCATAATTTTGTTAATATAGAGCTAATGTGCAATATTACAATCACATAGGTTTGTGGTGGTCAGTATATTGGAAACCTTTTCCTTTGGTCCTAGAGATACACGATTAATCCCTATTTTTTGCTGATAATTCAGATAATTGGATATACAGTTATATGAAAAAGTTTGGGCACCCCTATTAATCTTAAGCTTAATGTTTTATAAAAATTGGTGTTTTTGCAACAGCTATTTCAGTTTGATATATGTAATAACTGTTGGACACAGTAATGTTTCTGCCTTGAAATGAGGTTTATTGTACTAACAGGACATGTGCAATCTGCATTCAAACAAAATTTGACAGGTGCATAAGTATGGGCACCTTTATCATTTTCTTGTTTTAAATACTCCTACCTACTTTTTACTGACTTACTAAAGCACTTTTTTGGTTTTGTAACCTCATTGAGCTTTGAACTTCATAGCCAGGTGTATGCAATCATGAGAAAAGCTACTTAAAGTGGCCACTTGCAAGTTGTTCTCCTGTTTGAATCTCCTCTGTAGAGTGGCATCATGGGCTCCTCAAAACAACTGTCAAATGATCTGAAAACAAAGATTATTCAACATAGTTGTTCAGGGGAAGGATACAAAAATCTGTCTCAGAGATTTAACCTGTCAGTTTCCACTGTGAGGAACACAGTAAGGAAATGGAAGAACACAGGGCCAGAAGTGGCAGGCCAAGAAAAACATCAGAAAGGCAGAGAAGAAGAATGGTGAGATCAGTCAAGGACAATCCTCAGACCACCTCCAGAGAGCTGCAGCATCAACTTGCTGCAGATGGTGTCACTGTGCATCGGTCAACTATACAACGCACTTTGCACAAGGAGAAGCTGTATGGGAGAGTGATGCGAAAGAAGCCGTTTCTGCAAGCACGCCACAAACAGAGTCGGCTGAGGTATGCAAAAGCACATTTGGAGAAGCCAATTTCTTTTTGGAAGAAGGTCCTGTGGACTGATGAAACCAAGATTGAGTTGTTTGGTCATACAAAAAGGCGCTATGCATGGCGGCAAAAAAACACAGCATTCCAAGAAAAACACTTGCTACCCACAGTAAAATTTGGTGGAGGTTCCATCATGCTTTGGGGCTGTGTGGCCAATGCCGGCACTGGGAATCTTGTTAAAGTTGAGGGACGCATGGATTCCACTCAGTATCAGCAGATTCTTGACAATAATGTTCAAGAATCAGTGATAAAGTTGAAGTTACACAGGGGATGGATCTTTCAGCAAGACAATTATCCAAAACACCGCTCCAAATCTACTCAGGCATTCATGCAGAGGAACAATTACAATGTTCTGGAATGGCCATCCCAGTCCCCAGACCTGAATATCATTGAACATCTGTGGGATCATTTGAAGAGGGCTGTCCATGCTCGGCGACCATCAAACTTAACTGAACTGGAATTGTTTTGTAAAGAGGAATGGTCAAAAATACCTTCATCCAGGATCCAGGAACTCATTAAAAGCTACAGGAAGCGACTAGAGGCTGTTATTTTTGCAAAAGGAGGATCTACTAAATATTAATGTCACTTTTCTGGTGAAGTGCCCATACTTATGCACCTGTCAAATTTTATTTGAATGCAGATTGCACATTTTCTGTTAGTACAATAAACCTCATTTCAAGGCAGAAACATTACTGTGTCCAACAGTTATTACATATATCAAACTGAAATAGCTGTTGCAAAAACACCAATTTTTATAAAACATTAAGCTTAAGATTAATAGGGGTGCCCAAACTTTTTCATATAATTGTATGAAACCATTCGCTTAGGCTAACTCAGTCTGGAGATACAGAGAGTGAGGAGAATCGCTAGTCCCTTTAGGGATACAATTATTTATATAACATAATATTTATTTTTATCTCTCCATATAGTAAGTCCCTGGCTTCTGGGATCTCATTGAAGAGAATATATATATGATTTTTACGGTATAATGCCTGTCCCTTTCGGAATATGGTCACCCTGGTAACTAATTCAATATAATATCACTAAAGTAATTCCCTTCTGGGATACAGTTAAGGTAATATCTAGTTCTCACACTGTTGAACCTGTCTCTCAGGATATAGTTTCCCAGGTAACTCTAAAGCCGCTAAAATATCACGTCATTGTAATGGTGTATCACTCCTGGGATATAGGCATACTAGCTATCTCTAATAGTGATGATCGAGCATGCTCGTTGCTCGAGATTTACGAGTGTGCTCGGGCGAGCACCTATTATCTTCAGCGTGCTGAAGGGGTAAAGACCAACACCACCACACACTCTCTGATATTGCTAATTTGTAAGTACAACTTCCACAGTAATATTCATGCTAATGCTAATATGATAGGAATACCAATGAAAGACCCCAGTTTGACCGCGGAATAATCTATTACTCCATGATTAAGATTGGAATAGAGTTTGGCACTTTCACTTTATCCATATGACTCACCCCCTGGGCCAGTGCTGTAGTGCGACGCGCGTGCGCGCGGGGGATACCCGGAGCCGGATCCGATGGGGGTAGTAGTCTTCGTGTGGCAGTGACCCGGTCCGCGCCCAGGGTGGTCAAACTAAGTGGCAGTTATTGGTATGATGGTATTAGTGTCTGACTACGCCACCCGTTGAATGCGGTTATGAAACCGCCGCTGCAGGGCAGACCGCTGAGGCCGGTGGTATAGGTGTGCAGCAATGTTGATATAACCCCCAACGGGAGAGGTATGGCCTCAGGGCAGCGGATGTGGGTGATGTTGGGAGTGATGGTGTGGATGTCCCAGCACTAACGGTGCGACAAGGAAGCACGGAGATGCGAGGGTACAGTTCAGGGCCTTTACTGATGGTACAAGGCAAATTCCCCCGGGAGTACTAGCTAGTAGTTGGGGCCTGGTTAGTCTGCGAGTAAGCCGGAGTTCCCCTGGCCAGGTGGAGTTGTAGGCCTTCCCGTTAGTCTGTACCCTTCCTGGCTACCCTGCTTTCGGCGGTTACAAGTAGCCCACGTCCCTGGGTATACCGTGTGGTGCTCACCCGTATGGCTGGTGACCTGGGGCCTCCTGTTAGCCTCCGCTCCGGGATGGCGGTGCTGGTCCCTTCGTTGTGACTGAGCCTCCGGGCTTTTATGGCCAAAGGACCTGGAATCCCCTGCCGGATGGATTCTGCTGCTGGGTATATCTTAGTCCCCACAGCCTCGGACTCCTGTGTCCGGTTTTAGTACCTTCTCCCAGGGCGAGCTCTGCACAGCTCCAGCCCCTGGCGCTTCTCCTTGGCTCCTACAGAGCTCCTGATGTCTTTCTGCGTGTCCAGACCAGACTCCGTCTCTGTCTGGAGCTCCTCTTTCTAACCCTGCCTCAGCCCCAGTTTATGTAGGGGAAGTTCTTCCCCTCCCAGGACTGGGCAGGAGGTGTGGCATGCTTAGGATTCCTGCCCAGGAGACCTCCCACCTGCTCACAGACGTAATACTGCTATTACTGTGGAAACCAGACCCCTGGGGTGCCACATTCCCCCCTAGTGAAATTTAGTACTCCCGGACTAAACATATTTTTTTTTTTCAAAACATAACAGGGTATAAACAATAACAATTAAATACATGAGATGGTCACGGCGTGTCCGTAACCGGGAAGCAATAAGGGTGTCCATTTCACCAAAGAACAGGGAGCCGTAACCAGGTAGGGGTCTGTCCTGCCCCGAGTCTTTAACAGTCTTTAGTCCATTCCTGGGTTACGCTCCAAACATAGTTCCGGTTACTCACTGTCCATAACCTGTCAGTCCATATAAAGAAATCTGTAACTGAAAAACATAATTAGCAACGGCTACAACAAAACAGGTAAACATAAAATAGTTAAAGCAACTAGCCAACTTAGATTCTCCAACGTACGGGCATCTGGCCTCTGGTAACCCTAGTGGACCTACGGAGCTCACTAACTGGTCCTGCACTACAGGGTGTAGGAGGTGTTATGGGCAGGCTGGGCAGCTTTCTGCGCACTCTTTGGCTCACTAGGGGCACAGCAGGCTCACTACTAGCAGAGGGTTGATCCTCCTGTACTGCTGGTGTGGACTCTTCTGCCTCTTGGGCCGGCTGCTCTTCCAGCTCTACTGGTTCCTCTGTAGGCACTTGCGGGGCTGGCTGGAGAAAGGTGAGGACGGGTACCACGACAGCACCGTTTACTTGTGTCCAAGACCGGGGGAAGTCTCCGAGTACAGTCCTGATCATTTCTTCCCTTTCCTCTGCGGGTCGAGGGTTTTCTTGATCTTCTTCTTCAGGGTTTTGCAGCTGCTCGGGACACTTCTTCAGGTGGTCTCTGGAGACAACAGCTGTGGTTTCTCCTCCATCCTTACTGATCACGCAAATCTTTGGGTTCTCATGGCTTGATGGCAGTACGGTGTACGGGTCCTTCTCCCACTGGTCGTCCAACTTGTGGAGCCGTCTTTTCCTCTTCAAGACCTGCTCTCCAGGTACCAGGGGAACAGCGGGAGCATACTGATTATAAGCCCTCTCTTGCCTTTCTCTAGCTTGAGACAGACTTCGCTCCACGCTCTCCTGCACTTTCCGATACTGCTGCTGCCGTCCTGTATCCCAGTCTGCCTCTGGCGAGGTGTCCTCGGGCGTCAGGACTCCCATATCCAGGTCGATAGGCAGTTTACCAGGCCTCGCTCTCATTAGGTAAGCCGGGGTACAGTTGGTAGAACCTACAGGGATGTGGTTGTATAGGTCCACCAGATCAGGCAGCTTCTCAGGCCACAGACTGCGTTCTTCCAGGGGCAATGTTTTCAGGAGGTCTATCACCACCTTGTTCATCTTCTCGCAGAGTCCATTAGTTTGTGGGTGATAGGGCGTTGTTCTTATCTTCGTGCAGCCATACAGGTTGCAGAACTCCTGGAAGACTTCCGCTTCGAAGGCTGGCCCTTGGTCTGTCAGCACTTGGTCCGGGTACCCGTGTGGACGGCAGAAGTGCTGCTGGAAGGCTCTAGCTGCTGTTTGAGCCGTTAAGTCCTTGACCGGGACCACCACCAGGAACCGGGAGTAATGATCTACGATTGTGAGGGCGTAGACATACCCAGATCTGCTTGGAGCCAGTTTCACATGGTCCAGGGCTACCAGTTCCAGTGGCTGTCGGGTGATGATGGGCTCCAAGGGAGTCTTCTGGCTGGCACGGTCCTTCCTTCTTAGGTGGCACGGTCCACAGTCTCTGCACCACCTCTCGATGGCTCCTCTCATGCCTACCCAGTAGAACCGTTCACGCAATAAGAACTCCAGCTTCTTCCACCCGAAATGTCCTGCACCGTTGTGGTACGCCTCCAGAATCATAGCCGCGTCTCGTCTGGGGACCACTACCTGCCAGGTCAACTCATGTGTTCGAGAGTTAACCATTCTCCGGCACAACTTCTCCCTGTAGAGGAACAGCCTACTTTTCTCCTTCCACAGTTGCTTAGTCTCCTCTGGGGCGTCTGGGTCCAGACTGGCATCGGCTTGGGTCAGCATTTCCTTCACCAGACGGACTGCAGGATCACTGTCTTGCGTCTCCGCCCAGTTGTAGTGGGGCAAGGGATTGAACGTCGCGGAGCGCCTGTCCTTCACCCGGTGGGAATACAGGGTAATCCCATGACGGTGGAACGCAGGGAGCTCAACTTCTTCCAGATCTTCTGGATCTTCCCCTACGTCTGGTAAGTTCGGCATTCTAGACAGGGCATCCGCGTTGGCATTTGAGCGTCCTGCCCGGTATTTGATGGTGAATTCAAAGTTGGACAGGCGAGCCATCCATCTCTGTTCCAGAGCACCGAGCCTTGCAGTGTCCAGGTGTGTCAACGGGTTGTTATCCGTGTACACCAGGGTTCCCCAACTCCAGTCCTCAAGGCCCACCAACAGGTCATGTTTTCAGGATTTCCTTAGTATTGCTCAGGTGATAATTCCATCATCAGCACAGGCAATAGTTACATCACCTGTGCAATACTAAGGAAATCCTGAAAACATGACCTGTTGGTGGGCCTTGAGGACTGGAGTTGGGGAACCCTGGTGTACACGATGAATTTGGAGGAGGCAAGGTAATGCTTGAAACGTTCGGTCACTGCCCACACTACTGCCAGGAACTCCAGCTTGAATGAGCTATAATTCTCAGGGTTCCTCTCGGTGGGTCGTAGCTTTCGGCTAGCGTAAGCGATTACTCGTTGTTTTCCTTGCTGGATCTGTGACAGCACGGCTCCTAGCCCGATGTTACTTGCGTCCGTGTGGAGGATAAAGGGCTGGCTGTAGTCTGGATATGCCAGGATTTCATCCCCCGTGAGGGCCATCTTCAGCTGGCAAAAGGACTCCTCTTCCAGCTTTTCCCACCTGAAGGGCGGCTTCTGGTTTTTGGCTTTTCGAGATTGACCTATCAGGAGGTCCTGCATAGGGGCTGCCATTTTGGTGAAACCGGGAATGAATCTTCGGTAGTAGCCTACCAACCCGAGGAACTGCCGCACTTCCTTTATGCTGGAGGGTCTTGGCCAGTCCTTAATCACGGTGATCTTATCAGGGTCAGGAGCCACTCCGTCAGCACTCACCACGTGTCCCAGGTATTGCACCTTTGGTTTCAGGAGGTGACACTTGGAGGGTTTCACCTTTAGGCCGTAGTTTGCCAGAGCTTCGAACACTTCTGCCAGGTGTTTCAGGTGGTCCTCGTAGGTCTTGGAATAGACGATGACATCGTCCAGGTATAACAGGACCGTCTCGAAGTTCCGGTGTCCCAGACAGCATTCCATCAACCGTTGGAAGGTTCCTGGTGCGTTGCAGAGCCCGAACGGCATACAGTTAAATTCGCTGAGACCCATCGGGGTGGTGAATGCGGTCTTCTCCCGGTCCGCCTCTGCTACAGGAACCTGCCAGTACCCGCTAGTGAGATCCAAAGTAAAGAAGTTAGCAGATTTTAATGCAGCTAAGGACTCTTCTATCCTTGGTAACGGGTACGCATCTTTGTGTGTGATACGGTTGACCTTCCTGTAGTCTACACACATTCTCATAGTGTTGTCCTTCTTTTTCACTAAGACTAGTGGAGCTGCCCAGGGGCTACAGCTGTCCCTGATTACCCCAGCCTCCTTCATGTCTCTAAGCATCCCCTTGGCGTGTTGGTAGTGTGCAGGGGGTACGGGTCGGTATCTCTCCTTTATGGGAGGATGGTCTCCCGTGGGGATGTGGTGTTCTACCCCCTTTACTCGCCCGAAGTCTAACGGGTGTTTACTAAACACTCTCTCGTACTCTTGAACCACCCGATAGACTCCTTGTTTCTGGTGTGAGGGAGTGGAGTCAGTACCCAGATGTAGTTGCTGACACCAGTCCTCCACTGGTTTCTTAGAGCCGTTACCTTCCTCTGGTTGAGATGGAGGCAAGGGTTCCACGGCCTGTACAGAATTCTGGTTTATGGTGAACAGTTTAGCTAGTGTGGCATACCGGGGCAGGTGTACTTCTCTCTCACCGATATTTATGATGCGAACGGGCACCCTCCCATGGCGTACATCGACCACCCCCCGTGCTGTCAAAATGGTGGGCCTACTGTCTGAGTAGACGGGTTCTACCATTGCTTGGTAGTCTCTACCTCTTAGACCAATAGCTGCCCGGCACCAAATCATCATCTCACTTTTTGGGGGCATGGCAATAGGGAACGGGTCACACATTCTCACGCTACCTATCTCACCACCAGATAGTTCCACCTGTTGCCGCTTCATCAGTACCCGGATCTCTTTTTGGAGCACACGCTGCTGGCCGGAACTGGCGTTCTTGGCAACCTGCTGTAAAATGAGAATCACCTCTGCAAGACAATTTTCAATTACATTGGTTCCCAGGGTGATTCTAGGGTGACTCTCATGACGGTCTATGTCCACTATAATCAGTCCTTGTGCCGCCAATTCGACTTTACCGATTTTAATGGTCACCTCCTTGAATCCCACCTGCGGCACGGGCTGACCATTGCTGGCGATGATACTCAGGTCGTCGTCTGGGTAGCGGGTTATGTCCGAATCATTCCAGTACTGCTTGAAGAGCACGTACGGGATGGTGGTGACCTGTGACCCAGTGTCTAGTAGGGCACTCATAGGAATGCCATCCAGTACCACAGGCAAGATTGGACGTCCCCCTACGTATTTATCACGCCAGTTTGATGGGCCTGATGGTCTTATGCCTGGGGGTTGGCCCTCTACCCCAGGTTGTGCCCGTTTAAATGACAGTATCTTGCCACATGTCCGGGTTGATTGCAGCGGCGGCAAATAGGTCGTCCGTCCTCGTTGTATCGATCGCTGGGTCTTCCTCTGGCCGGTGGGGTCCTCCTTGGTCGGCGCCACGGGATGTCCTCCGGTCCGGATGCCAGCTCGATCTTCCCTGCAGTAGAAACCTGTAAAGACTGCACAGTTCGGGTTAGCGCGGCAACGCTTTTAGTTAGCTCTTGGACCTGATGGTGCAGGTCTGTAGCCGGGTCACTGTTTAAAGCCTGCGCATCAGCTCCCACAGGCCCTGCAGACAAGGGCGCCGTCTCCTGGTGATAAGTGATAGCAGGGCGCCTGTGGGTCACAGCGCCACCTGGTGCCGGTTCTCGGAGCACCCGGATGGCTCTGTCTTTGAACTGTGCAAAGTCCAGGTCAGGGTCCTGTAAGGCCATTGCCCGCAACTGGGTTCGGTGGGCATTGCACAGTAGACCCTCAATGAATTGTTCAGTCAACAGCTTATCTTCATTTCCCACGCTGTCAGGGTCTGCCTGCTTAATGGCTCTCAGGGCCTCTTGTAGGTTTAGAGCATAGTCTCTTATACTCTCATGTGCCCGTTGTTTGCACCCATAAAATCTTAGTTTTATTTCGGCTGAGGTGCGGGTGTCGAATGTGTCTTTCAGCCGGGTTAGTATGTCTCTGACAGTCCTCTTCCTCCCAGGTGGCCAGGACTTTACCTCCCTTTGGGCTGCCCCGATTAATTGGGCCACCAGGATGCTCACTTTTTGCGCCTCCGTGAGGGGATACACCTGGAAGAGGCTATCCAGCCTTTCTCTGAAGTCATTTAGGGTATGTGACTCCCCTGAGTACTGGGGTAGCCAGGCTGCCCCCGGGATATAGGGCATGGTGAAAGGCATGACCGCATGTCACACTGTCACAGAATACTGGAGGTAGGGGGCCTAAGCTGACCCTAAGCTGGGACCCTGACTAACCCCTCAACCTGGAGGTACTGTTAAAGGTACAGAGGTCCAGGCCGCCAGCGTAACCCCTACCTCCTGAGGATCCCTGCACCTAAGTAATCTAGTCCTGAGAAGGACCCCGATCACAACAATAGGGAACCAGAAATAATATGCCCACACACAGTATTTAGACGAACGAGACAGTACAAGGGAAAAACCAAAACCACCTTGCATACAACTTCTACACAACTACAACAGAGGGAACACCAACGGGAAAGGAGATAAATGATAAAGCGAGGAAAGGGAAAAAACACTTCCAAATACACTTATCTCAGCAACTCCAAACACCACGATCCGCTCTGTAAGTCTGAATGAAAAGCTTTCACCGACACCTCCCAAACAGACCTGCAGGAATATAAAGGAGTCTCACTAAAGAAGCATTGATTGCAGCTGGGCGAGGCTGGACCTCAGCTAGCCCAGAGAGAGAGAGAATTAACTCCTACACTGCCGAGAAAACACAAAGCACCAACAAGTCAGCTGCGAGAAGTCAGGCTGTGTACTCGTGACGATCTTCGTGGCAACACACCCGTGACAGTACCCCCCCTTCTACGAGGGGCCTCCGGACCCTCAGGGCCAGGTTTATCCGGGTGAGTCGAGTGGAAGGCCCGAACTAATCGGTCTGCGTTAATATCCGATGCAGGAACCCACATCCTCTCCTCAGGACCATACCCCTTCCAATGAACCAAGTACTGAAGGGACCGGCGATTAAAGCGTGAATCAATGACCCTCGATACCTGGAACTCCAAGTTACCATTGACAACCACAGGAGGGGGAGGTAAAGGTGACGGTACCACCGGCGCCACATACCTCTTAAGCAATGATCTGTGAAACACGTTGTGAATTTTAAACGTAGGGGGGAGGTCAAGATGGAATGCCACCGGATTAATAACAGAACTGATTCTGTACGGTCCGATGAACCTGGGACCCAGTTTCCAGGAGGGAACCTTAAGTTTAATATTCCTGGTAGACAACCATACCTGATCGTTCACACTTAGGTCCGGACCAGACACTCTCCTCCTATCAGCCATACGTTTGTATCGGTTCCCCATAGTATTCAGATTCTTCAGCACCCCTCTCCATACTGAAGCGAGAGATGAGGAAAATCGTTCCTCCTCCGGAACCCCCGAAGAGCCCCCCCTACTGAAAGTACAAAACTGGGGGTGAAAACCATATGCCCCAAAAAACGGGGACTTACCAGTGGACTCGCTCCGCCTATTATTGAGAGCAAACTCTGCCAGAGGTAGGAAAGAAGCCCAGTCCTCCTGGTTCTCTGACACAAAACACCGAAGATATGTCTCCAAGCTCTGGTTCATACGTTCCGTCTGACCATTGGTCTGAGGATGAAAAGCCGACGAGAATGACAAATGCATCCCCCGCCGAGCACAAAACGCCTTCCAGAACTTGGACACAAACTGAGACCCCCGATCAGACACCACCTCGGAGGGTACCCCGTGAAGCCTCACAATCTCCCCAATGAACACCTGCGCAAGAGTTTTAGCATTAGGGAGAGCCGGAAGAGCGATAAAATGTGCCATCTTGCTGAACCTGTCCACTACAACGAGTATGACCGTTTTACCCGAAGACGGAGGGAGGTCCGTAATAAAGTCCATAGACAGATGAGTCCAAGGACGCTCCGGGATCTTCAAAGGTAAGAGGGCCCCAGACGGACGGGTATGTGAGGTCTTAGAGCGCGCACAAACCCCACAGGACGCGACAAAAGTTACCACCTCTTTATGTAAGTTAGGCCACCAAAACCGACGCGAGAGGAGATCCACAGTTGCTTTACTCCCCGGGTGTCCTGCAAAAACTGAGTTATGGTGTGCCTCGATCACCTTTTGTCGCAACTGATCTGGAACGAACAGTCTCCCCGAAGGTCCAACAGGGGCGTCCCCCTGAGCCTCCAATATCTCCTCCTCCAGCTCAGAGCATACTGCCGAAACCACCACCCCCTCCTGAAGAATAGGAATCGGGTCGTCCGTATTCCCGGCCCCAGGGAAACTGCGAGATAAGGCATCCGCCTTTACATTTTTAGACCCAGGACGATATGTAACGACGAAATTAAACCTGGTAAAAAACAATGACCACCTAGCTTGTCTGGGATTCAGACGTTTAGCGGACTCCAGATATAGCAGGTTCTTGTGATCGGTGATGACGGTGACCGGATGAACTGCCCCCTCCAAAAAATGGCGCCACTCCTCAAAAGCTAACTTAATGGCCAAGAGTTCCCTATTGCCGACATCGTAATTCCTCTCAGCGGACGACAACTTTTTAGAGAAAAAGGCGCACGGATGCCACTTACCAGGGGACGAACCCTGTGACAATACTGCTCCCACCCCTACCTCGGAAGCGTCTACCTCTACAAAGAATGGCTGAGACGCATCAGGTTGAATGAGTATGGGTGCCGAGGCAAAACATTTTTTCAAGGAGGAGAATGCTTGACAAGCCTTGTCAGACCACCTAGAAAAATCCGTCCCCTTTTTAGTCATGTCTGTGAGAGGCTTAACCATGGACGAGAAATTACGAATGAACTTCCGGTAATAGTTAGCAAACCCCAGGAAACGTTGTAGTGCCTTAAGATTCTCCGGCCGATCCCACTCAAGAACTGCCCGCACTTTCCCAGGGTCCATACGAAAACCGGACGCTGAAACCAGGAAGCCTAAAAACTGGAGTTCCTGTACGGCGAACACACACTTTTCCCACTTGGCATACAGTTTATTATCCCGCAAGATCTGTAACACCTGTCTAACGTGCTCCTGATGAGACACCAGATCCGGCGAGTAAATTAAGATATCATCCAGATATATGACAACAAACTGTCCCACCAGGTGGCGAAAAATATCATTAACAAAGTGTTGAAACACCGCCGGGGCATTAGTCAGACCGAATGGCATGACAAGGTTCTCATAATGCCCCTCCGGAGTGTTAAAAGCCGTCTTCCACTCATCCCCCTCCTTCATCCTAATCAGATTGTACGCCCCCCTGAGATCCAATTTAGAGAACCATTTGGCGCCCACGATCTGATTAAAGAGATCGGGAATAAGTGGGAGCGGATACGGATCTCGGACCGTAATCCGATTAAGTTCACGGAAATCCAGGCAAGGGCGTAGGCCTCCATCTTTCTTCTTAACAAAGAAGAACCCCGCGGCCACCGGTGAAGATGAAGGTCTAATATGCCCCTTAGCCAGACTTTCAGAAATATAATCCTTCATGGCCTGCCTCTCAGGACCAGAAAGGTTATACAACCTAGCTTTAGGTAACTTGGCCTCAGGGAGCAGTTTTACAGAACAGTCATACTCGCGATGAGGAGGTAGTTCCTGACACCCATTCTCCGAGAATACATCCTCAAAGTCCGCCAGAAATGGAGGTAAGACCCAAGGAGTAACCGCACCGATGACCGTGTTCATGCAGTTTTTATTACAGAATTTACTCCATTGGCTTATCTCTCTGGTTTGCCAATTAATAACCGGGTTATGCTTAGCTAACCAAGGAAGGCCCAACACTATAGGAGTGGGAAGACCCTCCAACACGTAGCAAGACAACAGTTCTTTATGTATTGCCCCCACTTGAAGTTTTACACCATGCACAGCTTGCAAAAAACTTCCCTGACCGAGAGGCCTGGCATCGATCGAGAATATGGGGATGGGTTTAGCCAACTCACTCAATCGCATACCTTGAACCCGGGCAAACCGAGCATCAACCAGATTAGCCCCGGCCCCACTATCCAGAAGAACAGATATCCTCTCAGTTCTCGTACCCACCACCACCTCCGCCGGTACGAGAAACTGAGACGAACCTAGGGACGAAATACCTACTCCCAGATTGCCGTCCACCACACAACCTGGGATCAACAGTTTTTTCGACGACTCTTTACTCTGCAAGGGACGGGATGGACACCCCCCAATAAAATGTCCCTTTTTCCCGCAGAGGAAACACCTTCCTGTCTTATGGCACACCACCGGTCCCCTTCCCCGAAATGATGTCCCTCCTAATTGCATAGGCTCCTCCGGACTGACCAGGGGAACCACCATATGAGGGGACCTTGTAGGAGGTGGAGACATTACAGGGGGTAGAGTTATCCCGCACCTCTCCCGAAGCCGTCTGTCAACACGAATAGCAAGGGCCATAGCGGCTTCCAGTGACGCGGGAGAGTCATACTGTGCCAACACATCCTGTAATTTGTCGGATAAACCATGACAAAACTGGCTCCTAAGAGCCGGGTCATTCCACTGGGTGTCCGTGGCCCACCTACGGAACTCCGAACAGAATTCCTCCGCCGGACGATCTCCCTGCTGAATCCTACGTAACTTAGACTCAGCAAGGGAGATCCGATCTGGGTCATCATATACGAGTCCCAGAGCAGCGAAAAACCTATCCACTGACTGGAGAACCGGGGAGCTTGGGGGAAGAGAGAACGCCCAAGATTGAGGGTCCCCTTGTAGGAGCGAGATGACAATTCCCACCCTTTGTTCTTCACTGCCCGATGACCGAGGCCGCAGCCGAAAGTACAATTTGCATGCCTCCCGGAAAACAAAAAACTTGTCCCGCCCCCCAGTGAACTTGTCAGGGAGAGCTACTTTAGGTTCTGGTCCGGCTTGCTCCAGAGGATGCAAAACCTTGGACTTAACGTCCGCCAGCCCCATGGACAAACTCTGCAACTGCCGAGCTAGACCGGCTACTGGATCCATGGTAGCTGGAGAAAACTAAGTGGGTCGGTGAAAATGTCACACTGTCACAGAATACTGGAGGTAGGGGGCCTAAGCTGACCCTAAGCTGGGACCCTGACTAACCCCTCAACCTGGAGGTACTGTTAAAGGTACAGAGGTCCAGGCCGCCAGCGTAACCCCTACCTCCTGAGGATCCCTGCACCTAAGTAATCTAGTCCTGAGAAGGACCCCGATCACAACAATAGGGAACCAGAAATAATATGCCCACACACAGTATTTAGACGAACGAGACAGTACAAGGGAAAAACCAAAACCACCTTGCATACAACTTCTACACAACTACAACAGAGGGAACACCAACGGGAAAGGAGATAAATGATAAAGCGAGGAAAGGGAAAAAACACTTCCAAATACACTTATCTCAGCAACTCCAAACACCACGATCCGCTCTGTAAGTCTGAATGAAAAGCTTTCACCGACACCTCCCAAACAGACCTGCAGGAATATAAAGGAGTCTCACTAAAGAAGCATTGATTGCAGCTGGGCGAGGCTGGACCTCAGCTAGCCCAGAGAGAGAGAGAATTAACTCCTACACTGCCGAGAAAACACAAAGCACCAACAAGTCAGCTGCGAGAAGTCAGGCTGTGTACTCGTGACGATCTTCGTGGCAACACACCCGTGACACCGCAGCAGCGGTGGCGCTGGCGGCGGCTGTGGCGGTGAAGCTCTCCTCCGTATCCGACATCCTCCTCCCCCCTAGTGGACCGTGGCCTACCTTGCGATGATCCTCTTCCGTAGGCCGCGGCTCCGCAGTGGATCGTCAGGGTTGAGGACCTTCCGTCGCGCTCCTGTGACGTCGGCGTCTGCTGGGCTCCTTCCAGGACCTTACGCAACGTCCGGACGTGAGGCGGGGCTTCAGTTCTCGCGGGCTTTCGGAGTCCACGCCCCTCTTCTTCCCACGCGGCGCCCTCAGGATGGCGTCCAATGGCGGGAAAACTCCACGGATGGCGGGAAGAAGGCAGAAGATGGCGTCGGATGGCGGGAATCGGCTCCAGATGGCGGGAAACAACTCCGGACGGCGGGAAACTTCACCACAGGTAAGTATAAAAGTCTCTTTTTTTTCAGGCACGCAGTACCCGGTGGTTGCGGGCACGTAATCCTGCCGACTACACCAAAGTTGACTCACCCCCTGGGCCAGTGCTGTAGTGCGACGCGCGTGCGCGCGGGGGATACCCGGAGCCGGATCCGATGGGGGTAGAAGTCTTCGTGTGGCGGTGACCCGGTCCGCGCCCAGGGTGGTCAAACTAAGTGGCAGTTATTGGTATGATGGTATTAGTGTCTGACTACGCCACCCGTTGAATGCGGTTATGAAACCGCCGCTGCAGGGCAGACCGCTGAGGCCGGTGGTATAGGTGTGCAGCAATGTTGATATAACCCCCAACGGGAGAGGTATGGCCTCAGGGCAGCGGATGTGGGTGATGTTGGGAGTGATGGTGTGGATGTCCCAGCACTAATGGTGCGACAAGGAAGCACGGAGACGCGAGGGTACAGTTCAGGGCCTTTACTGATGGTACAAGGCAAATTCCCCCGGGAGTACTGGCTAGTAGTTGGGGCCTGGTTAGTCTGCGAGTAAGCCGGAGTTCCCCTGGCCAGGTGGAGTTGTAGGCCTTCCCGTTAGTCTGTACCCTTCCTGGCTACCCTGCTTTCGGCGGTTACAAGTAGCCCACGTCCCTGGGTATACCGTGTGGTGCTCACCCGTATGGCTGGTGACCTGGGGCCTCCTGTTAGCCTCCGCTCCGGGATGGCGGTGCTGGTCCCTTCGTTGTGACTGAGCCTCCGGGCTTTTATGGCCAGAGGACCTGGAATCCCCTGCCGGATGGATTCTGCTGCTGGGTATATCTTAGTTCCCACAGCCTCGGACTCCTGTGTCCGGTTTTAGTACATTCTCCCAGGGCGAGCTCTGCACAGCTCCAGCCCCTGGCGCTTCTCCTTGGCTCCTACAGAGCTCCTGATGTCTTTCTGCGTGTCCAGACCAGACTCCGTCTCTGTCTGGAACTCCTCTTTCTAACCCTGCCTCAGCCCCAGTTTATGTAGGGGAAGTTCTTCCCCTCCCAGGACTGGGCAGGAGGTGTGGCATGCTTAGGATTCCTGCCCAGGAGACCTCCCACCTGCTCACAGACGTAATACTGCTATTACTGTGGAAACCAGACCCCTGGGGTGCCACACATATATGGAATAACTATTATCATTATTTATTTGTATAAGAGGGGTATAAAAGAATTACTGAGAACCTGGCATTTGCACTTTGCACCTTTTGGATATGGGGATAGGTGCAATAAAATATTGGAACATTAATTGATGGAGTATTAATAATATATATAAGTCATAATAAATTCAGTTTGTGGTTGGTGGTGATTGTAATGAAAGTACCTGGAATTTTAAATATTGATTTTAAACTATCTTGAAATAAAAATATTAAATTTTTAATTATTTTGGTCATTCTTGTATCTTCCTGTTCTTGAAATTGGTGCAACGGCACTTTAGTTTCTGATTGTGGTTATAATACGAAATATGTGTATATTTTTATTTATTTATTTTTGATGGGGGAAAAGGAGGTGATTTGAACCTTTAGGCTATGTGCCCACGATGCAGAAATGCTCAGGATTTTTTTCTGAGCGTTTCTGCATCTCCCTGGCAGAAAAAACACATGCGGATTGTACATGCGGATTGTACATGCGTTTTCCTGCCAGGGACATGCGGAAATGAAGCGTTCTTCACTTGCATTTCCGCATGCGGGTGTCAAGCGCTTTCCAAGCGATTTTAGCATCACTTGGAAAGTGCTTGTCAACTTGGTCACACTATATAAATCCATGCAACCGGCATGGATTTATATAGCGTGACCCGAGAGAATGGTTAAAAATAAAAAAATAAACCTATACTTACCTTCTGATGGCCCCCGCAGTCTTGCTGCGCTCGTTCCTGGCTGCCAAAAGATCGCGATACGCTGTACTGAAAGACCTGCCGTCACATGACTATGACGTCAGCGCAGGTCCTTCAGTCCTGCGCGATCTGTCGACAAGCACAGGGAAGGAGTCCGGGGGCCATCGGAAGGTGAATATAATCTTTATTTTTTATTTTATTCTTTTTTTACAGCTTTTAATGGTACCTGGGTGAGGATGGAGAGTCTCCTGTCCTCCACACCCGGGTACCATCCACGCATTAGAACGCGCCAATTACGCAAGTACAGATGCAGTCTTGCGGAATTGGCGCGTTCTAATGCAAGTCAATGGTGGAGAAAACACAGCATTTCCGCAAAATTAATGGACATACTGCGGATTTTTGAGCGCAGCATAAACGCTGCGGAAAAATACACAGCATGGGCATTGAAAGTGCGGAATTGCATTGGAGACCATGGGGGAAGGTTTACCAAGCGTTTCCCAAGCATTTACGCTGCTGAAATTCTGCAGCGTAAATGCTTGAAAAGCGCATCGTGGGCACACAGTCTTATGGTATTTTTTTTTTACTTTTTTTTTTTTTGCACTTTTCTTGTTAGTACCCTTAGGGATTATCCAATCGCTTGTGCTATACATAACAGTGCTTCAGTACTGCTGTGTATAGCGAAAATCATGGTCTTCTATGAATGCCAGCTACAGGCTGATTTCACAGTAGTACCATCATGACAAGCACGGAGGTCTTCAGCAGACCCCAGGTTGTCATGGCAACCCAATGGCGCTCTATGATCACGTCACAGGCATGCTGATGGGCGCTTAAATTATGCACCCCCTTGCTGGCTCACATTACATGCCTCTGTCAGAGGTTGACAGCAACATTTAACAGGTTAACAGCCATGGACGGAGCTCAGCTCCACCCGCAGCTGTTAGAGGCAGATAATGGCTGTTTAACACGGCTATCATCTGCTGCCGGGAAAGATGCGGGCTCAGCTTGCGAGCCCATTTCAAAGTCAGGGACCCAGGATATGACGTAACTGTACATCATATATCGGGAAGGGGTTAATGGATGACACCATGGAAGGAAATAGGATGATATTTCATACGCTGGTCTAACTCCCACGTGTGTGAAGTGTCGGTGTGCTGTTCGACTTTTTCTTGGACAGCGCACAAACCCATTGAGTATATCGTACTCTGATCCTCACAATGGTAACCAAATAGGACCCGCTTAAGGATCTCACACATGGATCTGACACCTTCACGGATGTGTGAGTACATCCACAAAACTCCACGGGTCTGTGTACTCAGGGCCGTATTTGGAGTTTCTGCTGCCCTAGGCACTGTCAATGGTCGCCCCCCCCCCCCGGTCACGCCCACCCTCACCCCCCGTCACATCCCCCCCCACGTCGTGCCCCCCTCGCATCCAATATCTCCCCCCCCCCATCGCGGCCGTTTCCCCAAGTTTCATGTAGCTTGTAAAGTGCTGCGGAATATGTTGGCGCTATAAAAATAAAAACTATTATTATTATTATTATTAGCTCCCCCCCCCCAATCCATGTTGGGGTGTGGGGGGGGTGGGAGCGGCCCACACAGACCACAGGGCTGCAGCATTGCATATGGGGGTGGGCCCACACAGAACTGGGCTGCAGCAGGCACTGCAGCATGCTGCAGTGCCTGATGCAGCCCATGTCTGGGATTCAGACCCCTCTGTGTCCCTCCCTGCTGCTGCCTGCCATCATGTCTGATCAGTGACAACAGTCACAGACTAGTCAGACTCCTCAGAGTCTGAGATTAGTCAGAGACTCAGGCAGTCTGGGCTCTGTCAGGCTGGCACTGCTGCCCGCTGGCTGTACTGTCTGTGCACAGCACAGAACACAGTACCGGCGGCAGCTGCTGACTGCGCATCTGCGCCTAAACTATGATCCCGCCGCCCGCCTCGCCGCTTGCCGCCCGCCATCATCTATTATGCTGCAGAGCAGACTGTCTGCAGAAGCGGCAGCTCCTCAGCCAGTATCATGCACGGGCACGACTGCCTGGGTGGCAGTGTCGGCGCAATGGCACATCACAACAGGACACAATTACCGGCGCTGCCTGCTGAGATGAGCCGCCGCCAGCGATGTGCTGCCCGGGCCTGCGCGGGAACTTCAAGTGCCCGGGCTCCTCCTCTTATTTCCAGATCGCAGCAGTAGAGCAGACTAGAGAGGTGAGGTGGGTGGGCGTGACTGGAGTGCGAGAGGGCGCGATCAGGGGTGGATTAAGAGTAACAAGGGCCCCGGGCAGTTTAGAAGGTGCGCCCCCCCCCCCCCACACACACACACACACACACACACACACACACACACCTGATGTATCACATGTCACATGATCCCCTGTGATAGATCATGTGATAGTTCACGTGAAATTAATTTGGCACAATATTAATTATAATAATTTTTTTTAGGCGGTGTGCCCACTATGCGTTTTTTAAGCAATTCCGCTGCAGAAACGCTTAAAAAACGCTTGGTTGAAGGTCTGTCATGTTCCCCAATGATAATCCGCATGTGCTGTGCACATGCTGCGGAAATTTCCGCTGCGGATTATCATTGTGGAAAAATCCACAGCAATACCAATTATTTTGCGGAAGCTCAGCGTTTTCGCCGCCATTGACTTGCATTGGAACGCATGGAATCTGCATCACTGCACCTGTACATGCAGAATCCATGAGTTTCAATGTGCGGATGGTACCCGGGTTTGGAGAAGAGGAGACTCTCCTCCAGACCCGGGTACCATAGTACCTGTAAAAAAAAAAAGAATAAAATAAAAAATAAATATCATACTTACCTTCTGATGGCCCCCGGTGTCTTTATCCGATGCGTCCTGGCTTGCCGGCAGCTCACGATGGTCTGAAAAGGATCTGCCGTGACGTCATTTAGTCATGTGACGGGTCACGCGACCGCTGACGTTGGCAGGCCATCAGAAGGTAATTATATATTTATTTTTTATTTTTTACCATTCTTTTATGGTCACACTATATAAATCCATGCCGGTTGCATGGATTTATATAGTGTGACCAAGTTGTCAAGCACTTTCCAAGTGATGCTAAAATCGCTTGTCAACCCACATGCAGAATTGCAAGTGAAGAACGCTTCACATCCGCATCTCCCTGGCAGGAAAAACGCATGTAAAATCCGCATGTAAAATCCGCATGCGTTTTTTCTGTCAGGGAGATGCAGAAACGCTCAAAAAAAATCCGAAGCATTTCTGCATCGTGGGCACATAGCCTTACATTAATTGTATGACTCAATATTGAGCACACGTAGTCATCTATACACGGCGGGAGGCTGCACGGTACCATCTACACACAGCAGGAGGCCACATGTAGCCATCTATACACAGCAGGAGGCCGCACGTAGCCATCTATACACAGCAGGAGGCTGCACGTAGCCATCTATACACAGCAGGAGGTCGCACAGCGCCATCTATACACAGCGGGAGGCCGCACAGCGCCATCTATACACAGCGAGAGGCCGCACAGCGCCATCTATACACAGCAGGAGGCTGCACGTAGCCATCTATACACAGCGGGAGGCCGCACAGCGCCATCTATACACAGCGGGAGGCTGCACAGCGCCATCTATACACAGCGGGAGGCTGCACAGCGCCATCTATACACAGCAGGAGGCCGCACAGCGCCATCTATACATAGCAAGAGGTTGCACAGCGCCATCTATACACAGCGGGAGGCCGCACGGCGCCCCCCCAGAGACAGCGGGAGGCCGCACTCAGTCACGCACACACAAACATATACAGACATATACATACACGCATAAACACATTTGAAACACAAAAATACATATAAACAGACATCACACAATGATATCTGCCTGCACACACACACTCACTCTCACACTCTCTCATACACACACACACACACTCTCACACACACAGACTCACCATCCCCCGGCTCGGCTCCAGCCCTCTCCGGTGCAGCACTGCAGGCCGGGCGCGCACTGCGTGACGTCACAGCTAGGAGACACGGCCATGCACAGGGCCGTGTCTCCTAGCAGTGACGCGGCCGTGCCAGCACACAGGGAAGTTAACTGCTGCAGTGCTTGCCCGGCCGGAGAAGAAGCAGTGGGGGGTGGGCAGAGCTGTCTGGCCGGCTCAGGGCACGAACCAAAAAAAAAAAACATGCTCAAGCGCCGCCCTCCCCGAATTCCAGCACCCTAGGCACGTGCCTACAAGTGCCTAAGGGCAAATACGGCCCTGTGTGTACTGTCCAACAAAACACGGCACACGGACACACGAATGTGAGACTGCAGCCAAATTCAGACGGCCGTGCCACCTGGACAAATGCAGGTCTTTTTTGTTTTAAGGATCTGGTGGACCCTCTGACCAGGAAATTTAAACCTTTTTACTGATCTGGCCGATAAATACAAACTACCACAAACCTTATTCTATTCATACCAGCAGATAATCCACTATTTCAGATCTAATTTTGGCCCACCTGAATCCCTTACCCCATCTAGATTTGAGCAGTTATGCGCCGGCGTCCCCTCGACCAAAGGACTAATCTCAGACATATATTCTATTTTGCAAATCCCAATCCCATTACTTAATGTGCAACACTCCTACATGTCCAGATGGGAAAGCTGGCTAGGCCATACGCTAATTACCCAACAATGGCAAATGATTTGGTCTCGGGCCTACAAATCCTCTGCCAACACCCTTTATAAAGAAAACCAGATAAAGATCCTGATGCACTGGTATCACACTCCAGAACTACTTCACAAAATGAATCATACCATCCCAGATTGATTGTAGCTGGAGATGTGGTGCCAATGGGGCATCCCTTTTCCACATATTCTGGTCATGTCCAGGGATATTAAGCTATTGGGAAAAAGTTGAGCAGTTGCTAAGTAACGTCCTTGGGGTTTATATACCCCTAGACCCACATATATATATATGCTGAACCTCCCCGCTAGGGGACTAGAAAAATCAAAAAGTAAATTATTATTGCATTTACTGACGGCTGCTAAATGTTTTATCCCGTTATTCTGGCAAAAACCCATTGCTCCCACGATATCTGACCTTTACACTAGAATAAGCGACATCCACCTTATGGAAAAAAATGACTGCAAATCTACACAACACTAGAGATGGTTTTGACAAAATATGGGACTTATGGGACCTGTTTAGAGAACACTTCCGTCTATTAGGCTGCGTGCCCACGTAGCGTTTTTCAAGCGTTTATGCTGCGGAATTTCCGCAGCGTAAACGCTTGTGAAACGCTAGGTAATCCGCACCCCATGGTCCCCAAGGGGATTCCGCATGTTCTATGCACATGCTGCGGATTTTTCCGCAGCGTTTATGCTGCGTACAAAAATCCGCAGCATGTTCATTAATTTTGCGGAAGCGCAGCAGAAGCCCCGCCATTGACTTGCATTTAGACGCATAGAATGCGCGTCTGTACATTTGTACAAGCGGATTCTATGCGTCTCTATGTGCGGATGGTACCCAGTTCTGGAGGAGAGGAGACTCTTATCCAGACCTGGGCACCATTGTACCTGTAAAAAAAGAATAAAATAACAAATAAAGTTTATACTCACCTTTCTGAAGGCTTCTCTCTGCATGCCGGCAGCCAGGAACCAACGAGGAAGCAGCGCTGCAGCACACGCTGGGGCATAAAGTATAGCTTTATTTTTTTATTTTTACGGTTCACACTGTATAAATCCATGCTGTTTGCTGTTTGCATGGATTTATACAGTGTGACCTAGTTGTCAAGCACTTTCCAAGTGATGCTATCGCCTGGAAAGCGCTTGTCAATCTGCATGCGGAAACGCATGTGGATACGCATGTGAATCCGCATGTATTCCGCATGTATTCTGCAAGAAAAACGCATGTACAATCTGCATGCGTTTTTTCTGCCAGGGAGGTGCAGAAATGCTGCAGAAATTTTCTGCATAATTTCTGCATCGTGGGCACATAGCCAAACCCTTTTATGTTTGGAAGTTCATTCTCACTAACCTGTAACAATGACAGATATTGTGTACCTGTGAGGAATATTCACCATGCCATGTGGAACTTTGTTTACATCCTACGTTTCATTTCAAGACCGAAGAGAGAACTCTAGAGTTATATATTTACTTCCTTTACTGTTACTGTTTATTTTCCATATCATTGTCTCTACACTCTGACTCTGTACCTCATTTATTTGCAAAATGAATGACAATGTCTTTTTTATGAAAAATGTTTAATAAACACAAAGTTGAAACAAACAAATTCAGACGGCCGTACTAACACTCGGCACATTCACACCTCAGTGTCCACGTCCGCTATGCAGACGAGCACACAGAGTCAGTCACGGCTGCAATTTGCAGACATGAATGTCCCAAGTCTTAGGCTATGTTCACACGTTGCGTTTTTGCTGCATTTTTTGCAGATTTTAAGCTGCGTTTTATAGTATCGGCTTCAGAAACCTCATACACACCCACTTTTTTTTTTCCTGGCTGATTGGGAAAACTGCAGCATGTCACTTCTTTCAGCGTTTTTTGCTGTATTTTTTCACCTATAAAAAGCAATGAGTAAGGCTATGTTCACACGTTGAGTTTTTTTCTGTGTTTTTTTCTGCAGGCAAAACCTGCTCTCTTGGCATTAAAAAAGCAACCTCAAAAAAGCAGGTTTTGATGGGTTTTTGCTACATTTTTGTCAGGCTACATCTGTCTCTTGTGCATGCTGATCATGTTTAGTGCCCCCCCCAAAAAAAAAGATAATACAACGTCCTTAGGTTTTTGCACCAAAAACACAGCAAAAACCTGATATCTGCATTTTTGCAGCGTCTTTGCACTACTCATTGCTTTTAATGGGTAAAAACAATGAAAAAACGCTGAAAGAAGTGACATGCTGAATTCTGCAAAAACGCAGCTCTTTTGACAAAAAAGTCAGGGAAAAAAAACAATGTGTGTGACTGAGATTTCTTAAATCTCATAGACTTTGCTGGTTCTGTAAAACGCAATGAAAATATGCATAAAAAACCCTGCAAAAAACGCTGCAAAATGCAACATGTGAACATAGCCTTAGTGCAAAAACGCAGGTATCAGGTTTTGCTGCATTTTTGGTGCAAAAACCTAAGGAAGTTGTATCATCTTTTTTTTTTTGGGGGGGGGGGGCACTAAACTTTATCAGCATGCACAAGAGACAATAAAAACCCAGCAAAACCTGCTTTTTGTAAGCAGCTTCTTTCCTGCCAAGAGAGCAGGTTTTGCCTGTGAGAAAAAAAACTGCAACAAAAACGCAACTAATGTGTGAACATAGCCTTATTATGGCCACATACCTCGCACTGATCTGTAAATTGGACAGTGATTTTATTTTCAGTTGGTCTGTGCAGTCCCCTGCACTACCACATATCTGTAAAGGGTGTGTGCCCCTCTGTGTATAATATGCTCGTGTGAACGAGCCCTAAGGCACAGTGTAAATGTCAGTAATGTGCTTGTGCGCGCATTTAGTCGATACGTCAGTGGTATCGCTCATTACACGACGGTTCCGTATCAGTAATTGCATAATCATCTTTATTATGATTCATTTTCATTCGATTTGTGCTACTTTAACAAAGAAAGACGGTTTTTTTTTTCCCGCCCATTGTATGTGCGCAAGATGGCGACTGCCGCCTGAGTCAGTCAGTCATGAGGCGAAGCGCAGTGAGTGGGCGGGGCTTCAGCGGAAGCGAGGCTCAGGGGGCGGGTTTGGCGCCTTGAACGTCGGTAACGTCACGCAGCGAAGGTTCTTTCTCTCTCTTCTCGTTTCGGCCGTGGAGGTAGAGCTGCTGCACGTTCGCCGCCATGCCCCGACCAGGAATGGAGGTAAGTGGCCTGAATGGCGGTGGAAATACTCCACGCGTTGTTTTATTTTAGTCATGGCGGAAGCAGGCGGCCTCAGCTGCGTCACACATGGCTAAAGGTTACTGAGGCCTGTCCGTCATTACTACAGTGAGGGAATCGGACCGTAGTGTGGCGCCATTTTATATGCAGAGTATGGGAGCTCTTCGCCGCTGCGCGTTCAGCTCCTATTAGTGGAGAGGAGGGCTTGCTGGGATTTATAGTTCGCTGAGCAGCAGAAACCTAAGGCAATGCGGCTGTTGGAACTACAAGTCCCAGCATGCCGTATATCATGTCGCTGATCTGCAGTGTGTTGGGCCGGTGATTCTGCTGCCGGGGAGCCGTGATGTCGCGTCTCCCCCCGCCTCCATGCTGCGGCCTGCAAATGGCGGCCATCATGAGGCGAGGAGACGGCAAAATGGGAGCCTGGCCGACGTCAGGGATCATGTGCGGGGACAAAGCCGGGAGGGCGGACTTTAATTAAAGGGCACGTATTTAGGGAATTTAAAGGAGATGTTCCTATGTGGCCGATCTCCTCTATATGGATCTATTTGTTTGATATAATTGCTGGGATGGCGATGCCCCACTCGTGTCCTACACAGCACATTAACCCCTTCTTGCTGCAATTTTTTTTTCCTATTGATATATTCACTTACTGTATAATCACCTGAAAAATGGGAATCCAAAATCACAAGCGAGGTGAAATGAGCATTCAATTCTGCCATTTATTTTTAATTATATTTTTACTTTTTTTTTTTTTTTTTGCTGTAAAAATGATCCGCCAAGGTCAGCATAAAGAAAGTGATGCCAGACTGTGAGGATTTTTTTTTTTTGGACGGATGAACTGTTAACTTTGTATAAAGTCACTATTTTCCTGGTTGTTTAGCTTATGTTGTGCAAGGCCATTTTTTCTTTTATTTTGCAAGAATTGTTTTTTTTTATTTTAGCCCTGATGCAGTGGCCAAAAAAAAAAGCTGCAAATACTTTATATTTTTATTGGGCTTTTACAGACATTAGTTGAAGACATTTTTTTTTTTCCACTTGTGCCAGCAATAGTTATTGCTTGAGCCAGCAATAGTTATTGCTTGAGCCATAAACTGCAATGTTATGGGATGTGCACACGATCTGTACTGTCAGTGCTGTGAACACAGGATACTTTATGCTGAGTCCAAAGCGCTGCACGCAGGTGAAGCCGCATGTGTTCATTGAACCATGCGGCTTCACCGCAATCAATACATTGTAGTGATATCATTTCTCTTGCTAAGTCTCTGGTCTCCTCAAGAGAAATTGCCATGCTGCATGTCTGTGGGTGATCTGCAGGTGCACGGAGACATAGTGGGCATGGGATTTCTTGAAATCCCATCCGCTTTGCTTGTAACTCAGAACGAAGCTATTTGCACGTAGCGCAAGTCCAACCCGCAGAGTTTACTGACTGTGTGCACATACCCTTACAGTATATTGGTCTGATCGCAGTTGCCTATAAAGCCCGGCCTGTGGTGGCAGTGACAAGGCCTTCAGGAGGAATAAAGACTCGGCATGCACAAGTTACATCCAATTATCGGATCACACTCGGCCATTCGTCTTTGGAAAAAATCGGACAGTATTTGGCTGACATCCGAGTACGGTCCAATTTTTCACGACTGCCGGGATGGAGATTTATTAAATTATTTTTTTTGTCGGGCCGATTTTCATGGATGAGAGAGGAACGGTCATGTGGCCCTAGCCTTGCACAGAGGAGAGCTGGCTGTCAGCCAACATGACATTGACACTCATTGATTTGTGGGGAACTTGCTTGTATTTGGATTGAATGTTAATTGTTTATAAACAGACATAACCCTTGTGTTTTATTTATTCTTTTAGGAACATTGGGGTTCATCAGACGATGCTGTAAGTATACAAATGCTTAAAGCGTGTATAAATATGTATGTATTTGCATGGTTTGCTTATACAGCATCATATTTCACAGTGCTTTACAGACATTATCCTCACTGTCCCTACTGGGGATCATAATCTAAATTCCCTATTGCTGTGTCTTTGGAGTGGGGGAGGAAACACACACAAACACGTGAAGAACATACAAAATCCTTGCTGGGATATGAGCCAATGACCCCAGCGCTGCAAAGCAACAGTGCTAAACACTGAGCCGCTGCACTGGTGTAAATGCTTAAAGGGAACCTGTCGCGTGAAAAAAACCCACTAATAACCTTCAGATATGGACCTAAACCTGCAGTTAGAGCCACGCTGTTAGGAGAAAATAAACTTCCTCCTGGCAGCTTTGGGGTTTCGGTCATATGAGTGGCAGGGGTTCAGTAGTCACCGCTCTGTGTATAGAGAACGGCAGCTGTAACCGCGTCCCGGCACTGGCTAACTGCGGACTCGGCAGTAGACCTAGCTATCAGTCAGTACAGGGGCTGGTGGTTACAGCCGCCGCTCTCTATGTTGCATGGGAGGAATAAAATTAATTTTCCCCAACAGCTGACAGATTCAGAACGCTATTACCCTCTTGATTAGCCCCTTATCTGCAGGTTAAAGGCATTGTTCACTACTAGGACAACCCTTTCTTGAACTAAATGTTTGGCCCTGATCAAAAAGAAAAAAACCTGATACTCTCCTGTGCTGGTGCCATTACAGCGGTGTCAGCACTCGTGGTCCCGTAGCTGTGGTGCGGTGGAATTACACGTGGTGCCCGGCGTCCAATCAGCGCTGTCTCCGCCTTTGTACAGATTGAACATGAATAAGAAGTCAGAGACCAGCCGCAGCCAGGACTTCCTCTTCATGTTCAATTTGTAAGAAGGCGGAGACAGTGACTCCAGTGCTGACTGGGCGCTGGGCACCACGTGTTGTTCCACTGCACCAGAGCTCTGGGACTGTGGGTGCTGACTTGGGATAAGGCCAGGGTATGCTTAACTGGTATGAGGAAAAAAAAAGTTGTTCGCACTGTCCCATCACATCGTTAGTCCATGTTTTCTGATAAAAAAATCAGATAGCACTTGTCCAGTTAATACAGTGGTGAGTGCCCTAAGAAGACTAAAACTTTCTCATTAGGGCTGACTGGATCATGCACTATGGTTGTACCTAGACCTCATTCCCTCCAACTGTACTATATGAATCCCACCAGGCCTGACAACGAAGGATTTACATTGCTAATTTAGTTCTCCTTGCTTCACTATAAACATGCCTGCAGAAATGATTGTCTTGACACCTCTGGTCATTAAATGTGTCGTTTTTCCATAGTGAGCCACTTTATGGGTATCTGTGACATGTGGTGGTCTGCTAATCCTAACTTTTTTTTTTTTTCTCCCAAATAGGGACATGAACCAAAAGAACCTGAACAATTGAGGAAACTTTTTATTGGAGGCTTAAGTTTTGAGACCACCGATGACAGTCTCAGGGAGCACTTCGAACAATGGGGGAAGCTCACAGACTGTGTGGTAGGTTGTATTCTTTAAAAAAAGGGAGTTATACCACAAGCCAGCCAATATAGCTCTTGCTCACATAAAGGCCAGTTATTCAAGTCTCACAGTATAATTACAAGCATCGTCCTTTTTTACTGACCAACATCAGTCTTATTAACTAGCAGTCTATGGAGTCTCCTATTCAACCAGAGGCTACTGCAGTGCTCTGTCTGGCTAAGGCTGTAAGAAATTATACAGAATGAAGTTAGCAATTATTGTATATGTCAAAACCAGATATATACTTTAAACTTGTTCTTATAATATTTATGGTGGCATTATATAGCACCTTCATTATCTGCAACAGCTAAGTTATCTTACTAATATTTAGGTTATGAGAGACCCCCAGACCAAGCGTTCCAGAGGCTTTGGTTTTGTCACATACTCGTGTGTGGAAGAAGTCGATGCTGCCATGTCTGCCAGACCACACAAGGTTGATGGCCGTGTTGTTGAACCCAAAAGAGCAGTTTCCAGAGAGGTATGGTTACGTTTATTTATTTTTTTTATAAACCCTTTTTTTTTTTCTTTTCTGATTTGCAACAAAACTTTACTCCCACTAACTCTCCTTCTAGGACTCTGTTAGACCCGGAGCGCACCTAACTGTAAAGAAAATATTTGTGGGCGGAATAAAAGAAGATACTGAAGAATACCATTTACGAGACTATTTTGAGACCTACGGCAAGATCGAATCAATTGAAGTTATGGAAGATCGTCAGAATGGAAAGAAACGTGGTTTTGCGTTTGTCACGTTTGATGACCATGACACCGTTGATAAAATTGTTGGTAAGTGGATTAGATGTGTTTGACTTGTGGTTTCATTAGCTTCCAAATACTTCTCAGTCTTTATTTAATTTTGGCAAAAGCAATTTTAAAAGATCTATGGATAACTTAAGTGCCTTCTCCTGGAGTCCTGTATACAGTGGACAGGTTTCTGCCAACTTCATAGGGAACTTTTTCTAACAGTAGGTAACCTAAGGTATTGATAAAATGTTTTGTGTTTTAGTCCAGAAATACCACACCATCAATGACCACAACTGTGAAGTGAAAAAAGCTCTTTCAAAGCAGGAGATGCAAACCGCCAGTTCCCAAAGAGGTTTGTGAAGTTATATTTACCTACTTTATGGAAAGGACTTTGTGGGAAAATTAGCTAACGAAATGGTGTTTTACCTACTAGGCCGTGGTGGCGGAGGAAGCAATTTCATGGGCAGAGGTGGAAATTATGGAAGTGGTGGAGGAAACTTCGGAAGAGGAGGTGGAAGTGGTGGAAGTGGCGGCTTTGGAAACAGAGGTAAGTTGGTCCTACTGTTTTCATCTCCATGAAAATGATCAGATCTGACCCTTTCTCTATGGATATTTTATTTTATCTTTGCAGGTGGATATGGTGGTGGCAGAGGTGGTTATGGTGGTGGTGGAGATGGATACAATGGATTTGGTGGTGATGGTATGTGTTTGATCTTACTCTTATACACACTGAAATACATAATTTGGAGCCCTGTGTCTCAGAATGAGTTTTGGGAACAAATAAATTGCTCAGAGGTTCCCACCCCCCTCCTTGAGGCCAGGTTTCTTTATAGTTCCTTCAGTATTACAGGGAAGCATGCTTTTTCAGCACAGAATCTGGTCCAATACTCTTTGGGCGATATGAATTGTGGGATCTGCCTGTAAAGGATTAGTGACAGCCACCACAGGCAGTTGCTTTCTGTAACTATTCATTGTGCTGCTCCATATTTTCCTGTGTATTATCTTGCTCTGTCCCTTTTATAACAGTCAGCATATTGTGGCATCTCCCAATACCAAGGCAGGAAATAAAAATCGTGAAATGGCAGAGATTTTATATTTTGGTCTCCTTGAAGTTGTCCTAAAGTTTTGCATAAAATGTGGGGCAGATACAAATTTGAAGCTGCGACTTGGCCCCTACAGTATTCACTTATTGACCATTTTGTTCTCCTGCTATGTTCCAATGACCACCTGACAAAGGCCTGTTCTGTATTCTGCCATATAGTCTTGGAGATATATATATTATATTATGCCTACAAGTGGTATTCAACCCCCTGCAGATTTAGCTGGTTGACACATGCGGAATTAACTTGGCATTGTGACATTTGTACTGTAGATCAGCCTGGAAGTGGGAAATGCGCTGCAGCAAATTTTGTTTTTGTTTTTTTTTTTTTTGCTTTTTTTTTAAAACGTTAAAAGTTAATTCAGAGTGTCATTTATTATTCAACCCCTCAAACCACAAGAATTCTGTTTGGTCCCCCTAAAGTATTAAGAAGTAATTCAGGCACCAAGAATAATGAGCTTCACATGTGTGGATTAAAGATCTCTTTTGCCAGCCTTTTCTGACTATTTAAGACCCTCCCCAAACTTGTGAACAGCACTCAGACATGGTCAACATGGGAAAGACAAAGGAGCATTCCAAGGCCATCAGAGACAAGATCGTGGAGGGTCACAAGGCTGGCAAGGGGTACAAAACCCTTTCCAAGGAGTTGGGCCTACCTGTCTCCACTGTTGGGAGCATCATCCGTAAGTGGAAGGCTTATGGAACTACTGTTAGCCTTCCATGGCCTGGACAGCCTTTGAAAGTGTCCTCCCGTGCCGAGGCCAGGCTTGTCCGAAGAGTCAAGGCTAACCCAAGGACAACAAGGAAGGAGCTCCGGGAAGATCTCATGGCAGTGGGGACATTGGTTTCAGTCAATACCATAAGTAACGTACTCCACCGCAATGGTCTCCGTTCCAGACGAGCCCGTAAGGTACCTTTACTTTCAAAACGTCATGTCAAGGCTCGTCTACAGTTTGCTCATGATCACTTGGAGGACTCTGAGACAGACTGGTTCAAGGTTCTATGGTCTGATGAGACCAAGATCGAGATCTTTGGTGCCAACCACACACGTGACGTTTGGAGACTGGATGGCACTGCATACGACCCCAAGAATACCATCCCTAAAGTCAAGCATGGTGGTGGCAGCATCATGCTGTGGGGCTGTTTCTCTGCCAAGGGGCCTGGCCATCTGGTCCGCATCCATGGGAAGATGGATAGCACAGCCTACCTGGAGATTTTGGCCAAGAACCTCCGCTCCTCCATCAAGGATCTTAAGATGGGTCGTAATTTCATCTTCCAACAAGACAACGACCCAAAGCACACAGCCAAGAAAACCAAGGCCTGGTTCAAGAGGGAAAAAGTCAAGGTGTTGGAGTGGCCTAGTCAGTCTCCTGACCTTAACCCAATTGAAAACTTGTGGAAGGAGCTCAAGAATAAAGTCCACATGAGACACCCAAAGAACCTAGATAACTTGGAGAAGATCTGCATGGAGGAGTGGGCCAAGATAACTCCACAGACCTGTGCCGGCCTGATCAGGTCTTATAAAAGACGATTATTAGCTGTAATGGCAAACAAGGGTTATTCCACAAAATATTAAACATAGGGGTTGAATAATAATTGACCCACACTTTTATGTTTAAAATTTAATAAAATTTAACTGAGCAACATAACTTTTTGGTTTGTAAGATTTATGCTTCTGTTCATAAAACCTACTCTCATTTGCAGTTTGAAGGCTCTAACTTATTTGCATCTTATCAAACCAGCTAAATCTGCAGGGGGTTGAATACTACTTGTAGGCACTGTGTATATGTGTATATGTGTGTGTGTGTGTGTGTATATCTATATATATCTATATATATCTATATATATATATATATATATCTATATATATATATATATATATTTATATTTATATTTATTTTTATATTTATTTTTATATTTATTTTTATATTTATTTTTATATTTATTTTTATATTTATTTTTATATTTATTTTTATATTTATTTTTATATTTATTTTTATATTTATTTTTATATTTATTTTTATATTTATTTTTATATTTATTTTTATATTTATTTTTATATTTATTTTTATATTTATTTTTATATTTATTTTTATATTTATTTTTATATTTATTTTTATATTTATTTTTATATTTATTTTTATATTTATTTTTATATTTATTTTTATATTTATTTTTATATTTATTTTTATATTTATTTTTATATTTATTTTTATTTTTATTTTTATTTTTATTTTTATTTTTATTCTACTGTGAACTGTCTTGTAGAACTGTTTATACATTTTATTTTTATTAAAATCATACATTTGTAACTTGCCCCTAAAATTCATGTAAATAAATATTTAGGTTTACAAAGCTGCTTAGTTCAGGTGCCTTATAATGAATTTGGCACATGTTATGCCAGCTCACTAAAGACCGCCGTGATGAATGAATGTACGCCCTTCCAGATTGTACTGTTGAATAACCCAACTGTCATGTCTTCTGCTTCGGTAAACCAGGTGGTGGCAGTTATGGCGGCGGCCCTGGTTATGGCAACAGAGGTTATGGTGGTAGCCCAGGTTATGGAAACCAAGGTGGTGGATATGGCGGAGGCAGTGGTGGTGGTGGTGGCTATGATGGCTACAATGAAGGCGGAAACTTTGGTGGTGGTGGTAAGTGATCGTTTATATAGTGTATATAAAATAAAAAGTGTGGAGATATTCTTGTTAGATTTAAAAAAAAAAAACAAACTGAGATATAGATATATAGTAAAGCACAGCTTTTTAACATGCTTTGTACAAAATTGCTAGCTACTGCTAAACACAGCTGCAAAGAGCTTATAAAAAAAAAAAAAACTTGTAATGCAATTTACATTAAATTTTGTTAATATCTTAACTGTCTATTTTAGGCAACTACAATGACTTTGGCAACTATGGTGGCCAGCAACAGTCCAGCTATGGTCCCATGAAGGGAGGAGGAGGAGGTGGCAGCTTCAGTGGCAGAAGTTCTGGAAGTAGCAGTGGCCCCTATGGCGGTGCGTAGTCAGAACCTCTTCTATCCCTGTGTGCAATTTGTTTCCTTGCACATAAGTAAACATTTTATCCCCCTACAGGTGGCTATGGATCTGGTGGTGGTGGAGGTGGTGGTGGAAGTGGCGGAGGAAGCTACGGAAGCCGGAGGTTTTGAGTCTACAACAGGAAAAGGTAACTTTAAAATGGTTGTGTTGTCTTGTGATAATGAATCGCACTGGCTGAAGAAGCACTTGAATAATAATCTTCTTGTCCTATATCATTCAACAGGCTACAGTTCTTAGCAAGAGAGCGAGGAGTTGTCAGGAAAGCTGCAGGTTACTTTGAGACAGTCGTCCATGTGCATTAGAGGAACTATAAAACCTACTACAGGAGCAGCCGATGATCCATAGTCAGAAAAGTTACCGCAGCTTATACAGGAGGCATTTCTTGTTCAGGACTGTAATAGCCTCAGTTTTGTAAGCAGTGCAGCTGATGATTAATGCAATGTAGTGTTGATTAGATGTACATTCCTGAGGTCTTTTTATCTGTTGTAGTTTGTTTCCCGTTATCCCATTACATCAGGTATACTGCCCTGTAAATTGTGCTAGTTATAGCAGGAATAAAGAATTGAGAAGATTTTAACCTTAAAAAAAAAATTATGTAGTTCAGTGTTTCCTCGCCTAACAGGGCAAAAAGTATTGCTCAACCTAAATAAACATGCTTTTTTTTTTTTTATTCACGAGCTAATGTCCGATTATTAAATCAGGTCTGTGTACCTGAAAATATTCAATGGTGCAAGCCTAACACTAGAATCCATCATCTACAGGCAGTGGTATTTGAAGGGTTAAAATCGTTAGTTTGTATTGTTTTTACTTTGTTTTAAGGTTTATTTTTCTCGAAGGTTGGATGATTAAAAAAGAAATGGCAAACTTTTTCTTTGGTTTTAACATAACAAATACCACTTGTCCTATTGGCACATACTTATAGCCTCATGCCCTTTTTTTTTTTTTTTTTTATTATAAATAAATCTATCTTTTGTAGGTAACTTTATGCACGGTTACCAGCTGTAGTTATTTTGCCAGTGTACCTAATGTGACACTACAGTAGACTTGCTGACAAACGTATTTAATGTGAACTCGGCTCAGTATTTGCCTTTTTGCAACCTTTTTAGTTCGCATTTTTATTTCAACTTGTCATGGCTATATAAACTTTATAGTGATGGTCAGTTACTTTATTTGTATAAGTAAGCTCATTTGTATGTCAAACTTCCATACCAGCTCAAAACTTCTACCATGTATGTTTTCTAATAAAAACCAGCTTGTATCTGTAAGCTTGCCTCAATTATTTAGCCTAGCATTCTTCCATGGGAGACCAGCACTTGCTGCCAAATCGTTGTTTTAAGTGTATGTGCCACCACAAATAATGGCTGAGGAATATGACCTGTAATAAATAACTGACCTTTCTGGGGTTTTTTTTTTTTTTTGTTCGCTCTATGGCGGTAGTGAACACCATCTAATTCAATGAGGGGCTCCAGATTAGCCCCCTGGAAAAAGGATTTTTTTTAAAACTACACCTGCAGTGAAGATTTGCTGCTAGATTTTGCTATAAAAAAAAAAGCAAACCTTAACTTTTCAACCTGATGAGGCTGGTGTAGTTTAAAAAAAACAACAAAACCCATGTCCAATATGGCTATATAATTCTTCTAAAAGTGTGGGTTTTGTCTCTTCCCACCACCAATCTTACATTGATTTTTAAAGTAGTTGTGCCAGCCTCATCAGGTCTTGATGATTTTAACAATGGACGGCGGTTTTATATTGTAACGTTTTACTGATCATTAGGTTAAATTGTGCTAACTCCCATGGTGTGATCATTTATCCTGGTCAAGGTTTAGTTTATTTTCTCTAACTGTTTTATAAGAAAAGCAGTAGTTTATATTTAGAGACCAAATAACCCACTTACCAGAATTTTTTTTACATGAAACTGTTTGAAATGGTAACCTTTTTTTGCACAACTCTTAGAGCCTTAGTACGCATCGTTGCTCTGTTTGTGTCTTTCGTATCGAGTGCTTGTTTACTACTGGCTCGTTTGCTCTTATTTTTGGTGGTACTGCTTTTAAGACTCCAAAGTGGAAGCATTAAATTGACATATTGTGGAAAGCTTATAGATGAGTTTTCAACAGATCCAACATCAACCTGGTTAGATGTTAGAAAGTGATTTGAAATACAATGCTTGTTCAGTTTCCCTGTCACTAAGGTCAGGATTGACTACATCTTTGATATATCTTGGGTTAATTTTATCTGCATGCTTGCGGTTTACATTAGTTGACTTAAAGGGACTCTGTCCGCACAAAATGATTGTTAAAACTAAGCCTCGATGCTTCGTGTTGGGGTCCATCATTTATATACACCCCCTCCTATTTGTTTTCCCTTAATCTACACCCCTCTTTATAGAGCCAGAGAAGGGGGGTGATAAACAGAAAACAGGTGGGAAGATGTATATAAATGATTGGCCCTGCCATGAAGCACCGAGCGTCTGTACTTGGTTTGAACAGTCATTCTGTGCTGACAGTCACTTTAAATATACAAATTAGTAATTGCTAAATTCTGAGGTGTTCAAGGCAGTGTGTGCCCTGTTCACACAAATTGATTCACTGCCAAAAACGTATCTTTTGTACTGTGCAAAAGCTCATTTTGACCCTTTCATTAGGTGATCGGCAGCCTGTTTACACGGAGATTCATGAAACGAGTGTTTTAACACTTGTTTACAATTTTATCTTTCAGTGTAAATGCCCTGTTAAATTCTGTTGCAGGTCACACTGCATGAAACTAGATGGCAAGAAAAAGAACATAGCCTTGCTTTGTCCCAGGTTAAATAGTGAAGTGGTGTGTAGTTCTTCAAAGCTGTCTGGTTAGAATAAGCCATTTCTAAATACATTATTGGAGTATTTTGAAACCTTATCTAAAGCTGAGAAAGCAAATTTTCCCTTCAAGTAGTATGAAGGATATGCAAACAGCCTCTTCACATAGCACTAAATACCCTGTTCTCTTCCTAGCTATTGGATTTAGCAATCCTAAATCTGTATCGACACTTAAAGGGGTATTCCCATCTCCAAGATCCTATCCCAATATGTATTAGGTGTAATAATATTAGCAAATGCCTACAATTAGAAATGTACAGTATTTTGATTCGCTATCTTTCCTCATGTGCAGGGCATTGCAGGACCTTGGGTATCCATGGTTACGTCCACTGATAGTGACAGCTAGCTGCTAGTGGTCGTAACCGTGGATACCTAAGGCCCTGCAATGCCTGCACATGAGGAAAGAGACATAGCGGAGCAATAATGCTATACTACATTTCTAATTGGAGGTATTTGCTAATATTACACCTACTACATATTGGGATAGGATCTTGGAGATGGGAATACCCCTTTTAAGTAGTTTTCTGGCAAGGCTTTTGACACTTATTAAAAGGAGTTTTCTGTTTTCAGAAAACTCCCCTGGCTGCAGGAAGATTTATTTATTTTTTTAAATCAGATTACAGCCAGTTGACACTGTTTTTACAATGGGAAGCACCTTTTAAAAATAACTTCTTGCCAAACTTTCCACGTTGTGCTGGAGATGGGATGAATTTGGCAGCTGCAGAGCAGAATAAAACATGTTTTTCATGTTTTGTATAAACCTGTATTAATTTCGTACCTCTGTTGCAGAGTTATTGGCACCTAAGTTATCAAAACACATCCCCAGTAAACTTTTGATAACACCCACTTAGAAAATTAAAATGCCATTCTGCAGTCACCTTTTTAAATTGTGTACCGTTAAGCATGAAAAATTTGCTGGCAGGTCCGCTTTAAAAATCACCTCTAAAGTTGAGTGTTAATTTTAATATGCTCCTGCTATGATCTTGACTTTCTCTGACCTGCCCACTCAACAGTTGTTTTCTTTCAGGAGAAACAGGGACACCTTGTGATTACCTAATTTTTGGCTAGCTCAAACCACAAAGTAGAAAACATTCTTTGCATGTTCTCACAAAATAATTTTTTTTCAGGGCATGCTGCTAATCTGGTAGACCGATAATAGGTGTTTCAGTTTATAGATTACTCAGTGGTACATGATCTAGAAACACTCATATTAAACCTAATGTGACAAAGGACACCCTTTTTACGTGAAAGGAATGTATAATCAGAATAGCATAGTGTTAAATCGCACCTGTAAGCAGGATTGTGCTGAGTAAACCACATACACTGTCAGGTGGGCGCCATTACACTGATTAAAATGATACCTGGTTTGATTAAATCCGTCCTGTGGTTCCTGTGTAATCTTTACTTTCAGTTTGGAGATAATGGTACGCTTGTGCTTCGCTGTGCTCTATCTGGTGCTCTGCTTACAAATTCATCTGTATGCTCTTATGACAGATCACTGTGCCTTCACTGACCTGCCTCCTAATTAACATAGTGCATCTAGTTGTGTGGGGCTAGGTAAAAGAGTAGGCCGGTCAGTGAATGATCAGTGAGCTGTCATAAGAGCACACAGATGAATATGTAAGCAGAGCACCAGATAGAGCGCCGCCCTGAAGCATGAGCATATCATTATCTCCAAACAAAGTAAAGATTACACAAGAACCACAAGATGGGTTTAATCAACCATGGTATAATTTTAATCAGTGTAATGGCACTCACCTGACAGTGTATGTAGTTTAGAGCACAATCTTGCTGACAGGTGCACTTTAAATCAGGTTTATTTTTTTATGCATTTTTTTTTCGTTAAACAAAATTCTTGATTCTCACAATGCCTTCACGCCTTTGTACTGGACTCATTTCCTAGTTTGTACAGAAGACTTCAGCAATTTCTGCTAGGTTTGCAATGACTCTTAACATCTTTTTTATACAGTAGGTAATGCAGGAGCCACCGTTTACAATAGGTGATGTCACAGCTTCTCCTTCACTTCATAATGACTAATTGCCTACCCAGAAAATCTCCTTAACTGTGGTCAGAGCCAGCCATCCACCACATTAGATGGCTGTGATGCTTCTGCTAATCGTTTGACCAAAAGCCATCTCTGTTGAATCTTCCCTATACAGGAGCACTTGTTTGGCCGATCGCTCCAGTGTTCTGAGAAAGCCGCTGACGGCTTATCTTTGGGAGAACCATAGGCTAATGACCGAGCCCCTTGATATTGGCGTGTTCAGCTGATAGTCTGTGTATGGGGCTATAAGCCTCTTTGGCTGTTAAAAAAGAGCATGAAGTATGTTCAGTGTTGGGCTTGGTGAAAACTGCAGGATTTTTTTTTTTGTGCCATCGAAAAGGCCAGAGTACTTAAATCAGAAGTGCCACAGTTGGCAATTTAGAAAAATCCGGTAAGACTTGGTATAGATCCTTCTGCATAACAACTTAATTAGCAAATTGTTTAATCTTGGATGACTGGTTTACAGTTGTATGAGAGATCACATTGCAGGACAAAAAAAAAAAGACTAGGAACCCAAGGGAAAAGAATAGTGTTTTAATGCGTTCTATACAATCTATACCTATTTTAATTTACAATAAGACTCTTAAACCATTTTCATTATAAACTTTACGTCCCAAGCCAGAGGAGAAAAGAATAAAAATCGAGCATCGCTTCCAATCTGACATCCTGAGAGATGGTACAAATACTGTTCTATCCACTTTAACAAGTTATCCCATATTGATGGGATCGTCTGACTGCTGGGAGCTCAAGCGATCTCAAGGAAGGGCTCTGGAAAGCTGTCTGATTGGAGCAAAGATTAAGCATTAATTCATTGAAGGAATTGTCCAGATAAAACAAGTTATCACTTATCTGCAAGATTGGTGATCAGTGCGGATCTGATCGCCAGGACCCACAACAATTGCCAGACTGCAGAACTTATTCCTGCTACAAAAGGGCGCAATTGCCATTTACTCCTTGTGGGCCTGGCGGAAAAATTTAAGCTCAGTGCTCAGCAACCCCATAGGGAATGAAATGAGCACAAATCAAGCATGTCCACCGCTGCTTCATTTATAACTATTCTAAAAGTCCCCTGTTCTGCTGGTCCTAGCAATCAGACCCTACCTATCAAGTTATCACCAAACAAGAACTTTTAATTCTCTGACTGCCGAATACTGTATTAATCTTCTTTCTAGCAGTCCCAGAGAATGAATGGTGAGGATGAGTGCATGCTCAACTGCTGTACCATATATACGGGGTAATGAGGGATCGCTGAGGGTCCCAGCACTCAGACCCCCAGTGGTCAATAGTAATATGGGGATATCTATTGAAATGGTGAAACATAATCACTTAGTACACACTTTTTAACTTTGTAATAGAGACCTGCACTATTGTAACTAACTTTCTGGCGTTTATAGTGGGTTTTAACTTTTTTTAAATCCATCCTGATATAAGCCTTACAAACAAACATGGTACCATATTGGTGTAGCTAGTCACCCACCTGGGATTCTGGGTTTCAGTGGTTTTTTTGTGCCCCCCCCCCAAAAAAAAAATTAAATTGTATAAGGTTTTATAGGATCACATTCATAGCATGTCCTTGTATTGGTCGTCAGTTTTAGCTTTGATTCACGGTCCAAGGTCTGCACCCCCTGCTTATTGTCTGTTATGACGGGGACTGGGGCCTTTTCAGTGTTTAATTTGCACCATTTATCTACATTTCGGCTACTTGGTAGCAGATGTGCACTGTACTATACACCCTAGTGTGCAAAGTAAACTGACTAATCCACAGGGCTTGCACAAGTGTTGTCCTCAACAAACAGTTGATTGGGGGCTGCCTAGTGTCCCCCACCAAACGGATATTGATGGCCTTAGCCCTAAGATTTTATTGTGATACAGGAAAACCCCTTTCATAACAAATTTAAGTGTTTCCTTTTTTTCACAGGAAATGTATAATGTGGTTTAGAGTTTAGACTGCATCGACTGGTACACTAATGCTAGTTCAATATATAAAACAATATAGATCCTCGATTTACAAAAGTGCAGGGTTTTGTATAAATTTGTAATTATTACTTTAGATTGTTTCATTGCTAAACATGAAAAATGAGAACTTTTAAAATGTTAAGTTACAGGAGCAAAATGTGAAGTTTTTGTTTTACTACGAACCTAATAAAACAAATTGCACTTTAGTAAATCTAGGTCAACTGGTCCAGAATTTAGGGCCAAATGAACACTTGACAAAGGTTTTCCTGTGCTTAAATTCTTATCTGTGCCAGTTACTTGGTTCCACTTGAGATGCTAATCTGTAGGAACAGTTGGCCATTAATTTTCTATATCATGAGGATAATCAATATTTAAGCCCTGGAAAACCTTTTTTTTATTGATACAACGGTGTTCCTTGTTAACTAGCTGACGCCTTAACGAGGCCGCAATATTAATTAGTTCACTGTTTGCAGTTAAGCATTATCTTCTGTACTAGAAAATGTTAAGCTGTCCTGCCTTATAGACCAGTGGATTACTTGAGACCTTTCTAGCACAGCACCTCTATCGCCATTACGGTATGGACTCAGTCAGCATTATTAAAGGAGTTACAGCAGGAACAAGAGCTGCAAGTTTCCAAGAAGTGAATGCAGGATTTACTATGCTGATAGTGAGGAGCTTCCCCAAGACTAGTTACAGCTGAAATAACGAAGACAGTCTAGGAAGAGTTCAACATCATTTGGAGCCTACTAGAATGATAGCTACAGTACGACAGGTGTGACAAAAAGCCAATAGGTCTAGCAGTGAGACCTGAAAGCGAGGGCCCTAAGAATAGGTAAGGTGTGCTTTCATTCTCTACCCTATAGATCGCAGCTTGTCTTATTAGGTTGTAATAACTTTCAATTTGCTTCGCAGGAGGTATGGAATAACTTGAACAGAAAATGTTTTTTTCTGGACTCAACGCTATTATAAATGAGTAAGTATTTAGTCTTCTTAAAACTTGCATTTTTTTTTCTTTTTAAACCTTTATATATTTTGTTACTGCACCAACATGTAAAGGGTTTGTGCCATATTCAATCTTCAGGGCCTTCCTGCTTGCTAGGGGAGCGGCGTGCTCCTGATGAGACGCTGTGTACCAGCCCTATGGCTATACTGCTGACTAGAACTGTTCTCTGATGCTACAAGCAGAGACCTCTCTACCTCTGCAGCATCGGAGGAGCACTGAAGCTCGCTGCATCCCTCTGCTCGGTGGGCTTCAGAATCTACTGCGAGAGCTTGTAAGAGCTGGGTTCCTTGCCTATGAGACTGGCCACACTGACCGCACAGGTGACCAGTAACATAGGCAATGAGCAGTAAACTATAAAATTAAAAACCCCTCCATTCTGAGATTTTTAATAAGAGGTAAATTGCTTGGTTTTAGAAAGCACATTGCCATTTTACCCTTTTTTTTTTTTTTTTTAAGAGGCTCAGACAAAACTAACAAAGTGCACTGCTTTAAGGGTCTGGAGCCTGACAAAGGTTGCCTATGGTTGTGGAGTTCCAGGTAACCAATGTGAATACATGTTTGCTGCTGGTGCTATTTTTTTGACTCTGTAGGAGTTGCCTGGCTACTGAAATATTTTGTTGGCAACTTTTATAGGTGAAAATTTGTGTGTAGAATAACTGCAGTGCCATGAATGCACTGATCTTTATGTGATAGAATGCCTATGATGTGGTTACATTCAGCACAATTTATTTTAGTACCAATTTGCTCAGCTTTACAATAAGTGTCTTTCCCATTTCTAGAACTTTTAAGGATTCGTTGTACCTTGAAATGTCTGGAAAGGATCTCTGCTGGACCTTCTGCATCTCTTCAGCCGGATACTATGGTGAGTGTAAAAGTGAGTGTGAACGACATTACTGGTTTTATAACGTATCGTGGACTGGAAAACGGGGGGGGAAATTCCAAGTACAGTGAAATTGCAAAAAAAAAAGCTATTCCGCCGTTTTTGTTTTTTTTTACCACGTTCACTGAATGCTAAAACTGACCTGCCATTATTATTCTCCAGGTCATTACGAGTTTGTAGACACCCAACATGTATAGTTTTTTGTTTTTATTTAAGTAGTGGGGGGGGGGGGGGCGGGGACGTTTGCTTTAAAAAAAAAAAAAAAACACAATTTTTCATCGGCTGGGTGAGGGCTAATTTTTTGTGCGTCGAGCTGACGTGTTTGATACCATTTTGGGGTTGATCCAATGTTTTGATCGCCCTTTATTGCAATGTTGCGGCCACCAAAAAAAACGTAATTTCGTCATGTAATTTTTTTTTTTTTTTTTTTTTTTGTAAAATTGACCTTATGAGCGCAGACCACTAGTGTATCTAGTCCTAGGCTATAATACAGGATTTAGTTCATATAGGCACTTGCACTTTAGCCTGGTGTTAAAATGTGTAATTTTTTTTCACTAGTGTATATACTGGGTATTCATTGCACATTTCTTCATAATCCTTGCATGCTCTTTAAAAGCATTGCCTGTTTGTTTTTTTTTCAATAAAAAATAATTTAAAATGTGTTTTAAACATTGAAAGCATATGTGTCTTCATAGCTGAAGATCACGTGTGTATGTCAAATTTTAGAAAGCCATAGAATTTACCTGTAGTTATTGGTATCTGAAAGTTTGAGTACGGTGGCCGTCAAGTAAGCTTGTGAAACCTGATGATGGTCTAGCGTATATATGGTCCTCCTGACTGCCCCTAATAGATGTTTGGGGGAGGGGTGAGAAGGAACTGCCCATTAGAATTTTGACAGCTGACCACTTAGTTTGACACAAAGATAAGCCGGTGCCAGAGGAGTTGAGTATATTACCTGTGGTCACGATGTGGCCTTTTACCACAGCAGCCCTTTGCCACTGGTCTTTTCATGGTGTTCCTGCACAATTGCTTGGCTTTGCTGGTGAAATGGGGGTTTCCTTACTTGATTAAGTGATTTGCATGGAATTGGTAAAAATACAATGGGTGCACAGGGCTGCTGCAGTTAGAGAAGCCCTCCTCCCCACCCCCCCCCTCAAAGTTTTTATCTTAAAATATTGCAGTGATCATATTATATAGCACTATGTACTTACAATTGCTCATTTTGTCGTCTTTCTATCCAGATAATTCTTCTGTTTTCCATTAGGTCTGACGTCTCATTAACAACTGACTAGCTGAATTTTTCTAAAGTATGTAGAAAGCGGTCAATTTTCCTGTCATGAGTCACTGCAAAAGTGTATGACAGGGGGAGGAGGGAGCAGCTGGGTCAGAAGTTGAAGAGGGGGAATGCTAAATGAAGGGACAAGAGACTTCCTGTTTCTACATAGAGCAGAGAAAAGAGAATAACTGGGTAGAAAGGCAAAATAAGCAATTGTAAGTATAGTGCTATAGAATATGATGACTACAATATAGTAAGAGGATAAAAACTTGGGGATAAAAACTTTGGGAGTACTTCTTTAAATCAGTGTTCCCCAACTCTGGTCCTCAAGAGCCACCAACAGGTCATGTTTTCAGGATTTCCTTAGTATTGCACAGGTGATGGATTTATTGCCTGTGCAGGTGATGTAATTATCACCTGAGCAATACTAAGGAAATCCTCAAAACCTGGCCTGTTGGTGGGCCTTGTGGACTAGAGTTCGGGAACCCTGCTTTAAAGGACCTGTTACTTGCTCCAAAAATTTGAGTTACAACCTTGTACCTGAGCTCTCCCAAATCTGACGCTCTTATTTTTTTGTGCTGCATCGCTCCATTGCAGAGATGTTCACATTACTTTCTCCTGGAGACGAATATGTGAAATCTCTGCTTACAGTCCACCTAGGTGTTTCTTCATGTTGTGCTCCCAAAAGCAATAAGTGTGCAGAGATATTCAATGGAGCTACACAGATTTAAAAGGAAATGGCAGAATCAAGGGAGCACAAGGATTTTAAGGCTATGTGCCCACGATGCAGAAATGCTCAGGATTTTTCCTGAGCGTTTATGCATCTCCCTGGCAGAAAAAACGCATGTGGATTGTGCATGTGTTTTCCTGCCAGGGACATGTGGATGTGAAGCATTCTTCACATGCATTTCCACATGCGGATTGACAAGCGCTTTCCAAGCGATTTTAGCATCACCTGGAAAGTGCTTGACAACTTGGTCACACTATATAAATCTATGCAACCGGCATGGATTTATATAGTGTGACCGTAGAGAATGTTTAAAAATAAAAAAAAATAAATCTATACTTACCTTCTGATGGCCCCCGCAGTCTTGCTTCTCTCCGTTCTCCCTTGTCAGCAGATCACGGTACACTGAAGGACCTGCCGTCACATGACTATGATGTCAGTGCAGATCCTTCAGTCCACCACGATCTGCCGGCAAGGGAGGAGGAGCCCAGCGGGGGCCGTCAGAAGGTAAATATAATATATATTTTTTTTTTTTCACAGGTTCTATGGTACCCGGGTCTGGAGGAGAGTCTCCTGTCCTCTAGACCCGGTTACCATCCGCACATTGAAACGTGTGGAATGCGCATCTACATATACAATGATGTGTAATCCATGCGTTTCAATGGAAGTCAATGGCGGCGGAAATGCAGCACTTCCGCAAAATAATTGGTAGTGTTGCGTTTTTTTTTCCGCAATGATAATCCGCAGCGGAAATTTCCACAGCATGTGCATAGCACATGCGGATTATCACTGAGGAACATGGCAGACCTTCTACCATGCGTTTCTGCCGCTGTGGAAACGCTTAAAAAACGCATTGTGGGCACACAGCCTTACAGGGCAGATAACTCATAATTTTTTTTTTTTTTTTTTTTTTTTTTTTTTAAGCAAGTCCTTTTATAAAAGCGTGTGTATGACTACAGCTTCAGGCAGGGTCGTTAATGAATCTACATGAGCAGCATTTTGGTTAAAATGCACAGCTGACAACACAAGGAACACTGAACCAGTCATATGAAAGGAAAGATTCCATAATTCAGCAATCAAATCTAAAAATGCTGCCTTTGTTACTTAGGATCCACTCCTGGTATGGGATTGAGAGGCTCAAAAACTGTACTGTGTGAACAAGGAGTTGCACAATGTGAATACAGCTGTTAATTTTACTAATTAAAAGCTCTTGTCAGATCTAATGTTGATGTACATACCACCTAACATTGTCAAAGATGAGATGCCCTGTATAGCATAATAGGTAATTGCTCATTGAACTTTCAACTTTATTTTTGTCCTTAGGTCAAAGACTGGATTTTACATCTGGGAGAAGAAACATATCTGTACTTGAAGAAAGGGGATAATTACATGAGCAGCTTCTAAAAGTTTAATCAGAAATAAGTTTTATATAATAAAGTCATGTGTTTTTTTTTTTTTGTTTCTTTATTAATTTGCTTAGTAATTGATAAGTGCAGGTGACTTTCCTGGTCATTCTACAGCACCACGGTTGGAAAGTGTGTGAGGTTCCTCTGGACTTCAGCAAACCAAACCCATTGATTATCTCTGATCAAACAAAGTGGTTAGGCTGAGAGAACTGCAGGTGTAAGGTGGATGCCGAAATGTCTATTATGCTTATGTGAAATTGGCCTTAAATGGCTTCTCCCTGCCCCACTCCAGGTGATTGACAGTTTTTTCCCAAAAAAGAGAGACATATTAGTCACCTAGAGCAGGAAGAAAGGGGGTCAAGACAAGTTACATCCCTGGATGTGGAGGAAGATGCCAGCATTAAGTCGTAGCCATCTCTGGTATAAGGAAATAGTGGTAAGAGTGTGAAGGATGCTTGGCAACCTTGTTCGGGTATGCTAAACCAGGGCAAGTTCACAGGGCAAGTTGACCGATGTGGGGAGGTGAACATCATTGCCTTGCTTCAGGAACGCTACTCCTGTACTACCTGCTAAAGCCAAGGAAATGTTTACTCAAATAAGGGTGTAGGATAGGCATGTTTAGTTACTAGTGAGGATGCAATTATTAGGGGAGCTGAGTCTGTGTGACCGATTGCACTTGGCTTTTCGAATGGTATTGTCTTCATGGCACTAAAGTATGATATAGTGGATTGATAAATTACTGGGAGTTTGTGCTGCACATTTGCAATGATAACAGATTGAGCAGTAGGTAAAAAGTTTTTTTTTTTTTTTAAATCATGCTTTAAGAATAAACTTTAAAGGGGTTGTGCAGCTTTAGGCTATGAGTCTGTAACTGCTGACTTGTGAATCCTCACTGTGTTCTGAGAGAATTCTCTGGTGCTGCCTGTAGGTGCGTGACTGTATGTGATTGCATAACTAGACCTGTGCAGCCTCACTTAATGCAAGTGTAATTAATGAGGCCAAACAAGTCTAGTTGTAATGTGGCCTGAAGTATGCAAATCTCAGTTGTGCAGTGGTGACCAGGAGGCATCCTCAAAATCTAGAGAAAAGTATATTTAATAAGCACAGATCGTGATTCTTTACAAGTAGTGAGAGTATAGAACTGGCACACAATTATTATTATAGCACCATTCATTCCATGGCGCTTTACATGTGAAAGGGATATACATAGCACAAACAATTACAATAAATTTGAACAACACAAGTCGGCGGCTGGTACATGCTGTGATGCTCATCGAAAGTTCTTGGAGGGCCTGGATGCTCTTAAAGTATATAACAATAGTTTATAGGTACTAGAGTCTGGGATGGGACACCCAGCAAATTTGCTGGCCATATTAGGAGATCAAAAGCATTTTTTTTCCCCCTAATATGATTACTATCCGCCTTGTGTGTGGGGGCAGATTACCTTCAACTTTATCAAAACATTAGATAGGCTTTTCAACTTTAAAACTGTAATGCCTAAAGCTAAATTTCACATGTCTGACAGTTGTCGTTTATTGGATGGAACACAATGTTCTGACCCAAACGGGTGTACGTCAATACATACAATCAGGCCAATCTGGACATCTCAAGCCAAAAAACTGGCCTTGTGCCAAATTCACACATTTGTTTGTCACGGTCTGAGTATGGACTGTCTGTGGGTCTTTTTTTGCCCAAACTTGACATTCTCACATGGCTATGAGGTTGTCAAGCTTGGGTCAGGAGACCCACAGACAGCCTGTGCAATACAGTACGTGGAAGGTGATGCTGTGAATGTGGCATTAGGCAGGGAAGAGTCTCTGCTCCAATTTCTGAGAAATTCTTTGAGGTTTCCAACGGTTGTCAAGACCGGGCAGTGGGCAGAACACGAGACACTGTCATGAGCTGTTCTTGGCATTGCATCTCATCCAAGTGAATCTGGTTGATCTAAAATACCAGACACAGGCTGTGGCCAGATGTGTGTCTTTACCCAACTGCCTAGCGTGGTGCACAGGATTTCCATCATAATGTGTCATTTAACATGAAATGCCAGAATCTGCTGATAGCCTCCAACACTGATGTGAATTCAGCCTTACCAGCTCACTCATACAGGTACCAGACTCTCTGGTCTTAAGAAAACTGCATAGACTGTTCCACAGAGGCGGATTAGGATTGTGATGAGAATCTGCCTAAAAATGACAGTACATCCATCCTGACTTTACTCATATCCTGCCAGCATCAATAGTTTGTACTGGCTCTTGCTGGGCACATGATGGTGTTACATTATCAAGCTCATGATTCCTCCTATCACAAAGGGAACACAAGTGAAATGCATCGGTTCAGAAGCAGACATGAGTCTGAACCACAGGACATTTCACAGTCAGGTAGAAGTGTTCTGATGGTAAACTATCTCCGCTAAGGGTCTTTAATATATGTACCCCATGCTTAAAAAGGGTATATATTCACACGCAGCAGATTTGTGGCAGAAATTTGACTGTCCCAGTCATCTGAATACAGCTCGCAAATTACAATCCTAAATACAGGTGCTTCTAACAAAATTAGTAGAATATCATCAAAAAGTTAATTTATTTCAGTTCTTCATTACAAAAAGTGAAACTCATTATATAGAGTCATTACAGAGTGATCTATTTCAAGTGTTTATTTCTGTTGATGATTATGGCTTACAGCCAATGAAAATACAAAAGTAATTATTTCAGTAAATTAAAATAATTAACAAAAAACACCTGCAAAGGCTTCCTAAGCATTTAACCCTAGAACGCATACCTGGGGCCTCGCAGGCCCGCCCTGTTAATTGTTTTCTATTTTCTGCAAGATTACTTTAGTTAGAATTTTGAAACTCTAGGTATTCCTCAGGTATATAGTTGTTTGTCATTTGAGTTTGAGTTATTCCATGTTATTTACACACGGGCCTAAAAGGCCCCAGGTATGTGAAAGTAGATTTTTATGGTCATGCGTTCTAGGGTTAAAAATGTCCCTTAGTCTGTTTCAGTAGGCTCTGCAATCATGGGGAAGACTGCTGACTTGACAGATGTCCAGAAGGCAGTCATTGACACACTCCACAAGGAGGGCAAGCCACAAAAGGTCATTGTGACCAGCCAGCTTCTTTAGCAGAGTGGTGTTTCTAAGCATATTAATGGAAAGTTGAGTGGAAGGAAAAAGTGTGGTAGAAAAAGGTGCACAAGCAACCAGGAGCATAACAGCAGTCTTGAAAGGATTGTTAAGAAAAGACCATTCAAAAATTTGGGAGAGATTCACAAGGAGTGGACTGCTGCTGGAGTCACTGCTTCAAGAGCCACCACACACAGACGTGTCCAGGACATGGACTACAAGTGCCGCATTCCTTGTGTCAAGCCACTCATGACCAATAGACAACGCCAGAAGCGTCTTACCTCAGCCAAGGAGAAAAACACCTGGACTGTTGCTCAGTGGTCCAAGGTGGTGTTTTCAGATGAAAGTAAATTTTGCATTTTATTAGGAAATCAAGGTCCCAGAGTCTGGAGGAAGAGTGGAGAGGTCACAATCCAAGCTGCTTGAGGTCTGGTGTGAAGTTTCCACGATCAGTGATGGTTTGGGGAGCCATGTCATCTGCTGGTGTGGGTCCACTGTGTTTTATCAAGACCAAAGTCAGCGCAGCCGTCTACGAGGAAATTTTAGAGCACTTCATGCTTCCCTCTGCCGACCAGCTTTTTGGAGATGGAAATTTCATTCTCCAGCAGGACTCGGCCCCTGTCCACACTGCCAAAAGTACCAATACCTGGTTTACAAACAACAGTATCATTGTGCTTGATTGGCAGTAAACTCACCTGACCTTAACCCCATAGAGAATCTATGGGGTATTGTCAAGAGGAAGATGAGAGACACCAGACCCAACAATGCAGACGAGCTGAAGGCTGCTATCAAAGCAACCTGGGCTTCCATAACACCTCAGCAGTGCCACAGGCTAATCTCCTCCATGCCACATTGCCGCATTGATGCAAAAGGAGCCCTGACCAAGTATTGAGGGCCTACTGAAATGTATGTTCAGTAAATACAAAGATTTTGGAGTTTAAAAACATTTTTCAAGCTGTTATAAAGTATTCTAATTTACTGAGATAATGACTTTTGTGTTTTCATTGGCTGTAAGCCATAATCATCAACATTAACAGAAATAAACACTTGAAATAGATCACTGTTTTTAATGACTATATAATATAGGAGTTTCACCTTTTGTATTGAAGAACTCAAATACACGTATATTACTTACTGGTAATGTGTTTTATCGGAACCCATGACTGCACAATGAGAAAGGGGACCCCCCCCTTCAAGGACAGGAAACCTTCAAGATAAAAAAGGGCGGCGCCTCTCTCCGCCTCAGTGGATTACAGAGCATGAGAGGACACTCGAATTAGAGTACATAAATCTTATTAACTATATACAAATTTCACTCATGTGAATACTTCAATACCCACCAACCGGAAGGTGAACACCATAGTGATAGGGAGGGAATGTAAAGGTGCCATCATGGGTTCCAAAAAAACACATTACTGGTAAGTAATATACGTGTTTTTCTGTCACCCATGACGGCACAACGAGAGAATTACAGAGCACTATATATGTAAGGGAGAGGCCACAGCCTGCAGAGCCCTTCTCTCAAATGTGAGATCAGAGGAAGCAGAAAGGTCAAGTCTATAGTGATTATAGAAAGTGGACGGAGATGACCATGTGGCCGCCTTACATATTTGCTCAATGGGCACGTCCGCTCTTTCAGCCCAGGAAGCTGCCATGCCCTGTGTAGAGTGGGCCTTCAGATTGTTAGGAGGATCTCTGCCTGATCCCGTGTAGACCATCGTGATGGTTTCTAGGATCCCCCTTGATAAGAGTGCCTTTTGAGACCTTCGTTCCTTTCCGTGAGCCCTGAAAGGAGACAAATAGAGCCCTATCCTTCCGTGAGCTTGTGGATGCTAAATAATGTATAAGGCATCGCCTGACATCCAAGTTATGAAATTTTTCCTCCTTGCTATTTTTTGGTTCAGGACAGAAGGATGGTAGGGCTATCGCCTGAAACATGTGAAACTTGGATAAAATTTTCGGTAGGAAAGCAGGGTCTGGTCTCAAAACTACCCTATCGTCTAGAATTAAGGTAAAAGATGGATCTGCAGATAAAGCCCGTAACTCACTAACCCTCCGTGCTGATGTTAAGGCCACAAGAAGTATTGTTTTTAGGGTAAGTAACTTTATGGACCCTGAGCTAAGGGGCTCAAAAGGGAGAATTTGTTAATGCGTTTAGCATTAAGTTCAAATCCCAAGAAGGGACCCTTATTATAGGGGCTGGTTTGGCTCTACTGCATGCCCTCACAAACCTGGAAATCCATTTGTTACCGGCCAGATTATAATTATACAAGGCACCTAAGGCAGAGATTTGGACCTTTAGGGTGCTAACTGCTAGGCAGTTTTCCAGCCCTTTTTGAAGAAATTCCAAAATGGACTTTACAGGAATCCCCCCCTCCAGGTTCTACCGTAAATCTTAGTGATCGGTTTCCTACTACCTAGAAGAGTAGTAACTAGATTCGATGAGAATCCCTAACCTTCTAACAATGACCTCAAGTTCCAGGCCGCTAAGTGCAATCCTTTAACCCGAGGATGGAATATAGGACTTTGAGCAAGAAGGTCAGGAATCTCTGGAAGAATCAATGGGTTTGTGATTAACATGCTTCTCAGCCAAAAGAACCATGGTCTCTTGGGCCAGAAGGGTGCTATAAGGACCATTCGTGCCTGATCCTCCCAGATCTTTCTCAACACTGCTGGAATTAGGCATATTGGGGGAAAGGCATAGGCCAGACTGAAATCCCATCTGCACTGGTAGGCGTCTACTACTAGAAGATTTTCTGTGGTATCCAGTGAACAGAACTTTTTTAATTTCTGTTCTGACGAGTCGCAAATAGGTCGACCTCTGGAGACCCCCACATGGCCACTAGCTGAATGATTTAGAGTCCATTCTCCCTGCAGTAGTGGCCTGTGACTTAGAAAGTCTGCATTCGTGTTGTCCTCTACTCTGAATTTGAAGAGAGAACTTTCCCTTCCACTAGAGAAAATATCCTCCCCGCAACCCACATTAGAGATTTTGGGCGAGTTCCCCCCTGGTGGTTCACATATGCTACAGTGACCTGGTTGTTGGGCAGAATTTTTACGTGATATCCTTGTAGAAGGGGTAAGAAGCTGATTAGTGCATTCTCTACTGCTTGTAGTTCCCATATGTTTGAAGACTCCAGACTCTTTTCCTCTGACCAAGTCCCCAGTATCGGGTGGTTGTCTAGGTTTGCCACGCACCCCCTGGGGCTGGCGTCTTTGGTAATTACTCTGGTAATAAGGGGAACCCAGGGGACGCCTGTCCGGATCGTGTTCGTCCTTAACCACCAGTGCAGTGACTGAATTACATTGTGAGGGAGTGTCAATCTGCCCTCCAGATGCCCCTGAGGATGACCTCGTTCTTTAGGACGTCCCCCATTGTAATTCTCGTGAGTAAAATTGGGCCCAGCATACTGCTGGAATGCAGGAGGTGAGGGACCCCAGCAGAGCCATGGCCCCCCTGAGAGTCATTACTGGGTTTGCTATGGCCGCTGAAACCAAGTTTTTTATTTTTTCTGTTCGGGCAAGAAAATGTCCTTCACATTGAAGAGAACATAATTTCCCTTTTGTCTGTATATCTCCTGGGCAACATTTCAGCCAGACTGCTCTACGGCTGGCATTAGACAGGGCCGCAGATCTAGCCGGTAATCCGGCGGAATCTGCAGAGGCGTCAGATAAGAAGGCCGCAGCTCCTTTCAATACTGGTAGAGAGGCCTGAATGGAGTCCTGTGATTCGTTGTTTTTAACCTGGTCGTCTAACCAAACCATGAGGGATCTTGCCGTACAGGTTGCAACTATAGCTGGTTTCAATGCCTCTGCTGATGATTCCCAGGTACCCTTAAGGAAGATATCTACCTTCCGGTCCAGTGGGTCCTTCAGCATCCCTGTATCTTCAAAAGGGATTGATTTTTTAGTAGCCTTGGACACCGCAACATCCAGCTTTGGGGCTTTATTCTAGGATGCGGTATCTTCCTCATCAAAGGGATATTTTCTTTTGAAGGAGGATGGAAGGGGACCCTTTTTCTCCGGCCTATCCCACTCCATCTTGATAAGCCCCTGCACCTTATCGTTAATCGGAAAAACTCTGCTTCTTCCGATCCAGGGTACCGAACATAATATCTTGGACTGATTTTTTTGCCTTCTGGTCAACTAACCTCATTGTGGACCTGATGGCTTTAACTAAGCTATCAATACTCTCTAGAGGAAAACCATGACCTGTGCCTGTCTCACTATCCGAAGAGGAAGAGTCAGTGGAGTCATCCAGCATTCCCTCATCAGATTCGGAGTCTGAAAGGGTGCGGTTTTTGCTCTATGGGTCTGGGACGCTTCTTTTGCCTGAGAAAACGATTTTAGCAATCTTTCCACCTCAGACCTAATAAGTGTTTTTAAATTTCTTCAATACATGGCTGGCATAACTTTAGGCCAGTCCTTAGTCAGACCCCATTCACACAGGGCACACACTCTGTATTTGGATTTCCCCATACATTTTTTTTTAGAGACATCCTGACCAAAGGAAAGGAGGAAGGAGAGGGAGAGAGAGAGAGAGACAAAACAGAAAAAAAGTCTACATTAATACGTTGACTTTCACGTAGCTCACTCACCATCCAGTATTTAAAAACAGGGTACCGGAACGAGAGGCAGGACAGTATCCAACACTTCTCCTCGGGAGACTGGAATCATCGATACTGCTTGAGCTATGCTGGCTGGATCTTGAATCCTTTGGTGCTGCGTGTCCCAGAACGCCCACTGCTCCTGCTCTGCAGTGGACGCTGCTCCTGGGTGCGCTTCTGGCGCCGAGGCTGTACAAGCTGCGGCTGCTGTGTCTCCTCGTGCTGCTGCATGGTCTGCTGCTGAGAGGCCATTATGGTGCACTGCGCCCCTTCCTAACCAGTGATCTACCCTTAAGTACTCTTTTATGCCAGGGAGATCACCGGCGTCCCCGCAGCTTCCAGTACCTCCCCTGAAAATTACATCCGGGGGTCAGAGGTCCCGGTGCACGTCATCGGGGCGCGACTTCTGGTTTAGTCACTTCCGGTCGCGCCCGTGACATCACATCAGGGACGTGGGGTTGCCGGCCACCATGCTGTGTGGGTGCCGCAAACCCCCGCCCACACGCGAGGAGACCAATGTCGGCGCCCTCTGCGACGTTTCCAGAACACACGGGACCAGCCGCAGCAGAGACTGTGCCCTGCCACAACCGACCGGCCCCGGTCTGGGCAAGACGAAATCTTCCTGCTGTCGCACCGACGAGTCAGAAGGTCCCCCATCAAGGACAGGAAACCACTGAGGCGGAGAGAGGCGCTGCCTTTTTATCTTGAAGGTTTCCTGTCCTTGAAGAGCGGATCCCCTCTCTCGTTGTGCCATCATGGGTGACAGAAAAACATTAACTTTTTGATGATATTCTAATTTTGTGAGCAAAACCTGTAGATGAACTGATTTTTTTTGTCTGAGAACCTTCCCAGACAATGCTTTAGAGTATGTGTACACTAAGTTTTAGGAGCAATAACTTTCCAAATCCTCAAAAAAAAAAAAAAAAACTTGGGCCCAGATACATAGAGACTGGCATTTCGTACACTAGTCTTAATGACAGGCATGCAGGAATAAGATGTGAATGCCACATCCAATCAGTGGCGTGCGCCTCACCAGAAACGTTACTACAGTCAGGGATGGGAGTAACATTTCTGGTGTAAGAAACGCCACCACATTTGAAGATTTGACGGGCGAGCTTAGGCCAGTTTTGGCTCCTTCCCAGCTCTGCCCAGTTTTGCAGAGATGCCCAGAACTGGCGTGAAGATGCCAAAAATCACAAAGTTTGCTTGCAATTTCGCCTTGCATTAAAATTTTGCAACTTTTCAAAAGTGTTTTACCCCAGTATTCTAGTATAAACCCTTTGATAAAATTTGGGCCCACCAGAATCCTTTGCGCAAAAGAACTGCAACTTCTGGCTTTTAAGTCGTTTTCAGCCAGCACCATCAAACTGCGTGGAGTTAAGCAGCAGGGCTGTGGAGTTGGAGTCGGTATAGGTATAAAATGGACCAACTCCGACTCCTAAAATACATAATAAACTGGGTACAGTAGTTCAATGCAGTTTGTGGGGGATATTTTTTCATAAGAATTTGGGAAAGTTATGAAATGTCCCATAAATGTCTGTCCTATTCCTGATCTGAGGGTCTAGACTTTTAGCTGAGATGAATCTGTGCTACAGTAAATTTATCACTTAAACATGAGCAATGTATGAGCGAGTCTAGGAGTCTGTGTCATGGAAATTGAGGAGTCGGAGTTAGAGGTTTGGTTTACCGACTCCACAGGCCTTTTAAAGGAGGAGCCTGGTTGGCAAATTCTGGTGCGGCGCACACCACTAATAATAAATTTAGTGCATATTATCAGTGGTGTGTGCCTCTTAATGAGCCAAGCATATCTTAGTTCATGCACGCCCCTCATTAAGACTGGCGTAAAAAAAAAAAAAAATCTTAATGAATTGGTGCCGCAGTGTGAACATACCCTTATATGGATTATTCTCTAAATGTCTTTTACCCAGTTTTAGGACGGATGTAGACAAAGAACAGCAGAGTTCAATATCATTAACCACAGCCAACAGTCGGTATGTTTTATTGCATGAAGAACATAAAAAAAAAATTGCAAATTATTTTTTTTCCTAGTTAAAGAAATTAAGCACCTTCTATAAAATAAAGACCCTGCAATACAAATGTGGCTTGAAACGAATGATGCTGTGTGCAGTACATTTATTTTTGGTATATATCTGTTAACAAATAAAATTTTATATATTTATTTATATAAATAGGATGCATGGTAATATTTACAGTTAATCGGAAGACAAGACGGGTACATTCATTCACTCAGGTAAACATTGATACAAATGAATTAAACCTTAGGACATAAAAAGGTTTTCTGACATTTGGGCTAGGGCTCCACTGCGTTAGAAGATAAGCCACAATATGCAGTAAATAAGGGTATGTGCCCACGATGCGGAATTGAAGCGGAAATTTCCGCATGTCCTTTTTCCTGGAAAACGCGTTTTGCACATGCGGAATTGCCTTGCGTATTCTACTGCATTGTAGATGGCAATTCCGCATGTGTAAACGCACAAATAATTGACATGCTGCGGAATTTGCCGCACATCAAAAACGCAGCATGGGCATTACAATTGCGGAATGCCATAGGGGACCATGGCAGAAGGCTAACATGCGTATATCATGCGTTTACGCTGTGGAAATTTCCGCACCAAATACGCATCGTGGGCACATACCCTAAAAATGTGATATTAGGGAGTGGGAGGGAACCTGCAGGCATTTTAATCCTATGTTTTTAGCATAATTTGTAGGCAACATTGCACCAGCCTTTATTCAATCTGTATCTAGTTGCCTTCATGAGTGTTGAAAGGCCCACCCTTCTACAGTAAGCACAGTCATACTATCTACTTTACAACTAGAACACGTATTGATGTCGCCACCTATCACTGAGTTTTCATAAATGCTACTTATCATACAGGCTAGTAAAGCAAGCCTGCGGACCTAGAAATCGTGTAAAAATCAGGTATTTTAGATTACAGAACAGAGTTACACATACTGTGAAGTGCACACAAACTAATGGATAGATTGAAAAAAAGTTAAAAAACAGTTTCTGGTACTTAAAATGCCCATCTTTAATTTACAGGTAAAACAAGATTTTCACTCCTAATCCTTCTGCCAATAGCACATTGTGTCAACAGATAACTGGTTAATATATTTTCTCAGTCCTGAAACGACTAATTTTATAGCAGTTTTTTTTTTTTTTATCGTATTTACAACAATATTTCAATATTGTTATTACATGTAAGTGCTACAGACCAAAAACAAAGTTAGTTCTATAGTGCTACTCTATGTTACAACCCGTTCCCTCAACTCCATAGAAGCAAGAAAAAAAATATATAATCTCTCTATTCTAAATCTGCTCTTCCTTAATCTCAATTTTCTTGGCTTTTGGGACGAGGAAGACATTGCCATCTTTTGTCTGCTGCAGGGAGTACTCGTGAGAAGAGTACGGATTGCCGTCCTCGTCGCGTAGTTTGCAGAAGACATCCATGTACAAGGTTCCGAGCTGCTTTTTCAGAAGGTGAAGGCTGCTGTTATATTCCCCCTTTTCTGCAAGTAACTTCTCTTTCTCATCCTTCAGCTTGTCTAGATCACTTTCCAACTCCACAATGTTCTCCATTTTCCTCTTCCGGCAGTTCTGAGCCGCGACTTTATTTTTGCCGCGCCTGCGTATATCTCGAATGAGAGCAAGTTGAGCTTCGTTGAACTGATGCTTGGACATTAAGGCATTGAAGTCATCCACGGGAAGATTCACAATTTTATCCACCGAGAACGGTACTTTTAGAGCTTTCGCTCTTTGCTCGTCTCTGCTGAAACGAGCTTCCTGGCGACTTGTTGACTTGTCTTTTGTAAATGGAGCTTTACTTTGATCCGGTTTAACCGGTAGTTCGTTTTCTGGTGGATTCTGAGCTTCTATGTCAAAGCAGGTGTCTAGGGGGACAATGGGCGAGAGCGCGTAGAATGTGTCGTCTGCAAAGGGCACAGGAAATTTCTCTGCTGGATTCTGTTGCACAGTTTCAATGGTGCTGTCCATATCTTCCATCTCCGAGTCGCTGTATCCATAATGTGCGTCTCCGTAGATAGAGGAACTCATGGACTGGCCAGGTGACGTAGCACAAGGACTTGTGTTAATGGAGATCCCTGAATCAGAATCGTTACATTCTGTTGGACTGTCCACATTAAATGCTTTACACGATGAAAAGTCTGTGATATCTACGGGTTCACTTAGAAGTTTGGTGAACGATTGGCCCGAATTGTCCGTCAAAGGCACGTTGGTCACTTTGGGATCAACAAGGTTAAAAAGGTCATCACAAAAGGATTCTATATTGATTGTTGAATTTGTGTTTACTGTGGGTACATTAGAGGCAAAAGAACCTACAAAGTCATTAGGGAAAACAGGAGCGACGTCCTCTGCTGGTTTTTCTATGTTCAGCAATGGATTGTGAAATACGTAGTTGTTTGAGGTTTCCGTCATGGCGTCTGTATTTGAATACAAGCTCAGGTCAACAAAGCTGTCGATGTGACTGTTCAGACACTGCTGAAAGAAGGAGAGGATGTTACACATGGCAATGTATTTACCATCTTTCCAACATTAAAAGGGTACATACAATTCAAGGGGATTAGAAATGAGCGGACCGCTACGCGCAACCATGGTCCAACCATTGGCCTATGATTAGCTGGGTTGGCGAGATTCACGCAGCTCCTGTCCAGACCTGGGCCGTGGTCAAGGGTTGCGCAAGGTGATCCGCTTATCACTGAACAGGACATTTCAACACTTTACCACAGGTTATATAAAAAAAACACAACACACCTTGTGAAATACTAACCTTACAAGTCCCCCACTGTTAACATTCCCAAAGCTTCGTTGGTCCCTTCCAGTTTTTGTACTTTTTGCTCTGCAAGTACAAACATGTGACTCCTGTGGCCAGTGATTGGCTGCAGTGGTCACATGTCTAGAGAAAGGAAGGACAAAGACTGGCAGGGAACAGGTCACTGCTGCAGCCAATCACTGGCCACAGATATGATCAACAGGTCACTATTGTGATCAGAAATTGGCTGCAGTATTTTGATGTCTGTCCAGAAACAAAAGCACAAAATCGGAGGGGGACTGTTGAAGTGTCAGAACGTACCAACAAGGTGAGTATTACTGTGCAATATGGTTACGCTTTGTGGGGTGCAACGTTATATATGACTTGGATGCATTGTGAGGCCAAATGCTTTCTCATAGGAAGCAACTTTCTGTTCCAGCATATATGTCTTAATTAGCCAACTGGTGGCCTCTTGTGCCTGATGTGTGGTCCACGAGGCCAAACTTTGCTATGAGAATTACTAGGACAAAGCGCTTTTGTCAAGACCCTGAATGAATGAATGGGATGCGACTCTCTTAGTGGGGAACTTGAAGGCTATGCTTGAAAATCCTGCTCATGTCTGTACATGGAAAAGTAGTTATGTTCTTTCATCCCACAGCGTCCACGAACAAGAACATGTATTACGCATAGAAATCTAGTGAGTCCCATTAGAAGATCCACAGGACCAAACTTCAAGGAGCAAATACCATAATAAATATAATAGACCATTTAATGTTCTATCTTTATGTGAACATGAATTACACCCAATAAATGAACTTCACAGACATAATGATGAAAAGCTAACCTGCAGCTCGGGGATAGACAGCAGTTCTTCCCACGCCTGCTCCATTTCGTGCCCGTTTTCTGTATTGGTGGTAGTGGTCTGCAAACTGTCTGGAATAGGGGGCTGCTGTGTGTTAATAAAGCTCTGGCTGGTATCGATCTGAGAATCCGGTACCATTGCGGTTTGGAAAGTCATTTCTGGTGCCTGGAAAATAAGTAATAAATCATATATTTACTAAAAAATGGAAGATTTGATACATTCTCAGATCTCTAAACATAAGTTGCAAAACAAAATGGAAAGTGGTTAGTAATGGATTTTTAGTCAGTCTGCTCCCCACCATGTGGATCACAGCTGTTGGACCACCAGAGATTATGATATACCATCAAATTTTATAAGTGAGAATTAAAGCTTTGGAGACATCTTAGATAAAAGAAAGGTTGTTTATAATCTTATTTACAGGGAACCTGTCTAGTTGAATATAATGTAGGAATATTCAGTATAACTTGTGTATTATTTATTTATATCCCTGCTCCTTTTATTCTTAAGAGTCCAGTGGGCAGTCATACCCGCTGACACAGTTATACAGAGAAGGCTGACAATCACTGAGGTGAAACGCCCAGTGGACTCCCAAGACTAAAATGAGCAGAATTTCCTACAAACGATATATCAATCTACTGGCTTCTTTTACTTTTTACCATATTGTCTTCAGCTTAGACAGGATATTCAACGTGACAGATAGAGAAATCCTACATATTTAATTAACTTTTAGATGAAAAACAAGTGTAAAAAAGCTGAATTTTTAACACTTTAACAAATAAATCTTGTCCTTTTTATTATCCACAATCTTAATATTCACCTCATACTGGAATGTATCAGTTAAAATCTTCAAGCATTCATCAAAGGAGAGTTCTTGCTCCAGAGGAGATTTACCCTAAAAAGACAAAAACCATTCCATTATCGTTAGGTTTCCGCTTATGAAGAGAGTTTTGCGACGTCCTGTTTATTAATCCGGCTAAATTACCTGCAAGGAACTTGTGACTGTTGGTGTAACTACCATAGCCTCCATGGGTGCCGGCTGCTGAACGGGAATGAATTCCCCAGTCTCCTCATCTAGAGCCAGACGGGCGTAATATGCTTTTTCTTGCTCCTTGAGTAGCTGTTCTTGATGCTCTTTTTCGAGCTTCTTCTGCTTTTCCAGTTCATATTCCTTCTGTCTTTGGTTGTAGTCAAAAACTTCACGACCAACACCTAGATCAATGTCTTGTTTCCAAAGGATGTCAATGAGATCCAAATCCTAAAAAGAACATAGTCCATTAAATATTTGGTTCTAGAACCAAACACGCGCCATTATATACATTTTTATCCATTACATAGATCTCATCAGGTGCAAGAGGAAACGTTTCTCCTTGTGCAGCAAGCCAAGCCGGTGTAAGGAGACCTATAGGCCATGCAATGCTCCATTAAATATCTGGTTCTAGAACGAAGTAGTGAATTATGTACACTGCTCAAAAAAAATAAAGGGAACACTTAAACAACAGAATAGAAGTCCAAGTAAATCAAACTTCTGTGAAATCAAACTGTCACGAAGCAATACTGATTGACCGTCAATTTCACATGCTGTTGTGCAAATAGAATAGACAATAGATGGAAATTATTGGCAATTATCAAGACACCCTCAATAAAGGAGTGGTTCTGCAGGTGGGGACCACAGACCACATCTCAGTACCAATGCTTTCTGGCTGATGTTTTGGTCACTTTTGAATGTTGGTTGTGCTTTCACACTCGTGGTAGCATGAGACGGACTCTACAACCCACAGAAGTTGCTCAGGTAGTGCAGCTAATCCAGGGTGGCACATCCAATGCAAGCTGTGGCAAGAAGGTTTGCTGTGTCTGTCAGCGTAGTGTCCAGAGGCTGGAGGCGCTACCAGGAGACAGGCCAGTACACCAGGAGACGTGGAGGGGTCCGTAGGAGGGCAACAACCCAGCAGCAGGACCGCTACCTCCGCCTTTGTGCAAGGAGGAACAGGAGGAGCACTGCCAGAGCCCTGCAAAAAGATCTCCGGGAGGCCACAAATGTGCATGTGTCTGCACAAACGGTTAGAAACTGACTCCATGAGGGTGGTATGAGGGCCCGACGTCCACAGATGGGGGTTGTGCTCACAGCCCAACACCGTGCAGGACGCTTGGCAGTTGCCACAGAACACCAGGATTGGCAAAAACACCACTGGCGCCCTGTGCTCTTCACAGATGAAAGCAGGTTCACACTGAGCACATGTGACAGACGTGACAGAGTCTGGAGACGCCATGGAGAGTGATCTGCTGCCTGCAACATCCTTCAGCATGACCGATTTGGCAGTGGGTCAGTAATGGTGTGGGGTGGCATTTCTTTGGAGGGCCGCACAGCCCTCCATGTGCTCGACAGAGGTAGCCGAACTGCCATTAGGTACCGAGATGAGATCCCCAGTCCCCTTGTGAGACCATATGCTGGTGCGGTTGGCCCTGGGTTCCTCCTAATGCAGGACAATGCCAGACCTCATGTGGCTGGAGTGTGTCAGCAGTTCCTACAAGATGAAGGCATTGAAGCTATGGACTGGCCCGCTCGTTCCCCAGACCTGAATCCGATTGAGCACATCTGGGACATCATGTCTCGCTTCATCCACCAACGTCACGTTGCACCACAGACTGTCCAGGAGTTGGCGGATGCTTTAGTCCAGGTCTGGGAGGAGATCCCACAGGAGACCATCTGCAACCTCATCAGGAGCATGCCCAGGCATTGTAGGGAGGTCATACAGGGACGTGGAGCCCCCACACACAATACTGAGCCTTATTTTGACTTGTTTTAAGGACTTTACATCAAAGTTGGATCAGCCTGCAGTGTGTTTTTCCACTTTAATTTTGGAGGCGACTCCAAATCCAGGCCTCCATTGGTTAATAAATTTGATTTCCATTGATGATTTTTGTGTGATTTTGTTGTCAGCACATTCAACTTTGTACAGAACAAAGTATTCAATGAAAATATTTCATTCATTCAGATCTAGGATGTGTTATTTGAGTGTTCCCTTTATGTTTTTGAGCAGTGTATTAGAGTATGTTCACACAGTGTTTCTGCAGCGCTTTTTTTCGGAAGGGAAAACATTGCATGCATGCCCTTTTTTGGATGCGCTTTTAGTTGCATTTTTGCTGCGTTTTTATGTATTCATTCGCGCTCAATTATATAAATTTTTAATTTATTACATACTCGTTGGGTGCAAGGGGAAACGTTTCTACTTGTGTAGCGTACCAATCCGGCATAAGGAGACCTATAGGCCATGCAAAGCTCCTCTGGGAAGTTAATTATGCAGAGAGGAAGAGAAGAGGAACTCTACTGCCAACTATTCGATGTAGGAATCCTTAAAGTCAATATCTACCCTTTATGAGCCTAGGATTAAAAGTTTGGCTTGGATTTTATCCCAAGTCATGTTGCAAGGCTCTTTAAGGGTTCAATAGTGACTTAATTGCTACCCTCAATAGGTGGCACAAAAGTTCTAGTCCTCATCCTTTCTGAAGAGGATATTTGCATAGATCTCTTGGTCAATAGATTTTAGAAACTTTCCACATCTAGATCTAACAACATGTTGTACAACCCCCACACAAGCATTCCCATCTCCATTACACTCAAGTGTAAGAAGATGCCGTCATGCACTGCTGCCCACCATTGTTTAGGCTGGACGGCATTGCACCTACGTTGTGGTAACCTGAAAAGGTAGTAGCTGGATTAGGTTACATCTGATTACATAAGAGTTTGGCCAAGAAGCACATTAGTTTGACTGTTATGTTACGCCCATAAGGCTTTTATGTAACAGGTCCCAAAGTATTCTTTGTAAATGCCCACCTAAGACCATGTATGAAGGGCAGTGTTGCGCACCCTTGGGTTTACGCCAACACATTAAGTCATCTGCGACTGTGTGAATGAGCTCTAATGGTTTGTTTTTTTCCCAATGTAAAGAACATTTCGGATGTGTTACTTCGTCAAAGAAAATAAAAGACAACCAAATTTAAAAAGGGTTTCTTCCAGTCTTAGATGGAATACGGTTATGATTGGCACCCACCGGCTGATCGGTGGAGCTCGGATTGCAGGAATTTCTTTGGAATTTTGTCCACACTGGCCCCCTCCCATTCACAAATCATGTGAATAAGACCTGGCGCTGCAGAGGACAAGCCACGAGGCACCATTGCCCCCCCCCCCCATACTAGCAATCAACGAGAGTACCACCGATCAGACCTAATGGTATATCTAGTCACATAAAAAAAAGTTGAAAAGGAACCGCAGAACTCTGATGCAAAAGAAAGATTTGCAGGAACATCTTTATTACCTCAAACAAAGAAAAAAAACAAACAAAAAAAAAACAAACTTTGACTCACATTTGAGTCTTTATAAAGCTTGATAAAAACTCTGATGCGAGTCAACATTTATTTATTTTTTTTTTAAGTAATAAAAGAAGATGTTCCTTTAAACCATGTTTTGCATCGGATTGCTGCGGCTCCCTCCTACTTTTTCCTTATCAAGGCTGGTAGACTCCGGCCTTGTACTGCGAGCTCTGCTGCATTAACCCAATAATAACGTTTTCTTTTTGGTTTCCATATCCAATCACTTCCTCAGACAGGAAATTATGTTCCCCCTACTGCTGTTTTAGTTTTTTGTTGGGGTTTTTTTTTTCCTACCATGCTGGAGTTGTCATGCCTTCAAGCCTACTCTGCATACATTTTATTCCCAAAAGGTCAGGTATAATAATAGATGAACAAGTGGTGTCAACTTCTAAGAAAAACAAGAAGTAAAGGGCTCAGATTTTCTGTATTTTCCCGTTATTTAATTCACAAGTAATTGGTCTTGAGGATAATAAAAAAGGGGTCTTATTTTGCCTTTCTTTTGCAATCACATGCATTGTCACATGAGGAACAGACAACAATAAGGAACTATCAGAGGAGCTGCTCGTTTCATTTCCTGTCAATGTAATATTCTCCGGCACACAACGCGCCCGAGTCTGACCTATTAACTAATAGCTCACATATCAAGTTCCAAGTCTAACGAGCAGTGAAAAAAAAAAAATCTTGATATTTTTACCTCCGGTAACATATTAACTATGTTGGATAATGATTTTATCTAAGCCTAGAAAAAAAGGTGTACTTTTACAGTTAAAAGGATTCTGTCAGCGGGATTTCATACACCACACTATTTATATGAGCATGTAGCTCTTTCAAAAGAAAGTCCAGCAATACTTTACATTGGTACAAATCACAAAGGTCAATATAAATGCTTCCCAAGTTCACAATACTTCACACACAAGCTCAAGCTATATCGGCTCAGCTTTTAAAGGAAGATACATAAAACTGCGACTAAAAATTAAAATTTTATTTCAAATCTTAAAACCGACAGTAATAAAGGAAATTAAAAAGCAGAGGCCTTTGGGTTCCATCCAGCGAATATTTCATGTAATATTTACAAAGAACACAACTCGGTCACAGACCTGAATGAGGTTCCCAAATTAGCACAAGTATATTACAGAGCCCCATAAATTACTACATCAATTATAAAAAAGTGTACCAGCAAAGAGATCTCCAAAACAGAAAGAAGAAGAATAGCTCTTGCTACTATGCCCAAATTATGGACTGCTTAAAGATGCTGGATCTGATTGTCCCCCAAATAAATATGTAAAGTGCATGTGTAAAAGAAATCTCTTGTCTTATATAGGGACAATTAGATACACTGTGGTAAGCGATGAATTAATGAGGGCTATGCATGTATACTTACATGAAAAGGACTGCTTTGGAACCTGCCCCGACGACGCCGTTTCACAAGTGCTTCTTCCACGCCCCCCCTGGAAGCAGTCCATAATTTGGGCATAGTAGCAAGAGCTATTCTTCTTCTTTCTGTTTTGGAGATCTCTTTGCTGGTACACTTTTTTATAATTGATGTAGTAATTTATGGGGCTCTGTAATATACTTGTGCTAATTTGGGAACCTCATTCAGGTCTGTGACAGAGTTGTGTTCTTTGTAAATATTACATGAAATATTCGCTGGATGGAACCCAAAGGCCTCTGCTTTTTAATTTCCTTTATTACTGTCGGTTTTAAGATTTGAAATAAAATTTAATTTTTAGTCGCAGTTTTATGTATCTTCCTTAAAAGCTGAGCCGATATAGCTTGAGCTTGTGTGTGAAATACTTTACATTGCCAGTCTTTACAATGAAATCAGTGTTGGATCTCCTATGCAAAAGAGGCTGAAGATTTGGAACCTCTGTCACTACAGCTCTATTCCCTGCCCAGTGTCTCGTCCTCCTGCTTTACTGATTATGCTGCATGAATTCAGGCAAAGGAGTAGAGACAGTCAGTCAAGCAGGAGGAGGCGGCGCTGGGCAGGGAATAGAGCTGGAGTGACAGAGGCTTCAGATCTACAGCTTCATATGCTGATTTCTCAGTAATGGAGAAATGGACTGACTATATAAATGGTATTGCTTGACTTGTCTCTGAAAGAGCTACATCCACATACAAGTAGTAGCTTGGAAGGGGGGGGGGGGGGATCGTACTGACGCTGACAGATTCCCTTTAAGAGTATGAACACTTGACATGGGAAAATAATTTTCCACAGTGGTTACCCCAATTAAAAAAAAAAGTTGCACTATGGTTGAGGCTGCAATCTTCAGTCCTTAGACCATTTTTTCAGACCCTGATAAAATGTTTGTAGACGGCTTCAGTTTCAAATTTTTCTCATGTGGATGTGACCCTTGCAGTAAGACAGAGACCTAACATCCTTTTTTCCATCCCCATAGAGTACACCATGGGTGCTCTCATCTCTCCCTGTACACCGATACACATCATGCGTTATTCACCCCTTCTGACTGGTGTGCTCCTCTAGCTTTATTCTGATACGGTAACAACCGGCCCACCCTCGTTACCTACCCTCCCTGCAGACCTGACTGCTTTCTCCACTCTCTATTCTGCCATATGCATACTTTCCTCCCTCTCTGCTGTTATCTCTTCTAATAATAATAATTTTTATTTATATAGCGCCAACATATTCCGCAGCACTTTACAAATAATTATCACATATATCAGTTGAAGTTGTTCCCGGCATCAGTTGTTGGATCGGGCTGGTCCTGGACTATGCTTGTTGGATGCAGCATTTAGATAATAATAATAATCTTTATTTATATAGCGCAAACATATTCCACGGCACTTTACAATTCAGACAATTTACAGACATTATCGGCACTGTCCCCATTGGGGCTGACAATCTACATTCCCTATCAGTGTCTTTGGAGTGTGGGAGGAAACCGGAGAACCCGGAGGAAACACAGGGAGAACATACAAACTCCTTGCAGATGTTGTCCTTGGTGGGATTTGAACCCAGGACTCCAGCACCGCCGTGCTAACCACTGAGCCATCGTGCTGTCGTGCTGTAGATGTAGGTAAAACGTGAACCTAGTGTGAGACCTAATTCAGAAATATGATGATTTCCATGTACATGTTCGTGGACAGAACACAAAAAATCCAACATGTCCGATCGTTCACTGATCAGACACTAGTCGAAACAATCGTTTGTTTCACTGAAATGGCCAACAATTGTTGGCCATGCTTGAAATCAGCCATTTTGGCTGGCTTATGTGGATGAAGAAAAGAAAAAAAGAATAATCCATATTCGAAGCAATAGGGCAGCCAGCTATATAATGTTATTGGGATTTATTTATTTATTTTTTAAGACAATAAAAGACATTTGTTTAATGTTGTATTTTGGAAGGAAATGAACAATTAAAAAAAAAAAAAATTAGTGCAAGAGGTGTCCAAAGTCTTAGCCATAAAAAGTCAGAGGACGCCATTTCCCTAGGCTGATAGCTGCCAATTATTGAGATAAGCTCTTCAGTGTTCAAAGTCATTGTGGACAAAACACACAGTGTGAATAGGCTGTGCCCCGATCAGTAGAACAAGACCGTGTGCATTCCCATCTAGATTCCACAGGCGTAGATCTCATGACCGGTGACCACATACCAAGACATGTACGGCCCAAGAAGAAAAAGTGATTTTTTTTTTTAAACTCTGTTCACATTTCTACTAGTAATTTCCATCAAGACACTCAATCATTGACTTAAAAATGGCACAGCATGAATGACCGAAATGCAGCGGGCACATTTATATCTGGTATTTTTGGCTGAATGGACCCCATAGAAAAAAGAGAAGAATGTGAACCTGGATGTCAACATGAAGGAAGTAAACCTAGAACATAAAAAAAAGATTTATTCTACAAATACAAAATTAAATTAAAAAAAACAAAACAACTTGGTCTTAAGTCAAAATTCACTCCCCACAAAATCCACACACGATCATGCCAAGACCTTGCTTTATGTACAGAAACGGAATGGAGAGTAATGAAAAATTCTTTGAAATCCCCTCTACTAGCTGGAGTTCCTTGTCTCTCGCTGATGCAATTTTTCACAGAAAACAAGAAGTGGAATTTTGGGTAATTAGAAGAAACAGATGCCAGAAGAAACCACAGACTTTATGGGCAGCAACATGAGAAATCTACTTTCAAAACACAATCTAAGCAACATACGCAAATGAAATGAGATGCAGCTTCCCCGCAACATCCTAGAATTTTGGCATTGGGAATATACACGTGTGGGTGTATGCCCGACATCCATGGTGAGGCCTCTTACAGAAGGGAATGTAGCCGACCACTTCGCTTTACTGTTTAGACATCCGCTTCCTCAAATGACCACCTCCACAGACTGTCAAAATTCTTCTCCACCTCCTTCCTAAAAACCCAGAGAAGGCTGCAAACTTTACTGCAAGTGTTTAGAAACTTTCATGGCCGCATTACTGCATAATCACTAACAGGGTTCTCCGATGTCAAAAAGTTATTACCTATCCACAGGATAAAAATGCTGTGTTCTGAAAATCAAAGGGGGTTTCCAATAGTGGGATCTTCACTTATGGGCAGAATGGGCCACTTTTACCCCATTAGAATGAAGCAGTAGTGCGCATGCTCAACTGCCGCTCCACTCCCTATGGGGCTGCCGAGCGCTGCACTTGTCTTTTTCCGAAAGCCCCATAGAGAATGAAGTTCAACATTCTGACAATTGGGTAGATCTAACCGTAAAATTGAGACCCCACCCAATTAAAAAATGAGAAATCTTGCTGTTTTCACACTGGCCACTGGAGCCATTTTAGTCTAGCCTTCACCTACGTTAAGAAAAATCACACGTACATTAGCAGCAATAAACTGACTCTTGAATTAAAGCATCTAATTAGCGTGTGCAAAGGTCATTGTGAATTGAGGAGGGAGCTGTGAAATTTCCAGCATTATCAGCGGTGTATAGAAGTGCCACCCATCATTATAATCCTGCTTGGTATGATAAAGAAAACTGCTGAAGTGAAAACTCCTACTGAAAGGATGGAAAATTAGAGGCTAAAATAGCTCCAGTGGCCAGTGTGAAATTTGCAAGATTTCTCATAAACATAAATATATTACATATTATATTTATATATTACTAATGTATAGAAAAATTGAGTACTTAGGATAGAAGGTTGCTTTAAGGATGGGGTTGGATCAGTGGCGTAACTAGAGTCCGATGGGCCCCGGTGCCAGATGTGGACCACGGTCGCGACTTCTGCGACCCACGACGTTACGCCCCTGGGCTGGATGTAATATTCAAAAATCAGTAAAGTCCATTCCAAGGAAAACTTTTAGGATCGGGCTCTACCCTTACCACAAACAAATTATATAGAAAAGGATAAAAACCAGTTTCGCGGTCATGTGCTTTAGCCATTAGGTGGTCTCCATCCAGCATTATGATATTTTAATTCATTCTATGAAGGAAGTGGGGGGGGGGGGGGGACAAAAAAAAAAAATAAAGACACTGGATTTCTAGGGCAACACTTGTATTTAGCTACATGACTCCTTCCAGAACTGAACAAGGGGATGAAAATACATGAGATTAGCCTCGAACGTGACCGGATCGTCAATCTACCCAATATAAAGTTCCACCTACAAGCTTAAGTCGTCACGTACATCAGTAAACCTCCAGAGACGGGCTATGTTATGACAACCCAATAATTAAGTAATGAGCTCTTTGCACGCTGTGAACTCTGTTGTTGTTTTCACAAGCCTTGTTCATTATTAAGGAGCAGAGAGACATCACGCCAAAACCAGGACTACTTGTTGAAACAATCCATCTGTCATAAAGACGTGAGAAATCCTGAGTATGGCCTATAAAAAAAAGCTGAATAAAAGTACCAGCCTCACCTTTACCCAAGTGTGCACCCCTGAAGGGAATCTGTTTCTACATCATGCTGTTCTCTGATTAGGTGACAAAAACCCTGATTCCAGCGATGTGTCACTTATTGGGCTGCTTGCTGTAATTTTGATAAAATCCCTTGTTTTATCAGCAGCAGATTATCAGTAGAAGACTAGTAAACCTGCTGCCATGTAGTCCTCCATATTCATGAGCTCTGTATGACCCCGCCCTCACCACTGATTGGCAGCTTCCTGCCAATGCACACACAGCGCAGCCAATCAGTGGTGTGGGCGGGGTCATACAGAGCTCAGCATTTAGAGAACTGGTAGATCTGCAGCAGAGAAAACAGGGATTTTATTAAAATTACAGGAAACTGTCCAGTAAGTGACACATGACTGGAATCAGGGTCTCAGAATCTACACCATGCTGCTCTCAGATGGAGTAGCAAATAACTGATGACAGGTTCCCTTTAACAAATCACCACAATAAGAAAGTGTAAATCAAGTAATAAATGAAAGTCAATGAGACATTTATAGAATCCATTCTTGTGAGGTTTTGGTTCTCCTTGTGCAGATCCAGATAGTGTCGGAAAGTCGTCAAGTAAGAGTATGTAAAGTAGCTCTCCTCCGGAATGAAGAAAAAACTCAAGTTCTAGTTTTCTTCGTTCTAGAGGAAAGCTAATTTCTATACAAAAAAATTAAAGTACTACATGGTGTCCCCAAAAAACAAGATATGTGATGAAAAATACAGACCAGACCATAAAAAGTCTGTAAAACAAAGCCACTAAAATAAAAGGTTCACATAGTTTTACACATTAATAATGTCCGACCAACCACACGTGGCCACCTACCTCCCAACTAAAAGTAAGGACCAGCAAAGACTCATTCTCTGCATTCATGAGGGACCACCATGACAAGAGCTCCATCTTCTCGTATTGGAACTTCTAGAAATATTTACCGGAGAACTTGTAGTTTTGTAAGATCTAGAAGGAGCTTGCCAATAAGACTAGACAGGCAGAGATGCAGCAGCAGAGGAGGGGGGACACTGAGGAGCTGTCAATCTGGCCAAGTAGGCGAAGATTCAGTGTTCACTTTTAAATTATTCTTAGGCCTTATTCACACGTCAGTATTTGTCTTCCAAATCCAGGAGTGCAACTTACAGAGAAAAACTATAATTTAAATATGGACACCTGTTCTGTGTTTTGGAGACACTTCAGTATTTTTAAGGCAAAACCAAATCAAAACTACTGATGTATGAATGAGGCCCAACATGGATTTTCAAAGCAAGTAAACCAGCCTCAACAGGCGCTGCATATATGATAAAGGGTGCACTAGTCACAAGAGTATAAGCTTCACAAGAGCCGGCAGCTACACTAAGCCTATAACAAGGTTAGGCTCTGTAGCCCCCTGGACTATGTATGGCAGATAACAGCTGATGACCTCTCCGGTATGTGGAGTAAACAACGTCATTGAAGAACATTACCATTAATAAAGTAAGCAACTTCAAAAAGGCATCAGCTACAACTCAACAGATGTTTTACATCTGCCTGTACTTCAACAGAAGGCCTGGCATTGTAAGCAGATCCAAGCATGTGGACATAGCTGCCTAGTAACCGCCAATATACAGTGTCAGCGCGGAATTAATAAACACTCTCTACATTAGCACTTAGCCATATGCTCTGCAAAATATTCGCCATATGCATGCATTCAGGTAGAGGTGAGGCGAAAATACTGAGCATGGCACATGCAGTTCTGTCCTTTGTTAACAACACAATTCACTATCAGTGTAAAAAAAAAAAAATATAGGAACATAATATCTGATGACTTCTAATGGAAAGACAAAGAAGTCACCTGATAAATGGAATGACCGACTAAAAATTAAGAGATTAGTGTTGTATAAAGTGCCATATAAGATTTAGGGGAACGCACTGTCGGATCTGATTCACACTACTTGTTATTGTGCATAAACATTTGACTAGAGGCCTGGTTTACACAACCATCTCTACCATCACCGGGTAATAAGTACCAATTAGAATTGATCAAATGTTTTAAAACAAACTTGTCAGGTTCAAATTTTTACAACAATATATATATTTACAGTGAATAAATTAGCTGCAGGTCCAATTGCCCTGAAAAGATGTGCAACAATTAGAACATTTCATTTTATTTTTTTTTCCTAAATTAAAATGAGTCAAAAAATTTAACCCCTAGTCATTTGTGATCATGTAGAGCGTTCTGTGAAGAACACAGACTCAAACTGACGGTGTCGCTGTCAGAGGTAAAAATCATTAACAGCATTCTAGAATGCCCTCCGCATCTTCCCAACCAATATGTTCGTCAGAGGCAAACTGCAGCCTGCATTTGCTAGTACTATTACCCGGATGGTGGATGGTAGTGGCAGTGTTGAGTCTGCTGCTAACTGCTTCCCAATTCATAGCCATGGTTTGTTTTTGCTTTTCTTTAATTTTACACTAAGCCGTCCATTGGAATTCACACTTTCTTTTAGCATACATTTTGCAAAGAACTTCTGAAAGGCAGGGCAGGTGCAAATCAAACTGAACATTATTCCAGTTCCAATATTTCCTAAAATTTGACAAGAGTTCAATTTGATCATCTCTAGTGCCAACACTTCATGGTTCTCTCATCTTGCCTACTTGAGTTGACATGACCATGAATACCACAGTTGCAGGGTTTTTAGGCCCGCACAGGTTCACATGCCTGATGAGGGAGGGGGAAGGGTTCATACTGACCCAATGCTCCCATAGTTCACAGGCCCCCATGGACTGAAGACCCTTTTGGTATATTAACATGTGGCAGTAGTATGTGACAGTATAGCCATACATCATGAAGTACCAGTGCATGGGTAAACTAGTCAGTCAGAATCATTGTGTCCCTATACAATATGCCCAAGATTGTCAGTAGGATAAGAAAAAATAAATAAATAAATGTGACCGTCGCTTGCGCCATCATTCTGGTACCATTGCAACGGTACAATGGCACAGCGATATGAATACGGCTGGGGCCAGACGTCAATATTGGCTGTAGCGCGAGTCATACCGCCAAAAATCGCACAGTGATGCAAGTGAAAGATACTGCCCCCATGACAAGCGTTACACCGCAATGTAGCAGCTACATAGAGATATTTTTGACTGCGCTTTGAGTCGCAGCCAAAATTGCAGTGTAGCCCCAAGCCTAAACCAGAGAATTGCGTTCAATTCCTGGCAATGCACCGTATGAACATTTACATTAAAGTGTCCTCACGTGTATAAGAAACTGGCAGGAAGCTGGCGTGCCCTGGCACTGCGCATACCGGCTGCTCATGAAATAGAAAATTACATTTGAAGTTCTATCCAGGCAGGGACGGAGTGGAGGAAACAAATTATCTGTGCAAATCTGTAATTACAATATTTGTTTAACATGCAGAATATCTCATCTTAAAGATATGATCTGTATTCAAAACGTGAGAGTGGAAAGTTTATCGTAATGACAGTCACCACATGTCTCCGAAGTATTCTCATTCTATAGCATGAATTTTAAAGGTCTTCTAGCCGAGAGCCATCCACTTCTGATGTCACGCACAGTGTGGGAAAGACTAAGCGCAACACAAAGGGATGAGGGGAGGGTAGCCCAAACACTAGGGAAAGGAGGAGTGGAGACCCCTAGGTAGATCTAATATCACCCTACCTGTCCTACCGTCCCTATATAGGTTTCGCACCTATCGCTGAACAGGAAACCTAATCCCTGTATATCCCTAGAGCTAGGCCCTAGATAGGGAGGGGGGGGGGTGAGCAATGGTTAGTCCCCACTATAAACTAAAGACAACAAGGGAGACAAACAAAGGGAGGGGGACTTAGCTTGCGCAGACACCAGAGAGATAACACCAAACGTCTTCCAAGGGCACCAGAGAGGAAGCTAGCTGACTGCTATTGCTCCAAGACTTCACCAGGGAAAATGAGAATATCACCGGCAACTCCCTGAAGCAGACAGAGTTTATAAACACCCAGACCAGGGTGTGTCAATCAGAACAGGAGAGAGGTTGCCGCTAGGTCCAAAAGTAAGAAGGATTAAGAAGGCGTCTGCAATGCCAAACGCAGTGACCTTCTGTAGCCAGATCTAGAGCGTCTGTCTGTTACATCTGACACATCCGTGACATCTGACTTCCCCATAAACACTCAATTTGGTCTCAGTGGATTATCCAGGTTACTTCACTTGGGGGATAGGCAACTCTTAGAAAAGGCAGCCCAACTTTTACGATCCTTATATCTCCCAACTGGAAACCTCAAGGACTGTCGAGAAGCAATAGTAAGATTTTTGCTACATCCAGTTAAACTGGTGGGCTCTACAGTCTAAGGCTACATCCGTGTGACCCGTCCTAGTGCAGTTTTTTTTCCCGGACCACAAACTGACCCATAGAGTTTCATGAATTAATACACATATCCACCTTAAAAACAGATTCATGGGTCTGGTGCATGTGACTCAGATAATATCCTATTCTCATCAGATTTCTCAGATCAGACTTGGCCAGTAAAGTCTATGGAGATCTGTAGAAAAAACGGATGAAACATTGAAGACAGACTTTGTGCTTCAGAGTTCCATCCATGTTTCTCTGATCCATTGGTAAGTGTCAATGTATAAAGAAAAGTTCAGACAGCCTACCTGCTTCAGTTTTAAAAAACGGATGCAAAATTTATGACAGATAAAAAAAAATGAGATACATTTTTCACAGATCTAAAAAGTCACATGGATGTGTGAATGTAGCCCAAGTCTACTGGTTGCCCAAGAGTAAGAACATTACTACACAAGCCCAATGTTCACACCTCCATGAAACCTCAGTTGTTTGGATGGAATAGGCATCTATAGACTTTCAATGTCCTACCTCCGTATGAGGAGGATTTTGTTCCACAACTCCTATGCCAAACCCGACCAGAGCAATTACGGCCTTACTGTCCCCTCCTGGCAGCAAGTCACCAAAGCTTTATATACAAGGAGCCATGTGGTGGCCCATTTCCCAGGAGCAGTCACATTTTACTCGTGACAAGGTAAATGGTATCAGCAGTACTACAGGGTTATCGATTTACAGCTTGGCCCCATTAATAGCTTGAGTTGCATGTTGCAGCTTTCTATTATCCCCATGGAAGTCTTATTAAAAGTCTACATTTCCATTCACCGAACCCAAGAACAACATCTCAACAATCGACACCAAGCGTAAACTCACAGAAGAAAAAGTGTCCTAATTGCCGTTTACAATGTAGATGGTCAAGTATGGAGGGTTTAAAATAAGGAACCGAGATGATGACTGCATAGGTTACCCGGTTAGACGGAAGGGGATTTTCATGACGCCACTGAGCAAAATCCTTTCTATTCCCTTTTTTTTTTTTATGGATTTCACAATTGTAACCAAATAATAGCTACATTACATGAATAAAACTTCCGGATAACAGAAGGTTTTAAGGTTACTGTAAAACGAAGGGATAAAGCAGAGGACAACAAAGTGCAATGACCACGGACTGCACATGGACCTCTAGGCATTACCACAAGCCATTGTACCATTCCTTATAATACCCAGGTCCTGCAGCAATTCCTCCAGTTGTCACATGTGCCTCATAGTATTAGTTCATGGGACTTGAACCAAATAGGACAATTATAGATGCCAATTGCAAGAAGACTAGAGCTGATTAAAAGTCACTTATAACCTCCCCGAGATGTTTCGCCATGACTGGCTTCATCAGGGGACTGAGGCTAGACACAATGCAATGACCATGGACTGTATATGGACCTCTAGCATTACCACAAGCCATTGTACCATTCCTTATAATACCCGGTCCTGCTCTGGTTTTACGGCAAGTCCTCCAGTTGTCACGTGTGCCTCATAGTATTAGTTCATTGGACTTGAACCAAACAGAACTTTGTCTGCAGAGCCTGAAAACACCACCCGGCTCAATCAATAAGTATATATGTGAAAGTATCCACTCCGACTTGTATCTTATGTCACGTATTTCTAGTTAGTCATCGACCATGAATTCCTTGTGATATATGAACTTTATGACAAAGTAATTGAACATTGCTAATAAAGCAAACAGGAAAGATCTGATCACCTACCCAGAGATGATAAAACGTAAGTTTAAGGACAGCCAAACCCACTAATTTTGCAGAACTGACCAACCATCTAAATGTATACAGGTTTGTAACGAGTCTGGAAAAAGCAGCAATCAGGAGAAAGTTCGGTGGGCATGTTGGATTTGAACATGCCTGATCCTTAGGTTTCACACCTAGGTGACTGGCTTCTTCTCTCCCCACTGGGAGCACGCAGGTCTAAATAGGGAGTCCGGGGACTAACAGCGGTCAGCTAATTTAGTCTTTGGCCTGGGACTAATGAAGGCCTGACCTTCCATCAGATTCACACCGGCTGTGAGATTGTGGCGAGGCATCTTTTACTCTGAAACACTGCGGCATTCTAGAGTAAATGTACTTTGAAAAGTCAGCCAGGGACTGTGCGGCTGACTAGTAAGGGCCGGTTCCCGGCTGGCCTCCCCTTGCCCTGTTGACTGACAGACAGTCTTCTCTGTACACCGTAAGAGAGGGAGTGACCTGTCAGTCATCGGGAGCGGGAAGAAGCCATCAGAGACTGCCTTTCACCGCTGCATCTCAGTGTAAAACATACCTGGTTGAAGTCGCACAGTCGGTGTCTCATTCATGCAGCATGAACCCGATAACACGTTCCCTTTAACTCCATCTTCCAAGACCACCCCATTTATTCAGGGTTGAATTACACGTACAAGTTTAAGCCCAGTCAGGCGAACGTCATCTAACTGATCGTCTGAAAACCAATTTTATCAAAGAGGCTTATGTCACATAACCATAGTACATAGCAGACCTGGCTTGGTTGCACAAATCTTGCCTCCACCCTGTCCTATCTACCCTAGTCTCATCACTCTGCACCTTATATCCATGCTGGCTGAGTGCAGGTCCATGCAGCTTAAACATGAATTTCCTCTGCCAAGAACATGGGGCAGTCCTCTGGGCACTATTATATATATTATTTTTAACCAGAACCACCTGTACTCTTGCTTATATGTGGTGGTTTTGAAGCTCACCCCATTCTGAAGGCCAAAGAGTTACAGATCCTGTCAAGGACACCGGAAACTTATTTCTACGATAACGCAAAAGTTAGTAAAAAACAGGGGTGCAAGTATGGTTCCTTGAATTTAAGATAAAGCATTAAAAAGAGAGGCAAAAACATCAGAGTGCTGACGCAGCCATCACATGTATGCTCGCTTCTCCTGACCGTGAATGTGTTTTGAATCCTGAGACGAGAGTCAGACACCTTTGCCATACGAGAAAGGGGTCATTTGCAAATATGGAAGCTCCATATCAGTGTTTCCCAATCTCCAGTCCTCACGGCCCCCAACACGTCATGTTTTCAGGATTTCCTTACCAGGTGGTGGAAGTATTATTAAAGCATCAGAAAGTGCCATAGGTTCTCTCACCAAGCATGATGTGTTGGGGGCCGCGAGGACTGGAGTTTGGGAAACACTGCTCTCTACGCTTCATTACATATTTATGGCTCTGTTCACACTTTGTGGCTGTGTTACATTTTTTTTTGTTGCAATTTCAGTAGAACTACAAAAACTTTGCGAATCTACCACTATTACATAAATAATAATAAAAAAGCACGACTGGAACGTGTGAATGCAGCCTATGGCTATGTGCACACAGTCTTGAGAGGAAACTGATCACAACCTCAGTTTTTGAGGAGGATTTGAAGAGTTTACTCTCAGTTTCTTCTCCGAAAAGAGTGCGAGTGTGTGTGAGAGTGAGAGTGTGAGTGAGAGTGTGAGCGTGTCCAATAGTAGTTTCCTATGTTGTATCAATTAGATCTACCAGATCAGATCTGACAAGTCAGATTGCTTGTTTATGTCAATTATTTTATGTCCTTAGATCAGATCAATGGCCATCCAGAGAAGCCTTGTAGAATGTAAGCTTGCGAGCAGGGACCTCACTCCTGATGTAACTGTTAAACTGTCTCACCTTGTATTGAATTTATTGTCTGTACATGTCCCCGCTTAATTGTAAAGTGCTGCGGAATATGTTGGCGCTATATAAATAAAAATTATTATTATTATAATCGTTTGCAGAATATGGATGAAGTTTTATGAAATCACGATACAAATGTGAATACAGACAGTCTTCTGTATGGAAACTGTTCTAAGAACTTTGGTTCTTCCTCCAGAAAAGCTCAAGGTGTCTCTGCTCGATCTATGAACATGTGCAGTATTGTGCAATCATCCTGTAACGTTACATTATGTGGCTGCTGCTAAATCCAGATGTAGTCGGAAAAGAAAATAGAAGGCCGCCCTTGGCAGAGGGAGTGGAGGGGAAGTGCTGCTTGCGCAAGAGCCTTAGCAGTCCCAACAACTCCCTGCTGTACAGAGCTCACGCACAGGAACAGGGATCCTTCAAGGGGACTGCAGACGTCCAACTAGCATTGACACCGCTTTCCTAGATAGAAAACTACCCAACATTATTAGTGTGATCACCGGTAACTAGAGAGGTTCTATAGACACCCGGATAGCAAGTCATATGATCCCAGAGGCGCAGAACCCAAACATGACAGTGATAGCTAGAAGATCATTCATGCATCAGATTATTACAATAAAACATTGGAATAGAGATGTATTTAAAGGATTAGGTGATCACTTACTGATCAGTGGGTGTCCTACCACTGGGACCTGCACCGATCAGCAGAATGGGGAGTATTTATCCCTTTTATCTAATGGGGCGGCTGGTCAGATTCCCGGCAGCAGCACCATTCATTCTCTATAGAGCTGCATAGATCAGCAGCCCCCTAGAGTATGAGTGCATAGATCAGCAGCCCCCTAGAGTATGAGTGCATAGATCAGCAGCCCCCTAGAGAATGAATGGAGAACAGGTGGAGATGGCCCACTGAGGATCCAATCCAATGGGGATAACAGCGCCCTCTTCTGCCTATCAGTGCAAGTCCCAACCAAACAGTTATCCATAGGCTAGTTGATAAGTGATAACTTTTTTTTTTTTTCCTCCACTAAACAACTCCTTTGAAATCTATTGATCATTTGAAAGGTGAAGATCAACAGAAAACAATTGCAGTTTGGAGAGGCTGTACACTATTAATGGTTCCAGGGGAGTGGAAAAAAAAAATACACAAAAAAAAAAATAAAGAAACCACAACAAATGGATACTTGCCTCCGAGACTGGAACCACCACGCTGTACTCAGTCTCCCTCATTGGTCTTCTAGCATCAACATACAGTGGGGGTGCCATGTGAGAGCTGCAGGCAATCAGATGAAGCATTTGCATCCTGCCCAAACAGGCGCCGTCCACTCAGACGGAATGTGAACGCTGTGGCTGCTAACTGGCAGCAGCGCTCACATGACCTCCTGGATTTTAATGTCAATAGGCCGGTAGGGGAGGCAGAAAAGAATTGCCTATCTGGGAAATTAGTTAATTCTCTACTTTTTTTTTTTTTTTTACAACTCCCTAGGCTTGTGAAGATACTTTGGCAAGCCCTGTTCACATGCTACAGAAAATTTTGCACACTGAAGTGAAGATAAATCTTCAGCAATAAGCAGCAGACAATTGTGGCGTCCCTGTGGGTTCAGTCGCCACAGAGGTACTGCATCTCACCCAGTGGTGCGGTATCTCACTCTCAGGTAAGGATAGAGTGCTGCCCGGGACCCTAACACATGCATTCATTACACCACACTTCAGAGGGCAGGGTGCGATTGCTCCTACGGGAGAGCGCAGTCCCTGGTCCCTGGCTGGAGTGGGGGGAACCTAGTGAGGGGTAACCATGTAGTGGGTGTGGGTGGAGGACGTAGATCAGGGGAGCACTTCAGTAGCTGTATAAAATGGGGAGCCATCTTGAGTAACTAGAGTCAGACAAGTCAGCCAGTGAGAGGAGGAAAGTGGGGGGAGCAGAGGCTCTGCAGGAGCTCTGCTCCAGAGGCATGCCTAGCCAGTGAGGCCCAAGTCTGAAGAGAGAGAGAAGGAGAGAGGAGCAGGAAGGAAGGCTCCAGGAGGAACGAAGGGATCCTAGGGGTACGGGCAGTGCTGGAGGCCACCCATACGACCGAATCTGCCAGGCGGTGGAGGATCAAGCCGCAGAGGGGACCGGCCCCTTAACTAGTGGAGAACTACAAGGCTCCGCTAGAAACCGGAGGCTGCTGTACTTGCAAGGAGCAGTGGCCAAATCCGCAATTACATCGCCGAGAAGGTGGCCACAGAGGGTCCAGGGGGACTGCAGGTCGCCACACAAGACCCGAGGCTACCGGATTGGGACACTGATTGCGAGGAGCAGGGCAGGAGGGTGAGAGCCAGCACAGGAAGACGACTGAGGAAGGCACACAAAAAGGGGTCCTGTTAAGTGCTCTGGAATTATCTGGGGGATTGCTGAACCCCTGCTTGGTGAACGCAGCGCGACGTGGGAGGATGTACCTGTACAGTGCAACCTGAAGGACTTAAGAACTGTGAGTAAACTTGGAAGACTGCACCCCACTGTCTCTGTGATTATTGCCTGTGCCGTCACCCCCTGCACTACAACGCCCAGCACAACCTACAACATATACACTGCCCTGGAGCTAAGCTCTACCTGTGGAGAGCCACACCATCCCTGCTGCAGTAACATCAGCTCCAGAGGACCTGCTCCGCAGCGGCGGCTCCCTTAGCCGCATACCACAGGTGGAATCATGAACTTTGTACATAAATCCCCTGTAAATAAATCCCCTTTTATTGACCGCCCTGGGTCACGGACCAGGTCACCGCCACTGTGACATCCCCCAGCATTTACCGGCCCGGCACCGGGTACCCCACGGCCCAGGGGGCGCGTCATACTCACTGCACCTACTACTGGAGTCTGATTCTCTGATTAGTCACCCCAGCGCCTATTCAATCAGTCCATGAAAAAAAAAAAAAAAAAAAAAACTGACAGATCACAGACTTAAAACTGAGTCAAGCATAATATAAAGGTCGTTCATTTTTCACTGACGACGTTCACATAAATAAAGCCGTAGTTGAGATGACATATGCGCTGAATTCTGGTCACTTTCCAGCAGTGGCACTAGCCAAGGGTAGATGCTGCACTTTTCCTCTGCCTCGGTGATAACTGATAATTTTCCCTTAAAAATGACAAAGAAAATACATAAATAAGCTAGATCCTATAGTTATGTACTAATACATCAGCTCCATAGCGAATGTGGTTACCCCAAGGTAGAGGCTGATCAGGGTCTGTGCAATAGCCAGGGACAATGTGGGGCATGCAGAGAAAGGTTCTATGAAAATAACTTTTCATCATAGTCCAACACAAATATCTGCAACTTCCTAATAACATTGATTGGTCTCCATTATTAAAGCTTTCTGTTTGCAGTCAGCGAACAAACTTTCTGCCTCACATTATGGGGACATTTAAAAACATACACAAGAAAAACCCCACAAAGTCAATATGGAGCCATGCACATCAGAGTGGAAGCAATCCCCCCAGGAAAATACAAGGTGTGATATACAGGCGTCTCCCAAATATTATGAAACTACAATCCCAGCAGATGGGGTTGCAGCCTCACAGAAGCCACAGGTTGTAAACTCTCCGTATTATATCAGTGCACCTTCCTGCACAGGTGTAGATCCCTGGAGGGGTTCCTCATGCAGCTCCGAGAGGTTGCGTGACAGCAGTAACAATGGGTGTGACCGTTGAGGTCTCCTCTGTTTAGGAACTATTGTGTTTATACATTATGATCTCCACTGATTTTATTCCCTCTTTACCTAATCACTATGGAAATTCATTCAAACCAAGTCTTATCCACGTTCAGCCACCAGCTCAAATGGCTTTCTTGTGCTGCGATTATGTAAATCCCATGCTGTGTGCAGTGTACACACAGAGTCTTTCCATTTTCATGGATTGTTTTTTCCATGTCACTTCTTATAAGTTAAGCCATTTTGCAGAAGTCGGGACACCATGCAGTTTTATTCTAGCAGTCAGAGGGGCCCCATAAAGACAGATTGTGGAACAGCTATGGGGCCCCACAAGGTGACGATCAATCCCATATAGGTGGCTCTGCTGCAGCCATCAGGGAAGAGACAAGGGTCCGGATTTGTGTGGCCAACTAAACCATGTTGCGTGTAACTTTTCCATTAGAGAAGGAGGGGTAAGACCAAAACTTTACCGAACTCTCTGAGACCATAGATTGTAGTTTGTACGTCATATAACAGACGGACTGCCAATATCCGGTATCGGAGAAAACAAGAATCCATCAGGTCACAGATTTACCCGCAACGATCAGCAGCGCCAGAGATTCCTGCAGTCACTTATCCCCCCATCACTACTGAATTCACAGGCGATTGGCTGAGCTGAACGTTCGTGAGAAATCCAGGAACCATAGCTTTGTCTAAACATTAAGGACTGGGCCGTCAGGACAACCTCTGTCCATATGTTGTCTGTGGACCCCCATTAGTTAAGGTGGGTGGTCTTGATATTAAATATTCTCTGGCTCAGGAGGACTTATAGCATGGTATACAGTGACCTTTACAAGGGCTCTGGCTTCCATCCCTGGCAGAAGTCAACAGCAATATGTGTTAGGTTATTGATGGGCTGTGTTAGTTGGACAATCTCTTTAAGGGATTGTCCATAGTTGTTTTTTTTTTTTTTTTTTTTTTAAAAGGATCCTAATAGTAGCAACTGTAATAAAATAGAAAATAATCATAATTCAACATTTAACTAGCCCACCACTCCAGGGGAAATCAAAAGCAGCTGCAGCCGCCGCTCCCTCTATACTTTGCGGCAGCAATGATTTGCTGTATATCCATGATGTGACCGGTGCAGAAAATCACAGGCCTCATAGGTCTCGTCATACATGTGAATGGCTGCAGTGGTCATATGTACACCATGCAACTGCTGCAAAAAAAGAAAACAAAGACTCCCGGGGACTACTTTAGTCCATTCCTGTAATATTGGGGGATTTAAAATGAGTATTATGGTTGTTTCTAATTTTAAATACTATTCTTTTTTTAATCTTTGTCAACCCCTTTAAGGCTGGATTCACAGAAGCATATCAAAAGGTCTGTATATGGACCACAATGCCAGGTCTCACTGCGGGTTTCCCAACCGCACATACACACATGGGGGTTGTCAGCTCAGGTCGGGAGACCCGCAGCCAGACCAGATATGGCGGCTCGTACACCGTGAAATCCGCTGATGTGGACCCGGCCTTAGGCAGTCTGATGACTATGCGTCCGCTCCGGCTCATAATAATACATAGAAAATACTACAATAAAGTTATTTCACTGGTAGCACAACTGTCCTTCAAACAACCTTCAGACTGGCGACTGCTACAAATATTAACATGTAGAAGTTCTCATCCACTCCTCCCTACAGAGACGTTTGTAACAACAGGAAAAAGGATGATAATGGAGGAAGACTTTCTTAAAGGAATAGAGCTCCCTCCACCCCCAACCGACAAAAACATGAGTACATATTTGTGCTATAGTTCTTATCTAATTTTCACCCAATAGGAAAGCACAATATCAACCAATATGGCCTCCATCACGCCACCAAGCTTTCCCAGACTCCAGAATTTTTAGCATCTTAGGCCTCACTCTCAGATGTCCATTATTTTTGCTTCCGTTTTTGGTCCATGTGTCAGTTTGTACCCTCAGGGTGGCATCTGTTTATATCATAGGAGAATGAAATTTCTAATTATTTATATATATATATATATATATATATATATATATATATATATATATATATATATATATATATATATATATATATATATATATATATATATATATATATATTTTTTTAGTACTCAGGTGACACTGACAGCATCCATGTGGCTTCCATTAGGAGAGTTCAATCCATGATTGGGAGCAACAACAAACATTTCTGTGTTGTTTTTTTCACAGGCACTGAGACTGCAGGAAAAAACGGACATGTGTGAACAGCCCCATAGACTACAATGGTTGCAAGTTCTGTCAATGGGACCTCAACAAAAGTTTTTTTTCTTGTTTAAAGAGGAAAGAAACTTTGTTTATATTTTGCATATTTCAATCAAAATATTTATAAACAAGCGGAGGCGCAATACATAACCCACAGCAGACAGTACATGACCCATACATGTCATCAGGTCGTCCTAGCAGGACACTGTACCTTACTCCTGACAGATCCCCTTGAAACCCCCTTGGTGACTGTGCACATTCAGTCTCTAGGAGAAAATATGTAAACTCCAACCATAGAGCCCCAGTATGGAGGAGACTGAGGTTCAGGGATCACTGGGAGCCAGGACCGAGAAAACATTAACCCCATCCACAACTGGTTGGTCACCCCCCCCCCACCCCCAAAAAAAACAAAAACTAAATGGTTACATAACTGCAATGTTTTGCTACATTACAGGTTAAATATCCACAATTCTCTGGACATTGCAGCAATTTCATACAAAATAATTTGACCAATCAGGTTGCGTTAGATGTGTAAGGAGACAATATGGTGGCGTAAACATTTCTCCGCTGCTTGTCATTGTCCAATCTGATCACGGCCAAATCTTTTGTATTTCGGGCACCTTATAAGATCGCCCAGCAGCATAAGGTTCTGCAGCATCTGAAGTCAAAAGAAAATCCAACTTCTGGCCGGCCGGTGACACCTCACATTCTTTCACCACCAGCACGAGACGTCTTTACTATTTCTAGAAACTTTTTCTCATTCCTCCGGCGGCGAAAGCAGAGGAAGTGGCGATGTCACTCTCCTCCGACATCAACTCAAATCCTAGCTCATAAAGTATGTGAACCCCTCCCCCTTGATCAGCAGATCTAATCACATCCCCCCTCCTTTATTGTGTCAGTGGATCACTGGGGATAATCCGCAGACGTCGCCGATTCTTGGAAGGATTTCATAATATCCCTTTTTTCTTTTTTTTTTTTTACTTTGGTGCAAATAATGATGATAAATAACTCTTCACGCTTCTCTGGGGTGATAAACATTCTCCACTGTCACTTTTATGTGATGAATAGTTTTTATTTTCCTTTTTACCTGTGTCCAAATGATTTAAAAAAAAAACTTTTTGTTTTGGCAGATCAGATCCGATCAATATCGCATCGCATCGTAAGGAGCTGTTATATAATCGTGCTGGCAGCTCCCCTCCCCCCACAAGGTGACATGTCGGCGCCGCCCCCGGGGTCCGCTCACCTGCTGTGACTGCTTAGAGGGGGGTAACGCTATTTCCATCATGGTGGTCCCTGGCCCCGGCCGGGTATGTCCGCTGTGAAGTTGTCGCAGTATGTCCTGGTGTGTCGCGCCTCCCCCTCGTTACTCTTCCCGGACCGGAGACTCTCACTCTGTTCTCAGGACCGTCCTAAACGATATGACGGGAAAGTCTGGGGCAACACGGCCAAAGTCGTCTGTCAAGCCCTCTCCGCCAATCAGTGCGCAGAATCCCTCTACTCTCCGCCCACTGGTGATGACGCAAATCATCATGATACGGTGGGCGGAGTCACTGAGCGCTCACCACCTTTAGGCCACGCCCTCTCTCTTAACCCTGTGACTGCTGGCTGGAATCGCACACTTCTATTTTTATGCCTGGAAAGTTCAGATTCTTATGTAACGTTGCGATTATTGCGGATGTAACAGTCTGAATCGGGATTAATACAGAGATTGGTGGAAGTGTCGCCACTTTTAAAAAGTAACTTTATAAAATGAAGAAAATATAGTAAAAGAAGGTAGGCAGAGGTCCCAGTCAAATGTATTGTCAAAGAACAGCGCCAAATCTATTGTCAAAGAACAGCGCCAAATCTGTGCACAGGTTGTGTGTGGTATTGCAGCTCAGCCCCATTCCATAATTGCCTACTATAGAATCAATATTTGGCTGTAGATTTTAGTAAATTTGTTGTACAGAAAGTCAGTTTTTAATAGATATGTAAATGAGGGGACGTTGTTGCCCCCTTGTCGCGCCCCAGAGCTCACTGCACTATTTTGTCTCCTCAATTGCCATCCTCCGCCCCTCTCCTTACAGTGATTGGCAGCAGTCACATCAGAGCTCTGCCTGATCTACAGCTGGGTCCAGAAATATTTGGACAGTGACCGAATCTCCGTGATTTCAGCTCTGAAGGTCACTAATTTTTTTTTAACTTAAAATGAAACAACTGAGATGCAATTGAAGTGGAGACTTTCAGGTTTAATTAAAAGGGTTAAACAAAAATATCCTGTGAAACATTTAGGAATTGCAACCGTTTTTCTACAAAGCCTCCTCATTCCATGGGGCTCAAAAGTAATTGGACAAATTAACTTTCCCATAAATAAAATGCTCATTTTTAATACTTTGTAGAGGATCGTTTGCAGGCAATGACGGCCTGAAGTCTGGAAACCATGGACGTCACCAAAGGCTGGGTGTCCTCCTTTGTGATGCTTTGCCGGCCTTTACTGAATTGTAAAGCGCTGTGGAATATGTTGGCACTATATAAATAAAAAAATTATTATTATTATGACTTCGGTTGTTCCTTGTTTGTGGGTCTTTCGGCCTTACGGTTTGTCTCCAGCCTGTGAAATGCTGCTCGATGCGGCTGAGATCTGGTGATGACTCGGCCATTGCAGAATATTTCACTCCTTTGCTTTCGCAGGATATTTTGGGTAATTGTCTATCTGTCCTGCGAGCGCCGTCCAATCAACCTTGCTGCATTTGGTTGAATATGAGTAGAAAGTATGGCCCTGTACACACAGGATTCATCCTGCTGCTTCTGTCTTCAGTCACATTATCAATAAACTCTAGTGACCCCGTACCGTTGGAAGCCATGCATGCCCGGCCATCACACCGCCTCCACCATGTGTTACACAGGATGTGCTGTGCTGAGGATCATGAGCCGTTCCAAGCCTTCTCCATACTGTCTTCCTCCCATCATTCTGGTACAGGTTGATCTTAGTTTTGCTTTTCCAGAACTTGGCGGCTTCTCTAGATGTTTTTTTGCCGAAGTCTAATCTGGCCTTTCTATTTTTAAGGCTAATTAATGGTTTGCACCTTGTAGTGAACCTTCTGTATTTGCGCTCATGAAGTCTTCTCTTTATAGTAGATTTAGATACTGAAACACCTACTTCCTGGAGAGTGTTCTTCACTTGGGTGGATTTTGTGAAGTGATATTTCTTCACCATGGAAAGGATTCTGCGATCATCCACCCCTGTTGTTTTCCATGAACGTCCAGGCTTTTTTGAGTTCCCAAGCTCACCATTCCAAACATTTTTGCCATGTCACTGATGGATTTCTTTTTTTTTCATCCTAATGATGGTCTTCTTCTCTTCCATTGAGAGCTCCTTAGACCGCATGTTGTGGGTTCACAGCAACAGATTCCAAATGCAAATGCCACACCTGGAATCAGCTCTAGACCTTTTACCTGCTTAATTGATGATGCTTTAACAAGGAACAGCCCATATAGTCCATTAAAGGGCTTTCGAGATAACTGTCCAATTTTTTTTGGTCCCTTGAAAAAGAGGCAGCTATATATAAAAGAGCTGTAATTCCTAAACCCTTACTCCAATTAAGATGTGAATACCCTCAAATTAAGACTGAGAGTCTGCACTTTAAGCCCATATTGATTATACAACTGTATCTTGAACATGTTTTGGTAAACAGCTAAGATGCCAAAACTTGTGTCACTGTGCAAATATTTCTGGAGATAACTGTAAATCCCAAGCCCTGCATAAACTGACACTGGAGCAGCCAATCGCCTGCATACATAGTTTTGGTGTGTGCAGAAGCTTATCATCCCTCTCCTGTGTGTACCCACCTCTTGCTGCACACAGGATCACAAACCGGCTGCAGTTGATGCTGACAGGAGAGGGACATGAGAACGCGCACACTCTTACACTGTGTGTGCAACGTGCATGTCAGTGTGTGTGCGCTCTCATCTTCTTCTCCTGCATGTAGCTGCCACTCGCTGCACACAGGATGACACAGCAGTGTGCGGCCACTACATACAAGAAAGGGAGATGAGAACATGCATACACTGACATTGGTCGCATTCTCATTCCTCTCCTATCAGCATCGGCCGCTGCTGCTTTGTGGTCCTGTGTTCAGCGAGAATAGGAGTGGGATGAGAACCAACCTGCACACACTGACACTGTGAGTGCTCTCAGCTCCTGCAGTGTCAGTGCGAGCATTGCTAGGGATTTAAAGGGGTTGTCCACTACTATTTAAAATATGCCAAAGCGTTTTTATGATGAAAAGCAGCTTCTTTGTAATTACCTCCATCTGCCTTTTGTGCCTGTGAGCGGCACTATCACTGGCCGCTCACAGGCATCACGTGACCCCCGGCTGCAGCCGGCGCTGACATCCGCTGACGTCACGACAAGTGCTGGCAGCAGCAGCAGCCGGGGGTCACGATCTTCCTGGTTCCACAGTGGATGCCAGGTAGTGGGCGGGGTTACCCCGCACATCATACCCAGCGTCCACCACGCGCTCTGCCTCTCCCCATTCATTGGGAAAGCGTGCGGTGGATGCTGGGTGTGACGCGGTGGGGTAACCCTGCCCACAACCCATCAGCCAACCTCGGGGACCCCAGCGCTGAGTCACGCCTCAATAGACGGGACGTCAGCGCGGGGTCACGTGATGCCTGTGAGCGGCCAGTGATAGCGCCGCTCACAGGCAGAAAAGGCAGAGGGATGTAATTATAAAGAAGTTGCTTTTAATCATAAAAACGCTTTGGCATATTTTAAATAGTAGTGTACAACCCCTTTAAATCATGCAGCACTCCAAAGTGAGCGTTGTCAATCACCATGAGGGGAAGAGTGTAGGAAGGTATTTCAAGGGGTGCAATTGTGCACTGAAGCCCCCTTACTAAAATATATAGCACCAATGTGATTTATCTTGGGGCTAAGTTCCCTATATTAAGGTCCAAATAGACTAATGTCAGCTTTGATGGTGACATACTTTGAAACAGTAATACCAACCCCATTTGTGCCCCCATATACTGTAGATATTACCTGTTCATCAGCTTCCTCCAGTTAAGGCGCGTTTCACATGTTTAGACATTTCCGGTACTGGAAAACTCCGTACTGGAGGTATCCGTGTCTGTGTGTCCGGGGGCACACATGTGGCAACCGTTTGCCGCATCACGATCACACATACCGGCGCTTGGGAATCAGCATACAGGTAGTGCTGTTCTCAAGCGCCGGGTGCTGAACACTGCCCTCATCATTGTCCCTTGCTTGCGCTGCGATCAGCACCAGCAGGGGACAATGATGAGAGCAGTAGTCTGCGTCAACTGTCTCCAACTGTAAAAATAAGAATAAAATAAAAAAAATACTTATACTCACCTATCTGAAGTGTCTCCCGCTGTAATCCATGCGACCGATCATGCCGGGAGTCGGGTAGAATGACTCGCTGCAGCAAGCCCAGAGCTGATCACAGAGCAAGCAAGGGACAATGATGAGGGCTGCATTCAGCATCCGGCACTTGTGAACAGCGCTAACTGTACCATTGATTCCCAGCGTCGGTACGTGTCACATTGATGACACATGGATGTCATCCGTGTGTCATTAGTGTGGGATGTTTTGTCAGCGTGTTTTTCCCACAGAGAAACGGTCTGTGAAAACACACTGACATGTGCACAGACCCATTCATTTGAGTGGGTCTGCGTGTGTCAGTGTCTCCGGTACGTGTGGAAACTGTCACCACACATACCGGAGATACTGATGTGTGAAAGAACCCTAACATTGTGTATGCACTAAACTCCTTGAGTGTTTTTTTTTCCAGAGGAGGCTAATGGACACTTTTAGTCACTTGTCCCTCAGTGGTCTTGTTGAGTCGGCACGCTGTGCAGACTGGAGAAGGCGGCTCGTCACAAAGGAGGAAATAAACGCCGAACTTGAAATAATTATGTTAGTAAATTGCATAAAATTTTAGTTGTAATTGTAATACATTTCTTAAAATAAAGTGGCCAATCCCCTGTACTTGTAGCAGCATGATGGGAAGAGAACAGTATGAGGATAAGTAAGGAAGGGCTCATTACTGAGACATAACAGATCACCAGTCAAATGTGCAGGAGGCAGCGTTACGGCACGGGCAGTTACGGCTCCTTAGGGTCGGCTCACTCACATTAATCCACATACACACCTATTTTAAAAAATGGATCAGTGACTCCGGTCCGTGAGACTCAGAGCATATCTTATTCTCATCTGTTTTTCAGATCAGACTCAGCCATTAAAGAAGACCTGTGACAAGACCAAAAATGACACATTTTTGCTTTTATTTTGTTCTTGCTTCTCCCCTATGGATTCCATACCTTTGGAACTGTGTGACAGATCTAAAAAAATCAAAAAATAAAAAACATAATACTTAATGCGAGCAGCGACAATAAAATATGAGCAGATACTGTCTCAAGAAGACCTCAAAAGTCAAGTCCGTTGGGATCCATTAAAAATAAATGGATGAAAAATGAAGGACATGCCTTTTACTTCAGTTTTCCATCCATGTTTCATCAGTTTTTAACTTAGCCATTGTTAAGGGTCAATGGATGAAAACAACTTAAGTTTATCTTCTTCAGTTTTTAAAAACCAGATGAAGAAAAAAACCGGATGCGACCCAGATGTAAAACGGAAGCAAATTGGATGACACATGAGAGAAGAACGGATGAGAAAAATGGAAACGGATGTGTGAATGCAGCCATATAAGCCGTGCTGCATCCAGTATATATAATATTCTTGGCTCTAGTCCATTACACCTTCTTGGCAAGTTTTCAGGAAAGCTGTATTTTTTTGTTTAGGTTAAGCAATACTGACATAACTTTACTTGTCAGGAGAGTGTAAGGACCTCCACCTACGCTCAGCAGCACAAGCTTAGAGCATGCAGAAACATATCCATACTTTCAGGGGTGAAAATAATTGCGATGGCAATCATGCCCTAAAGGAGTAGGATGTGTGGGCTTGTATCCATTCTTACCACATCAATCCACCTGGATAAAGCCAAGTTTACTTATAGAGGTTACGGTGCAAGTGGACTGAAACGAAGGACTCTTTCACACATTAGTAATTTTTCTTGTACACAAAAAAATGGTCCAAGTTTCATTAGTGTTTTTGATCAGTGTCCGAGTTTGGTCTGTTTTTACCATCAGGGTTTCATTAATTTTCTCAGATAAAAAAAAGCAATGAAGGTTTTTCAAGCTTTTCCTATCAAACAAGCCATTAAAAATGGACAATACATGGATGGTATCAGAGCGCTGTAAAAAAAAATTCACAGATCCATAGATTTGCATTGGCGAATTTGATCCAACACTCGGACCAATATTGAACAAGTCTCTGTGCTTTTGTGTAAAACACTGTATCTGAGGGGGAAAAAAAAATCAGACATGTGAACTACGCCATAGAGTATAATTGGTACGACTGTTATTCGTGAAAAACACATACGAGAAAAACTGACGTCTGAATGAGCTCTAAGGCTAAGTTCCCACAATGAGCTTTTGGTGCGTTTTTGATGTTGCAGATTTTCTGCATCATCTTGTAAGGTGCCCAGGGAGGTAGTCGTGGGCGAGCTGCTGCTTCTCCACACCCTGGCACCACACAAACACACAGTGTCCCAGTCCATATGTAGTGCGCTGTGAAGTCTGCTTTGCACTCACTTGTATCCACGTCCTTAGGTCCACATCAGGGAACACCCAGTGCGTTATGACAAGTTCAATTTTACTGGATAGTTCAGATACAACAGACTTTAACACGCAGTTTTGGGCACAGCACCTTCCAGTTCCATTTTCATCAACACAGTACTTTTAAAGCCTCTGCTTACGTTCAGCTCGGACTATTCCTACACTTGATCCTCATGTCAGCCCCGGGGAATTCCCTTCTGGCACCACAAGACTTCCGAGATCCGCTATGTTTCCCTCACGTGCTTCTTCGTCCTTCTTCCTCTGTATGGAAGGGATTAAGGCACACTCCTCAGTGCCTAGTTCGTACCGTAGGCCCCAGACATTACAGGAAGGTCCACAGGAAATTTGGTATGACCGCATACTGCCAGAATGATATGTACTCAACGTGGCTCGAGCCTACTGCAGCTTGAACCTGAACTTAACATGAACCTCCCAGTAACTCAGACTAATTAAACCAGAAAGTAGTTCCCCTTCTTTTACTGGCCTAACCCCTTACATCCTGGGCTGGTCCCAAACATTTAACTGTATCCTAGCCTATTTCTATATTTTACACACTATTAGGCCCACCACTGTCTATCTGCCCTAATGTTCCTATCTATCACTAACTAAGCCCTAAACTATGTTTTTCACTTTCCCTACCCCTGAGTTGAGTGTACCAGGTTACCTTAGGCATTACCAATACAGTGCTCACACAGCAGCATCAGTGCCTATAACACTCTGTGCGTTTTACATTTTACATTATACCATAAAAACACAATACAACCACATGTTAGTATTCACAATACAATTGCTCTTTTCAGGGGCAGGTACACGACAGTCTCTGTCACATCCTTACAATTTCTGCACCTAGGCTACTTGCATTTTTCCATTGCATTTTTAGTGCGTTTTTGCATTTTTTATCATTTTTTTTAAGCTGTGTTTTTTGTTTCTTTTTGGTGTGTCGTGTTATAAATAAAGCTGTTTTTTTTATACTTTCTGGTATTTGGCTTTGACAAAACTTTATTAATGCATTTCCACTCCGGAAACACACTAAAAATGCATGTGTGTTTTTACTTGCAGATTTTCAGCATCTAATGCAAGTCTATGGGAAAAATTTGCACATAAAACTCAGCGTACCTGCAAGAGAAATTGACATGCTGCGGATTGCAAACATGCACGTAGATCAGTTTACAAAGCGCAGTGGTCATGAGATCTGCAACTGTAAGAAGCTGCATTTTTGATGCAGCGAAAATACACAGCGTCAAAAACTCACCAAAATTTAATTGCGGGCACACGACCTAAGGCCGGGTTCAGATGGCTGTACTAAAAATCGGGCTGGTGATGTCTGTAAATAGCGGATGTGACTATCTCCATATACAGGAGCAGCTTGCTATTTACATGCACTAGCTTGGTCCATTGATCGGATCCTAACAGCGCATGCTGCCATTATTGCCACTCAGACTGTTGGTCCGTGTGGAGAATCAGCCATTACAGTATAAAAGGTGCACGCAAACAGCACCCATCCATATAATATATCCATCTGAACAAGTCCTTATTGCCGGGTTACACCACTGATTTATGCTTTTTCTTGCCCTAAAGAAATCATGGCCATCTTTTTTTTCTTTTCTTTTTTTTTTTAATAATTGAAGGGAAAATGGAAAAAATTGAAGTGAAAAAACAACAGTAAGACATATGTTGTAATGATGTTCAGAAATGTCGACAGCAAGTTAAAAGTGCCTATATCAGTCTAATATGTCCAGGAAGTATGCTGATTCTCATTCTAAGTAGTCAGTTTCTCTTTGTCAGTACCATAGGTGCTGGAACTTCCATTCTCTCACATCCTAGCATATATTGCGCCTTCCGTTGCCCAATATCCTGTCTGCTTTGAACCACTAGCCCACCTCTCTCCTACATATGTGTGCAGGAGAGCAGGTGCAAAGACACAAAGACTCTTCCCCTCTTTGAGTAATCCTTCTGCCATCTTCGCTGCTATAAACAGATCTCACTTGACAACAGGCAGTGGACAGATGGGTTATACAGAAGAGAGACACTTCACGGCCAGCCTTTTCTCTGGTGTAAAACAACATAATGTTTAAATAAAGTAAATGGCAAATTATTTATCACTTTATCTACGAAATGAGATCAAGTTGTCTTTAAGTCCATTATATTTCTACATTTGTATTGCTATGTAATGGACACTGGTATATCCTGTTTTGGAAACAATGGGAAGTGCTGAGAGGTAGAATACAAAACACCAAAGATCCCACAAAGTGCAATCTACTCACTTTATGTAACCCTTTATGTACTTGTGATTGCAGTTACCTTAATATCCCACTGACCGCCTATCACACAAAGGTAAAAAAATTGAGATTTAAGAAGGGAAAAAAAAGAGAAAACACAAGGATTTTCCTAGGGGCCAAAATTTTTAAATAGTGAAGTTCGGCCAGAACGGGGTCTATAAGTCACGACCAGCAATGGATAACCTTATCTAAGGAGTAGTACGTGGGGGTGGGTGTACTTTTTTTCTTGGGTACATTATATAGTAATTCTTTTTGATGCCATGGTCTTTGTGTGCAATATTAAAGCAGAAGTTACATTGTAAGGAGGATGAGATACCAACCTGTTTTGTATACGTTTGCAATAGTAAATTTAAATGGAACCTGTCATGTCGAAAAACGCTATTAACCTACAGAAATGGGGTTAATCTGCAGGTTAATAGCACTCTAAATCCATGCAGCCACTGTATTATCAGCCTGGCTGCCGGGAGGAGTAAAGCCTCGGCTTTCAGTCATAGAGGTGCAGCTTCAGTCACCGCTCAGTACCTAGTGAGCGACAGCTGTAAGCACGCCACAGCACTGATGAATTGCAGAGCCGGCTGTCAGTCAGTGCCGGGGCGCGGTTATAGCTGTCGCTCACTATGTACTGAGCGGTGACTGAAGCTGCACCTCTATGACTGAAAGCCGGAGGAATAAAGTTAATTTCCTCCTTGCAGCGGGGCTTTCAGTGCGGCGACCACACGGCTTTAGAATACTAGTAACCTGCAGATTAACCCTATATGTGCATATTGTTTTTTGCTTTTTTTGACATGACACGTTCTTTTAATTATAAATAATTTTTTACTCTGCAGGGCTCAATGTACAATAAATATAAGGAGCTGATGTCACCCTCTTGTGCCTGCCTGTGAGACTAAGTCATATATATGCCTAATATTTTCCACCTGGATGAAAAATCTCCTGCAAATTACAGTTACTACCATTGCTATGACATAGAGCAAGGCTGAGGATGTAACATCCAGCCTGTCTGTAAAGGGGCATTGTGCGTGGTAGCCTGGCAGGGCGTAATAGGGCTATTATGGACAGGCTTAATGCTAGCTACTCTATCCACCATATCTCAGATGTTGCCCTTTACCCCTTAACACCTGTACAGGGATCTTGACTCACACAGGGGAACCTGGGTTGGTTCCAACAAGTAGCTGCGGGATGGTGGAGCGAACTGGCAGAGAATGATCAGGAAGCTACGTTAATACCACAAGATAAGGGACAGGAACAGAATAGTCGGGCAGAATTATAGTCTATACATGAGTCAAGGTCAGATACGTAATCAAACAGGCTGAAAAAAAAAAAAAAAAAACCCTGAACCAGTGCTAGTATAAACTATAACCGGCACCTACCAGCAGTAAGCTGGGAGTTTTAGAATGGTGTGGCAACTGTCCCATTGGCCACAGCAGGGAGCGGATTACTACTTCTGGGCTGGGCAACACTACAAGTCACAGCCAACTAGCATCTCTCTGCATGGACAGAGCCTGTGCTGCCTAGATCTTCTCATCATGCTGGCCTCAACATCACCAGTGCCGCCCTAAGGCCACTGCCCCACTATCAGTATTTGGTCAGTATTCAGTCAGTATTTTTTCTCAGGAGTGGGAGCCAAAACCAGGTGAGGAATAATCAGAGAAAAGGTATAATAGAAACAAGTCATCAATTCTGCATTTATCACCCTCTCCTGGTTTTGGGTCCCACTCCTGAGAAAAAATACTGACCGAATACTGACAGTGGGGCCGTGGCCAAAGAGTTAATACAGTGGCACCTGATGACTGAGGCAGATATTGTATGAGCAGGTCCAATTGGAGATGTCACACCATCAATTTAAGCTGCAAATTTTTCCCGTGGACGTTGACCTTTACAATGCAAAGGGGGAATTGGGTGGCACATCTGTGACACCCCAGGGGTCCGGTTGCCACAGTGGAATTGCCTCCCTCACAAGGGGTGATGCCATGCCTGGAAGCAAGCAGGGGTCTCCTAGTCAGGTATACTAGCATGCAACACTTTTCTGGCTCCAGACCAGCAAGGGGAGCTCCTCCCCTTAGCAACTGGAATCTGGAGGCGGGGTTAGTTAGAGTTAGTGAGAAGAGTTGAATACAGGACAGCAACGAGGAAAGACCTGGGGAGTGGAGCTGCACAGCAGTTCACCCCAGAGAGGGGCGTAGAAGAACTGGACCCCGGAGTCCGAGGTTGTGGGGCACTGAAGGCCCAGCAGCAGAAACCAGAGGGCAGGAGACTGCAGGTCTCCTGGCCCCATCAGATGCCCGGAGGCTCAGCAGCACATAGGGCCCAGCACTGCCACGTGGGAGCGACACTCCAGGAAGGCCCGAGCTGCCTGCCATACGGGTGAGCACAAAGACATTTTACTCAGGGACGAGGGCCACAGCACAGCTATAAGCAGCAGGGCCAAAGAGATTAGCGCAAAGGGAAGGCCTCCAACTTCACCTGGTTAGCCGGATTCCCAACTTGCTTACAGGCCGCCCGGACCTCTACTACCAGCTAGTACCCGTGCCCCGGTCGGCCTAACCACCGCAAGTAAAGATAGGAGGAAACCCCCATTAAGTTGTGGACTGATTATTAACTGTGCCATCCCCTGCACTACACTGCACAGCAACATCTATAAAATCACCACTTCCTGCCCTAGAGCTAAGCTCTGCCTTTGGAGAGCTGAACCAACTCTGCTGCGTCATCATCAGCTCCAGAGGATCTGCACCGCAGCTGCGGCTCCATATAGCCGCATACCACAGGTGGCGTCAGGAACATTATATAAAAACTATATATCCTTTCAATAATCCCCCTTTTATTGACCGCCCTGGGTCACGGACCGGGTCACCGCCACTGTGACATCCCCTGCACCGACCGGCCTGGCGCCGAGTACCCCACGGCCCAGGGGGCTCGTCAACTTGGCGTCACGAACAGGATTCACGAAGCCTGGTATACCCGGGTCCTGTGTGCCATAGACTGTACTGAACTGTGTTATCACGTCATTTGCCGTCAGCCGAGGGGAAGCAGGAGGCCCTGATCCAGAACCGCCGGGTAAGAGATCCTTCCGCCTGCAGAGCAGCATACTGGTACATCAGCAGACGCCCAGGACCTGGCTGAGGTTCACTAGGGGGGGGAGGAAGATGCCCAACCGAGGAGAGGATTCCGCCGCGGCCGCCGCCACTGTAATGCCGTTATCAATGCCATATATACCAGGGGCGGCGTGGTTGCCCCAGTACTCAGGGGAGTCGCACACCCTGAACGACTTTGAGGAGAGACTGCGCAGTTTGTTTAAAGTGTACCCACTGTCTGAGGAGCAAAAAGTCAGCATCCTCATAGGCCAGCTAATCGGTGCAGCCCAAAGAGAGGTGAAGTCCTGGCCGGGCAGGGACAAAAGCACTGTCAAGGAAATACTGGCCGGGTTGAAGGATACCTTTGACACCCGCACCGCAGCAGAAATTAAGATGAAGTTCTACGGGTGCAAACAAAGGGTGCAGGACAGTGTACGGGACTATGCTCTAAACCTGCAGGAGGCGCTGCGGGCCATTAAACAGGTGGACCCCGACAGTGTGCGAGACGAGGACAGATTGCTAACTGAGCAGTTTATTGAGGGGCTCCTGTCTAACGCTCACCGGACACAGCTGCGCATTAAGGCTCTGCAAAACCCTGATCTGGACTTTGCGCAATTTAAAGACCGAGCCATCCGGGTGCTGCGAAAACCAACCCCAGGTGGCACTGCATCCCTCCGGTGTCCAGCTATCACATACCACCAGGAGGTGGCGTCCTTTCCCCCAGCACCTGTGGAGGCTGACGCGCAGACTCTAGACAATGACCCGTCTGCAGACCTGCGCCTTCAGGTCCAGGAGCTGACCAAAAGTGTGGCTACACTAACTAAAACCGTGCAGGCCATGCAAGTGTCTCCAAAGGAAAAGATCCAGCTGGCTTCCAGTCCAGATGACGTCCCGTGGCGACGACAGAGAAGAATTCCACCGACCAGAGGTAGGAACAGCGATCGCTACGACCAGGACGGACAACCCATCTGCCGCCACTGTCAAAAGGCGGGGCACTAAGCAAGATTCTGTAATTTAAACGAGCAACCCCTGGGGCAGAGGGCCAACCCCGAGGAGTAAGACGACCAGGCCCACAAAACTGATGATTTTTCGCTGTGGAAAATATTGTATGCTGACATACCCTTAGGTCACGTTCACATGTTCAGTATTTGGTCAGTATTTTACATCAATATTTGAAAGCCAAAACCAGGAGTGGGTGATAAATACAGAAGTGGTGATGTGTTTCTATTATACTTTTCCTCTGATTGTTCCTCTCCTGGTTTTGGCTTATACATACAGATGTAAAATACTGACCAAATACTGAACGTGTGAACGTGGCCTTAGGCTAAGCTCAGGCCACTGAATTTTCTGACCAAGTGCTCTCTGTGAAAAAAACCTGACAGCACTCATACCAATGTTAATTGAATGGACTGTTCAGATGTGAGTTGTTTTTTTTTCATGAACTGAATGTCCACGTGAAAATAAATCGCAGCATGCAGTTGTGGCACCCCAGGGATCCGGTTGCCACAGTGGCATGGCCTCCCTCACAAGAGGTGATGCCATGCCTGGAAGCAAGCAGGGGTCCCCTAATTAGGTTTTGCTAAGCATGCAACACTGTCCTGGCTCCAGACCAGCAAGGGGAGCCCCTCCCCTTGGCAACTGGGATCTGGGGGCGGGGTTAGTCAGACTTAGTGTGAGGAATTGAAGTGAGGACGTCAACGAGTGAGGAGCTGGGGAGTGGAGCTGCACGGCAGCTCACTCTAGAAGGAACCGGACACGGGAGTCCTAGGCTGTGGGGCACTGAAAGCCCAGCCGTAGAAACTGGAGGGCAGGAGACTGCAGGTCTCCTGGCCCCATCAGATGCCCGGAGGCTCAGCAGCACCGCCACGTGGGAGCGACACTCCAGGAAAGCCCGAGCTGCCTGCCATACGGGTGAGCACAAAGACGTTGCACTCAGGGACGAGGGCCACCGCACAGTTACAAGCAGCAGGGCCAAAGAGAGTAGTGGAAAGGGAAGGCCTACAACTTCACCTGGTGAGGTGGATTTCTTACTTCCTTCCAGGCTGCCCGGACTTCCACTTCTAGCCAGTACCCTAGTCCTGGTTTGCCTAATCACCGCCAGTAAAGATAAGAGGAAACCGCCATTAAGTTGTGGACTGATTATTGCTGCGCCATCAAACCCTGCACTACAACGCCCAGCATCACCCATAACATCTACACTGCCCTGGAGCTAAGCTCTACCTGTGGAGAGCCACACCAGCTTTGCTGCTGACGCGCCCCCTGGGCCAGTGTTGTTTGGGGGATACCCGGAGCCGGATCAGATGGGGGTTGTAGTCTCCGAGTGGCGGTGACCCGGTCCGTGCCCAGGGTGTCAAGCTCAGTGTGTGGCAGTCTTACAGATGTTGCTGGATGTTCTTTAGTGTCGACTACGCCACCCGTTGATTTGCGGTCAATACGGCCGCCGCTGCAGCAGGGTCCGCTGAGGCTGGTGATGTGTGTGCAGCTCAGGTAGTATAACCCCCAACAGGAGGGGTATAGCCTCAGGGGGTCAGGGGTAGAGGATGGTGGTTGTGGAGGTGCAGTGAGGATGGTAATGAGACTCAGAGTCGGGCTGTGCAGTTCAGGGTTTTTACTTACTGCTGTTGTTCTGGTCACTCCGGCCTTGAGTGACCGCCCGAGCCGTGCTGCGTCCACCAGGTCCTGGACTCGGCCAACCCCCAGGTGATTCTGGAGCGTGGTCCTGAGCTCCCTTTCTGACTTGTCCTTCTCTCTGGCCTTCCCCACCAGGGATCCACCTAAGTCCGGCTCCCTCGGGCCTCTTGTTGGTAAACCCTTGTCTCTGGGTTCCCTGACCCTATTCTTGGTTTGCCTTCCGGGTGGATTTAGTGGGTGGTCGTGGCAGATCCTGCCCACGACCTCCGGTCTCTGGCTAAGGATTCGGGCCCTCCACCAGCTTGGGATCCGGTACCCTTGTGCCAACTCTTCACCCTCTGATCTAATCTTGGGTTCTTGGAGTGCTCTCTTCTCCCCCTCTGGGTCCTTCTTTCTCCTCTCTCTCTCTGGGCCTTGGAGCTGCTCTCCTCCTCTGCTCTCTTCCTCTGACTCACTCTACCAAAGACTGACAGACTGACTGACCCTGATCTAAGATGGTTCCCACCTTATATACTCCCTCTATGTGTGAGCTCAGGTGACCAGCACCCAATGAGCTCCTAGCACTACCCAGACTGCTCCCCCTATCTGCCCCTACACTACTGGGATGTTCCACCCCCCCTCCCACTCCAGCCAGGGACAGACACTGTCGTACCTGCACATTTCTCTAGTGGGAGTACCATTGATCTGTCCCCCGGAAATGGGATGTATGTAGTGCATGCAGCCTACTGAGCTCAGTTCCACACTCCATCCTTACCCGGGAGTGGAATACCACACCTCTGGGTTGAGGTGTAATACCCCTGTAGCAGCCGAATCCTCAGGGTGCTACACTGCAATAACATCAGCTCCAGAGGACTGCTCCGCAGCGGCGGCTCCACATAGCCGCATACCACAGGTGGCGTCACGAACTTTGTACATAAAAACTATAAAATCCCCTTTTTACTGACCGCCCTGGGTCACGGACCGGGTCACCGCCACTGTGACATCTCCCCTAGCAATGACCGGCCCGGCACCGGGTACCCCACGGCCCAGGGGACGCGTCACAGTAGTCTTCATATTTCAGATAAAAGTCACCTTGTCATGTCTATGGGTGTGCACAGAATTTCACCTGCGGTGCGTGTTTCAAATCTGCAACATGTCAATTTCTCTTGCGGGTAGGCTGCTTTTTATTTGCAGATTACCCCCATAGGCCATGGCTCCACTATCAGTATTTGATCAGTATTTTTTCTCAGGAGTGGGAGCCAAAACCAGGTGAGGAACAATCAGAGAAAAGGTATAATAGAAACAAGTCACCAATTCTGCATTTATCACCCACTCCTGGTTTTGGCTCCCACTCCTGAGAAAAAATACTGACCGAATACTGATAGTGGGGCCGTGGACATAAACTTGCAATAGAAGAAAATCTGAAGGTAAAAAACACATATAAGGAAACGCACTAAAAAAACATGTAATCTGCACATTAATCACTGTATCAATAACATTTTGTCAAAGCCAAATACTAAAAAGTATCAAAACAAAGCAGCTTTATTTAAAACATTGCATCTCAACAAAAGGCAAAAAAAAACGCAGCGTCAAAAACATGATAGATACAGCTATGGGAAAAAAAATGCAAGTAACCTGCAGAAAATCTGCAACATCAAAAACTCATCATGGGAACTTAACCTTAGGCTACGGTCAGACGGTCGTAGATTCTCTCATCCAAGAGAATTGGGCCGATTCCAAATGACACTCAGATCAAGCTCTGATCAGAGTGTGATCCTATTCTCTCGGATGACAGAATCGAAGGACACTGTGAGGAGAAGATGGAGAACAAAATTTCCCCATCTTCTCCATTCGATGACACAGTGGAAATCGGACTGCACTCAGATGTCGTCCAAGTGCAGTCCGATGATTTACACGCACCTATAGACTTGAATGGGTGCGTGACATCCGATTTCTAAGTGAAATTGCAGCATGTTGCAATTTTTGTTCACTGACAGATTCAGTCGCTGAAAAAAAAAATGCAGATCTGCACTGCCCATTGGATAGCATTGGTCCGAGAGAACATCAGCTAGCACTCGTCCGATGTAGACGCTCTTGTGAGCGAGCCTTTGTAGGGACAATCAAACCCTCAGCATAAAATAACAGGTATTCAAAATCCACAGCACAAGTCACTTTGCTTAAAATGTTTCTTCCACAGCATGTGGATTTGATCCCATAAAATCCTAGTCCACATTGCCCCTGCTGTAACATGCCACAGACAGAAAATCTGCAGCGTACATGCTATGCGCTAACACACCCCCCACCCAGAAATTTACTTTTCACCTTTTGCCTTGGTAAGCCTAAAAAAAGAAGAGACAAATCACTTGAGCTGGAAATACAAGTTGTCACTTAATGGAGTCATTGAAAGTTTTCCATTCATATATGGAGACATCTCTAGAAGTACTTTTCATTCCAACTGGAGATAGGTTCTATTAAAAGTTGCATTCACACTTAACATAAATACTGCAGTTTTTTTAGCTGCATATTTTCTGCAGATATCCGCACAATAATATATAAAACCATCTCCTCTGATTATTGCCTTTTTGCTGCATTTTTTTTATGTTTTCCCTTCATTTGATATGTTTTTTGTTGCAAATTTGAAGCAGAGTTTTCTAATGTTTTTTTTTTTTTTTAGTTTTTTTTTACAGAAAAGCTTTGATTCTGCACTAAAGGTTTAACTGCATTTTTAACATTCACTTTTTCAGGTGCTACATAGAGAACAAAAAGCACCAAAAAATACACATTTCATCAATGTCTTTGGACGCACAGTGGGTATGGGTTTTCATGCTATGGTAAATAGGAGGCAACGGAGTTCAAAATGATTTTAAAAGGTAAGATATCTTTAAGAAAGCCTTTGAGAAAGCATCACCGGAAAAACGCTAAACACGCGTCGGGCTCGTTTCCATCCTCTCTTCCAGTCCACCATACCTCACAGGCTACTTTTGCCTTGACTACTGGCTTATTATGTAGGAACATGGCCTTATAGAAGCAGATGTGAGTATACATTCAGATTGGTAGAATAAATATCCTATATACTAGCTGATTTCCATGTTGTGTTTTATAGCACTAAAATACTTTTTTGATGCCCGTAAAAAGATGCCTGATCACAGAGTACTTATATTGGAGCAGTCAATACACAGGCCATGAAAAAAAGCAGCTGATTATGTCCATCTCTCCCAGTCTGTATTGCTCATGCGCCCATGTGTAGAGGGGGTTTAGTGAAGTATACATCACCTATATTATACTATAGGGTCCGTGCCGTATGTGTGCTTACAATTTTATCATGGATTCTCAGATCATATTCTCTCCTAGACGCATTGCTTTTGCGGCACAATGTGCTCCATGGAGGCTCCACTGACTGCAATATGTCTTCATATTGCAAGCACCCGGTATGTCTCTATGTGCTTCCGTACCTCATACCCATTAGCCCTAACCTTTCATGGAAGTTTCCAAGGCCTCTTGGCAGAAGCCATGGTTACTATATTCTGAAGGTTAACGAGCCATATGCAAATTGATGTAATTAGGTCTCTGGACAATTATCTGGATGCGTAATTGGCCACAAAGGCTGAAAGATCCATTAACACGTCTCTGCTATTCCAAAGTAAAGATTAAACCCCTTTATCGTTGACCCTCTTATGGCCATTAACCCATAACGGCGTGTTTTTTCCTTGCGTAGGATCTGTTCTCTTTTTAATTATCAAAATGTAAATTGAGTCGGGCCGGCACGAGCACCAGTAAGGTCATGTTCACACGCTCAGTATTCGGTGAGTTTTTTACCTCAGTATTTGTAACCCAAAACCAGGAGTGGGTGATAAATACAGAAGTGGTGACGTGTTTCTATTATACTTTTCCTCTCCTGGTTTAGGCTTATATATACTGATGTAAAATACTGACCAAATACTGAACGTGTGAACGTGAGGTTTCGATGTGGCAGATTTTCTGCAACATTTCTGCACCTATTAGGTAAATTAGGTTCCATTGTGTTTTTTAGTGCGTTTTTTACCGCATTTTTGACACTTTTTGGGTATGTCATGTTTTAAAGAAAGCAGCTTTGTTTTTGATACTTCCTGGTATTTGTTTTTTGACAAAACTTTATTGAGACCGTCATTTATATGCAGATTATATGTGTTTTTAGTGCGTTTCCTAATGTAAGTTTTTTACCTGAGAATTTTCTGCCTCTAATGTAATTCTATGGAGAACATCCAAGTATAAAACTCAGCGTATCCTCAAGAGAAATTTACGTGTTGCAGATTGGAAACACGCACCGCCGGTCAGTTTACATGGCATAAAAAAAAAGCACAGTGGGCAGGAAATTTCTCTAAATCCCGTCCACTTTGCTGGAACTGTACTTTTTGGTGCAGCGAAAATATGCAATGTCAAAATCTCACCACAAACTCATTGTGGGAAGTTATCCTAATACAGGGGAGGCCCACGGCAATGGAGGACATCATGCTCTATACTTTGTCATGATAGTCTGCATTTAGACCGACCGACAATTGGGAATGAATGTTTGTAAAGGAAGAGTCAGACGACCGTATAACTTGGACGAGGATCGCAACGCAATGCATGGACTGGCCGGCGGCTCTCCCGACCCGAGCGTGACAACATTAATTTCTATGCAGCTGTTGCGCTCAGGTAGGGAGAGCCGCCAGCCAGTCCATGCATTGCGTTGTGATCCTCGACCGAGTTATTCGGCCATCTGACTCTTCCCTAAGAACATGTCATGATTGCCTGACAAACAAGCAAACCGCTCATTTGTCGGGTGATTGGATTGTTTATGACAGCATAAAAAAACAATGCTATTGGCAGCACATCGTCCATGTACACAAGACACCACGATGCTTTGTCGAGATAGAAGGATCACAGTAATTGTTGGTTTCCATCAATATTCGTCGGACTGTGTAAACAGACCAGTAATCAGCGCCGATTGACTTGTATACTGTATAGTCAATTGGCGCTCGTTAATAGGCCGAATTCAGGCCATGTACAGGTGCTTCTCACAAAATTAGAATAACATCAAAAAGTTATTTTATTTCAGTTCTTCAATACAAAAAGTGAAACTCATATTATATAGAGTCATTACAGAGTGATCTATTTCAGGTGTTTATTTCTGTTAATGTTGATGATTATGGCTTACAGCCAGGGCCGGCGTCAGCACCCGGGCAAGTGTCGGGGCCCTGAGCAGGCAGGGGGACCCACTGGCGGTCGCGCACCCCGCTGGGCTATGGGCGGAGGAGAGCGGTGTCAGCGCCCGCCCTTCTCCGCCGCTTGCTCAGGGCCCCGGCAGCCGGATACTTACCGTGCCTCCGCAGATCCGCTGTCTTCCTGCTCTGCGCTCCCTGTGATGTCTCAGGTCAGAGGGCGCGGTGACGTCTTTCCACCGCGCCCTCCCCCTGAGCCGTCACAGGGAGCGCAGAGCGGGACGACACCGGCAACGCGGGAGTCCGGACCCGAGCAGCGGGCAGCAGGTGAGGAGGAAGGAGGTGAGTATTTGATTTTTTTTTTTAATGTATGGAGGCATGGGGCATAATATGGGGGGGAGTGACATCCTGCATGGGGTATTATAAAGGGAGGGGGGGTGACATCCTGCATGGGGAATTATAGAGAGAGGGGGGCGGTGACATCCTGCATGGGGCATTATAAAGAGAGGGGGGGTGACATCCTGCATGGGGCATTATAGAGAGGGGGGGTAACATCCTGCATGGGGCATTATAGAGAGAGGGGGGGTGACATCCTGCATGAGGCATTATAGAGAGAGGAGGGGTAACATCCTGCATGGGGCATTATAGAGAGAGGGGGGGTAACATCCTGCATGGGGCATTATAGAAAGAGGGGGGGTGACATCCTGCATGGGGCATTATAGAGAGAGGGGGTGACAGCCTGCATGGGGCATTATAAAGAGGGGGGGTACATCCTGCATGGGGCATTATAAAGAGAGGGGGGGTGACATCCTGCATGGGGCATTATAGAGAGAGGGGGTGACAGCCTGCATGGGGCCTTATAAAGAGAGGGGGGTGATATCCTGCATGGGGCATTATAAAGAGAGGGGTGTGTGACATCCTGCATGGGGTATTATAAAGAGAGGGGGGTGACATCCTGCATGGGGCATAATATGGGGGGGGTGACATCCTGCATGGGGCATTATAAAGGGAGGGGAGTGACATCCTGCATGGGGAATTATAGAGAGAGGGGGGCGGTGACATCCTGCATGGGGCATTATAAAGAGAGGGGGGGTGACATCCTGCATGGGGCATTATAGAGAGGGGGTAACATCCTGCATGGGGCATTATAGAGAGAGGGGGGTAACATCCTGCATGGGGCATTATAGAGAGAGGGGGGGTGACATCCTGCATGAGGCATTATAGAGAGAGGAGGGGTAACATCCTGCATGGGGCATTATAGAGAGAGGGGGGGTAACATCCTGCATGGGGCATTATAGAGAGAGGGGGGGTAACATCCTGCATGGAGCATTATAGAGAGGGGGGGTGACATCCTGCATGGGGCATTATAGAGAGAGGGGGTGACAGCCTGCATGGGGCATTATAGAGAGAGGGGGTGACAGCCTGCATGGGGCATTATAAAGAGGGGGGGTATGTCCTGCATGGGGCATTATAAAGAGAGGGGGAGTGACATCCTGCATAGGGCATTATAGAGAGAGGGGGTGACAGCCTGCATGGGGCCTTATAAAGAGAGGGGGGGTGACATCCTGCATGGGGCATTATAAAGAGAGGGGTGTGTGACATCCTGCATGGGGTATTATAAAGAGAGGGGGGGTGACATCCTGCATGGGGCATTATAAAGAGAGGGGGGGTGACATCCTGCATGGGGCATTATAGAGAGAGGGGGTGACATCCTGCATGGGGCATTATAGAGAGAGGGGGTGACATCCTGCATGAGGCCTTATAAAGAGGGGGGTACATCCTGCATGGGGCATTATAAAGAGGAGGGGTAACAGCCTGCATGGGGCATTATAAGGGGGGGGGACAGCCTGCAAAGTGCATTATGTGGTGGGAACAGCCTGCATGGAGCATTATAAGGGGGAGGGGACAGCCTGCATAGTGCATTATGTGGGGGGAACAGCCTGCATGGAGCATTATAAGGGGGGGGGACAGCCTGTATGGGGCATTATGTGGGGGGTAACAGCCTGCATGGAGCATTATGAGGGAGGGGACAGCCTGTATGGGGCATTATGTGGGGTAACAGCCTGCATGCAGCATTATATGGGGGCCAGTATCCTGTATGGAGCGTTATATGGGGGCCAGTATCCTGTATGGAGCTTTATAAGGGGACCAGTATCCTGTATGGAGTGTTATATGGGGGCCAGTATCCTGTATGGAGCTTTATAAGGGGACCAGTATCCTGTATGGAGCGTTATATGGGGGACAGTATTCTGTATGGAGCCTTATATGGGGGCCAGTATTCTGTATGGGGGCCAAGTATTCCGTATGGGGCCTTATATGGGGGCCAGTATTCCGTATGGGGCCTTATATGGGGGCCAGTATTCCGTATGGGGCCTTATATGGGGGCCAGTATTCCGTATGGGGCCTTTTATGGGGGCCAGTATTCTTTGTGGAGCGATTCGCCGGTTTCTGAGCTATTGTGGAATTTACAATAGATATCGCTCATGTAATGTAAGAAGTGAAATCTTTGCATTGTACTATATATATATATATATTTCTCTGCGGTATCTGTGCATCATGAATCGTGGTATGTATTAAAGGGGCCCACTCAAACTCTTTCGCCCAGGGCCCAGAAAAACCTGGAGCCGGCCCTGCTTACAGCCAATGAAAACACAAAAGTCATTATCTCAGTAACTTAAAATAATTAACAAAAAACACCTGCAAAGGCTTTCTAAGCATTTAAAAAGGTCCCTTAGTCTGTTTCAGTAGGATCCACAATCATGGGGAAGAGTGCTGACTTGACAGATGTCCAGTAGGCAGTCACGGACACACTCCACAAGGTCCCAGAGTTCCAATTTTCATTTGGAACTCAAGATACCAGAGTCAAATTAACTTTTTGTTGATATTCTAATTTTGTGAAATGCACCTGTAAGTGGACCATCAGGGAATGTTCATATAACCTTTTTTCTTTTAGGAGGTTTTCAAGTGGGATCAGTTTCAAGGAACACAAGCGTTTTTTTTTATTACTCTGAATTGTTTTTGTATGTTTCTAGAAGCTTTTTCTTAGCGTTTTCTACAAACATTTGTTTTCAAACTTTTTTTTTACATCTATTAAGCAATGAATAAAACACAAGCATTTTTTTTTATGCAAAAACGCTTACAAAACACTCAATATAACATCCGTGTGTCTTACAACTGTTATCTTGCCTTTCCATAGGCTTGTATTCTAAAGTATGGAGAGTCTTCTAAGTAGAAAATGCCTGAAAATTTGTCAGGTCACTTCTTTTAACGGCTTAGTGTATTTGGAAACCTGAAGCAGTTAAAAGACACTCAAAAGCCTAAAAATAAGAACAGCAAATTGTTTTTGCATAAAAATGAATAGGAAGATTCTATCATGCATTTTGTGAGAGTTTTTTCAGGTGTTTTCTGGAGCGGACTTGCTAAAAAAAAAAAAACTGATAAAACATTGTTTGAGCATACCCTTAGACAAGAAGCCAAAAATCACCTGGAGTTGTACCTGCAGGTAAAAAGGGATCACATCAACATCAGAATGAATTTGGTTTTTCTCTGATGTTGGATATAAAAGAGCAGCGGATTTTGTTAGTTTGGAGGAACTGTCCTGACCCCGCTTGACTAACCTGCTTGTTTAGCCTGCTCAGCAGATACAATGTCATTAACTTTAACCTACTTGTGGTGTAAAGCATGCCAACGTGTGCTGCAATCACAGGTCACCAGAGTTTTCTTCAGGTATAAAACACTGTGTATCCTTTCCTTACGAGGCTAAGTTCACATGAGCGTAAAAAAAAATCATCCAAGACTCATCTGGAAAAAACGGACGATTTTCTTCTCACTGGTCATGTGTATGACATCCATTTTTATACTTCAGCAGTTATTAAAATTTACAAGACTAAATACAGTTTCCTACATTAAAGAATTGCTACGGATCTGTAAAAATCAGCTGATGTAAGGTTGTTCTGTATGGGTTTCGATTTTATTTTTGCGCACCCATAGACTTGAATAGGCGAGTCTTATCCAACAAACGGAAAAAATTTGTGCATGCTGCAATTTCTTTTCAGATTCGGTGAGTAAAAAAACATCAAAACGCTCATCTGAACCGCCCAATGGAATTACATTGGTCACAATGCTCTCAGATTTTTCACGGACCAAAAATATGGTCTTGTGAACTTGGCCTTACAGTGAAGTGCGATAGATGAGATGGCTCGGTGGAAGGCGTCTTTCACACGTCCTTGTTTCCAGTACATGTGGTATCCATTTTTTTAACGGATACCACATGTACCCATTATAACCTATGGGACTGCTCACATGTCAGTGTTTTTAAACCGACCGTGTGTCTATGCAAACCACACGGATGACAAGGGCCAATGGATCTGTGAAAAACACGTACAGCACACGGATGGCATCTTTCTTTATCCATACCGGAAAAACAGTGATGGCATACTGATGGAAAACTCTGATGACACCGGCACTGTTTTTTCACGTAGTTTTCTGCGACAGAAAATACAGCAGAAAAAACTGAACGCTTTATATAAGGTAGAAATGTAAACAAGGAGAAATCGAGAAAGACTTCCCACTGACAAAACCATTACTTATACATCCTACTTAGTTCTAAGGGCTCATTTAGACGTCCGTATAAATCGATCCGAGTGCGGACCGCAATCCTCCGATTGACCGCAGGGCTCCAAAACTGATTGTGACAGCCTGATAAAATACATGAAGCTGTGATGCTTTGGTCGGGAAAGCCGCAGCCAGTCCACGGAGATCGGACTCAATCAACACTTTCGTAAACTGAACTTTTTTGATAATTTATTTTATCTCAAACATGCAATGAGAAAACATTTGTTAGTTATATTGATCTGCAGGATGATTCCCTGGAACCCATAGAGAGCTGGTATGGATATAGTATTGCTTATTGATAAATACTCATTACCCAATTTTTTTTAGAAAGTTCCATGATACTTAGGTAAATTTACATCTTGTTTTTAAGGGCCCCTCTTATGGTACGGACATGTGTATGGAATGGTGTTTGGAAACACATTGGAAATTTACCAGCTTCTCAAAGCTACTGAAAGTTACAACCAACTTGATTCGAACTCTTAGCAGAACTGCTCTTTTTATACATACGACCTTTCATAATCACTTTTCATTTTTCTCTATAAAGATTTTATCAGATCGTACAGGGTGGTGCAAAGGTATGCATATCATAGTGATTTGGTCATGTTTAAGCTCTTAAGAGTTTGAAATTGGAAAAAATGTTGACACACAGTACTAATCGGTTCATGTTTAGGCTCCTGAAGTTCAAAATGTCCTCCATAGATCTTGCAACATTACTGTGTGATGCTGAGTCACTACTCAAAAACAACCCTTCAGACAGGGTAGTAAAGAGGTCCAAGGTCAGGTACCAAGAGAGATTGTCATAAACAGAGGGCTAACACAAAGGTGTAGTCAGGTCACAGTCCAAGGTCAAAATTCCATGAAGGTAGCAGATCAAGACAACGGGGCTAGGCAAACGGATGGTCAAAGGCAAGGTCCAATTTGGAGGAACAAAGGGTCAGAAACAGAGCACTGTATAACAAGGCACGCACACATCACCGAACTAAAGTTACGACTGGCAATAATCAGATACTGACAGCCAGCTAAATAGCCAGGTAATCACCCAGAATGGGAGACACCTGGAAGAAACCCAGCACGCCCCTGCCCTGATTGACGGTTGGACTGTCACTCACAATACTGAAAACTCAGCACAACCCTGATACCATAGGGCAGCTGATCTGTCATTCACTGCTTCCAGAACATAATGAGTGGTGGAACTGTGACATACTAGAACCTGTCCTGATATTGTGACACACAAACTGAGGTGAGCACCAAAGTTGGCAAGATGGACTCCTTCAATTTGTCCTTTGTGTGAGCTTTCTTCTATAAAAACCCCTCCTTTTCCCCACCAAAAAGTCCATAGACGTAAAGGGGGGTGAATGTGGCCACCATTCAATGCTGCCACAAAGGTCTTGTCAACGTTAGCTCTAAACCGTCAAAGCAAAATAATGATATTCTCAGTATGGATAACTCTCGGACATGCCTTTTTTCAGACTGCTCACAACTGTCAGGGCAACTTTTATTCTCCTCATTCTTCGAAATCTGAGGATGTCCAGATTTCTGTGCATTAAACACTGAACCTGTTTTATCAAATTTATTACTGATATGATTGTCAGACATTTTGGTGGAGCAGAGCCGTAGATGCCTTGCAAGGCTCCTCACAACCTGGCATTTTCAGCCTCTAATATGAACCCACTTTCTTCTTATCTCCCTGCCATTGTTCTTAATATCTGCAGAATAAAAAAGAAATGATACTGAACAACTAAAATAAAAATACCATGACCCTTACAGTGCTCGATAATTAATTTGGGCACTCCCTATATAATGTGGCCTGACTGATTCCCTTCTGAAATTGCAGTGCAGTCAAGATGGGCAGTTCCTCTACTTAGCGACTTTTAAAGATGCTATCCTGGAAGGTTAGCATCAACGGTGAAGCATTTCTGCCACAGCCACAACTGTTTTTAAGGCCACATCCCTCCGCGCCCCTTTCACACCCTCTCATCTTTTGATGGGTATCTGTGGCACACCAGGGGTCCGGTTGCCATAGTGGCATAGCCTCCATCACAAGGGGTGATACCATGCCTGGAAGTAAGGAGGGGTCCTCTAATCAAGTTTACCAGCATACAACACTTTCCTGGCTCCAGACCAGGAAGGGGAGCTCCTCCCCTTGGCAACTGGAATATGGAGGTGGGGCTAGTAAGAGTTAGTTAAGAGGAGTTGAAGACAGAACAGCGACGAGGAAAGACCTGAGGAAGGGAGCTGTGGAAAAGCTCACCCCAGAGGAGAGAAGTGCAAAGGAACCGGACACCGGAGTCTGTGGCAGTGGGGCACTGAAGGCCCAGCAGCAAGATCTGGAGGGCAGGAGACTGCAGGTCCCCTGGCCCCACCAGATGCCCGGTGGCTCAGCAGCATCATAGGGCCCAGCACCGCCACGTGAGAGTGACACTTACAGAAGGCCCGAGCTGCCTGCCATACGGGTGAGGAAAAAGATGTTTTACTCAGGGACGAGGGCCACAGCATAGCTACAAGCAGCAGAGCCAAAGAGAATAGCACAGAGGGAAGGCCTACAACTCCACCTGGCGAGGTGGATCCCCAACTTGCTTCCAGGCCGCCCGGACCTCCACTACCAGCTAGAACCCGTGCCCCAATCTGCTCTGACAAACCAAAAGTAAAGCAAGAGGAAACTGCCATTAATGTGTTGTCTGTTCATTACCTACGCCCTCAGTCCTGCACGACACTGTCCCTGCCGACAACACCTACTTTTCAAATCCTCTACACTGCCCTGGAGCTTAGCTCTGTCTGTGGAGAGCTGAACCAACTCTGCTGCGTCACCTTCAGCTCCAGTGGATCTGCACCGCAGCGGCGGCCCCATATAGTCGCATACCACAGGTGGCGTCATGAATATTATCTCAATTAACTTTATTCCCCTTTTATTTTGCCCTTTAATTGACCGCCCTGGGTCACGGACCGGGTCACGGACCGGGTCACTGCCACCGTGACATCCCCCAGCACCAACCGGCCCGGCTACCGAGTACCCCATGGCCCAGGGGGCGCGTCAACTTGGCATCACGAACAGGATTCGAAGCCCGGTATAACCGGGTACTGTGTGCCATAGACTTTACTGAACTGTGTCATCACGTCATTTGCCGTCAGCCGATGGGAAGCAGGAGGCCCCGATCCGGAACCGCCAGGTAAGCGATCCCTCTCGCCTGCAGAGCAGCATACTAATACGTCAGTAGAAATCCAGGACCTGGCTGAGGTTCACTAGGGGGGAGGAAGATGCCCAACCTGGGAGACGATTCAGCTGCGGGCGCGGCCGCCCCTACTGTAATGCAGTTATCAATGCCATATATACCAGGGGCGGCGTGGTTGCCCCAGTACTCAGGGGAGTCGCACACCCGGAGCGACTTTAAGGAGACACTGCGCAGTTTGTTCCAGGTGTACCCCCTGTCTGAGGAGCAGAAAGTCAGCATTCTGATGACTTTCAAAGCCCTGATGAAAATACAACAGGTAGAGCTGTCTGGGGGAGAAGTCGGCAGTGTCAGAATGAGTGATCCATTCCCCATTGCCATGCCCCCTAGGGGTGAAATGTTAATATGGTGTCGGGCAGCAATAGGTCTCAGCGGTCAAGATTATCAGGCCCTGGGAGAACCCGTGTACTCTGATAGTAGGCTCACCATCTTGACAGCCAGGGGTGTAGTCGATGTCCGCCAGGGGAGAGTACTGATACGCATCCTGAATTGTGGGGAGAAAGAGGTTCATCTACCCCGGTATGCCACCCTTGCTAAGCTATTCACTGTCAGTAACAACGCAATAAAGGCAGTGGAACCCTTGCCTCCGTCCAAACAGGCGGAGGATAATGGCTCCAAGGGGCAGGTGGAGGATTGGTGTCAGAAGCTACAAGTAGGCACTGACTGCACCCCTTTGCACCAAAAGCATGGGGTGTACCGGGTGGTCCAAGAATATGAGCGAGTCTTTAGTATACACCCACTAGACTTTGAGCAGGTAAAAGGGGTCCAACATCATATCCCCACAGGAGACCAGCCTCCCATTAAAGAGAGGTACCGACCTGTACCCCCAGCTCACTATCAATGTGCCAAGGGAATGTTACGGGAGATGAAGGAGGCTGGGGTGATCAGAGATAGTTGTAGCCCCTGGGCAGCTCCATTAGTCCTCGTTAGAAAGAAAGATGGTACAATGAGGATGTTTGTGGATTACTGGCAGATTAACCGCATTACACATAAGGATGCCTACCCATTACCCAGAATTGAGGAATCATTAGCAGCACTGAGATCCGCTAACTATTTCTCCACTTTAGATCTCATCAGTGGGTATTGGCAGGTTCCTGTGGCAGAGGCGGACAGAGAGAAGACCGCGTTTACGACACCAATGGGCCTCAGCGAGTTCAACTGCATGCCATTCGAGCTCTGCAACACCCTGGGAGCATTCCAGGGGTTAATGGAGAGTTGCCTAGGACACAAAAACTTCGAAACCATCCTGCTGTACCTAGATGACATAATCATCTACTCAAAGACATATGAAGACCACCTGGAGCACCTGGCCGAGGTGTTCGCCGCCCTATCCAGTTTTGGCCTGAAAGTAAAGCCGTCCAAGTGCCACCTGTTGAAGCCCGAGGTGCAGTACCTAGGCCATGTGGTAAGCACTAAAGGTGTAGCACCAGACCTAGAAAAAGTCACCGTGATCAAGAACTGGTCAAGAAACTCCACTATTAAGGAAGTGCGGCAGTTCCTCGGGCTGGTAGGCTACTACAGGAGATTAATCAAGGGTTTCACCAAGATAGCACCCATGCAGGACCTCTTAGTGGGCCAGTCCAAGAGGGCCAAGAAACCGAATCCTCCGTTCAAATGAGGTAAACCAGAAGACGAATCCTTCACTCGACTGAAAGTGGCTCTTACTGGAGACGAAGTCCTGGGCTACCCCGACTATGGCCAACCCTTTATACTCCATACGGATGCCAGCAACGTGGGATTGGGAGCGGTGTTGTCCCAGGTACAGCAGGGCAGAGAGAGAGTGATTGCCTACGCCAGCAGGAAGCTCCGGCCCACGGAAAGGAATCCCGACAACTATAGTTCCTTTAAGTTGGAGTTTTTAGCCATAGTCTGGGCTGTAACGGAGCGCTTCAAACACTACCTCGCCTCCTCCAGATTTACAGTCTTCACGGATAACAACCCGCTGACGCACCTGGAGACTGCGAAGCTTGGTGCACTAGAAGAACGATGGATGGCTCGACTGTCCAACTACGAGTTTACTATCAAGTATCAGGCGGGGCATAAAAACACTAATGCTGATGCGCTGTCCAGGATGCCTAACTTGCCAGATGGGGGAGAAGACCCGGAAGAGCTGGAGGAGATAGAGATACCCGCTTTCCATCGTCACGGGGTGATCCAGTGCTCCCACTGTTTGAGGGACAAGCGCTCCGCCAACAGAGAGGCCACGTTTAACCCATTGCCCCACCATGGATGGGCAGAGATGCAGGATAGCGATCCGGCTGCCCACCGAGTAAAGGAGTTGCTGACACAAGCTGACTCGCACCCTGATCCAGATGCTCCACAGGAGACCCAACAGTTGTGGAAGGAGAAGGGCAAGCTGTTCATCTACGAGGGAAAGCTGTGTCGAAGAAGTGACGCGCCCCCTGGGTCGTGGGGTACTTGGTGCCGGGCCGGTCGTTGCTAGGGGAGATGTCACAGTGGCGGTGACCCGGTCCGTGACCCAGGGCGGTCAACAAAAGAGGATATTTACAGGGGATTGATAGTTCTTGTATAGAGTTTGTGACGCCACCTGTGGTATGCGGCTAAAGGGAGCCTCCGCTGCGGAGCAGGTCCTCTGGAGCTGTTGTTAATGCAGCAGAATTGGTTTAGCTCTCCACAGGTAGAGCTTAGCTCCAGGCAGTGTAGATGTTGCTGTTATGGAAGTAGCACTCGTGGTGTATTGTAGTACAGGGGGTGATGGTGCAGCAGTAATAACTGACAGAGACAGTGGGGTGCAGTCTTCAGAGTTTACTCACAGTTGTTAAGTTCCTCAGGTTGCACTTTCCAGATTACGACCTCCCACGTCGCGCTGCATTCACCAGGCAGGGGTTCAGCAAACTCCCAGGTGTTTCAAGAGTACCTGACAGGACCCCGTTCTATATGGCCTTCTCAGCCGTCTTTCTGCGCTGGCCCTCACCCTTCTTGCCCTGCGCCTTGCCAAACAATGTCCCAAGCCGGTATCCTTGGATCTTTCTGGGCAACCTGGAGTTCCCTGGATCCTATGTGGTTACCTTTTTGGCGACTTGAGTGCGGATGTGGCAACTGCACCCTGAAAGTGGGGCCGGTCCCCTCTGCGGCTTGATCCCTCCACCGCCTGGCAGATTCGGGCGTACGGGTGGCCTCCAGCACTGCCCGTACCCCTGGGATCCCTTCCACATTCCTGGAGCCTTCCTCCTGCTCCTCTCTCTCTCTTCAGTCTTGGGCCTCTCTGGCTAGGCCCTCCTCCTGAGCTGAGCTCCTACAGAACTCCTGCTCCCAACTCTTCCTCTCACTGAAGAACCCTTCTAGATTGTTCCACCCTCTTTTTATATCACTTCTTACTGAGCTCCCCTGATTTACTTCCTCCACCCACACCCACTACATGGTTCCCCCTACTTTGGTTCCCCCCACTCCAGCCAGGGACAGGGCTCAGCAGGGAAGCGACGCATCTTGCCCCTCCTGCTGGTCTGGAGTAGTGTAGTGTTGGATGCAAGTGTTACGGCCCCGGGCAGAACTCTATCCTTACCTGAGAGTGAGATACCACACCTCTGGGTAAGATGCAGTACCTCTGTGGCAACTGAACCCGCAGGGGCGCCACAGAAGCCTCAACTCCCGGACACACGAACTGGTCTGGCAGGTGGTAGTCCCGCAGTGGGATGCGGCAATGGTCTTAGAGGTGTACCACGATGGAGCAGGACACTTCGGGTGGAAGAATTTGGAAGTCCTGCTACGTGAGCGATTCTACTGGGTTGGCATGAGGAAAGCAATCGAGAGATGGTATCGAGAATGTGGTCCATGCAACCTGAGACCGAAAGACCGTGATAGCCAGAGGGCTCCCCTGCGGCCCATAATCACCAAACAACCACTTGAACTGGTAGCTTTGGACCACGTGAAACTAGCCCCAAGCCAGTCAGGCTATGTCTATGCTCTCACCATAGTAGACCACTACTCCTGATTCCTGGTAGTAGTGCCAGTGAAAGATCAGACGGCTAAGAAGGCAGCCAAAGCGTTTCAACAACACTTTCGTCGCCCGCACAGTTACCCTGAATGAGTGCTTACCGACCAAGGTGCAGCCTTTGAAGCGAAAGTGTTCCAGGAATTCTGTAACCTGTACGGCTGCAAGAAAATAAGGACGACACCGTATCATCCCCAGACCAACGGGTTGTGCGAGAAAATGAACCAGGAAGTAATAGACCTGTTGAAGACGTTGCCCCTTGAAGAATGTAGCCTGTGGCCATAGAAGTTACCGGATTTGGTAGACCTATATAACCACATCCTGGTGAACTCCACCAACTGTACACCCACCATACCTGATGAGGGCAAGACCTGGTAAGCTACCCATTGACTTAGACATGGGAGTTTTAACACCTGAGACGACATCATCAGATGCAGACTGGGATACGGAGCGGCAGACCAATACCGCAAGGTGCAAGAATGTGTAGAGAGAAGTTTGTCCCAGGCGAGACAGAGGCAGGAAAGAACTTATAATCAGCATGCACCTGCAGTTCCCTTGTCACCTGGAGAACAGGTACTCAAAAGGAAGAGACGAGTTCACAAATTAGACGATCAGTGGGAGGTTGAGCCATACACCGTCTTACCTTCAAATTTCGACAATATCAAAGTATGCCTCATCAGTAAAGATGGAGGAGAGACTTCGGCAGCAGTCTCAAGAGACCACCTGAAGATATGCCCTGATCAATTGAGACACCAAGGGGAAGATCAAAACAGCCCCCAGCACACAGAAAAGGTGGAAGAGACGGTCCAAACCATCCTTGGAGAATTTCTTCGGTCTTGGAAGCAGGTAAACCAAGCAATCGTGGTACCTGTCCTGACCTTTCCCCAAGTAGCCTCACTGGAAGCCGCAGAGACTCTAGAACAGCAGAGAGACCAGTCGGCCCCAGAAACAGATGCTTCATCAGCAGTGGAACAAGTGAATCTAGTCCCTCCTAGCGGTGAATCTGTCAGTCCCATGGTGAGTTTAGGAGTTCGCAGAAGGCGATCTGGTATACCAGTACTACGTAGGTCCACAAGAAGCGTAGTGAATAGTGCACCTACCACACCAGCGGTAGACACTAGAAACCCGGGTAAGTCATTGGCAATAACAGTACTGCGTAGATCAACCCGTAGTGCCATAGGTCAGCTCCCTGCCCGTTATAAAAACTAAAGTGTAATAAAATAAAAATGTAAAGTATATAGTTGTAACTGTTAAGTAATCCTGAGTATATATAGTTATTAAATTTATGGACAAATGGACCACAGGACTAGGTGTGGTCAGGACAATGGTGAATAAAGTTAAGTGTTGGCCTTGAAAATAAACCGCAGGCGTGGCCGAAAATCAGGCCCACCGACAGAGTGCCCTGAAGCCACGCCCAGAGACGATATACGAAGTGGGTTGAAGCGGTTCCCACCAACCAACCTTCAGGTATCTGGAAAAAGACAAATCGCCGCAGTGACTGCTACCAATCTTTGTTGGTTTTTTGTGATTTTTGCCTTTTTGAGACTCTACAAATAGTTTACAATGTGAATTGTTATTGTTGTTAATTGTTAATTCAAAAAAGGTATCCTCAGTCTGGGAGTACTGAATTTAACTAGGGGGGAATGTGGCACACCAGGGGTCCGGTTGCCACAGTGGCATTGCCTCCCTCACAAGGGGTGATACCATGCCTGGAAGCAAGGAGGGGTCCCCTAATCAGGTTTACCAGCATACAACACTTTCCTGGCTCCAGACCAGGAAGGGGAGCTCCTTCCCTTGGCAACTGGAATCTGGAGGCAGGGTTAGTAAGAGTTAGTTGAGGGGAGTTGAAGACAGGACAGCAACGAGGAAGGACCTGAGGAAGGGAGCTGTGGAAAAGCTTGCCTCAGGAGAGAAGTGCAAAGGAACCGGACACCGGAGTCCGTGGCTGTGGGGCACTGAAGGCCCAGCAGCAAGATCCAGAGGGCAGGAGACTGCAGGTCTCCTGGACCCACCAGACACCCGGCGGCTCAGTAGCATTATAGGGCCCAGCACCGCCACGTGGGAGTGACACTTACAGAAGGCCCGAGCTGCCTGCCATACGGGTGAGGAAAAAGACGTTTTACTCAGGGACGATGGCCACAACATAGCAACAAGCAGCAGGGCCAAAGAGAATAGCACAGAGGGAAGACCTACAACTCCACCTGGCGAGGTGGATCCCCAACTTGCTTCCAGGCCCCCCAGACCTCCACTACCAGCTGGTAAAGCAAGAGGAAACCGCCATTAATGTGTTGCCTGTTCATTACCTGCGCCCTCAGTCCTGCACGACACCGTCCCTGCCGACAACACCTACTCTTCAAATCCTCTACACTGCCCTGGAGCTTAGCTCTGCCTGTGGAGGGCTGAACCAACTCTGCTGCATCACCATCAGCTCCAGTGGATCTGCACCGCAGCGGCGGCCCCATATAGCAACATACCACAGGTGGCGTCACGAATATTATCTCAATTAACTTTATTCCCCTTTTATTTTGCCCTTTAATTGACCGCCCTGGGTCACGGACCGGGTCACTGCCACCGTGACATCCCCCAGCACTGACCGGCCCGGCTACCGAGTACCCCACAGCCCACGGGCCGCGTCATATCACCCACAGCAATCCATCTGGAAATGCTTCTTTATAGAAGGTTTCCATGGTGCCCAGGAGTCTGGGAATTGACAAGTATAATATTAAAGGGGCATTCCCAACATTGAAAGCTATAAATTAAAGAATGGTGGGAGTCTCACCACTGCGGCCACCACTGATTCCAAGAACGAGGCTCTGAAGAGCACCATGTGAGCACATGCTCATGTCTGCTCCATTTATTCTTATGGGTGTGCGAAGACCAGTCAAGTGCAGCGCTCGGGTATCTCCGGGCTCCCATTAAGAATAAATGGAGTTGGCCATGTGCATGATCAACCACAGATCAATTCACATGGACCTACTCAGAGCCCCACTTCTCAGGATTAATGGGGGTCCAAGTGATCTAGAAGTTATCCCCTATCCAATAGATCAAATTTGAAAATTGTCTTTAACAGTAAGTAATGGGTTCATAATTAAGTTCAAATGGGATTACCTTCTGATAGAAATCACTGTGTATGACTGTGGATCCATCAAAAGATCCTTTGATATTCCGGAGTACACTCCAAGATGCTTTTTTACCCTTTTCATTGTTAAAGATAATTCCCCCAAAAATAAGAAAAAAATCACGTTGAAACATAAGGTTTCCAAGTAATATTTATAATATTAATTTTATTATTATTATAAATGGCCTTCAGCTCGATCTCGAGCTATGGCGACTTGATGGAAGAACGCTCTGTAGGAAGATCGATCTTGTGCAAGCCTAGATAGATCGATCAGGGTCTTCTGAACCTTTATCTTGATTGTATCAAGCTATCAGGTAGCTGGTCTTCTTTTTCTCCTTGTTCCTTCTATTCTTCCGACTATGATGTTCTCTAGTGATTGCTCTTTTCATATGATGTGTCCAAAGTATGCAAGTCATAGCTTGGTGGTCCTTGCTTCGAGTGACATGTCTGGCTTGATTTCTTCCAAAATTGATTTGTTTGTTCTTGCCATCTATGGTCTTACCATACATTACCTTGGTGTCAAAATACTGTAGGTTACATGATGGTGACATTAGAATTATGATAGCGATTGTCTCTGAAACCTTTAAGGGTAGGTCCACAGAGATTTAATATGCAGACTACAGGTCAATTTCGATATGGATTTTACACAGATTTTTTTATGCAGAGTGTATATTGGATATGGTAAAAACTTCTATTTTAATACGCTGCAGATTTTTCAATTGGAAAATCTGGAGAGAAATATTCCAGCATAAACACCCCATGCGAACGTATCCTTATCTGCATGTCTATCAGAATCTGTGCAGTGCTACTTTCAATAAAGTCCCCCATACGCATTGGCTTGATCATTTGATGATACCAATATCTTCCAAGTCCCCAATACGCAGGAATTCTCATCTTGACCGAGCGATAGCGTTTTCTATCAGAGTGTCAGTATCAGGCTGTGTGCCCACAATGCGTTTTTGGTGCGTATTTGCAGCGCGTAAACACTCCAGAAACGCATTGCATACCTTATCCCATGACTTCCTATGACATTCTGCAAGTTCTGTGCACATGGTCCGTATTTTTTCTGCGCAGATTTTACTCGCAGAAAAAATACGGACATGACCAATTCTTGTGCGTTTCTGCATGCGTATTTGCCTATACAATGTATTGGAAAAACGCATGGCAAATACGCATGCAAATACGCATGTAGAAACTGCATGCGTTTTTCTGCCAAGGAGATGCAGAAATGCTCAGGAAAATTTCTGCTTCATTTCTGCATCATGGGCACTAAGGGTATGTGCACACGATGCAGAAATGAAGCAGAAAATTTCTGCATCATTTCTGCATCTCCCTGGCAGAAAAAACGCATGCGGATTGTACATGCATTTTTCCTGCAGAATACATGCTGAATACATGCGTTTCCACATACGTTTCCGCATGCGGATTGACAAGCGCTTTCCAGGCGATTTTAGCATCACTTGGAAAGTGCTTGACAACTAGGTCACACTATATAAATCCATGCAACCGGCATGGATTTATATAGTGTGACTGTATAAGAATGTTTAAAAATAAAAAAATAAAGCTATACTTACCCTCTGATGGCCCGGGATGTGCTGCCGCGTTCGTTCCTGGCTTGTTCCTGGCTGCCGGGATATCGCAAGACACTGCGCTGAAGGGCCTGCGGTCACATGACTGTGACGTCACCGAAGGTCCTTCAGTCTTGCACGCGAGCAGAGGGAAGGAGACCGGGGGCCGTCAGAAGGTGAATATATCTTTATTTTTTATTTTATTCTTGTTTTTACAGCTTTTTAATGGTACCTGGGTGTGGAGGAGAGTCTCATCTTCTCCACACTCGGGTACCATCCGCACATTAGAACGCGCCAATAATGCAAGTACAAATGCAGTCTTGCGGAATTGGCGCGTTCTAATGCAAGTCAATGGTGGCGAAAACGCTGTGTTTCCGCAAAATTAATGGACATGCTGCGGATTTTTGAGCGCAGCATAAACGCTGCGGAAAAATCCGCAGCATGGGCACAGCACATGCGGATTATCATTGGGGAACATTGTTGCCCTTCTACCATGCGTTTTTAATGCGTTTCCGCAGCATTTCCGCAGCTGCAGAAACGCTGCGGAAACGCATAAAAAACGCATCGTGTGCACTCAGCCTTAGACTCCTGTATCGGCGACTTATCTCCTGGAGCACAAACAATCGGCTGGAAATCCAACGTGCTAGATTCTTCTCCTCCCCAACATCACACATTAGACTGTTGGCCAATTGCAGGGAGATCTGTGAGTTTGTCTGACTGTAGACTAATGTGTATGGGGGCCATAAGAGTGTAGACTTCCTATCTTTGATTTTTTTTTTTTTAGGTGGCGGTATTGTTGTTTTTTTCCAAGCAAAGAGTCACCTTGCTTATCTGATAGTCTTCATCATTCTATGGTTCTCTGACACATAAATGACAAACCACAATGCCAATGTTGTGTCTGTAATTAGGTGCAGAAATGGCAGCATTAGAAAAGCTGTAAAACTATTAGCAGGGATGACAGACAGTGTGGCAATGGAGCAATAGTTACAGTAAGCAGGGAATAGGGAGGTACGGAAATACAAGGCAGTCAGACAGAAGAGGGGAAAGCCAACAATAAAAGCACCCTGGTCTGTGCAAAGTGCATCACAACGGGTAATGCTGGATAAAGGAACTGAGAAATGCAATCACTTATGGCAAAACAAAATTGGGAAACTACATAAATATTGCTTCATAGATAAAGATCATACCTCACTATAAACTTCCCGTGCCTTAAAAAAAACACATACTATGTGAGCTAAAAATCTATGCATAACCCAACACATGCTCCAATAAAATCCTGGCAGTCTCGCCAAGCTTACAAGTGTTCTTTATATTATACCTCTGCTCTATATTAACTCATCTTTTAGATCATTCCCTTCTGCATTATTCTACTAAAGACATGAAACTTTCCAGCATCTCATCACCCACCCAAACTATAGGCAGACTTCTTGTTCTAGAACAGAGACCTTTTTTTGGTCCAAGAGCCAAATTTTGTGATTGCACCCAAGGACCGCATAAAATTTGAACGGTTATTCTGAGCCTAGATATATATCGACAGCACTATATAGGCCATTATCTAGTAAGTAAGGGTTCCATTTCTGGAACTACCACTACTGTAGACAAGAAAGGTCCTCTGATCTCCTATTTAGTCTTCCAGAAAAAAAGGAGTAAAGGTGAGCAAACAGTAAGTGCAGCTATCCCCAGAGTTTCTGAGAGTTACTGATTACTGAGGAGTCAGAGATGGTTGGGGGCTGTATAGAATGGCGATAAAGGCCACATGTGTCCCCCAGGCTGCAAGTTGTGCACCCCTGTTCCAGATGGACACAGTGAATGGAGATTAGGGTATTCAGATGGGCTGAGTCCACCTAAATTTAGGCGTGATTTTGTGTGTGATATGGTGGTGGTAAGTATTATGTTTGTGTGATCCAAAATATCTCCATTTTTTATTTGATGTGTACTTATTTTGGATATCATTAAAATGTAAGTGACATAATAAAAGAATAACAGAAAAAATATATTTAGAAGGGTTGTCTTATCTTCATTAATAAGAAAAAGTGCAAATGTACAGCTCATTGCATAGGTTACCGACCGCCCTCTAGTCTCTGTGCTTTTAAGCCTGCAAGCATAGCTCTAAAGTTGGCTAGATCGGTGGATGCGGCCATTTTCAGTGCCCCTGTCCTTCACCCATGTTGCAGGGGCAAAGCTGTCTCTGGTAGGCTTATGGGAGAATGTTTAGTTCAGACCACCTTTCCGTTAGTCTGAACTGTCCGTCTTCAGGAGCGCCCCGATCCCTCCTCTGCCCCATGACAACCAGAAGGCTGAGAGGCTGATGAAGAAGAGAAGATGAGACAACCACTTTAAAGAAATGTAACGGGTCTGGGAGGCGGAACCTCTGAGCTACTATACAAGGGGGCGGTCCTTGTAAGGGAGCGGGTGGCGACCAGGGTAGACGGGCAGGCAGTCACAGCAGGTGACTGGGACAGTCTCTGAATGAACGGACAGGAGGTCACGGCAAGTGACCGGGGCAGTCTCTGGATGAACGGGCAGGAGGTCACGGCAAGTGACCGGGGCAGTCTCTGGATGAACGGGCAGATGGTCACGGCAAGTGACCGGGGCAGTCTCTGGGTGAACGGGCAGATGGTCACGGCAAGTGACCGGGGCAGTCTCTGGGTAAAGGGTTGGTACGACGTGTGGCGGCTGACGGTAGACGTGAGCTCCCAGGTGAGCAGGCGAGAGTCTCTGGATAAACGGGTGGTCACAGCATGTGACGGCGGAGCCTCCAGGAAGACCAACAGACAGGCGGCAGATGAGCGCTCCCAGGTGAGCGGGCAGAAGTCTCTGGACAGGCGGGTGGTCACAGCACGTGACGGCAGAGCCTCCAGGTAGGCTAGCAGACAGGCAGCAGATGAGCGCTCCCAGGTGAGCGGGCAGGAGTCACTGGACAGGCAGGTGGTCACAGCACGTGACGGCAGAGCCTCCAGGTAGGCTAGCAGGCAGGTAGCAGATGTGCGCTCCCAGGTGAGCGGGCAAGCTGGTCCATAGACAGACTGACAAGAGTTGGAAGGCAGACCGTCGGACCTCAGGCAAGCAGGCAGGTAGTTGATGTGCGCTCCCAGGTGAGCGGGCAAGCTGGTCCTTAGACAGACTGACAGGAGTAGTAAGGCAGACCGTCGGACCTCAGGCTAGCAGGCAGGTAGCAGAATATCAGGCAGGAATAAGACAGCAAGCTGGCAGGAATCTGGCAGGTATCTGGCAGGTAACTGGCAACGGGACCTGAGGGCTGAAGCAGAGTAGTGAACAGTGCAACAACATTGCTCGGGCACCTCCATCTTGGAGGAGGTGCCTTATATATGGTGAAGTCCTCCGGCCATTGGCCGGGGACTCCTTAGGACGGCGCGCGCGGCCCCTTTAAGAGGGAGGGAGAGCGCGCGCGCCCTAAGCACAGTGGCCGGGAAGGAGCGCGCGCTGCCAGCAGAGCGGGAGGAGGACGCCGGGCACGGAGCAGGGAGGTGAGGGGAACAGCGTCCCTGCCTAGCAGAGGGCAGGGACGCCGGCGCTACAGTACCCCCCCCCTTTAGGCCCCCCCTTTTTTAGGCCAGACAGAAATTTAGCAAGGATGAGAGGGGCATGGATGTTCTCCCGGGGCTCCCACGTTCTCTCCTCAGGACCAAACCCCTTCCAATCTACTAGAAAAAAGGTCTTTCCTCTTACCCTTTTGGTGGCAAGAATGTTCTCTACCTCAAACTCGTCCTCAGCAGAAACCGGAGCAGGAGGCGTACCTGTAGACTTGGAAAAAGAGTTAAGTAACACAGGTTTGAGGAGAGATACATGGAAGGAGTTAGGGATCCGTAAGTTGGCCGGGAGTTTCAATTTATAGGCCACCGGGTTGATCTGACTGATGACCTCCAGAGGACCGATGAACCGAGGCCCTAACTTGTAAGAAGGTATCTTGAGTCGGACATATTTAGATGAGAGCCAGACTTTATCTGCAGGACGAAATTGTGGAGGATCCAGGCGTTTTTTGTCAGCGTGTCTTTTCATCCGTTCGGACGACTGAAGGAGTGCGGATCGGGTACTCTTCCAAATGGAGGAAAATTTGCTAACGAGAGATTCTGCAGCCGGGTTGTCCACAGAGGTGGAGACAGGAAAAGGAATCCGAGGATGCTGACCGAAGACTACAAAAAACGGGGATTTGGAGGAGGATTCGCTCTCGTGATTGTTATAAGAGAACTCGGCCCATGGTAGGAGATCCACCCAGTCTGAATGATGGGCATTAACGAAGTGCCGGAGGTAACTGGTCAGGTTCTGATTGATCCGCTCCACTTGACCATTGGACTGTGGGTGGTAAGCGGAAGAGAAGTCCAGAGTGACGTCTAGCAGTTTACAAGTGGCTCTCCAGAAGCGTGAGGTGAACTGTACCCCACGATCCGACACGATGTGGAGGGGCAGGCCATGAAGACGAAAGATGTGACGAATAAAGTCTTTAGCTAGCTCGGGTGCAGACGGGAGGCCTGGCAGGGGAACGAAATGAGCCATCTTGAAGAAGCGGTCAGCGACCACCCAAATGACCGTACAACCGGCAGAGACTGGGAGGTCAGTTATAAAGTCCATTGCTATATGCTGCCAGGGGGCAGCAGGTACAGAAAGCGGAAGGAGGCGACCGGCTGGCAGATGTCTCGGAACCTTGTTGCGGGCGCAGGACACACAGGCAGAAACAAAGTCTATTACGTCCTTGTGCAGGGTAGGCCACCAGTAGTGCCGGGTAATAAGCTGGAGGGTCTTTTTCTGACCGGCGTGGCCAGCCAGTTTAGACGAGTGACCCCAGTGAAGGATCTTCTCCCGATCAGGTACTGATACGAACGTCTTTCCGGGAGGGAGACGATTTAGACTCACGGGAGCCACCTGCATTACTCTGGCGGGATCGATGATGTGTTTCGGATCTTCCTCGAGATCAGACACCAGAAAGGATCGAGACAAGGCGTCCGCCTTGACGTTTTTGTCAGCCGGGCGAAAATGAAGAACAAAATCAAAGCGAGCAAAAAACAAGGACCACCGGGCTTGGCGCGGGTTAAGTCTCTGGGCATGCTGGAGGTAAGCCAAGTTCTTGTGGTCAGTGTAAATTATTACCGGGTGAAGAGCCCCCTCGAGCAGGTAACGCCACTCCTCCAATGCCAGTTTGATGGCCAATAACTCTCGGTCTCCTATGGAATAATTGCGCTCTGAGGAGGAGAAGAGTTTAGAGAAGAAGCCGCAAGTTACCATCCTCCCGGAAGATGATTTTTGAGTAAGTACCGCTCCGGCTCCAGAGGAGGAGGCGTCAACTTCCAGGAAGAACTGCTTGTTGCCGTCCGGGCGATGCAGCACCGGGGCGGAAGAGAAGGCCTGTTTTAAGGAAAGAAAGGCCTCCTCTGCTTCGGGCGGCCACTCTTTGGGATTAGTACCCTTACGGGTGAGCGCGGAAATTGGGGCAGTCCGGGAAGAGAAGTGCGGTATGAAGAGGCGGTAGTAGTTGGCGAAGCCCAGGAACCGCTGAATGGCCTTCAACCCCTCCGGTCGAGGCCATTTCTCGATGGCAGACAGTTTCTCTGGATCCATTCGTAGGCCGGTCTGAGAAATAATGTAGCCCAAAAACGGAAGCGAGGTCTGCTCAAAGAGGCACTTCTCGTATTTAGCGAAGAGGTGATTCTGCCTGAGCCTGAGCAGGACCTGACGAACGTCCCTCCGGTGAGTCTGGAGATCCGGAGAGAAGACCAAGATGTCGTCCAGGTACACCACTACGCAGGAGTAGAGAAGGTCCCGGAAGATGTCATTGACCAACTCTTGAAAGACGGCAGGAGCGTTACAGAGACCAAAGGGCATTACCAGATATTCATAGTGACCGTCCCGGGTGTTGAATGCCGTCTTCCATTCATCCCCCTGACGGATACGAACCAGGTTGTATGCCCCACGGAGGTCCAGTTTGGTGAAGATTCTAGCCCCCCTCAGACGATCAAATAACTCCGGAATGAGCGGAAGGGGGTACTTATTCTTCACCGTGATCTGGTTAAGGCCTCTATAGTCTATACAGGGACGGAGAGAGCCGTCCTTCTTTTTGACGAAAAAGAAGCCTGCTCCCGCCGGGGAGGTAGATTTCCGGATGAATCCCCTGGCCAGATTCTCCTCAATATATTCGGACATCGACCGGGTCTCAGCAGCGGATAATGGATAAACACGCCCACGGGGAGGAGTAGTACCGGGTAACAGGTCGATAGGGCAGTCGTATGGTCTATGAGGGGGTAGTGTCTCTGCCTCCTTTTTATTAAAGACATCAGCATAAGACCAATAAGGAATCGGAAGTCCAGGTAGATTAGCTGGGGTAGGAGAAGGACGGACGGGATGGACGGGAACCAGACAGGTCTTATGGCAGTCCTGTCCCCAGCGAAGGACTTCTCCGGTCTGCCAGTCAAGCACGGGTGCATGTCTCTGGAGCCAAGGTAGACCTAGCAAGAGGGCGTGAGAGAGTCCAGGCAGGAAAGGAGATACTCTCAGAATGCAGCATTCCCACCTGCAGAGTAATGGATTCGGTGATGAGTTGGATGGGGCGTGGTAAGAGACCCCCATCCACGGCAGCAACAGACAAGGGTACAGCCAGAGGTTTGGTGGGGATGCGGTATTTCTCTACCAGGGACTGTGAAATAAGATTCCCGGCTGCTCCAGAGTCAAGTTGGGCTAGTTCGAAATAACGGTTCTCCCCGCAGACGATTGAGACTGACAGCAGCAGAGATGGAGAGGATTTATTCTTGTCTAGGTCGACCTCTCTGAGCGAACCTAGACACAGGCGTTTCCCGACCTCTCCGGGCAGGCACGGATCCGGTGCTCCTTACTGCCACAGTAGAAGCAGCTCCCCTCGGCACGGCGTAAGTCCTGACGGGTTTTGACCATCTTGGTCTGGTCGACCTGCATAGGCTCAGGAGAGTGTACCTGGGGAGAGACGGATTTCTGAAAAGTAGGAGCTAGACGTGGAAACCTCCTCTCACGGGTGACCTCTTTGGCACGCTCCTGGAACCGTAGGTCAATCCGGGTGGCAAGAGTTATTAGGTCATCGAGAGTGGTAGGAATGTCCCGACCGGCAAGTTCATCTTTAATACGGCCGGACAGACCCTCCCAGAAGACGGATACCAGAGTGTCGTTATCCCAGGCCAGCTTCGAGGCAAGGGTACGGAACCGTATGGCATATTGGCCCACGGTGAGACTTCCCTGACGGAGGCGTAGCAGTGATGATGCGGATGAGGTCTTCCGTCCGGGTTCGTCGAAGACTTTCTGGAAAGCCGTGAGAAAGGCAGGCAAGTCGGACACCAGGGGGTCTCCTCTCTCCCATAGAGGATTTAGCCAGGCCAGGGCCTCCCCGGTGAGATGGGACATGATGAAGGCAATTTTGGCCCGGTCGGAGTTAAACTGGTGGGACAGGAGTTCAAAGTGCAGGGTGCACTGATTTATGAAGCCCCGAGCCTGGGCGGAGTCGCCTCCGAAGCGAGGAGGTGCAGAAAGCCGGGGTCCGGGGTAGGATACCATGGTATTAGTGGGCAGCGGAGCTGCCGGATTGCGAGTCATGGCACTGGCGGAGGTTGCTGGCGGAGCAGTCAGAGTGTCCAGGCGAGAATTGACATTCCGCAGGTGACCCAGGATTGTCTCCTGTTGGGACCTCTGACGGGACAGTTCATGACACAGGTCCGAGAGCGAGGGAGCTTGGGTGCCACCGGGTTCCATGGCCCGAGCAAACTGTAACGGGTCTGGGAGGCGGAACCTCTGAGCTACTATACAAGGGGGCAGTCCTTGTAAGGGAGCGGGTGGCGACCAGGGTAGACGGGCAGGCAGTCACAGCAGGTGACTGGGACAGTCTCTGAATGAACGGACAGGAGGTCACGGCAAGTGACCGGGGCAGTCTCTGGATGAACGGGCAGGAGGTCACGGCAAGTGACCGGGGCAGTCTCTGGATGAACGGGCAGATGGTCACGGCAAGTGACCGGGGCAGTCTCTGGGTGAACGGGCAGATGGTCACGGCAAGTGACCGGGGCAGTCTCTGGGTAAAGGGTTGGTACGACCTATGGCGGCTGACGGTAGACGTGAGCTCCCAGGTGAGCAGGCGAGAGTCTCTGGATAAACGGGTGGTCACAGCATGTGACGGCGGAGCCTCCAGGAAGACCAACAGACAGGCGGCAGATGAGCGCTCCCAGGTGAGCGGGCAGAAGTCTCTGGACAGGCGGGTGGTCACAGCACGTGACGGCAGAGCCTCCAGGTAGGCTAGCAGACAGGCAGCAGATGAGCGCTCCCAGGTGAGCGGGCAGGAGTCACTGGACAGGCAGGTGGTCACAGCACGTGACGGCAGAGCCTCTAGGTAGGCTAGCAGGCAGGTAGCAGATGTGCGCTCCCAGGTGAGCGGGCAAGCTGGTCCATAGACAGACTGACAAGAGTTGGAAGGCAGACCGTCGGACCTCAGGCAAGCAGGCAGGTAGTTGATGTGCGCTCCCAGGTGAGCGGGCAAGCTGGTCCTTAGACAGACTGACAGGAGTAGTAAGGCAGACCGTCGGACCTCAGGCTAGCAGGCAGGTAGCAGAATATCAGGCAGGAATAAGACAGCAAGCTGGCAGGAATCTGGCAGGTATCTGGCAGGTAACTGGCAATGGGACCTGAGGGCTGAAGCAGAGTAGTGAACAGTGCAACAGCATTGCTCGGGCACCTCCATCTTGGAGGAGGTGCCTTATATATGGTGAAGTCCTCCGGCCATTGGCTGGGGACTCCTTAGGACGGCGCGCGCGGCCCCTTTAAGAGGGAGGGAGAGCGCGCGCGCGCGCGCCCTAAGCACAGTGGCCGGGAAGGAGCGCGCGCTGCCAGCAGAGCGGGAGGAGGACGCCGGGCACGGAGCAGGGAGGTGAGGGGAACAGCGTCCCTGCCTAGCAGAGGGCAGGGACGCCGGCGCTACAAGAAACTTTTGACAATAAGCTCAATTACTTGTAAAAAAAAAACCCTGAGCTTTACGCACCTTCCTCAGATCCAGCGCTGCATCTCCACTGCTGCCCTTGTGTTTGTTTGGCTGCAGAGGTGACATCACGTTGCTGCTGCCAATCATTGAACTCCACAGTCCTGCTGATGTGGACAGCCCCTGAGCTCGGTGACTGGCTGCATCGCTGTTGATGTGATGTTTGTTCTTATACAATTGTGTCAAAGTTTCTTGAAGTGGGAACAATCCCTTATTTACAAACTTACTAGAGAACATTTCAGAAGTATTTCCATGGTTTTCTATGTATCATTTACTTTCTGTGCACAACAGGTTCCCAGCACAAGATGTACAGCTCTCCTTTTACTGCGGTACTTTATACCTGTTTACCTTGGTGACACTTTTTCATTAGGCTTTGATGAGCACAGGCTTCATGTAACACAGGAAAAGAAATTCCTTTTTTCTATCTGAAAGACCAGTGGTCTCTAATCTGTGGTCCCTCAACTGTTGAGATACAACAACTCCCAGCAGGACATGGTGAGAGTTGTACAAGCTACTCTCAGAAATCTCGTGGCCTGATTGACCTTTGGAGAAGCTACACTTAGATGGTCCATGTATTTTGATACCACTTGATCTCTGACAGATAATCTACTAGATAATCTGCAGATCGCTTTATTTTTTACTAAGTGTTTCTCTTCTGGCTGACTGTTGTCAAGTGTAATCCGTTTCTAGCAGCAGAGAGGCTGAAACAGATTACAGGAAGGGTCTTTCTCTCTCGCTCACTTCTCCTGCTCTCCTGTCTGTCAAACTGCACACTTATATAACAAAGAGTCGTGCTTTCAGTTTGGGATAGAAAACCTATTGGTCTATGACAGGAGAATACATTTTAGAAAGTTAAAAAAGAAGTTCCTGCACATATAGTCCTGGCAGAATGCATGTTAGGAGTAACTACCTACTTAAATGGGAGTGGATGGCAAAGTATGAGATCAAAGACATTTCCTTGGCATATTAGTTTAGTATGCACTTCAATAGCAGTTTTAATGAATTGGATAAGGGGAGCAAGACCATGCTTTTCTACAGGTTTTGTATGAAGGGTCAGGAATACCTTTAAAATGTTTTCTGGATAAAAAAAACACTTGAACAACCCAAAATATTCGTAGCGGTGTGTTGTCCAAAGAGACAACACATCATGTGATCGTGGTGGGCAGCGACTGACGGCTACTGTTATGTGGCTTGTAGATATTTTATTAAAAGTAATATTTTCCCTAGTAAACCACAGGTACTGCTGAATAATGCAGGTTGCAATATTTCCAATTATACAATTTTTGCCGCCAGCCAGTGCTTTGTTGCCCTGAAATTCGTCTTTTGTAGATTTGCAAATTAAGCACGCAAGTGCACTGGTGGGAGTATCAGCGAACTTGCAGTCTTTGGATTTGCTTCTTCTTTTGCCATCCAGAGCCGCATCTTGATTGACAGGTAAACGGGTTTTGCTTTGTGACATCGCCTCTGCTCCCTGCCAACATTTTATACATTTGCTGCTGTTCACTTGGCCGTTGCACGTGCAGTACAAGACTAAGGATCATGGCAACAGATAGTGGTGCACTGCACATGCAGCGGTGAAGAGCAGAGTGGTGCATGCATGAGGTTTTGCCAAGGAGGAAAGGTGACGTCACACAGGACAGCCTGCATCTGTAGCACCCCGAGGGCTCGGCTGCTACAGGGGTATTGCACCTCGAACCAGAGGTGTGGTATTCCACTCCCGGGTAAGGATGGAGTGTGGTCTAGAACTCAGTTAGCTGCATGCACCACATACATCCCATTTCCGGGGGACAGATCAACGGTACTCCCACCAGATAGATGTGCAGGTACGACAGCGTCTGTCCCTGGCTGGAATGGGAGGGGGGGAGGAATATCCCAGTGGTGCAGGAGCAGAGAGGGGAGGGACTCTGGGCATAGGAAGGAGCCCATTGGTGGCTAGTCACCTGGGCTCGGGTGTCAGAGGGAGTATAAAAGGTGGGCACCATCTTAGGAGTTCAGTCAGACAGAAGAAGAGGAGAAGAGTAGTGACAGGGAGCAGCAGCCCTGTCTGGGTGCTGCTCCTGAAGGGAGCAAGAGAGAGAAAGACAAGAGGAAAGGAACAAGGAACAAGGAAGGAATGGAACCTGGAGAAAGGCCCAGAAACATGAAGGAAGAGGGAACCCGAACACGCTAGGAGTCAGCGGGTGAAGGGTTGGCAGATCAGGGTACCGGATCCCGAACTGGTGGAGGCCACTTATCCTCAGCCAGGAACCGGAGGTCGTGGCCACGTCTTGGCGCGACCACTCACTACACTCACCACGAAGGCACGCCACATAGGGTCAGGGAAACCGGAGATAGGTTTCGCCACCAGAAGGCCCGAGGAAGCTGGACATGGGTGGGTCCCTAGTGGGGACGGCCAGAGAAAGGAACGGAGAAAGGAGTTCAAGGTCACACTCTGGAACTGCCTGGGGGTTGGTCGAGCCCCGTACCTGGTGGACGCAGCACGGCTCGGGTCGTCATCACCTGCAGGACTGACACTGATAACATCTGTGAGTAAAGCATTGAAAACTGCAATCAGTCTCTGTGTTCCATCGCACTACCAGCACTAAAGGTACCGGGACGCCCTTTCTATCACTCCCTTCACCCGCACCAGCTGCCCTGAGGCCATTGTAGCACCCTGAGGATTTGGCTGCTACAGGGGTATTGCACCTCAACCCAGAGGTGTGATATTCCACTCCCGGGTAAGGATGGAGTGTGGAACTGAGCTCGGTAGGCTGCATGCACTACATACATCCCATTTCCGAGGAACAGGCCGACGGTACTCCCACTTAGAAATGTGCAGGTACGACCGAGTCTGTTCCTGGCTGGAGTGGGAGGGGGGTGGTACATCCCAAGTAGTGTAGGGGCAGATAGGGGGAGCAGCCTGGGTAAAGATAGGAGCTCATTGGGTGCTGGTCACCTGAGCTCACACATAGAGGGTGTATATAAGGTGGGCACCATCAAAGAACAGGGTCAGTCAGTCAGCCACAGTCAGTCAGGCTGTGAGTCTTTGCAGAGAGAAGTCAGAGGAGGAAGAGGAGCAGAGAAGCCCCAGAGAGAGAGAGAGAGGAGAAAGCAAGAGAGACCCAGAGGGGGAAGCAGAAGAGAGGACTCTGAGACCCCAAATCCAATCCACGGGTGAAGAGTCGGCATCAGGGTACCGGAACCCAAGCTGGTGGGGGCAAAAACACACCCCAGCCAGAGACCGGAGGCCGTGGGCAGCGTCTGCCACGGCCACCCACCACATCCACCACGAAGGCATACCACGTGGAGGGTCAGGGAACCCAAGGCCAAGGGTCTCCCAACAGAAGGCCCGAGGGAGCTGGACCTGGGTGGATCACTAGTGGGGACGGCCAGAGAAAGGACAGAAGGAGAGCTCAGGGTCACGCTCCGGACTCGCTTGGGGGTTGGCTGGATCCAGGACCTGGTGGATGCAGCACGGCTCGGGAGGTCACTTGAAGCTGGAGTGACCGGAACATCAGCAGTGAGTAAATACCCTTAACTGCATAACCCGACTCTGTCTTCCTTTAACATCTATGCTGCACCACCACAACCCCCATCCTCTGCACCTGACCCCCTGAGGCTATACCCCACCCGTTGGGGGTTATACCATCAAAAGCTGCACCTACACCATCAGCCTCAGCGGACCCTGCTGCAGCGGCGGCCATAGTGACCGCAATACAACGGGTGGCGTAGTCGACATTAAGAACTTATTAACATCTGTAGGACTGCCACATACAACTGAGTTTGACACCCTGGGCACGGACCGGGTCACAGCCACTCGGAAGACTACAACTCCCATCTGATCCGGCTCCGGATATTCCCCCTAAAGAATATGGCCCAGGGGGCGCGTCAACTTTGGCGTAGTCGGCAGGATTACGTGCCCGCAACACCCGGGTACTGCGTGCCTGAAGAAAAGTGCAAGTTTACCTCAAAAAGAAGTCTCCTGCCGGTTCCGGAGGGTCCCCGTCATCGGACCCCATCACCAGTCGATTCCAGCCGGTTGTCCGCCATTAACCGCGTTTTCCCGCCATCTGCAGAGTTTCCCGCCACTGGGAAGCGATTCCCGCCATTTCCAAAGGTTTCCCGCCTTGGAAGAGCGGACGCCATTATGGGTGTGCCAGAGGGTGGCGAGAGGCCACCTCCCATCGTGGGCCAGGACCGAAAATGGCGCCAAAAGTGGAAACCGCCCCCACCAACAGAGACTGTGATGCTAGAGGTGTCTGTCAGCGTGAAAGAACTGCCCCTGGAGCTGACAGTCACCAAGTGGCCCCGGGACCGCCCTCGAGGTGGGAGGAGACGAAAGGAGAGAACAAAGATGGGTGCCGCCTGGAGCAGTCTAGAGCGAGCGCACCCGGAGGCAAGAAGCCTGGAGAAGAGTATCGGAGGAGCTTACCCGGAGATGGCGAGAAAGCAGAGCAGCACCGGCCCGTTGGCCAGGAGCCTGCTAGAAACCGAGGAGGGAGAGCAGAGCAGCACCGGCCCGCTGGCCAGGAGCCTGCTGGAGACGACTGTAGGAGAGCAGAGCAGCACCGACCCGTTGGTCAGGAGCCTGCTGGAAACAACGACCCCACTAGGACTAGTGGAGGTCCTAGCACAGCTCCCCCGAGACCGGGAGTGTGCACAGACCGCTCTGGAGGGCCTCGCAAGGAGGATGGCCCGGGTGCAGCGAGAGACGTTGGCGGAGTGGAGCCGTGAGATGGCCCAGCAGACCAAGACCTGTGAGCGGAGCACGCCACCCGAGACGAGGAGACAGACAGCCTCTGAGGATGGCGCGGGAGGACTGAAGGCCGGAGACGGCGCCGAGAAGGGAGCCGAACGAGTGGAGGCAGGTAAAGGGGACGTCTATACCCCAGACCGGGAAACCGCGTACCTGCCCCAGCTCCCCGTCGCAGAGCCCGAAGTCTATCCTGCCGTGCCCGTCGCTGCAACGTCACCGCCGCAGACTAGGCCTCAAACGGGAGCCGCGACCCCTGTGACGTCACACGCCTCGACCCCGAGCGTGACCAAGCAGGAAGTACCACCAGCCTGGTCGCAAGGCCTAGTACCCCCGGGCGCCGCAATACCAACAGCGCCCCCTACCTCCGCGGAGCCCCCGGCCTGGTCGCAGGGCCAAGTAGCCCAGGGCGCCGCCATCCTTACGGTGCCCTTCACCTTCCAGATACCCCAGGCCTGGCCGCAAGGCCCGGGCAACCCGGGCGCTAACACCACCGCGCCCATAAGACCAAGAGTGCCGCATCTGGGAGAGGACCTGTACGCCCAGCATACGGACCCGGACGGGTCCGAAGCCAAAGGTAACCATAAAGCAAGAGCAGGAGGACGCCGTCGCTAAGGACAGCGAAGCAGAAGCTGTATATAGTTGCCCGTCGGGGCACAGTAAACTGAAACTGAAACTGTTGCTGTTGCTAATATAGTCCCCGTTGGGACCAGCAAGTGTGAACTGTTACCCGTATTTCCCTTAATCCCACTGACCGAGGACTGAGAGCGGTCATTCCTCCCCAATACCTGGCCGAGGACTGAGAGCGGCCATAATCCCTGTATATAGTTGCGCGTCCTAAAGCGCCCCCTACCGGTTTTATAGGAAAACCAGTTTTCCAGAGAGACTGTCGCACTTTACCCGGTCACACGTTGCACAGTGACCGGAGGAGGAGCCAGAGGCGACGAGAATGTTTTATATTGATATATATATATATAATGTTTTATATGTTTTATATGTTTATGCAAAAATTTGTATGTTTTGGTGTTATGTCTTACAGCCCGAGGACGTGCTGTGATTTACCAGGGGGGAATGTAGCACCCTGAGGATTCGGCTGCTACAGGGGTATTGCACCTCAACCCAGAGGTGTGATATTCCACTCCCGGGTAAGGATGGAGTGTGGAACTGAGCTCGGTAGGCTGCATGCACTACATACATCCCATTTCCGAGGAACAGGCCGACGGTACTCCCACTTACAAATGTGCAGGTACGACCGAGTCTGTTCCTGGCTGGAGTGGGAGGGGGGTGGTACATCCCAAGTAGTGTAGGGGCAGATAGGGGTAGCAGCCTGGGTAAAGATAGGAGCTCATTGGGTGCTGGTCACCTGAGCTCACACATAGAGGGTGTATATAAGGTGGGCACCATCAAAGAACAGGGTCAGTCAGTCAGCCACAGTCAGTCAGGCTGTGAGTCTTTGCAGAGAGAAGTCAGAGGAGGAAGAGGAGCAGAGAAGCCCCAGAGAGAGAGAGAGAGGAGAAAGCAAGAGAGACCCAGAGGGGGAAGCAGAAGAGAGGACTCTGAGACCCCAAATCCAATCCACGGGTGAAGAGTCGGCATCAGGGTACCGGAACCCAAGCTGGTGGGGGCAAAAACACACCCCAGCCAGAGACCGGAGGCCGTGGGCAGCGTCTGCCACGGCCACCCACCACATCCACCACGAAGGCATACCACGTGGAGGGTCAGGGAACCCAAGGCCAAGGGTCTCCCAACAGAAGGCCCGAGGGAGCTGGACCTGGGTGGATCACTAGTGGGGACGGCCAGAGAAAGGACAGAAGGAGAGCTCAGGGTCACGCTCCGGACTCGCTTGGGGGTTGGCTGGATCCAGGACCTGGTGGATGCAGCACGGCTCGGGAGGTCACTTGAAGCTGGAGTGACCGGAACATCAGCAGTGAGTAAATACCCTTAACTGCATAACCCGACTCTGTCTTCCTTTAACATCTATGCTGCACCACCACAACCCCCATCCTCTGCACCTGACCCCCTGAGGCTATACCCCACCCGTTGGGGGTTATACCATCAAAAGCTGCACCTACACCATCAGCCTCAGCGGACCCTGCTGCAGCGGCGGCCATAGTGACCGCAATACAACGGGTGGCGTAGTCGACATTAAGAACTTATTAACATCTGTAGGACTGCCACATACAACTGAGTTTGACACCCTGGGCACGGACCGGGTCACAGCCACTCGGAAGACTACAACTCCCATCTGATCCGGCTCCGGATATTCCCCCTAAAGAATATGGCCCAGGGGGCGCGTCACCATACCTCTCCCGTTGGGGGTCATACCACCATTGCTGCACACATACCACCGGCCTCAGCGGACTGTTCTGCAGCGGCGGCCTTGCGACCGCAAATCAACGGGTGGCGTAGTCAACACTTAAACAACATCTACAAAGACTGCCACACACTTAGTTTGACCACCCTGGGCACGGACCGGGTCCCCGCCACTCGGAGACTACTACCCCCATCGGATCCGGCTCCGGGTATTCCCCCGCGCACACGTGCGCCGCACTACAGCACTGGCCCAGGGGGCGCGTCAACTTTGGCGTAGTCGGCAGGATCTCGTGCCCGTAACCACCGGGTACTGCGTGCCTGAAAAAGAGACTTTTTACTTACCTGTGGTGAAGTTTCCCGCCGTCCGGAGTCGTTTCCCGCCATCCGGAGCCGATTCCCGCCATCCGACGCCATCTTCTGCCTTCTTCCCGCCATCCGTGGAGTTTTCCCGCCGTTGGACGCCATCTTGAAGACGCCGCGCTGGAAGAAGAGGGGCGTGGACTTCGAAAGCGCGCGAGAACTGAAGCTCCGCCTCACGTCCGGACGTTGCGTAAGGTCCTGGAAGGAGCCCAGCAGACGCCGACGTCACAGGAGCGCGACAGAAGGTCCTCAACCCTGACGATCCACTGCGGAGCCGCGGCCTACGGAAGAGGATCATCGCAAGGTAGGCCACGGTCCACTAGGGGGGAGGAGGATGTCGGATACGGAGGAGAGCTTCACCGCCACAGCTGCCATACCAGATTGCAGAGCTGCTAGCGGTGCTCCAGAAGGAAGAACCGGAGTACGCGCAGGCCGCGCTGGAAGAGCTGAACAGGAGGATGATCTGGGCGCAACGAGACGTACTCGCCGGGTGGAAGGAGGAGTTGACCCGGCGCACGCTGACCTGCCAACCGGAGGTGCAGCCACCATCCAGCACCGCGTCGATCCCGAGAGGCAGCAGAAGCGGACCGGAGGCCGGGGACGACGCCGCGGGGGAGGCCGCAACGACAAGTAAGGGGAACGCCGTTACTCCGGGCCCTGAGGCCGCGGACCTGCCCCTACCTCCCGCCGCGGGACCCGAAGCTCTGGGTGCCGCACCGCCCACCGTACCTCCACCACCAGTAGTCAGCCCTCCAGCAGCAAGCTCTGCAGCGGAGCCTCGCCCTGAACCGTGCTCCCCAACACCGGGCACGATCAGAAAGTCACCGGCCTGGTTAAAAGGCCGAGTGCCCGCGGGCGCTGCACCCCAGCCGGGGCCCCCAGTCGTGCCATCATTGGGGAAAGACCTGTATGAGCAGCACACCTGCCCGGATGGGACACCATTCGTCTGGCCACCTGAGTACACCAACCCCCGCTCCAGGAAGAGTCATCCCGTAGGAGCAAGGGCCCCAGATGAACCGCTAATCCCAGCTCCGGAGCCCGTGGACCTCTCTTCACCCCGCTGGAGGACGCCCAATTCGAGGGGGACCCCACTGGAGAAGACCTGATGGGGTTCACTCAGGAGACCCGGGCGGGCGCCGCCCGGCGCTATGAGACCTGCCGCCAACAACTGGCAACGTTTGAGCGGGAGCGGAGAGAGAGGAAAGTGAAGGAGGAGTGGCTCCACATTAAAAACGTGGAGCAGAAGACAAGGACCCGCCAGGACCCCCCCGTACAGCTCACGGTCCCCGAGTCACCGGGACTGTTGTTAAGTTTCACATGGCATGTGGCTGGGGCATCATCCAAGACCCGAAGACCATAAGCCAGGTGTTTGTAAACAGGAGCGACGTAGAGTCCCACCTACCGGAGGGGCACAGTGGACGGGACCTGGTGCCTGGAGATACCGTCACCTGTACCAGGCATAAGGGAGTGAAGGGGTGGTACGCCCTTCATGTCCACCGGGTCAAGGAAGAAGAGGAGCAATCGTACCAGGAGGAGGAGGAGAAAGAGGGCCCGGACGGGTCTGAACCTGAGGAAGAGAAAGGAGCGTGTGGAGCACACCGTTAATCGTAAACGGTAAAAGAGGAGATGTAAATAGTTACCCGACCGGGTATAAGGACTGTTGTGGGACTGTTTCCACTAAGAGTGTGGTCCCCGTTGGGACAGAAAGAGAACTGTTGCCTATTTTTGCCCTAATCCCTAACCTGACCGAGGACTGAGAGCGGTCAACCCTTCCCTCTACCTGGCTGAAGACTGAGAGCGGCCAGATCCCAAGATCCCAAGAACCCGAGAATTCAAGAATGTTTTATTTGAGAATGCCTTAATGTGAAATTTGATATGATGCCAAAGTTTTACATAGTGTTTTTGTAAAAGAGTTCCGGTGGCATTAGCCAGCTGTTGAGAAAACCTCCCATAAAGGGATGGATGAAAGTTGATGTGTTTTATGTGTACGTACACTTTAAAAATTGTTTTTACTCTATTTCAGCCCGAGAACGTGCTGTGGTTTACCAGGGGGGAATGTAGCACCCCGAGGGCTCGGCTGCTACAGGGGTATTGCACCTCGAACCAGAGGTGTGGTATTCCACTCCCGGGTAAGGATGGAGTGTGGACTAGAACTCAGTTAGCTGCATGCACCACATACATCCCATTTCCGGGGGACAGATCAACGGTACTCCCACCAGATAGATGTGCAGGTACGACAGCGTCTGTCCCTGGCTGGAGTGGGAGGGGGGGAGGAATATCCCAGTGGTGCAGGAGCAGAGAGGGGAGGGACTCTGGGCATAGGAAGGAGCCCATTGGTGGCTAGTCACCTGGGCTCGGGTGTCAGAGGGAGTATAAAAGGTGGGCACCATCTTAGGAGTTCAGTCAGACAGAAGAAGAGGAGAAGAGTAGTGACAGGGAGCAGCAGCCCTGTCTGGGTGCTGCTCCTGAAGGGAGCAAGAGAGAGAAAGACAAGAGGAAAGGAACAAGGAACAAGGAAGGAATGGAACCTGGAGAAAGGCCCAGAGACATGAAGGAAGAGGGAACCCGAACACGCTAGGAGTCAGCGGGTGAAGGGTTGGCAGATCAGGGTACCGGATCCCGAACTGGTGGAGGCCACTTATCCTCAGCCAGGAACCGGAGGTCGTGGCCACGTCTTGGCGCGACCACTCACTACACTCACCACGAAGGCACACCACATAGGGTCAGGGAAACCGGAGATAGGTTTCGCCACCAGAAGGCCCGAGGAAGCTGGACATGGGTGGGTCCCTAGTGGGGACGGCCAGAGAAAGGAACGGAGAAAGGAGTTCAAGGTCACACTCTGGAACTGCCTGGGGGTTGGTCGAGCCCCGTACCTGGTGGACGCAGCACGGCTCGGGTCGTCATCACCTGCAGGACTGACACTGATAACATCTGTGAGTAAAGCATTGAAAACTGCAATTAGTCTCTGTGTTCCATCGCACTACCAGCACTAAAGGTACCGGGACGCCCTTTCTATCACTCCCTTCACCCGCACCAGCTGCCCTGAGGCCATACCTCTCCCGTTGGGGGTCATACCACCATTGCTGCACACATACCACCGGCCTCAGCGGACTGTTCTGCAGCGGCGGCCTTGCGACCGCAAATCAACGGGTGGCGTAGTCGACACTTAAACAACATCTACAAAGACTGCCACACACTTAGTTTGACCACCCTGGGCACGGACCGGGTCCCCGCCACTCGGAGACTACTACCCCCATCGGATCCGGCTCCGGGTATTCCCCCGCGCACACGTGCGCCGCACTACAGCACTGGCCCAGGGGGCGCGTCACATCTCTCTAACAAGCTGCGGTGGGCAGCGCTGGGCTAGGAACAGATAAGCGGAGCAGAGAACTGCAAGTGTACCGATATGCCCACCAGTGCACTTGCAGACAACGTCACGCGAGCCCTGGGAATTCCACCACCAACATCACTGGAACGGCGCCAGTGTGGGAAGTGAGTATCTGTTATTTTTATTTTACACTGTGAAATATAGTATTTAAACAGGGGTTGTCAGAGGTGTGGACAACCCCTTTAATTAAAGGGTTAAGAAACATTTGGGATTCAATGGAATTTTCAGGATATTGTAAGGTTTTGAGTGACTATAGGCTTTTACTGGAATTGTCTTATACAATAATAAGATAACTATGCCAGTCGCTATCCTACAAGTCCACTGCATGTCTCTATCTACAGATCACATAACGGTCACATGGGCTTTTGTGTAATACTATCCCCATATACAAGTCTGAGCTGGAAACTGTATCGGCAGCTCCTACTATACACTGTAAGCCAAATATTTACTAAGTTCTTACAAGTGTCTGGTTTAGGGTGTGTAGAGGATAAAGCACTGGCAGCTATACAGCTCTGTCAGCTCAGGCTTATGAGAGGCAAGAATGAAAGGATTATTAATGGAGCCAAACAGTTTATGGTGATGATTGTCAGCGCTATGTGGATAAACGCTTGCTCAAAGTTACATATATTGGTATTTTCTCTCGGAGGAGATTGTGGATCAAATCAGATAACTGTAAGGGTAGGTTCACAAGACAGATGTCTCCACATCCAAGAAAAATAGTCTGATTAGCCTGATCAGACTCAGGGTTTCATCAGAAAAAGTTTCTCCATCTTCTTCATTCTGTCAGTCCTTGAAAATCGGACCGCACTCAGATGTGATCCGAGTGCCGTTTGATTTTTTTAACGGACCCATAGATTGCATTGCTGATTTTGATCTGATGTTCGGATCAACTTCAGACATGTCTTCTCTGATTTTTTTCGATGTCTCCATTCGGGTGAAAAAAAATCGGACATGTGTACGGCCCTATAGAATATCATAGGTACGAGTGCTATCCATGAAAACCACGGCTATCACTCGTATGAGAAAATCTGTCATGTGCACGAGCCCTAATCTGGAATAGCTGAAGACAAGTTAGAAACTAACTTTATGTTTTAAATATGTTTGGTGATTGATCGGGTTCACACTAGCGTTCGGCGTCCTGTTTTTCTGTTCCAGTATAGGGAAAAGTAAAAATGCAGGCGCCAGACGCATTCCATTCACTATAATGAGATCCATTTGTTTTCCATTCGGGGGTCAATCATTTCGACTAAAGAAAGCAGATGTAACATAGTTATCCCTATGGTACGTAGACTTTTTGGAAGTGAGGGTGTTCTAAATGCAAGTGTACTTGTGCCACCTCTGGATTATGCCCATTTCAGATGTTTTCCTCCCTCTTCCTCTATTGCAGGCTGTCTCTACCCATGGCTGAGTTGATCATTCATGTGTATGGGGTAGTCAGGGTATAGGTTAGTTGGAGGAGATAGCAGCAGATTATGGTGGCAAGCATCAGAATTAAATCCTTGAAAAGTGTACTGGTCCAAAAGGAGATGTTCTCCGGCACCAAAGAAAGTAGTTAAAACTTAGCCTTTAATCGCATAGGATAAATAAATAGGCAGAATGTGCCCATATTAAAAAAAACATAATGCTTACACGTTTTGGGTAGGAAAACCTTTAATCATAGTAATGGACCTCTGGATCGAAAAACCCTTAATCATCTCAATGGACCATTGAGAGCTATTTGACCTGGAAGCCAGACCAGTGCATACTCCGTGAACCACACCCAGACCACAGACTGTCTACCCTGGAAGTTTCCTGGGATACTTATCTCTAATACAGGAGTGGTTAGCTGAATTGACACTTTTTCTATTTTTTGCGAAGTATACTGCGTATTTAGTTAAAAAAAAACAGCAACCACCCAGACATCATCAATAAAACAGACCAACTGATTCAATTCTGCACTATAGCAACAAATATCTATATAGCGGCAAAGTTGAGATCCCCCTACTCCGTCTTTGATGACTTTTAGGGCTCTTTCACACATCCGTGTTTCCAGTACGTGTGGTGACAGTTTCCACACGTACTGGAGACACTGGCACACGCAGACCCATTCAAATCTATGGGTCTGCGCACATATCTGTGTGTTTCCACGGAACGTGTGTCCGTGTGCTCCACACGCTGACATGTCCGTTTTTTTGTGGATACACGGTCCTCAAAAGTGTCTCATGCTCAACACACACGGATGACATTCATGTGTCATCAATGTGACACGGACCGGCGCCTGGGAATCAGCGCTACAGTTAGCGCTGTTCCCAAGCATCGGGTGCTGAATACTGCCCTCATCATGGTTCCCTGCCGAAGCTGTGATCAGCACCAGCAGGGACTGTTATGAGGGTAGTGGTAGTCTGCTCCCGCAGTGTCTCTGTGTAAAATAAGAATAAAATAATAAAATCCATAGACTCACCCCTCCTAGGTGTCCCCCGCTGTAATCCTCTGACCGTGATAGAGACACTGCGGGAGCAGACTACTACTAACCACATCATTGTCCCTGCTGGTGTTGATCGCAGCGCCGGCAGGAACCATGATGAGGGCAGCGTTCAGCACCGGTGCTTGGGAACAGCGCTAACTGTAGCGCTGATTCCCAGGCCCAGTCCGTGTGATCCTGATGCGGCACACGGTTGCCACACACAGACTCATGGGACACGGATATCTCCGGTACCATTTTTTCTTTCCTTAAAGGGAATCTGTCTCCAGTTTTTTTCCATGTAATCTGATAGCAGCATAATGTAAAGCTGACTGAGACCTTGATTTCAGCGATGTGTTACTTACTAGGATGCTTGTTGTAGTTTTGATAAAATAACTGTTTTATCAGTAGGAGAATATTACTAGCGGACTAGTAAACCTGCTGCCAAGAAGTCCAAACACACCTCCATTAATGGTTGGCAGCTTTCTGCCTATGCACATTGTACACAGAAAGCTGCAAATCAGTGGTGTGGGTGGGGTTATACAGTGTTACACACCTGTCCCAGGTATCCCGGACTCCATTCCCTTCACCTGGGTCCACTGCTCTCTGTTGTGCTCCACGCCAGGTTTTGCAGTTTGCCCAGCATGGATCGACATCATCTCCCTAAACCTATTAAAGGCCCATTAATATACACACCTGTGTCTTGGGATTGAGACTCAAGTGTTTCTTGTTTGAGGATAAAAATTTTGATGTGAGGTGTGCTTCTTTAATCTTAGTCCCCACTATTCCACGTCACCTCTGGAAGCTGCACCAACACCTGCACACCTGGACTAGAGGCTTAGCCAATCCACATCACCTAGTAAGCCTTTACATACAGAGCTCAGCAAAAAAAACGCAAAACTACAGCAAGTAATACATTGCTGAAATCAGTGTCTCTGTCCTTATATCATGCTGCTGTCACGGAAAGTGTGGGAAAGACTAAGCGCAATACGAAGGGAAGAGGGGGAGGAAGCCCAAACACTAGGGAAAGGGGGAGTGGAGACCCCTAGACAGATCTAATAACACCCTGCCTACCCTTCCATCCCTATATAGGTTCAACACCTATCGCCGAGCAGGAACCTAAACCCTGGATGACCCTAGAGCTTGGTCCTAGATAGGGAGGGGGAGGGGTGAGCAGTGGTCAGGCCCCACTACAAACTAAAGACAACAAGATAGACAAACAAAGGGGATTAACTTAGCTTGAGCAGACACCAGAGAAGTAATGCCAACTGTCCTCCAAGGGCACCAGAGAAGAAGCTAGCTGACTTCTAGTGCTCCAAGCCTGCCCAAAGTTACATAGAAGTATCAGCGGCGATTGCCTGGAGAAAACTGAGGGTTTTTAACTCCCATGCAAGGGTGTGTCAATCAGCAGCAGGAGGGAGTTCGCCGCTGGGTCTTAAAGGAAGAAGGATTAAGAAGGTGTCTGCAATGCCAAGCGCAGTGACCTTCTACAGCCAGATCCAGAGTGCCTTTCTATTACACCTGACACACCCATGGCAGCTACTCTCAGACGGGGGAAGTAAAAACCTGTTCAGAGATTCCCTTTAAGGACAGAATTATCATTATCATGATGTATGAAGGCATTGATGCAACTAAACAATTTATCTAGTTGACATTACACCCAAGAATCAATTATATCATAATGTTTGCATTACAGAGAACACTCAATTTGTGTCCATGTCTCTGAAATACTCTTAGATTACCAAGTATACCTTCCTATGGCCCTTATAGGTTTCAGGACCAGGTACCTGGCAAACGTCTAGAATTAACCAATGAGTTCCCATTGGACAGGTCCAGGAAGCCCACAAATGACTTCCATTGAAACGCCCTGTGAATGTGTCAGGTCGCACCATGTGATATGCAGAATGGTAATCACAAGCAAGGTGAAGTACAGTACGGCAATGGAAGTATGCAAAAGATAGGAACGTGCATGAGCAAGGTTAGAAGCGAGAATAATCAAAAGCAAGTCCAAGGTCAAGGTCAAAACTAAGGAAAACGTGGTTACTACATACATAATTATTACTACTATAGCACAAACACTTTACCCAGAATTTGGAACAGAGGCGGGCGGACTTTATTTCTGGCTGGAGGCGCCCTTTAATCTCGCCTCCTCTGCTGGTTCTGCAGTTGTCTGATAGTCTTATCAACAAGCAATAATCATGTAGTATCACCTGTTACACTCGCAGGACTTCCTAATGACACATAAACAACTAGAATAGTGAAATATTGCTCTGCAGTGAGGACATTAAAGCTGTTTTTTTCTCCTTTTTTCATCAAGTTTGTTTTTTGAGAAAGAACAGAGATGGTATTTTAATGCTCCAAGAAAGCTGCTGTAAGTTAACATTTGTTCTTATCAGAAGCCAGAATGATTTGCAGGTTCAGTCTATCTGATACAGGACGTCCGTAGATCCTCAATATTTAAGCCTTTAATGTCCAATACAACAATTGGCCGCTATTCAGAATAACTGCAACAATTCTTAGTAGTTGCTTGATGTCGTAAATCAAAACTATAAAAATATATATATATATTTTTTTAGTATTTGTATTCTTTATTGAAAAACTTTTTCATTTTTAACAAGATATAAACATCAGAAGTTGTAACTTTATAGTATCAATGACAAAACTTGAGCTATGTTCACACATCTTGTTTTTTTCAGCGTTTTTTGATGCGTTTTTTTAATGCAAATTTTCAGCTGCGTTTTGCAGTACCATCACAGTCTATGAGATTCCAGAAATCTCATGCACACATCTTATATGCGTGTTTTTTTTTGCAAAATAGAGCAGGTCACTTCTTTCAGCGTTTTTTCACCCATTGAAAGTAATGGGTGGTGAAAAAAATGCTGAAAAAACGCACCAAAAACGCAGGTGTCAGGTTTTCAGCGTTTTTTTTTCACTGAACTTTATGTACATGCATAAAGAGACAAAAGCACAGTGAAAAAACGCAGAAAAAACGCACCAAAAAACAAGCAAAAGAGGAAGAAAAATCCTGAACAAAGCTCCTGGCAAGAGATAAAGTTTTTCTGCAGAAAAAAAAAAAAAAAAAAACGCAGCAAAAACGCAATGTGTGAACATAGCCTAAGCCAATCGTATGAGATAACTATATCTGAGTATTAGGCCACTAATCTTTTTAAGGAAAATAGACAAAGCGTAGGCAGAGTATAAACCCACAGAAAAAAAATGATGAAAAAATGATCCAATGAATGAAAGATTTTATTGAAAATCTATTAAAAGTTCAAAAATAATTAAAACTACAACAAGAAATCCAGATGTTTGTGTGAAAGCAGCCGGGTAAATCATATCTGTTTACATAGGGAAATTACATAAAGTTAATATGTACCATTCAAAAAAGGTCAGGTCAACTCACCCATTCAGAAGACCAAGGCACAGAACACCAGGAGTTCAGCAGGAAAACCAATCGATAGCAGAGAAGATCCAGCCCCAGAAATCCATTCAAATCAGCAGTTTTTATTCCATATATGTTAAAAAAATGTATGAATCACAGCATATAGGTCACAACCCAAGGGGGGGATGTTGGATGTGTGTCACCCCAGGCCTGGATGCCACAAATAATAAAGGCTGTGTCAGAGCAGGAGGGAGGTTCCCTGGTTAGGGACAATTAGCATACAGCACCTCCTGTCCCAGGCCAGTAGGGGGAGCTGGCTGCCCCTATAAAAACTGGAACTGGGGGCAGGGTTAGAGAGAACTGGACAACCTAGCACAGGAGTGAGACTAGTCCCAGAGAAGGAGGGACAGTTCAGCTGTAGCTGAGGAGGTCGTGAGGCAGTGGAGGAACTGCTAGCCTGGGACGTACAGCGCTGAGAGCCTGTCCTGGCAGAAAGGGAGAATAATCTACCGGACATTGGGGTCCGAGGCTGTAAAGACTCTAAGTCCAGCAGCAGAGAACCAATCCGCGAGGGATTTCATGTCCTTTGGCCTAACAGAACAGAAGGGACCAGCAAGGCCAAGAGAGGCCAGAGGTAAAAGGAGCCCAAGTTGCAAGCCATACGGGTGAAAATACACGGCACCCTCGGGGACGTGGGCTATTTTACCACTAAAGGGGGAAATAGTCAGAAAGAGCTTAGAGAGCACGGTAGGCCTACACCCTCACCCTGACCAGAGGGACTTCCCGAGTGTTCTCAGACATCCAGGCCCCCTTCTAGCCGGTACTGTTGTTGGGTCATTACCATCTGTCATAATAAAGACCCTAAACTGTTTAAGCGGACTCTGCATTCTGACCGTCGCGGACGGAACTATCACCCCCAACATCCACCTACACTACCCTGGGGCTGCACTCCTCCCGTGGGGAGTTATTCTACCTCTGTGCTGCACACCAACACCAGCCCCGGTGGCCTGCCCTGCAGCGGCGGTTATCCCTGACCGCAGTCCACGGGTGGCGTAGTCGGACATTCAAAATACTGATAAATAGACTGCCACAACATTGGTCTGATCACCCTGAGCCACTGGATCGGGTTGCCACTACTACCCCCAGCATCGTACAGAAGCACGGTTCCGGGTACCCCACGGCCCAGGGGGTGAGGCAGCTTTGGCGTAGTCAGCAGGATTGTGACCAACCCGCCACAAAGGGGTATTGTGTGCCTGAAAAGACTTTATACTTACCTGAGTGAAGTTTCCCGCCATTCAGGGCCGTTTCCCGCCAAAAGGCGCCATCTTTGGGACGCCGCGCGGGAAGAAGAGGGGCGTGGACACCAAAACCGCGCGAGACCTGAAGCCCCGCCTTACGTCCGGATGCTGCGCAAGGTCCTGGAAGGAGAGATAGCGACGCTAGTGGAACCGCGGCCTACAGAAGAGGATCGTCGGAAGGTAGGCCACGGTTAACTAGGGGGGAAGAAGATGTCGGACGCGGAGGGACCCTCTACCACCAGCGTAGCCCCTACAGCTGTGATGCCGTTTTCCATGCCCTATATCCCCGGGGCGGCCTGGCTGCCCCAGTATGCCGACGAGTCGCATACCTTGAGCGACTTTAAGGAAAGGCTGTATAGCTTGTTCAAAGTTTATCCCCTGACAGAAGAACAGAAAGTAAGCATACTGACAGGGCAGCTAACCGGTGCGGCCCAGCGGGAGGTAAAATCATGGCCAGCTGAGGAGAGAAGGACTGTAAAGGACATTTTGGCCCGGCTGCGGGGTACCTTTGACACCCGCACCTCCGCTGAAATTAAAATGCGGTTCTACGGATGTAAGCAGCGGACACAGGACAGCATCAGAGATTATGTCCTAAATTTAAAGGAAGCCTTGGGGGCAATTAAGCAAGCTGACCCTGGCAGCATGCAGGATACAGATAAACTATTGACAGACCAGTTCATAGAAGGTCTGCTGTCCAGCGCCCACAGAACCCAGCTGCGCCTCATGGCCCTACAGAACCCCGATTTGACTTTTGCACAGTTCAGATAGGGCCATCCGGGTGCTCCGAGAACCCGCACCGGGTGGCGCTGTAGCTTCCCGGCGCCCTGCCATCACTTACCACCAGGGGGCGGCGCCCTACCCCGCAGACCTTGTGGGGGCTGATGCGCAGGTCCTAAACCCATCCCCGTCTGCAAACCTGCACCATCAGGTCCAAGAACTAACAAAGAGTGTTGCCGCATTGACCAGGACCGCACAGTCGTTACAGATGGACCCGTCAGGACCAATCAAGCTGGCTTCCAGTCCGGAGGATGTCCCGTGGAGTCGACGGAGGAGGATCCCGTCGTTCAGAGGGAGGCCCACAGACCGCTACGCTGAGGATAGACAGCCGATTTGCCGCCGTTGCGACCAGCCAGGACACATAGCTAGGTACTGTACTTTAAACGGGTCCGACCTGGGGCAGAGGGCCAACCCCCAGGCATAAGGTCACCAGGCCCGTCTAATTGGCGCAATAAGTACGTGGGGGGGCGCCCGGTTTTACCCGTAGTGCTGGACGGTATCCCCCTGAGTGCACTGCTGGACACCGGGTCCCAAGTGACTACCATCTCCTATGTACTTTTCAAGCAGTACTGGAGTGACACTGATATAACCCGTTATCCAGACGATGACTTGAGCATCATCGCCAGCAATGGTCAACCCGTGCCGCAGGTGGGGTTCAGGGAGATGACCATCAAGATTGGTAAGGTTGAACTTCTGGCACAGGGAGTGATTATTGTGGACATTGACCGTCGAGAAAGTCACCCTAAAATAACCTTGGGTACTAACGTGATTGAAAATTGTCTTTCAGAAGTAATTGTAATTTTGCATCAGGTGGCGATGAATGCTAGTTCCAGCCAACAGAGAGTCCTCCAGAAAGAGATAAGAGCTCTGATGAGATGGCAACAGGTAGAAGTGTCTGGTGGTGAGATCGGTTGCGTGAGGATGAGTGACCCTTTCCCCATTTCCATGCCTCCAAAAAGTGAAATGATGATCTGGTGTCGGACTGCAATCGGGTTGAGAGGAAGAGACTACAAAGCCATGGTAGAACCCGTGTACTCAGAGAGCAGGCCCACCATTTTGACAGCCCGGGGGGTGGTTGATGTCCGCCATGGAAGGGTGCCCATCCGGATCTTAAACATTGGGGAAAGGGAAGTACACTTGCCCCGGTACGCTACACTAGCCAAATTGTTTGCTGTTGAACACAATGCTGTCAGGGCCGTGGAACCCTTGCCTCCATCTCCACAGGCGGAGGGTAATGGCTCCCAGAAACCCAAGGAGGACTGGTGCCAGAAACTCCACGTGGGTGCTGACTCCACCCCCCTGCATCAAAAACAGGGAGTCTATCGGGTGGTGCGCGAATATGAAACAGTTTTTAGCAAGCACCCGTTAGACTTCGGCCAAGTGAAAGGGGTAGAACACCACATCCCCACGGGGAGCCACCCACCAATAAAAGAAAGATACAGACCTGTACCCCCCGCACACTATCAGAACGCAAAGGGCATGCTGAGAGAAATGAAAGAAGCCGGGGTCATTAGAGACAGCTGTAGCCCCTGGGCAGCCCCCTTTGTTCTGTTAAAAAAGAAAGACTGTACCATCAGAATGTGCGTGGACTATAGACAAGTCAATCGTATCACCCATAAAGACGCATACCCGTTGCCTAGAATAGAGGAGTCTTTGGCTGCACTAAAATCAGCTAATTTCTTCTCTACTTTGGACCTTACTAGCGGGTACTGGCAGGTTCCTGTGGCAGAGGCTGTCAAGAAGACCACCTTCACTACCCAGATGGGATTAAGTGAATTCAACTGTATGCCATTCGGGCTCTGCAATGCACCCGGGACCTTCCAGAGGCTGATGGAATGCTGTCTAGGGCACCGAAACTTTGAGACGGTCCTACTTTACCTGGACGACGTGATTGTATATTCAAAGACCTACGAGGACCATCTGAAACACCTGGCAGAGGTGTTTGAAGCCCTGGCAGGCTTTGGCCTGAAGGTGAAGCCCTCAAAGTGTCACCTGTTGAAACCGAAGGTACAGTACCTAGGACACGTGGTGAGTGCCGAGGGAGTAGCCCCCGACCCCGACAAAGTTACAGCCATCAAGAGCTGGCCAAGCCCCTCTAACATCAAATAAGTGAGGCAATTCCTCGGGTTGGTAGGCTACTACCGAAGGTTCATCCCCGGTTCACTAAGATGGCATCTCCAATGCAGGACCTGCTGATAGGTCAGTCTAAATCCAGAAGTCACAAGCCACCCTTCAAGTGGGACAAGTTGGAAGAGGATTCCTTCCGCCAGCTGAAAATGGCCCTCACGGGGGATGAAGTTCTGGCCTACCCTGATTATGGCCAGCCTTTTATCCTCCACACCGATGCCAGTAATGTGGGGCTAGGAGCCGTACTGTCCCAAAACCAACAGGGCAGGGAACGAGTGATAGCGTATGCCAGCCGGAAGCTGAGGCCCACTGAAATAAACCCGGAGAATTACAGCTCCTTCAAGCTAGAATTCTTGGCAGTGGTGTGGGCCGTCACAGAACGGTTTAAACATTACCTGGCCTCCGCAAAGTTCACTGTGTACACGGACAACAACCCGTTGACACATCTGGACAATGCAAGACTTGGTGCCCTGGAACAGCGGTGGATGGCCCGGCTATCAAACTATGACTTCACATAGGCAGACAGAACCAACGCCAATGCAGACGTCCTATCAAGAATGCCCCACCTACCCGAAGGAGAAGAAGACTCATAAAAGCTGGAGGAAGTAGAGCTCCCTGCGTTCCACCGGTATGGGGCCACTCAGTATTCTCACCGGGTAAGAGACAAAGACCTAACCACCGTCATGTTCAACCTCTTACCCCACCACGGCTGGGCTGAAACGCAAGATAGTGACCCTGCAATTCGCCTGGTGAAAGACATGTTAACCCAGGCAGACGCTAGCCCTGGCCCGGACGCTCCAGAGGAAGCCAAGCAGTTATGGAAGGAGAAAAGCAGGCTATTCCTCTACGAAGGTAAGCTGTGCAGAAGGCTTGTCAACCACCGGACGCACGAGCTGACCTGGCAAGTAGTGGTCCCAAGACGAGATGCAGCAATGGTCCTGGAGGCCTACCATGACAGAGCGGGACACTTCGGTTGGAAGAAACTAGAGTTCTTACTGAGAAAACGGTTCTTCTGGATTGGTATGAGAGGGGCCATAGAGAAATGGTGCAGGGACTGCGGCCCATGTAACCTCAGAAGGAAGGACCGTACCAGCCAGAAGACACCCTTGAGGCCCATCGTCACCAGGCAGCCTCTTGAGCTGGTAGCTCTGGACCATGTGAAATTGACTCCAAGCCGGTCGGGCTACGTCTATGCCCTGACAATAGTGGACCACTATTCCCGGTTCCTGGTGGTGGTCCCGGTTAAAGACTTGACAGCCCAAACAGCTTACCTGATGCGAGCAAGACCAGGTAAGCTGCCGATAGACCTGGAGATGGGAGTCCTGACACCCGAGGACACCTCCCCAGATGCGGACTGGGATACGGAACGGCGGCTACAGTACAAAAAGGTACAGGAGAGCGTGGAGAGGAGCCTGGCTCAAGCAAGAGAGGCTCTTCAACCAACACGCCCCTGCTGGTCCCCTGGAACCTGGCGAGCAGTTCCTGAAGCGGAAGAGAAAGCTTCACAAGCTAGATGACCAGTGGGAGAGAGACCCGTACACAGTACTGCCGTCCAACCACGACAACTCAAAGGTATGTGTAATTACCAAGGATGGAGGAGAAACCACTAGCACCATCTCCAGAGACCACCTAAAAAGGTGCCCCGAGCAACTACAGAGTGCAGGAGACGATCAAGATGACCTTGAACCCGCAGAGGACAAGGAAGAAATGATCAGCACAGTTCTTGGAGAGTTCCCCCGGTCCTGGACTCGGAAAAATGACGCAATAGTGGTACCTGTCCTACACTTCCTTCAACCAACCCAGCAGGAACCTACAGGAGAGCAGGAAGAATCAGAGGAACAAGCAGCCCCAGAGGCAGAAGAACCCATGCCAGCAGTCCAGGAGAGTCAACCCTCTGCTGACAGTGAGCCTGCCATGCCTGCGGTAAGCCAAAGGACCCACAGACAGCTGCCTGCACTGCCTGTAAACCCAGCTAGTAGCTGTACCCTAAATGATAGTGGGGAAAGCCAGGTTAGACCACTACCAGACAGTGGGTTATGCAGGTCAACCCGGAGCACTAGGGGGCAGATACCCTCTCGCTGGAAAATATGGGGTGTATTAAGAACTGTAAATAACCCTTATAAATAATTGTCAATGTTGAAATGTTTGAAAAGTTAATTGCATGACCAGTGATTATGTGTTTCAGTTTCTTTCAGTTAACCCAATGGACTAACAGGTTAGGAACTTTGAGTAACCGGGACTTTCTTGTAAAATATGTTCGGAGCTTAACCAAAGAAATGAATAAAGATTGTCAAGGACTCGGGACAAGGACAGACCCCCACCTGGTTAAGGCTCCCCTTGTGTTGGTGAAATGGACACCGGGTCACAGATCATACTGTGACCCTCTCCTTTTGTTGGTGATATGGATACCCGGTCACAGACCACACTGTGACCCTAAGAACTCAATATGTGATGTTGTTTGCTATTTCCTTCCCTGTAGTGTTTTCATGGTCATGCATAAATACCCTGTTTGTTTTTGGCCAAAGAGTACTAAACTTTTACTAGGGGGGAATGTGTCACCCCAGGCCTGGATGCCACAAATAATAAAGGCTGTGTCTGAGAGCAGGAGGGAGCTTCCCTGGTTAGGGACAATTAGCATACAGCACCTCCTGTCCCAGGCCAGTAGGGGGAGCTGGCTGCCCCTATAAAAGCTGGAACTGGGGGCAGGGTTAGAGAGAACTGGACGACCTAGCTCAGGAGTGAGACTAGTCCCAGAGAAGGAGGGACAGTTCAGTTGTAGCTGAGGAGGTCGTGAGGCAGTGGAGGAACTGCTAGCCTGGGACGTACGGCGCCGAGAGCCTGTCCTGGCATAAAGGGAGAATAATCTACCGGACATTGGGGTCCGAGGCTGTAAAGACTCTAAGTCCAGCAGCAGAGAACCAATCCGCGAGGGATTTCATGTCCTTTGGCCTAAGAAGCCCGGAGGCTCCGCCACAACAGAAGGGACTAGCAAAGCCAAGAGAGGCCAGAGGTAAAAGGAGCCCAAGTTGCAAGCCATACGGGTGAGAGTACACGGCACGCTCAGGGACGTGGGCTATTTTACCACTAAAGGGGGAAATAGTCAGAAAGAGCTTAGAGAGCACGGTAGGCCTACACCCTCACCCTGACCAGAGGGGCTTCCCGAGTGTTCTCAGACATCCAGGCCCCCTTCTAGTCGGTACTGTTGTTGGGTCATTACCATCTGTCATAATAAAGACCCTGAACTGTTTAAGCGGACTCTGCATTCTGACCGTCGCGGACGGAACTATCACCCCCAACATCCACCTACACTACCCTGGGGCTACACTCCTCCCGTGGGGAGTTATTCTACCTCTGTGCTGCACACCAACACCAGCCCCGGTGGCCTGCCCTGCAGCGGCGGTTATCCCTGACCGCAGTCCACGGGTGGCGTAGTCGGACATTCAAAATACTGATAAATAGACTGCCACAACATTGGTCTGATCACCCTGAGCCACGGGATCGGGCTGCCACTACTACCCCCAGCATCGTACAGAAGCCCGGTTCCGGGTACCCCACGGCCCAGGGGGCGAGTCAGCTGCAGCCTATTAATAGTGCTGCATCCAATTAGTGGCACTGACTCGGGGGCGGACATTCCATTGGTGCAACCTGGGCAGCTGCATAGGGGCCTAAGAAGTGAAGGGGACACTTCTATTTCCAAAGCATTATGGTGAGCTATTGGACTGCAAAGGGCCCACATACTGTTTTTGCACAGGGGCCCCTTCTGTCTGTGTCCGCCCATGGACTGAATGTATACTACCACTGCACTGGTTAGAGAGAATAGAGATAAGCAGCATCACAGGCAGTACTACCTCTGATTGCCAAGAAAGCAGTCAGTCTGCGCTATGTGCCAGCACATCACTTAGCTTCTACTGTACCGAGTGTGAGCGCTGCTGGGCACAAAGGGCAGGACAATTATGGTGCCAATGGTCTGGTAGGAGGGATAAGCTATGACAACAGGCACCCGGCGGTGTCCACAGGCACCTGGCGGTGTCAGTGCTGTCCAACCCTAGATACTTTATATTCATAATATAATAATATTTTTTTTTAATTAAAGTTGCTTATAGAATATGATCCATTTTTTTTTTATAGTTTAAGCGTATGCTCGTGCAAAGGATGTTTGTGGGGCGTATGCCTCATTGCCTAGAGCAGCAAAAACGCTTGTCCCGGCCCCTTAGTGGCATCGCATAAGGCAAACAATAATGACGCGATCCTGAATCAAACGTGGACAGATCTTTGTGCCTCCAAGTGCAGCTGGTCTTGTGCAACTTCCCACAGAGAAAAAAGTTTTTCTCTTCGTGCAGATATCTCTATCACTTGCCCTATGCTAACTCCAAATCCTAATTCCCAATTTACTTCTCCACAATGAAAAGTAAACTCAGTTTTTATTCTTAAAGATAAAACAATTAACACATAAAAAGTTGGAAATTGAGAACAAAATTGTCTTTGTGTTTTGTTCTGTGTTCATATGGCTGAAGTGGGCGATCGGTCCAGTACAAACAGCAGTAAAAGTCGTCTGTGGCTGTAATCACAAAATCAGACTTGTCTGCTCCGAGTTACAGCTGTTACACTCATCCTCCCTCTGGCAATAGTAATTGTGGTTGGAGAAACAAAAAATTACGTCACCGATCATAATAGCTAATCACTGCGTGCCAAGGCCTCTCTAGCAGCGAGACTCAAGATAATCCTCTCTACAAAGGAGAAGCTTCGTCTATATGAATTACCTGTGGGAGGAATTCAGCTACTCTGTTTTTTAATTGTTATGTAAGCAAAAAAAAAATAATTTCTTTATAAACACTGAATTGTCAGGATCTTATGTAACTAATACACTGTGTAAACACTTTTTATTCATAAAGGTATGGTGCTTGTTACCTACACAAACACACATTAAAAAAATATCTCAACAGTGCCATATAGACAGGTCAAAACAGGGCATCAGCGTGGACCTGGGAGGAAGGACCGAAAGATTCTCCAAACGAGATCTTTGGTAATTACTGCAAATATATATGTAGCGCCCCAGGGTTCGGCCGCTACAGGGGTATTGCACCTCAGCCCAGAGGTGTGATATTCCACTCCCAGGTAAGGATGGAGTATGGACCAGGGCTCCGTTAGCTGCATACAGCACACACACCCCATTTCCGAGGGACAGCTCAACGGTACTCCCATTAGACAGAAATGCAGGTACGACAGAACATATCCCTGGCTGGAGTGGGGAGGGGGGGTGGAACACCCAGTGATGTAGGAGCAGATAGGGGTTGGTTCCTGAGCGTAGGAAGGAGCCCATTGGTTGCTGGTCACCTGGGCTCATGGTCAGAGGGAGGTATAAAAGGTGGGCACCATCTTAGCTCTAGGAGAAGTTCGTTCAGTCAGAGGAGAAGACCGGGAGTGGAGGCTCTGTAAGAGCTCCACTCAGGAGCGGGCCTAGAGAGAGGCCGGAGAAGAGAGAGAGAGGAGGTGAAAGGGAGCTGTGATTAAGTCTCATCCCAGCTCCACGAGAAAGGAACAGAAAGGAACAGAGAAAGAGAAGGAGAGACAGAGAAACAGAAGGGCTCAGGAACAAGAAGGTGGAAGGGACCCACGAGAATCCAGGGTGAAGGGTCAGGCAGATTAAGGGTACCGGATCCCAAGTTGGTGGAGGAGAAACTACCCTCAGCCAAAGACCGGTCGTCGTGATCATCTATTGGTGCGACACCTCATCAAATCTGCTAGGAAGGCGCCATATAGGGCAGCGGAGGACGGGGCCCACGTTTAACCGCACAAGTCCGCGGTAGCTGGACAAAAGTGGGTCACTGGTGAGGCAGGCCAGAGAAAGGATTAAAGGGGGTCCTGTGCCATGCTCCTGAACTGCCTGGGAGTTGACCGAGCCCCACACCTGGTGGACGCAGCACGGCTCGGGCGGTCACTGCTGACAGAAGTGACCCGGAACAAATGAACTGTGAGTAAAGACCCTGGACTGTAACTTGTTGTCTGTGTGCTCCTTCGTGCCTCCAGCACTACCGGTACTGGGACTCTCACCACCATCACTCCCACCATCCACTACACTTGCCTGGGGCCGCACTCTTCCCGTGGGGAGTCACATCACCTCAGCTGCACCCATCATCAGCCCCAGCGGACTGCCTTGCAGCGGCGGTTCCTAATAACCGCAATCCACGGGTGGCGTAGTCGGACATTATCTAAAGTACAGTAGCAGACTACCATTGGTCTGACCACCCTGAGCCGCGGGACCGGGCCGCCACTACTACCCCCATCGTTCCCCTATTGCCCGGATCCGCGTGCCCCACGGCCCAGAGGGCGAGTCATATACTATAACTGAATATACAGATAAATACAGGGTAGTATAAATACAGAAGTATATATATAGTCTAGAATGGGATACATGGTTTGGAGGGTGCTTTGAGAACGAAGATGTGGTGATAAACAAGCTTAAACTATCCTGCTGAAAGAGGTAATATGGGGCTGTAGATCAAAACAAATCAATATCTTAAAAATGCACACCAATCCCACTGCTAACATAGAGACATAAAAAAGCTAGACTGCAGTCTGCCAAAATCCTTCTGGGAAAGCATCTTATGGACATATGAGAACAAGATTGAGCTTTTTGGTAAAGCACATCATTCTGTTTACTGGAAATGGAATGATACCTATAAAGAATAGAACACAGTACCTACAGTCAAATATGGTGGAGATTCAAAGATGTTTTGGGGTTGTTTCTCTGCCTCTGGCACAGGGTGCCTTGACTGTGTGCAAGGCATCATAAAATCTGAAGATTAGCAATGGATTTTGAGTTGCAATGTAGTGCCCAGTGTCAGAAAGCTGGGTTTGCGTCCTAGGTCATGGATCTTTCAGCAGGACAACCCGAAACATATTTAAAGTAGCACCCGGAAATGGATGGAAACAAAATGCTGGAGAAATCTGAAGTGGCAGCAATGAGTCCAGATCAAAATCCCATTAATAAACTGTGGAGGGATTTTAAAATTGCTGTTGGGAGAAGGCGCCTTCAAGTATGAGAGACCTGGAGCAGTTGGCAAAAGAAGAGCGGTCAAAAGTTCCAGTTGAGAGGTGTAAGAAGCTTGTTGATGGTTATAGGAAGCGATTGATTGCAGTTATTTATTCCAAAGGGTGTGCAACCAAATATTAAGTTGCGGGTGCCAACAATTTTGTCCAGCCCATTATTGGGGTTTAGTGTGAAATTATGTCCAATTTGCCTTTTTTCTCTGTGTTGTTTCAATACACACAAAGGAAATAAACGTGTATAACAAAACATGTGGAATTGTAATCATTTTTTGGGAGAAATACTTCATTTTCTGGAACAATTTCAAGGGTGCCAACACTTTCGTCTCTGACTGTATGTAGTATCTGCTAAAAGTAGAACAGTAGGAACCGTCTACCGCAAAAAAAGTGTCGGTTTTTAGTGACCCCTATATATCCTGTACAGAATGAGCAATACGTTCGGTCTACTTACAATAGATACATGTGACACCCCAGGGGTCTGGTTGCCACAGTGATAGAGATATTACGTCTGAGAGCAGGTGGGAGGTCCTTTGGTCAGGGATCCTGTGCATGCCACACCTCCTGCCCAGTCTTGAGAGGGGAAGAACTTCCCCTATATAAACCCGGGGCTGAAGCAGGGTGAGGAGTCAAGGAGAGTAGAGACAAGAAACAGTCATAGGAAGAAACAGCAGGAGCTCAGTGGGAGCAATACTACTACGAGTCAGGGGCTGGCAGCTGCAGAGCTCGCCCTGACTGAGAAGCTTTCTTACCGGACCCGGCGTCCGAGGCTGTGGGGACTAACTCTTACCCAGCAGCAGAAGCCGACCGGCAGGGGATTTCAGGTCCTCAGGCCCAGAAACCCGAAGGCACGGTCACACGTGTGGGACCAGCACCGCCATCGTGGAGCGGAAGCCAATAGAAGGCCCCGAGTCACCGGCCATACGGGTGAGCACCACACGGTACACTCAGGGACGTGGGCTACTTATATCCGCTTCTAGCAAGGTAGCCAGAAGAGTACAGTCAGTTTGGGAGGCCTACAACTCCGCCTGGCCAGGGGAGATCCCATCTGCTCAAGGACTGACCAGGCCCCGTTCGCTAGCAAGTACTCCGGGAGGGTCTATCGTTGTTACCAGTAAAGACCCTGAATTACACCGCACCGTCTCTGAGTGGTTCCTGCTACCCCCATCTTCCACGTCGGCTGCCCTGAGGCCATACCCCTCCCGTTGGGGGTTATACTATCACGCTGCACAATTCTACACCGGCCTCAGCGGTCTGCCCTGCAGCGGCAGCTCCATAGCTGCAAATCAACGGGTGGCGTAGTCGACACTCAAATAACATCTATCAAGACTGCCACACACTGAGTTTGACTCCCTGGGCACGGACCGGGTCCCCGCCACTCGGAGACTACAACTCTCATCTGATCCGGTTCCGGGTAAGCCCCCGTGCGCGAGACGCTGCGCGACACAGCAGGCCCAGGGGCGCGTCAACTTTGGCGTAGTCGGCAGGATTTCGTGCCCGCAACCACCGGGTACTGCGTGCCTGAAAAGCAAAGACTGTTCAAACTTACCAGTGGTGAGGTTTCCCGCCATCCGGCGCCATCTTCTGCCTTCTTCCCGCCATCCGCGAAGTTTTCCCGCCATCCGGCGCCATCTTCGGCCTTCTTCCCGCCATCCGTGGAGTTTTCCCGCCATTGGACGCCATCTTGAGGACGCCGCGCGGGAAGAAGAGGGGCGTGGACTTCGAAAGCGCGCGAGAACTGAAGCCCCGCCTCACGTCCGGACGTTGCGTAAGGTCCTGGAAGGAGCCCAGCAGACGCCGACGTCACCGGAGCGCGACGGAAGGTCCTCAACCCTGACGATCTACTGCGGAGCCGCGGCCTACGGAACAGGATCATCGCAAGGTAGGCCACGGTCCACTAGGGGGGAGGAAGATGTCGGATACGGAGGAGAGCTTCACTGCCTCAACCCCCGCCAGCGCCACCGCTGCTGCAGTTATGCCCTTCACCATGCCCTATATCCCGGGAGCAGCTTGGCTACCCCAGTACTCAGGGGAGTCACATACCCTGCATGACTTTAGAGAAAAGCTGGATAGCCTTTTCCAGGTGTACCCCCTCACAGAAGAGCAAAAAGTGAGCATCCTGGTGGCCCAACTAACCGGGGCAGCTAAAAGGGAAGTAAAATCCTGGCCACCTGGGAGGAAGACTGTCGCAGGGATACTAACCCGGCTGAAGGATACCTTTGATACCCGCACCTCAGCCGAGATTAAGCTTAGATTCTACGGGTGCAAGCAGCGAGCGCATGAGAGTATAAGGGACTATGCACTAAACCTACAAGAGGCCCTGAGGGCCATTAAGCAGACCGACCCTGATGGAGTGGGAAACGAGGACAGGCTGTTGACTGAACAATTTATAGAGGGACTGTATTGTAATGCCCACCGAACCCAGTTGCGGGCGATGGCCTTACAGGATCCCCATCTGGGCTTTGCACAGTTCAAGGACAGAGCCATCCGGGTGCTCCGAGAACCTGCACCGGGTGGCGTTATGACCCACAGGCGCCCAGCTATTACTTACCACCAGGAGGCGGCGCCCTTGTCGGCAGGGCCTGTGGGAGCTGATGCGCAGGCTTTGGACAATGACCCGGCTCCAGACCTACACCATCAGGTCCAAGAGCTAGCTAAGAGCGTTGCTGCGCTAACCCGAACTGTGCAGTCTTTACAGGTTTCCACCCCCGGGAAGATCCAGCTGGCATCCGGACCGGAGGACATCCCGTGGCGTCGACCAAGGAGGACCCCACCGGCCAGAGGAAGACCCAGTGACCGATACAGCGAGGACGGACGACCCATCTGCCGCCGCTGCAATCAACCCGGACATATGGCAAGGTACTGTTCTTTAAACGGGCACAACCTGGGGTAGAGGGCCAACCCCCAGGAAAAAGATCACCAGGCCCATCGAACTGGCGCGACAGATATGTGGGAGGACGTCCAGTCTTGCCGGTGGTACTGGATGGCATTCCCATGAGTGCCCTACTGGACACCGGGTCGCAGGTCACCACCATCCCGTACGTGCTCTTTAAGCAGTACTGGAATGACTCGGATATTACCCGCTACCCTGACGACGACTTGAGTATCATCGCCAGCAATGGCCAGCCCGTGCCACAGATCGGATTTAAAGAGGTGACCATCAAAATCGGTAGAGTCGAACTGGCAGCACAGGGACTGATCATTGTAGATATTGACAAACATGAGAGTCACCCAAAAATAACTCTAGGAACTAATGTAATTGAAAATTGTCTTGCAGAGGTGATTTTCCTTTTACAGCAGGTTGCCAAGAACGCCAGCTCCGGCGAGCAGCGGGTGCTCCAGAAAGAGATCCGGGCACTGATGCGACGGCAACAGGTGGAACTCTCCGGCGGTGAGATTGGTAGCGTAAGAATGTGTGACCCTTTTCCTATTGCCATGCCCCCAAAAAGTGAAATGATGATTTGGTGCCGGGCAGCTATTGGTCTGAGAGGTAGGGATTACCAGGCAATGGTAGAACCAGTTTACTCAGACAGTAGGCCCACCATTTTGACAGCACGGGGGGTGGTTGATGTACGCCATGGGAGGGTGCCCGTTCGCATAATAAATATCGGGGAGAGGGAAGTGTACCTGCCCCGGTATGCCACGCTAGCCAAATTATATACCTTGTTATGTTTTTCTAAAAATATGTTTAGTCCCGGAGTACTAAATTTCACTAGGGGGGAATGTGACACCCCAGGGGTCTGGTTGCCACAGTGATAGAGATATTACGTCTGAGAGCAGGTGGGAGGTCCTTTGGTCAGGGATCCTGTGCATGCCACACCTCCTGCCCAGTCTTGAGAGGGGAAGAACTTCCCCTATATAAACCCGGGGCTGAAGCAGGGTGAGGAGTCAAGGAGAGTAGAGACAAGAAACAGTCATAGGAAGAAACAGCAGGAGCTCAGTGGGAGCAATACTACTACGAGTCAGGGGCTGGCAGCTGCAGAGCTCGCCCTGACTGAGAAGCTTTCTTACCGGACCCGGCGTCCGAGGCTGTGGGGACTAACTCTTACCCAGCAGCAGAAGCCGACCGGCAGGGGATTTCAGGTCCTCAGGCCCAGAAACCCGAAGGCACGGTCACACGTGTGGGACCAGCACCGCCATCATGGAGCGGAAGCCAATAGAAGGCCCCGAGTCACCGGCCATACGGGTGAGCACCACACGGTACACTCAGGGACGTGGGCTACTTATATCCGCTTCTAGCAAGGTAGCCAGAAGAGTACAGTCAGTTTGGGAGGCTTACAACTCCGCCTGGCCAGGGGAGATCCCATCTGCTCAAGGACTGACCAGGCCCCGTTCGCTAGCAAGTACTCCGGGAGGGTCTATCGTTGTTACCAGTAAAGACCCTGAATTACACCGCACCGTCTCTGAGTGGTTCCTGCTACCCCCATCTTCCACGTCGGCTGCCCTGAGGCCATACCCCTCCCGTTGGGGGTTATACTATCACGCTGCACAATTCTACACCGGCCTCAGCGGTCTGCCCTGCAGCGGCAGCTCCATAGCTGCAAATCAACGGGTGGCGTAGTCGACACTCAAATAACATCTATCAAGACTGCCACACACTGAGTTTGACTCCCTGGGCACGGACCGGGTCCCCGCCACTCGGAGACTACAACTCTCATCTGATCCGGTTCCGGGTAAGCCCCCGTGCGCGAGACGCTGCGCGACACAGCAGGCCCAGGGGCGCGTCATACACACAATGCATGAATGTTAGGACCTAGTCCCCCCAATACAGTGTCACCCTTAAGCTGGGACCCCTTCTTATAGTGATAACTTCAATTGGGGACTTTCCACCACAAGAACCCTTAATATACATCATACAGATTGAGCCATAACTGGACTACCAATTCAACAACCTCCGTTCTCACTAACATACCTCTCACCCCGAGTGTCATCTGTAGCGTCGGCGTCCCTGCCTCCTGCTTGGCAGGGACGCTGTTCCCCTCACCTCTCCGCTCCGTGCCCGGCGTCTTCCTCCCGCCCTGCTGGCAGCGCGCGCTGCTTCCCGGCCACGGTGCTTAGGGCGCGCGCGCGCGCTCCCCCTCTCTTAAAGGGGCCGCGCGCGCCGTCCTAAGGAGTTCCCGGCCAATGGCCGGAGGACTTCACCATATATAAGGCACCTCCTCCAAAATGGAGGTGCCCGAGCAATGTTGTTGCAAAGCCTTCACTCTGCTTCAGCCCTCAGGTCCCGTTACCAGTTACCTGCCAGTCACCTGCCAGATTCCTGCTTGTTACCTGCCAGTCACCTGCCAGATTCCTGCCTGTTACCTGCCAGATTCCTGCTTGATACCTGCCTGATATCCGTTTACCTGCTTGCAAGCCTGCGGTCCGACGGTCTACCTTCCGACACCTGTCAGTCTGTCTATGGACCAGCCTGCCTGCTCACCTGGGAGCGCTCATCTGCTACCTGCCTGCTAGCCTACCTGGAGGCTCCGCCGTCACTTGCCGTGACCACCTGCCTGTCCAGAGACTCTTGCCTGCTCACCTGGCAGCGCTCACCTGCTACCTGTCTGCTAGCCTACCTGGAGGCTCTGCCGTCACTTGCCGTGACCACCTGCCTGTCCAGAGACTCTTGCCTGCTCACCTGGGAGCGCTCACCTGCTACCTGTCTGCTAGCCTACCTGGAGGCTCCGCCGTCACTTGCCGTGACCACCTGCCTGTCCAGAGACTCTCGTCCGCTCACCTGGGAGCGCTCACCAGCCACCTGCCTGCTGTCCTTCTACCCAGAGACTGTCCCTGTCACTTGCCGTGAGTACCCGTCCTTCTACTCAGAGACTGTCCCTGTCACTTGCCGTGACTACCTGTCCTTCTACTCAGAGACTATCCCTGTCACTTGCCGTGACTACCTGCCCTTCTACCCAGAGACTGTCCCTGTCACTTGCCGTGACTACCTGCCCTTCTACCCGGAGACTGTCCCTGTCACTTGCCGTGACTACCTGCCCGTCTTCCCTGGGAGCCACCCGCTTCCTTACAAGGACCGCCCCCTTGTATAGTTGCTCAGAGGTTCCGCCTCCCAGACCCGTTACATCATCTACCAGTGGTTCTCGCTCTCTCCTCCACAGTGTTATCTACTAGTGAGGTTTCTTTTACTCCTACTATGTGACGATGTGTCTTCCAGCAGTGGGGTCCACTCTACCCACAAAGGGTCCTCCTGAAGTGGAATTCCTCTGCTCCAGGTGTGGATGCAGAGAACCGATCAATATGTCAATAGTTTTGAATTTTTGAAAAGTTAGAAACTGGAAAGGGAAGTGAGCACCTGGATGATTTCTCTGGTGCTGGAATTACTTTTATCCCATTTTCCCCAGTCTTTTCCTCGCCTCGCTGTCTGCAAATATGAATCTGTCTGTCTGCACTGCGCTAAATTTTGCTCCACACACCCTCCATACATGCTGACACGCTCCTTGGTTCAGTACAGGGACCTATCCTGTAAATTCACTGGAAGGAAGCTTTGGTGCTGGTTTCTTCCTCCCAAGTGTGCCTGCTCTTACCAGTCACAAGGGAAGGGGCACAGAACTGCTCCATGGGTACATGGAGAGGAGGAGGCTGTCCAGAATTATGTATTACTCTTTCAATGAAAATTTTTGAAAGGTCCTGGAAAATCCCTTTACGGTGGTCATGGTAAAATTGGGCACTTTTCTGAGCTTTATTATAGGGCCCCGTGGCTTCTTTTTATGTATTTTATCACTAATGTGTATGCAAATTACCTCTTCAGAGAGGAAGAGGACTAGAAGTCTAGTGTCACCTATTGGAAGTAGCAATCCTAAAATTCAATATCGACCCTTTAATGAGCCTTGCCATATAATTTAATATAAAAGCCAAATCAGAATCTCAATTTGCAGACACAGTGTTTCGGGGTATTGCCCATCGTCAGTGCGAAGTATGACATCTGATTTGGATAGGTGAGAGGCTTAAGACTAGGATCTAAGGGGTAACGTTTCTCCTTGTGGAGAGTGACAAGCCAGGTCTGGCATGTCAGAGTGAGGAGACTTTTACGTCATGTATGCTCCTCTGGGAAGTTTAATATGCAAATTGCCTCTTCAGAGAAGAAAAGGACTAGAACTCTAGTGCCACCTATTGGAAGTAGCAATCCTAAAAGTCAATATCGACACTTTAACAAGCCTTGCCATATAATTTAATATAAAAGCCAAACCAGAATCTCACTTTGCAGACATGGTGTTTCAGGGTATTGCTCCTGTCAGTGCAAAGTACGAGATCTGATTTGGCTAGGTGAGAGGCTTAAGATTGGGATCTAAGGGGTAGTGTTCACCTTGTAGATAGTGACAAGCCATGCCTAGCATGTCAGAGTGAGGAGACTTATATGCCATGCAAGCTTAAGTCTCTCACTTAGCCAAATCAGATCTCATACTTTGCACTGACGAGGGGCAAGAACCAAAAACACTGTGCCTACAAATTAAGATTCTGGTTTGGCTTTTACCCTAAGTCATATGGTAAAACTCATTAAAGGGTCGATATTGACTTTTAGCATCACTAATGGGTGAGAGAGTTCTCAACAAAAATAAACTGGTCTAATGCTCTAGAGCAGACATGTCAAACTCTAGCCCGTCGGCCAAATCTCGACCGCAGGGTGATTATATTTGGTCCTTGACTCCAGAACCACCACCGCTATGCGGGGCAATTATTCTGTATGGAGGACTATGTGGGGCCCTTTATACTGTGTAGCAGGCAATGTGGGGCTCATAATACTATAAGGAGGACTATGTGGGGCCCATTATACTGTACAGAGGACTATGTGGGCTCATTATAATGTATGGAAAGCTATGTGGAACCATTATACTGTATGGAGGACTATTTGAGGCCCATTATACTGTATGGAGAACTATGTGGGGCCCATTATAATGTATGGAAACCTATGTGGGACCATTATACTGTATGGAAGACTATGTGGGGCCCATTATTTTGTATGGAGGACTATGTGGGGCTCATTATTCTGTATGGAGGACTATGTGGGGCCCATTATTCTGTATGGAGGACTATGTGGGGCCCATTATTCTGTATGGAGGATTATGTGGAGCCATTATTCTGTATGGAGGACTATGTGTGGCCCATTATTCTGTATGGAGGACTATGTGGGGTCATTATACTGTTTGGAGGACTATGTGGGACCATTATTGTGTATGGAAGACTATGTGGGGCCCATTATACTGTATGGAGGACTATGTGGGGCCCATTATTCTGTATGGAGGACTATGTGGGGCCCATTATTCTGTATGGAGGACTATGTGGGGCCATTATTCTGTATGGAGGACTATGTGGGGCCATTATTCTGTATGGAGGACTATGTGGGGCCATTATACTGTTTGGAGGACTATGTGGGGTCATTATTCTGTATGGAGGACTATGTGGGGCCCATTATTCTATATGGAGGACTATGTGGGGCCCATTATTCTGTATGGAGGACTATGTGGGGCCTATTATTCTGTATGGAGGACTATGTGGAGCCCATTATACTGTATACTGGTTGGCCCGCGACTTTGTCCAAGTTTTTCATTTTGGCCCTCTGTGTGTCTGAGTTTGACATCCCTGCTTTAGAGGATCCCATGTTTGGGGAATTGATAGGGGTCCAAACTCAGGGACCACTATAGATGACGCCTTCTCATATAAGTATATGTTACTGAAGAGTAATGTAATTTGAATCCACCTTTAAATACAAGTTTCCCTTTAATTTACACTTTATACTGTCCACAAATACAGACATGCTATCTGGGATGTATCAGAAATAAATTGTTGCCGGAGAGGCGGACTCGCTGACTTTATCTAACTAGACATAAAGTGAGTTATAATGAGAAGGAAAACAGCAAAAAGAATATGAATCATGGATCACTGGTCGGTCGCAGGAATACAATGCTCAGAGCCAGTGGCTTAGAATAATCAGAGAGTTTGTACGGTTATGGCCCGCAGCAGTTGTTCTGTTCATCATCAGTCACAGAATACTCAATACTGTTTCTTCATTTTAGCGGACAAGATCCAGGAAGACAGAATGTAACACAGGGCAAATATTGTGACATTATGCCAAATGCTTATTCTTAAAACTGATTTCTACAGTTCAGTTTGAGTACAGATTTTTTAGGCCGCCATGTTTGCATACATCCGGACCTCCTGGATCAGTTTTCTTTTATGCTTCAATTGATGATCCGATTCTTCAAAGGGTCCAGCACAAAAACTGTTGCGTCGGACAAATGTGAATAGTTCCCTAGCAAACTATGAGATCTGTTATTGCATCAGATGATTATTCTGTATCTCTGCGGAACAAGAAGTGTTAAGGCTCATTTACACTGGCCGATAATAATCTGTCGGATTCTAATGCTAACGACCCTTCATTCATGATAATTGTGTAATGTGAATGGGTTGAGCGACTGAACAATGTGTCCAAGAACGCTCGTTCATCGCGCATAAAATGGTTTTGGAAGGACGAAAAAAATTCTCGTTGAACCGTTGAAAATTGTGTATTATAAATGGAGATTGTTCGCTCGTTCAACGATTTGACCAACAAAAAGAAGTGGATAGTTAAGTCCTAAATAGGTATGGCCTTCAGTGATTGGTTGATCATGTTGGGAGGGCATTGTTCAGTGGCAGTTGGAGCATTGGAACCAATAAATATTTGTGATTATTGAAATTTTTTTCCACTTTGCTAATGCGATTGCATTTTCTTCGTACGGCACCAATGGAAATGTTTCTACAATACTTTATGAATTTATTAGTTTCACTTGTGGGATTGGAACGATTAACAAGCCTACACCTCAGATTACCTGTCTGTGTGAACACAGTTTACGATGTTCGATGTTCTGATGTAACGATCACTATTCAGCCATTTCATTCCCAATCCTTGTCCCAAATAAACACTTGTTTGACATCGTTTGCTACCGGTGAGTTACCGTTTATTGTCTATACGATTATCTTCTCGTGTAAACAAACCCTTTGATTATTTCGAGTTTCAGTGGTCAGAGTGAAAACTGAGAGATTTTAGGATCTTTGAAAACTAGGCCACGTTCACACGTTCAGTTTTTGGTCAGTATTCTACATCAGTATTTATAAGCCAAAACCAGGAGTGGGTGATATATACAGAAGTGGTGACGTGTTTCTATTATATCAGGAGAGGAAAAGTATAATAGAAACACGTCACCACTTCTGTATTTATCACCCACTCCTGGTTTTGGCTTCTAAATACTGATGTAAAATACTGACCAAATACTGAACGTGTGAATGTGGTCTAAATAGTGGGATAAAAACTGTTGATATCATTTTGAGAGCATGCAGGACTAATGTTGCTTAAAAGGCTATGATATGTATATGTTTGATGGATTGTATAATACAATGATCCAAATTATGCTTTGATTTGTGGAAGAGATCCAATATGAGAGCAGGGAAATGTAGAGAAGTAAAATTCATTTTTGTTCCCCATGTCAACTCATGAAGGGAATTTTAAGCATATAAGTTGGGTATTGATATTTACTTTATATTGCACTTAACTGCTAATATATATTCATAAGTTCTGTCTAGATCAGGGATATCAAACTCAAACACACAGAGGGCCAAAATTAAAAACTTGGACAAAGTCGCAGGCCAACCAGTATACAGTATAATGGGCCCCACATAGTTCTCCATGCAGTATAATGGGCCCCACATAGTCCTCCATACAGTATTATAGACAACACATAGTTCTGCATACAGTATAATGGGCCCCATATATTCCTCCATACAGTATAATGGGCCCCACATAGTCCTCCATACAGTATTATAGGCACCACATAGTTCTCCATACAGTATAATGGGCCCCACATAGTTCTCCATACAGTATTATAGGCCCCACATACTCCTCCATACAGTATAATGGGCCCCACATAGTTCTCCATACAGACTAATGGCCCCACATAGTCCTCCATACAGAATAATGGGCCCCACATAGTCCTCCATACAGTATTATAGGCACCACATAGTTCTCCATATAGTAAAATGGGCCCCACATAGTCCTCCATACAGAACAATGGGCCTCACTGTAACGGGTCTGGGAGGCGGAACCTCTGAGCTACTATACAAGGGGGCGGCCCTTGTAAGGGAGCGGGTGGCGACCAGGAAAGACGGGCTGGAAGTCACAGCAGGAGAACGGGATAGTCTCTGAGTGAACGGGCTGGAGGTCACGGTAAGTGACCGAGGCAGTCTCTGGATTAACGGGCTGGTGGTCACGGCAAGTGACCGGGACAGTCTCTAGGTAAAGGGTTGGTACGACCTGTGGCGGCTGAAGATAGACGTGAGCTCCCAGGTGAGCAGGCGAGAGTCTCTGGATGAACGGGTGGTCACAGCATGTGACGGCGGAGCCTCCAGGAAGACCAACAGACAGGCGGCAGATGAGCGCTCCCAGGTGAGCGGACAGAAGTCTCTGGACAGGCGGGTGGTCACAGCACGTGACGGCGGAGCCTCCAGGTAGGCTAGCAGACAGGTAGCAGATGAGCGCTCCCAGGTGAGCGGGCAGGAGTCACTGGACAGGCAGGTGGTCACAGCACGTGACGGCGGAGCCTCCAGGTAGGCTAGCAGGCAGGTAGCAGATGTGCGCTCCCAGGTGAGCGGGCAGGAGTCACTGGACAGGCAGGTGGTCACAGCACGTGACGGCGGAGCCTCCAGGTAGGCTAGCAGGCAGGTAGCAGATGTGCGCTCCCAGGTGAGCGGGCAGGCTGGTCCTTAGACAGACTGACAGGAATGGTAAGGCAGACCGTCGGACCTCAGACTAGCAGGCAGGTAACAAGTAATCAGGCAGGAATCTGGCAGGTAACTGGCAGGTATCTGGCAACGGGACCTGAGGGCTGAAGCACAGGTGAGACACTGGTGCAAACAACATTGCTCGGGCACCTCCATTTTGGAGGAGGTGCCTTATATATGGTGAAGTCCTCCGGCCATTGGCCGGGGACTCCTTAGGACGGCGCGCGCGGCCCCTTTAAGAGGGAGGGAGAGCGCGCGCGCCCTAAGCACAGTGGCCGGGAAGGAGCGCGCGCTGCCAGCAGAGCGGGAGAGGGACGCCGGGCACGGAGCAGAGCGGTGAGGGGAACAGCGTCCCTGCCTAGCAGAGGGCAGGGACGCCGGCGCTACACTCACATAGTTCTCTATACAGTATCATGGGCCCCACATAGTCCTCCATACAGAATAATGGGCCCCACATAGTTCTCCATACAGAATAATGGGCCCCACATAGTCCTCCATACAGAATAATGGGCCCCACATAGTCTTCCATACAGAATTATGGCCCCACATAATCATCCATACAGTATAATGGCCTCACATAGTCCTCCATACAGTATAATGGGCCCCACATAGTCCTCCATACAGTATTATGGGCCCCACATAGTCCTCAAAACAGAATAATGAGCCCAACATAGTCCTCCATACAAAATAATGGGCCCCACATAGTGCTCCATACAGAATAATGGGCCCCACATAGTCCTCCATATAGAATTATGAGCCTCACATAGTCCTCCATAAAGAATAATGGGCCCCACATAGTCCTCCACACAGAATTATAACCCCACATAGTCCTCCATACAGAATAATGGGCCCCACATAGTCCTCCATATAGAATAACGAGCCCCACATAGTCCTCCATACAGAATAATGGGGCCCACATAGTCCTCCATACAGAATAATGGGCCCCACATAGTCCTCCATACAGAATAATGGGCCCCACATAGTCCTCCATACAGTATAATGGCCCCACATAGTCCTCAATACAGAATAATGGGCCCCACATATTCCTCCATATAGAATAATGAGCCCCACATAGTCCCCCATACAGAATAATGGCCCCAAAATAGTCCTCCATATAGAATAATGAGCCCCACATAGTCCTCCATACAGAATAATGGGCTCCACATAGTCCTCCATACAGAATTATGGGCCCCACCTAGTCCTCCATACAGTATAATGGGCCCCACATAGTTCTCCATACAATATTATAGGCACCACATAGTCCTTCATACAGAATAATGGTCCCACTTAGTCATCCATACAGTATAATGGCCCCACATAGTCCTCCATACAGTATAATGGGCCCCACATAGTCCTCCATACAGTATAATGGGCCTCACATAGTCCTCCATACAGTATTATAGGCACCACATAGTCCTTCATACAGAATAATGGGCCCCATATAGTCCTCCATACAGAATAATGATCCCACTTAGTCCTCCATACAGTATAATGGGCCCCACATAGTCCTCCATACAGTATTATAGGCACCACATAGTCCTTCATACAGAATAATGGGCCTCACATAGTCCTCCATACAGAATAATGGTCCCACATAGTCCTCCATACAGTATAATGGCCCCACATAGTCCTCCATATAGAATAATGAGCGCCACATAGTCCTCCATACAGAATAATGGGCCCCACATAGTCCTCCATACAGAATAATGGGCCCCACATAGTCCTCCATACAGAATAATGAGCCCCACATAGTCCTCCATACAGTATAATGGCCCCACATAGTCCTCCATACAGAATAATGGGCCCCACATAGTCCTCCATACAGAATAATGGGCCCCACATAGTCCTCCATATAGAATAATGAGCCCCACATAGTCCTCCATACAGAATAATGGCCCCAAAATAGTCCTCCATATAGAATAATGAGCCCCACATAGTCCTCCATACAGAATAATGAGCTTCACATAGTCCTCCATACAGAATAATGGGCCCCACATAGCTCTCCATACAGAATAATAAGCCCCACATAGTCCTCCATACAGTATAATGGCCCCACATAGTCCTCCATACAGAATAATGGGCCCCACATAGTCCTCCATACAGAATAATGGGCCCCGCATAGTCTTCCACATAGAATAATGAGCCCCACATAGTCCTCCATACAGAATAATGGGCCCCACATAGTCCTCCATACAGAATAATGGGCCCCGCATAGTCTTCCACATAGAATAATGAGCCCCACATAGTCCTCCATACAGAATAATGGCCCCAAAATAGTCCTCCATATAGAATAATGAGCCCCACATAGTCCTCCATACAGAATAATGGGCTCCACATAGTCCTCCATACAGAATAATGGGCCCCACATAGTCCTCCATACAGTATAATGGGCCCCACATAGTCCTCCATACAGTATTATAGGCACCACATAGTCCTTCATACAGAATAATGGGCCTCACATAGTTCTCCATACAGTATTATGGGCCCCACATAATCCTCCATACAGAATAATGGCCCCACTTAGTCATCCATACAGTATAATGGCCCCACATAGTCCTCCATGCAGTATAATGGGCCCCACATGGTCCTCCATACAGTATAATGGGCCTCACATAGTCCTTCATTCAATATAATGGGCCACACATAGTCCTCCATACAGTATTATAGGCACCACATAGTCCTTCATACAGAATAATGGGCCTCACATAGTTCTCCATACAGTATTATGGGCCCCACATAGTCCTCCATACAGAATAATGATTCCACTTAGTCCTCCATACAGTATAATGGGCCCCACATAGTCCTCCATACAGTATTATAGGCATCACATAGTCCTTCATACAGAATAATGGGCCTCACATAGTCCTCCATACAGAATAATAGTCCCACTTAGTCCTCCATACAGTATAATGGCCGCACATAGTCCTCCATACAGTATAATGGGCCCCACATAGTCCTCCATACAGTATAATGGGCCTCACATAGTCCTTCATACAGTATAATGGGTCCCATATAGTCCTCCATACAGTATTATAGGCACCACATAGTCCTTCATACAGAATAATGGGCCTCACATAGTTCTCCATACAGTATTAGGGGCCCCACATAGTCCTCCATACAGAATAATGGTCCCACTTAGTCCTCCATACAGTATAATAAGCACCACATAGTCCTCCATACATTATATTGGGCCCCACATAGTCCTCCATACAGTATAATGGGCCCCACATAGTCCTCCATACATAATAATGGCTCAATATAGGGGTGGTGGTTCTGATGCCGCGGGCTGAAGAAAATCACCCTGCGAGCCTAATTTGGCTCACAGGCCGGAGTTTGACATGTATGGTCTATATTCACCATATGTGAATACAATTGATTTTTGAAAGTTAGCTAATATGTGATGTGTCTGATCAGAATTGCACCCCCCATCAAATGAACCTTAATCAATGGCCCTACTATAACTACCAGTACCCAAAAAATATTGGTAATTAGAAACATAATTTTATGTTTCTGAGCCCCAATGCAAAATCTGCACAGGACTTCCCACATACTATGTGTGATTTATAATCCCGTTTTTTTCTTTGTGAGTCCCATAAGGTACTCAGGCTTGGGATACAACTGCAACCTTAGCCCCCCCCTGTGGCATACACAGACAGAAGAGGGTCTATCTGCAAGAACAGTATATGGGCCATTTGCAACACAATAATGTGTCTGTGACAAAACCTGCTTGCTGCTGTGTAGGTTGTAGTGGCCCCCTTACCTCTTGGGCCCCTGTGTGGCTGCACCAATGGTGTGTTCACCCCTGCCAACTCCCTATGGCTACACCCAGGGGTGGACTTATCATTGGTGCTACCTGTGCAGCCACACAAGGGCCCAAGAGGAAAGGGGGCCCATTTTACCTCCAAAGCAGGTGCAATTTTACATTTTTAGGATCTCTTAGGGTGCAAAGGGCCCATATATTGTACTTGCACAGGGGCCCTTTTCTATCTGTGTCTGCCAGTGGCTACACCCCTAATTATAATTAATAATTCTATAAATGCGTGCAGCTTCTCAGGATTACACTTGGCTATTATAAGAGAAATACAGTAAGTGATCTAATGATAGGAGGTGATACAATAAGGGTCATACGCCTTCTACTAACTCGTTTCTTTCTTTACTTAAGGGTTGACTACTGTTATCCCTACTTTATTATACATCTTTGCCTAGTCTGCAGTAAATACACTTTGCATAGCTGTAACTGGACGAGACCTGGCGTCAGTTCAGCAATGATTTGATTTCTTATCAGTTTGTCAATAAAGAATGCAGAAAGAATGAAAAGCTGGTTTACCAAGCTAATTATTTACAGACATTGATATGAGGCTAGAAAATATAGCAATAAATCCTATCCATTTACTTTACGTTTTATTGTAACCTCCAACCTAGAAACCACAATACAGTTACAGAGACGTTTGTAATAATAATTATACATTGATCACTAAGGATAACCATTTGTTGCAGGAGCTCTGATGCCTCGTTAAACAAGACGAGTCTAGTTTTTGAACCAATTGCAAGACAATTTGTGCAGAGACTTTTCTGCTAAAAGGAAACCTGTCAGTAAAATCAAAACAGTATTTTCCTGCTGACATAGAGCTAACTGCAGGTAAATACCGTGTAAACATATGTGGCAGCCTAATTGGAAGTTCAGCTGCAGGGAGAAAATGAAGTTATATTCTCCCTGCAGCTGCTTGCTTCCAATCGGGGCAGTGCCAGGGCTGTAACTGTCAGCTCTCACTACACAGTGAGTGTGTTGTGATCAAGTCCTTGCACCTTGATCGACAGCCTGCTCTGATGTGAGTGTGATAAGCTGTCTGTCAGTCAAGGTGCAGGGGAGTGATTACAGTGTGCTGGTGCTGCCTGGTCACAGCCCTGGTGCCACCCCAATGACAGGAAGAGAGCAGCTGCAGGGAGAATATAATTTCATTTTCTTACTGTATGTGACGGCTGTGGATGTGGACCCACTGCACCACTGGCCGGGCTTACCCTGGAGGGGCATAACTAAGTGACTACCTGGTCTTCACTAAAGCCTCTGATGGTGAGAATGGGCTTGGGCCATTAGGGTAGTCAACAGGTGCCACTCCTGGACAGTGCCAGGACCTGCAGCAACTGACCTACGGGTCAGAGGCACAACAAGAAGCACAGAGGGCACAGACAGAGACAGTCCGAGGTCGGGGTGGGCAGCACAGGATCAAAATACTAAGTCGAGGTCAGGAGAGGAGAGGTAAGACAAGAAAATGAACAAGCCAGGTTTGTAGCAGGAGAGACAAAACGATAATGCACCAAGACAGGGTACTAAGAAGGAACTGCAGCTAGGAACCAAGCTCAGGCAAGGTGTGGAAAGAGGAGCAGCCTATTATAACCCGTGCTGGCAGGGGATCGGCCAGTGAAGCAAAACTCTGCAGGACACAGCGGGTTAAATTCCTGCAGAGTCTGGCAAGGCAACCCTATAGCCAGGTGGAGATTCTCCAGCAATAGGAGGACGCAGCAGGGCTGGGAATGCTATAAGAGGCAGTTCAGAGAGACGACCTGACATTGGGAGGAGCAGAGAGGTGAATGCAGTGAGCAGGATGGCGCCCACTAAACATGCGAGTCACAGGTGTGACATTAACCGAACTTCCATTGAGGATGCCACATATGTTTAAATATGCATTTACGTGAAGATTAGCACTATGGATGCAAGTAAATACTGTTTGTTTTTTTTGCCGACAGGTTTAATTAAATTATTATTATTATACAAAAACATAAATGTCCCTTAGTCTTCATTCAGATATCTGTGTTGCACGTACGTGTTCTATCTGCGTTTTTTTCACGGATGGAACATGTATCCATTATAATCTATGGTGCTATTCACATGTCCATGTTTTTTCATGGAACACGTGTCTGAGCAAAACTCAAGGAGACAGGTCATAGGTGAGGATGTTACCTTTAGTAGCCATTCAAACCCATTTGTGTCAAATTCTGAGTATGCTGTCAGGCCAAAATCACCAGGGTATGTGAACCTTTGATCAGGGTCATTGGGATGTTTTTGGTTGTCATTAAGATTTAAAAAGAGAAAACACAGTAGTTTGACAATAAATGGCTTCACCCAACCAATAACCATGAGTGGAGAAAAAGTTTTTTTGTTATCGTTCATATTCTCTGAAACAAGGCCAAGAAAGGAAAAATTCTGCAGGGGTATGTAAACTTTTGAGCACAACTGTATGTTGTAGGGATTCACTCAGGTAGGCATTCACACAGGCAATGTGATTTGGTCCAAACATATGCAGTTTTATTGCTTTTATAAAACTCCAAGGGATTCAAAACCAAAAACAGCCTCTACTGGGCACAAAGGTATCACAGCAAATAAACAGTTAATTTAGCAGGGCACATATGTCAGTACGGGCACTCTTGAACAGATTATATTCCTTTCTCCCAGAGAAAAGTTCATACACAGAAGAGGCACAATCCCATCAGTCTCGTTATCACCTTCAGCCCAAGCTCCAGCTGCTTCCAGCACCAAACAGAAGTGTTCAACTCCAGGCACAGTTCACACTGAACAGGCTACAGCTCCAACACACAGACTGCTCAGCTTTTCAAGCTGATGCACGCAGTCTCCATTCAGAGAGAGACACCGGTATGTTTCTCTCCCAGTTATAGCTCACATTTTGGCTGGTTACTCACCAGCAGCACACTCAACTCTGCTCAACATCCGGCAGACTGACACACCAAGTTGAACGGAGTATTAAATTCTGGGATTGAGAAAAGCAAACAATGTGGTGTAATTTTCTGTTTATATGATAAGTTTATGTTGCCAAAAGTATTATTGATCAAAGAAAGACTACAAAATATATACAGAGAGAATTCTACCAGTTCTTAAAATTCATAGCAACCAAATAAATCTGCATTGTTCCAAACAATTTCTCTGCCAAAAAGCAATCTCATTACTTCAATCCAGTGCCAGTCCTTGGCCACAGGACAGGATTAGGTTTTAATATAGTAATGTTGGCATTAGCACAAGACCCTTACAGACCATTGATGTGTTATGATCTGCTACAAGCACTAAGGAAAGACAGGAGATCTGTCCCTACAATAGAACTAAACTGGATCCCTACGATGCAACGGGGAACCTGATCCTGCGATCAGACCCGCTAAAGTCCTCGGCTAGTCCGCACGAAGACCCATAGATGCAAGGGAGGGATCCCTACAAGAACCAGGGACTGGGACAAAGTTGGACACCTCCTAGCAGAAATTGTAGCAGTCAAAGACAAACACACAACAAAGAACATAGAGGTCCGAAGACCTAGCAAAACTAACAGAGAACGGCAACAGAGCACCAAGCTAGCTCAAGAGTAGTAAATACAATGAAGTCCAGCAAGACCAGGAGGGCGGAGCCGGATTAAATAGGCAAAAATGGTCATGTGACCAGCAAACTAGAAAAAAACTAACAGGAGAGTTCTAACATGATGTCTCTTATTGCATTCAGAGCAATTCCCTGATATACGAGTATCACTATTACCTTTGTAGAAGTGGGAGCAATTCATGTAATAAGGGAGAGAAGGCAGTGAGATATAAAATATCTAAAAGCTGCTCTCATCTGCACCATCAACAGCTTCTCTCCAGGGAAAGGGAGCAATGTGGGCATTAAGTATATATATGATTCCTATAGATCATTGATCTCATATTAAAACGCTTTACTAATAAGCAGTGGGATTGTTAGACTCTCACACTTTCTAATCACAGATCTGAACTAACAGCAAATAAAAGCTTAATTTAATGGGACACTAAATAAAAATATATTGTGCAGAGCTTACATTATACTGTCAATATGCTCATATAGTATCGTCAAGAAGAACTCAAGAAAAAAACATATTGTGCAAAGATAATATTGTTATCACTGCCCAAATAAAAGTAAGCTACAGTGCCCATGTGATACTACCATGAAATACCTAGATAACAAGTTGCCAGTCTTTTATTATTATTATTATTATTTATTTTAGAGCATCATTGATTCCATGGTGCTATACATGAGAAAATTTTAAATACATAATACAAATATAAATTAAAATGAACAAACTAGCAATGATAAACAGGTACAGAAAGGAGAAAACCCAGCCATGGGGGCTTACGTTCTACAATATAATGGGGAAGGAGACAGTAGGTTGGGAGTTGCAGCAGTTCCAGTGTTGGTGAGGTGGCAGCTTTGGTGTTGGTGAGGTGGCAGCTTTGGTGTTGGAGAGGCAGTAGCTCCGGTCTTGGTGAGGCAGCAGCTCCGATGTTGGTGAGGCAGCAGCTCCAGTGTTGGTGAGGCAGCAGCTCTGGTGTTGGTGAGGCAGCAGCTCCGGTGTTGGTGAGGTGGCAGTGGGGTCATTGCAGGCTGTAAGCTTTCTTGAAGAGATGCGTTTTCAAGTTGCATCTGAAAGTTCTGAGTGTGGCGGATGATCCAACACATTGGGACACAGAATTTCAGAGGATGAAGAATACTCAGGAGAAGTCTTAGAGGTGATTGGGAGAGGGACGTACAAGTGTGGTGAGATGGAGATCTTGGGAGGACTGGACATTACATGTGGAAAGATATTGGGAGATTACATTGGAGATATATGGAGGAGACAGTAGTTTGAACTGCATACGTTGGGGATTATTGCAATATTATTCATAATAAGCCCCTACTATAGTGTAAGCAAAAAATATCTTGTTTCCCCAGATTAGATTAAAAAATGACTCAATTTTTTCTTGATTTAATTATTGATCAGCAGTTGAAAAGTTGCGAAAGTTTGTAATATCCAGTAATTCACCTTATTTTGCTTCGTAATTTCCAAACACCATTCTTGGGTGCTGTTTTAACTGCCTAGTTCAAGCTGGCTAAGAAACTGCTTTCAACTGCTGCTCAGCAAGAATCCATTTACAAAACTGCTGCTCAGCAAGTATCCATTTACAAAACTGCTGCTCAGCAAGACTCCATTTACGAACAATCTATTAGGGACTTTCCCCTCAATACCAGGAAGGGGAGCAGAGAGGGAAAGTCTGGTACCCTGACTGGAAATAGACTGTGGATTTTCACTGAGCAGCCGTTAAAAGATTCTTTGGGAGATTGAACTAGGCAGTTAACCCCTTCACCCCAGGTGATTTTCCATTTTTGTTTTTTACCTTACCTTCTTCCAAGAGCCATAAATTGTTTATTTTTCCATCAATATAAGCCTATAAGGGCTTGCTTTTTTGTGGGACAAGTTGTACTTTTGAGTGACACCATTCATTTTATCACATAGTATACTGGAAAACAGGAAAAAAAAACAAGGGCAGTGAAATTGCAAAACAGTGCAATTCCACAATTGTTTTTTTATTTACCATGTTCACTATATGGTAAACCTGACCTGGCAATATGATTCCCCAGGTCAGTCCAAGTATGCAGATTCCAAATATGTATATATTTTTTTATTTAAGTGGTGAAAAAAAAAATCCGAAATTTGTATGAACATTTTTTTTGCTTTTGTTGCCATTTTCCGAGACCCGTAACATTTTAAATTTTCATGATATAGGGCTGTTGGAGGGCTTAATTTTTTGCACCCGGAGCTGATGTTTTTACTGATAGTAATTTGGGGCAGATAAGATGACTTGATTGCCTTTTGTTGCAATGTTGTGACAGCCCAAAAAATGTAATTCTGCCGTTTAGAATTTTTTTTTCGTTACACTATTTACCAATCAGATTAATTTATTTTACATTTTGATAGATTGGACATTTCTGAACGCAGCGATACCAAATATGTGTATTTTTTATTGTTTTATTTTCAATGGGGCAAAAAGGGGGATGATATGAACTTTTGTGTTTTTTTATTTTTTCCATATTTTTAAAAACTTTCTCTTTTAATTTTTTACTGTATTTAATAGTCCCCTTAGTGGACTTACAGCTGTGATCATCTGATTGCTTGTACTATGCATAGCAGTGCATCAGCCCTGCTATGTATATCAGAAATTATGATCTCCTACAAATGGCAGCCATGTGCCAGCGTTCACAGGAGTATCATAATGACAGACACGGGGATCATTAGCAGACCCCCGGCTGTTATGGCAACCCATGGCAACCTGCGATCAAGTCACAGGCGTGCCTATAGGAGCATGGAATGACGCACTCCCTGCCAGAGCATGTTAAATCCCGCTGTCAGAGAGTCATCCGCGGCTGTTAAAGGCACATGGTGGCTGATTAAATCAGCCGTCATGTGTGGGGAAAGATGCAGGCTCAGTGTGTGAGCCCGCATCAAAGGTAGGGACATGACATATGGCGTAAATATGCGTCATATGTCGTGGAGGGGTTAAAGCAGCAATACACTAGGCAGAAAATGTGTCAGACTGCAATACTGTTGATGCCTGGGTTTAAACATACTGTGTCTTGATGACGAGTGACATTAGCCACGGAGACAATTAAGAAAAAGAGCATAAGTGATTGTCTAAAAGGCCCCATACACGTAAGGGTTATGCCATCTTTACCCACTGATTTTGAAAGGACTGGATGACCATCTTATATGTATGGGGCCGCCTTACTCTCTACCAAAAGACAGCTGGCATATTTACCAAGGTCAATGTGCCAGACTTTTTAGCGTAACTTGCTCCAGGAACTGTCTTACTTGACTTGCACCATATTTATTTTGTGTTTTAGACACTTTTACCAACTTGTCCTCCCAGGGGGCATGACCTCGCTGTGTGCGACACCATGCGTTAAAATTGTAGTGCATATTTCTGGCACAAAGTAAACCAACTAATAGATGGTGTATACGTAGACTACACAGTCTAAAAATTAGACAGTTTTATCACAGAGCGCAAACCACTTTGATAAATCTGGCACATTTTCAGACCATCTACTCTAAATTTGCACTATCTAAGGATTAGAAAGGTTTGCTAAAAATGCCCCATTGTAGTTGGAGAGAAGGACCAGGCATGTTGAATTGCAATACCTGATCTCCCAGGAGATAAGCCGCTATCAGAGGTGTCTGGCAGTGACTTATGGGCCTTTTACATAAGCTGATAATCAGCAAACGGACATTTATAAGAACTCTCCTTTCTGATTATCTACCCATATGTTCATAAGAATGCTCGTTCCCGATTATCTACCCATATAAACATCTAATGAACAAACAAAACACTCATTCCTTGAATGATTTCAATTTTTTGCATACATAAAAAATATTGTTATTGGCAGCATATTGCCCTGGGGATGTGCTGACAATAACAAGTACTGTATATTGGGACAAAACAGAATGATTGTATTAATATATGTTCTGTATATGTATTAATATATGTTCTGGCCACATCGTTGTTCGTTGGCCAGTAATGGCGCACCAAACGACTTAATGGAGTTGTCAACTACTTGAGCAACTCCTTTTTTAAATGCCGTAGTCTTCCAAGTAAAGTTAAAAACCTTATATTCACCTACTGTACTGGTCTGCCGACGCTTGCATGATATTATTATGCCACGTGAGTGCTGCAGCTAATTAGAAGCTGCTAGTGCAGCACGGTGGCTCAGTGGTTAGCACTGCAGCCTTGTAGCACTGGGGTGCATGATTCAAATTCAACCAAGGACAACATCTGCAAGGAGTTTGTATGTTCTCCCTGTGTTTGCTTGGGTTTCATCCAGGTTTTTCAGTTTCCTTCCACTCTCCAGAAATATACTGATACGGAATTTAGATTGTGAGCCCCGATGGGAACAGTGATTATAATTGTGAGGAGCTGCCACTGACTTTTTCCAGCACGGAGCACCGGTACTTCAATCTTAGTGTTGTGTCTATTAGAGATTTGCTTGCTCATCAGTTTAAGGTGCACAGATCTCTCCTGGAAAGTGTTCAGCCTCACAAATCAATGTTTCCATTCAGTGACAGTAGGTAGAGGAAGACCTGTGGGCTGGATCTTATGTATACATAAGGCCTACATTATCATTTCTGTCCTGCATCTTGTGGGGGGCATATGTGTCTTTGTTCCTCTCTGCAGGGGGCATCCTAAAACACAACCCCGCAGACAGGCTGGGAGACTGGGTTTCTGGAACACTCTTCATTCTTTGAGCTAAAAGCAAATGTTTAAGAGGGAGGGTGTGAACACTTCTGCCCATCCAGGGATCTGATCACAGGAGAGGGAGAACAATAAGCCTTATGATTAGTGAGGCAGTTGATGGAGTGACGCCAAGGGGCAAGGACCTGTTAGTGAGGTCTTTGTGCCCCTGTATGGATGGCCCATGGAGATTTGAGATCGGTTGCCAGCTGAAGCTTGATACACGTGCTACGGTCGTGATGATATCTATCGTCTGGATGCGAGGAACTATCTTAAAGACTGTTGTTGCTGGCTTGAGCTTGATAAATGTGCTACGGTCGTAATATCTATTGTCTGGATGTGAGAAACTATCTTAAGAACTGTTGTTTCCAGCTGGAGCTGGACAGATGTGCTACTGTCATGGTATGGAGCATGGACTGTGACTACAGGCTATACTGGCGGGAGATACAAAAGCTGTTGGCCAACCAAAAGTTGGGAGACAGTGGGTATCACCTGGTATGAGGGTAGCGGAACTATTAGCGGAAGGGATCTGTTGGACTAGGGACAAAACATTGTGACTATCTACCCGGAATTGCTGTAAGACCATGGATGGAAGGAATCAAAAATAGTTGCATTGTTAACCTGCCTAGGTGATTATTACAACCCACAACTTCAGACCTTCACAATAATGTATGTAAAGCACTGCAGAATATGATGGCGCTATATAAGCAAAGCCTAATAATAGTGGTTTGCAATGCTCACATCTCCCCTGGATATCTGAGGGAAGTTTGAGCAAAGCAGCCCATTAGAGGTCACTGGCTGCAGAAGGCATTCGCCGACACATCTGAGACAGTGCTAGTGTGGGAGGTGAGTATAATTTTATTTTATTTTACAAAGGGCAATATAGTATTTAAGAAATGGTTGTACAAGTAGAGGACAAACTTTTAAAATATATTATTAATTATTAATTATTGTCCTTTCGTTGGCCTGTGTAAATCAGCCATTACTCCCGCTCTGGAAATTGATCTTGCATATGTATGAAAGAGTTCAGGAGAGGCAGTCTTAGGGCATTGACATATATATTAATCAAAAAAAGGAGAATGTGAGAATGTGCCAGACATGAAGTATAAAGCAATTAATCTTTATTAGAAAAGTTTACTAAATATAGAAATAAAAAGGAGAACCAAACAGACATGGAGTAACATACAAAGGGTGGGTAAGGATGCAATTAATGGCTACAATAATTAAGATGTATGTGAGAATACGAAACCGTAGATAGACATAGCCAAATACATGTTACATAAAGTGTGGGTGCAATAAAAAACTGAATCAGACCCTGATTGCAAAGAACCTTGTATACATTCATAGATGCTAAAGTTCAACTAGCTAAGGATAAAAGGCATAAATAACACTCCACATGTATCAAAGTTAAGGGGCATATCATAAGAGTATAGGCTAACTTGCCAAGGATAATATCCCAATTTAAAGAAACGTAGGAGATATAATTAAAGAATCAATGTAAGTCATGGACATCCCAGCAGCTAGAAAAGGAGGAAATATTTATGGACAGATAACCATATTACATATAGGACACATACCCAGCCACAGGAGCACACCCGACATGCGTTTCACCGAAGCTTCATCCAGGGCGAAACTTAGCTTAACCTACTGGTCAGAATTTGCTCCACCAATTTCATTGTTTAGTAACCTTATTTAGATAGTGTACCTGCAAAGTCTACTAACAATACAAGCTTTCAGAATCCATCCCATTACCGGCCTTGTCATTTCCATAAATAAACACCTCTCTCAATTTGTAACCAATTCCAACACAAACAACCATACAGAATTCCAGGTCAAAAATTAGACAAAAGTTAACTCCGTAATCCAAACTGAATGGCAAAATTTAAAAGGAGAGTGCCGATCTTGTTTCCATATTTATGTAAATGTGACTGTTAGAATGGCTATATCGCAACGACAGCACCAAAAGTCACCATCACCAAATTATATTACTGTAACTCAGTAGCATAACTACCAAGGGGGCAGAGGGGGCGGTGGTCCCGGGCTCCACGCTCTCAGGGGCCCACTCGGAGCTATGCCAGTGTAACTGCATTTGTGCCCACTATGGGGCCCTTGAGCAGGAGGGGGGCCCCCAGTGCCAGCATCGGGCCCCCCACCCGTCACCGCAAGTTAAATGATGAGATAGGATGCGCGACGTCATCACTTGGCTCCCAGCCCGCTGTTCTGAAGATGTGAAGGCGCTCAGAGCAGCGGGGGAATGAGGAGGATAGGTGAGTATTGTGTTTATTTATTTTTTGCCTATGGGAGGGAGAATTATACTACAGACTCTGCCTATAGGGGGGAGAATTATACTACAGACTCTGACTATGGGGGGGAGAATTATACTACAGACTCTGCCTATGGGGGGGAGAATTATACTACAGACTCTGCCTATGGAGGAGCATTATACTACAGACTCTGCCTATGGGGGGAGCATTATAATACAGACTCTGCCTATGGGGGAGGAGCATTATAATACAGACTCTGCCTATGAGGGGAGCATTATACTACAGACTCTGCCTATAGGGTGGAGAATTATACTACAGACTCTGCCTATGGGGGGGAGAATTATACTACAGACTCTGCCTATGGGAGGGAGAATTATACTACAGACTCTGCCTATTGGGGAGAGAATTATACTACAGACTCTGCCTATGGGTGGGAGAATTATACTACAGACTCCTCCTATGGGGGAGCTTTATACTACAGACTCAGCCTATGGGGGGAGCATTATAATACTGACTCTGCCTATGGGGGAGGAGCATTATAATACAGACTCTGCCTATGGGGGGAGCATTATAATACAGACTCTGTCTATGAGGAGAGCATTATACTACAGACTCTGCCTATGGGGGGGGGGGGCATTATACTACAGACTTTGCCTATGGGGGAAGCATTATACTACAGACTCTGTCTATGGGGGGAGTATTATAATACAGACTCTTCCTATGGGGGGAGGAACATTATAACACAGACTTTTCATATGGGGGGGAGCATTATACTACAGACTCTGCCTATGGGGGGGAGCATTATACTACAGACTCTGCCTATGGAGGGAGCATTATAATACGGACTCTGTCTATGGGGTGAGCAATATAGTACAGACTTTGCCTATGGGGGGAGCATTATACTACAGACTCTGCCTATGGGGGAGCATTATCCTACAGACTCTGCCTATGGGGGGAGCATTATAATACAGACTCTGCCTATGGGGGAGGAGCATTATAATACAAACTTTGCCTATGGGGGTGAGCATTATATTACAGACTCTGCCTATGGGGAGAGCATTATACTACAGACTCTGCCTATGGGGTGTGAGGCAGTGACCGGGATCCCGGCAGAGAAAAACTATAGCGTGGTAGAGAAGGAGTGTTTGGATATTAAGTGGGCCTTGGAATCACTACGTTATTATTTACTCGGGCGTCAGTTCCGCTTGGTGACGGACCACTCACCCTTGGTATGGATGAGGAACGCCAAGGAGAGGAATGCGCGAGTCACCAGGTGGTTCCTGTCACTGCAAAATTTCAGTTTCTCTGTAGAACATCGCCCAGGGAAGTTGCAAGCAAACGCGGATGCCCTGTCCCGGGCACCCTGTATGGTGGCAAATGTTCAACCCCACAAGTTTGAACAGAGGGGGGGGGGATATGTGAGGCAGTGACCGGGATCGTATACGAGGGACGTTATATATCCCCCAGAATGTGTACAGAGACCTATTAAATGCATTGGAGTGCATTGCAGTCACAGACACAGCTGCAATGCAGGAATGAAGGTGAGCAATGACCTGGTCAGACTACCTGGCTAAGGCAGATTAAGTAAAACCTGGCAGGGCCTTCATTTCTTGGAGGAGGTCACAGGAGGCAGTGGGGCGGCCTCCTCCCTCCAAAGCGGGTTTTCCAGGTCCTTTAAAATCCCTGCAGGATTAGTGTTGTTCTGTGTTGGAACCTGCTAGGAGCATAGCAGGAAAGCTCGGCAGGATTGAGTGTGTCTGAACCACCGCCTGGGAAGCCTCTGCACCTGTCAGGATCTGAGCGGCCCGGCGCGGCCGTTGCCCACGGCAACCGTTGTTTAAAGACTTGTGTAAACCCGGCTGCGAACCGGAGGACTGTCCTGTTTACCCGTGAGTTGCTGAATAAAGCTGTTTATGTTGGACTTGCTTGGGTCACTGCCTCAGTTACTGCACGGTGTGAACACCTCCGCCTTACAGCATGGTGGAGAATGCGGGCAGAAGTGACTGAGGTATACCCCACCGGCAGCTGCATGACCACAATCCGGCCGGCCACTTTTCAGCCTCACCTCGTGGATAAAATGGAGGAGCTGTTAAGGCAATTGGTCCTCGCGCAGCGGCAGCAGCAGGAGCAGTTCAAGCAGCAGCAGCAGCACACCAATGAGCTGATCGTGCAGCAGCTCACAGCCCTGCAGGAGACGCCGACGGCACCAGCCCCGGAACGTCGAGAGGCCCGGGACAAGGTTCGCTCAGCGTTGAGGAAGATGGGACCGGAGGACGACGTGGAAGCCTTCCTTACCATCTATGAACGCACAGCAGAGTGGGAAAACCTACCAGCCGGCCAGTGGGCAGAAGTGGTGGCTCAGTTTTTGGTCGGCGATGCCCAAAAGGCCTACTTCGACCTCAGTCGAGAGGACGCCCAGGACTACCAGAGGCTCAAAAGTGAGATTCTTGCCCTGCTGGGGGTCAATACATACGTGAGGGCTCAGCGTGTGTTTTCGTGGGCCTATGTGGAGACCCGACCCGCCCGGTCTCAGGCTTATGACCTCCTGCAGCTGGTAAAGAGGTGGCTCCAGACTGAGACTTTGTCTCCAGCCCAGATAGTGGCGAGGGTGGTGGTTGACCGGCTGGTGAGGACTCTGCCAGTCGCTATCCAACTTTGGGTGGGGCAAGGGGACCCCGGCACACTCAACCAGGTGGTCAGCCTGATCGAGCGCTACTCGGCCACTCAGGACTTTATCCGGGACTCTGCCCCCTCGTGGCTGTCACGCCGATCCCTGCCAACCCAGGAGTCGGGAAAGGGGTCGCGTCCCTCTGCTGGGGACAGTCAGCACCGTACCCATGCTGAAGGGGAACCTCGGAGTGAGAGTGGCAGGAGACCGATTCCCTCCCAAACTGTCATAAAACCTAACAGTACCTCCACCCTTAGGTTAGCTGGCGGTGTCAGGGGCTGGGACATGTGGTTGCTAATTGTCCCCTGACTACGGAACCCATGGACTGCGGATATAGCCGCCGGGTCTCAATGTATGCCCAGACCGTCTGCACAGCGAGCGCCGACCCCCGGGACAGTGAACTCCAACTATGCCAAGTACTGGTTAATGGGTACCCCACGGAGGCCCTCCTGGACTCAGGGAGCCTCGTGACTCTGGTACATGGGTCGCTGGTGGCAGGAGACAACCCCAGTGGACGGCCAGTCGGGGTTGTCTGTATCCATGGGGACCTCCGAGAGTAACTAACTGCGGAGGTAGTTTTGTCCACGCCATGTGGAGACATAAAACATGTGGTGGGAGTGGTAAAAACTCTTCCCTATGGGACTGTGTTGGGAAGAGACTTGCCTTTGTTCTGGACTCTGTGGAAAAACAAAATCCATTCTCCCCCGGTAAAATGTATTACAGACGCTGTAGCCGACGAACCTGCCGTAGGGGTGTCCAACCTAGGGACAGATTGTGACCCCGATAGGTTTCCCTTAGAGGTGCTGGTGACGCACCCCTGGGCCTACTTGGTGTAGCGTTGCGCACGCGGGGACTACCCGGAGCCGGGCCTGTTGGGGGTAGTAGTCTGGTGGCGATGACCCGGTCCGTGCCCAGGGAGTCAGACTAAGTGGCGGTATATTAGCAGTAGATGTAGGACGACTACGCCACCCGTTGAATGCAGCTATGGAGCTGCCGCTGCAGGGCAGACCGCTGAGGCCGGTGGAAAGATGGTGCAGCGTGGATGGTATAACCCCCAACGGGAGGGGTATGGCCTCAGGGCAGCCGACGTGGATGATGGGGGTAGTAGGAACCACTCAGAGACGATGCAGTGTAGTTCAGGGTCTTTACTGGTGACAAAGATAGACCCTCCCGGAGTACTGGCTAGCGGTCGGGGCCTGGTCAGTCCTTGAGCAGATGGGATCCCCCTTGGCCAGGCGGAGTTGTAGGCCTCCCCAACTAATTGTACTCTTCTGGCTTCCTTGCTAGAGGCGGGTAAAGGTAGCCCACGTCCCTGAGTGTACCGTGTGGTGCTCACCCGTATGGCCGGTGACTCGGGGCCTTCTAGTGGCTTCCGCTCCACGACGGCGGTGCTGGTCCCACGCGTGTGACCGTGCCTTCGGGTTTCTTGGCCAGAGGACCTGAAATCCCCTGCCGGGCGGTTTCTGCTGCTGGGTCTGGGTTAATCCCCACAGCCTCGGACTCCGGGTCCGGTGGTAACTCTTCAATCAGGGCGAGCTCTTCAGCTGCCAGCCCCTGATTCCTTTTAGCACTGCTCCCACTGAGCTCCTGATCTTTCTTTCCTATGCTGCTCCTCTTCTTCTCTCTACTCTACTCACTAACCCTGCCTCAGCCCCAGCTTTATATAGGGGAAGTTCTTCCCCTCCCAGGACTGGGCAGGAGGTGTGGCATGCATAGGATTCCTGACCAAGAGACCTCCCACCTGCTCTCAGACATAACATTGCTATTACTGTGGAGACCAGACCCCTGGGGTGCCACACTGGCAGGAGAGGCCGAGGAGACCCCATCGATCCCAGCGCTGGAAGTGTCCTGGGACACGTTTGGGACGGCTCAGCTACAGGATCCCACCCTGACTCAGGCACGGGAAAGGGTGGTAGAGGTAAACGGCGTAGCCCAACAGCCCAATGCAGATACTGTATTTCCACGCATGGTAGTCAACGGTGAGTTGCTCTATAGGCTAAATAAGATCAGGGACTAGGTCGTGGAACAGTTGGTAGTACCTCAGTTGTACCGTCGGGTGGTTCTAGATTTGGCACACACACACTTGCTGGGTGGACACTTAGGGGAAAAAAAACGCAAGAACGTATCTTGCAGCGGTTCTTTTGGCCTGGGGTTTACGCGGAGGTCAAAAGGTACTGCGAATCCTGCCCTGAATGTCAGTTGACCTCACCCACCGCAAGTTTCCGTAGCCCATTGGTACCCCTGCCAGTGATAGAGGTACCTTTTGAACGGATTGCAATGGATTTGGTAGGACCCATTGTAAAATCCGCCCATGGCCACCAACATATACTGGTGGTCGTCGACTATGCCACCCGGTACCCGGAGGCTATACTACTACGCCACACCTCGGCAAAACTGATTACATGGGAGCTGTTTGCCATGTTCTGTCGCCTTGGACTACCTAAGGAGATCCTGACAGATCAGGGGACCCCTTTTATGTCCAAAGTGACAAGGGAACTGTGCAAATTGCTAAAAATTAAACAATTGCGCACCTCGGTGTACCACCCTCAAACCGACGGGTTAGTAGAACGGTTCAATAAACCCTCAAGTCCATGTTAAAAAAGGTGGTTTCTAAGGACGGACGGGATTAGGACATGTTGCTACCCTATTTGATGTTCGCCGTCCGTGAGGTACCCCAGGCTTCCACAGGGTTCTCTCCCTTTGAGTTATTGTACGGCAGACACCCTAGGGGTCTGTTGGACGTAGCCAAAGAGACATGGGAACAAGAGCCAACTCCACATAGGAGTATAATTCAACACGTGGCTAGTATGCAGGACCGGATCACGGCGGTCATGCCCATCGTGATAGAACATCTGTTAGATGCCCAGGCAGCCCAGAGGCGCACATATAATAAAAGAGCCAGAGTCAGGTCTTTTAACAAGGGCGATCGGGTGTTAGTACTGGTACCCACAGCCGAGAGTAAGCTCATGGCCAAGTGGCAAGGGCCATATGAGATTCGAGAAAAAGTGGGGAAGGTAAATTACAGGGTGTATCAGCCCGGAAGGAGGAAACCTGAGCAGCTTTACCATGTAAACCTGCTAAAGCCTTGGAAAGATCGAGAGTGTTTAGTTACAGACGTCACCCCGGGCATATCACCAGAGAGTTCTCTACCTTCAGCCAGGGAAGCGTCCGAGGGGGAGGTCAGGATAAGTGATGCCCTCACTAAACAGCAGCGATGGGAGGCTCGCTCGCTGGTGCAGCACAATACCGACGTGTTCTCAGAGCTACCAGGTAGGACTACGGTTATCCAACATGACATTGTCACCGAACCTGGGGTAAGGGAGCGAATAAGACCGTACTGGGTACCCGAAGCCCGGAGGCAAGCCATCACAGCTGAGGTAAAACAAATGCCTCAGTTAGGCGTCATAGAGGAATCACGGAGTGAGTGGGCTAGCCCCATCGTACTGATTCCAAAACAAGACGGATCGTTACGCTTCTGTAACGATTTTCAGAAATTGAATGAAGTGTCAAAGTTTGACCTTTATCCAATGCCCAGGGTGGATGAGCTGATAGAGAGACTGGGGCAGGCCCAGTACTTTACCACGCTCGATCTCACCAAGGGTTACTGGCAGATACCCCTCACAGATTCGGCGAAGGAAAAGACAACCTTCGTAACTCCGGAGGGTCTATACCACTATGTGGTCTTACCTTTTGGGTTACATGGGGCCCCGGCTACATTCCAGAGGTTGATGGACATAGTGCTCAAGCCTCATCAGGAGTACGCGTCCGCGTATCTAGATGATATTATCATCTTTAGCACCGACTGCCATACGCACCTATCACAGGTACAAGCTGTGCTGGATTCTCTAAGAGCCGCGGGGTTAACGGCAAACCCAAAAAAATGTGCGATAGGGCTAAAGGAAGCCCGTTATTTGGGGTATGTGATAGGCCGAGGAGCTATCAAGCCCCAAATCAATAAAGTTGAGGCCATGAAAAACTGGCCTAAACCGTCAAGTACAAAACAGGTGAGGGTGTTCCTTGGCATCCTTGGGTATTACCGCCGGTTTATACCTAATTTTGCTGGGCGAACGGCGGCCCTGACCGATCTCTTGAAAGGAAAAAAAATCGATAATGGTTCGGTGGAACCCTCAGGCAGAAGAAGCTTTTCAGTCCATGAAGTTGGCTCTGTGTGGACAGCCGGTCCTCATCAGCCCCAACTTCAAGGAAACCTTCATTGTACATACAGATGCCTTGGAGGTAGACCTAGGGGCGGTATTGTCATAAAAAGTGAATGGTGAAGAGCACACGGTCACCTACTTGAGTAGAAAACTTGTCCCGGCAGAGAAAAACTATAGCGTGGTAGAGAAGGAGTGTTTGGCTATTAAGTGGGCCTTGGAATCACTACGTTATTATTTACTCGGGCGTCAGTTCCACTTGGTGACGGACCACTCACCCTTGGTATGGATGAGGAACGCCAAGGAGAGGAATGCGCGAGTCACCAGGTGGTTCCTGTCACTGCAAAATTTCAGTTTCTCTGTAGAACATCGCCCTGGGAAGTTGCAAGCAGACGCGGATGCCCTGTCCCGGGCACCCTGTATGGTGGCAAATGTTCAACCCCACAAGTTTGAACAGAGGGGGGGGATATGTGAGGCAGTGACCGGGATCGTATACGAGGGACGTTATATATCCACCAGAATGTGTACAGAGACCTATTAAATGCATTGGAGTGCATTGCAGTCACAGACACAGCTGCGGCTGCAATGCAGGAATGAAGGTGAGCAATGACCTGGTCAGACTACCTGGCTAAGGCAGATTAACCACTTCGCGCCAGAGCCTGTTTTTGCCTTCGTGACCGGGCCAATTTTTTCAATTCTGACCACTGTCACTTTATGAGGTAATTACTCTGGAACGCTTCAACGGATCCCCCTGATTCTGAGATTGTTTTTTTGTGACATATTGTACTTCATGATAGTGGTAAAATTTCTTTGATATCACTTGCGTTTGATTGTGAAAAAATCGGAAATTTGGCGAAAATTTTGAAAATTTTGCAATTTTCAAACTTTGAATTTTAATGCCCTTAAATCAGAGAGATATATCACACAAAATAGTTAATAAATAACATTGCCCACATGTCTACTTCACATCAGCACAATTTTGGAACCAAAATTTTTTTTTGTTAGGAAGCTATAAGGGTTAAAAGTTGACCAGCGATTTCTCATTTTTACAACAAAATTTACAAAAACATTTTTTTTAGGGACCACATCTTATTTGAAGTGACTTTGAGGAGCCTTTATGACAGAAAATACCCAAAAGTGACACCATTCTAAAAACTGCACCCCTCAAGGTGCTCAAAACCACATTCAAGAAGTTTATTAACCCTTCAGGTGCTTCACAGGAATTTTTGGAATGTGGAAGAAAACAATGAACATTTAACTTTTTTTCACAAAACTGCTACTTTACCCCATATGTGGTGCAAAGCCACTGTTTGGGCGCACGGCATGGCTTGGAAGGTAAGGAGCGCCATTTGACTTTTGGAATGGAAATTTGACTGAAATGGATAGCGGATGCCATGTTGCATTTGGAGAGCCCCAGAGGTGTCTAAACAGAGGAAACCCCCAACAAGTGACCCCATTTTGGAAACTAGACCCCTCAAGGAACTTATCTAGATGTGTGGTGAGCACCTTGAACCCCCAGGGGCTTCACAGAATTTTATAATGTTGAAGTGTGAAAATAAAAAAACACATTTTTAACACAAAACTGCTACTTTAGCCTCAAATTTTTAATTTTCACAAGGGCAGCCAGAAAAAATGGACCCCAAAATGTGTTGTGCAATTTCTCCTGAGCACGCTGATACCCCATATGTGGTGCAAAGCCACTGTTTGGGCGCACGGCATGGCTTGGAAGGTAAGGAGCGCCATTTGACTTTTGGAATGGAAGTTTGACTGGAATGGATAGCGGACGCCATGTTGCATTTGGAGAGCCCCTGAGGTGCCTAAACAGAGGAAACCCACAACAAGTGACCGAATTTTACAATCTACTCCTCTGTATAAATTAATCTAGTGGTGGGAAAATAAGTAGATAGGTAAATGGTCACTAAACCCATAGATGAATTCCCACAGAGGTGTCATTTCTATAATGGGGTCACTTCAGGGGGGATTATGCTGTTCTGGCACTTTTCAGAGTACCAGAGCTAAAGAATCCCCCCTGAAGTGACCCCATTTTGGAAATGAAACCCCTCTGGGAATTCATCTATGGGTTTAGTGACCATTTTAACTCAATGGATGATTTCCAGAAACAAGCACGCAATGGAAGGTTTAGATTCTGGAGAACCCCCCCCCCGGAAATTAAGTGAGCTCTACTCGAATGTGTCATTCACTAAATGAGCCAAATGTTTGAATGACAAATTGGGATACATTTTTACAGTTTAAAAACGTGGTTCTGTGTGGAAGATTTTAAAGCAGTCAGTGACGCATAAGGCTGGCAATGATGGGCATTGTGGGCAATAGTAGCGGGTATCACGCCTCATTCCTCTCTTAGTACATACACGACATCTTTTCTGGGGGTTCCTTCTTGTTTCCGTTGCTGGAATAAGTGCAATAAAATGTCGCTCAGTGAGTCTTTTCACATCCTCAGATTCTAATGGATGAGCGGGGCTAACACTTTGAAAGACAAGATTTTCAATTACCTTTTCTTGATAATCAAGAAAAGGATCTGAATTTCCTGCTTTTTTGTACAACACAAAAGAATTGTATGTGGCCACCTGAAACAAATAAATAACCAACTTTTTATACCAGGTATAGGACTTTCTTGATACCTGGTATGGCTGTAGAACCTGGTCTGCAAGGTCCACACCCCCCATGTGTTTGTTGTAGTCAATGACTGACACAGGTTTTTGCTTCGGAGTGGTGGATCCTAGTTCTACAGTGGCCCTTGTGGCATCTGTGTGGATCGAGCTGAGGACAAAAATATCCCTCTTATCCCTATATTTCAGGGCAAGCAGCTCTCCGTTGCGTACAGCCCCTGACTGCCCCTTTTGAAACTTTTGGTTGACCAATGGTTGTGGAAACCCCTGACGGTTTTTACGGATGGTCCCACAAGCCCCGATGTTGTGTTCAACCAGACTTTTAAATAGGGGTATGCTGGTGTAATAATTGTCCACATATAGATTGTAGCCTTTTTGAAAAAATGGACTTATCAGCTCCCAAACAATTTTTCCAGATGTCCCCAGATAAGTAGGGCATCCTGGTGGGTTTAGTTGGCTATCTTTCCCCTCATATATGCGAAAAGCGGATGTGTATCCGGTTGAACTTTCGCACATTTTATAGAGCTTTATTCCAAACCTTGCCCTTTTAGATGGGATAAATTGCTTGAGGTGCAGTCTTCCTTTGAATTTTACAAGGGACTCGTCTATAGAAATATTTTGTGTTGGGGTGTAGAGGCTTAAGAATTTTTCTGACAAATTTTCAATGATGGGTCTAATTTTATATAACCTGTCATGTTCTGGGGCATTTCTGGGCAGGCATTGACTATTGTCGTTAAAATGCCAAAACCGCATGAGCATTTCATAACGGGTCCTAGGCAGAATGACTGAAAACATAGGGGTGGCTTGAACAGGGTGGTTGGACCAGTAGGATCGAATGCTCGGTTTTTTAACAAGCCCCATGGCAAATGTAAGTCCTAAAAATTTTTTTATTTCCGGGACATTAGTTGGTGTCCATAAATTTGCCCTAGCATAGTAAGATCGGGGATTCTGGCTTATGAATTGGGACGCGTATAAATTTGTTTGCACGACAATATGCTCTAGCAAGCTGTCTGTAAAAAACAAATTAAAAAAATGAATTGGTCCAAAATCTTCCACCTCCACATTTATACCAGGAATGGCGTTGAAATCAGGGCTGAATGGAGCAGCCGAATCTGAAGCCTCCCATCTGGGAAATGCTAGATCATGTGGCAACGCCCCTTGTACACTGGCGTGCGCCAATTCACTAGTAGCAGGGACAGCGCTTGTACTGGGCAGTGTTCCCTGATCTGGAGACGTTTCTCCAGTAGCGCTATTTGCCCCATTTGCTGTACTGGTCCTTGGGCTTGAGGATGGACCAGAATCACTGCTCATTTCTGGGCTCTCAGTGTCGCCGCTACTAAAGCCCTCAAAATCCACATCTCCATCTGAGATTGCGCTGTCATCAGTGTCAGAACACAGCAGGGCATACACCTCCTCTGCGGTATAAGTCTGACGGGCCATTTTATTTTTATATTTTTTGACTGGACTGAACGGACCAGACTGAAAGGACGGGACCGGACTGGACTGACCGGACTGATCTGACAGGACTGACTGACTGATGTGACAGGACTGACTGACTGATCTGACAGGACTGACTTACTGACAGATCTGACAGGACTGACTGACTGACAGATCTGACAGGACTGACTGACTGACAGATCTGACAGGACTGACTGACTGACAGATCTGACAGGACTGACTGACTGACAGATCTGACTGACTGACAGATCTGACAGGACTGACTGACTGACAGATCTGACAGGACTGACTGACTGACAGATCTGACAGGACTGACTGACTGACAGATCTGACAGGACTGACTGACAGATCTGACAGGACTGACTGACTGACAGATCTGACAGGACTGACTGACAGATCTGACAGGACTGACTGACAGGACTGACTGACTGACAGATCTGACAGGACTGACAGATCTGACTGACAGATCTGACAGGACTGACAGATCTGACTGGACTGATCTGACAGGACTGACTGACTGACAGATCTGACTGGACTGATCTGACAGGACTGACTGATCTGACAGACTCACTAACCCTAACTCTTACTTTCTTTTTTCTTTTTTTTTTTTTTTTACTTTCACAGTGGCAAGGCTGACAGCTCTTGTCACACTGTTTCTCCTCTGCTCTCTCACTGAGATCGGAGGAGAAACTGCATTTATCAGGCAGATCGCCCGGGAAAGTTTGTTGCTAAAACAAACTTCCCTGGTGATCTCTCTGATTGGCTGGTGTGACGCTGACATCATCGAGACCTGAGCCAATCAGGTCTCGATGATGTCAGAGGTCACAGCACCGGGATCCCCGCCGCTGACAGGTATGTGGGGGGTCCCGATCGCCGACCACCGGCTGTCCCTATCTTTTAAATGCCGCGATCGCTATGGATCGCGGCATCTAGAAGATAGGAACAGGTTAACATCATGGGGACCTGATCCAATCAGGTCCCCATGATGCCACATGTCAGAGCTATCGCTCTGAACCGGTACCGCAGCGCTAGCAGGACCCTGGGGGTCCTGAGCGCTGCGGGACCACCCACCGTTTTTAAACATCGGCGCTGCACAGAGCCCAGGCAGCGCCGACGTTTATGTACAGTGGGCGGTCCTGAACCGGTTAAGTAAAAACTGGCAGGGCCTTCATTTCTTGGAGGAGGTCACATGAGGCAGTGGGGCGGCCTCCTCCCTCCAACCCGGGTTTTCCAGTGGCTCTTGCCACAGGTCCTTTAAAATCCCTGCACTAAGGATTAGTGTTGCTCTGTGTTGGAACCTGCTAGGCGCATAGCAGGAAAGCTCGGCAGGATTGAGTGTGTCTGAACCACCGCCTGGGAAGCCTCTGCACCTGTCAGGATCTGAGCGGCCCGGCGCGGCCGTTGCCCACGGCAACCGTTGTTTAAAGACTTGTGTTAACCCGGCTGCGAACTGGAGGACTGTCCTGTTTACCCGTGAGTTGCTGAATAAAGCTGTTTATGTTGGACTTGCTTGGGTCACTGCCTCAGTTACTGCACGGTGTGAACACCGCCGCCTTACAGTGGGGACCATTATACTACAGACTCTGCCTATGGGGGGGGCATTATACTACAGACTCTGCCTATGGAGGAGCATTATAATACAGACTCTGCCTATGGGGGGAGGAGCATAGGAGCATTATAATACAGACTTTTCATATGGGGAGGAGCATTATACTACAGACTCTGCCTATGGGGGGGGGCATTATACTACAGACTCTGCCTATGGGGGGAGCATTATTCTACAGACTCTGTCTATGTGGGAACATTATACTACCGACTCTGCCTATGGGGGGAGCATTATACTACAGACTCTGCCTATGGGGGGGGGAATTATACTACAGACTCTGCCTATGGGGGAGCATTATACTACAGAATCAGCCTATGGGTGGAGCATTATAATACAGACTCTGCCTATGGGGGAGGAGCATTATAATACAGACTCTGCCTATGGGGGTGAGCATTATACTACAGACTCTGCCTATGGGGGAGGAGCATTATAATACAGACTCTGCCTGTGGGGGGAGCATTATACTACAGACTCTGCCTATGGGGGAGGAGCATTATAATACAAACTTTGCCTATGGGGGTGAGCATTATACTACAGACTCTGCCTATGGGGGAGCATTATACCACAGACTCTGCCTATGGGGGGAGCATTATACTACAGACTCTGCATATGGGGGGGCATTATACTACAGACTCTGCCTATGGGGGGGAGCATTATAATACAGACTTAGCCTATGGGGGGAGCTTTATACTACAGACTCTGCCTATGTGGGAGCATTATACTACAGACTCTGCCTATGAGGGGAGCATTTTACTACAGACTCTGCCTATGGGGGGGAGCATTATACTACAGACTCTGCCTATGGGGGAGGAGCATTATACTACAGACTCTGCCTATGGGGGGGAGCATTATAATACAGACTCTGCCTATGGGGGGGAGCATTATACTACAGACTCTGCCTATGGGGGGAGCATTATAATACAGACTATGCCTATGGGGGGAGCATTATACTACAGACTCTGCCTATGGGGGGAGCATAATAATACAGACTCTTGAGAAAGCCAACAATCCTCAGGCGAAACATGCGTTGAGGCTTTTCTACCACAGATTTCTGTCTTCCAGCACCCTTTGGCCCTTCCAATTTAATTCCTGAAGAATTAAATTCCTGAGGGTTCGTGGACGCGGTACATCGATGACATCTTGCTAATCTGGCAGGGGACGCAACCCCAATTGGAGGTATTCATGAAGAATCTAAATGATAATGACATTAATGTTCATATTACATATCAGTGTGACCCCAACAAGGCCGAATTCCTCAATGTTATTTTATCCAGGGACAATGATAATGCTATACAAACAAACATTTTCCGGAAACCCACTTCCACAAACACATTATTGCATGCTACCTCTTCCCATCCTAGACATATGGTGCGATCAGTGCCAGTGGGTCAATTCTTGCGCCTACGGCGATTGTGTTCTACTGATCACGAATTTGAAACACAGGCCCGTGACCTTAAGGAGCGTTTTTATGAACGCGGCTATAGTCATAGGATGGTGAAGAGGGCATTTCACAGAGCTAAACATACATCAAGGTATAATCTCCTATATGGCAAAAAGGAGAATACCAATAATCAAACTGTGAGATTCATCACCCAATTTCATACAAAAGTTCCGGCAATAAGGAGAGCATTGATAAAAGCATGGCCGGTTCTTAAGGCCAATCCTATCATTTCTAGATACATCCCTGATAAACCGGCCTTTACATTGCGTCGGGCTAAAAATCTGCACGACCACCTCGTGCGTAGTCACTATAAGGAGATACCGAGGCCAACTTTCCTTGATACTGCGATGGTGCGGTGTGGATGCAGTCCATGTGGGCGCTGTGTAGCCTGCCCCAACATTGATCGCTGCAACAATTTTTCCAATGCAGATGGCTCCGTTGTATATAATATCAAGCAGCACATATCTTGCTATACGTGTAATGTTATTTATTATGCGTCGTTTCCATGTGGCCTAATCTATATAGGTTTAACCACTAGACAATTAAAAGTTACAGTTCGGGAGCATGTATTGGGGATTGTGGCTTTGGCAGATCACGTGGACGCATCCACGCTGAAAACCATTCCGCGACACTTGAAACTACTGTATATCATCAAAGCAACCCAAGTTTACTGAGGGTTCGTGGTATTGACGGTATTGAGGTAGGGATACGTGGCGGTGCGATTTCTCAGCGACAATCTCAATTAGAGTCTAGGTGGATATGGACTTTAAATACCTTACATCCCACCGGACTTAATGAAAATATCAGTTTTGCCCCATTTCTATAGTCTGCTATGCTCTGTGTGGCCAACAATTCAATCAATAATAATTCTTTTTTTCTTTCTTTTGGGTACTTTTTATGCTTGTATATCTAATTTTTGTTTTAATTTTTAGGTTTTTACTTTTCTGTTGTCGCTCACCTGCTGTGGATAAATATGATGTAGTATAATGGGGGAGCATCATACTACAGACTCTGCCTATGGGGGGTGCATTATACTACAGACTCTGCCTATGGGTGGGAGCATTATACTACAGACTCTGCCTATGGGGGGTGCATTATACTATATGGAGGCCTATGGGAAGTCCATTATACTATATTGAGGACTATTTGGTGCATTATACTACATGTAGGCTATTTATACAGTGTGGGGATTACAGTTAGGGTCATACAGTGTGGGAGATAATGTGGGGTCTTTGCACAGTGTGGGGGCCATCATACAGAGTGGGAGATAATGTGGGGTCTTTGTACAGTGTGGGGGCCATCAAACAGTAGGAGCCATCAGTTTGGAGGCTACTAAGGGGTCAGTATACTGTGTGGGGGGTACTATACAGTGAGGGGCATTATACTATGTGTAAGAAAGGATCATACTGTATAGAGGGGAGCTGTACATGGGGGGGGGGACTCAGGACATTATTATATCTTAAGTGGGCACTTATTGTTATAGGGGAACTCAGGTTATTATGACTGTCAAAGGAGTACACAGAGGGCATTATTACTTTCTAGAGGGCAAAATGTGGGCACTGTTTTCTTGGATGCTTACACATGGCATGACTATATTCTAGAGGTTTGTTTTACCATCTAGAGGGCACACAGTAGGTGCAAAAATAGGGACACATACAGCAACAGTGGTTCAGTACTGGGGTATCAGCAGGATGGGTGGTTTGTGCAGGTTGGGAAAGATGGGGACGGTGCCTGAAATGTAAGGAGTCAAATGTGTCTTTGTTCTGATCTCGGTAGACCTGAGACTCTGAGTCCTGGCTGGAGAAGTCATCGTGTCGGTCTGGGCCAGAGGGAAAAGACGGGAAAAGTGAACAATTTAACCAGAAAGAACATCAACTGTAAGTTACAATATATAACTGTACTGTAATCTCTTATATGTTCTGCAGGACTGGTATCTATCAATATATGTCACCATGTGGCAGTAATATCAGTGCTGGTCTTTGTATAGAGATTATTTTCAGTAACAGCGTAGTCATCCCCTGAGGTTCTCCTATATCCCCTATTAGGGTGCGCCACCATAGTTGTAATCATGGTTACCTAGTTAGGGGCCCACTCAGAAGTTTTGCCGTCCCCTGAATCAAAACCCTAGCTACGCCTCTGCCGTAACTCATTTCTTTTTCCACGATCTATAGTAAAAATAACATTCCTAGAATAAACTTGAAATGGGAGCACTTTTATCACACAGACTAATAATTAAACAGGTAAAGCTCGGCTTTTACTATGGACTCGGGAATGTTTAATCAGTTCATGCTATTAACTCAGCGCTCGTCCTTGGTCGTTTGGCAGAATGTAACATCTACTACGTTCCAATGCAGACAGCGTCAGAAAACTGCATCAACAAATAACGAGCAAGTCAATAATTAAACTGGACCCTTTTATTAATTCAGAATAGTTAAAGTATAATCTAGCTGTTAGGCAACTATTATAAAATAATGATCACAATATAAAACACACAAGATCATTTTTAAAAAAGGTTTTTTTTTGCCTTGTCAAGGGCTCTGAGAAGGAGGGGAATCCTCTGAAAAGAACTCTAATTCCAACATGAGGCCAAGAAAAACATCTAGTTTTCTTTTGTGATCTCAAAGTCTACTGGCATTTATTGAAAGAATTAGAAAACCATTGGTTGCAACACGAAAAAAAAACTACCGGCTAAACGGTCAATGGTTTCATATATTTTATTGTACTTGTAAGTATTCTGACGTAGCAAAATTTGCTTGATAGTAAATAATTGCCCATGTATTTTACCAACTTTGCAGGAACTTCAGTGCAAGAATTAATATATATTATTGTACCGTGTTAGCCAGTAGATAGAAAAATATTTAGATTTGAGAGTCCTCAGTGGTTGATACCTTTTAATGGCTAACTGAAAAGATGGTAACAAATTGCAAGCTTTCGAGACTACTCAGGTCCCTTCATCAGGCATAGGTACAGACTTCGTCACATGTACCACTACGGGGGTTATCTATGGACTAATGTGCCCTTGTGAAAAAATGTATATAGGTCGGACTAAAAGAGCAATGGGCACTAGAATTAATGAACATCTGAGGAATATTAAAAATAAATACATGGGCCACCCCCTGTCCAAGCACTTTGCGGACAAACATAAAGGATCCATCAAAGGAATTAAAGTGATAGGCATACAAATAGTTCACAAACATTGGAGACAGGGTGATTTTATTAAACATATGTCAAGAAAAGAAAGCGAGTGGATCTTTAAATTAAACACCTTGAGACCATGGGGTCTTAACAGCGAAATTGAGCTATTCACTTTCAATGACTGATAGTTACCATGACAACGCCACAAACAGCGGACCGTTGCCATGACGTCATTATAGACAGGTATATAAAGGACTCCACCTACTGGGCCAGACTATCCCTGATGAAGACAGCCGTCAGCTGTCGAAACGCGTTGGAATTCACTGACCCAGCAGAGAAGGCGCCCACAGGCATCCGTCCTGAATACACGCTGCACACCACATGTCAGCGCGTCTCTCTGCCTCTCGCGCGCTTTCAATAGAACGCGCCCCCTCACCTTCTCCGCCCCTCCTCTCCTGCTCCACCTACCCGGAAGCACGCGAGTAGCGGCGGTCACCGGCCGGGACCCCGCTCTCGCTCCGGGCCCCACAACCTCTTGACATCTCCGCAGGACTACGGACCGTAAGTACCCTGGGCCACGGCCCCCACCGCTTATGACACACGCCACCACAAGGACCAAAACCACACACACTCACCTCTTTATTACCGACAGGATTCCAGGAACGCGGCCTGCCTGACTCCACACGAGTAGGGACCGTGCATGAAAACCGGACTCCGCATAACCATAGACCTTGCCCGGATATCTACTACACAGCCTGCTACCAAAGCCTTCCACCTACTTGAATATACTTACCCAGACCAGGCCTCCTGCCACATTTGCAGCCGGTCCCCTGCTGCACCACAGCATCCAGGGACAAGACCCACTGCTACTTAGCCAGTAAACTACTCAGCCAGAGCCTCCTGCTGCACCTACCACTAGGCTGAAACCTCTTGCAGAACCTCTTGAACACCTTCCCTTGATTTAGGCCTTCAGCTACAGATAAGAAGGTGACTGACCATTTCACACTTGGACCCTAAACAAGGTAAACACCTGGGCTTACTTACACTGTGGCTTATTGTTTGCATACCTCAGCTCCTAACTCTCCCTCCCCATCTATATACAGGACATCAAATATCCTTGAGTGCCACAACGCCCCCTATCACCCGGCAACCAGAAGCCTCCTGCTACATCTCTGCTCAGAGACAGATACAATCCAGAGCCTCCTGTTGCACCCCTGGATTACTGATAATTACGCACAGGTAAACATCTAGGTTTACCACATACTGTGGACTATTCCTGTATGCCTCAGTTCCTAACCCTTCCTCCATATCTATATACAGGACATTGAGTATCCTCAAGCGTTAATACGCCTACCGGCAACCAAAAAGCCCCCCTGTCACATCTCTGCAATAAAGTCAGATACAATCCAGAGCCTCCTGCTGCACCCCCCAACTGAGGGAGTGCTAACAAGCAATCTCCAAAAAGCAGAACAGCTCCTCCGAGGGTAAGTCGCTAACCCCACTATCTACCTACCCAGTGCTAACAGCATTAACCCCATATCATTAAATCTCCAGGAGCATAACAAAGCGTTTAGGACCACGCCCCACCCAAAGAATCCTGACGGACCACAGTCCTAGTGCACACCTGCACTTTGCCAATTCTGATACCTGGTGAGTAACAGCTCCACAGCCAGCTAAGCATATCCAATACTAGAGAACAATAGCCCTAACCAAACTCCTCTTCTTTCCAGGTACAAAGCCACCACAGGCATTTTACCACACCAAATTAACCGCTGGATTTAACTATTTATTACACCTTGTATATCATTAGTTTTTTTTTTTTTTTTTATCCCAAACGAAATATTGTTTACTACACTCGTCTTTTAATCCTGTATTTTATTAAGTTTTTATCGCTAGCATCCAAACAAATAAAACATTTTTTATAAAATAATAGTACTCTTCTCCTGATCTCTTTTTCACTACCGATAGCGCGATTTTTACTATAGAACAGATGATTCATCCTTGTTCTAAGTTTTTGCCCTGTCTCCCCTACATAAAGACCCCCAGCTGGACATTTGGTACATATAATTAAGTACACTACGTTAGATGTGATACAGCTGAACGTACCTGGGATCTTATAGTTCTGATGTGAATTGGGAATCTTTATCTTGTCTGTGGTCATTATAAACGGACAGGTTTTACATTTTTTCTGATTGCAAGGAAAGGTACCTGTAGCTGGTGGAGATGAGAGGGAGCTTCTGACAATGATGCTTCTTAGATTTGGGGGCTGCCTGAAACACAGAAGTGGGGGGTCTGGAAATATGGATTGTAATCGGGCATCTTTTTGTAGTAAGGGTTGTAGTTTCCGTGCAGCTCTCCTTAGCGCCTCCAGATTTGGATTGTAGGTGACTACTAGAGGCACTCGGTTGTTTTCTTGTTTGGTTTTGTAATGTAGGAGATGATTCCTTGATATTCTGGTGGCTCTTGTAATCTGGTTCTCGATTGTTCTTGGATGGTAGCCCTGTTTCAAAAAGGTCTTTCTGAGGCCATCTAGGTGTTTGTCTCTATCCATCTGGTTGGAACATTTCCGATTGTATCTGATGGTTTGGCTGTAAACAATAGAGTTTTTTTATGTGTTTTGGATGGAAACTGTCCCATTTAAGGTATGTAGGACGGTCGATTGTTTTTCGGTACAAGGATGTCTCTATTTCATTGTTCTGTAGCTTGATGATGGTGTCCAAAAAGTTAATTTCAGTACAGGAGTAGTTGAGTGTCAGGTTGATGGTGGGATGAAATCGATTAAAGTGTTCATGGAACGTCTTCAGCTGTTGCTCAGACCCCGTCCAGATGATTAAAATATTGTCAATGAAACGATAGTAGGCCAGAGGCCTGATGAGACTTGAGAACAAAAAGTCACTTTCAAGCTTGGCCATGAAAAGATTTGCGTACTGTGGAGCCATTTTACTTTCCATCGCTGTACCAGTTTCCTGTAGATATATGTTGTTATCAAATTCAAAGTAATTGTGGGAGAGGATGAATTCTGTAAGTTTGACCACAGAATCAGCAACAATTCCTGTATTTTCTATTTTTGAAAAAAAAAATGTTTTTGTGGGGGGTTGCCGTATTCAGAGAGCTATAAGTTTCGCAACCGTATATTAGCAAAGCTTAATGAAGGATTATTTTTTGCATGCCACGCTGTAGTTTTAATTGGTGCCATTTTGTGGTAAATGTGACTTTTTGATCACTTTTTATTAACTCTTTGGAAGGCAAAAAGAACAATAAACAGCAATTCTATATTTAGTTTATTTATAAAACACAGTTCGATATAATTGTCATGTTGTCTTTTTTTCTGTAAGTTGATACAATCATGCCAATATCAAATTTATATATTTTTATGTTTCACTATTTTTGATCAAGAAATTACTTTAAAAAATATATTATTATTATTTATTATTATAGCGCCATTTATTCCATGGTGCTTTGCATGTGAAAAAGGGGTATACATACAAGAACAATTACAATAATCTTGAACAAAACGTGATGGCGACTGTTACAGAAGGAGCGAGGACCCAGCCCGCGAGGACTCACAGTCTACAAGGAATGGGTGAGGATACAGTAGGTGAGGGTAGAGCTGGTCGTGCAGCGGTATGGTGGAGCGTGGCTTACTGCAGGTTGTACGCTTGTCGGAAGAGGTGGGTCTTCAGGTTCCTTTTGAAGGTTTCCACAGTAGGTGAGAGTCTGATATATTGGGGTAGGGGGGATGCACAGGAGAAATCTTATATACCATTGTGGGAAGAGGAGATAAGAGGAGAGTAGAGCAGGAGATCTTGTGAGGATCGGAGGTTGCATGCAGGTATGTATCGGGAGACTAGGTCACAGATGTATCAAGGAGACAGGTTGTGGATGGCTTTGTATGCCATGGTTCGGCTTTTGAACTGGAGTCTCTGGGCAATGGGGAGCCAGTGAAGGGATTGACAGAGAGGAGAGGCCGTGGAATAGTGGGGGGACAGGTGGATTAGTCAGGCAGCAGAGTTTAGGATAGATTGGAGGGGTGCAAGAGTGTTGGAAAGGAGGCCACAGAGCAGGAGGTTGCAGTAGTCAAGGTGGGAGATGATGAGGGCGTGCACTAGTGTTTTTGCAGATTCATGTTTGAGGAATGTGGGGATCCGGGAGATATTTTTCAGTTGGAGTCGGCAGGACGTGGAAAGGGCTTGGATATGTGGTTTGAAGGAGAGATCAGAGTCCAGGGTTACCCCAAGGCAGCGAGCTTGCAGGACTGGGGAGAGTGAACAGCCATTGACGTTGATAGATAGGTCGGGAGGGGGGATGAATGAGATGGTGGAAAGATGATGAATTCTGTTTTGTCCATGTTAAGTTTTAGAAATCTAGCAGAGAAGAAGAATGAAATAGCGGACAGACATTATGAGATTTTGGTTAGTAGGGAGGAGATATCGGGTCCAGAGAGGTAGATCTGTGTGTCATCGGCATAGAGGTAATACTGAAAGCCGTGAGACTCTATGAGCTGTCCCAAGCCAAAGGTGTAGATGGAGAAGAGCAGTAGTCCTAGGACTGAACCTTGGGGGACACCGACGGATAGGGGGCGAGATGAGGAGGTGGTGTGTGAGTGGGAGACACTGAATGTTCTGTCTGTTGTTAGGTATGAAGAGATCCAAGATAGGGCTAAGTATGCCGAGAGATGAGAGAGTCTGTAGTAAGAGGGAATGGTCCACTGTGTCGAAGGCAGATGACAGGTCTAGGAGGAGGACAGAGTAGAGTTGCATGGATTTGGCGGTTAGTAGGTCATTGGTGACTTTAGTCAGGGCACTTTCAATAAAATGATGCAGTCGGATGCCAGATTGGAGGCAGTCAAAGAGAGAGCAGGAGGAGAGGTGGGAGGACAGTTCGAAGTGGACATGTTGTTCTAGTAGTTTTGAGGCATAGGGAAGAAGTGATATGGGGCGATAGCTAGTCAGAGAGAATGGGTCAAGGGAGGGCTTTTTGAGGATGGGTGTGATCGAGGCATGTTTGAAGCATGAGGGGAAGACACCAGTTAGTGACAGGTTGAAAAGGTGGGTTAGGGTTGGGATGAAGATAGTGGTAAGGTTGGGGATGAGGTAGGACAGGATTGGGTCAAGTTCACAGGTGGTGAGGTGTGATTTGGAGAGTAAAGAGGAAGTTGATCATCGGTAATGGTGGAGAAGCTGGTTATGGATGAGGAGTATTGAGTAGGTGTGAGGAGGGTCTGGGGGGACTTTAGGCAAAAAGGTTGTCTTATGGTGTCAATCTTCTGCTTGAAGAATGAGGCAAGGTCTTTGGCTGAGATGAGAGGAGAGGGAGAAGGCACTGGGGGCGGAGGAGAGAAATGAAGGTGTTGAATAGTTGTTTGGTGTTGTGAGACAGTGAGGATATGTGAAATGAGAAGTATGTTTGTTTTTCTGTAGTGAGTGTGGACTTGAAGGTAGTGAGGGACTGTTTGAATCCGATGAAGTGCTCATTGGAGTGGGACCTTTTCCATCTACGCTCAGCAACCATGGAGGCCCATCGCAGTTCCTTGGTTAAGCTGGTGTGCCAGGGTTGCCTGTTCATTGTGCAAGCTTTAGTACGTGTGAGAGGGGGAGACCAAATTGAGAGCTGAAGTTGTTGTGGTGTTATATAATGTGGCAGCAACATCTGCGTCATGTAAGGAACTGATGTCTGCAAGAGGGAGGAGGGATTCAGAGAGTGATTGTAGGTTAAGGTGTTTGAGGTTTCTGCAAGGGTGTGCTAGTTTGTGGAGTGGGGATTGTTGCCCTGGAGAGGAGAGGGTAGAGAATGTAAGTAGGTTGTGGTCAGAAAGAGGGTGGGGTGAGTTAGAGAGGTTAGACAGGGAACAGAGGCAGGTGAAGATGAGGTCCAGAGTGTGGCCATCTTTGTGAGTGGCTGAGGAAGACCATTGAGTAAGGCCGAAGGAGGAAGTGAGGGATAGAAGCTCAGAGGCAGCTGAGAGAGAAGTGTCAATGGGGATGTTGAAGTCGCCCATAATGATAGTGGGGATGTCAGCGGAAAGGAAGTGAAGTAGCCAAGAGGTGAAATGGTCTAGGAAGGTGGTAGCTGATCCTGGGGGGTGGTAAATGACAGCCAGTTGGAGGTTGGAGGGGGAGTAGATGCGCACACAGTGCACTTCAAAAGAGGGGAGAGTAATGGAGAGTGGCAGTGGGATTTTGGTGAAGGAGCAGTTATCTGGCAGGAGAAAGCCAACTCCTCCACCATACTTGCCAATGGGGCGAGGGGTGTGGGAAAGGTGGAATCCACCATTTGAAAGTGCAGCTGGAGAGGCTGTGTCGGAGGGGGTGAGCCTGGTTTCAGTGATGCTGAGGAAGGAAAATTTGTTAGTTATGAAGAAATCATGGATGTAGGAAAGTTTGTTGCAGACGGAGCGAGCGTTCCAGAGAGCTCCTGTTAGTGGGACTGGAGAAGCGGGGGCTGGGCGGATGTGTATATATCTACAAATATTTTTTTTTGGGCCACCATATTCTTACACTCTTAACTTTTTTATTTTTCCATAGATTGAGTTGTATGGAGGCTTTTTATTGCAGGACAAGCTGTAGTTTTTACTGGTATCATTTGTGGGTGAATACCACTTTTTGATCACTTTTTATTTCTTTTTTTTGGTAGTAGGCATGAACAAAAAATATTAAATCTAGAATTGTTTTTTAATTTTATTTTTTGCAGAGTTTACTGTGCATTATACTTACCATGTAAATTATACTCTAGGGGTTGATAAGATTGCATTGATACCCAATTTACGGTATACCTTTTTTTCTGTGTTTCTATTTTTTGTCAAAAGACAAAATCCTTATTTAAAAAAAAATGCTTTATTATTGTCATATTATAAAACCCTCAGTTTTTAATTTTTCTATCTCCAGGACCATATGAAGGCTTATTTTTTGCAAAACGAGACATAGGGTTTTTTTGTACGATTTTGGAATACGTATGACTTTTTGATCACTTTTTATTTCATTACTTTTAAGCCAAGATTAACAAAATAGCAATTATGGCATAATTTTTCGTACTTTTTCTTTTAACAGCATTTACCATACGAATAGAAAAATCACATAGTTTTATAATACAGGTCATTATGAACGAGGCAATGCCAAATATGTGTCATTTTTGTGGGGGTTCTTTTTTTAATACATAAACCATTTTTTATTATTAAAACTAATTATTGTGTTTTTTTTCATTTTTTTTATTTTTATAACACTTAAAAAAACATTTATTTTTTCCTTTTTACGGAACTTTATTGTCCCCCAAGAAAACTTGGACATGTGACCCTTTGATTGCATTGACCAGTACAACCCCTACGTACGAGACAGACCACTGCCCCACCCCCATAACCTTCTTCCTCACCATCACTGAAGGAGAATTTTCTCATCTCCTCTCCAAATCCTACTTCACCACTTGTGCACTTAACCCCATGCCATCCCACGTCAATTCCAACCTCACCACCATGATTGTCCCAGCCCTAACCCATCTCTTCAACCTATTGTTAACTTCTGGTACCTTCCCTTCTGCTTTCAAACACGCCATAATCACACCTATCCTGAAGAAACCATCCCTAAACCCGACCTCTACGGCCAGCTTTCCTCCCACCTTGCATCTAACTCACTCTTTCACAACCTGCAGTCTAGCTTCTGTTCCCACCATTCCACCAAAATAGTCCTGACCACAATTACTAACGACTTACTTACCGCCAAAGTTAACAGACAATTCTCTATACTTCTCCTTCTAGACCTGTCCTCTGCCTTTGACACTGTCGACCACTCCCTCTTACAATAAATCCTCTCTTAGCTTGGTGCCAAGTACCTTTCCCGGATCTCGTTTTACCTTTCTAACCGCACATTTAGTGTCTCCTATTCCAATGTTACCTCCTTACCTCGCCCTCTCTCTGTTGGTGTCCCTCAAGGCTCTGTTCTGGGATCCCTACTTTTCTCAATCTATACCTTTGGCCTAGGACAGCTCATAAAGTCTCATGACTTCCAGTACCACTTATACACTGATGACACTCAGATCTACCTCATTGGCTCAGATGTCACCTCTCTGTTGTCCAGAATCAGAGAGTGTTTATCAGCCATATCCTTCTTCTCCTCTCGCTTCCTGAAACTCAACGTGAACAAAACAGAACTCATCATCTTTCTTCCATCTTGCCTATCCCCCCTACCCGATCTATCACAATTAATGACTGCACCCTTTCCGCAGTACCAGAGGTCTGCTGCCTCAGAGTTACCCTCGATTCTGCCATGTTCTTCAAACTGCACACCCAAGCTCTTGCCACCTCCAACACAAAAATATTTCCAGAATCAGTCCTTTCCTTAACCCTGAATCTACTAAAATGTTAGCATATGCCCTCATCATCTCCCGCCTTGACTAAAGCAATATCTGGCCTCCCTGCTATCACTCTTGCACCTCTCCAGTCCATCATTAACTCTGCTGCCAGAATAATCAACCTCTCTCCACGCTACTCCTCTGCTTCTCCCCTCTGAAAATCTCTTCTTTAGCTCCCAATTCTCTAGCGTATCCAGTTCAAACTGCTAACACTGACCTACAAAGCCATCCATAATCTGTCTCCTCTGTATATCTGCAAACTAATTTCCCAATACCGTCTAACACGCAACCTCTGGTCCTCCAAAAACCTCCTTCTATCTTCCACACTCATACATTCCTCACCTAATCACCTCCAAGACTTCTGAGTATCCCCCATTCTATGGAATTCTGTGCCCCAACACATCTGACTATCTGCCACAATTAGAACCTTCAGACGAAACGTGAAAACCCATCTCTTCAGGAAGGCTTTCAGCCTGCTGTGACCCCCTGTAACCTCACCACCGCCAAAGCTGCTGCAGCCCCCTACCCTACTGTAGACTGTGAACCCACAAGGGCAGGGACCTCTCCTACTTGTACCAGTCTGTCATTGTTAGCTTGTTCACCGTGTTTTATATTTGTAACCCCTTCTCATGTACAGCCCCATGGAATCAATGGTGCTTTAAAAATAAATAATAATATATAAACATAATATATAAATAATAATAATACATTGCAGTATGTACATTGTGTGCACAATTATTAGACAAATTAGTATTTTGACCATTTTTATAAACTTGAATGAATATTGGATGAAGCAGATCTGGTGATGTGTATTTGTGTACTGAGGGAGGGTGCGGCCTAAGGATACAACACCCTTTTTCATGGTGTGCAGAATTATTAGGCAGCTTATTCTCCTCAGGCAAAATGGGCCGAAAAAAAGAGAATTACCTGACTCTGAAAAGTCAAAAATTGTTACAAGTTTTACATAGGGATGCAGCACTCTAGAAATTGATAAAGATATTGGGGCGATCACAGAACCATCAAAAGTTTTGTTGCAAATAATAAACAGGGTAGGCAAAAACATATTGAAGAAAAAAAATCAACATTAACTGCCAAAGATTTGAGAAGAATGAAACGTGAAGCGACCAGGAAGCCATCATCCACCAGTGCTGTCATATTCCAGAACTGCAGCCTCCCTGAAGGCCCAGAAGTACAAGGTGTTCAGTGCTCAGAGACATGGCCGAGGTAAGGAGGCTGAAACCCAACAACCACTGAAGAAGACACAGAAGTACAAGGTGTTCAGTGCTCAGAGACATGGCTGAGGTAAGGAGGCTGAAACCCAACAACCACTGAACAAGACACAGAAGTACAAGGTGTACAGTGCTCAGAGACATGGCCAAGGTAAGGAGGCTGAAACCCAACAACCACTGAAGAAGACACAGAAGTACAAGGTGTTCAGTGCTCAGAGACATGGCTGAGGTAAGGAGGCTGAAACCCAACAACCACTGAACAAGACACAGAAGTACAAGGTGTACAGTGCTCAGAGACAGGGCCAAGGTAAGGAGGCTGAAACACGACAAGCACTGAACAAGACACAGAAGTACAAGGTGTTCAGTGCTCAGAGACATGGCCGAGGTAAGGAGGCTGAAACACGACAAGCACTGAACAAGACACAGAAGTACAAGGTGTTCAGTGCTCAGAGACATGGCTGAGGTAAGGAAGGAGGAAACCCAACAACCACTGAGCAAGACACAGAAGTACAAGGTGTTCAGTGCTCAGAGACATGGCCGAGGTAAGGAGGCTGAAACCCAACAACCACTGAAGAAGACACAGAAGTACAAGGTGTTCAGTGCTCAGAGACATGGCTGAGGTAAGGAGGCTGAAACCCAACAACCACTGAACAAGACACAGAAGTACAAGGTGTACAGTGCTCAGAGACATGGCCAAGGTAAGGAGGCTGAAACCCAACAACCACTGAAGAAGACACAGAAGTACAAGGTGTTCAGTGCTCAGAGACATGGCTGAGGTAAGGAGGCTGAAACCCAACAACCACTGAACAAGACACAGAAGTACAAGGTGTACAGTGCTCAGAGACAGGGCCAAGGTAAGGAGGCTGAAACACGACAAGCACTGAACAAGACACAGAAGTACAAGGTGTTCAGTGCTCAGAGACATGGCCGAGGTAAGGAGGCTGAAACACGACAAGCACTGAACAAGACACAGAAGTACAAGGTGTTCAGTGCTCAGAGACATGGCTGAGGTAAGGAAGGAGGAAACCCAACAACCACTGAGCAAGACACAGAAGTACAAGGTGTTCAGTGCTCAGAGACATGGCCAAGGTAAGGAGGCTGAAACCCGACCACCACTGGACAAGACACAGAAGTACAAGGTGTTCAGCGCTCAGAGACAGGGCCAAGGTAAGGAGGCTGAAACCCGACCACCACTGGACAAGACACAGAAGTACAAGGTGTTCAGCGCTCAGAGACATGGCTGAGGTAAGGAAGGAGGAAACCCGATCACCACTGAGCAAGACACAGAAGTACAAGGTGTTCAGTGCTCAGAGACATGGCCGAGGTAAGGAGGCTGAAACACGACAAGCACTGAACAAGACACAGAAGTACAAGGTGTTCAGCGCTCAGAGACAGGGCCAAGGTAAGGAGGCTGAAACCCGACCACCACTGAAGAAGACAGAGAAGTACAAGGTGTTCAGTGCTCAGAGGCAGGGCCAAGGTAAGGAGGCTGAAACACGACAAGCACTGAACAAGACAGAGAAGTTTTAACCTCTTTATTAATGACCTTGTGGATGGGATTGAGAGTAAAGTGTCAGTCTTTGCTGATGACACCAAACTATGTAGGATATTAAAATCTGATCTTGATGATATAATATTACAAAATGATCTGGATAAGATGACTGAATGGGCAAAGACTTGGCAGAAGAGGTTTAATGTTGATAAATGCGGTTGAAATAATATAATAATATAATAAATATGTGTGGTCAGTACAAAGGACTAGCACATGACTTATTCCTTCCAAAGACCATAATAAGGACAGGGGGCACTCATTACAGGTGGAAGTAAGGCAATTCCGGCACCTAAACAGGAAAGGGTTCTTTACAGTCAGAGCAGTCAGACTGTGGAATGCCCTAGCACAAGAGGTAGTGATGGCAGACACTATAACAGATTTCAAAAAAGGACTGGGTGATTTCCTCAATATTAATAACATTGTGGGATATAAATAATCTAGTGATAGAGAATGTATAACTGGTGGAGAAAGGTTGAACTTGATGGACCTTGGTCTTTTTTAAACCTACATAATTATCTAAGGGTTTATTGTTTCCTTTGTTTAATGTTCTCTAAAGACATATCATAGATATAAAATATAATCAATCTGTAACCAATCCTCCGAATGTAACAAAGTTTGATTCTACTATTATTATGTAGCAAGATTGGGAAATTAATAATCTTCTGTGAATTTTACCAAAGAGGATGATATTCAGTTCCAAAAAAAACAACCATTGAGCCGGAGGCTTTATACATGAATGCTGGTGATCACGTACGATATAAAAGTGGTTAGGTAACAATGATTTGTCTGTAAGCACAGACCTTCATCTTATTGAAATTTGTAATGAAAGTGGTATACGGGTTGGAAACTGCAACTTATATCTTTTATGCCCCATTCAAAGAATTTGATGAGGCATACAGTCTCCAAGCCCCTTTTTACTTTCACAGTGCTGGAGTAGGGGGTCACGCCAATTGAGAAGTTCCTGCAATTTATGTAGTTGTGCAGGAGAGATAAGAAGATGGCCATGTGATTTCCAGCTCTCTCCTAGCCCCCCCCCCCCCCCCCCCCCGGAGAGCTCATTTACCTAAAAAGTATCTTAATACATTTACATGAGTATATCCAATCATTGAACTTTAAAATCATCTTCACTAATACAGATATATCTCCACTTTGCGTATGCTTGTCCATCATTTTAGTTCTGGAGATTTAATTAGTTGGTCAAAGCATGGCCTTGACATTGCATGAAATGGACCCCTCGCAGTTCTCTCCCAGACTCCTTACCTTAAAGGGGTTGTCCAGTGCTATTGATAATGCCCCAATGTATTTTTATGGTGAAAAGAAGTATCTTTGTAAATACCTTGCGCTATAGCTGGCCGCTCACAGGCATCACATGACCCCCCGCTGATGTCACGTCAAGTGAGGCGTGACATCAGTGATGTGGTCCCCGCGGTGGCTGCTGGATTGTGGGTGGGGTTACCCCGCGCGTCACACCCAGAATCCACCACACGCTTTCCCAATGAATGGGGAGAGGGAGAGCATGCGAGCATGCGGTGGATGCTGGGTGTGACGCGTGGGGTAACCCCGTCCACAGCATGGCATCCACTGTGGAACGCAAAAGTGAGTCACGCCCGGCTGCAGCCAGAACTTGACGTGACATCAGTGGATGTCACAGCCGGCTGCAGCCGGGGATCACGTGATGCCTGTGAGCGGCCAGTGATAGCGCCGCTCACAGGCAAGAACAGCAGCGCAAGGTATTTACAAAGAAACTTATTTTAACCACAAAAATACATTGGGGCATTATCAATAGTACTGGACAACCCCTTTAAGACATTCCATCTTAAAGGAACTCTTCACAGACACAGCTGCAGGCAGTGTAAAGCCCCCTGTACACATTAGACTAATATCGGCCAAACCCGCCTATATCAAAGTGTTTGGCTGACAGTCTAATGTGTATGAGAACCCCGGATGTGGTTGTTGGGGGGAGTTAAAAATCCTGCATGTCTCAATATGGACTGCCAACATTTTTGTTCTCCAGGAGATAAATCATTGCCAGCCATGTCTGGTGGCGGCTCTCTCATATAGAACATAGGAGCACTCTGTAGAGCAAGCGCTCCTGGTTATAGCAGAGATAGCTGCACAACTGACCCAACTATCGTTTAGCCGACAGCCATCTAATGTGTATGACGGGATTAAAACAAGCAAGTGATATTATGTTTAAAGAGGTTGTCTATTACTAGGTCATCAATGTCTGATTGGCCGGGCTCTGACTCCCGGCACCCCCGCCAATCAGCTATTACCGGTGTCAGCACCCACCGGCCAGAAGTACTCACTTGCGGAGCTGGCAGTCTACTTGTAGGAGCTGCCGCAGAGTTCTGCACATCCACCTCCCATTCAAATCAATAGGAGGCAGATATGCAGTACTGTGCAGCAGCCCCTACCAGGGGCGTACATAGAAATCATGGGGCCCCATAGCAAAAGTTCTAATTGGGCCCTCCCATCAAAAAAATTTTAAAAAATTAAATAATTGTCAGGGGCACAAGAGCATATCTCACAACTTTCCAGCCTTTGCATAGTAATTTTCCATCTGCTGAAGTCCTAGATTCCTCTTTCATTGCCTCCATAAAGTATGATGCCAACAAAAGTGCCCCCCCCAAACACAGTGATACCCTCATGGTGAATTCCTCTACATTAGCCTCCACATGCACAATATAATGACCCTACTGAACCCCACCTCAACTCCAAAGACAAAGTATGGTAACCCCAACACAGTATGATCCCCCAGCTGTGACCCCCCCCCACAGCTCTCTATGCATTATAATATGCCTACATACAGTATAATGGCCCCACACTGTATAATGGCCCACACTAGCCCTCCGAACAGTATGATGGACCCCACACAAACCTTTACACTGTATAATTGCATGCAAAAAGTATAATATGCTCCCCATGGACACTCTCCATGGTCCTCCACACTGTATAATGCACTCCCTATGGTCCTCCATAGAATATAATACACTCTCCATGGTCCTCCATAGAGTATAATATGCTCCCAATGGTTCTCAACAGACTATAATACACTCCCAGTGGTCATCCACAGAGTATAATATGCTTCCCATGGTCCTCCACAGAATATAATACACTTCCAATAGTTCTCCACAGAATATAATACGCTCCCAATGGTTCTCTACAGCGTATAATATGCTCCCCATGGTCCTCCACAGAATATAATATGCTCCCAATGGTTCTCCACAGAGTATAATATGCTCCCAATGGTTCTCCACAGAGTATAATATGCTCCCCATGGTTCACCACAGAGTATAATACGCTCCCCATGGTTCACCACAGAGTATAATACGCTCCCCATGGTTCACCACAGAGTATAATACGCTCCCCATGGTTCACCACAGAGTATAATATGCGCCCCATGGTCCTCCATAGGGTAATATGCAGCCCACCATAGGGTAAAATGCAGCCTCCATAGGGTAAAATACACCCACCATAGAGTATAATGCAGCCACAGTCCTCCAGCATTATGGCCACCACGTACTTACTGATTTAAAAAAAAAATACAATACTCACCGTTCCTCGTTCCCCCGCTGCTTCAGTCTCTGCAGCGCATCTCAGCAGTTCCATTATCCTGCACAGCGTGGAGTGTGATGAAGTGACGTCATCGCGCCCGCTGCATCAGATGCAGAGGGGGAATGATGGGAGAGGGAGGGTCACACACCAAGCCCCCCGACTCACGGGCCCCACAGAAGTAGTGTGGCCTGCCGCCACCGGCGGTACGCCACTGGCCCCTACAAGTAGACGGCCAGCTAAGCAAGTAAGTACTTCCGGCCACCGCCAATACCAATAACAGCTGATCAACGGGGGTGCCGGACCCTGGACAATCAGACATTGATGACCTATCCTAAGGATAGGCCATCAATGTAAAAGTAGTGGACAACCTCTTTAACACCTTCTTTACTCCATCAACGTCCTTATCCTTGTCTAAAAACATAAAGCATCACAGCCTAACTCTAGCATTTGACAAAATCAAGTTATTAGTCCCTCACTTCCTTTAAAATACAGTATATATATATATAGTGTGAAAGTATTAAAAATATATTACTATATGTTAGGTATCCCCATAAACATATTGAACAGCATAAAAATGTTAAGATGTCTGTTAGATCTCATAGATTATAAGCTTGCGAGCAGGGTCCTCACTCCTCATGGTATCTGTTGATTTATGTGATTATTGTTATGCTGTAATGTCTTTTATTGTCTGTACAAGTCCCCTCTAAAATGTAAAGTGCTGCGGAATATGTTGGCGCTATAGAAATAAAAATTATTGTTATTATTATACAGTGCAGTGAAAGCAGTAAAAATCAAACCCAAAAAGCAATGGCAGCTTTGCATTAAATTGCTGCCATCCTCTTCCACCCCCACCAAAAAAAAAATGAATCAAAGTTTTCCACTACATCACATACTGGGTGGGACACTAAAAACAGGACTTTTTCTGCAAGGAACGGTACTCTCATGCTGGTGATCAGCTTACTTGGCACAGAATTGATCACAGATGGATATTTTTATGGCCGTGTTCCAATTTTCATCAAGGAATATTGGTCCCACATTCTGTGTTTTCCCAGAGATTGACACCAAACTCTGATTTTTGGATCATGAAGTGGCTGTTCTACCTTATGCAAATTTTCTCTTTACCGGTACTTATTGTTCTGCAAATGAGCACAAATTTTTAATTAGAGCCACGCTCCATTGGATACATTGTATTGCAATAGGTCCTGTATGTGATTAATTTCTCAAGTCTTTTCATAATCTTCTCCTGGATGTCTGCAACAACAATGGGAATCTAAACACAAGGCTGTCTATAATTTTGTCATGCCTTTTCCAAACTATGTAAACTGCTTGTTCCTGGAATAGGAAGTGTTCCAGCAAAACAGTCTTGTGTTTCTTTCTCAAGAAAAAAAAAAGAGTTCTCTCTAGCATTCTCCTGGGTAAACACTCAGAAGGGGCAATAACATCAACTATAAGGACAAGATGGATATCCATATATTGAGCGCAAAACATGGTAACATCAGCACATGGTCTTTGAACGAGCGACTAGTAAAGTAGCTCCTAAGCCAGACTGCATCCTAGATTTTAGTAGGCACATAGGAGAGGTTGGTCTCTCGCATCAAGTCTTGAAGCCGTATAGTGCCTTATTGTAAAAAAAGGTACTACAAAAACCTTGGCATCCACATCGTACTTCCTGGAGAATGTTCACCACTTGGCTGGATGTAGAAAATGTTTTTTTTCTTCACCATGGAAAAGATTCTGCGCTCATCCATCACTGTGATCTTCCATGGACGTCCAGGCCTTTTAAGGTTGCCAAGCTCATCAATGCGCTCTTTTTTTGCAGAATGTACCAAACTGTTGATTTGGACAATCCTAACATTTTTGCTATCTGTCTGATGGATTTCTTTTTTTTTTTTAAGCCTAAAGATGATCTGTTTCTCTTCCATTGAGAGTTACTTTGACCGCATGTTGTGGGTTCACAGCAACAGATTCCAAATGCAAATGCCAAACCTCAAATCATCTCCAGACCTTTTACCTGCTTAATTTATAATGTATTAATGAGGGAATAGCCCTGGCAGCCCATTAAAGAACTTTTGAGATATCTGTTACTTTTGGTCCCTTTACAAAGAGGCTGCTACATATTAATGAGCTGTAATTCCAAAACCCTTTCTCCAATTAGGATGTGAATACCTTCAAATTAAAGCTGAGAGTCTGCACTTTAAGCCCATGTTGATTATATAACTGTATCTTGAATATGTTTTGGTAAGCAGCTAAAATGCCAAAACTTGTGTCACTGTGGAAATACACACTTGGTCAAAATTGTTGGTACCCCTCGTTTAATGAAAGAAAAACCCACAATGGTCACAGAAATAGCTTGAATCTGACAAAAGTAATAATAAATGAAAAATCTCTGGAAATGAAGAAATGAAAGTCAGACATTGCTTTTCAACCCTGCTTCTACAGAAATGTAAAAAAAATTAAACTCATGAAATAGGCCTGGACAGAAATGAAGGTACCCCAGAAAATAACGTGACAAAAGGGACATGTTAAATCAAGTTGTGTCCACTAATTAGCATAACAGGTGTCTACAATCTTGTAATCAGTCAGTGGGCCTGTATATAGGGCTACAGATACTCACTGTGCTGTTTGGTGACATGGTGTGTACCACACTCAACATGGACCAGAGGAAGCAAAGGAAAGAGTTGTCTCAGGAGATTAGAAAGAAAATTCTAGACAAGCAGGTTAAAGGTAAAGGTTATAAGACCATGTCCAAGCAGCTTGATGTTCCTGTGACTACAGTTGCACATATTATTCAGAAATTTAAGATCCATGGGACTGTAGCCAACCTCCCTGGACGTGGCCGCAGGACGAAAATTGATGACAAATCAAAGAGACGGATAATATGAATGGTAACAAAAGAGCCTAGGATAACTTCTAAAGAGATTAAAGGTGTACTTCAAGCTCAAGGAACATCAGTGTCAGATCGCACAATCCGTCGTTGTTTGATCCAAAGTGGACTTCATGGGAGACGACCAAGGAGAACACCATTGTTGAAAAAAAATCATAAAAAAGCCAGACTGGAATTTGCCAAACTACATGTTGACAAGCCACAAAGCTTCCGGGAGAATGTCCTATGGACAGATGAGACAAAAAATGAAGTTTTTTGGCAAGGCACATCGGCTCTATGTTCACAGATGGAAAAATGAAGCATATCAAGAAAAGAACACTGTCCCTACTGTGAAACATGGAGGAGGCTCTGTTATTTTCTGGGGCTGCTTTGCTGCATCTGGCACAGGATGTCTTGAATCTGTGCAGGGTACAATGAAATATCAAGACTTTCAAGGGATTCTAGAGAAAAATGTGCTGCCCAGTGTCAGAAAGCTTGGTCTCAGTCGCAGGTCATGGCTCTTGCAACAGGATAATGACCCAAAACTCACAACTACAAACACCCAAGAATGGCTAAGAGGAAAGCATTGGACTATTCTGAAGTGGCCTTCTATGAGCCCTGACCTAAATCCTATTGAGCATCTTTGGAAAGAGCTGAAACATGGAAAAGGCAACCTTCAAACACGAGACAACTGGAGCAGTTTGCTCATGAGGAGTGGGCCAAAATACCTGTCGAGAGGTGCAGAAGTCTCATTGACAGTTACAGGAATCGTTTGATTGCAGTGATTGCCTCAAAAGGTTGTTCAACAAAATATTAAGTTAAGGGTACCATCATTTCTGTCCAGGCCTATTTCATGAGTTTAATTTTTCTTAAATTTCTGTGGAAGCAGGGTTGAAAAGCAATGACTGACTTTCATTTGTTCATTTTCATAGATTTTTAATTTATTATTACTTTTGTCAGATTCAAGTTATTTCTTTGACCGTTGTGGGTTTTTCTTTCATTAAACAAGGGATACCAACAGTTTTGAGCACGTGTGTACAGTATTTCTGGACTTAACTATATATGCAATTCCAATGATGTGAAGGGCAGGTGATAATATTCTTTGAGCTAAAAACATAGCTAATAGTCACTTTACCCTTCACTGTCGATATTTATTGATTTGTATTTGTAAAGTTTGTTTGTCAAAAACAATTAATATTTCATGTACTGGATTTCTATATCTCTGAAGAAACATGCCATGCAATCAAAGCAAATGGAACGTAAAGCTTTTTTTTATGATGATGGGTGTAGGCTCAATTATTGTCATTACTGAAATTTGACCTTGCATTGAACGGAATGGTATTCTGAGCCCAGCTTTCTCCGTGGATAGCCACACCTAGAGCTTTATACAAATAATGATTATCTTTTTGGCAGGGAACATGCAGCACCCACCTCACTTGCTAAGCTTTACCCTGCCCAAAAAAATGCAAGCCAGCTCTTTCCATTGTGCCAGCTGAATGATGTGAAAAATTTTACTGTTCAGTCTCAGGAAAAGGTCGTTTCGGGTGATTTTTATGATAGTGGTATTTGTTCACATGCAGGATATCTATAAATGTTGCAGCTGCAGGATCTATCTGTGTCTGTGAGTCTGCATGCTGTGAGAGGGGAGTGGGGGTAACAGAAGAAGGACGCTTGATTAGAGATGAGCAGATCTGCCGAGAAGCAAATTTGCCTACTCGCATGGATTTTACAGTAAAATTTAATTATGCCTTACGAATTGAAAGCTCCTTATTATTTTCTAAAATCTGGAGAAATAATAAATGAAGGATATATAAAAAAAATTATACTCACTTATCCCGCTGTTTCCGTAGCATGTCATCCGGTCCTCTGTAGGCTCTTATTTTTGCTTTCCCTAGTTGTACGTATTTTATTTGACCTTATTCACTCTGGGCTGAGACTTCCGGCTTGACTAGGCCTCTGATGTCACTATACGCTGTTCCGTTGTAAGGAAGTGGAGGTGCTGCCCACACCCCCTTGAAGGGATATGTGTTGTGATATAATGCATTGTACTGTTTTAAATAATATTTTGTCTGTTTAGTAATTTGCATGCACTTAGTTGGGAATAGAGTTAATAGTTGGGACCAGCCCAGGATGGGAGGGGCTCTGTGGTAAGACAGAAGACGACTTCCTGATAGTGAGCTAGTGAGAGTCAAGTATTCAGCGCTACACCTCGACCCATGTTGCACTCCCAGGGGAAGACAAAGTCTCCCATAATCGTTTGCTGGATTGTCATGAGATGCAAAAGTATGGAAAGCAAGAGAAATGAAGTGTTATTAAATGCAACTGAAACGTTCCCATGCCTACTTAAAGCAGGAGAAACCTTTGTGAAGAAACATGCCTTTTATCTGATGTACATAGTTCTTATCAAATTCATGTTCAGTAAAAATAAGTTTAATGTTGGAATTTGGTCTCTCTCAATTTGTTCCCTAACATCTGGTCCTGGCCTGCCCTATCTAGCGGCACTATGCAAGGGCCTATCGCCCAGCTAGCATGGGCACACACAGCCATGACCTGCTTTTTCATTTAGTGTGCTGAGGTGTGCAAAATGAGTACCTCGCCCACGGCTGCCACCTCCCACCGTGTTACACCGCCATGGTGTACATTTTGAAGTCAAGACATAACATCGTGAAGCAGCGGCCTAGTCACCATCAGACATCAGAGGAGTGGTAAAGCCATAATTCCTGTCCCAGTGTGAAGAAGGTCGAAGAAGATGGGAAGGTGAAAAGAAGAGGAGTGGAGGACTGGACAATGGGCAGCGGGGGTGGCAGGTGATCGGTGAGGTGAGTATTATTAATGGGTTTTTTTAGCCTTTTGCCAGCCTTCTACAGTTCAGCAAAATGGTGGCTACAGCTAACTGCCTTGTTACTGAATTTGCACAGAATTTATTGAAGAAATCAGTATTCTGGAGAATTTAAATTTTTGTAAAATTTAAGCAGAATTCAGTTCCATTGGAATAAATTCACCTATCTCTTTTAGGCTAATATACTCCTGATGAAGGCTGTATAGCCAAAATGCGTTGTGTTTATGATTTTCTTAAAAAAAAATCTTTACATTTTTTATGTGTTCATGTGATAAAATCTATGCCAGAGGTTTTTTTTACAATAAAAGGGAGTTTTACGCCTCTTGATCCTCATTTCCATAAAGTGGAAGTGCCTTTGGCTTGGTTTACATTTTTTTCTGCTGCATTTTAGGCTGATTTGAGTTCAGACAGCTGCTGAATTTATCACATCAATCTTGTCCACAAACTATAGACATGACCAGCTTCGACTGCAGCACCGTGTGCCCGTCTGCATGGGGAACGAGTGCAGAAGCTGCCTGCTATTTATATGCACTAGATTGGTCTGTTAATCAGACCAGAGTAGAGCATGCTGCAGTTTTTTTTTTTAACACAGACCCTTGTGAAAAAGCACATTGCATCTGTGTGCTGTCCATTCTTCATACATACTGAGGATACATTTGTGTGAATGTACTATTAGACTGGGTGACAAAATTTTGACAATTATTTTCCATAGAAAAACTGCCAGTAAAAAATCTGGTGCATCTTACTGCTCCACAAAGTATCTAGCAAGAAGCTACATTCAGGACACAACGGACCTATTGAATAAACTAGCAGCAATAGGTCCTCTACCAGAAAGAACCATCCTGCCCACCATGGATGTGACTCTGTGGTGAAACTTACAAAATGAATCCTCATCCACAATTACTTTGAATTTGATAACAACATATATCTACAGGAGACTGGTACAGCAATGGGAAGTAAAATGGCTCCACACTACGCAAATCTTTTCATGGCCAAGCTTGAAAGTGACTTTTTGTCCTTATGTCCCATCAGGTCTCTGGCCCGCTACCATTACATTGACGATATTTTAATCATCTGGACGGACTCGGAGCTACAGTTGAAGACGTTCCATCAACACTTTAATCAATTTCATCCCACCATCAACCTGACACTCAACTACTCCTGTACTGAAATTAATTTTTTGGACACCATCATTAAGCTACAAAACAATGAAACTGAGACGCCCCTGTACCAGAAACCGATTGACCGTCCAACATACCTGGGACACTTTTCATCCAAAACACATAAAAAACTCTACTGTCTACAGCTAAAGCCATCAGATACAATCGGATATGTTCCAACCTTAGAGAAGACAAACACCTTGGTGGCCTCAGAAAGACATTTTTTGAATCAGGGCTACCATCCAATAACAACTGAAAACCAGATTACAAGAGCAACCAGAATATCAAGGAATCATCTCCTACATTACAAAACTAAACAAGAAAGCAACCGGGTGCCTCTAGTAGTCACCTACAATCCGAGTCTGGAGGTGCTAAGGGGAGCTGCACAGAAACTACAACCTTTACTACATTTCTGTTTTTTTTCAGTCAAGATGGGGTGCAGAGTGTACTTAAATGATAAAAAAAAAATGAACCTTTTAGAATTTACCAAATGGCTGCAATGAAACAAAGAGTGAAAAATTTAAAGGGGTCTGAATACTTTTCGTACCCACTGTAAATATGTGACTTTTCAGATTTTGTGTTATTCTATGCCTGATGAAGAGACCTGAGTAGTCTTGAAAGCTTGCAATTTGTTACCATCTTTTCAGTTAGCCATTAAAAGGTATCAACCACTGAGGACTCTCAAATTAAATATTTTCTAGCAAGACGCCAACATCTTTTTGGTACAAAAGATTTATAAATGTGTCTAAAATTGTTTGCACCAGAATTCAACTAACTCAATTCAATTAACTCAGAACTAACTTACAACTAACAGAATTTTGATGCAACAGTGATAATAAACCTGCCATATTCACTACCATGTAGATTGCTTCACGATGCAACTGTATCACATATGGGTACATACATTTCTTGCGTACAGATGAGTTTACTGGGAATAACCCTCTAACATAGTGAAAGCTTAGTAGAAGACAGCCCCATTTGAAAGTGACTTTAAAGGAAATCAATTGCCTTTATGGAAGGAAATGTCCCATGTTTGCAATGGTAACAACAATTGTGTTTAGTATAAATCAATTTGTTTTCACTCTCTTTTGTGACAAAATGGATGCAGTAACAAATTAATTGATTAAGGACATTTTATGGGCTTGAAACGTATAGGCCAAGTGTTTCTTTTTCTGTCCGATTTTAGAGTGATATATTAAGGAAGACCTTTTAACAGTTTCTATTCGCGGATGCTGCAGCTACTTACCTTTTGCTACATTCATTACTTGAAAGCCTTGTCCGAGCACCGCACCCGACAAGCTATTATTTTTACATTGAACTGGTGAGCTGTTGAATGTCTTTTTATGTAAGTAACAAAACAATGCCAATATCTCTGTGAGTGAAACAAAATAGCTGACAATCATTGTCACCGTGACGTTACTGTAAGGGCCCACAAACACGTTAGAGGAGAGTCCTCTAAACTCCCCAATATCTGATCTGGGCACCTCACAATTTGCCACCAATTGATGATATCGGGGAAGAGAAAGAATGAAAGGCAGTTGGAATATCAACTCTTGATCCTAATTTGTTTTCAGGGAAGACAAGCCGCTGCCAGAGGTGTCTTACTGCGGCTTCTCCTCTCCGCCCACTAAAAACACATTAACGCTTGGCCAAGTGAAGAGTTCTTGTGTATTTAGGAGTCAGGAGAGATACTGTAGACGTCTATCAGTTCAGCCAACAGCTATCTCATGTGAACGTAAGGAGATGGACATACTGCCCACGTTCCTCCTTGAAGACATGTGTATTGTCGCAGTGTTTCAATGTGTAATGTGTATTTTGATGTGTTATTGGTAATAGTGTTGTGTTCCGCCTGACAGTAGGGAGAGTTAGAGTTAGTGCTGGGGACTAGCCCAGAGTAAGAGGGGATAAGGTGAAGGGACAGAGATGGTTTCCTGTTTCCTTAAATAGGGCCCAGTGCGCGCAAAAAGCAGACCTAAGGTCTGGACAGTAAGCAGTGCTGCATGACGTGGGTGTACAATCTGTATTAATAATAAAAAATATAAAATTTAGTGAATTTTCACACTGGCTACTGGGGCTTTTTTTTTAGACACTGCCTTTCTGTTGTTTTAGGGCAATGTGGAAGATCAGCACACTCGACTGCACATAGAGGTAGACACGGGAACACTGTCCCTTTAAATCTTCTGTTGTGGTTTATTAAGGGAACTGCATAAACCATGGCAATTTTAGCAAAACAAAACACGGTCTTCCCGGCCTAACAGGAAAAACAAAACATAAGGTATAGCACAGTCCTTGCTGCTACGGGTAACCAACCGCTTCACGAACAAACAACCCAAGGTTTAGCTTTCCTTCACATTGCAATACAGCTCCAGAGCTTGTGCCTCCAGACCCACCTCACACCAAATGCTCTAAAAGGCTGGGAATTTATTGTCTGACCTGCTCCCTCCCTACAGGTGTTTATTCACCCCAGCACTAAACATGGCTGATTAACCCCTCATCATTTCATGTGCTTGAACATTTTTCCTATGTTTATATTACTGGAACTAACAATATCAGTGCTATATATATCTCCCCTCCAGTACTTTGCCAGTGACTTTGTCACAGTATCCACATGTATATTAGTCACAATGGTCAGAAGAACAACAAGGCTGTAATGGCACTGTAATACAGATTAATTTGATACCTTTGGTGAAGAAATCCACTTTGTTGTTCTTCTTTAATCATTTGAAGTTTTCTGCTATTTAGATTTTGGTGCACAGGGGCCGGACTGTGCGCTGGGTCTTTTCCTCCCTGTCTGTGATTCCCGGACCCTCCTTTGCCTTTGGTGTGGGTATGACAAGTCACTGCTTAGATTTCAAATACAGGACACAGGTGATTCATAGATCGGAGACAGGTGGAGGGGCAGAGGAATCACAGACTGGAGGCCACAGAGGGGCTGAGGAATCACAGATAGGGAGGAGAAGACCCGGTGCACAGTCCAGCCCCTGTGTACCAAAATCTAATTAGCAGAAAACTTCAAATAGTGATTAAAGAAGTTGACAAAGTGGATTCCTTCACCAAAGGTATCAATGTAATCAGTATTACAGCGTTGTCTTTAGTTTACATTGCAAAAACGTGCTGACAGGTTCGCTTTAAAATAGTCACAAGCTCTGACCAAGGTCTGACCTGTGACACATTAAAAAGTTCAAAATCACAATTTGCAAGCTTCTCCCTTGTAAGGACCTTAGACTCCAAGCAAATTTCAAAACTCAAATGTATTTTTTTTTTTTAGAATTTATGACATGGATACATTTACCCCATTATGTCACAAATTTACAATGATGGACAACTACGGCCAGTGGGGTCAGAGTTCATTCTTTCATAATATTTGCATTATAATTGCCCCTTTATAGGTTATATTTTCACATACATAAATTGACTGGACACTTATATAATGAGCAAAACATATGTGTAACGAAATAACTCACAGTCACCACCTTTCAACTTGAGAGGATTTTCCAGCAGAATATATGTCAACACTGTTTTCTTAATATCTTTTTACTGTAAGCATAAAATAAGACACCTCCTACAAGAAAACATTAAAGACTTCCAACCTGTAAATTTATGAATTGGCCGTTCCTAGTTTTTCTAGGGGATGCTGTGTTTACACACCATAAATTGTGTCCAACTGCTTAACATCCTTTCAAGAGAAGTTGATTGACCTTCACGCCTCGCCAACCGTTTGGTGTCAGTATGTAGAATAATATTTCAAGTGATACTGAATCAAAAGATCACATTTAGGAGGAATTGTTCAGTTTTTCCTTCTTCTTATTTCACAAGATCAGATTTCAGTCTGAATTGCTACTTTGATATGGACACCAGGCAACACATTTGAGCAATTTTTGGAAACACTTTTCCGTTGTTTAAAATTCAGCTTTAAATGGTCTCCTTCTTTTCAGATAACTTGATCTCATATAAAAGATAATGTGCTAAACAGCAGTCAATAATTATTATGAAAAATAATTACTCCCCCAAAAAATGACTGCAAACACTAAGGTGATTCCCTTCTCTCCAATTTGTTATTCACTGCCTGTTGTCAAGTGTAATCCACAACTAGCAGCACAGATGCAGATACAGGTTACAGGAAGAAGAGCCGGTCTATCTCTCTCTGCTTTTGTGTGAAATTTCTTACTGCCATTAAAGATAGGAGTCCATCAACCTTTATCTAAGCTCCGAACTTTCTCTACATATGGCAAAAAATACTGGGCGCCTTCTCAATTCCTGCAGCTGCCGTCCTCTTGGCTTGATTGATGGATTACCTCCCTATTCTATACTAGTGCATTATAATTAGTGATATTGACCCTTCCACGTCTTTACACTACTAGACTACTAGGAAATTTTAATTCATAGGAGATATGTTTTCCTATTTTCTCCAGTCCCAAGAACATGGTATTCTAAGAAATTCTAAACAAGTTTGTCGTGGAGGGATGGCTTTTTCACTTATTTTTTAATCAAAAACAGTGTTTACTAAGTATCCTATGTTATTTATGTGTACTATTACTTTTTACTTACAGCAGGGTTTTAGCTATTTTGTTTATATCTTAGGTTTTGTTTGTTTAATGGCCTGTGTGAACATGCTCCTATACGTTGTATGGATACCAACTTGTACTCCGGCTCATTTTTTTTTTGTTTTGCTTCAGATTCTTGTACTCAGTACAAACAATGTCGTATCCTCTCTTTCTTTGAGCTGGGCATTGCATATATAACTTCCCATGGCTGGGTGTCCATAGCCAGGCTCTGGTCTTGCTCTGCCCTTATTCACATTGAAGTAAGGTTTTAATATTAGAGATAGTTTAGGACCGTCCCGATTTGAGTACACCTTGTTGTGGTGGAATGGCTTTTACGCTTTTTGATCAAAAACAGTGTTTTCTAAGTACCCTATGTTATTTATATGTACTATTACTTTTTACTTAGTTACAGCAGGGTTTTTGCTTATTTTGGTTCTATCTCAGGTTTTGTTTTAAGGTGTCGCTAAGGTAAGGTGATTCACCTAGTAGGTAAAGAGAACAAATCAATTGCTGCCAAGCCAACATGCAATGCAAGCACACTGAAAATCTGTAGCACAAAATATAACAAAGAAATAACAAAAAGAAAATAAGATTGGGGGGGGTAGAGAATAAGGGAAAGGTAGGTGTGAGTGTTGTGATTCATTCCAGCTCTGCATTATAGGAGTTGGTCATGGTAGGATGTGAGCAGTGGTGCAGTGTGTGTGCATGGCGAGGAAAGGCGATTGCTTTGCTGCCTAAGTCTATGAGGCGCAAAACTGCAACCCCACCTCACATGCACTGCCGGAATTATCGAAGCATGCAAGCGCTGCTTCTTCTGAGCTAGTGTCCTTCTGGCAGCAGGCAAAATGAGTTTGTCATCAGATTCTGCACTCTGCATAGGCAGCAAAGAAAGTGACAACCCCTTTAAAGTGTGTAGCATCGGCGTCTCTGCCCCCTGCCAGGCAGAGACGCCGTCCCCCTTACCGCCGCGCTCCTGGTCCGGCGTCTTCCGGCCTCCCTGCTGCTGCATGCAGCTTCCCGGGCACTGTGCTTAGGGTGCGCGCGCGCTCCCTCCCTCTTAAAAGGGCCGTGCGCGTCGTCCTAAAAAATCCCCGGCCAATGGACGGAGGACTTTCCCTATTTAAAGCACCTCCTACAATATGGAGGTGCCCGTGCAAGGTTGTTGCTCTGTGATTCTACTGTTCCTTCAGCCCTCAGGTCCCTCTGCAAGTCAGTTCTGTCCACCAGTCTGTTCTTCAGTCCAGTCCACCAGTCTGACTACTATCCAGCCCGACAGTCTGTCTACAGTCCAGTCCGCCAGTCTGTCTATGGGCTCTGCCTGCCTGCTTACCGGGAAGCACCTGCCTGCTACCTACCGTGCCCGCCAGCCTGCTTACCTGGAAGCACCTGCCTGTTACCTGCCGTGCCCGCCTGCCTGCTCACCTGGAAGCACCTGTTACCTGCCGTGTCCGCCAGCCTGCTTACCTGGAAGCACCTGCCTGTTACCCGTTGTGCTCGCCAGCCTGCCTACCCGGAGCACCCGTCAGGCTATCAGCCGAATCTGCCTGCTTGTCTACCCGGACCACCTGTCAGCCTTCCTGCCATGCTCATCCGTTGTACCGGTCAGTTCCTGCCATCTGACCCGTGGGAGTCACCTGCTCTCACACAAGGTCGGTCCCAGAGTGGCACCTGGTCCCCCTGCTCGGTACCTCCCTGGTTCACGGAGTTGATTGAGTAGCCGTGCGATCTTGGAAAGGCTGAGTAGATACTTAGTTACACCCCTCAGGTCCCTCCTTGCACCGCAGCACAGAGGTTCCACCACCCGGATCCATAACAGTTTTGCACGGGCCATGGAACCCGGTGGCCGGCAGACACCTTCGCTCTCTGACCTGTACCAGGAGGTTTCTCGTCAGAGATCCCAACAGAAGACTATCCTGACCTACCTGCGGTCAGTCAACTCACGCCTGGACACGCTGTCCACCCCATCTGTGTCCATCTCAAGCCAAGCGGCACCCGCTCCGGCGGTGCCTCAGCCTACTAGTGCCATGGCATCCAGCTCTGGCCCCCGGCTCTCTGCGCCTCCACGTTTTGGTGGTGACCCCGTCTTATGTCGGGGTTTTCTAAATCAGTGCACGCTGCACTTTGAACTCCTGGCACATCAGTTTCACTCCAACCGGGCCAAGGTGGCGTTCATCATGTCTCACCTCACCGGGGAGGCATTGGCATGGCTAAACCCTCTGTGGGAGAGAGGGGATCCCCTGGTGTCCAATCTTACGGCTTTCCTCACTGCCTTCCGGAAGGTCTTCGATGAGCCCGAACGGAAGACTTCTACTGCCTCCTCACTTCTCCGTCTCCGCCAGGGGAGTCTCACCGTGGGCCAGTATGCCATACATTTCTGTACCCTCGCATCTGAGCTTGCCTGGAACAACGAGGCCCTGGTGTCCACCTTCTGGGAGGGTCTTTCCGGACAGATCAAGGATGAGCTAGCCGGTCGTGACATCCCTTCCACCCTGGACGATCTGGTGTCACTAGCTACCCGGATAGACATCTGTTTTTTGGAACGAGCTAAGGAGACTACCCGGGAGAGAAGATTTCCGCGTCTCGCTCCTGTATTCCAAAAGCCTGCCTCCCAACCAGCAATTCCCCGTGCACGCTCATCTGAACCCATGCAAGTTGACCAAACCAAGATGGTTGAGTCTCGCCAGGAAGTGAGCTGAAGGGAGTTGCTTCTACTGTGGCAGTAAGGAGCATCTGATCCGTTCTTGCCCGGTGAAGCCGGGAAACTCCAGTGTCTAGGACCGCTCGGAGAGGTCGTCCTAGGCAAGAATAAATCCTCTCCGTCCTTGACTCTATCTGTTTCTATTTCCAGTTGTGAGATCCGCTTCTTCGAGACCGCCCACCTGGATTCCGGAGCCGCTGGGAATCTCATTTCTCAGGCCCTTGTGGAGCGATATCAGATTCCTACCATACGTCTGGCTGAACCATTGGCAGTCTCTTCCGTGGATGGGAGACTTCTTCCAGAGACTATCTTGCTCGTCGCAGAGCCTGTAACCCTTCAGGTGGGAATGCTGCACTCGGAGAGGATCTCCTTTCATGTGCTGTCCGGTCTCTCTCACTCCCTCTTGCTTGGTCTACCCTAGTTACAGAGACATGAACCCGTCCTGAATTGGAAATCTGATGAGGTGCTCCGTTGGGGGCAGGATTGCCATGAGTCCTGCCTGGTTCCGGTTCGTCCAGCTCGACCCCCGTCTACTCCGGCTAATCTACCTGGTCTGCCGGCACCCTACTGGTCCTATGCGGATGTCTTCGACAAGAAGGAAACTGAAACGCTACCATCTCATAGGCTGTATGATTGCCCAATCGACCTGGTACCCGGTGCTTCAACTCCCCGCGGGCGTATCTACCCCTTGTCGTTGGCTGAGACCCGGGGCATGTCTGAATACATAGAAGAGAATCTTGCTAGGGGATTCATCCAGAAATCTACCTCCTCGGCTGGAGCAGGATTCTTCCTCGTTAAGAAGAAAGATGGCTCGCTACGTCCGTGTATCGACTACAAGGGTCTTAACCAGATCACCATAAAGAATAAGTACCCCCTGCCTCTCATCTCGGAGCTGTTCGACCGCCTCAAAGGTGTAAAGATCTTCACCAAGCTCGATCTTCGTGTGGCGTACAATTTGGTCCAGATCCGCCAGGGAGAAGAGTGGAAGACGGCATTCAACACCCGGGACGGTCACTACGAATACCGTGTGATGCCCTTTGGTCTCTGTAATGCCCGAGCCGTCTTCCAGGAGCTGGTTAAAGACATCTTCCGTGATCTCCTGTATTCTTGCGTGGTGGTGTACCTGGACGATATCCTGGTCTTCTCTCCGGATCTGCCCACACACCGGAGGGATGTTCGTCAGGTTCTGCTAAGGCTTCGGCAGAATCGCCTCTACGCAAAATTTGAGAAATGCCTCTTCGAGCAGACTTCCCTTCCGTTCCTGGGATATATTATCTCTGAGACTGGTCTTCGGATGGATCCCGAGAAGGTTTCTGCCTTCTTAAAGTGGCCCCGTCCGGAGGGGTTGAAGGCGATTCAGCGATTCCTGGGCTTCGCAAATTATTACAGCCTCTTCATTCCTCATTTCTCCTCCCGGACCGCTCCCATCTCCGCGCTCACCCGTAAGGGAGCAAATCCCAAGGAATGGACTTCTGAAGCGGAGGAGGCTTTCGTCTCCCTTAAACAAGCTTTCTCCTCCACCCCTGTGCTGCACCATCCGGATTGCAAGAAGCAGTTCTTCCTGGAGGTTGATGCCTCCTCCTCCGGAGCCGGAGCGGTGCTCACCCAGAAATCCCCGTCCGGGAGAATGGTAACCTGCGGCTTCTTCTCCAAGCTCTTCTCCTCATCCGAGCGCAACTACTCCATAGGAGATCGTGAGCTGCTTGCCATCAAATTGGCGCTGTAGGAGTGGCGCTACCTGCTGGAGGGTGCTCTGCACCCAGTGGTCATCTACACTGACCACAAAAACCTGGCCTATTTACAAAACGCCCAAAGACTCAATTCGCGTCAGGCCCGGTGGTCTCTGTTCTTTGCCTGATTCTGCTTTACTCTACATTACCGCCCTGCGGGCAAGAACATTGAAGCCGACTCTCTATCCCGCTCATTCCTGTCTTACGACCAAGAGGAGGAGCCTCTGCTTATCATCGACCCCTCCAAAGTAATGACTGTGGCTCCGTTTAACCAGTCTTGTCTTCCACCCGGTAAGACTTTTGTAGCGGTTCCGGATCGTAAGAAGGTTCTTCTCTGGGGCCATTCATCCAAACTAGCCAGCCATGCTGGCCAGAGGAAGACCTTCCTGCTCATCGCCCGGCATTACTGGTGGCCTTCCCTACGCAAGGATGTTGCGGATTTTGTCACGGCTTGTTCCTCCTGTGCCCGTAATAAGGTTCCCAGGCATCTTCCAGCTGGCCGTCTCCTTCCTCTTCCCGTACCTTCCGCTCCCTGGCAACACATTGCTATGGACTTTATTACGGATCTCCCTGCTTCTGCCGGTTGTACTGTCATTTGGGTGGTCGCTGACCGCTTTTCTAAAGTGGCCCACTTCATCCCTCTGCCTGGTCTCCCATCTGCATCTGTGCTGGCTAAGGACTTCATCCATCACATCTTTTGTCTCCACGGCCTAACCATCCACATTGTGTCTGATCGCGGGGTCCAGTTCACTTTGCACTTCTGGAGAGCTATGTGCAAGATGCTGGATGTCTCCTTTGACTTCTCTTCTGCTTATCATCCCCAGTCCAATGGTCAAGTGGAATGTATCAACCAGGTCCTTATCAGCTTTCTTCGGCACTTCGTCAACGCTCACCATAATGATTGGTTTGAACTCCTACCATGTGCCGAGTTCTCCTATAACAACCATGAGAGCAAATCTTTTTCCAAATGCCCGTTCTTTGTGGTCTACGGTCAACACCCCCGGATTCCGTTTCCCGTCTCCGCTTCAGTGGACAATCCTGCCGCGGAGTCTTTAGTCAGCGAATTTTTTGCTATTTGGGAGGACACTAGATCCGCACTTCTTCAATCCTCCGAGTGGATGAAGAAACATGCTGAGAAGAGACGTTTGGATTCCCCTCAATTCCGTCAGGGAGACAGGGTCTGGCTCTCCTCCAAACATGTTCGTCTCAAAATACCATTGTATAAGTTGGGTCCGCGGTTCATCTGTCTGTTTGAGGTCCTCAACCAAATCAATCCTGTGGCTTACAAGCTAAAACTCCCCGCCACCTTACGGATTCCCAACTCCTTCCACGTATGTCTCCTCAAACGAGTTGTTCTTAATTATTTTTCTGACGATCCAGGTACCACTCCATCCCCAGTCTCCGCTGAGGACGTCTATGAAGTAGAGAACATTTTGGCCACCAAAAGGGTAAGAGGAAAAAACTTTTTTCTGGTGGATTGGAAGGGGTTGGGCCCAGAGGAGAGGTCTTGGGAACCCAGGGAGAACATCCATGTCCCTCTTCTTCTTAAAGAATTTCTTGCAGGCCTAAAAAAGAGGGGGCGTAAAGGGGGGGGTACTGTAGCATCGGTGTCTCTGCCCCTTGCCAGGCAGAGACGCCGTCCCCCTTACAGCCGCGCTCCTGGTCCGGCGTCTTCCTGCCTCCCTGCAGCTGCTGCTGGTGCACGCAGCTTCCCGGGCACTGTGCTTAGGGCGCGCGCTCCCTCCCTCTTACAGGGGCCGCGCGCGTCGTCCTAAAAAGTCCCCGGCCAATGGCCGCCAGCCTGCCTACCCGGAGCACCCATCTGGCTATCAGCCGAATCTGCCTGCTTGTCTACCAGGACCACCCATCTGCCTTCCTGCCGTGCTCATCTGCTGTACCGGTCAGTGCCTGCCATCTGACCCGTGGGAGTCACCTGCTCTCATACAAGGTCGATCCCAGAGTGGCACCTGGTCCCTCTGCTCCGTCCCTCCCTGGTTCATGGAGTCGATTGAGACGCCGTGCGACCTTGGTCAGGCCGAGTAGATACTTAGTTATGCCCCTCTGGTCCTTCCTTGCACCGCAGCACAGAGATTCCACCCGGATCCGTAACAAAGTGGAAGAAATATGAGTGAGAGATGCATGATTTCTATTTGTTTAGAAGGAGTGGGGGAAAATTGTTGGAATATAAAGTGGCGTAAGAGTTGGTGAGATATACCCCTAGATATTTGTCATGCAAGGATTGCATGTATAGTGAAAGTTCTGCTGTTAAGGAAGGGGATATACAGTTAGGTCCATATATATTTGGACAGAGACAACATTTTTCTAATTTTGGTTCTAGACATTACCACAATGAATTTTAAACAAAATAATTCAGATGCAGTTGAAATTCAGACTTTCAGCTTTCATTTGAGGGTATCCACATTAAAATTGGACGAAGGGTTTAGGAGTTTCAGCTTCTTAACATGTGCCACCCTGTTTTTAAAGGAACCAAAAGTAATTGGACAATTGACTCCAAGGCTATTTCATGGACAGGTGTGGGCAATCCCTTCGTTATGTCATTCTCAATTAAGCAGATAAAAGGCCTGGAGTTGATTTGAGGTGTGGTGCTTGCATTTGGAAGGTTTTGCTGTGAAGTAAACATGCGGTCAAAGGAGCTCTCCATGCAGGTGAAACAAGCCATACTTAAGCTGCAAAAACAGAAAAAACCCATCCGAGAAATTGCTACAATATTAGGAGTGGCAAAATCTACAGTTTGGTACATCCTGAGAAAGAAGGAAAGCACTGGTGAACTCATCAATGCAAAAAGACCTGGGCGCCCACGGAAGACAACAGTGGTGGATGATCGCAGAATAATCTCCATAGTGAAGAGAAACCCCTTCACAACAGCCAACCAAGTGAACAACACTCTCCAGGAGGTAGGCGTATCAATATCCAAATCTACCATAAAGAGAAGACTGCATGAAAGTAAATACAGAGGGTTCACTGCACGGTGCAAGCCACTCATAAGCATCAAGAATAAAAAGGCTAGACTGGACTTTGCTAAAAAACATCTAAAAAAGCCAGCACAGTTCTGGAAGAACATTCTTTGGACAGAGGAAACCAAGATCAACCTCTACCAGAATGATGGAAAGAGAAAAGTATGGCGAAGGCGTGGTACAGCTCATGATCCAAAGCATGCCACATCATCTGTAAAACACGGAGGAGGCAGTGTGATGGCTTGGGCATGCATGGCTCACAGTGGCACTGGGTCACTAGTGTTTATTGATGATGTGACACAGGACAGAAGCAGCCAAATGAATTCTGATGTATTCAGAGCCATACTGTGTGCTCAGATCCAGCCAAATGCAGCCAAACTGGTCGTCGTTTCATACTACAGATGGTCAACGATCCAAAACATAAAGCCAAAGCAACCCAGGAGTTTATTAAAGCAAAGAAGTGGAATATTCTTGAATGGCCAAGTCAGTCACCTGATCTCAACCCAATTGAGCATGCATTTCACTTGTTAAAGACTAAACTTCAGACAGAAAGGCCCACAAACAAACAGTAACTTAAAACCACCGCAGTGAAGGCCTGACAGAGCATCAAAAAGGAGGAAACACAGCGTCTGGTGATGTTCAAGACTTCAGGCAGTCATTGCCGACAAAGGGTTTTCAACCAAGTACTAGAAATGAACATTTTATTTACAATTATTTAATCTGTCCAATTACTTTTGGTCCCTTTACAAACAGGGTGGCACATGTTAAGAAGCTGAAACTCCTAAACCCTTCATCCAATTTTAATGTGGATACCCTCAAATGAAAGCTGAAAGTCTGAACTTCAACTGCATCTGAATTGTTTTGTTTAAAATTCCTTGTGGTAATGTCTAGAACCAAAATTAGAAAAACGTTGTCTCTGTCCAAATATATATGGACCTAACTGTATTATTATATAAATTGTCTCTATACGATGTATTAATTTTATATCTTGACAGGCGGCCGAAGGTATTGATCAAAGCCTGCAAGTTAGGCAATGATGTCAACGATTATGTAATCTTAAGTAAAACGTTGTCAAAGTGAGATTTAAAATTCTCTCTCCTGGATCACAACCCCTGGAATGTCAGTGAGATATGAATTGCAGCCACTAGTGGTTCAATATTTAGGGCAGATATTAAAAAGGGGGCAACCCTAGTTTGTGCCATTTTGTACAGGAAAGGGTGAGGAAGTTGCATAGGGAATTTATAGTGCGATTGTGGGGTGGGAATACAATCCTCTGAAAGCTCTAACAAACTGCACTCAGACACCCCAAACCAGCAAAAGTAGCAAATTTTTTGCCCCTACGTTGAGTTGTGCCTAAATGTAGAAAAATTTAAATTGCTTTACACCAGAAAATTTGTGATATCACATTGATAAATGGAGCCATTTGTGTTTCAATCTTACAGCTACGTCCTACTGAAAGAATGGGTTTTGTAAATCTTATCTGAAGTCCAGCAGCTTGAGGCCAATTATGCACATTTGACGTCGGTCAACACATTTTAGTGAGGATACTGCTGGATAATGTGAATAAGTTCCCCAAAGAGATACATTTAGGTTGGCCAAACCCAAAGATTTTTGAAGGGCCTGACTGACCATCTAATGTGCATTGGCGCCTTCCCACTCTCTCCTGGCAGATGTTGTTCATTAGTTCACCCTAAAGCAGGGTTGCACAACATTTTTTGGTCCAAGGACCACATTGTCATACTGGACCAATCCGAAGAGCCACAAAAAAATTAAAGGGGCACTTACATGAATACATTAGCAGAACCACGGTCAATACATTAAAATAAAAACACCTATACTCACCTCCTATGCCGGCGCTGTTCCAGTGGTGTCGGCACTCATGTCGAATTCAGTTGAATATAGGAAGATGAGAACCAGAGTCTCCCGGTTTTCTGTAGGGTGCACAACATCCTTCGGCGGGCAGCATGCTGCCTGCAGGCCATATGCTGTGCAGGCCTGCCCTAAAGATAGTAAGCCATGGGTTACCCTGATCTCTCCACTTAAAACACATGAACACTAATCCCAGTCTTCATATGTATGGGGGAGTCAAGAAAGAAAGCTTCTGGTTGAATGGCTGTTCGTCCAACAGGTATCTACAGTGCAAGAGAACCTTAAAGAGGCGTCTACTCTCCCATGACAACAGATCAGGATAAAGAAGGGTTGGGAATGTTTGATGTTTACATGCCCAATCCTTTTGTTCCCTTGGGAGATAAGCCGCTGTCAGTGGTGTCTTCTCATCGAACAGACATGTACAGTCAGTCAAGCATTCAGGTATATAGAGGGGGGGTATCTTTTGATCAAATGTGCATTTGACTGACAGCTATCTTGGGTGTATGGCCACCTTTACAAATAATGGCTGCACAAAGCAATGTATATACACTGACAGCTTTCCTAGATGGCATCTCCAACACTTGGTGTCATGTGAATAATGCCTTCACCCAGTGAACTAATGATGTCAACGGTATTTGGTTACTGTATACACAGTAAATTGATAGGTGCTCTACCCACGTACAGTGCATGCTTCTTTCATTTCATAGATGTATATAGCAGAAAGTCTTGTCTGATAGAACATGGCATCCATAAATATCTACATGAATCTAAAGCAGCACATGATATAGTCAGCAGACGTCCGGACCAGCATGGAAAACTACAAAAGAAAAAAAGTTCATGAGGCCAATAGCTCATGTCTATTAATATCTACATTTCTATGTCAGGTATCTGATGCTTCACATACGTTATAGATGTATTGGAAAGTTGTAAACTACACTAAACCACAGCTCGTCAGAGACATTTTCATATTTTCATACTTGTTATTTATGGAGGTATTGGAAATCCCATTAACAGAAAGTAAGAGAGAATGTTAAAAGGTTATTCTCATCTTATGAAATTGGTATAGTTAGTTAGATAGCATGAACATAAGTTTGATATTGACTTGTTTTTCTATCTGATGCCATTCTCCTGCTCTGTGAGCTTATGCCTTATATTATTCACAGGTTTTTGCAAAGAAGACCAACCACCACATCATGGTTGAACATGTACATGTTATGAGGTTCGCAGAGGGACCCAGCAAGAACGGCACCAACCAGTAAAGGTGCAGCCAGAGACATACTTGGCACAAGCTGCCCAGCTAGGCGAGCCCTTGAGGGCCGGGAAAACTCTTCACCCTGCTTCCAGTAAATGGAAGGAGGACTTTGGCAGAGCCTTTACCAGGCCTGCTGTCGCCAGACAGCTGGTGTCTGGTGATGCGGCTGGTGCCTATTGAAGGACCAGTTGAGTACCTCTGCAAGAACCCGAGGAAGTGAAACCAGAAGCGAAAATGAGAAAACCCCTGAAAAGATAACAAAACCTAATGCTAGCACCACTCACCACTAAGCACATAGGGAACTGCAAAATGTAATAAACAGCAAAGGACTGAGCAGGGAGCAGGGTTAAATAGCCCACCTAATGATCAGGTGTTGACTACCTCCCAATCATTCCCAGACAGCCACTCTCTCCAAGCTTCAGCAGCAGACTGAACATAATCCCACCACTGCTCAGTACCAGACACAACAGCGTCCTGCATCCTCACACACCCCACAACCCCAGAACACAAGCTTCACAAGATTGAGACCATTTCCCTGCATGCGTAGTAGCCCTGCCTCCAGGGTCAGGATAATGGCGGCGCTTGCGACCGGAGTAGCATAGCACCGGACCAGCTCCATTTCTAGGTGGGAGCACAGAACTACAATTCATAACAGTGCCATAGCTACAAATTTTGGGAGATATGCTCTTTTGTGACTGCTCCTTGCTCCATGATCCTATCTACTCTGAAGATTTTTTTTTTTTTGAAGGGGAAGTTGGGGGCCTGCCCAATTAGAACTTTTGCTATGGGGCCCCATGTTTTTTTTATATCACTGACTTTACTCTGCTACACGAGAGGTCCAGACCTACCATAGAAACTCCTGTGTAGGCTCCACCAATTCCTCCTTGCTGAATCTCTTCTGCTTCCTTGTGGTCTACAACTCTGTCATGCGTGTTGCCATTTTCTCAACTAAGTTTCATCTGATCCCATGATTCCCATTCACGACTCCTGTTACCTTTCTGGCACCACAATTTCCATTGTTCCATCTGGATCTTTCAGCTGCACCAACAATACTTGTCCGTGATGCATAACAACTGCTCATCTGGATCAAGGGCTTTGAGGATTCACCTCAACAGGTGAGATTCCATTAACATAAAACATATAAAATGTTATTATTTCTAATCCATATTGTATAACATTTAATTTACCCCCCTTAAGATTGAGCAATCTGCTTTTCTATACTTTCCAACAAATTCTCTTTCATGTAATACTTTATGATTGTTTAGTTATGCAACTGCTTCTTGTATGCTCGCTTCTGAAACCATTTTATTTTGTGTATTTATTTAGCATCATTTCAACAAATCCTTACATGAGCATTTGTCCGTATTTGCAATGAAGCTCACAATTGTCTCTTTTTTCTTCCTGATCAATTAGTTGCAGAGAAAAGAATTGAACACCAGACATGTGTCACAGGATCAAAGAAGAGAAATGCCTTCTTATCTGACCGAACCTTTGTTCAATAATCACATTAAGGAATTTAGCTGGCTGATTTAGAGCTGATTTAAAGTAACAGAGGAAATAGAGATTGCAAATAATTAACATGAAGTTTAAGTATAAATCAATAAACTGAAGGACGGTTATAATTGGCAACATTTAACTCTGATCATGAACGAATCGTGTATAATGCAAGCCATGGGCCTTTTATACATGCCATTATATTATATAAAATAATAATATGGACATCGATATGGATAAGGGCAAACATAGAAAATATGCTCCCTATTATAGTGTGGGGTGTTGCCACTCAGGACAGAAAGACCTGATGTGAGTTTACTCCCTCCATAGGTCTTTCCATCTCCCTTGGGCCAATTCTTTATTGTATGGCTAAAAGTTCTTCCAGATCCTGAAAAATGTATAATCTTCATATCAATGTAAAGAAACAGAAGATAGGTGCAGGATAATGAACATAAACAGCAAAGAGAAAAAACTCAAGCTGGTCTCTCACTGACTGGCTTAAACTACACCAGTATGGCTGGACATCCAAATGAGACTATCACCAGCAGGAAATACCAGCAGGGGGAAAGAATATAAAGCTGCACCCAAAAGATGATAGGGCAGGTAAATGAGTAAATGAAAACACCTGTTACCCTAAAAAGACTAAAGCAAGGATAACAAACTAAACACCCGGAGAAAAGGTGTATCTGCTCGGCAGACAGAAAAGCTAACCACAAAGCACAGGTTCAAAGGTTCGAACCCAGACACATGACAAGAATGAGACCAACCAGGGGATTGTCTCTTTCTTTCCAAGGGCTTTATAGCAGTCGCATGGTCTGCAACTATGGGGTATACTAAATATCTTCGTATTATTTGTTTTTCTTCATACCTACCAGTATTCACTTACGGCCCCTATTCACATTAGACTAATGTCGGCCAAACTTGTCAGTATCGACGGGTTCAGTCGACAGTCTAATGTATATGGTGGTGTCTGGTCGGAGGAGACATTGATCGTGCATGTCCGATTTTGGACTGTTGATCGCATTATTCTCCTGGAGATAAGCTGCTGCCATTGTGTCAGTCTGAGGCTTTCTCATAGAGAACAAAGAAACATCTGGCTGAACCAACGCTCCTGTGTAAGGGAGAGTCGGCTGTGGTGGCCATCGGCTGATCGAACGATCTAAGCATCTTCTGACAGCTGTCTGATGTGTATGGCCGGCCTTACAGTCCTTAAGTTTCTCAATGGCATGACTATGATTCCTTGTTTCCTTTCAAGCCTTAATTTGTCTAGTAGCTCATTTAGACAGTCCGCTAATCATCAAATGAGTGTTCATAAGAATCATAGAATTCATGATTAAAGGAGTTGTCCACTACTTTTTAAGAGTCCCTCGACGTATTAACCCAGTGATAAGACGTTTTGTAAATAGATTGCTGTGTCCTTCTTGCCTGTGAGCGGCGCTATCACTGGCCGCTCACAGGCATCACGTGATGGGTGAGGTTACCCCGCGCGTCACACCCAGCATTCACCGCGCGCTTTCCCTCTCCTCATTCATCAGGAAAGCGCGCGGTGGATGCTGGGTGTGACTCGAGGGGTAACCACGCCCACAACCCAGCATCCACCGCGGGGACTGCGTAACTGATGTCACGCCTCACTTGACGTGACATCACTGGGGGGGGGGGTCACGTGATGCCTGTGAGCGGCCAAGCACATCGCCGCTCACAGGCAAGAAAGACACAGCAAGGTATTTACAAAACATCTTATAATCACTGGGTTAATACATTGGGGGACTCTTAAAAAGTAGTGGACAACTTCTTTAAGACTTCCTGCTGGACTTGAAATGCGTAGACCCGGTATCCCTATGCTACTATTGGCTTTCAATTTATTTTTCTTTTAAACTTTTAAATGAAAAAAAAAGAGTTTTAGTTACATCCTACCTGCGGATGTGACTCGCCCAGGGGGATATGGGGGGAAACTCGGTACCCAGGCCTTGACCTTCTGTGGGATGTCACGGCAGTCGGCTCCCGGGCCCGTACCCTGGGGTCACTCTTTAAAAGGGGTTTGTTGCTTGAAGGGATGAATAACAGTTTTGTCTCGTGACGCCACCTTTGGTTCCTGGTAATGAGTACCAGCGCTGCGGCAGACCTCTGGAGCAGATGTTAGGGCAGCTGGGTTGGTGCGGCTCTCCACAGGCAGAGCTCAGCTCCAGGGCAGTTTAGGTGCAGATGGTGATGCTTGGGCGTTGTAGTGCAGGAGCGATAACTTGGTAGAAATAACTGACAAACAGTGGGGTGCAGTCATCCGAGTTTACTCACAGTTATTAGTTTCCTCAGGTGGCACTATACAGGTGACCACCTCCCACGTCGCGCTGCGTTTACCAGGCAGGGGTTCAGCACTCCCTCAAGTATCTCAGGAGCACTTAACGGGACCCCTCTCTGTATGTTCCTTTCTTAGCCGACTTCCCGCGCTGGGTCTCTCCCTCCTGCCCTGCGCCCCGCCACACAAAGTCCCGATCAGGTACCTTGAGATCCCTCTGGGCAACTTGGAGTTCCCGGACCTTGCTAGGTGCCCTTTTCGGCGGCTTAGGTGCGGATGTGGCAACTGCACTTTGAAAGTGCAGAAGCCTCCGGTTTTCTAGCTGAGACTTAAAGTAACTTGGCTAGTCCAGGGACCGGTTCCCTTCTTGCAGCCTGATCCCTCTACTGCCTGGCAGATTCGGGCATACGGGTGCGATCCTGCACTCACCGTACCCCCTAGGATCCCTTCTGTTACTGGAGCCTTCCTCCCTTGCTTGCACTCCTCTCTCAGTCTTGGGTATGACAGGCCGAGCCTGCCTCCCGAGCAGAGCTCCTGAAGAGCCTCTGCTCCCTTCGTCCTCACACACGCTCTCCCTCCGTACAACTCCCTAAAAGATGGCTTCCCTATATATATATATATATATATATATATATATATATATATATATATATCTTCTTCAAGTGCTCCCCTGGTCTGCGTCCTCCACCCACACCCACCACATGGTTCCCCCTCACTTTGGTTCCCCCCACTCCAGCCAGGGACGGGGCAGCAGAAAACCGTGCATATTGCCCTTCCAGCCGGTCTGGAGTAGTGTAGTGTTGAGTGCAGGTGAGAGAAGGAGATGCCACACCTCTGGGTGAGATGCAGTACCTCTGTGGTGACTGAACCCTCAGGAGCGCCACAGATGAGGGACCCTTCCCACCACTCCATAGTTACTTGCCCAGGAACCAGTCTACAATTGTCCATCCACTGCACCCAGAAACAAACAGCAGTATTTCTCTCTTGGATCGCTGATGATAATCTATTCTCTCTTGTTCATAAGAATGCTCGTTCCCGACTATCAGCTCATGTAAAAAAGCTGGTGATCATCTGCTGAACAAGCAAAGTGCTCTTTTGTCAAGTGATCGTTTCTTTTATGCTGGCAGCATAAAAATCACCATCGGGAGCACATGGCCCCATATAAACAGTCTTCAGTAAACGAGCACCCACCGTTAATAGGCTTCCTGGTCTTCATGGGCCAAAATCAGCGCGTCTAAATGTGCCTTGAGTTTTCTTCTATCTTGATGCTATGAAAATGTGATTAATTGGTTATTTGTACTTCAAGTGAAAGAAGAGGCTTTGGTCAAGGATTGACTTGTTGCCTTCCAAGGCATCTATGGTTTTCTCAAAATCAATTATTATTATTTGTTTTTAGAGCATCATTGATTCCATGGTGTTGTACATGAAAATTAATTTGGATTTATGATGGATTCATATTCAGACCCATCCATAAATTATCCCAAAATATACCATACAGATACCATGACTTATGGTTTGGAGTGAAGACTGGACTATTACACTGCACCCCTCACAGTAGTCAAATAATTCCAGTGTTTCCTAAAGTTGTTTTTTGTTGCAAAAAAAAAAATCTGAACAATTCAGACCTTTTTTTTTGTTCCACAAAAATTGTGACATTTTATGATCTTTTCCAGGTATTTTTTGCCCAGTGTTTTGTTCTCACAGTGATTGCTCTTCATCACTTCATTTTCACACCTTTGTATTAGACAAGTTTTTCATTTTTAGGGAACCGATGCACATTCTCATTATGTTTTTGCTGCATTTATGCATTGACTTTATACAGCTGTCCAACTTGAATATATGACAAATTAGATTTTTGGACCATACAAGGGAGTCCACGATGCCATGTAGTTCAGTCCTTTGAGAAGTGTTTACAATTTAGAAGTAATGTATACTACAAGGCACATTTTAATATGAGAATTGTAATTTTTTTTAAATAATTTTAGATAGATATTTACACTATGGCTTACTTTACTTATGTATAAGTATATTCCAGCACATGAATGGAGATGGCTTGGAGCTATTAAGGATAGTTTGGAAAAGAAACACCCTTCCATAATTGTAGACATCAACATAATGGCCATATAATGTGTATCACAAGGTGCCACTCCCTGCCTGAGCTACTGTACAGACATGATATCTGTTAACGCTCCTGTGCTATTCAGTCTTGTACAAAGAGATGTGTGGATTGGCTTCTATCCTCAATGATCCCGTACTAGCCCTTTATTGTTAGATAAATTGCTCTTGTTAGACCGGATTGTGTGTTCTCAACAGTTATGGGACATTGTGATGTTTTTCCGTGAAACTCTAAGCTTCCTAAAGAGTTATTCTAGGAAGCAGTACTGGTATCTGGGTGATAACTATCTGGACAAAACCTGTAGCTTTGTTCATTCTGATTTTCATATTGGTAAAATGAATGGCAAGACTTCATTGTATACTGACACTTAAAGGGTTAATCTCATCATCATAAATAGTTAAAATTGCAAAGTACTTGTCATAACAAGAATCTTTGCAATGTACTTGTTAAAAATCCTCTCCATTCTTGAGAATGAGGGATTGTTTTTATTTTATTGTTTACTGCCCATCGCCTATGTTACTGGCCACTGCTGCAATCTAGCAGCGGTGGCCGAACATGTTCAGTGGTTACAAGCTCTTTCCAAGAAAGCCTCTAAGCACTGCTCTATAGCTGGACAAATCGTTGGATTTAGCCAGCTTTAGTGCCCTTGCACTCCTCCGATGCTGCAGACAAGTTGCATCTGTTGGCAGCATGCTGGCAGCATCAGTGCCACCGTTTCAATGATGCACTGGTCTAAATAGTCAATCAACAGGAGCGCAGTGCCCTCCAGCAGGTAGAAAGCAGTGAGTAAGGGGAGCAGTGTGCTCCTGCAGGAGAAAATGAAAAAAACCTCTTTAGGCTGTGTGCCCACAATGCGTTTTTTAAGCGCTTCCGCAGCTGCAGAAGCTATTAAAAAACGCATGGTAGAAGGTCTGCCATGTTCCCCAATGATAATCCGCATGTGCTGTGCACATGCTGCGGAAATTTCCGCTGCGGATTATCATTGCGGAAAAAAACGCAGCACTACCAATTATTTTGCGGAAGCGCTGCATTTTCGCCGCCATTGACTTGCATTGGAACGCATGGATTCCGCATCACTGTATATGTAGATGCGCATTCCATGCGTTCCAATGTGCGGATGGTACCCGGGTGTGGAGGACAGGAGACTCTCCTCCGGACCAGGTACCATAGAACCTGTGAAAAAAAGAATAAAATAAAAAATAAATATTATATTTACTTTCTGACGGCCCCCGGTCTCCTTGTCTTCATTTGCCAGCATGGATTTATATAGTGTGACCAAGTTGTCAAGCACTTTCCAACTGATGCTAAAATCGCTTGGAAAGTGCTTGTCAACCCACATGCGGAAATGTATCTGAAGAACGCTTCACATCCGCATGTCGCTGGCAGGAAAACCGCATGTACAATCCGCATGTACAATCCGCATGTACAATCCGCATGCATTTTTTCTGCCAGGGGAGATGCAGAAATGCTCAGGAAAAATCCGGAGCATTTCTGCATCGTAGTAGATCGGTTCACCCCAAAATTTGTTTTCAAATTTTCACATTCTTTGGCGTCCTGTAAGGCTAAATCATAGTAGGCCTTTTGTGGCTCCCTCGTTAAGCATGGTGCCATGACTTCCGCCCACTGCTCTGGCGGGAGTTTCTCCCTATCGGCAGCCCTTTCAAAAACTGTTAAAAAGGCCGTCACCCGGGGTCATTTTCTGCAAGGCTCTCCTCACCACCTTCCGGACAGAGAAACCATCAGCTGACATTGGAGTCGGAGCCGCTGCCGTGTCACGGACCGCCTCTGTGAGTAAATCAATCTGCTGCTGTTGTAGACTCTGTTGCTGGCACTGTTGCTGCTGCAACTGTCGCATAAGAAGCTTACTTGTCTCCTGTTGTGCCAGCTGTTGGAGCTGCTGCTGCTCCCGGTGTTGCTGCAGCTGTTGCAGATGCTACTGGTGTCGGCTTTGGACCAGGCGCTTGATCAGCTCCTCCATTTTGTCTGACTGCTGTTCCATCTTTATAGCCGCCTTCACCCAGGACATGCAGTCTGTCCACAGCCATCACACTTGCTTCCTGTGGATCTTGCCCGCATTCTCTATCAATTATAGTAAATCGGTTCACTTGGCTGCACATAGAGGTAGATAAAGGAACACTGTCTCTTTAAATCTTCCGCTGGGTTTATTAAGAGTGCTCCATAAACCACATTAATGTTAGCAAAAAACAAACACGCCTTCCCGGCCTAACAGGAAAAACAAAAATAATGTATGGCACAGTCCTTGTTGCTACGGGTAACTGCCCGCTTCAGGAACAAACAACCCAAGGTTTAGCTTTCCTTCACATGACAAAACAGCTCAGAGCTTTCACCCCCAGGCCTATCCCACACCAAATGCTCTAAAAGGCTGTGATTTTATCCTCTAACCTCCTCCCTCTCTGCAGGTGTTTAAACACCCTAGCACTAAACACGACTGATTAACCCCTTATCACTTCGTGTGCTGGAACATTTTTCCTATGTTTATATTACTGGAGCTAACAATCTCAGTGCTACACATCTCCCCCTCCAGTACTTTGCCAGTGACTTTGTCACACTCCATAATCACATGGATCTAATTGAAAAACCTCTGTGTATCTCTGTATAAAATAATAGATATTTGACATCAGCCCGTAGCAGTCTATGAGTGTTAAAAAATAAAGATCCCAGTCTCAGTTCTCCCCCTTTCCTTTTCCACTGGCTTTCTCTAATTTACCCAATCTACAACCCCTGGCAAAAATTATGGCATCACCGGGTTCGGAGGATGTTCATTCAGTTGTTTAATGTTGTTGAAAAAAAGCAGATCACAGACTTGGCACAAAACTAAAGTCAGTTTAAATGGCAACTTTATGGCTTTAAGAAACACTAAAAGAAATCAAGAAAAAAATGTGGTACTCAGTAAGAGCAATTTATTTTCAGACCAAGCAGAGGGAAAAAATTATGGAATCACTCAATTCTGAGGAAAAAATTATGGAATCATAAAAAACAAACACACAAAAGAACACTCCAATACATCACTAGTATTTTGTTGCACCACCTCTGGCTTTAATAACAGCTTGCAGTCTCTGAGGCATGGACTTAATGAGCGACAAACAGTACTCTTCATCAATCTGGCTCCAACTTTCCCTGATTGCTGTTGCCAGATAAGCTTTGCAGGTTGGAGCCTTGTCATGGACCATTTTCTTCAACTTCCACCAAAGATTTTCAATTGGATTGAGATCCGGACTATTTGCAGGCCATGACATTTGTAGCATCGGCGTCTCTGCCCCCTGCCAGGCAGAGACGCCGGCCCACTCACCTCCTCGCTCCCCGCTCTGCGTTCACCAGCGCTCCTCTTCCTGCTGCCGACGCGCGCAGCTCCCCGGGCACTGTGCTTAGGGCGCACGCTCCCTCCCTCTTAAAGGGGCCGCGTGCGCCGTCCTAAGGTGTCCCCGGCAAATAGCCGAGGGTCCTCCCATATATAAGGCACCTCCTCCAAAATGGAGGTGCCCGAGCAAAAGTTGTTGCACAGTGTTTCTGACCTCTGCTTCAGCCCTCAGGTCCCGAAGCTAGCCTGACTAACAGTCTTGCCTGCCAGCCTGTTACCTGCCAGTCCGCTCACCTGCGAGCACTTGCCTGTTGCCTGCCTGTTACCTGCAGTGCCTGCCAGCCCGCTCACCTGGGAGCACTTGCCTGTTACCTGCCGTGCCTGCCAGTCCGCTCACCTGGGAGCACTTGCCTGTTGCCTGCCTGTTACCTGCCGTGCCTGCCAGCCCACTCACCTGGGAGCACTTGCCTGTGACCTGCCTGTTACTTGCTTGTTACCTGCCGTGCCTACCCGGAGGCTCCTGCCGTCACTTGCCGTGACCACCTGCCAGCCCACCTAGAGACTCCTGCCGTCACTTGCCGTGAGCACCTGCCTGCCCACCTAGAGACTCCTGCCGTCACTTGCCGTGTCTACCTGATAGCATACCTGGAGGCTTCTGCTCGCCAGCCTGCCTGCTGTGCCTACCCGCTATTCCGGTCAGTCCCTGCCATCTGTCCCGTGGGAGTCACCTGCTCCCTTACAAGGTCGTCCCCAGAGTAGCACCTGGTCCCTCGGCTCAGTCCCTCCCTGGTCATGGAGTCGTTAGCCGCCGTACGACCAGGGTTGGTCCGAGTTGATACTTAGTTACGTCCCTCTGGGTCCCTCCTTGCACCGTAGCACAGAGGTTCCACCTCCCGGACCCGTAACAACATTGACCTTATGTGTCTTCTTTCTAGGAATGTTTTCACAGTCCAAAATATCAATGTAAACTTGGGCATTTATTGAAGATGTAATGACAGTCCTCTTCCCAGTGCCTTTACCTGACATGCAGCCGCATATCATCAATGACTGTGGAAATTTGCATGTTCTCTTCATGCAGTCATCTTTATAAATCTCATTGGAACGGCATTAAACAAAAGTTCCAGAATCATCACCTTGCCCAATGCAAATTCGCGATTCATCACTGAATATGATTTTCATCCAGTCATCCACAGTCCACGATTGCTTTTCTTTAGCCCATTGTAACCTTGTTTTTTTCTGTTTAGGTGTTAATGATGGCTTATGTTTAGCTTTTCTGTATGTAAATCCCATTTCCTTTAGGCGGTTTCTTACAGTTCGATCACAGACATTGACTCCAGTTTTCTCCAATTCGTTCCTCATTTGTTTTGTTGTGCATTTCCTGTTTTGGAGACATATTGCTTTGTTTCCGGTCTTGACGCTTTGATGTCTTCCTTGGTCTACCAGTATGTTTGCCTTTATCAACCTTCCCATGTTGTTTGTATTTGGTCCAGATTTTAGACACAGCTGACTGTGAACAACCAACATCTTTTTCAACATTGCGTGATGATTTACCTTCTTTTAAGAGTTTGATAATCCTCTCCTTTGTTTCAATTGACATCTCTGGTGTTGGAGCCATGATTCATGTCAGTCCACTTGGTGCAACAGCTCTCCAAGGTGTGATCACTCCTTTTTAGATGCAGACTAACGAGCAGATCTAATTTGATGCAGGTGTTAGTTTTGGAAATGAAAAGTTACAGGGTGATTCCATATTTTTTTCCTCAGAATTGAGTGATTCCATAATTTTTTTCCCTCTAATTGGTCTGAAAAAAATTACCCTTACTGAGTACATTTTTAATCTTGATTTCTTTTAGTGTTTCTTAAAGCCATAAAGTTGCCATTGGAAATTACTTTAGTTTTGTGCCATATCTGTGATCTGCTTTTTTTCAATAACATTAAACAACTGAATGAACATCCTCCAAGCCCGGTGATTCCATAATTTTTGCCAAGGGTTGTAATCAAATAAGAGGAAATGACCCAAAAGACACACCATCCTTCTTTGCTACTATTAATGGAGTGGATATCTAGTGAATCAGGGACATGCGGGACTGAAAACAGCTGCTCCATGCTTTTGGATCACATGGAGACCACAGTAAATGTTCCAATTTTTGCCTATTGACTAGAGCCTACCAACAATATATAAGATGACTGATGCTCATTTATGGTCCCATTCACACAGGCTGACTATAGTGTATGGGCAAAGTTAATATGATCATTCTCTCCTCATACAGCATACGTGTTGTTGGCGGAACAATCCTTGTTTACCCGGGGCGATGTGCTGCCTACAACAATGATTTTTGTGCCGCCATAGACAATTCAATTGGGAAACAACATTCTTATCGACGTTTGTTTGCCGATTATCGTTTTGCGTAAATAGGTTTTTATTCTCACCTATAAACCATGATGAAGAGCTTTTAGTAGACAACATGGTTATGTAGAATGATGTACAATAAAACATTATATTGTGGTTCCGTGTTAACCAGAAAGATCTATGTAAACACTTTTATGCCTAAAAAAGTAACAAGTATTCTAGGAGTGATACCATCATTGGCTAACTTGCCTTTATTGACATTACAAATATAATTTTTGTGGCTGACCATTTTTAGGTAGAAAAGTATTTACACAGTATACAGAAGTAACCTCGCCACAGTCACGTGGTCGCTAACGTCTCAGCACATTCCTGGCATGCATTTACTTTATCCAAATGCCAGCATTTTCTCAGCCCTTCCCGGGGATAGCCCTGTGCTATTAAAATAATTGGTTTACTCTATGGCGTTCTTTATATAATTATGATTGACATGTACATAAAAAAGGAGGCACCTTTTCCTTTGGCACTTTTGGCAACAGTGTGGCCATTTGCCATCACCCAGCTATGAGCATCTTAGGAGGATTTCTCTAGAGGATGTAAAACTTTCATGTGCACAGATTGTCATGTCATTACTATATTCCACTGACAGCACAATGGTCTAACTGATCTGATTGAACATTTTTTTTGAGTATATATAATTTTTCAGTTTACATGGAGTTAGTGTAGGGGTTTCAGCTCTCTGGCAGCCACTTGGATACGCACAGGGTTTTTATATCAAAACAGAATAAAGTTTAATTGTCCTTTGTAAACTTTACAACTCCAAAATGAAAACAGCCTTTCTTCAGCACAAATGGACAACCAACCAGTCCTCTCTCTGGGTAAGGCAAAGTAAATCAAACGGTCTCACCAACTTGGTATTATAGGAACTTCAGGCTGCAGGACAGACTATCCACCAGCTCTGTCTTTCTTCAGCCTCAGCACACTACTACTACCTGAGCTAGAGCACGTGCATTTTATTAGGCCAGTAAGACCCAGACAGGAGTATGGGAGCGACCATTCCCACCCAGGCTGTTTTGGTTGCTCCTATAACCCGGACGCAAACTCTGCTCGAAACAAAAAACATTTCAGTAACACATACCTGCAATCCAGGGCCTTACCTCCTGCCTTCTTACAGTAGATATGTAAATATGTATTATTGTTGATTGAGGAAGGTTGAACTTAACCCTTTTGCATATATGGAGGTAACTGAACATCTACGCTGGATTGATCGCATGTAGAGGGGGCTCAGGAGCTGAGCTTCCTCCACATGCGGATGATACCAGCAATATTAAATAGACTTACGGCCACAACTATTAACCATTTAAATGCTGCTGCGAGTCACTGACAACAACATTTAAATTACGTCATCGCAAGGCACCGATGAGTTACCATTAACTATGAAAACTGAAGGCCAGTTGAAGTACCCCTTCACCGCCATCTTGGTCCTCTTTTGAAGCTCATCTATAGGCTGAGCTTCAAATGAGATCGCTATTTTTTGCACGGTATTGCAGTATATGGTACAAGAGGACGATTGCAGGTTTAAGTCCCCTAAGAAGTAAAACAAATAAAAGAAAAAGTTAAAAAAAATGTTCAAAATAAAAGCAAATAAATTTGAATCACCCCCTCCTTCTCCCCCATTAAAAATAAAAAAATTATAAAAGATACACGTGGTATTACGTTGTCAGCTCTATCAATATATAAAAGTAATTAACCCGACCAATAAATGCAATAACGATAAAAAAAAAATATCATAACGCCAGAAAGGTGGTTTTTCTGTCACCATACCTCCCTAAAAAAATACAGTGATAAAAATGCTATATTTACCCCAATATGGTATCAATGAAAACATCAATTTGCCCTATAAAAAACAAACCCTCATACAACTCCACTGATGGAAAAGTAAAAACATTACAGGTCTCAGAAAATGGCGACACAAAACATTTTTTTTTTTTACAAAATTTAGATTTTTTTTCACTCCATAAATAAAAAAAATGAATGCAGTAAAAACAAAACTACAAAAATAATGTCGGAATTGCAAGTTTTTCAACACTTCACCCCACTTGGAATTTTTTTTCCTGATACTCACTACATGAGATAATAGAAATCCACTGGCAGTTTTATATATATATATATATATATATATATATATATATATATATATATATATATATATATATATATATATTTATTTAATTATAAGTTTTTTTAATACCATTGCAGAAATATTAGCAATCAAATATTTGGCACCTAATGAGTTAACTTTAGTTATAGGGGTATTTACATCTCCAAAATCCTATCCCAATATGTGGTAGGCGTAATAATAATAATATTAGCAATTATCGCCAATTAGAAATATAGTCTAGTTCTTCTGATTTGCTATGACGCTTACCCCATGTGCAGGGCACTGCAGTAGCTTAGGAATCCATGGTTACGACCACTAACAGCCAACTGTCACTATATGAGTGGTCATAACCATGGATACCAAAGCTACTGCAATGTCCTGCACATGGGGTAAGAGACATAGCAAATCAGAAAAATTATACTACTTTTCTAATTGGAGGTAATTGCTAATATTATTATCCGTACTACATATTGGGATAGGATCTTGGAGATGGCAAAATTACTCAACTGGAGTCAAGCATAGAGAACACTATGTGGTACACGTAGTGCTCATTGGGTGCCACCTATGTAGCTAACGAATGCCTCACCTAAGAAATTTCTGTGCTACTACTATTGAAGATGTCTGTAAAATTAAAACTATAAGACCCATACTGGCATTCATTAAGGGGTTAAGAGAGTTGTTTTGCTGTGACCCTTATTGTAAAGCTGAAACCTGTTTTTTTCATTGGTTATTAGCATGAAAAAGCCGAAGCAATCCTTCATGTAAGGAGAAGGTGACACCTGTTGGCAGCAAATATTACAGCTGAAATCAACATTATTCAACCCCCCATGACATATTAGGTTTATTAGCAAAACTTACAAACTTTCTGCTGTTTGCAATAATCAAACAAGAACAATGTAAACAGCTCAACACAACTGATATTAGTGGTTTCTCAAAATTCACCACAAAATGCAATTTTTAATGACAACTGCGGTTTCTGATTTATTCAACCCCTTCATGACAAGTATCTTTCGTACTTAGTAGAGTTCATTTGGCTTTCATGACCTGCTGCAAACCAGCCAGACATCAGCATGTGGGTGACAGTATGGACAGCGGGCAGTATGTGCGGGACAGTACAGAGAGGGAGCAGCATGTGGGGGACAGTATGGAGAGCGGGCAGTATGGAGAGGGAGTGTGGCGCCCCTGAGGGTTCAGTCGCCACAGGGGTACTGCACCTCAGATAGAGGTGTGGTATCTCCTCTTCCAGGTAAGGATGGAGCATCACTCAGGACCCCTCTTCACACTCAACACTACACCTCTCCTGTCCTGTAGGGGGCCTAAATGCACTAGGGTGCTGCCCCGGCCCGGGATAGAGGAGATGGGGGGAACCAAAGATAGGGAGAACCATGTAGTCATGTAGTGGGTGAGGGTGGAGGACACACTTCTAGGAAACACTCATTGATTCATACTTAATCTACGGCCATCTTAAGTTCAAGGTCTTTTGATTGTGGTCTTCTGCCAGGGTCCAGCAAGAATCTGCAGCTGACAGAAGATACACGGTCCTTGTACTCTGGCCTTGAGACGAGGAGCGGGTCAGAGTTAACCACTACTCTCTGCCTGGTCAGGGTCCTGTCCTAAGAAGGCCTTGGAGGGGAGCAGAGGAGAAAGGCTCCACAAGCAAAAGGATCCCAGGGGGATACGGACGGAGCGGAGTCACCACCTGTACTCTTTATTCTGGCCTAACCAGAGGGATTCCTGCTGCAAGAGGGGTAACCGGCCCCCGATATCTGACTTTGTCACTTCACGCCTCAGTCAGAAAAGCCCGGAGGCTTAGTGGATCCCAGGGGGATACGGACGGAGCGGAGTCGCCACCTGTATCTTTTACACTGCATTTATCCAGTGGGACCCGGTCTTACACCACGTTCATTCCACACACAGTCAGGAGAAGACTTAGTGGGAGAACTTACCAAGGAGAGGAACACACAACCAGAGGGGTCTCGACATGTGCTCCTTATCTACCTGGTAAGTGCTGAACCCCCTTCCTGGTGGCCGCAGTACGCCATGTGTAGCAAAGAGAAGCTTTGCGGCTGAAAGTTCATCTGAAAGTTAGTAAAGACCCGGAAGACTTCACACACCGCCTCAGCCTGTTATTTCCTGCGCGACACTGCACCCACCATTCTTTCTCACACTGCCCTGAGGCCTGCTCCGCCTGTTGGGAGCCGTCCCATCTTAGCTGCCCATAACACCAGCCTCAGTGGACTGTTGCAGCGCTGGTGTCCATCACCGGAAACCACAGGTGCCGTAGTCGAAATACCACTCATCCTTGAAAGCCCAATATTTTTATGCGACAGCCCTGGGCACGGAACGGGTCTAGGCCACGACTGCATCCCCGCAACACCTACACTGACCCAGCTCTGAGTAACCCCATTTCCCAGGGAGGGCGTGGACGTCACAACTTGGCGTAGTCGGCAGGAGAGCGTGCAGGCCGCAACGGAAGAAGATAATCCCCATTGCCGACGGGTAATGTGCGCCTTATCACAAAAAGACTGTCGCTTCACACTCAATGTGGCGCCCGCCCAAGAAGAACAGACGCCATTATGTGCAAAAACAACAGCAACCAAAGTCCTCCCATCGTGGGCCTGGCTCCCCAATGGGGCCAAAAGTGCAGACCGCCCCCTCCAGCAGAGACAGTCCGCATAGTAGTGTCCGTCAAGACAGATGGGACGTCCCAAGGAGTGCCCGTCAGCCCGCCGCCCTGGAGCCGCCCCAAAAGAAGGAGGAGAAAGTGACCGCACCCAGCAGCAAAGATGGAAGCAGCAAAGGAGATGTCCTCCGTCGCTGGCCCACCTGCTGCTACCTCCCTCACTATGGAGGGAATCCACTTGACCACGGAGGAGGCCGAGTTCCTCCGTGGTGAAACGCAGGAATTGACCCGGAGGGTCGAAGAGGCCCAGCGACTGGCCGCCGCAGAGTGGAGAGAGGAGGTGTTGCAGAGGATCAAGGACCGCCGCCAGAGCTCGTCGTGCCTGACCAGAGAGGCTCCAGCCCAAGCGGAGGAAGCCCAGGAGGCCCCGTGCAGCCCAAGTGCGGGTAAGATTGAAACCCTTATCCCGGCCGCGGGACGCACCGAAGCCCTCCTAAGTATCCTGCCGGCACCCCTATCCCCGGGCGCCGTTGTATGGGAGCAGCTCCTGGCTCCAGAGGCCAAGGCCCAAGCCACCGCCACAGTCGGGAACCTGCTATGCCTCCCGACTCCCATACCGGAACCTCCTGCGCTTACTTGGGTGAACACCTGCCCCAACCCGGATTGGTCCGTACCAACAGAGGGCCCGCAGCAGCCCCTGTTACAGCCGCTAACTGCGCCCCCGGTCACCTGTCAAGCGGCCAAGGAGTTTGCCTGGGACAACTGGGGGGGGGGCGACCTGATGGGCTTCCCCCGGGAGACCCAGGCCGAAGCGCGTAGGCGGGAGGACACTTGCAGAAAAGAGCTCCTCCAGTTCGTGAAGGAGCGGTGTGACAGCGTGACAAGAGGGTCCGCTGTGAGCGTCTGGAGGTGCGTGCCAAGGCTGCCAAAACGCAGGCCTGTCAGGCGGAGGCCACCCGTCCAAGCCCCCGGGAAGAAGGCGTTATTGTGCGCTTCCACCAGGTGGCAGGATGGGGCTTTATTCGCAGCCCACAGTTCGACCGGGACGTGTTCGTCAACCTGCGGGACGTCGAGCCGCGGCTGGAGCAGGGCCACCCTGGCCGGAACCTCTACCAGGGCGATTTGGTGTCCTACACCCGCCATCATGGGGAGCGCGGGTGGTATGCCCTGAACGTCCACAGGGTATTTAAGGAGGATACCCCCACCCACCTACCTGCAGAGGACCGGTCAGGCTCCGTCGGGAAGGATGAGCCATTTTCCCGGTGGGGATACCACTTTTGAGCAGCCCCGGGAGATGCATCTCCCTTTTGTTTGAACAGTTATTTCTTTTGCAAGTTTTGCTTTACCCGGATTCAGTTGAAAGAGACATTTGTCCCTGCGGACGCTAAGCAGTAGACAGACTAACTTTGTAAATAGTTTGCACCTATTTAGGTGCTCCCTATTGGTTTTATGCAAAACCACTTCTACCTCAGACCTCAGAAGCAAAACCTGTCTGGAGTGGCTCTACTGGAGGTCCAACTCGGGATCTCCATGCCCTGCTGCCACCGCAGGGCTTACGTTGAGGGTTTGAGGACAGGTCCCTCATGCTGCTGAACTGACACTTTCTACCGTATTTTCTACTGATCTGTCTACATGCATAATGTCTCTTTGATGTTTTCTATATTGATATTATTTATATATATCATGCAACGTTAAAAGTATCCAAACCTCCCATAAAGGGAAGAATGTTTTCTTGTTTACAAAAACTTTTAAAATTTGAATGCCTGTACCTGTATTTTACTCTATTGCAGCCCGCGGACGTGCTGTGTTTCACTGGGGTGGGGAATGTGGCGCCCCTGAGGGTTCAGTCGCCATAGGGGTACTGCACGTCTTCCAGGGGTATCTCCTCTTCCAGGTAAGGATGGAGCATCACTCAGGACCCCACTTCACACTCAACACTACACCACTCCTGTCCTATAGGGGGCCTAAATGCAGCAGGGTGCTGCCCCGGCCCGGGATAGAGGAGATGGGGGGAACCAAAGATAGGGGGAACCATGTAGTGGGTAAGGGTGGAGGACACACTTTTAGGAAACACTCATTGATTCATACTTAATCTACGGCCATCTTAAGTTCAAGGTCTTTTGATTGTGGTCTTCTGCCAGGGTCCAGCAAGAGTCTGCAGCTGACTGAAGATACACGGTCCTCGTTCTCTGGCCTTGAGACGAGGAGCGGGTCAAAGTTAACCACTGTCTCTACCCGGTCAGGGTCCTGTCCTAAGAAGGCCTTGGAGGGGAGCAGAGGAGTTAGGCTCCACAGGCAAAAGGATCCCAGGGGGATACGGACGGAGCGGAGTCACCACCTGTACTCTTTATTCTGACCTAGCCAGAGGGATTCCTGCTGCAAGAGGGGTAACCGGCCCCCAATATCTGACTTTGTCACTTCACGTCTCAGTCAGAAAAGCCCGGAGGCTTAGTGGATCCCAGGGGGATACGGACGGAGCGGAGTCGTCACCTGTATCTCTTACACTGCGTTTATCCAGTGGGACCCGGTCTTACACCACGTTCATTCCACACACAGTCAGGAGAAGACTTAGTGGGAGAACTTACCAAGGAGAGGAACACACACCAGAGGGGTCTCGACAGGTGCTCTTGATCTACCTGGGAAGTGCTGAACCCCGTTTCCCGGTGGCCGCAGTACGCCGTGTGTAGCAGAGAGAAGCTTTGCGGCTGAAAGTTCATCTGAAAGTGAGTAAAGACCCGGATGACTTCACACACCGCCTCAGCCTGTTATTTCCTGCGCGGCACTGCACCCACCATTCTTTCTCACACTGCCCTGAGGCCTGCTCCGCCTGTGGGGAGCCGTCCCATCTTAGCTGCCCATAACACCAGCCTCAGTGGACTGTTGCAGCGCTGGTGTCCATCACCGGAAACCACAGGTGGCGTAGTCGAAATACCACTCATCCTTGAAAGACCAATATTTTTATGTGACAGCCCTGGGCACGGAACGGGTCCAGGCCACGACTGCATCCCCGCAACACCTACACTGACCCGGCTCTGAGTAACCCCATTTCCCAGGGAGGGAGTAGGCGTCACAGGAGCAGCATGTGGGGAACAGTATGGCGAGGGAGCTGCATATACAGGACAGTATGGAGAGGGGGAAGCATGTGGGGGACAGTATGGAGAGCGGGCAGCATGTGCGGGACAGTACGGAGAAGGAATAGCATGTGGGGCACATTATGGAGAGCGGGAAGCATGTGGGGGACAGTATGGAGAGCGGGCAGTATGTGGGGAACATTATGGAGAGGGAGCAGGATATACAGGACAGTATGGAGAGGGGGAAGCATGTGGGGGACAGTATGGAGAGCGGGCAGCATGTGCAGGACAGTATGGAGAGGGAGCAGCATGTGGGGAACAGTATGACGAGGGAGCTGCATATACAGGACAGTATGGAGAGGGGGAAACATGTGGGGGACAGTATGGAGAGCGGGCAGTATATACAGGACAGTACGGAGAGGGAGCAGCATGTGGGGAACAGTATGACGAGGGAGCTGCATATACAGGACAGTATGGAGAGGTGGAAGCATGTGGGGGACAGTATGGAGAGCGGGCAGCATGTGGGGGACAGTACGGAGAAGGAATAGCATGTGGGGCACATTATGGAGAGCGGGAAGCATGTGGGGGACAGTATGGAGAGCGGGCAGTATGTGGGGGACATTATGGAGAGGGAGCAGGATATACAGGACAGTATGGAGAGGGGAAAGCATGTGGGGGACAGTATGGAGAGCGGGCAGCATGTGCAGGACAGTATGGAGAGGGAGCAGCATGTGGGGAACAATATGGCGAGGGAGCTGCATATACAGGACATTATGGAGAGGAGGAAGCATGTGGGGGACAGTATGGAGAGCGGGCAGCATATACAGGACAGTATGGAAATGGGGAAACATGTGGGGAACAGTTTGGAGACGGAGCAGCATGTGGGGAACAGTATGGAGAGGGAGCAGCATATACAGGACAGTATGGAGAGGCGGAAGCATGTGCGAGACAGTACGGAGAGGGAGCAGCATGTGGGGGACATTACGGAGAGGGGCAGTATGTACGAGACAGTATGGAGAGAGAGCAGCATATACAGGACAGTATGGAAAGGGGGAAGCATGTGGGTGACAGTATGGGGAACTGGAAGCATGTGGGGGACATTATGGAGAGGGAGCAGCATATACAGGACATTATGGAGAGGGGGAAGCATGTGGGGCACAGTATGGAGAGGGAGCAGCATATAAAGGACAGTATAGAGAGTGGGAGCATGTGGGGGACAGTATGGAGAGGGAGCAGCATATACAGGACATTATGGAGAGGAGGAAGCATGTGGGGGACAGTATGGAGAGCGGGCAGCATATACAGGACAGTATGGAAATGGGGAAACATGTGGGGAACAGTTTGGAGACGGAGCAGCATGTGGGGAACAGTATGGAGAGGGAGCAGCATATACAGGACAGTATGGAGAGGCGGAAGCATGTGCGAGACAGTACGGAGAGGGAGCAGCATGTGGGGGACATTACGGAGAGGGGCAGTATGTACGAGACAGTATGGAGAGAGAGCAGCATATACAGGACAGTATGGAAAGGGGGAAGCATGTGGGTGACAGTATGGGGAACTGGAAGCATGTGGGGGACATTATGGAGAGGGAGCAGCATATACAGGACATTATGGAGAGGGGGAAGCATGTGGGGCACAGTATGGAGAGGGAGCAGCATATAAAGGACAGTATAGAGAGTGGGAGCATGTGGGGAACAGTATGGAGAGGGAGCAGCATATACAGGACAGTATGGAGAGGGGGAAGCATGTGGTGAGCAGTATGGAGAGGGAGCAGCATATACAGGACAGTATGGAGAGGGGGAAGCATGTGTGAGACAGTACGGAGAGGGGGCAGCATGTGGGGGACAGTATGGAGAGGGGCAGTATGTGCGAGACAGTATGGAGAGAGCAGCATATACAGGACAGTATGGAGAGGGGGAAGCATGTGGGTGACAGTATGGAGAAGGGACAGCATGTGGGGGACATTATGGAGAGGGAGCAGCATATACAGGACAGTATGGAGAGGGGGAAGCATGTGGGGCACAGTATGGAGAAGGAGCAGCATATACAGGACAGTATGGAGAGGGGGAAGCATGTGGTGAACAGTATGGAGAGGGAGCAGCATATACAGGACAGTATGGAGAGGAGGAAGCATGTGCGAGACAGTATGGAAAGGGGGCAGCATGTGGGGGACAGTATGGAGAGGGAGCAGCATGTGGGGCACAGTATGGAGAGGGAGCAGCATATGCAGGACAGTATGGAGAGGGGGAAGCATGTGGGGAACAGTATGGAAAGGGAGCAGCATATACAGGACAGTATGGAGAGGGGAGGCATGTGGGGAACAGTATGAAGAGGGGCAGCATATACAGGACAGTATGGAGAGGGGGAGCATGTGGGGAACAGTATGGAGAGGGAGCAGCATGTGGGGCACAGTATGGAGAGGGAGAAGCATATGCAGGACAGTATGGAGAGGGGGAAGCATGTGGGGAACAGTATGGAAAGGGAGCAGAATATACAGGACAGTATGGAGAGGGGGGGCATGTGGGGAACAGTATGGAGAGGGGGCAGCATATACAGGACAGTATGGAGAGGGGGGAGCATGTGGGGAACAGTATGGAGAGGGAGCAGCATATACAGGACAGTATGGAGAGGGGGAGCATGTGGGGAACAGTATGGAGAGGGAGCAGCATATAAAGGACAGTATAGAGAGGGGGAGCATGTGGGGAACAGTATGGAGAGGGGGCAGCATATACAGGACAGTATGGAGAGGGGGAACAGTATGGAGAGGGAGCAGCATATACAGGACAGTATGGAGAGGGGGAAGCATGTGCGAGACAGTACAGAGAGGGGGAAGCATATGGGGAACAGTATGGAGAGGGAGCAGCATATACAGGACAATATGGAGAGGGGGAAGCAGAGGGGGAACAGTATGGAGAGGGAGCAGCATATACAGGACAGTATGGAGAGGGGGAAGCATGTGCGAGACAGTACAGAGAGGGTGCAGCATGTGCGAGATAGTATGGAGAGAGAGCAGCATTTACAGGACAGTATGGAGAGGGGGAAGCATGTGGGGGACAGTATGGAGAGGGAGCAGCATATACAGGACAGTATGGAGAGGGGGAAGCATGTGGGGGAGAGTATGGAGAGGGAGCAGCATATACAGGACAATATGGAGAGGGGGAAGCATGTGGGGGACAGTATGTCGAGTGGGCAGAATGTGGGGGACAGTATGGAAAATGGGCAGCATGTGGGGGACAGTATGGAGCAGGGGTAGCATGTGGGGGACAGTATGGAGAGGGGGTAGCATGTGGGGGACAGTATGAAGCGGGGCAGCATGGGAGGAGGTTGAACATGTGAGCAGTGTGGAGTTAGCCTAACCTCAGTTTTCCTTAACCCTCCTTTAGTGGCAACTGATCTGACAGGCGCAGCTCACTTAGCTTCATTTCTCTGTTTTCCGTGGTTTGTCTGGGAAACACCCTCCTCCCAGTACCTTCCTAACTTTAAAGGCTGTGTGAAACCTAAGAAGCCATTTATTACATTCCTATTAAGGTAACTGATCACTTTTAGAGCATTGAAATTTTAAAAAAAGGAAAATATAGCCAATTTTCTAGCCTGTGCCTGACAGGCGCAATGCCCCTAAACTCGTTATGAAACATATTGCCCCTGACGGAGGGTTAAAAAGGTAAATTCTTAATTTCTTCCAAGTGCTTTAAAGACTACAGAGAACTTAGATGCACAAACAGTGCTGAAGCGTTTTCGAACTCCACTTTTCAACTTTTCATGCGCCGACTATTCCGGTCATCTCCGGCATCTAATTAGCGGATAACATCAGACGGTGTACGGACACGTTATGTTATGGACATATAAACCCTCAACCTCTGAAAGCAAACAAACAAAAAAATAAACAAGTTATCAATCACCTGTGCACTACGGCTATAAGGAGATACAGGAAGTCAGGTCAGGGTTAATGCTACCGACGTCTCACCTGTGATACAAGACCCCATTTATCCTCTGGGTGCAATACCTCTCTCCGCCGCCCCCATCTTGTGCGTGTGGCCCCTGGTGAGGCCTGATGTGTCATGTTACCCATAGAAAAGCATTTGGGGGTCACTTTTTTAAGGGGGAAAACGCCTTTATTTTTGCAGCAGTGCAGGATGCAGTACACACAGGGGGCTCTGCCTTTATCTACGTTTTGTGGGGGCTCTTTCTCCCAGATGTCTGACGGGTGTTTTTATGTGTTTCCTAATAGTCTATAGATAAAAATGAACAAAAGAAACATAAAAGCAGTGTAACGGTAGTTAAGGGGTGAAAATAACCCCCAGCCTTGTGAGCCAGACATGTTTCGGGGGTGTTAGTACCATGAGCTCGGTATGTTGAGGCTATGTGCCCACGATGCAGAAATGAAACAGAAAATTTCTGCAGCATTTCTGCATCTCCCTGGCAGAAAAAACGCATGCAGATTGTGCATGCGTTTTTCCTGCAGAATACATGCGGATCCACATGCGGATTCACATGCGTTTCCGCATGCAGATTGACAAGCGCTTTCCAGGCGATAGCATCACTTGGAAAGTGCTTGACAACTAGGTCACCCTGTATAAATCCATGCAAACAGCATGGATTTATACAGTGTGAACCATAAAAATTAAAACAAATAAAGCTATACTCACCCCCGAGGCCCCGGTGTGTGCAGCAGCGCTCGTTCCTGTCTGGTTCCCGGCTGCCGGCATATCGCGAGACACAGCGGTGAAGGGCCTGCGGTCACATGACTGTGACATCACCGCAGGTCCTCAAGCGATGCCGGCATTCAGAGAAAAGCCTTCGGAAAGGTGAGTATAAACTTTATTTGTTATTTTATTCTTTTTTTTACAGGTAGAATGGTACCCAGGTCTGGATGAGAGTCTCCTCTCCTCCAGAACTGGGTACCATCCGCACATAGAGACGCATAGAAGCCGCTTGTACAAATGTACAGTCGCGGTTTCTATGCGTCTCAATGCAAGTCAATGGCGGGAGTTCCGCTGCGCTTCCGCAAAATTAAATGACATGCTGCGGATTTTTGTACGCAGCGGAAAAATCCGCAGTATGTGCATAGAACCTGCGGAATCCTCTTGGGGACCATGGGGTGCGGATTACCTAGCGTTTCACAAGCGTTTCCGCTGCGGAAATTCCGCAGCATAAACGCTTGAAAAACGCTACGTGGGCACGCAGCCTAAAGCTGCACAGCCTCAGAGCCGGCTCTAGACACTGAGGCTGTGTGCCCACGTAGCGTTTTTCAAGCGTTTATGCTGCGGAATTTCCGCAGCGGAAACGCTTGTGAAACGCTAGGTAATCCGCACCCCATGGTCCCCAAGGGGATTCCGCATGTTCTATGCACATGCTGCGGATTTTTCCGCAGCGTTTATGCTGCGTACAAAAATCCGCAGCATGTCATTTAATTTTGCGGAAGTGCAGCGGAACTCCCGCCATTGACTTGCATTGAGACGCACAGAAACCGCGACTGTACATTTTTACAAGCGACTTCTATGTGTCTCTATGTGCGGATGGTACCCAGTTCTGGAGGAGAGGAGACTCTCATCCAGACCTGGGTACCATTCTACCTGTAAAAAAAGAATAAAATAACAAATAAAGTTTATACTCACCTGTCCGGCGGCTTCTCTCTGAATGCCGGCATCGCTTGAGGACCTGCGGTGACGTCAGTCATGTGACCGCAGGCCCTTCACCGCTCTGTCTCGCGATATGCCGGCATCCAGGAACCAGACAGGAACGAGCGCTGCAGCCACGCCGGGGCATCGGGGGTAAGTATAGCTTTATTTGTTTTAATTTTTACGGTTCACACTGTATAAATCCATGCTGTTTGCTGTTTGCATGGATTTATACAGTGTGACCTAGTTGTCAAGCACTTTCCAAGTGATGCTATCGCCTGGAAAGCGCTTGTCAATCTGCATGCGGAAACGCATGTGGATCCGCATGTATTCTGCAGGAAAAACGCATGCACAATCTGCATGCGTTTTTTCTGCCAGGGAGATGCAGAAATGCTGCAGAAATTTTCAGCTTCATTTCTGCATCGTGGGCACATAGCCTGACACTTCCTTGCTCGCCGTCCTCCGTCCGTCTGCTCTGCGCGCCCCCGCTGCTATGCGCGCTCCCGCTTCCGGCCGCTCAGTCAGTCGCCCACACCCTGAAGTGTCAAAACAAAACTGCGCCTCATCTGGATCACGTGACTCTCCGCCCCGCCCCCTTCTCTGGCAGGTGAATCCGGAAGCGAGGACCACTGAGCGCTGGACTCTGTGGCGTTCTGCGGTTGCTTAGTAACGGCCTTCGCGCTGCCTGATGGGAAGCCACAGAGTGCCCACGCTGTGACCTCTCCCCTCGGCCCCCCTCCGCCTCACAACACGGAAGCATGGCGGCCGCCGAGGGCTCCCCGGTGTCTGCCTGCTCTCAGCGCCGGCTGCGAGTCCTCTCCGGACACCTGCAGGCCGGGACCGCAGCAGACCTGACCGCCAACGAGTGCAAGGCCCCGGCAGCTCCTTCCATCCCTAAGAAGCGGTAGGTGTGGCGGGAGGTGGCTGGGTGCGGTCCGTGGCATCCTGTGGGCTCTGCCAACCTGTGGCATCCTGTGCCTGGTTCCGTTACTGTGTGAGAGCGCTGCTCTGGATGTATAATGCAGCTGTCACAGGATCTCATTCACAGAAATGTATGAGAGAACTCCTCTGTCATTGCCACCATCGGTTTTGCGAGGCTTTTTCATCAGTGTGGTGGCTACAAGCAGAACGTACAGTGATGTGGGGCTATCTGCACCGAGGGCGAGTTACATCTATTATGGGTTATCCTATTTTTTGCCATTTGCGTTTTTATTAAAAAAATCTTCTCAGGGCCAGGAGGATTCTTAATGTTATTATTTGTAGCTCCTTGACTGGTGGTGGCTAACTATGTGCAGAGCTTACAAGCTGTTTTCTCTAGAGCTTGTGAGCGCTGCTCTGAAGCTGGCCAGGATCGCTGGAGTGCGCGGTCTGCTCCTGATTCCGGCCAGCTTCAGTGCCGCCACAGCTGCCGCATGGAGAGCACCAGTTCTGGCTAGCGGGGCAGCAATGCTGCTGATGCAATCTGTCAATCAATCAGGAGTGCACCATCACTCTGCTGTCAAGAAGTTGGGAGGAGGGTGGGGGGGAGAGCAGTGCCCACTTACAGGAAAGGATGAGACAACCCCTTTAATCCTCTTCTAGATATAGCATGTGCCACAGCTTCCGGCAATGGAGAAGTGACCATGTTCACTTGCCAGAGTGCCTGTCAGCCCTTGTAGAGGATGCGACACCTCACTTGGTGCCTCGCTTGCCTGGTTATCTGCCTGGCCCCTCCCTGTGATGAGGTCTCGGTCCGTCCCGTCCCCCCGTATTGAGGTCTCGCCCAATTCTCCTGAAATATATGCTTTATTGAATACTTGTAAATTCATAAAAAAACAGGAAGAGTAACAGAGAAACAGCACAGTGCAGAGTTATGGGAAAATATGCAATAGAATCATAATTTAATGAATAATAAATACTTATAGACGGATACAACTTAAAGGGATCACTAATTGTGCAGTCCCCTTTTATAAATGCACTCTTATGACAATCCACTGAAGTGTGTGTGACATGGTGCCTATTCGTTTCACTGTACGGTCTCGCTGCCCCCCACATCCCCACACCTGTGGGAGTGGATTTATTGTGGGTTCTCCTGTTATTTATATGCCCTCAGTATAATGCCCCCGTCACATCACATTATCTCCATTCTGATATTTTCCGGTATAACTGGTGAATGAGTGAAGTTTTCCCGCGCAGCAGTCTGACGGACCTGTCCTTGTACATGTTTACACATGGGTGTGACCTGATGATCTCCTAGGAATGTCACCTTGTTCATTTTCAGTTTTTTTTTTTGTGGTCGATTTGCTTAGAATGGTATAAAAAGTTTAAAATGTAACAATCCAGGACGTCCCTTTACTTTGTGATCTGATTATTTGGTATGAGATTCAAGCAGAATAAAGGGCAACGACTGGTTACGTAGACACGAGAATGGGTCGTAGGAAACGTTTCTGCAGAACAATCAGAGTTTTACATGCAGAGGTGGAACAATCAGCGCTTTATCCTCATACTCCCCAGGCTGCTGAGACTATAGAGCCAGTTCTGTACCATCCTCACCCGTGTGAGGCCGTGGCAGCCTCACGTATAAAGAAGGCCTCTTTACAGAAGTGATACTTTAACCTTGGTTTTTGTTACAATTGTAATACTTCACTTTGGAGATCTAGGCTCTAATTCATCACATAGTTTTCGGCTTTGCATGTTGCCATTTTTTTGTGCAAAGGAAATTAAGCTACTGCCAGGCATTTATTTAGATCAGAGGTCCCCAACCTTTTTTGCACCAGGGACCGGCTTTAAGCAAGACCAGTTTTCCATGGCCCGGTGGGGGTGGGGGCGGGGCTTTGGTCATATGGGGGTGGGGTTATGGAGGGGTGGAGCTTAGTGCATACTTATCATATAATTATGACATTTATAATGAGAATGTGATTCAACTTACCATAGGTTCAGAATGAGTGGGAGCACCAGGCTTGTTTCCCTGGATCAGTGGGAGCACTGGGCTTGTTTTCCTGCAACAAGACGGTCCCATCTAGGGGTGATGGGAGACAGTGAAACCCGAAGTGTGTTCCTTATGTCCAGTCTACTCCGTAATCTCGTTTTTGCTGTTGTCATGGCAGAAAACCCAGTTTCACAAAGATAGGATGTTGGAAAAGGAAGCAGAGTTTTCAGTGCTTTGGTGGCGATCCCAGGATATTCAGCCTGGACTTTAATCCAGAATGTTGGGAGATTTGAAGTCTCAAACATACTTTTAAGGCTACCATCATTTGCAATCTCAAGCAGTTGGTCTTCTTCAAGCACGGACAAGGTCGATTCACCTGGCTTGTTCACAAATGGGTTGCGAATCCATTCCTTCCTAGTTCGTGGGTCTTTTGTGGTCGGAAAATAGCGCTCAAACTCTTCTGAAAGCTGAGATAGGTGATCATGCACCAGCTGGGAGAATGAAGGCTCAGGCTCGGTCTCTTCCAAAATTCCTGCTAATGTTTGAAACATGTCAAATATCCCTGTTCTCACTCGCCGTCCCCACACTTCCAGTTTGGCTTTAAATGCAGCAACTTTATCTGCCAACTTGAAGGCAGTTGTCATTCTCCCCTGAAGTGACAGATTAAGTTCGTTCAAAAAGTTGAATATGTCACATAAGTAAGCAAGTTTTGTGACCCATTCCTTACTACTGAAATGTGCTGCAAGTGGCGATTCTTTTTCTAAAAGAAATCTATAAAGCGGGTCTCGTAACTCAAAAACTCTGGCCAGTGCTCTACCTTTAGAAAGCCATCTGACTTCTGTGTGTAGGAGAAGACGTTTGTGCTCCGCGTCCATCTCCTCACAGAGCTGCTCGAACAGACGTGAGTTAAGGGCATGTGCTTTTATGTGATTAATAACTTTAATCACATCTTGCAAAATGCTGTTAAGTTCAGGTGACATTTTTCGGCTTGCCAGCATTTCTCTATGGATGACACAGTGCGTAGAGTCGCATTCAGACGCAACCTCTTTGACCCGGGTAGTTAAACCAGAAAGTCGTCCAGTCATGGCAGCTGCTCCGTCTGTGCATATACCGACACAAAATGACCAGTTTAGGTTTCCTGATATGTAATCATCCAAAGACTTGAATAGTTCTGCACCTGTGGTGTTGGCTGGCAACAATAATGCACATAACATATCCTCATGCACATCCTCCTGAAAAATATATCGCACATAAACCAGCATCATTGCCTTGTTGTCAACGTCAGTAGACTCGTCAACCTGGATTGCGTACCATGGTGACGCATTAATCCTCTCCAACAATTGTACCTCGATGTAATCTGCTATTTCATTAATTCGTCTACTGACAGTGCTCGCTGAAAGAGGAACCTGTGCCACTTTTTTAACCGCAGCTTCTCCTAAAAGTTCCTGGCAAATGTCCTTAGCGGCAGGCAGGATCAACTCTTCACCAATAGTGAAGGGCTTCTTAGCCTTGGCAATGCGGTTAGCCACTAAGAATGATGCTCTCAGAGCAGACACATTTGTTGATGTGGTGGCCTTCAATAATTGCTTCTGTCCTTCGTGTTCGCGTTTTTTTCTTTCAAAAAACTCCAAAGGCTTGTCTTTTGATGCAGGGTGCTTGGTCTGTAAGTGGCGAACCAGTTTTGAAGGCTTCATGGCCTCGTTGGATAGCCGGTCGCCACATATCAGACAGAGTGGGCTTGGGGCATGTGAATCGCCAGTTGCGATGAACCCATAATTTAAGTAGGACTCATTGTATTTTCTTTTAAATGCAGCTTTCTTTTTTTTAGCAGTCATGGAGTCTTCATCTGTCTCATTGGGTCTTTCTTCCTTTTCAAAGAAGCTCTTCAGTGATGTTTGTTTTTTACTCATTTTACAAGGGTTAGAGGTGAAGGCGTAGTGGGCCCCTAACACAGAAAGATGGCTATTGCTACTGGAGACGGGCACTGATGATGATGACCACCACTACTGCTGCTACTGGAGACGGGCACTGATGATGATGACCACTACTGCTGCTACTGGACACAGCCACTGCTGCTATGAATTTTCACTGTTATTTGCTTTTTTCACTTTAACCAGAAAATCTGCTGCTGGGCCGCACGACACCAGAACACAGCTACAGGAGTCATAAGGGTGGGACACCTGACGTCATATCTAGCTGCCCATTAGCATCCAGAGCCCCTCCCCCTCCAACTCGCAGCTAGCAGGAGGGGAAGGAGCGCTGGACACACATGACCTGCTTGTCCCTGCTCCTGCCTGAGCACATTCTGCGAGTAGCAGCACTGTACATTGAGTTTCAGTGTACAGCACTGCTACTAGCACTGCTATATGCACCAGACAGCGCTGTATGGGGAGGATGCTGGCAGGACCTCGGTGTACAGCGCTGCTAAGTAGCAGCATTGTACATTGAGCGTCAGTGTATACAGCGCTGCTGCTTAGCAGCGCTACACACTGAACACCGGTACCGGGAGCCGCGTCACTGAAGCCAGTCTGCTGCCCCAGCACGCCCCACATAACATGTTCTGCCGGGGGCGTGTCAGTGAGGAGAGCCTGCCGCTCCACCCCGTCAGGAACACACCATGCTGTGCAGGAGGGCCGCGTCACTAAGACCCGCCCCGTGACGTACAACAGGTACCATGCTGTGCTGTGGAGGGCTGCGTCACTAAGACCCGCCCGACGCCCCACCCCGTCCTGCATAATGTTCTCTGCCGGGAGCTGCGAGCTGTCACGGCTATGGCAGAAAACATTATAAATCCACACAGAGCGAGCTCTGACCAGGCGCAGGGCCGCGGAGCTAGCTGTCAGCGGCGCCGCGGACCGGCTGAAAAACCCCAACGGCCCGGTCCTGGTCCGCGGACCGGCGGTTGGGGACCTCTGATTTAGATGGCTGATCTTCTGTGAAAACTAAAAGGTTAGGCATGCTGAAATCCAATATGCCCTACTCTTCTTTTCCTGACATCTGTTATCAGGAGATATTTGGGTTTCCCCATTTTACACCTATAGAGAGGAAATTACCCTTTATAGAAATTAAGATTACATTTCTATTCCATTTACTCAAGTCGTTATCATTATGACTGGGTGTTAGAGTGACGGCGATATCAGTAATTGCTCGCTGTAGATAGGATGCTGTGGTTATAAAATGAGATTAATAGAGAATACCTTGTGTGCGTTTTTCTGTAGTGGCGTGGTGCCATGTCCAGTCCATCCTATCTGCGGTGAATCGGGGACAGTCCTTTAATGTGTGTTTTGTATTCTGTGATTTTTATCAGGTCATGCTGTGGATGGAGACTTGTATTGATTTTATACACGAGTGCAAACCTTTCACATCCATAGGAAAAAATCACTGTCACAATTCGGGCTGTAAAGCGCCAATGGTCAACCGTAGAAGTGAAATCTGCTCTTTAATGATTTATGGGGAAAAGTTTTTTTTAATTCTGCACTGTTTGCTAGTTTTATTCCTCTTATATACGTCTTCCCAGTGTGTGTGTTTGTATATGTACAGTGGATACGGAAAGTATTCAGACCCCTTTCAATTTTTCCCTTTGTTTCATTGCAGCCATTTGGTAAATTCTAAAAAGTTCATTTTTTTCCTCATTAATGTACACTCTGCACCCCATCTTGACTGAAAAAACCCAGAAATGTAGAAATTTTTGCAAATGTATTAAAAAAGAAAAACTAAAATATCACATGGTCATAAGTATTCAGACCCTTTGCTCAGTATTGAGTTGAAGCACCCTTTTGAGCTAGTACAGCCATGAGTCTTCTTGGGAATGATGCAACAAGTTTTTCACACCTGGATTAGGGGATCCTCTGCCATTCTTCCTTACAGATCCTCTCCAGTTCCGTCAGGTTGGGTGGCGAACGTTAGTGGACAGACATTTTCAGGTCTCTCCAGAGATGCTCAATTGGGTTTAGGTTAGGGCTCTGGCTGGGCCAGTCAAGAATGGTCACAGAGTTGTTCTGAAGCCACTCCTTTGTTATTTTAGCTGTGTGCTTAGGGTCATTGTCTTGTTGGAAGGTGAACATTCGGCCAAGTCTGAGGTCCAGAGCACTCTGGAAGAGGTTTTCATGCAGGATGTCTCTGTACTTGGTCACATTCATGTTTCCTTCAATTGCAACCGGTCGTCCTGTCTCTGCAGCTGAGAAACACCCCATAGCATGATGCTGCCACCACCATGTTTCACTGTTGGGATTGTATTGGGCAGGTGATGAGCAGTGCCTGGTTTTCTCCACACATACCGCTTAGAATTATCACCAAAAAGTTATTTCTTCGTCTCATCAGACCAGAGAATCTTATTTCTCATAGTCTGGGAGTCCTTCATGTGTTTTTGAGAAAACTATGCGGGCTTTCATATGTCTTGCACTGAGGAGAGGCTTCCATTGGGCCACTCTGCCATAAAGGCCCGACTGGTGGAGGGCTGCAGTGATAGTTGACTTTGTGGAACTTTCTCCCATCTCCCTATTGCATCTCTGGAGCTCAGTCACAGTGATCTTGGGGTTATTTTTTACCTCTTTCACCAAGGCTCTTCTCCCACGATTGTTCAATTTAGCTGGACGGCCAGGTTTAGGAAGACTTCTGGTGGTCCCAAACTACTTCCATATAAGGATTATGGAGGCCACTGTGCTCTTAGGAACCTTGAGTAATGCAGAAATTCTTTTGTAACCTTTGCCAGATCTGTGCCTTGCCACAATTCTGTCTCTGAGCTCCTTGGGCAGTTCCTTTTGAGGTCATGATTCTCATTTGGTCTGACATGCACTGTGAGCTGTGAGGTCTTATATAGACAGGTGTGTGCCTTTCCAAATCAAGTCCTATCAGTTTAATTAAACACAGCTGGACTCCAATGAAGGAGTAGAACCATCTCAAGGAGGATCACAAGGAAATGGACAGCATGTGACTTAAATATGAGTGTCTGAGCAAAGGGTCTGAATACTTATGACCATGTGATATTTCAGTTTTTCTTTTTTAATAAATTTGCAAAACTTTCTACATTTGTTTTTTATTCAGTCAAGATGTGGTGCAGAGTGTACTTTAATGAGAAAAAAATGAACTTTTTAAAATTTACCAAATGGCTACAATGAAACAAAGAGTGAAAAATTTAAAGGGGTCTGAATGCTTTCCGTATCCACTGTGTGGGTATCTCTATCTCTTTCTCTATATATGTCAGGAGAAAGAGGGAAGCGAACTTTAGTGTTGCGCACGTCGGAGGTCACTAGAGCGGAAGTCACAGTGACTCCCCGTCGCCTGCGCTCAACATACCTGAACATAGACAGGAGGATAAAGTGCGCCTTGCGTTCAAGGTAAATTGTGCGGGATTTGGATGAGAAACTACACGTCACAGGGCATTGTGACGTGCAGGGGAGGGGGGAAATATTAAAAATTCAAACAGGAGGCGGGGATTTCTTCCCGTCTCCCGGCCTGCAAGCGTCAGAAACTTGTTGCAGAAAAAATTTATTTTTATTCTTTCAAGACCTCTAATATGAGGCATACAGGTAAGTGTAGATTTACATGAAGTTTGCACACGCGCTAATGTTGGTCATAACTGGCCGGGAAATTGTCTCCATTGCCAATTCCAGAAAGACTGTGGACTTATCTGTCCATGGATTTCATTCACGGATTTGCCTTTGGTGGGAAAACCGTTATTTGGGTGATGGTTGACCGATTCAGTAAAGAGGCTCATGTTATTCCTCTATCGGGGTTACGTAATGCAGAGACACTCTCCAGGATGGTTGTCATGTTATGAGATTGCAGGGAATTCCTTTTGACATTGTGTCTGATAGAGGAGTGCAGTTTGTCTCCAAATTCTGGAGAGCTTTTTTGTAAGAAACTGGGGATTGACTTGTCCTTTTTCTCTGCTTACCGCCCCGAAACCAATGGTCAAACAGAGAGGATGAATCAGTCTTTGGGACAAATTATATGGTGTTTGTTGTAGCTCAGCAGGAGGACTGGTCTTTGTTTTTACCGCTTGCTGAGTTCTCCTTTAACAGTCAGGTCAATGGAAATTCTCAGTTTTTTTTTTGTAATTATGGTTTTTATCTTCCTTTTGGTGAATTTTCTAGGAAAAGTTCTGAATGTCCCGGGGTTTAGGTTGCCATACAAAAACTTAGGGATGTCTGGAGGGAAGTTCAAAAGAATATTGGGGTGGCTCAGATTCGCCAAAAACGGAAGGCTGATCGAAAAAGTTGCACGGGTATGATCTTTAAACTAGGTCATAAGGTTTAGTTCTCATCCAAAAATATTAAACTTAAAGTACCATTGGCGAAGTTGGGACCAAAGTTTATTGGTCCCTATGAGATTCTGGGAGTGGTCAATCCGGTGGCTTTTAGGTTGATGCTTCCTCCACCTCTTTGCATCCTTAACGTCTTCCACAGATCCCTGTTAAAGGAGTTTGTACCTTCTATCTTATCTCCCTCGTCCCTGCCTCCTCCAGTTTCTGTCGATGAAAGTTTAGAGTAGGAGGTACAGAGAATCGTGGATTCTTGTAGGGTCTGCAATTCCCTCCAATACCTCATTCATTGAAGGGGATAACAAACCGGAGGAGAGATCCTGGGTTCCAGCCCGATCCATGAAGGCCAATCGTCTGGTCAGGGCCTTCCATTGTACGTTGGGAATCCTGGGGGTCTTGTGGGCCCCCCTATCCCTACAAGAAGGGGTACTATAATGATTCTACCGGTCATTGTGTCCTAAGGACACACTGAGTGACAGCTCAGCCACCTTATCAGATCAATGGCTTGCTGGGCTGTCAAGTATTGTGAGTGACAGCCCAGTCATCCAGTTTGAGGCAGGGGAGTGACTCAGCGTCACACCCAATCCTTCTTTGCCTGACATCTGCTATTTGATGGAGAGTCTGGAGACTGCCACATACATTAATTGGTTGTCCTGTTTCTCAGAAATCAGTGAATAAGGCTGACATTCATATATTGTGCAGGGCCACCTTTTAGACACTGCACACCTCCTGGCTCATCGCATACTCGGGCTGCTGCTCTGTGCCTCTTATATACAGTAGCAAATAGAAGAACGGAATCACCGTACATATAAGGATAATCCCATATAAAGAAAATCAAAGCGTTAAAGTACCTATTGATCGAACGAATGAAAGGTTCGGCACAGTAGTTATAAGAAACCTAAAATAATTATGCAGAGAGAACTAAAGTGTGAAAAATAAGAGCCTTATTAAATATTAATGTAAAGAGCAAAAAATGCAAGTTTAAAAAGTCAGTCAGCCAGTACATGGCACCACAACACAGCAAGAGGGAATGTTGTGTCATAATATAGCTGGTTTGTTAAATAGGTAAATGCTAGAGGCTAATGATAATACATGAATGTTTGTCAGCTAAACAAATACTGTGACAAATACTTCCCTGCATGTAAGTATGAGAAAATCAAAGCCATGTCAAACAAAGTCTGGGAAAAGTAATAATGGTTACATATACCTCCTGCTGTGGTGTGGCTCCAGGACCCCGACGTGCGTTTCGGCTACGTGCCTTCTTATGGGGCAGTCACTCCCCTTTATTAGCTAACCAGAAAAATTATATTTGCAAGCTTTTAGCGCACAGAGGCTCCATCATCAGGTCGGGCACAACATTTAAGAGGTGTTACAACAGGACATTTGTTCATGGGGTAGATTGGTTGATGCCTCCTAAATATAAGCGAATGAAGAGCACTGTATGCTGAGCTGGGTATTGAAGAGATCACTGCAGATTGTCTCTACCCCCAATACCCTAGTGGATTGCAAATTATAGATTGTGCATACAATTTGTTGCTTGAAATGCTGTCCTCTAATATATATACACTGCTCAAAAAAATAAAGGGAACACTTAAACAACAGAATATAACTCCAAGTAAATCAAACTTCTGTGAAATCAAACTGTCCACTTAGGAAGCAACACTGATTGACAATCAATTTCACATGCTGTTGTGAAAATGGAATAGACAATAGATGGAAATTATTGGCAATTATCAAGACACACTCAATAAAGGAGTGGTTCTGCAGGTGGGGACCACAGACCACATCTCAGTACCAATGCTTTCTGGCTGATGTTTTGGTCACCTTTGAATGTTGGTTGTGCTTTCACACTCGTGGTACCATGAGATGGACTCTACAACCCACAGAAGTTGCTCAGGTAGTGCAGCTCATCCAGGATAGCACATCAATGTGAGCTGTGGCAAGAAGGTTTGCTGTGTCTGTCATTGTATTGTCCAGAGGCTGGAGGCGAAACCAGGAGACAGGCCAGTAAACCAGGAGACGTGGAAGGGGCCGTAGGAGGGCAACAACCCAGCAGCAGGACTGCTACCTCCGCCTTTGTGCAAGGAGTAACAGGAGGAACACTGCCTGAGCCCTGCAAAATGACCTCCAGCAGGCCACAAATGTGCATGTGTCTGCTCACACGGTTAGAAACCGACTCCATGAGGGTGGTATGAGGGCCCGACGTCCACAGATGCGGGTTCTGCTCACAGCCCAACACCGTGCAGGACGCTTGGCATTTGCCACGAACACCAGGATTAGCAAAGTCGCCACTGGCGCCCTGTGTTCTTCACAGATGAAAGCAGTTTCACGCTGAGCACATGTGACAGACGTGACAGAGTCTGGAGACGTTGTGGAGAGCGATCTGCCTGCAACATCCTTCAGCATGACCGGTTTGGCAGTGGGTCAGTAATGGTGTGGGGTGGCATTTCTTTGGAGGGCCGCACAGACCTCCATGTGCTCGCCAGAGGTAGCCTGACTGCCATTAGGTACCGAGATGAGATCCTCAGACCCCTTGTGAGACCATATGCTGGTGCGGTTGTCCCTGGGTTCCTCCTAATGCAGGACAATGCCCAACCTCATGTGGCTGGAGTGTGTCAGCAGTTCCTGCAAGATCAAGGCATTGAAGCTATGGACTGGCCCGTCCGTTCCCCAGACCTGAATCCGATTGAGCACATCTGTCTCGCTCCATCCACCAATGTCACGTTACACCACAGACTGTCCGATGCTTTAGTCCAGGTCTGGGAGGAGATCCCACAGGAGACCATCCGCAACCTCATCAGGAGCATGCCCAGGCGTTGTAGGGAGGTCAAACTTTTGGTCTGTACTTTCAAAGTTTGCCCAATTTTTCGCACTGACTGACCTTCATTTCTTAAAGTAATGATGGCCACTCGTTTTTCTTTACTTAGCTGCTTTTTTTCTTGCTATAATACAAATTCTAACAGTCTATTCAGTAGGACTATCAGCTGTGTATCCACAAGACTAATGCACAACACAACTGATGGTCCCAACACCATTCATAAGGCAAGAAATCCCACTTATTAAACCTGACAGGGCACACCTGTGAAGTGAAAACCATTTCCGGTGACTACCTCTTGAAGCTCATCAAGAGAATGCCAAGAGTGTGCAAAGCAGTCATCAAAGCCAAAGGTGGCTACTTTGAAGAACCTAGAATATAAGACATATTTTCAGTTGTTTCACACTTTTTTGTTAAGTATATAATTCCACATGTGGTAATTCATAGTTTTGATGCCTTCAGTGTGAATGTACAATTTTCATAGTCATGAAAATACACAAAAATCTTTAAATGAGAAGGTGTGTCCAAACTTTTGGTCTGTACTAATATATATATATATATATATATACACACACACATACACACTGTTTCCATTGCATATGACGTCTTGTGTTTAATTGTTTTTGTTATTATGGATGTACGAGTTGTAGTCTTAAATGACACAATTCATTTGACCATGTAATGCACTGAATATTTTTCTGACTGAAATGAAATGGTGAAGAAAATGTAATTTCACCATTCTATTTTGGGTGGCTTAAGAGAACTTTACTATAGTGGTCGACCTCATTCCTGAACAACTGATAGAAAAATATTGCCCATGGCAGCTGACCAGAAAACAACGTTTTTTATGAAGTAATACTGCAAGCAAAGTTAAGAAACTTGGTGATATAGCTGACTAAAGAAAATCTCTTTATTCAATTCCTTTTCTTTAAATTTGCCTGTGTCAGTCCCTGATTGTAAAGTTACTTTGTGTTTTTATCTTTAACTTTTTGATACAAATCTCTGGTATGACACATACATTTAACTTTTGGCCACAGTCCTAAAACTGTCTGTATCTGCTAGAATTGAGCAAAAACATTTACAAGACCCTGGCCAAGTTGGTAGTCAATGGCTGCTGGCCCTGAGAACTCCCTCCTATTTACTGGCATTTCAAAATCTGTTTTGATTAGTAGGCACTTCGCAACCTCATTGTTAGAACCCTCCTGTTAGTTTTTCTATCTTGTGGTTTGCGGTCATGTGACCATCTGCCTTTATAATCCAGCTCCGCCCTACTGGCTGTGCTGGACTTCAGTGTTCTACTGTTTCTCTAGCCTGGTGCTTCTGTGCCTTGCTCTGTCAAGTTCGCTTGGTCCTCTGGGACCTCTAGTACTTTTTGTCAGTTTGTCTTTTTGTGTAATGCAACAACTTCTGTTTAGAAGGTGTCCCATTTTTGTCCCAGTCCTTAGTACTTTTAGGGACCCCTCCCTTAATTCTATAGGTCTATGTTCAAACTAGCCAAGGACTAAGGCGGGTCTGTTCACAAGGAACAGGCAGCCCTCTGCATCGTAGGGATTCAGCTTAGTCTTACTGTAGGGACAGCTTTCCCCTATCTTTCCTTAGTACTTGTTGCAGATCATAACAGTAAGTCCAGCCCAAAAAAAAAAAACTAAAAGGAAAGAAATTCGGGGATCAGTATGGTTTCCGTCCAGGATTTGGCTCAACTCCTGCAAGGATTGTCTCTGGAGGTGGCCGAGCTCCAGCAACACGTGAGTAGCTGTTCTGGAGCGCATTTTGTCGAACCCAAGGTAGGACTGCCTGATGTTTTTTATGGTAAACAGCAAGATTTTTTTTTTCCTTTAAAAATGCTTGTTTGTTATATTTTCGTTTGAGACCTAGATCCTCTGGGAATGAATCACAGCGCATTGGTTTTATTATGTCACTTTTGAGCAATGAACCACAGGGGTGGGCCTTCTCTCTCTAGCCTAATGATCCGTGTTTAAGGTCTGTTGAAGAATTTTTTTCTGCTATGGGACTATTATATGACGATCCTGATCGAATCTCATCTGCTAAATCAGAACTTAGACGTTTGAATCAGGGGTCAGATGATGTTGAAAATTATTGCACACACTTCAGGAGATGGGCTTCAGAAGTTAAGTGGAATGATTCGGCGCTGAGATGTTTTGTTCTTGCTGGTCTGAGTGAAAGCGTTAAGGATTTGCTAATTGCATTCCCTACACCTGAGACTCTGCAGGAAGCTATGCAGTTAGCTGTTCGTATAGACAGGAGACTGAGGTGCAGGCTCAATGAGGTAAAGACTCCTGTAATGTCAGGTCCTAGTCCCCAGAAAATCTGCTCTGACGGTGGGGAACCGATGGAGGTTGGGGGGATGTCACTCCGCTCTCAGGAAAAAGACCGGAGATTCGCCGAGGGATTGTGTCTTTATTGTGGTAAAGGTGACCATTTGATTAAGTATTGTGAGCGTCGTTTAAGTAAAGAAAAAAAAAAAAAGGTCAGTTACGCCCGTATAGCTTGTTTACGCTCTGCAGGAATATTTCTTTTTGGGAGTCATACTCGGCAGGGAGATTTGATTGAATTTCAGGTATTTGTGGATTGTGGTTCAACACTTAATGTGATTGATAAAGGGTTTTTGGAAAACCTTAAATTGAAATCCAAACCTTTGTCATCACCTATTAATGTGATTGCAATTGATAACACTCCTTTGAAATGTATTACTCACAAGACTGCTGCATTTTCTCTCACTATCAATGGAGTTCACCAAGAAATTTTGGACTTAGTTGTTTTGGATAATTTGCCCTCTTCAGTTGTTCTAGGATTGCCTTGGTTAAAACTGCACAATCCTTTGCTGGACTGGTCTACTAATGTGATTAAGTCTTGGAGTCCGAAGTGCTATGATAAATGTTGTAATGGTCGCATTGCGGCTGTGGAAAAACTGGAATTACCGGTACCTATTCAAGATTTTTGGAGGGTTTTTCGGAGGAGGAGTCGCAGGTTTTGCCTCCTCATAGGGATTATGATTGCGCCATTGAGTTTGTTCCCTGGTGCTACTCTTCCCAAGAGTCGCTTGTTTAATCTGATTATTCCTGAAAGAAAGGCCTTGTAAGAGTACATGCAGACTATCCTGGCTGCTGGTCACATTAGACCTTCTAAGTCGCCTGTGGCAGTTGGATTCTTCTTTGTTAAATAAAAGGACGGCGGTTTACGTCAATGTCTGGATTTTCGTGAAATTAATAAGATTACCGTACGCAATTCCTACCCATTGCCGTTAATTCCTGACTTGTTTAACCAGTTAGTGGGAGCCAAGTGGTTCTCCAAAATTGATCTCTGGGGGGCATACAATTTGTTACGTGTGAAGGAGGGTGATGAATGGAAAACTGCTTTTAACACTCCGGTAGGTCACTTTGAGAGTTTGGTTATGCCTTTTGGTCTTACAAATGCACCTGCATTTTTTCAGAACCTTATTAATGACATCCTGAGACCTCCGATTGGTAAGAATGTGGTTGTGTATTTGGATGACATTTTGATTTATTCACCCGATCTAGAGTCCCATTGGCAGAGAGTACGTGAAGTTTTGCAGTTATTGAGTGATAATCACTCTGCTAAGCATGAGAAATGTGAGTTCGCTGTGCAGAAAATTAGTTTTTTGGGCTACATTGTCTCCAGCGAGGGCTTTGAGATGGACCCTGTAAAGGATCAGGCTGTGCAGGAATGGCCTAGGCCTATTGGTTTGAAATCTATACAGAGAATTTGGGGTTTTGCAAATTATTACAGGAAATTCATTAACAATTTTTCTGTAATTGTTAAGCCTCTGACCGATCTCACCAGGAAAGGTGTGAATACGGCCCAGTGGACTACTGAGGCCATTGAAGCATTTGAGTATCTCAAAGAGAGGTTCAGTTCTGCCCCTATCCTTATGCAGCCTGATGAGACCAAGCCTTTTTTGGTTGAGGTTGATGCTTCATCGGTGGGGGTCGGAGCAGTTTTGTCTCAGGAGAACAAGGATGGAGTACATCCTTGTGCCTTCTTTTCGAAAAAACTTTTGGAAACCGAACTGAATTATGATGTTGGAAATCGGGAGTTGCTGGCTATTAAACTCACGTTTGAACACTGGCGTCATTTTTTGGAAGGCGCTAGATTTCCTATTCAGGTTTTCACAGATCATAAGAATTTGATCTATCTGGATGCTGCCAAGCGCTTGAATGCCCGTCAAGCTAGGTGGGCACTTTTTATCAGTCGCAGTTTTTGGTGGCCTGGATTGCAGAAGGAAGTCATCAAGTGGGTGCGTCAGTGTACTGTGTGTGCTAGGTCAAAGGCTTCACATACTCCTGCTGCGGGGTTGCTTTGCCCTTTGGAGGTTCCTAGTGCGCCTTGGACGCATCTCACTATGGATTTTATTACTGATCTTCCTGTGTCCGAGGGTTTCACTGTTATCTGGGTGGTCGTGGACCATTTTAGTAAGATGTGTCATTTGGTTCCATTCATTAAGTTGCCCTGCGCCAAGACACTCGCTAAGTGGTTTGTTAAGGAGATTGTCATGCTCCATGGCGTTCCCACGGATATTGTTTCTGATAGAGGACCTCAGTTTGTGGCTCGCTTTTGGCGTGCTTTTTGTGACAGGTTGGGAGTTCATTTGTCATTTTCTTCTGGGTATCATCCTGAGTCTAATGGACAGACTGAAAGAAAGAACCAGGATGTTGAACAGTTTTTGCGTTGTTTTCTGGCGGACAATCAAGAGGTGTGGTCTGAGTTTCTGCCTCTCGCAGAATTTGCTCTGAACAACCATACATCCTCCTCTGCTGGGTGTTCTCCTTTTTTTTTGTTGTACTGGGAGACATCTGTCTTTTGGTTCATTCTCCAAATTGGGGTCGGCGGTGCCAGAGGAGGAGAATTTTTTTTTTTTTTTGTCTCTGCTCCTAGGCTTGTTAAAGCTTTCCACAGGAGGTTTCCGGATAGGCCTGGGCCTGGAGGATCCTCATAAAAGAGGGGGTACTGTTAGAACCCTCCTGTTAGTTTTTCTATCTTGTGGTTTGCGGTCATGTGACCATCTGCCTTTATAATCCAGCTCCGCCCTACTGGCTGTGCTGGACTTCAGTGTTCTACTGTTTCTCTAGCCAGGTGCTTCGGTGCCTATCTCTGTCAAGATCGCTTGGTCCTCTGGGACCTCTAGTACTTTTTGTCAGTTTGTCTTTTTGTGTTCTGCAACAACTTCTGTTTAGGAGGTGTCCCATTTTTGTCCCAGTCCTTAGTACTTTTAGGGACCCCTCCCTTAATTCTATAGGTCTTCGTTCAGACTAGCTGAGGACTAAGGCGGGTCTATTCACAAGGAACAGGCAGCCCGCTACATCGTAGGGATTCAGCTTAGACTTACAGTAGGGGCAGCTTTCCCCTATCTTTCCTTAGTACATTTTGCAGATCATAACACTCGTGTGTGTGCCATGCTGCATAGATGACGTCGGTGTGGGCCTAAGTGACCTTGGGATTCCAGGCAGGAGGAGGTTCACAGGGCTCTTGTCTTGTGGCCACGGGCTACCCATGTGGCTGCTGGACCAGGGGTCCTACAAATAACTTTGCCAACCTCTAATATCTGCCGTGTTTTTTTTTTAAATATTTTTTATTTTATATTACATGTAAAGTTTCTGATGAGGGCTATGCATGTGCGCTTTTGAGTTCATTGTGAGAAAAGTGCTGTAATACAACTGGTTTTAGTTTATAAATTTGTTTACTTTTATGTTCCTGTTTTTCTCTAATCCTTACAAATACTCATGTAAAATACTGCAATTATAAACGTGGACTAATTTTGAACTAAAAGCATGTGCTGACTTGTGCCAAAGTTTGCAACATGTTCTGACTTAAACCTTGAGGTTGTCCCACTAACAAAGTACTTTTTAATTAAAATCTTGGAATACTAATACGTTCCACAATTGGATGTGTTTAAATAAAATGTTCCTGTGCTGAGATAATCTTATGAATGTGCCCCTGCTGTGTACTGTGTAATGGCTGTGTCTGACTGTACATGGTCTGATCATACCACATCTCCTGGGGAGGGGAGGAAGGAAAAGATTATACTGACATTACAGCAGGGGATCACAGCTGATTCTTTCTGTAAGGAAAAAAAATTCACTGCCTTTTTAAAAACAGTGTTTTACCCCCCAGAAAAAAAATCAGTTGTGATCTCCTGCTCCTGGTGGTATACTCTTTTGCTTCCTCCCCTGCCCAGGAGCTGTGGTATGTATGATCTGACACAACCATACATTACACAGTACACAGCAGGGGCACATTTATAAGATTAGTTCAGCACAGGAACATTTTTTTTTTAAACACATCCAATTATCGAAATTATTATTCCAAGATCCATTGATTAAAATCAACTTTTAAAATTAAGTTTATTCATGGGAAAACTCCTTTAAGTGCAACTGTGCTCATTTCTACATTGAACAGGGCGTGTGAAGTCACCTTTGCTGATAAGTGGCAGGACTTAAGCTAATGGCAGGTATTGTTTAATGAATGGGACAATGCTGGACACCTACCGATTACTCATGCCTTCCAGTAGGTATAAGCAGCCATCCTCTGTCCCGCTTTCTGCCCAATGAGGAGTTGAGCAGAGCAAAATTACTGGTGTATTTATCTATACTGGCTGATTTTTCAGGATCGAGCGTTCCTAGGAATGCTCATTACCCGATAATCCACCTGTCTAAACAGACTGCCAACAAAGAGGCAAAACACTCTTTTGAAATGATTTTTGAGCTGGCTTAAAAATCATTGTTCTCGGCAGCACATCGTTCTTCCGTAAACAGGACATGATATTCTTAGCGCACATTAACATGTATTCACAATCCTTCTGTGTGCTCAGAGGTGGTGTTGGCCTGTGTAATCTGGCTACTAGACATCCACTGTTCGGCTTCTGTGTAGTGGATCGGTGGTTGCTTAACATTTGTGTATCCGCCAACCTAAATGCGTACCTATTAATAAATGTATCTAAAAGCTGTTGGCTACACCTCTCCATAAACTTTTTCTAAAATTGATGCATGCAAAAGAAACATAGTTGCTTTTGTGGACCCAAGAACTGGATTTTCGGCCTTGGGAAACCACATAAATGTAATATCAACTTGAATTTTGGTCTGTCTAGGATGGTAAAAGTATGCACAAACATATGGCGGTTTTACTGTTCCTTTGTAAAAATAGGACATAAATTAGAATTCTATCTTGTCACCCATGTTCCTTCATATGATTTCACCTGACCAGAAGGAAGGGTGAGGCATGTGGATGATATCCACTATAATATCTCCTCCAGAAAAAACTCAGTCAAACCCAGTAGAGCCCACGTGAATTGTAGATCTGACCTCATTTCTGGGGCGATCTCCACTGCACAGAATCGTTCTTCAATCTAATCTGTAAGGGATTTTCCTTTTTTATCCCTTTTTGTTTTATACCGTTTTTCCCTGGTGTGCATGTCTTTTGATTACTTCGTCTTTTTGTCATTTTTATGAGCACAGCACCTTATTTTTTCATATGATAAATCTAAAATGTAAGACTTGTTTCGTATTGCTCTAGTTGTACCCACAACCTCAAAGAGGGAAAGTATAGCTTGGTAGTGTTACACGGAGTATGCCTGAGTACCCCACCTGTCAGATGCTTGGAAAAGTTGAATGTGCATATACTTGTGTGCTACCTAGGTCAGCGGACGCCTGCCCTATCAAAACAGCAAAAGGTGGCAGCAAGAAGTGTGGATGTGTGAGCTGGCTGTGGGGTGCGCTTAGTTCATTGTTGGCTTATTTGTAGTAGGTGAGTGAACTAGTGAGTGTGAGAAGCGGAGCCCCCTTTATAGTAGCATCAGACTAATGTTGCGTGCAGCGAGTGGACAGTGCTGGCATTAGCTAGTTTGTCGTGTGTGTAATCTGACAATTCCTGAATTTATTCAGTGTTGCATGAAGAACACTTTTATTGTCCTAATAGTTTGTGGCCGGTAATCATCATCTGCTCCATGTGACATTTAAATGGAAACGCTTATTGGTAATATTTAACGTGTTAACTTTTCATAACACTTTCTTTCTTTTTTTGACATTATTGGTGGTGGTTGCTAAATCTTGTCAATGTCCAACTCAATCAATTTGTCTGGCTGCTTCTTTAACAATGGAGCCATAAGCTGATGTATATCGCCGTCTCTTTTATAGTCTCCAAACTGAGTTAATTAAAAGGGAGGCTGTCAGCACAAAGTGACTGTTCAAAGTATAGTTGCTTGGTGCACTCTTTGCATGGCCCAGCAGTTTGTGCACCTTCCCACCTGTTTTGTTTCTATCTATCTTCGTGCCACTCTTTTACTTGTAAAGCCATAGCTGCCAATCAAGGAAGATGAGGAGGAAAATTAGTAGGAAGGCTGTGCTGAACTGCTTGGCTGCAATAAGACTGCGCTGAACTGCTTTTAACACTACTTTACAACTTGTTTCCTTGGAGACCGACCGACCACCTTTGCTCAACAGCAGAGCGTGCACAGTGCTTACAAGCTCTTTTCAGCTGAGCTTGTAAGCACTGTTCTGAAGCTGGCCAGCATCGATTGCTGGAGTGCGCTGTTGTCTCCTAAATCTACCAGCTCCAGCACAGTTTTTACAAGCTAAACAGCAGTAGTGGTCTGTCTGCTTGGCAATGAGCTGTAAACAAAAAATGAAAGTGTGAATATATGTTAATAAACATTAAATTGCTAAAGTGTCAGCACTATCCTGACAATACTAGAGATGAGCGGATTGCTTTGCACGGCCTCGGTCCACGGTCCTGGTCAGTGTTCTCTGGCTGTGGACAGCAGCTGCGTGAATTTCCTGACCTTCCGGGTTCGTCTTCTGATTTGCCGTGCTGGCACGTCATCACCTGTACGGTGTACAAATGACGTTGCACTAGACCGGTGAATCAAATGCCGCACCGAGAAACATGGAAGGCCAGGAAATTTGCGCAGCTCCTGTCCACAGCCAGAGAATACGGACCTGGACTGTAGACCGGGGTTACACAACAACTCTTTAAGCCTTCCGTGTATTACATGAATGGCTGGTCTTTTGCATGGCTAGTAAGCAGGACTGTGGAGTCGGAGCCCATTTTGGTGGAGTCAGTATAAAATGGACCAACTCCGTCTCCTAAAATATATAATAAATTGAGTACAATAGATCAATGCAGTTTGTGGGGAATATTTTTTCATAAGTTATGAAATGTCCTATAAATGTCTGTCCTATTCCTGATCTAAGGGTGTAGACTTTTAGCTGAGATGAATCTGTGCTACAGTAAATTTATCACTTAACCATGAGCCGTGTATGAGGGAGTCTGAGTCGGAGTCATGAAAATTGAGGAGTCTGAGGTTTAGCTTACCGACTCCACAGCCCTCCTAGTAAGTCATACTTTATCCCTTACAGCGGCTATTAAGCGGCTGATTGCCATTTTGTGAATTTGTAGATGTAGTTAAGTGTTGAGCTCCTTGAGGACAATCAATGGTCCCACACATTAGGTTTACTTAAAGGGAATCTCACCAGGTTTTTGCTACCTAGTCTGAGAGCAGCATAATAATGTAGGGATAGACCCTGGTTCCAGCGATGTGTCACTTACTGGGCTGCCGTGTAGCAGGGTGGCCATATTGACTTTTTTTTTTTTTTCTGGACCTCTCATCAAAAAATTATGGACACTTTTGAAAATCATAATAAATCATTCTGATTATCAGTGATCCATGTCTACAGCCCATAATTCTGATATGAAGACATCAGCTGCATTCACTGTAAACTATAAAATGATAATTACAGTCAAAATAATCTACATAAGTTTCTGCAATCACAAGAAAATCACGGACGCCTCCAATTTTTGACTGAGAGGGTAAAAAGGTGCTCTATTTTTACGGACTGTCTATGAATTTCTGTACGGTTGGCAAACCTGCCATGTCGTCATGTTCTCTGTATAACCCTGCCCACACCACTGATTGGCAGCTTTCTGTGTACACTGTGCATAGGCCGAAAGTTGCCTATCAGCAGTGTGGGTGGGGTTATATAGAGCACAGCATTCAGAGAACTGCTACATCTGAAGCAGAGAAAACTGATTTTCTCAAAACTACAGCAAGCAGCCCAGTAAGTGACACATCAGTCGGGATCTCTGCCCCTACATCATGCTGCTCTCAGATGGGGGTAGCAAAAACCTGGAGACATATTCCCTTTAAACAGGATTGTCACATCGGAGACAACACTTTTCAAAATGCATTTCTCAGTTTGACCCTCATCCCAGCACGGTGGAGGCACAAAATAATTAACAAAAAACACCTGCAAAGGCTTCCTAAGCATTTAAAAAGGTCCCTTAGTCTGTTTCAGTAGGCTCCACAACCATGGGGAAGACTGCTGACTTGACAGATGTCCAGAAGGCAGTCATTGACTCACGCCACAAGGTCCCAGAGTTCCAGTTTTCATTGGAAATCCAGGTCCCAGAGTCTGGAGGAAGAGTGGAGAGGCCACAATCCAAGCTGCTTGAGGTCTAGTATGAAGTTTCCACAATCAGTGATGGTTTGGGGAGCCATGTCATCTGCTGGTGTAGGTCCACTGTGTTTTATCAAGACCAAAGTCAGCGCAGCCGTCTACCAGGAAATTTTAGAGCTCTTCATGCTTCCCTCTGCTGACAAGCTTTTTGGAGATGGAAATTTCATTCTCCAGCAGGACTTGGCACCTGTCCACACTGCCAAAAGTACCAATACCTGGTTTACAAACAACAGTGTCACTGTGCTTGATTGGCCAGCAAACTCGCCTGACCTTAACCCCATAGAGAATCTATAGGGTATTGTCAAGAGGAAGATGAGAGACACCAGACCCAACAATGCAGACGAGCTGAAGGCTGCTATCAAAGCAACCTGGGCTTCCATAACACCTCAGCAGTGCCACAGGCTGATCGCCTCCATGCCACATTGCCACATTGATGCAGTAATTGATGCAAAAGGAGCCCGGACCAAGTATTGAGTGCATTTACTGAACATACATTTCAGTAGGCCAACATTTTGGATTTTAAAAGCATTTGTCAAGCTGTTGTTATAAAGTATTCTAATTTACTGAGATAATGACTTTTGTGTTTTCATTGGCTGTAAGCCATAATCATCAACATTAACAGAAATAAACACATGAAATAGATCACTCTGTTTGTAATGACTCTATATAATGAGTTTCACTTTTTGTATTGAAGAACTGAAATAAAATAACTTTTTGATGATATTCTAATTTAGTGAGATGCACCTGTAAATGCAATTGCTTAGCACAAGTGCTCGATGCTCTGGGTATCAACCCCTGAAGACCTGCGTATCGGAGGCTTTTCTCCTATCTGGTTGCCCATGGACATGTCCTGTAGCTCTTACATGACTGGTTGTACTGGCTATTTTTCTATATATCCTCTTCTTACTTTGCAGACTATTCATACACAGCTGAGCCGCCCTCGCAATGAAGGGTAGACATGCCCCTCTAACATCAATGACAGCTTGAAGTCTTTTGTGGTAGTTGTGGATGAGGTTCTTTATTTTCTCAGATGGTAAAGCTTCCCATTCTTCTTGACAAAAAAGCCTCCAGTTCCTGAAAATTCCTGGGCTGTCTATCATGAACTGCGCACTTGAGATCTCCCCAGAGTGGCTCAATGATATTGAGGTCAGGAGACTGAGATGGCCACTCCAGAACCTTCACATTGTTCTGCTGTAGCCAATGACCGGTTGACTTGGCCTTGTGTTTTGGATCGTTGTCATGTTGGACCGTCCAAGTACGTCCCATGTGCAGCTTCTGGGCTGATGAGTGCAAATTTGCCTCCAGTTTTCCTTCCTTATTTGCTGATAACGTGCTGCATTCATCTTTCCTTCAACTTTTACCAAGTTTCCTGTGCCTTTGTAGCTCACACATCCCCAAAACATCAGCGATCCACCTCAGTGCTTTACTGTAGGAATGGTGTTTCTTTCATCATAGACCTTGTTGATCTCTCTCCAAATGTAACGTTTATGGTTGTGGCCAAAAAGTAAAATTTTGGTCTCCAAATTACCTTGCTCCAGAAGTTTTGAGTCTTGTCTCTGTGCTGTTTGGCGTATTGTAGGCAAGATACTTTGTGGCATTTGCGCAGTAATGGCTTTCTTCTGGCGACTCAACCATGCAGCCCCTTTTTCTTCAAGTGCCTCCTTATTGTGCATCTTGAAACAGTCACACCACTAGTTTTCAGAGTCTCCTGAATTTCAGCTGATGTTATTTGTGGGTTTTTCATTGCACCCCGAAAAATTTTCTTGGCAGTTGTGGCCGAAACCTTTGTTGATCTACCTGATCTGGTTTTTACAGAGCCCCTGATTTTCCATTTGTTAATCACAGTTTGAACGCTGCTGACTGGCATTATCAATTCCTTGGATATTTTTTTGTATCCCTTTCCTGTGTTATACAGTTCAACTAACTTTTCCCGTAGATCCGTTGACAATTCTTTTGCTTTCCCCATGACTCACAATCCAGAAATGTCAGTGGCTGGATGAAAGATGCAAGAGTCTGTCTGGATCCCAGAAACTCGCTCAGCTTTTATGTACACACACTGATTACAAGCAAACAGGTCACAGGTGAGGATGTTACCTTTAGTAGCCCTTCAAACCGATTTGTGTCAAATTCTGTGCATGTTATCAGGCCAAAATCACCAGGGTATGTGAACTTTTGATCAGGGTCATTTGGATGTTTTTGGTTATCATTAAGTTTTAAAAAGAGAAAACACAGTAGTTTGACAATAAATGGCTTCACCCAACCAATAACCATGAGTGGAGAAAAAGTTATTTTGTTATCATTCATATTCTCTGAAACAAGGCCAAGAAAGTAAAAATTCTGCCGGGGTATGTAAACTTTTGAGCACAACTGTATCTAAGTGGTAGACAGAACTGGAGGATGCAACATTGGAGGCCATTACACAGAGCGGTAGTGGCTGAAAATAATGACTAATATTATATCAATAAATGTAACCAAGCTCCTGCGCCACGTCTCCTCTCATCAGCTCTACCCCTGTGGCCAGTAACAGATCACAGAGCAGGCGGAGGAGCAGCTAATGTTAGCGCTACAGGAGGAGAAGCAGGTGGTTGTGGGAAATGTAGTTTACGGTGGTCTCATGGACAGCGCTGAAGGACTGCCCATTTCACACAGCAGAGACACAAATATGGAGGAGCTAGAGGCAGAAAAAGATATAATAATTCAGCCGGTGAGTACCGGGAGGTATGGCTAGGTCACTTTAAAGATTATTGGACTCCAGGGAGTTTGAAAAATAATAGATGAATAGATTCTGGGATAACCCCTTTAAGTACATAGCGCTTCTCTGATCAGGTGGGGGATCCCCCCTCTCTAATGTCCGTATGTCTTAAAAGGGCATATGCCCAGGGGCTGCCTAGGAAAAGTCATTTTTGTATTTTGAGCTATTAAAATAGAAGCAATTATGATGTCCCCCCCCCCCACCCACTGTCATCTCCTGTCAAGTACTGCGGTTCCAGGCCTGACAGGTAGTAGAGAATATTTATTGGTAATCTGGCCGTGAAGTACTTAAGGCCCCGATGTTTGGCGCAGCGCCTGGAGTCTCGTTTTCCTGGCACGGACACTTACAGTAAACAGGACAGGCGAGCCTCCTTCCATTGTGCTCCTCTCATCTGACGCTCCGACGCCTGTCAGGAAGGAAGCTTTCCTGACTACTGAAAGTGAGCCGCACAGCCAGACCTCGTTTTATGGCTTTAATCAGTTTAACGAGGCAAGGAAAGAGCTTACGGTAACAGGCTGGTTGTTGTTGTTTTACTAGTTTTCCTTTTTACATCTAACATTTTAACTTGTACTATATTTTTGAATCGTTCTTGAATGCGTGCAATTGTTACACGAGTTTTCCGAGACTTTTCAAAACGTATTCGAAAGTAAGTAGGTATAAGATAAAGACTGGTTAGGCCTTATTCACACAAGCGTCTTTTTTTTTTTCTTCTCTCTTCTTTCATGTGCTGCCCGTTATAAAAGCGAACATCATACGATTTTCTTTATCAATGGATAAATATGACTGCAGACTGCCAAATCATGACCACATGTGACACGATTCCCTGATATTCCTTCTGCGAGCAGGTGATCTTTTGATGGCATGTATACGAATTGCATACTTTGTCACATGCCAACTAGACGCATTCAGCTTCTCTCATTAGAAGTGAATTGAGAGAAGTGCAGGAGTCTAGTTGGCATGTATGCAAATCTCTTTTGATACCCATTACCACATATATTTCTGTATAGGTGATCAAGCCATCACGGTTTAAAGTCCCCTAAGGAGGAGAATATTAAAAAAATATATATTAATAATATATTATAATACCAATAAAAACTACAGCTCGCCCAGGGAAAAAAAGCAAACCCGCCCACAGCTCCTGTGGCTCTGAGTATGGCGACTAAAGCCAAATAGAATATAAATATACATATGTGTGTGTATTCTAATATGTATGTATTAAAACAAGAAGAAAAAACTATTTAAATAGATCACATTGATTGAATAGTTACCAGGTAATTTTTTTATTAAAAAAATCAATGTTGTAAAAACAAAAAAACAATCCCCCCCCCCTTCCCCACCAAATACCAATGGCAGAATTTTTTTTTTATTATTCCACCAAACTTAATTTTTTCCACATTTTCAGCACTTTATATGGTGAAATGTATGTTTTAATTGAGAACTATGACTGGTCTCGTTACAATCAAGCCCATATTCGGCTGTGTCAATAGAAAAAAAATAGTAAAGTTGCGGTTCTTGGAAGACGATGAAGAAAAAACAAGTGAAAAATTGTCCTGTCCTTAAGGAGTTAAAATATATGTATATCTAGGTGTATGGCCTTAATAAATAATTTGTGCTGCACCCCAGGCTCACTAATCGTTCCAGTGGCAGCCATGTATTTTCTTGCATTCTTTCATAAATCACTTCCCTGCAGTTGTGCAAGATCAGTTTTAGTAGGAGCAGTCGCAGGATTATCTCTTAAAGCTACAGTACACATTTATTCCTGTTATATGCACTTCAAGTAATGCAGTTCTGCACATGGTTGCCTATATATTTTTTTCTCTCTACTTTTTTTTTTTTTTTGCCCCTTTTTATATTTGTCTACATGATACCGACTAACTCTGGCCTAATTCATCAGCCCTCTGTGACAGGTATCGGTGGGTGTAAGAGTTTGCACAGATGCCCATGTCTGCTGGGATGAGAGCTGCAGGAATGGATGAGTAACGTGTGAGGTTTTGAGGAGCAGCATTGAAGCGTTTTATGACTTGCACATGTCTTTCTGCAGAAAATCCAGGCGTGTATAAAGCGCTATTGATTTGTGACAGGCGAGGGACCATTGATTTCTGGGATATCCTCATGTGCTGTTCCCACAACATATATTAAAGAGCATGCAGAGATGAGAAGAAAGGCCGATACAAGCATCCCTATTGTCCCAACATGGAGAATTCGGAAGTAGAATAAGCGAGAGACTCCTGAACCAGTGCGGCCATTGTGCCTTCATCTATACATAACTGACTTCTTATATAAGATCGGCAGAATGGGTCTGCACATCAGCATACCGGAACTGTAACCCAAAACCCATAAAGAAGTGAGGGTTGCATGTAAAATGACTGCAAGGCCGTACAGATCGGCCACAGTTTCTCCTGAATTCAACAGACTTGGGGCGCAGTCAGACGACGATATAAATCGGACTGCGATCGGACCGCAGTGTGCGGACTGGCCGGCGGCTCTCACAACCTGAACGTAACTACTGCATAGAAATACATACAGCTGTCATGCTCTGCTTAGGAGAGCCGCCGGCCAGTCCGTGCACTGCGGTCCGATCTCTGTCCGATTTTATACGGCCATCTTGACTTGAGTTCTAATGGGCATATATGAGGCCGTCAAGTTCGGGTCAGGAGACCTGCAGCGAGTGGTCAGGAACACTCCTGTGCAGACGACAACAAAACTTTAAAAAGCAGCACTGCAGCCCCTTCATTGATTGCATCAGTGATCCTCCTGCGTTCGCAAAGTGATGGCAGATCCTAGCAGTATTCCTTACTTTCTAAGATGGTAGTACATTTCTAATGTTAAGGCAAAGTTTAAAGTGAATATATTAGCAGGTTTTTGCAATGTAATCTGAGAACAGCATTATGTAGGGGCAGAGACCCTGATTCCAGTGATGTATCACTTAGTTTACTGGTTACAGAAGTTGTTACAAGCACGTTTTTCTCTACTCCAGATCTAGCAGAGCTCAGAATGCTGAGTTGTATATTCCCCCGCTCTCAACAACTGATTGGCAGCTTTTTGTGTACACTGTATATTAACAGAAAGCTGACAATCAGCGTTGGAAGTTGGACTAGGAGACACGAGACAACTAGTCCTCAAGTGATAATCTCCTGCTGATAAAACACTGATTTTAGTAAGTGACACATCTCTGGAATCAGGATCTCTGCCCCTGCATCATGGTGCTCTCAGATTACATAGCAAAAACCTGCTGATGGATTCCATTTAAGATATTCCAGATCTACATATTCTGCTATTGGCTATCAACAATCCAACGTGACCTAATCAGAAGATATTCCTAGAACCTTGGGCACTGAAATCAGGACCAGTCGCTTAGTTATGTCACATAGATTACTTAGATCGCACTTTTCCTTTCAAAGAGCGGAGACTTAGCACGACCAAGTCTAAATCTTCTGCACACTGAGCCAGATCCAGCACAGTGTGACTGCTGCTTGCAGGAAGCGACTGGTGGCCGGCCGGCTTACAGTCATGTGTGAAGTGTTTGCATCCTGCAGTGACATCTGGTGCCCGCTTCTTTCACTGCAAAATTCCCCCCTCTGTCGTCTTCTCACATGCGCTCAGCAAAGTCTACAGGACTCAAAATGGATGCTGATCTGTTAGCAGTGAAATATAGAGCTGTAAAATCCGGCACGTCTCTGCATCATTGCCTGCGCGTGTGTCTACACATAAATCCACTCTGCAACTGAGATTGTTCTTTTTGACTGTTTTTTTTTTTTTTTTTTCCTTCCTGTCATTACATCTAATTAATCTCTCACCATTGTATGTCTCTGGTTTGTGATATGGTAAAATATAATAGTAGATAATTACTCAAATGATGAAAAATAGACATTTTTATCTCTTTTTTTCAAGTATTTTGAATGCTTTTTTTAATGTATCCCATTGTTTTAAAATCGGCAAAATCTTTTTTTTTTTTGTATACGTTTATTGTACGTAAAGAATGAAAAAGCTGGATGACAGTGAAGATCCGGCCATAGCCGGAGACCAGACTAGTCCAGCTCTGCTCCTGGCCGGCTCTTCCCAGCGCTGCTCCAAGTGGTCTCTCACTCGCGGGTGCACAGGGGGAGCTTTGTCCTTCACCTGCCGCAGCGCTGGGAAGAGGGATTTTCGCAGTATATTCTCCCTGAAATGCTGGAGGGTTTCAGAAAAAATATATATCTGGCTACAATCATGCAGTCAGGTTGCAATATGGGCAGCATGGTGGCTCAGTGGTTAGCAGAGTAGCCTGGGGTCCTTAGCTCAAATCCCACCAAGGACAACATCTGCAAGGAGTTTTTATGTTCTCCCCGTGTTGTTGTGGGTTTCCTCCGGGTTCTTCGGTTTCCTCCCACACTCCCAAAGACATACTGATAGGGAATGTAGATGGTGAGCCCCAATGGGGACAGTGATGATGATGTCAGTGAAGCGCTGCAGAGTATGATAGCACTATATAAGCACAAAAGCATAATTCATGCTGCCCACAGTTTGGGCAGCATGAATCGCCCGACAGTTTCCCTTTAACATTACAATGGACAGATGAAGCTTTGCAATGTATTTCATTGTTTTTGGTTTTATTCTTCATACAAGAAAATCACTGATGGTAAAAATTGAAACACTGTTGAAACTCAGTTCTTTTTTTTTTTCACGCACAAGAAAAATCACTGACATCCAAATGAGGCCTTAGTGTTTTTGTGCTAAATTTAGTATAAAAAAACTTCCATGGGAAAATGTCAAGAATTTAAAAATTCTAAAAATACAGAAATTGGATCCATCGCAGTCAAGGCTCTAAAAGGAAAGCGTAGCTCTAGTGTGAATGGAGATTAAAGAGTAAAAAAACAACAAAAAAGCATTCTAATGAATGTTATACAGTGCGAGGTTGACTACATTCCCACCATGATTGTTTTAATAAGTTTTGGATGTAGCACAACTTCTGCAGCTGTTAAGTAAATTAGGTTACTTGTATTTTTTTTTTATTGCATTTTTTAACATGCGTTTTTTTAGCACATTTTTGACGCTGCAGTGTTTATCTTTTTGGTATGTTTCTTTTTTTTTTTTTTTAAATCTGATTTTGTTTTACTTTTTGATATTTGACTTTGACATAGCTTTATTGATACAGTCAAGCGCTGACTATATTCTTTCTTAGTGCATTTCCGCAGTGGGCATGAGATTTCTGTAAATGTCTTCCACTTTTCTGAAACTGTAAGACGCTGCATGTTTTGGACAGTGAAAATCTGCAGTGTCAAGATCCCATTGTGGCAACTTAAAGGGAATCAGTCAGCAGGTTTTTGTTATGTAATCCGAGATAAGCCTGATTCCAGCAATGTGTCACTTACTGGGCTGCTTGCTGAAGTTTTGATAGAATCCCTGTTTTCTCTGCTGTAGTTGTAACAGTGGTCAGAATGTTGAGCTGTGTATAACCCCGCCCACACACCTGATTGGAAGCTCCCTGTGTACACTTCAGCAAGCTGCCAATCAGTGTTGGGGGCGGGACTACACAGATTAGCTGGACTGTCTTGCACTTGACACCTAGTCCTCTAGTGATAATCTTCTGATAAAACACTGATTGTATTGAAACTACAGCATACAGCTTAGTATGTGACAAATCGCTGGAATCAGGCTTTCTGCCCCTACATCATGCTGCTCTGAGATTAAATGGCAAAAACCTGCTATCAGATTCCCTTTAACCTATAAAGAGACAAGATGGATAATGATAGCAGACCCCGCAATACATGGCATCAGATGTAATATTGTGCGTGCTGTAAGGGAAGCCGAGACAATGCACAGCAGTGGACATTCTCCACACTTAAACTGTACCCAGATGTTTTACGGCTTCTTTCATCTTTTGATGCTGAGCCCATAAAGTTCACACCTGCCACACAGCATCCCTCCTGTTTTTCCAGAGAATTGTGGGTAATGTTTGGAAAGCTGTACATGTCATGTAGAGATGAAGACTGGCACATGGCGGCTGTTCATGTTTAGCTCAGATGAAAAAGCCTGTAAAGAATTTGTGCATGTTCCACTGCTAGGATACATTTGCTGCAGATTTATTCCAAAATTCTACACAACCGGAAACCCACTCCATTTCTCTGAATTGTGTCGTTTGGGTTGGAGGCTCATGGATTTCTGCAGACTGCACTCTGACACATATCTGCCACATGTGCATATGGCTTTAAGAGTATGTACAAAGGCGGTGGACATGCTGCAGATTCTCCGTCTCTCGATTTACGGAAGCAAATCGGCAGTGTAGTACATTAGCAGCAAAGTGCATGAGATTTTACCAAATCTCATCCACATGCTGCGGAAACTGACATGCGGTGCAGATTTAAAATCTATCCCTTTTAATATCAATTATTAGTGTTATAGTAATTAGGTTAACGACATGGCTCAACTCCTACCTACTTCAATATTTAGGCTTTTATTATGACTGAACAAATTAATATTTAGCTCCTTTCCATTTTTTTAATCTTTTGGCTGATCTGTGCAGTGATGCCAAATATGTAATTGGATGGGCCAACTTCAAAAAATTTTTTCCCTCTGGATTTGCACCAGTCGTCTCCTTGGCCTAGGTCTGCTATGGCAACTCATCCCTATTCTAGTCAATGTAACAGAGCCGTAGTATTAGGTATAGCCCATAGACAAGACTGGCAAGAGACTGGACTTTTTTGTTTTAAAATGAATGTCATCCGAAAATGATCTATTGTTTTAAAGAGGACCTGTCACTTGCTCTAAAAAATTGCGTTAAATACCTTGTAAAAATCCCTGTGCTCCCCTGATTCTGTCGCTCTTTTCCGTTTTGCGGTGCGATACTCCATTGCAGAGATATTCACTTTTGTTTATTCGGGAGCGCACTAGGTGAAATCTCAGCTTGCAGTCCAATTGGGTGTTTCTTAAGAGTCTTCTCTTTAGGCGTGTGCTTTCTATCTTCCGTCCCAGAGGCTGCCAATCACAGCTCAGCGTCTGAGAGCGCTAGATCAGCTGCCAAGCTGTGATTGGCTGCATCTGGGAAGGAGGAATAAAGGCACACGTCCCCAGAGATGGACTCACAAAGTTTGACTGCAAGCAGAGATTTCTCAGTGAGCTCCTGAATAAACAAATGTTACTATCTCTGCATTGGAGTAACGCACCGCAAAACGGAAAAGAGCGGCAGAATCAGGGGAGCTCAGGAAATTTTACAAGCTATTTATCGCAATTCTTTAGAGCAATTGCTAGATCCTCTTTTAGTAGAGTGACTGTGGCCATTGAGATCTTTCCTTGAACTCATACAAGGTTGAGCATTGTCCTGCTTTACCAATGTTTGCATAATCCCATTTGAAGTCCTGGAAGCAGAGATACGGGGTGCTGTTTGACAGTGTCTTCAAACTGGTCTAAATACAGCAACCATCTCTCTGCCTGCAGAATAGAAATGAAGGGAACCAGCATTGAGACTCCCAACAAAGCACATTGAAGAATTAGGAGACCTGCACGACACGTGTCCACAGTGGTTTGATACATCTGCCCTATTTGACAATCTGATTATTTTTTGTTTTATTATACAGTATATAAATGCCATTTTTTTTCCCACGCAAAATTGAGAAGCAGTCCTAGCGGGCACCTTGCAGTTGGTTTTTTTAATCGGCTGAACTCCTAATGGCGTCTATTCCTCCCTGTGTATTCTCTACTGGAGGACTTTTCTCTATGCAGATTTATTTCGCTCTATAGATAGAAAATTGTGTTCCGCAATAAGGCATTAGGATAAAATAAAAAATGTTGGCTAATAAACCGTAAACATGGAAATTGTATTCTTTTACTCTAAATGGGACATTAATATTTGAACATTTCTCACTAAAACCCTAATCTGTCCATAACAATTGAGTACACCCATTCACTAGTAAGGGGGGTGGGGAGGTGAATGATGGCCAGCAGTGCATTAACAATTTATGAGCTTATTGAATTGACCTCTTAGGCACATAAATGTCCAATAAAACATAATATTAGTTTCTTCCAGACTAAGAAAAGAAGAAAAAATAAAAAAAATGACTTTTTTCTTCCTATTATTTTGCATTCTAATAATCATAATGTGAGTAATGTATCACGCCACGGTCTGGTATACAGGCATTAAACGCGTCCCGGTTTTAGCGCTGGGCGAAGAAAAGGACAAAGGCATTATTGGTTTATCAAGAGTTGTGGCTCCTTGGTCCTCCGCCCCCCCATTCTCTCTGTGCCCTGTAAGTCCGTCATACTGTAGAAGGGGGGGGAAAAATCTTACTGCAGAACTGTTCCAGAACATTAAACCTTATAAAAAAAAAAAACCCGCCATCCCCAGCCACGCAGCAGTTTGAAAATGTTCAATCCATTCAGCGCCAGTTGTATTTAATATTTCTCAGATGAACTCAAGTTCAACCCGGCTCTATAATTTTCAGTTTATTTGCCTTCCGCGTTCACGTTCGATAAAACAGTCACTGCCAGTTTCAGCCGGTTTCTGGGTAACTCTTTCGTCCCCGGTCAGGCCTCCAGCACGTCGCAGAGCTTTTCGGGCTTTCAGATCCGTTCTGGAGCTTAAAGGGTGGGGAACATTATAAGGCTGCAAAAAAAAAAGGGGGGATGTCTGTCTGTGTGAACTGATTTGCATGGGAGGTGAAATCACACAGCACATACATTTGCCTTGTAATGAATTGTCTTGTATATTATGTGTTTATGGCTCGCTTTCCAGCCTGCATCTGTTTAGCTCGCTCGCCTGCATAAGCAAAAAGAAGCGGCCACCATTATCTGCCGTGCCACAGACGGCATACCCTTTTGCAAACTGGTTTTACGTAAAATTCTATTTATTTTGCTAGTTTCAGATCGAATACTTATTTCTTTATTTTTTTTATGTATTAAAAGAAATAATAACAAAAAAAAAATTATTTATATATATATATATATATATATATATATATATATATATATTTGTTTTTTACATGATTAAAGCACCTTATAATAAACCATTACACATTCAACTGCTACAGGCTAGAAAGTGGTGCTTGCATGGATAGGCATCAATACGAGGACCAGGTTTCAGAATCCACAACCACACAAAGGACACGTGTTTTGGACAAATGGATCTACGGATGGAAGTCCTGAAATTTAACCTGTAAGGCCTGATTCAGACGTCTATTTTTAACGTACGAGTGCTACCCGTGTTTTCATGGATGGCACTCGTTCCTACAATGGTGAATGGGGCCTTTCACACTAATATGATTTCCCGCAGGCCAAGTGGTCCATGCAAAATTGTGGAAGCATGTCCAATTTTAATCCAAGTATCTGATCCGAATTGGCAATGTTAGTGTATTGGTCCATGGAAAAAAATCAGACCGCACTTGTACACCATCACAGACTGTTATATGGGAAAAGAATAGTTTGTTTTTTTTTTTTTTTATGCACAAGAAGAACTGATGACACTTGGATGAAAGTCTGACAAAAATCGCTGATGGAAATCAGACCGTTTTTCTCGTACGTCAAAAAAAAGTCTAGGGACATGCTGTAGTCACCAAATGGATGTTAAAGGGAAGACTGCTTAGGAAGGTGGATCCTCCTGACCGATATGTGGGCACGCAGGTCATAGAAAGCTGAATAAAATGTTACCATGATATCTGCTATACAATGTCTTATTCCCTGAAAAATACACATTTTTCTTAAATGTAAATGAGCTGTTAAGATCTATGGGCCGGATATAGATCTCCCTGAGAATCTTCTTCCAGAAATTATTATAAAAAAAAGAAATAAAGGGGGAGTTACCAGTGTGAGACTTGTAACGACTGACAGTCTGCTCTCCTGATCTACATGTCCCACACTGGTAACTCCCCCTTTTATTTGTAATAAGCTCTGGAGTAAGATTCTCAGGGAGATCTATGTCCGACCCATAGATCTTACCAGCTCATTTACATATATGAAAAACGTGGATTTTTCTGGAATAAGACAACGGATCGCAGAGAACAAGAGATCATTTTATTCAGCTTTCTTTGACCTACATTCCCATATAGACTGCTTAGGAGGATTGATCCTATTGACAAATTCCCTTTAATAGTTTGTACATACATTTCTAGTACACCTAACAGAGAAAAGGAGCAAAACGAAGAGATCTGAGAAACGACAGTGTAGAAATGTTATTTTTTATAAGAAATTCAAATGTTTTCAAAGATCAGGTGAGGCTTGGGTGTCCAGGACCCAGTTGCTGGATGGAAATGATCCTATTGTTCTCTACATCACATTTTCTAGGCCAGCACAGATTATTATAAGGCTGTGTGCCCACGATGCGTTTTTTAAGCTTTTCCGCAGCGGCAAAAACGCTGCAGAAACGCTTAAAAAACGCATGGTAGAAGGCCTGCCATGTTCCCCAATGATAATCCGCATGTGCTGTGCACATGCTGCGGAAATTTCCGCTGCGGATTATCATTGCGGAAAAAAACGCAGCACTACCAATTATTTTGCGGAAGTGCTGCGTTTTCGCCGCCATTGACTTGCATTGGAACGCATGGATTACTCATCACTGCTTCTGTACATGCAGAATCCATGCGTTCCAATGTGCGGATGGTACCCGGGTGTGGAGGACAGGAGACTCTCCTCCGGACCCAAGTACCATAGAACCTGTGAAAAAAAGAATAAAATAAAAAATAAATATTATACTTACCTTCTGATGGCCCCCGGTCTCCTTGTCTTCACTTGCCGGCAGATCGCAATGGACTGAAGGACCTGCGCTGACGTCATAGTCATGTGACGGCAGGTCCTTCAGTGTACCGTGAGCTGCCGGCAAGCCAGGACGGAGCGAAGCAAGATTGCGGGGGCCATCAGAGGGTAAGTATAGATTTATTTCTTTATTTTTAAACATTCTTTAAGGTCACACTATATAAATCCATGCCGGTTGCATGGATTTATATAGTGTGACCAAGTTGTCAAGCACTTTCCAAGTGATGCTAAAATCGCTTGGAAATCGCTTGTCAACCCGCATGCGGAAATGCAAGTGAAGAACGCTTCACATCCACATGTCCCTGGCAGGAAAAACATGTACAATTCGCATGCGTTTTTCTGCCAGGGAGATGCAGAAACGCTCAGGAAAAATCCGGAGCATTTCTGCATCGTGGGCACATAGCCTAAGTCTGACTTTACTGCTTGCTCAGGACAGATTTTCACCTTTGAGCTCCATTAGAGTAGTTGAGTAACTTCCTATGTATTGCATTTCTTCGCTTGCACTGATCTTTCATCATGTGTTTTATAGTCCTCTCATTTGAGGCCGGTGTCTTACAGATCTGCAGCATCCACTAATACACTGCTCAAAAAAATAAAGGGAACACTCAAATAACACATCCTAGATCTGAATGAATGAAATATTCTCATTGAATACTTTGTTCTGTACAAAGTTGAATGTGCTGACAACAAAATCACATAAAAATCATCAATGGAAATCAAATTTATTAACCAATGGAGGCCTGGATTTGAAGTCACCCCCAAAATTAAAGTGGAAAAACATACTACAGGCTGATCCAACTTTAATGTAATGTCCTTAAAACAAGTCAAAATGAGGCTCAGTATAGTGTGTGGCCTCCACGTGCCTGTATGACCTCCCTACAACGCCTGGGCATGCTCCTGATGAGGTTGTGGATGGTCTCCTGTGGGATTTCCTCCCAGACCTGGATTAAAGCATCCGCCAACTCCTGGACAGTCTGTGGTGCAACATGGCGTTGGTGGATGGAGCGAGACATGATTTCCCAGATGTGCTCAATCGGATTCAGGTCTGGGGAACGGGTGGGCCAGTCCATAGCTTCAATGCCTTCATCTTGCAGGAACTGCTGACACACTCCAGCCACATGAGGTCTGGCATTGTCCTGCATTAGGAGGAACCCAGGGCCAACCGCACCAGCATATGGTCTCACAAGGGGTCTGAGAATCTCATCTCGGTACCTAATGGCAGTCAGGCTACCTCTGGCGAGCACATGGAGGGCTGTGTGGCCCTCCAAAGAAATGCCACCCCACACCATTACTGACCCACTGCCAAACCGATCATGCTGAAGGATGTTGCAGGCAGCAGATCGCTCTCCACGGTGTCTCCAGACTGTCACATCTGTCACATGTGCTCAGTGTGAACCTGCTTTCATCTGTGAAGAGCACAAGGCACCAGTGGTGACATTGCCAATCCTGGTGTTCTATGGAAAATGTCAAGCGTCCTGCACGGTGTTGGGCTGTGAGCACAACCCCCATCTGTGGACGTCGGACCCTCATACCACCCTCATGGAGTCGGTTTCTAACCGTTTGTGCAGACACATGCACATTTGTGGCCTGCTGGAGGTCATTTTGCAGGGCTCAGGCAGTGTTCCTCCTGTTCCTCTTTGCACAAAGGCGGAGGTAGCGGTCCTGCTGCTGGGTTGTTGCCCTCCTATGGGCCCCTCCACGTCTCCTGGTGTACTGGCCTGTCTCCTGGTAGCGCCTCCAGCCTCTGGACACTACGCTGACAGACACAGCAAACCTTCTTGCCACAGCTCGCATTGATGTGCCATCCTGGATGAGCTGCACTACCTGAGCAACTTCGGTGGGTTGTAGAGTCCGTCTCATGGTACCACGAGTGTGAAAGCACAACCAACATTCAAAAATGACCAAAACATCAGCCAGAAAGCATTGGTACTGAGATTTGGTCTGTGGTCCCCACCTGCAGAACCACTCCTTTATTGAGGGTGTCTTGATAATTGCCAATAATTTCCATCTATTGTCTATTCCATTTGCACAACAGCATGTGAAATTGATTGTCAATCAGTGTTGCTTCGTGACAGTTTGATTTCATAGAAGTTTGATTTACTTGGACTTCTATTCTGTTGTTTAAGTGTTCCCTTTATTTTTTGAGCAGTGTATATTGCTTGTTTATAGAGGACCTGTCACTTGCCACTGATATTATTTTTTACCTTATATAAATTTCGCTGTTCTCGGACTTGGCCCTTTTTCTATTGTTTCTGCGCCTCTCCATTCTTTACATGTGGACCTCTATTCATTCCCTGTTAATTTAAACTTTTAGCCAAGTGGGCGTGGTCCTAATAAAGACTTTATGGCTGCATTAACACACTCTTAATCCCGCTGCAGGAGGCCGCCTTCCCGCTGCAGGAGGCCGCCTTCCCGCTGCAGGAGGCCGCCTTCCCGCTGCAGGAGGCCGCCTTCCCGCTGCAGGAGGTCTATTTTGCTTACTTCTCCAGATGACCTCTCCACTAGCTGGGTCACCACTAGAAAAACCAAGAGATATAGTAAAGTATAGGGACACATGGCTGACAAGCCCAGGCCTTTATTGTCAGACAGCAGTGCAGTAACTAAACTGGTGCTGGAGCTCTCTACTGTATGGAGACATCGGATGTGACAGGCTATGCCCTTGTACTTTCACTTCCTTTTATGAAAGAATGTCACTTCCTTTTTGCAAAAGTGAAATGTTTTGGAGCTGAGAGATAAGGAGCAGGGAGCTCTTTAATGTTTTATGGACACGTATACACCCTGTATCCAGGGGGACAGGTGGTCTCTTACACTTTTCAGTGCCGCTCACAACTTGCCATCTAGGCAAACCAATAACTGTAATACAAGTGCTGACTATAACTGATATATCTTCTATTTGGTGCCCTATGATTCCCGGTGCCCTGCAGCGCCCCCTCTGGCATGTAGCAGGACACATATATATGAATCCAGATTGCATTCCCATATGACACATATATGACGTATCTTCAGGATATCCGCGGGGCTCTTTCTCTTTCGCTCTCGCTTTCTCTCTTTCGCTCTCGCTTTCTCTCTTTCGCTCTCGCTTTCTCTCTTTCGCTCTCGCTTTCTCTCTTTCGCTCTCGCTTTCTCTCTTTCGCTCTCGCTTTCTCTCTTTCGCTCTCGCTTTCTCTCTTTCGCCCTCGCTTTCTCTCTTTCGCCCTCGCTTTGTCTCTTTCGCCCTCGCTTTGTCTCTTTCGCCCTCGCTTTGTCTCTTTCGCCCTCGCTTTCTCTTTCGCCCTCGCTTTGTCTCTTTCGCCCTCGCTTTGTCTCTTTCGCCCTCGCTTTGTCTCTTTCGCCCTCGCTTTGTCTCTGTCGCCCTCGCTTTGTCTCTGTCGCCCTCGCTTTGTCTCTGTCGCCCTCGCTTTGTCTCTGTCGCCCTCGCTTTGTCTCTGTCGCCCTCGCTTTGTCTCTGTCGCCCTCGCTTTGTCTCTGTCGCCCTCGCTTTGTGTCTGTCGCCCTCGCTTTGTGTCTGTCGCCCTCGCTTTGTGTCTGTCGCCCTCGCTTTGTGTCTGTCGCCCTCGCTTTGTGTCTGTCGCCCTCGCTTTGTGTCTGTCGCCCTCGCTTTGTGTCTGTCGCCCTCGCTTTGTGTCTGTCGCCCTCGCTTTGTGTCTGTCGCCCTCGCTTTGTGTCTGTCGCCCTCGCTTTGTGTCTGTCGCCCTCGCTTTGTGTCTGTCGCCCTCGCTTTGTGTCTGTCGCCCTCGCTTTGTGTCTGTCGCCCTCGCTTTGTGTCTGTCGCCCTCGCTTTGTGTCTGTCGCCCTCGCTTTGTGTCTGTCGCCCTCGCTTTGTGTCTGTCGCCCTCGCTTTGTGTCTGTCGCCCTCGCTTTGTGTCTGTCGCCCTCGCTTTGTGTCTGTCGCCCTCGCTTTGTGTCTGTCGCCCTCGCTTTGTCTCTGTCGCCCTCGCTTTGTCTCTGTCGCCCTCGCTTTGTCTCTGTCGCCCTCGCTTTGTCTCTGTCGCCCTCGCTTTGTCTCTGTCGCCCTCGCTTTGTCTCTGTCGCCCTCGCTTTGTCTCTGTCGCCCTCGCTTTGTCTCTGTCGCCCTCGCTTTGTCTCTGTCGCCCTCGCTTTGTCTCTGTCGCCCTCGCTTTGTCTCTGTCGCCCTCGCTTTGTCTCTGTCGCCCTCGCTTTGTCTCTGTCGCTCTCTTTTTTTTCTCTTCTCCCAGAAACTGCAATGGAGCGAGCTGTCTGCACATGCGGCCAACTTGTCTCCCTTTTTTGGACTCATAGGCTATGTTCACACATCATAGTTTTTTTGTTTGTTTGTCTCAGTATTTTGTGCTTTGCATGTTTTTTTTGCAGAATAGAGCATGTCACTTTTTTCAGCATTTTTTCACCTATTGGAAGTAATGGGTGGTGAAAAAAAACACAGCCAAAAACACAGGTGTCAGGTTTTTCAGAGTTTTTTACAATGTTTTTTTTGTGCCAAAACCTGAATGAGATTTTTTTATTTACTCTGAACTTTATGAACATGCATATAAGAGACAAAAGGATAGTGAAAAAACGCACCAAAAAATAAGCAAAACGGCAAGAAAAATCCTGAACAACCTCCTGGCAAGAGATCGGGTTTTGCTGCAGAAAAAAAAAGCTGAAAAAACCATGATGTGTGAACATAGCCATAAGGAAGAAACTCCAAAAAATGTGAATCCCAGGGGTCCAGTCCACACCTGTTGCACCCTCTTGGCATATACTGTGAGCTTTTATACCTACCATTGGGAGTGGTGCAGTCAGACAATGTGGCACCTTGGCTTTATAGTACTTTCCATTGGCGGAGGGCCAGGCGGTGTGGCCGGATGCATGCCGCTGAAGCTCTGCCCTCCGCTACGGATACTTGAAGCATGATTTTGTTTCTCAATCAAACGGCCATTGACTTGCTGCAAATGTGCAAAACTTTGTTCACGTTGCCGCCGTGCCGTGTCCGCACCCTTTTACCTGCCTACATTACCCTGCAGGCATGATTACAGGTAACTGCTGGGTGAATAGTTGTTTGGTCTTCGGCTATTCCTTCCACTGTACCATAAATATATGCACGCTCAGCTTATCCGAGCATGCATGTGTCCTCAATAGGAACAGGTTGCCAAGCTGCCCTAATGGTGCATTATATCACATGAGAATGAAAGGATCCACCTGATGAAACCCACCATGCCGATTCTTCTTTTCTCTGACCTCTTCTACTAGAGACGGTTTGGACACCCCCCCCCCATACACATTACATGACAAGCTGATGTTCCCCTCTAGGTGACGCTATTCTCTGTAGTCCTCACTGGTAGCACATCCCTAATACACATCACCTCCATATACATTACTGGGTATGAGCCGCACATAATAATCACATTGTGGGTGCACCAAGCTGACAGATCGGTAAAGCTATAACATAGGAGCAGGAATAAAACCAGACTGAAAAGCCTGTGTGTGCCGCTAAGTAAAATACGAATGAATGGTTAGAGGTTGCATTTACTTGGATAACTATGTTTTGCTGAAATAAACATTTTACTAATCTGCATAATAGGAAAAATATCGCACTTGCTGCCTGGTATTGGAGGATATTGTCACTGGAGCCATTGCCTCCCTTTCTCTGAATCCTCTGTGTAGTCTGATTGAACAATAAGGAGCCTGTGGGTGGGATCAGCCAAGAACTACAGTGCAGCACGGGAGGAATTTGTAGTGGAGTAATGCTGCCACCTAGTGGCCATTTTCATAAAGTAGTCCTTTTTTTTTTTTTTTTTTTGTTAACTAGTCATTTCCATATGAGCAGTAGTATCTGTAGGTATAAATGACTATAGAATAGAAATTAGTGGTGATAAACCCCAAGTTATGATTATTGCAGTCGGTGTGCAGAGTGCTATCAGGCAGGGCATGGAGCGGCGGTGTCTGCTAATGCTCGGCACCACTCGTGGGCGCACAGGCAGCCTGTGCAGTGTGGGTCACACTGAGGTGCAGTACCTTGTGTGACCTTTCTCTGTCGCTCGCCATGCTTGCGACAGTATTCCTGAGAATAGAGCTCAACTAGCAGGAATCAAAGGCGGCAGAGTTCAGCAGTCACAAGCCGGGAGATCACATCTAGCAGACACACGTTACTGGTTCCTAGGGACATCACGTTACATTTATGTGAATCAAAGGAACACGTGATTGTCCTGACTGCTAAGGGAAGAACTACAAGTATCAGCTGGGAGCACTGCTGTCTACATTATAATCATAAGTAATGTGCTATATATAGTGGGATATGAAGCCTCAGAAGGTGTGTGTCATAAATATAATTTTTTATTTATATTAATTATTATTTATTTTTCACTTTTATAATTTAACATTGCATCCTCTGGCATTCCTTTTGGTATGCATGTGAAATTCAGTCGTGGTGCCCCTGTGGTGCTCCGCACATGGAGTGGTGAAATAGGACGTCCACCTGCAGGTATCATGGGAGGGATCATGGCATGTTTATACTGCCACCTTGTGTCCACAATTGGTCCTTTTCTAGAAAAAAAAATCTATTTCCTGCAGCAATAAAACTACTGCAAAATAGTTAATAAACTAAAAAAAAAAAAAAAAAAAAAAATGTTTTGGATTTCTAACCCCAATTTAAGCTGATTTCTATGGAGCTCTTTAATATAAATACAAACCAGTGACCATCTTTCGGACCTAGAATCGTACAGTACCACCGATGCGGCATCTACCTGCTAGTTCTTGCTGATCATCATGAAAAGAACTACGTCTAGGAGAGAACGTCTCCATAATATTGTGGAACATAAATAGATTTATTTCTGTTAGATACCATATTAAATTAACATGGCCCCATAGACTTGTCATATGAAGGCTCGGTGTAAGGCTGCATTCACACCATCCCAGTGTTTGTGAAAAAAACAAACTGGCAGCACCCGGGCCAAACTAATTCAATAGGACTGCTCAGATCACAGTTTTTTTTTTGTGTACATGGATTAAATAACTGAAAGCAATTGCAGAACCCCAGTCTCTCCCCGATTCCTGAGAAAACTCGCTTGCTCTAGTCTATGTTGTGCATGTTTATTTGGGGTCAGTACTTTTTTTTTTTCTTCTTTTTCTTTCAGAGTTACCAACTTTAAAAAAACATCATTTTCTTTTTTTTTTTAATAAACAAATGCAATATTGAGTTTTGGATTATTTGTATTAATATATACCAGAACTTAGTAAGGTAGTGAATAAATGACACCCATTAATTCTGGACTGAATCAGATTTTTTCTCTAAAAGTCGCAAACTAATTAAAAATCAAAAGCAAAATAATAATAAAAAAACATTTCAGACTCGTGTTTTGGAGCCTCATGGTTGCCGAACTAATTTTCTTATATTTAAAAAAAAAAAAAAAAAAAAAAAGATCAGACAGATTAAATTTGTTACGGACACATTAAAAAGTCACATGAGATGTCTGCGGCCCTGAGTATTGCTATGAACATACCAGCAATTACTGTAAAATGCTCTGTACAAACTTCTACAGAATTTTTTTCCTACAAACAGTAGAAAAATGTGTCCTGTATCCACAGCCGGACCAGGAATATACAGCCGGCCGACTAACCTGCCTCCAGCTGAAATATTCACATGCTTCTAGATATCCAGGATGCCGGACAGCTGAATGTGACCCGTGTCTGTATCCGTGTACTGTGCTAGAGAAAGATGGAATATTGGTATTCTCAGGACATTGTGTTAGTGCCGAGAAAAATGATATATATATATATATATATATATATATATATATATATATATATATATATATATATATATATATATATATATATATATATATATATATATATATATATATAATGTGTGTGTGTATGTGCATATATATATATATATATATATATATATATATATATATTAAACTCGTACATACATATATATATATATTACACTCGTCCATACATATATATATATATATATTACACTCGTCCATATACGTATATATATATTACACTCGTCCATATAGGTATATATATATTACACTCGTCCATATACATATGTATATTACACTCGTCCATACACATATATATATTACACTCGTCCATACACATATATATATTACACTCGTCTATATATATATATATATATATATATATATATATATATATATATATATATATATAATATACACACACACAAAGTATGTGTGTGTGTAATATATATTACAATGAAACAAACATATTAGAAAATAAATTGTAGGCAGGATTTATTTTGTATGTAGAAAGTTATTTTTCAGCATAAACTGTCTATGTATGTGTATATTTGTGTATTTATTTCTAAAATGCCCAATAATAATCTTTTTGTTTATAGTAATAATAAACAGTTAATAGTTGATTGTCTTCTATGTGCTGGTGTAGAGCGCACCGTGCTGTCCCATCTTCATCTAATAGAAGTAGCCGTGCTCATGTATGTAAGTGTGGACTGACGGGTGCGCTGTTCTCTCTTCTCCATGCAGACAGGAGCTCCTGAAGTGGAACGGATGGGGTTACAATGATTCCAAATTCACTTTCAACAAGAAGGGCCAAGCTGAATTCACCGGCAAGAGGTAAGATAAAAACAGATCACATCAGGTGCCGCCAAAATGTGATTTACTACATGTAAAGTCAGATGGAATATTTGGTGGAATTTTCGGTGATCTCTTCTCGGATCTGTTAAGATGTGATATTGGCTGTAAAGTAAACTCTGTCTTGAACTTTGGGGTCTTCTACAGACTAAATGTAAGTGATTGATCTCTGTTGGGAGCATTGGTTATTTTATCTGTTAATTATCTGCTCCGTTTTGTTTACCAATTTGTCAAAAAATGCTGATATTATTGTACTGTCACTTTAGAAGAAAAAATTCCCTTCAGGGCCTGTAGATGGTGCTGTAGTATAATCAAGCCTTCCTTTACTGCACACCAAACCTTCAAATGGTTAAATTGTGCAGGCGGGCCTATGTAAATTCCTATTAGGAGTCATATATGACTCTGACCAATGAGGACGTGCGTTTATCTCTAGCTGACGCCCACTAATCAATCACTGTAGACTGCTGGTGCCGCCCTCAATTCTGGGATCAGCCAATCAGAAACCACATGGCAGTTGGTGCAGCCTTGTGTAAACAGAGCATGAGCCATACAATAAAGCATTTTAAAGGGGCGGCGTGAAGGGTTTGATAGGGAGAGGGGGGATATCTTCTTTCCCTCCAGAATGGATTGTTTCAATGTGGAAGAAAAATGAAAGGAGCTGCCATTTACATGACTGTAACATTATAAAGTCATTATGTTTAAAGCTCCGAAATGTGTTTTTTTTTTTGTGTTTGTGAGACTCTAAAGCTGGGAAGCAGACCGGAGGCATGAAGGAATTGCTTAAATGGTAATCGCTTAATGTCGTGTTATTATCACCATTGCTCCTAATTTAAAGGTTCTACATAAAAATAAATAAATAAATAAAAACAATGAGCTACCCCCCACCCAAATATTAAATCATCTGAGACAGTAGGACGCGATAGTACATCAGATATTAAAGATTTTATATGCTGTATTCTCCCCACTGCAGCTGCTGAGGAACCTCTTTTTAAAACAAATTGGAAGAGCGACAATCAGTGGCTGTCGTGAGAGGGGGATCTTTCTCTAAAAGGGTCCGGCAACAGCAATAGATAGATATAGATTTTTCCTCTAATCAATTCGGCCTACCAAAAGTAGTTTTGGGAAACACTTGTTTATTTTGGAGGGTGGGGGGGCTCAAGCTTGTCTTTCAGGACTCATTTTTGAGACCCAGCAACAGCTTAAGACTTATTCACGCAAATGTATAATAATAATATATTTATATAGCGCCAACATATTCCACTGCACTTTAGAATTAAGCGGGGTCATATACAGGCAATAAAAACAATACAAAGTAACACAAAGCGCAGCAGTTACAGGAGGAGCGAGGGTCCTGCTCGCAGCTTGCAATCTATAGGGAAAAAGGGGGACACAATAGGTAAAAAGTGCTTGTTGTGTATGGTCTGCCATGGTATTTCACCGTCTGTGTTGCGGCTTTAATTCCTGACCCAAATGAACAGCATCGTATATAAGCCTTTAAGACTGTTGGTTCAGGCCAGGGAATTTTGGCTGTGTCGCAGACACGTGGCAACACCGCCTGTAAAATACCGCCACTATGTAGTCATATGATGAGGCTTTTCTCAGAGCCTCCGAAACTACTTCCTCTTTAAGGCTGTGTACACACCTTGATATGTTGCGTTTTTGCTGCTTTTTTTCAGTGTAGATTTGTCACAAAACCTGAAGGGTTTCCTGATGCCTGCAATGTGAATGAGAATCCTGAAGTCTCATGCACATCTTTTTGCATTTGGTGCAAATTTAACCCATGCTAATGTTTGGGGAAAAATCTGCACCAAAAACACTGTGCTTTTCCTGCCAAGAAGTGAAGAAATTTCTGCACTAAATACATAGCGTGTGCACATACCTGACATACCCGAAGGGGTGTTTCCATCTCTTAAAGGGATAGGCTGTGCCCTCACTTTGGCTCTCCTATCCTATTAAAATGGTAGCGTATGTTCCCCAGACCTGAATCCGATTGAGCACATCTGGGACATCATGTCTCGCTCCATCCACCAACGTCACGTTGCACCACAGACTGTCCAGGAGTTGGCGGATGCTTTAGTCCAGGTCTGGGAGGAGATCCCACAGGAGACCATCCGCAACCTCATCAGGAGCATGCCCAGGCATTGTAGGGAGGTCATACAGGCACGTGGAGGCCACACACAATACTGAGCCTCATTTTGACTTGTTTTAAGGACATTACATCAAAGTTGGATCAGCCTGTAGTGTGTTTTTCCACTTTAATTTTGGGGGTGACTCCAAATCCAGGCCTCCATTGGTTAATAAACTTCATTTCCATTGATGATTTTGTTGTCAGCACATTCAACTTTGTACAGAACAAAGTGTTCAATGAGAATATTATATATACTATGTATATATATATATAGATAGATAGATAGATAGATAGAAAGCGCAGCAGCACTCCATTATGGCCAAGATACATAAAGACAATAAAACCATTTAATTTAAACTGTTATTACTCAATAAGCTTTACTTACAAAAATGGAGGTTCTTAGCGCATAAATTGGCCAATTCATGTGTGCCCATCAACCGCTGCAAGGTGACCTCCCATCTGATGGGTACTACTCTGCCTACATGCCTCTCTTGGGCTACAAGCCTATAACTCTGGACAGAACATGTCACTTCTGGGCTAAAACACCTACAATTTAAATGGGCTGGTAGAATAGAATATACATCACCTGCTGGTTAAATGGGGGGAGTGCAAGGTCAAACAGGAGGCAGTTCCCACCTCCTATAGTAATATGTCAAAAAAACTGACCAGCACATTTTTTTGACATATATATAGTACAGACCAAAAGTTTGGACACACCTTCTCATTTAAAGATTTTTCTGTATTTTCATGACTATGAAAATTGTACATTCACACTGAAGGCATCAAAACTATGAATTAACACATGTGGAATTATATACTTAACAAAAAAGTGTGAAACAACTGAAAATATGTCTTATATTCTAGGTTCTTCAAAGTAGCCACCTTTTGCTTTGATGACTGCTTTGCACACTCTTGGCATTCTCTTGATGAGCTTCAAGAGGTAGCTTCATTGTGTATATATATATATCTATCTCGATCCAAAGGAAAGGCAGCCCTCCAAATAATTCCAATATAGGTTGGATGTTTTTGACCTATGTTACCCCTGGAGGAGGTCCTAGGACACGTCTGGTCGGCCAAGAACCAGTGTTCCCAGTGTGACTCGGTGTTGCATATAACATCTGTGCAGTCCACTACATCACATGGAATATAATTTATGGCAGGATTGGATCAGGATAGAGATTAGCTGTGTGCAGGATTCCTCAGCCGTGATCTGCAGAGATGTCTGTGCTGCTGGGAGCATTGTGCACCATTGGTCAGCCTTATCTGTACCCCGGGATGACTGATGGGGGCAGCGCTGTTATTGTAATTGCTGCACTTCTCAGCGTCCTGGTAGCAGAATTTTCCAGTGTTTACTGCTGGCTGGCGGATCAGGGAAGCCACCCAATAAATAATCCACATCTGCTTTTCACATGCAAAACCGCCTGGTGCTCAGGAGATAAACCCCAGACAATGTGTGTCCACCCCGAGCACCCAGCCAGAGACAATAGACCCAGCCGGGGGCATAACCGGCTGTATCTCCGCTGGCAGCAGGCGGCCATACTCCTCATACTTCATACTCCTCTTCATGTTGTGTGTGTCTTCATTATTAATAAATACGTCAGCAAAACACGAGTGTCCTATATCCGCTGTAGGACTGGAAAGCAGTAAAGGCACTGTCATATAAAAGGCTTCGTATGGGGGCACAGGGCATAGAATCTGGGTGCCCACAATGTAGCCAAAAATTAAACAATTTGGATCCGATTCCTGCTGAGATAGTAACAAATATGAAATTTGGAAAGAATTAGCACAATTCCTACATTTAGAATTAAGAATTCAAAAGCAACGTTTTTTTTAATTTTTTTAAAGTTTTAATTTCGTGGTTTCCAATAATATCGAACGTAACCATAAATGTCTAGTGGCCTTTACTGATTTGTAAATTTCAGTTTTACAGCTTTTATGTTAAGTGGAGAATTTTAATATTTAGTTCAAAATTTGCAGATCAAGTTCGGTCATTCACATGAATGGGATCATGAAAGTAAAAAACAGCACTTGGATGGCATCCGTGTGCCATCCAAGTGCTGTCTGTTTTTCACTGAGTAGTGGGTGGGGGTGGGGGGGATGTCCTCTTTTATATATAAATCTTCTCCCTATGAGAAAAAAATGGGATTCTGTATGGAGACAAACAAAAAATGAATTCATCAATGAAATGAAAAAGCAGCAACTTTTTTTTCACATGAGGGGAAACAAAAACAACTTCTGAATGAGAGGCCATAGACTGATTGGGTTCGGTTGCTTTGATCTGCAGGATCATTTTGCTGACACACATGCAGAGCACGGAGGAATATTACTGTTCCCATGGTTTTCTTGCCGTGACTCCAGTCCTAAATGCTATTTTCTTTTGTACGTTCAGTTTTAAGTAAATGTAATTTTATGAGATCCTATGTCAGATACATATATATTCATGCATAGCTTTTTTTTTTATGAATAAATAACCCTCCTCCGCCACTTGAAAGCAACATTTCTGATTAATACTTTTTAGTAATTGCTATCTTACTTTATAGAGATATATATATATATATATATATATATATATATATATATATATATATATATATATATATATATATATATATATATATATATATATATATATATATATATATATATGTATGTATATCTATGTATGTATATACACTGCTCAAAAAAATAAAGGGAACACTCAACACATCCTAGATCTGAATGAATGAAATATTCTCATTGAATACTTTGTTCTGTACAAAGTTGAATGTGCTGACAACAAAATCACACAAAAATCATCAATGGAAATCAGTATTATTAACCAATGGAGGCCTGGATTTGGAGTCACCCCCAAAATTAAAGTAGAAAAATACACTACAGGCTGATCCAACTTTGATGTAATGTCCTTAAAACAAGTCAAAATGAGTCTCAGTATGGTGTGTGGCCTCCACGTGCCTGTATGACCTCCCTACAACGCCTGGGCATGCTCCTGATGAGGTTGTGGATGGTCTCCTGTGGGATCTCCTCCCAGACCGGGACTAAAGCATCCGCCAACTCCTGGACAGTCTGTGGTGCAACGTGACGTTGGTGGATGGAGCGAGACATGATGTCCCAGATGTGCTCAATCAGATTCAGGTCTGGGGAACAGGCGGGCCAGTCCATAGCTTCAATGTAGGAACTGCTGACACACTCCAGCCACATGAGGTCTGGCATTGTCCTGCATTAGGAGGAACCCAGGGCCAACCGCACCAGCATATGGTCTCACAAGGGGTCTGAGGATCTCATCTCGGTACCTAATGGCAGTCAGGCTACCTCTGGTGAGCACATGGAGGACTGTGTGGCCCTCCAAAGAAATGCCACCCCACACCATTACTGACCCACTGCTAAACCGGTCATGCTGAAGGATGTTGCAGGCACAGATCGCTCTCCACGGCGTCTCAGGACTCTGTCACGTCTGTCACATGTGCTCAGTGTGAACCTGCTTTCATCTGTGAAGAGCACAGGGCGCCAGTGGCGACTTTGCCAATCCTGGTGTTTGTGGCAAATGCCAAGCGTCCTGCACGGTGTTGGGGGTTGTGCTCACAGGCCATCTGTGGACGTCGGGGCCTCATACCACCCTCATGGAGTCGGTTTCTAACCGTTTGTGCAGACACATGCACATTTGTGGCCTCCTGGAGGTCATTTTGCAGGGCTCTGGCAGTGCTCCTCCTGTTCTTCTTTGCACAAAGGTGGAGGTAGCGATCCTTGTGCTGGGTTGTTGCCCTCCTATGGCCCCCTCCACGTCTCCTGGTGTACTGGCCTGTCTCCTGGTAGCGCCTCCAGCCTCTGGACACTACGCTGACAGACACGGCAAACCTTCTTGCCACAGCTCGCATTGATGTGCCATCCTGGATGAGCTACATTACCTGAGCAACTTCTGTGGGTTGTAGTGTCCATCTCATGCTACCACGAGTGTGCAAGCACAACCAACATTCAAAAGTGACCAAAACATCAGCCAGAAAGCATTGGTACTGAGATGTGGTCTGTGGTCCCCACCTGCAGAACCACTCCTTTATTGAGGGTGTCTTGAAAATTGACAATAATTTCCATCTATTGTCTATTCCATTTGCACAACAGCATGTGAAATTGACGGTCAATCAGTATTGCTTCGTGACAGTTTGATTTCACAGAAGTTTGATTTACTTGGAGTTATATTCTGTTGCTTAAGTGTTCCCTTTATTTTTTAAGCAGTGTATATATTTGTATGTATGTATATATAATATATGTGTGTGTGTGTGTCACATTAGTTCAGTGTTTTTTTTGTAAAAAGGCATATTAGCATACAGCATTCGAAAAGTGCATTAAATAGGTTGTCCACTACTTTTGCATTGATGTCCTATCCTTAGGATAGGTCATCAATGTCTGATCAGCTGGGATCTGACACCCGGCGCCCCCGCCGATCAACTGTTATCTGAGTTGGCGGAGGCAGCAGAAGTACTCACTTGCTGAGCTGGTCGTCTACTTGTAGTGCCCAGGGCTTATTGCTGCACATCCGCCTCATATTGATTTGAATAGGAGGCGGATGTACAGTAACAAGCCCCTGGCACTACAAGTAGAAGGAGCAGCTTGGCGAGTGAGACCATCGACACTGATAACAGCTGATCGCTGGGTTGCAGGGTGTCGGATCCCGTCCGATCAGAAATTGATGAGCTATCCTAAGGATAGGACATCAATGTAAAGGTAATGGACAACCTCTTTATCTTCAGATCTTGGATATAAATGAAAACAACCCCTTACCCAACCTGCTTATCCCGCCTCCCCAAACAACCCTCCTCCATTGTTTGGAATACAAACCGATATAAGTACATACAGTTAAGGACCAGTTTTGTAGTGGATAAGAATAGAGAGGTTGTCTCTCCGGTGGTACAAGGATTATCCGAGAATATACATGTTAAGGATCATGTCCCCAGTTTGTGCTTCAGATGCCACTGTTGGGCATCTAATCCAGTCTTCTCACTGCTTCCTGAATTTGGCTGTTGCACCCCTCTTAATGTAGACCTTTTTCCCCAATGAAATAGTAGTATTTAGGCACTGGACCAATTCTTCTAGGTAGAGAGTTGGACACCCAATGTTTAGCAATAGACTTTCTTGTATGGTAAAGCATTTTTTCTGTGGCCAGTTGTAGTGGGGGAGAGGCTCCAATATCTCCCACACACCCTAAAACACAAGATTTGGCATTCAGAGGCAGTTGGATGTTATAGACCTCTCTAACCAGCCTATCTTGTTGTTCCATGGTTCCCTTAAGTCTGAGGCATGACCAGAGCATAAGAACTAAATCTGCCCCTTCTTCGCTACATCTTGCACATTGATCATCCAATCTGAGGTTCAGTTTCAGCATAATATTTGGAGTTCTATATGCTCTCTGGATAAGAAATAATTGGGATCTTTTTTGCGCCACATTAGTAGACACCTTTCTAGAAGATTCCAAAATATCTTCCCATTCCTCCAGGGAAATGTGCCCTATATCACTTTCCCTTCTAGACCTGATCCGAACCATAGGACCCATTGAATCATAGAATGTTAGCATTGGAGGGGACCTCCAGGGTCATCGTGTCCAACCCCCTGCTCAATGCAGGATTCACTAAACCATCTCAGACAGATGTCTGTCCAGCCTCTGTTTGAAGACTTCCATTGAAGGAGAACTCGCCACCTCTCGTGGCCACCTGTTTCACTCATTGATCACCCTCACTGTCAATTTTTTTTTCTAATATCTAATCTGTATCTTCTCTCATTCAGTTTCATCTCATCGCTTCTAGTCTTTCTTTGTGCTAATGAGAATAAAGCCGTTCCTTCTATAGTGTGACAGCCTTTTGAGATATTTGTAGGCAGCTATTAAGTCTCCTCTCAGTCTTCTCTTTTGCAGGCTAAACATACCCAAATCCTTTAACTGTTCTTCATAGGACATTGTTTTTTGTTGACCGGTCACGATTCTGGTCACTCTCCTCTGAAATCGCTCCAGTTTCTTCATGTCTTTTTAAAGATGTGATGCCCAGAACTGGACACAGTATTCCAGATGAGGTCTGACCAAAGAGGAGTAGAGGGGGATAATTACTTCACTTGATCTAGACTCTATGCTTCTCTTAATGCAACCCAGAATATTGTGTTTGCCTTTTTTGCTGCTGCATCACACTGTTGACTCATGTTCAGTCTGTGATCTATTAGTATACCCAAGTCTTTTTCACATATACTGTTGCTTAACCCTATTCCTACCATTCTGTATATCCCCTAAAATATTAGATGGCAAAGATTTGTACATTAATGAAATCAGGCCTCTAGTTGCTTTTGCAGATATACTTTCCTAGGCCCTTACTGCCAGAGTTTCGTAACTGGAACGTCTGTTTTAGCTGACCAAACTTGGATGTGTTCATCCAAATATAAGTGCTATTAGTATTTCAGGCCTTGTGTCCTCCATTCTCTAAACCCTTCCAGATGACAGAGCGCTCTCAATCCTGGATTATTCCATATAGTAGTGTATTTGAAATAGGCCCCGTAACCCACAGCTTTTTACAGGTCCACCACACTTTATGTATGAGCACTAGGGTCGGGGCATTACTCTATTTGGCTTTGAGTATATTTGACTCTAGAAGTTCCAAACTATTATCCCCTCCCCCAGGTATTTAAGTACCAGAGCCCCTGCGTCCATAGTCTTCTCCAATGCCCATCCCATGAAATGTTGAAGCTGAGAGGCCAGAAAATACCCCCAGTTTTATATTAGGGACACTCTTTTTCCAAACCAGGTCCTGGAAAATATTATGCATTTTTTTTAAACCAGTACTTTAGGATCCAAACGGGAGATTTATGTAGGGCATACAGTACAGAGATCATGAGGCACATTTTGATGAGGCTTGTTCTGCCAAGTGTGGAGCGCTGTAATTTGCCCCATGCTCCAACCAGGGCTGTGGAGTCGGAGTTGGTGTCCATTTTGGTGGAGTCAGTATAAAATGGACTGACTACGACTCCTAAAATATATAATAAATTTGGTACAGTAGTTCAATGCAGGATGTGCTGTAAATGTTTTCATAAGAATATGAGAAAGTTATGAAATATTTTATTCCTGATCTAAGGCTCTCGGCTTTTAGTTGAGATGAATCTGTGCTGCACTTTATGTACACGCTCAGTAGTGAGGCCGGGCTGTGGAGTCTGAGTCTTGAGTCAGGGAAATAGAGGAGTTGGAGGTTTGGCTTACTGACTGCACAGACTTGGCTACAACTTTATTTCTTGACTTAACTACCAACGAATTCAGCTTTAAAGGAATATAATCATTAACCTCAATGATAATTTAAATTCCTAGATGTATGAACTTCTGCACCACCAGATTGCTAAAGATTCATTTGGTCGAAGATGTACATTATCCAGGGGGGAAAAATTTAGAAATGGTAAGAGTTATTACTGGGAGAGAGATGTTCAAATTGTCAACAAATAAAAACAAATCGTCTACAGTTGAAACCAGAAGTTTACATACACTATATAAAAGACACACATTCATGTTTTTGTCAATATCTGATATGAATTCAGAATAAACCTTTCCGGTTTTAGGTCAGTTAGAATTACCATCATTTTTAATATTTTCCAAATGCCAGAATAATGAGAGAGAGAGAGAGAATGTTTTAAGGCATTTTTATTACTTACTGCAAAGTCAAAAGTTTACATACATTTCATTAGTATTTGGTACCATTGCCCTTAAACTGAATGACTTGGATCAAGCGTTAGGGATAGCCTTCCACAAGCTTCTCACAATAGTTGGGTGGAATTTGGGCCCATTCCTCCTGACAAAACTGATGTAACTGATCCAGGGTGTCGTTGAATGATGCAGGCTAAAGGTTCTATTGAAGTAGCGAAAAGCTGAGGCGATGGCGGACAACCTTGTCTATTCGCCGGATTTTTATCCTGGGTAAACAATGTTTTGGTTTCTTGATCCTTACTTTCCAATTCAACACCTCTTCTCCATGAATTATCTTTTTTCAGTTTAATCTCTTTGATCAGTACCCCCCCTTTTAAAAAGGCCTTCATAGCGTCCAAACCACATTATTAGGGGCTGAACCAAAATTTATATCAAAGAATTCCCCAAGTTTCTCCATAATGGTTGTGCAATTAATAATTTTCAGCCAGAATGGATTGTTTCCAACCTATTGAATACCTGGATCTTATAGGGGTCACCTGCACCTGTAACCTGAGGGGAGAATGATCCGATAGAGATCTAGGAAGATATTCAGCTTTAGAAATTAATGGAGTCACTTGATAATTACATTAGGCTAGATCAATCCTTGATAGAGTTTGATGGGTCGATGAGGCACAAGAAAAGACCTTTAAGTTTTGGGAACTCCAAATGCCAAACAGTGCCTCCTCTCTGATTAGATGACCAAAGGGGAACAAAGTATTACCTCCCCCCGGAAACCTATCACTACCAGGGTTACAAATATTATTAAAATCTCCCAGGATCAATAAGGGTATCTCCGGCCATACCGCCTGTCTCTCAAGAGTCTTTTTAACAAGGGTATTTGAATATGGAGGAGGAATATAGATTACGACAATGATACATTCAAAGCCATGAATTTTACATCTAATCCCAACAAATCTACCTTCAGGGTCTTTAAAGGAGTCCATATGCGTAAATGGGATACTTTTATGAACAATTAGTCTAACCCCCCCCTAATTACAATGAAATGAATGCAAGGTATACCCCATCCAGGACCTATGTATATTATTGATAGTCGTTGTTTGCTAGATGGGTCTCCTGTAACCCTATAATTGCGGGGTTGAATAGTTTAATATAGTCAAGGATTGCAAATATTTTGGAATTATTGCTCAACCCTCAAATATTTCAAGAAGTAAAGTAAGTCCTAGTATTCATCTTTAAGAACTCCCATGTAAGAAGATGATCCTTGTGAGCTTACCGTTCTCCGGGCTCTGATAAGAATCCAGATGCAGAAGCATTACAACCCCCCCACCTCCATGTTCCCCAACTGTGAACCCATTTATGTTGTAAGCCTGCCCTTACCAGTAAGGGATGGGGCTCAAGCAAATCTTTAACCATTAGGTGCGTGCACCTGCGAATGAAGAAACACAATATACCATTCCATTAGTCTTGGCGCAGGACTCGCTGCACTAATGTAGAAGTTAAAGTAAGCAAAAGAGGTTTGGACCATAAATACCTACCACAATAGTATTAATGTAAGTAATGCAGCATTAAGCAAGGCCTCAGTCCTACAACTGCAAGACCTGCTGGAGATAACAGCTGGTGAGAACTGAGAAGGATCTTTCAGCGTCAGCGAGCGTTAGGGCTGTCTCGGGCCCTTCTGGCCCCTGCCGGATTGCTCGTGACTGTCCAGCCATCTAAGTGTGTCTTTTGTGGACTCAAAGAATGTGGTAGTTCCAAGGGCAACCACCCTGAGCTTGGCTGGGTAAGTCATCGAGTATTGCAGGCCCAGCTCCCTCATCCTCCTCTTTATGTCCAGAAACTGAGACCTTTTGTGCTGGACGTCCACTGAAAAATCTGGTAAAAAGGACATTTTTCTGTTCCCTGAGCTTAATGTCTTTCTTCTCTCTTGCTTTCCTTAATATGATGCCTCGGTCCTAGTAGTGCAGGATTTTGATCAGGACCGGCCTTGGGAGGGGTCTGCCCACTGGGCCACTCTCTCTCTACTGCAAACAAAGGAGTAAGGGTATGTTTGCCAAAGGTATCCAGTAACCATTTTTCAAAAAAGTCACCTGGGTTAGTCCCCTCAGCCATTTCAGGGACCCCCACCAGTCTAATATTATTGCGTCTCTGACCATTTTCCAGGTCGTCAGCCTTGGCAATCAGCGCTGTGACTGCCTATGACCCAGTATATCTCTGCGGACTGGCGGGAGGGCGTCTTCCAGCTCACTAACTCTGCTTTCCACTGCTGTGGTGCTTTTCGCCCCTTTCTGCACATCATGACATTTTATAGAAATATTCTTGTATATGACCAACTTGTCCTATCAGTGTATTGAGAGTAAGGTTGCATTGATTAACTGCATTGATGACCTCTTGCGGAGAAGAGGAGTCCCCCTGAGAAATCTCTTCAAAGATGCAACGTTTCCCTTTAAGAGCTGCAGTTTATCCACTATGCTTTTGAGGGGCTGCCCCTAGCTCAGGGGACTCTGACTCCTCCATCTCTATAGATAATGCCATAAATCGGGACCCTTCACCGGGTGTTCCCCTCATCCCCTGTGTAGCAGACACTGACCTCTTGAGCGGACTAATGAGGATGGAGGCCTATGGGACCAGGGCACCAAGAGAAGACCCTGCCCGCAGGCCCACCCCGATGCCCGAAGATATCGATAAATAAAAGCTTCACACAAAGATTACACCTAAACCACTGCAGGTATAATCCGTATCCCAGCGCCAATATGACCTTGTATGTACTTTTACTTTGCAAAATCCTGCGGACCGCTTCTCTTTAAGAGACGTTCAGGGGGCTTATTGTGAAATAACGAAGCTGATGTTCAATCTTCTGCGCTTCTTATCTTATTTCATGTTACTGTTCTGACCACTGTACAATGTTATTTTTGAGCACAGATAAGTGTAGACTATAGGGTCATCCATCCAAGATACACAGCTCATATTGGGTCATATTGGTTTTAGGTTAGTTCGGATTTTTTATTGGATTCGCACAAATCAAATATTAAATTAAATGTATCTTGGATGTACCACATGTGTTGCTCTTTGTGGGACCATATGTTTTCAATACACTAATAAGCCGCTGTGTATACCTTCATCAATTTCTTATGGGTTGATTTGATACAGAAATCCCTTTTTTTTATGTCTGTATTTTTTTTTTTAGTAGAACCTTTTAAGGACCCCTTTCCTGTAAGAGCTTTCAGCCAAGCTCAGTATTTCCTGATTGTCTCTCTATGTGAATGGTCTGCATGTAATCCTACATTTCCCCAATGATACACTTGATCTGTTGTGGGTTCTGCATCTGATCTCACACCTGTCATGTTGTCTCCAGTCCTGATTTTTCAATAAAGTACAACCTGATCACATTTCAGCTAAATAAATTGCAGTGGGACAATGTTGGTGACCTATTAAAGAACGGAGCTCCATTTACACAGAGGGTCAATAACAAGTAGGGTTAAAATGGGACCTACAAGGAAGACACTATCCCCTTTTTATATATTTTTTTTATAGAGATTTCTACTGTAACGCAATGGCCGGCGCCCCTGCATGGTTGTCCACCTCCCAAATGCAGGGACAGTGGCATACTCACAGCCCTGGCAGCGTGGTGTTGTCCCTGGCGTGCACCCTACTTCCTGGTAATGTGCGCTTCGTAGTTCCCAGCTTCGCGCCTACGGTACGCATGCTCCCCTGCTCTTAAAGGGGCAGCATGCACATAGTTAAATGCCCCCAGCCGATAGCTGGAAGGCATGGTCCCTGTGCGGCCAGGGTCCTGAACCTGAATCCCTGGTCCCGGTGCAGCCAGGGTCCTGAACCTGAATCCCTGGTCCCGGTGCGGCCAGTGTCCTGAACCTGAATCCCTGGTCCCGGTGCGGCCAGTGTCCTGAACCTGAATGCCTGGTCCCGGTGCGGCCAGTGTCCTGAACCTGAATGCCTGGTCCCGGTGCGGCCAGTGTTCTGAACCTGAATGCCTGGTCCCGGTGCGGCCAGTGTCCTGAACCTGAATGCCTGGTCCCGGTGCGGCCAGTGTCCTGAACCTGAATGCCTGGTCCCGGTGCGGCCAGTGTTCTGAACCTGAATCCCTGGTCCCGGTGCGGCCAGTGTCCTGAACCTGAATGCCTGGTCCCGGTGCGGCCAGTGTTCTGAACCTGAATCCCTGGTCTCGATGCGGCCAGACCTACTGGCTACATCCATCACTGTACCTGGTGGAATATGTGGCCTTTTTCACACGGCCATATTTTCGGCTGATGTGCTCTTTGTGTGCGAACTATCATAGATCTGTTTTTTCATAGAATAGTGAATGAAATGGCAGCACCTCCTACACCTGTCCATGCTGCGGTCAAACATATGGAGACATTAATGTTCTCAATTTACAGCAGTCTGAACCTGACCTAGGGATAGATTGCCAGCATCGTATTTTACGGTTTGTGATGCAGCTGCAATGACCGGCCCGATCACTTGCGTCCAGATCTGGACCAGCGGCCTCATATATGTTAGTAGAAGACCTGCTGCCGGGCCAAATATTGCGGCGTAACACGGACTGTAAAATGCCGTCGTATGAATGCATCCTACGGCCTCATTCAGTCATTTTAGTTTTATATGTGGACCGAGTGTCATCAAAAAACAAAACGTAGAGATGTCATGGATAAAAAGAAAAAAAAAAACCCTAGAAAAAAACGGATAGCACATGGATGCCATCAGAGTGCTACTGATTGGGTAGGAGAAACTTGAAATTTTTTAATTTTCTTTTATTTTAAAATTTTTTTTTTTGCGGTTTATGAGAAATATGATTGCCACACTGATGGTGAAAATGGACACATGGACCAAAAGTGGGTGAAAACTGGCAAACAGTCCTTTTTTCTTCCTCTAGTTTTCCAAATAAAAATGATGTCTGAATGTGGTTTTAGCCAAGTTTTCATGCTGACACTGCTGTCATGCATTGCTCAATGGATGCAGATTTGAAGGTAATACCTCTGCTTGCCCACATAATTATGCAGCCATTGGTCACTGCTTGTGGGTAGAGTTTTGGTCACATCGCGGAGACCTAACCTTTAAAGAGGTTGTATCATATTCTTGTTCAAGAACTTTGTTACATTTTATTGGTACCTTAATCCCATAAACTTTCCTACTAAGAACAAATTTGCACTTGGCAGATTTATTGCAGAAATGTTTATGTCTGAAAATCCCTTCCATTCACCAAGTGATTGGTTTTCTGCAATATTCAGCTGATTAGGACAATCACAGAAATATATCTCAAATAAGTAGAACAGGACTCGCGCCGAGTTATCAAGTTTTCCATGGACCGGACTGGAGAAATAAAGCCTTTGCCTTCACAAAAAATTGTCATCCATGGGAAAAAAAGAACTGCTCTTTCTCTGGTTATTCCTCCTGAAAATGTATGAATGCATTGATAGCTGGATGTTTATTCCCGTTGTAAAGTTTGCTTGTAAAACACACAAGACTGTCAGGATGGATTGTTTGCTGTCACTGTTTAACAGAATGCCCTGCTCACAAGGGGAATGGTAAGGGTATGTTCACACTAGGTGTTTTTTGATGCATTTTTAATGCAAATTTTCAGCTGCGTTTTACAGTACCAACAAAGTCCTGAGATTTCAGAAATCTCATGCACATACATTTGTTTTTGTGCTGTGCATATTTTTTTGCACAATAGAGCATGTCACTTCTTTCAGCTTTTTTTTTTTAACATTTTTCACCCATTGAAAGTGATGGGTGGTGAAAAAAACACCTAGTGTGAACATAGCCAATAGGTTTTGCTGCGTTTTTAGTGGAAAAAAAGCAAGTACAGCAGTATGTGGAACACATTTTATTTTTGTGATTTTTTTTCTTCTCAAGTTTACCATACTGTCTTGGTCACCTGAGATGGCAGTTAGGATTAGTACAGTTTAATTAAATTAGTGATGCGTACAAAATAAACATTGGCTGACCACGTATTGTTCAATCTCACACCTTGGTCAGCCAGTGTTTAATTTTGTACCCATCACTAATTTAAACTGTACTAATCCTAACTGTGGCTGACAAAGGTGTGAAATTGAGCAGTGCCTGAGCAACTCAATGGCAGACCAAAGTGTGAAAGTTAAACCATGTCCTACAAACTCAATGCACTGCCATTGGTGACCTGTGTTCATGCTTCTGTGGTGGAAGCAAAGCTGAACTTTGGGATTCTGAAAAATGCACCAAAAACACAGCGAAAAACATACTAAAACCTGTGTTTTTGCCCCAACTTCTTTCCTGCCAAGAGATCAGGTTTTGCTGCAGAAAAAAACATTGAAAAAATGCTTAGTGTGAACATACCCTAACACATAATTATTAAGAGGAATAACAGAGGAACAGGACAATGTACATTTTGAAGGAGTCTACAAAAGTTCTATTTTAAAGAGGACCTGTCACTTGGCATAAATATGTAATTTTTTAACCTGGTGTAAATGCCGCTGTTCTCCTGAATATGGTGCCAGTTTCCTCTTCTTCCTGCTCCTCCTTAGTCCTGAGATACAGCCCCCCTTCCCTGTATGTAAATGTAGTCTTTAAAAACAAGAGGGTGTGGCCCATATTGTCCACATCCAGTTGGCTAATAAGACTATATTTATATACAGGGAAGAGGGGGCTGTATCTCAGGTCTAAGGAGGAGCAGGAAGAAGAGGAAAATGGCGCCATATTCAGGAGAACAGTGGCATTTACACCAGGTTGAAAAATTACTTATTTATGCAGAGTGACCGGTCATCTCTCACTCTCTCTTATCAGTACTATAGGATGAGCTTGTATTAATTTTGGTTTATTTTGTGTAGTATTTATTCTCATCACTATTCATCTTATCTCAGGACTTTGGAGTGGTGCGCTCTGATGTCCTCATCGTTCTTAATACTTAAACTGCATTCCTGTGTTTATTAAATAGCAACTTTACAATTTGTCTCATTTCTTCCCTTTCTCTTGCTCCATCCCCTTTAATGACTTCTCACATTGCATGGCCTGGGTGCAGCGCCGGTTTCTGTCCGTCAGCCGGCCCGGTGCAGACGCTGTGCAGATTTGTTTGTGTAGCACAAGTACTTGACTCCGGCAGCGTTCATCAGACATGGAGTATTCATTTGATACGGTTGATCGTAGAGCAGAAAAATTAGCTGAAACGGCTCCTTTTTTAGGCAGGACGATTTAAGTAAACAGTGTCTGTGGGAGAGGGTAATATAATATTTTGGCAGTCTCCTTATTTTCCTACCTTGCTTTAATAAATCTTCCAGAGCTGGCCTCCTGATTTCTTCTCCAGTGCGGAGCTATGGGGGCGATCTCGTACATTATAGATACTCTGTGGGATTTGGGATAACACTTATCTAGGAGAATGATGAGTTTGGGGAGTCGGTACATTGCTGGTGGCTGGTAATGCACATTTGCACTTTCAGTTATCTAAACAGGATTAAATAAAAATTGTGCTAAATAAAAAGTGGCTTGGATGAGTTTCAGCGTGGATCTTACGAATATGTTTTCATGACGAAAGCTTCTACACTGACATTTCCGGCAGCTCCATTTTGCTTTTGCCCCTGACCCCAGGAAGACGTTTTCCCAGAAGGGGGCAGTCTGTCTGCCCCTGGTTCTTTTCCATCACAGATTCTGATTTGAGGACAGAGAAGGGGGCTGGCTTAGCTATTGATCTTTTGCGGACAGCCAGCCCCCTTCATACACTGGTCACTTGCTGACAAAGGGAAAGGGAGGAAGGTCTCTAGTGTATACAGTGGGTACGGAAAGTATTCAGACCTCTTTAAATTTTTCACTCTGTATCGTTGCAGCCATTTGGTAAATTCTAAAAAAGTTCATTTTTTTTCCTCATTAAAGTACACTCTGCACCCCATCTAGACTGAAAAAAAAAACAGAAATGTAGAAATTTTTGCAAATTTATTAAATAAGAAAAACTGAAATATCACATGGTCATAAGTATTCAAACTCTTTGCTCAGACGCTCATATTTAAGTCACATGCTGTCCATTTCCTTGTGATCCTCCTTGAGATGGTTCTACTCCTTCATTGGAGTCCAGCTGTGTTTAATTAAACTGATAGGACTTGATTTGGAAAGGCACACACCTGTCTATATAAGACCTCCCAGCTCACAGTGCATGTCAGAGCAAATGAGAATCATGAGCTCAAAGGAACTGCCCAAGGAGCTCAGAGACAGAATTGTGGCAAGGCACAGATATGGCCAAGGTTAAAAAAGAATTTCTGCATTACTCAAGGCTCCTAAGAGCACAGTGGCCTCCATAATCCTTAAATGGAAGAAGTTTGGGACCACCAGAAGTCTTCCTAGACCTGGCCGTCCAGCCAAACTGAGCAATCGTGGGAGAAGAGCCTTGGTGAGAGAGGTAAAAAAGACCCCCAAGATCACTGTGGCTGAGCTCCAGAGATGCAGTAGGGAGATGGGAGAAAGTTCCACAAAGTCAACTATCAATGCAGCCCTCCACCAGTCGGGCCTTTCGGGCCACTCTGCCATACGGAAGCCTCTCCTCAGTACAAGACATATGAAAGCCCGTATAGAGTTTGCTCAAAAACACATGAAGGACTCCCAGACTATGAGAAATAAGATTCTCTGGTCTGATGAGACGAAGAAATAACTTTTTGGTGATAATTCTAAGCGGTATGTGTGGAGAAAACCAGGCACTGCTCAACACCTGCCCAATACAATCCCAACAGTGAAACATGGCGGTGGCAGTGACCTGCTATGGTGGTTGTTTTCAGCTGCAGGGACAGGACGACTGGTTGCAATTGAAGGAAACATGAATGTGGCCAAGTACAGAGATATCCTGGATGAAACCCTCCTCCAGAGTGCTCTGGACCTCTTTCTTGGCCGAAGGTTCACCTTCCAACAAGACAATGACCCTAAGCGCACAGCTAAAATAACAAAGGAGTGGCTTCAGAACAACTCTGTGACCATTCTTGACTGGCCCAGCCAGAGCCCTAACCTGAACTCAATTGAGCATCTCTGGAGAGACCTGAAAATGGCTGTCCACCAACGTTCGCCATCCAACCTGACGGAACTGGAGAGGATCTGCAAGGAAGAATGGCAGAGGATCCCCAAATCCAGGTGTGAAAAACTTGTTGCATCATTCCCAAGAAGACTCATGGCTGTACTAGCTCAAAAGGGTGCTTCTACTCAATACTGAGCAAAGGGTCTGAATACTTATGACCATGTGATATTTTAGTTTTTCTTTTTTAATAAATTTGCAAAAATTTCTAGATTTCTGTTTTTTTCAGTCAAGATGGGGTACAGAGTGTACTTTAATGAAAAAAAAATGAACTTTTTAGAATTTACCAAATGGCTGCAATGAAACAAAGAGTGAAAAATTTAAAGGGGTCTGAATACTTTCCGTACCCACTGTAGGTACCAGAGTAGCAGGCTATGCTGCCTGCCCCCAATCTTACACTGCTGAGCAGCTCAAAGTGGGAGTGGCTGCAGTATGATTGACAGCTATTCTTCCACAGTATAGATCCTGCTGTGCCACAGTCTTTTGTCAGGAGATCAGGGCATGTTGTACATCAATAATATAATTTCTCCTGAATTCACACTACATTCATTGTTGATAGGTTTTTGGCTGGTTTTTAAGTGTTGAAAAGCTTAGCCGGTCGTGCTTTCAGTTTATACACACGGGCCCCGACTTATCATCGTTTGAGCCAGAATTCTGGTGTAAAACTATTTTGATAAGTAGCTGAATTAAAAAAAAAAAAAAAAAAAAAGACTTTTTTTTTTGCCTTTTTACACCAAGTACACCATAGTTTTCAAAAAGTGGGAGGAGGTTGTGGACTTATTTGTCACATGCAACAAAAGTGGCATTATTTACAATGAAAACTTGTTCCTGGTCCTGACTGGAGTGCATTTTTTTGCGCTTCCGGTGAAAGATACCCCATATTTATTAAGAATCACCTGCCTTTTAAAGGGCTTCTACAGAAAATGTAATAAAATGGGCCCATCACATAATTCAAATGGCAGTCTGTCGTAGTCGCATGTCAGGACGGAGTGCAGTCTGAAGAAACCCAGCAACTGAGATCTGCGACACTGACTCTGACAGAGGAGCTGTATCGTAAGCATACATATTTCAGCTGCCACCGAAGGGCTGTGAAAGAAGAATAAATAATCTCTCAGCTGATTGAGCACAGGAGACCGAGGCTGGAAAAAAATCCTTTGTGCTCAGTCAGCCGAGGAGAAGATTTATTTTTTTCTGATGTCTCATCCTTTCTCCTCTACTGTGCTTTCAATACAGCTGTTCTGTCAGTTGAGACACAGGTCTCAGGAGCTGTGTTTCTTCAGACTATAGCTCACTTTACTAGGCCGCACTGCAGATTGAGTTATGTGACGGGGACCATTTTATTACATTCTTGGAGAACCACTTTAATAGGACATCTTACTTCAGTGCACCCTTTATCGAAACTGACGTACAAAATAACAGTCTTGATGGGATCAGTGACATAATATGTTGTCTGTTTTTTGCTTGTTTTATTTTTTTAATTTTTATTTTATTACTATAGGAGTCTGTGGCAGATGTATGCACTGGCATAGACACAAAGTTGTCCTCAGCACTCCACACACATGGACATATTTGGCTCTTTTACATGTGCTCTTGATATATCAGCCCCAGATACTTTTATAAATGAACTCATTTTTCTTTATCATATTAATGTTTTATATTGGACTTGTTTTGCAGGTATAAACTGAGTGGTATGGTGCTGCCCGCGTTGCGAGAATGGATGGAAAAGACATTTGGTGCTAGTCTGGATCACAAATCTACCTCCCGAGTAAGTTCAGTTATTCTAAACAGTTTTTTGTTTTCCTCTTTTCCATCTCACAGAAGTTATGAAACCTTACCCCATTGTCACAGAACTAGGAAGAAAGAATCTGTGACCGCTGGATGGGAGGTTTGCAACTCTCCCCACCTCCCCGGCATTCCTGGCTCTTCTCTTGATTAGCGTGACGTCGTCATTGCGGCGTGACGCGCACACAACGTTGCGCTAATCAAGAGAAGAGCCGGAATATAAGTAAAGTCACAGGCCTCCTGTCCAGCCCTCAGATTACTGACCTGGCTGATGGACCAGAGTCTTGCAAATCTATTTTCCATCTATGGTGGCCACTTTGGTTGTCTCATAGCCTTTCGCAGAAGCAGGGCAAGATGGAAGTAGAATTTTACTCTCTCCGTTAAAGCCATAGCGCTATATATTGTACCATAATGTCACACATTACAGTTAGCACTATTGATATTTTAATGTTCTACCCTCCGATACCTTTTGATACTCACTTGCTTCCTCTAGAATTTGATGACTTGGCTTTTCCTGGTGCTCCACCACTTTTGAGTACTGCCGGGCTGTTAGAGCGTATTCATCTGTTCTTGGAAGTTTCCCAAACTGTTCAAGTGCTACACTCAAGTGTTCTCCAAGTCCAATTATAGGTAGTAAATTACATCCATCGCCCATGTTGTAATCACTGATATTTCTTTATTAGGCATCTTTAAATGTAAGTGATGCCCCACCAGCTATTGTAAACGAGGGATTTCTCCAGGACATCAAAGCCATTGGAATTTCTTTTTCTCAAGATGTTGAAGACCGTTATTTTCGAGCTCACGGTGAGGAACTGTATTTGTATGTCTATTTATAATGAACAGAAAAGCGTGCCAGTGCTACATTCAGACTGGGCGCTCGGAGCCCCGTTCTGGGGATATGTGATATTTTAATATGTCGGGGATAACCCTTTAAGAAGAAATTAAAATTTGTAAAAATGGGACTGGTCATTTAACAGCGGCCACATTGCTCTCTGGGAGTTATGAATCCTTTTGAAACCGAAGAAAACTTGGAATAAGATACTTTATTTGTGTAGACATTGACCCCTCTTCACCAAGACCAAGTGCGCTGGAGTAAAGTGTGCCAAATTTATTAAGATGTGTGGGACACTTAAAGAGAATCTATCAGCAGGTTTTGCTGTGTATTATGAGAGCTGCATGATGGAGATGCAGAGACCCTGATTCCAGCAATGTGTCACTTACAAGATTGTGTTTCAATACAATCAGTGTTTTATCAGCAGGAGTTTATCATTACAGGACTAGGTGTTTAATGTCTCCTGGTCCAACCACGTGCCCAGAGCATGTAGAGTGTACACAGAAAGCAGCCAATCGGAGGTGTGGGCGGGGTTATACAGCTCAGCATTCAGAGCTCTGCTAGATCTGCAGCAGAGAAAACTGTGTATCAAAGTGACAACATGCAGCCCAGTAAGTGACATATCGCTGAAATCAAGGTCTCAGCCTCTACATTATGCTGCTCTCGGATTACATAGCAACAACCTGCTGACAGATTCCCTTTAATAAATGCTATGCTTCTTTCAGCTGACGGGCACCAGAGTAACACACATTCTGCAATTTCTGCACTTTTACGGCATAAATCATGATGAATTTTTCCGCCGCGCTTGAACACGCTCCCTCCCTGCTAAGCCCCACCCACTTGTTTTGATGAATTGAGGCCTTTGCATATGAAATGTTGGAGCACGTAGATTTGCGTGTGATGTATTGGCCCTTTATATGCTGACGTTCTGGACTGCACTGTTATATTCGCTACTTCTATATAATGTTTCCCATAGGTCATTGCCTCCACGAATTGTTTGCACTCAGGGAAGGAACGTTCAAAAGAATCCCAGACATTGTCGTGTGGCCACGTAAGTGCTTCACTGCGTCTCCACCGCATTTCTACAGAGACCTGTAAATTTAGGACTAATGGAGATTGCAGAGTAGTATAAAAGTAACGCAGTTGTGATCTGATCCACTCGCATTGGTAGACGGATTACTGAGTACTGCATTTATCCACTTCCAAAATGCAAGTGATGTATGAGACTCACGAGACAGGCGAATCCGACCCTTCTCCTCCAGTTTGTGGTGATGCGGTAGTGCACGCCTTAATCCCCTTCCTGACATATGGTACGTCATCTGTCAGGTCCCAGTTTTGAGCTGGAGCCGAGCCTGCATCATGGCCGGCAGATGGAGGCTGCATTACACAGCCATCATCTGCCTCTATCTGCAGGAAGCAGAGCTGAGTGATTCCTGCTCCCATTAACCCGTCAATGCCAAAGTCAACCTCTAACAGCAGTAATCAAAGCGTGCAATCTGGGGAGGGGGTTGGCTCTGTTCCACACACCCATCTGGTCCCATTGTACGATCACAGGGTGCTGATGTGTTAACTGGTTACCATGTCAGCTGGGGGCCTACTAAAGACCCCCATAACTGCCATGCCGATACTCCTAAAAGGACCAATCTGTGGCTGGCATTCATAGGAGATCATGATTTTTGCTATATACTGTAGTATTTCAGTATATAGTATAGGCCATTGGACGATCAAAGGAAAGGTACAAGTTTCCAGATCCCAGAGCATAATAAATGTAAGATGTAAAAAAAAAATTAAAAACCTCACTGCTCGCCTCTTTGGCCCTTTCGCTACTGATCACCAACTGTCCAGTCCTCATTGCATCTTCTGACCCCTCGCCGCTCCCACTGGAGTCCAAGTGAGACATCCAGCTTTCATGAGACCCAGGAGGGTTCGGCGCAAGCGCACAGTGTCATGGTATCATGACGTGCGCCGTGACCTTTTGTGTGCATGCGTAGATCCCTCCTGGGCCTCATGAAAGCTGGAGCGTCCAGCTGAGCGTGAGCGACTCGAGGAATCCAGCATGAGCCGAGGGGGATCAAAAGATGCATTGAGGACCGAATGGGTGGCAGTGAGTAGCAGAGGAGTACAGTAGTAAAGAGGTGAGTACAGTAGTAAAGAGGTGAGTGCAAGGATTTTTACTTCTTTTTTTTTTTTTTTTTAACTGTTTTGATGGCTCTTTATGTTTCGCTGGAAGCAAATTACAAAAAATTCCAATTTTCGCTAAATGAAATTTTTTGCAAAATGTCAGTTGGATTCAGTCCCACTCAAATAAACTTGCTAATCTCTATTGGTCACAGTATTGGGGGCTCTCTGTTTGCATCCTCTGCACAGATCGGAGTTCTCTTCTTCCTGCTTCCAAGATTTTCCGCCGCTGTAGCAGGGGGTGCGCTATATTAACTCTGCACTGCACCTTACTTGTGCTGTGGGATAAGAAAGGTAGGGGAGATGTGGTGTAGACCAAGCACTGCAATCCCCATGCCAAGAAGCAGGAGGAAAGGATCACCAATCTGAGCAGAGGAGGACACGGGAGGCAAACAGAAGGTGACTATGTATAGGATACTCATTTTTCAGTGCTGGGGTGGAGGGACTCTTTAAAGCAATATTTGACCACAGTATTTTTTTTTTTTCTTTAGAAGTTCATCAAAACTTTTATGGTAGAAAATTGTAGTATAAAACTCACATATTTTTGCAAAAAAGAAAAAATGCGACCCCATTTCTTATTTTTAAAATAGTCATAACTTAATGGGAGGGGGTTGGGATCAACAGCACCCCACAATTCACCCATTGCCTTCTGCTTATGCCCAGGTGTGGCCCCTGCCTACGCACCAGACACTTTCCATTTTCCCTGTGATGTCCCCAGTGCCCCGGTGTTTGCCTTCTGGTATCACATATAATGGGGCCGCCTATTAGAGACCCCTAATGAACAGGGGGTAATTAACAATGTAGTTAATCCTCTTCAGCAACATCACTTTATGCCCCGAACAAGGTGCTTCTCCTGTCCGTGTGAAATGGGCTGTTAGACATCCATGTTCCTCCAGTGATTAGACAGCGCCAATTAAGCAGAATAGTGACTCGGAGTAGCAATTAGCAGCGTAGGCATTGCAGACAGCACAACAGTAATAGTTAAATATTATTAAACACGCCATTATCACTATTGCTATTTAATTGCACTAGGTTAACTTTACAAATAGCTTTAGGCCCATTCAAAATAGCCAAATTAGTCATTGTACATTAATTAAACCGAATAGAGGCGGTTAAATATTAGCCGGCTTAATTGTATTGCAGTTTTATGCAATTACGCTTGAAACGACTAATTCCTTAAATCCAAATGAAGCGCTTACAGGGGATGTTGTAAAGCGGGACGTGACATGGTCGGCCACAGGATTTGCTCTGCATCAGTCGTCACATATTCAGTTTGAGGTTCCGAAAGAAAGAACAGAATATAGGCGAATCTTCATATAGGATTTTGGGAAAACCTATAGGCCTTGTACACAATACTCTATGTAAAGTCGAGCATCATACTGATGGGATCATGGTGCCGATAAAATCCTGTGATGCCCTAGTTTGTACCTATGTGATACAGATTTTACTTACTTCTTGTAAGCTGCTATTCTCCATTAAAGGGATTTTGCAAAGTGCTTGTAAAAGTGAGTAACGTTGCAATTTACCAATTATTACTTTCTGCTCTCAAGAATGAAGGGATTTAATTTTTTTTGTTTAGTACTTATTGCCTTGGTTACCAGCCACCATCATAGGTGTCTGGTCTGCTAGGCACAGAGCTTGTAAGCTCTGCTCTGAGGCTGACCCACATGAGCTTCCGTACATCTGCGCTTCGCTGATGCTGCTTGCAACATTGGTGCGCGTATAGTTTCGGGCCAGCGGTGCAGCCATGCTGCTTCTCCAATCGGTCAGTCACTCAGGAAGCCGGGAGGTGCGCTACTGATGATAGATCCGAAGAAGAACCCTTTTAATGGCCCTATCGTTTAGGAAAAATTATTTTTACCTGTATGTAGGATTCAAATAAATATATATAAATGGATCCAATTTCTTAGGACAATTTTTTTTATTGAAATATAATTTTTATTGATTTTTATTTAATTGAAAGACATTTGCCGTGTCTATGCTTTGCCACATAATGTTTTGGGCACATATACTGCAAATAAAAAAAACAAACTTATAATATTCTAACTAAAGGGGAAAAATCCCAGAGCTTTCCATGGAAGTAATATGGTAATGTACATGGAAATTATTAAGGAGTAATTCAGACTAGTATCCAACCTGACTGCGAGCGGTTAATTGCACTGGATCTCTATGTTCATCAAACAACCCTTGATATCAAAAACCAATTTGTTTCCCCTAAATTAAATATTTATTGATTTAACAGTGAACAATAGAAAGATATAAAGCAGAAAGGCGCGGAAATAGGGTTGGATAGACCGAGTGTGGAGGCTAAATCGGGGTCCGGAGGCTTTAGAAACCTTTTCTCTTATAAAAATCTAAATTCTGATTAAGGCATAAATGTGATCTGTGATTTTCTTCGTTAGATTGTCACGATGATGTGGTGCGGATTGTGGACCTGGCCTGTAAGCACAATGTCTGCGTCATACCTTTTGGAGGTACGTATACAATAACAGCATCAGGTTTTTAGAATATTTCTATTGTGCAATGAAAATCGGATTCAATGATGAGGGAGGAAAAGTTGATGAAAATTGTCCTGTAGTCCTTTAGGTCGTCTTTGTCCTACACAGGTCGGTCTTATAAGATAGATCTGCCAGTATTACGCACGGTCACCCCATATTAGACTACATGGGCTTGTGGCTTGTTCACACTCTGCATTTTTCGTGCTGCAAAAAAAAAAGTGTGTTTTACAATCCCAGCATAACGTATGTGATTTCCAAAATGTTGTCCAGATGCTTCATTTTTTTCCTTGCGTTTTTAAACCATTCAAATGAATGTATAAAAACGCAGCGAAAATGCAACTAAAAGCGCATCCAAAAAAAAAAAAAAAAAAGGCACGTAATGCAACATCTTCCCTGCGGGAAAAAAAACGCTGCAGAAATACTCTGTGTGAACGTACTCTAATACATAGTTCACTACTTTATTATTCAAACCATCCAAAATATTTTTTTTTCAATAAAATGGAAACTATTGGGGTCCGATTGTGAACTATGTGATACATATTGCAGGGGGAACAAGTGTCTCCAATGCATTGGAGTGTCCTGAGGATGAGAAGAGAAGCATTGTCTCCTTGGACACGTCGCAGATGGTAAGTGCAGCCAGAATCCCAGTTGGGTGTCGATGTGGTGGAGCCTCTCGAATGTATCAGATGAAATGTACAGTAAGAGGAAACCTTTAGATTGTGTTATCCTCGTCTTCCACTTTGGGGATCCGTTTACCTTTTGAACATGGAGTTTGGACACAGCTATTAGTCTTGTGAGGGTTGCATACCCATTTGTAACTTTTGGGGAGAACATGGCAGTAAGTGTTTAGTTCCTCTGTAAAACCACCGCAGGAAAAATGATGCTTAAAAAAGTTGTCCATTACTTGGACAACCCCTTCCCATACTTCACCCTTGGCCCCAATAAAATATAAAAGCTTATGCTCCCCTCCCGTGCCAGCGCCGCTGTTCCAGCAGTGTCGGTATTCGCGGTCCTGTGCGGTTGTAGTGACACGTGACCCCGGCGCCCAATCAGCGCCGGCGTCACTGCCCCACCTCCTGTCGAATTGAACTTGAAGAGGAAGTCCGGGCTGCAGCTGATCTCTGACTTCCTCTTCATGTTCAATTCATACGAAGGTGGAGACAGTGACTCCAGTCCTGATTGGGCGCCGGGTCACGTGTCACTACAACCGCACGAGGGTCCCGGGACCACGAGTACTGGAAAGGCACCGGCACGGGAGGTGAGTTTATTTACAGTAAAACAAGCCACACATTTTGGCGCCAGCACCAACACCTTCATCAGGCCATATTACAGTATCGGGCAGCGGGAATTTATATACATAAGGCAGGAAAAGGAAATGACCTCATGTAGTTGGGTCAATTGTCATGACACCAGGGAAAATAAATCTAAAAAAACCCCCAAAACCTGTGGTCCTACTAAAACCCAGGATTCCACCTCAAAGGGGTCGTCCAGGTTTGGAATGAAAGCCTGCCATCTCTCTATGTAAGAGTGCATTCAGATGACCATGCAAATCGGTCCGAGATCGGACCACAATGCTCGGACTGGCTGTGGGCAATCCTGTCCCTGGGCTGGCAGATTCATAGAAATATATCAATCAGTCACGCTCAGGTCGGGAGGCTTGTGGCCAGCCCGTGCATTGCTCTCCGATTTTGGAGCGATTTGCACTGATGCCTGAATGCGCCCTAATAGGGTGTAATAATGGATGTTCTGAGTTAGGCCCCAGACACTTTAGATGGCTTTCGGCTGATCAATGGTTTATCCGGCTAGCCCACCCAACTGTAACTGCCACACACAGTAGCTCTCATTTTGCTGAGTGAACCTGCGTTCTCCACGAGCAACTTCCAGACCAGACTCCTCTGGTGGCGTCTTGAGAATAAAAGGATCGGCAGTCCACAACTGGACATGCCTGATCCTTATCTTTCCCGACATCATCTGTCAAGGAAGAGTCAGGAGGTCCCCTCCTACACATTAGCATGTCACCCGAACCTATCCATGTCAGCAGGGGCTTTTAGAGACACTATTATTGCTGATCTGTCACCAGATTTCACCATACAAACTGCATACACCAATTGCTATGACATTATTAGACCTGATGATGCTGGTGTACTGACTTTGAAAGTACATTTTCATAATTACTTTTGAAAGTTTTCAAGACAGATATTAAAATGAGGATTTTTGGAGTTTAAGAGTTTGTCTCCTATCATTCAGATTCAAAGAAAATTTGTAAGCTTTTTTTTTTTTCCCCCCATTAGGGACCCCCTACTTTAGCCACTGTACGGAACCCCCCTTCAGTGGCTTAAGAGGAGAGAACCCAACCAGCGCTTACAAAGTATGGCCAGCAAGCCCTGTCTATACATCCCGTCCCCTAAATAGTAATTTTTTTCACATTCATTTGCATGACATGGTTAAAAAAAAAAAAGGTTTTTCCATAAACTACATTTATCAGGTTTCCACAGGACATGTGTTATCGAGGGGGTAAGAAAACTGGGACCCATGATGATTCTGAGAAGGGGGTGGGGGGCTGTCAGAATTACCCTGTATGGATTAAGTAATAAATGTTGTATATGAGACAACCACCCCCCCCCTACACTGTGGAAGGTAGTGAAACCTCTGACCACAGGGTTCATGGCGCACGCTGTGTGGTGGTGACGCGCGCTGGGTGGTGGCGCTTGCGCTGTAGAAGCCAAAACCGCCTCTAGTCATAAGTGTTAAGGTTATAACTCGGATCAGCACATAGTAAGTAATGCACGTGCTGCACTGTAAGGTTTTCCCGATCCTCTCTTCCCATTTCGGGCCTCCGTCCTGTGCTGGTACTGCCCGGTATCCCACCTACTTTGTCACTGTCAGTGTTCAGCCGTTCACGGGTTTTTCCAGCCGTTCGCAGTGTGATGGCCTACACTTACGTGATGTTTTCCGGGTGGAATAGGCCGGGTCAGCATAAGTTCATATATGTTCTACATGCGGAAAACATCACAGTGCTGAACAAGCTCAATAAACAGCACAAAACCGCACAAAGGAATCCTTCAGCATAGAATAGAATTTTAAAGGTAATTTGAAGTATTTTGGCTGCCACATCAAGGACCTGGCGTTCCTGGCTCTGCAGATGTGATTAATCTATTTCATACGACCCCTCCGAGTATAAACAGACATATGCTGAGCTTTAGTCGCTTGTAAACTTTTCAAGGTGCGCTGAGGAGGGCGCTATTATTGGAAGTTGTAATCATCCGGCTGAACATTTATAGGTTTTCGCAGATATTAGTGACAATCCCGTATCTATTTCCATATATTATAGTTGTTTTCCACTGGGTATTAACTAAAGCTTGTTTGGCTCAGGATGGTGATGTGGGGTGAAAGTGGAGTGCTGCTCCTCCACTTTCGCAGCTGTGTCCCCTGCTGGACTGCCGGCATCACGTGTCAGCTGCGGTTGATCACTGGGCGCTAATCGGCTACGACATTCACACAAATCAGATTTTGGCTGCAGCCTTCACAATTCATCGGTACATGCTGATTGGCTGCAGTGGTCACGTGACATCAATGTCACATGACCATTGGGCAACACAGAGCTGGCATCTCTGGGAAGGCGGCGCCATTCTGGGAGATGATGGTCGTGTTTTTATTATTTTTTTTATTTTACTTATGTCATTTAAGCAGTGAAAGGGAACCTGTCATGTCAGATAACGCCATTAACCTGCATATATCGGGTTAATTTGCAAGTTAATAGCTTTATGAAGGTAGCTGGCCGCTGTACTGACAGCACAGCACCCGAGAGAAAATGAACTTTATTTCTCCCGGGAGCCGCCGGCTTTCAGTCTTGGAGGCGAGCCCATAGCAATTACAGTTGCCACACATGACTGAAAGCCGGCGGCTCCCAGGAGAGTTGAAATTCAATTTCTCCCAGGTGCTGCGCTTTCAGTACTGCAGCCGGCCACCTTCAAAACGCTATTAACCTGCAGCTTAATTGCATTATGGGACATGACAGGTTCCCTTTAAGAAGAGGTCCAACTCCCCATAGGTATGAGACTAAAAGCAATTTATGGTATATTTTGCAGATATTTCATAAATGTATATTTGAAATTACTCTTCAGTATTTATTTTATTTTTTTAATTAATTCTTTAGAGTCGAATTCTCTGGATTGATGAGAAGAACCTGACGGCACACATTGAAGCTGGCATCACTGGTCAAGATTTAGAAAAACAGGTAGCTGTGAATTTTGAGGATGGGAATTCCTTACTATTTTTAAGGCCTGTCCTTACTGTCAATGAATGGAAACTTTTTTAATTACATCCAGGGTTGAAGTATCACAGTGTATAGTACAAGCGACCATTCAAGTCCCCTTTGGGAAATGAAAAATTAAAAAAAAATTTGAGTCTCTCTCTTTCCTCAACTGAAAAAAAAAAAAAGTAATAAAAAAATATGCATTTTGTATCGCCACTTTCATAGATGTCCTATCTATGAAAATACTAAAATGAATTAATCCGCTCGGTAAGTGGCATAAAGAAAAAAAGAATTGAAAAACTAGAATTGCCATTTTTTCTTTCACTGCATTCTCCTCCTCCGAAAAATTAAATAAAAAGTGTTCTAACTGTGCATCAACCTGATACCAATAAAAACTATAGCGCGGCAGGCAAAAAACAAGCCCATACACCGCTCCATCAGTGGAAAAGTTAAAAAAAAATAAATAAAATAAAAAAAAAAAAAAAAAAAAGACAGGTCTTAGAATATGGCGTCACAAACATAATTTTTTTTTTCTTAAAGTCTTGAATTTTTTTAACTGCTAAAATAAATAAATATATATAGATAGAGCTATAGATAAAAAAAAAGTTTAACAAGTTTGCTATTGACATAATTGCTCTGACCTGAAGAATATGCTTGCCAGAGCATTGGCAGAAATTGCTTTTTTATTTCACCCCACTTTTTTTTTTTCTTTCCTATTTTTCACTACATTACGGTGCAATGTATATCAAGCCCTCATGAATGCTGCTATGTGGGTGTAAAAATAATAATTAAAAAAAAAAAAAAAAAAGATAGACAAAAGGAGGAAAAACCAAAAGTGCAAAATTGAAAAAAAACAAAAACCCAATTCCGAGGTTGATGGGGAATAAAGAGCTTGTTCAAGTAATCATAACTCTGCTATTTGGCGCAGCACGGTGGCTCAGTGGTTAGCACTATTGCTTTGCAGTTCTGGGGTCCTGAGTTCAAATCCCACCAAGGACAACATCTGCAAGGAGTTTGTATGTTCTCCCTGGGTTTCCTCCAGGTTCTCTAATATAATACATAGATATAGTGATAATTTTTACCTTGTGACATGTTCTATGTGCTATGCACGCTCTGCCAGGAGGGGGCTGATAGCGCGCCTCGACGCGCGTTTCGCCTGCGTGGCTTCGTCCTGGTATTATATTAGAGTCCTATGGTTCTAGTGCATGCATCTAAACGTGTATTGCATAACTTTTGCCTCATGACTGTCTATCCCTGATAGCTCTTCCACTTCCTCTATATAGGAACTTAGCACATTTGCTTGCTTCTTTGCAGACTGCACTTCAAATACTGATATACTCTGCATTAATGAGATCAGCACTTGACTATATTATACTCCGTGGTCGAATAGATCAGGATTTGACAGTATCCTACTACTAGATTATCATTCTGTTGGCAATCTGTCATTGGGTATATATATAGATATCTCTATATATAATTATTTACTGATTTCTGTGACACTCTTCTATGGGGGGGATGGTCTCCTTTTATTGGCTTCTTTCATCTGCCTATCTGGTTTTGCTTCTTTCACCAGTCACCACTAATATTATGTAAACTCTGGTTGTCTATTTATAAAATAATAAATATAAATTTTCATTAAGAGCTCTTTCTCTGGCTCCCTTCTTTGAAAATTCGTGTCAGTATAGATGTGGCTGACATTTTGGATATAGATTCTCCTCCTCCCCCTTTTTTGGATGCTATGTTTATTATTTTACGGACATATCCCAACTTTCAGCAGGGATCGATTGTGCCATTTTATCCTTTCTGTTGCAATATGTTTTGGATTTAGTTTGCTGAAATCGCTCATTTCCTCCAATTCACAGACAGACCGAAGGAAACTATTAGCGTTCTCATCTGTGCGCGACCCGGCCGTTACTACGCCAGGCTCGCTACTTCTCATAGACCCGCGTAGACGCATACAACCTCGCCTGACACACTTTACTTCTTTTATTGACTTATTACTAGTGCGGAAATTCTCGGTTAACCAAAATTGATTACCTCTGATTGATAGCCGGGCGTACAGTAAACTCCAGATTCACAGATGGCTGGCTGCGTACCATTTGATGCAAGACTGCTGAGCTTTGAAAATGATTTCAGTGGGACCGCGCGGGTTTTGTAGCCGTTAAAGGGCATCTATTCCAACTCAGGTGCCGTACAGATGGCAAAGCCAAGCTAATATGGAAAAATGAGGAACAAGTGACTATTTAATGTACAGGAATGCATGATCTGCATCACTAATAGATGGTGCCGTTGCATACAGGAAGCCCGACCAGATGGCTGTACATTAAAACACATCAGTCCTTGAGAGAATTAAGTGCAGGCAATTTGCTCACATTTTGTACAGGCTGCAGCAGATCACATTAGAGGAAAGGGAACGCCAGATTAACGACTTTATTTATTGGATGGATTTAGACATAGTAGTTTGGTGTTTTTTTTCTTTTTTTTCCTTTTTCTGTTCATATGTTTTTCATGAATATGTTTTGCAAGAGCCATTCCCATTAAGAAATGATTCGCATACATCATTCAGAGCAAAGTCGTTCTTTAGATTAGGCACAATAATAAAAAGCAGAAAAATCACCAATAAGTAGCAGCTCATGAGTTGCTTTACACCACTCTTAAGAAGCCAGTATAGGTCATCATACACATTTGATTAATGTTGGCCAAACCTGCCATGTAGTTAATGAGCTGTCAGTCAAGGTGGAGCAGGGTGGGGAATAGAGCTGGGGAGGCGGAGGCTCGAAAAGTGCTCTGACCACGCCCAGAGTGCTTAAGCCTCATTTGCAAATGAGTTAAAACAGCAGTTCAATCGGGGAGCAACGAGTGACATCAGTAAATGTATGGACGACTGTATCTTTCAGACAACAACATGACCATATCAATGGTTTTTGGGTTGACAGACTCCCTTTAAGTTAGACCATACAGTTCGGTTCAAGATAGACTGCAATGCTTGGACTGGCCGTGGGTCTCCCAACCCGAGTGTTACCACTTCTTTTTCTCTGGCTTATGCCATGGCTGGCCTGTGTACCCTACAAAGGCACATAGACATGGATGACCCTTTAAAGAGCTTTGTTCTTCACCTAACAATGCATGAGATGGGTAATTGCGTGTTTCGGCCGTATGTGCTACAGCTCTATTTACATGGGACTTTTGGGTGTCCCTGTTCTGAGGATCGATGGGCAATCCCAGCTATCGGACCTGACTGAGCTCAGAGGCTTTACCCGAGTTGATGGCATGTGCCGCTGGCCTCTGTTAATTGCTGTCAGTGGGACGTTAGCACTGCAGGCAATAGCAGACACGCAGGGAGCAACGGTGGAGACTGCGCTGGACCCAGGGAAGGGGAGTAAAGTGCAGTTTAATCTATCTTTATCAGTGAATTTGTGTGTATAAATGTATAAAGGATCCAAAATGATTCATTATTATCCGTCTGATCTGTTCCAGCTTGGGGAGAGTGGTTACTGTACAGGTCACGAGCCAGACTCCATGGAGTTCAGCACGCTGGGAGGCTGGGTGGCTACACGAGCATCAGGCATGAAGAAGAACATCTATGGAAACATTGAAGATCTGGTAATGCAGTTCCTCTGTTTTCCTTTCTCACGCACCAACTGCTTCTTATATATAGTAAAATCATCTGGAGGATATAGTCCACAGAATGTTCTTCCTTTCTGATCTTTTCCCATGTCTAATGATGTACGAAATACTATTTCCATGCAGAGCTTGTATTAGGAGAGCACCATAATAATATCCATACAGGCAGGACCCCGACAGGACACGTGTGATTCACTTGATGCCGTCCGCTCGCACACATGCATGTTATTAGGATCAGGTTATAGCATCTGTGGTTTTACGGATTAGTAAAAATCTTTTCGCATGTTACATGTTAGCATCTATCACTCATTATTTTATATAGTAGCATGAAAGGCCTCCCCTGCTACGTCGGGATCGAGACCATTGTCTGGCGGCCCCCGGCTTCACCAAATACTTGATTATTGGATAATGTCCCAATTCTGCAGCTGCGTAGTATTCATTTATAACCGGGTCAGTGATTTAATACTTGTCCCGCAGTATGGGTTTGCATATATATAATGTTTTAGAATATCTTCTGTCATGTTGCTGAAAAAATATATATTCCCTTATTCTTTTGGTTGTATCTACTTGTGAGAAAGCTGTATAATAATAATATGTTATTTACTATAAATAATATTATTTCCACCCTTATAACTCAAAAAGGGCCTTTTTCTGTCTGCTGATACCATAAATTCTTAAAATTACATTACACCGGTAGCTTACTGCTCGTACATTTTAAGCTTCCCTTAAAGAGGACCAACGAGCTGTATACAAGTTGAAAGGCACTCATTTAGTGGCCTGGGACATGGGACGTTGACAGCTGATGGGAACACATGCTGTCCCAATATAGCATCAGGTTATCGGCAGCACATCCCATGATTACAAAGAACGATGTACTGTCAATATGGTGATTTTATTTTTTTAACAACATAAATCTGATCACCTGACGAACATGCAGTTTGCTCATTTTTTCGGGTTATTGCTGTCAACTGGGAACGAGCTCATTCACGGATTCTCAGACCGTCTAAATCTAGGGAGTGTGTTGGCCCATGCTGACAGTATAAACTTAACACACAGCCTTGTAGGGGGTATAGCCCCTATAAAAATTGTTCCTTTAGTGCTTTTATCACTACCTCTATTTTATAGTAAATGCTTCATGCGTATTGCTACTTTACCTGTGGCTTCATCAGGGGTATTCAGGGTTTGTTTGTGTTTTTAACCCCTGATGAAGTCACAGGTTAAGTGGCGATACATGTGAGGATTTCTCCCTCACTACTATGCCTCAAATTACAGGTCCATCCTCTATCCATTTTCTTATTGTCGACTGTGTTGGTTTTTTTCATTACGGGTCTGTAGTGCTTATTTCACCATTATAGAGTTTTATTATCATAATTGTATTCCATGTATTTATCATTTCTGAAATTTTTTTTATTATACCAAGTATATTATTTGTTATATTGAGGTATTCTTGCAAGACCAGTTAATTGTTTATTGCTTGACAGTTAATAGATTGTTTGGAACTGGCACTTTCAGGACCTTTGGGTCAATATTTTTATTTCATTTTAAAGAGTACTGTTAAGTGATACATTTTTGGCGGAGAGGGTGTAGATTGTTGCCTTATTGAGTGTACATTGTACGGATCGCTGCCTATTGGCTTTTTAAGTGTTTTTATTTTTGTCATTTTTATACATTTGCATAATAAAATTAATTGTACTTATGAAGATTCCTTTCGCACTTGTATACTTTTTTTTTGTCTTAAATGGTTAATCACGAATTATGGGTTAGGTTGATCATCTTAATATTGGTGCCCTCTTAGTTTAGATTTTTTTTTATACTTGGTGCAGACAGTGCTTGCACCAGGCAAAACAGCACAGTCAATCACCAGTGAGGGAGGCAGGGACATTGCAAAACCAGTGGGCGCAACAGTGGACTTGCGGTGACCAAGAGGCTCTGTGCACCTTTCTGTCCACTGCTTTTGCATGTCCCGACTCCCTCACCGGTGATTGACTGTGCTGGCTTGCCTAAAGCTAGCAGTGTCTGCACTGAGCGCGCTAATTAGCATATTTGATTAAACGTTAGTTATTAGCATATTTGATTAAACGTTAGTTTCAGCAGCAGATGGAAGGAAGGGAGACACAGTCATTACTAGTGGGTAGGCGGAGCCCACATAGGATAGAACACCTCAGATTAAAAAAGAGTGTTGTCCGGCCCCTCCAGCTTGGGCTCCTCCTACTCCAGCTCTCCAGTCTAAAATTTGAGGTCACAGAGGATGGTCGCTGCTGGAAGCAGCTCCTCAGAAAATTTTTTTATTTTTATCGGACAGAGACTTGGACCCCCGTGGTCTTGAGGTCTCAGGGGTCTCAGCGCTGCTGGACCCCCACCCCTCCCTTGGCGGATCTGCATTACCCTTTGAGAGAGGTCCCTGCAGAACCCTGCCGGCCCCGGGGGATGAGGGATGCTTCCCTGGCGGGGACGCAAACCGCGCATCTGGGGTCACTGCGTTCTCCGCCCTGGGGGGAAGCTTGGGCACAGCGCCACAAATCCCTGGGGGTCCCTGTGGCGCTCAGCTGGGTGAGTGCTCAGCATGTTAATGTGTTTTGAGTGCTTCTGCGGCAGCCGCTGCTACATGTATTCATGTGGTGACTTGTGTTTTTTTTGTCCGCAGGTGGATGCCTGCAGGACATGGAAGCGGGGCAGGAGCGGAGAGCGGAGGAGTCGCGCGCGCTTTTTTTGAAGCCGGCGGGGGGCGTGGCTTCGCGCCTTCCCGGTCTTTCGCGGGCAGGAAGCGCTCTGAGCGCGCGTTTTCTCCTGCCCCTCCTCTTCCGGTTTCTCTCTCCTCACAGCGCGGCGGCCATTACTGAACGGCTTCCATCGGGCTCCTCACTCTCCTCTCCTCCCGACAGACCGAAGGAACACTGCACCGCGGCCAGCTGGGTGAGTCGCTTCTGCCTGTCAGGGCAGAAGCTTAACCCCTCACCCCCTCAGCGCAGGGCACCTTTCTGAGGCACAATAAGGTGGCAGACTGTGCTGTCCTGCAGCTATTACCTCATATAGAGGTTCCTTTTTTTGGCTGGGGCTCGCACATCCTTTTCATTTCACAGAGGTTGTGGGGAGTCTGCGACATTAACCCCTTATTAGGTGGTTATCCCTTAATTGGGGGTCAGCTGGGGTAGCTCTCTATTTAAGAACTTTAACCCTTCAGCTTTCTTTTAAGAAACCACACTGTCCTACTTACTGACAGGTTTAACCTGCCATATACTGTGTGAGGGCATGTCAGATCAGGGTCCAGGAGGTGCGGACCGTCTCCCAGGTCCGCTACAGGATCAGTCTCGCGTGTCTGACACGCAGGAGTCCTCGACGGCGTCAAGCGCAGCGGTCGGGGGTTTCGGTGATGGGGCAGTGGTCAAAATGGAGGCCCTCACTCGTTCTATTGATGGCCTGTCTGACCTTCTAGGTTATTGGGTGTCAGCTAGATCCTTTCATGGCAGGAAGCGCCACAGGCCGGTGCTGCCCTCCCCGCGCAGCGACTCGGAGATCTCTGTTATGGAGGGTTCCCCTTCAAGCTCAGATGGGGAGATGTCCGATTCGGATAAGGAGGATCGGCAGGGGCACTCTGCCTCTTTTTTGGGCCGTGCAGAGGCTTTTATTGGAGCCATGAGGGAGGCGTTACAGTTTCCGGAGGAGGTAACTAGACGTCCTGGTAAGTCGGCCCGGATGTTTCAGGAGTCGCATAGGTCGCGCTTGGCATTACCATCTCTGGATGAGCTTAATGGGGCAGTGGAGAAGGAACGCCTGTGTCCAGATAAACGTTTTCAGGGGACACGGTTTTTTTGAGGCACTGTATCCGTGTTCCACGGAGTTGATTGATAATTGGATTCCTTCTCCTGAAGTGGATGTCCCTTTATCCCAGCTTAGCAAATCCTCATTACTGCCTGTTAAAGGGAAGGCGAGTCTGCAGGATCCGCTGGACAGAAAAACGGAGATGGCGGCGAAATCCATCTACGAGGCCGCGGGTCATGGATTCAGAGCGGTGCTAGGATCCATGTGTGCTTGTAAAGCTTCCCTAAGCTGGTTGGACCATCTACGGACGGCGTGGCAGGATGGATCCCCGCTATCCGAGGTAGATGGGCTTTTCAAGTTGTTGGAGGATGCGGCCCGATATGGCAGTGATGCAGGTTTGGATACCGCGTCACTGCTGTCCAGGGCGCAATCCTCGGCGTCAGAAGAGCACTGTGGCTCAGACAGTGGACCGGGGACGCGGTTTCCAAGCAAGGTTTGCTATCTTTAGCTTACAAGGGTGGTCAGTTATTTGGATCTGACCTCACGGAGCTGATTGTCAAGGCAAAGGCAAAAGAAGCGGCCTTACCACAGCGAAGAACTGTGGCTTCTGCGTCGGGCAGGCCTAGTGCCGGTAGTAGTCGGCGGCCCTTTCGGTCCAGGGGACGGTCCGGTCAGCCCTCTTGGGGATCGGGTCGTCCCTCTTTTTCAGGAAAAAAGGCTTCTCAGAAATCCCGCACTCCCTGGAAACAGAGCTTCCGTCAAGACAAGCGGGAAGCTGACAAAAAGCCCGCTAAGGCGGACTGACGCCAGGTTTTCACTCGAGGGCTCTCGAGTGGGGGGGTCGCCTGCTCCAATTCGAATCGACTTGGGCGTCCCGCGTTTCGGACGCCTGGGTGACGCGGGTTGTGTCAGCAGGCTACTTCATAGAGTTTTTCTCGACCCCCGGACAGGTTTTGCCGATCTCGCTTTCCGTCAGAGCCCGAGCTAGTTGCCGCTCTACGGCAGGAGGTCGATTCCCTTCTGCAGAAGGGTGTGGTGGTACCGGTTCCGCCGGAGGACCGGGGAAGAGGGTTTTATTCAAACCTCTTTGTGGTCCCCAAAAAGGAGGACAAATTTCGCCCCATTCTGGATCTCAAAAGATTGAATCGGCATGTCCGCACCCGGAAATTCCGCATGGAGTCGCTTCGCTCGGTTGTGGCGGCCCTGTCGCAGAACGACTTTTTGGTGTCAATCGACATTCGCGACGCTTATTTGCATGTTCCCGTCGGAAGGGCCCACCAACGCTTCCTTCGTTTTGCCATAGGTCAGGACCATTTCCAGTTTGTGGCCCTACCATTCGGGTTGGCCTCGGCGCCCAGAGTTTTTACAAAAATTCTGGCACCTCTCATGGCGATCCTTCGAAGACAGGGGGTTACGGTTCTTCCCTACCTGGACGACCTTTTAATTGTGGCGTCCTCAAAGGAGGAGGCGGTGACGGCTCGCAATCTATCCCTTCAGCTCCTGGAGGACTTCGGGTTGCTGGTCAATTGGAAGAAGTCGTCTCTGGAACCGTCGCAGTCAATCCTGTTTTTGGGGATGCATTTCGACACTGTACGAGCAGTGGTGTCCCTGCCTCCAGACAAGCAAGCAAGTCTTCTTCGACATGTACAGGTTATGAAGTCTTCGACAGCAATGTCCCTTCGAAGGTGTATGCGCCTTTTGGGTTTGATGGTGGCGTCAATGGAGGCACTTCCGTTTGCCCAATTTCATTCCAGGACTCTCCAAATGCTCATTCTGAACCGTTGGGATCGATCACAGGCTTCGCTGGATCGCAGTGTCATCATCTCCCACAGGGTGCGAGAGTCTCTAGAATGGTGGTTACGTCCGGAAGCGTTATCCCTGGGGAAGTCCTTCCTCCTTCCGAGGTGGTCGGTCATAACCACCGATGCCAGCCTGTCAGGCTGGGGGGGTGTCTGGAACGATCTCTGGATTCAGGGAGTATGGTCGTCGGAAGAGTCTGTCCTGCCGATCAACATCCTGGAATTGAGGGCGATTTTCCTTTGCCTCCAACACTGGACGGTCCCTTTAAACGGTCTGCCAGTCCGAGTGCAGACAGACAACGCGACGGCGGTCGCGTATATCAACCATCAAGGTGGAACGAGGAGCTCCAGGCTCATGATGGAAGTGTCTCGGATCCTGGTATGGGCCGAGGCCAAGGTGCCAGCCATCTCTGCGATTCACATTCCGGGAGTTCAGAATATCACGGCGGACTTCCTCAGTCGCGAGAAGGTGGATCACGGAGAATGGAGTCTTCACCCAGAAATTTTTGCACAGCTGTGCTCCCGTTGGGGAACTCCTCAAGTGGATTTGATGGCATCAAGGTTCAACACCAAGTTACCGACGTTCATGTCCAGGTACAAGGACCCGAAGGCTGTGGCGGTGGATGCTCTGGTGGCTCCGTGGGACCAATTCGAGCTAATCTATGTGTTCCCGCCGATATCCTTACTTCCTCTGGTGTTGCGTCAGATCAGACTGGAAAGAGTCCCGGCTATGTTAGTAGCCCCAGACTGGCCAAGGAGGACGTGGTTCTCGACGCTGGTGTCGCTTCTGGCTGCGCCTCCACTTCCTCTCCCTCTTCGCCCGGACCTGTTAACCCAAGGGCCCGTTCGTCATCCGGACCTGAAGTCTCTGCGTTTGACGGCGTGGCTCTTGAGACCGAAATCTTGACTCGTCAAGGTTTTTCAGCCGAAGTCATTGCCACTCTGCGAGCTGCCAGGGGTCCTGCCACTACTAGGATCTATCACAAGACTTGGGAGGCCTTCTTTTCATGGTGTTCGGGTTCTTCAAGGAACCCGAGGATTTTTTCCATTCCCAATTTGTTGGCCTTTTTGCAGTATGGCCTGGACAAGGGTTTGGCAGTTAGCACTCTGAGGGGTCAGGTTTCTGCTTTGTCCTTGCTGTTTCGGAAGGCTATCGCCTCGCGTAGGGACGTTCGTTCCTTTTTTCGCGGGGTAACCCGTCAGTTTCCGCCGCGGAAGGCGCTTGTGTCCCCTTGGCGGCTCAATCTGGTCTTGGAGGCTCTTCAACATGGGCCTTTTGAGCCTATGGACTCCGTTAGCCTTTCTTTGCTTTCTTGGAAGGTTGCCTTTTTAGTGGCAGTCACCTCTTTGAGAAGGGTTTCTGAACTGGCGGCTCTTTCTTGCTCGCCTCCTTTTCTGGAGTTTCTCCCGGATCGCGTGGTGCTTCGCACACGGGGCGACTTTCTACCTAAGGAGGTGTCACAATTTCATGTTAACCAGGATATTGTGTTGCCCTCGCTCTGTCCGGAACCGAGGAATGTGAAGGAACGGGCCTTGCACTCATTGGATTTAGTGCGGGCTTTGAAGTTCTATTTGTCTATTACTCAAGGTTTTCGGAAATCGGACTCTGTTTGTGATTCCAGCAGGTCGTCGGCGTGGTCAACGAGCTTCCAAGGACACTATAGCTCGATGGATTCGGTCGGCCATTTTAGAGGCTTACCGACTCAAGGGCGAATCTTGTCCAATTAAGATTCGAGCTCACTCCACGAGAGCTGTGGGTTCATCGTGGGCTTTTCATCAAGGGGCCTCGGCAGCTCAACTCTGCCGGGCGGCTACCTGGCGCTCCGTCCACACTTTTACAAAGTTTTATAAGGTGGACGTCAGTGCTTCCGCTGATGCAGCCTTAGGACGTAGGGTCCTGCAGGCGGCTGTAGTTTAAGTTATCGTTAACTTGTATTTAGCGCTAGTTGCGCATTTTTCTAGGTTGTTGGGATTCTGCCTCTGTTGGTTTTTTCCCACCCTTAATTTTTGGACTGCTTTGGGACGTCCCACTAGTAATGACTGTGTCTCCCTTCCTTCCATCTGCTGCTGAAAGACGGATTTTGGTAAGACCTTACCTGTAAAATCCTTTTCAGCGAAGGAAGGAAGGGAGACACAGCTCCCTCCCATGGCAGAAGTGTGTTGTTGTGTTTTCAGATGCAGCGTGACCCTTCTCTGATAGCGATTATCTGGGCTGAGGTCGGCGCGCTAAGGCTCTGTTCCAGCATTGCCAGCTCATCGCAGTGGTCAGGTCCAGTGAGTAGTACCTGGGACTGTGTGGTTTTTTCTGTTATATGCATAACCTGTCTCTTGTTTTTTCTCTGAAGTTCTTCAGAAGGGGTTATGTTGCTCCGCTGGTGATATTTGCTCTTCCTTAGCTTGTGTACGGACTGGAGAGCTGGAGTAGGAGGAGCCCAAGCTGGAGGGGCCGGACAACACTCTTTTTTAATCTGAGGTGTTCTATCCTATGTGGGCTCTGCCTACCCACTAGTAATGACTGTGTCTCCCTTCCTTCCTTCGCTGAAAAGGATTTTACAGGTAAGGTCTTACCAAAATCCGTCTTTCTGCAGAAAGAAGGCAGTTCTTAGAAAAGTACAATTTTTATAGGGGCTATATCCCCTCCTAAGCGTAATTAATTTATACTGTCAGTTTAAGCTGACCCAGTCTATTCTAACTCCATAATTAAGCTGCAAGTGTAGGCTGCTTGAGACTCTGTTTCTATGGCTGTTTCTATGTACCAGTACTCACAGAAAGATTTCATCAGATAGCTTAACTCGACTGCAGAGGCATGTATGAAGATTCCAGGAGGTTTATTTTCAAGCTGAATTCTTGTGGCTGTGCACAATTACAGTTGGTAAAAAAGACTATTGTGAACCAGAGCTGCAAGACATGAGGTTCTTAAGATGGCTTACACAGAATGAGGAAGAAGGGAGGGGTTGCTGACGTCAGACGTAGGGAGGCAGACAGGGAGAGAGGGAGGACAAACTTCTAAAAGGCAAACTTTATTGCATAGCACCCAGGTCTGTGGAGTCGGAAAGCCAAACCTCCGTCTCCAACTCCGACTCCTCAATTTCTGTGGCTCTGACTCCGACTCCCTCATTCATTGCTCATGTTTAAGTGATAAATTTACTGTAGCACAGATTAATCTCAGCTAAAAGTCTAGACCCTTAGATCAGGAATAGGACAGACATTTATAGGACATTTCATAACTTTCCCAAATTCTTCTGAAAAAAATATTCCCCACAAACTGCATTGATCTACTGTACCCAATTTATTATATATTTTAGGAGTTGGAGTCTGTCAATTTTATACTGACACCGACACCTACTCCGACTCCACAGCCCTGTTATCAACATACTGTATGATTCCCAAGTCATGGGACATGACTGAGTCACTTTAAATGTTTAAGTTCTCTCCTGTTTATAAGTAAGCATGCTTGGTTCTGCCGAGCTTGCATGCTTGGTTCTGCCGAGCTTGCATGCTTGGTTCTGCCGAGCTTGCATGTTTGGTTTGCTCAGTGCACAAAGGGCTGGACAGGCGTTACAAATAGCAGTACGTACATTAAATTGACAGTCGATCATGATAGACAAATTCCCTAACGTGTGAATTGTGCATTTTCTAAGCAGATTTCATGCATATTACAGGTTATGCACGATCCCTTGACTATGGATGTATTTAGTAATAATACTAATATAAAACCCTTTGCATCGCTTCACTATACTAGCTGGTACGCTGAAGCTGGTGCAGATGGACCCGTTACTTGTGCTCAATATAGTCTATTTTATTGGTGTTTCCAGGATCTGAGGACATAAGGGCACCGGTAGAGTCAGACACATTACACCACAGCAGCACTTTACTTAGTTGCGTTGCTCTCAAAGGGCTTTGTCACATTTCCTATCATTTTTCATTTTACCTTTATCTTGGCGGTTAAGAATGGAGCACCCAAATATAGCTCGGTAAAATGCTTAGGTTGTAGACTTTTAAAACTCTTGTGTGTAGGTTCAATATATTGTGACACCAGAGGCGTCCGGTGGATCTGTGAAGATTGAATTTATGAAACAAAAATAATTCCTGGTCCACACGTGCTGGGCCTATAGGGGCAAGAGTCAAATCAATACAATCCTTTTATCACCACATTGAGTACAGTCGCAGCTCCTATTGTTTCTGGAGCGGACACTAGTACATTGTGGTGGAAATTCTGAATATATTTTTTAATTATGATCACTACTATTCGCAATTGTGTGTATGTATATGTATGTATGTATATATATATTATATATATATATATATATATATATATATATATATATATATATATATATATATATATAATATATTAAAAAAAAAAAAAAAAAAAAGTCCTTTTGTAGTGCTTTTCATCCTTTTTATTCCTTGTCGGTAATGTTATATTCTCTGGGACTCCTTGCGTCCGTTTGCGGTCTGTTTTTTGTGCGTCGGTTCTGTTTTGTGCCGCCTGAAGGATGACCTTACTACTTTTTTTATTAATTGCTTAACGGTTTCCGTACCATGATATGGTAATGAAAGACTGGACATGTGCACAGCAATTTTGTTTTTACATTAATTTGCATTATGTTCATTTTTTTGTATGGATGTTTCGCCACGCTTTCTCAGGCGGCATTCGCCTGAAAAAGACGTTTTGTGCAAACACCCTTCACTTCCTTCCATACTTGGATGACACATGGGTAAAATGATAGACATAACATTAATGGGTGAAAATGGACCATCACATGAAAAAAAAAAACTTTTTTGTAGACTATTGTGTGAACATGGCCTTAGGTGGACTTATAATTGCATTTATTGTTTTTCTATCGAAAAGTAAGTTGCACAATGTTATGCGACCAAAGTTGTCATTTTGTGCCAAATTAAAGGCCACCATGCAATATTAAAGTTAGACAAACTGGTCAATATCATTGGGAGTGGCTGACCATCTAATGTGTATAAGGACCTCCTGAATCTCCACTGACAGATGGTGTTGGGTGGGGAAGAATCCAGTCTGTTTGATTTTAACCCTGAATCCTTTAGCTCTCCCCGGATAGAGGCGTTTGGCAGCACCTCTCTCATGGGGAAGACAGAAGCTCTCTGCCAAGTGTACGGCCTTAAAGGGAATCTGTCACCAGGTTTTTGCTACCACATCTGAGAGCAGCATAATGTAGGCAAAGAGACCCTGAATCCAATGATGTATCACTTGTTTACTGGGTGCAGCCGTTTTGACACAGAGTTTTTAGAATTGGCAATGTAGCAGAGCTGAGAAACCTGCCCCCACCAGACTCTGTGTATATATTGTCTATTTACAGTGAGTTGTTTATCACAGGAGGGGGCGAAGTTGGACTTGCAAGCACTGCCAGCTACTCACAGCAATGATAATCACCTGGTGATAAAACCTTCAGTTTTAGTAAACAAGATCATACAGCTTGATAAGTGACACATTGTTGAATTCTGTGTTTTTAACCTGCACAGAATGCTGTCCTCAGATTACATAGCAAAAACCTGCTGACAGATTCCCTTTTAAGTGTTCACTCGCATGGGAAAACCATGCACAAAGCCTGAACAGCTTCAGACACCATCTTTATGGTTATATCACCATATTCCCACTTAACTGGAATCTGTCACCAAATTTTTGATGTCTGAGAAAAGCATGATGTAGGGGCTGAGACCCTGATTCCAGTGATGTCACTTACTGAGCTGATTGCTGCAGTTTTGATGAAGTCTCTATCTCTACACCATGCTGCTCTCGGATTTGGTGGCAAAAACCTGATGACAGATTCACTTTAAAAGCAATACATCTGGAGCGAATACGTCCTTAATGCTTCTTAATATTCATGTAATGGACTCTGCCATTTCACTGTTTACACTTCGAAGGCTGAACTCTGCGGTGAAAATCTGCAGCATAAATTGAAAAATCTGTATACTAGGCTATTACATTGCTGATTTTCATCCTACAATTTCATTTTGTAAAATCAGCAGCTTATAAACTAAACACAAACAAGCTCTAAAGGACGACATTAGATTAAAGGGAATCTGTCAGCAGGGTTTTGCTATCTCATCTGAGAAAAGCATAATGTAGGCAAAGAGAATCTGAATCCAGCCATGTATCACTTAGATTACTGGGTGCAGCCGTTCTGACACAATCAGAGCTTTAAGATTTAGCAATGCAGCAGAGTTGAGGAATCTAACCCCGCCCACACCAGGCTGTGTATATACTATGTCCATAGACAGTGAGCTGCCTATCACAGGAGGGGTCGGAGTCCGGCCAGAAGCCACAGCTGCTGTGTCCCAGCAATGATAAGCTCCTGGTGCTAAAGCAATCATTGCAAGCAAACAAAACCATGAAAGAGGCATCTCTGAAATCTGTGTTTTAACCCCTACCTCATGCTGTCTTCAGATTACAAAGCAAAAACCTGCTGAGATTCCTTTTTAAAATCATCCAAACACAACAGTTTTGGCTGGAATGATGTGCACTTTAAATGTAAACTCCTGATATTTTAGTTCTCAGGGGATTTAAGCTGCTTCCACAGATTGCTGTCAGTGTCTTCCTTTCCACTGAAAACGCAGGTATAGTCACCCGAGCTGAGCTCCGCCTGACCAGAAGCAATGATGTCACCGACCTTTAGTGATCTGACCACTGCGGTTGCTGATCGGCTGCAGGGTCAGTACTCTGCAACAGTGGTCAAATCAACGGTGGTTGTGACGCCATTGCTTCTGGTCTGACGGAACACGGGGGTTCCAGGAGCGTGGCGTGAAGGGGAGAGTGTAGCTGTTGTTACTGGTTTACCGCCATGGCTCCCAAGTGGCAGATTTAACATTACAGCAGAGAACCCCTTTAATTTTCTGGTTCACGTAAATATAACTAGTGTGACTTTTTAACATTGTAATAAAATGTGTGCGTCTTTGTGTGTTGTGAACATCACCAGGTTATTTGCAGTGGGAAACGTCTCCAAACGTTTCTAGACTTTAACACAAATGGAGGTGAAGTTTTCCCAGTGCTCCAGACCTTCTCTGGAAGGCGTTGTGCAGGCTTTGATGTAACGAGGATTTTAGTCCCTTGTATCTTGAGGTTTTCTGGAAAGAGGGACCCATTTGAAGAAGGTTAAAAATGAGTAATCAGTGGTTGGATTCCAAGGGGAGAGGAGATATTTTAATTGGCAGAGATTGAGGACTATATGGAAGCAATCTTTCCAATAAAATGTCTTAACTTTTCCTTCCATGTCTTACGTTTATCTAGGAATTTGCAGTTAATCATTTTGTAGATAAATGACTGAAATGCTCCCACGCGTTTCATACCCTGGTCACGATGTTTACTTATAATTTTATTAAATGTCTATGCTGTGTACTTTACTAAGGCCCACCATACGTATTAAATGTGCTTCAGGTGAACAGATGGGACAGCGGGCAGCCACCTTGGCCCACTCTCCCGTACACAGGAGCACTCATTCGCCCGAACGCTCCTGTGTTCTCTAGGAGAAAGTCACTGCAACCACACATATCTCATCTCATAGTATCTTAACACCGGACCTGCCAGCTTGATATTTACCCTGACAGTAAATTGTCCAGGGCTCCCATACACATTACACTGTCGAGTCAAAAATACTCCTACACCTCCAAAGATCATAAATAAAGCAATGTGTAATCTGGTGTCCAAAACGAGGTGTAAGATAGACAAAGTAAAAGGGACAAACAGCAAAAAAAAAGAAACAACAAAATGGTAATAAGCCCACTGAAAGTTTCCTTTTCTTTGTCATTAGGCACGGAATGCTGAACCCGTCATTAGTCTAATCTTTATGGGAGACCTAAGACTTAAAATGCATTTACACTGGAAGATTAAAAAGAGCGGGCTTTGATTTGGGCTAAGGCGATTGTGAAGGAAAGGGGAGAAGGTGACCTGTTACACCAGCTGTTGTTGAATTCTGGTGAACCTCTGTATAGAAAGGTGCTAACTTTTGCTGTAATTCTACCTGATAATGAGATAAACCACGAAAAAAGTGTTTGTAAGAATGGGAAGTACGAGTCTATTATTAGGCCTGTGTATATTCAAGATTTCTGAATTTCTGTTTTTATATAAATATAGTGACAAGGATACATGAGGGCATATAGTTAGATGGAAAGCAAGCAGGTGTGAGGGTGCACGGACTTCCTAAGCCAAAAAGTAGGTGGGAGGGTGCACAGAGTTCCTAGGCCAAAAAGTAGGTGGGAGGGTGCACAGAGTTCCTAGGCCAAAAAGTAGGTGGGAGGGTGCAAAGAGTTCCTAGGCCGGAGTAGGTGGGAGGGTGCACAGAGTTCCTAGGCCGCTGTAAGGGTGCACCAAGTATCTCATTAGAATATTTGAATAAAGAACTATTTTTGGCAAATATAGCAACAGATTTTGAAACTAAAATGTTATTTATTTGTTAGAGCTATGTCAACTGCATAGTGCTGTGCTTGGTTTTAACAGTCATTTTGTGCTGACAGATTCCCTTTAACATGAAAATGTGATTTAAAGGGAACCTGTCACCATGGAAAACACTATTTACCTGCACATATACGGTTAATCTGCAATTAAATAGCCTTCCAATGCTTCCTGGCCACCTCACTGTAAGTGCAGCTACCTGGAGAAATTGAACTTATTTCCTCCCGTTAGCTGCTGGCTTTCAGTCATGTCGCAGCTCACTCTACCGTATGCACGCCCTGACACTGTGACAGCTTGATCTACACAGATATGCTGCAGAGTGATCTGTCAATCAAAGTGTCGAGGCATTCTTACAGCCAAAGCTCACATTATAGTTAGCGGCGACTCTTGCCGCTCCACGACTGAAAGCCGGCGGCTCCCTGGAGGAAAGAAGTTAATTTTCTCCTGTTAGCTGCTCTTTCAGTAAGACTTCCGGCCACCATTGTAATGCTATGAACCTGTAGATCCCCCCACACACACACACATCTGCAGGTAAATATCATTTTCCGAGATGACAAGTTCCCTTTAAACAATAGGTCGATTTTTGGTAACACATTCCCTTTAAGGACAAAAATATTGCACACCAGTAAAGGCATTTATTGGATAGATTTGCATTGATGAGTGAAAGATAAGATTTCTCGGCTGTTAGTGAGGTACAATCATGTTAGCTGCATCATCGTACATTTATTCCCACCCTCCGTAGAAAGGATCAGATCCATTCATACATGCTGAACTCATCAGAATTGTGCCGGATGCCCAGTTATTGTCATACAGCTTCTCGGCAGGTGGCAGGTATATTATATTTTGGTACAATATTACATATTTACATCGTTGCTATATTGAAGCTTGTTTGCATTTTTTTACACTTCACGTCTCATTTATTTAATATTTTGCAGGTTGTGCACTTAAAGGTTGTAACTCCCAAAGGAATCGTAGAAAAAAGCTGCCAGGGGCCTCGGATGTCAACAGGACCAGATATTTACCATTTCATTATGGGATCTGAAGGTACGGCCGGTATATTGTTTTTATTGGAGGAGGAGCAGATTAATGTACGTAGCGTCTGAAGTGTACTCGTACTTCACAATATCAAAAAGGGTCAAAAGTCCAAGGAAAAAAGCTTTAAGAATTCACTTTTGGTCTGTAGATTTTTCCCCCATCGCTTCCACCATTAGGAGCAGTAGAGCTTTTTTTCGTAAGGCTTTTAGGTTTATTCTCTGATTTGCAGTCAGTGTTTTTCTTTGCCGTTTCTACAGTAAAAATAAAATCTACGTGTACCATTGTCACCAGCTTTGTTTGCTGCCCTGATTTCCATAGCAGTCAGTAATTCCGGGGAGGCATGTTTGGATAAGGTACATATAATGTTCCAGAGTTTTCACCTGTGCTTTTCCGAGGAGAGCGGCAGAGAATGATGGCAGACGAAAGGCATTCTTCATGTGAATGATGATTGTGCGGTGACTGAACCCATATGGGGACTTTATTTCCAAAAATGTTGAAATAGCAACACAAATATAAAGACTCAAAAAAAAATAGTGCTGAGATAACAGCATAAAATTCTGAAAATGTTGCCCTTTAGTTAATGGTGGCAGTTCCTCTCCCATGCCAGTTTATCTATGCCCCCTATTTTCAGGGTGTGATGGTATTTTAGTCTAAGGAGTAAAGTTTTTCCTTGTGGAGAATGCCATAATGAGACTTATACATAGTAACATAGTAACATAGTTTTTAAGGTTGAAGGAAGACTAAGTCCATCTAGTTCAACCCATAGCCTAACATGTTGATCCAGAGGAAGGCAAAAAAAAACCATGTGGCAAACACCAAGCTCCACATTGGGGAAAATAATTCCTTCCTGACTCCATACAACAATCAGACTAGTTCCCTGGATCGACGCCCTATCAAGGAATCTAGTATTTATAACCTGTAATATTATACTTTTTAAGAAAGGCATCCATGCCCTTCTTAAATTTTAGTAGTGAATCACTCATTACAACATCATGCGGCAGAGAGTTCCATAGTCTCACTGCTCTTACAGTAAAGAATCCGCGTCTGTGATTATGATTAAGGCTGTGTTCACACGATGCGTATTTCATGCGTTTCCGCGGCGTTTTTTCAGTTGCGTAAACGCCGCGGAAACGCATGAAAAACGCATGGTAGAAGGGAAGCAATGTTCCCCAATGGAAATCCGCATGTGCTGTGCCCATGATGCGGATTTTTCCGCAGCGTTAACGCTGCGGTCAAAAATCCGCAGCATGTCAATTAATTTTGCGGAAACGCGGCAATTTCGCCGCCATTGACTTGCATTAGAACGCGCCAATTCCGCAAGACAGCATTTGTACTTGCGTAATTGGTGCGTTCTAATGTGCGGATGGTACCCGGGTGTGGAGGAGAGGAGAGTCTCATCCACACCCAGGTACCATTAAAAAAGCTGTAAAAAGAAGAATAAAATAAAAAATAAATGTATTCTTACCTTCTGTCGGCCCGCGCAGCGCTCCCGCTTGGTTCCCGGCACTTGCAGTGAGTTGTAGGACCTGCGGTGCCGTCAGAGTCATGTGACGGGTCACGTGACGCTGACGTCGGCAGGTCTTTCAATTCAAAGTTGCCGGCGAGGGAGAACAGATTGAGCAGGACAGCGCGGGCCATCGGAGGTAAGTATATACACTCTCTCGGTTCACACTGTATAAATCCATGCTGTTTGCATGGATTTATATAGTGTGACCTAGTTATCAAGCACTTTCCAGGTGATGCTTGTCAAGCGCTTGTGAATCTGCATGCGGAAACGCATGTGAATCTGCATGTGGATCCGCATGTATTCTGCAGGAAAAACGCATGCACAATCTGCATGCGTTTTTTCTGCCAGGGAGATGCAGAAATGATGCAGAAATTTTCTGCTTCATTTCTGCATCGTGTGCACATACCCTAAACCTTCTTTCCTCCAGACGTAGAAGATGCCCCCTTGTCCCCGTCTCAGGCCTCAGAGTAAAAAGATCAGTAGAAAGGTCTTTGTACTGTCCCCTCATATACTTGTACATAGTAATAAGATCACCCCTAAGCCTTCTTTTTTCCACAGTAAATAACCCCAAGTGTAATAACCTGTCTTGGTATTGCAGACCCCCCAGTCCTCTAATAACCTTGGTCGCTCTTCTCTGCACCCGCTCTAGTTCAGCTATGTCTTTCTTATACACCGGAGACCAGAACTGTACACAGTATTCTAAGTGTGGTCGCACTAGTGACTTGTATAGAGGTAAAATTATGTTCTCCTCCTGAGCATCTATGCCTCTTTTAATGCATCCATTATTTTATTTGCCTTTGCAGCAGCTGCCTGACACTGGCTACCAAACGTGACCTTGTCATCCACCAATACACCCAGGTCTTTTTCAGTGACAGTTTTGCCCAGTGATTTACAATTAAGCATATAATTATACATTTTATTTCCTCTGCCCAAGTGCATTACCTTACATTTATCCCCATTAAAGCTCATTTGCCATTTATTAGCCCAAGCTTCTAGTTTACATAGATCCTCCTGTAATATAAAATTGTCCTCCTCTGTATTGATTACCCTGCAGAGTTTAGTGTCATCTGCAAATATTGAAATACTACTCTGTATGCCCCCTACAAGGTCATTAATAAATATGTTAAAAAGAAGGGGGCCCAATGCTGACCCCTGTGGTACCCCACTGTTAACTGAGACCCAGTCTGAGTGTTTTCCATTAATAACCACCCTTTGTTTCCTATCACTGAGCCAGTTCTTAACCCACATAAATATATTTTCCCCTATCCCCATTGTTCTCATTTTATGTATCAACCTTGTGTGTGGAACCGTATCAAAAGCTTTTGAAAAGTCCATATACACAACATCCACTGCATTTCCTTGGTCCAGTCCAGAACTTGCCTCCTCATAAAAACTGATCAGATTAGTTTGACAGGAACGGTCCCTCGTAAACCCATGTTGATATTGGGTCATGAGGTTATTCTTCTTCAGATACTCTAGTATAGCATCTCTTAGGAAACCCTCCAGGATTCTACCCACAGTAGAGGTTAAGCTTACTGGCCTATAATTTTGTTTTTTGTCCCCTTTTTGAATATTGGCACCACATTTGCTATACGCTTGTCCTGTGGTACAGTCCCTGTTATTATGGAATCTTTAAAGATTAAAAATAATGGTCTATCTATGACGTTACTTAATTCCTGCAGTACTCGCGGGTGTATCCCATCCGGGCCCGGGGATTTGTCAACTTTAGTGATTTTTAGACGCCGCCGTACTTCCTGCTGGGTTAAGCAAGTGACATTGAGGCTGAGTTCACACGATGCGTATTTCATGCGTTTCCGCGGCGTTTCTGCAGTTGCGTAAACGCCGCGGAAACGCATGAAAAACGCATGGTAGAAGGGAAGCAATGTTCCCCAATGGAAATCCGCATGTGCTGTGCCCATGATGCGGATTTTTCCGCAGCGTGAACGCTGCGGTCAAAAATCCGCAGCATGTCAATTAATTTTGCGGAAACGCGGTGATTTCGCCGCCATTGACTTGCATTAGAACGCGCCAATTCCGCAAGACTGCATCTGTACTTGCGCTATTGGCGCGTTCTAATATGCGGATGGAGAGTCTCATCCACACCCAGGTACCATTAAAAAAGCTGTAAAAAAAGAATAAAATAAAAAATAAATGTATTCTTACCTTCTGTCGGCCCGCGCAGCGCTCCCGCTTGGTTCCCGGCACTTGCAGTGAGTTGTAGGACCTGCGCTGACGTCAGAGTCATGTGACGGGTCACGTGACGCTGACGTCGGCAGGTCTTTCAATTCAAAGTTGCCGGCAGCCGGGAACTTTGTAAAGCAGAACAGCGCGGGCCATCGGAGGTAAGTATATACACTCTCTCGGGTCACACTATATAAATCCATGCTGTTTGCATGGATTTATATAGTGTGACCTAGTTGTCAAGCACTTTCCAGGTGATGCTAAAATCGCCTGGAAAGCGCTTGTGAATCTGCATGTGGATCCGCATGTATTCTGCAGGAAAAACGCATGCACAATCTGCATGCGTTTTTTCTGCCAGGGAGATGCAGAAATGATGCAGAAATTTTCTGCTTCATTTCTGCATCGTGTGCACATACCCTTAATGGAGAATTTTTGTTATCACTGATCATGTTTTCTGTCATGCGTTTTTCTTGTGTAAATACTGTTGAGAAAAAAATCATTTAGCATATTGGCTTTTTCCTCATCCTCATCCACAATTTCACCCAGACTATTTTTAAGGGGGCCAACACTATCATTTTTTAGTTTCTTATTATTTATGTAGTTAAAGAATATTTTGGGGTTATTTTTACTTTCTCTGGCAATGATTCTCTCTGTCTCAATCTTTGCTGCCTTGATTTGGTTTTTACATAATTTATTTAATGCCTCGTCACTACCTACTTGCTTTAGCTCTCTAAATGCTTTCTTTTTGTCACTTATTGCGCCCCTTACAGCTCTATTTGGCCATAGTGGTTTCCTCCTATTTCTAGCATGTTTATTCCCAAGGGGTACATATTGTGCACAGGTCCTATTCAGGATCCTAATAAATGTCTCCCATTTGCTTTGTGTAGCTTTATGTCTCAGGATATCGTCCCAGTTTATTGCACTAACATCATCTCTCAACCGTTGGAAATTTGCTTTCCTGAAGTTTAGTGTCCTTGTAACCCTCTACTACACATCTTATTAAAGGATACATGAAAACGTATTATTTTGTGATCACTATTACCCAAGTGACCCCCAACTCGTATATTTGATATGCGGTCTGGCCTATTGGTTAATATTATGTCTAGCAGTGCCCCCCTTCTTGTTGGGTCCTGAACCAGTTGTGAAAGGTAATTGTCTCTCAAAGTTGTCAAAAACCTATTACCTTTGCTGGAACTACAGGTTTCTGTTCCCCAATGTATTTCAGGGTAGTTGAACTCCCCCATAATAATGACTTCTCCTTGAGTCGCTGCTTCATCTATTTGCTTTATGGGGATATTCTCCGCTGCTTCCATTATTTTTGGAGATTTATAACAAACCCCAATCAGTAATTTATTATTTTTCCTCCTCCCCTTATCTCCACCCACAGGGACTCTAAATTTTCATTAGATTCAGATATATTCTCACGTAAGATGGGTTTTAAGGATGATTTTACATATAAACACCCCCCCCTCGCTTGTTTGTACGGTCATTTCTGAACAGACTATGGCCCTGTAAATTAACTGCCCAGTCATTGCTCTCGCCCAGCCACATCTCAGATATCCCTACCATGTCATAATTATTTTCCAACAAAATTAATTCTAATTCCTCCATTTTGTTGGTGAGGCTTCTGGCATTAGTGTACATGCATCTTATGTATCTCTCTGTACCTCTATTCCTTCTTACTATATTGACTGTTCTAACCCCATCCCCAATTTCTTTATAAGCCATGCGATGCTCCTCTGTGAATTAAAATACTGAAATTACGTCTTTAGAGAGGAACAGAACAGGAACTCTAGTGCCATCTATTCCTAAAAGTCTATATTGACCCTTTAACGGGCCTTGCCACATGGCTAAGGGTGGTATTTTACTAAAAAGGTTAGATTGAGGTTTTTGTTTCCTAGGAATTACTATATATTATGGAAACCCCCCCCCTAATATGCTTTTCTTAGCGTTTTCCTTAAAGGGGTTGGCCACTACTTTTTTTATTGATGGATAGGCCATCAATATATGATTGGTGGGAGTGCGACACTCGGCACCCCCTATAGTAGATCTGTAGCACCCGGCCGCGGCCAATATAGAAATGACGGAGCTGCTGTCTTCTGGCAGCATCCGAGAATCTCCAGCCGGTGCTGGTAACAGCTGATTGGCAGGATTGCCGGGTTTCATACCCCGTCATTCAGATATTGATTACCTATGATTAGGGATGAGTCACATAGTCATATGATACGGACAAGGATCGCACCGCCATGCTCGGACTGGTCATCGGTTCTCCTGACCCGAGAATGACAGCATGTATTTCTATGCACCTGCCGTGCTCCGGTCGGGAGAGCCGATGGCCAGTCCGAGCATTGTGAAGCGATCCTCTTCCGAGTTATACGGCTGTGTGACTCTTCCCTAAAGATAGGCCATCAATGAAAACTTAGTGGGCAACCACTTAAGTCTAGAGCTGCAGAGAATTTCTCAATTGTATATATTAGTTTAAAAGCCCATCGGCAGACTTCCATGGGCAATGGCTTCTTAAGAAGTTAAATAACATCCTAGATCCTCAAGTCTGCCACTTATAGGCCTTTTCCCATGACCTTGAGTTGTACTGAGCTGTCTGAGCCCACTCACACTGCCCAATCCCAGCTGATCGGCTACATCTAGGCCGATCGGCGGTCTTTTAATAGATTGTCTGACCGATCTTCCATGCATACAGAACGATTGTTAATACGATTCTTCTGCTCTCATCTTGAATATCCTGTTCTGTTTACACAAAGCATATTCGCGGGTTGGGCTGACACCCCTCTAATATGTGAGGGCCTTTGGAAACAAACCCAACCAAGAATTCCCTTTTTATAACACACCATTCTGATTTTGTGAAATTTTGCCGTGATCATCAAGGTCCAAAATAACTCTGGTCAAGAGAGGCTTAATGATGATATTTTTTTTTCTTTTTATAATTTTTATTTTACAATTTTATTGTTCTTTTAGGAATCATCCATTTTTTTGTCCAAATCTGATTTGCCTTTTGAATCCATAATTTAAAAAAAATTGCAAAATTATTTATTTCTCACGTTTTTTCTTTTCCTCTGTCTTGCGTCCCCATAGGAGAACAAATCAGGTCATGGCAATAATTTTGATAAATTGCTGGCACTACTATTTTAAGGTGATGAATTAAGAAAGGGGGAAAAAAAGAAAAAAAAAACAACAAGCCTAAGCATTTCTTTGCCTGAACTTGTTGTACATTTTTTTCAGAATGCAGAGCTTCCAGATTTATTGCGCTGACAGTTATATTGCGGTATAATACAATTACATCAGTTGTATATCTTACAGCATAGTTATAATGTTCACAGCCTTTTAAATCCTCCTTACAGTTATGGTGGCATTTATAGCCCATTGACCTTGCGGATAACATTTAATAATGTCACCATAACCTTTTAACCCCTCCGGTTTTGCTGCTTTTTTAAAAAAAAAAATGTTCATCCTGTGCCGGGTTGTGAGGATGAACGGTCTCGGCTTCGTGCGTGTATTTGTAGATGTATATATCAAATTAATTTGCATTCTTCGGCACATAGATCATTGTGAAATCCACGTGTATTATTCTCCTCTTTCCGGGGAAAATTGATGTGTATAAATTGCACACAGCACTCAATAAAGTTCTCTCACTCGTTGTGATCATTTTTAATTTGTCGCTTTATAACTGCTCTCGTATGATTCTAGGCGAGAGGCGAGCGAGGCCCCAAATTAAATCTACAGGAAATATGATTATGTAAGATACTTAAAGTGCAGTTTAAGATGTTTTATGTGACGCTTAATGATTTGCTGGCTAGACCAAAATGACCCAGATTGCCCTGTCGGGGCATAAGTCAGGGTTTGAAGAAGGGGTGCCGACCTGCTCTTGATGCTCACCCCCATTGTTATGGTTTTTAAAGGGGAATTTCCAACCTTCTGACCTGCATCTGCAATGTAGGAACTGCTGTCTGTAGGCAGTATCTCTGGTATGGACATGTCCAATGTATTGTGTTACAGCCACCCCTCCCTATGTGATACGAACATATTTGACAGGAGACATAGTTCTAGAAATAATTTTGAAGGCATCGGAGAGGCTGGAGACTGTACCCTATGCAGGAGCATGCGTGTCGCAGGCGGTGAGAGATCTTCATCTCACTGTAGGAAGAGACACAGAAGATCGGCGCGTAGATTTTAAGGGATGAAATAGTTGATTCGGTCAAAAAAACTGACATCTGATATTCTTGCTGTGGCAAAGAAGGGAGCTGCAGAGCTCATATAGACTGAGAATCGAGTTTATGCTACCTCTACACTCTGGCTGCCCAGCATCACCTCCAGCTGCACCTCTCTAGCATCTTCACCCTACTCCGCACACCCACCGGGCCACCTTACTGTGTAGCACATAGATAACCTGCCATCAGCCATGTCCCAAGGTAAAGATGAGGGACAAACGTGTGAGCGCAAAGCGGAGGAGAATAAAGGAAAATACACTGCAGATAGGTAAGATGGAAGACGAGGATGAAGACCCAACACCATGGTCGTCAGAAAATATAGGCTGTCTACCATAAGAGTAGAAAGACAAATGAATATACATTACATATATTATTTCCTTTTTGCTTAATGAAACAGGATACAGTAAATAGTTGGGAACATGAACTGTGATGTTCTCCATTATAACTGTGTGACAGGTGCTGTCTAATCATCACCAGTAACTATGATAGAAGTTTCAGGCCCTAACACATCACAGAAAAAAAGAGGCCTTTCTTGTACTTACCGATAACTGGTTAAAATACCAAATTCCTATGGCAGTGAAAAGCTCCAGTGGTACATCATACAGGCATTTCTGGTAACTGAGATTGTGACCCCCTTCAGAGATCTGTTTAATCCTAATCACAGACGGGGATTCTTTACTGTAAGAGCAGTGAGACTATTGAACTCTGTGCCCCATGATGTTGTAATGAGTGATTCACTACAAAAGGACAAGGAGGGCTTGGATGCCTGTCTTGAAATATGTACATGTAATATTACAGGTTATGAGTCCTGTGATGGGACGTTCATCCAGGGAACTAGTCTGATTGCTGTATGTGAAGTCGGAAAGATCTTTTCCCCTAATATGGGGCAATTAGCATCTGGCTCATGGGGTTTTTGCCTTCCTCCGGATCAACATTAGGTTGTAGGTTGAACTCGATGGACTTGTGTCTACCATCAGCCTTAAAGCCATGTGATTCACAGGAGGTCACCATAAGATCACATTACCTTACTTAGAAGGATACCATGAATTTTCAGATAGAAATAAATAAGGTAGTACTTGCTGAATAATGTAAAGAAGGGGACTAGTGTCAGGGTAAATTAAAATAAAATCTCTGGAGTGCTAACTTTGAAGTACTTCTATATTGATGGCCTATCTTTGGGATAGGATATCCATATCAGATCGGTGGGGGTGCGACACCCTGCACCCCCACTGATCAGCTGTTCTCTGTATCAGCCGGATGTGATCAGTTGCAGAGCGTCACAGACCTGCCAACTGCATAGTGACCGCGGCTGGGTACGGCACATCCACCCCTATTCAAATGAATAAAGGTGGATCTACAGCACCCCGCTGGGGCCATTTTACAGGTGACATAGCGGTGCCGTCCTGCTCCACAACGGATTACATCCGCCCACTGCTGGCATCGGGAACAGCTAATTACACCCCCACTAATCTGATATTGATGACCTATCCTAAAGATAGACCAACAATATAAAAGCACTGGAAAACCCCTTGAAGGCCTCAAAACAGAGTTTGCAAAGTGTAATGTGAAAAGCTATGGATCCAAAATATGCACCTTAGTAAAGGAAATGGAACCTAGTGAATCTATTAGCATTAGTAAAACAAAGCAAATATTAAAGTATTTCTTTCATTACTTGCAATGAAAAATCCCAACATCTAAAATTTACAGGTCATTATTGAAGATACTTGAAAACCTACAATGTGTAATATTTGTCTATATTTTTGTTAATGCAGCTGTTACCTGGAATTCCTTTCTTTTTCTCCTTTTTATATGCTAGAATTTGTTTTCTTGTTGTAGGGACTCTTGGAGTAGTTACAGAAGTCACAATTAAAATCCGGCCACTTCCAGAATATCAGAAGTATGGTTCCGTAGTGTTTCCAAACTTTGAGCGGGGTGTGTCTTGCTTAAGAGAAGTTGCGAAACAGGTGAGTGCTCCTGAAATTCTTACAGGGCTGCGATACTTTTTACCTGTATGCTGTAACTCACTAGATGCCTTCCAGGATTGGAGTCAGTAAAACCCCATAGTGGGACACAGGTTGGCAGCCTTTGCCTGTGATTACCTATACACCTGGCAGTTTTTTTTGTACTGCACATTTTTTTTGGCTTGTGCAAGTAAAGCACATTGTTTAACATGTTCCAGGTGTATAAGCTGCACAGCCAAAAATCAAATAGAAAAACTGCAAATATTTCTTGCAAATTTATACACATTTTTGGCTTTTCATCATAAGACAATCCACCACTACATTTATGGGTTCCCTAAATGTGCCCTCTAGCTACCTCTCATGTCTTCTCCATTTACATGAATGCTTGGCAAGGGTGTTGTCAATGAGGAGAGGACGGAAAAACCGCTGTCAGAAATCGCTGGGTTTGGGCAACTGTTCTCTTTTGAACCGTAAAGACTATGAACACTTTTTGACATGTTAAAAATATTTTTACATGTATTAGTTTAGTTGTGCTTGGTTTCAGTGTGCAATCTTAATTCATTCCTTCAGTCATTTTTAGACCTCCAGATATGCAGTTTGAAGGTTGATCCATGTTTTGGATTTTTGTTTTATTGCAGTTAGTAATATAGTCTGGATTTGCGGTCTCTATGTGGATATCATAAACTCATATTTCAGCACATTTTCTCTGCCCTCCCAGAGACTGTCCATGCTTTCCCCTTTCTCCAAATTGTTCTGTGTACAATCCCACCCTGATACTATCTCCAACACTCAGGCACCGATTCATCACTGGGGTTTCTCTATTTTTTTTTTTTTTTTTTTTTTAATAAATTGCTCCTTTTTAGTGTTTTTTTGTATGTTCACCTTATTCCCTATATGTTTTGTTCCACTTTTTAAATTGTTTCTCTTTACATCTGAATAAGGCTTTTGAAGTAATTTTCAATATGGCGTATTTTGCAACATTTTAAAGAATATGCCTCTCAATGAATCTGGAGCACCTGCCTCCAAAATGCCTCTTCATCAAGACTGGCATGTTCATCCCCAGTTTTGTTGAATTGCGGTCTTCAGAGAATACAGAGGAGAGAGCAGAGAGCGAAATGGGGCAGACACTTTGACGGATTTGTATTGCTTTTGAAAAAGTACTCAGCTAGATAAAGGACTAAAAACCCTGAAGCTGCAAAATGGTCTAAAAATTTTCAGGAAGACTATTTGAGAGGTTGTTTAGCTTTGCATTTAGGAAGCGATTGAACAAAAAAAAATTATATTTGTTATTGTGGACATAGTCATTAAATCTTATGTTAAGTAAAATGTATTAAAGGGAATATGTCAACAGATTTTTGTGATGTAATCTGACAGCAGCATAATCTAGGGAAAGAGAACCTGATTCCAACGATGTGTCACTTACTGGGCTGCTTTGTGCAGTTCTGATAGAATCTCAGTTTTATTTGCAGTAGATGTAGCTGTGGTCAGAATACTGAGCTGTGTATAACCCCGCCCACACCACTGATTGGCAGCTTGCTAACAATCTACACAGGAAGCTTCCAATCAGTGTTAAGGGGCGGGTTTCACAAATTAGCCTGACTGCTGTGCACATGAGACCTAGTTCTATAGTGATTATCTCCTGCTGATAAAACACTGATTGTATTGAAACTACAACACACAGCCAAATAAGTGATACATCCTTGACATCAGGCTCACTAGCCCTCTCAGAATAAATAGCCAAAACCTGCCGACAGATTCACTTTAATACTGGACAAAACTGCACTTGCGAATATTTTGTAAACTGAAAGATTTCCTTAATGTCATATCCAATTTATTGGGAAATTTCAGGCAGTTAAATTACAGTATTAGCCACTGCCCACGAATGTTGTTTCTGGGAAGAAAACGTTTCTCTAATCTCTTACAGCCTGTGCAAAGAGGTGCTCTATCAAAATTGTGGTCTACAAAAATATGATTAATGTTGCAGTGAGGTTATAAAAACAATTTAATCACATAATGGCCATCATTCAGTAATGATCTGAAAATCTCCGTCCCAAGTTTGCCTGTCGGTGTGGTTCACGTTTTTAGGATGTGTGGCCAGTTATTAGTTATCATTGCTTAGTTCTCTATATAACGGCACAATCTCTTTTCTGAAGCGCTTGCGTTCCTTGCATCGAGCCTCATGAAACACCTGGGTCTCGGTATTTGTTCCCGAACACTTTTACTGCATCTGGCGCCCAAAGAGAAGCAAGCTGTGCCTTTTATGGACTGTGCAAATGCCAAGCCATGCCCTGGTTTTCTTTTTCTTCTAAATTGGGCCATAACCTAGTTTTAGTTACCAAATGTGTCGGCCTTTTTTGTATTTTCAAACGTAACTGTTCAAGATTTAATACACATAATAATTTTGTGCGACGTAAAGTAATGGTTTTAAAGCGCTTGAACTATCGAGCTAATATGGTGCGTGACATTTTACACATTTTTCTTGCACTACTATATGCAAAGTATAAATCCTACAGCAAAAAGTGACTCGCACTATAAAGATAAAATGTATTTATGCAAGTTAAATTATATTGGATCAAATTACACACGTATACATAAAATATTTCAGGGAAATATCAAACATGAAACGGAAATGTAAAGGGTAAGGGTACAGTGAAATATCATAGTCAATAAATAATCAGTTCATAAGGGTGTATTGCAATGTAATCTACTCAATGGGATCCATTTTAGATAAAATGCACATGTATCAATACATATTTGAACCTGATTCAATATAGAATAAGATTATTATAATATTTTTACCCAGACCAACACACAATGGCCTCGTTCCGACGCCTGTTTCGCACACTGCTTTCTCAAGGGGTTGAAACTAATGTGCCAAAAAAACCTTTTTTGCATTTATTCACTCTTTGGCCAATCACAAGTACTAGTTACACACCTGAACGTAATAGGTGTTTACCCCCACAACTATCTCCTGTCCACATGTGTATGTGTGCATTGTCGTGAGACAGTGCACATATGGATAAGAGATGGATGCGGGAGTAAGCACTTATTATGTTCAGGTGTGTAACTAATGTTTGTGATTGGCCAAAGGGTGTATAAATGGAGGAATGGGGAGTTCTGGGCATATCATCTTCATCCCCTTGAGAAAGCAGTGTGCGAAACGTTCATCAGTGCACTGCCTTTATGTGTGTTGGTCTGGGTAAAAATATTTATTTTAATAATTGTCTTATTCCATATTGAATTACGTCTAGATACTGTATGTACAGATCCACATTCACTTTTTCTAAAATGGATCCCATTGAGTATATTGTATTATTGTATTGCAATACACGCTCATGACCTGATTCATTATTGACTATATGATATGATATATTTCACTATACGCCTTCCCTTTACATGTCCGCTTAGTGTTTAAAATTTCCCTGAAATATTTTATTGATATGTATGTGTAATATGATAAAATATTTTATCTTTATAATGTCTTTTTACTGTAGGATTTATATATATATATATATATATATATATATATATATATATATGTATATGTGTGTGTGTGTGTATATATATATATATATATATATATATATATATATATATATATATTATAAGAACACCTATTTATTCATTTTGTAAGTTTATATGCAAAGTAGTACACAAGACAGTGGTCTTTTGATCTAAATTTACAGTATTTTATACCGTATAGTTTGTTTTCTCAGGGGTTAAAAAGGCATAGTATCATAATGTTCATTATCAACCATGCTGAAATGTGAAAAATACAAATTGTGCTATTTTTACAGTTGTACTCTAGCTAAAAATAAAATCAAGCTTTAAATCGGGGATGGGGAACCTCAGACCTTTTCTCCGGCCCCCGGGCAGATTACCGGAGACCGCAGTGCTTGGGTCGGCACTGGCTTTTGACAGCCACCAACTTTTTAATTTCTTCTTACTCCGTGAGCACACCACGCAGCGTTCGCTACTGAAGACCGAGGCGCGTGCACTGAAAGATTACGTCCTGGTGCCAGTGCCAGCGTCAGGACGCACTTTGTGGGTGGAGTTGATGTGCAATTTGTACGGCCCCGAAGGATGGTATGAATATTCAAATGGTCCCTGGCAGAAAAAAGGTTCCCCACCCCTGCTTTAAAGTCCCTAGGGGTAATCTTTTCTAACCCAAGATTGGATAGTAAAATTAGTTTTCCTCCATACTGCAAAAGATCTATCTCGCAAGTATAGCTGGCCTATAAATCAATGTATGATGCTTTAACAAGCCATGCAACTTGACCCAGGTGTAAATTCAAGCCAGAAACCAATGTGCAAGCAGCCTGTTTCAGGATGGTTGCCCCTCATCGAGCAGAGTGTGGCTGGGTGTAATGTCCTTGAGGCAACGTGTGGGAGATTAAATTTTTCTTGAAAGGAAAAACTTAAAAAAAATAATAAAAAAAATAAGTTTTTCCTTTCAAGAAAATTCCCACGGGCTTCTTACGAGAGGGTCTGGGGAGTAGGAGTCCATGTGTAGTGCTGTACTGCAACTTTAATGCTAGCATACTCTTCTGTAGGCCAGGTCCACACATGTCTACATTCTGATCACAACGTCATTTACATGGGACCTGGTGACAACACAAGATCACATAAGATAATGCAGATATTGGGTTACCATCCTGATTTTGTTTCTTTTCTTCTGGAAAACGTATCCAAATTTCATCAACATCCAGCGTGTGATGCTACATTTCTCTGCTGCTTTTCTAACTACATGCACATTGGTGAGGTTGGAAAGTAATATCTTCTTTCTATTGAGACTCTTGAAGATGCAGTGAAGTAGAGCCGGTGCCAATTGATTGGGTAACCTGACAGCATCTGTGGCTCTTCTCTTGATTAGCTGGCCTGGCGTGACACCACAACGATGACTTCACTACAGGCCGGCTAATCAAATGAAGAGTTTCAGATGCCAAGTGGTAGGAGGCAGTTCTTGGGGTCCCGTCCATCGGCTGTAAATTACCAATATGGTTGATGGACTCTGTCCTAGCAAATTGATTTGCACCAGTTCTACAATGATTGTATGATCATAGAGAGTAGAAAGGGCATAGTGTAATGTGTAGAGCGAGGTGGACCCTTTTAGTCTTAGTCTAGATGTGAAGACTATGGGGGGGGATCTGATGGCAGCTACAATCCCCCTTCCGCATGTGCCGCTGTAACAATACACCTGACCAGCTTCAAAGAAGGGATTCACACCTCTACCAGTTAGCTAGTATGCAACCTTTTACAAGAAAACACCCTGTAGATCCAAAACATGCGGTCTAATATTGCTTTGTTAAGGCAGCTATGGTTTCATAAGGAGTTATGGAGTTACTATACGTCATAGCGGTACATCGCATACATTTCCGAGATCTCCAGGCCGGACCGGACGCCTTCAAGGGTCTCGATCCATTCTAGCACCCAGGAGCATGGAGATGCAAAGAACAGCTAGTAGAAGGGAGGTAGCAAACTGTGCTTAGTCTCCATGCATAGCAGGGGTCCAGTCGGATAAGATGGCACCAGAACCACCGCCCTAGTACCGTCCAGAAAGGAGATATTTTCTTTCATAGGTTTTGGGAGATTTTGCTACTAACCTCCATTGGAGGGGATTAAGGTTCCGCCCGGAGGGCAGAAGGGGAATGACCCCAAAAGTGCTAAAAGCTAGTGTAAGGCCATGTCGTCCACTTTGAACGAGGGGCCACATTGAGTAACGTACGGTGTAGGATCTAGGACCCAGCTGGAAGCCGATGCCCTTGAAGTCCAGCGCACACATGGTTGGATGTCACACCTGTAATTGACATTATCCGTTTATTTATATCTTTTGTCCTACCACTATTGTATTTGCATATCTGACCATTGTATATGTATAACCATCCTGTATATAGTGTATTGTATTGTATTGTCTAGTGTGCCCTTAAGGTGATTAAATTATATAATTTATCCTTTGTTGCTCTTTTATTTCAATCCATGAATCCACAAATCCCGTTGCTCTGTTTAACTTTCCACGCTACCAGGGCTGGTTTCCGATAATTCCTGTTAACGGACCGGGCTTATATCAAATGAGGAACTGGTGGCATTTCTACCAAACTGATAAGATTCTGTTTCACTGGGGCTAGTGAAAGGGGCTTCTCAACCTGTCAGGGTTGTGGGCGAGTGTGGTGCCATGTCACTGACTGTGTAGACCACCTCCTCTCACTCCCTGTGCCTTCCTTGGCCCTTGCGGACAGGGGGGTGTCTGTGTAAAATTGTGCCAAGCTGACTTAGCGTGTCCCCATGGGGTGCGGAACGTCACATTGGTTCAAAGTGGGGAGACCGCATCACGTGATCCTTCTGACGTAATGGTGACGTCAGGCGGGGTGGCGAGGTGCTGATCCTTCACCCTAGATATTATGTCATTGACATTAAATATTTATTTGTTAGTACATTTTTGTGACATTCATTGATAAATATTTGAGTACCTTGGGGCACCATTTTAGATAAACTGCACATGCATCAATACATATCTAAACTTGATTCAATATAGAATAAGATATAATTATTATTAAAATAAATACCAACAGACAATGCCTCGTTCCGACGGCCTTTTTGCACAATGCTTTCTCAAGGAGTTGAAGCTAATGTGCCTAAAACCTTTTCATTTATACACCCTCAGATCAATCACAAATATTAGTTACACACCTGAACGTAATAGGTGCTTACCCTCTTATCCATCTGTTGTCCACATGTGTATGTGTGCATTGCCGCGAGTCAGTATTTAAAGTCGACCTGCTCTTTCACACCAGATCTTGCTGTCTAATATATCCAGTAACTGTTCCAATTCACATCTTTGGTAAATTGCAAACAGTTCTTTGTGTGTGATGGTTCATTATATGTATTCCTCCGGCACTATAGGTGCTGGAACTTTCGTTCTCCTCACTTTCAACCGTGCGTTGCTTCTGTCACAGCCCAATAGCTTTCCTGTCTAAAATTATAACCCACCTCTTTGGCAAACTGGTGATTAATCAATAGACTAGGATTATACTAGTAAAGACCTGCCTCCACCTCATGTAATAGTTCTCAGTATTTCTGCTGTTAGAGACTTCTTACACGTGACAGCTGGCAGTGGGCCGCAGGTTACAATGAAGGGAGACACTTAGTACGACTACACTTTGAAATGATTTTTAGGTGGTAAAACTAAAAAAAAAAAAAAAAAAATGTAACAAAATAATTATCAATTTGTCTATTTCGCACATTTTCTATCAAATGCAATCAAAGTTTTCTAAAGTCCAGAGACTATTTAATAAGTTCAGGGGGTTGTGTATGCTGTGCGTTGTCTAGGGCACTGCTAGGGAATATCTGCAGCCTTCACAGCTTATGACAAAGAGAATATTTATAGTGGAAAAAAAGGTGGCGGTAACAGTACATTAATTAACTGGAGTGTTTAGAGGGGTGAGAGCGCTGATCTGTGGATTCAGAGAATAAAACAAAAATAGGCAGGTATTAAATTAATTTAAAGAGAGGTGCCGTTAAAGTGAGTAAATAAAGTCACTGGAAGGGTTCCTAACTTGGCTGGGTAGCGGCACGGCCAATAACAAGGAGATTTATGTGTTTGTCCAACGTGAATTTAAAGCCCCGAGAGTTGAGCACAGACGTAGAACCGACTTGGGAACAGTTGTAAAATTGTCACCAGCGCTGAACTATTCACAAAGTCATGGCAGCCATATAACACTGTGTGACCCGCAGCGGGTGATCCGTCCTGCAGCCCTCTACATAAACAGCGGGTTTACTCTAGTAATACCACAGATTAACACCCACGCCGCTGACACAAGCTGTATTGTCAGAACAACTAGGAACTTACACTCCAATCGGCTCTGAAACATCAGGATTTTTTGTCTTTGCCCAGGTATATAGCACAGGAGTAGTTTTCCCTTTCTTTTTGCCACTGCGAATATTATACATGGGATCGCGGAATGAGTACAGTGGACTCCATCTAGTGTACACCACAGAAGCTTTCCTCCGACCCTTCTTGCCATGACTGACAGCCTGCAGTGTACGCATGTATACATGGCAGCCTGTCCGTCACCAGCCGGAGAGGTGGGGGAGCACTTATCTCAGGAATACACCAGACTAGGAGTCTACGGTTTTCATTCAGTGCTACGGTTAGCCAAATAACACAACATTTTTGTGCTGTTTTGGCCACCTTGAGTATGGATCTGTAGCTGGTATATGCTGTCCTTACATAGGACTGCAGATTAGGCTGACAGATCCTCTCTACAGGGTCCATCTGTGACAAACCCTTAAAGAAATATTGGCTAAACCTGTCAAATAACTAACTTCCTAATCCTAACTTTTTCCCAAGGTTTAGATAAGGAATGATCAGGCAACTTATGCAGATTATTTTATATCCTTTCTAATTTAAAAAATAAAATTTAAAGACATATACATTTTTGTCAAGGGGTTGCCGGCCTTAGGCTACAAGTCTGCAGTCGATATATGTGACTGCAGACTTGTGAATCCTCACAGCGCGCGCATTGCTTGCTGTCAGGATTCTTCGGTGCATTTTGCATACATGGGATCACGTGCAGACTGGACGTGTGTGACCTCACTCAATACAAGTGTATTGATCGAGGCTGGACAGGTCTAGTCAGAATGTGGCCTGAAGTATGCAAATCGCATACTTGCGATCACATGACTGCTGGCACCAGAGAATGTTCACATAGTGCGCAGTGCGCACAATGTAGGGATTCACAAGTCACATAGCTACAAGTCTGCAGTCACTCTAAGGTCGGACAACCCCCTTAAGGCAGGGTTCTCATCACACCACGTCATCTACGTCTTGTTGTTGCCTTCCTCTAATAGGTGTATACGGCTCAATATGATGCTTTACAGAGCCGACTGACTCCATTTGCATCATTATAGTCAGTGGCCCCATCAGTGTGTCCCTTTTTGCTTTTCTGTAGCCGAACAAGTTCCTTGCTTAAATCTCCTGAATGCAATGATCCAAAGAGAAGAACAACTTGCAAGTTCCCATTGCTAAGATTCCTGGGAAGTAAATGGATTTGCTGGACTGAACCCCCTGATGCATTTTCTGCATAGGGGCTCATTGACGATAGTATTTGTGATAAAAGCGCATTTGCTCCGTCTTACAGCCTGTCTGGTCTCCAGCGTTGGCCGAGGCCTGCATATTAGGTCTTCGCTAGTCTTCCATTTCTACTTAGTAGCTCTATAAACAGTCCTGTTATTTGTGTTTTCTTTGGTAGTAACCGGCACGAAAACTGGAGCCAAACTGCGTCTGTGAACGTTCAAAGCGCATTAAACTTTGTCTTTAAAAATAGTCCCTTCCAGGGTTGTAATGGAAGCGTGAAAAGGAAACAAGACCCTCGCCAATAAATCAAGGGTTTGTTTGGCTTCATAGCTGAGAACAAAGAGAAAGTGATTGTTAACCTTGAAGTATTTTGTTACTAATGTTCTCTGCAGCACTGCTAGTTATCGTCTGCTAAACTGCGGCTTATTGAGCAGGAGCCACGTCCATATCCAAGCATTGTAGAATCCAGTTATTGGGGCGGTCTGAGCTAGCGATGGATCGAAGATGAAAGGGATATCTGCTCTTTACTGACAAGACTCTGCTTATCCAGAACCTCTGCATCATCCGCAGTCTGGGTAATATGTATGGGCATCTCCCAAATATTCCCCAATATCAGGAAAAGAAAGATCGGTCATGCTTACTTTTCTGATGCCTGATCGTTTGTTCCAGCAGGAGTGAAGTTTTCCAGCAGCAATTTCTTGTTTTCCCATTGAGAAAACATGCACGCTTGGCGGAATTGGTCAACCACGATCTGTCTTGTAAGACCACCTTACAGGATATAGACACTTTGGGGGCATTGAAATGCTGTATTTTTGGCTAAAAAGCTACAATTTTTTTTAATAGTGTTTCATTAGGAACTGTTTGTTTTCTGCAGTCTCAATCTATTACTTTTTATAGCAGATTGCAGGATGAGTTAACTGTGGATCTGTCAGAGAGCTCATTTGACTGCGGGGTCCTGAACGAGCCTCTAAGGAGATTTATTTATTTTTTTTTAGCCACATGTTTGCTCTTTGTACCTGGCTTGGGGTATGTCCTAACGACAGAACATGACTGCCACAGTCATTTATTGGGCATAGCGGTCTTGCTTTGGCAGATCACACAAGACTGCTGAGCCCAGCGGCTGCGGAGGTCACGTGTTGTTGTGATGTCATCGAAGACCACTGGCAGTGACCGAGAGGCAGTGCTGGTGCGGAAGAGGATAAATAAGGTGGATGTTCTTATTTTTAGGCTGCTGTCTAAGAAGAAGAAAAAAAATATTGCTGTGGATTCCGAGAACCTTCCTCTGCAGTACCCTGTGGCCGCAAAGCCCATAAAAAATGAATGGAGCCGAGGTTGGCCTCGCCAAGGTTGGGCATTCGCACATCTACTCTATTCAAGACGGGCCTGCAGAGCCAATTTCTAAGTAACCAAAGCCCCGTTCTTAGGATAAGAAGACATTGTAGTGGCTAGCTATATACTGACCTAACCAGTCAGCTACCCATTAACCTATGCGGTACTTGCACTGTCTTCATGCAGTGCTTTTAATGATGCAGTGTATACTCATAGCCTTGAGAATGCTTTAATGTAAGTTTTAGGATATCAGGAACAAGAGAAACTGGCCAAAGGAGTATACACGTTACCTTCTAGCTATATCCAATGTCCTGGAAGCTTTTGCGTATCATTTAGGCTTGAAGACCCTGTTAAATGCCGTCATTAGTGGTGTTAAAACGAGTGCTGAAAAGGACACGGCGGCCATCAGTAAGTCTGATGTAACCTTCTGTTTATTGGCCATTACAAAGTGCAGCACTGATCAAATTCTAATCCGTAAATTTGGCATATCAATGGATGGCAAAAGAAATCAATTACACGCCAGGCCATCTGCCTTCACTGACTGATGGTAGAGGAGTCGCACCATACTCCGTAATGCCGGGGACCTTCCCAGTCATCCTTCTCTGTCAGTTCTCCGCACATCCGTCTTACAGTGTCACTGAACCCGACATCCAAAATGGCGGACCTTCTGGGGAAACGCAAGCCAGGGGTCAAGCAGACGGCAATACAAGATATCTGTTTGTGGAAAATACAATTTTAGCAGAAATATAATTACAATGAAATGTCCTGTTCGGAAAGCCCCATGTTAAGTCTTCTCATGGGGGAAGTGAACCCACGGCTGAAAGATGGCAGCGGTGATTGAAGCTGACCACAAGTGTGACAGATGGCCTGGTCTTCTTTCTGAAACAATGAAGTGAAAATTTCATTTGTTTTATATGTGAAATTTTCCAAGCGAGAACTAATTTTGTGTTCGCCATGACATAATCGCTCTTCTTGCTTCACATTACATATCAAATATTAATTTGAGTCCAATTACGCCCAGATTTCTGAGCAGACAGGATACACTCGGCCAGTGATCACTCCTTCCTTCTGATGAGTGGTATCTGTTATACACACATTCTATTGGAGGTGTTAAAACGCTACATATGGGCTCATTCACACAAGTTTTATGTCTTTGTGTCCTTCCAGATCTCCAAAAAAGCAAAAACAAATCACAGAAAACTTGTCCTTTAAAAAAACAAAACAAATAACACCTCTTGGTTATTTTACAGGGCTCTTGCAGATGACCATATTTTTGGTCCGAGTGCGCTCCGACAAACTATCGGATCACACTCGGACCAATGTTATTCTATAGGGCCGTGCACAAGTCCGATTTTTTTTTTTTTTTTTTTTTTCTTCCTTGGACCAAGCCAGTCCGAGGAAAAATATTGCTGCGTGCCAGAGTTGGATCTGATATTTGGATCGCACTTGGCCATGTAAGTCAATGAGTTTGTGGAAATTATTTTTTCCATCTTCTCCTTTTCCGAGAAAATCTGATGGCTCTCTGATGGCGCTGTGATCAGCATAATTGGCCCGATTCTGTCAGATGAGAGAAAATATGCTTGTGTGACCCTAGCCAAATTCTTAGCGATTTTTTTTTAAAAAAAAGATGGCCTCTATGGGAAGCAGTGGTGATCCATTAAGCTATAAAGAACACTGCCGACAGTCACGTAGGGTACGGTCCCACACCCTGCCGTATGCGGGCGAGAGCCATGGCCTCCGGCAGGGACTAATGAGCGTACAAGTATTCCAGGAATACCTCCATGATGCCTTAGCCTCATGCACTCATTCCCCCTTATGGCTTTTGGCCGCACGTGGATGCGTATCATGGGACCCATACCCTTAAAGGGGTTGTCCAGCCTTGCGATATTGATGAAGAATCAGTTTTCCGGCTATATAGCTGTGAATGGTGCAGGAATAGCACAACTCTGCACCGTGCAGTTGTCATTGCCCAAATGATCTGATAGTGATCATCTATCCAAAATATAGGTCATCAATATCTTAAGGCCGGGTTCACACAAGCACATTTCACAATCAGTCTACAGACCACAATGCCTGGACTGACTGCGCGTCTCCTGACCTGAACATATAGCACCTAGACACATATATGTTAAAGTAATTGTCTGGGCTTTGAAAAACTTTTGCATAGGGTATTTTATTGTCTCTTCCCCTTTGGGCTGTGCTTGTTACTGCACTGAAATAAAAGGAGTGACATGATGATCTGATCCCGCAAGAATAAATACAATCCCCAAAATATATAGAACACGTGTAATTCTAGAATGATGGGATCCATGTTGTGAGCGGACCCATTATTGGCTTTACCAGTTAAGTGTGTCCTCTTCATTCTGTCCGGTCATTAATGCATTAATAAACTCACTAGGTAATAAAGTTTTGTCTAACAATTATTGGTTCAGGCCAGAAAGTTGTCCGCCCATGTTAGAGATGAGCTCTAATATGACCCATATGATTGCTAACGGGAGACACAACATTTGGTGACGTCTTGCTGTATAGGAGACGTGAGAATGTATAGCACTTATAATCAATACGAGCCCCTGTTACCGCAAGAATGTGGAATAAAAGGCTGATTGCTAACCAAAATGGGAGAAAAAAAAAAAAAAGGGCGTATCGCCGGATGATTAATTGCCTGGACGTTGATTGCAGATAAACGTTTCTTCCCACCGTTGTTCCCAAACCGCTCTGACATTGATGAATGGCCCGGGGTCTTTAATGAAAGAACAGCTTTGATAGTGCTGATAAACATGTATTTGCTTTATATGTTAAAAATATAAAGCACAGACAAAAAGGACCATTCAGTTTTCCTCTTGTGCGCTGCTCACTTCCCTCAGAAATGGGATTAAAAAAAAAATAAAAATTGGACTTTTGCTTTCTGTGTCACCATTGTATGAAAAACCCTCAGAAACAAGACTTTGGGCATTGTTTTCGTCATGCAGATCCCCCGCCCCGGGCCTGTGTTTAGAGGCTTATGATGGTTGTAGCTGAGACTGCTTTTATGTATTTTTTTTACATGGCGAGCAGCACTTTTTATTTGTACCTTTTTAAAAAATTTTTGCAAAATGTAGAAAAATTCCTATTAAAGAGGACCCGTCACTGGGACAAACATGGGCAGTTTGTGCACTTGTTATTCCTGCTGTTCCAGTGAGAATCTGGTTTATTTATTTTTTCTTTTTTAAATCCGCCATACAGTTGCTGACATATGGGCCATTTTTTTTTTTAATTTAGTGCTAATTTTTATTCCTTTTCCAAGGGGTCATTGCTCACAGGATTCTTTAGGGGCGGGTCTATAGGCTGCCCTATATAATTGCCCTGTTAGCCATGCCAACTTGGTTAAGACCATAAAAAAAAATAGCACTTAAAGGGGTTGTCCACTTCTTGCACAACCCCTTCTCCTACCCCGTGCTTAGCCCCGATAAAATAGCAAAGCTTATACTCTCCTCCCGTGCCGGATCCATTCCAGCGGTGTCGGCACTCGCTCACCCCGGGACTCTCGTGCGGTTGTTGTAACACGTGACACCGGCGCCCAATCAGCATTGGTGTCACTGTCTCTGCCTTCATACAAATTGATCATGAAGAGGAAGTCTGAGATCAGCTGCAGCCAGGACTTCCTCTACATGTTCAACTCAACAGGAGACGGGAACTGTGACGCCAGTGATGATTGGGCGCCGGCGTCACGCGTTACAACAACAGCACGAGAGTCCCGGGGTGAGCGAGTGCCGACACCGCTGGAATGGAGCCGGCACAGGAGGGAGTATAGTGTTTTTTTTTGTTTTTTTTTATGAGGGCTAAGCTTAGGACATGAAAAGGGGTTTTCCTAGTAGTGGACAACCCCTTTAATAGAAAGGCCCATATCTCTGGAACACTATGGCAGATTAAAAAAAAAAAAAAAGCAAAACGGAATACCCAGGGGAGCAGCGGGAATAAAATAAAAGCAAAAACTGGTCACACTTAACTTGGTAACAGGTCCTCTTTAAAGTGAAAAGGGCTGTGATACTATCTAGATATCGGTACCATTGTTGACAGTAGCGTTGCTTTTGAAAAAATGAAACCTTTGTCTCTTACTGCAAGATTAGAAACCATCAGCTGTGTGGAAGAAATCCAAAAAGCAGGCACTGCAGAGAAAATGGTAGCAAGGATGAAATGGAATGGTTGTTTATTATAAAAAGTCCTCTATACAGAATAATAGGCCCCACCTAGACCTCTGTACAGAATAATGGGCCCCACATGGTGCTCCATAGAGAATAATGGGCCCCACATAGTCCTCCATACAGTATAGTGGACCCTACACAGTCCTCCATGTGTAATAATTGGCCCCACATAGTCCTCCATACAGAATAATGGGCCCCACATAGTCCTCCATACAGAATAATGGGCCCCACATAGTCCTCCATACAGAATAATGGGCCCCACATAGTCCTCCATACAGAATAATGGGCCCCACATAGGGGTGGGGGTTCTAGTGTCGGGGGCCAAGCATAACCACCCTGCATGCCGGATTTGGCACACAGGCCGGAGTTTAACATGTGTGATTTAGAGGCTTTGTGCCAGTTTGCATGTTATGAAGACCCCCTTACATCGGCAGTCACAAATTTTTAAAAATCTGCTATGGAGATCGAGTAGCAAAAATGTCCTACCATAGACACAGACTTGACCTGTGTTGTTGTCTTTTTCTTCATGCCACCACTCTTCACCCAGATCCATTTGATGTAATAGAAGTGCTTCTCACTAAATTAGAATATTATCAAAAAGTTAATTTATTTCAGTTCTTCAATACAAAAAGTGAAACTCATATATTATATAGAGTCATTACAAACAGAGTGATCTATTTCAAGTGTTTATTTCTGTTAATGTAGATTATGGCTTACAGCCAATGAAAACACAAAAGTCATTACCTCAGTAAATTAGAATAATTAACAAAAACACCTGCAAAGGCTTCCTATTTGTTTAAAAAGGTCTCTTAGTCTGTTTCAGTAGGCTCCACAATTATGGGGAAGACTGCTGACTTGACAGATGTCCAGAAGGCAGTCATTGACACACTGCACTAGGAGGGTAAGCCACAAAAGGTCATTGCTAAAGCAGCTGGCTCTTCACAGAGTGCTGTATCCAAGCATATTAATGGAAAGTTGAGTGGAAGGAAAAAGTGTGGTAGAAAAAGGTGCACAAGAAACAGGGATAACCGCAGCCTTGAAAGGATTAAGAAAAGGCCATTCAAAAATTTGGGGGAGATTCATAAGGAGTGGACTGCTGCTGGAGTCATTGCTTCAAGAGTCACCACACACAGACGTATCCAGGACATGGGCTACAAGTGTCACATTCCTTGTGTCAAGCCACTCATGACCAAGAGACAATGCCAGAAGCGTCTTACCTGGGCCAAGGAGAAGAAGACCTGGACTGTTGCTCAGTGGTCCAAGGCGTTGTTTTCAGGTGAAAGTAAATTTTACATTTCATTTGGAAATCCAGGTCCCAGAGTCTGGAGGAAGAGTGGAGAGGCCACAATCCAAGCTGCTGGAGGTCTAGTGTGAAGTTTCCACGATCAGTGATGGTTTGGGGAGCCATGTCATCTGCTGGTGTAGGTCCACTGTGTTTTATCAAGACCAAAGTCAGCGCAGTCATCTACCAGGAAATTTTAGAGCACTTCATGCTTCCCTCTGCCGACAAGCTTTTTGGAGATGAAAATGTCATTCTCCAGCAGGACTTGGCACCTGTCCACACTGCCAAAAGTACCAATACCTGGTTTACAAACAACAGTGTCACTGTGCTTGATTGGCAGCAAACTCGCCTGACCTTAACCCCATAGAGAATCTATTATAGAGAATCTATGGGGTATTGTTAAGAGGAAGATGAGAGACACCAGACCCAACAATGCAGACGAGCTGAAGGCTGCTATCAAAGCAACCTGGGCTTCCATAACACCTCAGCAGTGCCACAGGCTAATCTCCTCCATGCCACACCACATTGATGCAGTAATTGATGCAAAAGGAGCCCGACCAAGTATTGAGGGCATTTACTGAACATACATTTCAGTAGGCCAACATTTCGGATTTTAAAAACATTTTTCAAGCTGTTGTTATAAAGTATTCTAATTTACTGAGATAATGACTTTTGTGTTTTCATTGGCTGTAAGCCATAATCATCAACATTAACAGAAATAAACACTTGAAATAGATCACTCTGTCTGTAATGACTCTATATAATATAGGAGTTTACCTTTTTGTATTGAGGAACTGAAATAAATTAACTTTCTGATATTCTATTTTAGTGAGAAGCACCTGTATGTCATATTAATGATTTACGGTTCAATTGTTGAAAAACCCAACAATCCTTATATATTAGGACAGGGTGTGAAGTGATGTCTACTTGTAGCTTTCTAAAGGATAACTTGGTGCTGTGTATAAGTTAGGTTAATGTGTGGCCTTAGGACGCACTGAGTCAGTCTCCGTGCCCAATGACTCACTTGGGGGTGAGTTTTGCATTTTCGGGTTGATTAGAGCGCACAGCGAGTGATACATACATCCCACCTTTATTAGTATCCCCTACCAACCTGATACGTATGGGGCGATAAACCCCCGCTGTTATATCGGAAGGTGATGGCAGGCAGCACGGTGCTTGGGACCACGTATAAGTGAATGGCCAGAGGCGAAGAGGTTTGTATACAGGTCACAGATTTCATGGCGTTTCTTCCATCCTTTTATTTTTTCTTTGTAGTAATAGACCTTGTTAAAATAAGCACAGTGTTGTACGGATATAGTTACAGCGACAAATACTTGCACCAACCTTCACTATCTACATCCGCTGTTATTTGTTCTAGGGAACCGTTGTGTCTTCTGACAAACTAATGGTACTCAGGTTATCTTCCAATTTTTATTTTTGTATTTTGTAAAAATGCATGGAGTATCATGAGCAAAAAAAAAAAGAGATGAGAGAACCCGAACTTAAAAGTTCTGGGTTTGTATCGAGCCTATAGTGTCCAGTGCTAAACTCTGAACACTTCTCCTGGAAGTCCGTTTTATTGTTTGGAGGTCTGGTGGAAGTCCAGAGAGAGATGGCCAAATTTCAGGTACCCATTGTTTTCGATGTTCTGATACCCAAACCAAACTTTAGAAAGGTTGGGTACCAGAACCTGAACTTCCACACGTCCCCTCACGCCTAGTAAACAGTAAAAACCCTCGCCGGGGCAGTAAGGGAAGGGATTGTTTGCCAACTCTGGAAGATTTATAAAAATGACCATGTTGAGAATTCTGGGCTGTTTCCACAACTCCCATAGAAGCAGAAAGCCGTCTCATGTATGCTTGACCGTCTCGCTATGCAGTCTCCTCTTCACAGCCTCCATGCTGGTGTAAAAACAAGACTACAGATGTGTCCTTTCTTAAAGACGTTACCTTTAAATAATGGGTCCAGAATTGACCGTCATCTACAGAACCATCGCCGCTCTTCTGTAGTCAGTAGAGTCACATCAGCGGACACGGACTATGGAGCGGATTAGCGGCATCACTCCAGAATGTGAGTATGAATTTATTTTGTTTTTGTTCTTCACCTCTGTAGCCCATTAATAAGGTATTGTCCAGTAGTGGACAATCCCTTTAACTTGTGTCTGAACCCAACATATACCAATATGTGTGGAGCAAGATGTTCAACAACAGGCATGAAAAAAAATCTTAAAATCTAGGGTCATCCGATGCCATTTATCACACCCGTAGGATCCTGTGTTTTAAAAATTAAATAAACAAATAAAAATGTCTGCTTAAATTTGTTACGAGATTGATGTAATTGATGCTTCTGTCTGATGCCGTCTGCCAGTCCTACACAGCATATAAATAAATATACACACACGGAATTTTTCTAGATGGCATGAGGCTGTTTTGAATTGCTATTGTGACAAGTTCCATATTTTGGGTCTCATTCAGATGTCCGGTTTTTGTTTTTTTTTATCTTGTACATGGAATAAAGTGGAGTGATATCGATCAGTGTTTCGGATCAGATTTTCAGCAGTGTTTGCTCAGTGAACTTTTTTTTTTTTTACCAACAGGGTATGTGCAAATGAGCGCCGCCTCTCTTTTTTTTCTCACATGCAGACTTTCCCCATAGCGATTAGGTCCATGGGAAAGCTCGCATGTGGACCTGCTGGAGAAATTGACATGCTGTGGTCTGGAAAGACGCGCCGCATCAGTTTCCGCGGGTGAGCCGCAGACACCTAGTGGGCATGGGATTTGTATAAATCCCATCCACTTTGCTGTAACATCTGGCCGCTGCGTCCAATCCGAAGTGAACATTGATCGTGTGCACATACCCTCAGTGTTCTGTCAGTAAATGTCTTGTATGCCCCTCTTGCCCCCCAAAAAAAGATCAAGCAAGTCCTGCAGGGCAAGCATTTGCCAACCTTCTCCTATCCAATACAATGTCAAACATGGACAGCACACAGAGTATATACATCCAAGTGCAGTCAGTGATTTCATAGACTTGTATGGTTGATTTTGATCTGTGGGTCACAAAACAGAAATGAATTACCATACCCAAAGGGTGAATAGACCCCGTTTAAGGGATGCACTAAAATATGACTTATTTATTCTCATTAAAAAGTGGTCTATACTTAAAATTACTAAAGTAGACCTGTGTTATTCAAATATATAGGGGGGTTACCAAGTGGGACATCCCATTGACTGCTGCATACTGTAGCTATAGTAAGATTATCTTCTTATAGCTCTAGCCCCCTGATGAAGCCTGTATAGGTGGAACTGCTGGGGGGAGCTATATACATGTGTGTTTTTTAGTATCTTTAGTGGAACCTGTATGAAAGAAAATGAAATTGATGAATGCATAAAGTGCTACATAGTATCATGGGCTGCAGCCATTATATAGATAGGAAAGCATATATATATAATAAGGTTTAATACCTGTAGCTGTCGGTGGGGTGTCCTAGTTGGTAACCCTCCTATATATTGGAATAATACAGGACCACTTTAGTAATTTTAAGTACAGACCACTTTTTAATGAGAATAAATAAGTCATTTTAGTGTATCCCTTAAACAGGGTCTATTTACCCTTTGGGTAATTTGTTGTTCAGAATCTCTTATCCCTAAAGTGCTCACACTTGGTGTATTATTAAAAAAACAGAAATGTCTCTTTTTTTTTTTTTTTTTTTTTCCAGTGAACTCACGGTCTGCAAAAAAACCCCAACATAGACATGTGAATACCAGCATACACTATAATGGGTGCACTTTGTGTCTCTGGAAAGCACAGGTAGAACATGTACGTAAAAAATGGACATCTGAATAAGGCCTTAGGCTAAGTGCATGCTGCGGATGGGTACTAGGTCTAAAGCAGGGGTCTCAAACTCGGCTGGGTATATGGGCCGCACATGGGAAAAATTTTAATTTGGGGGGCCGCATTCTTTGTTCAATGTGACATTTTTAGTGATACCATTTTTTTTTGTATACACCTTTTGAACATTTTTTCCGTGTTTATTTTTTTATGGCTTGGGTCGTTATGGATGTGGCGATAATAAACGTGCACTTTTTTGTGTTTACTTTAGTTTACATATAAAACAGCATTTTTAGTGCCCAATATTTTTTCATGCTTTATTTTTATTTTTTTGATTTTTACAATTTTGTTTCCCCCAATTGGCCACATTCAGTAATATTGTCTTACAATTAGCATCATATAGTAATAATGGCAAACATCTTGTAGTAATGTTCCCCATCCAAGTCCCCATCTTGTACTAATGTGCCTCATCCAGGTCTCCATCTTGTGGCTATGTGCCCCATCCAGATCCCCATCTTGTGGCTATGTGCCCCATCCAGGTCCCCATCTTGTGGCTATGTGCCCCATCCAGGTCCCCATCTTGTGGCTATGTGCCCCATCCAGGTCCCCATCTTGTGGCTATGTGCCCCATCCAGGTCCCCATCTTGTGGCTATGTGCCCCATCCAGGTCCCCATCCTGTGGCTATGTGCCCCATCCAGGTCGCCATCCTGTGGCTATGTGCCCCATCCAGGTCGCCATCCTGTGGCTATGTGCCCCATCCAGGTCCCCATCCTGTGGCTATGTGCCCCATCCAGGGCTCCATCTTGAGGCTATGTGCACCATCCAGGTCCCCTCTTGTGGCTATGTGCCCCATCCAGATCCCCATCCTGTGGCTCTGTGCCCCATCCAGATCCCCATCCTGTGGCTCTGTGCCCCATCCAGGTCCCCTCTTGTGGCTATGTGCCCCATCCAGGTCCCCATCCTGTGGCTATGTGCCCCATTCAGGTCCCCTCTTGTGGCTATGTGCCCCATCCAGGTCCCCATCCTGTGGCTCTGTGCCCCATCCAGGTCCCATCCTGTGGCTATGTGCCCCATCCAGGTCCCCATCCTGTGGCTATGTGCCCCATCCAGGTCCCCATCCTGTGGCTATGTGCCCCATCCAGGTCCCCTCTTGTGGCTCTGTGCCCCCTGTGCTGTTCTTCACACACATAAAATAGAAAAAAAAAAAGATGATTCTCACCTGTCCTCCGTTCCCTCGGTGGCCTTCCTGCAGATGTGGCCCGCAGGCACCACAGAGTCAGACCCCTTGACGATCCCGACCTGGTCCAGGAGGAGCCGCCGACAGCAGCGCTGCATTGCCGCACAGAGACTGCCTCCCAGCACAGCATTTTCAATGTCAGCCGCCGGCCAATCAGAGGCCAGCAGCTGACATCTCCATATGGCAATGACGTCATACTCGCTGCGCCGACACGCAGATATCAGCTGCTGGCCTCTGATTGGCCGGCGGCTGGCATTGGAAATGCAGTGCTGGGAAACAGTCTCTGTGCGGCAATGCAGCGCTGCTGTCGGCGGCTCCTCCTGGACCTGGTCGGGATCATCAAGGGGTCTGTGCCTGCGGGCCGCATAAAGCAGCCTCAGGGGCCGCATGCGGCCCGCGGGCCGCGTGTTTGAGACCCCTGGTCTAAAGGATACTTTACCCTTCCCATAGGCCTTCAGTCACCAAAGAAATGTTGGCCTCTGTGTGGTATGTGTGTGTCTGTGTACCAGGCGGACTGTACTCAGGAGGCTTTCACAAAAATAAAAATACCTGATACATTTTTTGCAATGGTTCTCTGTGCTGGATGGGTAACGAGGTATTGATCCAGACTCTGGCCATATTGGGCACAAATGCTCAGGAAATATACACCAACAGTGGCTACAAACGCAGTCTGCATCTGGTCTTATTGCGGTTCAAAAGTGGTTACCATGGTGCTATAAACTTGATGACCTTTCCAAATTTGAGAAAATACGGGAGACATGATTGGAACAAGAGGGAGCCGATTGGTCAAAGCTTCTACCCCAGAAAATTATCATAAAGTCTTTGTGAAGTTTCTCAAAAATTTTGCAACTTTTTTTGTAAAGGGAGGGTACTGGACATGGCCACGCTCGATTTTCCAATTGCTTAAAAGTGCTGATGTTTTGTTCAGAAATGCTACTCTAGTTCCTGAAATACTGGTGTTTAAAAGCTTTGAAACGTCGCAAAATTTTGGTGCAGCCCCATTTTCACGTCATTTTGTTCCCAACTCTGGGAAAGTGGGTGGAATTGGTGTGAGATAGGTGCATGGTGGGTGTGTGGCGACCCCCGCTCATCTCATATATATGTGTGTATCATTTTATCATAAATTCTTCTCTGTATTAATTGCTTGAGTTTAGATTTTTTTTTACCTCCTTTTATATGATGACATTTAAAAAGAGCCATCAATAGATATGGATTTGAAATACACAATTGTACAGATTTTTTTTTTTTTGTAAATTTTTTATTGCCGTGAATAATTTCCAAAGCTTTTTCTTTTTCTGTTACATTTCTATATTTGAGTAAAATAAAAAAACACAATATAAAAGCTGCTCTTTTTGTGTCCTTATTGGCAGCAGTGCTTATCATAATTTATCAGGGCCCTTGCTAATGAGCTATGAATTACAGGTTCATCATGTATATGTCAGCCCCGGACTCCCTGGCTACGTAAATTAATGGAACACCATTCCTGTGTTTGTTGTCGGGCGGTCTGTGTATTTGTAGAGTTACATTTCCAGAGCCGTTGATTTATTAGATGGCCTCGCTTCCTCCTTTCCAGCTACATGGCTTATGTAATTACAGGAACCCGGGCCGTGTTATGGGTCACAGAATCAAAGCTCACAATGACCAGCTCTGATTCTGTGACTACCAGGTTTGGTTTGGTGGCACTTAAAAAGCAGCACACGTCCAGCAGGCCTATCCATCACCGATGACATTAACTTTCCTTCCTGTGTTTGTACATGGGGGCCTGTGCTATATATTAGTTTGGGGTGAGTTTGTCATTACTTGCGAGTAAATGTTAGTGAAACAGATGTGATTCCACATCCATCTCTGAGTGATGGCTTCCTGACTTTTGATCAGACGGTCTACCGTTATAAACAGTGTGGCTTGTAACGCATCTTCATGTATAAGTTTCTGTTTTGGGGAGAACAGTGTACATCGTATGTTGCTGGATCGGTAATCCTGTTCTTAAGTGGTAGATATTTATCTTATAAGTCTGCCCCTAGAAAGCGTGGTTGTGCCGCTGATCTCGCTCCTCTGTTTGATATTATTGCTGTTTTTGGCAAGCCACGTTCATAAATAGCATTTAATTCTAAAATTAAAGGGTTATTTTTATCTTTATAAGGTGATCAGTGGGGGTCCAACTGCTGAGATACCCACCGATCCTGAGAAGGGGGTTCCCAGTGGTTGAACCCCCACCAATGAGCAAGTTAACTTCTATCTTGTGGATAGGTGATGCTTCTAAAGATCGGAATGACCCTTTTAATAAAAAAAAATAAATAAAAATATTCAATATAGATCCTCCACTGGTCCTCTTGTCAAATTAGAAAATGTTTCCGGCCCTTCTTCACCGTGTTCTTGGTAAGTCGGGTGGCACACAACAATATGACCACCTGTACAGTATCTATTCAGACTTTCCAGACATCTGATCCTGTATGATATAGCTAGTCACATGTCTTTCAGAAAGCAGCATGACCACCACTTTTAGCAGGCTAGGACTGGCCCACAGGTGAACTGGTGAATCCCCCGGTGGGCCACCCACCTATTACAACCTATTACATGAGAAGTGCTTGGAACAACATACTGGATGCCCTATTGAAAAAAGGCAGCACCTTTTCATTCATCTAAGAAACAATCTAGTTTATTATTATGTAGACACTGCTGGAGACCAATGGGAGCGGCGACAGAAGATGGCAATGGTGGCAGGTAAGTATGAGACCTTAGATTAGAAGCGCCACTCCAGCGCTGCAATGAAAAAAAAAAAAAAAAAAAGAAGCAAAACCCTAAAGTGGTGCCTTAAGAGTAAAATATTTCTGTCTACAATCACGCAGCTCTGTTCTGATTCATGCGGCCCATGGTTTTGATCTTCAAAACCTGTTGGGAGTTGTAGTTTTCTCAACAGATTGCATTCTCCAAAAAAGAAAAAAAACTTTATTAAGACTTTGCATACAACGTCTTTCTGGCAAATTCCAACTGGAATCCGCCTAATAGCACTGCAAATCTGCTGCAGAATATGGGCATAGTGCACAGCAGTGTAAAAACGACATTGCTGTGCACATATTCAGTCTTTTGCTGCTACTTTTAACCACTTGAGGATTTGGTATCCGTGAGTTGCTTAAAAGAAGTAACATATTCGTCCTTCAGGTGACTTCCGCTAGGAAGCCACTCGTCACTATAGTGGGAAAGTACATTGAAAAAGCTGCCATCTTTCCATTTGCGTATATGGAAGATGTGCCAGCTGGAAATTTCTCACCATGCGGCAGGTAATACTTGCAGGTAGGTTGGGCCCTCAGAATTAACAGTACTGGTGGGCTCTTCAAAAATTATTGAAAAAAAATTGCAACATTCCCAGATTTTTGTCATGTAGATTAACCAGCAAAATCAGTGGCATGGCAGTATGTGCGTGTATCTTAAACTTGTAATTTAAGATTTATGTTCTACTTAGAATCCTACTACTTATATTTCATTATTACTGAAAAAATTAAACTGTGATCCCCCGTCAATCTCTGCTTTTTACTTCCTGCCGTACATGATTCACTTGACCGCTGCAGACAGTCATTGGGCTCAGTGATCACGTGCCGGCGTCCCCGCTGAAGCCACATGACTGACATATCAGTGCAGGACGTGAGTAGACACTGTCTGGAGATTAAAGAGGCGGTCATAATATAATTTTCCATGATGGGGCTGCAGGTGTCCCCCCCACAGATCACATCTGATCACTGGAGGTCTCAGCAGCGTGTCATCCTGTTTTCGGCCATATAAGCATTGTCTTTTTGAGAAGCCTGATCGGTTTGGGGCAAGGAAAGAGACCATCGGATGATAAAGCCATTTTTGTATTGTTTATTTGTAAATGCTCTTTAACATTGCTTGTCTTTTTACTGGTAGATTAATTTGTAATATGACCAGTTCTCTATAGTTAGCTCTATTTATGGATTGTCATGAGGACATGCACGTTTATTATACTTCATTTATCTGCAATAACAGAAGAAATAATGAAAAAGAGCAAAATCCATATCTGTGCGGCTCTGGTCTCGTGCTCACGTCTGCCCTTCTTATGTAATGTCTATGCAGGCCGATAACCACAGCGGTAGCCTGTAGGTGAATTATGCAGCGTTTCACCGCAGACCACTGACCCGTGTGTTCTCATTCACTGGGAGCGTGCAATCGCTATTATCAGCTTGTGCGAGGATTACATTTCCTATCCTTTCAACACCTGGTTGCTATAAGGCGACCCATAATTGTATGTTTTAATTGATAAAAAATGGTTAGAATTGAGTGAAAAAGGAATTTTATCCAAATATTTTTAAATCTTAGACTAAAGTACAGCTTTTCTTTTTCCTTCCAGCATGTTAAAATAGTTTTAATTGCATCTGCTTAGCACAAGGAAGATTTTTATTATTTGACCATATCCGACAGGAAATTTTCTCCCAATCCCCTAATGTTATGGATTCTCCTCCCTCCTACATTGCATCTTGCTCACTTTCTAACTTTGAACCAGTCACGCAAGAAGAAGTGACCAGGCTCCTTGCATCTTCTCGCCCTACTACCTGCACTAGGGACCCTATTCCCTCACATCTCCTCCAGTCCTTTTTCCCTGCTGTCACCACTCACCTAACTAAAATATTTAGTCTCTCCCTCTCATCTGGAATTTTTCCCTCCTGTTTTAAACATGCCAGCATACATCCATCAAATAAAAAAACATCTCTCGACCAGAACTGTCCTGCTAACTACAGATCTGTCTCCAGTCTTCCTTTCATCTCTAAACTCCTGGAACGCTTGGTCCACTCCCGTCTAATCCGCTATACATCAGATAACGCTCTTCTTGACCTTTTACTATCCGGTTTCTGCTCTTTACATTCTACTGAATCTGCCTTTACTAGAGTCTCTAATGATCTACTAACATCTAAATCTAATGGTCACTGTGACGCTAGTCACTAACTCATGGAGCGACCGTGAGGCAGATAGTCAGACGTTCCGGGGTCAATACCAAGAGAGCACGTAGATACCAAGGGAAAAGGCAGAGGCGTTAGTCAGGTCACCGTCCAGGGTCAAATACCAAGAGAAAGCGGAACAAAGCCAAAGGACAAGACAAGGGGGTAATCAGAACACAGTCCAAAGGGTCAGGCAGCAGAAGATCAGAACACAAGGCACAGAGAACAAACCTCACACCAGCTGAATGAACGTCTGGCAGAGGTCTGGGAGAAACAGCTTAGTTAAGTAGCCTGGCAATCACCTGGAATAATGAACACCTGGAAATAGCCAGTGCCTCCCAATCCCAGATTGGACAGCCGATCTGTCAATCAACACACTGACAGCTTCAGCACGCCCCTGTACCTGATTGGATGGTTGAGCTGTCAATCACAGTAGTGACATCTCCAGCACGCCCCCGCACTAGATTGGACGGCTGAGCTGTCAGTAACTGCATCCCAGACACACTGAGGGGTGGAACCGTGACAGTCACTACTCCCTGCTGATTCTCCTGGATCTCTGCAGCATTCGACACTGTGGATCACCAGCTCCTCCTCACTACGCTACGCTCTATCGGCTTCAAGGACACCGTTCTCTCCTGGTTCTCCTCCTACCTATCTGACCGCTCCTTCTCTGTGTCTTTTGCTGGATTCTCTCCCCTTCCGGTCGGGTTTCCTCAAAGATCAGTCCTAGGCCCCCTTCTTTTTTCCTTGTACACCGCCCCTATTGGACAAACAATCAATAGATTCAGTGTTCAGTACCATCTCTATGCTGATGACACCCAATTATACCTCCTCTCCTGAAATGAACCCTGCATTATTACAAAATACCAGGGATTTACTCTGTCCTCCCTCTATCTAAAACTGAATCTGTCAAAAACTGAACTTGTGTTTCTTCCCTCCACTAACCTACCAATACCCGATATTGCCATTTCCGTGTGTGGCTCCACCATTACTGCCCAGCAAGATGCCTGTTATCTTCGGGTCATCTTTAATTTAGATCTTTCCTTCACTCCTCACATCCGATCAATCGCTCGCTCATGTGATCTACACCTCAAAAACATCCTTAGAATTAGACCTTTTCTTACCTTTGACTCGTCAAAAACCCTTACTGTAGCTGTTATTCATTTTCAGTTTGGACTATTGCAACTCTTTACTAATCAGTCTCCCTCTTACTAAACCCTCCCTCTCCAATCCGTTCTTAACGCAGCAGCCAGGATCTTATTCCTTTCCAACCGCTACACTGATACCTCTGCCCTGTGCCAGTCATTGCACTGGTTGCACATCCAATACAGAGTTCAATATAAACTTGTCACTCTCACCCACAACGCTCTCCACGGTTCAGCATCACCCTAATCTCCTCCCTCGTCTTAGTCTACAAACCTTGCCCTCCGTTCTGCTAATGACTTAAAACTAAAATCCTCCATAATCCGAACCTCCCATTCCCATCTCTAAGATTTCTTGCGTGCTGCGCCAATTCTTTGGAATGCACTACCCAGGACCATTCGATTAATTCCCAATACCCACAGCTTTAAGCGTGCCCTAAAACCCATTTCTTTAGACTGGCCTTAACACACTTGTCTAACTGTCCCAGTTTGGCCCATATCAAAATTTTCTTCAAATTCAGGTTCATACCATCCATGCACTGAATAGCCTCTGTCTGTACTGTACACATACTGGCTGGCGACCAGTTCATGAAGTGTTATCTGTGTGCCCTATTTAGTATATTATAGCTGTATTATACAATATATGTACACTTTACCATTTGTGTCTCCCCTATTTCCTTATAGACTGTAAGATTGGGATCAGGGCCCTCACTCCTTTTGATATTTGCGTTATGCTTATTATATAACGTCGTTATTATCTGTACAAGTCCCCCCTAAAATTGTAAACTGCTGCAGAATATGCTGGGGCTATAAAAATTATTATTATTTACGGTATTTATGATCCATGATAATTTAGACACCTCCCCTCCCCCCAAAGCTACACACACTTTTGCACTAAAGCTTACTGCAACCATGTTACTGCTGCGCATAACTCAGAAATTGTCGTCTAAGGATTTTTTTTCCTTATATTCAAACTGGATGTGTACAGATTTGTAGTCCCAAATAAGAATTGATTTTAGGGAAGAGTGGCAGTCCCACAGATTAGCTTTCCACCCTCCTGAGCACTGCAGTCTCTTCATTGCTTTTGCAGGTTGGTTTGTATATGCCTACGCTGTATTTAAAGGGAATCTATCAGAAGGTTTTGCTATGGAATCTGAGAACAGCATGATATAGTGACTGAGACCCTGATTCCAGCGATGTGTCACTTACTGGGCTGTATTATACCATTTCAACACTATCAGTGTTTTATCAGCAGGAGATTATCACTGCGGGACTAGTTGTCTCATGCCTCGTAGTCCAACCACACCCTCACCACTGATAAGCAGCTTTTTGTCAGTGTATAGTGCAGGAAAGTACAAACCAGCCTGCAAACTGATGTGCTCTAGCTTCTTCAGAGTTTGAGGACAGGCCATCCATTTTAAAAAAGCTGGAGCCCCTTTAAAAGCGGACGCCGTGACTTTTTATCGTTACTTACAATGCAATGATTTCAAGTGCAGAAACTTCCCGCACACATGATTGGGGTCCAAGACCGCCCTTTGGGCCTATTTATGGTTTAATGTTTTCAGTTTTTAAAGTATATGCGACTACTGTAATGTAATTTTTTTTTTTTTTGCCAGTTAAAAGGATTGTCCAGGCTCTGTGACTAAAGACTCACAGCATGCAATATGAATGCTGTTGGGATTCACCGGAGACTTCAGCTATCTGGCTTGTGAGCACAAATATGTGATTTAGATAACTGCGGTCATGTGCCGACTAGACGTGCTGAGCCTCACTAAGTACAAGAGAACTGATCGAGGCTGGACACGTCTAGTCGTAATGAGACCAAAAGTATGCAATTCACATGCTCTCCCAGTGCCGGCACCAGAGAATCCTGACTGTGAACAGTGTGCGCGTTGAGGATTAACAAGACTACAGTTACTTAGTGACTACAGACTTGAGCCCCAAGCCTGGACAACCCCTTTAAGTTTGTGGACCTCTGTTTAATGCCATTGCCTCTTGTAATTGTACATTGGTGACCCTTTATGTTTTCCCCCTTTTCTTGCAGAGATGTGCTCCTGCCTCAATTCGCCTTATGGACAATGCACAGTTTCAATTTGGTGAGTTTGCTTAGTAAAGATAATCACTTGTGCTGATGTAATGCCGTGAGGTGCTCATGTATCCAGCGCTTAATGTGTCTGAGGATGTAATCTGGTAGCAGCATTTTGCAGAGTGGCGGACTTGTTTAGCAATCAATACCAATCAATATGTAATTATTTTAACCCTGGGAATGTCTTGTTAATATGCCGTCCACTTATCTGAAGCCTTCAGTTAGGGACTGAAACCTTAATTAGTGAACAGTCACTGTACTGTATTTGATTGAGGAAACAAATGGACTTCAGGGAAATAAAGCAAGTAATGTATGGGAGAGCACCTAGTTGTCATCATAAATGTAATCTGCACGGGAGGATGTTGGTGTATTGAGATGAAGAGCCTGCATCATGCTGACCCACTGCCCTCAATAACAATCTGCTAAACCTGCAGCTCGGCTCATAGTGTTGGTCAGTAAAGAGGCCCACCATTAAGACCTTCAGTAGTATAATTTAAAGGCTTCAACTAAATTTTATCAGTGACTCTATACAACTGCAGATTGCTAAATTCTGATAGTGTGTAATAAGCACACTGTCAGGATTGCACTGTTTTCCTCTGGAGTGGATGGGTCAAGTGACTGCAAGTATGTGATTCAGCATAGTCACAGTCCCACGGCAGCCAGCTTCTCATCTGCTTCTCTCAACTGAACGGTGAGACAAACAGTAAAAGTTGCTAGTTCACACTTGACCAAAACTATGCTGAATCACATAGCTACTGTCATGTAACTGCCCCCTCGAACAGGAAACAGAGCAGAGTCCTGACAGTGTGCGCATTACACAGTCAGGATTCAGCCATCTGCAGTCACATAGTGATTGCAGAAAATTAGGCTGAAGCTCAGAAAACCCCTTTAAAGAAATTTGTAGAATCACCTTTTCATTTTGAGTGTATTAACAGAAACTCCTCAAAGAGGAACTGTTGTCCCTTTTGATATATCCATGTCAATAAATACTTATATTTTTCATGAAATTAATAATTCTGGAGCATCATTATGATAAATGGTTTCAAATAAAGCTGCATGAACCGGTTATCAGCCAGTATCTAAGTGCAGTTACCAAGTGCTATTGGGTGCATGGAAGATGTGGAGACAGATGAGGGACCAAATACTGAGGAAAATGTAAAAAGGGGAACAGGGAAGAGTTACATTAATGAAGTGAGGTGATGGACCTATCTAAAGAGGTGTTTTTAAAGCACGCTTAAAAATGTGGGGTTAGTATTAATTGGATTGTCTGAGGTAGTGCATTCCAGAAAACTGGCGCAGCACAAGAAAAGTCTTTTAGACGGAAGTAAGGTTTGGATTACATAGTGTTCGTCTTAGATCAGTTGCAGAATGGAAAGCAAGAGAAGGGTGATAGACAGAGATGAGGGAGGAGGTGTAGGGTGATGCAGAACTGTGGAGAGCTTTGTGAGTGAGAGAGAAACGTTTATATTATACTCTGAAGCAGATTGGTAACCAGTGTAATGACTGGCACAAGGTGGAGGCATCGGTGTAGTGGCTGGACAGAAATGCTAACCTTGCTGCCGCTTTCAGGATGGGTAGAGTGGGGAGAGAAATTAATGCACTCACCTCAGGTGGTTGCGCATAGCATGCACAACACTGGCAGCGAACGTTGGAAGCTGACAGTCCGAAAGCGTTGCAGCACCTTCCACCTGCCCCTGGCATCAAGCACAGGAGCCATATCAGAAAATGATAGGTTAGAGAGGAGAAAGGTTAGTAAGAGGGAGACGGAGAGAGTTGCAGTAGTCCAGACGATAATGAATAAGAACGACAGTATAGGTTATTGCAGTTTCAAAGGTGAGAAAAGGTTGGATTTTGGAGATGGGATTTTAAGATGCAGGTGACAAGAGTGGGTGAGTGATTGGATAGAGGGAATAAAGGAAAGTTCTGTGTCAAAAATCACCCTAAGGCCGGTTTCACACGTCCAGATATTTCCGGTACCGGAGATATCAGTGTCCGTGTGCACCTGTGTGTCAGGTGAGTGTAAAGATTTTTTATTTTATTTTTATGTTTACACCAGGACACAGCGGGAGCAGACTACTACTCCCAACATTGTCCCCTGCTGGTGCTGATCGCAGCGCAAGAGGGGGAAAATGATGAGGGCAGCGTTCAGCACCAGGCGCTTGGGAACAGCGCTAACTGCACCGCTGATTCCTAAGTGCTGGTACGTGTCACATTGATGACACATGGATGTCATCAGTGTGCATGTGTGTGGGACATTTTGCAGCCTGTGCTGCGTGAAAAAAACAGACATGTCAACGTGTTTTGCCCACGGACACACGGTCTGTGGAAACACACTGACATGTGCGCAGACCCATTCATTTGAATGGGTCTACGTGTGTGAGTGTCTCCGGTACGTGTGGAAACTGTGACCAGACTTACTGGAGATACTGACGTGTGAAAGAGCCCTAAGACAGTGAGCGTGGTGCTTGGGAGTTATGGTTGAACCACCCAAGGACATTGCAATATCTGGTTTAGGTAGGTTAGTAGAGGGAGGAAACAAAAGAAGTTGAGTTTTTGTAGAGATTCAGGAGCAGCATAACCTAGAAAAAGAGACCCTGATTCCAGCGATGCAACACTGAGTGTACTGGGTGCCGCAGTTGTGACAGAATCAGAGTTTTTAGATGCATCATGAAGCAGAGCTCCGAAAGCTGCCCCTGCCCTTACCACAACTTTCTGTGTACATTGTATATTGACAATAAGCTGCTAGTCAGTGCTGGGGGTGTGGTTGGACTAGGAGGCACGTGAGATGTAGTCCTGTCGTGTTAATCTCCTTCAGATAAAACCTGAATGGTATGGAAAAAGCACACAGCCTAGTAAGTGACACATTGCTGATAAAACACTGATTGTATTGAAACTGTAAAATACAACGCAGTAAGTGACATATCGCTGGAATCAGTATCTCAGCCCCTAACTCATGCTACTCTCTGAAAAACGCTGACAGATTCCCTTTAATAACTATCTTTAACTATGGCCAACATATTCTGCAGAACTTCACAAATGAACAAGTAACAAGAAAAGACGAGCGATAGAAAAAATGGGGTTGAAAGCCACATATGCTTGTGACTGCTGAAGGAAGGACACGAGCAGCACTTTTATGGGGATAGCTTCCGGTGGGATGAGGTCCTGTATAAGAGTCACCTATCCCTGCAGCCATTCTGTTGCCAGTCCTAGCAAAGACCGCCAGATCAGCGGTTATTAGAAGGAGTAAATAACACTTTTTTTTTTAGTTTATAAAGAACCCTTTACTATGCAAAAATTCTAGAATTGTGCATGTAGTTGGAGGGTCACCATTTGTGTGGATCAGTAGTTAATCACTGGTTTCGCCAGTGTTTCGCCAACCAGTCTCTTACACTTACTAATGAAGAAATCACTATTTCTGTTCCTTTTCTTAATGTAAACCATAAAACTGATAAAAAATTATCTTTTTTTTTAGATAGATCTGTTATAAAGTTCTGGAATGGTATTCTAAATAAATTCCTATCCCTTGTTAGAATTAGTTTATTTTTAACCCTGTATCTTCCTGTTATCATGCCTTTGTGACATGGGGGAGTGGATATTGGAGGTTGATCTGCAGTCAGGCCTGAATATATACATATTGCGTCTAGTTAGAATACATTCCCATTGACTGCATTCACACTTGGGACATAAGTAGAAATTCGGGGGCCAAACCTATTCCGCTTATATTTAGTGGATGATTACAGCAAATAAAGATTGTTTAAAGCCGGAATCTCCCTTGAAAAAATGACTTGGGGCATGCTTTGCCATTAAAAAACCCATCATGGCGGGAGCACAATGGGCGTAACCATGGACCCGTACCCCATCCAACCGCTTAGATGCCAGGGTTGCTGTTCACCATGACGTCTAAGGGGTTACACTGCCGTGATCAGAGTTGGCTTGCAAAATCCTTTTGACTTCTGTAGTACATGTACAGTAGAAGTCGGGAGAAAAGGCCATTTGCTCACTGCTCCATACTGGTTGTCTTGGCCCCCGATTCACACACTCCATACAGATAGACCTCCCCAGTCACCTAATGAAGACCACAAGAGTCCTTTTATCCCTGATAGGGCTGGTATACCTTGATGTGCCTTGTGAAGTAAAGCCAGTATCGGGCTTGGGTGCCCAGGGCCCACCAGTAACCAACTCCAGGTCCCCACTTTTCAGCTACATACAAGTGAGACCTTATCCTCAATCACAAATTTATATAGTAATGAACGGGTTAGATTGTTAAATGAATAAGATCTTTGTGCATAGTGATTCAAGTATATTGTGTCAAGTACTGCTCATATATGAGGATGGTGGCCCACCGGAGGATTCTCCTGTTTGCCTGTGGGCCAGTCCAAGCCTGAGTAAAGCAATCTGCTGCTCTGCTCAACATAGAGGCATCCTGCAAAAAAAAACCCAGCATATAATGTGTAGTATGGGTTACTTACACATGGGAGCCTATGGATGACCTATGCCAGTCTATGGCTATATTGTGGCAAGCATTAGGGACATTCACCAAACGTCGGAGTAGACCCTAAACTAGAAATAATTTATCTCATTTTAGCACGATGTCCAATATTCAGCCTAAATTAGATATAATCATGTATGGTATACATACACTTGCTGCGACGTTAAGGTTTTTCTTATTCTACCCAAGCCTGGCGTGTCCTTATAAGACGTAGACACAATCTTTCGTATAAGGGCAAAGACGAGGAACCGCTGCCAAAGCCTCCTTTATCTCTGTTCACACGTCGCCTGCAGCTCGATGTAGGAGCTTCCCAGGCTTATAGGATATTCTATGTGGTATGAACGTCTGTGTTTTGTTTCCCACCAATTTGAGGTCTTAGTTGGCATGGCTTTAGCAAGAAGCGGCTTTTCCATTTAACCCTTCCATTGTCAGCCTGGCCAGGCTCCTACTTAAATGCAGCTCAGCCTGACAATGAAAGGGCTGGTACGCATTTACCCCCCTTCTATATTCTTCCCCAAAAATGAGTTGAACCTGTATTGCTTTCTCATTGAACATTCATCACAGCCGCTTACTCATTTATATTTGATTTATTTGTGCATGTATGTATTTTTATTTTACAGGGCATGCTCTTAAACCTCAGGTGGCCTCAATTTTTACTTCATTTTTGGATGGGTTAAAAAAATTCTACATCACAAAGGTACAGTTTTTTGTGTGTGTGTTTTAAAACTCTTTTTTTTTCTGTCATTACGCCAACCGGACGTTGCAAAAATGTCAGTAGCATGTACGTGGGACGCATACTGCTCTTAGCTTCTGGTGGTATTAAACTACCCGTGACTGAGCATTGAAATCAGAGCATTTATTATCCTGCTGAGCCCATAAAGGCTTCCTATTAAATGTAAAGACCGACATGTAGCATAATAATTGTACCAAAGGACTGTTCAGCGTGTATGCACCCAGCAGCAGCTCCCCGCAATCATTGCATGCCATGAGGCGGGTACCTCACATTGGTCCCTGGGTGGAAACGTGCACCGTATGCATCTATGACCCTTTATGTAACGCAGGATGAATTAGTGGGTTCTTTACTGTAGATCACTATCGGTCATATGGTATTTTGTAGCCTTGTTGCATGTCTCTTTTCAACCTTTCTTACCATGAGATCCACACCTTGCCCTGAGAATGGTCACAAGCCATATTCTAAAAGCCCCTTGTGTGCCCCTTTTGAATTGTATTATTCCCCAAATACCCCCTTGTGAATTAATAATGCCACATCTTATATAAAGTTATCGGGCCAAACGTGCCCCCTTATAAATTAATAATGCTTCATGTGCCCCCTTATAAATTAATAATGCTTCATGTGCCCCCTTATAAATTAATAATGCTTCATGTGCCCCCTTATAAATTAATAATGCTTCATGTGCCCCCTTATAAATTGGGAAAGGGGTTAAACCCTGAGAAAAGTGTTCCTTGGTTAATATATCTCAAAGATGGTCTGTACTTGGAAACCAAGAAATACGCCCAGCAGATCGGGTTGTGCTAGTTAGAGGCACAACACTGATGCCCGAGTAGCGTGTGTATATGTATATGTATGTGTGTGTATATATATATAGATAGATAGATATAGATACAGTTTGGACACACCTTCTCATTTAAAGATTTTTCTGTATTTTCATGACTATGAAAATTGTACATTCACACTGAAGGCATGAAAACTATGAATTAACACATGTGGAATTATATACTTAACAAAAAAGTGTGAAACAACTGAAAATATGTCTTATATTCTAGGTTCTTCAAAGTAGCCACCGTTTGCTTTGATGACTGCTTTGCACACTCTTGGCATTCTCTTGATGAGCTTCAAGAGGTAGTCACCGGAAATGGTTTTCACTTCACAGGTGTGCCCTGTCAGGTTTAATAAGTGTGATTTCTTGCCTTATAAATGGGGTTGGGACCATCAATTGTGTTGTGCAGAAGTCTGGTGGATACACAGCTGATAGTTCTTCTGAATAGACTGTTAGAATTTGTATTATGGCAAGAAAAAAACAGCTAAGTAAAGAAAAACGAGTGGCCATCATTACTTTAAGAAATTAAGGTCAGTCAGTCCCAAAAATTGGGCAAACTTTGAAAGTGTCCCCAAGTGCAGTAGCAAAAACCATCAAGCGCTACAAAGAAACTGGCTCACATGAGGACCGCCCCAGGAAAGGAAGACCAAGAGTCACCTCTGCTTCTGAGGATAAGTTTATCAGAGTCACCAGCCTCAGAAATCGCAGGTTAACAGCAGCTCAGATTAGAGATCAGGTCAATGCCACACAGAGTTCTAGGAGCAGACGCATCTCTTCAACAACTGTTAAGAGGAGACTTTGTGCAGCAGGCCTTCATGGTAAAATAGCTGCTAGGAAACCACTGCTAAGGACAGGCAACAAGCAGAAGAGACTTGTTTGGGCTAAAGAACACAAGGAATGGACATTAGACCTGTGGAAATCTGTGCTTTGGTCTGATGAGTTCAAATTTGAGATCTTTGGTTCCAACCACCGTGTCTTTATGCGACGCAGAGAAGGTGAACGGATGGACTCTACATGCCTGGTTCCCACCGTGAAGCATGGAGGAGGAGGTGTGATGGTGTGGGGGTGCTTTGCTGGTGACACTGTTGGGGATTTATTCAAAACTGAAGGCATTCTGAACTAGCATGGCTACCACAGCATCTTGCAGCGGCATGCTATTCCATCCGGTTTGCGTTTTAGTTGGACCATCTTTTATTTTTCAACAGGACAATGTCCCCAAACACACCTCCAGGCTGTGTAAGGGCTATTTGACCAAGAGGGAGAGTGATGGGGTGCTACGCCAGATGACCTGACCTCCACAGTGACCAGACCTGAACCCAATCGAGATGGTTTGGGGTGAGCTGGACCGCAGAGTGAAGGCAAAAGGGCCAACAAGTGCTAAGCATCTCTGGGAACGCCTTCAAGATTGTTGGAAGACCATTTCCGGTGACTACCTCTTGAAGCTCCTCAAGAGAATGCCAAGAGTGTGCAAAGCAGTCATCAAAGCAAAAGGTGGCTACTTTGAAGAACCTAGAATATAAGACATATTTTCAGTTGTTTCACACTTTTTTGTTTAAGTATATAATTCCACATGTGTTAATTCATAGTTTTGATGCCTTCAGTGTGAATGTACAATTTTCATAGTCATGAAAATACAGATAAATCTTTAAATGAGAAGATGTGTCCAAACTTTTGGTCTGTACTGTATATATACACACACACACACACACACACACACACACACACACACACACACACACACACACACACACACACACACACACACATATACATATATATATATATATATATATATATATATATATATATATATATATATATATATATATCACAAATAATAGAATGTAGTAAGGCTGCATTTTCCCCATTACGAAGTAATAATGCTGGATGTGCCCTGGAGTATCAGCACTCAGGGGGGCATTATTACTTTAAGGTGCCATATGTGCCACCTTAAAGTAATAATGCCCCCCTTAGTGCACCATAACAAGTAATCATGCCCACTAAGTACCCCCTCCTCCAGAAATTGCAATGCCCCTTTAGACACCTATACAGAGTAGCATTTGCCTGCGCAGACAGCTGCCAGTCCTACATCATGCTTTAGGGAATTAATTGTGTGACCCTCAGCAGGCTTGTCTCTGCACTACCTACAGGGGGGAAAAAGCACGGAAATTTGTGTTGACCAATTTAACCTGCTAAACCACAGGTCATCTGCTAAATTATTGCTAAATGGGTCATCTGAAATTAGTAAAAAAGGATCTTTTGGGGCTTAGTGGGGCTAAAACTGCAGCACCAGACACCGTCCATAGATGAGGATCGCCCTAGTTACTAGTACTGGGGAAAATAGTTATTTTTTGGGGATTGCAGATAACTCCTTTAAGGTTAATACTTTAGGCCAACTCCAGGTGCATTGCCACGCCCCCATTGCACTCCCAGGCTAATTTGCATGTGGCTTCAAAGCTTGATTTCTCAGCACTGATATTTGGATTCACTTAAAGACGGGTATAGTTTTTTATTGGTTTGTTACTGCCATACTACTAGATTCAATAGTAATATCTTCCTGACCCTTTCCTTTTAAGTTAAATTACAGTCATTGACATAAAATCAGAAAGTTATATGAAGGTGGAAAAAAATCTGCATATATATTTTAGTTTTTGTGAAACCCAATCGCTCTTTCATGGTATTGCATTTGGACCCATTGGGCAGGACTGCAATATCAGACCCACACTCCTTTTTTGTAGTTTTTCAGGTCACCATCTTCACCGATATGTTCTATACTCAAGTGTTGAAGAATTTTTCAAAATCCAAGCCTCGGTGCTGGGGACCATTATCCACTTTTTACCTTCAGGTTCTGGGTCTGTGAACCCTCTCCTCATTATAGTGAATAATCCAGAGTCCCCTCCATCCCATACTGAAGTCACCTATGCATACAGTGTATCTGAAGGACACTCGAAAGCTAAGCTGGATACAGGCATGAGATAGTCAAAGGTAAAAACATGTTGGCCGACAGCTGTTTCTCCTGACTCCACCTCTAAGGTGCACACTTGCCGGATCAAAAATGTCTTTATTTTTAAATTGTCAGAAGGAAATCGGGGTCAACATGCCAATCCTGAGGATAGGCCAAAACTTATTCTATACTGGAAGCTTCAAACTTTTGTTTGAACTCCCTTTGATTTTGAGTATGGGCCTCTGCAGAGCTCCTTCTGAGTGTAGCTCATGGAGCATGTGCACCTCTGCTCCGTTCAGCCTCTATTCGACGGCTAGCTCTCCGCTTTTTCTGGTAATCCCATAGAGAATGAATGGAGTCGAGGTCCACATGCTCAAACTCCGCTCATTCAGACAAGTCTCAATGTCTGAGTAGGTGAGGATCCTACAATGATGAAAAAAAACATCTTCTATAGCATGGAGATAACTTGTATCCTTTAACACAGGGTTCCCCAACTCCAGTCCTCAAGGCCCACCAACAGGTCATGTTTTCAGGATTTCCTTAGTATTGCACAGGTGATAATTGCATCACCTGGATAGTCAATAATTCCATCACCTGTGCAATACTAAGGAAATCCTGAAAACATGACCTGTTGGTGGGCCTTGAGGACTGGAGTTGGGGAACCCTGCTTTAACACATACTGCAGCAGTTTTATCCTCCCCCCACCCAAAAAAAAATTAAAATGAATTTGTATCAGAGAAATTCTGTTCTTGTTTATAATAATAACCGGTAGTCCCAAATGTAGCGTCCATTGTTTGTGAAATTCTCGAATGTCCTTAATTATCCAGTAGGGACCACTCTACAATTGGAAAAAGTGGATCATAAAAAATTTTAATGGACGCAATTTAATTTTTTTTTTTTAAAGAGGTTGTCCACTACTTTTACACTGATGGCCTATCCTTAGAATAGGTCATCAATATCTGATCGCCTGGGGTCCGACACCTGGCACCCCCGCCGATAAGCTGTTATCGGTGTCACCGCCGGCTGGAAATTCTCACTTGCGGAGCTGGCCTTCTACTTCTAGTGGCCGCCGCAGGGTACTACACATCTGCCTCCTATTCAAATCAATAGGAGGCTTATGTACAGTACCATGCAGCAGCCACTACAAGTAGACGGCTAGCTCCGCAAGTGAGTACCGGCGGCCACCGACACCAATAACAACTGATCGTCGGGTGTGCCGTTTGTCAGACCTCAGCCGATCAGACATTGATGACCCATCCTAAGGATACGCCTTCAGTGTAAAAGTAGTGGACCACCTCTTTATGTATGGAAAGAAATTTTTTCCTACTAATGTGTTTAAATTATTTAAATGCAGAAATGTGTTTCTGCTCTTATTTAATTAAAGCCCCGCGCTGTTCCACTTTATGGTTTTATGCCGCCATTGGTAGAAAGTACATCTAAAACCATCAGTCCTGGGAGATGCCACGCATGTTTTTATACCTTTTTTTGGGCAGACAATGTAGAACCACTCGGCGGTGATCAGATTCTTCCAGGGTTTTACATGACCTGACTAAATGTATAAATGCTAAGCACAGCTGTGTCTTGAGATGAACCCGACCCCTGCACGTTCCTACAGGACGAGGCTATTGTGTTGACCACAGCAATATTGCGCATCAATTCCCTAGATGTCATTGAGTATTAGGTTGCTAGAGAAGTGGTAATTTTACAGAATTTCAATTAACGGGATCTACCAGGAGATCGGGCCACCGTTCAGAGGGTACAAGAACAAACTTATTAAAGGGGATCGTATACAAAGACACAGCTTATTACATTTTCCAGCATATATTCTGTTTCAGTTCCTCATGGTTTTCAGATCTTGCTGTCATTTAAGAGGATGTCCCATAAATAGCCAATATATTACCTTTCCACATGTCTGACTTCTAGGATCCCACTTATCCCAACATGGATCCCTGTGTGAATGTAGCGGTAGGGAGCATGTGTGATCACTGCTCCATTCATCCTCTATAGTCCTGGCGTTTGCACGTGCTCACTACCGCTACATTATCGCAGGGATATTCTCTCCCCTGTGCTTGGGATTGGTGACAGTCTCAGCAGTTGGACTCTCAGTAATCATACATTTATCTGTCCTGTGAATACTCCTTTTAACAGGTATTTTCATCATTTACTTTGTGGATAAAGTTATGTCCATTTAATTTTACAAAAAATAAAAAATAAAAACTTCTCCTAACAAAGTGTGAACAGGTGTATATACATATCAAAAAGTGCAGCTGCCATTGTATACCTGAAGATGTATGCAAACATTGAATATCTGAAATAGAAACTGCATTACTGCTATAGAATATGCTTGTAAAATTGATGTGCTTGGTGCACAAATAGGTCAATTCGTGTGTGCCCACCAGCCATTACAAGGTGACTTTCTTTGATGAGACCCAAACCTTTTCTTTGGTCTATTTCACATATTCAGTGCTTGCGTTTCTCGGTGGACACAGTTTGCCGACACGCTTTTTGGTATGTGTAATCGTGTAATGGACACACAGATGCAACAGATTATGGTTATGAAAACCTATATAATAACTAGGACTAATAGCCAAAATGTATATTAAAAGTATATTTTATTGGTACGAAGGCCGTCAGGATTCTCTGGTATTGTCGGTGAGAGTGGGTGCTCACCTTATCACAAGGATGCAATTTGTAAACTTCCGGTCACAGTCCAACAAGACGTGAACGGCTTCTTTCAGGACAAATTAATTGAGAGAAGCTGAGCATGTCTAGTTTGCACGTGACTGCAGGTATGCAATGCAAATTACATACTTGTGGTCATGTGTTCGCCCTCTTTCACTGGCAATACCAGTGAATCCTGACTGCATGTGTACTGCGCACTGTCCGTGACTGCAGACTTCTGAATCCTGTAAGAGCGGACAACTCCTTTTAACAATGTTTGTCCTACTGGAGAGGGGAGAGACTCCTGCTGCAGTTAGTAACCTGCTAATATCGGTGGGCTCAGCAGACAGTCTACTATGTACAGGGGCCCTCCTGACTTTCTTATGACATATGAGGGGATAAGGATCCGGCATGTCCAAATTCGGACTGCCGATCCTTTTGTTCTCCGTGAGATAGACCGCCGCCAGAATGGGAAGGCATCTATTTATTGAATGTGGCCCCTAAGCATAGGACAATGAGGAGGAGAAGAAGGGGATATATTTAGGGGAATGTTTTTATTTTTCAGTTATAACTAATGAGACAAAATATCATCATAGGGGAGAAGGGGTGAGGGTGATGTGTTGGGATTTTTTTGTGTGTGTTTTCGATGTTTAGTGTTCTTTGATGTTGATAAATCATTTAGAAATCACATGATCAAAAACCATTAGTAAAGGACCGTGAGGGGATCCCTAAATTATATGGGTGTACAGAAAGATATATAGGCTACAAAGTAGATCTGAAATTTAGCCAATGGTTTTTACCTTCTAAAGGGAATCTGTCATCAGATTTGTGCTACCTAAGCTGAGAGCAAATTGTAGATACAGAGACCCTGATTCCAGCGATGTCGCTTACTGGGCTGCTTGCTGTAGTTTTGATAATCTCCTGATGATAAAACAGTGAATTTATCACTAGAAGACTAGTAAACCTGCTACCATGTAGTCCTCTGTATTAATGAGCTCTGTGTAACCCTGCCCTCACCACTGATTGGCAGCTTTCTGCCTATGCACAGTGTATACAAAGCAACCAATCAGTGGTCTGGGTGGGGTTATGCACAGCTCAGCATTCAGAGACCTGGTAGATGTGCAGATGGAAAATACTGCTTTTTAACAAACCTGCATTGATACATTGGTTGAATGAGGGTCTCTTTCCCCTACATCATGCTGCTCTCAGAGAGGGCACCAAAACCCTGGTGACAGATTCTTTTTAAAATGATCTTTACAGATGCTAGCCAAATCCTTCTAGTAATTATGATGGGAGTTTGGTGTTTTTGACCACATGAATAGCTGTGCTTTATATCTGAATTGTGCTAAATTCTCAATGAACATCATTATTTTCTCCTGCAAACCCCTTTCTCCAAGTGCCATTGCCATTTCTTGTAGGTAAATTCTAAGACCAGATTAGGGTTTCATTCATCATATGTTTTTAAAAATCACATAAAACCTTAAATTCTGCTGCTTTGTTTTACAGTTTAAAGGATTTGATCCAAATCATCTTTGTGTCGCCACGTTATTGTTTGAAGGTGATCGCGAGAAGGTCCTGCAGCACGAGAAACAAGTGTATGACATCGCTGCAAAGTTTGGGTGTGTACCCAGGGCTGCTTTGATTCCTCATTTATGTACCTCTAGCTTTTTGAATGTGTTTTTTTTCCTCTTTTACAGTAAAAGAAAAGACACCACAATAGATAAGCTGCTGTAAAACACAACTCTATTGTAATTTTATGTATGTTTTTGACAAACTTAAAGGGGTCACCCCACTGGCTCACACCTCTTAATCCAACATTTACACTGGCATATCTTAGGCTGCGTGCCCACTATGCGTTTTTCAAGCGTTTTTGCCGCGGAATTTCCGCAGTGAAAACGCTTAAAAAACACTTGGTAATATGTGCCCCATGGTCCCCAATGATAATTTGCATGTGCTGTGCACATGCTGCGGAAATTTCCTTTGCGGATTATCATTGCGGAAAACTCTGCAGCAGGTCCATTAATTTTGCGGACATGCAGCGTAATTGCTGCCATAGACTTGCATTGAATCGCTTAATATCCGCATGACATGACTACATGTGCACATGCAGATATTAAGCGATTCAATGTGTGAATGGTACCCAGGTCTGGAGAAGAGGAGACTCTCCTCCAGACCCGGGTACCATAGTACCTGTTAAAAAAGAATTTAAAATAAAAAATATGCATTATACTCCCCTTCTGATGGCCTGCGGTCTCCTGTATGATGCGTCCTGTGACCTGTCACATGACTAAATGACGTCATGGAAGGTCCTTTTACACCACCGTGAGCCGTACAAGAGACCGGACGCACCGGAGAGAAGACCGCGGGCCATCAGAAGGTGAGTATAATGTTTTTTTTTACCATTTTTATTCTTTTTTTTTTTTAACTATTAACTTGGTCACACTATATAAATCCATGCCGGTTGCATGGATTTATATAGTGTGACCAAGTTGTCAAGCACTTTCCAAGTGATACTAAAATCGCTTGGAAATCGCTTGTCAACCCAAATGCGGAAATCCATGTGAAGAATGCTTCACTTCCGCTTGTCCCTGGCAGGAAAACGCATGTACAATCCGCACGTACAATCCGCATGCGTTTTTCCTGGCAGGGAGATGCAGAAAAAATCGTGGGCACATAGCCTTACTCTGGCGGAACCTTTATCAAGATTGACCTATAAAACAGCAGTCCTGATGAATCTATGCCCATGTTTGCAATGCATTAGAGCATACATGTCAAACTCTGGCCTGTGGGCCAAATCTGGCCCGCAGGGTGGTTATATTTGACCCGTGACACCAGAACAGCCACCCCTCTATAGAGGACTACTTGGTGCCATTATACTGTATGGAGGGCTATGTGGGGCTCATTATTCTGTATGAAGGACTGTGTGGGGCCCATTATACTGTATGGAGGACTATGTAAGGCCCATTATTCTGTATGGAGGACTATATGGGGCCATTATACTGTATGGAGGACTATGTGGGGCCATTATACTGTATGGAGGGCTATGTGGGGCTCATTATACTGTATGGAGGACTATGTGGGGGCTATTATTCTGTATGGAGGACTATGTGGGGCCATTATTCTGTATGGAGGACTATGTGGGGCCCATTATTCTGTATGGAGGACTATGTGGGGTCCATTATACTGTATGGAGGACTATGTAAGGCCCATTATTCTGTATGGAGGACTATGTGGGGCCCATTATACTGTATGGAGGACTATGTGGGGCTCATTATACTGTATGGAGGACTATGTGGGGGCTATTATTCTGTATGGAGGACTATGTGGGGCCATTATTCTGTATGGAGGACTATGTGGGGCCCATTATTCTGTATGGAGGACTATGTGGGGTCCATTATTCTGTATGAAGGACTATGTGGGGCTCATTATACTGTATGGAGGACTATGTGGGGCTCATTATACTGTATGGAGGACTATGTTGGGCCCATTATACTGTATGGAGGACTATGTGGGGCCATTATTCTGTATGGAGGACTATGTGGGGCCATTATTCTGTATGGAGGACTATGTGGGGCCATTATTCTGTATGGAACACTATGTGGGGCCCATTATACTGTGTGGAGGACTATGTGGGGCCTATTATACTGTATTGAGGACTATGTGGGGCCCATTATACTGTATACTAGTTGGCCCCTTGACTTTGTCCAAGTTTTTAGTTTTGGCCCTCTGTGTGTTTGAGTTTGACATCCCTGCATTAGATAGATACTATTATTATATTTGCTTCCACTTTTAAAGTTGAACAGTTATAATAAAATGTTCTTGCTAATTATACCCAGTGTTATAGCTAAAGAAGCACTCCTCCTCCTCCTCCCATCAAAGTTTTATCCTCTTATTATATTGCAGTCATCATATTATATAGCACTGTGCACTTACAATTGTTCATTTTACCTTTCTACCCAGCTAAGGCTATGCTCACACATTGCGTTTTTGCTGTGTTTTTTTTCTGCAGGCAAAACTTCTTCCTTGGCGGTAAAGAAGCTGCTTGCAAAAAGCAGGTTTTGTTGTGTTTTTTTGGTTGCATTTTTTTTTATTCTGTTTTTTGGGTGCTTTTATGTCAGCTACATTTGTTTCTTGTGCATGCTGATAGTTTAGTGCCTCAAAAATAAACATAATGCAACTTCCTGAATCTTCCGCACCAAAAATGCTGCAAAACCTAATACCTGCGTTTTTTGCTGCGTTTTCGCACTTACTCGTTTCTTTCTATTGGTGAAAAAACACTGAAAGAAGTGACATGCTGCAGTTGGCAAAAACGCAGCAGTTTTCCAAATCTGTCAGGAAAAAAAAAGCAATGTGTGCATGAGATTTCTGAAATCTCATAGCTTTTGCTTGTAATGCAGGTTAAATTTGCATGAAAACACAGCAAAAACGCAATGTGTGAACATAGCCTAATTCTTCTCTTTCACATTTGGTCTATGACATCACGTGATTAAAAACGGACTAGCTGAATCCTTTTAAGCTCTATATAGAAACGGAAAGTCTCTTTTTCCCTGCATGAGTCATGAGTCACTGCAAAAGTCCCTGGCAGCTGACCGTGTAAATCGGCAGCACTTCCTCACCAGTGCATCTATCCACATTAGCTGCTGCAGAACCTCTAAAAGTGTCCAGAATCTATCACCAAGAAACTCCCTCATTCTTTCCTAAAAGGACCTCGGCGTCCGAGTTAGGTATTGTTGTTTTGCCTGTTGTTCACACCACATGCTGGGACGAGCTCGTGACATCGCGACTCTGACAGATGCCAGTGGCATCCGTAAGCCAAAAACTTTAGTTTAAGGTATAAGTTTTCACTGCATTGCGCAGGGTGGAAAAACGACTATTTTTTTTTGCGGTACAGTATAAGCTATGCTGGTGAAATAGACGTGTTTGTTTTTAAGTATATTTTTTTGGCCTCCATCTGGCAATACATACTCTGACGGGGAAGGCCGAAACACTTCTAAAGGCCAATTGTACCAGGTTGAAGGCTGCACTTCAGGACTGGGAGCAGCTACTGTCGGTAGTGATAATGATAGAGATAATGAATGGGAGCGCTTTATATCTATATGGAGGGCAGTATGGTGGCTCAGTGGTTAGCACTGCAGCCTTGCTGCTCTGGAGTCCTGGGTTCAAATCCCACCATCTGTGAGGAGTTTGTATGTTCTCCCTGTGTTTGTGTGGGTTTCCTCCGGGTTCTCCGGTTTCCTCCCACACTCCAAAGACATACTGATTGGGAATGTAGATTGTGAACCCCAATGGGGACCGTGCCGATAATGTCTGTAGAGCGCTGCAGAAGTAATGGCGCTATATAAGTAAGTAAAAGAAAAAAATAAATATGGGTCAGTCAGACTTCAAAACGTAGTGTAGACAACAAATGAAATTAAACCCCACATGGCTTATACCTATGGTTTGGAAGGCTATTAATGTCAAAAAGGGCATTTAAAATGGATCTTTTAAAACTACAAAGAACCTAACATAATCTGTAAAAGAGGAATCAAATCGGCTAAAATTGAAAATGAATGGCATGCAGCGAAGGGAAGACAAATCCCAAGAAATTCCTTAAAGGGAATCTGTTATGTCCTGTCTACTATGTACTGTACTTTATACTCATGATATTAGCGCCAATTTTAATGAAAAAAGCGTGTTAGTGATGCACATTGCATCACTAACAACGCAATGGGGACAGTTTACATAGTAGACAGGACATGACAGGTTCCCTTTAAATCTATAAATGCAAAAAAAAAAATCTCCTAAATAATGGTAATGGGGGTTGGTCACTAGGAGAAAGAAAAGGCAGAATTACCAGTAACATTATAAGTGACAGCTAGCACGGTTTTACTAAGGACAGAAGTTGTTAAACTAACCTGATTTAGTTTTTATGAAGATGTGAGTGGGGACCTGACACAATAGTAAGGCTATGTTCACACATGTTGGGATTTTCAAAGTTTTTTGCTGCAGATTTTTATGCAAATTTTCAGCTGCTTTTTGCAGTACCAGCAAAGTCTATGAGAAACCAGAATTCTCTGTTCACACATCATGTTTTTTTTGTTGTTGGGTTTTTGGAAAATAGAGCATGTCACTTATTTCAGCTTATTTTCACCCATAGGAAGTCATGGGTGGTGAAAAAACGCACCAAAATTTGCATCAGTGTTTTTTCAGTGTTTTTGATGTTTTTTCACAGAACTTTTATGTGCATGCATAAATAGAGACAGAAGGACAGTGAAAAAAATGCTCAAAAAATGCAGCAAAACCTGCATTTTTGACGCAGCTGATTTCCTGCCAGAGATTGCTGCAGATTTGTGACGCTGAAAAACCCAACATGTGTGAACATAGTCTAACTTTGGATATTGTGTTTTTGGACTTTGCGAAGGCGTTTGACACTGTCCAACATTAACCCATGATGGGTAAATTGGGGTCTGTAGGATAAGAAAGTAAAGTAATAATTGGAATTGGATCGGAAACTGTCACAAATATCGCACCCATAGAGATGTGGTGAATGAGTCTCTGGTTATAAGAGGTGACCCCAGGGTTCAGTGTGGGGTCCACACTTATTTATCAATGTTTTAGAAGACAGGATTAACGTGATTTTTTTATTTTTGCAGATGACACCAATCTATGTAGTATAGCACAGTCTATGGAGGATGTTCATAAGTTAAAGGCTAAGATAAGTTGCACAAAATGAGTGTTTGGGCTGATGAGGTTCAATGCGGAGAACTGTAAGGTTATGCACCTGGGCACTAATAAACTGCAGGCATCATATGCTCTAGGGCAGGGATGTCCAACTCCAATACAGAGGACCAAAATAAAAAACTTGGACATAGTCGTGGGCCAACCTTGATATCTAACAAAAAAATGTCTACAATTGAGGATGTTTTTTTCTTATCAAATATCACGATGAACCTTTTCATATGGAAACAAGCTTAAAGGGTTTGTCCCATGTACAAAGTACATTTTAATTAATAGATCTTAGGAAAAAATTAAACACATCACAAATGTGGCATACTGGAATAATATAATATGTTATGTAAGAGCAGTAAAAAGCATATGGCCTAATGCCTAACTGAAATATGTAATGGCAAAGGATAAAAAAAACTTGAATTAATAAATAATACAGATAATAAAGTATGATGCTAACAAAAGTGCCCCCCAAACACCGTATGATACCCCCACAGTGAATTCCTCCACAGTACCCTCCACATGCACAGTATGATGACCCTACTGTACCCCCCCCCCAGCAAAGTATGGTGGCCTCAACACAGTATCATACCCCAAATGTGATCCCCACTCTGTATAATGGGCCCCACATAGTCCTCTATATAGTACAATGGACCCCACATAGTCCTCCATACAGAATAATGGCCCCACATAGTCCTTCATATAGAATAATGGCCCCACATAGTCCTCCATACAGAATAATGGCCCCACATAGTCCCCCATACAGTATAATGGGCCCCACATAGTCCTTCATATAGAATAATGGCCCCACATAGTCCCCCACACAGTATAATGGCCCCACATAGTCCTTCATATAGAATAATGGCCCCACATAGTCCTCCATACAGGATAATGGCCCCACATAGTCCTCCATACAGAATAATGGCCCCACATAGTCCTTCATATAGAATAATGGCCCCACATAGTCCTCCATACAGAATAATGGCCCTACATAGTCCTCCATACAGAATAATGGCCCCACATAGTCCTTCATATAGAATAATGGCCCCACATAGTCCTCCATACAGAATAATGGCCCCACATAGTCCTTCATACAGCATAATGGGGGAGGGGGTGGTGCTGGCGTCATGGGCCAACATTAATCACCCTGCGGGTCAGATTTAGCCCGCAGGTCTGAGTTTGATATGTGTGCTCCTGGGGGAGTAAACTAGGCAAGTCTCTTGTAGGGAAGGATCTGGGTGTAGATCATATACTAAATACCAGCATGCAATGTCAATCAGCGGCTTCTAAGGCCCGAAGTATATTGTGATGTATTAAAAGGGACATGGACCCGCAGAAGAGGGACGTAATACTACCATTTTACAAAACGTTAGTGCAACCTCATCTGGAATATGCTTTTCAGTTCTGGGCACTGGTTCATGGAAAGGAGCTATAAAAAGTGCAAAGTACGAGCCACAAAACTGATCAAGGCCATAGATGATTTTAATTATGAGGAAAGATTCAAAGAATTTGCTCTTGAGAAGAGACGTCTAATGGTGGAGGGGGGACAAGATTAACTTGGACATAAATGGCCCGTACAAAAACTGTCAAAAGTTGTCTCATGTAAAACACCCTCAGAAGACATGTAGGCACTTATTTTACCTGGAGAAAGAAAGGTCCAATCTCGAGAGGAGACGAGCCATCTTCACCGTAAGAACTGTTAATCTGTGGAATCATCCACCTCGAGCAATTTTTTTCAAAAATGGTTAAGAGCCTTTTTTTCTTTACGTTTTATTATTCTTAAAAAAATAAATAAAAAAAAACTTGTATAAATGTTTAAAACCGTTCTCTGAATGTTTGATCCAATGGATCAACAATATGAATCAAAAGGAAAATATTACTTCTTCTGGGGTGGACTGGGTCACACATTGCGGTCGTTCGTCTGCCCCTTCCCAGCCCTCAGGTTGAACTATGATTTTCCAACCATATTAGCTGTGTATAACGTAGCTGCTGAAGAATCTCCTTTTTTTAAAGATTTTTTTTTATTTTTGGATTCTGCTTTCTTGGTCTTACACATAACATAAGACCATATATCCATATACTGAATGCAGGGATTGAATAGGCGTAAAGCAGGTATGTGTAGTAAACTCTTCTAATTTGGTGAAGAAGCTACCTACCAAGTATATAGTTACATGTAAAAAGATTTATGTACAGCGGAAACGGCATCAATCACCCGACTGTATTTCTTGCACAATCACCCGACGGTATTTCTCGCACAGTGCATTACCAAACTGAACTCCAGTAGCAAAGGAGAATGTGCCTTCAATAATGTATATAGGACTCCTATGGAGCCTTGTAATGACCTGCGTGTCGGAAGCAGCGGTACAGTTTGTATTAAGTGCTTTAAATCTGAGAATATGCATATTGCATGCTATTAAGCATTTTGACGCTCAGGGCATGATTTCTAGCCCATGCTTTGAAAATGTATTAAACGTACGTTCATTTGTCCTGTGTCACATACAGTGTTACAGGGGTGAGCGCTTTCACTCTCTTCTCGCTCTGCTGTATCGGGCTCGTGACACCATTGCTTCATTAATCAACACCATGAGATCAGAGGTAAAAGCATTCAGGGGAGACATTGCTTTGGGGCAAATTATTTCATTGGTCTGCTGTGACCTCCTGGTCTCCTCTGCCTGTGCGAGGATCTCTCCCAATATCATAAATATAGCTCCCCTTCCCCGCGGAGAGTACAGCTGAGGCTGGCAATGAGCGCTCGCTGCAACGCCTAATGAATATTAATTGTCAGGAGCGATGGTACAGTCCCCAATCAACAAGGTTACTGGGATTATGGATATGGAGGGAATATATATATATTTTTCCTGACATTTCTGCTTATATACCAATTTTATTTTTTCTTTTTGAGTACACACTGCATTTTATATGTAAAATATAATGATAATTGCATAATAATAATAATGCATAGTATTGTTGATAGTATTTTAGGATTTGGTTCTTTTCTTGCGCCAAAATATTCTGCTGCGCAGATAGTGATTTTTTACATATTTATATCAGGCCATGTCTCCAGTGGGACTTACACACAATTTACCTATTTAGAATGGGTGCTCACTATATACAGTACAGACCAAAAGTTTGGACACACCTTCTCATTTAAAGATATTTCTGTATTTTCATGACTTTGAAAATTGTACATTCACACTGAAGGCATCAAAACTATGAATTAACACATGTGGAATTATATACTTAACAAAAAAGTGTGAAACAACTGAAAATATGTCTTATATTCTATGTTCTTCAAAGTAGCCACCTTTTGCTTTGGTGACTGCTTTGCACACTCTTGGCATTCTCTTGATGAGCTTCAAGAGGTAGTCACCGGAAATGGTCTTCCAACAATCTTGAAGGAGTTCCCAGAGATGCTTAGCACTTGTTGGCCCTTTTGTCTTCACTCTGCTTTCCAGCTCACCCCAAACCATCTCGATTGGGTTCAGGTCTGGTGACTGTGGAGGTCAGGTCATCTGGCGTAGCACCCCATCACTCTCCTTCTTGGTCAAATAGCCCTTACACAGCCTGGAGGTGTGTTTGGGGTCATTGTCCTGTTGAAAAATAAATCATGGTCCAACTAAACGCAAACCGGATGGAATAGCATGCCGCTGCAAGATGCTGTGGTAGCCATGCTGGTTCAGTATGCCTTTAATTTTGAATAAATCCCCAACAGTGTCACCAGCAAAGCACCCCCACACCATCATACCTCCTCCTCCATGCTTCACGGTGGGAACCAGGTATGTAGAGTCCATCCATTCACCTTTTCTGCGTCGCACAAAGACACGGTGGTTGGAACCAAAGATCTCAAATTTGGACTCATCAGTACAATGCACAGATTTCCACTGGTCTAATGTCCATTCCTTGTGTTCTTTAGCCCAAACAAGTCTCTTCTGCTTGTTGCCTGCCCTTAGCAGTGGTTTCCTAGCAGCTATTTTACCATGAAGGCCTGCTGCACAAAGCCTCCTCTTAACAGTTGTTGTAGAGATGTGTCTGCTGCTAGAACTCTGTGTGGCATTGACCTGGTCTCTAATCTGAGCTGCTGTTAACCTGCGATTTCTGAGGCTGGTGACTCGGATAAACTTATCCTCAGAAGCAGAGGTGACTCTTGGTCTTCCTTTCCTGGGGCGGTCCTCATGTGAGCCAGTTTCTTTGTAGCGCTTGATGGTTTTTGCAACTGCACTTGGGGACACTTTCAAAGTTTGCCCAATTTTTTGGACTGACTGACCTTCATTTCATAAAGTAATGATGGCCACTCGTTTTTCTTTACTTAGCTGCTTTTTTCTTGCTATAATACAAATTCTAACAGTCTATTCAGTAGGACTATCAGCTGTGTATCCACCAGACTTCTGCACAACACAACTGATGGTCCCAACCCCATTTATAAGGCAAGAAATCCCACTTATTAAACCTGACAGGGCACACCTGTGAAGTGAAAACCATTTCCGGTGACTACCTCTTGAAGCTCATCAAGAGAATGCCAAGAGTGTGCAAAGCAGTCATCAAAGCAATATAATATGTTCTGCAACTAATAGATGTTGTGACCCAACAAAATGGATTAATCCCTCTCGTTTTGAGTCTGCGTGTAAACTTGGAGAGTTCTTAGTTTCCGAGGTTTTCCTGTCTTCAAATCCTACTAGAAGGTTCCTACAAAGACGGCCAGCGTGTGTGCGCGTTGGATAGGAACATTAGATTGCAAGCTCCACAAATGAGCATGGACTAATGAGTGAATTCAATCTGTCACAGTGAAGGTAAATTAAGATGATGTTGTAGCCACATAATCACCATTAAATATTATGTATAACATATATGTGTACACAGTATAATGGCGTAAAAAAACAATCTAATAAACCATGTACAAACATGAGATAAATAGCTGAGGTAAGCCAGGGCCTGGTTATGTTAATATGATGTGCATTTGTGTACTGTATTGTTCGGACCGTCTCTTGTGTACTCAGCCTCTCTATAAAGCAATGATTTTATAGTGTTGTCTGCCACTTTCAGGTGTAACTAAATGTTTTTTTCAGTGTGTTTTTTGTATATCTAAATGTGTAGGTGTCATGTATGTGTCGTCCTATAGCTATTTATCACCTTTATGGATGCAGTGTTTTTCGGTTTAGTGGTCAGTCTTGTATATTGATTGATATATATTTTTTTCTAACGACAGAGGAAAGTTAATATTTAATTTTTTTTTTTGTCCGCTCCAGCTTAGAGTCCTATGTTTTAGAAAGGAAACGGAGTAATCAAGAAGATTTGATAAATAGTCAATAGCCCACCCCCTGTCACTAATTGTTTTGTGCTGCTACAAAGGGACAGAAAACATTTCACTCTGGTAACAGGCTGAGTAATGACGGGGAGTTTTCTGTCCGTCTTCCTTGATGGATTACATGGCTGATCGATGGAAAGCACAGCAAATAAAATGGCATTTGCTCGGCCTGCCTTTTCTTACCCCCACCACCACCCCCCAATTTTCCCATTGAGTGTCCGAATTTGTCACTCCATCTCGGCCCTGATGGTGTTTCGGCCTGAGCCCATTTTTAATTTTACTTTTCGTACATTGGCCCATCATTAGTAAATGAGGAAGAAGAAGGGAGTTGATGGATCTGTGTTCAGTGACACCGATCCGCAGTTCTTCCCATCCTTCATGTGTAGCCACTTGTACATCATGAAATCATTTTGTGTCACAAAGGGTGAAAGACTGCACGGCAGGAAGGCAATTATACATGAGATCAATCACGGAGAGGCCACACTCATTTCCAGTCTAATTAAGATAATTATCTGTGTTTTTTTTAATACATATATATTTATTTCACATGGTCACTTTGCATTCTTGATCAACTATGTCCCCGGCTTGGTTCAGTTATTCAGTTCCAAGTATTCTGGAATATATATATAGACGGCCCTAAGGCCGTTGGAGTATTGTGTAGGTCACTAAATTATAAGAAGGGTCTGTGATAGACAAATAAAAATAACTTTGGTTCTGAAAATGAATTTGTACATTTGATAACAAATATCCCTTAATGTAGATTTAGATATAGACCTGTACTTTCTGGTGTTGGCAAAATCTTACATAATTGTTGTCATGTTAACAGACTGCAAGGTGAGCTTGAAATTCATAAAACATTGGGGCAGATTTACCATTGTGCATACATCTTGACTTTGGAGGTAAATTTGGCACAAGTTATTGCATTTAGTTTGGACCATGTTGTTGCATTAAGTATTTAAACCAATGGAAAGAAAAAATATTGGCACTCAAAAACCTATTATCTCATTCACTTTTTGATGTTGCTCATCAATGAATATATAGAAGGTCCAATAGTATTGTAGAAGGAAATAAATTGTGGCACTCACCCCTACATAAAAATCAGAGACTTTTTTTCCAAATAGATAAAAGTAACAGCAGTGGTAGTAAATGGCATACATCTATGTCACCTATGTATGAACAACAGCTGTTTCGCACCAAGCAAGCGCTTCTTCATGGTCCCAAGTACCACACAGGTAGCAAACCTGTTTCCACATAATAGGTGAGCTACCTGGGTGGTACTTGGGACCAAGAAGAAGCGCCTTCTCTGTGCCAAACTGCTGTTGTCCATACTGTTGATATAGCAGTATGCCGATCACTACTGCTATTCCAACAGTATGGACAACAGCCATTTTGCGCCGAGCAGGCGCTTCTTCTTGGTCCCAAGTACCACCCAGGTAGCTCACCTATTTATGTGGCACTTGGGACAAGGTAGAAGCACCTGCTTGGCGCGAAACGGCAGTTGTCCATACATAGGAGTATCACATTCAGTACCACGCTGTTAATTTTATCTATTTGGAAATAGTCTCAGAATTTTATGCAGGTGTGAGTGCCGCAATTTCTTCTCTTCTATAATACTATTAAGTGTTTTAGGTACTTTTATGCCTCTCGTTTGATGAGAAAGAGAGATTTAGCAAAGAGAACAGGGGCAGACATTTCATTGGTGCAACTGGTGCCTCACAGGGGCCCAAGGGTTAAGGGGGCCCTATTCTACCTCCAAAGCAGGTGCAATGTTGCATTTTTAAGATCTCTTGGGCTGCAAAGTGCCCATATATTGTTCTTGCACAGGGGGGCCTTTTTGGTCTGTGTCCGCCAGCGGAAGGGGGCAAGGCTAGAAATGCACCAGGTTTGCCAATTTGAATTAAATTTAGGATACAGAAATGTTGTGCCAAATATGTCAACTGAGCGGTGGTTAAAGTTAGAACACAAGAGTCTAAAGTTGCTTCAGTTGAACAGTACAGCTTGAGCCACTCTTGTAAATTTGGTGCTTTTTTAGACTGATTGTATTTGTCTCAAGATTGGCGATGTTACTAACTCTATCTAATCTGTTTTATGTTGTCTATGAGGTGATTGTCTTGTAAAGCCAACCCCGGTCCATCACAAGCTGGGAACACATGTTGAGCAAAAAAGATTAGCATTGCCTTGATGTAGTGTCCTATCCGGTCCTCCAGACCAGGGCAGTCTTCACGTCTGCGGCTGGTATTCTGGCAACGTCATGTAAATGCAAGAGGCATCTGACGTGAAATATAGGTTACAAAATACTGCTTTTTTATATCCATTTTTCCCAGATAAAATAAACCTCTTCATGGCAATATAAGCTGTGGAGTATTATAAGTCAGTTAAGTCCTAGGATACTTTGGAATTTATTTGGAAATTGCTTCATAATTTTGGTCATGACCTACTGAAAACTGCATTTATGGCCATAGTGTACACAAGGAAGATTACATTTTCTAAAAAAGAATTTATTAAAAAAGAAAAAAAAGGGTATCTGAAGAAAAAGCAACACTATCACAAAGTAAGAGAAAAAGTAAAGGTGTAGGATAAGGTTTTAAATCATGGCATTATAAGAATCCAACTACATTAGATGGGATGCGTTCACTGGTATCCACAAAGGAGACAGGTACATAAAATGTCATCTGTCCTCATCTGTGATCTAACAGAATAGCAAAAATATAACTTCATGCTAAGCCTCAGCTATCAATAATGTCCATGGGAGCCCAAGCGGTGTTAAGGCCCGCATAAATATTAGTCTATCGGCTGAACCCGTCGATATCGATGGGGCCGTCTAATGTGTATGGGGGCACTGGACGACTGATGGTCAGGGGGGATGTCAATGGCGCATGTTTGATTTTTGACTGCTAATTGTATTGTCTCCCTGACACAAGCCATTGGCCAAGCCGAGCGAGTCCTCCTGTGTATGGGAGAGCCGTTTTTTTTGTAATGGTGTTTTCCACACGTGTTTTTGTCTTTTTTTTTCAACAATATGGAAACCACTAGCGGTTATTGAAGCAAAATCGCTCAAAAAGACGTCCGGCTGTTTTCCAGGTGTCTTTTGAGCTTTCCCGTTGACTTGCATTGTGACGTACCGAGCATCTTTAGAGCGGAGAATGCCAGAAGAATGGTCCGGTCAATCTTGACGTCTTTGGAAACCAAAAGTGGTTAAAAGACGCTCAAAAGCCTGAACATATCAACAAGCCGTTTATACATATAAAAGCATATGTACATTGTTTTGAGCATTTAGTTAGTGCTTTTTCAGGTTGTTTTCAGAGAGGACTTGCCTGAAAAGACAGTCGCGTACACGTACCCCAGGTCTGTTTTCCCCTATAAAATGAACCTTGTCCTGGCCATATAAGCTTTGCAGGGTTACAGCAGAAACTTGACAAATTATCAGGGATTATGATTAAAACGAAAGTCTTCCGAATCCCAGCTAAATATATTGTTACATGGTTTTTATGACCCGGAGTGCTTTAAGTCAGACGTCATTGTTTTAAGCATTGTAAATGTGTTTGTGTGTTTTTTTCCCCATTGAAATCCTATGACTTCAGCATGTAACGATTGTGCATAAATATCCAGTTAATCATTGACCATCTTTACAATTGCAGAGGTCTGGCAGCAGGCGAAGATAATGGGCAGAGAGGTTACATGCTGACATTCGTCATTGCTTACCTTCGGGTAGGTCGCATCTATTTTCCTCCCCTCTTTGTCTGGTCACCAGTGTGAATATTGACATATTCTGACCCTAAGGATTATTGAGAGCTTTATAAAGATCCCTTTAAAATTTGCTACACCGCTTTGTCTTTCTTTTTTTTTTTTTTAATTTCCCAAACAGATGCTGTCATTTTCTTTTCTAGCTTTTTCTTTTTTCCATAGAAATCGAATAAAGGCATATTAGTTCAGGGTATGCAGATGTTGCTGCGATTGATGGGCGAGTGGTCAATTGAGAAGTCAGTGCATTATTTGGTACTTATTCACACTGAGGAACAGATTCCGAGAGATTTAATACTCAATTTATTAATGTCTTATCACCTGGCTCAGTTTCTACAAATAGGAATAACATAACACACGAATATGAAGGCTATGGCTTCTCAGAGGGATGCATGAATGGGAACCTGCCAGTACATTTTTACTTATGGAGAAAGAGGAATGGCTAATAGGCGCTTTTTCTCTAATAAAAATGACACCTTTTTTGTGGAGATCCGATGCCAATCACTTGAAATCTAACGTAGAAAACCTATGCAAATCGGGCTGGAAGTGTTCTGGAGGTGTGTTCTTTGACCCGCCCTCAATGCACATTCAGCCAGATTTGCATATGGCTTTTAAGCTACCGCAGATTTGTTATGACTGGCACATCAGATCTCTACATAAATTAGAGGAAAAGCACCTATATAGCCATACCACTTCTTCCATATGTAAAAACGTATCCCTTTAAAGTTCCCTTTAAAGTCGCCCAGTGCCCTGTGTAATGCTGTGAATCAGTAGTCTGTGCTCCTTCGTTATATTGTAGTTTTCTAAATGTTTTCCTTTTTAAATGGCTAAAAGCACCCTGGCTGTAAGAGCTCACAATATCAATCAGGGGTGCACAATCTGCAGCCATATGCGGCCTGGCTGCTTGTATGTGGTTTTCATACTAAAGAGGAGAGAAGAATTACCTGCTCCCAAGCTACACCCAAGTACTTAAAGGGGATGTTTGCTACTCGGACGTAAGGGGGGAGGGTACTGGGCGGAAACTCACAGCAGTTTGGCAATGACAACCACAGGTGTCTCCTGTGTAGAGATGGCCAGTCAGTGCATCATTACAAAGGTTGTCCACTACTCGGACAACCTCTTCTGAATCCTTGTGTTTCCCCCTCCCACTTACGTTTCCCCCCTCCGGATGTCTTGATTTGTTCGAAGGAGGGGAGAGGTAAACTAGCGCTGCTTGGCTACAGGGATTGCGTAACATAATGTCACGTGATCCCTGGGAGACCAGTGCCCTCACTGCTGGAACATACAGTGAGAAGCACTCCTCCTCCTCCTCCCATCAAAGTTTTTATCCTCTTACTATATTGCAGTCATCATATTATATAGCACCGTGTACTTACAATTGCTCATTTTGCCTTTCTACCCAGTTAATTCTTATCTTTTCCATTAGATATACAACATTGCGTGATTAAAAACTGCCTAGCTGAATCCTTCTAAGCTCTATGTAGAAACAGGCGGTCAATTTTCCCTTTGAGTCAGAAGTCACTGCAAAGGTCCCTGGCAGGTGGGAGGAGGGAACAGCTGGGTCAGTGTTTGACGAGGGGGATGATTTATGCAGGGACAAAAGACTTTCTGTTTCTACATAGAGCAGAGATAAGAGAAGAATTAGCTGGGTAGAAAGGCAAAATGAGCAGTTGAAAGTACACAGTGCTATATAATATGATGACTGCAATATATTAAGAGGATAAAAACTTTGATGGGAGGAGGAGGAGTGCTTCTTTAAGAAAAAGACCGGACGACCACATTTTAAGTTTACTGGAGTAGCCACTTGCAGGTTCAATGGTGCAATAAAGGTAGTTCTGTATTCCCCGGTGACGCAGCCAGTGTCTAACTGTTATCTACCATAGTATGTTCTCTTCTTCATGGGTAGAAGAGCCGATAGCATTGGAGGCTGCAACAGTCATGCTGAAATGTACAGCTGTATGTCAGGATAATGTATATAGTACAGTATATAGTTACCGCAGCCTCACTGTAACCTCTTGCTCTGTCTCTGCCTTCTTCGTCCATTTTATTGTGAATGTGTTTGTAACATCCAGTACGTTTCTGTCCTGTAGGACCTCGGCATGGATTATTATCTGATAGGCGAGTCGTTTGAGACTTCGGTTCCGTGGGACAGGTAAACGTTTTAGCAGCACAATTCACATCTCAGTTCAGAGATTTAAAATGTTATTTCCATCTCGTCAAGTGATGACGTAGCGCTAGGATACGCCATCACCATATTATCCATGGGACGCCAACATCCAGATAATCCTGCTAATAATGGCACTGCTGGATGGTTTCAGTCCCAGAAAATAAGGAGAAATGTAGAAAAATGTTAAAATAATGCTCAGAGTTTCTCCAATGTTTTTTTTCTCCAGTTTTGTGTAAATAAAGCGTAAACTAAACATTGGAATTTTTTCCCTAAATCTAGAGTGCTCGATCTTTGCCGGAACGTTAAGGAGAGGATTGTCCTAGAGTGCAAAGAAAGGGGTGTGCAGTTCCCGCCTCTGTCCACGTGCAGGTATGCCTACTCTTGATGGTATGTTGGCATTTGTAATATCGGCTGTTTACCGCTTACCTGTCATGCAAGGTGAAGGAAAGACTAAGTGCAACACGAAGGGAAGAGGGGAAGTGAGCCCAAACACTAGGGAAAGGGGGAGTGGAGACCCTTACGCAGATCTAAAATAACCCTGCCTACCCTACCATCCTTATATAGGTTCCACACCTATCGTCGAGCAGGAACCTAAGCCCTGAATGTCCCTAGAGCTTGGCCCTAGATAGGGAGGGGACAGGGTGAGTAATGGTCAGGCCCCACTACAAACTAAAGATGACAAGGTAGACAAACAAAGGGGATACACTTAGCTTGAGCAGACGCCAGAGAGACAATGCCAACTGTCCTCCAAGGGAACCAGAGAAGAAACTAGCCAACTGCTAATGCTCCAAGCCAACACAGAGGTACATAGAACTATCACCGACGCCTCCCTGGAGAAACTGAGAGTTTTTAACTACCAAGCAAGGGTGTGTCAATCAGCAGCAGAAGGTGGAGGTAGCTTCTGGATCCTAAAGGAAGAAGGATACAAGAATACCAAAGAGATGAGAGGATCAAGATGATGTCTGCAATGCCAAGCACAGTAACCTTCTGCAGCTGGCTCCACAGCGACTGTCTGTCACACCTGACACACCCGTGACAGTATCACATTACATGCCATGTGCTGCTTCTTCTGGGTTCAAGATGCTGGACTTTACCACAATCTTGACATACTTTTATATAAATAAATAAATAGTATAACAAATTTAACTTAGAGTTTCAAGCATCACTGATTCCCCATTCAGGACTGTGCCATGTCTCCCCAAAAGTACTGGCACCGCAAGTCTTGTCTGAAATCTGGAAGTTTGTCCACTAAATTAGCTTTTTTTTTGGAAGTGGCTTCCCAGATAACCCAACTAATGATTACATGTCAGCTGTTCTGATTTACTAAACACTTGCATTTCTCATTAATATCTAAGTGTACCTATAATTTAAAAAAAAAATGTTTTTCGATTATTAAAGGGGCTGCATAGTACAGCCGAACTTGTGATAGTGGTGTACGGACGTTCCGAGCGTGCGGCTCATGGAGGAGCAGTGCACTTCAGAGCAGTGTTTTGACCAATCGATGCCGGTCTCAAGAACCCTACCCCCAATGATCGGCAGCACATAGCATCCTTTGTGATATATAAAAGTTTTTTTTTTTTTTCAATATATGGTACATTTTCAGGCCACCATAGACATCAGATGGTCGTCCAAGTTAGGCAACATCAGCTGTCAATCTAATTTTTTTGGGCGTCCTTCTACTCAGTCTGACAAATAATGTTGGGGGACATAATGATTGGGTGATTGAATTTCCGTGGTCTCAACCTTTAGTTCAGTGGAGAGAGAAGCTGTGGCCAGATAATTTTGGCTGCATCTTTCTCATAGAGATCACTGGAACGGTTGGTCAAGGGGGGAGTCTGGAGAGATAGCGGTCATCTGAACAATAATGTATATGGCCAGCTTCATGCAGGAGTATTTTTCGTCTAACTCTACATTATGTGCTGTTCTCCTGTTATTCCTCAAAATATGAACAAATTGACAACTGGGTGTTACCCTTTCTTTTGTTAAGAGGGTGTATCACTGCAGAAAAGCACAGCCATTGCTGAGACTGATAAGGACAGACTCCCACTAAAAAAGGCAGTGATAACACCCAGTTATCAATTTGTGTAAACATTTCCAAGAGGAATAGCAGAGGAACCAGGCAGAGTTTCAAACTTGCTTTCCTCTTGATACAAAGAATGTAAGTATTTCCTAAGCTGACTCATCCCATTAGACTTCTAAAAACCAAAAGTTAAAAAAAAAAAAAAAAATCATGAAATTGAAACTCCGAACGTTTCATGACAGTTCATTTTGGAACCCAAACAAAATCTTCTTTGCCGAATCTAGTAAAAGTAAAGGATTATTGTGCTCCCGTTAATTCCTACGACCGACGCTTTATGGGTTTAAAATTAAAACGGCACACTAGAAGCAAAGAAAAAAAAAGTTTTATTTTTTGCTTTATGCCAGCGACGTAACATTTTTATCTCTCACTGACATGTTATTTTTGCTAGAATGAGCTAAATTAAATTGTTAGCAATTCGGCCGTTAAAAAAACCTCCAAAGCTGTAAACAGGATTGTAGATTTTATTTAGAACTAAAGAAAATAATTGAAGGATGTGGTAAAAAGATGAATAACAGATCTCTTAAAAGCCTCGACATCTGAGGAAATGCCCTTAAAACTTTCTTGGTGGCGCGTTGCAAATGTGTCTTTATTATCTATTCCCTCTACACGGGATAATTGCCGGGCATATATCTTCACGCTGCAATGCTAACAAAAACACGACCTGGGCTGTAAACCAAATTCCTTAGCACAAAAATGTCAAACATATTCTCTGCTTTGTCTTTACATGTTTATGGGGGAGGCTTGGGTTGATTATCTTTTTTTTTCTTCTGGAATCCCAGGGCAGCGTGGAAAGATGTAAATCTTCATATTGTCCCTCTACAGTAAAGCCAGGTTGTTATAGGTCTTATGTAAACTTTCTTCTGCCTTCATAATGGCCACACACAATCAGATTCAGGAATACTCCCTGCCGTTGTAGCAGTGACGAAAAATGGTCTATGTAGTTTGTGCAATGTTTTATTGATTTGTATTCCATTTTAACTAGGTAACACTGAACCCATGAAAAAGTTATATATTGTGTCAGTTTCGTGTTTGTGAAGATCCTTGGCTAATGCCATTCTCAGACGTCACTGATTTTTCAATGGCAAATATGCCTCAGCACGGAGGCTTTGTCTTGGGGAGGCTTTGTCTTGGGGAGGCTTTGTCTTGGGGAGGCTTTGTCTTGGGGAGGCTTTGTCTTGGGGAGGCTTTGACTTGGGGAGGCTTTGACTTGGGGAGGCTTTGACTTGGGGAGGCTTTGACTTGGGGAGGCTTTGACTTGGGGAGGCTTTGACTTGGGGAGGCTTTGACTTGGGGAGGCTTTGACTTGGGATTTCTGCTGAAGATATGACGGATCTTCTATAGATCTGCACTATGATTATCTGGATTATCGTTCAGTGGGGATAATCTGCTACCTTTTATGTGCAGAATTCAAAGAAATAATGTTCATGTGATGCACATTTCAATTCCTACATGGAAACTTTCTCCAAAAGCCTTAAAAGAGAAGCAAAAACATTTCCTGTGAGCATTCTTCGACTTCCATAAGCGTGCTGCACTTTCAGTTTTGAGAGACAAGTATTGCCCTATGAAAAAGTAGACACTTGAGATATATAAATAAATACACTGCTCAAAAAAATAAAGGGAACACTAAAATACCACATCCTAGACATCACTGAATGAAATATTTCAGTTGCAAATCTTTATTCATTACATAGTGGAATGCGTTGAGAACAATAAAACCTAAAAATGATCATATAAATCAAAATGTATATCCCATGGAGGTCTGGATTTGGAATGATGCTCAAAATCGAAGTGTAAAATCAAATTAAAGGCTGATCCAACTTCAGTGGAAATGCCTCAAGACAAGGAATGATGCTCAGTAGTGTGTGTGACCTGCACGTTCCTGTATGACCTCCCTACAACGCCTGGGCATGCTCCTGATGAGGTTGCGGATGGTCTCCTGTGGGATCTCCTCCCAGACCTGGATTAAAGCATCAGTCAACTCCTGGACAGTCTGTGGTGCAATGTGGCGTTGGTGGATGGAATGAGACATGATGTCCCAGATGCGCTCGATTGTATTCAGGTCTGGGGAATGGTGACACACTTCAGCCACATGAGGCTTAGCATTGTCATGCATCAGAAGGAACCCATGGCCCACTACACCTGCATATGGTCTCACAATGAGTCTGAGGATCTCATCCCGGTACCTAATGACAGTCAGGGAATCTCTGGCTAGCACATGGAGGGCTGTGCAGCCCTCCAAAGAAATGCCTCCCCACACCATTACTAATTCACTGCCGTCATGCTGGAGGATGTTGCAGGCAGAAGAATGTTCTCCACGGCAGCTTCAGACTGTCACATCTGTCACATGTGCTCAGTGTGAACCTGCTCTCATCCGTGAAGAGCACAGGGCGCCTATGTGGAATCTGCCAATCTTGTTGTTCTCTGGCAAATGCCAATTGTCCTGCACGGTGTTGAGCTGTAAGCACAACACCCACTTGTGGACGTCAGACCCTCATAACACCCTCATGAAGTCTGTTTGTGACAATTTGAGCAGACAAATGGATATTAGTAGCCTGCTGGAGGTAATTTTGTAGGGCTCTGGCACTGCCCCTCCTGTTCCTCCTTGCACAAAGGGGGATGTAGCAGTCCTGCTGCTGGGTTGTTGCCCTCCTGTGGCCCCTCCACATCTCCTGGTGTCCTGGCCTGTCTCCTGGTACAGTATCTGCTCCATGTTCTGGACACTGTGCTGACACTGCTACCCTTCTTGCCGCAGCTCGCATTGATGTGTCATCCTGGATGAGCTGCAATACCTGAGCAACTTCTGTGGGTTGTACTATAGACACCACCTCATGATACTGTACCTCTAGGGGTGAGAGAAATGGCAAAATGAAAAAGTGACCAAAACAACAGCGAAAAAAGGATGAGAACAGAGAACAGAGTCTGTAGTCAACACATGCAGAACCTCTTCTTTAAAAAGGGTGTCTTGCTAATTGCTGATCATTTCTACCTGTTGTCAGTTCCATTTGCACAACAGCAGGAGAAATTGATTCACAATCAGTGTTGCTTCATAACTGGACAGGTAGATTTCACAGAAGTGTTATTGACTTGGAGTTACATTGTGTTGTTCAAGTGTTCTTTTTATTTTATTTTTTTTTAGAGCTGTGTGTATGTATGTAATATATATATATGGAGACATTGATATGGGATTGGGCTCCTTCTGCGGCCATAGCAGCTTCCGCTCTTCTGGAAAGGTTTTGTACAAGATTTTGGAGGTGTCTATGGGGATTTTTGCCCATTCATCTAGAAAAGCATTTGTGAGGTCAGAGACTGATGTATGACAATAGGGCCAGGCTCACAATCTCCTTTTCTAGTTCACCCCAAAGTGTTAAGTGAGGTTGAAGTTATGTTCTTCAATATCAAACTCCCCTAACCATGCTTTTTATGGACCTCACTTTGTGCATTGGGGCACAGTCATGGGGAACAGAAAATTGTCTTTCCCCAAACTGTTCCTACAAAGTTGGAAGCTACAGTTGTTTAAAATGTCTTGTGCTGAAGCATTAAGATTTCCCTTAACTGAAACTAAGGGGCCTATGCTGACCCTTGAAAAACCACCCCATAGCATTGTCCTTCCTAAACCAAACTTTACAGCTGGCACAATTCAGTCACGCCGGTAACGTTCTAGCATTCACCAAACTCAACCATCAGATGTCTGATAGAGAAACGTGATCTGTGAACTCCACAGAACACGTTTCCACTTCTCCAGAGTCTAGTGGTGGCAGCTGTACACTGCTCCATTCGGCGCTTGTTATTGCGCTTGGTGATGGCTGAATGGAGCTGCTCGAGCATGGAAACCCATGCCATGAAGCTCCCTGTGCACAGTTTTGTGGCGATGTGAATACCAGAGGAGGTTTGGACTCTGCAGGTATGGAGCATTGGTGTCTTTTCTGCTCTCTGCTTCTCCGCTCTCGATGACTCCGCTCTGTAACGTATCGGGGTCTCCACTTCGTAGCCGAGTTGCTGCAGTTCCTTCCAATTTTCAATAATTTCACTTACAGGTGGTGGTGGAATATTTAGGAGAGAAAAAATGTTATGGACTGACTTGTTACACCAGTGACATCCTCTTACAGGACTGCGCTGGTCTCGGTGAGCTCTTCACCACCGGCCATTCCTTTACAAATGTTAGTAAATGCAAACTGCATGGTGAGGGCCTGGATATTTTCCACCTGTGGTAGCGAGACTGAAGGAAAAACCTGAATTTATTGATTAATATTGAGTCCTTTTGCCCTTTGGCATGAGCGTTTAGTGAGTGTGCCAGGACCCGGACCACCGCCATTCTGTAGGGCTTTAGAGAGGCTTCTGTTTATCAAAAGATTATAAAAAAGTTTAGTATCCCTTTAGGTTCTAAGCTGTCAAGTTGTATAACTTTTTTTCCCCATAGAGTTCCCCGGATCATGTGCCTTTATAGAATGATCTATTGTACGTTCTGTATAGAAGGACTGAATGTGTGCAAGGTTGATGTAATAAGCACAACTTTTCCAGCAGACTGTGGTGCTTGTGTCTAAATAAATAGAAGATATTTTTAGCAATGACTTGTCTCCAAATCTACAAACTCCAAATACTTTTATGTGGCATTAATGTAAACCGCACGCTCTGTCCCTTCACCTTCATACTTTTCCTATTGCAGTAGAGTCTCATTCAGTGTTTTATTCATATTATTTCCACTTTAGTTTGCAGACTCTTAAAGGTCATTTATATCATTTTGGAAAAAGAAACCCCAGTAAAGCACCTAAATTCTTGTGGACTATCCACATCCGGTGGACTATCCACATCCGGTGGACTATCCACATCCTGGCATCCATGGACCCACACAATTTGAACGCAGTCATCACAATTGGTTGTGAAATAAGGATAACCCATTTTATGAAATTCATAGAATTCAGATATGTTGAAAAAAATATTAAAGCTTTCATGTCATTTCACACACAGTCAATAGAAAAGCACACCGTTTTCTGCCATTGTTTCCTACAGCAAGTTAAAGGGAAACTATCATCAGAAATTGACCTATTGTTTAAATCAGACTTTTGTGTTTAAAGTATTTTTTCCCTATATCATAATTTGTATGAAAAATAGAAAATGGAACTCTTACAATTTTTACACTGGTCACTGTGGCTTTTTAGACTCTCAACTTCCTATTGTTTCAGGAAACAACACATGTATATAGCCACAGTGTTGATGATTAAGGGAGGAGGGAGCAGGGTCAGGTGTGAACCTATTGTGAATGGAGAATCATGTGTTATCAACTGGGTTTAGAGCTGTTACCTGTCATGGTAATCCTGCCTGTGATGATGAGACTCCTGAAAACTCTTTTTTTTTTTCTTAATAAAGATCATAATGTGAAAAAAAAAATTGCATTTTTTTTAAATACATGTAACACAAAACAAACATGATTTAGACTAGATGTCATTTTCTAATGATGGATGCTTTTGGATCACATAGCAGTCTAATATGTCCAATTCACCGTCTTTGAGCAAGCGGTTCCTTTTCATTACCATTTTGCCAGCACTGTAGATGCAGGAACTTCCTTTCCCTCACTTTCCAGCATGCCTTGCACCTGCCATTATCTAGTGCACAGTTTCCCAAACTCCAGTCCTAACGGCCCACCCAAACTGATCATGTTTTCAGGATTTCCATAGTATTGCACGGGTGATGGAATTATCATCAAGGCATCAGAAATTGCCAAAGGTTCTCTCACTAAGGAAATCCTGAAAACATGATCTGTGGGTGGCGGAAGAGGGCAGTGAGGACTGGAGTTTGGGGAAACTCTGATCTAGTGTTTTGCCTTCCCTGAAATGAAAGTTGCCTATCTATTGTGCCTGTATGATGATTGCCAGACAGGATAGCAGGAGCAGAGACCGGTTCCACTTCCTGTAACCCATCTCGGCTTCTCTGCTGATTACACTTGACAACAGGCAGTGGGGTTTGTTGTGATGAAGACGACAACATATTTTTTAAATTCTGAATACAGTTATGGATCTATGATTTTATTCCGGGCTGTTCTTTGGAAAATAGCTCGTAAATGTATAGATTATGTCTGTGTATTAGCTCTTGCTATACATTTCTTTACTCGTCCCCCTAGATCAGAGCTGATTAAGACCTCCTGTAGTGCTGACTGTGCCTGTGCTGCATGCAGCATGAATACCACGTATGACTTTTTCCCATTTATGAATATGTTTTAACAGCTGGAATTTAATAGCTACTGTACTATTCAATCCTTCAACAAGAGTAATGCAGCGGGTCAGCAATTCATGTTCAGCTCAGTGGATTCCACAAGCAAGGGAAATACTGAATGCTTTATTCTTGAGCCTGGATATGTGTATCTCTGTGTATCTGATTCACAGAGCAGGCAGCGCTTTCTATACTTTCTTTGATATATTTGGCCGATGAAGGAGTCGTAGAATATAGGATTCTATTGAGGCAGATAAAATCCAAATTCATATTTGACATCTAAATATAGGTGTGTATAGAAGTATTTTTCATAGATGGCTATATAGAGTCTGATTATTATTTTTTTTAAGGAATGTGCCTCTTCATCCTGTTTTTCATCCTATTTCAGTGCTGTAAAATTCCAGTAGTCCAACATCATGTAGTCTGTTCAATGTTTCACAGTAAGGGGCCCCAAGGAGTCAGACGAACCTGACAATTTTGGCAGGACTGGCTGACTATCTAAGGTCTTGTTCACATGTATGCTGAGCCACTGCATCAGGGTTTCCATCTAGATCCCTAAAAAAAGAGGATCCAGACTGAACATCCAACAGGACCCTGTTATGGGGCAAACCGAACTACCTTGGATGGGGACACTACATAGACAGTGCTTAGCATAAATGATGTGTACCTAGCCAACTGTATATGGGGGGCTTTCAACTCCTCCACCGAAAGGTGATGTCAGAGTAGAGAAGAATTGGGCATGTTGATGGTCAGCACCTGATTCTTTAGTTCTCCCGGGAGATAAGCCACCACCAGAAGTGTCCGTCAACGGCGTATTCCCCTCTTAAGAAAATCAAACTTTATATATAGGTCTTCCAGCGAAAAAAATAGATAATTTTTTTTTTCTGAATGACCATCAATCAACAGCTCTCATGATTGACACCGTTTCATAAAAACGCAGGTATCTTGATCTAAGACTCTCGGCACTTTTTTAAAGAGTTCTTGAATTTTTTTGTAAGTGCTAAAAGGCTTCTACCAGTTTTGTGTATTTAAAAAAATTACAATTTTGTCATGGAAAAATTTTGTTTTGTATTAAAAATAATTGATTTAAAGGAGTTGTCCACTACTAGGACAACCCCTTCTTAAACTAAATGTTGGGCCATGATAAAATAAAGAAACCTATACTCCCCTCCTGTGCCGGCTCCGTTCCAGCGGTGTTGGCACTCGCAGTCCCGGGGCTGTGATGCTGTGGAATGACGTGGTACCTGGTGACCAATCAGCGCTGGCATCACTGTCCCTGCGCTCGTACGGATTGAAGAGGAAGCCGGGGCTGCAGCTTATCCCGGACTACTTCTTCATCTTCATTTCGACAGGAGGCGGGGACAGGGCCGCCAGTGCTGATTGGTCACTGGGCACCACGTGTCATTCCACCGCATCACAACCCCGGGACTGCGAGTGCCGACACTGCTGGAACGGAGCCGGCACGGGAGGGGAGTATAGGTTTGTTTATTTTATCAGATCCGAACATTTAGTTTAAGAAGGGGCTGTCCTAGTAGTGGACAACCCCTTTAAAATCAATAATTTTTAATACAAATATAAAAATCATGGCACATTCCCCTTTAAAGGGTTTTTACCCAGTTGAAAACTATAAGGACTGTCATGCACATTAGAGAAGTCGTTTGAACTCACCGATTTCGGCTGCATCTGCCGACCTTGTGTGTGGGGGACCTCCCGACCTCCCCCTGATAGATGTTAAGGATCAGGCTGATTGAATTTAATCACACAATCTTTTTTTTTTTTACTGATGCCATTGGAGTTTAGCAGTGACTTTCCCATAGGGAACATATGAACTATGGGCCAAGCTGAGCAATCCTGTATGAAGAATGAAGAGAGTCATGAGCGAGAACTGACCTGTACTGATTGCTGGTGGTCTGACTGCTGGGAGCCCCACTGATCCTGAGCAAGGGTTGTGCTGAGCGCCATCTGTATTGATCGAGGGTTGATCGTGATCGCTGCTCCATTCTGAGTACAGCGCTCCGCTACTTATACAATGAATAAGGCGGAAATGCTCATTCCATCTCCACTTCCTTCACGTGAAACTCTGCCGACCCTTTTCTCAGGATCATCGGGACCCCCAGTAAACTCTTTTAACCTTTTTAATGTACATATATTTTTAATCAAAAGCAAAATACACCTTTAACACTGCACTAAGATCAAAATAAAAACTAATGCTATTGGTGTGTGTGATCTGGAGGTGAGCAGTTTATGTATTACAGATTTGGCATATCTTAAACTAAAACATAAGAATAGTATATAGTTAGGTGTTAGGCTATCTTCACATGCAGCAGGGTTTTTTTGCTGCGTTTTTTTCTGCAAAGCAGAAGCTGAGATTTCGTCAGCTAATGCACATGCTTTTTTTTATTTTTTATCCTAAGAAAATCTGCAGCATGTCAATTCTTTCAGCGTTTTTCATCCATAGAAAGCAATGAGAAAAATACTGCATAATATTTGTGCTGTGTTTTTGCAGCACTTTTAGAGAAATTTATTAACTTGTACTGTAAACAAATCACACATGTAAGATGCCTAAAAAATGATGCAATAAATGCAACAAAAATGTAGCAGTTTGCTGCATTTTATACGCAGAATTAAAATTGCCAAGAGTGAAGATTTTGGCTGCAGAAAAAAAATTAAGCAAAAAAGTCAGGTGTGAATAGAGCCATACAGTTTTTGAATTAGGATTTCTTTCTGCATCAGGAGATCTGTGTCATTTTAAGAAATGCTGCATCTGTACCTGCCATCAGGATGTGCACTGGTGGACTGTGGCGTGATTCACCATTTATGACCCATGACCTTCTCGAAATAAATCTTGCACTGTTTAGATACAGGAATCAGATCCCCCTGCTGGAGCCCTGTGGATTGTACCCAGCTGCTTTCCTATCTATAGACAAACCTCGATAACCTGTGACCCCTGATGCCTTGCAACCATAACAGCAGATTCATAAGCAGGACCCTTATTTATTGCTGTGCTTATGGTAGGGGGCCCTGTGTGCACATCTGCCATGTATAATACAAGGGGGTGCGCTGGAGATGGTCGTCCTGTAAATATGGTTTATATCTAAATGAGAGTTTTGGTTGTTTTTACATTAGTTTCTTTAAAGAGTTTTTTTTTTTTTTTACTACATTAATGTTGATGACCCAATCCTCCTACTTTTAGCAAAGTGGACCATAAACGCTCGCAGGCATAGAGAATAACTAAGCCAGCTAGTAATCTCCCTCCCACCATTCCAGCTCTCTGCCGCTACTCCGGTCTCTGATATGTTGACAGTGCTCATTACCCCTTCAGCCAATCATTGACCTCAGCTGCTCTTGCTGAGCTCAGTGATTGGTTGCAGCAGTGATGCGCTGTGTTGACACGAAGTCTCGATTGCAGTCACAACCAAGACCGGAGCAGCGGCCAACAGAGAACTTGTACTGGAGACTAGAATGGTGAGTACCATCATGGCAATAAAAGTTTGTGCTCCACTTTGCTGAAAGTTTACAACTCCCTTTAAGGCCCCCCCCATACACGTTACACTAAAATCAGCCAAAACCACGGATATCGACGGGATAGAGTGACATTTTAATGTGGAAGGATGCTCCCCCAACAGGTGATATTGGGGAGGGAAGGATCTGCCCTGCTGTGTTTGAACTGTTGATCGTTTTTTTTGTCGGGAGATCAGAATAGGCCTTCAGCCCCAAGCCCTTCTTGTGTATGGAGAATTCGGGAGAGAAAGTTATTAGCTGATTGATCGTTTGTGTAACAGCCATCTAATCTGGGGGCCTTTCGGATAGGGGATACGTTGTCAATATCAGATTGTGGGGGCCAAAACCCGGTACCCCACCGATCAGCTGTTTGTAGCGCCACTACAAGATGTAAAGAATATATGGAACAGAACACCAGCGCTCACTCAGTTTAGTGGCCCATGCTAAGGATGAGCTCCTCAATGTCACTGTAGAGGAAAACCAAGCAGCAAAAAACTGCAGTCAGTCAGTAGGGCTGAACTGTAATACTATGTACAATGTATGGGTGGATATGACATATTCTTCTATTTCTGGATAACCCCTGCAAGTGTTTCCCAAGATGGAAAAGAAAATCAGGGGCTTCCCAGGAATAATAAGCTGTCAATCTCTGCTTTAGAGTATTAACTGGATTGATGTCCATCATCTTGACCAAGTCTTGGCGTACTCTTGTTTACCCAAGTTCAAGAAAAATGATGCTCATTTTGAGTCCCTGTGATCCACACACAGCCCGTAAATACTATTTCTTCTCTCTTTTAGAGTGACGCAGACCTACGATGCCGGTGCCTGTGTGTATTTCTACTTTGCATTTAACTACAGAGGGATAGGTGACCCCGTTCATGTCTATGAAGAAATTGAGGTAATCTACTATGGATGTTGGCACAAAACCTTCTGGTCGTGTAGTATATTTACCATGACTTCTTGTACTTTTCTACCTATATACGATTTGTTGCATATTTTTTACAATTTATCATGCTTTATTTTCCAAGAGTCACATGTCCTATTTTAGGTTACATTCCCATGATGAGTTTTTGGTGAGTTTTTTGGAAAAATTTGAGTAACCTATTTAACTTAAAGGGAATGTGTCACCTCCTCTGGGCGATATCATATCTCTACTATGGCCATACAGGTGATAGAAAAGTAAATCTATACTTACCTGTATGGCATGTAGCACAGGTCTGATTGCAGAGAAATCTGGTTTTATAAAGTCTGTTTTGCAGAGGCTTGGCGTCAGGAGGGGTTTGCTTTTCCTTTCCCCTGATCTGCTTACTATTCCCCTAAATTGCCGCATCTGTGCTAAATTACCATATTCCCCCTCTCCCCTGCATGTCACAGAGCCCTGTAACAGGCCCTGTGACGTGACCTGCTCTGCCTCCCCTCCCATGTGGCGCGCTTTGTTTCCCTCTGGCCCCATTTGGCTGCGTACTGCGCCGCAGCCTTGTATTGCGCAAGCGTCGGTGAGTCACTGAGACCTCCGCTCCACTGGCAGTACACAGCCAAACGGGGCCAGAGGGAAACAAAGCACGCCACATGGGAGGGGAGGCAGAGCAGGGTACGTCACAGGGCCATGTGACGTGCAGGGGAGGGGGGAATATGGTAATTTAGCACAGAGGCGGCGATTTAGGGGAATAATAAGCAGATAGGAGGGGTTTGCTTTTCTGTCCCCCGGACGCCAAGCCTATGCAAAACAGACTTTATAAAACCAGATTTCTATGCTATGGGCCATACAGGTAAGTGTAGATTTACTTTTCTATCACCTGTATGCCCATAGTAGAGGTCTGATATCGCCCAGGGGGGTGACACATTCCCTTTTTAAGGGGTTGTCCACTACTAAGACAGCCCCTTCTTGATCTGAATGTTTGGCCCCAGTAAAATAAAAACACTCATGCTCTCCTCCCGTGCAGGTGCCGTTCCAGCGGTGTCGGCACTCACAGTCCCGGAGCTCCTGTGCTGTTGTTGTGACACGTGAGCCCGGCCCCCAATCAGCGCTGGCATCACCGTCTCCGCCTCTTGTCTAATTGAACATGGAGAGGAAGTCCAGGCTGCCGCTGCTCTCTACCTTCCTCTGAAGGCGGGGACAGTGACGCCAGCGCTGATTGGGCGTCAGCGTCACGTGTCACAACAACAGCACGAGAGTTCTGGGACCGCGAGTGCCGACACCGTGGGAACGGCGCCAGCACGGGTAGTGAGTATAAGCATTTTTATTTTATTGGGGCCAAGCGTGGGGTATGAGAAGGAGTTGTCCAAGGAGTGGACAACTTCTTTAACCCCTTTATAAGCCTGTACGCACAAGGCTGTAACCCCCAGTTCAGTGAGGGCTCCGGCACTGAGCCCGCACTGAACCGGGCACATGTCAGCTGATTATTACAGCTGACCTGTGCCTGCAACAGCCACGGGTGGAATCGCGATCCACCTGCAGCTGTTAACATGTTAAATGCCGCTGTCAATCTCTGACAGCAGCATTTAACTTGCGCAAACCGGACGCGCGTCACTTACCACACCCATCAGCAACCCCGACACATGATCGCGGGTCACCGTTGGGTCTGCAGCAGACTCCAGTGGTTGTCATGAGCTGGTCGCTATGAGCGCTACCTAGTGGTCGGCGTTCATAGCACAGGAGCATTTCTGCTGCATAGAGGTGATCTGCTGATCATCTCTATGTAGCAGAGGCGATCAGACAAGTGCTGCTTCTAGTCTCCTATGGAGACTATAGAAGCAAGCAAGAAGTGAAAAAAAATGGTTTTAAAAATATAAAAAAAATTAAAAAAATATAAAAGTTTAAATCACCCCCCTTTCATCCCATTCAAAATTAAATAATAATAAAAAAAAAAAACCACACATATTTGGTATCGCTGCTTTCAGAATCACCCAATCTATCAATATAAAAAAAGAATTAATCTGATCGGTAAACTACGTAACGAGAAAAAAATTCTGAACGCCAGAATTACGCTTTTTGGTCGCCGCAACATTGCAATAAAATGCAATAACGGGCGATCAAAACATCGGATCTACCCCAAAATGGTATCAATAAAAACTTCAGCTCGGCGCGCAAAAAATAAGCCCTCACCCAGCCCCAGATCCCGAAAAATGGAGACGCTACGGATCTTGGAAAATGGCCCTTTGCTTTAAAAAAAAAAAAAACTTTGGAATTTTTTTTCACCACTTAAATAAAAAAGAACCTATACATGTTGGTGTCTACGAACTCGTAATGACCTGGAGAATAATAATGGAAGGTCAATTTTAGCATTCAATGAACGTGGTAAAAAAAAATAAAAACCTGTGGCATTGCACTTTTTTTGCAATTTCACCGCATTTGGATTTTTTTTCCAGTTTTCCCGTACACGATATGGTAAAACTAGTAATGTCATTGAAAAATACAACTTGTCCCGCAAAAAATAAGCCCTCGCATGGCCATATTGACCAAAAAATAAAAACGCTATGGCAAGGGGAGCAAAAAACGAAAATGCAAAAACGGAAAATCCCAGGGTTGCGAAAGGGTTAATGGGTGCAGGAATGGGCAAGAAAATATGCAACATCAAAAGCTCATCGTGGGAATGTAGCCTTAATTATACAGTAGTGGCGTTATATCTTTTATTTAATATATGGTCTCTAGTTGAACTTTGCTTTCTATATTAACTGAGGTTTAAATACAGATGTATTGTAGATATGAACTTTTGCGGAATATGAAAAATGAGCTAATAAAGTGAAGCTTCACCCATTTTATATCTCATAGAATTAGCTTGGGTGTGAAGTTGCAACAATATAGGATCAGCAGTAAAAAAGGACATGTCTGCATCCTTCCAAAAACACGGCCTTTAGACAGACCTCAGCTCCATTGACCTAAGCGATGCAGAGCTGCAATACCACACATACAATCTGTCGCGCTATTTTTGGGAGAAGGCAGCCTTGTTTTCTAATCTTGGACAGTCCCCTTAAAAGGGTTGTCCAGCCTTAGAATAGAAGTCTACAGTCTCTCTGTGACTGCAGACTTGTGAATCCTTGCAACGCGCACACTGTGCGCTCTCTGGATTCTTCGATGCCAGTGCCAAGAGCAGATGCATGACCACAAATTCTGCAATTTGTATACATGCGATCACGTGCCGACTAGACGTGCACGGCCTTGCTTATTACACATCTAGTCAGAATGTGGCCAGAAGTATGCAAATCGCATACTTGCGGTCACATGGCCACCCACTCCCATCGCCGACACCGGAGAATCCTTGAAGTACGTGCGCTGTTTGTATTCGTATAGAATGACTGCAGACTTGTACCCCAACCCACCTTAAGGAGCTGTTAACTAACACCGAAAGGATGAACTGCGCTGTATTTGTCCTATATTAATCATGGTTTGTTTGTTTGTTTTTTTATTCTTTCAGTTTGCTGCTAGGGATGAGATTCTTGCTAACGGCGGTAGCCTTTCACATCACCATGGAGGTAACACAATGTTTTAAGATAAGACGTGTGGCAACCAAAAACTGCAATTTGGGCTTTTTTTTTTTTTTTTTTTTGTGTTATAACGTTTAGTATACAAGTTAAACAAATCAGTCATCTATGAAGCCCTGATATCAGCTGGGCTTCATGGGAATATCACCAAGGCAGCAATGGGGGCGGTTAACAGCAGCAATCAAAGCTGGCTCAGATCGCTGCCGTTGGAGGCAGATGTCGGCTGTATAAGCTGTCCTGGATGGAGTGCGCTCAGAGAAGTTCCATGACCCATCCCATTAGTTATGTATCCGTCATGTAGTGTGAAGTGGTAAAGAGGTCTTTGGGTCTTTGGAACTGCTGTAAAAGTGCATCATCATGTAAATATAAAGCATATGTCCTTTTATATTAAGAAATTAAGATTTCTTTTGGATTTAAAGTGACATGTCATCTACATGCAAACTGCAAAACTATGGCAGAATTCTGGGCGTTAGCCCTGGAATCCATTGCAAATTAGTCAGATCTGTGTGATAGTGCTTAAGTCCTGTATATCCCCTTAAGGGCACAAACAGGCAGGTAGTTGCTACCTACCTGCCTGTTGTGTCCGCCGGTACAGAGCGGTCACAGACGTCCGCTGATGTCATGTTAACAGAGCGGCTGTTTCTTTTCCTGTTGACAGGCGGGACTACTGGTGTCATGCTGATTGACAGCCAGCTCTCCGCTGTTTAATTGGGGAAGCCAGCTGTCAATCATCATGTGGTCAGTAGTCCCACCTGTCAATAGGAAGAGAAACCGCTGCTCTTTTGACAGGGAGCAGCCGAATCTCCGACAGGAGCGGTCAATGACCGGTGCCGGGTACAACAGGCAGGTAGCTGCTTCTGTTAGCAACTGCATGCCTGCTAGTGCTTAAGCACATTTTTTTTTTACCCCCTTTGTAAAGAGAACCTATGGCTAATCTGGGGCTGCCTTTTTTATTTAATAAAAGACTAGTCAGCTTCAAAATGTAACTTATTGTCAAAGAGTATCCTCAATGCCCACTGGGAGGGTCCGATTTTCGAGCAAAAGTCAGGCCCAAACTTCCAGGTTGTGGGATCTTTCATGCAGGGTGGTATCTTACAACCCTTTGCCGCTGCTTTCGCAGAGAAAGAGCCAGATCTTGCACCCACCGAGCTCTGGCCTTGTACTTTGCTAAGCAGTCTCCGAACAGTATAATAATTAGAGCAGATACCCTTCGATAACTTTTTAGTAAAGTACACAGCAGCACAGAGTTAATGCCAAGTGCAAGATTTCGCTCCTTTATGGTGAGAAGGGTCATAGAAGGTTGTGAAATCCGGCTCTGCATGCCGCAGGGCTGTGGAGTCGGTAAGCCAAGCCACCAACTCCCACACCTCAATATTCCTGCCTTTCGACAACGACTCCAACACTGACTCCACAGCAGTGGTAGGAGGAGCTTCACTTTTGAGCATTTACATAAAGTGCCGCACAGATTCACCTCAACTAAAAGCCGAGATCCTTAAATCAGGAACAGAAAAGACATTTATAGGACATTTCATAACTTTCCCAAATTCTTATGAAAACATTTACAACACATCCTGCATTGAACTACTGTACCCAATTTTTTATATTTTTTAGGAGTTGAGTCAGTCTATTTTATACCGACTCAGACTCCACCAATATGGACACCGACTCTAATTCCACAGCCCTGGCATGCCGTGATCCCCAGGGCTGTGGAGTCAATATAAAATGGACCAACTCCAACTCCTAAAATATATAATAAATTGGATACAGTAGTTCATTGCTGTTTGTGGGGAATATTTTTTATTAGAATTTGGGAAAATTATGAAATGTCCTATAAATGTCTGTCCTATTCCTGATCTAAGGGTCTAGACTTTTAGCTGAGATGAATCTGTGCTGCAGTAAATTTATCACTTAAACATGAGCCATGTATGAGGGAGTAGTGGAGTCGGTGGCATGGAAATTGAGGAGTCGGAGGTTTGGCTTACCGACTCCACAGCCATTAGTGATCCCACAACCTGAATGTTTAGTCCCTTTCAGGGAGCAGTAGGGTTACTTTTGAGCTCCTTTGACAATAACTTCTAGTTCACCAGCTTGGAGCTGCCAACGTCTCTATTAAATAAAAAGGGCAGCCCCAGATTGGTGATGGGTAATCTTTAAGTTTCCCGTCCTCAATTCGAATGGAATATGATAGTTGCACATTGGCATTACTGCTCTGTAGCTGGTTGAGGGGTCTACTAATCAGAAGAGGCGCTGAAGATGCCAGCAAGTAGTAGAAAGTTTCCAGTGATTTGATCTAGGTGCCATGGAGTGCCGACCTGACCACCGGACCACGGTCTTGCAAATCTTTTTGCTCAATTGTAACACATACTGTACTATTGATAATGCTTGGTAAAATGCCTTAAATCCTGTAGTTCTCATACTTTACACTGACGAGGGCCAATAGCCTGAAACACCTGCAAATTGAGATTCTGATTTGTCTTTTATCCTAAGTCATATTGTAAGACTCATAAGAGGGGTCGATTGAGACTTGTAGGATTGCTGCTTCCAATAGGTGGCGCTACAGAGATCATGTCCTCTTCCTCTCTTAAGAGGCAATTTGCATATTCAATTCTATAGTAATTAGTAAGCAGACTGTTGGAGGTGAACACTCCTTATTGTCTCCAGCAGGTCTCAATAGTTATGAGATAATATGCATCAACCCATCTTATAAGCATATTCAGGCTTGTATATTCCAGTGATCTAGTGTCTAATCATTATTTTTTAATCTGTAGTAAACTGTGTGTAAGAGGTGACACGTGAATGTCACTAACAGAATCCAGATGAACAATGAATGACAATGTAACACCGCCGGGGTAATTGCAGCCTGTATCATTGGGAAGACTTTGTAAATGACCCCGACCAAAGTGTTTTGGTTTGGTTAACTCAGCCGTTACAAAAACAATAAGACATTGATCATACAGTACATGCAGCTTTTGTCACATTAACAATATGCAGCGGTTTATTTTCTTTCTGATATATCCATTTAATCCAGATGTTCTCTAGTCAACACGGCACAGGCTTCTGGATTGGGTTCTGCGTCAGAGTTTACTTGACGGCAGCAATACAGACCGCTCCTCATCTGGCAAAAGATAGTCAAAAACTTTTTAGTAGCACGGAAATACTTGAACGTTTGAAAAATGTAATTGCAGCTACCAATAACCAAATGAAAAGAAAAAAAAGGATCTGTTATCTTATTTCACAATATGAACTGCATACATTGTTAACTAGATCTTAGTCCTGATGAGAATAGTGTACCTATTTAGACAATCCTTGGCTATACAATTCTTTAAGAAGGTTTAATTCTATCTCATTCCACCTAGTCTGATTGACTGCTCCTCAGTGTCCCTCCTCCCTGCTGAGATAGCACATTGCTCAGTACAAGCTGTCAGTCAGGCTGGGTGGACAGAGATTGAATACACAATACATGAGCTCTCTGACTCTTCATCTGGAATAAAAAAATAATTTTATTAAAGGGGTGGTCCGAAACGAACATTTTATTTTAACCCTAAATGTCTGTCTTTTTAAGTGTTATTATGTAATCTCTTTTCTAATATACTTTAATTAAACGGTGTCTATCGTTCCTTCACTTCTCTACCTAATGTTTTTTTTTTGTTTTTTTAAAACTACTCTCTGTGTGATGATGTTTTATTTGAGAACCTCCAGTGCATGCTGTGATACTCCAACGAGCCGCCATCAAGGGGCAAAGACTTCTTACAATGTGCACTGACAGTGCGCTCTCTTGCCGGCTAGTCACTTCTCATCAGAGCCGGCGACAAGAACCTACTGAGCACATGTCGGAATTGACAACCGACGCATGCTCAGTAGTCCAGTGACTATCTCGGCCCCTCAAACAGACGTCACTAATGACGCTTCAGTTCAGGGTGGACGCAGAGGCTGTGGCAATGACCGCAGCCTCTGCCCCCTGATGCCAACTCGTTTGACTATCTCAGAATGCACTGGGGTTAGCAAATAAAGCGTCATCACACAGGAAGTAGTTAAAAAAAAAAAAAAAAAAAAAAAACAGCGAGGGACTTTTTAAGTAAAGTATGTTGGAAAAGAGATTCAATTATACAAGGAAAATATATCTTTGTACCGTGTTAGCCAGTAGGTAGAAAAATATTTAGATTTGAGAGTCCTCAGTGGTTGATACCTTGTTATTGGCATCTTCTGCTATTAAAAGGTATCAACCACTGAGGACTCTCAAATCAAGAGATTAGATTATGACATTTATAGGCATAATATATATATATAGGCATTTAGGATTAAAATAAATGTTAGTTTCAGACCACCTCTTTAAGTATTATAAAGCCATGCTGAGGTGCACTTGCTCAACCTTCATTTCATTCATTGTCTATGGGTCTGCTGGAAATAGCCGAGAGATGGTTTACCTTCCCTATTAGTCCCATAGACTACAGATGAAGTAGAGGCTGAGCATGTGCAACTTGGCACCATTCAGCACTGGACTCTGCAGAGCCCAATTTCTTACATTTGAAGCCCATTTTTGGGGTTGCTAAGGGTCCCAGAAGTCAGCCCCCCAGTGATCAGTAAGTTTATATCTTTTTTGATTATGGTAATAACTTTTTAAGTATTTTTTTGGATCAATAATCCGTGTAAACCATTAGGATTATATTTGCATAGTACTAAAGACGTGTAGTGCACTAGTTTAGTACGTTGTGGAGCTCTGCCGTTCTGTTGAGCCGCAGCCTGTGGGCGCTCTGGCACATAAGAATTGTTTTAAATTAACTGGTGCAGTCTGAGAATGAACTGGCCATGTCTTGTGGTTACATAGGGTTAGGTAAGACATTGCCCATCACAATTATTCGCATTTTCAAACTTTTTGATTGATTGAGACTTTTCAGAACGCCCTAACTTTTTGAGAGCAATAGAACGTTGATCACCTGGAGAAAATGCTCTTAGATCTCTTAACGAGAGGAAGACAACGACTGGGGAATTGTACGAGAGCGAGTTATGGAAACAAAAATCCTGATTATACATGGAGACTTCAGGAGAGTTTTATGTGACCATGTAGAATGTTGAGACGTCTCTATTTGAAAGAACTGCCTTCTCCATTGTATATGACCATTCTGTCTCATCCTAAGACTTCTTTCTAATTTTGCTCCTCATATAAGCTAAAATTTACCAAATTTTGAATATTTATGGGTGAGGCTCACAAGGATAAAAGCGGCCGTTTTTTGTTCCTATTTTATTTCTGCTACTGCCCTGAATATTACGTTTTTTCTTTTTCTTTTTTTTTTAATCTGCTATACGGTTCTAGAGATATGGACCCTTTTATTTTGTGCTAGAGTTTTTATGTTTTTTACCAAAGGGGCATGACTCAGGGGGTAATTAAGCAACGTAGCCTATGTACATGCCTACAGAGAATCCTGGGATCCACACCTCCTTGTAAAGACCATAAAAGTTAGCACTAAAAAAAGGCCCATATCTCTGGAACCGTATGGTAATAATAAATAATAATAATTTAAAAAAAACCTGAATACTCAAGAAAGTAGTAGGGATAAAATAAGAGCGAAATATGACCACTTTTGACCTGGTGATGGGTCCTCTTTAAGTTGACCATGCAACTTTAGATAACTGTCATAGCCCCCATAAGCAGTAGATGGGCCACTGGTGCTGCTAGCATCAGAGACTGTATGAGGCCTTACCTTATAGTTTCAGCGCTTGTGATGAAAGCCGGCCGGTGGGTGCAGCTCTCTGGCGCCCCCTTACCTCTCAGGTCAGTCAAGGTACTGCACCTAGAGAAAGTAGTGCCAGGTAGCTGCAACCAGCGCAGGGAACACGGTAGTGTGTTATCCCTTCAACGTCACTAAACCGTAACGTCACTACACAGCACAACTCGCTAGCGCCCTCTTAGCCTCAGGTCAGTCAAGGAACTGCACCTAGGATAAGCGGTCGCCAGGGAGACTGTCCTGTAACCTACTGGGTATCGGGGCCCTCTGTAGTGAGGGCGGTATATATATCTTCCTTGGCCGCGCCAGGAATATATATATCTGAACCTCCGACCGTCACTACCAGCCTTCCCCAATCCCCAGTTGGTATGCTGCCACCAGTCCCTATTTTAGATATACGCCCAGTCCGTGAATGGGCCTATATCGGGTCAGGAACCAACCCTGGGTAGCGTTTTTGGCTTGAGCCGAGCTCACACGGACGTGCGTTCGTTATGCAGAATAAAAGGCAGGCCCACAATTACTTGAGGTAATTGATTATAATAATACACTAGATACACGATATACAACTAAATATACACAGGTATAAGGTCAGGCTAAACTATACAACAATGGAATACAACACACAGAATCACCACAGCATATCAGTTACCGGTTTCTTGATTTTCTTGTGACGCAGGGAGAGGATTCTGCGGTCGCAGGCACGGTTCTTTGTTACAGGCTGAGGCCTACCACCGCATGGTCAAACTGCTCCTCCCCTTGGTGGCCTCAGCTGGTGCTCAGATGTTCAGCACACCACTCTTGGGTCAAAAACTGACTTGTCTCTTGTCTGTCCTGCTATCTTACCTGCCCCGTCCCGCCCACTGCTGGTGAGGTCAGCTGGCTCAGTCTCCACCCTCAGGTCTAACTTCGATCAGAAGCCCAAATTCTATGGAACCCAATAACTTCTTCTGGGATGGTCTCATGATACCCCCAGGGGTTCCCATGGATTCGGGCCGCCGTAACCGACCTTTTGATATCAATTATGATACCATACGGTCCTCAGGAATGGCTCCGCGCTATATCTTGGCTTCCAGAGCACGTACAAACGTCTACCGCGGAGGCTTGTGTGCGCAATGGCTCCGGGACGCCGTGATATTTTTTTATTGGCCCATCCCACGCAACATGCGTGTACTATTCATGTTTCTATATCTTATGCCTCCATGCTTGTGACAGACAAAGAAACTAGTCCTATGGGACAAATGGTCAGGTACAGATAGACGAAGCACCCCCCCCTGCTGGCTGTGTTTCCTCTCGAAGTCTTTGAAGCTCCTAGCATTCAAGTGTTAAGTAGGCTTCTTATCTTACAGGAGCCTGGATGGGGGGAAACTATCTAGTTGACGTTTTAACAGAAGGTCCCAAGGGTGGGGGCTGCTGAAGTGTGGCCATCCCTGGATATGATTTATCATTACCAAGATGGCGGCTACAGGTTCATCACACCTCCCCCTATACGAGGGCGCGAGGGGGTAGCACATTCCTGTGTTCCCCCGTGCGTCCTTCTGCACCCTCCCCTTGCCGGGATAACCCGTCAGCGTTACCGTGGTCACGGCCTCTTCTGTGGCGAATGGAGAAGTGGTACTGCTGGAGAGCGAGGCTCCAGCGTAGCAACCTGCCATTCGACCCAGAGACCGTGTGTAACCAGCTGAGGGGGTTGTGGTCCGTCTCCACGGTGAAATGGCTCCCGTACAAGTAGGGCTGCAGACGCTGCAGGGCCCATACAATTGCCAGGCATTCTTTTTCCACCGTGGAGTAAGCCACCTCCCGGGGCAGTAGCTTCCTGCTCAGGTACAAGACAGGATGTTCCTGGCCTGTCGTGTTGACCTGACTTAGCACAGCACCGAGGCCAAAGTCACTGGCGTCGGTCTGTACCACAAACGGCCGGTCGAAGTCGGCAGCTTGCAGTACAGGGGAGCTACTTAGGGCGGCTTTGAGTGCCCCGAAAGCTGTCTCGCAGGCGACTGTCCAGTCGACTGCGACGGGCAGCTTCTTCTTGGTGAGGTCCGTCAGGGGCTTGGCCAGGGTGCTATAGTGTGGGACGAACCTCCTATAGTACCCGGCGGTCCCCAAGAAGGACATCACCTGCTTTTTGGTCCTAGGAGTGGGCCAGGATGCGATGGCATCCACTTTCCCAGGTTCTGGCTTCAGAACCCCCCCGCCTACCCGGTGACCCAGGTAGAGGACCTCACTCATGCCCAGCTGGCACTTTTCCGGCTTGATGGTCAAGCCTGCCCGGTGGATCCGACCGAGCACCTGCCGCAGGTGCTCTAGGTGATCCTCCCAAGTGGGACTGAAGACTGCAATATCGTCCAAGTACGCAGCCGCGTACCCTTCAAGTCCCTCAAGCAGCGTATTGACCATCCGCTGAAAAGTGGCAGGGGCATTCTTCATGCCGAATGGCATCACTGTGGACTCGTACAGTCCAAAAGGGGTGATAAAGGCAGAGCGTTCCCTTGCCGCGGGGGTCAGAGGAATCTGCCAGTACCCCCGGCTCAGATCCATGATGGTCAGGTACTTAGCCCCGGCCATCCGATCGAGCAGGTCATCGATGCGTGGTATGGGGAACGCATCGGTGGCCGTTACAGCGTTGAGCCCCCGGTAGTCCACGCAGAACCGTGTAGTTCGGTCCTTCTTTGGTACGAGGACTACAGGCGAGGCCCACGCGCTGCTGGATGCCTGGATCACCCCCAGCTTCAGCATCTCGTCTATCTCTTGGCGCATGTTTCCCTGCACCTCGAAAGAGACCCGATATGCTGAACGCCGGATCGGCGGGTGATCGCCAGTGTCCACGTCGTGGACAGCCATCTCAGTCCTTCCGGGCAGGCTGCTGAACAGCCCCCGGAAGGGGTGCAGGGTGGTCCCCAGCTGGGACCGTTGGTCCTCCGTGAGCTGGTGGCCAACCCCCACATCCTCGATGGACCCACCCGCCTTGGCTTGGGTGAGCAGATCCAGGAGGGTTTCTACCTCTCCTTCCTCGGGAAGGTTGCACACTGGGTGGGCAGTCGCTTCCCGCTCATGATGAGCCTTCATCATGTTCACGTGGAAGGCCTTCCTCCTTCCACGGGCGTGATCCAGGGTGACCAGATAGGTGACGGCATTGAGTTTCTGGTGCACGAAGTAGGGACCTTCCCAGGCTGCCTGAAGCTTGTTCTGTGGTACGGGGACCAGTACCCACACCTTTTGACCCACCTGGTAGGTCCTCTCACAAGCATTCTGGTCGTACCACCGCTTCTGGTCGGCCTGGGCCTGGGCCATATTGTCCTGCACCAGCTTTGCCAAGGCCATCATCCTGTCCCGGTGGCGCACGACATACTCGATGACCGACACCTCGGGGGTGGCCAAATCCCCTTCCCATGCTTCCTTCACCAGAGCCAGGGGGCCCCGTACCCGTCGCCCGTACAGGAGCTCAAAGGGGGAGAACCCCGTTGAGGCCTGCGGAACCTCCCGGTAAGCAAATAGGAGGTGTGGGAGGTAACGCTCCCAGTCTCTCCCGTGGGAGTCGACCAACATCTTAAGCATCTGCTTTAAGGTGCCATTGAACCGCTCACACAGGCCATTAGTCTGTGGGTGATACGGGCTGGCCACCAGATGTTGCACCTGCATTTGCTTACAGAGGGACTCCATCAGCCGCGACATGAACTGGGTCCCTCGGTCGGTGAGCATTTCTTGGGGGAAACCCACTCTGGAGAAGATCTTCAGTAAGGCGGTAGCCACCTTGTCGGCCCGAATGGACGACAAAGCTACCGCTTCCGGGTACCGGGTGGCATAGTCCACTACCGTGAGTATGAAGCATTTCCCGGAGTGGCTGGGAGTGGACAGAGGTCCAATAAGATCCACAGCAACCCTCGAGAAAGGCTCTTCGATGATTGGCAGAGTTACCAGTGGGGCTTTGGGGCGCGGCCCCGCCTTCCCCACCCTCTGACAGGTGTCACACGAACGGCAGTAGGCACCCACCGCGGCTCCCATCCCAGGCCAGTAGAAATGCTGAGCTATCCTGGCCTTGGTTTTAGCGATCCCTAGGTGTCCGGCCATCGGAATCTCGTGTGCGATCCGCAACAATTCCGCCCTGAACGGATAGGGTACCACTAACTGTCGGTCCCTGGGCCACGCCTCCGGTGAACCCTGCTGGACCGTTACCCGGTACAGCCGTCCCTGGTCCCAGACCACCCGCTCGCAGTCTGACTCCATGGGAGGCTGTGCCGCCTGTTCCTTGAGAGCTTTCAGGCTGTCGTCTGCTTCCAACGCAGCCTGAAATTCCTGACTTGATGTGGCCAGAATCGACGAAACTGCCACATCCTCTGTCAGCCCCTCCGGGCATGTCACCTGGCCGCTGTCTGACCCGGCAGACACTTGGTCAGAAGTGGGGAAGCCGTCGGACCTCTGCAAGGCTCCTTGGGCTCCGGCGCTCCCACTCCTGGTGACAGCGGCTATGACCGCTGTGACCGTGGGTAGTGCCTGCTTCCCCTCTGTTTCTGTCCAAGCCGCCCGATCAGGCAGGCTTCCTAGGCCTTTGGACATCTCGGATGTGGGGAACTCCTGCCCTGGGGTCTTACCTGGCGGCTCCTCTCTTGGGACACCCCCACCTCCCATGGCCTGTTCCTCCCCCTGCAGTGGGCCTATACTCAGCAGCCTGGATACCCCTGGGAGCCCTACACTGCCGGTAGCTGCCCCCCTCTCCATCCCTGAGCTTCCCTCTACAGAATCCTGCCCGCCCCCTCCCTCACCGGAGGACAAGAGGTCACGGCACGCCGGCTGAGCACCTCTGCGGGCATCCCCACACTCCCCACCTGCTTTCACTAACCCTGTTTGTGTTGTGTCTGTGCAGGTGTTACCCTCAGGTTTCACTCCCTCCTCCTCAGCAGGACACACACTACATACAACATGGTTGGCATTAGCAGCAGACAAATCAATACACTCTTGGGGGGCCGAACTTGGGGGTTCAGAGGGTACATACTGCGATACTAGACGCCCCAAGTCGGTCCCTAATAAAACATTTGCGGGAATATTTGGCGTTACTCCCACCTCCCGCATCCCCCTTCCGGCACCCCAGTCCAAATACACCATGGCAACGGGAAGTGCCGGCTCCACGCCTCCAACCCCGGAGACGGAAAGAGTCTTTCCTGGTACCAAGTCCTGGGGGGACACCACCTCAGGCCGTACCAGTGTTCGTTCAGCGCCCGTGTCCCGCAGTCCCATGACCGCAGAACGGCCTATGGTGACGGGTTGGATGTTGTCCAGGGACCTACCACCACCCCCTCCCACACACAAAACATTGGGCGCTCTCTGGGACTGGGATGGGGTCTTTTGGCGCTGGGGACACTCAGCCCTAAAGTGTCCTGGTTTGTTGCATAGATGACAACGTCTTACGTCTGGTCCTTGCCTGGAGAGGGCAACAGGGGGATACACCCCTTGTGTTCTAGGGGCCGGGGAAACAGGGGCATGATTGGGCTTACCCCCTCTCCAGGTGCTGCTGGCAGACTTCTTCAGCTCAGGCGCCCTGTTATTGGCATACTCGTCTGCCAGGGCGGCTGTAGCAGAAGCCCCTGTTGGTTTTCGGTCACGGAGGAACTGTCGGAGGTCCTCTGGGCAGTTCCACAAGAACTGCTCCGTGACGAACAGTTCCTGGACCTCCTGGCGGGTAGTAAGCGCTAGACCCGAGGTCCAGTGCTCTGCGGCTCTCAACAGCGCCCGCATATGATCGGTCCAGGTGTCCTTGGGGCCACGCAGCAGGCTCCGGAACTTCTGGCGGTACGACTCGGGAGTGAGGTTGTACTGCCGGATCAGGGCCCGCTTGATGCAGTCGTAGTTCTGTACCTCCCCGGCAGGTAAGTCCCCCAAGGCATCCAGGGACTTACCCCTCAAACGGGGGGTCAGGTATCTGGCCCACTGATCCCGGGCCAGATGGTGCTGAAGACAGGTCCGTTCAAATGCCACCAGAAAGGAGTCCAGGTCCCCATCCTTCTCCAGTAGAGGGAAGTCCTCAGCTCGGACTTTGGACGACTTGGTCTCCTGATGGGTTGGTTGCTCTAGCGGAAGCCCCCGCTGGGCCAGGTCCAGTTGGTGCTGGCGCTCCGCAGCTCGCTCTGCACGCTCCGCAGCCTCCCGGCGCTCTGCAGCTTCACGCTCCGCAGCCTCCCGGCGCTCCGCAGCTTCGCGCTCCTCCTCCGCTGCCTTCTCTGATGCTGCCAGGAGGGTTTTGTAGACGGCATCGCCATGAGACTGGAGACTTGCCATAGCCGCTTGTAAAAGGGCTTGTGATCTGGACAGGCTGGGCTGGGTAGGTGGTGGGCAGCCCACTGCGGGACCGTATACTGGGGACTGGCTCCCTGAGGTGCCCGGGCTGGACTCCTCCTCGCCATGAGTAACAATGTCCTCCCCTCCTGCCACACGGACCGTAGCATTAGCCTCCTGCAGGGTCTTGCTCCTGGTGCCGTCTGCCATCTTGGTAACCGACACCGCTGCAACCCTGAGTTTGCACACACCTTGTTATACTTTTAGCCTGACCGTCTAACGTTGGGCTGACCTTAAGACTCCAGCAGTGGAAGTTACCACTGGCAGTCTTTAGTGCCTGGGAGTAGGGGTCCCACAACACTATTATTCTGCAATCCCACCGCTCTGCCACCAATGTGATGAAAGCCGGCCGGTGGGTGCAGCTCTCTGGCGCCCCCTTACCTCTCAGGTCAGTCAAGGTACTGCACCTAGAGAAAGTAGTGCCAGGTAGCTGCAACCAGCGCAGGGAACACGGTAGTGTGTTATCCCTTCAACGTCACTAAACCGTAACGTCACTACACAGCACAACTCGCTAGCGCCCTCTTAGCCTCAGGTCAGTCAAGGAACTGCACCTAGGATAAGCGGTCGCCAGGGAGACTGTCCTGTAACCTACTGGGTATCGGGGCCCTCTGTAGTGAGGGCGGTATATATATCTTCCTTGGCCGCGCCAGGAATATATATATCTGAACCTCCGACCGTCACTACCAGCCTTCCCCAATCCCCAGTTGGTATGCTGCCACCAGTCCCTATTTTAGATATACGCCCAGTCCGTGAATGGGCCTATATCGGGTCAGGAACCAACCCTGGGTAGCGTTTTTGGCTTGAGCCGAGCTCACACGGACGTGCGTTCGTTATGCAGAATAAAAGGCAGGCCCACAATTACTTGAGGTAATTGATTATAATAATACACTAGATACACGATATACAACTAAATATACACAGGTATAAGGTCAGGCTAAACTATACAACAATGGAATACAACACACAGAATCACCACAGCATATCAGTTACCGGTTTCTTGATTTTCTTGTGACGCAGGGAGAGGATTCTGCGGTCGCAGGCACGGTTCTTTGTTACAGGCTGAGGCCTACCACCGCATGGTCAAACTGCTCCTCCCCTTGGTGGCCTCAGCTGGTGCTCAGATGTTCAGCACACCACTCTTGGGTCAAAAACTGACTTGTCTCTTGTCTGTCCTGCTATCTTACCTGCCCCGTCCCGCCCACTGCTGGTGAGGTCAGCTGGCTCAGTCTCCACCCTCAGGTCTAACTTCGATCAGAAGCCCAAATTCTATGGAACCCAATAACTTCTTCTGGGATGGTCTCATGATACCCCCAGGGGTTCCCATGGATTCGGGCCGCCGTAACCGACCTTTTGATATCAATTATGATACCATACGGTCCTCAGGAATGGCTCCGCGCTATATCTTGGCTTCCAGAGCACGTACAAACGTCTACCGCGGAGGCTTGTGTGCGCAATGGCTCCGGGACGCCGTGATATTTTTTTATTGGCCCATCCCACGCAACATGCGTGTACTATTCATGTTTCTATATCTTATGCCTCCATGCTTGTGACAGACAAAGAAACTAGTCCTATGGGACAAATGGTCAGGTACAGATAGACGAAGCACCCCCCCCTGCTGGCTGTGTTTCCTCTCGAAGTCTTTGAAGCTCCTAGCATTCAAGTGTTAAGTAGGCTTCTTATCTTACAGGAGCCTGGATGGGGGGAAACTATCTAGTTGACGTTTTAACAGAAGGTCCCAAGGGTGGGGGCTGCTGAAGTGTGGCCATCCCTGGATATGATTTATCATTACCAAGATGGCGGCTACAGGTTCATCACAGCGCTAATCTAGGGAATATACCCTTACTGCCACTCGCTGATCTACCTGTATTAGGGCCCTTGGTTAGAGGATTCTATATTTTGCTAACTTCTATCCTTGTAGTAAGAGTAGGCACTCTGTGTATCTACCCAGAAAGACCACTTCGTAAAGAGTCTGGCTAGGATATTATGGTTGTACAAAGGTACTTTGTAGCTTTTTTGAGCAAAGGGGAAAACTTCTCAGGACTTGTCTTAAAACGCCAAGTAATTTCAAAAAGTTCACTGTATTCTGTGATGAAAACATCTTCTGAAAATTTCTCTCTGTGAAGAACTGAAGAAAGTTCTGAAACTTTTGTAGAAGTTACTCTTGAGCATAGCCTTGACCAGGCTTGGTCATCTTTAAGACTTCCAGCTCGGCTCCTACGTGGAAGGTAATGAAAATTGGATTTGTTTTATCATGTGGCACATGAACTTGCTGCTCTGAATTAACAAAATGAAATCATCTTTATTTACTGACCTTCAGGACGTGGCCTGACATTCTTAGCCAAGCTTTGGAGTTTCGGCAAGAAAAGAGGGTGAGGTGGGGGACAAATATTGATGCTATTTCTCTTGTACTGTGGGTCCTGTAATTGTGATTAATAACAGTTGCTTTCACTATCTAGAAACAGACAGGCTGGTTTGTCTGCCTACAATCATGCTGTGATAAATGGAGCTATTTTAACTCCGGTTTTGTGTATTAAAGAAAACAGATGTAGTCTAAGACTTGAGGCGATGAGGAAGTATAAATGCTGCTTAACTCAACTTCCCAGCACTTGTTATTGTAAATGAAGAGCCGGTCAGCCTTCAGTCTTTACTACTGAGGAATTGTGAAAGCCGGGGGTGGAGGCTTATTTATTTATTTAGTTAGTTTTAAATTTCAACATTAAAAGAAAATACTAAATTTTTTTCTGATAAAAAGAAAAAAAGTTAGTTTTTTTTTATTTTTATAAAACCTTCCATAGTTCACTTCCAGCAGCTAAAACTTTTTGCTGGTCATTCAATAATAATCAAACACGTGTTTGACCTGTTACACCGCTCTTATAACTGTAGTGTAACGAACTGTCCCAGCATCTGTCGCGTCCGTGCCATGCCCGGGAGAGATAAAGGAATGGAGGTTCCTACTGAAAGACAGCAAGTTCATGGAAAGTGTGAGAAATTAATAGAAAAACTTTATATAATTGCATAAATTAAACTTTATTTCCCTAGACCACATTATTCCTTTAAATTATCATTGTATGAACTGTATGTGTTGTGTTTGTGTCACTCCTTGTGAAATATGGCGTAAAGTCTGGTGTAACTATTGCATTTTACAGTTTCTCACTATTATAATGTTTTTAATTCTGGAAAAAAAAAACATAAGGAGCCTGTCCTTAGGATTGGAGGTCTGTGTGATGTGTGGGACCCTTCCCTGATCTAGCAGTACCAGGTTTCTCTCTGCAAAAATTTGTGACAATTGTTCCTCAAAGAAGAACTTTTCCGTTATGAGATGTATGATGGGCTCTGAGAACTTCTAATTTATTGATGTTTTATAGAATTCTTTTAGGCAAATGCGTTTCATACAGATTCCTTTTTTTTTTTCAAATATGGCAAATTATTTTTTATTAATTTTTATATAATTTAAATTTTATTAAATTTTTTATTTTTTGTGCATGCCCACGACAAAGTATTAAACTGGTGGTCTGAAACTAAAACTGATTTAATTCTAAATATTTATTTAATGCATGAATTTAAGATGTCAGATTTTTTCCTCCCTGGTAGAATAATATAACCGACTGTTTGGCGATACAGAACCCGAGCCCATTTACATACATACAGCGTTTGCACATAACTAATCTGTCTAGTGCTACAATAAAAATAATGGATCCATTCTATATTCTAAAAAGTAACGGTACGTTGTAAAACTACTTTGTCTAAATAACGTCTGTGAGTTGTAATATGTCATCAGTGCAACTTTATATACATTAATTCCTTAACAATTCATGATCAATGCGTGTCCACCATGAAGGATCGCTTTTCAGGCTGACCTCATAACTACAGAATCCTTTGAAGATTTTCTATGGACTTGTTTGATTTATTATTCCACCACTTAAGTTTCTGTTTTCTCCTCTTTATCAGCCTGGTAATATTTTTGTGCTTAGTTCAAGTGGTGTCAGTGCAGTTTGAATTAGTTCACAATTGGTGGCTGATGTCTCCTGAGGTATCCCGAGAAGACTCCCTCCCCTCCCCACACTAAACTATTCTCTTAAAAGTCTTGAAAAGCCTTTATGGGTATTGTATTCCACAGGGGCAATTTCCAGTTATGCAAGTAGGTAGTGAAATTTAATATCTAAAACATAAAGGTCATCATTGCTCATGATAAATGTACTGATGAGTTTGCACTCCTTTTCAAAGAGGAAAAAGCAAACTTGTATCTGTTAATATTGTAAGCAGTAAAATTGGTATAATTTTTAGACTTTTTTTCCCCCAGAGTGGTTGGATTCTTTCTCTTTAATTTATTTAGACATTTTTTGTTTTACTTTTTTGTGTTCTCTTAGGCTGGGTGAATAGGGGGGCTATTCTTTCTTATTTTTTTTTATTTTTTTATAATCTGATAAAAGAATAAAGCTTTTTTAATGCTAAAAAATTATCAGAAAAGTGAATTATTTTCTACATTGCAAAACCTTCTGGATTCAAGTATAATTTACACTGATTACGTGGCAACTTGAATCCTTTGTTGCTCAATTACTATACAAAAAAAGCCAAAATATTTGATGTAAAAATAAATAGGTAAAAATGATACATTTTAAGTGTGTATTATTGAAGGCAATTTATTTTTTATATAATTTTTGGTTAAATATTACTTTTTTTTTTTTTAATTATTATTATTGGTGTGCTGGTATTTCTCTTTATTAGTGTTGTCCCATTAAAAAATATCTATGGCGGGGGTCCTGGGCTGATACTTAGCCTTTAACCCCTGCGTAAATTGTTACAGTTGATCTGTGAGTGGTGGCCAAGACCTATAATCATTGGCACGTAATCAATGGGTCCGATAATGAATAGGCTCCAAATAAAAGTAATGACCCTGTTTTCTTGAGTGTTTTTTTTTTTTTTGCCTCAAGAGTTGAATGAAGATGAATGGATGTATTAGTAATTTGTATTTATTACTGTTGTCCACGCTCATTATGAAAATGAACCAGTTTCTGGCTTAGGCTGGGGATTTTCCATGCTGTGTGAGTCTAATTGATCAGTTTTTGTTCATCAGACAATAAAAACATTAGCACTTTTTTGTTTTTAGAACGTACGGGTACTTTTTTCCATATTTTTTCATAATTGTAGTTACATAATGTATTACTAGGATTTCAAGTTTTTGCTAATGCTTTGTGGTAGAAAGATTTGTAAGCGTGGGCTACTTTTTGGATAAAGGATTAATTGTACCTATATCTTATAATACAATTTTTGCATATGGCATTTTATTTATTTTCTTAATTTGTAAATATTGAAAAGGCTTTTCACAAATTTTTAATAATTTTTCACTTTAACATTTTTTATTTCATTTTATTTTTTTGCAATATAAATTCTTTTTTAATCACTTCTTTACAAAGAAGAGTATAAACGTAGATTTCTTGGATTTAAAAAAAATATTGATCTCAAATATATATTGCTTTATTAATTTATTATATCAGCTAAGCACACGGGAGAACTAATTATACAAAAGTAACCAGGGTTTTTTTGGTATGACTTGTAATCAAGTCAGCGGGTATGTGAACACAGGTCAGATATACAGTGGATTTTATTCTACGAAATCTCATGTGCACGCTACAGCGGAAATCACTGCGGATTAAAGAAGCACTCCTCCTCCTTCCATCAAAGTTTTTATCCTCTTAATATATTGCAGTCATCATATTATATAGCACTGTGAACTTACAATTGCTAATTTTGCCTTTCTACCCAGTTAATCTGTTTTCCATGAGATATGACATCACATGATTTTAAAAACTGACTAGATGAGTCCCTCTAAACTCTATGTAGAAACAGGAGGTCAATTTTCTCTGCGCAAGTCAAGAGTCCCTGCAAAAGTCCCTGACAGGGGGAGGAGGGAGCAGCTTGGTCAGGAGTTGAAGAGGGGAATGATAAATGCAGGGATCAGAGACTTCCTGTTTCTACATAGAGCAGAGAAAAGAGAAGAATTATCTGGGTAGAAAGGCAAAATGAGCAATTGTAAGTACACAGTGCTATATAATATGATGACTGCAATATATTGAGAGAATAAAAACTTTAATGGGAGTGCTTATTTAAATATCATCTGCAATGCAATCCCAATCTGTGAAATATGTAACAAACTTGGCATTTCAAGAGCAAAATCTCCAACTATTTTTTTCCTCCTGTGCAGATTTTGCTGTGGAAATGTCGCCTATGTGGACTCGCCTTAAAACCTCCAAGGATATATTCACACTTGGCAAATTTATTACTAAAATTTTCACAACTATCCCCTTAATCGAAATAACCCCTTTCACATGTATGGAATTTCTGCAACTTGTCTCATAATGCTGCTTATATGAAGAACCATTAAAGTTCTCGATACAGGAGAAATATGGATCTCTGGAAACCTATTAAAAACAGGACTGATGAATCAAGACTGGCGTTTTATATGCTCGTCTTGGAGGGTTTGCCGGGCTTAGAATCATCAAATTCATTAAGAGGGGTTCACTTTTTAATGAATTTGGTGCATCTCTCAGCTGCTGTGCGCCCGCATAAGAGATCTACTCCAGTTATGGAGTGGCGTACATTTATTTTGTAAGTTATGCCAATCTTGTGCCACAAAAGAATGATCAATTTGCAGGACCGTGGTCTCAACGCCCCTCTCTCCAATCACCACCTCTTTCACAACAATTAGTCATACCTGGTTTAAAAACGCCAAAAGCGTAACATGTTTTTTGTCTAAAATTTTGAAACCTTCGAAACAGTTTAACACCAGATTTCTGACGCAAACTGCAAAAATTACTGGTAAAAATAAAGCAAAACTTTTTTTTTTCTTTATCCGATGCAGAAAAACCCATGATGCTATTTTTGCTTGTTTGTTCACAACAATTTTGATTCTGATACAGTTTTGAGGAGTTTTTGAAGGTGTTGTTTTATTTTGTTTTTGTTTTTTTACACACTTTTTTTTTCCTTTTGCAGACTTTTTAATTACATTTTTTATCTGCAATGTGGTTTTTAAAATCCACATTGCTATTCATACATTCATTTTTTCCATTTAAAGAAATTGGAAGCAAACTCCTATTTGTAATTTTTTTTTATGCAGATTTTGGAGAGGATCCACTTTAAAACCACATGAATAAAAACTGTGTATCCTTAAAGAGTAACAGTCATTTAAATTTTTATTTCTTACATCGATAGTACAGATGAAAATAATAAACGGTTTAATATATCTTATCAGAGAAAATCTGCTTCTTTCTGATCGATCATTCTCAGAATGTTGAGACTGAATGAATTAAATCGGTCTGCAGTTACTACAGACTTTCCCATTGCTAAGATAAGAGATGACAGTTGGTGCTTAAAACATTCTATGGAGCTTACAGCAGAATGTCAGTGTCTTCCTCTAGCTCCTCACCTCTCCATAGAATTTTAAAAGCACCAGCTGTCATCTCCTATTTTAGTAATGGTAACATCTGAATGCAGATTTTATAGACTTATAAATTGAGAATGAAAGATTAGTTACTCTTTAAGCCTCCCCCCCTTCCAGAAATTGAGTCTTACATCCGAAGAGACTTATTACAACGCTTGTATAATACATGATCTGATTGTATTTCTGCTTCCCCGGTTATTGCAGCCACTCGGACCACGTTCCACTAGACGTCCCACAATCTAGAGACCTATATCACAGACATTTATGGAGATCCAGGACCATTTCTGCTCCTTTCCCTCATTCTCCTTCTTTGTTTCCACTCTGCTAATCAAATGCACATTACATTTATTCTAGTAAAAGTGTAAACCATAGAAAATTTGACAAGATAGATGTGTAAATTATCAATCTGACAGAACTAATGATGCACTCCAAGCACCTTCTGTTTTCCAGCACTTGGCGAGCGACTTCATTAAATATGCAATGGCCGTTTGGTGGCTGCGTGCACGTTGGTTGCTTTCCTTGTGGAATTGCTGTATTTCCTGAGGTGGATGAGCAGGCAGGCAGGCACGTTGGCTGCTGGACCGCCCGCTGTGGCTCTGATGTACTCCATCTTGTTTGTGCAGTTGTTTGAAGTATTTTCAGGACAATTGCATCTATAACCACAGGACATATTCCCCGCAGCTACGTCCTAGACAGCAGTAAGAGAAACGCAGGCAGATTATGTTCTGCCTTTTATCTACCTATTATAATTCAGCCTCTGAGAACCAGAAACTATCTATAGTCTCCTTTATTAAAAGGAAGATTAACATGAAGCTGGTGTCGTGAAGAGAAGAGAAATATGCAGATAAATAATATAAAAAAAATCAATTTTTTTTGAAGACCGATAATAAATAATCTATTCACAAGGAATATCTCTAAAAGAGTGGACACATAGTATGAGCTAAATAATACCCAGAGCAAGAGAGGGAAAAAATAGAGGGTGTCTCATCCAACAAAAGGTAGAAGTTCATAAAGTGCAAGTGCTGATGATAATAAAAAGTTCACCCTTATTAGGCTAAACTAGAGCTAGATAAAGTATTGGGTTTAGAATAGACCAAGTAAGGCAATCATGACAATATAATGATGTAGCGGTAATGGTACCTAAGTAGATCCTTTTGTAGCCTGTAGTGTTCAAACCACGTGTGTCCACCCCAGAAGAAGCAAGGCGAAACGGCATCTGGGTGGGAGGGACACATGTTGTTTGTTGGTATGTACCTATTATAAAGTATAGGATTATTTGATAAATTTTCTATAATAAGATGTAAAAGGGGTTTTCCACTATGATTTTTTTTTTGTTTTGTTAAAAAAAAAAGGAATAATGATGGAGCAGATTTTAAAGAGTACCTATAACTAAGCTATTTAGTTTAAATAGCAGCTCTAAATGATCCTAAAGGACATGTTCTCCAGCACTAAAGGAAAGAAGTTATAACTTGGCCTTTAGCCATATGAGATAAAAAAAAAAAAAAAAAATTGGGAGAATTTTGACCATATTAAAAAAGAAAATCCATAATGCTTACGCGTTTCGGGTAAAAAAAAACTTTAATCATAGCTATAAATGGGTGTTTTCTACCCGGAACACATAAACATTGTTTTTTTTAATATGTGTACATTCTCCTAATTTTTAACATTTTATTTTATATGATTAAAGGCCAAGTTTTAACTACTTCCCTTTGGTGCTGGAGAACCTGCCCTTTTTCACCCTTGAAAGCTATTTGACCTGGAAGCCAGACCAGTGCATACTCCGTGCACCACACCCAGACCACAGACGGTCTACCATGGAAGTATCCTGAGATACTGATCTCTAACACAGTAGTAGGGAGTAGGGTTGAGCGAGTATGTTCTGTCCGAGTATGCTCGGGCCGAGCTTCGAGTATTTACAGCTGCTCGGTGATATGGTTGAATCGCTCCCGTGTGCATGATTTGCGACTGTTTGACTGCTTTATTACATGTGAGGAATGTGTAAGAAATAGACATTCCTCCCATGTAATAAAGCTGTCAAACAGTTGCAAATCATGCACACGGGAGCGATTCAACCATATCACCGAGCAGCTGTAAATACTCGGAGCTCGGCCCGAGCATACTAGACGAAAGGGTTAATAGAACATACTCGCTAAACACTAGTAGGGAGCTGAGTTGATACTTTATATTTTTTAAATAATAGCGACTAACTAACATGTCCTTCAGATTGGTAGGGTCCGGATGTTGAGACCCCCAGTGATCACTCTGCCTGAGATGACTTTCTATGAGCCTGCACACAGAGTGGAGTAGGGGGCTCATACACTGGGTGCTTCAGAGCAGCGTTTTGAGCCACTGCTCCCCTGTTTCTCTGGTTCCTCTTTGCTCGGGGGCTAGTGCACTCCTGAAGATTGACAGTTCAGACCAGCAGTATAGTAGTGCCTCTGGTCTAAATTGTGTGCTCTAGCATGCTGCAAGTTTTGCAGGTGTCAGGTGTCCAGCTTTCCAGCAAGCTTCAGAGTACCGCTTGCAAGCATGTGTTCTTTTTCTAGGCGACTGGCCATCTCTGACACACTATAGAGGTGGCTGATAACCTTGGCAACAACCAGTAATACTGTAGAATTAAAAATCTCTGCATTTAAGAAGAGGTAAATTGCACAGTGGCTTGTTTTAACAATCACATTGCAATTTTACCCATTTGACTAGACAACCCCAATAAATGATAGGTACTGTTTAAAATAATTTACCCTCCTCTTCCATCACTGCCTGGTCCCCAGCCAGTCTGTGTAGATCCTGGGGACCTGCTTCGGTCACCACTTCAGTCAGTGATTGATTGCCATATAGTGTACTGAAAAACGGGGGAAAAAAATTCCAAGGGGGATGAAATAGTGAAAGAAAATAAATTAAATTCCGCCATTGTTTTTGGTTTTACAGTGTTCATTATGTGACCTGGAAAAATGATTGTCCTGTTCAGTGCAATTGCAACAATACTAAACTTTCATGTTCGTGTTTTTGTTTGGGTTTTTTTTTTGCTTTTTTTAGTAATAAAATGATGAAAAAATATTCTGAATTTTGTACATTAAAAAGTTTTGCTTTGCATGTCCATTTTCCGAGACCTGTAAGATTTTAATTTTCGGTCTATCGAGCTGTATGAGGGCTTGTTCTTTACGTGGTGAGCTGATGTGTTTATTGTGCACACAGTTTTAATTGCTTTTTATTGCCTTGTTTTTTTATTTTTCTGGCGTTAATGTTTTTATCTTTTTCTTTTTACGATGTTTCTCGTACCAATTAGTTTTATATTTTGATTGGAGTTTTTTGGATGCTGCGAGACCATTTTAATTTTTTTATATAAAAACGTTATTTATTTTCGCCATTTTTTTTTAATTATTCAGCTTCTGAGCCCCCACCATACATGCTGACCCTTGCATGTCCCATCGAGGGAAAGGTTTAACAAATTATTTTAAAACAGAAAAAAAAAAAATGATAAAGTATTCCACCAAATGTGTCTATTAGAAACTGTAATAGACCCGCTAAGGATGTGCCATAGCGTCCTTAGGACTCGCACCTATTCCAAGAACATGGGGTCCCCTAACCTCCGTCTTGCAACTTCTGTGAAAGGGAATGAGTCTCTTCATTCACTTCTTTGGGAGTTCCAAAAATAGCTGAGCAAACGTGCCAAAAGTTTGAACCATATCTATCATACTTTTATGGCATAGCCTATGGCGATCCCAAAAATGTCTAAGTATGTGATATGCACACTCCCGGGCAGAATCTGTCTAGTGGGCACGGCCTCGTTCAATACAAGTGTATGGAGAGAGGCCGTGCCCACTAGACATGTTCTGCCTGGGAGTGTGCATATCACATACTTGACCACCCTGGGCAGACGGCGGCGAATCCTGCAGAGCACAGTCCGTGTGATAGGATTCAGGTGGAGCCATAGACCACACAAACAGAAACGTAGGTAGCTTAAGAAGACTCAATGCTTTTCTCAGTCAGTGTCCATCTTTTCAGACAGGCATAACAATTTTAGTAAACTACATTCTTTTGCCCTTCTGAAAAGATGGATGCTGCTGCTTGTGTCATTGCAGTCTGACTCTGTCGGCGGTTCCATGTATATGCTGTTTTTTGGGGATTCAGATGGAACACACTGCATAAACGCACTATGAACTGGACAAGTGTAGATCATTGCTTACCGTATTTTACAGATTATAAGACGCACCTACGTTTTAGAAAAGGAAAATAGAAAAGAAATGTAAGCAAAAAATGTGGTCAAGACTCACAGTTATGGGGTGGGATCTGCTGCTGACACTGCTATAGGGGTAATGTTCCTAAATTCTGTACTAATGTTCCCCATCCTGGTACATATGATGCCCATCCTAGTATATATGGTCCTCATCCTGGAATATATGATCCCCATCCTGGAATAATGTACAGTATATGATCCCCTTCCTGGTGTATATGGCCCCCATCCTGGCATACAATATATGATCCCCTTCCTGGTGTATATGGCTCCCATCCTGGCATACAATATATGATCCCCTTCCTGGTGTATATGGCCCCCATCCTGGCATACAATATATGATCCCCATCCTGGTATATATGGCTCCCATCCTGGCATACAATATATGATCCCCTTCCTGGTGTATATGGCCCCCATCCTGGCATACAATATATGACCCCCTTCCTGGTATATATGGCTCCCATCCTGGCATACAATTTATGATCCCCATCCTGGTATATATGGCCCCCATCACGCTGCACACATAAAAAAATAACTATTCTACTTGTCTTCCCTGCGCTCCCTCGCAGCGCGGCATCCTCTTCTGATGCTGGCAACTGACTTCAGCGTGTAAGCAGCGCATGACGTCACTGCCATGCGCCCCCACGCCGACGTCCGCTCTTGGAATATTCATTGCTCCCCACACCCGAGACTACCATAGCCCCGGGCGTGACACCCATAGTCCCGGGCGTGGGTGAACAGTGAATATTCATTTTCCTTAATAGCGGACACACATGATCGGCCAAAAAAATGAATATGCACTGCTCCCCACACTCATAGTCCTGCCCACGTCCGGGCTCCTGCTTCTGTTTAGAGAGGTGGGCTGGATTATGGGTGTGGGGAGCAGTGCATATCCATTTTCTTTAATAGCGGGCACAAGTGTTAGCCGCAGTGCTGGCTCCTGCCTCCTGTAACCTGCTTCTCTGCCACAATACCCCCTCCCCACTCCACGGCCATGTACATCTGGACTACAAGACGCCACCCCCTCGCCCCACACACACAGTTTTCTCAAAAAAAATTTGGGAAAAAAAATGCGTTTTATAGTCCGCAAAATGCAGTTACTCTTAAAAGATTAATATAATTTAACAATCTATCTTTGGTTGGGTTCTTGGTTCTTAGGTTACTGATTATTGCTAATTGGCTGGTGATTCCCTCTTTTCTCCAAACATACAGGCCTAACATAGCGCTGCCAGGACTGATGTGGATTTTTTTTAATAAAACTCAATTCATTTAAAAAAGTCCAATTTTTCTTGAAGTCTCATCTTTACCTGCAGTGAAAAAGTTTCCAAATAGTTACCATATGCAAATTGTCTCTTCAGAGTGGAAGAGAACTTGAACTCTAGCGCCACCTATTGTAAGTAGCAATCCTGCAAGTCAATATCGACCCTTAAAAGGGAACCTGTCATGTCCTTTATTGCTATTAAACTGCCCCCAATGTCATGTTAGTGATGCACGTTGCATCACGAACATGTTTTTCTCAAGCAAAATGTCCCAGTGTTTAGCGCAAAAATCACTTTTTACACTTTGATGATTGTCCCACATACCTCCGGACTCAGTCATAGGGTGGGCTGCTCTAGCTTTTCAGTCACGGTCAATCGCATGCGTTTTGAAATTCTCCACACCCATCGGATTAGCATTCCTTCCCGTCACTGCTCCCTACGTCACCACAATCTTCCAGCAGATCCCGCGCTTGCGCAATGCCGCTCAGCTTTCCGGTCATGCACACTGAATCTGGGTGTACATCCCAGCTTCATATCCTATGTGCACGTACTCCGGAAACACAGAGCGTCAATGACCACATGACAGTCTGTCTTCCTGCTCGCCGCGCTGACGCTCAGTAGTTCCGGAGCATGTGCACATTGAATATGGAGCTGCAACGTAAACCCAATTCAGTGCGCATACCAGGAAAGCTGAGCGTCATTGCACAAGCGCGGGATTGCTATGGAGTCTGAGAGCAGCATAATATAGGGGCAGAGAGCCTGATTCCAGCTATGTCACTTACTTATAGAAAAATAATTAACAGAAATATGATTTTTAGATTTGCAGATTAATAATGTTTTACAATTGCATCTGTCTCAATTTTGTTTTGTTTTTTATAGATTGTGCTTTTTTTTTTTTTTCCACGAAGGTTTTTAATAGTCTCCACCATTTAGAGCCTCCAACCTAATTTGTACCTTGTATCGTGTTAAGTGCTATTTGCCCTTCTAAATTCTCGTGAATACACTGGAGAGTTTACTTTAAGATGGTTATTTGACTTCTTCTATGTGTGTTTCTTTTTTTTTTTTTTTTAAAACAGATCATTAGATTAAGATTTTAGTTCTTTGGAAATAAATGTGGTTACCATTTCATTATTTGCTAAGCAACCCGTAATCCCCGCCTAAACCTCATCTACATTTTGCAGTTTGCAGAGAAAGCAGGCGATGCTGAATGCAGCCGTCCTTTGGGAATACACCGAACTTAATGAGCTTGATAGTCTGGTGGGCTCAATAAATCAAATAAAGGAAAACATTTCTCATTTCTGAATAAAAGCATTTATCACCCTGTGTTTATTCATTCATGGTCATAAGATTGATTGGCTTCTTGTATCATGAATGTATACCAAAGCATTTATTTTTATTTATTTAATTTTTTCCCCCTTTTTTTTTTTTTCTCTTCTCCCCCCGTTCCTGTCTTCTAGTCGGCAAGTTACGAAAGCAGTGGCTGAAGGACAGCATTTCACACGTCGGAATAGGAATGCTCCAATCTGTCAAGAATTTCGTCGACCCCAACAATATCTTTGGAAACCGAAACCTTTTATAAAGAAAGCTCTATCTATAATTCTGTCTTTTTTTTTTTTTTGCGTCCAATGTTTTAATACTGTACAGAGATCCCCCAGTGAACCAGGAGGCAGAAGCCCTAATGGAAAAATGCCACCGAGCGAGAGAATTACACATTCCGCGTGTTGATCAAACGTCCTTTTGTCGGAAGACTCTCGCGAAGAATTGGACTTGGCAATCTGTACTAAGGGAAGGGATTGGGAGGGGGACAGCTGCACTTTTCCCCGACTGCTCTTGACCCTCCAGACATATGTTACATTAACGTGCCCTCGGTTGTCAGGGCTTGAAAATTCACTTTGTCTCAGCTAGCCAGAAATGCATAGCATGCCGCCGTTTAGAGCAAATGGCAATTTCTTAAGCTAGTCAAGCAAGACATTGATTTATCTGAATATGTTTTGCTGCACTAGGCCAATTTTTTTTTTTTTTTTTCCGAGAGTAAAGACTTCACATAGTCAGCGAAAAAGAAGTTCTGCGTCAGCGGCAGTCATTCTAAAAAAGACCCGCGCTTCCTTAAGAAGGCTAACAGCCACTAAGTAATCTACATGAGTATATTAATAATCACCCGTCACCTGTGTCATTCTCGATTTCTCCTATGGTGGCGCCGTTTTCATGCCTGCAGAGTTTTTTTTTTCTAGTCAACGACCACAACACTCTTTTATTCTGCTTCTGTTTTTCCAAAGTAAAGGAGAAATTCCGTGAACAAAAAGAAATTGATAGACAGGTGGAAGGAAATAGGTTGGCTATTTTAGGAATAAAGTGAGAGCGCATCCCCCTCCCTGTACAATACCCTTGCCGGCAGATAGGCCGCCTTCTGTACTACCTACTTAGTGATCCAGGCTCTCGTAACAATCTGCAGATCGGATGCACAAAGCGGCTGCTCCTCATTTCCTTGTCGGAGGGTGGCAGCTGCTCTGTGCAGAAAGCATCCCTATCCGGAGACGAGGTCTGATGCTTGGAAGTGTGTGCAGAAACAGCTGTTCTCCCTGCCTCCTACCAGCCCGTCTCCTGGGAAGAAAACCGCATTAACACCATCAAGCTTTAAGAAATCTCTTCTTGTGTCTTGGAAGGTTTTTTTTTTTTTTTTCTCGAGATTCCATTTTTGTTACAATAAATATTTAATCTGCTTATTTTTTCAGATGGCAAATAAAACTGGAATATATGCCTCCTCACTCATATCTGGCTATAGGGAACTCAATCTCAAGACATGTCCATTCTTGCTCCACTGTTTCTTCGGAGTTTTGTTTCGAAATGATGAGATTCTACTCTTTAACTCCTTCACTGCTGCAGTACATTGCGCAGTCAGCTGGTTACGACTCTGAATTAGCCATAATACTTTTTTGTACAGAGATGCTAACATCTTCATATTGTATGTTCACTACAGAATTTGACATAAAATTAACGCTTTCACCCAAAACGGCCTCGTTGTCTTTATTTTTTTATTAGTAGTTTTATCGGTGGGGTTGGAAGGGGGTAAAGGTTTTACAGCCTGCATTTATTTTTCATGTCTGTATTGTTTTTTTTTATATGAATAGCATAAGAGTCAAGGTTGGCGTTAAGTAATTTATTACTATTGTATTCTATTATATTAATGAGGACATAGAGATCAGTGATGGCACCGAGCATCATTTCAAGTCAGGATTTTTATAGTCCTTATCTAGTGCCACTTTTTCCCTTGAGATGGAAAATGATAGCTTAAATGTGATAGTTTGCAAGAGGGTTTTTATTTTTTTTTAATTAGTAGATACCCTTCCAAAGTGAAAAAATATCACATACATGTATAGTAAAATTCCTTAAATCCAGCATGATGGGTTCTCCTAGAAAGTTTAGCAAGAGGGTGGAAAAAAAACACCATCAAGTGATACAACTGTTTTGTGTTCTTAAAGGGAACCTGTCGCCAGGAAAATGCAGTCTAATCTGCAGGCACCATGTTATAGAGCAGGGGGAGCTGAGTAGCTTGATATATAGTTTTATGAGAAAAGATTCAGTATAATGTGTTTTAATCATTTAATCCTCTTCTCTTTCTGGGACTTTCAGTCCAGTGGGCGGTCCTATCAGTGACTGACAGCATTCTTTATATAAATGGGCATACAGAGATGGCTGTCAGTCACTGATGGGACCGCCCACTGGACCGAAAATCCCAGAAAGAACAGAGGATTAAATGATTAAAACACAGATTAACTGAATCTTTTCTAATAAAACTATATCAAAATACTCAGATCCCCCCTGCTTTATAACATGATGCCTGCATATTGGACTTTATTTTCATGGTGACAAGTTCTCTTTAATAGGTGCCAAATGCTATGATTATTTTTATACAATATCTCATTATTATTCAGAGAACCATTATTTTGATACTGAGCTCTAGATCCGCTGCATAGATATAAAGGCAGATTTTACAATTTTGGCTGTCTACATCCGCTACTAGGGGGAGCTAGAGAGCTTAATGTGAACAACATTGAACTAAATAATGAAAATGTATGACGGAATCTCCTGATTGTTGTCATTCAGTGTTTTATTTTAAAAAAAAAATGGTTTGGTGCAATATTTTTCACAAGTTCATAAGTTATGAATATATGATCACTGGGGGTTTGACTTCTGAGAACCCCCACCAATCAGAAGAATATGGATCTCAAAGTCCCTCTTGTTAATGTAGTGGTAGTTTGTATTTGTGACCACCTCTATATTCATGTCTATAACTGTTCATTACCGCTCCGTTAAAATTGGGCCTTAGGAGCCCACGTTCTAGAGATCAGTGGTGGTCCCAGCAACTGATCATCAATCATTTATCATGTTTACTGTGGCTAAGGGTGGTAAATATTGTTTATAGGAAAAGCCACCTTAGTCCAGTCTGTTTAGAATCAGGGATTATGGAGCTTTGTTCCAGAAGAAGAATCCTAGAAGATCAGGAAAAAATGGGCACAGAATGCTGAAATTAAAGGGAACCGGTCATGTAAAAAAAAGGCTATTTAACCTGCAGATATGGGGTTAATCTTTAGGTTAATAGTGTTCTGGACCTGCCTAGTGCCGGCACTTTGAGCCCCACTGCTGGGAGGAAACTTCATTCCCCCCCCAACAGCGTTTGGGTTTCAGTCATGGAAGTGGCACTGCTGCAGGTCCAGTCACCGCACTGTGCATAGTGAGCAGCGGCTGTATCCACGCCCCCGGCACTCACTGGCAGCAGCTCAGCATTAGGGCCGGCTGTCAGTCAGTGCCGGGGGTGCGGTTACAGCCGCCGCTCACTAAACACCGAACGGTGACTGAACCCGCAGCGACGCCATCTCCATGACTGAAACCCGACATTGCCGGGGGGAATAAAGTTCATTTCCTCCCCCCCAGTGAGGCTCAAAGTATCACTGTATTTGATTGGCCAGCAAACTCGCCTGACCTTAACCCCATAGAGAATCTATTATAGAGAATCTATGGGGTATTGTCAAGAGGAAGATGAGAGACTCCAGACCCAACAATGCAGACGAGCTGAAGGCTGCTATCAAAGCAACCTGGGCTTCCATAACACCTCAGCAGTGCCACAGGCTGATCGCCTCCATGCCACATTGCCACATTGATGCAGTAATTGATGCAAAAGGAGCCCCGACCAAGTATTGAGGGCATTTACTGAACATACATTTCAGTAGGCCAACATTTCAGATTTTAAAAACATTTTTCAAGCTGTTGTTATAAAGTATTCTAATTTACTGAGATAATGACTTTTGTGCTCTCATTGACTGTAAGCCATAATCATCAACATTAACAGAAATAAACACTTGAAATAGATCACTCTGTAATGACTCTATATAATATACGAGTTTCACTTTTTGTATTGAAGAACTGAAATAAATTAGCTTTTTGATGTTATTCTAATTTATTGAGAAGCACCTGTATCTGCAGGTTCACAGCGGGTTTTTTTTCAGGTGACCAGTTCCCTTATAAAAAAAAAAAAATTGCATTCATTTTAATAAAACTTATCCCAAATGTAGCATGTGGAACATATTTTCTTCTAAATAAGATTGTGTTGTTGCTTTTACTTGGATAGTCAAGTGTCCTAATTGTATAGTCCCATGGTGCATGTGGCGGAAAGCCACGCCAATAATGTTACAAATTGAAAAGAATCACTATGCCTAAATCAGGGGTCCTCAAACTGCGGCCCGCGGAGGACTTTTATCCGGCCCGCCGGGCTATGGGCGGAGGAGAGGAGAGCGGTGTCAGCGCCCGCCCTTCTCCCCCGCTAGCTCAGGGCCCCGACAGGCGGATACTTACCTCTCCCCGTGCCTCTGCAGATCCGCTGTCTTCCTGCTCTGCGCTTCCTGTGACGTCTCAGGTCAGAGGGTGCGGTGACGTCTTTACACCGCGCCCTCCCGAGTGCCGTCACAGGCAGCGCAGAGCGGGACGCCGCCGCCGCGACGCTGGAGTCCAGACCAGAGCAGCGGCAGCAGGTGAGGAGGAGTGAGGGGAGTATTGGATTTTTTTTTTTTTTTATGTATGGAGGCATAGGTCATTATATGGGGGGTGACATCCTGCAAGGGGTATAATATGGGGGGGTGACATCCTGCATGGGGCATGATATGGGGGGTGACATCCTGCATGGGGCATTATATGGGGGGGTGACATGCTGCATGGGGCATTATATGGGAGGTGACATGCTGCATGGGGCATTATATGGGGGGTGACATGCTGCATGGGGCATTATATGGGGGGGTGACATGCTGAATGGGGCATTATAAAGACAGGGAAGTGATATCCTGCATGGGACATTATATGGGGGGGTGACATGCTGCATAGGGCATTATATGGGGGGTGACATGCTGCATGGGGCATTATATGCGGGGGTGACATGCTGCATGGGGCATTATATGGGGGGGTGACATGCTGCATGGGGCATTATATGGGGGGGGTGACATGCTGCATGGGGCATTATAAAGACAGGGGAGTGATATCCTGCATGGGGCATTATATGGGGGGTGTGACATGCTGCATGGGGCATTATATGGGGGAGTGATATCCTGCATGGGGCATTATATGGGGGGTGTGACATGCTGCATGGGGCATTATATGGGGGGGTGACATGCTGCATGGGGCATTATATGGGGGGGTGACATGCTGCATGGGGCATTATATGGGGGGGTGACATGCATGGGGCATTATATGGGGAGTGATATCCTGCATGGGGCATTATATGGAGGGGGTGACATGCTGCATGGGGCATTATATGGGGGGGTGACATGCTGCATGGGGCATTATATGGGGGGGTGACATGCTGCATGGGGCATTATATGGGGGGGTGACATGCTGCATGGGGCATTATATGGGGGGGTGACATGCTGCATGGGGCATTATAAAGACAGGGGAGTGATATCCTGCATGGGGCATTATATGGGGGGGGTGACATCCTGCATGGGGCATTATATGGGGGATGACATCCTGCATGGGGCATTATATGGGGGATGACATCCTGCATGGGGCATTATATGGGGGATGACATCCTGCATGGGGCATTATATGGGGGGTGACATCCTGCATGGGGCATTATATGGGGGGAAAGGGACATCCTGCATGGGGCATAATATGGGGGGAAAGGGACATCCTGCATGGGGCATAATATGGGGGTGGGTGACATGCTGCATGGGGCATAATATGGGGGCGTGACATGCTGCATGGGGCATAATATGGGAGCGTGACATGCTGCATGGGGCATAATATGGGAGCGTGACATGCTGCATGGGGCATAATATGGGGGCGTGACATGCTGCATGGGGCATAATATGGGAGCGTGACATGCTGCATGGGGCATTATATGGGGGGGTGACATGCAGCATGGGGCATTATATGGGGGGGTGACATGCAGCATGGGGCATTATATGGGGGGGTGTGACATGCAGCATGGGGCATTATAAGGGGGGAACAGCCTGCATGGGGCATTATAAGGGGTGGAACAGCCTGCATATGGCATTATAAGGGGGAAACAGCCTGCCTATTGGGGATATTTACCTGCCTATTGGGGACATTTACCTGCCTATTGGGTACATTTACCTGCCTATTGGGTACATTTACCTGCCTATTGGGGACATTTACCTGCCTATTGGGGATATTTACCTGCCTATTGAGGACCGATGCTGCCTATTGGGGATATTTACCTGCCTATTGAGGACCTATGCTGCCTATTGGGGACATTTACCTGCCTATTGGGGATATTTACCTGCCTATTGAGGACCGATGCTGCCTATTGGGGATATTTACCTGCCTATTGAGGACCTATGCTGCCTATTGGGTACAGTTACCTACCTATTGAAATACCGGTTGATTTAACTTTACTTGTTCTTCATTTTAAATATTGTATTTGTTCCTTTATTGTTTTTTTTACTACAAAATAAGATATGTGCAGTGTGCATAGGAATTTGTTCATAGTTTTTTTTAAAAACTATATTCCGGCCCTCCAATGGTCTGAGGGACCGTGAACTGGCCCAATGTTTAAAAAGTTTGAGGACCCCTGGCCTAAGTAGAGCTATAAGAGGGGCAATAAGTGACTAAAATAAAGTATTTATAGAACTAAAGCAAGAGGGTAGTGAGAAGGCATTAAATTACAGAGCGTAAAACAAACGAAAAAAATTGAATTATAAAGGCTCATTTTTCAAGTAAGAATAATCCAAAAATATTTTTCCAACTGCATAAACCGTAAAAGACTCAAAACTTAGTGTTGGTCCCCTCAACAATAACTTGGGTGAAATGGTAAAAGAGAATGGCCTTTTCTTTATCCTATTAAACACCTTCTTTAAAGTACCGTGTATATACGCTAGTATAAGGCGTCATTTTCAGCACATTTTTTATGATAAAATATTTATATATATATACAGTACAGACCAAAAGTTTGGACACACCTCATTTAAAGATTTTTCTGTATTTTCATGACTATGAAAATTGTACATTCACACTGAAGGCATCAAAACTATGAATTAACACATGTGGAATTATATACTTAACAAAAAAGTGTGAAACAACTGAAAATATGTCTTATATTCTAGTTTTTTCAAAGTAGCCACCTTTTGCTTTGATGACTGCTTTGCACACTCTTTGCACACATCATGATCCCCGGGGCTCTTTGACCTTTCTCGGTGCCTGTGCATTGCAGTACTTTGCTCTGCCCTCAACAGGGCAGAGAAGTGTGCCTGTGCAGGATCGCAATATCGGGGAGACTGTGTGGATGACGTAGGAAAGCATCATCCACACAAAGCAAGAAGTTGGACAGCATCATAAGATGTAAGGCGCCGGACCAGGACTAACAACACCAATTGGACCGGACCACCTCCCTGTCAGTATAATAAAAGTTATTTTTATTCTCTTTCAGGTCAGGTTGGGGGCTTATATACTGCATTATAGAAGCTGTATATCATGCCTGAAAGGTGATAGACGTATCTCCTATCTGCTCAATGTTTTTGCATCAGCCCATTTTTCTTTTTGTAATTTTTAAAATGTAAAAATGACTATATATATTTTTTGCCAAAAATACAAAGGAAATGTGTCATCTCTAACTTTAGACCTTTTAGAGATCATTTCATCTTCAACTTGCTTAACTGTTCACAATAAGGCTGTGTGTCCACGATGCGTTTTTTAAGCGTTTCCGCAGCGGCAAAAACGCTGCAGAAACGCTAAAAAAACGCATGGTAGAAGGCCTGCCATGTTCCCCAATGATAATCCGCATGTGCTGTGCACATGCTGCGGAAATTTCCACTGCGGATTGTCATTGCGGTAAAAAACTCAGCACTACCAATTATTTTGCGGAAGTGCTGCGTTTTCGCCGCCATTGACTTGCATTGGAACACATGGATTACGCATCACTGTATATGTAGATGCGGAATCCACGTGTTTCAATGTGCGGATGGTACCCGGGTGTGGAGGACAGGTTGACTCTCCTTCGGACCCGGGTACCATAGAACCTGTGAAAAAAAGAATAAAATAAAAAATAAATATTATACTTACCTTCTGGTGGCCCCCGGTCTCCTCGTCCTCCCATGCCGGCAGATCGCGATGGACTGAAGGACCTGCGCTGACGTCATAGTCATGTGACGGCAGGTCCTTCAGTGTACCGCGATCTGCTGGCAGCCAGGACCGAGCGAAGCAAGACTGCGGGTGATGTGCATCTCTGTAATGAGGAGGGGTGTTGTCTAATGACATCAACACCCTATAACGGTAAAATGGGTCAGAAGAGAGATTTGACGGGCTCTGAAAAGTCCAAAATTGTGAGATGTCTTGCAGAGGGATGCACCAGTCTTGAAATTTCCAAACTTTTGAAGCGTGATCACCGAACAATCAAGCGTTTCATGGCAAATAGCTAATAGGGTTGCAAGAAGCGTGTTGGCCAAAAAAGGAGCAAAATAACTGCCCATGAATTGAGGAAAATCAAGTGTGAAGCTGCCAAGATGACATTCGCCACCAGTTTTGCCATATTTCAGAGCTGCAATGTTACCGGAGTATCAAAAAGCACAAGGTGTGCGATACTCGGGGACATGGCCAAGGTAAGGAAGGCTGAAAAACGACCACCTTTGAACAAGAAACATAAGATAAAACGTCAAGAATGGGCCAAGAAATATCTTAAGACTGATTTTTCAAAGGTTTTATGGACTGATGAAATGAGAGTGACTCTTGATGGGCCAGATGGATGGGCCAGAGGCTGGATCAGTAAAGGGCAGAGAGCTCCATTCCGACTCAGACGCCAGCAAGGTGGAGGTGGGGTACTGGTATGGGCTGGTATCATTAAAGATGAACTTGTGGGACCTTTTCGGGTTGAGGATGGAGTGAAGCTCAACTCCCAGACCTACTGCCAATTTCTGGAAGACAACTTCTTCAAGCAGTGGTACAGGAAGAAGACGGTATCGTTCAAGAAAAACATGATTTTCACGCAGGACAATGCTCCATCACATGCATCCAACTACTCCACAGCGTGGCTGGCCAGTAAAGGTCTAAAAGAAGAAAAAATAATGACATGGCGCCCTTGTTCACCTGATCTGAACCCCATAGAGAACATGTGGTCCATCATAAAATGTGAGATCTACAGGAAGGGAAAACAGTACACCTCTCGGAACAGTGTCTGGGAGGCTCTGGTGGCTGCTGCACGCAATGTTGATCGAAAACAGATCAAGCAACTGACAGAATCTATGGATGTAAGGCTGTTGAGCGTCATCATAAAGAAAGGTGGCTATATTGATCAGTAATTTTTTTGGTTTTTGTTTTTGCATGTCAGAAATGTTTATTTCTAAATTTTGTGCACTGATATTGGTTTACCTGGTGAAAATAAACTAGTGAGATGGGATTATATTTGGTTTTTATTAAGTTGCCTAATAATTCTGCACAGTAATAGTTACCTGCACAAACAGATATCCTCCTAAGATAGCCAAATCTAAAAAAAAAACAACTCCAACTTCCAAAAATATTAAGCTTGGATATTTTGGGCTGATTGAGAACATAGTTGTTGATCAATAATAAAAGTAATCCTCTAAAATACAACTCGCCTAATAATTCTGCACACAGTGTATTCACTACACGAGGTTTTTAAGTGACCAGTGAGGAGTGAGATGTCAGAATACACCCTCCAATCCCTGTGCAGCACCGAAGGAGTTATATGACGATACTAAAAAAAAAATAATTAATGGAGAGTTTATTATAAGGAAGACCTGGCCTCCCAGAGCACCAGAGCAATTTAACTCTGCATAATTATGTAAATGCTGAGATCCCAGCTCACAATAATTACCATGTATTCCAGCAACATTACTTCAATTTGAGCACATCTATCACTGTATAGCGTTTAAAAGAACATTTTATGATCCATTTTACTCAAAGCGGAAGGTGTCATCAGAAAATGACCTATTGTTTAAATGTAGTTTTACGTTAAATGTATAAATTTATACAGCACTTTACAAAAGTTTTATGCAGAGATTGAAAAATTGCTGCAAAATAAGAGTTCTTTAAAAAAAAAAAAAAATAGAAGTGTAAATAGTTTAACCACAGAAGATCTGTGGTTCTTTCTCAAATATGTTTGGAACAATCTCCAAAAACTGTGTGTGGGAGTACCTAGAAGAACTGATGCTTTGATGCTGTTTTGAAGGAAAAGGGCGGTCACCTAAATTGATGTGTTTTAGATTTCTCTTTTGTTCATTCACTTTGCATTTTGTTAATTGATAAAAACAAACTTTTATATATATTTTTTTTTAAAAACAATTCTTACGGTATACATGTGTTTTTTTGTGTTAATAGTTGTATAGTTTTTTTATTTTCCGTATTATGATCTGTATAAATATAAAATCTTGCGATTTTCACACTTATACCACGGTCACACATTCAGTATTTGGTCAGTATTTTACATCAGTATTTGTAAGTCAAAACCAGATAAATACAGAAGTGGTGACGTGTTTCTATTATAATTTTCCTCTGATTGTTCCACTCCTGATTTTGGCTTACAAATACTAATGTAAAATACTGACCAAATACTGACCGTGTGAACGTGGGCTGAGCCTAATACTAAACTCTATATACCGTTGTGCTCAAAAGTTTACATACCCCGGCAGAATGTTTGCTTTCTTGGCCTTGTTTCAGAGAATATGAATGATAACAAAAAAACTTTTTCTCCACTTATGGTTATTGGTTTGGTGAAGCCATTTATTGTCAAACTACTGTGTTTTCTCTAAATCTTAATGACAACCAAAAACATCCAAATGACCCTAATCAAAAGTTCACATACCCTGGTGATTTTGGCCTTATAACATGCACAGAATTTGAAGGGCTACTAAAGGTAACATCCTCACCTGTGACCTGATTGCTTGTAATCAGTGTGTGTGCATAAAAGCTGAGTGAGTTTCTGGATCCAGACAGACTCTTGCATTTTTCATCCAGCCACTGACATTTCTGGATTGTGAGTCATGGGCAAAGCAAAAGAATTGTCAACGGATCTACGGGAAAAGGTAGTTGAACTGTATAACATAGGAAAGGGATACAAAAAAATATCCAAGGAATTTATAATGCCAGTCAGCAGCGTTCAAACTGTGATTAACAAATGGAAAATCAGGGGTTCTGTAAAAACCAAACCACAGTCAGGTAGACTAGCAAAAATTTCGGCCACAACTGCCAGGAAAACTGTTTGGGATGCAAAGAAAAACCCACAAATAACATCAGCTGAAATTCAGGACTCTCTGAAAACTAGCGGTGTGGCTGCTTCAAGATGCACAATAAGGAGGCACTTGAAGAAAAAGGGGCTGCATGGTCGAGTCGCCAGAAGAAAGCCATTAGTGTGCAAATGCCACAAAATATCTCTCCTACAATACGCCAAACAGCACAGAGACAAGCCTCAAAACTTCTGCAACAAGGTAATTTCGAGTGATGAGACCAAAATTTAACTTTTTGGCCACAACCATAAATGTTACATTTGGAGAAAGATCAGCAAGGCTTATGATGAAAGGAACACCATTCCTACAGTAAAGCACTGAGGTGGATCGCTGATGTTTTGGGGATGTGTGAGATAGAAAGGCACAGGAAACTTGGTAAAAGTTGAAGGAAAGATGAATGCAGCACGTTATCAGCAAATACTGGAGGCAAATTTGCACTCATCAGTCCGGAAGCTGCGCATGGGACGTACTTGGCCGTTCCAACATGATAATGATCCAAAACACAAGGCCAAGTCGACCTGTCATTGGCTACAGCAGAACAAAGTGAAGGTTCTGGAGTGGCCATCTCAGTCTCCTGACCTCAATATCATTGAGCCACCCTAGGGAGATCTCAAGTGCACAGTTCATGATAGACAGCCCAGGAATTTACAGGAACTGGAAGCTTTTTGCCAAGAAAAAGGGGTAGCTTTACCATCTGAGAAAATAAAGAACCTCATCCACAACTACCACAAAAGACTTCAAGCTGTCATTGATGTTAGAGGGGGCAATACACGGTATTAAGAACTGGGGTATGTGAACTTTTGATCAGGGTCATTTGGATGTTTTTGGTTGTCATTAAGATTTAAAAACAGAAAACACAGAAGTTTGACAATAAATGGCTTCGCCCAACCAATAACCATGAGTGGAGAATAAGGTTTTTTTTATCATTCATATTCTCTGAAACAAGGCCAAGAAAGGAAAAATACTGCCGGGGTATGTAAACTTTTGAGCACAACTGTAGGAAGCCATATGCTCAAGGGCAACAATAGACTGACTCATTGAGTTTTATATGAGCGCTTCTCTAGACATGTCCTGATTTGGGCAAAGGTCAATATGAAGGGAGGGGGAGGAGGTGAGCTGAGAACTTTTTGTACACAATTTTCTTGTATTTTGGTGCAATGATTCTGTATAATACAATATAATATAGTAGAATAGAAAGATGCCCCCTATCAATGCAAATAAATGATAAATGCAAGAGGGAGGGATTTCTTTTATGCAATGCACACTGCTTTATGATCCATGATGAAATGGTGGGAATAGATTTGCAAAACCTGGTCCAGCAGCCAAGTCAATAATCAGTATTGTGCATCATGCTGCCACAATGACGTAGTGCCCGGCCATCTAACCAAAAGAGCTGCGGTTGCCAAAAGTTGGGTGGTGGTCCCCAGAACTCCAGTCTGACCGTCACATATTACTGAAGTGGATGCAAATCGATTCGCACCAATACTAAATTGACGAGCTTTTGCAATGTTCAGATGGAGATCGGAGGCTGGAATTGAGGTCTATCCTCTTTAGCCAATATGTCTCACTTTTGCCTTTGATGCAATGATAACCAGAGATTGGTCCAAAGGACATGTGGGCAATGCCTTAAAAAGCTCAACATGAGGGAACGCCACCCCAATCCTACTCCCATGATTATAGTGTGAGGTGGCATAATGTACGGTAGCCCGATCCCTCTAGTCTTCATTCCAGGCATTAACACTGGTCATTGGCACTCCTCTTCTTAGTGGTGCACGTGGAGAAAATCAAGTAATAAACATCAAAAGAATTCCTGTCACTCAATGTAAGTTTTATGCAACTTATTTATTTTGGCATAAAACAATGCCACATTTAGTTAGGACACGTTTCAGCCCATCCCAAGCTTTTATCAACAACCAGGTACACTAACAGCTCGACTTTACATTGATTTGGTGATGGACCCAGTGGTATGGCCATTTCTTCAATGTGCCCAAGGAGCTGTTTTTCAACACAACAACACTATGTTGCTCGTGCTTCGGTGAGCAGCCTGCATGGCCTAAATGTGCTACAGTGCCCTACATCATTTTTGGACTTGTCTCCCATTAAGTACATCTGGGACATCATTGGTCCACAATTACAGAAGGATCTGCCAGCAGTGGCTCTTGATGATTTGCCCAAGTGCATTTAGCCTGTAAAACATTTCTCAGACAAACAATAACCTCATTGATAGCAGCCAAGGTGTGTAAGTGCTGGATTTTTGCCCATGGCGCTGATACTCAATACTGAATAAATCAAGATGTTTTGAATATTTTGTATATCAATAACATGCCTATCCATCCGGTGATTTCCAGAATTCCATGACTTTTCCTTTTTGGTGTTGCAATTTCAATGTTGAGGCGTGTGTATTTATATATACAATGCTGGAAATTTATTTGGGTCTCTCTACTGGTTATTCAGATTAGAGCAGGGGTCTCAAACTCGGCTGGGTATATGGGCCGCACATGGAAAAATTTTTAATTTGGGGGGCCGCATTCTTTGTTCAATGTGACATTTTTAGTGATACCATTTTTTTTATATACACCTTTTGAACATTTTTGCCGTGTTTATTTTTTTATGGCTTGGGTCGTTATGGATGTGGCGATAATAAACGTGCACTTTTTCGTGTTTACTTTAGTTTACATATAAAACAGCATTTTTAGTGCCCAATATTTTTTCATGCTTTATTTTATTTTTTATTTTTTTTACAATTTTATTTCCCCCAATTGGCCACATACAGTAATATTGTCTTACAATTAGCATCATATAGTAATAATGGAAAACATCTTGTACTAATGTGCCCCATCCAGGTCCCCATCCTGTGGCTATGTGCCCCATCCAGGTCCCCATCCTGTGGCTATGTGCCCCATCCAGGTCCCCATCCTGTGGCTATGTGCCCCATCCAGGTCCCCATCCTGTGACTATGTGCCCCATCCAGGTCCCCATCCTGTGGCTATGTGCCCCATCCAGGTCCCCATCCTGTGGCAACGTTCCCCATCCTGGCGCCCATCTTGTACTAATGTGCCTCATCCAGGTCCCCATCTTGGGGCAATGTGCCCCATCCAGGTCCCCATCCTGTGGCTATGTGCCCCATCCAGGTCCCCATCCTGTGGCTATGTGCCCCATCCAGGTCCCCATCCTGTGGCTATGTGCCCCATCCAGGTCCCCATCTTGTGGCTCTGTGCCCCATCCAGGTCCCCATCTTGTGGCTATGTGCCCCATCCAGGTCCCCTCTTGTGGCTATGTGCCCCATCCAGGTCCCCATCTTGTGGCTATGTGCCCCATCCAGGACCCCATCCTGTGGCTATGTTCCCCATCCAGGTCCCCATCTTGTGGCTATGTGCCCCATCCAGGTCCCCATCCTGTGGCTATGTGCCCCATCCAGGTCCCCATCCTGTGGCTATGTGCCCCATCCAGGTCCCCATCCTGTGGCTATATGCCCCATCCAGGTCCCCATCTTTTGGCTATGTGCCCCATCCAGGTCCCCCTCTTGTGGCTATGTGCCCCATCCAGGTCCCCTCTTGTGGCTCTGTGCCCCCTGTGCTGTTCTTCACACACATAAAATAGAAAAAAAAAAAATGATTCTCACCTGTCCTCCGTTCCCTCGGCGTCCTTCCTGCAGATGTGGCCCGCAGGCACCACAGAGTCAGACCCCTTGACGATCCCGACCTGGTCCAGGAGGAGCCGCCGACAGCAGCGCTGCATTGCCGCACAGAGACGGTCTCCCAGCACAGCATTTTCAATGTCAGCCGCCGGCCAATCAGAGGCCAGCAGCTGACATCTGCATATGGCAATGACGTCATACTCGCTGCGCCGACACGCAGATATCAGCTGCTGGCCTCTGATTGGCCGGCGGCTGGCATTGGAAATGCAGTGCTGGGAAACAGTCTCTGTGCGGCAATGCAGCGCTGCTGTCGGCGGCTCCTCCTGGACCTGGTCGGGATCATCAAGGGGTCTGTGCCTGCGGGCCGCATAAAGCAGCCTCAGGGGCCGCATGCGGCCCGCGGGCCGCGTGTTTGAGACCCCTGGATTAGAGGGTCTTCCTTGTCCACTTATCCTGTAACGTCTTCTCTTGATGGTTCTTAACTAGGAGTCTCCCCATAAATTTGTTACTGCCATGCAGCTGACCATTGGATTATACCTTAGGCAATGGCCCCACTATCAGTATTCGGTCAGTATTTTTTCTCAGGAGTGGGAGCCAAAACCAGGAGTGGGTGATAAATGTAAAATTGGTGATTTGTTTCTATTATACCTTTTCTCTGATTGTTCCTCACGTGGTTTTGGCTCCCAATCCTGAGAAAAAATACTGACTGAATACTGATAGTGGGGCCGTGGCCTTAGGGGCACATTTTTTTTGAACTGTAAATGTCACATTGTGTAAACAGGAACACTAGAGCCCCATTCTCCGCACAGCTTCTTACATATTACTGTTGGGCAAAGTTCACTTAAAACCCCTTTAATCTTTGACAGCACATGTGTTCACAGACCTGCTCATACCTTTCTTGCCGTGTTGCTGATGACCCAAATTAGTTCCACACTTACTTGCTGGCCTCTATAGAGATTATGATAAAAATATATGTTGTAATGAATGACCTAAAGGAGTCTCTTTACTGCGCATTGGAGGATTCAGTTTTCTAAATCTCCACAAAAAAAAAAAATGTTGAGCATTACAGGCCTTGGTGTCATATTGATCACCCAAATAAATAAAGTGCTTATTTAATGCTCCAATACCCAGCAGTCTTGATTACAAGTGACGCATGCACTTATTGTTCCAGACCATATTGTCATTGCAAACTAGAAGGCACTTTAGGCTATCATTGGCCCAAACCCGCCACTAGTCTAATGTATATGGGGGCCTCCTGATTTTCCAAAGAAAACAATCCGGTAAGTAAGTCCGATCCTTTTGTTCTCAGCAAGATAAGAAGCCGTCAGAGTTTGGCAGCGTCTCTCGTAGAGAACCCAGGAGCATTTGGCAGAATGAGCGCTCCTGTGTATGGGAAAGTCGGGGGAGAGAGCTACTGGCCCAACTATTGTGTATGGCGCCCGTTATGGATCTTTGTGCTATTCCCCTGGCATTTATGAATAAATTGACAACTGGGTGGTTTTTTTGCCCAGTCCGATGGTCCTTGCGAAAGTAATTGCAGCATACACTGGTCTGGTGTGTTTTATGGAATAGGCTGGTGTATGGCAATAGCTGGCTGCTCCCTGTACTCATGCTTTATAGCTGTGTGGAGAGAGCAGGGATTCAAGGCTCCCGCACACAGACTAAAATTGGCCAAAACCACCAATATAAGGTCCAATCAACAGACAGTATAATATGTGTGGGGACTTCTTAAATTTCTGCCTCTCTTTACAGATGATGTTGGGGAAGAGAAGGATGCAACCTGTTGAATTTCAATGGCCGATCTTTTTGTACTCCTTGGACATAAGCCACCACTAGAGCTGTCTGACAGTGGCTCTCTCATAGAGAACACAAGAACACTTGGACGAGCTTAGTGGTCCTGTGTTTGAGGAGAATTTGGAGAGAGAGCTTTGAGATTAATAATTGTTTGGCCAACAAATGTCTAATATTCCTTAGTGTTCCTGTATATTCAATGTGACCAGCTGATAGTTATGTCTCAAAGAGAATTGTGGCACTGGGGAGTAATCCAGTGGTCAGCTGCAGGGACCCGAAACTGCTGTGCCAAAACTATGGGAAGACTAGGACTATCAAAAGGAAGGACCCTCTAAGGTGGCTGACCAAATGAGGAACCAATATAAATTACTAGCACATTTGCGGACATGACTGGCCTGAGGGTTTAGTACAGCCTTGAGAATACTTACAATTTCAGCACTGATTGAACAGTATTAGGCCGCAGTCAGATGGTTGTATAAATTGGACCGCAATGCGCGGACTGGCTGGAGGTCTTCTGACCTGAACGTGACAGCTTCATATACTTCCATGCAGTTGTCACGTTCTGGTCGGGAGAACCGTGGCCAGTCCGAGTATTGTAGTCCGATTTCTGTCCAATATATTTGTGGAGACACGCCACTAATTAACAATTTATTCATGAATTTCTAAGAAGAATAATAGAGGGATAGACAAGGAAAATTCTAAGGGAATGGCTAGATGGTGCGGTGGCAGCATGGCTAAAACTCCCACCCACCTGCAGCAGGAAAATGGCTGAACAATTGTAAAACAAAACCATCGCGGTGGCCGGATTTTTGGCCGCAATGTCTGACCTTACCCTTATCCAAAATTGTTTTTGTTTTTTTTTTTGTAAGTGTTTCTTAGATTAGACGTTTCAGAAAAGCTGATGGTCCTCCTTATAATACGTTTTCATGCTCACAAATCATTGTCAGTCATTTTTAATGAATAAAATACAGAAATTGGAGATACTGTTTGCATAAATATTCAACCTCTGTAGCAACAAACACAGGCGAGGTCTTGCCCGCTGCTATCCAGAAAAAAAAGGACTTTTTTGTTAAATTAAGCAGACTCATTATTTTTTATTTATTTATTGTTATAAATTCTTTATTTAACACAATGGCTTCATTACTCTGCAGAATCTGAATCGCTTCAGCCTTATATTAATTTCTGTAATTAACAGTACATATATACATATCTACTTAAGGCAGAATACCCTTGGAATTAGAAACATTCTTTGTAAAATATATATATATTTTTTTTGCTCCCAGCTTTGCCCCTGATTTTAAAGTGAAAAAGAACCATGAATAAGAACAAGAAAAATAAAATAGAAAAAAACCCAAAGGGAATTAAAAGGGGGTCAATGAGACGCTTAAAAGAAAAAAAAAAAAAAACACCAATGAAATTTGCTCACAAGCCTCTTTCAAGTTTATATCTTGGTAAGTTTGAGGTTGCTGAAATCCCAGCCAGTCATTCCAAATTTTAGAGAATATCTTGTGTATCTTTTATAAAAAGACGTTAATTCTTCCATATACATTTTATCTTTGCCCTTACTGATCCATGTTTCTACCATTGGAAGTCTTGGGGTTTCCATAACTTAGATATGCATGTTCTGGTGGCAGAATGCCTCAGTAAGGACCGCTTGTATTTTGGTATTAGAATCCCACTGTGATGCAACAGAAATATGGCCAAGTCTTCCTCTAAGAGCCTGGTCACTCTCTCTTGTGGTCACTAATATAACACCAGACTAGAAGTCAGACAAACACCCATAAGACCTCCCCATGTCATGCAAGGTGTGGGAAAGACTAAGTGCAACACAAAGGGAAGAGGGAAAAGGAGCCTAGACTCTAGGGAGAGGGGGAATGGAGACCTCCAAGGCTGATCTAGTGTCACCCTGTCTCCACTAACTTCCCTATATTGGTTCTTCACCAATCGCCACACACGTACCTCGTCCTGTCTTTCCCTGGCGTTAGGCTCAGATTAGGGAAGAGGGAAGGGAGGGGATGATCACTAGTCGATCCCCATTGAGCACTAATGACAACAAGGGGGGACAAACAAGGGAAAATCGCTTAGCTTTAGTCGACTCCAGAGAAATGCGCACACGTCCTCTAGCACCAGAGAGGAAGAAGTACTGCTCTTGCTCAAGCCTTCACAAGGAGTAATGAATATCGCCAGCACCTCCATTTGGCACACAGCAGGTATTTATACACCCAGGCCAGGGTGTTAATTAACCAGAGGAAGGTAGCTGCTGGGTCCTAGAGATACAGCTTCTAAGAAGTTGTCTATAATGCCAAACAAAGAGATCTCCTATAACCAACTGCAGGGTGGCTGTCTGTCACTTCTGACATACCAGTGACTTCTGTTGGCTCCGCTTTGAGAAAAATCTCTTGTAATCGCGAGGGTACATTGTATCATCTCGACAATTATCTTGTAGCTCATTGTCTCTCATTTCGAACTAATAGAGGGTTTATGGCTTGTGGATCAGAATCGCCGATCACGTCAATAAGTTCATGGAAAAAAAAAAAAACTAACACCACACTTCTCATCCGCGTGCTGTAAATTTTTTAATGGGTAGACATTTTTTTTTGCATATGAGAAAGTGGTTGACACTGAATGTAAAACCAAATGCACTGACCTAAAACAGATGAAAATCTGACCCAGTGCACTGATGAAATTGTTTGCTTATTCTTGTTTGCAAAAAAAATGGACATTTGAAATGGGTATTTTTTTTATAGTTGTATAAAACCAAAGTATTTGGGTGTACCACTAAACACTGTCAGATCAATTTTTAGGAAATTTAGTCAGACACTGCCCACACAAAACTATTTGTCACAGCATCTTGGACACTGGTGAAAAAAGCCACAAGATCCGTGAAACCTCCCTTCCTCCAAATTGTAAAATGGATGTATGTATGGGTCAATGATACTCTGGGGATCTGTGTGCTCATTAGATGATTCAATACAAAATATAAGGTCAGAGTCTATTCATTGTGGCTATGTGCATGTGTTGTTTCCTAAAACCACAGGAAGTAAGAGTCTAAAAGTGCCCCAGTGGACAGTGCGAAAGTAGCAAAATTTCTATTTTTTAAATTTTAATGCAGCTTGTGATATAGAAAAAAAAGAAATACATTTAACACAAAAATCTGATTTAAAAAACAGGCAGCACACAGAAGTGTAGAATGGATGTGTAAATATAGCCTTATTCCTATGCAAAGTATAGGCATACAGCTGTCAATCAATGGTGAGACAGGGTTAGGCGACATTTAGAATTTTGTTTTTTATCGTACATGTTTTTCACTCATAGAACACAAAACCATTATATTCTATGGATCTTTTTACAGTCAACATGGAGACTTGTCTTATTTTCATCCATTTTGTAGAGCAAAATTACACAGTTCATGTCACTGAGTCTGTGAAAAAAGCAGACATTGCATGAATGCCATAAGTGTTGTATATTTTTTACTGGGTAGGGGTCAAGAAGCATAGAAACCTTCATCTTTTATTTTTGTTCATACAAGACCGATGCCACAATGATGGTGAAAATGAACACATGGGCCAAAAATCAGTGAAAACCGGATTTAGCTCATTAATGAAAATTGGTCAGTTTTTTTCCTCAAACACAAAAAAATATGCGAGTGCAATAGATAATGCAGTGATTTTAGAAAAACTACAGCAAGAAGCCACGTAAGTGACACTGTGTGGCAATCATGGTATCTGCCACTTCTTTAGTCTGTCATCATATTGAGACGTAAAAACCTGGTGACAAGTTTGTTTTAATGCCAAGCTATCATCAAAAAACAATTTATTGTTTAAATCAGATTTTTGTGTTACATGTACTTTAAAAAAATTGGCATTTTATTCATATAATGATATATATAAATTACTAATCTTGCAATTTTTATACCAGCTAGTGGGCTATTTGCTGTCCTTTCAGGAAGAATTTTCAGCAGGCTCCTTATCATCAGAGGCAGGATTACAATGAGTGATAACATCTCAATACACAGCTGATAACACAGGATCCATCAATCACAATATGCGATATCACAGCAGAGCCTCCTCTCCTTCCCTTCATAATGACCATTGCACATGCTCATAAGATGCTTCTGTAGCGCCCCGAGGGTTCGGTTGCTACAGGGGTATTGCACCTCAACCTGAGGTGTGGTATTCCACTCCCGGGTAAGGATGGAGTATGGACCAGGGCTCAGTTAGTTGCATACACCACACACACCCCATTTCCAGGGGACAGCTCTACGGTGCTCCCATTTATATGTATATATGCAGGCACATCTGACTATGTCCCTGGCTGGAGTGGGGAGGGGGGAGGAAAACCCAGTAGTGTAGGAGCAGATAGGGGTTGGGTTCTGAGCATAGGTAGGAGCTCATTGGGTGCTGGTCACCTGAGCTCACACACAGAGGAGGAGGTATATAAGGCAGGCACCATCTTAGTTCTAGGAGAGAAGAGAAGAGAAGTTCAGTGGAGAAGTGACAGGGAGCAGAGGCTCAGTAGGAGCTCTGCTCAGAGGCAGGCCTAGAGAAAAGGCCGGGGCCAGAGAGGAGGAAGGAAGGAGAAGTAGGCCTAGAGAAGAGGCCGAGGGAAGGGGGAGAAGAAGGAACAGGAAAGAAGGAGAAGAGACAGAGAAGTAGAAAGGCTCAGAAACAAGAAGGCAGAAGGGACCCTAAGAACCCACGAGATAACGGGTGAAGGGTCAGGCAGAATAAGGATACCGGATTCCCAAGTTGGTGGAGGTAAATTATCCCTCAGCCAAAGACCGGAGGTCGTGATCATCTATTGGTGCGACCCCCCCCCGCCAAACCTGCTAGGAAGGTACCATACAGGATAGCGGGAAACGGAGCCCACGTTTGCCCGCATAGATCCGCGGCAGCTGGACAGATGTTTGGTCACTGGTGGGGCATGAGCCAGAGAAAGGATAGAAGGGAGTCCTGTGCCATACTCCTGAATTGCCTGGGGGTTGACCGAGCCCCTCACCTGGTGGACGCAGCACGGCTTGGGCAGTGATTACCGGCGGAAGTGACTTGGATATCAACTGTGAGTAAAAGACCCTGGACTGCAACACGTTGTCTCTGTGTTTCTTATTGTGCCAGCACTAACGGTACTGGGACTCCCTGCACCACAACCCCCACCATCTACGCTCACTGCCCTGAGGCTACACTCCTCCCGTGGGAAGTTATACTATTCTCTGCTGCACCCACAACACCAGCCTCAGTGGTCTGCCCTGCAGCGGTGGTTCACCCTGACCGCAATCCACGGGTGGCGTAGTCGGACATTTAAAACCCTACAAATAGACTGCCACAACGTTTGGTCTGACCACCCTGAGCCACGGACCGGGTTGCCACTACTACCCCCATTATTGCCCTGTTGCCCGGCTCCGAGTGTCCCACGGCCCAGGGGGTGAGTCACTTCAATACAAAATATAAGGTCAGAGTCTAGTCATTGTAGCTATGTACATGTGTTGTTTCCTAAGACAACGGGAAGTATGAGTCTAAAAGTGCCCCAGTTGGAAAATTGCAAAATTTATATGTTTTAATTTTAATGCAGCTTGTGATATAGAAAAATATAATTACTAGTGTTGCGCGAGCACTAAAATGCTTGGGTGCTCGAAGCTCGGGCCGAGCTCACCGTGATACTCGGGTGCTCGACCCGAGCAACGAGCCCAATGTTAGTCTATGGGAGACCCAAGCATTTTTGCAGCGGCACTCCCGGCAGTCTGTAGAAAGCCTAAAAAGTGCCCAAAACGATAGTGGCAATGCTCAAATGACATGGGGACAGCATGGGGATCGCCCCAGGAAGCATTTCTCACCCCCAGGTCACTGCTGTCAACAACGTGGTCAGAGGTATTAAGCCACTTTTACAGGCTCACAATAAAACCTTCAAAAATGAAACTGTTTTCCTGTGAAATATGTTAAGGAACTTCCTTTCCAGGGTAAAGACTTGTGTATAAGGTAAAATAAATAACCAAAAACAAAAATACTCCTCCACACCTTGGGCTATGTTCACAAGTAGCATTTTTTATGCGTTTTTGCACTTTTGTATTGCTTTCAACCGTGACAAATGCATTCACCGGGAAATGTCATTTTAACATTTTACAACCTTATCTGGCCATGTGCTTTGTGACACATGCATACAGTGCTGAAAAGACATGGGAACAGCATGGGGAAAACCCCTGGAAGCATCTCTGACACCCAGGTCACTGCCTAAAAGTGTGCCCATCAGAAGTGATTCTTGCCGCATCAGAAGATGTAGACTTGCAGCTATCCCCGTGCAAGTCCTTGTCCCAGGGCAGTGTTCAATTGTACCTCCCCCATTCCTTGCAATGCAAGCGCAAATATGCAGCCAACCACCCACCCACCCGCAGGCTGCAATACTATACTGCTAGCTTGCACTTGAAATGGGGCCTTTTAGTTTGGAGGAGACCGAAGCTGGCCACTACCTCATGGCTGCGTCGGCGGCGAGGTCTCCATACTCAGTCCCCAACCGCCACTCTTTGTCCCGGGAACCTTCCCCACACTTTTCTTAGCCTGGCCTGCTTTAGGGCAGCATTTGACGAGCCCACCAGACAACCAGAGACTCCTCCGGTGGGCCCTGGCTTTTCCATCAGGGGAGTTGATAGTGCCAAGGCGAGGAGCATGATAATGATATAAGGAATGCAAGCATAAGTGTGCAGCCTGCCACCCACCCACCCCCAGGCTGCAATTTAACGCTGCGGTGGGACGTGGACGTTGATGCTGTTTCTTGAGAAACTGCCATAACAAGTGAAGACTGAGAGGAGGGGGCATCTTTGCACGCAGTATGAACAGGGGATTGCCTTGCACGCACAACAGGGGGTTCTCTTACACGCACAACAGCGGAAGAAGCAGTGGTGATACCCGCTAACACTAGTCGTGGACTCTGGGGTTCGCCCACAAAGTTGGGTGCTTTGCTGACATGTGCCTGATCATGCTAGTGGTGGTCAGGCTGGTAGATTTGTCACCCCTGCTGATGCTGGCCTGGCAGGTGGTACAAATGGCCTTTTTGCGGATATCAGCAGAGTCTTTAAAAAAATTCCAGACTCTGGAATACCTACCTGTTGTACTGGCAACGTCCCTCGTGTTGGTGTTACGGGGAACGGTTGCCCACCTTCTGTCTGCGGCCACCACGCTGCTTCTTCCTGCCTGTTGGGGTACTCTGCCTCCCTCCCCCTGTGTGCTGCTGGCCTCGCTCTGCGTGTCCTCCTGCCACGTTGGGTCAGTTACTATATCATCCACCACCTTCTCCTCTTCCACTTCCGCACCACGGTCCTCCTCCTCACTTCGTGGCGATTGTGTCTCGTCATCGTCCACCTCTTGTGACAAATTGCCAGCGTCGCCTTCCTGTGGCCGTGGCTCTTCAAATATTTGGGCATCGCTACATGGGATCTCCTCTTCCACCACTTCAAGCGGAACAGGCGAGGGGCCCAAATATGGAAATGGACCAGTGAACAGCTCTTCAGAGTGTCCAACTGTGGGATCAGTTGCTGTCTGACGACACTCGGCATGGTGGGAGGAAGGAGCATCAGGGTGAGGAGGAGTATGCGGTCGAGACTCACGGCTACTAAGACTTGACCGTGTGGAAGACAGACCGGAGGTGGTGGTGCCCAGGTGAGTGGAAGTATTATCTGCTGTCCAATTAATAACCTGTTCACACTGATCAGTTCGCAATAGTGGTGTTGTTGTGTGCTTCCCTAGTAATTCGGTCAAGAACTGGGAGCAAGAAGATGTGGCTGTTGGTTGTGGCACATTTTCACCTTGGCCACGGCCCCGTCCTCTGCACGCACCATCACCAGAACGTCCAGTTCCACGTCCCTTGCCACGCGCCTTGCCCATTGTAAATGAGGTAAAATAGCTTACACTCGCACTATCAATGGCAAAAGGGTAATAAAAAGGAGATTTGAACCGTGGAAGAGGAAAACCACAGTTCTATTTCTCTGGCCTACACCAGAATATTTTAAACAGATATATTTGTGTCTGAACAGTCACCGAGCCATTCAAACTTTTTTTTTTATGTAAAAAAGGCAAAAAGGTGTATTACACCCAGATTTGAACCGTGGAAGAGGAAAACCACAGTTCTAATTTCCTGGCATATACCAGACTTTTTTAAATAGATATATTTGTGTCTGAACAGTCACCGAGACACTCAAACTGTTTTTTTTTATGGAAAAAGGCAAAAAAGTGGATAATACAGAGATTTGAACCGTGGAACTGCAAAACCACAGTTTTAGTTATCTAGCCGAAACCAGACTCTCTTAAACAGATATATTTGTGTCTGAAAACTCACAGACACACTCAATTTTTTTTTGGGGGGGGGAGATACCAAAAGGTTAATAAGACGGGTATTTGTACAGTCTGACTGAGGAAAAAAAAAAGAGGATTTAGATTAAATCCGGGGACCGGATACTGCCCTACTGTTTCTGCGGGCTCGGGCCTTCTCCTCCATGTTGCAGGCTTCCTGCTTCTCCCACCGCACCCGCCGGATGTGTCGCTCCCTCTTGAGCTGCTCCAGCTCCCTCCTGCAGTGCTCTTTTCTGCGGGCCGCCTCTGCCTTGGTTTCTTGGGGAAACCCCATGAGATCTCCCCCAAGGTTGTTCCACTCAAACTGACCTTCCTCACCTCGGGAGTCGGCAGGGGGCAGGGGAGCTGGCAGGAGCGATAGCCGCTGGTCCTCCACCTCCGCGGACCAATCCCAAGGACGGCGTTTGCACACCTATTCGAGTGTCGGAGGAGGCGGTTCCTGCAAGGGGCCCAGAAGTGGCCCGGTGTTGCTGGTGCCCGGAGGTGATGGTTCCAGGGCCTGAAGGACGTCTAGGGCGGGCGCGCCCGGGGACAGATATCCGGGGAGGAGGGTCTGGAATGGATCCTCATCTTCCGCGCCCGGAGGCAGAGGGCCTTTCTGGGGTGTTAGGAGCGGGCCAGTACCAGTAGCACCCGGGATCGGCGGTTCCACCAGGGGGCCCAGGAGCAGGTCAGCGGCTCTAGCGCCCGGGATAGGGAGACTCCTCTTACCTGCTCCCGTGGCCGCTCTTGCGCTGCACTCCGCTTCCTGGCGCTGGTCCGGATCCGCCAAGGCTGGGGCGCTGCCAGTGCTTGGCAGCGTCGTCTGCTGCCGGCTTGCCATCTTCTCCACTATCTCCTTTTTCCAGCTAGTGATGGCGTCTTGCTGGGCCTTCTCCATCTTCCGGTTCAGGTCTTCCATCCCGGCGTAGAGGAACTCGGAATCCTCCCGGGACAGCCTGGCAACTGGCTCCTCCAGGGTGAGGGTTGCCTCCGGTGGTAACAGGCCGCTGGCAGGGATTCCAGTCTCTCCTCCTTCCATGTTCCCTGCCGAGTGTGATCTGTCTGGAAGGATCCAGACCACACCCCGTCTCCCAGTTTTATTCTTTCCTCTCCCCTTTTTGGGGCGGTCCCATGTCTGCTTGCTGTCGGTCACACCTGGGGGCATCTCCTCCAGACCAATGGACAGGTCAAGGGTTATGGCCACAGTTGCAGTGGGTGGGCCGCTCTTTTGGCGCCATTCTGGGACCCGGCTCATGATGGGAGGTGATCTCTTGTTGTTGTTTGGCTCACACATAATGGCGCCCGTTCTTCGGGGGCGGGCGCCACATTTAGTAGAAAGCAGTCTTTAGGTGCAGAATACCCGGTGATAACGGGTGGGTTACGAATCCTGTTTGTGACGCCAATTTGACGCGCCCCCTGGGCCGTGGGGTACTCGGTGCCGGGCCGGTGGATGCTGGGGAATGTCACAGTGGCGGTGACCCGGTCCATGACCCAGGGCGGTCCATAACAGGGGTTATATTTACAAGGGTTTTTTATAGTTTATATTAAAGTTCGTGACGCCACCTGTGGAATGCGGCTTAAGGGAGCCGCCGCTGCGGAGCAGTCCTCTGAAGCTGATGTTACTGCAGCAGGGATGGTGTGGCTCTCCACAGGAAGAGCTAGCTCCAGGGCAGTGCAGTGTAGAAGATGGTGCAGGTTGTGCTGGGCGTTGTAGTGCAGGGGTTGATGGCGCAGCAAGAAACACAGAGACAAGGAAGTGCAGTCCTCAGGGTCTTTACTCACGGTTATTGCAGTCCAAGTTACAGACGTCAAAGTAACTTCCCGTGCCGTGCTGCGTTTACTCTTCTCCTCCTCTGACTGAACCTCCTGATCTCAGATGGCTTCCCATTTTATATCTTCCTTCTATGTGCTTCCCTTAACTACTTCCTCCACCCACACCCACTATGTGGTTCCCCTTACCAGCTAGGTTCCCCCCACTCCAGCCAGGAAAGGGGCTCAGCAAGTACGTGGGAGGCATTTTGCCCCTCCTGCTGGCCTGGAGTGGTGTGTTGGATGCAGGTGTTAGGGTCCTGAGCTGTACTCTTTCCTTACCTGAGAGTGAGATGCCACATCTCTGGCTGAGATGCAACACCTCTGTGGCGACCGAACCCTCAGGGGCGCCACAAAACCTATTGCAGACTTGAGCTTTTTTCACTATTTTGCTGCACTTGGATTTTTTCCCCATTTTCCAGTACAGCACATGATAAATGTCATTCAAAAGTACAGCTCATTCACACAAAAAAAATCCTCACTCAGCTATATTAACCAAAAAATACAAAAATGATGGCTCTTGGAAGAAGAGGAGGAAAGACGAAAGTACAGAAACGAAAAATCTCCTGATCGGGAAGTGGTTAAGGTTAGTTATTTGGCCCTTGAGGCTGTAAATGTTTAGAAGCAATGAGACCGATGTCCTTGACTTTAGTAGTATGGAAATTACAAAGGAACTAGACCTGAGATCACAGCTTGGACTGCTGCCTATATGCCTCTAGTTACAGCCCTTACGAAAGGATTTGCCTCACTGTAACTTTGTGGCAATTAATATAAATGATAAAGGATTGTTATAAAATGCAAGTCAAATTCTATAATATTGTGTAAATATCTTGTATGTATTCCTCTGAAATTATACAAGAAAGATTAATAAAACAAATACTAATTATATCTTGCTCAGCAGTCGGCCTGCAGAAATCCAGTATTAATGGATAAGTGAATACTAATTAATTTAGTGGGCTGAGTATGATGCAGTGAATCAGCTGAGAGAACGGGGACAAGAATTACATATCTGGAGGATTTGGTTCAGAGGAGCTGATATCACTCCATGCAGTAGGACAATATTGGGAAAGTACTAGTGTAGACGTCCATCCTGACTGTGGCTACTTTTGGGCTTATACCGCCTGAGCTGAGTATGTGTAAGAAGGGTGGACTGTGCTACAACATTCCTACACCTGAAGACACCAATCGCGTTGTGTGTGAATAATGTCCTGCATCTTTGTATATATTGTGTCGTGCAAATTGTGTTGTAATATACAGTATAATGCAAGGTTAGTAATGTACAGTATAGAGTGTATAGTGTAGGACATAGTGTATAGGATTGATAGTTTATGGTAGTTTAGGTAATGACATTAGGGTAAGAGAGTGTTAATGTTCTGGACTAGCTCATAGTGGGAATGGCTTAGTGTTAGGCTGTGTGCCCACTATGCGTTTTTCAAGAGTTTTTGATGCCGATTTTCCGCAGCGTAAACGCTTGCAAAACGCTTGGTAATCCGTGCCCCATGATCCCCAATGAAAATCTGCATGTTCTGTGCCCATGCTGTGGAATTTTCCTTGCGGAAAAATCCGCAGCATGTCCATTATTTGTGCGTTTCTGCACGCGGATTTGAGGTCCCAATGCACTTGAAAAACGCAAGTCAAATCCGCATGTAAAAACGCTGCAAAAACTCGTGCAAAATCCGCAAGCGTTTTTGACTGCCAGGAACATGCAGAACCGCTGCAGAAATGTTCTGCTTCATTTCTGCATCGTGGGCACATACCCTTGGGGCAAGTGACTGCTTCCTATAGTTAGTTGGGAGTTCGAGTTTAGAGTGTAATGTGAGCAGTGCTGGCGTTGGGGTGATCCACAGTAAGAGGAGACTTAAGGACAGGGCTAGCGAGATCCTAAAGAAGAGGTGACCGATTAGTCACAGTGGCCTTCTGGAGGAGGCATCTGTGGATAGGATTCCCAGTCACGAACCCTGGGCTTGCAACGCCGAAGGTAACGGACTTAAACAGGACTGAGTTCATGGGACTGGTGGGAGTCCTAAGCGGTAGAGCCAGGGTGCCAGTAGTGGAAGAAATAGGAGGCGGAATCGCTGAGTGAGTAGAGAGACTTGTTGATCAGGACTGTGGCTTTCAGGCTGGGTTGTGGTGACGTAGGGCGAAACAGTGTGTCTGCAAAGCCCTGGAGCAGAACTACAGAGGAAGGATACTGTGTGCGAGAAAATGCTTTATACTGTAGAGGAAACATCCATAAGACTTTGTGCTCGCTATCCCTTTTATATAACCTTTCCCAAGTTATCGTTCAGTAGAGACTCTATGTTTGAACGACAGTCTCCTTTATTGAACTGTGGAACCTATGGTCCTGGCCAACCCACACCACCGGCTACATGCAGCCTGCACGGGCATAAGGCCTTCACAGCACAAGTCCGTCAGGACCCACAATTTCATGTAGCGTGCCGGGGACATAAAAGACAATGGGTGCCTCGGTATCTGCTACCACCCCGCGCCACGAAACCTATGCACCCAACAATGGCCATAAATGTAGTGTGTCCCTAGTCAAAGAAGAAAACTTGAACATGGATGCTGTGACTACTCCTGTTAGAGTGGACAAACAAGTTTATTTTATGTTAAACACAAGCTGCTGATGTACAATGGGAACCATGTCAAAGGTGTCCATAGCCTTATAATTGTCACATTAGAGACAACCCTTTTCAGTTTGCCGCCTCAGAATGGTCAACTGATGACTGGTGGTCCGGCTCTCGGCAGGTGAGGCAAACAGCTCAGGGTTGCCAACTTGACTTTTTTTTTTCTGGACAGCTTGTCAAAAAAATCAGACAATATTTTTTACGGACACATTGGAAAATCATAATAAATCATTATCATTGATACATATCTACAGCCCATAATTCTGATATGAAAACATCAGCTGTGTTCACTGTAAACTATAAAAGATGAGAATTCCAGTCATAATAATCTGTATAAGTTCCTTCAGCTTAAAAAAATTCACAAACGCCTTAAATTTTTTTTATGGACAGGGCAAAAAGTGCCTTATTTTTACAGACTGTCTTTGAATTTCTGAACTGCTGGCTATGAATAAAGGTTGCAAACCTGAAACGAAAGAGCTTATGGATCCTTCAAACTTTTTTTTTTTTTCTCACCATGTTTTTAATTGCACAGTAAAAGTTATGTTTAACATTTTTTAATTTGATCTGGAGCCCAGTCCTCATGGACCTTCTCTCCCAGGACAAAAAAGTGCCTTATTTGTACGGACTGGAATTTATGGACGGTTAGAAACCCTGAAATACCTACTTTTGGGTCACTCCTATACTTCTAGGAGTTCGAGCATGGAAACTTTCAGAAGGAAAAAAAAACTCCTTGATGCGTGTTTCATTGTAAGCACAGCTTCAGCAGGAGGAAACGTGTCAATGGTTTTCTCCTGGGTGATGATAGTGCGGCATTATCTATACAATCATGTCATTAGGTAATGAATCTTTGAGTTGATCGTAATTATTATTATCATCTGTTACATTTATTTATCTTGGATCCTTATCTACTATCTAGATTTCCATTATATGCTCTGGATCTTGGTATAATATACTCTAGTTGATCACATATGTCCCTTTATGGATTTATAGTTATATCCATTTAAAGTTTCTAGTTGTTGGTGAACCCTGATTACTCCATGAACTTGGGTCAGAACTTATTTTTTTGGGATCTTTAGCATTACTATATACTGATCTGTGTACATTTGCCTTTTGACATTTGTATATATATTTTTGCTTACTTTTCTATAGCATTTTATGTACAGTTCTCAATCCTGGCCCTTGTGTCTTGTTATTTGTGGGCCCTGTATAATGATGCTTAAATAGAATTTTTTTACTCCCAGTTTATATATATATTACTTTTTAGTCTAAATAATACATGGACTGTTCCAGGCTTATAAAGGAGGGTTCTGAGTGGTGCAGGGGCGGACATATCATTGGAACAACCTTTGCTGTCACACAGGGGCCCAAGAGGTGCAGGGGGCCACTACCACATCCAAAGCAGGTGAAACTGTGCATTATGATGAGTTATTGGACTGCAAAGGGCCCATATATTGTTCTTGCACAGGGGCATTCTTCTGTCTATGTCCGCCAGTTGTCCTAATTGGAAGTCTATCCCTTTAAACAATCGTATAAATACTGATGATACATTCCCTTTAATTAAATTCTGTAGATATCAGTGGTTTAGCGTTCACCTGTCAGTGAGTAAGGAGGAAATGTTCGCTTAGGTGATTAGAGACCTACTAAATCCCCAAATCTCATCTCACTATATGCCGGTGAGTGGGTGTTATCGGCTCATGGGTAAAGGCAAATCCTTTCAAATTTATCATCTCCGCCATTGTATGAAGCAGCGCGTAAATGGTATTATGTGGATTAGCCTTTGAGCAAAACTCTTCTAGGTAAGCTCTAAGAGTATGGAGGGAAAAAAAAAAAGATAAATTGCGCTTTTCTACATAACATCCATTATAGAGTGTAATGTATACTGGCTGTGCACAGTCAGACTATTAGATGCATCGCAGGATTTTAGTGACATTAAGGACCACAGGAGCCCATAAGCCTTTAAGAGGGTTATTATTTACTGCAGGTAGACTGATCTGTTATCGTGCACGGCTTTTATGTTACAATAACAGATTAAATCAGAAATTAAACGTGCCATTGCTTCCTCTGTCAAAACCATCTCTGTCCTCAGGCCGATTAATCTCACTCACCAGCCGGCAGCTATGGATGTCCTTCTCATTAAAGTTCTCCTTCTTCCTGGTGTTCTTCCCTCTTCCTACATTTTTCATTGAGCTCTATACAGGTTGTTAATATGGATCCCATAACCAAGGGAAGGAGACAAGGATCTGATCTGAAACTTGGAGATAAATCCACTTGGAGAAACGTTTTAATGCAGGAGGATTTCTACATATTGTCAGACTTTGTATGGAAGAAAAATGAAAGATAAACCATAAAATACACAATAGGAAGATTAAGGGTAAAATTATAACGTCAGATGATGTAAAAAATAAATAAAAAATTGAGGGGTTTATGAAAAAGGGACTGGCTGGGCAAGGGTCCTAACACCCATTCTGCCTAGTTAAGTGTAATAAATATGAAAAGTACTGAAAAATTCTTTAAAGCTCACTTGTTTTCACAATACAATTTGTACAATATGAACCAGATCTATTTGGCCTGACTGACAGCTGCAGTTGTCCTGAGCAGGGTGAGAACTCAGCAGTAGCAGCAAAGAGGGACACTGTGAAGCTATCAGTCTAGTTGGGCAGCGAATGAGTTACCTTTTCATAAATTATTATAGAGTCATCCTGAAATGGATTTTCAAAGTAAATACACCATCCTCATCAGGTCTAATGACTAGCCCAGGGGGATGGGGACGACTCGGTACCCGGGCCTTTGCCTGGCCTTGGGGATGTCGCGGTGGTCGGCTCCCGGGCCCGTACCCTGGGGTCAGCTTTTAAAAGGGGGATTATTGGTTAACTCTATGAAAGTTTGTGACGCCACCTGTGGTTTCTGGTGAGAATCACCAGCGCGGCGGCAGTCCACTGAGGCCGGTGATAAGGCAGCTCGATGGTATAGCTCCCCACAGGTGGAGCTAGGCCTCAGGGCAGCGTACGGAGATGAGGATGCAGGACAGGCGAGACCCAGCCGGGTCAGAGCAAGAACGGGGACGGACACGGTAGTCACTTCAGTACCTTTTACTGGTGGTAGTTCAGGCACATCCCGGAGTACTGTAGGGTGAAGGGTGCATATCAGGATCCTCCCCAATGAGCAGGTGTAGGGCCTCCTGTTTCTTGCCTCTGCGTAGTAAGTTTCTGACCTGCCTGAAGCTAGGCCTAACTTTATCTCTGTCCTGCACCGGCTGACGTTGTGGTAGGGCCTTCTCTTGGAGTGCACGCTCATAGCTTATGGGGCCTATGTGTCTCCTGGCTCTGTTATGTATCAGCTCTCTGGTGAACCTGGGACCTGTAGTTCTCCAGGGATTCCCGTTATGCCTTACTGGGTCGTAGAGATCCCGGTAAGCTCGGACCCGGTGTCCGGTATATGTTTCGGGGTGAGCTGGGTAAGCTCCTCTGCCCCCACTGCTACTCACTTTCCACTCGCCTTCAGCCACGCTCGGGCCCTCACTAGGCTACTCACACTAACGGCAGCTTGCCGCGCTTCACCACTCTTATGGCGTTGGCACACCTAAAGCTCACTATTCTGAGCTACAACTGAGTCTAGCTAGCAGGAGCCTCGTGCTCCACTGCTGAACTATTAGCTGAGTTCTCTAAACTAGACTGAGCTCCACTGCAGACAGACCTCTTTGAGGCTTCTCTACTGCAGGAACTCTTCAGAGGAACTGCTGAATCACTGAGCTGCCTGGCTCCACCTTCCCTATTTTTATCCCTAACGGGCTCCCTCTGCTGGTCTGAGGTCAAAGGTGGAGATGTGTGAATGTTTATGGGGGCCTCTTGTAGAGGATTCCATTAATGCACACTTCTAGGATCTGTGGTACCAAGCGAAGCTGGTCGCCACACTAACAGTTCTATTTAGTAATGTATGCAGCTTGTATTATGAAATCTGGTGATTGATCAGCTTTAAAGAATATTTCCAGGGCCTTTCCTAGTAAATACTTTGGCCAAGGCAGAGCGGTTATTGGCATCCAGCAACTGGACACATGCCCAGACAGTCATTTCTTCACATATTGCTAATATATATATATATTGTGGTAAAGTTGCTCGCTCTGCTGCACTCTGAGGTAGACACAGAATACTGTCAATTTAAGTTTTCGGGTTGGTTCATTAAAACGTCATAAACTAACCTAGAGTTCATAAAGTAAATACAGCCCATTCAGCATAACTGCAAAACAAAATACAAAGATGCAGCACAGTCCGTATATCGGCTGGGGTCCGGCCACTCAGGGTGAACCACACACAGTTCAGCACAAACATGCAAGCTCCTCTCTGGAGCAAGTCTCTCCAGATACTGAACAGTACCTGAGTGAAAAGGCTGGCTATTTAAAGCCCAGACCACACCCTGGGGTGGAGATATTGTGAATAACCTCCCGCCCGCACTACAGTCATTCACCTATAAAACATGCCCTTTTAAATGGACGATTAGCCCTCTCTGCACCTACTATGCAGGAGTAGCTGTCCATGTTTCACATCACTGAAGCTAACAGCCTCAGTGAAACATATCTCCCCTCCAGTATTCTGCCAGTGACTTTGTCACGTATCTCCCCCCTCTTACCAAAGCCGGGGGTTTTGGCACCTTCACTTGCTAAACATGGCAGTCTGGACAGGGCATCTGTGTTACCATGTAGTTTTCAGGGCCTATGCTCCATCGAAAAACTAAAGTCCTGGAGTGATAGAAACCACCTAGTCACCTGGGCATTCTTCCCCATCCTTTCGCTCATCCATTTCAGGGGAGCATGATCTAATACTAGCCTGAACTTCCGGCCTAATAAGTTGTATCTCAGGGTTTCAGTTGCCCACTTAATGGCCAGGCACTCTTTTTCCACAATAGCATAGTTGTTTTCGCAGGCCAAGAGTTTTCTGCTTCGATAAAGAATGGGATGTTCCTCCACATTTACTTCTTGGGATAAGGCGGCTCCTATGCTGACCTCTAAGGTGTCCATCTGAACCACAAACTCTTTATTGAAGTCAGGCACTATCAAGACTGGCTGCTTACACAGGGCGAGCTTCAATTCTTGGATCATCACCTCTGCCTCAGAAGACCACTTGGCAATCGCTATCTTCGTACTTTTAAACATGTCGGCCAGGGGATGCCGCTATCATGGCGAGATTCGGGATAAATCGCCAATAGTATCCCACGATTCCCATAAACGCCCGAACCTGTTTCTTGGAGGCCGGTTGGGGGCAATTCTGGATTGCTTCCACCTTGTTCACTTGCAGTTTTATTTCGCCCCTTCCAAAGACGTAGCCCAAGTATTTCGCCTTTTCTTTTCCTATGGCGCATTTTTTTGGGGTTTATGGTAAACCCTGCCTTTCTCAGTGTCCCCAGTACTGCCTGCACCTTCTGCAGGTGACTTCCCCAATCTGGGCTGAAGGTCATGATGTCGTCCAGGTAAGTGGAAGCGTACTTTGTGCGAGGCTAGGATTCGGTTCATAGCCCTCTGGAAGTAGCTGGGGCTAGGGAGCAGACCAAACGGCATCCTGGTGTACTGAAAACACCCGTCAGGTGTAAAGAAGGTAGTCTTCTCCTTGGCACCTCAGGACAAGAGAATTTGCCCATACCACTTTGTTAAGTACAGGGTAGTGATGTACCTGGCAGGCCACAGCCTTTCAATAAGTTCATCGACCCGGGGCATCAGATAGGCGTCAAACTTAGACACTTTGTTTTGTTTTCTGTAATCGTTACAGAAGCACTATTCTCCATCTGGCTTGGGTACAAGAACAATGAGGCTGGACCAGCCACTCTTAGACTCCTCGATGACGCTCAGGTCCAACATTCTCCGCACCTCCTTGGAGATCACTTCGAGGTGGGCTTTGGGGATTTTATATGGCCTCTGGTTCACCCGTACATGCGGTTCTGTCAAGATCTCATGCTCCACAACCTGCGTACATCCGGGCAACTCTGAGAACAGGTCTCAGTTTCTCTACAGCAGTTCTCGGCACTGTCGTTTTTTGGCCGGTGATAGTGTCTCTGCCACTGTGACATCCTCGACCCTGACTTCAGGATTGGCCCCCAGACATGTAGCTTCCACCGGTTCACTGTCCTGCCACGGCTTAAGCAAGTTGTGTGGTAGATCTGGTACGGCTCTCTTCTTCCTGGCTGGTTAATTTTATAATTGACTTCACTCAACTTCTCGACCACCTCGTATGACCCTTGCCACTTGGCCTGAAATTTACTTTCGACCATGGGTACTAATATTAATACCCTGTCTTCAGGGCTGAATTGTCTCAGCCTTTTAGCCCGATTATAGACCCTCGCCTGGGCTTCTTGTGCCTGTAGAAGGCTCTCCTTCACAATTGCCATCACCCTCGCGATCTGGTACTGCATTTGGGCTACATGCTCGATGATGCTCCGGTGGAGTGTAATCTCCGCTTCCCAGGTTTCCTTCGCTATGTGCCATCCGTATAGCAGCTCAAACAATGAGAATCCCGTAAAGTTCTGGGGAACTTCCCTAATGCAGAACAGCAGGTATGGCTATAGGCAATCCCAGTCTCGCCCATCCTTCTCCACGACCCTCTTCAGCATACACTTCAAAGTTTTGTTGAATCTCTCCACCAGGCCGTCCATCTGCGGATGGTATACATACGTCCAGAGTCGTGTAATCTGGAGAGCCTTACACAACTCCCTCATCACCTTGGTCCATCAGGATTTCCTTTGGCAGGCCCGTACAGGAGAAAATATGCACAAGCTCTCTGGTGATACTTATGGCGGAGGAGTTTCTCAATGGTACCGCCTCCGGGTACCGTGTAGCGTAGTCCAGTACCACCAGGATGTATTGGTGCCACCTGGCAGACTTGACCAGGGGCCTGACAAGATCTATGGCAATCCGGTCAAATGGGACCTCTATAGTAGGAAACGGTACTAGGGGGCTGCGGAAGTGGGATACAGGAGCAGTTAGCTGACAGGTGGGGCAGGACCGTAAGTAATTCACAATTTCCCGGTGACATCCAGGCCAGAAGAACCTCTGCAGGACCCGCTCCCGAGTTTTGTCTACCCCTAGATGCCCACCCAAGATGTGAGAATGGGCCAGGTCTAATACCTTACGCCTATAGGGACCCGGCACAACCAACTGCTCTATCACTTCCCCTCTTGGCTTAGTGACCCGATAAAGAAGTTCCCCATTGAGTGTAAAGTAAGGGGACCCTGGTTTCAGCCCCCGGCTCTTGAGCAACCCCATTGATTACAGACACATTATCAAATGCATTCTTCAAGGTAAGATCCTGCATTTGAGCAGTACCAAAATTCCCCCCAGAAACTCCCAATTTAGGAATTTTGGCCTCTTGGGTCACCGTCTCGTCCTCATCACCGGCAAGGACACACAGGGGGAATTCATCCGCCTCTGACTGCGTTGGGAATTCATCATGGTGGAAACGGCTCCTTCCTGAGTTACATGGTATGTCTGCTTTCCGCCATAAGTCCCAGAACAGGCTAAAGTCTCACCCTATTATTACTGGATGTAGCCGGTCCTTAACCACCCCGACCTCATGCAATTCCCACAGTTAGTTTGTATGGTCACTCTGGTCACAGGGTAATCCATGGCGTCCCCGTGAATACAGCGTACCCCCAGGGATCAACTGGTGGGGAAGTGTGGCCCTAACCAGAGTCACCAAACTCCCCGAAGTCCAAGAGTCCTGCTAGCAATACCCCATTGATGGTCACGGGACATGACTGTGGCCCCTCATCAGGCTGATAGCTCACACTGCACCCGCCTGTGTTCCTTCTAGGCATAAAAGGAACAGCGGCGTTCCAGGCTACAGTCCATTTGTGGTCTCCTGTTACACCATCTGCTGTTGCTGCTGCTTCCTGGACTGCTGTAGCTACTGCTAGTGCTGTGCTTGCTGTGCTTGCACAGATGCTTAATTAGATCCTCCATGTTGTCCGGCGTCACTTGCTGACTTATGGCAGACTTCACCCAGGACATGCAGCACCTCTTGTTACAGTCACACGTATTTGCTGGGAAAGCTGCCTGCAATTCTAACACCACCGGTGGTAAAGTTGCTCGCTCTGCTGTACTCGGAGGTAGACACGGAATACTGTCTCTTTAAGTTTTCAGGTTGATTTATTAAAATGTCATAAACCAACCTAGAGTTCATAAAGTAAATACAGTCCATTCGGCATAACAGCAAAGCAAAAGACAAAGATACAGCCGTATATCGACCGGGGTCCAGCCACTCAGGGTGAACCACTCACTGTTCAGCACAATACATGCAAGCTCCTCTCTGGAGTAAGTCTCTCCAGATACTGAACCATACCTGAGTGAAAAGTCTGGCTATTTAAAGCCCAGACCACACCCTCGGATGGAGATATGGTGAATGACCTCCTGCCCACACAACCTATAAAACATGCTTTTAAATGGCCAATTAACCCTCTCTGCACCTACTATGCAGGAGAAGACTTCCATGTTTCATATAACTGAAACCAACAGCCTCAGTGAAACATATCTCCCCCCCCCAGTATTCTGCCAGTGACTTTGCCACAATATATATTGTGGTAGAACGACTCGCTCGGCCACTTCCAGAAGTAGACTCAGGAACCCGGGTTTTCTTTGCAGGCTTTATTAGCAGCACACAGCTCTGCACTCCAGCAAAATAAATACAGCCTTACTTGGCTAAACCACAAAAAAAAAAGATAAACTATAGCCCAGTCCATATATGTGTGTGCAGGTCGCACACACAGGTTATGTCCAACCTTCAGCTCCCTCCTGAGCTATGGTTGTCCAGTCTGGAGACCTTGCCTCTCCAAACACAACTCAAAGACAAATAAAACAGGGCTGAACATTTAAACGATGCTCAGCCACACCTTGAGGTGGAGTTATGGGGAATGATGTCCCTCCCATCACTGTCATTCCCCTAAAACCACGCCCTTTAAGTGAGATAACATGCTGGCAGAAAGTCCGTTGGTTTCAGTTCACACAGGCTAGCAACCTGTGCGACACATACCTCCCCTCATATAACATATCAGTGACTCTGTCACATATTCCCACCCTCTGCCCAAAGCTGGGGGTTTGGGCACCTTCCGATACCAGACAGGGAATTCTAGAAAGGGCATCAGCGTTCCCATGTAACTTCCCAGGCCTATGCTCCACGTGAAAGTTGAAGTCCTGAAGAGCTAGGAACCATCTAGTTACCCTGGAATTTTTACCAATCTTTTCCCTCAACCATCTCAACGGGGCATGGTCTGATACCAACTTACACTTCCGGCCTAATAGGTAATATCTTAGTGTATCTACGGCCCATTTTATGGCTAGACACTCTTTTTCTACTATTGCGTAGTTTTTCTCGTAGGACGAAAGCTTCCGGCTCAGAGAGAATGTGATGTTCTTCTCCATTTATCTCTTGAGAGAGTACGGCTCCTAGACCAACCTCTGAAGCATCTGTCTGGACCACAAACTCTTTCTTGAAGTCTGGTGAGACCAGGACCGGCTGTTTACACATTGCTGACCTCAACAGTTGAAACGCAGTCTCTGTTTCCTCCGTCCACTTCACCACGGTTGATCTGGTGCCTTTTAGGAGATCCGTCAGTGGCGTGGCCATCATGGCAAAATTTGGGATAAACCGCCGGTAATATCCCACCATTCCCAGGAATGCTCTCACTTGCTTCTTGGAGAGCGGTTTCGGCCAGGTCTGGATTGCCTCCACTTTATTAACTTGCGGCTTTATTTCGCCTCTCCCGATGACATAGCCCAAGTACTTTTACTCCTCTTTTCCAACGGCGCATTTTTTGGGATTTATTGTAAATCCCGCCTTTCTTAGAGCATCCAGAACGGCCTGTAGTTTAGGTAGATGACTTTTCCAGTCTGGGCTAAAGACTACAATGTCGTCAAGGTAGGCTGCAGCATACTTCTTATGTGGGGCTAGAATCCGATCCATAGCCCTCTGGAAAGTAGCTGGGGCCCCCTGTAGTCCGAACGGTATCCAAGTGTATTGGAAGCACCCATCAGGTGTTGAGAAAGCCGTCTTCTCCTTGGACGTCTGGGACATGGGTATCTGCCAGTAGCCCTTCCTCAGGTCCAGAGTGGTGATATACCTCGCCGGTCAAAGCCTCTCGATGAGTTCATAGATGCGGGGCATCGGGTACGCATCACACTTGGACACCTCATTCAGCCAGCGGTAATCATTACAAAACCTCCACTCTCCGTTGGGTTTTGGCACGAGGACGATGGGGCTCGACCATCCACTGTTTGACTCCTCTATCACACCAAGGTCTAACATCCTCTTCACCTCAGCCGAGATCACCTCCCGGCGTGCTTCAGGAATCCTGTATGGCTTCAGGTTCACCCTTATATGCGGCTCTGTTAGCACATCATGTTCTACCACCTGAGTATGCCCCGGCAACTCTGAGAACAGGTCCTGATTCTGCTGGAGCAGTTCTCGACACTGTTGCTTCTGGGCTGTTGAAAGGGTCTCCCCTATCGTGACATCTTCCACCTGGCCTTCGGGAGTGGCTCCCAGGCAAGGAGTTCCCACGGGTTCCCGATCTCGCCACCGCTTGAGCAGGTTTACATGGTACACCTGGTGTGGCTTTCTTCGGCCAGGCTGGTGGACTCTGTAGTTCACTTCACCGAGCTTCTCCACCACCTCATATGGGCCTTGCCACTTGGCCAGAAACTTACTTTCAACCATGGGAATAAGAACCAGGACGCGATCCCCAGGTTGGAACTGTCTCAGCTTTGCCGACCGGTTATACACCCTCGCCTGGACTTCCTGCGCCTGGAGGAGATGTTCCTTCACAATGGGCATCACCTTCGCCATTCTCTCCTGTAACTGGGCGACATATTCTATGATGCTCCGGTAGGGCATGACCTCGGCCCCCCAGGTTTCCTTGGCAATGTCTAGGAGACCTCTTGGATGCCGTCCATACAGGAGCTCAAATGGAGAGAAGCCCGTGGAGGCTTGAGGAACTTCTCTGACAGAGAAAAGCAGAAATGGGAGCAGGTAGTCCCAGTCTCGCTCATCCTTTTCAACGACCTTCCTGAGCATCGCCTTTAAAGTCTTATTGAAGCGTTCCACTAAGCCGTCCGTCTGCGGATAATAAACTGAGGTCCGAATCTGGGCAATCTGAAGGACTCTGCATAGCTCCTTCATCACCTTGCTCATGAAGGGGGTTCCTTGGTCTGTCAAAATCTCTTTTGGCAGACCTGTCCGAGCAAAAATATGAACTAGCTCTCGGGCTATACTTTTACTGGACGAGTTCCTTAGGGGAATCGCTTCAGGGTACCGGGTCGCATAGTCCATGACCACCAGGATATATTGGTGGCCCCGGGCCGATTTAATTAAGGGACCCACAAGGTCCATGGCAATCCTCTCAAAGGGAACCTCTATGACAGGTAGTGGAACTAATGGACTATGGAAGTGGGAGGTGGGCGCGGTTATCTGGCAGGTGGGGCAGGACCTACAATAGTTTAAGATTTCCCGATAACATCCTGGCCAATAAAACCTCCTTATAATTCTCTCCTGGGTTTTCTCAACCCCTAGATGTCCCCCAGAATATGTGAGTGTGCCATGTTTAATATCCTATGACGGTATGAACCTGGAGCTAACAGCTGTTCCACTACCTCTTCACTTTTTAGTTTGGTCACCTGGTATAATAGCTCCCCCTGAACTGCAAAGTGTGGGTACCTGATGTCCGCCCCCGGCTCTTGAGCAACACCATTACAAACAGTAACATTATCCCATGCCCCTTTCAAAGTCAAGTCCCGAACCTGAGCTGACCCACAGTTCTCTCCAGGCACCTCTAATTCAGGGAGGTCGACCACCTCAGACACAGTCTCGACCTCGTCGCCGACAAGGACACATAGTGGGAACTCATCCACTTCCGATGTCGACCGGGGTATTTCTCTAGGGTCCTGGCTTTTTTCCACGGAACTCAGTCTGGATCCCTTCCCCCACAAGTCCCAGAACAAGGGAAAATCGCGCCCCAAAATGACGGGATGTATCAGGTCCTTGACCACCCTGACCTCGTGGGACTGGGCGCCACAGTCTGTTCCGACTGTCACTCTGGCCACCGGGTAGTTGTTGGCGTCCCCATGTATGCAGCGGACGCCCACAGATTTGGTAGGGATCAGCTGGTGGGGAAGGGTGGCCCTGATTAAGGTTACCAGACTCCTGGAGTCCAACAGCCCCAGGACCCTCACTCCATTAACGGATACGGCACACGCCTGCGGCCCCTCACCGGGTTGACAGTCCACACTGCAGGCTGGGTAAGCATAGTATGAACATCGTCTGCCTAGGCTGCAGTCCATTGGCTCAGCAGACGTATGACATTGGACAGCTACGTGTCCCAGATTGCGATCACTGCCAACAGTCCTTGCGGCACCTTCAGTGGAAGTGGGACCCCACCCAGTTGTGGCTCTGAACCCCTTCCATGGTGAACCCGCCCCCTTTTGGGGACTCCAGTAGGGGGAGGTGATTATGTCGGGTTTCTCTAGGGATTTTTCGACCACTTGGTACCTCTCTACCAGGTCAACAAGGTCATCCGCATTCCGAGGGTCACCCTGGGCAACCCAGGTCTGCACCGGCCTGGGTAGGGAATGGATGAACCTGTCCATCACCACACGCTCAACCATCTGGACAGGAGTGGAAGACTCTGGCTGCAGCCACTTCTGGACTAGATGTAACAAGTCGAACATCTGTGAGCGTGGGGGTTTGTCGCCTGCATATGCCCAGTGGTAGTGGTGGACCCTTTGCGCTCTGACAGACATAGTCACTCCTGAGCGTGCCAATATCTCGGTTTTTAATTTTGTGTACTCCTTTGCATCTTGTAAAGTCAGATCATAATAGGCCTTCTGCAGCTCCCCGGTCAAATATGGTGCCAGAACCTCCGCCCACTGCTCCTGAGGTAATCTCTCCCGTTCCGCTACCCTTTCAAAAACAGTCAGGAACGGCTCAACGTCATCCCCCGGGGTCATCTTCTGTAAGGTTCTCCTTACCGTTTTCCTGACGTGTGCATCCTCACCTGGATCTGGGGGTGGAGCGGATGTCCTGCCACGGATCTCCGCTGCTAGGAGCTCCATCTGTCGTTGCTGCTGCTGGATTTGCTGTATCAGGAGTTTATTTGTCTCCTGCTGCTGCTGTAGCTGCTCTCGGTGCTGCTGCTGCATGCCCTGCTGGCTTTGGGCCAGGTGCTTAACGAGCTCCTTCATGGTGCCGGACTTCTCTGGTTGGGTGGCGGCCTTTACCCAGGACATCCACTGGTCTCTGTGGCAGGTACACGTGTTCCTGGAATCTTGCATGCACTCTCACACCAACTGTGGTAGAATGACTCGCTCAGCCACTTCCGGAAGTAGACTCAGGAACCCGGGTTTTCTTTGCAGGCTTTATTAGCAGCACACAGCTCTGCACTCCAGCACAATAAATACTGCCTTACTTGGCTAAACCACAAAAACAAAAGATAAACTATAGCACAGTCCATATATGTGTGTGCAGGTCGCACACACAGGTTATGTCCAACCTTCAGCTCCCTCCTGAGCTATGGCTGTCCAGTCTGGAGACCTTGCCTCTCCAAACACAGCTCAAAAAAAAAACAGGGCTGAACATTTAAAGGATGCTCAGCCACACCCTGAGGTGGAGGTATGGGGAATGACGTCCCTCCCATCACGGTCATTCCCCTAAAACCACGCCCTTTAAGTGAGTTAACCCACCATCATATAACATGCTGGCAGAAAGTCCTTTGGTTTCAGTTCACACAGGCTCCCCTCATATAACATATCAGTGACTCTGTCACTATATATATATATAATATAATTTTAAGCAACCTCAGACATTTTACCTTTAGGTATTTACCTAGCTAAAATGGCACAACACTCAGCTTCTAACCCTTCATTTCAGCAATCGGCTATCAGTGGGGTCTCAGCACCAGAACCCTCACTAAAACCTCTGACGTCACTATGTCCAATATGTGAAACTTCTCATAGTGAGTTAATTCAATGAACTTGACTCCTTTGCTTTCTATGTCCAGCCATTTGTGCACGTGATATCTCCAATCTCCAGGTCCTCTGCAAAAAGGCCAAAAGTTTGTAGTTGTACACAGGTCATGATTCTAGGTAAGAGGCCACATCATTGTAGCAACAACCAAGAGATAAGATGAGTATCTAACCTCAAGCCCCGGCTGGGCTGTCTGACGGAGAACGTCAAAATGCTGCAAAAGTTGCAATTTTTACCATAATGGGGGACATTATCATTGTATGGAGGCCACAGTGAGGAACATTATCATTGTGCTGGGGCCATAATAAGGAATGTTATTTTATGGGGCCAAAATTAGGTTTATTGTATGAAGGCCAGAATTGGATACATTAGCATTGTATGGGGGCACAAAGGGGGGCATTATCAATGTATGGCTGCTAAAATGGGGGACATTATTATTCTGTGGGGCCACAATAGGGAACATTATTACTGTATTGGGGCCACAGAGAAAGACTTTTCTACTGTGAGATTACAAAGGGGGACGTTACTACTGTAATATTTCTTTCTGGTGATGTGATTACTGTGGGGGGAACAGAATTCATGTAGTATTACTGTGCAGGACTCTAGAACGGCACTATGGCACTTTTCATCTTCATACTGTGCAGTGTAGAAGTGGGGAAAATTGTGGAGGGTGACCTACAGGAAATCAGCCATAGAAGTCTGTGTGTTTCATTCTGCAGAGATGAATCGTGGCTGGAAGAAGTCATAGCAGTCTGTGCTGGATAAAGAAGAAAAGCTTAAAATGAATTAATTCAATAATTTAGCCTAATTCAACAGGCGATTGCCAGTTTACGCACTATTATCAGGAAACGAGAATCGTGCAGTGTGAATCTATCAGAAGACCTTGTGATGGATGATTGGCACATGCCATCATGGTTACTGTCTATGATAATAAACTGTGACGGGGCAGTGGTGATGGTGAATGGAATATCATGGATGATAACTAGTGATGAGCGAGCAGTAAACTGCTCGAGTGCCCGGTACTCGAATCAAGCAGGTCGCAGGCTCGGACCTGCTCGACTCGAGTACCGAGCATAATGTAAGTCAATGAAGGACTTGAGCATTTTTCCAGTAGACCTGCTCTCGACAGCCGAGTTGGCGGATGATGAGAGAGAGGGAGAGATCTCTATTAGTAAAGAGGGAGCTCATTTAATTCTGAATCAGCTGAGCCACCCTGCACTGAAGCCAGGAATTCCCCTGCTGGGAGAGCAGGGACTCCTCTGTCCGCCGGACTCTTTGTGAGTTGAAGAGCTCTGGGGGAGTGGTGTCTCTCTCAACCTGTAAGAAGCTGCCTTGAATCATCTGAGTCGTGCGCCGCACTGAAGCCAGGTATATCCATCCATCCATATCCATCCATCTATTCATCCATCCATATCCATCCAGCCGATAGAGATAGATATGGAGATAGATAGACATAGATGTATATTTCTGGCTTCAGTGCGGCGCTCAGATGATTCAAATGAGCTTCTTATGGCAGAGAGAGAGACCACGCCCCGGAGCTCTTCATCTCACAAAGAGTCCGGCTGACAGAGGAGTCCTTGCTCTCCCAGCAGGGGAATTCCCGGCTTCAGTGCGGCGGGCAGCTCAGCTAATTCAGAATCAAATGAGCTTATTACAGGGACCCGAGCACTCGAGCACCACGCAATATTCGGCACTGCTCGATACTCGATCGAGCACCCCATTGCTTGATCGAGCATCGAGCAGTGCCGAGCATGCTCGCCCGTCAGTAATGATAACTGCAAATTATTGATACTACATTAATAAACTGTGGTGGGGAGTAAGGGTGGTTACTGCAATGTTTACTGTAATTATGGCCAGCCCGGTGGCTCAGTGGTTAGGACTGCAGCCTTGCAGCACTGGAGTCCTGGGTTCAAATCCCACCAAGCACAACATCTGCAAGGAGTTTTTATGTTCTCCTCGTGTTTGCGCGGGTTTCCTCCAGGTTCTCCAGTTTCTTCCCACATTTCAAAAACATACTGATAGGGAAATTAAATAATAATGATGAAGATAAAACCCAGTGATATTATAAGTTAATCATATGACAACCGATGTATTCAGCGTTGCATAAGATGTCAAATAGGAATAGAATAAATATATCCGAAGTATTGTCTTTTTCTTAGTATTCCTGGCATCCAATCACAGTAAGAAATATCTGTCTTGGCGTATACAACCATACTGGAGTGCCTATAGATTGTGAATTACAATGCAATACCAATGTATCCTCAATGCCTGGAGGTTTAGCTGTCAGAGTCCGGGCAATTAACTGATCCCCGGTGGGTCCTCCTTTAGAAACAGAGTTATCTAGGTAATGAAGTTTTACCATGGCTTGACCAATATCCCTTTAACAAGTCATGTTTCAAGACTCGTTAAAGGGTTGGACATTGGCTACCTTCAATTGGCACCAGTAGGTTTTCTTTGCTTCTGGGAGAAAGATAATTTGCATACAATAATGTAGTAAATTAGGAGTAGTAATGTAGTAAAATAATGTAGTAAATTAGGAGTAGTCTTGTAGTAAAATAATGTAGTAAATTAGGAGTAGTAATGTAGTAAAATAATGTAGTAAATTTACCTGAAGTCCTATGAAAAAATCGAATAATTTAGGGATTTTGTTTAAGGTGTCGTCCAGGTTTCTTTGGTTGAAATTCTGATGTCTCTTAGATGATTTCTGTTGTGTTTTTAAATCATTTTGCTCATTGAAAATGCAGGATCACTGGCCAATTTACTGTTACTCTGCCATAGGGAGCATTGTTACTAGTCATTAGATTAGTCGGAAGTTTGGACTCTCATCGTCTCGTTCTGGATTTCAAATATTTCAATATATTAAGAGGTCACCATCATTCACCCCTGAACCTTTCATAACCAGAGGATCCATCATTCTAATATATACATTTTAGTCTCAAATGATCAAAATCCTAATTTGCTCAGTATGAAAATGAGTGAGTCGGCTGATGAACATGTTCCGGTCTAGTGCTGGATCCTGTGTTTCTGTAATACAGAAACCACAAATGATGATAAAACGTAATGCTGGACTCAAACCTTTTGAACGCAGCCCCATGCTATTAACACGTTCCACCACATGGATTTCCCACAACCAGAATTCATCAAACCTAATCCAAATATACAAACCATACCAAAGAATAATTATATTGGAGTTGCCATGCACCTCAGACAAACACAGACAGATTCATTTAAACAGCAATAACTTACATGGAACGCAAATGTTTAGAAAGATTTAATTATTTAAAGATGCAATCACTTGCGCTTTTCTTTAACAAAATGTTAATGAATAGGTAATTTACGACTCCAGTGCTAGGACTTCTACAAACTATTGCTGAGTATAAGTAACTTCTATTCGTGAAGTGTCGATGCCGTATTATACAGGGCTAGGCAACATTGGAGACAAAGACATCTACTTAAATAATACGGAAGGTTCTTTTTTTTAAGCCTATAAAATTTTTGTTGACATTTCAACAAATACTGGGTAAAAAAAATTAGTATAAAGGAAGACTAACTATATAAAAAATAATAATATAATAATATGGAAGGTTCTGAAGATTTCCCCAAAAACTGAAATGTAGCAGGCACCACCTGTATACTGATGTAGTGCTAACCAAATATATACAATTCAAAAAGAGGAACATATAAAAGATTGGTTACACATTCTAAATTTTAGGAATCTCATGAATCTTTGCTGTAAAGCAAAGCCAAAAGCCTACTACAATAAAAAAGGTACTTAAAAAAATGACCTCAGTAGGTCACAAATTATATTAATCAATGTTAAAGTACAGCTGTTGGATGACCATTAAAAAGGACCTGTCTCTTGCTCAAAAAAATTAGTTAAATACCTTTAAAAATCCCTGAGCTTCCCTGATTCTAACAATCTTTTCCATTTTACACTGCTTCGTTCCATTGCAGAGATTCACATTTGTTGGTTTTGTAGCACAGTATGTGAAATCTCTACTTTGCAGTCTTACTGTGTTGTATATTCAGAGTGTTCTCTGGAAAGATGAGCTTTCACAACTCCCTAGCAGATGTTGTCAATCACAACTTGGCAATGTCTGCTAGACCAACTGCTGAGATGTGATAGGCACATGTCTCCAGAGAAGACTTCAACCCAGTTGAACTACAAGCAGAGATTTCACATACTGTTCTCCAAAAAGCAACAAATGTGAAAATTGATGCAATGGAATAATGTAGCGCAAAACTAAAAAAAAGCTGCAGAATCAGGGGAGTTCAATGATTTTTACAAGGTATTTAAATACATTTTTTGAGCAAGTGTCAGGTTGTCTGTAATTCAGGCAATAGCTATTTCGACCTCCACCTTCCCACCCAATGCACATTTGGCTTGGTTATGTGTGCTTGCATTCTGAATGGAAAGTGAGGAGTAAATCTGACCATACACATGCAATAGCTGTCAACAGAATGCTTGTTCTATCTATCACTATGTAATATACACAGTGATGTCACAGTACAGGGGTAATATACACAGTGATGTCACAGTACAGGGGTAATATACACAGTGATGTCGCAGTACAGGGGTAATATACACAGTGATGTCGCAGTACAGAGGTAATATACACAGTGATGTCGCAGTACAGAGGTAATATACACAGTGATGTCGCAGTACAGGGGGTAATATACATAGTGATGTCACAGTGCGGGGGTAATATACACAGTGATGTCGCAGTACAGGGGTAATATACACAGTGATGTCACAGTACATGGGTCATATACACAGTGATGTCACAGTACAGGGGTCATATACACAGTGATGTCACAGTACAGGGGTAATATTCATAGTGATGTCACAGTACAGGGGTAATATACATAGTGATGTCACAATACAGGGGTAATATACACAGTGATGTCACAGTACAGAGGTAATATACATAGTGATGTCACAGTACAGAGGTAATATACACAGTGATGTCACATTACAGAGGTAATATACACAGTGATGTCACAGTACAGGGGTAATATACACAGTGATGTCACAGTTCATGGGTAATATACACAATGATGTCACAGTACAGGGGTAATATACACAGTGATGTCACAGTACATGGGTAATATAAACAGTGATGTCACAGTGCAGGGGTAATATACACAGTGATGTCACAGTGCAGGGGTAATATACACAGTGATGTCACAGTACAGAGGAAATATACACAGTGATGTCACAGTACAGTGTAATATACACAGCGATGTCACAGTGTAGGGGTAATATACACAACGATGTCACAGTGTAGGGGTAATATACACAATGATGTCACAGTACAGTGTAATATACACAGCGATGTCACAGTACAGAGGTAATATACACAGTGATGTCACAGTGCAGGGGTAATATACACAGTGATGTCACAGTACAGAGGTAATATACATAATGATGTCACAGTACAGGGGTAATATACACAGTGATGTCACAGTACAGGGGTAATATACACAGTGATGTCACAGTACAGTGTAATATACATAGTGATTTCACAGTACAGAGGTAACTACTACTCCCATAGAAGTGGACAGAGCGGTATCAGACATTACAGCACAGCTCTCAGAAGTGGATGGAGCAGGGGGTCATACATTACACTTCTGCTACCATTTGCAAACACCCAGAAGGGGAGGAAACATCACACAAGTGAGCAGATCCAGCCTACTTTTACTGCAGTCATAATGTGAGCTAGCAGTACACTAGGTTTTCATGGCAAATTTCAGCAGCTGCTCCCCCTAGTGTTTACAAGTGGAAAATATAAAAACATACTTTTTATATTTTACTCTAATGAAAGCACGTTAATACTAAAAAAAAACATATTGACAGTTTACATGTTTTCAATTGTTGAAAAAAAATGTTGATGACACATTCAGTTTTATAAATTGGGCCCTTAATGTTCTGATGTGATATTTAATGAAATTTAAGTCCCTTTGTATGTAATAGTAAAGCTGTTCTCTCAGATTATCTCCACAGCTTCATATCATAAGCAGAATTACAACACACACATATGAAATGCACTGAAGAGAAATAAGAGCATCCTGTCCCTTTAAATTCAGTGTTACATAACACTGGTCAGCAGCCAATAGGATCGCTGGATTTGAATTTGAAAAAAAGTCAACTGTCAATCATCTTCAGTCTGTTACAGGACAGTGAGCGGTGAAGATGGATATTGGTGAGTGCTCCCATCCCATCATCTGATGTCACTGATTTCACCTAAATTCAAAATAAGAGGGAACACAATGGCTGTTGTCACCTGCCACTAGGGGGTGCTATCAGCATAATATATACCTGCTGGTGCACTGTGCTCCCCCTAGTGGCTGCAGTAAAGCAGATTTGCATGATTAGGTCACACAGGACACTGCTGCCAGTATTATTTATTTAGGGAATTTTTTGCCTCTATTGTAAGTGGGATTGGTGTGCTGGCACTGATAATGGGGGTTAGGCTTTATGTGCTGTTAATGAAGCCAATTTGGCTGTCATTTTTAGGGAGTTACCTGTACTTATGGTCATGAAGAACGTAGACATACATGTATGCTATATATCACTATTTACAGCGCGCCAGTACAATCCAGTGCGCCATATGTTTTGCATGTGGTGTTACCGATACTGGGGCCTCTGCTATGAGGAGACTGTACAAGCAGCCAGTGAAAGCTATGCTCCATGTGGTCATATTGCCTACATGTATGAGTTTAATGGGGGTCCGATACCCGGGGGGACGTTCACTATGAATATGTGGGGAAAGCTGCGGTGTTTGTGTCTTTATCAGATCTGTGACTAAATCTTTTTTGATTCACAGCTTTTACTATGAATTCTACAGCAGAGGATAGATACAGGACGGCACCGAGCCGCAGATCTCTGGGGGTCAGCAGCTTTATTATATCCGGACCCTCGTCTGTCCTATTCTCCATCCCTGATGAATGAATTAGACACTCATCGTATTCTGTTTTCTTTAGGACGTCTACCTCCTCCAGGAATGTGTCTTCGGACCTGGATATTTCTCATGTGAGATTATTTTTTAAATTAAAAGAATCTGAAAATATTGTGTCATTCCTTTAATCCAGAATTTGATAATCCAGAACATCTTTTAACTCAGTGCAGAATTGCAACACAATGTAGATTGAGCAGAAAGTCAGTTAGAAAATAGTTTTCAATAGTAAATCGGATGCTTTCTATGGCGGGAATAATTCAGAATCCAGGAGGTCACGTTGATGTTGGATTAAACAAATTTAACTGTAATTTACAGATTTGATGCCTCTGGACATTGTATGATTGATCCTATTATTTGCTTGTGTTTTCTTTATAGCTTGTCCCAGAACAAAAGAAGAAAGAGATCAACAACTTCTGATTTACTGCACCAGATTCCTGCCGTCGCCGATCTTCAACATGGAGGTCACTGATCACACCGCAGATTATGTTATGTCCATAGATGTAAAGGAACGTTTCAATAGACAATTGACTGAATCTACTCTTTTCTTAGCGCCTCATGCCGACCAACCGTGAAGCTCAGAAGAAATATCTGCCATTTCCTTTGGATGAAAAAAAACCTGAGCCAACATCAATGATGCCAGAGGAGCCGAAAGAAGAGGAGATGAAGGAGGCAATGAAGTATTGGGAGGTAGAAGAAATGGAAGTAGATGAGGCAGAAGACACCAAGAGGAAAGAAGAAGATAATGCAGAAGACACCAAGAGGAAAGAAGAAGATAAGGCAGAAGACACCAAGGAGAAAAAAGAAGATAAGACAGAAGATACCAAGGGGAAAAAAGAAGATAAGGCAGAAGACACCAAGGGGAAAAAAGAAGATAAGGCAGAAGACACCAAGGGGAAAAAGGAAGATAAGGCAGAAGACACCAAGGAGAAAAAACAAGATAAGGCAGAAGACACCAAGGGGAAAAGGGAAGATAAGGCAGAAGACACAAAGGGGAAAAAAGAAGATAAGGCAGAAGACACCAAGGGGAAAAGGGAAGATAAGGCAGAAGACACCAAGGGGAAAAAAGAAGATAAGGCAGAAGACACAAAGGGGAAAAAAGAAGACAAGGTTGAAGGCACCAAGGGGAAAAAAGATGAGAAAAAATCAGAAGCAAAAGAAGAAAAGAAGAGCAACTGGGCCAGAAGAGTTGAGAACCAACCGGCAGGAAGACACAAGATCCGCCATCGGTCCATCCTCAAATACGTCAATACCAACCTCAGAGGAAGGAGGAACATCATCTGGACCATCCTTCTCAAATCAATGAGACGCTGATGGACTCTATGGAACCAACATTCCAGCTGTATTAACATCGACAGCTTCAAATCTAACACTAATAAAAAAGAATAGACATAAAGTAGTAATTATTAGATTAAAAAGCTTAAAAATGTAGTAAAATCATTACAAAGACTTATAATATTAGGAGCAGTAATAGAGTATGTGATATAATAATAGCAGTAACTGTAAGATTAATTGTATAATAATGGTAGAGACATAAAAATAACATCAGCAGGTTTGATCCAGGGTTCTAGGACTGATCGCCTTTTCCCGGGGTCAAGAAGGAATTTTTCCCCTGAGACACCAATTGGCTGAATGTGTCCAGGGGTTTTTGCCTTCTTCTGGATCAACAGCTTTAGGAATAAGGAGGAATAAGGACCTAGGTATTAGTAAGATTATAGTAGCATTAGCACTAGTGGAATAGTAATATAATATAGTATAAAGTGTAATATTAGTGGTTATAAAACAGTAATAATTTCACTAGTAAAGTAATAATAAAATCATACTATAATATTAAAAAATATATATTAATAATGTTTATTAACATTTGAATAGGTATTAGGAAATTTGATCCAGGGTTCTAGGACTGATCGCCTTTTCCCGGGGTCAAGAAGGAATTTTTCCACCGTTACACAAATTGGCTGAATGTGTCCGGGGGTTTTTGCCTTCTTCTGGATCAACATCTTTAGGAATTAGGATTGATATTTTAGTAAAATAACAATACAAATGTTAGCAGCAATGGTAATAATAAAATAGCAATAATCCAAAGATATATACAATAAAATATTAAGAGTATAATAATAATAATATAATAGTAAAATATCAGTAAAATAGCAGGAAACTAAAAATAACATAAATAATAGTAATAATAAAAAAACAACAGTAAAGTAATGATTATGATAATTAGTACTTAATTAATAGTTATTAGGCTTTTTGATCCAGGGTTCTAGAACTGATTGCCTTTTCCCGGGGTCAAGAAGGAATTTTTCCCCTGTGACATAAATTGGCTGAATGTGTCTAGGGTTTTTTTGCCTTCTTCTGGATCAATGGCATTAGGAGTAAATAGAGAAATAATAGCAATATTAGTAACAATAATAATATTAGTAACAGTAAGTTAAAAAAAATAGTGATATTAATAAAATAGCAATATAAATTATAATGGTATAGCATTGTTAGAAATAGTATAATAATAGCATAGTACATTATTAGGCATCAGCTGGATTGATTCAGGGTTCTAGGACTAATCGCTTTTTCTCGGGATCAAGAAGGAATTTTTCCCCTTGACACAAATTGGCTTAATGTGTCCAGGGGTTTTTGCCTTCTTCTGGATCAACAGCTTTAATTCTAGGGATCCCATAGTACTAGTGTAATAGTAGCAATAATAAGTAAAACAATATTGTAATAGTAATTAACAGATTGCGAGGATAATAATGAGAATTATTAGTTAACATTAGTTATGTTAGTGTAGGGCCCCATCTGATGAGGTCGCCTTGTCGTTGGCAGATGGGCTTGCACACTTTGATCAAAATGTGCACTAAGAACCCCAAATTTATACATTTAATAAATAAACAAGTAATGAAATATACAATATTATAAATATAACTTTGTGTCGCCTCCTTTATTTTCCTGTAATAAAAAAAATCATAAAATCCAGCACATTTGCAGACATTTGTATCTGTGTCGTAATTGTGGTAGGTTAACCCCTTTCTGACATATGTGGTAATAGTACGTCCTTGTGCCCTGGGCATATTGGGCCAGGGATGTACTATTGCGCTTAATGCGATCGCGCCCGCACACAAGCGGTGCAGGGCGATCGCCGCCGGATGTCAGCTGATTGTTACAGCTGACACCCGGTACTATGTGCCAGGAGCGGTCCTGCACTGCTCCCTGCACATCAGCCCTCCAAATGCTGCGATCGACATTCCGGAAACAAGGGGAGGTAAGCACCGATACTTACCTCCTTTCCGGCGTCCCGTTCTGTCTCTGCCGGGTCCAGGTGGTTGTCATGGTGACCTGGATGTCGTCATGACGACATCCGGGTCACCAGACAGCAAGAAGTTACTTTGATCATGCGCAGTGCGCGATCAAAGTAACTTCTCCCTGTGCAGCGCTGACAGGCTATATATCACAGGGATGCTGCTGCATCCCCTATGCTATACAAGCGATCAGAATGCAAAAAGTCCCATAGTGGGACAAAGTGTAAAAGTTCAAGAAGTGTCAGAAAGTGAAAAAATATATATATTTTTTTTAAATATAAAAAAAATGAAAAAATATACCAAAAACATAATATACTGTACCCATAAATAAATATTATAAAAAAAAACCCAATAAAAGTACACATATGTGGTATCGCCGCGACCTATAAAACTGTCCCACTAGTGGCTACCTTCCTCTGGCTAATTAACACCCTGGCCTGGGTGTATAAATATCTGCTGTGCCAGAGGGAGGTGCCGGCGATATTCATTACTCCTTGTGAAGGCTTGAGCAGGAACAGTACTAATGCCTCTCTGGTGTTGAGGATGTGTGTGCAGTTGTCTGGAGTCATCTAAAGCTAGGCAATTCCCCTTTGTTTGTCCCCCCTTGTTGTCTTTAGTGTCAGTGGGGATCGACTAGCGCTCATCCCCTTCCTTCCCTAGCCAGGGCCAAACGCCCGGGAAAGACAGGGTGGGGTACGCATGCGGCAATTGGTGAAGAACCGATATAGGGATGTTAGTGGAGACGGTGACGCTATATCAATCAAGGATGTCTCCACTCCCCCTTTCCCTAGAGTCTGGGCTTCCTTTCCCTCTTCCCTCTGTGTTGCACTAAGTCTTTCCCTCACCTTGCATGACACTAGGGTTCTGCTAGGGCTAGGGTTAGGGTTGGGCTAGGGTTAGGGTTGTGCTAGGGTTATGGTTAGGGTTGTGCTAGGGTTAGGGTTAGGCTAGGGTTAGGTTTGGGCTAGGGTTAGGGTTGTGCTAGGGCTAGGGTTAGGGTTGTGCTAAGGCTAGGGTTATGGTTGAGCTAGGGTTAGGGTTGGGCTAGAGTTAGGGTTGTGCTAGGGTTACGGTTAGGGTTGGGCTATGGTTAGGGTTGGGGTTGGGATTTTTCAAAAGTACAGAAAAAAAAATGACAACGATATGGCGACTAATGGTGAGCACAAGTGCTCACTACTTGAACTTGCATCGGGTGTTCGGGTATGCTCCGAGTATCTCGGGTGCTCGAGTGACATGCTCGAGTGACATGCTCGAGTCTCTGCCCCATATGTTTTGCAGCTGTTATACAGTCAAAATAACCTTGCGGGGATTGCCTGCCATGCATGAGCGATCCCCACATGGTTTTTTTTGGGTGTCTAACAACCGTGAAACATGCGGGCGGGGACTCGAGGATGTCACTTGAGCACCCCCAATACTTGGTGCATACCCAAGTACCCAATGCAAACTCAAGTAGCGAGCACTTGCGCTCAAGACTAATGACAACTTATTCAATATGATGTCCTAATGTTATCAAATTCTGTGTCGTACCTCTGGGTTCAAAATGTTCACTATACCCCTTGATAAAATCCTTGAGGGTGTAGTTTCCAAATTGGTGTCACTTCTTGGGGTTTCCACTGTTTGGGGACATCAGGGTCTCCCCAAACGCAACATGGCGTCTGCTAATTATTCTAGCAAATTTTACATTCAAAAAGTCAAATGGTGCTCCTTCCCTTCTGAACCCTGCTGAGCACCCAAACAGTGGTTTTCCCCCGCATACGGGGTATCGGCTTACTCAGGAGAAATTTCACAACAAATTGCATGGTGCTATTTCTCCTGTTACCCTTATGAAAATGCAAAATTGGAGGCTGAAAAACATTTTTGTGGGAAAAATGTGAAAATTTTATTTTTATGGCTCAATGTTATAAACTTCTGTGAAGCACCTGGGGGTTCAAGGTGCTCACCACACACCTAGATAAGTTCACTGAGGGGTCTAGTTTCCAAAATGGTGTCACTTGTGAGGGGTTTCCACTGTTTAGGCACATCAGGGGCTCCCCAAACGCAACATGGCGTCCGCTAATTATTTAAGCAAATTTTAGATTCAAAAAGTCAAATGGCGCTCCTTCCCTTCCGTGCCCTGACGTGCGCCCAAACAGTGTTTTTTCCCCACATATGGGGTATTAGCGTGCTCAGGAGGAATTGCACAACAAATTTTGGTGTCCATTTTTTCCTCATACCCTTGCGAAAATAAAAAAATTGGGGTCTAAAGTAAAATTTTTGTGAAAAAAGTTAAATGTTCATTTTTTTCTTCTACATTCCAAAAATTCCTGTGACGCACCTGAGGGGTTAATAAAGTTCTTGAATGTGGTTTTGAGCACCTTGAGGGGTGCAGTTTTTAGTATGGTGTCACTTTTGGCCTGGTCATTAACGTGCAAACCACCCTCGGGGGTAAGGGGGTTAACCATCATGTATACTACATAAGTTATATTTAGATTGTCAAAATGCGTGTGTCTTATGCATCATGTTTTTTTTAAGCATTTCCTATATTGACTGAATTTAAAATAATCTTTTTTTCCCCATTTATTGCCATAATTGTCCTATGATCTATGGAAAGCTAACACATTGAGATAGAAAAATGTTCAAAAACATTTAATTTAATAGTCAACCAGACGAAAGCAATTAGGAAGCACATGTTAATTGACCTCGTTCTCCCCATAATACGTGCCGTTTGTTTTCTCTTGTACACACATTATATATACATTACCACTGCTCATAAGGTAATATTTATTGCACTATACAAAGGCCGCGCAGTCAGATGTTTCTTTTCGGCATAAGCTGGTTCCCCGCAGAACATGTGCAGTACAAACACTCAGCACCTGTACAAATAGAGTGTGATAAATACAAGCCGTTTACATGGAGCACATAATGGGGTAACTATCTTTGCCTGACTCATGGCCACTTGTACAACCACTGATTGATTGTGATCATTTAAGAGCTTTTAGATTAAGATGCGGAAAGTTCAGTGCCACTACTAACAAACAATATAATTTGTCTATAGAGGTGCTTCATTTTTATTGTCTCTTTGAGCAGGGTCAGTTTTATACAAAGTGGGGCCCTGGGCAAAAGTTTGAAGTGTGACCCCAAGTCTAAAGTATTGCACCATCACACAGAAACATTTTGGTTGCATTTACATGGGCTGAGTTCAGGCCATTAAACGAGCTTGATCGACAATATTGAAGTCCTTCGGTGCTTGTTTCCTGGTTTCTTTACACAGGCTATGGAAGAACGATGGGAACAGAATGATTAATAGATCAATCTGTCCCCTTACAGTATCATGCTATCAGCAGCACATCTGTAGCTTGCATCGGGCGATGTGCTGCTGAGAACAATGATTTTTGTTGCGGCATAAACAATCCAATCGCCCAATGAATAGGCTGCATTCTTCTCTCTCACTGGGTGATTGCTGATGTTTACACCTATGGACACCCGTCTATGCTACTGGTATTTATAAATGTGGATGCTAAACGCACACAGTATGTGACATGCATGTAAACACAACCTGCATGTTACACACACATGTATATGCACATAGCGCACACACACATATACATAGAGCACATACATATAGATACAAGTGTATACAAAGCACATGCAGTACAGACCAAAAGTTTAAAGATTTTTCTGTATTTTCATGACTTTGAAAATTGTACATTCACACTGAAGGCATCAAAACTATGAATTAACACATGTGGAATTATATACTTAACAAAAAAGTGTGAAACAACTGAAAATATGTCTTATATTCTAGGTTCTTCAAAGTAGACACCTTTTGCTTTGATGACTGCTTTGCACACTCTTGGCATTCTCTTGATGAGCTTCAAGAGGTAGTCACCAGAAATGGTCTTCCAACAATCTTGAAGGAGTTCCCAGAGATACTTAGCACTTGTTGACCCTTTTGCCTTCACTCTGCGGTCCAGCTCACCCCAAACCATCTCGATTGGGTTCAGGTCTGGTGACTGTGGAGGCCAGGTCATCTGGCGTAGCACCCCATCACTCTCCTCCTTGGTCAAATAGCCCTTACACAGCCTGGAGGTGTGTTTGGGGTCATTGTCCTGTTGAAAAATAAATGATGGTCCAACTAAACGCAAACCGGATGGAATAGCATGGTGCTGCAAGATGCTGTGGTAGACATGCTGGTTCAGTATGCCTTCAATTTTGAATAAATCCCCAACAGTGTCACCAGCAAAGCACCCCCACACCATCACACCTCCTCCTCCATGCTTCACGGTGGGAACCAGGCATGTAGAGTCCATCAATTCACCTTTTCTGCGTCGCACAAAGACACGGTGGTTGTTACCAAAGATCTCAAATTTGGACTCATCAGACCAAAGCACAGATTTCCACTGGTCTAATGTCCATTCCTTGTGTTCTTTAGCCCAAACAAGTCTCTTCTGCTTGTTGCCTGTCCTTAGCAGTGGTTTCCTAGCAGCTATTTTACCATGAAGGCCTGCTGCACAGTCTCCTCTTAACAGTTGTTGAAGAGATGTGTCTGCTGCTAGAACTCTGTGTGGCATTGACCTGGTCTCTAATCTGAGCTGCTGTTAGCCTGCGATTTCTGAGGCAGGTGACTCAGATAAACTTATCCTCAGAAGCAGAGGTGACTCTTGGTCTTCCTTTCCTGGGGCGGTCCTCATGTGAGCCAGTTTCTTTGTAGCGCTTGATGGTTTTTACAACTACACTTGGGGACACTTTCAATGTTTTTCCAATTTTTCGCACTGACTGACCTTCATTTCTTAAAGTAATGATGGCCACTCGTTTTTTTTTACTTAGCTGCTTTTTTCTTGCCATAATACAAATTCTAACAGTCTATTCAGTAGGACTATCAGCTGTGTATCCACCAGACTTCTGCACAACACAACTGATGGTCCCAACCCCATTTATAAGGCAAGAAATCCCACTTATTAAACCTGACAGGGCACACCTGTGAAGTGAAAACCATTTCCGGTGACTACCTCTTGAAGCTCATCAAGAGAATGCCAAGAGTGTGCAAAGCAGTCATCAAAGCAAAAGGTGGCTACTTTGAAGAACCTAGAATATAAGACATATTTTCAGTTGTATGACACTTTTTTGTTACGTATATAATTCCACATGTGTTAATTCATAGTTTTGATGCCTTCAGTGTGAATGTACAATTTTTATAGTCATGAAAATACAGAAAAATCTTTAAATGAGAAGGTGTGTCCATACTTTTGGTCTGTACTGTATGTACAGGCAGGTATGTACATACTGATGCATGTATACAGAGCACCTACATAGAGACACTTGCATATACGGAGCACATACATGCTATACGGAACACATACAGACACATACTTGGACAGAGCACATACACACCGACACATGAATGAAGGGAGCCCATACATACCGACACATGCATGGACTGAGCACATACATGACGAGACATGCTTGGACAGAGAACATACATACAGAGACATAGTATCATGAATATCACACTGCCCTATAAACAGTATAATAGCCCCCACTCAGCCCTCATCACAGTATGATAGACCCCACACAAACCTTCACACTGTATAATTGCTCACATACATTATAATGGCCCCCACATAGCCCTCCATAAAGTATAAATGCCTCCATATAGCCCTCCACAAAGTATAATGGTCCCCATATAGCCCTCCAAATATTATAATGGCCCTCCAAATATTATAATGGTCCCCACACAGCCATCCATATAGTATAATGGGCCCCACATAGGCCTCCAGATATTATAATGGCCCCCACATTGCCTTCCATATAGTATAATGCACCCCCATAGTCCTGCATATAGTATGATCCCTATAGTTCTCCATATGGTATAATGCACTCCCCATAGTCCTCCATATAGTATAATGCACTCCCCATAGCCCTCCATATAGTATAATGCTCTCCCCATAGTCCTCCATATGGTATAATGCACTCCCCATAGTCCTCCATATAGTATAGTGCACTCCCAATAGTCCACCATATAGTATAATGCACCCCTATAGTCCTCCATATAGTATAATGCACCCCCTGTAGTCCTCCATATAGTATAATGTGCCTCACTGTCCTCCATATAGTATAATGCACCTCCCATAGTCGTCCATATGGTACATATAGTATAATGCACACCCCATAGTCCTCCATACAATATTATGACCACCACAATGTACTCACTGATTTAAAAAAATAAATAATACATACTGCCCTCTTCCCATTCCCCCTCTGCTCCAGTCTCCGCAGCGTGTTTGCTTCGCAGATCCACTGCCTGGCACAGCGTGGCATGTGAAGTGACATCATCACACCTGCTGGCTGAGACGTCAGACGCTGAGGAAGAATGATGGGGGCGAGAGCAGATAGCTTTCCTCCTCCTTTATTGCTTCCAACTGTATCGGCATCCAGGATGCCAATACAGATAAATATGCGATGCCAGGAGGAGGGGTGCATGGCGCTGGCAATGGCTTCCCCCTTACTCACGGGCCCCATAGCGGCCACATGGTTTGCCGCTATTAACAGTGCTCCACTGGCTGGGGGCCCCTGGAGGTTTGGGACCCTGGGAAATTGCACATTTTTACCCCCAACGCTGGTTCTGTCTTTCTGTCTGTGAGAAATATGTGATAATTATAAAGAAGAAATCAAAAAATTCTACTGACCCTGCGTGATTGTTATATATTTAATATGATGATCATAACGGAGTCTTATATAATTTTATAACTTGAAAACACAGTAACAGGTCTTTGAGAAAACAACTCAAATTTGCAATGAAAAGTTGTCTTCTAAAGAGTGGTCATTTAAAAAAAAATATATGGTCAAAGGGTGGTCTTTTGACAGCTATGTCATCACTCCCATAATGAATGAATGGAGTGATTACATTTTAGTGCCCCACTCTTGGGATCAGTGGTGGCCCCAGGGTTCGGACACCACCGATAAAAAAAAAAAAAAAAAAAAGATCACTTTTATTTTATTTTGCTTTTCTTATATATCACCATCATATTCCGCAGCACTTTACAGACATCATCACTGTCCTCATTGGGGCTGACAATCTAATTTCTCTATTAGTAGATCTTAGTAACTTTGGAGGAAATTGGAGAACCCCGAGCAAACGCACGCAAACACGGGGAGAATATACAAATTCCTCGCATATGTTGTCATTGGTTGGATTTGAACCCAGGACCCCAGAAAAGCAACAGTGCTAACCACTGAGCCATTGTGCTACTTATCTTATGCATAGATGATAACGTTTAATATTGGGAATAACCCTTTTATAATGCAGTCTTTGCTAGTGACATCGTGCATTTCACCATAATGTGGCCTCTAGGGGGCTTATTACTATATCTGCAGCAGAACACCAAGTTGTGGCTACGCTCTGCTGTAATTTCACAAGTTTGAGGGACAAAGGATCTGTAGAAAAATATTATTTGAAAAAAGTCTATTGTGGATGCCATGATCAGAAAGTGGATCCTTGAGTTAAACCAATTAATTCTTCTACTTAAAGTACAATTTGCTGAAACACCTTTGAGTTTCAAAATGTATTCTAATTTTTACTGGAATAGTACAACAGAGCAATGCTAGTGTTTAATTTCTGGAAATATGGAGAAATCCTTATGCATAAAACTTCCACTAGGTATTTTATTGTGGTCTCAAAGTTATGATGCCCTGTAGACTATTAGTAACCCTTATATTACTCACTGCTCATCGCAATGTATTCGCCTTGCTTTGTACTTATACTTATGTACAATCCTATGAACCTTACTTGTAATTCAATTACATTTTATAATTGCAAATGTTCTATTTTCACTTTTTCCCTATTAAAATAGAATTGACCAGACTGAATCTTATTTTAGATATAATATGAGAAGATGTAATTTACTGGAGAGGACAACTATCCAGTAGACTTTAAAGATAATTAAGAAGAGATGACATGGACATCATGAACATGCCACTGAGAAGAGTGAAGATCTGCCCAAACTGCTCATTGATAACAATGTCCTTCTCTATATACATACTTAGTACTAAATAAGCTCTGCAAATGCTCATACCGACCTGACAAGTGCCATCAGTCAATTTATTAAGCAGGTTCACTAGCTTGGCTAATTAAGAAGAGTAAGGCAACATTCCCTCACACTGCAGAGCCTACTGGACTTGGTGGAAGTACAATCATCAATCCTAAATATTCAGTTCAAGGTTATTGTTCTTATAGTTTAACAAGAAAAATCTGCAGTAGAGTAATTTCTCTAAATCGGTCTATCAGTGATCTTTGCTGATAACCTGCAGCTTGGACTGCCCGAATTCTGTCCTGCGGTCTACACTAAACCAAGCAGAATCCAGTATGTCACTCTTAGATACCATCTTCAGTGCGGCAGTCAAAGATGTAAAATTCAATGACACTCGCTCTTGCGCTGAAAATGGCAGCCTAGCAGCAGATGGACGCTTCTTAGTATAGTGTAGCCTACAACACAGATATGGGCGGTCCGTGCTGGGGGTTATCAACAAAAATCACTAATAAAGTCATTTTGAAAAACAATTATACTGCAGAGTTCTGCAGTATAATAATTTACTTGTGAAACGCTTGTGATTACTTATGACGTATGCTTTCATGTATGTATCTACTGATTTGTGCTCTCATTAAAGAAGTTCCATAGGTAAAAATGCCTCTTTCTGATAATACTGTCATGGTTCTGGGTTCAAACCCTTGAGCCTGTCCTTTGCAGTTGGCTTCTCTGTCTGCCAAGCCACAGCAGACACACCTTTTTTCTAGGTGTTTAGTTTCTGCAATCTTTTCTGCATTCTGTTTAGGTTAACAGGTATTTTCACTTGCTCGTTTGTCTGCCCTATCACCTTTTGGGTGCGGCTTTATATACTTTCCACCTGCTGGTATTTCTTGCTGATCATAGTCTCATTTGAATATCCAGCCATACTGCTGTAGTTTAAAGCCAGTCAGTGAAAGACCAGCTAGGGTTTATCTCTTTGCTGTTTATGTTCTTCACTTTGCACCTATCTTCTGTTTCTTTATAAAGAAGTAGGTGGCATACTCTGTAACAGTTTGTATTTATCTTTTATTTTGTATTTTGTGGTTTATTTTACTCACTCTGGTATCTTTCCCTTTTCAGCACACTTTCCCTTTTGTAGGTAATTTACACTCTGCTCTGCCCTCTGGTTCTTTAGGAGGAACATGAAGCGCTCAACGGCCTTTCAGGCAGCATAGGTCCGAGTTGCCATAGTCTAGTCTGTGGTTAGCGCTATCTCAGCTCATGTAGGAACCACTAGGGACTGTGGGGTGAGGATCTCTAGCCTGTACAGGAAGCGGCAGGTCAGTTGCAGTTTTTAGCTTTTCCTATTTTCCCCAGTGTGTTGCTACATTAGCATAACAGATATGTGCACTTTAAAGAGTTTAGACACTTTTGTGATCAAAATAAAATATGTTAGGTAATTATATACTTTTACGTGCGGAGAAATAATGTTGAATTATAAAATATAAATATTTCGGACATAGTTTTTTTGCCAAGAAGAATGGGCAGCTTTACCATCTGAGAAAATAAAGAACCTCATCCACAACTACCACAAAAGACTTCAAGCTGTCATTGTTATTAGAGGGGGCAATACAAGGTATTAAGAACTGGGGTATGTGAACTTTTGATCAGGGTCATTTGGATGTTTTTGGTTGTCATTAAGATTTAGAGAATACACACAGTAGTTTGACAATAAATGGCTTCACCCAATAACCATGAGTGAAGAAAAAGTTTTTTTGTTATCATTCATATTCTCTGAAACAATGCCAAGAAAGCAAAAATTCTGCCGGGGTATGTAAACTTTTGAGCACAACTGTAGATCACAATAAAGTTGGGACTTATGCACAGACTGCAAGCAAGCCACATTCAAATGATGTTTGACTTTGATGTGTGAGTCTGATGTGTGACTTTCTTCAAACATCAGAATCAGAATCACAATGACTTTTAGTCACTGAGTATTTTCATGGTTGATCTCATAAGACAAGAAAAGCTATCAGCTAGTATCACATGATTGGATAGCTTTATGGTAAGGCATCCGCCTCCGAAACTATAGTGTTAAGAGTTCAAATCCTGATAGGAATAAGATTTTTTTTTTTTATTATGCCTATTTAGCACACAAACTACAAGGGTGTTTTACTTTTAATATATGACATTCTGATTGTCATCCTGATGTGTTAAGAGTTTCAGACACGCTGTCTATTTGCATGGTAAATTACATAGCCAAAGTAAATTGGGAGGCAATAATTTACTACATATCTATTTCCAAATGACTTTATATTTGCAGAATTTCTTAAAGGGGTCTAATGATAAAATGTCTTTATTGTAAATTTTTATTTCCATCTACCCAAGTACTGGCTGCAAACTCCCAATTTACTTTTGCTATGTAATTTACCATGCAAATAGACAGCGTGTCTGAAATTCTTAACACATCCGGATGACAATCAGAGTGTCAGATATTAAAAGTAAAACACCCCTGTAGTTTGTGTGCTTAATAGCCATAATTTAAAAAAAATAAAAAAAAATCTTATTCCTATCAGTATTTGAACTCTAACACTGTAGTTTCAGAGACTGATGCCTTACCATTAAGCTATCCAGTCAAGTGATACTAACTGATAGCTTTTCTTTTCTTATGAGATCAACCATGAAAATACTCAGGGTGACTAAAAGTCATCGTGATTCTGATTCTGATGTTTGAAGAAAGTCACACATCAGACTCACACATCAAAGTCAAACATCATTTGAATTTGGCTTGCTTGCAGTCTGTGCATAAGTCCCAATGAGTTTTAGACAAGTTTGTATTGAAAATCATATAACCAAATAGAACTCCTAGGTTTTTACAGCTGGGTTCAAGTCCCATCAGCAAACAGTTACTTTTTTTTTTATTATTATTATTATTATTATTATTAGGCTGTGTGGCCACGATGTGTTTTTCAAGCATTTACGCTGCGGAATTTCCGCAGCGTAAACACTTGGGAAACGCTTGGTAAACCTTCCCCCATGGTCTCCAATGCAATTCCGCACTTTCAATGCCCATGCTGCGTATTTTTCCGCAGAGTTTATGCTGCACTCAAAAATATGCAGCATGTCCATTAATTTTGCGGACACGCAGCGTAATCGCCGCCATTGACTTGCATTAGAACACGCCAATTCCGCAAGACTGCATTTGTACTAGCGTAATTGGCGCGTTCTAATGTGCGGATGGTACCCAAGTCTGGAGGAGAGGAGACTCTCATCCAGACCTGGGTACCATAGAATCTGTAAAAAAAAGAATTTAAAATAAAAACTAAAGTTTATACTCACCTTCTGATGTCCTCCCGATGTTTTGTCCACGCCGTCCGGTCTCTTGCAATGCTCGCGCTGTTGTCCTTCACACCACCGCGAGCATTGCAAGAGACCGGAAGGTAAGTATAATTTTTTTTTTTTATTTTTTACCATTCTTATTCTTTTTTTTTAACTATTACTTGGTCACACTATATAAATCCATGCCGGTTGCATGGATTTATATAGTATGACCAACTTGTCAAGCACTTTTCCAAGTGATGCTCAAAATCGCTTGGAAAACTGCTTGAAAAAACGCATGCGAAAACGCATGTAAAAATGCTGGAAAAACGCTTCTCTCTGGCAGAAAAAACGCATGTAAATCTGCATGCGTTTTTTTCTGCCAGAGAGAGGCAAAAACACTCTGCATCAAATCTGCTACGTGGGCACATAGCCTTACAGTTGTAAAAGTCACTCGTCAGAATCACTCGTCTGAATCAGGGGTGGATTAAGAGTAGCCCGGGCCCCGGGCAGTTTAGAAGGCATGGTCCCCCCCCCTCAGGTACCACATGTATCACGTGACATGTCACATGATCTTCATTTGATAGATCATGTGAGAAACACACAGAAGTTCTGATCACATCTATAGACGGAAAATGGCAGAATTTTTTTCCTATTATGTACAACCCTAAACATAACATAGACCTATATATAGCAGAGCAGGGGTGGGAGATTAATGTTACCAAGGGGCCACATGAGAGACCATGACTGTTGTGGACGCCAAACCAATAGGCTGAAATGAATTCTGCTCAATTTTAATATTAACAAAATAATAAAAAAAATATATTAATTGTATGACTTAATATTGAGCAAAATTAAGTATGCTGACATCACCCTATATACAGTATGAGTCCCCACATAACTCCCTATGCACAGTATAAGCCCCACATGGCTCCTTATATACAGTATGAGCCCCACTTAGCTCCCTATATACAGTTTGAGCCCCCAAATAGCCTCCTATATACAGTATTAGCCCCACATTGCCTCCTATATACAGTATGAGCCCCACATAGCTCCCTATATACAGTATGAGCCCCCAAATAGCCTCCTATATACAGTATGAGCCCCCGCATAGCTCCCTATATACAGTATGAGCCCCCATAGCCTGCCTATATACAGTATGAGCCCCCATAGCCTCCCTATATACATTATGAACCCCCACATAGCTCTTTATATACAGTATGAGCCCCACATAGCCTCCTATATACAGTATCATTCCCCCACATAGCCTCTAATATACAGTATGAGCCCCCACATAGCCTCCTATATACAGTATGAGCCCCTCACATAGCTCCTTATATACAATATGAGCCCCAACATAGCCTCCTATATACAGTATGAGCCCCACATAGCCTCCCTATATACAGTATGAGCCCCACATAGCCTCCCTATATACAGTATGAGCCCCACATAGCCTCCTATATACAGTATCATTCCCCCACATAGCCTCCTATATACAGTATGAGCCCCCCACATAGCCTCCTATATACAGTGTGAGCCCTTCACATAGCTCCTTATATACAATATAGCCCCAACATAGCCTCCTATATACAGTATGAGCCCCACATAGCCTCCCTATATACAGTATGAGCCCCCCATATAGCATCCTATATACAATATGAGCCCGCCACATAGCTCCTTATATACAATATAAGCCCCAAAATAACCTCATATATACAGTATGAGCCCCCAAATAGCTCCTTATATACATTATGAGCCTGTACATAGCTCCCTTCTCTGATCGACTGTCGGTTCCACAGCCAGCTCAGAGAATGATCGAATCCCTCTCTGGGGGCGGCAAAATACAGCTGCCAGGGAGACACCTCTGACCACTACATGAGGTGGCCCGAAGCCACCCCCCTGACGGCTGTACCCAGGTCACCTGCCACTCCTCTTCCCCTAGGTACGGCCCTATACAGTCTATATGAGAATAAATGACTGGTATCTATAATATAATCAGAGATGTGTCCGTCTGTTCGAAGCCTTTATAAACTCTGCATGCAATGTGCCTGCGCAGTCTGACCAGAGACAGAAGAACACATCAGACATTACAGGTGAGAGGCAGGAGGACGAGGATAAAGGATTGTGATGCCAGAGATCATGGTACGCGTAAGAGCTGACTGCATACTGCTATCTCCGGCGCCATTAGGACACATACCTCGATCTCCATTTTGTTGAAGACACTGTGTGCAAATTTGTCTTCAACAAAATGGCACCGGAGATCACAATTAGTGTTGAGCGAATTTGTTCGGCATTTCAAAATCGTCTCTGCCCATGAAGATCCCTGATTTTCCACGCAGTCACGCAAATAACTAATCGTAATATGTCCAGGCACGAACTCTGGCGCCACACTCCTTCAGCCTCGCCGGAGATCGAGGACACGCTGCAAGGGGGAGGGGAAAAGGTGAGTCGGAGTGTTTTTTTGCTTTTTTTTATGGATGGAAGAACAGCAGAACAGGCAGGATGGGGGAGCATATACCAGGATGGGAGACCTGGATGGGGGAGCATATACCAGGATGGAGGAGCGTGTACCAGGATGGGAGACCTGGATGTGGGAGCATGGACCAGGATGGGGGACCTGGATAATGGGACCATATACCAGGATGGGGGGGGGGGCATGTACCAGGATGGTGGACCTGGATGTGGGAGCATGGACCAGGATGGGGGACCCGGATAAGGGAGCTATATACCAGGATGGTGGAGAGCATGTACCAGGATGGGGGACCTGGATGTGGGAGCATGGAGCAGGATGGGGGAGCCGGATAAGGGGACCATATACCAGGATGGGGGGAGCATATACCAGGATGGGAGACCCGGATGGAGGAGCATATACCAGGATGGGGGAGCATACACCGGGATGGGGGAGCATTCGGTTTCAGTCATGGGATCTGGTACGGCGCCGGTTCAGTCATTGCTTTGAGAATACAGAGTAGCTGATGTAACCCCGGCCCTGACTGACAGCCAACCTCAATGTAGAGCCAGTGTTAGTCAGTGCTGGGGACGCAGTTATAGGGGGACGCTTTGTATACTTAGTGGTGACTGAACCGGCATCATCTCACCCCATGACTGAAACAGAATGCTGGCGAGGAGAATAAAGTTAATTTTCTCCCCGCTGCATTCAGCTGCTGGGCAGCATAATAACGTTGTTAACCTGCAGATTAACTGTTATATATGCAGGTTAATAGCTTTATTTCTGATGAAAGGATCCCTTTAATTTTGTAGCACAATATTTCAATGAAATGGTGCATGCGCATAACACATTATCCGGCACCATTTTATTGAAGACTCTGTGTATGCAAATTCACATACAGTGTCATTAAAAAAAGAGGCGCCGTAAATGTACTAAGAAAAAAGCTCGCCACCCAGGTGTAGAACGAGTTCAATAGCTAGTACGATATACTGTGGTACAGACATCAGATGTTATATACTATACACATTGTTATATCCCATCTGATTTCTGTACCACAGTATACCATGCAGTAATCTGTATACTGGATGTGATCTATTATGTACAGGGATATACACTGTACTGATCACACCTGGACCTACACACGGGACCTCACATATTATATATGGAGCAGTATAGTATGTGATGTCCTGTAGGTTCAGGGTTGATCAGACAGTGAAGGATCCTGTATGCTGATATCTGTGGTCGCTCTGCTGGGCCTCAGTGTGATTTATTGCAGGACTCTATATTTAGATTTGAGAGTCCTCAGTGGTTGATACCTTTTAATGGCTAACTGAAAATATGGTAACAAATTGCAAGCTTTCAAGACTACTCAGGTCACTTCATCAGGCATAGTATACCACAAAATCTGAAGAGTCACATATTTATACACAATAAGACAAACAAAAAAATGCAATAGGTAAGACAGGTGATGAAAAGCAGAGTTATTATGGAAGAGATAAACGGTTCTGGCTATAAATATTTTAGCAGTTAATAGATAAGGAGTATGAAGGTTTTATTGTCCTGTGACTAGGTCCAGTGTTGTGATGGCCTCACAGGTCTGAGAGTCTGAGGAGCACATTCCTTAGTTGATGTAGAATGACATAAATCCATGCGACACATTCATTCCTGCTCTGAAAGTGTTAAAGGTCACCATCACCACCAGTTTATATTCTGAGATTCTTCTTTCTCTTTGAGATTTGAAGCTACCTTTTAATACCAGTAATTTCATGTCTTTTATGCTGTGATCAGGGGAACAAAAATGCTTGGCTACAGGTAGATCTATTCTTTTTTCTTTTATTGTGTGGCGATGATGATTCATCCTTGTTCTAAGTTTTTGCCCTGTCTCATCTACATAAAGACCCCCAGCTGGACATTTGGTACATATAATTAAGTACACTACATTAGATGTGATACAGCTGAACGTACCTGGGATCTTATAGTCCTGATGTGAATTTTCCAGCAGATCTGGTGATGCTGGGGCCAATGACCCAGAGTGACCTGATCTGCAGCAAAGGTCAGACCCCTGCAATAAATCACACAGAGCCCCAGCAGAGCGGCAGCTGACCGGACACTATGGAATCCTGTGTGCACTTATCAGCAGGGGAGCAGCGTCCTGCAGCCCCCTCCTCACTTCAGACATCCTGCCCTGGACCCGACCTCATTTACCGCCATCCACTGAGGTTCAATGCTCCTCTCCGGCAGGATGATGCAGCTCCAGGCGCCGCTGTGTGACGTTAGTCCTGGAGACACAGCCAGTGCAGTGCAGGGGGCATGTCTGCCTCCCTGTGATGTGACCGGCCGGTGTCTAACAGGATGTAGGTACAGTACGGTCCCCCTGCTTCTACCCTGCAGGAAACATTATAATGAGGGCAAACTGGCCACGGGCCCCACGGAGCCTCGGGCCCCGGGCTTTAGTCCAGATCTTCCTCATTATAATCCACCTATGGTCAGAATCACTCGTCAAAATCACTCGTCAGAATCATTTGTCAGAATCACTTATCAAAATCAGTTCTCAAACAGGGTATTTAGCCTCAAACTGACATCATTCTGATGTTTGATTTTGATATCTGATCATGTCCTAAAATGGACACTGTATCCGTCCATCTTCATAGAATAACTAATATTACTTCCACTCTGCATGCTCCTCATCCTCTACCATAACTATAATACAGTTAATGGGGTTTTCTACTTTTAGAAAAGTGGATCCCAAACGACTCCAGTAATGTAAAATAACAAAGGCAGATACAGAAGTACTCACTCACCCTCTCCTACTCCAGTGCTAGCTCTCTGACGCTGCTCCAGTCTAAGGGCCCCATTCAACATTTGCGTTTTTTTCTAAGTAGCTTTTTTTATTTGAATTTTGTTGTATTCGTTGATGTTTTCTGTACCAAATTCTCCAAAGCTGTGCAGGTTCATAAATTTTTCACAAAATTAAAAACTTTATTCTTGCTTTAAACCTTTCTTTTAGCTCAAAAGGTAACGTATTCCACGAAATGTCATAAAATTTGCTCCAAAATACCTGGTGTCTATAAAATCACTCTAAGGGTGGACTGGAGTACATTTTAAAAAGTTGATGAACGTCACAAAAAAAAGGCGAACACATAAAATAGATTTTAAAAGAGGCACAAATTAAAAGATTAATTAGGCGCAAATGAAAAAAATCCTAAAAACACCAAAACTTGAAAAAAATGGCCACAATTTGTGAACACACTCTGAAAGGTATTGCTCGTAGTGCAATTCCAGAATAAGTGGATCTAAAAATATAACTTCACTTTAGAACATTCAAACAAGTAAAAATCTAAATTATAGAGATTTTAATTTCCAGTCTTTAGTGGTAGAAAACTCTGCTGTCATTTTTTTTTCTTTTTGACAAGTGCAGTTCTTCTATTTACTACAGCTTAAGTTATAGTATAAGTTGTGTAATAAATCCAACTGCCATCCACCGAGTTACTGGCCAGGTAGGACTGTCATGTCTTGATAAGTGACCAGCATACATTCATTTGTTTTCTGCTTTGCCACCAAACTCTTCTCAGAAGTCTTAATAGAACCTCAAGACAGAAGAGTCCATCACCTGCTTCTAAACAGTAATCCAACACTGTGCAGTAAGTGCCGCAACGTTACTGTCGGAGTGCCCAATTCTCATTGTTTCATATAAAACTTTGGTATCAATAAACAAATAATATATTCATAATGTTGTAATAAACATTATTTCTACTTAATTTAAAAATTAGTTTTTTGTATGTACACAATTGTATTTGACCAAATGTATCTCCGTATGACTCCAATTTCACAAAAAGGTACACAAAGGCTTTTCATGCTTACTGCACTTTCCACTTTGTCACATGCCACATAATGGAAGCTCGGATTTTCATAGAGAATGAATGGAGTAGCTGTAGTGAGTCCATTCTTTTTTTTCTTTTTAACCTCTTTTATTAAGATTTTTGTATAGCGGGTATAACAAAAAGGTAACATACAAGAACAGGCACATTATTAGGTAAAAGACGATAAATGTTCAGTAATAAATGTTAATAACAATGAATTAAGTAGGCTTAGCCTCTATATAGGAAGTAAAATAAATCAAATCTTTTATGATCAAGACAATAAAGAGTTCGAAGAATGGGAGGAGGAGAAGGGAAAGAAGAGGAGAGAATGAATTCAAGGAGGGAGAGGGGTATATTTGTCCAGTATCAGCCTAATCTTGTGAGATAGTAAGTATACTGAGAGTAAACGGGTTAGACAATATCACATACAAAGAGTTATCGGTAGACCATTTCGAGAATAGTCAGAGAGGTGGAGTTTGAAAAAAGTCACCGGAGAGACCAGATTTCTGTAAAGTGCATGTGCCGCTTCAGTTCCCAGCACGACAATTCCTCAAGCCTATAAATTTGTTCCACGCTCAGTTTCCAGAGAGAGATAATAGATGGAGTTTTGGATTTCCACAGAGTAGGAATCAGGGTTCTCGCGGAGGCCAAAAGATGTCTGAGGAGGGTTAGTTTGTTCTTTGGAATTTTGTCTGGAAAAAAGTGTAAGAGACAAATTTCTGGGGTAGCGGATAGTTGTGTTTTGAGGATCTGGTTTAAGATGCACATGATATCAAGCCACTATGGCTTGATTTTTGAGCATGTCCACCACTTGTGGTAATAAGTGCCAACATCGGGGAGGCATCTCCAGCACGTAGGACTGAAATCTTTATCAAAGTTATGAAGTTTAGCTAAGGCGACATGTCACCTCGATAGTATCTTAGAACCATTTTCTTGCATTTTAGTATACTTTGAGGAGAGCTTAGGGGCAAGGAGGATTTTATCCACTTCCCTGGTTGAGAAAGGTCTATTTAGGTCTGATTCCCACTTGGACAAGAATGACAGCTTTTTAGGCGTGCGGAGGGAGATTATTTGTTTATGTTTATGTTTTTTTCTGCTGCTTTGTCTGAGACAAGACAGTCTCAAAGCTTGTTAGTTGTCTGTTCGAGTCCAGGTTGTTTGCAATGGATTTGAAGAGGAGTGTGAATTTATGGAGATGGAGTGAGTTTCACGAGGTGATGTTTAATAGTTTTTCGAACTCTCCATTGGTGGGAATAAAACCCTTTTCCAATAGATCAAATAGGGATTTGGTAGAGTTACTTAGAGCATAAGGAAGGGTGACTGCCGCTCAATTCTAACAGGAATAAGGGAAAGTGCCCAGTTCTGATTATCAGTGGGGCAAAACGGTTGAGCCCTCACTGATCATTAAGTTATCATCTCTCTCATGGATAGGTGATAATTTATTTTCGTCAAAGAACCCCTTTAACATTAAAAAAGGGACAAATGAGCCTTGTTCTGCAGATTGGTACAGATCCCATCGGCTGGACCCCCTCACGATCAATAAATTATCCTCTATCCCGTAGGCGATAACTTGTTTTCAAGTTATTATCTGTTGTTTTCAAGTTGTACAATTGCAGCCCAGTATAATATTCTCTGAAGCACTTCGGCATTTCAGAGAAAATATACTTTGAAGATCCAGACGGGGACCACAGCTGGAGACCAGTCTAGTCCAGCTCTGTCCCTGGTTGGCTCTTCCCAGCGCCGCTGCAGGTGATTGACCGGTCTCTCCCTATATAAATGCAAAGGAGAGACATGTCAATCACCTTAAGCAGTGCCGGGAAGAGTCGGCCGAGTTTGGCAACATATCTTGAAAGTATGTTTCAGAAAATAATATACCTGACTACTTTCATGCAACCAGGATTTGATTCATGCTGTCAACAGTTTAGGCAGCATTAATTTCCTTGCAGCGTCCCTTTAAAACCAGCTTGAATTTTCTTTTACAGGATTTCCAATACGGAGGCAATAACATTTCAAATGTTGCAGAATCTGAAAAATACTGATATCAACAATGACATCCAACACAGGGGGCTCTGCTCACTGTGAAATGGGTCGCGCAGTGGCATGTGGCACCGCCTGCACACTGCCACTGTTTATTGCATCCTTCACACCAGTGTCAGTGAGGCCCACAGATCCATATGTTAGAAAGCCCTCGTGTAGGCTACAATATCCAAGTTTTAAAAAGTGAAAAATGAAATATGTCGTACGTTGACCGAACTTTGAATGTCCTAAGTGCTAACACTATCCAGTTAGTTCTGATTGCCACCTAATCCCCATAAAAAGTTAATCTTTGCAGATTGCATCACAAATAGTCTATAGAACGTCTTTTAGGATGCTAATGAAAAGAAGTAATTAATTGTTCAGTTCCAACTCTCCATACATCATATCAAGGACGTTGCCGTGATAAATTGCAAAGTTAATAAATCTTTAGACTAAAAGCAACGTTCCTTAATCAGGGATATAATTTAATGTCCTGTCATCAAAATGTTTCAGGTACTATGATTTGTGTACATGCTTTTAGGATCATGCAAGAACTTTACAGGACACAAGAGGGGGCTCGTACAACCACAAAACTCATCTCATAACCTATATAAGGGTCAACGGTAGAGATAAGCGAATGTTTTAAAATTTTAATTTGCCAACTTCAGATAATTTTTCGAAAAAATTCAATTTGCGGCGAATCGCAAGTACTCCAAAAATGTGAGTAACACGTCCCCTAGGATTGTATCCAATCCATTTCACACTCTTCAACGCCAACATAGCCTTAGCAATGTCAAAGTGACCTCAACATATATAGATGGGAAACGGGTGGTAACTGTCCTTCACTTTTGTGCTGACTAAAGCATACTGTAGAATTACGGTAGTTCATGGATTTATGTCTTTCTCTTCCTATCACTGTTACTGAGGTGTGACGACCTCTCACTATCCAAATTCACCCCAAAATGACCACTGCATTCCTTTCTTTTTCTTTTTTTATGCAGGCTATGATAATCTATCTCGATTGACCTTGCTATATACAGTATCTTTTGAAGTTGTAAAGCTTATTGGGGAGCCTACTTGGCCGCGCCTGAGGTCATATCAGCTTTCTCTAGCTGATACAATCTACTGCATGTAGCGCTGGCGTCCCTGCCCTCTGCTAGGCAGGGACGCTGCTCCCCTCTCCGCTCTGCTCCGTGCCCGGCGTCCTCTCCCCGCTCTGCTGTCAGCGCGCGCTCCTGCCCGGCGTCCTCTCCCCGCTCTGCTGTCAGCGCGCGCTCCGTCCCGGCGTCCTCCTCCTGCTCTGCTCTCGGCGCGCGCTCCTTCCCGGCCCCTGTGCTTAGGGCGCGCGCGCGCGCGCTCCCCTCCTCTTAAAGGGGCCGCGCGCGCCGCCCTAAAGAGTCCCCGGCCAATGGCCGGAGGACTTCATCATATAAAAGGCACCTCCTCCAAAATGGAGGTGCCCGAGCAATGTTGTTTGCACCTGTGTCTCACCTGTGCTTCAGCCCTCAGGTCCCGTTGCCAGTTACCTGCCAGTTACCTGCCTGATTCCTGCCAGTTACCTGCCTGTTTCCTGCCTGAATACTTGTTACCTGTCTGCCAGTCTGAGGTCCGACGGTCTGCCTTACTACTCCTGTCAGTCTGTCTAAGGACCAGCCTGCCCGCTCACCTGGGAGCGCATATCAGCTACCTGCCTGCTTGTCTGAGGTCCGACGGTCTGCTTTACTACTCCGGTCAGTCTGTCTTTGGACCAGCTTGCCCGCTCACCTGGGAGCGCTTCTCCGTTACCTGCCTGCTTGCCAGCCCGGAGGCTCCGTTGTCACGTGCTGTGACCACCAGCTATCTCAGAGACTCTTGCCCGCTCACCTGGGAGCGCATCTCCGTTACCTGCCTGCTTGCCAGCCCGGAGGTCCCGTTGTCACGTGCGGTGACCACCAGCTATTCCAGAGACTCTTGCCCGCTCACCTGGGAGCGCTTCTCCGTTACCTGCCTGCCTGCCTGCCCTGAGGCTCCGCCGTCACGTGCCGTGACCACCTGCTATTCCTGAGACTCTCGCTTGCTCACCTGGGAGCACCCATCTACCATCTGCCTGCTAGCCTACCCGGAGGCTCTGCCATCACAGGTCGTACCTACCCCTTACCCAGAGACTGCCCTGATCACTTGCCGTATCTCCCTGTCCGTTCACCCAGAGACTGCCCTGATCACTTGCCGTATCTCCCTGTCCGTTCACCCAGAGACTGCCCTGATCACTTGCCGTATCTCCCTGTCCGTTCATCCAGAGACTGCCACCCGCTCCCTTACAAGGGCCGCCCCCTTGTATAGTAGCTCAGAGGTTCCGCCTCCCGGACCCGTTACAGTTTGCTCGGGCCATGGAACCCGGTGGCACCCAAGCTCCCTCGCTCTCGGACCTCTGTCTTGAACTGTCCCGTCAGAGGTCCCAACAGGAGACCATCCTGGGTCACCTGCGGAATGTTAATACTCGCCTGAACACTCTGTCTGATCCACCAACAACCTCCGCCAGTACCATGGTATCCTTTTCCGGACCCCGGCTCTCTGCACCTCCTCGCTTCGGAGGCGACTCCGTCCTGGCTCGGGGCTTCATAAATCAGTGCACCCTGCATTTTGAACTATTATCCCACCAGTTTAACTCCGACCGAGCCAAAATTGCCTTTATCATGTCCCATCTCACCGGGGAGGCCCTGGCCTGGCTAAATCCTCTATGGGAGAGAGGAGATCCCCTGGTGTCCGACTTGCCTGCCTTTCTCATGGCTTTCCGGAAAGCCTTCGACGAACCCGGACGGAGGACCTCATCCGCATCTTCTCTGCTTCGCCTCCGTCAGGGAAGCCTCACCGTGGGCCAATATGCCATACGGTTCCGTACCCTTGCCTCGGAGCTGGCCTGGGATAACGAAGCCCTGGTATCCGTCTTCTGGGAGGGTCTGTCCGGCCGTATTAAAGATGAACTTGCTGGTCGGGACATTCCTACCACTCTCGATGATCTAATAACCCTTGCCACCCGGATTGACCTACGGTTCCAGGAGCGTGCCAAAGAGGTCACCCGTGAGAGAAGGATTCCACGTCTAGCTCCTACTTTCCAGGAACCCGTCATTCCTTCCGTTTCTCCACAGGTACACTCTCCTGAGCCTATGCAGGTCGACCAGACCAAGATGGTCAAATCCCGTCAGGATTTCCGCCGTGCCGAGGGGAGCTGCTTCTACTGTGGCAGTAAGGAGCATCTGATCCGTGCCTGCCCGGAGAGGTCGGGAGAACGCCTGTATCTAGGTTCACTCAGAGGGGTCGATCTAGACAAAAATAAATCCTCTCCATCCCTGCTGTTGTCAGTCTCAATCATCTGCGGGGAGAATCGTTATTCCGAACTAGCCCAACTTGACTCTGGAGCAGCCGGAAATCTTATTTCACAGTCCCTGGTGGAGAAATTCCGCATCCCCACCAAACCTCTGGCTGTACCCTTGTCTGTTGTTGCCGTGGATGGGGGCCTCTTACCTCGCCCCATCCAATTCATCACCGAATCCATTACTCTGCAGGTGGGAATGCTGCATTCAGAGAGTATCTCCTTTCACGTTCTGCCTGGTCTCCCTCACGCCCTCTTGCTAGGTCTGCCTTGGCTCCAGAGACATGCACCCATGCTTGACTGGCAAACCGGAGAAGTCCTTCACTGGGGACAGGCCTGTCATAAAACCTGCCTGGTTCCCGTCCATTCCGTCCGTCCCTCTCCTATCCCAGCTAATCTACCTGGACTTCCGATTCCTTATTGGTCTAGTGCTGATGTCTTTGTTAAGGAGGAGGCAGAGACATCACCACCTCATAGACCATGTGACTGCCCCATCGATCCCGCCAGAGTAATGCAGGTGGCTCCCGTGAGTCTAAATTGTCTCCCTCCTGGTAAGACGTTCGTATCGGTACCTGATCGGGAGAGAATCCTACACTGGGGTCATTCGTCTAAACTAGCTGACCACGCCGGTCGGAAAAAGACCCTCCAGCTTATTACCCGACACTACTGGTGGCCTAACCTGCACAAGGATGTTATGGACTTTGTTTCTGCCTGTGTGTCCTGCGCCCGCAACAAAGTTCCGAGACACCTGTCGGCCGGCCGCCTTCTTCCTCTGCCAGTACCTGCTGCCCCCTGGCAGCATTTAGCGATGGACCCTCCTCAATTCCGTCCTGGGGATAAAGTCTGGCTCTCGTCCAAATATGTCCGACTCAAGATCCCTTCCTATAAGTTAGGGTCTCGGTTCATCGGCCCACTGGTGGTCATCGGTCAGATCAACCCGGTAGCCTATAAATTGAAACTCCCGGCCAACTTACGGATCCCTAACTCCTTCCATGTATCTCTCCTCAAACCTGTGGTACTTAACTCTTTTTCTAAGTCTACAGGTACGCCTCCTGCTCTGGTTTCTGCTGAGGACAAGTTTGAGGTAGAGAACATTCTTGCCAGCAAAAGGGTAAGAGGAAAGACCTTTTTTCTGGTAGATTGGAGGGGGTTTGGTCCTGAGGAGAGAACGTGGGAGCCCCGGGAGAACATCCATGCCCCTCTCATCCTAGCTAAATTTCTGTCTGGCCTAAAAAAGAGGGGGCCTAAAGGGGGGGGTACTGTAGCGCTGGCGTCCCTGCCCTCTGCTAGGCAGGGACGCTGCTCCCCTCTCCGCTCTGCTCCGTGCCCGGCGTCCTCTCCCCGCTCTGCTGTCAGCGCGCGCTCCTGCCCGGCGTCCTCTCCCCGCTCTGCTGTCAGCGCGCGCTCCGTCCCGGCGTCCTCCTCCTGCTCTGCTCTCGGCGCGCGCTCCTTCCCGGCCCCTGTGCTTAGGGCGCGCGCGCGCGCGCTCCCCTCCTCTTAAAGGGGCCGCGCGCGCCGCCCTAAAGAGTCCCCGGCCAATGGCCGGAGGACTTCATCATATAAAAGGCACCTCCTCCAAAATGGAGGTGCCCGAGCAATGTTGTTTGCACCTGTGTCTCACCTGTGCTTCAGCCCTCAGGTCCCGTTGCCAGTTACCTGCCAGTTACCTGCCTGATTCCTGCCAGTTACCTGCCTGTTTCCTGCCTGAATACTTGTTACCTGTCTGCCAGTCTGAGGTCCGACGGTCTGCCTTACTACTCCTGTCAGTCTGTCTAAGGACCAGCCTGCCCGCTCACCTGGGAGCGCATATCAGCTACCTGCCTGCTTGTCTGAGGTCCGACGGTCTGCTTTACTACTCCGGTCAGTCTGTCTTTGGACCAGCTTGCCCGCTCACCTGGGAGCGCTTCTCCGTTACCTGCCTGCTTGCCAGCCCGGAGGCTCCGTTGTCACGTGCTGTGACCACCAGCTATCTCAGAGACTCTTGCCCGCTCACCTGGGAGCGCATCTCCGTTACCTGCCTGCTTGCCAGCCCGGAGGTCCCGTTGTCACGTGCGGTGACCACCAGCTATTCCAGAGACTCTTGCCCGCTCACCTGGGAGCGCTTCTCCGTTACCTGTCTGCCTGCCTGCCCTGAGGCTCCGCCGTCACGTGCCGTGACCACCTGCTATTCCTGAGACTCTCGCTTGCTCACCTGGGAGCACCCATCTACCATCTGCCTGCTAGCCTACCCGGAGGCTCTGCCATCACAGGTCGTACCTACCCCTTACCCAGAGACTGCCCTGATCACTTGCCGTATCTCCCTGTCCGTTCACCCAGAGACTGCCCTGATCACTTGCCGTATCTCCCTGTCCGTTCACCCAGAGACTGCCCTGATCACTTGCCGTATCTCCCTGTCCGTTCATCCAGAGACTGCCACCCGCTCCCTTACAAGGGCCGCCCCCTTGTATAGTAGCTCAGAGGTTCCGCCTCCCGGACCCGTTACACTGCAATGTATAAAATGTCAGTGACCAATTCCTAAAAATTGGACCCAAATTAGAGTCGCATCAAATCAGTTTGCTGATTGCTAGTACCTATTGTTAGTAGAATTGCGAAAGGAACCAGGCAGCTATATTTAAAGGGTAGCTAGATTGGAGGTTAACTTCTGATCTGTGTGCAATTAGCCCTTGGCATGGTTGCTGGCTATTACATCTCCTGAATTCTCATTTTCCATTGCCAGTTATAAGCTCTGCTTGACCTTGTTAACATGGTTTTTACCTCTGTCCTGATAAGTTGATTTCTGTGGTTTGACCAGTATTTTAACCACTCTTCTGCATGACGTTCCATCTTCTGTTCCAGACTTCATTGGCATTGATGTGGCATCCTGAACACGGTCTACCAGCCTGTTCCATTGGCTATCAGTCTATTCCATGAACAAAACGCAGGGGCTCCTGTCTGACTCCAGATCCCTGTGCAGGAGTTAAAGGGTGAAGGCCACGGCAACTCCTGTGATCTGCTAAATGGAGTGGCTACAACGCACAATATGCCCATGACAAATTTTTATAAAAGTTGCCCAGAATTTTCTCATGTGTTGGCGGTGCAGGATTTCTCCTTGCTACCATTTATTAACCAGAATAACTTTTACCAGCCATCTCTCAACATACGATCTTTCTGTAAATAAATTGTGCAGAGAAGCTTTTCATTTATCTTACAGATTGCTCCTCATGCCAGTTTATTACATTTTTAGCCAAGCTTACTCCATAAAACGTGAACTTTTATTATATCTTTTTGTCCTTTTAAACATTGTTTTTAATCTAATGTAACTTATAGTGAGAATGATTCAGGTGACCGCCAAGAAGTTCCATCTATACCTACAGTAATGTAGCTTTTCATATAGACCACATGGTTTCATGCAACCATAGCAAAGTATATTACAAAGAAAATGAAATCTAATGATATCTTGTAAGTACGTTCCTATATGTTTAAAACAAATCTAAGAGTGTTGTCATATTTCATCTTTCTCACAAAGTAAAGAAGTCTTAGTTATTTCATTACATGCAAGGGTGACAATAGATAGAAAACATGCCCATGTACGTCCACAGCTTGTTTATATACAGAATAATATTAGTTTTGCAGAATTCTATAGCTAGATTCAATATCCTTAATTCACATGGATCTGTCAAGTAGTCCATACTAATCATATCCAGGTTGCTCACAAGCTATAGAGTTCTCCTGTCGGCTGGTAATAAGGAGAAATATGTTTTCAGCTGTAACAGTGGATTGTGTTGGTCAAATCCTTAAGGACTTCTGCACCTGGAGATAATGTAAAATACCTACTTATATTATATTCCAATTATATTATATTATGGTTGCTCTATTATACTGTATTAGATTTGGATGGCATTCCCTGAAATGCGACTAGAAATACATTATTATCAGTTGCTAAATGAGAGATCGACATTTTTTCCTCTTCTTTTGTGCTATAGTTTTAAGGGTCTTTTCACTTTTTAGAAAAGTGGTCACTGTGCGATCGGATACTATATTAAAAAAACAAAAACAGATAGTACTCGCCCTTCCCAGATCCAGCGCTAGCTCCCCACCACTGCTTCTGTGGCGCCCCTACAGGTTCAGTCGCCACAGAGGTACTGCATCTCACCCAGAGGTGTGGTATCTCACTCTCAGGTAAGGAAGGAGTACAGCCCGGGACCCTAACACCTGCATCCAACACTACACTACTCCAGACCAGCTGGAAGGGCAAGACGTGTCGCGCTTCCTGCTGAGCCTTGTCCCTGGCTGGAGTGGGGGGAACCAAAGAAGGGGGAACCATGTAGTGGGTGTGGGTGGAGGACGTAGATCAGGGGAGCATTGAAAAGAGTGATATAAAAAGAGGGTGAAACAATCTAGAAGGGTTCTTCAGTGAGAGGAAGAGTTGGGAGCAGGAGCTCTCTAGGAGCTCTGCTCAGGAGGAGGGCCTGAGGGGAGGCCCAAGACTGAAGAGAGAAAGAGAGAGGAGCAGGAAAGGCTCCAGGAACAAGGAAGGGACCCCAGGGGTACGGGAAGTACTGGAGGCCACCCATACGCCCGAATCTGCCAGGCGGTGGAGGGGTCAGGTCGCACAAAGGGGACCGCTCCCTAAACTAGCAGAGTTCTTTAAGTCTCAACTAGGAAACCGGAGGCTGCAGTATTTCAGGTACTGCAGCCACAATCCACATTAGTCTCACCAAGAAGGTGGCCATAGAGGACCCAGGGGACAGAGAAGACGTCGCCCGACAAGGTCCGCGGTCACTGGATTGGGACAATAGATGTGAGGTGCAGTGAGACGGCCAGAAGGAACACACAGAAGGGGGTCCCGCTGATGCGCCCCCAGGGCAGTGGGGTATTCGGTGTTCGGGCCTATGGATGCTTGGGGGGGGGGGATATGTCACAGTAGCTGGCCTGGTCCGTGGCCCAGAGCGGTCAACAAAAGGGAATAGTTTATATGGGATTTGTAGTTTGATCCTGACGCCACCTGTGGTTTCTGGTAATTTGTACCAGCGCTGCTGCAGACCTCTGAGGCAGTTGATAGGGCAGCTAGGATGGAACGGCTCCCCACAGGTGGAGCGGATCTCAGGGCAGTGTAGAGTTTGATGGTGGGTGGTGCTGGGACTTGTGGTGCAGGAGAGATGGCGCAGCGGAAATAACTGACGGAGGCAGAGGAGTGCAGTCATCCGAGTTTTACTAACAGTTCTTATTCAAGGTTCTCAGGTACACTGTACGGGTGTCCGCCTCCGCGTCGCACTGCGTCTACCAGACCAGGGGTTCAGCTCTTCCTCAGATGTGTCAGGAGCGCTTGACGGAACCCCGCTTTCTTTATGTTCCTAACTAGACCGACTTCCCGCACTGGGTCTTCTCCCTCCTGCCCTGCACTTCCTACACACAGTCCCGATCGGGTGCTCTGAAGTCCCTCTGGGCAACCTGGAGTTCCCGGACCTACTTGACCCTCACGGTGACTAGAATGAGACTGTGGCGACTGCACCATGGAAGTGCAGAAGCCTCCGGTTTTTCCAGCCAAGACCTGGAGTAACACGGCTGGTCCAGGGGCCGGTCCCCTTCCAGTGGCCTGATCCCTCTGACACCTAGCAGATTCGGGGTGTATGGGTGCCGTCCTGCGCTCATCGTACACCCTGGGATCCCTTCTGTAGAACGGAGCCTTTCTCCTCTGCTCCCCTCCTGGGCCTCTATCACTAGGCCCCACATGTGGAGCAGAGCTCCTGAAGAGACTCTGCTCCCTGACTGTTCTCCACTGACTGCTCTGCCACCCTAAGATGGCTTCCCTTTATATACCTCCTACAATGGTGCTCCCCTACTCTACATCCTCCACCCACACCCACTACTGGTTCCCCTCTCTTTGGTTTCCCCCACTCCAGCCAGGGACAGGGATCAGCAGGAGACACAGTGCATCTTGCCCTTCCAGCCGGCCTGGAGCAGTGTAGTGTTGAATGTGGGTGTTGGGGTTCCGGGCAGCACTCCCTCCTTACCTGAGAGAAGGAGACACCACACCTCTGGGTGAGGTGCAGTACCTCTGTGGCGACTGAACCCTCAGGGGCGCCACACCGCTATGTACTCTGGAGGTACCTGAGGGTTGGCTGAACCCCTGCCTGGTGAACGCAGCGCGACGTGGGAGGCTGTAAGCTGGACAGTGCAACCTGAGGAACTTGACAACTGTGAGTAAAACCCTGAAGACTGCACCCCACCATCTCTGTGAAATTATTGCTGCGCCATCACCCCCTGCACTACACCGCAACATCCATAACATCTCAGCACAGCCCTGGAGCTAAGCTCTACCTGCAGAGAGCTAAACCAACTTTGCTGCATTTACACCAGCTCCAGAGGACCTGCTCCGCAGCGGCGGCTCCCTTTGGCCACATACCACAGGTGGCGTCACAAACTTTATATAAGAACTTTAATTCCCCTGTAAATATCTCCTTTAATTGACCGCCCTGGGTCATGGACCATGTCACCGCCACTGTGATATCTCCCCTAGCAACGACCGGCCCGGCACCGAGTACCCCCAGCCCAGGGGGCGCGTCACTTCCATCTCTGTATTTTGGCTGCAGCGGTAGTATCACAGCACGCATTACTGCTGCAGCCAATCAATGAGTTCAGCAGCTCATGACATCTACGGAACAATTTTTCTAAAAGTGTCAAACCCCTTTAATATTACAATGCTTTTTTTAATCACTTTATACTATTATTTTACTTATTATTGTAATACAGTATTGTCTCTATTTTTACCTATATCTTTATGTTCTAGTTTTTTCATATAGTGAGATCTCTGTTTAATCAGTTATATGGGGTTCCATATAGTTGGCTGATGAGGTAAAATGTTATATATCCAGCATTACTGAAAAATTGATCCCAAAAACAACTTTGAGATTTATGTCCTTGTCCCTCTCTGGAGGGTTCCTATCCCATTTTGGCCATTGGCTGTTGCAGTCACATGGGAAGAAGCTTAGTTACAAGAGGGCAGGATGTATCAGGACCAGCATGGAAACACTGCTAGAAACAGTGAATATGTTAATTTTTACTTTCTTTTTAAAGGGGTTTTCCGGTCCAAATCGATAAGTCTGCATCCACTGTGACTGCAGAATTATGATGACTCCCCCCCCCCCCCCCAGCATGCCCACTGTGCGGTCCCCCCCCCCTTCCAGCATGCCCACTGTGCGTTGTGGGGATTCGCCGGTTTCTGACCCGGGACTGGAGTGCATGTATGAGTTATACATACCCCCGGCCAGTGGGCGCGGCCTCACTCCATACACTTGTATTGAGCGATGGAAGCAAGGCTGGGAGTATGTATAACTCACACACCGGCTCAGAAACCAGTGAAGCACAGTGAAGCACATACTGCTCTGCGGGGATTCATAAGTCTGCAGTCACACAGAGTGACTACAGACTTATTGATTTGGACCTGACATCCCCTTTAATGCTAGAACTTGCAGGTTTTGATGTGCACCTGTTTATCCTAATAGCAATTTTCAAAAATTGGGCATTTATGCAGATTTAGAATTTTGGATGTAAAACATAATTTTTTTTTATCTCTAACAGATATTGTAATGCTGCCGATTAAACTGCAACTCAATTGCCACATAAAAAATGCCTATAATGATTGTATGGGAATTCTACATTTTCATTCACTTTGGTCCTACTTGCAACTTGTTTGAATTTGATGGGTTCAGCAAATTCCTAAAAATTTGAGAAATTAGATTTGCATCAAATAAATTTGCTTATCTCTAGTACCTATTGTTAGGAAAGTTGAAAAATGAGTCAGCGGGCTATATTTAAAGTGTAGCTAAATTTTTATATATTTTTTCTATATGTGAGTGCCCATTTAATTATAAGCAGATTGGTGGGGGAGCAGTTCCTAAGCCCCCACATATTGCTCAAACTCTCCCGCCAACCCGAGGGGTGCACAGATCAGGCGACAGGAGCGCACTCAGAGTGGGGCACGATTCAGTAGAAAGCTGCAAACTCAATGCTTTCTATTAAATTCATACTCTACTCTGTGTGCGCACTCAGGCCGGATCTATGGGCTCCTATCGTCTGAGCTGCACGACTCTCTGGGATTGCTCCTGTCGTCTGAGCTGCACGACTCTCTGGGATTGCTCCTGTCGTCTGAGCTGCACGACTCTCTGGGATTGCTTCTGTCGTCTGAGCAGCGCGGCTCCCTGGGATTTCTCCTGTCGTCTGAGCTGCGCGACTCTCTGGAATTTCTCCTGTCGTCTGAGCTGCACGACTCTCTGGGATTTCTCCTGTCGTCTGAGCTGCACGACTCGCTGGGATTTCTCCTGTCGTCTGAGCTGCACGACTCGCTGGGATTTCTCCTGTCGTCTGAGCTGCACGACTCGCTGGGATTGCTCCTGTCGTCTGAGCTACACGACTCTCCGGGATTGCTCCTGTCGTCTGAACTGCACGACTCTCCGGGATTGCTCCTGTCGTCTCAGCTGCACGACTCGCTGGGATTTCTCCTGTCGTCTGAGCTGCACGACTCGCTGGGATTTCTCCTGTTGTCTGAGCTGCACGACTCGCTGGGATTGCTCCTGTCGTCTGAGCTGCACGACTCGCTGGGATTGCTCCTGTCGTCTGAGCTGCACGACTCGCTGGGATTGCTCCTGTCGTCTGAGCTGCCTGACTCTCTGGGATTGCTCCTGTCATCTGAGCTGCACGACTCTCTGGGATTGCTCCTGTCGTCTGAGCTGCACGACTCTCCGGGATTGCTTCTGTCGTCTGAGCTGCACGATTCTCTGGGATTGCTTCTGTCGTCTGAGCTGCACGACTCTCTGGGATTGCTCCTGCTGTCTGAGCTGCACGACTCTCTGCGATTGCTCCTGTCGCCTGAGCTGCACGACTCTCTGGGATTGCTCCTGTCGCCTGAGCTGCACGACTCTCTGGGATTGCTCCTGTCGCCTGCGCTGCACGACTCTCTTGGATTGCTCCTGTCGTCTGAGCTGCGCGGCTCTCTGGGATTTCTCCTGTCGTCTGAGCTGCGCGACTCTCTGGAATTTCTCCTGTCGTCTGAGCTGCACGACTCGATTGGGATTGCTCCTGTCGTCTGAGCTGCACGACTCTCTGGGATTGCTCCTGTCGTCTGAGCTGCATGATTCTCTGGGATTGCTTCTGTCGTCTGAGCTGCGCGGCTCTCTGGAATTTCTCCTGTCGTCTGAGCTGCATGACTCGCTGGGATTGCTCCTGTCGTCTGAGCTGCACGACTCTCTGGGATTTCTCCTGTCGTCTGAGCTGCATGACTCGCTGGGATTTCTCCTGACGTCTGAGCTGCGCGACTCTCTGGAATTTCTCCTGTTGTCTGAGCTGCACGACTCTCTGGGATTGCTCCTGTCGTCTGAGCTGCACGACTCTCTGGAATTTCTCCTGTCGTCTGAGCTGCACGACTCGCTGGGATTTCTCCTGTCGTCTGAGCTGCACGACTCGCTGGGATTTCTCCTGTAGTCTGAGCTGCACGACTCGCTGGGATTTCTCCTGTCGTCTGAGCTGCACGACTCTCCGGGATTGCTCCTGTCGTCTGAACTGCACGACTCTCCGGGATTGCTCCTGTCGTCTCAGCTGCACGACTCGCTGGGATTTCTCCTGTCGTCTGAGCTGCACGACTCGCTGTGATTTCTCCTGTCGTCTCAGCTGCACGACTCTCTGGGATTGCTCCTGTTGCCTGAGCTGCACGACTCTCTGGGATTGCTCCTGTCGCCTGAGCTGCACGACTCTCTGAGATTGCTCCTGTCGCCTGAGCTGCACGACTCTCTGGGATTGCTCCTGTCGTCTTAGCTGCATGACTTTCTGGGATTGCTCCTGTCGCCTGAGCTGCACGATTCTCTGGGATTGCTCCTGTCATCTGAGCTGCACGACTCTCTGGGATTGCTCCTGTCGTCTGAGCTGCATGACTCTCTGGGAATGCTTCTGTTGTCTGAGCTGCACGACTCTCTGGGATTGCTCCTGTTGCCTGAGCTGCACGACTCTCTGGGATTGCTCCTGTTGCCTGAGCTGCACGACTCTCTGGGATTGCTCCTGTTGCCTGAGCTGCACGACTCTCTGGGATTGCTCCTGTTGCCTGAGCTGCACGACTCTCTGGGATTGCTCCTGTTGCCTGAGCTGCATGACTCTCTGGGATTGCTCCTGTTGCCTGAGCTGCATGACTCTCTGGGATTGCTCCTGTCGTCTGAGCTGCACGACTCTCAGGGATTGCTCCTGTTGCCTGAGCTGCACGACTCTCTGGGATTGCTCCTGTCGTCTGAGCTGCACGACTCTCTGGGATTGCTCCTGTCGTCTGAGCTGCACGACTCTCTGGGATTGCTCCTGTTGCCTGAGCTGCACGACTCTCTGGGATTGCTCCTGTTGCCTGAGCTGCACGACTCTCCGGGATTGCTCCTGTCATCTGAGCTGCACGATTCTCTGGGATTGCTCCTGTCGTCTGAGCTGCACGACTCTCTGGGATTGCTACTGCTGTCTAAGCTGCACAACTCTCTGGGATTGCTCCTCTCGTCTGAGCTGCATGACTCACTGGGATTGCTCCTGTCGTCTGAGCTGCACGACTCTCTGGGATTGCTCCTGTCGCCTGAGCTGCACGACCCTCTGGGATTGCTCCTGTCATCTGAGCTGCACGACTTTCTGGGATTGCTCCTGTTGCCTGAGCTGCACGACTCTCTGCGATTGCTCCTGTCGCCTGAGCTGCACGACTCTCTGGGATTGCTCCCGTCGCCTGAGCTGCACGACTCTCTGCGATTGCTCCTGTCGCCTGAGCTGCACGACTCTCTGCGATTGCTCCTGTCGCCTGAGCTGCACGACTCTCTGGGATTGCTCCTGTCGTCTGAGCTGCACGACTTTCTGGGATTGCTCCTGTTGCCTGAGCTGCACGATTCTCTGGGATTGCTCCTGTCATCTGAGCTGCACGACTCTCTGGGATTGCTCCTGTCGTCTGAGCTGCATGACTCTCTGGGAATGGTTCTGTTGTCTGAGCTGCACGACTCTCTGGGATTGCTCCTGTTGCCTGAGCTGCACGACTCTCTGGGATTGCTCCTGTTGCCTGAGCTGCACGACTCTCTGGGATTGCTCCTGTTGCCTGAGCTGCACGTGTTAGAACCTTGCTGTTAGGTTTTTTTTCCTTTGCTGGTCACATGACCTTGTTGGCCTATTTAGTCCTGCTCCGCCCTTCTGGCTTTGCTGGACTTCATTGTATATCTACTTTCTAGCTAGCCTGTGCTCTGTATCTAACTCTGTTAGTTTGCTTGGTCTACGGACCTCTATGTTCTATCTATTTTGTTTGTTCGTCTGTCTGCTACTATTTCTGTTAGGAGGTGTCCCATATTCCTCCCAGTCCTTAGTACTTGTAGGGATTCCCTCCCCACATCTATAGGTCTTCGTACAGACTAGATTAGGACTTTAGCAGGTCTGATCGCAGGATCAGGTTCCCTGTTACATCGTAGGGATTCAGCTGAGTCTCATAGTAGGGACAGATCTCCTCTCTTTCCTTAGCTTTGGTAGCAGAACATAACAGTAAGTCCAGCCAGCAAATTCTCTAAGGAAAGATTTTTCTGTTCCATCATGGTGTCGGTTCAGGATTTGGCTCATCGCCTGCAGGGACTCTCTCTGGAGGTGGCCGAGCTCCGTCAGCACGTGAGTAACTGTCCTGGAGCACATTTCTTGGAGCCTAAGGTATGTTTGCCGGATTTGTTTTTTGGTGAACACCGAGAATTTTTTTCATTTAAAAATGCTTGCTTATTGTATTTTCGTTTGAGACCTAAGTCCTCTGGGGATGAATCCCAGCGCGTAGGGTTCATAATGTCACTTTTGCGCAAAGAGCCTCAGGAGTGGGCCTTTTCTTTGCAACCTAGTGATTCATGCTTCAGATCAGTGGATAGTTTTTTTTCTGCTTTGGGACTATTATATGATGATCCTGACCGTGTCGCATCAGCTGAGACTGAGTTGAGACGTCTAAAACAAGGATCGGGTAATGTGGAAAAATATTGTACACATTTTCGTCGTTGGTCCACTCAAACAGGGTGGAACGATTCTGCTCTGAAAAGTCTATTTCTTGCTGGGCTCAGTGAAAGGGTTAAAGACCTGCTAATTGCTTATCCTACACCTGAAGATTTGCAACAGGCTATGCAATTAGCTATACGGGTGGATAGAAGACTGCGTGCTAGGGTTAATGAGAGCAAATCCTCTGCTATGTCAGTTTCTGGTTATGATAATGTGTGTACTAACAGTGGTGAACCGATGGAGATTGGATCGGTGGCACCTCGCTCTCAAGAAAAAGACCGTCGTTTTTCGCAAGGCTTGTGTTTCTACTGCGGAAAATCTGGTCATTTGATTAAAGGCTGTGAGCTTCGTATGAAGAAAGAAAAAAAAATGGTCAGTCACGCCCGTATTGCCTGTTTAAATTCCAAGGGTATATTTTTAGCTGCTTCCACGATTGCTCAGGAAAAATTAATGGAATTTCGGGTGTTTGTTGATTGCGGGTCTACACTGAATGTAATTGATGGGGGATTCGTGGAAAAACTCAATTTAAAACCTGAACCTTTGTCATCCCCCATTGCTGTGGTTTCTGTGGATGGCTCCCCTTTGAAGAATATTACTCTCAAGGTCTGTGAATTTCCTCTCACTATTAATGGTGTTCACCATGAGAAATTGGATTTGGTAGTGTTGAATAACTTGCCTTCTCCAGTAATATTGGGTTTGCCCTGGTTAAAATTTCACAATCCTGTACTGGATTGGTCTACCAGTGAAATTAAATCCTGGAGCCATAAATGTTATGACAAGTGTTGTAACGGGCGTATTGCAGCTTTGGATAGGGGAGAATTGCCTGTTCCTATTCAGGATTTTTGGAGAGTTTTTTCTGAGAAGGAATCGCAGGTTTTGCCTCCCCATAGAGACTATGATTGTTCTATTGAATTTGTCCCTGGAGCGACTCTTCCTAAGAGTCGTTTATTTAACCTTACTATTCCTGAGAGGAAGGCTTTGGAGGAATACATACAGACAAGCTTGGCCGCCGGTCACATTAGGCCCTCTAAGTCTCCTGTGGCGGTTGGATTTTTTTTTGTAAAAAAAAAGGACGGCGGTTTACGTCCTTGTCTGGATTTTCGTGAGATTAACAAAATTACGATACGCAATCCTTACCCACTGCCATTGATTCCTGATCTGTTTAACCAGTTATTGGGGGCCAAGTGGTTCTCTAAAATTGACCTTAAGGGGGCATACAATCTGTTGCGCATGAAGGAGGGTGATGAATGGAAGACTGCTTTTAACACTCCTGTGGGTCATTTTGAGAATCTGGTTATGCCTTTTGGTCTCACTAATGCTCCTGCATTTTTTCAGAATCTGATTAATGACATCCTTAGACCTTTGATCGGTAAAAATGTGGTTGTGTATTTGGATGACATTTTGATTTATTCGCCAGATCTGGAGTCTCATTGGCGGAGCGTGCGTGAGGTATTACAGTTATTAATGGACAATTCGCTTTTTGCTAAGCTGGAGAAATGTGAGTTCGCTGTACAGAGAATTAGTTTTTTGGGCTACATTATCTCCAGCAAAGGTTTTGAGATGGATCCGGTTAAGGTTCAGGCTGTGCAGGAATGGCCTAGGCCTATTGGTTTGAAATCGATACAGAGGTTTTTGGGTTTCGCCAATTACTATAGAAAGTTCATAAAAAATTTTTCTAGTATTGTCAAACCTCTGACTGATCTCACCAGGAAAGGTGCTGATGCGGTTCAGTGGTCTTCTGAGGCCATTGAAGCTTTTGTGTATCTCAAGGAGAGGTTCACCTCTGCTCCCATCCTTATGCAGCCTGATGTTACTAGGCCGTTTTTGGTTGAGGTTGATGCTTCCTCTGTGGGGGTTGGCGCAGTATTGTCTCAGGATAACGGGGATGGATTACATCCCTGTGCCTTTTTTTCAAAAAAATTTTCGGAGACTGAATTGAATTACGATATTGGTAATCGGGAATTATTGGCTATTAAACTCGCATTTGAACACTGGCGCCACTTCTTGGAAGGTGCGGAATTTCCCGTTCAGGTTCTTACGGATCATAAAAATCTGATATATCTTGATGCTGCCAAGCGCCTGAATGCCCGTCAGGCTAGGTGGGCACTGTTTTTCTCGCGGTTTAATTTCTCCGTTACTTACATCCCTGGTACTAAGAATGTTAAGGCGGATGCCTTGTCTCGCAGTTTTTCTCCCATAGTCGGTGCTGAGAAAGAGGAAAACATTTTACAAGAAGGTGTTGTGATAGCTGCTTTACACTCCGTTTTGGAAGATGAGATTCTTAAAGCTCAGGAGAATGCCCCATCTAACACTCCTCATGGGAGGTTGTTTGTGCCTGAGACCTTTAGGAGAGATTTGTTTGTTGAGTGTCACGAATCTCGGTTGGCAGGTCATCCCGGAATCTCTGAGACCAAGAGACTGGTGGGTCGCAGTTTTTGGTGGCCTGGATGGCAGAAGGAAGTCATTAAGTGGGTGCGCCAATGTACTATATGTGCTAGATCTAAGTCCTCACATACTCCTGCTGCGGGGTTGCTTTGTCCTTTGGAGGTCCCCAGTGCTCCTTGGACACATTTGGCTATGGACTTTATAACTGACCTTCCCCCCTCTGAGGGTTTTACTGTCATCTGGGTGGTCGTGGACCGTTTTAGCAAGATGTGTCACTTGGTTCCCTTCGTCAAACTGTCCTGCGCTAAAACTCTCGCTAAGGCCTTTGTCAAGGAAATTGTCAGACTTCATGGCGTTCCTACTGACATTGTTTCTGATAGGGGTCCTCAGTTCGTGGCTCGTTTTTGGCGTGCCTTTTGTGACAGGTTGGGAATTCATTTGTCGTTTTCGTCCGGATATCATCCTGAATCTAATGGCCAGACAGAAAGGAAAAACCAGGATGTTGAGCAGTTCTTGCGTCGTTTTGTGGCAGACAATCAAGAGGGGTGGTCTGAGTTTCTGCCACTTGCCGAATTTGCTCTGAACAATCATACATCTTCTTCTGCTGGTTGTTCGCCTTTTTTTTGTTGTTCTGGGAGACATCCGTCGTTTGGGTCGTTCTCCAAGTTGGGATCTGCCGTGCCTGAGGAGGAGAATTTTTCCGGTGATTTGGAAAGAGTTTGGACGGATGTGCGTGGTAATCTTCAGGAGGCCAACAGAAAATCTAAAGACTACTTTGATAGGAAACGACAGGAGGTTTTGTTCGCTGTTGGTGACATGGTTTGGTTGTCCTCTAGGAATCTGCGGTTGAGGATTCCTTCTAAGAAATTGGGTCCCAAGTTTGTAGGGCCCTTTAAGGTGCTTCAGGTTGTCAACCAATCTGCTGTTAGGTTGGAGGTTCCTACCTCCTGGAGAATTAATCCGGTCTTTCATGTCTCTCTGTTAAAAAAAGCTGTTGTGTCGGATGGTGACGCCTCTGCCTCTGTTCCTCCGGTGGTGGAGGACGGGGAATATGAAATTTCTCGCATCCTTGACTCTAGACGGTATAGAGGTAGTTTGCAGTATCTTGTGGCCTGGAAAGGTTTCGGACCCGAGGATAACTCTTGGGTGAGGTCAGATGATGTTTCCGCGTCCAGACTTATCAGAGCGTTTCACAGGAGATTTCCTGATAAGCCTGGTCCTAGGGGATCCGGAGGATCCTCTTAGAAGGGGGGGTACTGTTAGAACCTTGCTGTTAGGTTTTTTTTCCTTTGCTGGTCACATGACCTTGTTGGCCTATTTAGTCCTGCTCCGCCCTTCTGGCTTTGCTGGACTTCATTGTATATCTACTTTCTAGCTAGCCTGTGCTCTGTATCTAACTCTGTTAGTTTGCTTGGTCTACGGACCTCTATGTTCTATCTATTTTGTTTGTTCGTCTGTCTGCTACTATTTCTGTTAGGAGGTGTCCCATATTCCTCCCAGTCCTTAGTACTTGTAGGGATTCCCTCCCCACATCTATAGGTCTTCGTACAGACTAGATTAGGACTTTAGCAGGTCTGATCGCAGGATCAGGTTCCCTGTTACATCGTAGGGATTCAGCTGAGTCTCATAGTAGGGACAGATCTTCTCTCTTTCCTTAGCTTTGGTAGCAGAACATAACAGCACGACTCTCTGGGATTGCTCCTGTTGCCTGAGCTGCACGACTCTCTGGGATTGCTCCTGTTGCCTGAGCTGCATGACTCTCTGGGATTGCTCCTGTCGTCTGAGCTGCACGACTCTCAGGGATTGCTCCTGTTGCCTGAGCTGCACGACTCTCTGGGATTGCTCCTGTCGTCTGAGCTGCACGACTCTCTGGGATTGCTCCTGTCGTCTGAGCTGCACGACTCTCTGGGATTGCTCCTGTTGCCTGAGCTGCACGACTCTCTGGGATTGCTCCTGTTGCCTGAGCTGCACGACTCTCCGGGATTGCTCCTGTCATCTGAGCTGCACGATTCTCTGGGATTGCTCCTGTCGTCTGAGCTGCACGACTCTCTGGGATTGCTACTGCTGTCTGAGCTGCACAACTCTCTGGGATTGCTCCTGTCGCCTGAGCTGCATGACTCACTGGGATTGCTCCTGTCGTCTGAGCTGCACGACTCTCTGGGATTGCTCCTGTCGCCTGAGCTGCACGACCCTCTGGGATTGCTCCTGTCATCTGAGCTGCACGACTTTCTGGGATTGCTCCTGTTGCCTGAGCTGCACGACTCTCTGCGATTGCTACTGTTGCCTGAGCTGCACGACTCTCTGCGATTGCTCCTGTCGCCTGAGCTGCACGACTCTCTGGGATTGCTCCCGTCGCCTGAGCTGCACGACTCTCTGCGATTGCTCCTGTCGCCTGAGCTGCACGACTCTCTGCGATTGCTCCTGTCGCCTGAGCTGCACGACTCTCTGGGATTGCTCCTGTCGTCTGAGCTGCACGACTTTCTGGGATTGCTCCTGTTGCCTGAGCTGCACGATTCTCTGGGATTGCTCCTGTTATCTGAGCTGCACGACTCTCTGGGATTGCTCCTGTCGTCTGAGCTGCATGACTCTCTGGGAATGCTTCTGTCGTCTGAGCTGCACGACTCTCTGGGATTGCTCCTGTTGCCTGAGCTGCACGACTCTCTGGGATTGCTCCTGTTGCCTGAGCTGCACAACTCTCTGGGATTGCTCCTGTTGCCTGAGCTGCACGACTCTCTGGGATTGCTCCTGTTGCCTGAGCTGCACGACTCTCTGGGATTGCTCCTGTTGCCTGAGCTGCATGACTCTCTGGGATCGCTCCTGTCGTCTGAGCTGCACGACTCTCAGGGATTGCTCCTGTTGCCTGAGCTGCACGACTCGCTGGGATTTCTTCTGTCGTCTGAGCTGCACGACTCGCTGGGATTGCTCCTGTCGTCTGAGCTGCACGATTCTCTGGGTTTGCTCCTGTCGTCTGAGCTGCACGACTCTCTGGGATTGCTCCTGCTGTCTGAGCTGCACGACTCTCTGGGATTGCTCCTGTTGCCTGAGCTGCACGACTCTCTGGGATTGCTCCTGTTGCCTGAGCTGCACGACTCTCTGCGATTGCTCCTGTCGCCTGAGCTGCACGACTCTCTGGGATTGCTCCTGTTGTCTGAGCTGCATGACTTTCTGGGATTGCTCCTGTCGCCTGAGCTGCATGATTCTCTGGGATTGCTCCTGTCATCTGAGCTGCACGACTCTCTGGGATTGCTGCTGTCGTCTGAGATGCACGACTCTCAGGGATTGCTCCTGTTGCCTGAGCTGCACGACTCTCTGGGATTGCTCCTGTTGCCTGAGCTGCACGACTCTCTGGGATTGCTCCTGTTGCCTGAGCTGCACGACTCTCTGGGATTGCTCCTGTTGCCTGAGCTGCACGACTCTCTGGGATTGCTCCTGTCATCTGAGCTGCACGACTCTCTGGGATTGCTCCTGTCGTCTGAGCTGCACGACTCTCTGGGATTGCTCCTGTCGCCTGAGCTGCACGACTCTCTGGGATTGCTCCTGTCGCCTGAGCTGCACGACTCTCTGGGATTGCTCCTGTCGCCTGAGCTGCATGACTCTCTGGGATTGCTCCTGTCGTCTGAGCTGCACGACTTTCTGGGATTGCTCCTGTTGCCTGAGCTGCACGACTCTCTGGGATTGCTCCTGTCATCTGAGCTGCACGACTCTCTGGGATTGCTCCTGTCGTCTGAGCTTCATGACTCTCTGGGAATGCTTCTGTCGTCTGAGCTGCACAACTCTCTGGGATTGCTCCTGTTGCCTGAGCTGCACGACTCTCTGGGATTGCTCCTGTTGCCTGAGCTGCACAACTCTCTGGGATTGCTCCTGTTGCCTGAGCTGCACGACTCTCTGGGATTGCTCCTGTTGCCTGAGCTGCACGACTCTCTGGGATTGCTCCTGTTGCCTGAGCTGCATGACTCTCTGGGATTGCTCCTGTCGTCTGAGCTGCACGACTCTCTGGGATTTCTCCTGTCGTCTGAGCTGCACGACTCTCTGGGATTGCTCCTGTCGTCTGAGCTGCACGACTCTCTGGGATTGCTCCTGTTGCCTGAGCTGCACGACTCTCTGGGATTGCTCCTGTCGTCAGAGCTGCACGACTCTCCCGGATTGCTCCTGTCGTCAGAGCTGCACGACTCTCCGGGATTGCTCCTGTCGTCTGAACTGCACGACTCTCCGGGATTGCTCCTGTCGTCTGAGCTGCACGACTCTCCGGGATTGCTCCTGTCGTCTGAACTGCACGACTCTCCGGGATTGCTCCTGTCGTCTGAGCTGCACGACTCGCTGGGATTTCTTCTGTCGTCTGAGCTGCACGACTCGCTGGGAGTGCTCCTGTCGTCTGAGCTGCACGATTCTCTGGGATTGCTTCTGTCATCTGAGCTGCACGACTCGCTGGGATTGCTCCTGTCGTCTGAGCTGCATGATTCTCTGGGATTGCTCCTGTCATCTGAGCTGCACGACTCTCTGGGATTTCTCCTGTCGTCTGAGCTGCACGACTCGCTGGGATTTCTTCTGTCGTCTGAGCTGCACGACTCGCTGGGATTGCTCCTGTCGTCTGAGCTGCACGATTCTCTGGGATTGCTTCTGTCGTCTGAGCTGCACGACTCTCTGGGATTGCTCCTGCTGTCTGAGCTGCACGACTCTCTGGGATTGCTCCTGTTGCCTGAGCTGCATGACTCTCTGGGATTGCTCCTGTTGCCTGAGCTGCACGACTCTCTGCGATTGCTCCTGTCGCCTGAGCTGCACGACTCTCTGGGATTGCTCCTGTCGTCTGAGCTGCACGACTTTCTGGGATTGCTCCTGTCGCCTGAGCTGCATGATTCTCTGGGATTGCTCCTGTCATCTGAGCTGCACGACTCTCTGGGATTGCTCCTGTCGTCTGAGCTGCACGACTCTCTGGGATTGCTCCTGTCGTCTGAGCTGCACGACTCTCTGGGATTGCTCCTGTCGCCTGAGCTGCACGACTCTCTGGGATTGCTCCTGTTGCCTGAGCTGCACGACTCTCTGGGATTGCTCCTGTCGTCTGAGCTGCACGACTCTCTGGGTTTGCTCCTGTCGTCTGAGCTGCACGACTCTCTGGGATTGCTCCTGTCGTCTGAGCTGCACGACTCTCTGGGATTGCTCCTGTCGTCTGAGCTGCACGACTCTCTGGGATTGCTCCTGTTGCCTGAGCTGCATGACTCTCTGGGATTGCTCCTGTCGTCTGAGCTGCACGACTCTCAGGGATTGCTCCTGTTGCCTGAGCTGCACGACTCTCCGGGATTGCTCCTGTCGTCTGAGCTGCACGACTCTCTGGGTTTGCTCCTGTCGTCTGAGCTGCACGACTCTCTGGGATTGCTCCTGTCGTCTGAGCTGCACGACTCTCTGGGATTGCTCCTGTTGCCTGAGCTGCACGACTCTCCGGGATTGCTCCTGTCGTCTGAGCTGCACGACTCTCTGGGTTTGCTCCTGTCGTCTGAGCTGCACGACTCTCTGGGATTTTGTGAGTGATCAGTGGGGTTCTCAGGACACAGACTCCCACCGAACTGCTAGCAATTAAAAGGGCACTCAAATATAATAAAAAAATGGTAAAGGCTTAGTTACTCTTTTTCTGTAAGGATACCACCAATCTGTAGCATTGACTCACCTGATACGTAGAGATAAAGTGTGAAATTAGTGAGAATTTATTGTGTGTTACCAACAGACAATGGCAGAAAGCATATCCTAAAAGGATTTTGTGTTATGCTGCTTTTTTAATTTGCCATACTATTTTATTTTTTGCCCAATTTTGGCTTTTCTTACCTGGTCTGACACAACACCAAGGAAGAAAGTTGCCTCCCTGCGAGGAATTCCCTGGCTCTATATGTTATAGTCTAAGTCCTTCAAAAAGCCCAATTTTGAACATATGAAGCTATGCCAGGTATTTCTTGCCTAATAAAAAGTGAATTTATCGTACACCAAACCAATTTAAAACTGTGACCTGTAACGCACATCCTTAATTACAAGAACAATAACTGAATTAGTTTATTAACGCAGTGAGAAGGAGCAGTGACCTCCCTGACAAATGGCAAGGTGGAAATAATTAATCTGGTCAATTAAAAAAGAAACAGACAAATTAAGAAGCCTGAGCTGTCAGTGCGGTGCAGTAAGTTAGTGAGCAATGACCTGAGAAAAGTGTCTGTTTATTTAAATCTGCCCCTATTTAATTCTCTGCAGTTGGAGAGGTGCCTGCAATGCATTGAGGGATGGGGAGCGGTAGATAATCACTGCTGTATGGAAGGAACGAAGCAAAGCTCCTTCAACGGGAGGTGATGGACAAACAGGCTGAAGCTCTTGAATTATTTGATGAAAAATTGTATTATAATGGTGTTATATATACAGTAAGGAATAGTTAAAAACCTAAAGGAAACACTCTTTTTATAAGCCCGTTTTCTTTTATTATTTTTTTTACATATAGCACATGGACATAGTCACGGCCCTTTTCATATGTCCCCAAAAAAGAAAACATGTAAAAAATATGGTCCAATTTGCGGACCAATCTTGGCAATTCAAGTGAAAGAGTCACCCAAAAAAATGAATAGTGCACAGATTCCATCCATGTGCTGTTTTTTTTTTTATTGACTGATTGCTAGGAGAAGCTTTAAAAACTTCCAACAGTTTGTTTTTTCTCATTTTCATAGGAAGAGTACCAGATGATACACAGATGGTAAAAACAGACACATGTACCTACCAAAAGTGGATGAAAATAGGATCCAGCACGCTGATGAAAACTGGTCTGTTTTTTGCATATATGTATGAGGATGATTTTTTTTTTGACTATTCAGATGGTTTTAATCTGTCTCTAAGTGTTCAGCTTTCTAATATATTGGCACCCCTGATGAAGCTTGATGCGAAACACGACTCAGGTGCGTTTTCTTTGATAAAGTGTACTCCATGCCACTGTGCATTATTATCATTATGTGAACTTTTATGTGATATCTCTATCTCCCTTTTTATCTGTATGTACTTTAAAGGGCCTTAACTTATACAGCGCTGGCTATTTTGGCTTGTACCTTTTTAGTATCTGTCCTCAATACTGTGATTACACGCAAAATAACTCTGCATTGATTTGTAGCATTCACATAAGGGAGATTTGTTGTTATAACTTACCTACCATAAGTATTTTATATGTCTGACTTTTGTATGTCTATTTTTATGCTTTTAATTATTTTCTTATCCAATAAAGAATATATTTTTTATTGATTTTGAGCCATATACAAGCGATGGAATTGAAGTTATTCCTCAGCAACTTGCTCTCTTAAAGGGAATACGTCAGCAGGTCGGAGAGCACTATGATGTAGGGGCAGAGAGCTTGATTCCAGCGATGTGTCAGTTACTGGATTGTGGTTCTTTTTTTAATAAAATCAGTGTTTTATGATCAGGAGATTATAACTACAGGACTAGGTGTCTTGTGCCTCCTAGTCCAACCATGCCCCACCACTAATTGGCAGCTTTCTGTGTACATTACATAAAGCAGCCAATCAGTGTTATGGGCGGGGTTATACACAGCTCAGCAGTCTGAGCGCTGCTAGATCTGCAGCAGAGAAACCAGGGATTCTATCACAACTGCTGCACTCCGTAAACTAAGTGACACATTGCTGGAATCAGGGTCTCTGTCCCTACCTCATGCTGCTGTCAGATTACATAGAAAAAAACCTGCTGACAGATTTCCTTTGAGGAGAGAGGATCATGACATAGGCTAGTTGGTACCTGAATAATATTAGTTACATATTATTTAATATAGAAGGTAGTAAGACATCACTAGCCCATGCACACCACTACCTAATATGCTCCCATGCTTTCCTCAATTGAGGATACCTGTCACATATGCGAAAATAGTTTATTTGATGTTTTAATTGAAAAGTTTCTTGATGACCTTTGTTGGTTATTATTTTGCTGCAGTTGTGACTATATGATAGGAGCGTCACTGGTGCATATGATCAAAATGCTATAATTATTTCTTATTTATCACATCCATGTTCATCAGTTTGCAAGAAGGGGTTAACTTAATCTCTCAGATATATATGGGATTTCTGTATATTTATTATCCTATTACAGTGTTTCACACTAGAACTTCATGCCAAACATTTTAAAGATCAAGAAGTTAATTTGGCAGCTACTACAAACCTAGTGACAAGTATATAAATAACTGGAAAGAGTGAGTGCCACCCAGAAGCCTGCAGGAAGTTTACATTGGGCTGTGGTACTGAGGCGAGGAAGAATATTTTGGAATAGAAGGCAATGATTAAAAAATTGGGTCTTGGTACTTGAAAAATACAGCAAATATGCCAAAGTAAACCTGAGTCATGCATCTTGTATCAGACGCTGTGACCTGCTTGGAATACAAGCTCTGGTTCAGTACTTGTATGTATAGGAATTAGCAAGTTAAAGAGACCTGTTTTTACATGATGGGGTGAAATGAAGTAGCCTGTGTTACTGACTCTGCATGCGATACATGCCCGACGTTGTTACCATATGTGTGCAGCAACACGAACATTCAATAAATATCTGCCACTAGGAATAAGAATGCTAAAATTGGTCCCTATATTCCTTAATAAAAAAATGCATAAATTTAACAGAAGTGTATCAAGAATTTTGTCCACGTGTATAATACATTCTTATATTGGACAGAGCTTCCATTGATCCAAAGCTTTAAACACTATGAACACTTTTGACATGAAAAAAAATATTTTTACATGACTTGCAACCTACAGTCTTCATGCCTTCATTCACTTTCAGGCCCCTTGATATGCAGTTTGCAGCCTGATCCAAGTTTCAGATTTTTTTCTCCTGTAGGAGTGTCTCTGTCTGTAATACAGGCTGGATGCGATCTGTGTATCCAGTGTGCTGGTGTGAAAAAATACTGACCAAATACTGATAATACACCAAAGACTTGTTTGCTGATTAGCCTGCACTACCAGCTCTGCCGGGCTCTTTCCCCTTTCCCTGTACCATCACAGGCCTTTCTCCCCTGCACAAGTGCTGTCATTGCAAGGGTTCGTTTCATCAGAAGGGGCGGCATTAAAAGCTCACTGCACATGCGCTGACCCTTCTGATGAAACGAACCCTTGCAATGACAGGGAAAACAGGTCACTGAGAGAAAAGAGTGACCTGTTAAGATGACTATTCTGCTGACAGATCCTCTTTAAATAATTTTAGTTGTTGGTAGATTGGACTTTTTGTACATGGTGATAACTAATATGTTTATTTTTAATTCTTTACATTTTAAACTGGAGAAAGGGGGCAAGGTGATGCAAATTTTTATGTTTTTTTTTTATATTCTTAATGACTCTTTTTTGTTTTACTGTCTAATTTATTTTTTTACTTCCCCTAGGGGACTTGAACCTGTGACCATTTAGTGGCTTGTACTATATACTGCAAAGCTATGTAGTGAAAATCATGGCTTCCGATGAAGTCTGACCTATGGCTGGGTTACATAGCATTACCAAGACAGCGGCAACGGGGCCAATAACAGGACATCGTTGGGGGTGAAGGCGCACAACTGAGATAGTGCCACTAGCTGGCTCTGATCGCTTATGTTAGAGGCAGGTGCTGACTGTATAACACAAATGGCACCTGTCATATATGGTGCGAGCTCACTCCATACACCGGACATGTGTCATGAGTGTGTCACGTCATGATGAGACCTCTGGGGGATCTGGGATCAGAAGGTCGCAACATTTAATCGATCGCCGGTCCTCTTTATTACTTTGAATTGAACTGGATTTACTTTCATTCAGTGCTGAAAGGTTTAAGGACCCTTTCCCTTCTAGCTGTTAACTTTGTAGCTTAAGTAGTCAGCTGTAGCATCTTGTGACCACTCCCTCCACTATATAAACCCTTTCCTAGCTTCATTCTTTGCTGGTTATAGATCTTCTATACTGACCACTCCCTTCTACTATATAAACCCTTTCCTAGCTTCATTCTTTGCTGGTTATAGATCTTCTATACTGACCACTCCCTTCCACTATATAAACCCTTTCCTAGCTTCATTCTTTGCTGGTTATAGATCTTCTATACTGACCACTCCCTTCCACTATATAAACCCTCTCCTAGCTTCATTCTTTGCCGGTTATAGATCTTCTATACTGACCACTCCCTTCCACTATATAAACCCTCTCCTAGCTTCATTCTTTGCTGGTTATAGATATCCTATACTGACCACTCCCTTCCACTATATAAACCCTCTCCTAGCTTCATTGTTTGCCGGTTATAGATCTTCTATACTGACCACTCCCTTCCACTATATAAACCCTCTCCTAGCTTCATTGTTTGCCGGTTATAGATCTTCTATACTGACCACTCCCTTCCACTATATAAACCCTCTCCTAGCTTCATTCTTTGCTGGTTATAGATATCCTATACTGACCACTCCCTTCCACTATATAAACCCTCTCCTAGCTTCATTCTTTGCCAGTTATAGATCTTCTATACTGACCACTCCCTTCCACTATATAAACCCTTTCCTAGCTTCATTCTTTGCTGGTTATAGATCTTCTATACTGACCACTCCCTTCCACTGTATAAACCCTCTCCTAGCTTCATTCTTTGCCAGTTATAGATCTTCTATACTGACCACTCCCTCCACTATATAAACCCTTTCCTAGCTTCATTCTTTGCCGGTTATAGATCTTCTATACTGACCACTCCCTTCCACTATATAAACCCTCTCCTAGCTACATTCTTTGCCAGTTATAGATCTTCTATACTGACCACTCCCTTCCACTATATAAATCCTCTCCTAGCTTCATTGTTTGCCGGTTATAGATCTTCTATACTGACCACTCCCTTCCATTATATAAACCCTCTCCTAGCTTCATTGTTTGCCGGTTATAGATCTTCTATACTGACCACTCCCTTCCATTATATAAACCCTCTCCTAGCTTCATTCTTTGCCGGTTATAGATATCCTATACTGACCTCTCCCTTCCACTATATAAACCCTCTCCTAGCTTCATTGTTTGCCGGTTATAGATCTTCTATACTGACCACTCCCTTCCACTATATAAACCCTCTCCTAGCTTCATTCTTTGCTGGTTATAGATATCCTATACTGACCACTCCCTTCCACTATATAAACCCTCTCCTAGCTTCATTCTTTGCCAGTTATAGATCTTCTATACTGACCACTCCCTTCCACTATATAAACCCTTTCCTAGCTTCATTCTTTGCTGGTTATAGATCTTCTATACTGACCACTCCCTTCCACTGTATAAACCCTCTCCTAGCTTCATTCTTTGCCAGTTATAGATCTTCTATACTGACCACTCCCTCCACTATATAAACCCTTTCCTAGCTTCATTCTTTGCCGGTTATAGATCTTCTATACTGACCACTCCCTTCCACTATATAAACCCTCTCCTAGCTTCATTCTTTGCCAGTTATAGATCTTCTATACTGACCACTCCCTTCCACTATATAAATCCTCTCCTAGCTTCATTGTTTGCCGGTTATAGATCTTCTATACTGACCACTCCCTTCCATTATATAAACCCTCTCCTAGCTTCATTCTTTGCCGGTTATAGATCTTCTATACTGACCACTCCCTTCCACTATATAAACCCTCTCCTAGCTTCATTGTTTGCCGGTTATAGATCTTCTATACTGACCACTCCCTTCCATTATATAAACCCTCTCCTAGCTTCATTCTTTGCCAGTTATAGATCTTCTATACTGACCACTCCCTTCCACTATATAAACCCTCTCCTAGCTTCATTCTTTGCTGGTTATAGATCTTCTATACTGACCACTCCCTTCCATTATATAAACCCTCTCATAGCTTCATTCTTTGCTGGTTATAGATCTTCTATACTGACCACTCCGTTCCACTATATAAACCCTCTCCTAGCTTCATTCTTTGCCGGTTATAGATATCCTATACTGACCACTCCCTTCCACTATATAAACCCTCTCATAGCTTCATTCTTTGCTGGTTATAGATCTTCTATACTGACCACTCCCTTCCACTATATAAACCCTCTCCTAGCTTCATTCTTTGCCGGTTATAGATATCCTATACTGACCACTCCCTTCCACTATATAAACCCTCTCCTAGCTTCATTCTTTGCTGGTTATAGATCTTCTATACTGACCACTCCCTTCCACTGTATAAACCCTCTCCTAGCTTCATTCTTTGCCAGTTATAGATCTTCTATACTGACCACTCCCTCCACTATATAAACCCTTTCCTAGCTTCATTCTTTGCCGGTTATAGATCTTCTATACTGACCACTCCCTTCCACTATATAAACCCTCTCCTAGCTACATTCTTTGCCAGTTATAGATCTTCTATACTGACCACTCCCTTCCACTATATAAATCCTCTCCTAGCTTCATTGTTTGCCGGTTATAGATCTTCTATACTGACCACTCCCTTCCATTATATAAACCCTCTCCTAGCTTCATTGTTTGCCGGTTATAGATCTTCTATACTGACCACTCCCTTCCATTATATAAACCCTCTCCTAGCTTCATTCTTTGCCGGTTATAGATATCCTATACTGACCTCTCCCTTCCACTATATAAACCCTCTCCTAGCTTCATTGTTTGCCGGTTATAGATCTTCTATACTGACCACTCCCTTCCACTATATAAACCCTCTCCTAGCTTCATTCTTTGCTGGTTATAGATATCCTATACTGACCACTCCCTTCCACTATATAAACCCTCTCCTAGCTTCATTCTTTGCCAGTTATAGATCTTCTATACTGACCACTCCCTTCCACTATATAAACCCTTTCCTAGCTTCATTCTTTGCTGGTTATAGATCTTCTATACTGACCACTCCCTTCCACTGTATAAACCCTCTCCTAGCTTCATTCTTTGCCAGTTATAGATCTTCTATACTGACCACTCCCTCCACTATATAAACCCTTTCCTAGCTTCATTCTTTGCCGGTTATAGATCTTCTATACTGACCACTCCCTTCCACTATATAAACCCTCTCCTAGCTTCATTCTTTGCCAGTTATAGATCTTCTATACTGACCACTCCCTTCCACTATATAAATCCTCTCCTAGCTTCATTGTTTGCCGGTTATAGATCTTCTATACTGACCACTCCCTTCCATTATATAAACCCTCTCCTAGCTTCATTCTTTGCCGGTTATAGATCTTCTATACTGACCACTCCCTTCCACTATATAAACCCTCTCCTAGCTTCATTGTTTGCCGGTTATAGATCTTCTATACTGACCACTCCCTTCCATTATATAAACCCTCTCCTAGCTTCATTCTTTGCCAGTTATAGATCTTCTATACTGACCACTCCCTTCCACTATATAAACCCTCTCCTAGCTTCATTCTTTGCTGGTTATAGATCTTCTATACTGACCACTCCCTTCCATTATATAAACCCTCTCATAGCTTCATTCTTTGCTGGTTATAGATCTTCTATACTGACCACTCCCTTCCACTATATAAACCCTCTCCTAGCTTCATTCTTTGCCGGTTATAGATATCCTATACTGACCACTCCCTTCCACTATATAAACCCTCTCCTAGCTTCATTCTTTGCTGGTTATAGATCTTCTATACTGACCACTCCCTTCCACTATATAAACCCTCTCCTAGCTTCATTCTTTGCCGGTTATAGATATCCTATACTGACCTCTCCCTTCCACTATATAAACCCTCTCCTAGCTTCATTGTTTGCCGGTTATAGATCTTCTATACTGACCACTCCCTTCCACTATATAAACCCTCTCCTAGCTTCATTCTTTGCCGGTTATAGATCTTCTATACTGACCACTCCCTTCCACTATATAAACCCTCTCCTAGCTTCATTCTTTGCCAGTTATAGATATCCTATACTGACCACTCCCTTCCACTATATAAACCCTCTCCTAGCTTCATTCTTTGCTGGTTATAGATCTGCTACACTGACCACTCCCTTCCATTATATAAACCCTCTCCTAGCTTCATTCTTTGCCGGTTATAGATCTTCTATACTGACCACTCCCTTCCACTATATAAACCCTCTCCTAGCTTCATTCTTTGCTGGTTATAGATCTTCTATACTGACCACTCCCTTCCATTATATAAACCCTCTCCTAGCTTCATTCTTTGCCAGTTATAGATCTTCTATACTGACCACTCCCTTCCACTATATAAACCCTCTCCTAGCTTCATTCTTTGCCAGTTATAGATCTTCTATACTGACCACTCCCTTCCACTATATAAACCCTCTCCTAGCTTCATTCTTTGCTGGTTATAGATCTTCTATACTGACCACTCCCTTCCATTATATAAACCCTCTCATAGCTTCATTCTTTGCTGATTATAGATCTTCTATACTGACCACTCCCTTCCACTATATAAACCCTCTCCTAGCTTCATTCTTTGCCAGTTATAGATATCCTATACTGACCACTCCCTTCCACTATATAAACCCTCTCCTAGCTTCATTCTTTGCTGGTTATAGATCTTCTATACTGACCACTCCCTTCCACTATATAAACCCTCTCCTAGCTTCATTCTTTGCCGGTTATAGATATCCTATACTGACCACTCCCTTCCAGTATATAAACCCTCTCCTAGCTTCATTGTTTGCCGGTTATAGATCTTCTATACTGACCACTCCCTTCTATTATATAAACCCTCTCCTAGCTTCATTCTTTGCCGGTTATAGATCTTCTATACTGACCACTCCCTTCCACTATATAAACCCTCTCCTAGCTTCATTCTTTGCCGGTTATAGATCTTCTATACTGACCACTCCCTTCCATTATATAAACCCTCTCCTAGCCTCATTCTTTGCTTGTTATAGATCTTCTATACTGACCACTCCCTTCCACTATATAAACCCTCTCCTAGCTTCATTCTTTGCCGGTTATAGATCTTCTATACTGACCACTCCCTTCCACTATATAAACCCTCTCCTAGCTTCATTCTTTGCCGGTTATAGATCTTCTATACTGACCACTCCCTTCCATTATATAAACCCTCTCCTAGCCTCATTCTTTGCTTGTTATAGATCTTCTATACTGACCACTCCCTTCCACTATATAAACCCTCTCCTAGCTTCATTCTTTGCTGGTTATAGATCTTCTATACGAGCCTGTCTCTCAATAAGTTGAGGTGTTCTTTCCTGTTGCAGCAGCAAAATTTCCTTTTGGAGAAACTGAGGAGTGTTATTTGTTGTGTCTTTTCCCATTTGTTTGTTCTACCTTACTTGTGTTGTTTTATTGTAGTAGTGGGACTAGTGTCTCGCTGGTCTTTGCACTAGACAGGGTAAGTTCAGGGCCAGCGAGGTCTTAGGCATGGGGCGAAGGACTTGTATAGGGACCATAGAGAGTGCTGGGATCTAACTCAGGTTTATGTTAGGAGTAGTGTTGAGCGATACTTTCCGATATCGGGAAATATCGGATCGGATTGGATCGGACCGATACCGAAAAAGTATCGGATATCGCCGATTCCGATACCGGAAACCAATGCAAGTCAATGGGACATAAATATCGGAATTAAAATAAACCCTTTCTTTCCTTGTAGGTTATTTCTACATGAAGGAAAACAACTAAGAATAATGTAGAATGTATTGGGGGAGGTGGGGGAGACAATAAAGGCATAGAGGTTTAGCCCAGTCAAATGGAATAGCAGGAATTACTATTTTTTTATTATGTTCTGAGTTACGGAAATGTTAACTATGTTAAGTATTTTTATATTTTGTCAGATATTTATGTTTCACTACTTCCATGCTCTTCACCTTCTTTTTTACTTCTCCCACACTTTCTCCTTCATCATCCTCAGCATCTTTTTCATCCACTTCTTCTTCACCTTCTTCTTCTTCACCTTCTTTGTATTATTCTTTTTTTTACATTCTTCATATTCTACTTCTTCATCTTCTTCATATTCTTCTTCTTCATCATATTCTTATTTGTGACAGGCATTCCTGTAGTTGTTATCTATAAAAGGTTGGACATTACACCTTTCGTTCTGCCCGTCACAAAAGATTTACAACAGGATTTGTCCGCGTTCAGTTTGGCCTGCAGCAGCAGGTCTTTTCCAGGGGCACCACGAGGAGGAACGGACTCACCCCCATACACTGCTTAGTCATCTTCTGCTTATAATTTAGATATTATCTTTTGCTCTGATTTTTAGTCTTATGCTTAATGTTCTTCCGCTTTTTGTTCTGCAGCTTCTTGTATTTCTGCTTCTTGGTTTTCTGTCTCTTGTTCTTCTGTATCTTGGTGCTTGTCTTCTCTTCTTTGTCTTCTTGGTCAACTTCTTCAGGGTCATCTTCTTGGTCTTCTTCGGGGTGGTCTTCAGGGTCGTCGTCTTCGGGGGTCCTCGTCTTCGGGGTCCTCGTCTTCTTCGGGTTGGTCTTCTGGGTCCTCGTCTTCGGGGTCCTCGTCTTCTTCGGGGTGGTCTTCAGGGTCCTCGTCTTCTTCGGGGTGGTCTTCAGGGTCCTCGTCTTCTTCGGGGTGGTCTTCAGGGTCATTGTCTTCGGGGTCCTCGTCTTCTTAGGGTTGGTCTTCAGGGTCCTCGTCTTCAGGGTCCTCGTCAGGGAGATCCAGAGTGATTACCAAGAACCATTTCAAAAAGCTTGAACTTGGAAATGTAGCAGAAGGTACAAGAAAGCTGAGGAACTACCGAGGACCAGCTGACGGTACTGGAACCCGGATGGGTAGCAGAAGGTACAAGAGCCAATGGAACTACCGAGGACCAGCTGATGTTACTGGAACTCGGTTACTAAGCAGGAGGTACCTGTGCCAGAAAGCACTACCAAGGACCAGCAGACGTTGGTGGAACTTGGATACCGAGAAGGAGGCACCTAATCCAAAGGCACTGCCGAGAACCAGCTGACGGTACTGGAACCCGGATGGGTAGCAGAAGGTACCCATGTAAAAAAAAGTTCAAGGCCGCGAGCCGGCCGCAGTTACCAAAACCCACAGTCCTACAGGGGGTACTTGTCCTATTGGCACTATGGAACCAGCCTTCATTGCCAGATCCCGCAGCCCACATAGGAGTCACCTAAACTGCAGGCACCATAGAGTCGGCTAACCCGACCGCAACACGACAGGACAACGCATTGGAGGCAAAGTGACGTTGACACTACCCGGAAACAGCTGGCGTGCTGGAACCAGGCTGGGCAGGAGGGAGTACCCGTGCCAAAGACACTGCCGAGAACCAGCTGACGGTACTGGAACCCGGATGGGTAGCAGAAGATACAAGAGCAAATGGAACTACCGAGGACCAGCTGACGGTACTGGAACCCGGATGGGTAGCAGAAGGTACAAGAGCCAATGGAACTACCGAGGACCAGCTGATGTTACTGGAACTCGGTTACTAAGCAGGAGGTACCTGTGCCAGAAAGCACTACCAAGGACCAGCAGACGTTGGTGGAACTTGGATACCGAGAAGGAGGCACCTAATCCAAAGGCACTGCCGAGAACCAGCTGACGGTACTGGAACCCGGATGGGTAGCAGAAGGTACCCATGTAAAAAAAAGTTCAAGGCCGCGAGCCGGCCGCAGTTACCAAAACCCACAGTCCTACAGGGGGTGCTTGTCCTATTGGCACTATGGAACCAGCCTTCATTGCCAGATCCCGCAGCCCACATAGGAGTCACCTAAACTGCAGGCACCATAGAGTCGGCTAACCCGACCGCAACACGACAGGACAACGCATTGGAGGCAAAGTGACGTTGACACTACCCGGAAACAGCTGGCGTGCTGGAACCAGGCTGGGCAGGAGGGAGTACCCGTGCCAAAGACACTGCCGAGAACCAGCTGACGGTACTGGAACCCGGATGGGTAGCAGAAGATACAAGAGCAAATGGAACTACCGAGGACCAGCTGACGGTACTGGAACCCGGATGGGTAGCAGAAGGTACAAGAGCCAATGGAACTGCCGAGAACCAGCTGGCGGTGCTGGAGCCCAGGGTAAATACTAAAAACAGAGGAGCCAGAGGTGTATTTGGAGGAGGTTTTAAATCCGTAGTACAGTGGATGTGGACAAAGCAGGAGAATTTGCCGGACACACAGCTGGGGATCAGCTGACGTTACTGAACCCCAATAACACTGGAGCAAGCGTTGACTGTGCAGACGGCACTTCTGAGCAGCAACTAGCGGTATTGGAGCCCAGGGTAAATACTAAAAACGGAGGAGCCAGAGGTGTATTTGGAGGAGGTTTTAAATCAGTAGTACAGTGGATGTGGACAGAGCAGGAGAAATTGCCGTCCGCACAGCAGGGGAACAGCTGACGTTACTGAACCCCAATAACACGGCAGCAAGTGTTGACTGTGCAGACGGCACTTCCGAGCGCCAACTGGCGGTGCTGGAGCCCAGGGATAAGAATGAAAACAGAGGAGCCAGAGGTGTAATTGGAGCAACTTTAAAATGTGTAGTACAGTGGATGTGGACAAAGCAGGAGAAATTGCCGTCCGTACAGCAGGGGAACAGCTGACGTTACCGAACCCCAATAACACGGCAGCAAGTGTTGACTGTGCAGACGGCACTTCTGAGCAGCAACTAGCGGTATTGGAGCCCAGGGTAAATACTAAAAACGGAGGAGCCAGAGGTGTAATTGGAGCAAGTTTTAAATAAGTAGCACAGTGAATATGGACAGAGCAGGAGAAATTGCCGTGAACACAGCAGGGGAACAGCTGACGTTACCGAACCCCAATAACACCGCAGCAAGTGTTGACTGTGCAGACGGCACTTCCGAGCGCCAACTGGCGGTGCTGGAGCCCAGGGATAAGAATGAAAACAGAGGAGCCAGAGGTGTAATTGGAGCAACTTTAAAATGTGTAGTACAGTGGATGTGGACAAAGCAGGAGAAATTGCCGTCCGTACAGCAGGGGAACAGCTGACGTTACCGAACCCCAATAACACGGCAGCAAGTGTTGACTGTGCAGACGGCACTTCCGAGCGCCAACTGGCGGTGCTGGAGCCCAGGGATAAGAATAAAAATAGAGAGGAGCCAGAGGTGTAATTGGAGCAAGTTTTAAATAAGTAGCACAGTGAATATGGACAGAGCAGGAGAAATTGCCGTGAACACAGCAGGGGAACAGCTGACGTTACCGAACCCCAATAACACCGCAGCAAGTGTTGACTGTGCAGACGGCACTTCCGAGCGCCAACTGGCGGTGCTGGAGCCCAGGGATAAGAATGAAAACAGAGGAGCCAGAGGTGTAATTGGAGCAACTTTAAAATCTGTAGTAGTGAGAATGTGGACAGAGCAGGAGAAATTGCCGTCCGCACAGCAGGGGAACAGCTGACGTTACTGAACCCCAATAACACGGCAGCAAGTGTTGACTATGCAGGCGGCACTTCCGAGCGCCAACTGGCGGTGTTGGAGCTCAGGGATAATACTGAAAACAGAGGAGCCAGAGGTGTAATTGGAGCAACTTTAAAATCTGTAGTAGTGAGAATGTGGACAGAGCAGGAGAAATTGCCGTCCGCACAGCAGGGGAACAGCTGACGTTACTGAACCCCAATAACATGGTAGCAAGTGTTGACTGTGCAGACGGCACTTCCGAGCGCCAACTGGCGGTGTTGGAGCTCAGGGATAATACTGAAAACAGAGGAGCCAGAGGTGTAATTGGAGCAACTTTAAAATCTGTAGTAGTGAGAATGTGGACAGAGCAGGAGAAATTGCCGTCCGCACAGCAGGGGAACAGCTGACGTTACTGAACCCCAATAACACGGCAGCAAGTGTTGACTATGCAGACGGCACTTCCGAGCGCCAACTGGCGGTGTTGGAGCTCAGGGATAATACTGAAAACAGAGGAGCCAGAGGTGTAATTGGAGCAACTTTAAAATCTGTAGTAGTGAGAATGTGGACAGAGCAGGAGAAATTGCCGTCCGCACAGCAGGGGAACAGCTGACGTTACTGAACCCCAATAACATGGTAGCAAGTGTTGACTGTGCAGACGGCACTTCCGAGCGCCAACTGGCGGTGTTGGAGCTCAGGGATTACAGTTCAGGTGGTAGAAACATGAACAGAACAGGAGACCTGGATACTGTTGCCAACCAATTATTTATTCTGGAAGAGGACTGGCAAATTCATGAGAGATCCAGGCCTTGTTCATTTTGAGAAAAGTAAGCCGGTCAACGTTATCGGAGGATAGTCGCATGCGACGGTCTGTTAGTACACCACCTGCGGCACTAAAGACGCGTTCCGATAATACACTAGCAGCAGGGCAAGCTAGCACCTCCAGTGCATACTGACTAAGCTCTGGCCATGTATCCAGCTTACAGACCCAAAACTTGAAGGGAGAAGAGCCGTCTGGGAGTACACTAAGAGGGCAAGACATGTAGTCTGTCACCATCTGACGGAAACGTTGCCTCCTGCTGACTGGAGCCGTCTGTGATGGTGTAGACATTTGTGGCGGCGGGGACACAAAACTTTGCCACATTTCGGCCATACTGGTCTTGCCTTGTGCTGAGGCGCTGCTTCTGCTCCCTCTTTGTGCAGAGCTTCCTCCACTGCCTCGACGCACTGAGCTGCTTTGTAAAGCACTAGCAGCACTGCTCTCGGTTGGAATGGAGAACATGATGGAATGCACCAGTGCGTCTTGGTACTCCCGCATTTTACGCTCCCGGTTCAACGGTGTTATGAGGCTTTGTAAGTTGTCCCGGTAGCGAGGATCTAGGAGGGTGGACACCCAATAATCAGCCGTGTTGAGAATGTGGGCGATGCGGCGGTCGTTTCTCAGGCACTGCAGCATGAAATCAACCATGTGCTGCAGACTGCCAACTGGCCAAGAAACGCTGTCCCCTGCTTGAGGCGTGATCTCTGCCTGCTCTGCATCACCCCACCCTCGCTCTAGATACTGACTACTAGAGCATTGTGTACCTCCCTCCTCTGGACAGATGTCTTCCTCATCCATTGACTCCTCCTCATCCTCCTCACAAAGTGTCCCCTGCCTAGGCCTTTGTGAGGAACCACGTTGCGCAGACTGTAGAGAAGCAGATGGCATTTGTGACTCCTCATCCTCCACCTCTTCCAAAACCTCGTCCCTTAGTGCTTGCAGTGTTTTTTCAAGCAGGCAGATAAGGGGGATAGTCATGCTGACTAGTGCATCATCTGCACTCGCCATCCGCGTGGAATAATCGAAGGCACGCAAAACGTGGCAAATGTCCTTCATAGAGGCCCACTCAGTGGTGGTGAAGTGTGAACGGCGCGCACTGCGACTTGTTTGCGCCTGCTGCAGCTGGTACTCCATTACTGCTGCCTGCTGCTCACACAACCTCTCCAACATATGTAACGTTGAATTCCACCTGGTGGGTAGGTCACATATGATGCGATGTTCCGGAAGACATAATCGGCGCTGCAGAGCTGCAATGCGTGATCTTGCATTGCTGGAACGCCGCAAGTGAGCGCACTCTATGCGGACCTTGTGAAGCAGTGCATCAAGATCCGGATAGTCCCTCAAAAAACTCTGCACGACCAAGTTGAGCACATGTGCCAGACATGGGATGTGAGTGAGGTTGCCTAGGCCCAGAGCTGCCACCAGATTTCGGCCATTGTCACACACTACCATGCCTGGCTGGAGATTCGCTGGCACAAACCACACGTCACTCTGCTGCTTGATGGCATTCCAGAGCTCCTGCGCTGTGTGGCTTCGATTCCCCAAAGAAATTAATTTTAATACGGCCTGTTGACGTTTGGCCACGGCTGTGCTCATATCGGTCATCATAACAGGTAACCGTTCACGGGTCGATGTGGAGGTAGACCGTGACGGCTCCTGCAGCGCTGATTCAGAGGAACTGGAGTATGAGGAGGAGTCAATGTGTACAGACTGGATTCCTGCAATCCTTGGAGTTGGCAGAACACGTACAGCGCCACTCTCAAGATCTGTACCCGGCTCCACAACATTTACCCAATGGGCAGTGAGGGAAAGGTATCGTCCCTGTCCATGCTTACTGGTCCACGCATCAGTGGTCAGGTGGACCTTGCTACTGACGGCGTTTTGTAGCGCATGTTTAATTTTTCCCTCCACATGATGTTGCAGGGCAGGGACGGCTTGCCTGCTGAAATAAAAGCGGCTGGGCACGTTGTATTGTGGGACTGCCAATGCCATAAAGTTACGGAATGTGTCAGTCTCCACCAGCCTGAATGATAGCATTTCAAGGGCCAGTAGTTTAGATTCAGAGCCTGTGCTCGGGGGTGGTTTGCCGAGTATGGGCGCCTTTTCTCCCATGCCTGTGCTAACGATGGCTGTAGACTGGCCTGGGAGTGTGAGGATGACTGGGAAAGTGGTGCTGTGGGTGGAATTACACTGTGTCTCTGTACAACAGTGCCAGAGATTCTTCCATGGCGATCCTGTGAGGAAGCCGAACCAGCTGTGTGTGAGCTGGAGGAAGAGGCTACAACACGAGCTGAAGAGGTGGTAGGTGGCGCTGTAGGTTGGCCTAGGTCTTCAGTGTGTTTGTGTAACTCCACCACGTGCTTGGTCCGCACATGTTTCCACATATTTGTGGTATTGAGGTTGCTGACACTTTTCCCTCTTTTCACCTTCTGATTACACAGCTTGCATTTGACAAAGCAAATGTCATCTGCAACTGTGTCAAAAAAGGACCAGGCACTGCAAGTCTTGGGAGCGCCCGCTTTGGATTTTGGAAGAGCCATGCTCCTAATGGGTGCCGAAGTGGAGGCTACAGGCAACCAAGTCTGCCCCCTCCCTCTCCCTCCTTTTTGGGCCGTTCGGGGAATCTCTTCCTCAGAGCTGCTCCCACCACCTTCCTGTCCCTCACGCCATGATGGGTCAAGGACCTCATCATCTACACCACCCTCTTCAAACAACTGCTTCTCCTGGGTAGTCTCGACAGCACAGTACGTACCAGAAAGTGGCACCTGAGTCTCATCATCAGATGCGTACTGAGGTGTGCTGCTGACCATAGGCACTGGCCCACCCGCCTCTTCAGATTCAGAGAGACAAAACGGTTGCGCATCATTGCATACTACCTCTTCTTCAAATTCTCGAATTCTGCTTGGCTGGCCCCCTCTTTCCAAGCCAAGAGATTCAGAGAACAGAAGTAGAGATGGCTCCTGTCCAGGGCTCTCTGACTGCCTGTTCAATTTGGCAGGTGGTGAAGAGACAGATGGGTGCTCTTCAGTGCTCAGGACCTGAGAGGATCTGGAACTAATTGAAGTCGATGCGTTAGCTGCCATCCATCCGACAACGGCTTCAATTTGGTCCTCGCGCAGCAGTGGGGTACGGCTAGCTCCTACAAAGCTGCGCATAAAGGACTGTTCCCTGGTAAAACTGGGGGATGCTGAGTCACTGGTGCCCGCAGCAGGCACAGAATCCCCACGTCCTCTCCCTGCAGGCACAGAATCCTCACGTCCTCTCCCTGCAGAAACTCCACGCCCACGCCCACGCCCACATGCCTTACTCCCTGCCTTCTTCATCTTGGTAGACTGATAAAGATAGGCAGAAAAGTACTAAGGGCTTAGTGTGCTTATTCCTGAACAGCTGCTAACAGGTATAAGAAACACTAATTTTATAAAGTGTGGACTAGACTTTAATATGAGCTAATGTGGCCTACACAACTGTAAAGTGGAGTGTTTGGTGAACTTTATTTTGGTTTTTTTTTGTCACAAAAAGACACTGGATGTGCCTAAAGATGTAATAACGATAGTATCACAAACTTTTTGTAGCTATTACAATGTAGGAAGGTAACCTACAATGCAATAGATGAGGCTGCAAAAAATAGGCTAATACTAATCTGGCTGGGGCTGCAGGGCCCAATGCTGCAGAAAGGCTCCTCTATCTACTCCTATATAGTGTGTTTGGAATCAATTTAGCTGAATACGGATGGAACCACCACACTAATAGGAGATATCAGGAAAAATTATGAATTGGCAATAAAGGACAATGTATGAGGCAGTGACACACACTGAGTGCACTACAACCAGATGGGGTTGAAGCACACACTACAGGGTGAGCTGCACTCACACACCAGACCTTGCAGACAGCAGTGAACAGTACAGATGCAGAGCACTGTGCACTAGCGCTGCAAGACCAAAAAAATTTCTCTATCTACTCCTATATAGTGTGTTTGGAACCAATTTAGCTGAATACGGATGGAACCACCACACTAATAGGAGATATCAGGAAAAATTATGAATTGGCAAAAAAGGACAATGTATGAGGCAGTGACACACACTGAGTGCACTACAACCAGACTTGGCTGAAGCACACACTACAGGGTGAGCTGCACTCACACACACAGACCTTGCAGACAGCGGTGAACAGCACAGGGAACTGTGCACTAGCACTGCAAGGCACAGTGATTTAGAAAGTAGCTTGGGTAAAGCAGTATAGAGCAAATAGGTAGCTAAAACTGTCCCTCAGAACAACAGCGTCCTATCCCTAACTGAATTCACAGCAGAGTGAGCTCAAAATGGCGGCGGTGGCTTTTATAGTGCATCATGACATCATTTCAGCAGCCAATCACAGCCATGCCATTAGTTAAGATGCCTACATGCCTAACAGGATGTGCCCACACTTCTTAGGATCCTCATTGGCTGAATAAAATGAAAATGTCTCATTGCATTATGGGAACTTCCGATTCCGGTATACGATATTGCAAAAGTATCGGAATTAAGTATCGGAATTCCGATACCGCGAATATCGGCCGATACCCGATATTTCAGTATCGGAATGCTCAACACTAGTTAGGAGGTGACCCCTCTTCCTTCTCCCTATCGTCAGGGCCTTCCTCATACATCTTCCCTGGTGTACCCCTTATGTTCGCATTGCACGCTGAGCGTCCTCTTACCACCAGCGTGACAACATGTGAATGAGTTAAATTCGCAAATTTCTTATAATTCTCCTGTAGGGGCCCTGACGAATTGATTTAGCATTTTATAGGGAACTTAGTGATCAAGTTATAGACCACTGGCTGGAGTTAACAAGATGCCACACTCGGGGTCCTGTGAAAACCAAATGCTCTAAAACAGATGTGGCATTTTATTGGCATTTAAACGAGTCCATCACTTGTAAGAGGCAAGTTGTTAACTTCTAACCAATATAGCAGCACTAAAGCAGAATGGCTGAGCATTTCCCACATGCGGCGTCTCATGATTGTTCCCTATAATGACTTTGTTGAAGACAAAAGGTGGAACTCAGAAAAGATATAAAATGTGTATTATAGATAGCGAAGTCATTTCTCTGAGACGGCGGGTGTATATCAGCTTTAACAGTCCTTCTTAGGAATCATTAATATTGGTGTTTATTGATTTTCGCATGCACGTTTCTGGGAAATTGGTTAATTTGGAGATTTACACAGTAATCAGTTTGTGAAAACTAGACACCTTTTAATAAATTTGAGAAATCCTTTATGAATATTTCCTCTTAAATGCCAATTGTGAAAGTTTTCACCTTCTCTATTCATGATTTATCAAACCTTTGACTTTTACTATACTGCATTGCGGGCGTACAGATGGTAGACAACAGCGAAGTTCATTGCATTCGCCATATTTGCTTTCTTAGTTTAGTACAATTTTATTTTTAGTTTGCAGAAAGAAACCAAAAAATAACACTAACTACAATACTTTTAGCACCTAGTATAAAATCTCTGTCAGGGTAACGACTAATTAGATTTCAGCTTTCTGGGGCAGAAATGCCACTTTTAATTTTTACTGTCATTATATGCAAATAGTCATATTTCTGTAGTTAATAGGAGATTTGCAGAGATATCAACCCAGGAGAGCTCTTCATTGGGTGATAAGGAGCAGCAGGTCACAGCTAGACTGGGAGTGACTGTTTTGAAGGGTCAGACTTATAAAAGACTCCTAACCTAATGGAGACCCCAGACTAGACTATATACTTCCCCTCTACACTCCATTTATCACACCCAAAGGCAGGGACAGACAAATCATTGGTGCAACCGGGTAAGTCATAAGGGGCCCAAGAGGTAAGGGGGCCAATTCCACTTCTAAGGCAGGTGAAATTATGCTTTATGATGAGCTATTGGACAGAAAATCCATATGCTCTTCTTGCACAGGAGCCTCTTCTGTGTCCACCACTGCCCACAGATGTGCATCACTTCACAGATAAAATGTTTGCACAGGACAGCACATTTAACCCTCTTCTGGTTCTGTGGTCATACTGCTCTCCATGTGTAGTATGGGGTCTGTTACTCTCTACCTGTCCTCCATGTGTAATGTGGGGTCTGTCACTCTCTACCTGCCCTCCATGTGTAGTGTTGGGGTCTGTCACTTACTACCTGTCCTCCATGTGTAGTATGGGGTCTGTTACTCTCTACCTGTCCTCCATGTGTAGTGTGGGGTCTGTTACTCTCTACCTGTCCTCCATGTGTAATGTGGGGTCTGTCACTCTCTACCTGCCCTCCATGTGTAGTGTTGGGGTCTGTCACTTACTACCTGTCCTCCATGTGTAGTATGGGGTCTGTTACTCTCTACCTGTCCTCCATGTGTAGTGTGGGGTCTGTCACTCTCTACCTGTCCTCCATGTGTAATGTGGGGTCTGTCACTCTCTACCTGTCCTCCATGTGTAATGTGGGGTCTGTCACTCTCTACCTGCCCTCCATGTGTAGTGTTGGGGTCTGTCACTTACTACCTGTCCTCCATGTGTAGTATGGGGTCTGTTACTCTCTACCTGTCCTCCATGTGTAGTGTGGGGTCTGTCACTCTCTACCTGTCCTCCATGTGTAATGTGGGGTCTGTCACTCTCTACCTGTCCTCCATGTGTAATGTGGGGTCTGTCACTCTCTACCTGCCCTCCATGTGTAATGTGGGGTCTGTCACTCTCTACCTGCCCTCCATGTGTAGTGCGGGGTCTGTTACTCTCTACCTGCCCTCCATGTGTAGTGCGGGGTCTGTTACTCTCTACCTGCCCTATATTTGTAATGGGGGTCTGTCACTCCCTACTTGTGGTGTTTGCTACTCCAGAAGCATGCCGTTGGGTTTTACAACCCTAATTCTAAATTATTCTAACAGAGACACTTCCCACTGCTACAATCTTGTCATAGTGACTGCCTGCAGTGCCTCTAGGGAGACTATGCTGCATACATACTTAGGCTAAGAGCCCATGATGCAGAATTGCTGCATATTTTTTCCGCTTCTCCCTGGCAGGAAAAACGTATGCGGATTTTACAGCGTTTTTCCTGCCAGGTAGAAGCGTTTGTCAAGCGTTCTTCACTTGCATTTCTGCATGCGGATTATCAAGCGCTTTTCCAAGCGATTTTAGCATCACTTGGAAAGTGCTTGACAACTTGGTCACACTATATAAATCCATGCAACCGGCATGGATTTATATAGTATGACCAAGTAATAGTTACAAAAAAAAGAATAAGAATGGTAAAAAATAAAAAATAAAGATTATACTTACCTTCCGATGGCCCCCGGTGTTTTCTCCGCTACGTCCGGTCTGTTGTATGGGACGCGGTGGTGTGAAAGGACCTGCCAACGGCAGCGGTCGCGTGACCTGTCACATGACTAAATGATGTCATGGCAGGTCCTTTCACACCACCACGACCCATACAACAGACCGGACGCATCGCTGAGGAGAATGGGGGACATTGGAAGGTAAGTATAATCTTTATTTTTTATTTTAAATTCTTTTTTTCACAGTTTCTATGGTACCTGGGTCTGGAGGAGAGTCTCCTCTTCTCCAGACCCGGGTACCATCCGCACATTGAATCGCATAATATCCGCTTGTGCACATGTAGTGATGCGGATATTATACGATTCAATGCAAGTCAATGGCGGCAATTACGCTGCGTGTCCGCAAAATTAATGGACATGCTGTGTATTTTTCCACAATGATAATCCGCAGCGGAAATTTCCGCAGCATGTGCACAGCACATGCGGATTATCATTGGGGACCATGGGGCACGTATTACCAAACATTTTTTAAGCATTTTCGCTGCGAAAATTCTGCGGCAAAAACGCTTGAAAGACGTATAGTGGGCACGCAGCCTTAGGCTATGTTCACACATTGCATTTTTTATGCAAATTTTCTGCTGCTTTTTACACTACCAGCAAAGTCTATGAGATTCTAGAAATCTCATGCACACACCTTGGTTTTTGTTTGATTAGTATTTTGTGCTTTGCATGTTTTTTTGCAGAATAGAGCATGTCCCTTCTTTCAGCTTTTTTTCAGCATTTTTCACCCATTGGAAGTAATGGGTGGTGAAAAAACGCCTAGTCTGAACATAGCTATCAGGTTTTGCTGTGTTTTTAGAGAAAAAAAGCAAGTAGCGCTGTATGTGAAACTCATTTATTTTTGTGATTTTACCATCTTGTCTTGGTCACATGAGATGGCTGTTTTGATAGTACAGTTTAATTAAATTAGTGATGCGTACACATTAAACATTGGCTGAGCTAGGTGTGAGATTGAACAATACCTGTGGCCCAGGGAGGTGTGAAATTGAAAAATGACTGAGCAGCTCACTGGCAGACCATAGTATGAAAATAAATAGTGTCCTACAAACACTAAGACAATGCATTGCCAGAGTCTTAAAAAAACTGTTCCTGAACAATTCACCTCCCCCACTGTTACATTTGAAATTCTGGTTAGTATGGTTTCACATACTGTATGTCTTGCATTGGTGACCTGTGTTCATGCTTCTGTGGTGGAAGCAAAGCTGAACTTTGGGATTCTGAAGAACGCAGCAAAACCGCACCAAAGAACGCAGCAAAAAAAACAAGGAAAAAAAACAAACAGAATCCTGAATAAACCTTCCTGGCAAGAGATCAGGTTTTGCTCCAAAAAAAACGCTGTAAAAACGCAATGTTTGAACATAGCCTTACTATACAAACTCATGTGCAGATAGTTCTTTCTAATAGTGGTTGAAGGCAGACAGAATATCTTTTAACAATTCATAAGAACAGAGATGCCCTACTCTGAGAAATTTAAAGCTCCAAATGTAGGGCCTAAATATGCAATGGTAAACATTACTGTAAAAAGAAAGTGGAAAAAATATGTGCATGGAAATTACATATAATAATTCTAATTCAGCATTCATTATAGTTTCTCCCTATGTTTCTTTTAAACACTAGTCAGCACTCAGCGACAAAGCTAAGTACAGTATATACAGTCATGGCCGAAAGTGTTGGCTCCCTTGAAAGTGTTCCAGAAAATTAAGTATTTCTCTCAGAAAAGTATTGCAATTACACTTGTTTTGTTACACACATGTTTATTTCCTTTGTGTGTATTGGAACAACACAAAAAAGAGAAAAAGGGCAAATTGTACATAATTTCTCACAAAACCCCAGAAATGGGCCAGACAAAATTGTTGGCACCCTGAACTTAATATTTGGTCGCACATTGGAAACGGAATGAGGCCTACAAAGAAAAGAACACAATAAATAAATAGTACCTACAGTCAAATATGGTGGAGGTTCTAAGATTTTTTTTGTTGTTTTGCTGCCTCTGGCACTGGTGCCTTGACTGTGTGCAAGGCATCATGAATTCTGAAGATTACCAATGGATTTTGGGTCACAATATAGTTCCCAGTGTCAGAAAGCTGGGTTTGCATCATGGGTCTTCCAGCAGGACAATGACCCCAAACTTACTTCAAGAAGCCCCCAGAAATGGATGGTAACAAAGTGCTGGAGAGTTCTGAAGTAGCCAGCAGTGAGTCTGGATCTAAATCTCATTAATAACCTGTGGAGAGATATTAAAATTGCTGTTGGGAGAAGGCGCCTTCAATATGAGCGACTTGGAGCAGTTTGCAAAAGAAGAGTGGTCCAAAATTCCAGTTGAGAAGTGAAAGAAGCTTATTGATGGTTATAGAAAGTGATTGATTGCAGTTATTTACTCCAAAGGGTGTGCAACCAAATATTAAGTTGAGGATGCCAACAATTTTGTCCGGTCCATTTTTGGGGTTTTGTATGAAATTATGTCCAATTTGCATTTTTGTCCTTTGTATTGTTCCAATACACACAAAGGAAATAAACGTGTGTATAACAAAACATTTGTAATTGCAATAATTTTTTGGGAGAAATACTTTATTTTCTGGAACAATTTCTCTTTAACAATTAGCAAAATATTTCTAGAAATTCTTCTATACAAAACTGTAATGTTGTACCCCAAAGAAAAGTGTTCAATGTGTCTTCAAATTGTCATGATTGGGCATGCTGCAGATTTCAAGAAGCATAGCATGTTGTTAGAAATATAACTTTGGTGCAAAAAATTTTGCATTATTTGAAGTATAATTTTTTTTTATATTTATTGTCATTCTGACACTAATGTCTGAATTCATCAAAAGTTTGTACCAGAATTCTGTCAACTGATAGTTGCGCAAAACTGTAGCAACTTTGAGCGTTTTTATGCAAAGCTTGGTATTGTGCGTCATTTTGATTAGTTTGGTGCAAAATCAGACAGTGCAAAAACAAGGACAAGGCAAAAATAAATTGTTTCAAAATGCGGAAGATGAATCGGGGCCTAAGTTCTCAATTAGTTATACTTGAACCCAATGGGGAGTATATCGCAGATTTTAGGGGGCACTATCCTTGGGGTACTTTAATGCAATTTGTTTGGGCAGGGATACTTCGCTTAGGAACGTTGAGAATAACAGCTTAGCCTACCTCCAGTACAGCCCAATGCAGAGATTTCATGAGTAGGCTTCTCCCACAATTTTTTTTTTATTATTTTTTTGTTAAGGGGGCCCTGTCAGCGGGTTTTTAAACCCTAAACTAGTGTCATCTATGTAAAGCATTTGAAATGTTGATGATGTGGCGCCCCTGAGGGTTCAGTCGCCACGGAGGTGTGGTGCCTCCCTTCACTCAGGTAAGGAGGGAGTGCTGCACAGAACCCCAAACACCTGCATCCAACACTACACTGCTGCAGGCCGGCTGGAGGGGCAACATACAGAGCGCAGCTGCTGAGTCCTGACCCTGGCTGGCGTGGGGGGAACCCAAAGGTAGAGGGAACCAGTAGTGGGTGTGGGTGGAGGAAGTAGTTCATGGGAGCACTCATACAGTAAAGATATAAATAGAGAAGCCATCATGGGTTCAGTGAGATCAGTCTGAAGAGGAAAGTGAGAGGAGCAGAGGCTCTGCAAGAGCTCTGCTCCAGAGGCGGGCCTAGCCGGAGAGGCCCAGGAGGGGAGCAGGGAGTAGGCTCCATTCTAAGAGAGGATCCCAGGGGGTACGGCGCGTGCAGGACAGCACCCGTACGCCCCGAATCTGCCAGGTGTCAGAGGGAGCGGTTGCCGCGTTCTAATCCCCAGGGGGTCAGGTTGGTCCCGGATCCGACGTACAGGAAGGACTTCAGCATACCCGAGCGGGATTGAGAGCGGGCAGCGCAGGGCAGCAGGGAGAAAGACCAAGTGTGAAGACGGTCAAATCAGGAACACGAGAGAGTGGGGTTCTGCCAGGCATTCCTAAGCTGCTTGAGGAAGGACTGAACCCCTGCCCGGTGAACACAGTACGACGCGGGAGGCTTGCACCAGTACTGTGCACCTGTGGATTATCTAAGAACTGTGAGTAAATCTTGGATGACTGCACTGAGCTGCCTCCGTCCCTTCTTTCACCAGCGCCAATTCCCTCCCTGCACTACAACGCCCAGCGCACCTTCCATCTATTTACACTGCCCTGAGGCCCGCTCCGCCTGTGGGGAGCAGTACCATCTTTAGCTGCCTTGATACCTGCCTCAGAGGACTGTTGCAGTGCCGGTGACCTTCACCAGACACCACAGGTGGCGTCACGAACTCTCTGAACTTTTACTAATAATTGATACCCCCTTTGTGCACTGACCGCCCTGGGCCAGCCACCGTGATAACCCTGGCGATCAGCCACCGGCCCCTGGGGGCGAGTCATCTCAACTGGCGTCACGAACAGGATTGCGTGCCCGTTGCCACCGGGTACTGTGCGCCTTAAAGAACTGTGTCGCATACCGTGGTGAAGTTTTCCCGCCAATTGCCACTGTTTCCCGCCATTGTCTGCCATTTTCGAGTCGCCGCGCGGGAAGAAGAGGGGCGTAACCGCTGGAAGCGCTTGAAGCCTAGAACACGCCCCGCCCCTGACGTCGTACCAGGAAGCGTCAGGTCCTGGAAGGAGCCGGAGGACGCTCTGATGTCAGACGCGAGCAGCGCAAGGTCCTGAAAGAAGACCATCGCCCGCGGAGCTGCGGCCTACCTGAAAAGAAAAGTGAAGAAGGTAGGCTCCGGTTCACCGGGGGGGCGCAACCATGGCCGACGACCAGCAAGACACCGGAGCACCGGATAACGCTCCTGACCGGAATCTCTACCCTGGTGACTACGTTACCTACACCAGGCATAGAGGTGAAAGGGGCTGGTATGCCCTGAATGTCCACAGGGTGATGGAGGAGAGCAAACCTTCGCCATCTAGAGCTGATGACCTGGCTGAGCCAGCATATTGTGGACAGGTGCTTCCCCGGAGGGAGCACCATTATTGAACTGCTGAAAAGTACTGTACAGAGTCACCCGCAAGGGTGCAATATTGAAAATGTTTTTTCTTTATAGTGTGTGTTTTGCATAATTACCCGTCAGGGTATACAGATTCCAGACTGGGGACTGTGAACAGCCAGAAACTTATAATGTTTGATAAATGTAACCTGCTACGTTTAAGTGAAGTGCCTCCCAAAAAGGGAAGAAATGTTTTATTATCTTGTATATAATGCATTCTAAAAATTTGCATGTCATGTATACCATGTTTTGCTTTGTTCCAGCCCGCAGACATGCTGTGTTTTACTAGGGGGGAATGTGGCGCCCCTGAGGGTTCAGTCGCCACAGAGGTACTGCACCTCACCCCGAGGTGTTGTGCCTCCCTTCACTCAGGTAAGGAGGGAGTGCTGCACAGAACCCCAAACACCTGCATCCAACACTACACTGCTCTAGGCCGGCTGGAGGGGCAACATGCAGAGCGCAGCCCTGACCCTGGCTGGAGTGGGGGGAACCCAAAGGTAGAGGGAACCAGTAGTGGGTTCGGGTGGAGGAAGTAGTTCATGGGAGCACTCATACAGTAAAGATATAATTGATACCCCCTTTGTGCACTGACCGCCCTGGGCCAGCTACCGTGGTAACCCTGGCGATCAGCCACTGGCCCCTGGGGGCGAGTCAATGACATCCATACCTTTGTATTATAAGCCTGCTTCTCCGTTTTCTAGAAATCCACCGGTGAAAGTTTATGCAAATGTGCTCGCAAGTGCAATGGAAGGTCTGGACTTGAAGGTCTCCAGCCTCCCTCAATCATTTTCCTCCAGCCAATGGCCTCCTGTCAGTGACTGACATGTCATTATTCTCTGTGACCTTCTCCCCTCCACCCCCAGATTTTGCACAGCTGCAGCAACTCCCAGGGGTGGCACATGCGCAGAAACATCCTGATGATCAATCTGCTCATGCGCCGCCCATAGGAATGACGGCACCTGCTCAAGATTTTAGGTGGGGGGGCAGGTCACAGAGAAGAGTTACTTGTCAGTCACTTATAGGAGGCCAGCGGCGGTAGGAGGAAGAGAGTGAGAGGCAAAGTCCCCTGCACTTGTGCTCATTTGTATAAACCTTCACCGATGGATTGCTAGACATTGAAGAAATGGATAATATAAAGGTATAGACATAATCAACAATTCAGACGCTTTACATAGAGGACGTTAGTTTTAAAGCCTAAAAATCTACTTGCAGGTCCTCTTTAACTTTACACTCTGCAAGGGTAACAGTGTGTAAATGTCTCCATAAAATGTGCAAATTGCGTCTTCAGAGAAATAGCGGACTAGAACTCTATAGCGCCACCTGTTGGAAGCAGCGATCTTACAAGTCACTATCAACTCTTTAATGAGCCTTGTGATATGACTTAGAATAAAAGCCAAATCAGAACCTCAATTTGCAGACAGTGTTTTGGGCTGTTGCCCCTCGTCAGTGCAAAGTATCAGAACTGATTTGGCTAGGTGAGAGGCTCTGGACTGAGGTCTAAGGGGTAACGTTTCTCCTTGAGGAGAGTGATATACCAGCTCTGGCATGCCAAGGTAAGGAGGCTTATTCACAGTGCAATGCTCCTCTGGGAAATTAAATATGCAAATTGCCTCTTCAGAGAGGAAGAGGACTAGAACTCTATAGTGCCACCTGTTGGAAGCAGCGTTCCTACAAGTCACTATTGACCCTTTAATGAGTCTTGCATACCCGAACAGGTGGTGCTATAGAGTTCTAGTCCTCTTACTCTCTGAAGAGGCAATTTGCATATTTAATTTCCCAGAGGAACATTGCACGGCGAATAAGCCTTGGCATGCCAGAGCCGGTATGTCACACTCCTCAAAGAGAAACGTTACCCCTTAGACCTCAGTCCATAAAATGTATCATCCAGAGATGCTGCCAAGAGCATCTGACACAGAACGACCATCACAGTGCCTTGTCCATATGCAAAAACAACAGTCCCAATAATCTGATTATACAAGGAAATTGCTGAAAATACAATCCCATAAAATAGTAAGTGGAACTAAGACACAAGAGCATCACCGCACCCCACTGATATTATTAAAGGGGTTGTCCAGTACTTTATATTACCCCCCCAATGTATCCCCCCGGGGCCCCTAAGACTTTTTGTAAATACCTTTCGTTGCAGATACTGTCTGTGAGCGGCGCTATCGCTGGCCACTCACAGACATCACATGACCCCCGGCTGCAGCCGGCGCTGACATCCGCTGACGTCACAATAAGTCCAGGCAGCAGCCGGGGGTCTTTGTCTTCCGCGTTCCAGGTGGATGCCAGGTTGTGGGCGGGGTTATGCCCCCGCGTCACACCCGGTATCCACCGCGCGCTCTGCCTCTCCCCAGGGTGCAGTGGATGCTGGGTGTGACGCGGGGGGGTAACCCAGCTCACAACCCAGCAGCCACCGCGGGGACCCCAGCGCTGAGTCACGCCTCACTTGTCGTGATGTCAGCGCGGGGTCACGTGATGCCTGTGAGCGGCCACCGATAGCGCCGCTCGCAGGCAGTATCTGCAACGGAAGGTAATTACAAAAAGTCTTAGGGGCCCCAGGGGGATACATTGGGTTGGGGGGTAATATAAAAAGTGTACAACTTCTTTAACAGTTACATTTTAATGGAGATTGCTTCATCCGACAAAACGATTTCCTCCCAGGGATGACGGTAATGGACGCACTTTGCATAGTGATGATAATCGCTTCCAGAATTAATAAACAAGTCCGGAGTTATTTTAGAATATGCTACATCAGAGCTGTAATGAGGTGAGGTTTTATCTGCTGGGTCTGTCCTATTGGTCCTTGTTTTATTATACCTGTGAAAAATGAGCCTGCAAAATGGTAAAAATCAGAAGACAGGAAATGTCCTTATAATTCTATTGTCCTTATATATTGTGGCAGTGCGTTCTTGTGATCGTCTTCTCAATATATGCATTAGATCTTAGAGATGAGCGAATCTTTTGAATTGGATATTCTCCAGTTTCATCAATTTTTTTTTTCATTTTATTTGCATGTAATTGATTTGCTGTGAATCAAAAGTACTGCAATGCCTCCGAGGTCTCCTAGGACTGTATCCAAACCCTTTCACGTTTTTTTTTTTTTAACATGACAACAGCTTTGGCCTTGTCAAAGTGACTTCAATATATATAGCTAAGGGAATACGTATGGCAACCATTCAATCAGTGGCAGACATATCATTGGTGAAACCAAGAGGTAAGGGGGCCCATTTCTACCTCCAAAGCAGGTTCAATTTTGCATTTTAGGATCTCTTGGGCTGCAAAGGGCCCATATATTGTTCTTGCACAGGGGCCCTTTTCTCTCTGTGTCTGCCAGTGCGTTCAATGCTGTGCTGTCACACACTCTCTGTACAGTTTAGTCAGTATTTTATGGCTTTCTTTCCTTATATCTATGGTCAAGCTGTGACGTCCTCTCACTATCCAGATTCACTACAAAATTGCTACTGCATTCTCTGCTTCTATGCAGTCTATGATCGTCCCTGCCGATTAGCTGAGCTATACTATATGATGTGATAGGCCATACCCGATTCCACAGCACTTTACAGACATTATCGTCACTGCCCCCATTGGGGCTCACAATCTACATTCCCTATCAGTATGTCTTTGGAGTGTTGGAGGAAAGCAGAGATTCCGGAGGAAACCCACACAAACACGGGGAGAGCATACAAACTTCTTGAAGGTGTTGACCTTGGGGGGATTTGAACCCAGGACCCCATTGCTGTAAGCCTGCAGTGCTAACCACTGAGCCACCGTGCTGCTCGCAGATCAGTTGCAGACGACCCTTCCATAGTATTAGCTCTTTGTTTGTCATCATTGTCTTCATGGCGTCTTCTGTTCAACCCTGGCAAGTTAGTTATCATCTTTTCACCTATTGTTTGTGCATAACCACAAGAATTTTAGACTTAGAATTAGCCTCTCCTGGAATCTTCACACTTGCCTCTTCAGTGGACACTATCTATCAAAGTTTATTTCTTTCTTGTTTGTGACTGTATGAAATTCTGCATAAAATATGATGCCCATGACGAAACTGTAGTGGAATGCTTTATTGATACTTTTGATACCATGATTAATTGGGAGATTGACTGTAATTAAAATGGTAACTTTTGTCACTGCTCATGATAATGGAAAGCTTCCTTCAAATGCTTTTTATACAGACACAGTCGACCATTAATTATCGTAATGCAAATTAAAGGCACATTATAACAATAGACCATGGGAAATTAGTCCGGCATGCATACAGTGGATTGGATCACACACACTATACATATTTATATAGTTTTGCATAGTAATATATGTTGACTCATATATAGGACACTTTCTTGAACAAATACAGATACAGTATATCTATCTGTGCAAAAAAGTTTACATACATTTTATATACACTGCTCAAAAAAATAAAGGGAACACTTAAACAACAGAATATAACTCCAAGTAAATCAAACTTCTGTGAAATCAACTGTCCACTTAGGAAGCAACACTGATTGACAATCAATTTCACATGCTGTTGTGCAAATGGAATAGACAATAGATGGAAATTATTGGCAATTATCAAGACACCCTCAGTAAAGGAGTGGTTCTGCAGTGGGGACCACAGACCACATCTCCGTACCAATGCTTTCTGGCTGATGTTTTGGTCACTTTTGAATGTTGGTTCTGCTTTCACACTCGTGGTAGCATGAGATGGACTCTACAACCCACAGAAGTTGCTCAGGTAGTGCAGCTCATCCAGGATGGCACATCAATGCGAGATGTGGCAAGAAGGTTTGCTGTGTCTGTCAGCGTAGTGTCCAGAGGCTGGAGGCGCTACCAGGAGACAGGCCAGTACACCAGTAGATGTGGAGAGGGCCGTAGGAGGGCAACAACCCAGCAGCAGGACCACTACCTCCGCCTTTGTGCAAGGAGGAACAGGAGGAGCACTGCCAGCAAAATGACCTCCAGCCGGCCACAAATGTGCATGTGTAGCACCCTGAGGACTCGGCTGCTACAGGGGTATTACACCTCAACCCAGAGGTGTGGTATTCCACTCCCGGGTAAGGATGGAGTGTGGAACTGAGCTCAGTAGGCTGCATGCACTACATACATCCCATTTCCGGGGGACAGAACAACGGTACTCCCACTAAGTAAATGTGCAGGTACGACAGCGTCTGTCCCTGGCTGGAGTGGGAGGGGGGTGGAACATCCCAGTAGTGTAGGGGCAGATAGGGGGAGTACTCTGGGTAAAGCTAGGAGCTCATTGGGTGCTGGTCACCTGGGCTCACACATAGAGGGAGTATATAAGGTGGGCACAATCTTAGATGAGAGTTCAGTTCAGGCAGGAGGAGAAGAGGAGGGGAGCTCAGCCAGGAGGGCTGACAGGGAGCTGTGGCTCCGGCTGGGCCCAGCTCCAGAGCAAGGCCTGCAGAGAGAGAGGAGTAAGAAGGACCCAGAGAGAAAGACAGAGGGAACCCCAAGAACCCAGAAACAGACCAGAAAGGGTGAAGGGTTGGCGGACGCGGGTACCGGAACCCGAACTGGTGGAGGCCACTAATCCTCAGCCAGGAACCGGAGGTCGTGGTCAAGATTTGCCACGACCCTCACCAAATCCACCAGAAAGGCACACCAAGCATAGGGTCAGGGAACCCAGAGGAGGTTTGACCACCAAGAGACCCGAGGGAGCCGGCCAAAGGTGGATCCCTGGTGGGAACGGCCAGGAGGAAGAGAGAGAGACAGGGAAGCTCAGGACCATGCTCCGGACTGCCTGGGGGTTAGCCGAGTCCAGGACCTGGTGGACGCAGCACGGCTCGGGTGGTCACTCAAGGCCAGAGTGACTAAAGCAACATCAGTGAGTAAAAACCCTGAAACTGCATCGCCTGACTTTGCCTCTCCTTCCTGCATCATCACAACCCCCATCATCCACACCTGCTGCCCTGAGGCCATACCCCTCCCGTTGGGGGTTAGACCATCACTGCTGCACATATACCACCGGCCTCAGCGGACTGCTCTGCAGAGGCGGCTTCAAAGCCGCACTCAACGGGTGGCGTAGTCGACATCCAAGTTAACATCTATTGTCATAGACTGCCACTTAGTTTGACACCCTGGGCACGGACCGGGTCACCGCCACAAGGACTACTACCCCCATACAGATCCGGCTCCGGGTATCCCTTGAACATGGCCCAGGGGGCGCGTCACATGTGTCTGCACAAACCGTTAGAAATCAACTCCATGAGGGTGATATGAGGGCCCAACATCCACAGATGGGGGTTGTGCTCACAGCCCAACACCGTGCAGGACGCTTGGCATTTGCCACAGAACACCAGGATTGGCAAAGTCGCCACTGGCGCCCTGTGCTCTTCACAAATGAAAGCAGGTTCACACTGAGCACATGTGACAGAGTCTGGAGACGCCGTGGAGAGCGATCTTCTGCCTGCAGTATCCTTCAGCATGACCGGTTTGGCAATGGGTCAGTAATGGTGTGGGGTGGCATTTCTTTGGAGGACCACACAGCCCTCCATGTGCTCACCAGAGGTAGCCTGACTGCCATTAGGTACGAGATGAGATCCTCAGACCCCTTGTGTGACCATATGCTGGTGCAGTTGGCCCTGGGTTCCTCCTAATGCAGGACAATGCCAGACCTCATGTGGCTGGAGTGTGTCAGCAGTTCCTGCAAGATGAAGGCATTGAAGCTATGGACTGGCCGGCCCGTTCCCCAGACCTGAATCCGATTGAGCACATCTGCGACATCATGTCTCGCTCCATCCATCACGTTGCACCACAGACTGTCCAGGAGTTGGCGGATGCTTTAGTCCAGGTCTGGGAAGAGATCCCACAGGAGACCATCCGCAACCTCATCAGGAGCATGCCCAGGCATTGTAGGGAGGTCATATAGGCACGTGGAGGCCACACACAATACTGAGCCTCATTTTGACTTGTTCTAAGGACATTACATCAAAGTTGGATCAGCCTGTAGTGTATTTCTCCACTTTAATTTTGGGGGTGACTCCAAATAAAGGCCTCCATTGGTTAATAAATTTTATTTCCATTGATGATTTTTGTGTGACTTTGTAGTCAGCACATTCAACTTTGTACAGAACAAAGTATTCAATGAGAATATTTCATTCATTCAGATCTAGGATGTGTTATTTGAATGTTCCCTTTATTTTTTTGAGCATTTGAGCAGTGTATGTATATACAGTACAGACCAAAAGTTTGGACACACCTTCTCATTTATAGATTTTTCTGTATTTTCATGACTATGAAAATTGTACATTCACACTGAAGGCATCAAATCTATGAATTAACACATGTGGAATTATATACTTAACAAAAAAGTGTGAAACAACTGAAAATATGTCTTATATTCTAGGTTCTTCAAAGTAGCCACCTTTTGCTTTGATGACTGCTTTGCACACTCTTGGCATTCTCTTGATGAGCTTCAAGAGGTAGTCACCGGAAATGGTCTTCCAACAATCTTGAAGGAGTTCCCAGAGATGCTTAGCACTTGTTGGCCCTTTTGCCTTCACTCTGCGGTCCAGCTCACCCCAAACCATCTCTATTGGGTTCAGGTCTGGTGACTGTGGAGGCCAGGTCATCTGGCGTAGCACCCCATCACTCTCCTCCTTGGTCAAATAGCCCTTACACAGCCTGTAGGTGTGTTTGGGGTCATTGTCCTGTTGAAAAATAAATGATAGTCAAACTAAACGCAAACCGGATGGAATAGCATGCCGCTGCAATATGCTATGGTAGCCATGCTGGTTCAGTATGCCTTCAATTTTGAATAAATCCCCAACAGTGTCACCAGCAAAGCACCCCCACACCATCACACCTCCTCCTCCATGCATCACGGTGGGAACCAGGCATGTAGAGTCCATCCGTTCACCTTTTCTGCGTCGCACAAAGACACGGTGGTTGGAACCAAAGATCTCAAATTTGGACTCATCAGACCAAAGCACAGATTTCCACTGGTCTAATGTCCATTCCTTGTGTTCTTTAGCCCAAACAAGTCTCTTCTACTTGTTGCCTGTCCTTAGCAGTGGTTTCCTAGCAGCTATTTTACAAGAAGGCCTGCTGCACAAAGTCTCCTCTTAACAGTTGTTGTAGAGATGTGTCTGCTGCTAGAACTCTGTGTGGCATTGACCTGGTCTCTAATCTGAGCTGCTGTTAACCTGCGATTTCTGAGGTGGGTGACTTGGATAAACTTATCCTCAGAAGCAGAGGTGACTCTTGGTCTTCCTTTCCTGGGGCGGTCCTCATGTGAGCCAGTTTCTTTGTAGCGCTTGATGGTTTTTGCAACTGCACTTGGGGACACTTTCAAAGTTTTCCCAATTTTTCGCACTGACTGACCTTCATTTCTTAAAGTAATGATGGGCACTCGTTTTTCTTTACTTAGCTGCTTTTTTCTTGCCATAATACAAATTCTAACAGTCTATTCAGTAGGACTATCAGCTGTGTATCCACCAGACTTCTGCACAACACAACTGATGGTCCCAACCCCATTTATAAGGCAAGAAATCCCACTTATTAAACCTGACAGGGCACACCTGTGAAGTGAAAACCATTTCCGGTGACTACCTCTTCAAGAGAATGCCAAGAGTGTGCAAAGCAGTCATCAAAGCAAAAGGTGGCTACTTTGAAGAACCTAGAATATAAGACATATTTTCAGTTGTTTCACACTTTTTTGTTAAGTATATAATTCCACACGTGTTAATTCATAGTTTTGATGCCTTCAGTGTGAATGTACAATTTTCATAGTCATGAAAATACAGAAAAATCTTTAAATGAGAAGGTGTGTCCAAACTTTTGGCCTGTACTGTATATGTAGCACCCCGAGGGCTCGGCTGTTACAGGGGTATTGCACCTCAAACCAGAGGTGTGATATTCCACTCCCGGATAAGGATGGATTGTGGACCAGAGCTCGTTTAACTGCATGCACCACACACACCCCATTTCCGAGGGACAGCTCAACTGTGCTCCCACAGAAGTGAAGGCACGATCGCTTCTGTCCCTGGCTGGAGTGGGGAGGGGAAAGTACACCCAGTGGTGTAGGAGCAGATAGGGATGGGTCTCTGGGCATAGGTAGGAGCCCATTGGTTGCTAGTCACCTGGGCTCACACATAGAGGGAAGTATATAAGGTGGGCTCCATCTTAGAACGGGGTTCTGTTCAGTGAGACAGTCAGAGGAGAGGAGTGAGAGAAGGAGTTCAGCCAGAGAGGGCTGACAGGGAGCTGTGGCTCAGTCTGGGCCCAGCTCCACGAGGCAGGCCTAGGGTGAAGGCCAGAGCCAGAGAGAACGGAAACAGAAAGGAACAGAAAGGAAAGAAGAAAAGGAACTTTAAGAGAGGCCCAGAGACACGAGAGAAGAAGGAACCCCATAGGCCCTGGAGATTGCGGGTGACGGGTTGGCAGAACAGGGTACCGGAACCCAAATTGGTGGAGGCAATAAATTCCTCAGCCAAAGACCGGAGGTTGTGACCACAACTTGGTGCGACCCCTCACTACATCCACCAGGAAAGCATACCACATAGGGTCAGGGAAACCGGAGATAGGTTTCGCCAAGAGAAGGCCAGAGGAAGCTGGACAAAGGTGGGTCACTGGTGGGGACGGCCAGAGAAAGGAAGAGAAGGGAGCCCTGTGCCACGCTCTGGAATTGCCTGGGAGTTGGTCGAGCCCCTTGCCTGGTGGACGCAGCACGGCTTGGGCAGTCACCGCCGGTACCGAGGTGACTAGGACCAGTAAAGAACTGTGAGTAAAGCATTGGAAACTGCAACCACACGTCTCTGTGTTTCATCGCCGCACCAGCACCATCAGTACTGGGACGCTCACACCATCACTCTCATCATCCACACTAGCTGCCCTGAGGCAATACTTCTCCCATGGGGAGTTATCCCATACTTGGCTGCGCATACAGCATCAGCCTCAGCGGTCTGCAGCGCAGCGGCGGTCCCCACTGACCGCAATCCACGGGTGGCGTAGTCGGACACTTGTTATTACACTAAGACTGCCACTGAATTGACCACCCTGGGCACGGACCGGGTCAGCGCCACGGAGACTACAACCCCCAGCGATCTGGCTCCGGGTATTCCCTGCACAACACAGGCCCAGGGGGCGAGTCATATATATATATATATATATATATATATATGTGTATTTGATCCCTTGCTGTTTTTGTAAGTTTGCTCACTGACAAAGACATGAACAGTCTATAATTTTAAGGGTAAGTTAATTTTAACATTGAGAGATAGAATATCCAAAAAATAAAGAAAATCACATTGTATAAATTTGATAATTTTTTTTGCATTTTGCAATGAGAAATAAGTATTTGATCCCTCTGGCAAACAACACTTAATACTTGGTGGCAAAAGTCAGACGTTTTTTGTAGTTGATGATGAGGGTTACGCACATGTCAGGAGGAATTTTGGTCCACTCCTCTTTGCAGATCATTTCTAAATCATTCAGATTTTGAGGCTGTCGCTTGGCAACTCGGAGCTTCAACTCCCTCCATAAGTTTTCTATGGGGTTAAGGTCTGGAGACTGGCTAGGTGTTATGCACACGCCCGGGCAAAGCGGCGTGTGCGTGTGATTGGTAGTGATTCCACTGGACCGTGCCGGAGAGTGTATGCCTGGAGGGGCGTGACTAAGTATTCACCCGATCCGACCAGGGTCGCACGACGGCATACGACGCCAGTGCACCAAGGAGGAACCGAGCAGAGGGACCAGGTGCTACTCCAGGACAGACCCCGGACACGGCTGTTGACCCACACAGGGAATACAGGAACAGGCTGGTAGGCTGGCACACAGACTGGAGGGTATAGGCAGGCACGACTGGTATGCAGGCAGGCGGGTATGCAGGCAGGGGGGTAAAGGCAAGCACAGCTAGAGTGCAGACAGGAGGCACTAGCAGGTAGGAACACAGGCGGGATAGAACCCAGTACACACCGGGACTCAGGAACAATACAGGCAGGATAGGGCCCAGTACACACTGGGACTCAGGAACAATACAGGCAGGATAGGGCCCAGTACACACTGGGACTCAGGAACATTACAGGCAGAGGGGTACAGGCAGGGCAGGACAGGACTGCCGGAGCAGCGGGCAGAAGCAGGGCAGGACAGGACTGCCGGAGCAGCGGGCAGAAGCAGGGCAGGACAGGACTCTGTTCACACGGAACAGACAGGAAGGGAAAGACAGAGCCAGACACCCACAGGGTACTTGCAGTGAAGTAGCGAGTGGACCACAAACTCACAAACGGGAGTACAGAGACAACAGGCAGGAGTTAGGTACGAGTTCAGACTCTGCAGAAAAAGGAAGGGAACGGACATAGAGGAAAAACAGGTAAAGGATAGGAGAGAGTTCAGACTGGAACTGAGTGTACAGAGGAGACCGACACTGCAGCGGGATACAGGAGCGGGTCTGGGAATACTGCCCCCAGAGAGGCGGAACGAACAGGCAAGGAGCGTGTTCAGACAGGACAGACAAGATACAGGAGCGGGTCTAGGTAATCGGCCCCTAGAAGGCGGGAGGAACAGGCTAGGAGCGTGTTCAGACAGGACAGACAAGATACACAGAAAGGACTCAGTTCTGACACGGGAACTAATACCGCAAAGCAGGAGACATACAGGACACAGTTCAGACACGGGAGCTGACACCGCAAGGCAGGAGAAATACAGGACTTAGTTCAGACACGGGAACTAATACCGTAAAGCAGGAGACATACAGGACTTAGTTCAGACACGGGAACTAATACCGTAAAGCAGGAGACAAACAGGACACAGTTCAGACACGGGAGCTGACACCGCAAGGCAGGAGAAATACAGGACACAGTTCAGACAGGCCTGGAAATACAGCCTCCAGGAAAGGCGGACAGGGAAACAGGAACGGGACCTGGCAACTTCAGAGTGCAAGCACACACTGAAAGAAACACATATGCTCAGGCAGGGATAGAAGGGAGCTGCTGAGCTATATACCAAGTGTCAGACAGCAATAGGCTGAGGACGCACAAGGGGTGTGACCCACAGCAGGTACAAAAGACAGGAAGTGATCGGGCGCCGCCCTTAAGCAGCAGAGACAGACACAAACAGACAGCATGGAGGGAAGCCAGAGAGACATTCTGGACAGGAGATCAAGTGCGCCCTCTTGCACAGTGGGAGATGGACCACCATGCAAGGACGCCGCCAGGTATGTTACAGTACCTCCCCCCTTACGCCCCCTCTTCTTCAGGCCTGCCAGAATCTTCCGCAGGGAATTCGAGGACCAGTCGTTCACTGGGTTGGAGGGGAACAGAGACTTAAGGGTAATCTCTGCTTCGAGGTACATCTTGTCAAGCTCACAGGAAGAAATAGACGGGTTATCAGGTACATAATGAGGAAAAGTCACTGTCTCTTTGCTATCTGGTGGTACCCCGGAGGATTCAGGAAACAACTGGAGGTCCTCCGCCGGGTCAGAAGAGTACAGAGGCTCAGAGAAAACATCTGCTTCAGAGTACACTAGGTCGGACTCACTGGAGGAAGCCGGCGAGGTATCAGGTACAGGAAATAGGAAAGTCTCTGTCCATTCACCACCAGGTGGCACCCCGAAGGGTTCTAAACACAACTGGAGGTCCTCCGCCTGGTCGGAGGGGTGTAGAGACTCGGGAGTAACTTCTGCTTCGGAGAACACTAGGTCGGACTCACTGGAGGAAGCAGGCGAGGTATCAGGTACAGGAAATAGGAAAGTCTCTGTCCATTCACCACCAGGTGGCACCCCGAAGGGTTCTAAACACAACTGGAGGTCCTCCGCCTGGTCGGAGGGGTGTAGAGACTCGGGAGTAGCTTCTGCTTCGGAGAACACTAGGTCGGACTCACTGGAGGAAGCAGGCGAGGTATCAGGTACAGGAAATAGGAAAGTCTCTGTCCATTCACCACCAGGTGGCACCCCGAAGGGTTCTAAACACAACTGGAGGTCCTCCGCCTGGTCGGAGGGGTGTAGAGACTTGGGAGTAACTTCTGCTTCGGAGAACACTAGGTCGGACTCACTGGAGGAAGCAGGCGAGGTATCGGGTACAGGAAATAGGAAAGTCTCTGTCCATTCACCACCAGGTGGCACCCCGAAGGGTTCTAAACACAACTGGAGGTCCTCCGCCTGGTCGGAGGGGTGTAGAGACTCGGGAGTAACTTCTGCTTCGGAGAACACTAGGTCGGACTCACTGGAGGAAGCAGGCGAGGTATCAGGTACAGGAAATAGGAAAGTCTCTGTCCATTCACCACCAGGTGGCACCCCGAAGGGTTCTAAACACAACTGGAGGTCCTCCGCCTGGTCGGAGGGGTGTAGAGACTCGGGAGTAACTTCTGCTTCGGAGAACACTAGGTCGGACTCACTGGAGGAAGCAGGCGAGGTATCGGGTACCGAGTATAGGAAAGTCTCTGTCCATTCACCACCAGGTGGCACCCCGAAGGGTTCTGAACACAACTGGAGGTCCTCCGCCGGGTCAGAGGGGTGTAGAGACTCGGGAGTAACCTCTGCTTCGGAGTACACTAGGTTGGACTCACTGGACGAAGCGAGCGAGGTATCAGGTACAGAGTATAGGAGAGTCTCTGTCCTTTCGTTACCAGGTAGCACCCCGAAGGGTTCAGGAGGTCTCAGGGAGGACAGACCCAGGCGTGACTGCTTGCCTCTAAGTCTAGCACGTCTGGACTGCCTCTTGAGGTTGGGAGAAGTATTCCGGAAAGCGTAGTCACCCTGTGAGGATTCTGGGTGGGCAGTAGTCTCATTGGGCTGGAGAACTATTACGCTACCCACACACATTACCCATTGGGGCTGCTCCGGGATATTGGGAAGTGAAGCTTCAGCAGGAGCCTCCGGGTTAGGATCATCGAAGACCATTAGAAAGGCCACCAGGAAGGCCATTAGGTCCCGGAGGATCGGATCCTGTGTCTCATATAGGGGGTTGATCCATTCCAAGGCATCCCCCGCCAGGTAAGACATCATAAAGGCCACTTTAGCCCAATCGGAAGGAAAATAAAGAGGGTAGGCCTTAAAGTGTAGCATGCATTGCTCCACAAATGCACGACACTGTCTTGGATCCCCATAGTAACGTGGCGGATCCGCAGGAACGAGAGCTGATAGATCCATCTGGACGGTGCGTAATTCGCCTGGAACTCAGCTAAGGAAAAAAAATTTATTTATTTATTTTAATGCATATATTCGCTGGAAAAACTTCTCAAAGAGCGAAGGCCGTGGGGCTCAACGGGAACCATGGCCTGAGCATGCTGTTATGCACACGCCCGGGCAAAGCGGCGTGTGCGTGTGATTGGTAGTGATTCCACTGGACCGTGCCGGAGAGTGTATGCCTGGAGGGGCGTGACTAAGTATTCACCCGATCCGACCAGGGTCGCACGACGGCATACGACGCCAGTGCACCAAGGAGGAACCGAGCAGAGGGACCAGGTGCTACTCCAGGACAGACCCCGGACACGGCTGTTGACCCACACAGGGAATACAGGAACAGGCTGGTAGGCTGGCACACAGACTGGAGGGTATAGGCAGGCACGACTGGTATGCAGGCAGGCGGGTATGCAGGCAGGGGGGTAAAGGCAAGCACAGCTAGAGTGCAGACAGGAGGCACTAGCAGGTAGGAACACAGGCGGGATAGAACCCAGTACACACCGGGACTCAGGAACAATACAGGCAGGATAGGGCCCAGTACACACTGGGACTCAGGAACAATACAGGCAGGATAGGGCCCAGTACACACTGGGACTCAGGAACATTACAGGCAGAGGGGTACAGGCAGGGCAGGACAGGACTGCCGGAGCAGCGGGCAGAAGCAGGGCAGGACAGGACTGCCGGAGCAGCGGGCAGAAGCAGGGCAGGACAGGACTCTGTTCACACGGAACAGACAGGAAGGGAAAGACAGAGCCAGACACCCACAGGGTACTTGCAGTGAAGTAGCGAGTGGACCACAAACTCACAAACGGGAGTACAGAGACAACAGGCAGGAGTTAGGTACGAGTTCAGACTCTGCAGAAAAAGGAAGGGAACGGACATAGAGGAAAAACAGGTAAAGGATAGGAGAGAGTTCAGACTGGAACTGAGTGTACAGAGGAGACCGACACTGCAGCGGGATACAGGAGCGGGTCTGGGAATACTGCCCCCAGAGAGGCGGAACGAACAGGCAAGGAGCGTGTTCAGACAGGACAGACAAGATACAGGAGCGGGTCTAGGTAATCGGCCCCTAGAAGGCGGGAGGAACAGGCTAGGAGCGTGTTCAGACAGGACAGACAAGATACACAGAAAGGACTCAGTTCTGACACGGGAACTAATACCGCAAAGCAGGAGACATACAGGACACAGTTCAGACACGGGAGCTGACACCGCAAGGCAGGAGAAATACAGGACTTAGTTCAGACACGGGAACTAATACCGTAAAGCAGGAGACATACAGGACTTAGTTCAGACACGGGAACTAATACCGTAAAGCAGGAGACAAACAGGACACAGTTCAGACACGGGAGCTGACACCGCAAGGCAGGAGAAATACAGGACACAGTTCAGACAGGCCTGGAAATACAGCCTCCAGGAAAGGCGGACAGGGAAACAGGAACGGGACCTGGCAACTTCAGAGTGCAAGCACACACTGAAAGAAACACATATGCTCAGGCAGGGATAGAAGGGAGCTGCTGAGCTATATACCAAGTGTCAGACAGCAATAGGCTGAGGACGCACAAGGGGTGTGACCCACAGCAGGTACAAAAGACAGGAAGTGATCGGGCGCCGCCCTTAAGCAGCAGAGACAGACACAAACAGACAGCATGGAGGGAAGCCAGAGAGACATTCTGGACAGGAGATCAAGTGCGCCCTCTTGCACAGTGGGAGATGGACCACCATGCAAGGACGCCGCCAGGTATGTTACACTAGGCCACTCCATGTCCTTACTGTCCTTCTTTTTGAGTCACTCCTTTGTTGCCTTGGCTGTATGTTTTGGGTCATTGTCTTGCTGGAAGACCCAGCCACGACCCATCTTCGATGCTACTATAAGGGAAGGAGGTTGTTGGCCAAAATCTCACGATACATGACCCCATCCATCTTCCCTTGAGTACGGTGCAGTCAACATGTCCCCTTTGCAGAAAAGCACCCCCAAAGTATAATGTTTCTCCCACCATGTTTCACTGTTGGGATGATGTCCTTAGGGTTGTACTCATACTTCTTCTTCCTCCAAACACGGCGATTTGAGTTAATGCCAAAGAGCTCGATTTTGTCTTATCTGACCACAGCATTTTCTCCCAATAACTCACAGAATCATCCAGGTGTTCATTGGCAAACTTCAGACGGGCCTACACATGTGCCTTCTTGAGCAGGGGGACCTTGCGGGCACTGCAGGATTTTAAACCTTTAAGGCGTAATGTGTTACCAATGGTTTTCTTGGTGACTGTGGTCCCGGCTGCCTGGGATCATTAACAAGTTCCCCCAGTGTAGTTTTAGGCTGATCTCTCACCTTCCTCATGATTAAGGATACCCCACGAGGTGAGATTTTGCATGGTGTCCCAGATCGATGTCGATTGACAGTCATTTTGTATTTCTTCCATTTTTTTTACTGTTGTACCAACAGTTGTCTCCTTCTCCCAGCGTCTTACTTATGGTTTTGTAGCCCATTCCAGCTTTGTGCAGGTCTATGATCTTGTCCCTGACATCCATAGAAAGCTCTTTGGTCTTGTCTATGTTGTAGAGGTTAGAGTCTGACTGATTAATTGAGTCTGTGGACAGGAGTCTTTTATACAGGTGACTATGCAAGACATCTGTCTTTAATGCAGATAACGAGTTGATTTGGAGCGTCTACCTGGTCTGTAGGAGCCAGAACTCATAATTGTTTGTAGGGGATCAAATACTTATTTCTCACTGCAAAACGCAAAAATATGTATCTAATTTATACAATGTGATTTTCTTGATTTTTGGGGGGATATTCTATCTCTCAATGTTAAAATTAACCTACCCTTAAAATTATAGACTGTTCATGTCTTTGTCAGTGGGCAAACTTACAAAAACAGCAAGGGATCAAATACTTATTTCCCCCACTGTATATACTAACACGCATACATACATATATATTTACAGTACACACACACACATATACATATATATACACACACGCATGCATGCATATATATACAGTACACACGCATACACATATACACACAGGCATACATATATATACAGTACACACACACGCATACAGTGGTGGCCAAAAGTATTGGCACCCCTGCAATTCTGTCAGATAATACTCAGTTTCTTCCTGAAAATGATTGCAATCACAAATTCTTTGGTATTATTATCTTCATTTAATTTGCTTGCAAGGAAAAAACACAAAAGAGAATGAAGTTTGCCTTCTCCAAACTGCCATTTTGAGATCTCTCCACAGGTGTTCTATGGGATTCAGGTCTGGACTCATTGCTGGCCACCTTGGCAGTCTCCAGTGCTTTCTCTCAAACCATTTTATAGTGCTTTTGGAAGTGTGTTTTGGGTCATTGTCCTGCTGGAAGACCCATGACCTCTGAGGGAGACCCAGCTTTCTCACACTGGGCCCTACATTATGCTGCAAAATTTGTTGGTAGTCTTCAGACTTCATAATGTCATGCACACGGTCAAGCAGTCCAGTGCCAGAGGCAGCAAAGCAACCCCAAAACATCAGGGAACCTCCGCCATGTTTGACTGTAGGGACCGTGTTCTTTTATTTGAATGCCTCTTTTTTTTTCCTGTACACTCTATGTTGATGCTTTTTCCCAAAAAGCTCTACTTTTGTCTCATCTGACCAGAGAACATTCTTCCAAAACGTTCTAGGCTTTCTCAGGTAAGTTTTGGCAAACTCCAGCTTGGCTTTTTTTATGTCTCGGGGTAAGAAGTGGGGTCTTCCTGGGTATCCTACCATGCAGTCCCTTTTCATTCAGACGCCGACGGATAGTACGGGTTGACACTGTTGTACCCTCGGACTGCAGGGCAGCTTGAACTTGTTTGGATGTTAGTCGAGGTTCTTTATCCACCATCCGCACAATCTTGCGTTGAAATCTCTCATCAATTTTTCTTTTCCGTCCACATCTAGGGAGGTTAGCCACAGTGCCATGGGCTTTAAACTTCTTGATGACACTGCGCACGGAAGACACAGCAACATTCAGGGCTTTGGAGATGGACTTGTAGCCTTGAGATTGCTCATGCTTCCTCACAATTTGGTTTCTCAAGTCCTCAGACAGTTGTTTGGTCTTCTTTCTTTTCTCCATGCTCAATGTGGTACACATAAGGACACAGGACAGAGGTTGAGTCAACTTTAATCCATGTTAACTGGCTGCAAGTGTGATTTAGTTATTGCCAACACCTGTTAGGTGCCACAGGTAAGTTACAGGTGCTGTTAATTACACGAATTAGAGAAGCATCACATGATTTTTCAAACAGTGCCAATACTTTTGTCCACCCCCTTTTTTAGGTTTGGTGTGGAATTGTATCTAATTTGGCTTTAGGTCAATTCTTTTTGTGTTTTTTCATTGAAGACAAATTAAATGACGATAATAATACCAAAAAATTTGTGATTGCAATCATTTTCAGGAAGAAACTGAGTATTATCTGACAGAATTGCAGGGGTGCCAATACTTTTGGCCACCACTGTACATATATATACAGTACAGACCAAACGTTTGGACACACTTCATTTATAGATTTTTCTGTATTTTCATGACTATGAAAATTGTACATTCACACTGAAGGCATCAAAACTATGAATTAACACATGTGGAATTATATACTTTACAAAAAAGTGTGAAACGACTGAAAATATGTCTTATATTCTAGGTTCTTCAAAGTAGCCACCTTTTGCTTTGATGACTGCTTTGCACACTCTTGGCATTCTCTTGATGAGCTTCAAGAGGTAGTCACCGGAAATGGTCTTCCAACAATCTTGAAGGAGTTCCCAGAGATGCTTAGCACTTGTTGGCCCTTTTGCCTTCACTCTGCGGTCCAGCTCACCCCAAACCATCTCGATTGGGTTCAGGTCTGGTGACTGTCGAGGCCAGGTCATCTGGCGTAGCACCCCATCACTCTCCATCTTGGTCAAATAGCCCTTACACAGCATGGAGGTGTGGTTGGGGTCATTGTCCTGTTGAAAAATAAATGATGGTCCAACTAAACGCAAACCGGATGGAATAGCATGCCGCTTCAAGATGCTGTGGTAGCCATGCTGGTTCAGTATGCCTTCAATTTTGAATAAATCCCCAACAGTGTCACCAGCAAAGCACCCCCACACCATCACACCTCCTCCTCCATGCTTCATGGTGGGAACCAGACATGTAGAGTCCATCCGTTCACCTTTTTTTGCGTCGCACAAAGACACGGTGGTTGGAACCAAAGATCTCAAATTTGGACTCATCAGACCAAAGCACAGATTTCCACTAGTCTAATGTCCATTCCTTGTGTTCTTTAGCCCAAACAAGTCTCTTCTGCTTGTTGCCTGTCCTTAGCAGTGGTTTCCTAGCAGCTATTTTACCATGAAGGCCTGTTGCACAAAGTCTCCTCTTAACAGTTGTTGAAGAGATGTGTCTGCTGCTAGAACTCTGTGTGGCATTGACCTGGTCTCTAATCTGAGCTGCTGTTAACCTGCGATTTCTGAGGCTGGTGACTCGGATAAACTTATCCTCAGAAGCAGAGGTGACTCTTGGTCTTCCTTTCCTGGGGCGGTCCTCATGTGAGCCAGTTTCTTTGTAGCGCTTGATGGTTTTTGCAACTGCATTTGGGGACACTTTCAAAGTTTTCCCAATTTTTCGCACTGACTGACCTTCATTTCTTAAAGTAATGATGGCCACTCGTTTTTCTTTACTTAGCTGCTTTTTTATTGCCATAATACAAATTCTAACAGTCTATTCAGTAGGACTATCAGCTGTGTATCCACCAGACTTCTGCACAACACAACTGATGGTCCCAACCCCATTTATAAGGCAAGAAATCCCACTTATTAAACCTGACAGGGCACACCTGTGAAGTGAAAACCATTTCCGGTGACTACCTCTTGAAGCTCATCAAGAGAATGCCAAGAGTGTGCAAAGCAGTCATCAAAGCAAAAGGTGGCTACTTTGAAGAACCTAGAATATAAGACATATTTTCAGTTGTTTCACACTTTTTTGTTAAGTATATAATTGCACATGTGTTAATTCATAGCTTTGACGCCTTCAGTGTGAATGTACAATTTTCATAGTCATAAAAATACAGAAAAATCTTTAAATGAGAAGGTGTGTCCAAACTTTTGGTCTGTACTGTATATACAGTACACACACATACATATACTGTATATACACAGAAGCATACATGAAAAAAATAATTATGTTGTCCATGATTTTTTTTTAAATCTTTTTTACTATATGTATAATTTTACAGTTTACAGTGAATGCAGCTGATGTCTTCATATAAGAATTATGGGCTGTAGAAATGTATCACTTATAATCATAAGGATTTATTATGGTTTTCTAATGCGTCTGTAAAAAAATATTGTCTGTTCGTGATTTTTTGGTAATCTGTCCAGAAAAAAAGTCTAGGCTCTCAAAACAGCATTTTATGCGTGGCGTTTCTTGTATTCAGTCATTAGTTAACCAGTGAACCGAGGTGAGGGTCATGGCCATAGATATCCAAGGCTTTCTGATACAGTATGTTAGGAGCAATGTCTGTCCTGTCTGATTCTACTGGCCCTGATACAAAAGGTATCACACAGTTCATCACAGCTTGTGTAAGAAAACAATGATCATTATCACCAGTTCGGTATAATTGGTAACTCATACACCTGACTATAAACCTACAGAATCCCTGGATTTATGCAACTGTGGCTAGAAGAATTGATGTTGTTTTGAAGTCAAATAGCAATCACAAAGTATGGCTTTGATTTACATTTCTCTTTTGTTTATTTTTAGCAAATAAAATATTAATATTTTAATTTTAGAAGGCATTCTTACTTTGTAGCATTTTTTTTCACACCTGCCTAAAACTTTTGTACAGTCAGGGTACGTTCTCACGATCAGTGTTTGTTCAGGCTTTCATGCAGCTGAATTTCCTCATGAATCCCTTTTTTTTTGCCTCTTTTTTGTCTCTCTTTGCTTTGTTAGATTAGATGTGCAAAGATATAGATAGATATGGAATAGATAGATATCTATGAGATATATAATTAGTGCCTTGCGAGTGTAGTTTAGTGTATATGTATTAACCAAATAAATAAATGAAAAAAATGATGCGGGGTCCCCCTAATTTTTCATAACCAGCCAAGGTAAAGCAGACAGCTGGTGACTAATATTATCAGGCTGGTAAGGTCCTTGGTTATTGAGCCATTCCCCAGCCCCAAAATACAAGCCCGCAGCTGCCCCTGAATTGATGCATCACATGAGAGACCCGGCGACGATGATGAGTGTTGAAGTCAGTGCCCGGTGCCTGTGAATAACAGGAACTTTACTGCTATTCACAGCCGCAGGAGCCAGATTCAAGAAACATGGACTATATCAAGGGGTATTTTTGGTAATGAATTGGTGAAAGACAGAGTGTCTCTTGTTGTTATTTCTCTTGTTTTTTGTCTTTCAGGTATCCATTTCACGACTATTTAGGATTCGATGGATTACGGCGGACCTGCATGGGATTTATTTTATTTTTTTAATAAATTGGTGATCGAGGGATAGATTGGGGGGAGTCTTTTTTTCTGTGTGTGTTTTTATATTTTATTACCGGGTTAGTAATGGGGTTGTCTGATAGACTCCATTACTAACCTCAGGGCTTGATGGCAGCTATGATTTTTTGACAAATCACAGCTATCATCAACTCCAACTACCATTACCCCAATTGCCACCACACCAGGGCAAATCGGGAAGAGCCAGACAAAGAACCAGAATTGGCGCATCTCATGTGATACACCCTTTCTGGGGTGGCTACGGGCTGGTATTTTCAGGCTGGGAAGGGCCCAACTACCAGGGACCTTCCCAGTCTGATAATATAAGCCCGTGGCTGTCTGCTTTACCTTGACTGGTTATCAGAAATAGAGGGGGACTCCATGTCATTTTTATTTATTATGTTAAACCAGACTAAAAACACCTGTGTAAACGCACTTACAACGCATTTGCTTTTTTTAACTTTACCGCATCTAATGCAAGTCTATGGGGGAATTCCGTACAGAAGACTGAGCGATCCCGCAAGAGAAATTGACATGCTGCGGCTCGGAAACTCGCATGATTTTACGCAGCACAGTGGGCAAGGGGTTTCTATTAATCTCATCCACTGTGCTTGTACTATACAATGCAGCGTTTTGGAAGCAATGCTGCGCCCAGATTGCTAATATTACTGATCATGGGCACGCCGCCCAAGGGTTTGTGCACACATTGCGGTTTCCCATGAAAATTGCAATATTTTACTCTCCCAGCAAAGTAAATTCATTTTCTAAAGTCTCATCCACATGTTGCTAATTTTTCCCTTGTAGATTTGTAACTGTTTCAGATCTGCAGCATGTCAATTCTTTCAGAATTTTTTTGACCCATTCTAATGACTGGGAAAAGACACATGCAAAAAAACATCAAAAACGCACATTTTTATGCAGCATTTTTCCTGCCAAGAGACAGGTTTTTTGATGCAAAAATGGCTGCACAAGCTCTCAGATGTTCGATACAATATAAGACAATATATAGGATACAGGGAATGAATTCTTTCTGCTTCTCATACCTTCATAGGTCCCTTTAGAACTATATACTCCCGAGTCAGTGCACAGTGCTAACAATCAGTACCAGTACAATTCCATAAAATTATAGTGTTTCATGTTTAGGGCTCTGTATGACACAGATCAAAGATCAACAACCACACTCAGAACCTGATGTCCTATTTTTAAATATCATCACTACTACTATTAGATTGTCCATGGTTAGGGTTCAAGTCTGCAGTCACTCTATGTGATTGCAGACTTGTGTATTCTCACAGCGCGCACAGTGTGCACTGTAAGGATTCTCCGGTGAGGGGAGCAGCTGGTCATAGACAACCAGTATGTGATTGGCATATTGCCGGCCACATTCTGACTAGACGGGTCTGACCTCTCTTAATTCACTTGTATTGAGCAAGGCCGCGCAAGTCTAGTTGGCATGTGACCACATGTATTCCAATCGCATACTTGCGGTCACACGTCTACCCGCTCATGATGACGGAGAATACTGACAGTGCGCAATGTTTGAATTCACAAGTCTGTAGTCATAGAGTGACTGCAGACTTGAACCCTAAGCCTGAACAACCCCTTTAAAAATGTTGGACTCTTTTACTTTTACAGGCTCTTTGTTTCGCTGCATATAAAACTTTGATGTGATCCATGGTTATAGATCCTTTGAGAGTAGTTAAAAAATAAAAGACATAAACTGAGTCAGAAACTTTCCATTGGACTTTTTTTTAGAATCAGCTCACTAACGGAATCTCCGTTAACTCATTCTGCAGCCAGCCATACACAATGCAAAATTTTTAATAAAACCCTATTGCAAAAATGTTTTTTTAAGGCAAAAAAAACACATGCATTTAAGAAAAGAAAAAATTACCCCAAACGATGGACAATCCCTTTAATCCTTTAAAGCAAACAGCCATGTGATGAACCTTCTACTGACCTCACATCCTTCCAGGAGTTCAGCTTGTTCTTCAGGGTGGGTTTACTCACTGTATTGTACACATTTATGGTGCCATACAAGTACATTGATGTTGTGTCTGCACCAAACCTACCGTGTGGTTTTCCTAACTTTTTTGCCACAAACAACCCCGACCTAAGAGCTGGTAAGTAACTTATACATCCCCAATTAGTTACTGCAATGGTTAATAATACTGGGACTATCCCAGTGTTTATCAGCTGGATACATTTTCTGCTATTTAAACATATTTTTGCAATTAGATTTGGCTGCTAAAGTTTGCAACGCCGAATCAACTTTGCTTCAGGGACTTTTTGATAAATTGCTTTCCTATATCTTTTTTTTTATTGCAAAACTTTTGACTTTCTTTCCAGTTTTGTTGGTCTCCCCCCTTTTTAATTTTTGTTTTACTTTGGCAATCATCTTGCCTCTGGCCTTCTGTTGAATCAACATTTTCTGCAGCACGGTACAAATAACAGACACTGAAGAAATGACAGACTGTAAATTAAGATTGATGTTGTGGGCAATGGAGACGCAGAACAGTAGAGCAGGGAGTTTTGGATACCATATTGTCTGGCACTTGAGAAGATATTGTTGGTTTGGTAGGGGCTCAGCTACAGGAGTCTTACATTAACCGTGTGAGAATGTCGTGGGAGGATGGATGGAGTATCCACTACTTCTATTTTTCTCACGTAAAATTAGTTTTCTTTACTCGAAGTTGCTCTGCTGAGAAATAGTTGTTTTGGTTCTGGAACAACGGAGCTGAACTTGTAGATATTGAGCTTTTCTCGGCAAGTTCTAACAGCAAAGTCCAGTGAATTATTATGAAACTTGTAGTTCTATATCAGCTGTAAAGTCACGGTTGTTGCACACCAACGGGTTTATTTTCCAGGTTACAATGGATTAAACTCATAAAATTCCCTTTACATAAGGCAATCATTAAGCAAATTAGCCTAAAAAAATAAAATAAAATCACTAGTTTACCATTGTTTCCTTTAGGCTGACCTAAACTTTATTGTTCATTGTCAGTAAATAGACATGTGATGCTAATAATATAAATATAAGAAAAATATAATTTTTTAACTTAAGATCGCACAAAAATGTTTAGCATGAAACTGATCAATGATCGACTGACATATAGTTAATTGGTGCTGGCTCACGGGCATGGGTACAGGGGTTGTCCACTACTCGGACAACCCTATTCTCAATCCCAAGGTTTCCACATTCCCCGAGTAGTGGACTACCCATTTAAAGGGTTATTTCCCGCATATTTTTACACTTTACAGTGGGTAGAGTGGCATACAAAAGAAGGAAACCAGAAATATTTACCATTCGAATCCACAGCTTGCTTTTGGGTTGCTGCTTCAATGATCTCCGTCAGACTGGAAATGATGATGCCCTGATCACCAATCGATGGCCTAAATGGTCAGCTAAACAGAGGTTAAGATATTATCATTTCTAGTTGCAGGTTAATATAAAGAAACAAACTTCACTGTACTCACCTTCCCAGGGTCCATTGGTGAGTCTCCACCACTTCTTCCGGTGTCTAGCTGTAACGCCAGGTGTGGGAAAGACTTGGGTTCAGGCTGGGCAGGCCTACCTGCAGAGACCCCCATATTGGCGACCTGTAACCACTGATGCTGCTGCTGTACCTCGCCGCGGAGGTCATTCACCTCCAGAGACAGCCTGTGTAGCTGCTCTGCAACTGAACCCATACCTAGAGAGAAAGGAAAAAGAAAGGTCTACGCCCAAAAACACACAAAGAAAAAAACAAAAACAAAATGTCAGTTTTTTTTTTTTCCTTTTCAAAACGTGCTCGGCCAGCGATAATGTCATGCCAGGTGTGGCAAAGACTTAGTGTAACAGAAAGGGAAAAGGGAAAGGGAGCCCAGACTCTAGGGAAAGGGGGAAGGGGAAACCTCCTAGTCTGGTCCAGTGTCACCCTGTCTCAACTACAGTCCCTATATTGGCTCTTCTCCAATCGCCGCACGTGTGCCTTGCCCTGACTTTCCCTGGCATATGGCTAAGACTAGGGAAGGAAAGGGATGAGCACTAGTCGATCTCCACTAAACTCTACAGACAACAAGGGTAGACAAACAGGGGAAATTGCTTAGCTTAGCTTTAGATGACTCCAGACAAATGCGCACATGGCCTCAAGCTCCAGAGAGGACGAAGTACTACTCTTGCTAAAGCCTTCAGAAGTAGTTATGAATATCGCCGGCACCTCCCTCTCAGACACACCAGGTATTTATACACCCAGGTCAGGGAGCTAATTAGCCAGAGGGAGGTAGCCGCTGGGTCCTAGAGACAGCCAACCTCTAAGAAGATGTCTGTAATGCCAAACGTAGAGATCTCCTGCAACCAACTGCAGGGCGACTGTCTGTCACCTCTGACACACCCGTGACACTGGCATTGGCTTTAGTGCTGTCATGTGGACAGCCAATTAGTGAGCTCAGCGGCTCCGCCACTGTGGATGGAATGTCGCCTTCAGAGTCACTGAGCTCACCGATTGGCTGTGGCGCTCTCGATGTGATGTCAGCAGTGTAGCCAATGCCAAACACCCCAACGGTGGAGACTCATAGGTGGACTCGGGGAAGGTGAATAAAGTGTGGTACATTCATTTAGTGAAAGGGAACAAATCCTTTAAGATCTTATGTACATGGTCATTTTACAGCTCTGTGCACGTTTTGAGTGATTTGGATCTGCAGTATGGTAGCCCCATAAGTCTATAGGGCATTAGTGTACCAACATATCTAACCAACTTCATTCAGAGGCTTACATAGATTTTGGGGAGGAAAAAAAAGTGCCATTTTCTATTGACCACTTATTACTTTGCAATGCTTCTCAGAGGCACATAGGCATTTTATAACATTAAACTATGGGACAGACCTGCTAAATGTCCAAGTCAGGCCAGTTGGATATGTCTGACATTCATGGTCCATGTACTGATCACGATGTCCGGATCAGCAAAGGGTCTTCTGATCAGGAGTCGATAGTTTATATAGGCTTACGAGTCTGAGTTTGGGTTGGAAGAATTACGGCCGGTTGGGATATTGCGGTCTGTACACAGGCTGTGACCGTGAATGTCAGTCATGTGAAACTGGCATAAAATGCAGAACAATGGGCAGGAAAAAAACATGCTAAACAATATAATGAGTGAGTTCCTATCAACAAATCTAAAAAAGTACCCGATAGGACTAGTGCTCCCAGACTTGCAAGGATTAGAAAATTAGCTCTTGGTCTTTAAAAGGTTTATTTCACTCTGTTTTCTCAATATAGTATATATTAAAACAATAAAACAACACGTTTCGGCTATAAAAATAAAAAACACATAGCCTTCTTCAGGTATGACACCAAGAGTTAATTTTCCAATCCTTGCAAGTCTGGGAGCGCTAGTCCTATCGGGTACTTTTTTCTGAATCCTATCCTACGGATCCCTGGCTGAGAAATCCTGTTACACCTGTGACGAAGCTGCATACCTGAGGAGCGGGATATTGAAATAGGACCGTGAAGTCGACATGACAAGATAATTTAAAGGTGAGCCTAAAACCTTTTTCTTTTTTAACCCACATAGAAAATCTACACTTAGATCTGCACTTGTTTCTCGACCTCCCCCTATCTTTTAGACCCCACAGCCTTGAGGTCGAATCTGTTGATCAACAAATCCAAGAAATTTGCTACGGCCAAGTAATTTGAAACATTCTCCTTCAAAGGAGTCTACAGACATGTCACGTGCCACCCTTCTCCAAAGGTGAACATTTGAAGGAAGGTGATACCACTAGATAGTACGAGCTTCCTTTGATGTTTACACCAATGTGAACTGAGTCCATGTACATAGAAGAAGAAAAATATGAGACACTTTTCAATGTTATAATTCCAGCATGTTCTACAGTGGCACATTTCAACAAAATCAGATGTTTTTGTGTCTTAAAGATCCCATGGTTATTGGTGGATTATTTCTTTGGCAGGAACCACTTTCAATTATCCTGCTATTACTCTTTGGATTTCTGCCTGTTCCAAAACATTTCTGCAAATCCTCAAGTGACAGTCTCCAGACTTTTCTGTTTGCACAGCTGTTTGATTAATGCACCTTTACTAAAAGTAGTTGTAAACTTTGAATTGTGTTCTGTCCTTAACTGCATCTCTGATGTCAAAGGTAGGATTTTTTTTCTTATATTCCAGATGAAATAAAATCCAAAATATTGTTTAAATGGGAAATAATTTTTATCAATTGACATTATGTATGGATATTTACTGCTGGAATCAAAATTATTTAACCCCCATTGCAAATTAGGTTTATTAGTAAATTCAGCAAACTTTCTTCTGTTTGCAACAAATCAAGAAACTCGAAGCATGGTAACAGCATTTAAAAGGCTTTCAACATGGCGGCATCACTTCAAAGCCTAATTCCCCCTCATTTCCACACCTCCTCACATGATGCGTTTGCAGGTTGAAATGGCAGCCAGGGGCCTTCTGAAGGCTTCCGAGTGTACAATGGTATTACTCTCAGGGGCTTTATTTACATAATTATTGGTCTCCTATAGACTGCAATATCACAGTATATTGTATAGGAGATCAAGAGATAACTGGTTAAAGATATAGAATATATACAAGATATAGATAAAAGTTTAAAATACTCACTTTTCCAAAAACAAATAAAAATAAATAATATTTGCATATAAATATAGGCATGTGTGTCCACCAACAGTTTTGCATTTTTGTTCAAAGTGTGATGACTTCTGTCTGGTTGTTGTGATGCCATTTTCCTGGTGATTTTAGTAAACTGGAAGCAAATGGTTGTCAGCTATGAAGGTGGAAATTGTATTTGACATTATTTTATCCCTTTATGTGTTTGTCTTCAACATTTGCTGGGCCAAATGTTTTGCATATTTTGTCATGGGTAATTTTGTCTAATTTTTTTTTCTGTGTGTGTGACGCACCCCCTGGGCCGTGTGAGTAGGGGAATACCCGGAGCCGGGTCTCTGTGCGATGCTGGGGGTTGTAGTCTCCGTGGCGGTGACTCAGTCCCGTGGCTCAGGGTGGTCAAACCAGTGGCAGTCTATTTATGTGGTTTTTATGATTAAATGTCCGACTACGCCACCCGTGGATTGCGGTTATTAGGAACCGCCGCTGCGTGGCAGACCGCTGAGGCTGATGTTGTGTGCGCAGCAGAGAGTAGTATAACTCCCCACGGGAGGAGTATAGCCTCAGGGCAGCGTGTATAGATGGTGAGGGTCGTGGTGCATGGGCGCAGTAGAAATGATTCAGAGTCCGTGCAGTGCAGTTCAGGGTCTTTACTGTTGGTACTGAAGAAGGCCCTGCCAGGAGTACTGGCTAACATTAGAGGCCTGGTCAGTCTGTGAGCGAACAAGAGTCCCCCTGGCCAGGTGGAGATATAGGCCTTCCCGTCTGACTGCACTCTTTCTGGCTACCTTGCTGTAGTCGTGTAGTAGCCCATGTCCCTGAGTGTACCGTGTGGTGCTCACCCGTTTGGCTGGTGACTTGGGGCCTTTGGTACCTTCCGCTCCTTGATGGCGGTGCCGGTCCCTTGCGTGTGACTGAGCCCCCGGGCTTTCTATGGCCAGAGGACCTGAAATCCCCTGCCGTGTGGTTGCTGCTGCTGGATGTATAATCCCCACAGCCTCGGACTCCGGTGTCCGGTTCTCTGCGTCTTCTGCCAGGACGAGCTCTGCTCCAGTCCCTGGTCTTCAGCTCCTGGCTCCTACAGAGCTCCTTGCTGCTGCTCTGTCCCTTTCTCTGGAACTAGCTTCTCTAACCCCTCCCCAGATCCAGTTTATAAAGGGCAGGTTCATCCCCTCCCTGGACTGGGGCAGGAGGTGTGGCATGCAGTAATGCTCCTGACCAGGAAAACCCATGCTCGCTCTCAGACATGGTATTTCTACCACTGTGGCAGCCGGACCCCTGGGGTGCCACATTCCCCACTAGTGAATTTTAGTACTCCGGGACTAAACATATTTTATGAAAACATAACAGGGTATAAGTAATAACACAACATATATACAAGAAGTTTAGTCTTTATAGATCACGGCGCTTACGTGACCAGGTGTCCATGTCACCCAAGATGCACTTTGAGGGACCCGTCCCAAACACGCAACGTAGGCTCTGGGGTGGCTACAGGGCATTGATGATCCGGAGTCGGACCACGTCTTCAGCCACCTCCACGGGTTTTTGTTCTGTGGTCTGGGACAAAAAGGGGCACTTTACAGGTGCAACTATTTACAAGGTACAGTTCCGGTTATTCACTGTCCATAACCTGTCAGTCCATGAACCCTGTCGGGTAACTAGAAAAACACAATTAATATGCAGGCAACAAACATTTTAACATTTGCAATATACAGGTATTTATATACACGACATTTAGATTCTCCAGCGAGTGGGCATCTGACCTCTAGTGCTCCTGGTGTACCTACGTAACACACTATGGTGTTCTTTCTGGGTCCTCTGTCTCCACCCCTTGTGTAGTGGGCACGCTAGTGTCTGCACTACAGGTGTTTGAAGCTGCCATGGATATGTTGGGCAGCTTTCTGCGTATTCTTTGGCTTACTACGGGCACGGCAGGCTCACTACTAGCAGAGGGTTGATTCTCCTGGGCTGCTGGTATGGAATCTTCTGCCTCCGGGGCCGGTTGCTCTCCCAACTCTACTTGCTCTTCTGTAGGCCCTTGAGGGACTGGCTGGAGAAAGGTAAGGACGGGTACCACAATAGCGTTGTTAATTTGTGTCCAGGATCGGGGAAATTCTCCAAGTACTGTACTGACCATTTCTTCCCTTTCCTCTGCGGGTTGAGGGCTATCTTGGTCTTTGCAGCTGCTCGGGACACTTCTTCAGGTGGTCTCTGGAGACAGTGGCTGTGGTCTCTCCTCCATCCTTACTGTTAACGCATACTTTCGGATTTTCATAGCTTGAGGGCAGTACTGTGTACGGTTCTTTCTCCCACTGGTCATCCAACTTATGGAGCCGCCTCTTCCTCTTCAAGACCTGCTCTCCAGGTGCCAGGGGAACAGCGGAAGCATGCTGGTTGTAAGTCCTCTCTTGCCTTTCTCTTGCTTGAGACAGACTTCTCTCAACACTCTCTTGCACTTTCCGGTACTGCTGCTGCCGTTCTGTATCCCAGTCTGCCTCTGGCGAGGTGTCCTCGGGTGTCAGGACTCCCATATCCAGGTCAATAGGCAGCTTACCAGGTCTTGCTCTCATTAGGTAAGCCAGGGTGCAGTTGGTGGAATTTACTGGGATGTGGTTATACAAGTCCACCAGATCAGGCAGTTTTTCAGGCCACAGACTGCGTTCTTCCAGGGGCAACGTTTTTAGCAAGTCTATCACCACCTGGTTCATCTTCTCGCACAATCCGTTGGTTTGGGGGTGATAGGGCGTTGTCCTTATCTTCTTGCAGCCATACAGGTTGCAGAACTCCTGGAAGACCTCCGCTTCGAAGGCTGGACCTTGGTCAGTCAACACTTGCTCCGGATACCCGTGTGGACGGCAGAAGTGCTGCTGGAAGGCTTTAGCTGCTGTCTGAGCTGTTAAGTCATTGACAGGGACCACCACCAGGAACCGGGAGTAGTGGTCTACGATGGTGAGGGCGTAGACGTACCCGGACCTACTTGGAGCCACCTTCACATGGTCCAGGGCTACCAGTTCTAGTGGCTGCTTGGTGATGATGGACTGCAGGGGAGTCTGCTGGCTGGCACGGTCCTTCCTTCTCAGGTTGCATGGGCCGCAGTCCCTGCACCATCTCTCAATGGCCCCGCTCATGCCTACCCAGAAGAACCGTTCACGCAACAGGAACTCCAACTTCTTCCATCCAAAGTGCCCTGCTCCATCGTGGTATGCCTCCAGGACCATAGCCGCATCTCGTCTCGGGACCACTACCTGCCAGGTCAGCTCATGTGTCCGGGAGTTGACAATTCTCCGGCACAGCTTCCCCTTGTAGAGAAACAGTTTACTCTTCTCCTTCCACAGCTGTTTAGTTTCTTCCGGAGCGTCTGGGTCAAGGCGGGCATCAGCCTGTGTCAGCATCCCTTTTACCAGGTGGACGGCTGGGTCACTGTCTTGCATCTCCGCCCAGCTGTAGTGGGGTAAGGGATTGAACGTGGCAGAGTGCCTGTCCCTTACACGGTGGGAACACTGGGTAATCCCACAACGGTGGAACACAGGGAGTTCAATCTCTTCCAGTTCTTCTGGATCTTTCCCTCCGTCCGGCAAGTTCGGCATCCTAGACAGGGCGTCTGCGTTGGCATTTGTGCGTACCGCCCGGTATTTGATGGTAAATTCATAGTTGGACAGCCGGGCCATCTATCTTTGCTCCAGGGCACCAAGTCTTGCAGTGTCCAGGTGCATCAACGGGTTGTTGTCCATGTACACAGTGAACTTGGCAGAGGCAAGGTAATGTTTGAAACGTTCCGTCACTGCCCACACCACTGCTAGGAACTCTAGCTTGAAGGAGCTATAATTCTCAGGGTTTCTCTCTGTGGGCCGTAGTTTTCGGCTGGCGTAAGCAATTACCCGCTCTCTGCCCTGCTGGATCTGGGACAGCACCGCCCCTAGCCCGATGTTGCTCGCGCCTGTGTGGAGAATAAAAGGCTGGCCGTAATCAGGGTACACCAGGATTTCATCCCCCGTGAGGGTCATCTTCAGCTGGCGGAAAGACTCATCCTCCAACTTGTCCCATTAGAAGGGCGGCTTCTGGTTTTTGGCCTTCCTGGACTGGCCTATCAGGAGGTCCTGCATAGGAGCTGCCATTTTGGTGAACCCGGAGATGAATCTTCGGTAGTAGCCTACCAACCCGAGGAACTGCCGCACTTTCTTTATACTGGAGGGTCTTGGCCAGTCCTTAATCACTGTGATCTTATCAGGGTCTGGAGCTACTCTGTCAGCACTCACCACGTGTCCCAGGTACTGTACCTTTGGCTTCAGTAGATGACACTTGGAGGGTTTCACCTTTAGGCCGTAGCCTGCCAGGGCGTCAAACACCTCTGCCAGGTGTTTAAGATGGTCCTCATATGTTTTGGAATACACAATGATATTGTCCAGGTATAGCAGGACCGTCTCAAAATTCCTGTGCCCCAGACAGCACTCCATCAACCGCTGGAAGGTTCCTGGTGCGTTGCAGAGCCCGAACGGCATACAGTTGAATTCGCTGAGACCCATCGGGGTGGTGAACGCGGTCTTCTCCTTGTCGGCCTCTGCTACAGGAACCTGCCAGTACCCGCTAGTAAGATCCAAAGTGGAGAAGAAGTTAGCAGATTTTAATGCAGCTAAAGATTCTGTAGCACCCTGAGGATTCGGCTGCTACAGGGGTATTGCACCTCAACCCAGAGGTGTGATATTCCACTCCCGGGTAAGGATGGAGTGTGGAACTGAGCTCGGTAGGCTGCATGCACTACACACATCCCATTTCCGAGGAACAGGCCGACGGTACTCCCACTTAGAAATGTGCAGGTACGACCGAGTCTGTTCCTGGCTGGAGTGGGAGGGGGGTGGTACATCCCAAGTAGTGTAGGGGCAGATAGGGGGAGCAGCCTGGGTAAAGATAGGAGCTCATTGGGTGCTGGTCACCTGAGCTCACACATAGAGGGTGTATATAAGGTGGGCACCATCAAAGAACAGGGTCAGTCTGTCAGTCTGTCAGAGCAGAGCAGAGGAAGAGGAGCAGAGAAGCCCTAGAGAGAGAGAGAGGAGAAAGCCAGAAAGACCCAGAGGGGGAAACAGAAAAGGAACTCTGAGAACCCAAAGTCCATCAGCGGGTGAAGAGTTGGCATCAGGGTACCGGAACCCAAGCTGGTGGGGGCAAAAACACACCCTAGCCAGAGACCGGAGGCCATGGGCAGCGTCTGCCACGGCCACCCACCACATCCACTCCGAAGGCATACCACGTGGAGGGTCAGGGAACCCAAGGCCAAGGGTCTCCCAACAGAAGGCCCGAGGGAGCTGGACCTGGGTGGATCAATAGTGGGGACGGCCAGAGAAAGGACAGAAGGAGAGCTCAGGGTCACGCTCCGGACTTGCTTGGGGGTTGGCTGAATCCAGGACCTGGTGGACGCAGCACGGCTCGGGTGGTCACTTGAAGCTGGAGTGACCGGAACATCAGCAGTGAGTAAATACCCTAAACTGCACAACCCGACTCTGTCTTCATTTTACATCTACGCTGCACCACCACAACCCCCATCCTCTGCACCTGACCCCCTGAGGCTATACCCCACCCGTTGGGGGTTATACCATCAAAAGCTGCACCTACACCATCAGCCTCAGCGGACCCTGCTGCAGCGGCGGCCATAGTGACCGCAATACAACGGGTGGCGTAGTCGACAATAAAGAACTTAATAACATCTGTAGGACTGCCACATACAACTGAGTTTGACACCCTGGGCACGGACCGGGTCACAGCCACTCGGAAGACTACAACTCCCATCTGATCCGGCTCCGGATATTCCCCCTAAAGAATATGGCCCAGGGGGCGCGTCAATTCCTCATCTTTGTGGGTGATTCGGTTGACCTTCCTGTAGTCTACACACATTCTCATGGTGCCATCTTTCTTTTTCACAAGAACTAGTGGAGCTGCCCAGGGGCTACAGCTGTCCCTGATTACCCCAGCCTCCTTAATTTCTCGCAACATTCCCTTGGCATTCTGATAGTGTGCAGGGGGTACAGGTCGGTATCTTTCCTTTATGGGTAGATGGGCTCCCGTGGGGATGTGGTGTTCTACCCCCTTTACTTGCCCAAAGTCTAGCGGGTGTTTGCTAAAAACTCTTTCGTACTCCTGCACCACCCTGTAGACTCCCTGTTTGTGGTGTGAGGGAGTGGAGTCGGTGCCCACATGCAGTTTCTGACACCAGTCCTCCATTTGTTTCTTGGAGCCGTTACCCTCCTCTGGTTGAGATGGAGGCAAGGGTTCCACGGCCTTTACAGAGTTTTGGTTAACGGTGAACAATTTGGCTAGAGTAGCATACCGGAGCAAGTATACTTCTCTTTCCCCAATGTTTAGGATGCGGACGGGTACCCTCCCATGGCGTACATCGACCACCCCCCGTGCTGTCAAAATGGTGGGCCTACTGTCTGAGTAGACGGGTTCTACCATGGCTTGGTAGTCTCTTCCTCTTAACCCGATTGCAGTCCGGCACCAGATCATCATCTCACTTTTTGGGGGCATGGCGATAGGGAACGGGTCACTCAGCCTAACGCTACCAATCTCACCACCAGACAGTTCTACCTGTTGCCTTTTCATCAGGGCTCTGATCTCTTTTTGTAGGACACGCTGCTGGCTGGAGCTGGCATTCACCGCAACCTGCTGTAATATGACAATTATCTCTGCAAGACAATTTTCAATAACATTAGTACCCAAGGTTATCTTAGGGTGGCTTTCACGATGGTCAATGTCCACAATAATCAGTCCTTGCGCTGGCAGTTCAACTTTACCAATTTTTATGGTCACCTCTTTGAATTCCACCTGCGGTACGGGCTGACCATTGCTGGCGATGATGCTCAAATCGTCATCTGGGTAGCGGGTAATATCCAAATCATTCCAGTACCGCTTAAAAAGCACATAGGGGGTGGTGGTTACCTGTGACCCGGTGTCCAGTAGTGCACTCATAGGAATGCCATCCAGCACCACAGGCAAGACCGGTCGTCCCCCTACGTACTTATCACGCCAGCTCGATAGGCCTGATGGTCTTATGCCTGGGGGGTCGGCCCTCTGCCCCAGGTTGGTCTCGTTTAAATGACAGTACCTTGCCATATGTCCTGGTTGGTTGCAGTGGCGGCAGATGGGTTGTCCGTCCTCGTCGTAGCGGTCGCTGGGTCTTCCTCTGGATGATGGGATCCTCCTTCGTCGGCGCCAAGGGACATCCTCCGGACTGGAAGCCAGCTGGATCTTTCCTGGGGAAGACACCTGTAAAGACTGCACAGTTCTGGTTAGCGTGGCAATGCTTTTGGTCAGTTCTTGGACCTGATGGTGCAGATCTGTAGCCGGGTCTTTGTCCAAAGCCTGCGCATCAGCTCCCACAGGCTCTGCAGACAAGGGCGCCGCCTCCTGGTGATAGGTAATAGCAGGGCGCCTGTGGGTTACAGCGCCACCCGGTGCCGGTTCTCGGAGCACCCAGATGGCCCTGTCTTTGAACTGCGCAAAGTCCAAATCAGGGTTCTGCAAGGCCATTACACGCAACTGGGTTCGGTGGACGCTGGACTGTAGACCTTCAATGAACTGTTCAGTCAACAGCTTATCCTCATTCTGCACGCTGTCAGGGTCTGCCTGCTTAATGGCTCTCAGGGCCTCCTGTAAATTCAAAGCATAGTCCCGAATACTGTCTTGTGCCCGCTGTTTGCATCCATAAAATTTTAGTTTAATCTCTGCTGAGGTGCGGGTATCAAAAGTGTCCTTTAGACGGGCCAGTATTTCTTTTACAGTCCCCTTTTCCCTGGCTGACCAGGACTTCACTTCTCTTTGGGCTGCCCCGATTAACTGGCCTGTCAGGATGCTCACTTTTTGTTCCTCGGACAGGGGGTATACTTTGAATAAGCTATACAGTCTTTCTTTAAAGTTGCTCAGGTTATGCAACTCCCCTGAGTACTGGGGTAACCATGCCGCTCCGGGGATATACGGCATCGTGAACGGCAGCACTGCGGCAGCAGCTGCGCTGGTGGTGGGAGCTCCCTCCATCCCTGGTGTCTTCCTCCCCCCCTAGTTAACCATGGCCTACCTTCCGTTGCTTCTTCTCCGTAGGCCGCGGCTCCGCAGGCGATCGTCGGGGTCGAGGATCTTGCGTCGCGTGCTGATGATGTCGGCGTCCGCTGGGCTCCTTTCAGGACCTTACGCAGCGTCAGTGCGCAAGGCGGGGCTTCAGCTCTTGAGCGCTTTTGGCGTCCACGCCCCTCTTCTTCCCGTGCGGCGTCCCAAAGATGGCGCCCAATGGCGGGAAAATGGCGGTGGATGGCGGGAAAACGGCTGCGGATGGCGGGAAACTTCACCACGGTAAATATTACAGTCTTTCTTCAGGCATGCAGTACCCGGTGGTTTCGGGCACGAAATCCTGCCAACTACGCCAAAGTTGACGCGCCTCCTGGGCCGTGTGAGTAGGGGAATACCTGGAGCCCGGTCTCTGTGCGATGCTGGGGGTTGTAGTCTCCGTGGCGGCGACCCGGTCCCGTGGCTCAGGGTGGTCAAACCAGTGGCAGTCTATTTATGTGGTTTTTATGATTAAACGTCCGACTACGCCACCCGTGGATTGCGGTTATTAGGAACCGCCGCTGCGTGGCAGACCGCTGAGGCTGATGTTGTGTGCGCAGCAGAGAGTAGTATAACTCCCCACGGGAGGAGTATAGCCTGAGGGCAGCGTGTATAGATGGTGAGGGTCGTGGTGCATGGGTGCAGTAGAAATGACTCAGAGTCCGTGCAGTGCAGTTCAGGGTCTTTACTGTTGGTACTGAAGAAGGTGCGCTGCCGGGAGTACTGGCTAACATTAGAGGCCTGGTCAGTCTGTGAGCGAACAAGAGTCCCCCTGGCCAGGTGGAGATATAGGCCTTCCCGTCTGACTGCACTCTTTCTGGCTACCTTGCTGTAGTCGTGTAGTAGCCCATGTCCCTGAGTGTACCGTGTGGTGCTCACCCGTATGGCTGGTGACTTGGGGCCTTTGGTACCTTCCTCTCCTCAATGGTGGTGCCGGTCCCTTGCGTATGACTGAGCCTCCGGGCTTTCTATGGCCAGAGGACCTGAAATCCCCTGCCGTGTGGTTTCTGCTGCTGGATGTATAATCCCCACAGCCTCGGACTCCGGTGTCCGGTTCTCTGCGTCTTCTGCCAGGACGAGCTCTGCTCCAGTCCCTGGTCTTCAGCTCCTGGCTCCTACAGAGCTCCTTGCTGCTGCTCTGTCCCTTTCTCTGGAACTGGCTTCTCTAACCCCTCCCCAGATCCAATTTATAAAGGGCAGTTTCCTCCCCTCCCTGCACTGGGGCAGGAGGTGTGGCATGCAGTAATGCTCCTGACCAGGAAAACCCATGCTCGCTCTCAGACATGGTATTTCTACCACTGTGGCAGCCAGACCCCTGGGGTGCCACATGTGCTTTTAGGTTAAAACATGACAAAGATAAAGTCAAATTTATCACCAGATGTCAGGAAGCTTATTATTCTGAGAGTGAAGTCAGACAAAAGCCAAAAAGAGGTAGCTATGGAATTCACCTGTTCTCATAGTCAAGTGTCACGTATATTAAAGAAAGAAAAGGTTATGGATCAGCTGACAAACCTAGAAGTGGACGACCACGGAAATCTTCCTCCAGAGTTAATCACATTATTAAGAAATAGTCAGTATCTGATGTCCATAAAAGTGCTGAATAGATTTCGCACAAAATGAACGAAGAATATGGGGTCAAAGTGAGACGCCAAACGGCTAAGAGCAGTAGGGTTGTATGTAAGAATTCCAGTCAAGAATCCTTTCATCTCTGCAAAGAACGAGAAGGTCCGACTTGAGTTTGCCAAAGAACAATGAAAAGAGACAAATTGGTCTAAGGTGTTGTGGTTGGATGAATCCAAGTTCCATCTGTTTGGTAGTGATGGCAAGCTCTATATATACCGCCCAATTGGAAAACGTAATGATGTAAGGTACTGAACACCTACAGTGAAACATGGTGGTGGCAATGTCATGGGGCTGCAATGTTTGGGGCTGCTTTTCTGCATCTGCCATTGGCCCTCTACGTAGAATTGATGGAAATATGAATGCTACCATGTACAAGGAAATACTGGAGAATGTAATGCTGCCACATGGTAAAACCAAAGTAGGCAGGGGATGGAAATTCCAGCAAGACAATGATCTTAAGCACACATCTTATTTAGTCAAAAATTTGTTAGCAAAGAAAAATGTTCGCCTGTTGCAATGGCCAAGCCAATCACATGATTTAAACCATATAGAGCACTTTTGGGATGAGTTAGGGCAATGAGTTGGGGCCCATGCCCATAGCAATAAAGATGAATTGTTTGCAGATTTGTAAATGGAATGGAGTAAGATCCCTCAAGATGTCTTGAATACCCGAGTGGCTTCAATGCCCTGTTGGTGTGGTGCAGTAATTAACGCAAGTGGTTATGCTACAAAATACTAAGTTATGGCATTGTAAACAATGACTTACTCTCTATGTTGTGAGCAATAAATAGTAGATGCAAAACTTTTGGCAGTTAGTTTTCTTTAATTAAATGACCATACCTATATTCAAAAGCATTTTGGTTAAAATTAAGGTCTTGAATGATGACAACTTCATGCACTTTCAATTCATCACCAGGAAAATGGCATCACAACAACCAGTGGAAGTAATCACACTCTAAAAAAAGCAAAACTATTGTACTCTCCTATCGCTCTCTTCTCCGGTATCCAGCACTGTTCAGGTCCTTTTCTGAGTGACGTCATCGCTATTCAGACTCTCCAGCTCACACTATACTCTTTGCATGAACAGGAAGTCTCTCTTACACTGGAAACACATGAAGCCTTATTCTGACGTTCCATAGGCTTACATTGTAGACGTCTGGGTCACATAGGGCACAGCCGATGCTGGGCAGCTTAGTCTGCTGCCGGTCCGCCATCTTGCTCTCCGTTCCTGGTGTCCTCCTCCCCCCTGGTGGACTGTGGCCTACCTTGCGTTGATCTTCCTCCGTAGGCTGCGGCTCCGCCGTCGATCGTCGGGGTTGAGGACCTTGCGTCGCGCTCCTGCGACGTCAGTGTCGCTCCCTCTCCCTTCCAGGACCTTACGCAGCGTCGGTGCGTGGGGCGGAGCTTCGGATCTCGCGCGATTTCGGTGTCCACGCCCCTCGTCTTCCTGCGCGGCGTCCCGAAGATGGCGTCCGATGGTGGGAAGCGGCTGCGGATGGCGGGAAGACGGCAGAAGATGGCGGGAAACGACCCAAGATGGCGTGCTATGGCGGGAAACGGTCCAAGATGGCGTCTGATGGCGGTAATCGGCTCCGGATGGCGGGAAACGACTCCGGCCGGCGGGAAACTTCCGGAAATGGCGGGAGACTTTTTTTCCAGGTACATGTACAATTTTCTTCAGGCACGCAATACCCGTTTGTGGCGGGTTGGTCTCGATCCTGCCGACTACGCCAAAGTTGACGCGCCCCCTGGGCCTGTGCTGTGCAGGGGGATACCCGGAGCCGGATCGCTGGGGGTTGTAGTCTCCGTGGCGCTGACCCGGTCCGTGCCCAGGGCGGTCAAACCAGTGGCAGTCTATTGGTGTTATAATAAGTGTCCGACTACGCCACCCGTGGATTGCGGTCAGTGGGGACCGCCGCTGCGCTGCAGACCGCTGAGGCTGATGTTATATGCGCAGCCAAGAATGGGATAACTCCCCACGGGAGAAGTATTGCCTCAGGGCAGCTAGAGTAGATGATGGTAGTGATGGTGTGAGCGTCCCAGTACTAATGGTGCTGGTACGGCGATGAAACACAGAGACGTGTGGTTGCAGTTTCCAATGCTTTACTCACAGTTCTTTACTGGTCCTAGTCACCTCGGTACCGGCGGTGACTGCCCAAGCCGTGCTGCGTCCACCAGGCAAGGGGCTCGACCAACTCCCAGGCAATTCCAGAGCGTGGCACAGGACTCCCTTCCTTTCCTTTCTCTGGCCGTCCCCACCAGTGACCCACCTTTGTCCAGCTTCCTCGGGCCTTCTGTTGGCAAAACCTCTCTCCGGTTTCCCTGACCCTATGTGGTATGCTTTCCTGGTGGATGTAGTGAGGGGTCGCACCAAGATGTGGTCACAACCTCCGGTTTTGGCTGAGGATTAGTCGCCTCCACCAATTTGGGTTCCGGTACCCTGCTTTGCCAACCCTTCACCCGTTATCTCGTGGGTTCTTAGGGTTCCTTCTTCACTCGTGTCTCTGGGCCTTTCTCTGTGTTCCTGTTCCTTGCTTCCTTTCTTACTGTCCTTTCTGTTCATTCTCCTTTCTCTCTCTCTCAGGCTCCAGCCTCCTGACAAGGCCTGCCTGCAGAGCAGAGCCCATGCAGGGGCTCTGCTTCCTGTCTTCTCCTCTCACTCTTAGCTTCTTCTCTGCACTGCACTGACTACTGTCCTAAGATGGTGCCCACCTTATATACCTCCTTCTAACACCCGAGCCCAGGTGACTAGCAACCAATGGGCTCCTACCTATGCCCAGAGACCCACCCCTATCTGCTCCTACACCACTGGGTTTTCCTCCCCCTCCCCACTCCAGCCAGGGACAGATGCTGTCGTGCCTGCACTTCTGTCTAGTGGGAGCACCGTTGAGCTGTCCCCCGGAAATGGGGTGTGTGTGGTGCATGCAGCTTACTGAGTCCTGGTCCACACTCCATCCTTACCCGGGAGTGGAATATCACACCTCTGGTTCGAGGTGTAATACCCCTGTAGCAGCCGAGCCCTCGGGGTGCTACAAATGTTCAATATATTTCTGACTGGAATCAGATTTATCTCAGTCAGTGGGGTCAATGGGGAGAACTCTACATGCACGGCCATGACTCCACTGGCATTAGCTACGGCAATTGGCAAGATACGGCATGTGGATATTTAATAAATGTCTAAGAAAAAAAACACCCTCTGAAATGAAAATTCTATATCACAAGTAAAGATTACATGTGATGTAGCTACACATGTAAAGTAAGATACTGTATGTGAGGTCTCACATTTCCTCCAGATGTATGTGATTTGTCCAAAGGCTGGAGAGTGAAACAAGTACCGATTGGCCGCAGGGATTGCGTGACATAATGTTAATAAAGAGAAAATTTCAGCTCACCCTGAGATGTAATCCCAGTCTGGCATGGAGCACGGCGTCCTCGCTGCTGCACAGCGCCTGGGTCAATGAGGAAGTGAAGATGGATCCAGCTCAATTGTTTCAATTAATTAAAATTCAACAATCTTTATTGGCAAATCCTTTTAAAAATTTGTAGAAAAGACAAAAAATGGACATCTCAGACGACAAAAAATGCCATACGCGTTACGAGTGAAAAACTCTTGAACACTGGCTATGAAAAAGAATATTCTGAACTGGAAGTATACTAACAAATAATCATGGATACAAAAAACACATGAAAACAATCTCGAAAATACCAATCACAGAGAAGACTAGACTGAATATATGAAAAGAAAAAGGTGGAAACAAAACAAAAATGTACCCTGGAAAAACTGAATGAGAAATATGTAATGCAATACATATGAAACAACTATGTGTGTATACATGTATACATATGAGAAGGTCCTAGAGAAAACCTGTACAAGTAAGAGCAGAAAATATCCCAAAAGAAAAAGAGAGAAAAAAGAGGAGAAAAAACAAACAAACAAAAAAAAAACACACAACCTGCAGACAATAAATATGTGCATGAATAAATTTTTACTAAATATTAACTGCAGAAAACTCTAAAAAAAAAAAAAAAAAAATTTGTTTTATCCTTTTTCTTTGTCTTTTTCCTTCTGGACTCAGTATTACGCTTTTGATAGTATAACATAATTTCTCATCTGAGATTAAGCCCTGATGGAGCATATGTGTTAAGAGAAAAGTGAATAAACAAAAAAAAAGAAATTGAAAAAAAATTATCCTTTTTCTGCTTTCTCTCTTTCCTTTTGGACTCGGTATTATGCTTTTGATAGTATAACAAAATTTCTCATCTGAGATTAAGCCCTAATGGAGCGTATGGATTAAGAAAAAAATAAAATAAAATAAAAAATAAAAAATTCTCCCTTTTCTCCTTTCTCTCTTTCCTTTCAGGGCTCAATATTATGCTTTTAATAATGTAGCATAATTTCTCATCTGTGATTAAGCCCTGATGGAGCATACAGTGCCTACAAGTAGTATTCAACCCCCTGCAGATTTAGCTGGTTGACACATGCGGAATTAACTTGGCATTGTGACATTTGTACTGTAGATCAGCCTGGAAGTGGGAAATGCACTGCAGCAAATTTTTATTTTTTTTATTTTTTTTTTTAAAACGTTAAAAGTTAATTCAGAGTGTCATTTATTATTCAACCCCTCAAACCACAAGAATTCTGTTTGGTCCCCCTAAAGTATTAAGAAGTAGTTCAGGCACCAAGAATAATGAGCTTCACATGTGTGGATTAAAGATCTCTTTTGCCAGCCTTTTCTGACTATTTAAGACCCTCCCCAAACTTGTGAACAGCACTCAGACATGGTCAACACGGGAAAGACAAAGGAGCATTCCAAGGCCATCAGAGACAAGATCGTGGAGGGTCACAAGGCTGGCAAGGGGTACAAAACCCTTTACAAGGAGTTGGGCCTACCTGTCTCCACTGTTGGGAGCATCATCCGTAAGTGGAAGGCTTATGGAACTACTGTTAGCCTTCCATGGCCTGGACAGCCTTTGAAAGTGTCCTCCCGTGCCGAGGCCAGACTTGTCCGAAGAGTCAAGGCTAACCCAAGGACAACAAGGAAGGAGCTCCGGGAAGATCTCATGGCAGTGGGGACATTGGTTTCACTCAATACCATAAGTAACGTACTCCACCGCAATGGTCTCCGTTCCAGACGAGCCCGTAAGCTATCTTTACTTTCAAAGCGTCATGTCAAGGCTCGTCTACAGTTTGCTCATGATCACTTGGAGGACTCTGAGACAGACTGGTTCAAGGTTCTATGGTCTGATGAGACCAAGATCGAGATCTTTGGTGCCAACCACACACGTGACGTTTGGAGACTGGATGGCACTGCATACGACCCCAAGAATACCATCCCTACAGTCAAGCATGGTGGTGGCAGCATCATGCTGTGGGGCTGTTTCTCAGCCAAGGGGCCTGGCCATCTGGTCCGCATCCATGGGAAGATGGATAGCACGGCCTACCTGGAGATTTTGGCCAAGAACCTCCGCTCCTCCATCAAGGATCTTAAGATGGGTCGTAATTTCATCTTCCAACAAGACAACGACCCAAAGCACACAGCCAAGAAAACCAAGGCCTGGTTCAAGAGGGAAAAAGTCAAGGTGTTGGAGTGGCCTAGTCAGTCTCCTGACCTTAACCCAATTGAAAACTTGTGGAAGGAGCTCAAGAATAAAGTCCACATGAGACACCCAAAGAACCTAGATAACTTGGAGAAGATCTGCATGGAGGAGTGGGCCAAGATAACTCCACAGACCTGTGCCGGCCTGATCAGGTCTTATAAAAGACGATTATTAGCTGTAATTGCAAACAAGGGTTATTCCACAAAATATTAAACATAGGGGTTGTATAATAATTGACCCACACTTTTATGTTTAAAATTTAATAAAATTCAACTGAGCAACATAACTTTTTGGTTTGTAAGATTTATGCTTCTGTTCATAAAACCTACTCTCATTTGCAGTTTGAAGGCTCTAACTTATTTGCATCTTATCAAACCAGCTAAATCTGCAGGGGGTTGAATACTACTTGTAGGCACTGTATGTGTTTAGAGAAAATATCCAGAAAGCTTCTTTGTTGTAGACCGCATCAGTATGACTACCGCCTCTAACATGTTTCGGTATTTGTTCTATCGTGTATACACGCAGACCAATTTTACTGCGATTTTGACATTCCACAAAATGTTTTGAGACATTAGAGATGTTCCTATCTCTGGGCTCTTCAATGTCATAAAGGTGCTCCCTGATTCTAAATTTGAGTTTACGCATAGTTGAACCAACATATTTGAGGTTACAGATTGTGCATTCCGCAACATAAACTACGTGATCACTGTTGCAGTTTAAGAAGCTTTTTATACTGAATTTTTCACTCTGATGGTAATTGTAAAAATGATTGGTTTTAAACGACACTGTGCAGGTTTTGCACGGAGTTTGTCCACACTTAAAATAACCCTTTAATGACAACGATGTTTAAGATGTGGGTTTTTTGTGATGGTTAACATGCAAACTAGGTGATAATACATTTCCTAGCGTTTTTGCTTTCCTTGGCACTATTCTCACTCCGTCTTTTAAGATGTTTGTAATGACGGGATCATCTTGCAAAATGTGTAGATTGTGTCGCACTATCTGGGAAATGGACCTAAAATACGGACTATGATTAAGAACCAAAACTGGCAAGCTGTTTTTGTTATTTGATTTCATCCTAGTTTTATTAATTAAGTCCGTCCTATTCCTAGTGTTTGCAATCTGTTGTGCCCTGTTTAAGCTCCAATTGGGATAGTGTTGATCAGAAAGGCGCTGTCTGATAGTCCTGGATTCTATGTCAAAGCTGGCACTGGAACTGCAATTCCGCTTAGCTCTAATAAATTCACCAACAGGAACAGCTTTGGTAACATGAAAAGGGTGGAATGAATGAGCATCCAAAATTGTATTACCTGCTGTAGGTTTTCTGTAGGTTTTAGTTACAATTGTGCACTTATTGACACCAATAAATTCCAAATCCAGGAATACCATTTTTTCACCATGATGACTATGTGTGAAATGCAAGTTAAACAGGTTGTCATTAAGGTAAGAGATGAAATTTGGGATCTCTGATACCGCCCTCTCCCAGGCAATGATCATATCATCTATATACCTAGCATATACACTGCTCAAAAAAATAAAGGGAACACTTAAACAACAGAATATAACTCCAAGTAGATCAAACTTCTGTGAAATCAAACTGTCCACTTAGGAAGCAACACGGATTGACAATCAATTTCACATGCTGTTGTGCAAATGGAATAGACAATAGATGGAAATGATTGGCAATTATCAAGACACCCTCAATAAAGGAATGGTTCTGCAGGTGGGGACCAAAGACCACATCTCAGTACCAATGCTTTCTGGCTGATGTTTTGGTCACTTTTGAATGTTGGTTGTGCTTTCACACTCGTGGTAGCATGAGACGTACTCTACAACCCACAGAAGTTGCTCAGGTAGTGCATCTCATCCAGGATGGCACATCAATGCGAGCTGTGGCAAGAAGATTTGCTGTGTTTGTCAGCGTAGTGTCCAGAGGCTGGAGGTGCTACCAGGAGACAGGCCAGTACACCAGGAGACGTGGAGGGGGTCGTAGGAGGGCAACAACACAGTAGTAGGACCACTACCTCCGCCTTTGTGCAAGGAGGAACAGGATGAGCACTGCCAGCAAAATGACCTCCAGCAGGCCACAAATGTGCATGTGTCTGCACAAACCGTTAGAAACCGACTCCACGAGAGTGGTATGAGGGCCCGACGTCCACAGATGGGGGTTGTGCTCACAGCCCAACACCGTGCAGGACGCTTGGCATTTGCCACAGAACACCAGGATTGGCAAAGTCACCACTGGCGCCCTGTGCTCTTCACAAAAGCAAGCAGGTTCACACTGAACTCATGTGACAGAGCCTGGAGACGCCGTGGAGAGCGATCTGCTGCCTGCAGCATCCTTCAGCATGACCGGTTTGGCAGTGGGTCAGTAATGGTGTGGGGTGGCATTTCTTTCGAGGGCCACACAGCCCTCCATGTGCTCGCCAGAGGTAGTCTGACTGCCATTAAGTACCGAGATGAGATCCTCAGACCCCTTGTGCGGTGGGCCCTGGGTTCCTCCTAATGCAGGACAATGCCAGATCTCATGTGGCTGGAGTGTGTCAGCAGTTCCTGCAAGATGAAGGCATTAAAGCTATGGACTGGCCCGCCCGTTCCCCAGACCTGAATCCGATTGAGCACATCTGGGACATCATGTCTCGCTCCATCCACCAACGTCACGTTGCACCACAGACTGTCCAGGAGTTGGCGGATGCTTTAGTCCAGGTCTGGGAGGAGATCCCACAGGAGCCCATCCGCAACCTCATCAGGAGCATGCCCAGGCATTGTATTGAGGTCATACCGGCACGTGGAGGCCACACACAATACTGAGCCTCATTTTGACTTGTTTTAAGGACATTACATCAAAGTTGGATCAGCCTGTAGTGTGTTTTTCCACTTTAATTTTGGGGGTGACTCCACATCCAGGCCTCCATTGGTTAATAAATTTGATTTCCATTGATGATTTTTGTGTGATTTTGTTGTCAGCACATTCAACTTTGTACAGAACAAAGTATTCAATGAGAATATTTCATTCATTCAGATCTAGGATGTGTTATTTGAGTGTCCCCTTTATTTTTTTGAGCAGTGTAGTTTTATTGAAGATGAGAATGGATTATGGATAGTATACATAAAGCACTCTTCCCACCATGCCATAGTCATGACATAATGTTATGTGATCCCTGGGAGAGACAATGCTAACACAGTAGGAACAGCACTGGCAGAAGAGGTGAGTATAAGGCCACGTTCACATGTTCAGTATTTGGTCAGTATTTTACATCAGTATTTGTAAGCCAAAACCAGGAGTGGATGAAAAATACAGACGTGGTGACTAGAGATGAGCGTTGTTCTACTCGAACTGTTCGCCAATCTCAAATTCGAGCTGTTTTGGGCGGTGTTCGAGCCGTTCGGCGAACACGAACAATTTGAGAAAAATTCGGCAGTTCGAGGTTATGTTCGATAACTGTTCGTGCACCAAAATCATAACTGGATTTTTTCTCAGTAATGATGAAAATTAATGTTAATACGCAGTTTGAGTGTACAGCGGGGTGGGGGGAGGGGCAGGGGATGGATCTCTGCAGGAACAATGAAGATCTCCATTTTTTTTTCTCTTTCCCGCATTTACAGTGGGGAGGTGCAATCTGTCAGCCTATCAGCAGCGCACACACGGAGCGAAGTGCTTTTTTTCACACAAGCAAGGGCATGTGTCATTGGCAGTGTATGTCACATGTCCTTGCCCTATAAGACCAAGCCATTTTCCCCGTCGCCACCATTTTCTCACTGCTGCAGCTGCGTGTTAGACGGCACCGCTGTTGCTGTATGCGCTATACCTTGTTAATTTCAAGCCAATTTTCGCACAAATATACAGATAGCTTGGGAGTAGGGAATAGTTGTGATTGCAGTCCTTTTAAGGACTAGGTTACAGCATTTCCTACGACTTTTATCAGGTAGGTCTGTGCTCTTAAATAGATAGATTGTGGGAGTAAAGACTAATTGTAATTGGAGTCCTTTTCAGGACTAGGTTACATCAGTTCCTATCAGTTTTTGCCAGGCAGGTCTGTGCCAGTGCTGTGCAAGTTTTTTTCACAGCATTTGGCTGAATCTAGCAAAGCTAATCCTTTTTGGCCTATTGTAGAGTGTGTTAGTCAGTGGAGTAGCCTATCTGTGTTGCAAGATATACCACCTGTGTATAGAATACCAATTTTTTTACTGCACCTAGTGAAGTAAAATCTTTTGGGCATAGCATCATTCTATTAGTCCATCTATACTGACCTCCATCAGGTTGCAAACTGAATCTAATTTTTTTCTGCATCTAGCTCTGAAAAAATATTGGGCTTCTAGCTGTGTGTGGGTCTTGTTCTATTAATCCATCTATACTGACCTCCATCAGGTTGCAAACTGAATATAATTTTTTTCTGCATCTAGCTCTGAAAAAATATTGGGCTTCTAGCTGTGTGTGGGTCTTGTTCTATTAATCCATCTATACTGACCTCCATCAGGTTGCAAACTGAATATAATTTTTTTCTGCATCTAGCTCTGAAAAAATATTGGGCCTTCTAGCAGTCTGTGGGACTTGTTCTATTAGTCCACCTATACTGACCTCCATCAGGTTGCAAACTGAATATATTTTTTTCTGCATCTACCTCTGAAAATATATTGGGCTTCTAGCTGTGTGTGGGACTTGTTGTATTAGTCCATCTATACTGACCTCCATCAGGTTGCAAACTGAATATAATTTTTTTCTGCATCTAGCTCTGAAAAAATATTGGGCTTCTAGCTGTGTGTGGGTCTTGTTCTATTAATCCATCTATACTGACCTCCATCAGGTTGCAAACTGAATATAATTTTTTTCTGCATCTAGCTCTGAAAAAATATTGGGCTTCTAGCTGTGTGTGGGACTTGTTGTATTAGTCCATCTATACTGACCTCCATCAGGTTGCAAATTGAATATAATTTTTTTCTGCATCTAACCCAGCCAATAGTTTTGGCCTAATACCACAGTTTGGCCACTCAGCTCTGCTCGGTTACCATCCATTGTTTTTTTGTGAAAACAACTCCAGAGTTGTGAATTAGTTAACCACCAAAATGAGTGGAAAAAGGCCTGCTGCTGGTGGAAAGGGGAATAGGCGTGTTGGGAAGGGGAAAAAAGGTTGTGTCCGTGGGGTAGGTGTTAAAGCAACAGTAACATCTGCAGAAGAAAGACCATCTTCCAGCCAAACTAAAATGTCTACTTCTTTTAGCGGACAATGTGATAAGATCCCTTTCTTACGGCCACGCCAATCGCTACAAATTCCAGATGAGGCACAAAAACAGCAGGTGCTTCAACGGATATCAAGTGCTCCTTTAAGTGGGCTCTCCTCCACATCAACTTCAACATCACAAATACTCCAGTCCTCAAAGGTGTCACCCAAATCGCACTTGCTTCCTCACAGCTCCCAAATCTCCAGCTGCCCGTCTGAGTATGAGGTAGAACAGATGGTTGAGTCTGCAGAGCTGTTTACTCATACTATAGCCTGGGAATCAGAGGTCGACTCCAGCGCTTCTGTGAATCCAGACGAGGAAATGATCTGCACTGATGCCCAGAATCTTTATGAGTCGGATCCAGGACCAGACGCAGAAGGTTCTGACCATAATGTAGACCCTCATTCCCAAACTGTAACTCCTGTTGGTGGAGACAATGAGGAAGACGATGATAAGACTCAAATACCTGATTGGAGCGACAACTTTAGTTTTTTGTCAGGGCAGGAACAGGTTGGCTCTGAGGACGACGGGTGTGATAACACACAGGGTGATGATGATGAGGTTGGAGATCCCACTTACTGTCAACCCACAGTCAGCCAAGAGATGAGGTCAGCAGAGGAGGTGGAGGAAGATGCTAGTGACGACGAGGTCAGGTTGCGCCTTCCTGGACAGAGACGTAGTACTGGAAGCACGTCAACAACTGCATCCTCAAACACAACTCTGCCTCTCACCACAAGTCGTGGTGGCTCTTCAGGTCGCATGGGTGCTAAGCCTTGCATAGCCTGGGCATTTTTTCAGATCGATAAAGATGACCCAACTCGTGTTATCTGTAACATTTGTCAGCAAAAGCTAAGTAGAGGCCAAAAAATACAGAGTTTGAGTACTTCATGCATGAACCGGCACATGGACATGAAGCATAAGTTGCAGTGGGAAGCTCAGTGTGCTACAATGCGGCCTAGCCGGCCGGGCCAACCACCGTCTGCCATATCTTGTGCATCCGCGGCCTCTTCATCCTCTGTGACTGGGGGGACAGCAGTCACACCTGTTTTGGGGCGCAGACCTGCCACCTCTTTACCCGCAACAGCCAGCGTGATTGGCAGGTCATCATTTTCTTTGGAGGTGGTAACACCAGCTGGTGTTGAGCGCTGTCCGACATCGATAGCACCACCTTTGGATCAAGGCAACCTAACATGTCCGCCTGCATCTTCCTCACAGACCGGCAGTTTGCCGGGGACACCCTTATCAACCCCGTCTAAGCACAATAGCCAGCCCTCGGTCCCTCAGATGTGGACAAGTAAAAGACCATTTCCTCCTAGCCATGAGAAAGCTAAGAGGTTGAATTTCACCATCTGCAAGCTCTTGGCTACAGAAATGCTGCCTTTCCGCCTGGTGGACACAGAGGATTTTCGAGACCTTATGTCCGTCGCAGTGCCCCAGTACCAGATGCCCAGTCGGCACTACTTCTCAAAGAAAGGTGTGCCTGCGCTCCACCAGCATGTCGCACACAACATCACCGCTTCTTTGAGAAACTCTGTGTGTGACAGGGTGCATTTCACCACAGACACTTGGACGAGTAGGCATGGACAGGGGCGTTACATGTCGCTGACTGGGCACTGGGTAACTATGGTGACAGCAGGACAAGGGGCTGCTGTCCAAGTCTTGCCGTCCCCACGAGTTGTGCGTCAATCCTCTTTATGTCAAAGTTCCTCCACTGCTTCTGCCTCCTCAACCTCCTCTCGGTCTTCCACCTGCACCCAAAGCCTGTCTGGTCATGCCACAAGCTTTCTAACTGCGCAGAAGGGATCCTGCACACCTCCTTACTATGCTGGCAGTAGGGCTCAACGTCATCAGGCGGTTTTTACATTGAAATGTCTGGGAAATGTGAGTCACACAGCTGAGGAGTTGTGGTCAGCTCTGGAGAACCAATTTCATGAATGGTTGTCTCCACTGGACCTGAAACCAGGGAAGGCCGTGTGCGACAATGCTGCAAACCTGGGTGCGGCCCTTCGCCGGGGCAATGTCACACACGTGCCTTGTATGGCTCACGTGTTGAACCTGGTTGTCCAGCAATTTTTAGCCCACTATCCCGGACTAGATGGCCTTCTGCAGAGGGCACGGTCGCTGTGTGCTCACTTCCGCCGTTCGCATCCCGCAGCTCAGCGACTTACATCTCTACAGAAGTCGTTGGGCCTGCCACTTCACCGGCTAAAATGCGATGTGCCTACCCGGTGGAATTCAACTCTGCACATGTTACAGCGACTGTGGCAGCACCGACAAGCCCTGGTGCAATACGTTCTGACGTATAGCCTGGGCCAACGAGATTCAGAGGTGGGGCAAATCACGCTGGAGGAGTGGTCTCAGATCAGGGACCTATGCACCCTTCTGCACAGTTTTGAAATGGCGACGAAGATGTTTAGTGCTGACGATGCCATTATCAGCATGACTATTCCGGTGATTTACATGCTGGAGCACATGTTAAACAGAATTCGGAGTCAGGTGGTGGCACAAGAGGAGGTGGAGGAAGTAGAGGAGGAGGAGTTGTATGCGGAAGGGCTAACATCTGCAAGGTCCAGACGGTCGGCAGCAGCAAGGCGGCAGGCATGTGAGGGTGGGGGAGATGGTTTTACCAGGGTGCATGGTAGCAGCCAAACTAGTGAGGAAGGTGCAGGAGCCCAGGAAGAAGTGGAGGACGAACTGATGGAAGACTCATCAGATGAGGGAGACCTTGATCACATTTCTGTTGTGCGAGGTTGGGGGGAGAGGACAGAGGAAGGAAGCATGATTGTTACCTCGCCACCAACACAACAGGGACTTGGTGCTCCTGGATGCGCAACACACATGAGTGCCTTCTTGCTGCACTACCTGCAACATGACCCTCGAATTGTGAGAATTAGAAATAATCCTGACTACTGGGTTGCCACACTGTTAGATCCCCGGTACAAAAGTAAATTTGCAGAAATTATTCCTGCCATAGAAAGGGATGCACGCATGCAGGAGTATCAGCAGAGACTGTTGCAGAATCTTACATGTGCTTTTCCACAAAATACCAGTGGTGCACGTAGTGAATCTCACAGTTCCAACTTGCCAACCGTGGGACCGTCAAGTGTTCAGCACTCAAACCGTAACAGAACCACAGTATCTGCTGGTAACATCAATTTTGCGGAATCATTTCACCACTTTTTTAGCCCATCCTTTGCAAGGCCACAGGAGACAAGAAGTCTGACACATAGTCAACGCCTAGAGACGATGGTACAGGAGTATCTCCAAGTAAACATTGAAGCCACGACTGTGTCACTGGACCCTTGCTCTTTTTGGACTTCCAATCTGGATAAATGGCCGGAGCTAGCCACTTACGCCTTGGAGATCTTGTCATGCCCCGCAGCCAGCGTTCTGTCTGAACGTGTGTTCAGCGCTGCTGGTGGTGTGCTGACAGATAAGCGCACGCGGCTCTCCACTGATAATGTAGACAGACTCACGTTCATAAAGATGAACAAATCATGGATCCGAAACGACTTTTCTACCCCTGTGTCATCCTGGGGAGAGTAAAAGCTTGATGATTGGTTAAAATCACCCTACCAACCGTTTTAAGCTTTCAAATTACTAATCATATTTATCTGTATCTTGACTGGAAAATAATTTGGGCTTTGTAGCAGTGTGCAGCACTGATCCTATTAGGCCATCTATACTAAAGCTTCACCAGATTTAAAATTAAAAATAATTTTTAGCTGCATCTAGCCCGGAAAATAATTTTGGGGCTCCGAGATGCGCAAGACACATAAGTGCCTTCTTGCTGCACTACCTGCAGCATGACCCTCATATTGTCAGAATTCGAAGTAATCATGACTACTGGGTTGCCACACTCTTAGATCCCCCAAACTTTTCGATCAACCTTTTCATTTTAATAAAGACCAAAAAAATGGTCATTTTTGAAATTATAAGCATTAGCAGGTTGTTAGAAACTGAAATCAAACAGTTTTCAACTCAAAACTTTATTCTAGGTGATGTTACATTTTCACATAGGACCCCTTGTTCGAAAGGAGCTTCTGAACTCTCTCGTCCATTGAATTTGTCAGGTTTTGGATGGTTTCTGCTTCAATTGTTTTGCATGAGGACAGAATACCCTCCCAGAGCTGTTGCTTAGATGTGAACTGCCTCCCGCCATCATAGACACTCCTTTTAATGATGCTCCAAAGGTTCTGAATGGGGTAGAGGTCAGGGGAGCATGGGGGTCACACCATAAGTTTGTCCCCTTTTATGCCCATATCAGCCAGAGATGCAGATGTTTTATGTGCAGCATGAGATGGTGCATTATCATGCAGAAAAATGATCTTGCTGTGAAATACACGGTTCTTCTTCTTGAACCATGGCAGGAAGTGCTGTTTGAGAAAATCCACATACATTATGGAGTTCATCTTTAGCGCCTTCAGGGATCCTAAAGGGGCCGACAATCTCTCTCCCCATGATTCCAGCCCAAAACATTACTCCACCTCCTCCTTGTTGGCGCTGTAGCCGTGTTTGCGTGGGGTGTCCATCAACCAGCCATCCTCCACTCCATCCATCTGGACCATCGAGCGCTGCACGGCACTCATCCGTGAACAAAACTGTTTTGAAATCAGTCTTCATGTAATGTTTGGCCCACTGGAGCCGTTTCTGCTTGTGTGAAGTGGATAGAGGAGGTCGACAGGATGGCGTATGCACAGCTGCAAACCTCTGAAGGACCCTGCATCTTGTTGTTCGGGGGACGTTGGAGGCACAAGCAGCTTCAAAAACTTGTCTGCTGCTATGACAAGGCTTTTTGGCCGCTGCTCTTTCAACCTGACGTAATTGCCTGTAGGAAAGAGTCCTCAATTTGCCCTTATCAGCACGCACACGTGTGTACTGTGAATCAGCTACATACTTCTTGATTGCCAAGACACTTCATCCTGATCATCGCACAATGTTGATTGTAGTCATGCCTTGACCTAAACACTCCACAATTTGTTGCTTCTCAGCAGCCGACACATCCTTTTTCTTTCCCATTTTGGCAGAAAATGTAGGCTGCTTAATAATGTGAGAGAGCCTTCTTAAGTAGTCTTGCCTTTCATTGGACACACCTGCCAAACTAATTAGCACAGGTGTCTGCAATTGCTTACAGTGATATAAAGAGCCCTGACACACATCACCATCAATGAGTTTAACTGACAAACAAACAAATTCTTCCCTTATCACTCCTAAACACTATTTGCATAATAATTTGGAACGCAGTGTACATGTGCTTTTCCACAAAACACCAGCGGTTCACGTAGTGAATCTTACAGTTCTAACTTGCCAACCGTGGTCTGTATGGAGTTGTTCAATAAAGGGCCCAAAATTAAGATAACATAGATGGGAGAGGTCTCTATGAATAGGAATTCCTAAGTATTTGATACCCTGTGAAGGACAGGCAAAGGGAAAGTTGGACTGGATGGAATCCTATATGGATTTGGGGAGGGAGACATCGAGGGCCTCAGACTTCGCTGCATTGATTTTAAAATTTGACCATGTAACAAAGTGATCTATTTCAGCCATAACAGCAGGGATGGATATATGTGATTGAGTGATATATACTAGGACATCATCAGCAAATAGAGAGCACTTGTACTCGGTGCCTCCCACCTCAATCCACCTAATATTGGGGTTATGGCGAATTGATGAGAGCAGGTGCTCCGTCACTAGGATGTATAAGAGAGGGGACAGAGGACATCCCTGCCTTGTCCCATTGGTGATTGTGAAAGGTGATGAAAATGTTCTGACGCACCCCCTGGGCCTTGGGACACCCGGAGCCGGACCCTTTTTGGTGGATGCTGGTGGTTGTAGTCTTCGTGGCGGCGACCCGGTTCCGTGGCTCAGGGCGGTCAAACCAGTGGCGGAACTATTTATGTGGTTTTGATGTTTAAATGTCCGACTACGCCACCCGTGGATTGCGGTCAGAGTGAACCGCTGCTACAGGGCAGACCGCTGAGGCTGGTGTTGTGGGTGCAGCAGAGCGTAGCATAACTCCCCACGGGAGGAGTATAGCCTCAGGGCAGTGTATGCGGAGGATGGGGGTGATGGTGCAGGGCAGCAGCAGTAACGACACGGAGTCAGTGATGCAGTCCAGGGCCTTTACTCACAGTTCTTATTATCCAGACCACGTCTGCAGGTAACGGCTGCCCACGTCGTACTGTGCTCACCAGGTGAGGGGCTCAGACAACTCCCAGATAACTTTGGAGCACTTCACAGGACCCCCTTTGTGTGTCCTTTGTCTGGCCTTTCTTACCAACACTTCTGTCCGGCTGCCTCGGGCCTCCTCTTGGTAAACTTGGCGCCAGTTTCCCTGACCCTATGTGGTGCCTTCCTAGCGGGTGTAGCGAGGGGCTGCGCCACATAAAATGTCAGAGCCTCCGGTTTCTAGCTGAGGGTCGTTTCCTGCCTCCACTAGTTCGGGGACCGGTCTCCCCCTTTGGCCTGACCCCTCCACGCAGGTGGATTCGGGCGTGCGGTGGCGACTCGCCCGTCCGCACCCCTGGGATCCCTTCATTCCTCGTTCCTGGAGCCTTCTCCGCTCCTCTTCCTTCCTTCTCCCTCTTCCAGGCCTGGGCCTCTGTTACTAGGCCCGCCTCCGGAGCAGAGCTCATGCAGAGCCCCTGCTCCCTGCCACTTCTGCTCAGACTTCTCTGCACTGAACTAAGATGGTGCCCACCTTTTATACTCCCTTCTCAATGCACCCAGGAACTGCTTCCTCCCTGCTCCTGCACTACAGGGTTCCCCTTCCTCAGTGTTCCCTCCCCCCACTCCAGCCAGGGACAGGGACTGTCGTGCCCATCTCAGGGGCATATTGGTCGCCCTGCCCCACGGCAATGTGGTGTAATGCATGCAGGTGTCGGGTCCTGATCCACACTCCATCCTTACCTGAGAGTGAGATATCACACCTCTGGGTGAGGTGCAATACTTCTGTAGCAACCGAGCCCTCAGGGTGCTACAGTTCCATTTATCTTCAGCCTAGGTGACGTATTGCGATACAGGGCCGTGATTTTGGCTATAAAAGGGTCCCCTAGACCCCTACCCCAAGCTTTTTAAGAGAATCATATATGGCGTGCCAGGAGACTCTATGGAATGCTTTCTCAGCATCCAACGAGAGTATCTAATTACAAATTTTTAACTGCATCTAGCCCAGGAAATACTTTGTGCCTAGTAGCAGTGTCTGCTAGTCAGCGGATTATCCCGGCTGTTAAGTAAGCTGCTCCACCTGTAGTTTAGACACTTAATTTTTTCAAAGGAAATGCTTCGGGACCATGGGATACTTAGTGAAGAGCATCAGGAGGCACCCCAAGGCATAGGGGCTGGGACTGGCAGTAGGATGCCTTGCGGTGGACAGCCGAGCTCGATCCTTATAAAAGCTTTTTAACTGCAGCAGCTTTAGTGGACGCTACTGGAGCTGGAATTACCGCGGCTGCTGGCATGAGACTTGCCCTCCAATAGATCCTTGTAAATGGATTTAAAGTGTATTCATTCAAATTAGAGAGACAATTTAAATTAAAAAGCTTAGAGCTGCCTCCACCACAGGGCGGCTCGCTCGACCCACCAGCGGACAGGCACCAGTATTGGGAGAGGGGGGCTGGCCGTCAGGGTTCACCGCGGCTCTGGCACAAACCCGGCGACACGGAGGTGGCACGGGCAGGAGCGGACTGGCCGTGTCGGCTTCTCACTTTTTGGATTTTAGAAGGGCATGACATGCCTATATCTGTGTCTCCCCCTCCTTTTACTCCTCCACCTCTTTTATTTTCGCATGACTATATGTACTTGTCACTTTTCCATGTGTTAGTTATGTCTTCTGAGCAGTTTGTCAGCTTTTGGACACCTTTGAAGGTGTTTTCTATGTGTTTCTATGTGTTTTTGTTTGCCTGCCATTGGTTTTAACGGTGTTCGAAGGTGTTCGACGAACAGTTCGACGAACAGTTCGGCGAACACACGGGTGTTCGACGAACCGAACCGAACTCGAACACTACGGGGGTGGCTCAACACTAGTGGTCCCTAGTGGTGACTAGTGTTGAGCCACCCCCGTAGTGTTCGAGTTCGGTTCGGTTCGTCGAACACCCGTGTGTTCGCCGAACTGTTCGTCGAACTGTTCGTCGAACACCTTCGAACACCGTTAAAACCAATGGCAGGCAAACAAAAACACATAGAAACACATAGAAAACACCTTCAAAGGTGTCCAAAAGCTGACAAACTGCTCAGAAGACATAACTAACACATGGAAAAGTGACAAGTACATATAGTCATGCGAAAATAAAAGAGGTGGAGGAGTAAAAGGTGGGGGAGACACAGATATAGGCATGTCATGCCCTTCTAAAATCCAAAAAGTGAGAAGCCGACACGGCCAGTCCGCTCCTGCCCGTGCCACCTCCGTGTCGCCGGGTTTGTGCCAGAGCCGCGGTGAACCCTGACGGCCAGCCCCCCTCTCCCAATACTGGTGCCTGTCCGCTGGTGGGTCGAGCGAGCCCCCCTGTGGTGGAGGCAGCTCTAAGTTTTTTAATTTAAATTGTCTCTCTAATTTGAATGAATACACTTTAAATCCATTTACAAGGATCTATTGGAGGGCAAGTCTCATGCCAGCAGCCGCGGTAATTCCAGCTCCAGTAGCGTCCACTAAAGCTGCTGCAGTTAAAAAGCTTTTATAAGGATCGAGCTCGGCTGTCCACCGCAAGGCATCCTACTGCCAGTCCCAGCCCCTATGCCTTGGGGTGCCTCCTGATGCTCTTCACTAAGTATCCCATGGTCCCGAAGCATTTCCTTTGAAAAAATTAAGTGTCTAAACTACAGGTGGTGCAGCTTGCTTAACAGCCGGGATAATCCGCTGACTAGCAGACACTGCTACTAGGCACAAAGTATTTCCTGGGCTAGATGCAGTTAAAAATTTGTAATTAGATACTCTCGTTGGATGCTGAGAAAGCATTCCATAGAGTCTCCTGGCACGCCATATATGATTCTCTTAAAAAGCTTGGGGTAGGGGTCTAGGGGACCCTTTTATAGCCAAAATCACGGCCCTGTATCGCAATACGTCACCTAGGCTGAAGATAAATGGAACTGCAGCACCCTGAGGGCTCGGTTGCTACAGAGGTATTGCACCTCACCCAGAGGTGTGATATCTCACTCTCAGGTAAGGATGGAGTGTGGATCAGGACCCGACACCTGCATGCATTACACCACATTGCCGTGGGGCAGGGCGACCAATATGCCCCTGAGATGGGCACGACAGTCCCTGTCCCTGGCTGGAGTGGGGGGAGGGAACACTGAGGAAGGGGAACCCTGTAGTGCAGGAGCAGGGAGGAAGCAGTTCCTGGGTGCATTGAGAAGGGAGTATAAAAGGTGGGCACCATCTTAGTTCAGTGCAGAGAAGTCTGAGCAGAAGTGGCAGGGAGCAGGGGCTCTGCATGAGCTCTGCTCCGGAGGCGGGCCTAGTAACAGAGGCCCAGGCCTGGAAGAGGGAGAAGGAAGGAAGAGGAGCGGAGAAGGCTCCAGGAACGAGGAATGAAGGGATCCCAGGGGTGCGGACGGGCGAGTCGCCACCGCACGCCCGAATCCACCTGCGTGGAGGGGTCAGGCCAAAGGGGGAGACCGGTCCCCGAACTAGTGGAGGCAGGAAACTACCCTCAGCTAGAAACCGGAGGCTCTGACATTTTATGTGGCGCAGCCCCTCGCTACACCCGCTAGGAAGGCACCACATAGGGTCAGGGAAACTGGCGCCAAGTTTACCAAGAGGATGCCCGAGGCAGCCGGACAGAAGTGTTGGTAAGAAAGGCCAGACAAAGGACACACAAAGGGGGTCCTGTGAAGTGCTCCAAAGTTATCTGGGAGTTGTCTGAGCCCCTCACCTGGTGAGCACAGTACGACGTGGGCAGCCGTTACCTGCAGACGTGGTCTGGATAATAAGAACTGTGAGTAAAGGCCCTGGACTGCATCACTGACTCCGTGTCGTTACTGCTGCTGCCCTGCACCATCACCCCCATCCTCCGCATACACTGCCCTGAGGCTATACTCCTCCCGTGGGGAGTTATGCTACGCTCTGCTGCACCCACAACACCAGCCTCAGCGGTCTGCCCTGTAGCAGCGGTTCACTCTGACCGCAATCCACGGGTGGCGTAGTCGGACATTTAAACATCAAAACCACATAAATAGTTCCGCCACTGGTTTGACCGCCCTGAGCCACGGAACCGGGTCGCCGCCACGAAGACTACAACCACCAGCATCCACCAAAAAGGGTCCGGCTCCGGGTGTCCCAAGGCCCAGGGGGTGCGTCAGAACATTTGCATCACCTTTCACAATCACCAATGGGACAAGGCAGGGATGTCCTCTGTCCCCTCTCTTATACATCCTAGTGACGGAGCACCTGCTCTCATCAATTCGCCATAACCCCAATATTAGGTGGATTGAGGTGGGAGGCACCGAGTACAAGTGCTCTCTATTTGCTGATGATGTCCTAGTATATATCACTCAATCACATATATCCATCCCTGCTGTTATGGCTGAAATAGATCACTTTGTTACATGGTCAAATTTTAAAATCAATGCAGCGAAGTCTGAGGCCCTCGATGTCTCCCTCCCCAAATCCATATAGGATTCCATCCAGTCCAACTTTCCCTTTGCCTGTCCTTCACAGGGTATCAAATACTTAGGAATTCCTATTCATAGAGACCTCTCCCATCTATGTTATCTTAATTTTGGGCCCTTTATTGAACAACTCCATACAGACCACGGTTGGCAAGTTAGAACTGTAAGATTCACTACGTGAACCGCTGGTGTTTTGTGGAAAAGCACATGTACACTGCGTTCCAAATTATTATGCAAAAAGTGTTTAGGAGTGATAAGGGAAGAATTTGTTTGTTTGTCAGTTAAACTCATTGATGGTGATGTGTGTCAGGGCTCTTTATATCACTGTAAGCAATTGCAGACACCTGTGCTAATTAGTTTGGCAGGTGTGTCCAATGAAAGGCAAGACTACTTAAGAAGGCTCTCTCACATTATTAAGCAGCCTACATTTTCTGCCAAAATGGGAAAGAAAAAGGATGTGTCGGCTGCTGAGAAGCAACAAATTGTGGAGTGTTTAGGTCAAGGCATGACTACAATCAACATTGTGCGATGATCAGGATGAAGTGTCTTGGCAATCAAGAAGTATGTAGCTGATTCACAGTATACACGTGTGCGTGTGTAGTGCCGGCGTCCCTGCCCTCTGCTAGGCAGGGACGCTGCTCCTCTCACCGCTCTGCTCCGTGCCCGGCTTCCTCCCCCCGCTCTGCTGTCAGCGCGCGCTCCGTCCCGGCGTCCTCCTCCTGCTCTGCTCTCAGCGCGCGCTCCTTCCCGGCCCCTGTGCTTAGGGCGCGCGCGCGCGCGCGCTCCCCTCCTCTTAAAGGGGCCGCGCGCGCCGCCCTAAAGAGTCCCCGGCCAATGGCCGGAGGACTTCATCATATATAAGGCACCTCCTCCAAAATGGAGGTGCCCGAGCAATGTTGTTTGCACCTGTGTCTCACCTGTGCTTCAGCCCTCAGGTCCCGTTGCCAGTTACCTGCCAGTTTCCTGCTAGTTACCTGCCAGTACCTGCCAGTTACCTGCCTGATTCCTGCCTGAATACTTGTTACCTGTCTGCCAGTCTGAGGTCCGACGGTCTACCTTACTTCTCCTGTCAGTCTGTCTAAGGACCAGCCTGCCCGCTCACCTGGGAGCGCATGTCAGCTACCTGCCTGCTTGCCTGAGGTCCGACGGTCTGCCTTACTACTCCGGTCAGTCTGTCTATGGACCAGCTTGCCCGCTCACCTGGGAGCGCTTCTCCGTTATCTGCCTGCTTGCCAGCCCGGAGGCTCCGTTGTCACGTGCTGTGACCACCAGCTATCTCAGAGACTCTTGCCCGCTCACCTGGGAGCGCATCTCCGTTACCTGCCTGCTTGCCAGCCCGGAGGTCCCGTTGTCACGTGCGGTGACCATCAGCTATTCCAGAGACTCTTGCCCGCTCACCTGGGAGCGCATCTCCGTTACCTGCCTGCTTGCCAGCCCGGAGGTCCCGTTGTCACGTGCGGTGACCATCAGCTATTCCAGAGACTCTCGCTTGCTCACCTGGGAGCACACATCTACCACCTGCCTGCTAGCCTACCCGGAGGCTCTGCCATCACAGGTCGTACCTACCCCTTACCCAGAGACTGCCCTGATCACTTGCCGTAACTCCCTGTCCGTTCACCCAGAGACTGCCACCCGCTCCCTTACAAGGGCCGCCCCCTTGTATAGTAGCTCAGAGGTTCCGCCTCCCGGACCCGTTACAGTCCGCCTCCCGGACCCGTTACAGTTTGCTCGGGCCATGGAACCCGGTGGCACCCAAGCTCCCTCGCTCTCGGACCTCGCTCTTGAACTGTCCCGTCAGAGGTCCCAACAGGAGGCCATCCTGGGTCACCTGCGGAATGTTAATACTCGCCTGAACACTCTGTCTGATCCACCAACAACCTCCGCCAGTGCCATATCTTGCAATCCGGCGGCTCCGCTGCTCACTAATACTATGGTATCCTACCCCGGACCCCGGCTTTCTGCACCTCCTCGCTTCGGAGGCGACCCCGTCCAGGCTCGGGGCTTCTTGAATCAGTGCACCCTGCATTTTGAACTTTTGTCCTACCAGTTTAACTCCGACCGGGCCAAAATTGCCTTCATCATGTCCCATCTCACCGGGGAGGCCCTGGCCTGGCTGAATCCTCTATGGGAGAGAGGAGACCCCCTGGTGTCCAACTTGCCTGCTTTTCTCACGGCTTTCCGGAAAGTCTTCGACGAACCCGGACGGAAGACCTCATCTGCATCATCGTTGCTACGCCTCCGTCAGGGGAGTCTCACCGTGGGCCAATATGCCATACGGTTCCGTACCCTTGCCTCGGAGCTGGCCTGGGATAACGACGCTCTGGTTTCCGTCTTCTGGGAGGGTCTGTCCGGCCGTATTAAAGATGAACTTGCCGGTCGGGACATTCCTACCACTCTCGATGACTTAATAACTCTTGCCACCCGAATTGACCTACGGTTTCAGGAGCGTGCCAAAGAGGTCACCCGTGAGAGAAGGATTCCACGTTTAGCTCCTACTTTCCAGAAACCCGTCATTCCCTCCATCTCTCCCCAGGTACACTCTCCTGAGCCTATGCAGGTCGACCAGACCAAGATGGTCAAAACCCGTCAGGACTCACGCCGTGCCGAGGGGAGCTGCTTCTACTGTGGCAGTAAGGAGCACCGGATCCGTGCCTGCCCGGAGAGGTCGGGAAACGCCTGTGTCTAGGTTCGCTCAGAGAGGTCCACCTAGACAAGAATAAATCCTCTCCATCCCTGCTGTTGTCAGTTTCGATCATCTACGGGGAGAACCGTTATTTCGAACTAGCCCAACTTGACTCTGGAGCAGCCGGGAACCTTATTTCACAGTCCCTGGTTGAGAAATACCGCATCCCCACCAAACCTCTGGCTGTACCCTTGTCTGTCGCTGCCGTGGATGGGGGCCTCTTACCTCGCCCCATTCAACTCATCACCGAATCCATTACCCTGCAGGTGGGAATGCTGCATTCTGAAAGTATCTCCTTTCATGTTCTGCCTGGACTCTCTCACGCCCTCTTGCTAGGTCTGCCCTGGCTCCAGAGACATGCACCCGTGCTAGACTGGCAAACCGGAGAGGTCCTTCGCTGGGGACAAGACTGTCATAAGACCTGCCTGGTTCCCGTCCATCCCGTTCGTCCCTCTCCTACCCCAGCTAATCTACCTGGACTTCCGATTCCTTATTGGTCTTATGCAGATGTCTTTAATAAAAAGGAGGCAGAGACATTACCACCACATAGACCATACGACTGTCCCATCGATCTGCTACCCGGTACTACTCCTCCCCGTGGGCGTATCTATCCTTTATCCGCTGCTGAGACCCGGTCAATGTCCGAATATATTGAGGAGAATCTGGCCAGAGGATTCATCCGGAAATCTACCTCCCCGGCGGGAGCAGGCTTCTTTTTCGTCAAAAAGAAGGACGGCTCTCTCCGTCCCTGTATAGACTATAGAGGCCTAAACCTGATCACGGTGAAGAATAAGTACCCCCTTCCGCTCATTCCAGAATTATTTGATCGTCTGAGGGGGGCTAGGATCTTCACCAAACTGGACCTTCGTGGGGCGTACAACCTGGTTCGTATTCGTCAGGGGGATGAATGGAAGACGGCATTCAACACCCGGGACGGCCACTATGAATACCTGGTAATGCCCTTTGGTCTCTGTAACGCTCCTGCCGTCTTTCAAGAGTTGGTCAATGACATCTTCCGGGACCTTCTCTACTCCTGCGTAGTGGTGTACCTGGACGACATCTTGGTCTTCTCTCCGGATCTCCAGACTCACCGGAGGGACGTTCGTCAGGTCCTGCTCAGGCTAAGGCAGAACCATCTCTACGCTAAATTTGAGAAGTGCCTCTTTGAGCAGACCTCGCTTCCGTTTCTGGGCTACATTATCTCTCAGACCGGCCTTCAAATGGATCCTGAGAAACTGTCTGCCATCGAGAAATGGCCCCGACCGGAGGGGTTGAAGGCCATTCAGCGTTTCCTGGGCTTCGCCAACTACTACCGCCTCTTCATACCACACTTCTCTTCCCGGACGGCCCCAATTTCTGCGCTCACCCGTAAAGGTACTAATCCCAAAGAGTGGCCACCCGAAGCAGAGGAGGCCTTTCTTTCCCTTAAACAGGCCTTCTCTTCCGCCCCGGTGCTGCATCGCCCAGATGGCAACAAGCAGTTCTTCCTGGAAGTTGACGCCTCCTCCTCTGGAGCCGGAGCGGTACTTACTCAAAAATCATCTTCCGGGAGGATGGTAACTTGTGGCTTCTTCTCTAAACTCTTCTCCTCCTCTGAGCGCAACTATTCCATAGGAGACCGAGAGTTATTGGCCATCAAACTGGCATTGGAGGAGTGGCGTTACCTGCTCGAGGGGGCTCTTCACCCGTTAATAATTTACACTGACCACAAGAACTTGGCTTACCTCCAGCATGCCCAGAGACTTAACCCGCGCCAAGCCCGGTGGTCCTTGTTTTTTGCTCGTTTTGATTTTGTCCTTCATTTTCGCCCGGCTGACAAAAACGTCAAGGCGGATGCCTTGTCTCGATCCTTTCTGGTGTCTGATCTCGAGGAGGATCCGAAACATATCATCGATCCCGCCAGAGTAATGCAGGTGGCTCCCGTGAGTCTAAATCGTCTTCCTCCTGGTAAGACGTTCGTACCAGTACCTGATCGGGAGAAGATTCTACACTGGGGTCATTCGTCTAAACTAGCTGGCCACGCCGGTCAGAAAAAGACCCTCCAGCTTATTACCCGGCACTACTGGTGGCCTAACCTGCACAAGGATGTAATAGACTTTGTTTCTGCCTGTGTGTCCTGCGCCCGCAACAAAGTTCCGAGACACCTGCCGGCCGGCCGCCTCCTACCTCTGCCAGTACCTGCTGCCCCCTGGCAGCATATAGCGATGGACTTCATTACTGATCTGCCTGTCTCTGCCGGTTGTACGGTCATTTGGGTGGTCGCTGACCGCTTCTCCAAGATGGCTCACTTCATTCCACTGCCAGGTCTTCCGTCTGCACCCGAGCTGGCTAAAGACTTTATCCGCCACATCTTCCGTCTTCATGGCCTGCCCCGTCACATCGTGTCGGATCGTGGGGTACAGTTCACTTCCCGTTTCTGGAGAGCCACTTGTAAATTGCTGGACGTCACCCTGGACTTCTCCTCCGCTTACCACCCACAGTCTAATGGTCAAGTGGAGCGGATCAATCAGAACCTGACCAGTTACCTTCGGCACTTCGTTAATGCCCACCATTCTGACTGGGTGGATCTCCTGCCATGGGCCGAATTCTCGTACAACAATCACGAGAGCGAGTCTTCCTCCAAATCCCCGTTTTTTGTAGTCTACGGTCAGCATCCTCGGATCCCGTTTCCCGTCTCCACCTCGGCGGACAATCCGGCTGCGGAATCTCTTGTTAACAAATTTTCCTCCATATGGGAGAGTACCCGGTCCGCACTTCTTCTGTCATCCGAGCGTATGAAAAGACACGCTGACAAAAAACGTCTGGACCCTCCTCAATTCCGCCCTGGGGATAAAGTCTGGCTCTCGTCCAAATATGTCCGGCTCAAGATCCCTTCCTATAAGTTAGGGCCTCGGTTCATCGGCCCACTGGAGGTCATCAGTCAGATCAACCCGGTGGCCTATAAATTGAAACTCCCGGCCAACTTACGGATCCCTAACTCCTTCCATGTGTCTCTCCTCAAACCTGTGGTACTTAACTCTTTTTCCAAGTCTACAGGTACGCCTCCTGCTCCGGTTTCTGCTGTGGACGAGTTTGAGGTAGAGAACATTCTTGCCACCAAAAGGGTAAGAGGAAAGACCTTTTTCCTGGTAGATTGGAAGGGGTTTGGTCCTGAGGAGAGAACGTGGGAGCCCCGGGAGAACATCCATGCCCCTCTCATCCTAGCTAAATTTCTGTCTGGCCTAAAAAAGGGGGGGCCTAAAGGGGGGGGTACTGTAGTGCCGGCGTCCCTGCCCTCTGCTAGGCAGGGACGCTGCTCCTCTCACCGCTCTGCTCCGTGCCCGGCTTCCTCCCCCCGCTCTGCTGTCAGCGCGCGCTCCGTCCCGGCGTCCTCCTCCTGCTCTGCTCTCAGCGCGCGCTCCTTCCCGGCCCCTGTGCTTAGGGCGCGCGCGCGCGCGCGCTCCCCTCCTCTTAAAGGGGCCGCGCGCGCCGCCCTAAAGAGTCCCCGGCCAATGGCCGGAGGACTTCATCATATATAAGGCACCTCCTCCAAAATGGAGGTGCCCGAGCAATGTTGTTTGCACCTGTGTCTCACCTGTGCTTCAGCCCTCAGGTCCCGTTGCCAGTTACCTGCCAGTTTCCTGCTAGTTACCTGCCAGTACCTGCCAGTTACCTGCCTGATTCCTGCCTGAATACTTGTTACCTGTCTGCCAGTCTGAGGTCCGACGGTCTGCCTTACTTCTCCTGTCAGTCTGTCTAAGGACCAGCCTGCCCGCTCACCTGGGAGCGCATGTCAGCTACCTGCCTGCTTGCCTGAGGTCCGACGGTCTGCCTTACTACTCCGGTCAGTCTGTCTATGGACCAGCTTGCCCGCTCACCTGGGAGCGCTTCTCCGTTATCTGCCTGCTTGCCAGCCCGGAGGCTCCGTTGTCACGTGCTGTGACCACCAGCTATCTCAGAGACTCTTGCCCGCTCACCTGGGAGCGCATCTCCGTTACCTGCCTGCTTGCCAGCCCGGAGGTCCCGTTGTCACGTGCGGTGACCATCAGCTATTCCAGAGACTCTTGCCCGCTCACCTGGGAGCGCATCTCCGTTACCTGCCTGCTTGCCAGCCCGGAGGTCCCGTTGTCACGTGCGGTGACCATCAGCTATTCCAGAGACTCTCGCTTGCTCACCTGGGAGCACACATCTACCACCTGCCTGCTAGCCTACCCGGAGGCTCTGCCATCACAGGTCGTACCTACCCCTTACCCAGAGACTGCCCTGATCACTTGCCGTAACTCCCTGTCCGTTCACCCAGAGACTGCCACCCGCTCCCTTACAAGGGCCGCCCCCTTGTATAGTAGCTCAGAGGTTCCGCCTCCCGGACCCGTTACAGTCCGCCTCCCGGACCCGTTACAGCGTGCTGATAAGGGCAAATTGAGAACTCTTTCCTACAGGCAATTACGTCAGGTTGAAAGAGCAGCGGCCAAAAAGCCTTGTCATAGCAGCAGACAAGTTTTTGAAGCTGCTTGTGCCTCCAACGTCCCCCGAACAACAAGATGCAGGGTCCTTCAGAGGTTTGCAGCTGTGCATACGCCATCCTGTCGACCTCCTCTATCCACTTCACACAAGCAGAAACGGCTCCAGTGGGCCAAACATTACATGAAGACTGATTTCAAAACAGTTTTGTTCACCGTGCAGCGCTCGATGGTCCAGATGGATGGATTGGAGGATGGCTGGTTGATGGACACCCCACGCAAACACGGCTACAGCGCCAACAAGGAGGAGGTGGAGTAATGTTTTGGGCTGGAATCATGGGGAGAGAGATTGTCGGCCCCTTTAGGATCCCTGAAGGCGCTAAAGATGAACTCCATAATGTATGTGGATTTTCTCAAACAGCACTTCCTGCCATGGTTCAAGAAGAAGAACCGTGTATTTCACAGCAAGATCATTTTTCTGCATGATAATGCACCATCTCATGCTGCACATAAAACATCTGCATCTCTGGCTGATATGGGCATAAAAGGGGACAAACTTATGGTGTGACCCCCATGCTCCCCTGACCTCTACCCCATTCAGAACCTTTGGAGCATCATTAAAAGGAGTGTCTATGATGGCGGGAGGCAGTTCACATCTAAGCAACAGCTCTGGGAGGGTATTCTGTCCTCATGCAAAACAATTGAAGCAGAAACCATCCAAAACCTGACAAATTCAATGGACGAGAGAGTTCAGAAGCTCCTTTCGAACAAGGGGTCCTATGTGAAAATGTAACATCACCTAGAATAAAGTTTTGAGTTGAAAACTGTTTGATTTCAGTTTCTAACAACCTGCTAATGCTTATAATTTCAAAAATGACCATTTTTTTGGTCTTTATTAAAATGAAAAGGTTGATCGAAAAGTTTGGGGGATCTAAGAGTGTGGCAACCCAGTAGTCATGATTACTTCGAATTCTGACAATATGAGGGTCATGCTGCAGGTAGTGCAGCAAGAAGGCACTTATGTGTCTTGCGCATCTCGGAGCCCCAAAATTATTTTCCGGGCTAGATGCAGCTAAAAATTATTTTTAATTTTAAATCTGGTGAAGCTTTAGTATAGATGGCCTAATAGGATCAGTGCTGCACACTGCTACAAAGCCCAAATTATTTTCCAGTCAAGATACAGATAAACAAGATTAGTAATTTGAAAGCTTAAAACGGTTGGTAGGGTGATTTTAACCAATCATCAAGCTTTTACTCTCCCCAGGATGACACAGGGGTAGAAAAGTCGTTTCGGATCCATGATTTGTTCATCTTTATGAACGTGAGTCTGTCTACATTATCAGTGGAGAGCCGCGTGCGCTTATCTGTCAGCACACCACCAGCAGCGCTGAACACACGTTCAGACAGAACGCTGGCTGCGGGGCATGACAAGATCTCCAAGGCGTAAGTGGCTAGCTCCGGCCATTTATCCAGATTGGAAGTCCAAAAAGAGCAAGGGTCCAGTGACACAGTCGTGGCTTCAATGTTTACTTGGAGATACTCCTGTACCATCGTCTCTAGGCGTTGACTATGTGTCAGACTTCTTGTCTCCTGTGGCCTTGCAAAGGATGGGCTAAAAAAGTGGTGAAATGATTCCGCAAAATTGATGTTACCAGCAGATACTGTGGTTCTGTTACGGTTTGAGTGCTGAACACTTGACGGTCCCACGGTTGGCAAGTTGGAACTGTGAGATTCACTACGTGCACCACTGGTATTTTGTGGAAAAGCACATGTAAGATTCTGCAACAGTCTCTGCTGATACTCCTGCATGCGTGCATCCCTTTCTATGGCAGGAATAATTTCTGCAAATTTACTTTTGTACCAGGGATCTAACAGTGTGGCAACCCAGTAGTCAGGATTATTTCTAATTCTCACAATTCGAGGGTCATGTTGCAGGTAGTGCAGCAAGAAGGCACTCATGTGTGTTGCGCATCCAGGAGCACCAAGTCCCTGTTGTGTTGGTGGCGAGGTAACAATCATGCTTCCTTCCTCTGTCCTCTCCCCCCAACCTCGCACAACAGAAATGTGATCAAGGTCTCCCTCATCTGATGAGTCTTCCATCAGTTCGTCCTCCACTTCTTCCTGGGCTCCTGCACCTTCCTCACTAGTTTGGCTGCTACCATGCACCCTGGTAAAACCATCTCCCCCACCCTCACATGCCTGCCGCCTTGGTGCTGCCGACCGTCTGGACCTTGCAGATGTTAGCCCTTCCGCATACAACTCCTCCTCCTCTACTTCCTCCACCTCCTCTTGTGCCACCACCTGACTCCGAATTCTGTTTAACATGTGCTCCAGCATGTAAATCACCGGAATAGTCATGCTGATAATGGCATCGTCAGCACTAAACATCTTCGTCGCCATTTCAAAACTGTGCAGAAGGGTGCATAGGTCCCTGATCTGAGACCACTCCTCCAGCGTGATTTGCCCCACCTCTGAATCTCGTTGGCCCAGGCTATACGTCAGAACGTATTGCACCAGGGCTTGTCGGTGCTGCCACAGTCGCTGCAACATGTGCAGAGTTGAATTCCACCGGGTAGGCACATCGCATTTTAGCCGGTGAAGTGGCAGGCCCAACGACTTCTGTAGAGATGTAAGTCGCTGAGCTGCGGGATGCGAACGGCGGAAGTGAGCACACAGCGACCGTGCCCTCTGCAGAAGGCCATCTAGTCTGGGATAGTGGGCTAAAAATTGCTGGACAACCAGGTTCAACACGTGAGCCATACAAGGCACGTGTGTGACATTGCCCCGGCGAAGGGCCGCACCCAGGTTTGCAGCATTGTCGCACACGGCCTTCCCTGGTTTCAGGTCCAGTGGAGACAACCATTCATGAAATTGGTTCTCCAGAGCTGACCACAACTCCTCAGCTGTGTGACTCACATTTCCCAGACATTTCAATGTAAAAACCGCCTGATGACGTTGAGCCCTACTGCCAGCATAGTAAGGAGGTGTGCAGGATCCCTTCTGCGCAGTTAGAAAGCTTGTGGCATGACCAGACAGGTTTTGGGTGCAGGTGGAAGACCGAGAGGAGGTTGAGGAGGCAGAAGCAGTGGAGGAACTTTGACATAAAGAGGATTGACGCACAACTCGTGGGGACGGCAAGACTTGGACAGCAGCCCCTTGTCCTGCTGTCACCATAGTTACCCAGTGCCCAGTCAGCGACATGTAACGCCCCTGTCCATGCCTACTCGTCCAAGTGTCTGTGGTGAAATGCACCCTGTCACACACAGAGTTTCTCAAAGAAGCGGTGATGTTGTGTGCGACATGCTGGTGGAGCGCAGGCACACCTTTCTTTGAGAAGTAGTGCCGACTGGGCATCTGGTACTGGGGCACTGCGACGGACATAAGGTCTCGAAAATCCTCTGTGTCCACCAGGCGGAAAGGCAGCATTTCTGTAGCCAAGAGCTTGCAGATGGTGAAATTCAACCTCTTAGCTTTCTCATGGCTAGGAGGAAATGGTCTTTTACTTGTCCACATCTGAGGGACCGAGGGCTGGCTATTGTGCTTAGACGGGGTTGATAAGGGTGTCCCCGGCAAACTGCCGGTCTGTGAGGAAGATGCAGGCGGACATGTTAGGTTGCCTTGATCCAAAGGTGGTGCTATCGATGTCGGACAGCGCTCAACACCAGCTGGTGTTACCACCTCCAAAGAAAATGATGACCTGCCAATCACCCTGGCTGTTGCGGGTAAAGAGGTGGCAGGTCTGCGCCCCAAAACAGGTGTGACTGCTGTCCCCCCAGTCACAGAGGATGAAGAGGCCGCGGATGCACAAGATATGGCAGACGGTGGTTGGCCCGGCCGGCTAGGCCGCATTGTAGCACACTGAGCTTCCCACTGCAACTTATGCTTCATGTCCATGTGCCGGTTCATGCATGAAGTACTCAAACTCTGTATTTTTTGGCCTCTACTTAGCTTTTGCTGACAAATGTTACAGATAACACGAGTTGGGTCATCTTTATCGATCTGAAAAAATGCCCAGGCTATGCAAGGCTTAGCACCCATGCGACCTGAAGAGCCACCACGACTTGTGGTGAGAGGCAGAGTTGTGTTTGAGGATGCAGTTGTTGACGTGCTTCCAGTACTACGTCTCTGTCCAGGAAGGCGCAACCTGACCTCGTCGTCACTAGCATCTTCCTCCACCTCCTCTGCTGACCTCATCTCTTGGCTGACTGTGGGTTGACAGTAAGTGGGATCTCCAACCTCATCATCATCACCCTGTGTGTTATCACACCCGTCGTCCTCAGAGCCAACCTGTTCCTGCCCTGACAAAAAACTAAAGTTGTCGCTCCAATCAGGTATTTGAGTCTTATCATCGTCTTCCTCATTGTCTCCACCAACAGGAGTTACAGTTTGGGAATGAGGGTCTACATTATGGTCAGAACCTTCTGCGTCTGGTCCTGGATCCGACTCATAAAGATTCTGGGCATCAGTGCAGATCATTTCCTCGTCTGGATTCACAGAAGCGCTGGAGTCGACTTCTGATTCCCAGGCTATAGTATGAGTAAACAGCTCTGCAGACTCAACCATCTGTTCTACCTCATACTCAGACGGGCAGCTGGAGATTTGGGAGCTGTGAGGAAGCAAGTGTGATTTGGGTGACACCTTTGAGGACTGGAGTATTTGTGATGTTGAAGTTGATGTGGAGGAGAGCCCACTTAAAGGAGCACTTGATATCCGTTGAAGCACCTGCTGTTTTTGTGCCTCATCTGGAATTTGTAGCGATTGGCGTGGCCGTAAGAAAGGGATCTTATCACATTGTCCGCTAAAAGAAGTAGACATTTTAGTTTGGCTGGAAGATGGTCTTTCTTCTGCAGATGTTACTGTTGCTTTAACACCTACCCCACGGACACAACCTTTTTTCCCCTTCCCAACACGCCTATTCCCCTTTCCACCAGCAGCAGGCCTTTTTCCACTCATTTTGGTGGTTAACTAATTCACAACTCTGGAGTTGTTTTCACAAAAAAACAATGGATGGTAACCGAGCAGAGCTGAGTGGCCAAACTGTGGTATTAGGCCAAAACTATTGGCTGGGTTAGATGCAGAAAAAAATATATTAAGTTTGCAAACTGATGGAGGTCAGTATAGGTGGACTAATAGAACAAGTCCCACACACTGCTAGAAGGCCCAATATTTTTTCAGAGCTAGATGCAGAAAAAAATTAGATTCAGTTTGCAACCTGATGGAGGTCAGTATAGATGGACTAATACAACAAGTCCCACACACAGCTAGAAGCCCAATATTTTTTCAGAGGTAGATGCAGAAAAAAATATATTCAGTTTGCAACCTGATGGAGGTCAGTATAGGTGGACTAATAGAACAAGTCCCACACACTGCTAGAAGGCCCAATATTTTTTCAGAGCTAGATGCAGAAAAAAATTATATTCAGTTTGCAACCTGATGGAGGTCAGTATAGATGGATTAATAGAACAAGACCCACACACAGCTAGAAGCCCAATATTTTTTCAGAGCTAGATGCAGAAAAAAATTATATTCAGTTTGCAACCTGATGGAGGTCAGTATAGATGGATTAATAGAACAAGACCCACACACAGCTAGAAGCCCAATATTTTTTCAGAGCTAGATGCAGAAAAAAATTAGATTCAGTTTGCAACCTGATGGAGGTCAGTATAGATGGACTAATACAACAAGTCCCACACACAGCTAGAAGCCCAATATTTTTTCAGAGGTAGATGCAGAAAAAAATATATTCAGTTTGCAACCTGATGGAGGTCAGTATAGGTGGACTAATAGAACAAGTCCCACACACTGCTAGAAGGCCCAATATTTTTTCAGAGCTAGATGCAGAAAAAAATTATATTCAGTTTGCAACCTGATGGAGGTCAGTATAGATGGATTAATAGAACAAGACCCACACACAGCTAGAAGCCCAATATTTTTTCAGAGCTAGATGCAGAAAAAAATTATATTCAGTTTGCAACCTGATGGAGGTCAGTATAGATGGATTAATAGAACAAGACCCACACACAGCTAGAAGCCCAATATTTTTTCAGAGCTAGATGCAGAAAAAAATTATATTCAGTTTGCAACCTGATGGAGGTCAGTATAGATGGATTAATAGAACAAGACCCAGACACAGCTAGAAGCCCAATATTTTTTCAGAGCTAGATGCAGAAAAAAATTAGATTCAGTTTGCAACCTGATGGAGGTCAGTATAGATGGACTAATACAACAAGTCCCACACACAGCTAGAGGCCCAATATTTTTTCAGAGGTAGATGCAGAAAAAAATATATTCAGTTTGCAACCTGATGGAGGTCAGTATAGGTGGACTAATAGAACAAGTCCCACACACTGCTAGAAGGCCCAATATTTTTTCAGAGCTAGATGTAGAAAAAAATTATATTCAGTTTGCAACCTGATGGAGGTCAGTATAGATGGATTAATAGAACAAGACCCACACACAGCTAGAAGCCCAATATTTTTTCAGAGCTAGATGCAGAAAAAAATTATATTCAGTTTGCAACCTGATGGAGGTCAGTATAGAAGGATTAATAGAACAAGACCCACACACAGCTAGAAGCCCAATATTTTTTCAGAGCTAGATGCAGAAAAAAATTAGATTCAGTTTGCAACCTGATGGAGGTCAGTATAGATGGATTAATAGAACAAGACCCACACACAGCTAGAAGCCCAATATTTTTTCAGAGCTAGATGCAGAAAAAAAATATATTCAGTTTGCAACCTGATGGAGGTCAGTATAGATGGATTAATAGAACAAGACCCACACACAGCTAGAAGCCCAATATTTTTTCAGAGCTAGATGCAGAAAAAAATTAGATTCAGTTTGCAACCTGATGGAGGTCAGTATAGATGGACTAATACAACAAGTCCCACACACAGCTAGAAGCCCAATATTTTTTCAGAGGTAGATGCAGAAAAAAATATATTCAGTTTGCAACCTGATGGAGGTCAGTATAGATGGACTAATAGAACAAGTCCCACACACTGCTAGAAGGCCCAATGTTTTTTCAGAGCTAGATGCAGAAAAAAATTATATTCAGTTTGCAACCTGATGGAGGTCAGTATAGATGGATTAATAGAACAAGACCCACACACAGCTAGAAGCCCAATATTTTTTCAGAGCTAGATGCAGAAAAAAATTATATTCAGTTTGCAACCTGATGGAGGTCAGTATAGATGGATTAATAGAACAAGACCCACACACAGCTAGAAGCCCAATATTTTTTCAGAGCTAGATGCAGAAAAAAATTAGATTCAGTTTGCAACCTGATGGAGGTCAGTATAGATGGACTAATACAACAAGTCCCACACACAGCTAGAAGCCCAATATTTTTTCAGAGGTAGATGCAGAAAAAAAATATATTCAGTTTACAACCTGATGGAGGTCAGTATAGGTGGACTAATAGAACAAGTCCCACACACTGCTAGAAGGCCCAATATTTTTTCAGAGCTAGATGGAGAAAAAAATTATATTCAGTTTGCAACCTGATGGAGGTCAGTATAGATGGATTAATAGAACAAGACCCACACACAGCTAGAAGCCCAATATTTTTTCAGAGCTAGATGCAGAAAAAAATTATATTCAGTTTGCAACCTGATGGAGGTCAGTATAGATGGATTAATAGAACAAGACCCACACACAGCTAGAAGCCCAATATTTTTTCAGAGCTAGATGCAGAAAAAAATTATATTCAGTTTGCAACCTGATGGAGGTCAGTATAGGTGGACTAATAGAACAAGTCCCACACACTGCTAGAAGGCCCAATATTTTTTCAGAGCTAGATGCAGAAAAAAATTATATTCAGTTTGCAACCTGATGGAGGTCAGTATAGATGGATTAATAGAACAAGACCCACACACAGCTAGAAGCCCAATATTTTTTCAGAGCTAGATGCAGAAAAAAATTATATTCAGTTTGCAACCTGATGGAGGTCAGTATAGATGGATTAATAGAACAAGACCCACACACGGCTAGAAGCCCAATATTTTTTCAGAGCTAGATGCAGAAAAAAATTAGATTCAGTTTGCAACCTGATGGAGGTCAGTATAGATGGACTAATACAACAAGTCCCACACACAGCTAGAAGCCCAATATTTTTTCAGAGGTAGATGTAGAAAAAAATATATTCAGTTTGCAACCTGATGGAGATCAGTATAGGTGGACTAATAGAACAAGTCCCACACACTGCTAGAAGGCCCAATATTTTTTCAGAGCTAGATGCAGAAAAAAATTATATTCAGTTTGCAACCTGATGGAGGTCAGTATAGATGGATTAATAGAACAAGACCCACACACAGCTAGAAGCCCAATATTTTTTCAGAGCTAGATGCAGAAAAAAATTATATTCAGTTTGCAACCTGATGGAGGTCAGTATAGATGGATTAATAGAACAAGACCCACACACAGCTAGAAGCCCAATATTTTTTCAGAGCTAGATGCAGAAAAAAATTAGGTTCAGTTTGCAACCTGATGGAGGTCAGTATAGATGGACTAATACAACAAGTCCCACACACAGCTAGAAGCCCAATATTTTTTCAGAGGTAGATGCAGAAAAAATATATTCAGTTTGCAACCTGATGGAGGTCAGTATAAGTGGACTAATAGAACAAGTCCCACACACTGCTAGAAGGCCCAATATTTTTTCAGAGCTAGATGCAGAAAAAAATTATATTCAGTTTGCAACCTGATGGAGGTCAGTATAGATGGATTAATAGAACAAGACCCACACACAGCTAGAAGCCCAATATTTTTTCAGAGCTAGATGCAGAAAAAAATTATATTCAGTTTGCAACCTGATGGAGGTCAGTATAGATGGATTAATAGAACAAGACCCACACACAGCTAGAAGCCCAATATTTTTTCAGAGCTAGATGCAGAAAAAAATTAGATTCAGTTTGCAACCTGATGGAGGTCAGTATAGATGGATTAATAGAACAAGACCCACACACAGCTAGAAGCCCAATATTTTTTCAGAGCTAGATGCAGAAAAAAATTAGATTCAGTTTGCAACCTGATGGAGGTCAGTATAGATGGACTAATACAACAAGTCCCACACACAGCTAGAAGCCCAATATTTTTTCAGAGGTAGATGCAGAAAAAAAATATATTCAGTTTACAACCTGATGGAGGTCAGTATAGGTGGACTAATAGAACAAGTCCCACACACTGCTAGAAGGCCCAATATTTTTTCAGAGCTAGATGGAGAAAAAAATTATATTCAGTTTGCAACCTGATGGAGGTCAGTATAGATGGATTAATAGAACAAGACCCACACACAGCTAGAAGCCCAATATTTTTTCAGAGCTAGATGCAGAAAAAAATTATATTCAGTTTGCAACCTGATGGAGGTCAGTATAGATGGATTAATAGAACAAGACCCACACACAGCTAGAAGCCCAATATTTTTTCAGAGCTAGATGCAGAAAAAAATTATATTCAGTTTGCAACCTGATGGAGGTCAGTATAGGTGGACTAATAGAACAAGTCCCACACACTGCTAGAAGGCCCAATATTTTTTCAGAGCTAGATGCAGAAAAAAATTATATTCAGTTTGCAACCTGATGGAGGTCAGTATAGATGGATTAATAGAACAAGACCCACACACAGCTAGAAGCCCAATATTTTTTCAGAGCTAGATGCAGAAAAAAATTATATTCAGTTTGCAACCTGATGGAGGTCAGTATAGATGGATTAATAGAACAAGACCCACACACGGCTAGAAGCCCAATATTTTTTCAGAGCTAGATGCAGAAAAAAATTAGATTCAGTTTGCAACCTGATGGAGGTCAGTATAGATGGACTAATACAACAAGTCCCACACACAGCTAGAAGCCCAATATTTTTTCAGAGGTAGATGTAGAAAAAAATATATTCAGTTTGCAACCTGATGGAGATCAGTATAGGTGGACTAATAGAACAAGTCCCACACACTGCTAGAAGGCCCAATATTTTTTCAGAGCTAGATGCAGAAAAAAATTATATTCAGTTTGCAACCTGATGGAGGTCAGTATAGATGGATTAATAGAACAAGACCCACACACAGCTAGAAGCCCAATATTTTTTCAGAGCTAGATGCAGAAAAAAATGATATTCAGTTTGCAACCTGATGGAGGTCAGTATAGATGGATTAATAGAACAAGACCCACACACAGCTAGAAGCCCAATATTTTTTCAGAGCTAGATGCAGAAAAAAATTAGGTTCAGTTTGCAACCTGATGGAGGTCAGTATAGATGGACTAATACAACAAGTCCCACACACAGCTAGAAGCCCAATATTTTTTCAGAGGTAGATGCAGAAAAAATATATTCAGTTTGCAACCTGATGGAGGTCAGTATAAGTGGACTAATAGAACAAGTCCCACACACTGCTAGAAGGCCCAATATTTTTTCAGAGCTAGATGCAGAAAAAAATTATATTCAGTTTGCAACCTGATGGAGGTCAGTATAGATGGATTAATAGAACAAGACCCACACACAGCTAGAAGCCCAATATTTTTTCAGAGCTAGATGCAGAAAAAAATTATATTCAGTTTGCAACCTGATGGAGGTCAGTATAGATGGATTAATAGAACAAGACCCACACACAGCTAGAAGCCCAATATTTTTTCAGAGCTAGATGCAGAAAAAAATTAGATTCAGTTTGCAACCTGATGGAGGTCAGTATAGATGGATTAATAGAACAAGACCCACACACAGCTAGAAGCCCAATATTTTTTCAGAGCTAGATGCAGAAAAAAATTAGATTCAGTTTGCAACCTGATGGAGGTCAGTATAGATGGACTAATACAACAAGTCCCACACACAGCTAGAAGCCCAATATTTTTTCAGAGGTAGATGCAGAAAAAAATATATTCAGTTTGCAACCTGATGGAGGTCAGTATAGGTGGACTAATAGAACAAGTCCCACACACTGCTAGAAGGCCCAATATTTTTTCAGAGCTAGATGCAGAAAAAAATTATATTCAGTTTGCAACCTGATGGAGGTCAGTATAGATGGATTAATAGAACAAGACCCACACACAGCTAGAAGCCCAATATTTTTTCAGAGCTAGATGCAGAAAAAAATTATATTCAGTTTGCAACCTGATGGAGGTCAGTATAGATGGATTAATAGAACAAGACCCACACACAGCTAGAAGCCCAATATTTTTTCAGAGCTAGATGCAGAAAAAAATTATATTCAGTTTGCAACCTGATGGAGGTCAGTATAGATGGATTAATAGAACAAGACCCACACACAGCTAGAAGCCCAATATTTTTTCAGAGCTAGATGCAGAAAAAAATTAGATTCAGTTTGCAACCTGATGGAGGTCAGTATAGATGGACTAATACAACAAGTCCCACACACAGCTAGAAGCCCAATATTTTTTCAGAGGTAGATGCAGAAAAAAATATATTCAGTTTGCAACCTGATGGAGGTCAGTATAGGTGGACTAATGGAACAAGTCCCACACACTGCTAGAAGGCCCAATATTTTTTCAGAGCTAGATGCAGAAAAAAATTATATTCAGTTTGCAACCTGATGGAGGTCAGTATAGATGGATTAATAGAACAAGACCCACACACAGCTAGAAGCCCAATATTTTTTCAGAGCTAGATGCAGAAAAAAATTATATTCAGTTTGCAACCTGATGGAGGTCAGTATAGATGGATTAATAGAACAAGACCCACACACAGCTAGAAGCCCAATATTTTTTCAGAGCTAGATGCAGAAAAAAATTAGATTCAGTTTGCAACCTGATGGAGGTCAGTATAGATGGACTAATACAACAAGTCCCACACACAGCTAGAAGCCCAATATTTTTTCAGAGGTAGATGCAGAAAAAAAATATATTCAGTTTACAACCTGATGGAGGTCAGTATAGGTGGACTAATAGAACAAGTCCCACACACTGCTAGAAGGCCCAATATTTTTTCAGAGCTAGATGGAGAAAAAAATTATATTCAGTTTGCAACCTGATGGAGGTCAGTATAGATGGATTAATAGAACAAGACCCACACACAGCTAGAAGCCCAATATTTTTTCAGAGCTAGATGCAGAAAAAAATTATATTCAGTTTGCAACCTGATGGAGGTCAGTATAGATGGATTAATAGAACAAGACCCACACACAGCTAGAAGCCCAATATTTTTTCAGAGCTAGATGCAGAAAAAAATTAGATTCAGTTTGCAACCTGATGGAGGTCAGTATAGATGGACTAATACAACAAGTCCCACACACAGCTAGAAGCCCAATATTTTTTCAGAGGTAGATGTAGAAAAAAATATATTCAGTTTACAACCTGATAGAGATCAGTATAGGTGGACTAATAGAACAAGTCCCACACACTGCTAGAAGGCCCAATATTTTTTCAGAGCTAGATGCAGAAAAAAATTATATTCAGTTTGCAACCTGATGGAGGTCAGTATAGATGGATTAATAGAACAAGACCCACACACAGCTAGAAGCCCAATATTTTTTCAGAGCTAGATGCAGAAAAAAATTATATTCAGTTTGCAACCTGATGGAGGTCAGTATAGATGGATTAATAGAACAAGACCCACACACAGCTAGAAGCCCAATATTTTTTCAGAGCTAGATGCAGAAAAAAATTAGATTCAGTTTGCAACCTGATGGAGGTCAGTATAGATGGACTAATACAACAAGTCCCACACACAGCTAGAAGCCCAATATTTTTTCAGAGGTAGATGTAGAAAAAAATATATTCAGTTTGCAACCTGATAGAGATCAGTATAGGTGGACTAATAGAACAAGTCCCACACACTGCTAGAAGGCCCAATATTTTTTCAGAGCTAGATGCAGAAAAAAATTATATTCAGTTTGCAACCTGATGGAGGTCAGTATAGATGGATTAATAGAACAAGACCCACACACAGCTAGAAGCCCAATATTTTTTCAGAGCTAGATGCAGAAAAAAATTATATTCAGTTTGCAACCTGATGGAGGTCAGTATAGATGGATTAATAGAACAAGACCCACACACAGCTAGAAGCCCAATATTTTTTCAGAGCTAGATGCAGAAAAAAATTAGGTTCAGTTTGCAACCTGATGGAGGTCAGTATAGATGGACTAATACAACAAGTCCCACACACAGCTAGAAGCCCAATATTTTTTCAGAGGTAGATGCAGAAAAAATATATTCAGTTTGCAACCTGATGGAGGTCAGTATAAGTGGACTAATAGAACAAGTCCCACACACTGCTAGAAGGCCCAATATTTTTTCAGAGCTAGATGCAGAAAAAAATTATATTCAGTTTGCAACCTGATGGAGGTCAGTATAGATGGATTAATAGAACAAGACCCACACACAGCTAGAAGCCCAATATTTTTTCAGAGCTAGATGCAGAAAAAAATTATATTCAGTTTGCAACCTGATGGAGGTCAGTATAGATGGATTAATAGAACAAGACCCACACACAGCTAGAAGCCCAATATTTTTTCAGAGCTAGATGCAGAAAAAAATTAGATTCAGTTTGCAACCTGATGGAGGTCAGTATAGATGGATTAATAGAACAAGACCCACACACAGCTAGAAGCCCAATATTTTTTCAGAGCTAGATGCAGAAAAAAATTAGATTCAGTTTGCAACCTGATGGAGGTCAGTATAGATGGACTAATACAACAAGTCCCACACACAGCTAGAAGCCCAATATTTTTTCAGAGGTAGATGCAGAAAAAAAATATATTCAGTTTACAACCTGATGGAGGTCAGTATAGGTGGACTAATAGAACAAGTCCCACACACTGCTAGAAGGCCCAATATTTTTTCAGAGCTAGATGGAGAAAAAAATTATATTCAGTTTGCAACCTGATGGAGGTCAGTATAGATGGATTAATAGAACAAGACCCACACACAGCTAGAAGCCCAATATTTTTTCAGAGCTAGATGCAGAAAAAAATTATATTCAGTTTGCAACCTGATGGAGGTCAGTATAGATGGATTAATAGAACAAGACCCACACACAGCTAGAAGCCCAATATTTTTTCAGAGCTAGATGCAGAAAAAAATTATATTCAGTTTGCAACCTGATGGAGGTCAGTATAGGTGGACTAATAGAACAAGTCCCACACATTGCTAGAAGGCCCAATATTTTTTCAGAGCTAGATGCAGAAAAAAATTATATTCAGTTTGCAACCTGATGGAGGTCAGTATAGATGGATTAATAGAACAAGACCCACACACAGCTAGAAGCCCAATATTTTTTCAGAGCTAGATGCAGAAAAAAATTATATTCAGTTTGCAACCTGATGGAGGTCAGTATAGATGGATTAATAGAACAAGACCCACACACAGCTAGAAGCCCAATATTTTTTCAGAGCTAGATGCAGAAAAAAATTAGATTCAGTTTGCAACCTGATGGAGGTCAGTATAGATGGACTAATACAACAAGTCCCACACACAGCTAGAAGCCCAATATTTTTTCAGAGGTAGATGTAGAAAAAAATATATTCAGTTTGCAACCTGATGGAGATCAGTATAGGTGGACTAATAGAACAAGTCCCACACACTGCTAGAAGGCCCAATATTTTTTCAGAGCTAGATGCAGAAAAAAATTATATTCAGTTTGCAACCTGATGGAGGTCAGTATAGATGGATTAATAGAACAAGACCCACACACAGCTAGAAGCCCAATATTTTTTCAGAGCTAGATGCAGAAAAAAATTATATTCAGTTTGCAACCTGATGGAGGTCAGTATAGGTGGACTAATAGAACAAGTCCCACACACTGCTAGAAGGCCCAATATTTTTTCAGAGCTAGATGCAGAAAAAAATTATATTCAGTTTGCAACCTGATGGAGGTCAGTATAGATGGATTAATAGAACAAGACCCACACACAGCTAGAAGCCCAATATTTTTTCAGAGCTAGATGCAGAAAAAAATTATATTCAGTTTGCAACCTGATGGAGGTCAGTATAGATGGATTAATAGAACAAGACCCACACACAGCTAGAAGCCCAATATTTTTTCAGAGCTAGATGCAGAAAAAAATTAGATTCAGTTTGCAACCTGATGGAGGTCAGTATAGATGGACTAATACAACAAGTCCCACACACAGCTAGAAGCCCAATATTTTTTCAGAGGTAGATGTAGAAAAAAATATATTCAGTTTGCAACCTGATGGAGATCAGTATAGGTGGACTAATAGAACAAGTCCCACACACTGCTAGAAGGCCCAATATTTTTTCAGAGCTAGATGCAGAAAAAAATTATATTCAGTTTGCAACCTGATGGAGGTCAGTATAGATGGATTAATAGAACAAGACCCACACACAGCTAGAAGCCCAATATTTTTTCAGAGCTAGATGCAGAAAAAAATTATATTCAGTTTGCAACCTGATGGAGGTCAGTATAGATGGATTAATAGAACAAGACCCACACACAGCTAGAAGCCCAATATTTTTTCAGAGCTAGATGCAGAAAAAAATTAGGTTCAGTTTGCAACCTGATGGAGGTCAGTATAGATGGACTAATACAACAAGTCCCACACACAGCTAGAAGCCCAATATTTTTTCAGAGGTAGATGCAGAAAAAATATATTCAGTTTGCAACCTGATGGAGGTCAGTATAAGTGGACTAATAGAACAAGTCCCACACACTGCTAGAAGGCCCAATATTTTTTCAGAGCTAGATGCAGAAAAAAATTATATTCAGTTTGCAACCTGATGGAGGTCAGTATAGATGGATTAATAGAACAAGACCCACACACAGCTAGAAGCCCAATATTTTTTCAGAGCTAGATGCAGAAAAAAATTATATTCAGTTTGCAACCTGATGGAGGTCAGTATAGATGGATTAATAGAACAAGACCCACACACAGCTAGAAGCCCAATATTTTTTCAGAGCTAGATGCAGAAAAAAATTAGATTCAGTTTGCAACCTGATGGAGGTCAGTATAGATGGACTAATAGAATGATGCTATGCCCAAAAGATTTTACTTCACTAGGTGCAGTAAAAAAATTGGTATTCTATACACAGGTGTTATATCTTGCAACACAGATAGGCTACTCCACTGACTAACACACTCTGCAATAGGCCAAAAAGGATTAGCTTTGCTAGATTCAGCCAAATGCTGTGAAAAAAACTTGCACAGCACTGGCACAGACCTGCCTGGCAAAAACTGATAGGAACTGATGTAACCTAGTCCTGAAAAGGACTCCAATTACAATTAGTCTTTACTCCCACAACCTATCTATTTAAGAGCACAGACCTGCCTGATAAAAGTCGTAGGAAATGCTGTAACCTAGTCCTTAAAAGGACTGCAATCACAACTATTCCCTACTCCCAAGCTATCTGTATATTTGTGCGAAAATTGGCTTGAAATTAACAAGGTATAGTGCACACAGCAACAGCGGTGCCGTCTAACACGCAGCTGCAGCAGTGAGAAAATGGTGGCGACGGGGAAAATGGCTTGGTCTTATAGGGCAAGGACATGTGACATACACTGCCAATGACACATGCCCTTGCTTGTGTGAAAAAAAGCACTTCGCTCCGTGTGTGCGCTGCTGATAGGCTGACAGATTGCACCTCCCCACTGTAAATGCGCGAAAGAGAAAAAAAAATGGAGATCTTCATTGTTCCTGCAGAGATCCATCCCCTGCCCCTCCCCCCACCCCGCTGTACACTCAAACTGCGTATTAACATTAATTTTCATCATTACTGAGAAAAAATCCAGTTATGATTTTGGTGCACGAACAGTTATCGAACATAACCTCGAACTGCCGAATTTTTCTCAAATTGTTCGTGTTCGCCGAACGGCTCGAACACCGCCCAAAACAGCTCGAATTTGAGATTGGCGAACAGTTCGAGTAGAACAACGCTCATCTCTAGTGGTGACGTGTTTCTATTATACTTTTCCTCTGATTGTTCCACTCCTGGTTTTGGCTTACAAATACTGATGTAAAATACTGACCAGATACTGAACGTGTGAACGTAGGCTAAGTGTTATTATTTTACAAGGAGGAAACATGAGGATTGAGAAGGGGGTTGTCCGAGTAGTGAACAACCCCTTTAAATTAATACTAATTATTAAACACACTGAAAGGCCTAGACATTTTCCCTTCATATTAAAGGTACTAATTATATAATCTCACCTATTATGACACTATTTCCATATTGAATGAATCTATAATGGTAAGTGATTTCATATCTTACACTTATTCCTGCTGGTATTCTGGTGTAATGGGTGAAGATCCAGTAGGCCTCATGGCTTAAAGTATGTATGTTCTCCCCACGTTTGTGTGGGTTTCCTCCCACAATCTAAAGACATTCTGATAGGGAATTCAGATTGTGAGTAGTGTTGAGCCACCCCCGTAGTGTTCGGGTTCGGTTCGTCGAACACCGGTATGTTCGCCGAACTGTTCGTCGAACACCGTCGAACACCGTTAAAACCAATGGCAGGCAAACAAAAACACATAGAAACACATAGAAACCACTTTCAAAGGTGTCCAAAACCTGACAAAATGCTTAGAAGACATAACTAACACATGGAAAATGACAAGTAAATATAGTCATGCGAAAAGAAAGAGGTGGAGGAGTAAAAGGAGGGGGAGACACAGATATAGGCATGTCATGCCCTTCTAAAACCAAAAAAGTGAGAAGCCGACACGGCCAGTCCGCTCCTGCCCGTGCAACCTCCGTGTCGCCGGGTTTGTGCCAGAGCTGCGGTGGACCCTGACGGCCAGACCCCCTCTCCCAATACTGGTGCCTGTCCGCTGGTGGGTTGAGTCCCCCCGCGGTGGAGGCAGGTCTAAGCTCTGTAATTTAAATTGTCTCTCTAATTTGAATGAGTACACTTTAAATCCTTTTACAAGGATCTATTGGAGGGCAAGTCTGATGCCAGCAGCCGCGGTAATTCCAGCTCCAGTAGCGTCCACTAAAGCTGCTGCAGTTAAAAAGCTTTTATAAGGATCGAGCTTGGCGGTCCACCGCAAGGCGTCCTACCGCTAGTCCCAGCCCCTGTGCCTTGGGGTGCCTCCCCCGATGCTCTTCACTGAGTGTCCCGGGGGCCCGAAGCATTTCCTTTGAAAAAATTAAGTGTCCAAACTACAGGTGGTGTAGCTTGCTTAACAACTGGGATAATCTGCTGACTAGCAGACACTGCTACTAGGCTCAAACTATTGCTTGGGCTAGATGCAGTTAAAAATTTGTAATTAGATCTACAGGCAGTGGCTACTCCGCTGACTAGCAGACACTGAAGCTTTGCAGCAGACCTCTGATTCCCAGGCTATAGTATGAGTAACAGCTCTTCAGACTCAACCATCTGTGTTACCCCAAGCCATAGTGTATGTACTTTCTTACGGTTAAAAGGGGGGGAGAGACCCAACCCACCTGGAATTGACGATGCCAACGTCATGTAAAACACAGCAAGGGGACTCCAAAAAGAGTCTCCATTTTTTCCAAAAATTGTGGCACAGACACCACTTAAGTGGCATCAATTGTCCCAGAGTTGCTTAAAATGGTTGGTGAGGTGATTTTCCAAAATCCTAAAGCTTTTAGTCTCCCCAGGATGACACAGGTGGGGCAGATGATGGTTGTCCCGGCCCGCTAGTTCACATTGTAGCACAGTGAGCTTCGCACTGCAACTTATGCTTCATATCCATGTGACGGTTCAAGCATAAAGTACTCAAACTATTGTTTTTTTGGCCTCTACTTTGCTTTTGGTGACAAATGTTACAGATAACATGAGTTGGGTCATCCTTAGACATCTCAAAAAATGCCCAGGCTATGCAAGGTTTAGAGCCCATGCGACTCTGCTACTAGCAATACTATCAAATGATTGGCTGGGTTAGATGCAGTAAAAAATTCTTATTAGATACACAGGCGGTGCAGCTTGCTTCGCAGCTGGGCTACTACGCCCAAAGTATTGGTAGACTCTATACTAAATAAGGAAGGATTCACTGACTGTGGTGGCCCCTCCGCGGGCCGTGGCAATTGGTCATCCACTTTCGCTGCCCCTTACTCAACGAATTCACAAACATCTCCAATCGGTTTGGAGTCCCATTATGCCCAACCAAAAACATAGGCCCCACAACAAAGATATCGTTCTTAGGCATCGAAATCGACACCACAGCAAGGTTGTTCCGCCTCCCATGGGAAAAAATACCAAAACATTACACCTGATCTAGGTTTTTTGCGCAGTATGGAAAGTAACACTACAGCAGATGCTAGTATTACTAGGTCTCCTCGTGTTTGCGAGCCGGGTGATGCCAGTCGGAAGGGGTTTTTCTCTTCATTTATCGCCCGCAACAAAAGGGGCATCTAAACCGAGTCATGCAATCAGAATCAGCAGGCATCTACGGGCGGACTTAGAGGTATGGAAAACCTTCTTATAATCATTCAACGGTCACACGTTATTTATGTCAGCAGAACAGTCCAACATTGAACTAAGATTATTCACTGGGGCGGCAGAATCAGGCAGATATGCAGCGATACTAAATAACCAATGGTGCACAAGCTTACAGCCTCCATATTGGGCAGAACAAGTGCTGACAAAAACACAGACAGTCCTGGAACTGTTTCCAATAGTGGTAGCAATAGAAATATGGGGCGCGCGCCTGTCTAACAAAATTATACTCTTCATAACAAAAAACACCAGCCTAGCGCACTTCATTAATAATATGGCATCGTCTCTCCCAGTGCTAGGCCTACTACGCCGGCTAGCATTCCTGTGCCTAAAACACAATGTATGGGTCCGCGCTAGCCACGATGCTGAGGGGTCTAAAGCTGCTGCTAACGCTATATCACAATTCAATTGACAGATTTTCACAGAGCTCCTCCCCAACACCCACCCATCGGGCAACAGTTGCCCAGCCTCCCTATGGGATCTAGTGGCGAATAGTTGATGCCATTAATCAGAGCGTCAGTTGCCCCGTCGATGTGGCAAGCATACGGTAAGGCATGGGAAGAGTGGACACGACTAGTAGCAGGCAGACGGGTTGACCAATGTGAATAAGCCAGATTACAAGTCACCATAGAATTTCTCCACCAGCTAATGATGAGGGGCATATCAGGGGCGTCAGCGCAGCGGTTGCTGACCGGAGTAGCATTTCACTTCCAACTACTGAATTGGGGAGATGTGACAAAGAGATTCATCATCAGACAATCCATAAAAGGGTGGAAAAGGGGTCAGCCAAGTCAGGAGTGTAGACGTCCCGTCCCGTGTCACTAAAACTGATTTCTCACATCATATCCCTAACACCATTAACATGATACTCACAATTCGAAGCAACACTACTGTCTACCGCATTTGCGATCGCCTTCTTCGGGGCGCTATGCATAAGCGAATTAGTCCCTCAATCCAAAATTACCACCAGTGGAGGCTTATTACACCAGGACGTAGTCATAGCCAATAATGCAATACGTCTAAGCATACGCAAATCGAAAACGGTTCCAGCGGGCAGGGGCACTTGGGTACTTCTACAACCCACAAACGGTACGCTGAGTCGGGTAGCAATAGTAAAAACATATATGACCATCAGATCACAAAGTAATTTCTTCTTATCACACATTGACGGCACGCCATTATCAAGATACCAGTTCCAAGCTATCTACAGTTATATGAAAAAGTTTGGACACTCCTATTAATCTTAAGCTTAATGTTTTATAAAAATTGGTGTTTTTGCAACAGCTATTTCAGTTTGATATATGTAATAACTGTTGGACACAGTAATGTTTCTGCCTTGAAATGAGGTTTATTGTACTAACAGAAAATGTGCAATCTGCATTCAAACAAAATTTGACAGGTGCATAAGTATGGGCACACTTATCATTTTCTTGTTTTAAATACTCCTACCTACTTTTTACTGACTTACTAAAGCACTTTTTTTGGTTTTGTAACCTCATTGAGCTTTGAACTTCATAGCCAGGTGTATGCAATCACGAGAAAAGCTACTTAAAGTGGCCACTTGCAAGTTGTTCTCCTGTTTGAATCTCCTCTGAAGAGTGACATCATGGGCTCCTCAAAACAACTGTCAAATGATCTGAAAACAAAGATTATTCAACATAGTTGTTCAGGGGAAGGATACAAAAAGCTGTCTCAGAGATTTAACCTGTCAGTTTCCACTGTGAGGAACATAGTAAGGAAATGGAAGAACACAGGGACAGTTCTTGTTAAGGCCAGAAGTGGCAGGCCAAGAAAAACATCAGAAAGGCAGAGAAGAAGAATGGTGAGATCAGTCAAGGACAATCCTCAGACCACTTCCAGAGAGCTGCAGCATCAACTTGCTGCAGATGGTGTCACTGTGCATCGGTCAACTATACAACGCACTTTGCACAAGGAGAAGCTGTATGGGAGAGTGATGCGAAAGAAGCCGTTTCTGCAAGCACGCCACAAACAGAGTCGGCTGAGGTATGCAAAAGCACATTTGGAGAAGCCAGTTTCTTTTTGGAAGAAGGTCCTGTGGACTGATGAAGCCAAGATTGAGTTGTTTGGTCATACAAAAAGGCGTTATGCATGGCGGCAAAAAACACAGCATTCCAAGAAAAACACTTGCTACCCACAGTAAAATTTGGTGGAGGTTCCTTCATGCTTTGTGGCTGTGTGGCCAATGCCGGCACCGGGAATCTTGTTAAAGTTGAGGGACGCATGGATTCCACTCAGTATCAGCAGATTCTTGACAATAATGTTCAAGAATCAGTGACAAAGTTGAAGTTACGCAGGGGATGGATCTTTCAGCAAGACAATGATCCAAAACACCGCTCCAAATCTACTCAGGCATTCATGCAGAGGAACAATTACAATGTTCTGGAATGGCCATCCCAGTCCCCAGACTTGAATATCATTGAACATCTGTGGGATCATTTGAAGAGGGCTGTCCATGCTCGGCGACCATCAAACTTAACTGAACTGGAATTGTTTTGTAAAGAGGAATGGTCAAAAATACCTTCATCCAGGATCCAGGAAATCATTAAAAGCTACATGAAGCGACTAGAGGCTGTTATTTTTGCAAAAGGAGGATCTACTAAATATTAATGTCACTTTTCTGGTGAGGTGCCCATACTTATGCACGTGTCAAATTTTGTTTGAATGCTGATTGCACATTTTCTGTTAGTACAATAAACCTCATTTCAAGGCAGAAACATTACTGTGTCCAACAGTTATTACATATATCAAACTGAAATAGCTGTTGCAAAAACACCAATTTTTATAAAACACTAGATGGTGGCCCGATTCTAAAGCATCGGGTATTCTAGCATATGTCTCCCAACCCTCCATTATAATGCCCCATGCAGGAAGTCACATCCCCCGTTTATAATACCCCATGCATATAATACCCCATGCAGGATGTCACATCCCCCATATATAATAACCCATGCAGGATGTCACATCCCCCCTATATAATGCCCCATGCAGGAAGTCACATCCCACTATAGTGCCCCATGCAGGATGTCACATCCCCCCTATATAATACCCCATGCAGGATGTCACCTCTCCCCCATATAATGCCCCATGTAGGATGTCACCTCTCCCCCCATATAATGGCCCATGCAGGATGTCACCTCTCCCCCATATAATGCCCCATGTAGGATGTCACCTCTCCCCCCATATAATGCCCCATGCAGGATGTCACCTCTCCCCCCATATACTGCCCCATGTAGGATGTCACCTCTCCCCCCATATAATGCCCCATGCAGGATGTCACCTCTCCCCCATATAATGCCCCATGCAGGCTGTCACATCCCCCCTATATAATAACCCATGCAGGATGTCACCTCTCCCCCCATATAATGCCCCATGTAGGATGTCACCTTCTCCCCCATATAATGCCCCAAGTAGGATGTCACCTCTCCCCCCATATAATGCCCTATGTAGGATGTCACCTCTCCCCCCCATATAATGCCCCATGTAGGATGTCACCTCTCCCTCCATATAATGGCCCATGCAGGATGTCACCTCTCCCCCATATAATGCCCCATGTAGGATGTCACCTCTCCCCCATATAATGCCCCATGTAGGATGTCACCTCTCCCCCATATAATGCCCCATGTAGGATGTCACATCTCCCCCATATAATGCCCCATGTAGGATGTCACCTCTCCCCCCATATAATGCCCCATGTAGGATGTCACCTCTCCCCCCATATAATGCCCCATGCAGGATGTCACCTCTCCCCCCATATAATGGCCCATGCAGGATGTCACCTCTCCCCCATAGAATGCCCCATGTGGGATGTTACCTCTCCCCCCATATAATGGCCCATGTAGGATGTTACCTCTCCCCCCATATAATGGCCCTGGCAGGATGTCACCTCTCCCCCATATAATGCCCCATGTAGGATGTTACCTCTCCCCCATATAATGGCCCATGCAGGATGTCACATCTCCCCCATATAATACCCCGTGTAGGATGTTACCTCTCCCCCCATATAATGGCCCATGCAGGATGTCACCTCTCCCCCATATAATGCCCCATGTAGGATGTCACCTCTCCCCCCATATAATGGCCCATGCAGGATGTCACCTCTCCCCCATATAATGCCCTATGTAGGATGTTACCTCTCCCCCCATATAATGCCCCATGCAGGATGTCACCTCTCCCCCATATAATGCCCCATGTAGGATGTTACCTCTCCCCCCATATAATGCCCCATGCAGGATGTCACCTCTCCCCCATATAATGCACCATGTAGGATGTTACCTCTCCCCCCATATAATGGCTCATGCAGGATGTCACCTCTCCCCCATATAATGCCCCATGTAGGATGTTACCTCTCCCCCCATATAATGCCCCATGCAGAATGTCACCTCTCCCCCATATAATGCCCCTATGGCCCCATACAAAAAAAAAATATCCAATACTCACCTCACTGCTTCTCTGGACTCCAGCGTAGCCGGCATCTTCACGCTATGCGCTGTGATCGGTCAGGAGAGAGCGCGGTGTAAAGACGTCACCGCGCCCTCTGACCTGAAACGTCACAGAGCATCAGCGGAAGACACAGGAGCTGCTGCGCAGGCACGGGGAGGGGTAAGTATGACGCCGGGTGCCGGGGTCCTGATCGAGCGGGAGGGAGGGACGGGAGGAGAGGAGAGGGGAGGGGAGAGGAGGGGAGGGGAGGGGTGGGGTAAGTATGATGCCGGGGTCCTGATCGAGCGGGGGGAGGGACGGGAGGAGAGGGGAGGGGAAAGGAGGAGAAAGGAGGGGAGGGGTAACTATGACGCCGGGGTCTTGATCGGGGAGGGACGGGAGGAAAGGAGAGGGGAGAGGAGAGGGGAGGGGAGAGGAGGGGAAAGGAAAGGAAGGGAGGGGAGAGGAGAGGAGGGGCGTCACACTTGTCCTCGGGAGATAAGCGTCTGTAGCCGCTGATCTTCCGACGATAGCCGCATGTAGGTCAGCGGCGCCTGCGGTCGGGGGACTTATGCTGCGAGCAGCCGGCTGCATCGCCGCTGACCTCCGTGCCTCACATGAGCCGCTAATGGCCATGTTTTTCTGAAATGCCGCGTCGCTGATTGGCCGCGGCTGGACAAATCAGCGACCCGGGATTTCCAGGACAGACAGACAGACAGACAGACAGAAAGACAGACAGACAGACAGATGGGATAAGACAATTATATAGATAGATTAAGCTTACGATTAAATCGTATATATAATTGTCTTATCCCGTCTGTCTGTCTGTCTTTCTGTCTGTCTGTCTGTCCAGGAAATCCCGCGTCGCTCATTGGTCCGGCAGCTGTCTGTCCATGAAATCCCGCGTCGCTCATTGGTCCTGCCGCGGCCAATCAGCGACGCGGAATTTCAGAAAAAAGATGGCGGCCGTTAGCGGCTCATCTGCCGGACGGAGGTCAGCGGCGATGCAGCCGGGAGATGAGCGACGCTAGCAGCAGAACTACCCCTCCATGCGGCTAACGTCGGGAGATCAGCGGCTAGGACCGCTGATCTCCCGACGGCAAGTGTGAACGGAGGACCGGGGAGCGACGACGCCGGTCGGGATGCTTCTGCTGCAAGCAGCCGCTCATCTCCCAGCTGCTCGCAGCGGAAGTACCTGCACAGGCAGCGCCGCTCCCCGGACCTCGCTAATACGACGCTGATTGGTCGCAGCCGCCGGACGCGACCAATCAGTGATATGGGCGGCAAATTTAAACGCCGCTCTGCTGATTGGTTGCGGCCGCCGCTCGCGTCCAATCTGCGATTGGCCGCCAAATTTAAACTCGCTCTCCAGTACTCACTAACACGGTTCGCTGATTGGTCGCGACCGCCGGCCACGACAAGTCAGCAATATGGGCAGCAAATTTAAACGCCGCTCTGCTGATTGGTCAGGGCCGCCGGCCGACCGCGACCAATCACGAGATTGGCGCCAAATTTAAACAACGCTCTGCTGATTGGTCGCGGCCGCCGGCCAACCGCGACCAATCAGCGAGACTGGCTTGAAATTTAAACACCGCTCTGCTGATTGGCGGAGGCCGCCAGCCGCGACCAATCAGCGATTTTGGCGCCAAATTTAAACACCGCTCTGATGATTGGTCGCGGTTGCCGGCCGCGACCAATCAGCGATATTGGCGCCAAATTTAAACAACGCTCTGCTGATTGGTCGCGACCGCCAGCCGCGACCAATCAGCGATTTTTGCACCAAATTTACACACCGCTGTGCTGATTGGTCGCGACCGCCGGCCGCGACCAATCTGCATTATTGGCGCCAAATATAAACACCGCTCTGCTGATTGGTGGAGGCCGCCAGCCGCGACCAATCAGCGATTTGGCGCCAAATTTAAACACCGCTCTGCTGATTTGTCACGGCCGCCACCGGCGACCAATCAACGAGATTGGCGCGAAATTTAAACAACGCTCTACTGATTGGTCGCGGCCGCCGGCCGACCGTGACCAATCAGCGAGATTGGCTCCAAATTTAAACACCGCTCTGCTAATTGATGGAGGCCGCCAGCCGCGACCAATCAGCGATTTTGGCGCCAAATTTAAACACCGCTCTGCTGATTGGTCACGGCCGCCAGCCGCGACCAATCAACGAGATTGGCGCCAAATTTAAACAACGCTCTGCTGATTGGTCGCGGCCGCCGGCCGACCGTGACCAATCAGCGAGATTGGCTCCAAATTTAAATACTGCTCTGCTGATTGGTGGAGGCCGCGACCAATCAGCGATATTGGAGCCAAATTTAAACAACGCTCTGCTGATTGGTCGCGGCCGCCGGCCGACCGTGACCAATCAGCGAGATTGGCTCCAAATTTAAACACCGCTCTACTAATTGATGGAGGCCGCCAGCCGCGACCAATCAGCGATTTTGGCGCCAAATTTAAACACCGCTCTGCTGATTGGTCGCGGCCGCCGGCCGACCGTGACCAATCAGCGAGATTGGCTCCAAATTTAAACACCGCTCTGCTAATTGATGGAGGCCGCCAGCCGCGACCAATCAGTGATTTTGGCGCCAAATTTAAACACCGCTCTGCTGATTGGTCACAGCCGCCAGCCGCGACCAATCAACGAGATTGGCGCCAAATTTAAACACCGCTCTGCTGATTGGTGGAGGCCGCGACCAATCAGCGATATTGGAGCCAAATTTAAACAACCCTCTGCTGATTGGTCACAGCCGCCAGCCGCGACCAATCAACGAGATTGGCGCCAAATTTAAACACCGCTCTGCTGATTGGTGGAGGCCGCGACCAATCAGCGATATTGGAGCCAAATTTAAACAACCCTCTGCTGATTGGTCGCGACCGCCGGCCGCGACCAATCTGCATTATTGGCGCCAAATTTAAACACCGCTCTGCTGATTGGTCGCGGCCGCAGGCCGACCGCGACCAATCAGCGATTTTGGCGCCAAATTTAAACACCGCTCTGCTGATAGGTCACGGCCGCCAGCCGCGACCAATCAACGAGATTGGCGCCAAATGTAAACAACGCTCTGCTGATTGGTCGCGGCCGCCAGCCGCGACCAATTAGCGATTTTGGCGCCAAATTTAAACACCGCTCTGCTGATTGGTCGCGACCGCCAGCCGCGACCAATCAGCGAGATTGGCGCCAAATTTAAACAACACTCTACTGATCGGTTGCGGCCGCCTGCCAACCACGACCAATCAGCGAGATTGGCGCCAAATTTAAACACCGCTCTGCTGATTGGTCGCGGCTGGCGGCCTCCACCAATCAGCGATTTTGGCGTCAAATTTAAACACCGCTCTGCTGATTGGTCGCAGCCGCCGGCCGCGACCAATCAGCAAGATTGGCGCCAAATTTAAACACCGCTCTGCTGATTGCTCGCGACCGCCAGCCGCGACCAATCAGCGAGATTGGCGCCAAATTTAAACAACGCTCTGCTGATTGGTCTCGGCCGCCGGCCGACCGTGACCAATCAGCGAGATTGGCTCCAAATTTAAACACCGCTCTGCTAATTGATGGAGGCCGCCAGCCGCGACCAATCAGTGATTTTGGCGCCAAATTTAAACACCGCTCTGCTGATTGGTCACAGCCGCCAGCCGCGACCAATCAACGAGATTGGCGCCAAATTTAAACACCGCTCTGCTGATTGGTGGAGGCCACGACCAATCAGCGATTTTGGCGCCAAATTTAAACACCGCTCTGCTGATTGGTCGCGACCGCCGGCCGCGACCAATCTGCATTATTGGCTCCAAATTTAAACACCGCTCGGCTGATTGGTCGCCACCGCCAGCCGCGACCAATCAGCGATATTGGCACCAAATTTAAACACCGCTCTGCTGATTGGTCGCGGTCGCCGGCCGCAACCAATCACCTTATTGGCGCCAAATTTAAACCTCGCTCTGCTGATTGGTCGCGACCGCCGGCCGCAACCAATCACCATTATTGGCGCCAAATTTAAACACCGCTCTGCTGATTGGTCGCGGTCGCCGACCGCAACCAATCACCTTATTGGCGCCAAATTTAAACCCCGCTCTGCTGATTGGTCGCGACCGCCGGCCGCGACTAATCAGCGATATTGGCACCAAATTTAAACACCGTTTTGCTGACTGGTCGCGACCGCCGGTCGCGACTAATCAGCAATTTTATCGCCAAATTTAATAAGGCTCTCCGGTCATCACTAACTCAGTTCGCTGATTGGTCGCGGCCGCCACCCGCGACCAATCACCGATATTACCGCCAAATTTAAACATCGTTTTGCTGATTGGTCGCGGTTGCCGGCCACGACCAATCAGCGATTTTGGCGCCAAATTTAAACAACGTACTGCTGATTGCACCCGGTCGGCCGCATACATATTCTAGAATACCCGATGCTTTAGAATCGGGCCACCATCTAGTATTTAATAAATGCCTAACATCGGCAGGGAACCACCCCGAATATGGGACACACTCATTCCGCATAGGCGCGGCCACGGAAGCTGCAAGAGCAGGACTGTCACAAACGGAAGTTCAGAGGATAGGGAGATGGCGATCCACGTGTTTGGCGAGATACATAAGACCGGACTTGTTATCCTAACGTGGTTTGCTTCTTTTACAGGTGATGCTAAGCCAACAGTGTGGGTGATAGGCCACTCGTATATATATTGTGCAGAAAAAAGGGCGAAAGTCCGCCCAGGCGGGAGGAAATTTGAGTTTCATAACACATATTTCAACTGGAGAGGTATTAGAGGCCTGCAATGGCCACAGGTACCAATGGAGGTAATCAAGGTAGGGAGAGAGGCAAGAGGTCCGGTCATCTTAGTTATACAGGCCGGGGGAAACGACCTAGGTTATCACAAGAGCGCATAACTAATGGCAATAATGAAACTAGACACTGAGTGCTTCAGAGAAATTTTTCACAAAAATTATTATAGTATGGTCAGAGATTGTGCCGAGAGCGGTATGGCAAGGTGCCCGAGACATCACGGCCATTGAACGGAGAAGGCGGCTAATAAATATTTGGATGGCAAAATTTATAAGAGACAGAGGCGGTGTAGTGATACGACACCGACAACTGGAAGGAGATAAAGCAGGCCTCATACGGCCCGACGGTGTTCACTTAATGGATATTGGAGTGGACATATTCCTGTCAGAACTCCAGGACGGAGTGGAACAAGCGTTAAGAGTGATGGATGGGGGTCAGAGTCCTGCATACGAGTACGCAGGATCCTCCGTGGCCTGGAAATAGAAAGGACATGTTGGAGAGTTACACTTGTTGGCCAACTTGCCGGTGTGGAGACACAGGGCATGCTGCAACAAGCTGAATTATTTTAGAAATAAAATGCCTTTCTAATGTCATGAGTATGAACAGTTAATAAAGCTGTGACTGATCCTCACCCATCCAGTTGTAAGAGTTACATGATTGTATTGTCAATGAAAGGGGGGCGGTAGGTGGGCTGAGCGTCTGGGTTTGGTTGGGGGTCCCCACAGTCTGCCTAGGCTAGATGCAGTTAAAAATTATTATTATATACACAGGCGGTGCAGCTTGCTTCACAGCTGGGCTACTACGCTGACTAGCAGACACTGAAGCTTTGGAGCAGACCTCTGAGTAAACAACTTTTCAGACTCAACCATCTGTGTTACCCCAAGCCATAGTGTATGTAGTTTCTTATGGTTAAAATGGGGGGGGGGGGGGACCCAACCCACCTGTAATTGACGATGCCAACGTCACGTAAAACACAGCAAGGGGACTCCAAAAAGAGTCTCCATTTTTTCCAAAAATTTGTGGCACAGACATCACTTAAGTGGCATCAATTGCCCCAGAGTTGCTTAAAACGGTTGGTGAGGTGATTTTACCAAATCCTCAAGCTTTTACTCTCCCCAGGATGACACAGGGGTAGAAAAGTCCTTGGGGATCCATGATTTGTTCATCTTTATGAACGTGAGTCTGTCTACATTCTCAGTGGACAGCCGCGTGTGCTTATCTGTCAGCACACCACCAGCAGCGCTGAACACACATTCAGAGAGAACGCTGGCTGCGGGGCACGACAACATCTCCAAGGCGTGAGTGGTGAGCTCAGGCCATTTTTCCAGATTGGAAGCCCAAAATGAGCAAGGGTCCAGTGACACAGTCATGGCTTCGATGTTCACTTGGAGATACTCCTGTACCATCGTCTCTAGGCGTTGACTATGTGTCAGACTTCTTGTCTCCTGTGGCCTTGCAAAGGATGGGCTAAAAAAGTGGTGAAATGATTGCACAAAATTGCTGTTACCAGCAGATACGGTGTTTCTGTTACGGTTTGAGTGCTGAAGACTCGACAGTCCCACGGTTGGCAAGTTAGAACTGTGAGATTCACTACGTGCACCACTGGTGTTTTGTGGAAAAGCACATGTAAGATTCTGCAACAGTCTCTGCTGATACTCCTGCATGTGTGAATCCCTTTCTATGGCAGGAATTATTTCTGCAAATTTACTTTTGTACTGGGGATCTAAGAGTGTGGCAACCCAGTAGTCAGGATTATTTCGAATTCTGACAATCCGAGGGTCATGTTGCAGGTAGTGCAGCAAGAAGGCACTCATGTGTCTTGCGCATCCAGGAGCACCAAGTCCCTGTTGTGTTGGTGGCGAGGTAAGAATCATGCTTCCTTCCTCTGCCCTCTCCGCCCAACCTCGTACAACAGAAATATGATCAAGGTCTCCCTCATCTGATGAGTCTTCCATGCCCATCGCCAGTTCGTCCTCCACTTCTTCCTCGGCTCCTGCACCTTCCTCAACAGTTTGGCTGCTACCATGTGCCCTTGTTAATCCCTCTCCCCCACCCTCCCATGCTGCTGACCGTCAGGACCTTGCAGATGTTAGCCCTTCTGCAAACAACTCCTCCTCCTCTACTTCCTCCACCTCCTCTTGTCCCATTATCTGACTCCAAATTCTGTTTAACGTGTGCTCCAGCATGTAAATCACCGGAATAGTCATGCTGATAATGGCATCGTCAGCACTAAACATCTTCGTCGCCATTTCAAAACTGTGCAGAAGGCTGCATAGGTCCCTGATCTGAGACCACTCCTCCAGCGTGATTTGCCCCACCTCTGGATCTCGTTGGCCCAGGCTATACGTCACAACGTATTGCACCAGGGCTTGTCCGTGCTGCCACAGTCGCTGCAACATGTGCAGAGTTGAATTCCACCGTGTCGGCACATCGCATTTTAGCCGGTGAAGTGGCAGGCCCAACGACTTCTGTAGAGATGTAAGTCGCTGAGCTGCGGGATGCGAACGGCGGAAGTGAGCACACAGCGCCCGTGCCCTCAGTAGAAGGCCATCTAGTCCGGGATAGTGGGCTAAAAATTGCTGGACAACCAGGTTCAACACGTGAGCCATACACGTGAGCCATACAAGGCACGTGTGTGACATTGCCCCTGCGAAGGGCCACACCCAGGTTTGCAGCATTGTCGCACACGGCCTTCCCTGGTTGCAGGTCCAGTGGAGACAACCATTCATGAAACTGGTTCTCCAGAGCTGACCACAACTCCTCAGCTGTGTGACTCACATTTCCCAGACATTTCAAAGTAAAAACCGCCTGATGACGTTGAGCCCTGCTGCCAGCATAGTAAGGAGGTGTGCAGGATTCCTTCTGTGCAGTTAGAAAGCGGGTGGCATTACCAGACAGGCTTTGGGTGCAGGTGGAGGACCGAGAGGAGGTTGAGGAGGAAGAAGCAGTGGAGTGACTTCGAGATAAAGAGGATTGATGCACAACTCATGGGGACGGAAAGACTTGGACAGCAGCCCCTTGTCCTGCTGTCACAATAGTTACCCAGTGCCCAGTCAGCCACATGTAATGCCCCTGTCCATGCCTACTCGTCCAAGTGTCTGTGGTGAAATGCACCCTGTCACACACGCTTTCTCAAAGAAGCGGTGATGTTGTGTGCAACATGATGGTGGAGCGCAGGCACACCTTTCTTTGAGAAGTAGTGCCGACTGGGCATCTGGTACTGGGGCACTGCGACGGACATAAGGTCTCGAAAATCCTCTGTGTCCACCAGGCGGAAAGGCAGCATTTTTGTAGCCAAGAGCTTGCAGATGGTGAAATTCAACCTCTTAGCTTTCTCATGGCTAGGAGAAAATGGTCTTTTACTTGTCCACATCTGAGGGACCGAGGGATGGCTGTTGTGCTTAGACGGGGTTGAGTAGGGTGTCCCCGGCAAACTGACGGTCTGTGAGGAAGATGCAGGTGGACATGTTAGGTTGCCTTGATCCAAAGGTGGTGCTCTCGATGTCGGAGAGCGCTCAACACCAGCTGGTGTTTCCACTTCCAAATAAAATGATGACCTGCCAATCACGCTGGCTGTTGCGGGTAAAGAGGTGGCAGGTCTGCGTCCCAAAAAAAGTGTGACTGCTGTCCCCCCAGTCACAGAGGATGAAGAGGCCGCGGATGCACAAGATGGGGCAGACGGTGGTTTTCCCGGCCCGCTGCAACTTATGCTTCATATCCATGTGACGGTTCATGCATGAAGTACTTAAACTATGGATTTTTTGGCCTCTACTTAGCTTTTGGTGACAAATGTTACAGATAACACGAGTTGTGTCATCCTTATCGATCTGAAAAAATGCCCAGGCTATGCAAGGCTTAGAGCCCATGCGACCTGAAGAGCCACCACGACTTGTGGTCAGAGGCACAGTTGTGTTTGAGGATGCAGTTGTTGACGTGCTTCTAGTACTACGTCTCTGTCCAGGAAGTCGCAACCTAACCTCGTCATCACTAGCATCCTCCTCCACCTCCTCTGCTGACCTCATCGACTGGCTGACTGAGGGTTTGCAGTAAGTGGGATCTCCAACCTCATCATCATCACCCTGTGTGTTCTCACACCCGTCGTCCTCAGAGCCAACCTCTTCCTGCCCTGACCGAATACTCAAGTTGTTGCTCCAATCAGGTATTTGAGTCTCATCATCGTCTTCATCATTGTCTCCACCAACAGGAGTTACAGTTTGGGAACAAGGGTCTACATTATGCTCAGAACCTTCTTCATCTGGTCCTGGATCCTACTCATAAAGATTCTGGACATCAGTGCAGATCATTTCCTCGTCTGGATTCACAGAAGCTCTGTAGCAGACCTCTGATTCCCAGGCTATAGTATGAGTAAACAGCTCTGCAGACTCAACCATCTGTGCTACCCCATACTCAGACCGGCAGCTGGAGACTTGGGAGCTGTGAGGAAGCAAGTGCGATTGGGGTGACACCTCTGAGGACTGGAGTATTTGTGATGTTGAAGTTGAGGTGGAGGAGAGCCCACTTAAAGGAGCACTTGATATACTGTACGTTGAAGCACCTGCTGTTTTTGTGCCTCATCTGGAATTTGTAGCGATGGGCGTGGCCGTAAGAAAGGGATCGGATCACATTGTCCACGAAAAGAAGTAGACATCTTAGTTTGGCTGGAAGATGGTCTTTCTTCTGCAGATGTTACTGTTGCTTTAACACCTACCCCACGGACACAACCTTTTTTTCCCTTCCCAACACGCCTATTCCCCTTTCCACCAGCAGCAGGCCTTTTGCCACTCATTTTGGTGGTTAACTAATTGAAAACTCTGTAGTTGTTTGCACAAAAAACGATGGATGGAAACCGAGCAGAGCTGAGTGGCCAAACTGTGGTACTAGCCCAAAAGGATTGGCTGGGTTAGAAGCAGTAAAACAATTTTATTACATACACAGGTGGTGGAAATTGGTATAGATGGTCTAATAGAATGAGTACCATACATTGCTACAGGCCCAAAATTATTTTCCGGGCTAGATGCAGCTAAAAATTATTATTAATTTCAAAGCTGGTGGAGCTTGATATAGATGGCCTAATACAATGAGTACCACACACTGCTACTATGCCCAAAATTATTTTCCGGGCTAGACGCAGCTAAAAATTATTATTAATTTCAAAGCTGGTGGAGCTTGGTATAGATGGCCTAATACAATGAGTACCACACACTGCTACTATTCCCAAAATTATTTTCCGGGCTAGATGCAGCTAAAAATTATTATTAATTTCAAAGCTGGTGGAGCTTGGTATAGATGGTGTGATGAACCTGTAGCCGCCATCTTGGTAATGATAAATCATATCCAGGGATGGCCACACTTCAGCAGCCCCCACCCTTGGGACCTTCTGTTAAAACGTCAACTAGATAGTTTCCCCCCATCCAGGCTCCTGTAAGATAAGAAGCCTACTTAACACTTGAATGCTAGGAGCTTCAAAGACTTCGAGAGGAAACACAGCCAGCAGGGGGGGGTGCTTCGTCTATCTGTACCTGACCATTTGTCCCATAGGACTAGTTTCTTTGTCTGTCACAAGCATGGAGGCATAAGATATAGAAACATGAAAAGTACACGCATGTTGCGTGGGATGGGCCAATAAAAAAATATCACGGCGTCCCGGAGCCATTGCGCACACAAGCCTCCGCGGTAGACGTTTGTACGTGCTCTGGAAGCCAAGATATAGCGCTGAGCCATTCCTGAGGACCGTATGGTATCATAATTGATATCAAAAGGTCGGTTACGGCGGCCCGAATCCGTGGGAACCCCTGTGGGTATCCTGAGACCATCCCAGAAGAAGTTATTGGGTTCCTTAGAATTTGGGCTTCTGATCGAAGTTAGACCTGAGGGTGGAGACTGAGCCAGCTGACCTCACCAGCAGTGGGCGGGACGGGGCAGGTAAGATAGCAGGACAGACAAGAGACAAGTCAGTCTTGACCCAAGAGTGGTGTGCTGAACATCTGAGCACCAGCTGAGGCCACCAAGGGGAGGAGCAGTTTGACCATGCGGTGGTAGGCCTCAGCCTGTAACAAAGAACCGTGCCTGCGATCGCAGAATCCTCTCCCTGCGTCACAAGAAAATCAAGAAACCGGTAACTGATATGCTGTGGTGATTCTGTGTGTTGTATTCCATTGTTGTATAGTTTAGCCTGACCTTATACCTGTGTATATTTAGTTGTATATCGTGTATCTAGTGTATTATTATAATCAATTACCTCAAGTAATTGTGGGCCTGCCTTTTATTCTGCATAACGAACGCACGTCCGTGTGAGCTCGGCTCAAGCCAAAAACGCTACCCAGGGTTGGTTCCTGACCCGATATAGGCCCATTCACGGACTGGGCGTATATCTAAAATAGGGACTGGTGGCAGCATACCAACTGGGGATTGGGGAAGGCTGGTAGTGACGGTCGGAGGTTCAGATATATATATTCCTGGCGCGGCCAAGGAAGATATATATACCGCCCTCACTACAGAGGGCCCCGATACCCAGTAGGTTACAGGACAGTCTCTCTGGCGACCGCTTATCCTAGGTGCAGTTCCTTGACTGACCTGAGGCTAAGAGGGCGCTAGCGAGTTGTGCTGTGTAGTGACGTTGAAGGGATAACACACTACCGTGTTCCCTGCGCTGGTTGCAGCTACCTGGCACTACTTTCTCTAGGTGCAGTACCTTGACTGACCTGAGAGGTAAGGGGGCGCCAGAGAGCTGCACCCACCGGCCGGCTTTCATCACATTGGTGGCAGCGGTGGGATTGCAGAATAATAGTGTTGTGGGACCCCTACTCCCAGGCACTAAAGACTGCCAGTGGTAACTTCCACTGCTGGAGTCTTAAGGTCAGCCCAACGTTAGACGGTCAGGCTAAAAGTATAACAAGGTGTGTGCAAACTCAGGGTTGCAGCGGTGTCGGTTACCAAGATGGCAGACGGCACCAGGAGCAAGACCCTGCAGGAGGCTAATGCTACGGTCCGTGTGGCAGGAGGGGAGGACATTGTTACTCATGGCGAGGAGGAGTCCAGCCCGGGCACCTCAGGGAGCCAGTCCCCAGTATACGGTCCCGCAGTGGGCTGCCCACCACCTACCCAGCCCAGCCTGTCCAGATCACAAGCCCTTTTACAAGCGGCTATGGCAAGTCTCCAGTCTCATGGCGATGCCGTCTACAAAACCCTCCTGGCAGCATCAGAGAAGGCAGCGGAGGAGGAGCGCGAAGCTGCAGAGCGCCGGGAGGCTGCGGAGCGTGAAGCTGCAGAGCGCCGGGAGGCTGCGGAGCGTGCAGAGCGAGCTGCGGAGCGCCAGCACCAACTGGACCTGGCCCAGCGGGGGCTTCCGCTAGAGCAACCAACCCATCAGGAGACCAAGTCGTCCAAAGTCCGAGCTGAGGACTTCCCTCTACTGGAGAAGGATGGGGACCTGGACTCCTTTCTGGTGGCATTTGAACGGACCTGTCTTCAGCACCATCTGGCCCGGGATCAGTGGGCCAGATACCTGACCCCCCGTTTGAGGGGTAAGTCCCTGGATGCCTTGGGGGACTTACCTGCCGGGGAGGTACAGAACTACGACTGCATCAAGCGGGCCCTGATCCGGCAGTACAACCTCACTCCCGAGTCGTACCGCCAGAAGTTCCGGAGCCTGCTGCGTGGCCCCAAGGACACCTGGACCGATCATATGCGGGCGCTGTTGAGAGCCGCAGAGCACTGGACCTCGGGTCTAGCGCTTACTACCCGCCAGGAGGTCCAGGAACTGTTCGTCACGGAGCAGTTCTTGTGGAACTGCCCAGAGGACCTCCGACAGTTCCTCCGTGACCGAAAACCAACAGGGGCTTCTGCTACAGCCGCCCTGGCAGACGAGTATGCCAATAACAGGGCGCCTGAGCTGAAGAAGTCTGCCAGCAGCACCTGGAGAGGGGGTAAGCCCAGTCATGCCCCTGTTTCCCCGGCCCCTAGAACACAAGGGGTGTATCCCCCTGTTGCCCTCTCCAGGCAAGGACCAGACGTAAGACGTTGTCATCTATGCAACAAACCAGGACACTTTAGGGCTGAGTGTCCCCAGCGCCAAAAGACCCCATCCCAGTCCCAGAGAGCGCCCAATGTTTTGTGTGTGGGAGGGGGTGGTGGTAGGTCCCTGGACAACATCCAACCCGTCACCATAGGCCGTTCTGCGGTCATGGGACTGCGGGACACTGGCGCTGAACGAACACTGGTACGGCCTGAGGTGGTGTCCCCCCAGGACTTGGTACCAGGAAAGACTCTTTCCGTCTCCGGGGTTGGAGGCGTGGAGCCGGCACTTCCCGTTGCCATGGTGTATTTGGACTGGGGTGCCGGAAGGGGGATGCGGGAGGTGGGAGTAACGCCAAATATTCCCGCAAATGTTTTATTAGGGACCGACTTGGGGCGTCTAGTATCGCAGTATGTACCCTCTGAACCCCCAAGTTCGGCCCCCCAAGAGTGTATTGATTTGTCTGCTGCTAATGCCAACCATGTTGTATGTAGTGTGTGTCCTGCTGAGGAGGAGGGAGTGAAACCTGAGGGTAACACCTGCACAGACACAACACAAACAGGGTTAGTGAAAGCAGGTGGGGAGTGTGGGGATGCCCGCAGAGGTGCTCAGCCGGCGTGCCGTGACCTCTTGTCCTCCGGTGAGGGAGGGGGCGGGCAGGATTCTGTAGAGGGAAGCTCAGGGATGGAGAGGGGGGCAGCTACCGGCAGTGTAGGGCTCCCAGGGGTATCCAGGCTGCTGAGTATAGGCCCACTGCAGGGGGAGGAACAGGCCATGGGAGGTGGGGGTGTCCCAAGAGAGGAGCCGCCAGGTAAGACCCCAGGGCAGGAGTTCCCCACATCCGAGATGTCCAAAGGCCTAGGAAGCCTGCCTGATCGGGCGGCTTGGTCAGAAACAGAGGGGAAGCAGGCACTACCCACGGTCACAGCGGTCATAGCCGCTGTCACCAGGAGTGGGAGCGCCGGAGCCCAAGGAGCCTTGCAGAGGTCCGACGGCTTCCCCACTTCTGACCAAGTGTCTGCCGGGTCAGACAGCGGCCAGGTGACATGCCCGGAGGGGCTGACAGAGGATGTGGCAGTTTCGTCGATTCTGGCCACATCAAGTCAGGAATTTCAGGCTGCGTTGGAAGCAGACGACAGCCTGAAAGCTCTCAAGGAACAGGCGGCACAGCCTCCCATGGAGTCAGACTGCGAGCGTGTGGTCTGGGACCAGGGACGGCTGTACCGGGTAACGGTCCAGCAGGGTTCACCGGAGGCGTGGCCCAGGGACCGACAGTTAGTGGTACCCTATCCGTTCAGGGCGGAATTGTTGCGGATCGCACACGAGATTCCGATGGCCGGACACCTAGGGATCGCTAAAACCAAGGCCAGGATAGCTCAGCATTTCTACTGGCCTGGGATGGGAGCCGCGGTGGGTGCCTACTGCCGTTCGTGTGACACCTGTCAGAGGGTGGGGAAGGCGGGGCCGCGCCCCAAAGCCCCACTGGTAACTCTGCCAATCATCGAAGAGCCTTTCTCGAGGGTCGCTGTGGATCTTATTGGACCTCTGTCCACTCCCAGCCACTCCGGGAAATGCTTCATACTCACGGTAGTGGACTATGCCACCCGGTACCCGGAAGCGGTAGCTTTGTCGTCCATTCGGGCCGACAAGGTGGCTACCGCCTTACTGGAGATCTTCTCCAGAGTGGGTTTCCCCCAAGAAATGCTCACCGACCGAGGGACCCAGTTCATGTCGCGGCTGATGGAGTCCCTCTGTAAGCAAATGCAGGTGCAACATCTGGTGGCCAGCCCGTATCACCCACAGACTAATGGCCTGTGTGAGCGGTTCAATGGCACCTTAAAGCAGATGCTTAAGATGTTGGTCGACTCCCACGGGAGAGACTGGGAGCGTTACCTCCCACACCTCCTATTTGCTTACCGGGAGGTTCCGCAGGCCTCAACGGGGTTCTCCCCCTTTGAGCTCCTGTACGGGCGACAGGTACGGGGCCCCCTGGCTCTGGTGAAGGAAGCATGGGAAGGGGATTTGGCCACCCCCGAGGTGTCGGTCATCGAGTATGTCGTGCGCCACCGGGACAGGATGATGGCCTTGGCAAAGCTGGTGCAGGACAATATGGCCCAGGCCCAGGCCGACCAGAAGCGGTGGTACGACCAGAATGCTTGTGAGAGGACCTACCAGGTGGGTCAAAAGGTGTGGGTACTGGTCCCCGTACCACAGAACAAGCTTCAGGCAGCCTGGGAAGGTCCCTACTTCGTGCACCAGAAACTCAATGCCGTCACCTATCTGGTCACCCTGGATCACGCCCGTGGAAGGAGGAAGGCCTTCCACGTGAACATGATGAAGGCTCATCATGAGCGGGAAGCGACTGCCCACCCAGTGTGCAACCTTCCCGAGGAAGGAGAGGTAGAAACCCTCCTGGATCTGCTCACCCAAGCCAAGGCGGGTGGGTCCATCGAGGATGTGGGGGTTGGCCACCAGCTCACGGAGGACCAACGGTCCCAGCTGGGGACCACCCTGCACCCCTTCCGGGGGCTGTTCAGCAGCCTGCCCGGAAGGACTGAGATGGCTGTCCACGACGTGGACACTGGCGATCACCCGCCGATCCGGCGTTCAGCATATCGGGTCTCTTTCGAGGTGCAGGGAAACATGCGCCAAGAGATAGACGAGATGCTGAAGCTGGGGGTGATCCAGGCATCCAGCAGCGCGTGGGCCTCGCCTGTAGTCCTCGTACCAAAGAAGGACCGAACTACACGGTTCTGCGTGGACTACCGGGGGCTCAACGCTGTAACGGCCACCGATGCGTTCCCCATACCACGCATCGATGACCTGCTCGATCGGATGGCCGGGGCTAAGTACCTGACCATCATGGATCTGAGCCGGGGGTACTGGCAGATTCCTCTGACCCCCGCGGCAAGGGAACGCTCTGCCTTTATCACCCCTTTTGGACTGTACGAGTCCACAGTGATGCCATTCGGCATGAAGAATGCCCCTGCCACTTTTCAGCGGATGGTCAATACGCTGCTTGAGGGACTTGAAGGGTACGCGGCTGCGTACTTGGACGATATTGCAGTCTTCAGTCCCACTTGGGAGGATCACCTAGAGCACCTGCGGCAGGTGCTCGGTCGGATCCACCGGGCAGGCTTGACCATCAAGCCGGAAAAGTGCCAGCTGGGCATGAGTGAGGTCCTCTACCTGGGTCACCGGGTAGGCGGGGGGGTTCTGAAGCCAGAACCTGGGAAAGTGGATGCCATCGCATCCTGGCCCACTCCTAGGACCAAAAAGCAGGTGATGTCCTTCTTGGGGACCGCCGGGTACTATAGGAGGTTCGTCCCACACTATAGCACCCTGGCCAAGCCCCTGACGGACCTCACCAAGAAGAAGCTGCCCGTCGCAGTCGACTGGACAGTCGCCTGCGAGACAGCTTTCGGGGCACTCAAAGCCGCCCTAAGTAGCTCCCCTGTACTGCAAGCTGCCGACTTCGACCGGCCGTTTGTGGTACAGACCGACGCCAGTGACTTTGGCCTCGGTGCTGTGCTAAGTCAGGTCAACACGACAGGCCAGGAACATCCTGTCTTGTACCTGAGCAGGAAGCTACTGCCCCGGGAGGTGGCTTACTCCACGGTGGAAAAAGAATGCCTGGCAATTGTATGGGCCCTGCAGCGTCTGCAGCCCTACTTGTACGGGAGCCATTTCACCGTGGAGACGGACCACAACCCCCTCAGCTGGTTACACACGGTCTCTGGGTCGAATGGCAGGTTGCTACGCTGGAGCCTCGCTCTCCAGCAGTACCACTTCTCCATTCGCCACAGAAGAGGCCGTGACCACGGTAACGCTGACGGGTTATCCCGGCAAGGGGAGGGTGCAGAAGGACGCACGGGGGAACACAGGAATGTGCTACCCCCTCGCGCCCTCGTATAGGGGGAGGTGTGATGAACCTGTAGCCGCCATCTTGGTAATGATAAATCATATCCAGGGATGGCCACACTTCAGCAGCCCCCACCCTTGGGACCTTCTGTTAAAACGTCAACTAGATAGTTTCCCCCCATCCAGGCTCCTGTAAGATAAGAAGCCTACTTAACACTTGAATGCTAGGAGCTTCAAAGACTTCGAGAGGAAACACAGCCAGCAGGGGGGGGTGCTTCGTCTATCTGTACCTGACCATTTGTCCCATAGGACTAGTTTCTTTGTCTGTCACAAGCATGGAGGCATAAGATATAGAAACATGAAAAGTACACGCATGTTGCGTGGGATGGGCCAATAAAAAAATATCACGGCGTCCCGGAGCCATTGCGCACACAAGCCTCCGCGGTAGACGTTTGTACGTGCTCTGGAAGCCAAGATATAGCGCTGAGCCATTCCTGAGGACCGTATGGTATCATAATTGATATCAAAAGGTCGGTTACGGCGGCCCGAATCCGTGGGAACCCCTGTGGGTATCCTGAGACCATCCCAGAAGAAGTTATTGGGTTCCTTAGAATTTGGGCTTCTGATCGAAGTTAGACCTGAGGGTGGAGACTGAGCCAGCTGACCTCACCAGCAGTGGGCGGGACGGGGCAGGTAAGATAGCAGGACAGACAAGAGACAAGTCAGTCTTGACCCAAGAGTGGTGTGCTGAACATCTGAGCACCAGCTGAGGCCACCAAGGGGAGGAGCAGTTTGACCATGCGGTGGTAGGCCTCAGCCTGTAACAAAGAACCGTGCCTGCGATCGCAGAATCCTCTCCCTGCGTCACAAGAAAATCAAGAAACCGGTAACTGATATGCTGTGGTGATTCTGTGTGTTGTATTCCATTGTTGTATAGTTTAGCCTGACCTTATACCTGTGTATATTTAGTTGTATATCGTGTATCTAGTGTATTATTATAATCAATTACCTCAAGTAATTGTGGGCCTGCCTTTTATTCTGCATAACGAACGCACGTCCGTGTGAGCTCGGCTCAAGCCAAAAACGCTACCCAGGGTTGGTTCCTGACCCGATATAGGCCCATTCACGGACTGGGCGTATATCTAAAATAGGGACTGGTGGCAGCATACCAACTGGGGATTGGGGAAGGCTGGTAGTGACGGTCGGAGGTTCAGATATATATATTCCTGGCGCGGCCAAGGAAGATATATATACCGCCCTCACTACAGAGGGCCCCGATACCCAGTAGGTTACAGGACAGTCTCTCTGGCGACCGCTTATCCTAGGTGCAGTTCCTTGACTGACCTGAGGCTAAGAGGGCGCTAGCGAGTTGTGCTGTGTAGTGACGTTGAAGGGATAACACACTACCGTGTTCCCTGCGCTGGTTGCAGCTACCTGGCACTACTTTCTCTAGGTGCAGTACCTTGACTGACCTGAGAGGTAAGGGGGCGCCAGAGAGCTGCACCCACCGGCCGGCTTTCATCACAGATGGCCTAATAGAATGAGCACCACACGCTGCTACTATGCCCAAAATTATTTTCCGGGCTAGATGCAGCTAAAAATTATTATTAATTTCAAAGCTGGTGGAGCTTGGTATAGATGGCCTAATACAATGAGTAACACACACTGCTACTATGCCAAAAATTATTTTCTGGGCTAGATGCAGCTAAAAATTATTCTTAATTTCAAAGCTGGTGGAGCTTGGTATAGATGGCCTAATACAATGAGTACCACACACTGCTACTATTCCCAAAATTATTTTCCGGGCTAGATGCAGCTAAAAATTATTATTAATTTCAAAGCTGGTGGAGCTTGGTATAGATGGCCTAATAGAATGAGCACCACACGCTGCTACCATGCCCAAAATTATTTTCTGGGCTAGATGCAGCTAAAAATTATTATTAATTTCAAAGCTGGTGGAGCTTAGTATAGATGGCCTAATAGATTGTGTACTACATACTGCTACAGGCCCAAAATTATATTCCGGGCTAGATGCAGCTAAAAATTATTATTAATTTCAAAGCTGGTGGAGCTTGGTATAGATGGCCTAATAGATTGAGTACCACACACTGCTGCAGGCCCAAAATTATTTTCCGGGCTAGATGCAGCTAAAAATTATTATTAATTTCAAAGCTGGTGGAGCTTGGAATAGATGGCCTAATACAATGAGTAACACACACTGCTACTATGCCCAAAAGGTTTTACTTGGCTAGGTGCAGTAAAAAATTCGTATTACATACACAGGTGGTGTAGCTTGCAACACAGATTGGCTACTCCACTGACTAACACACACTGCAAGAGGCCCAAAAGGATTTGCTTAGCTAGATTTAGCCAAATGCTGTGAAAAACACTTGCACAGCACTAAAACAGACCTGCCTGGCAAAAAGTCCTAGGAAATGCTGTAACCTAGCCATCAAAAGGGCTGCAATTACAACTAGTCCCTACTCCCAACCTATCTGTCTATTTAAGAGCAAATTCGCTTGCAATTCACACAGTTAGAAAGTATAGCGCCCACAGCAGCAGCGGTGCCGTCTAACACTCAGCTGCAGCAGTGAGAAAATGGTGGCGACGTGAAAAATGGCTGGGTCTTATTGGGCAAGGACATGTGACATACACAGCCAATGACACATGCCCTTGCTTGTGTGAAAAAAAGCACTTCGCTCCGTGTGTGCGCTGCTGATAGGCTGACAGACTGCACCTCTGTAAATGCGGGAAAGAAAAAAAAAATGGAGATCTTCATTATTTCTGCAGAGATCCATCCCCTGCCCCTCCCCCCGCCCACTGTACACTCAAACTGTGTATTAACATTGATTAACAGCATTACTGTGAAAAAATCCAGTTACGATTTTGGTGCACGAACAGTTATCGAACATAGCCTCGAACAGCCGGATTTTTTTTAAATCGTTCGTGTTCGTCGAACGGCTCGAACACCGCCCAAAACAGCTCGAATTTGAGATTGGCGAACAGTTCGAGTCGAGTCGAGGTTATGTTCGATAACTGTTCGTGCACCAAAATCGTAACTTGATTTTTTCACAGTAATGCTGATAATCAATGTTAATACACAGTTTGAGTGTACAGCGGGGTGGGGGGAGGGGCATGGGATGGATCTCTGCAGAAATAATGAAGATCTCCATTTTTTATTCTCTTTCCCGCATTTACAGTGGGGAGGTGCAGTCTGTCAGCCTATCAGCAGCGTACACACGCAGCGAAGTGCTTTTTTTCACACAAGCAAGGGCATGTGTCATTGGCTGTGTATGTCACATGTCCTTGCCCTATAAGACCCAGCCATTTTCCCCGTCGCCACCATTTTCTCACTGCTGCAGCTGAGTGTTAGACGGTACTGCTGCTGCTGTTGGCGCTATATTGTGTAACTGAATTGCAAGCGTATTTTCTCTTAAATAGACAGAAAGGTTTAGGGTGTAGGGACTAGTTTGTAATTGCAGCCCTTTTGAGGGCTAGGTTACAGCAGTTCCTAGCACTTTTAGCAGGCAGGTCTGTGCTCTTAAATAGACAGATAGGTTGGGAGTAGTGACTAGTTGTAATTCCAGCCCTTTTGACGGCTAGGTTACATCAGTTCCTATCACTTTTTGCCAGGCAGGTCTGTTTTAGTGCTGTGCAAGTGTTTTTCACAGCATTTGGCTAAATCTAGCTAAGCAAATCCTTTTGGGCTTCTTGCAGTGTGTGTTAGTCAGTGGAGTAGCGTATCTGTGTTGCAAGCTACATCACCTGTGTATGTAATACAAATTTTTTACTGCACCTATCCAAGTAAAACCTTTTGGGCATAGTAGCAGTGTGTGGTACTTATTGTATTAGGCCATCTACACCAATCTCCACCAGCTTTGAAATTAATAATAATTTTTAGCTGCACCTTGCCTGTAAAATAATTTTGGGCATATTAGCAGTGTGTGGTACTCATTCTATTAGGCCATCTATACTAAGCTCCACCAGCTTTCAAATTACTAATAATTTTTAGCTGCATCTTGCCTGGAAAATAATTTTGGGCATAGTAGCAGTGTGTGGTACTCATTGTATTAGGCCATCTTTGCCAAGCTCCACCAGCTTTGAAATTAATAATAATTTTTAGCTGCATCTTGCCCGGAAGATAATTTTGGGCTTAGTAGCAGTGTGTGGTACTCATTGTATTAGGCCATCTATACCAAGCTCCACCAGCTTTGAAATTAATAATAATTTTTAGCTGCATCTAGCCCGAAAAATAATTTTGGGCTTAGTAGCAGTGTGTGGTACTCATTGTATTAGGCCATCTATACCAAGCTCCACCAGCTTTGAAATTAATAATAATTTTTAGCTGCATCTAGCCCAGAAAATAATTTTGGGCTTAGTAGCAGTGTGTGGTACTCATTGTATTAGGCCATCTATACCAAGCTCCACCAGCTTTGAAATTAATAATAATTTTTAGCTGCATCTAGCCCGGAAAATAATTTTGGGCTTAGTAGCAGTGTGTGGTACTCATTGTATTAGGCCATCTATACTAAGCTCCACCAGCTTTGAAATTAATAATAATTTTTAGCTGCATCTAGCCCGGAAAATAATTTTGGGCATAGTAGCAGTGTGTGGTACTCATTGTATTAGGCCATCTATACCAAGCTCCACCAGCTTTGAAATTAAGAATAATTTTTAGCTGCATCTAGCCCGGAATATAATTTTGGGCATAGTAGCAGTGTGTGGTACTCATTGTATTAGGCCATCTATACCAAGCTCCACCAGCTTTGAAATTAATAATAATTTTTAGCTGCATCTAGCCCGGAAAATAATTTTGGGCATAGTAGCAGTGTATGGTACTCATTGTATTAGGCCATCTATACCAAGCTCCACCAGCTTTGAAATTAATAATAATTTTTAGCTGCATCTTGCCTGTAAAATAATTTTGGGTATATTAGCAGTGTGTGGTACTCATTCTGTTAGGCCATCTATACTAAGCTCCACCAGCTTTCAAATTACTAATAATTTTTAGCTGCATCTAGCCCGGAAAATAATTTTGGGCATATTAGCAGTGTGTGGTACTCATTCTATTAGGCCATCTATACTAAGCTCCACCAGCTTTCAAATTACTAATAATTTTTAGCTGCATCTTGTCTGAAAAATAATTTTGGGCATAGTAGCAGTGTGTGGTACTCATTCTATTAGGCAATCTATACTAAGCTCCACCAGCTTTCAAATTAATAATAATTTTTGTTCTCTCTGAACGTGTGTTCAGCGCTGCTGGTGGTGTGCTGACAGATAAGCGCACGCGGCTGTCCACTGACAATGTAGACAGACTCAGGTTCATAAAGATGAACAAATCATGGATCCGCAAGGACTTTTCGACCCCTGTGTCATCCTGGGGAGAGTAAAAGCTTGAGGATTTGGTAAAATCACCTCACCAACCGTTTTAAGCAACTCTGGGGCAATTGATGCCACTTAAGTGGTGTCTGTGCCACCAATTTTTGGAAAAAATGGAGACTCTTTTTGGAGTCCCCTTGCTGTGTTTTACGTGACATTGGCATCGTCAATTACAGGTGGGTTGGGTCTTCCCCCCTCCCTTTTTAACCGAAACTACATACACTCAGGGGTGGATTAAGAGTAGCAAGGGCCCCGGGCAGTTTAGAAGGCACGGGCCCCCCACCCCACACACACCTGATGTATCACGTGACATGTCACATGATCCCCTGTGATAGATCATGTGATAGTTCATGTGAAATTAATTTGGCACAATATTAATTATAATAATTTTTTTTAGGCTGTGTGCCCACTACGCGTTTTTTAAGCGTTTCCGCAGCGGCAATTCCGCTGCAGAAACGCTTAAAAAACGCTTGGTAGTAGGTCTGCCATGTTCCCCAATGATAATCCGCATGTGCTGTGCACATGCTGCGGAAATTTCTGCTGCGGATTATCATTGCGGAAAAATCAGCAGCACTAACAATTATTTTGCGGAAGCGCGGCGTTTTCGCCGCCATTGACTTGCATTGGAACGCATGTAATCCGCATCACTGCATCTGTACATGCAGAATCCATGCGTTTCAATTTGCGGATGGTACCCGGGTTTAGAGAAGAGGAGACTCTCCTCCGGACCCGGGTACCATAGAACCTGTAAAAAAAAGAATAAAATAAAAAATAAATATTATACTTACCTTCTGATGGCCCCCGGTGTCTTTATCCGATGCGTCCTGGCTTGCCGGCAGCTCGCGATGGTCTGAAAAGGACCTACCGTGACGTCATTTAGTCATGTGACGGGTCACGCGACCGCTCACGTCGGCAGGCCATCAGAAGGTATGTATATATTTATTTTTTACCATTCTTTTACGGTCACACTATATAAATCCATGCCGGTTGCATGGATTTATATAGTGTGACCAAGTTGTCAAGCACTTTCCAAGTGATGCTAAAATCGCTTGGAAAGCGCTTGTCAACCCGCATGCGGAAATGCATGTGAAGAACGCTTCACATCCGCATGTCCCTGGCAGGAAAAACGCATGTACAATCCGCATGTACAATCCGCATGCGTTTTTTCTGCCAGGGAGATGCAGAAACGCTCAAAAAAAATCCGGAGCATTTCTGCATCGTGGGCACATAGCCTTACATTAATTGTATGACTCAATATTGTGCACATGTAGCCATCTATACACAGCAGGAGGCCGCACATAGCCATCTATACACGGCAGGAAGCCGCACGAAGCCATCTATACACGTCAGGAGGCCGCACGTAGCCATCTATACACGGCAGGAGGCCGCACGTAGCCATCTATACACGGCAGGAGGCCGCACGTAGCCATCTATACATGGCAGCAGGCCGCACGTAGCCATCTATACACGGCAGGAGGCCGCACGTAGCCATCTATACACGGCAGGAGGCCACACGGAGCCATCTATACACAGCGGGAGGCCGCAAGTAGCCATCTATTCACAGCAGGGAGCCACACGGTGCCATCTATACACAGCGGGAGGCCGCACGTAGCCATCTATACACAGCGGGAGGCCGCACGGAGCCATCTATACACAGCGAGAGGCCGCACGTAGCCATCTATACACAGCGGGAGGCCGCACGGAGCCATCTATACACAGCGGGAGGCCGCACGGAGCCATCTATACACAGCGAGAGGCCGCACGTAGCCATCTATACACAGCGGGAGGCCGCACGTAGCCATCTATACACAGCGGGAGGCCGCACGGAGCCATCTATACACAGCGGGAGGCCTCATGGAGCCATCTATACACAGCAGGAGGCCGGACAGAGCCATCTGTACACAGCGGGAGGCCGCACGGAGCCATCGATACACAGCGGGAGGCCGCACGAAGCCATCTATACACAGCAGGGAGCCGCATGGTGCCATCTATACACAGCGGGAGGCCGCACTGCCCCCCCTCCAGAGACAGCAGGAGGCCGCACAGCGCCATCTATACTCAGCAGGAGGCCGCACGCAGTCACGCACGCAGTCACGCACACAAACATATACAGACATATACATACATGCATAAACACATTTGAAACACAAAAATACATATAAACAGACATCACACAATGATATCTGCCTGCACACACATACATACATACACATACACACACACACACACACACACACACTCTCTCTCATACACACTCTCTCACACACACACACTCACCATCCCCCGGCTCGGCTCCAGTCCTCCTGGCTCCTGCTCCTCTCCGGTGGTAAGTAGCAGTGCAGGCCGGGCGCGCACTGCGTGACGTCACAGCTAGGAGACACGGCCGCGCACAGGGCCGTGTCTCCTAACAGTGACGCGGCCGGGCCAGCACACAGGGAAGTTAACTGCTGCAGTGCTGGCCCGGCCGAAGAAGAAGCAGCGGCCGTGCACCGCTGCTGGGGGAGTGGTCCGGGGCCCCCCCCCGCCACTGTCTGCCTGTATGTGCCGCGGGGCCACACATATAATGAGGGCAATCCGGCCATAGCCCCCCCGGAGCCCCGGGCCCCCCGGAGATCCGAGGCCCCGGGCGGTAGCCCGGATTGCCCTCATTATAATCCGCCTATGCATACACTATGGCTTGGGGTAACACAGATGGGTGAGTCTGAAGAGCTGTTTACTCAGAGGTCTGCTCCAAAGCTTCAGTGTCTGCTAGTCAGCGTAGTAACCCAGCTGCGAAGCAAGCTGCACCGCCTGTGTATCTAATAATGATTTTTAACTGCATCTAGCCTAGGCAGACTGTGGTGACCCCCAACCGAACCCAAACGCTCAGCCCCCTACTGCCCCCCTTTCATTGACAATACAATCATGTAACTCTTACAACTGGATGGGTGAGGATCGGTCACAGCTTTATTAACTGTTTATACTCATTCCATTAGAAAGGCATTTTATTTCTAAAATAATTCAGCTTGTTGCAGCATGCCCTGTGTCTCCAAGTTGGCCAACAAGTGTAACTCTCCAACATGTCCTTTCTATTTCCAGGCCACAGAGGATCCTGCATACTCGTATGCAGGACTCTGACCCCCATCCATCACTCTTAACGCTTGTTCCACTCCATCCTGGAGTCCTGACAGGAATATATCCAGTCCAATATCCATTAAGTGAACACAGTCGGGCTGTATGAGGCCTGCTTTATCTCCTTCCAGTTGTCCGCCTCTGTCTCTTATAAATTTTGGCATCCAAATATTTATTAGCCGCCTAGTCCGTTCGATGGCCGTGATGTCTCGGGCACCTTGCCATACCGCGCTTGGCACAATCTCTGACTATTTTTGTGAAAAATTCTCTGAAGCGCTCAGTGTCTAGTTTCATTATTGCCATTAGTTATGCGCTCTTGTGATAACCTAGGTCGTTTCCCCCGGCCTGTATAACTAAGATGACCAGACCTCTTGCCTCTCTCCCTACCTTGATTGCCTCCATTAGTACCTGTGGCCATTGCAGGCCTCTAATACCTCTCCAGTTGAAATATGTGTTATGAAACTCAAATTTCCTCCCGCCTGGGCGGACTTTCGCCCTTTTTTCTGCACAATATATATACGAGTGGCCTATCACCCACACTGTTGGCTTAGCGTAACCTGTAAAAGAAACAAACCACGTTAGGATAACAAGTCCGGTCTTATGTATCTCGCCAAACACGTGGATCGCCATCTCCCTATCCTCTGAACTTCCGTTTGTGACAGTCCTGCTCTTGCTTCTTCTGTGGCCGCGCCTATGCGGAATGAGTGTGTCCCATAATCTTTGGGGTGGTTCCCTGCCGATGTTATGCATTTATTAAATATAGCTTGGAACTGGTATCTTGATAATGTCATTCCATCAATGTCTGATAGGAAGAAATTACTTTTGTGATCTGATGGTTATATATGTTTTTACTATTGTTACCCGACTCAGCGTACCATTTGTGGGTTGTAGAAGTACCCAAGTGCCCCTGCCCGCTGGAACCGTTTTTGATTTGCGTAGACGTATTGCACGTATTGCATTATTGGCTATGACTACGTCCTGGTGTAATAAGCCTCCACTGGTGTTAATTTTGGATTGAGGGACTAATTCGCTTATGCATAGTACCCCGAAGAAGGCGATCACAAATACAGCAGACAGTAGTGTTGCTTCGAATTGTGAGTATCATGTTAATGGTGTTAGGGATATGATGTGAGAAATCAGTTTTAGTGACACGGGACGGGACGTCTACACTCCTGACTTGGCTGACCCCTTTTCCACCCTTTTATGGATTGTCTGATGATGAATCTCTTTGTCACATGTCCCCAATTCAGTAGTTGGAAATGAAATGCTACTTCGGTCAGCCAACGCTGCGCTGACACCCCTGATATGCCCCTCATCATTAGCTGGTGGAGAAATTCTATGGTGACTTGTAATCTGGCTTGTTCACATTGGTCAACCCGTCTGCCTGCTACTAGTCGTGTCCACTGTTCCCATGCCTTACCGTATGCTTGCCACATCGACGGGGCAACTGACGCTCTGATTAATGGCATGAACTATTCTCCACTAGATCCCATAGGGAGGCTGGGCAACTGTTGCCCGATGGGTGGGCGTTGGGGAGGAGCTCTGTGAAAATCTGCCAATTGAATTGTGATAAAGCGTTAGCAGCAGCGTTAGACCCCTCAGCATCGTGGCTAGCGCGGACCCATACATTGTGTTTTAGGCACAGGAATGCTAGCCAGCGTAGTAGGCCTAGCACTGGGAGAGACGATGATGCCATATTATTAATGAAGTGCGCTAGGCTGGTGTTTTTTGTTATGAAGAGTATATTTTTGTTAGCCAGGCGCGCCCCATATTTCTATTGCTACCACTATTGTAAACAGTTCCAGGACTGTCTGTTTTTTTGTCAGCACTTGTTCTGCCCAATACGGGGGCCATAAGCTTGTGCACCATTGGTTATTTAGTATCGCTGCATATCCGCCTGATTCTGCCGCCCCGGTGAATATTCTTAGTTGAATGTTGGACTGTTCTGCTGACATAAATAACGTGTGACCGTTGAATGATTATAAGAAGGTTTTCCACACCTCTAAGTCCGCCCGTAGCTGCCTGCTGATTCTGATTGTATGACTCGGTTTAGATGCCGGGCGATATATGAAGAGAAAAAACCCTTTCGACTGGCATCACCCAGCTCGCAAACACGAGGAGACCTAGTAATACTTGCATCTGCTGCAGTGTTACTTTCCATACTGCACAAAAAACCTAGATCAGGTGTAATGTTTTGGTATTTTTTCCCATGGGAGGCGGAACAACCTTGCTGTGGTGTCGATTTCGATGCCTAAGAACGATTTTTTTTAGTTGTGGGGCCTATGTTTTTGGTTGGGCATAATGGGACTCCAAACCGACGGGAGATGTTTGTGAATTCGTTGAGTAAGGGGCAGCGAAAGTGGATGACCAATCGCCACATGGCAGAAAAAGAAAGGAAAAAATCAGCTCACCCACCTAGAAGATCAACAGCACGGAGCCAGGAGTGCTACCAGACGAACATGAGGAACCAGGAAGATCCAGCTGAACAAATCTTTTAAAATCCACTTTTTATTGGGTCATACAAAAAATATTTTGAAAGTCCACCTTGGAGAAGAACAGCAAACGCTTTTCAAACTAAAGGTTCTTAATCATTGCATAGCAAAAAAACAGCAAGGAAGTGGTATTTATATGTCATGTCCTGCTATGCACCTGTTCAAGGCTGAGTTAATCAGAAATTTAAACACACATACCATGTTAAAATCGTATAGCATAGAAACAATGCATATAAATGTAAATGATCCAAAAGAAAAAGAAAAGAAGAAAAAGGGAACATATATATATAATAATAATCTATATATGATCATTCATAATGATACATCAAATCATGTCTGATGTTTAAACCCGCTGGTACACGTGTATTTAAAGTATAAATCCACCAACTTTCTCTATTAAGGAGCTTTCTCCTATAATCATCCACCAAATCTCCACCAATCGCCACGGCCCACGGAGGGGCCACCACAGTCAGTGAATCCTTCCTTATTTAGTATAGAGTCTACCAATACTTTGGGCGTATTAGCCCAGCTGGAAGCAAGCTGCACCGCCTGTGTATCTAATAATAATTTTTAACTGCATCTAGCCTAGGCAGACTGTGGGGACCCCCAACCAAACCCAGATGCTCTGCATCTAACCCAGCCAATCATTTGATAGTATTGCTAGTAGCAGAGTCGCATAGGCTCTAAACCTTGCATAGCCTGTGCATTTTTTCAGATCGATAAGGATGGCCCAACTCGTGTTATCTGTAACATTTGTCACCAAAAGCTAAGTAGAGGCCAAAAAATCCATAGTTTGAGTACTTCATGCATGAACCGTCACACGGATATGATGCATAAGTTGCAGTGCGAAGCTCACTGAGCTACAATGCGGCCTAGCGGGCCGGGACAACCACCATCTGCCCCACCTGTGTCATTCTGGGGAGACTAAAAGCTTGAGGATTTTGGAAAATCACCTCACCAACCATTTTAAGCAACTCTGGGACAATTGATGCCACTTAAGTGGTGTCTGTGCCACAATTTTGGGAAAAAATGGAGACTCTTTTTGGAGTCCCCTTGCTGTGTTTTACATGACGTTGCCATCGTCAATTCCAGGTGGGTCGGGTCTCCCCCCCCCCCTTTTAACCGTAAGAAACTACATACACTATGGCTTGGGGTAACACAGATGGTTGAGTCTGAAGAGCTGTTTACTCATACTATAGCCTGGGAATCAGAGGTCTGCTCCTAAGCTTCAGTGTCTTCTAGTCAGAGGAGTAGCCACCGCCTGTAGATCTAATTACAATTTTTTTTTTCAAATTCAAGTTTTTTTTATTTTTGTGTTGAAAAAGTATAAGAAAATACAATATACATAGTAAAAGGGGTAGTATAACTATAAATCTATGCATAATGACAGTACATTGTGGGGTACAGGGAGGGTTTTCCATCAATATCCCGATCAAGCATGTATTTTTCCATATGAAAGATAGAGAGAGTGGGAGCGGACCACGGCAGACCACCAATCAATAGAGTGCGATTATGATCATTGTTGTGCCGACATCACGGATAACTTTAGTTGGGGGCTAGATGGTAGGCGTCAGAGTTTTGCAAATCAATCCAATCCCTCCAAATCACACAGTATCAATCAACATCAGCCGGTGAGATGGCAATCAGATGCTCCATCCTGTTAAGGAGGGAGATCTCCGCAAACCATTCCTCCACAGTGGGTGGGTCTCTGCTTTTCCAGTGTCGTGGAATGACATTCTTAGCCGCCTGTATTAAGTAGCCTATTGATGACCTTTTATAACTACGTTTACTTATTGGTAACATTGATAAAAGGAGGGCTTCTGGCGTATTAGGGATAGTCAAACCAGTTATTTTCTCAATCATGGGAACCACCTTTGCCCAAAATGCATTTATTATAGGGCATGCCCACCATATGTGTGACATTGTCCCTTCCCCCTCCCCACATCTCCAACATCTATCTGAGACCACTGGATACCATCTATGAAGGACTGCTGGTACCCGGTACCATCTAGAGATAATTTTGAAGGAGGTTTCCTGAGCTTTGGACCCTATTGAGGTTTTATGTGTTAGGAAGAAACATTTATCCCATTGTGAGTCAGAGAAGGACTTCCCCAGTTCCCTTTCCCATGCAAAGAATCCTGGCCTATTGTCAGTTATCTGGGCAATGAGGAGATTATACAGTAGAGAGATGGAGTGTGTAGGGGGTGACAATGATAGGCTCAATTTTTCAAAGTTTGTGAGATCTCTATGAAGATGTGTGCGCTTCTTCACAGTTGAATAGAAGTGTTGTAACTGGCTATATTCAAAATTAGCCTTCGGGGAAGTGGCTCTTCCTTGTAACAAGTCATTGAGGGGGTGCAGCGAAGTATTGGAGATGACATGAGAAAATAATATCGGATGGGATTTATTTGAACCGAGAAATCTATTTGCAGATAGTCCTGGTGGGAAATCTGGATTATCTGAAATCGGGAGCAAGGGGCCCTGGGAGTCGATTGAGGATAAGCTTTTTTTGGGGGGATCTCAAAGCCAAAGCAGTGGCATAAGTACTATATGACATGAGGCCAAGAGAGGGGACAATTAAATGGGCGCACCATGGGAGAGTGGTAAGAGCTTTAGGACAAATGGATTGAGCTATTTTGACCCACAATTTCCCCTCCGAATGATGGAAGAAGTCCAGGATTCTAGCGTGTACTGCTGCCATGTAATACCTTCTACAATCCAGAAGGCTAAGGTCCCCCTTTTGTTTGTGTCTGATCAGAACGTCCCCCCGAATGCGTGGACTCCCACTTGCCCAGATAAATCTGCAAAAGCTACTGCGTAGTCTTTTCCAAAAATTTGAGGGAATTACCATGGGAATGGTTTGGAAGAGGTATAAGAGTTTTGGTAGGACGTTCATTTTTAGTATATTTATTCTGCCGAACCAGGAAAAATTCTTCACCGGCCAAGAAGTAAGATCTCTATGGAGTTGTTCAATAAAGGGCCCAAAATTAAGATAAAATGGACGGGAGAGGTCTCTATGAATACGAATTCCTAAGTATTTGATACCCTGTGAGGGCCAGGCAAAGGGAAAGTTGGACTGGATGGAATCCTGTATGGATTTGGGGAGGGAGACATCGAGGGCCTCAGACTTCGCTGCATTGATTTTAAAATTTGACCATGTAACAAAGTGATCTATTTCAGCCATAACAGCAGTGATGGATATATGTGGTTGAGTGATATATACTAGGACATCATCAGCAAATGCAGAGCACTTGTACTCGGTGCCTCCCACCTCAATCCCCCTAATATTGGGGTTATCGTGAATTGATGAGAGCAGGTGCTCCATCACTAGGATGTATAAGAGAGGGGACAGAGGACATCCCTGCCTTGTCCCTTTGGTGATTATGAAAGGTGATGATAATGTTCCATTTATCTTCAGCCTAGCTGACGGATTGCGATACAGGGCCATGATTTTGGCTATAAAAGGGTCCCCTACCCCAAGCTTTTTTAAGAGAATAATATATGGCGTGCCAGGAGACTCTATGGAATGCTTTCTCAGCATCCAACGAGAGTATCTAATTACAATTTTTTAACTGCATCTAGCCCAAGTAATACTTTGGGCCTAGTAGCAGTGTCTGCTAGTCAGCGGATTAACCCAGCTGTTAAGCAAGCTACACCACCTGTAGTTTGGACACTTAATTTTTTCAAAGGAAATGGTTCGGGCCCCCGGGACACTCAGTGAAGAGCATCGGGGAGGCACCCCAAGGCACAGGGGCTGGGACTAGCGGTAGGACGCCTTGCGGTGGACCGCCAAGCTCGATCCTTGTAAAACCTTTTTAACTGCAGCAGCTTTAGTGGACGCTACTGGAGCTGGAATTACGCTGCTGCTGGCATGAGACTTGCCCTTCAATAGATCCTTGTAAAAGGATTTAAAGTGTACTCATTCAAATTAGAGAGACAATTTAAATTAAAAAGATTAGACCTGCCTCCACCGCAGGGGGGCTCGCTCGACCCGCCAGCGGACAGGCACCAGTATTGGGAGAGGGGGGCTGGCCGTCAGGGTCCACCGCAGCTCTGGCACAAACCCGGCGACACGGAGGTCGCACGGGCAGGAACGGACTGGCCGTGTCGGCTTCGCACTTTTTTGGTTTTAGAAGGGCATGACATGCCTATATCTGTGTCTCCCCCTCCTTTTACTCCTCCACCTCTTTTCTTTTCGCATGACTATATGTACTTGTCACTTTTCCATGTGTTAGTTGTGTCTTCTGAGCAGTTTGTCAGCTTTTGGACACCTTTGAAGTGTTTTCTATGTGTTTCTATGTGTTTTTGTTTGCCTGCCATTGGTTTTAACGGTGTTTGAAGGTGTTCGACGAACAGTTCGATGAACAGCTTGGCGAACATACGTGTGTTCGACGAACCGAACCGAACTCGAACACTACGGGGGTGGCTCAACACTAATGTTGAATTAAAATTGACGTACGATGTATGCATTATGTAATAACAGTGGCAATTTAAGTGAACTCTTTAGTTGCCTGTATATGCTGACATCCCTTTACAAATTTTGTGACCACATTTATGACAGCCCTTAAAGTGGTTACACCCTTTCAGAAAACTTTCTGCTATAAGCTGCAGGAGTTATAAGAAAAAAACACCCCAAAACTCTTTCCCTCCCCCTGTGAATATTGTTCAGTGACAAGTTCCTACTGAGCACGTGTCGAAATTGACAACCGACACATGCTCAGTACAGCATCAGCCGCTGATGACGCTTTGTTTCAGGATGACCGCAGCCTCTGACCCTTGATGACATCTTGTTTGAGTATCCCAGCATGCACTGGGGGCTCTCATACGAAGCGTTAAACAGGAAGAAGGTAAAAAAAATAAAAAAATAAAGCAGTCAGATAGTGTAGTGATTGAACGATAGGGATTTTTTAATTAAAATATATTAAAAAAAAAGATTAGATTATGACATTAGACAGCAAATTAGGATTAAAATAAATGTTAGATTCGGACCACTCCTTTAATGGGTTAATGGAAAAGGATCTTTTAAAAATCTTAAAGGGTTATCCCAAAAATATAATTTTTTATTGTGATTGCTGAGATGCTGATTGCTGGGACCCCCAGTGATCTCAAGATCGGAGCTTTGGAAACCAAAAACAGGTCCATCTTGAATGAAGTAGAGGAGCATATGGTAACCTCTGCTCCATTCATTGTCTATGGCAGTGTTCCCCAACTCCAGTCCTCAAGGCCCACCAACTGACCATGTTTTCAGGATTTCCTTACTATTACACTGAATTATTGCTTGTGCAGGTTATGTAATTATCACCTGAGCAATACTAAGGAAATCCAGAAACATGACCTGTTGGTGGGCCTTGAGGATTGGAGTTGGGGAACCCTGGTCCATGGGACGGCCTGAAAACGCCAAGAGCAGAGGTCAAGCTTGTGAACCTTCTCTTCATTCTAGCAGAAGCTCTACACAAGCCTTGTCCTCAGGTTCCAGAGACACATTCTCTGATTCACTGGGGGTCTCAACAGTTAGGACACCCAGTGATCAGTAAGTTATACCCTAATCTATGGATAGTTTATAGTTTCATATTTTTGGAATAACCCTTTAATAACCGAGACTCTTATTATGGCCGACATACAGATCAGCACTTTTTTTCAACTAAAAGAGTTTTGATTGCTGATGGTTCCTCAGGTTTACAGTTTACTGTGATGCAATTAAACTGCTTTTAGCTGCAATCTATTTATGAATTACACCAATTTGCAAGTTAAGGCTCGCTCACACGAGCGTATAACACGGCCAAGTGCTTTTCTATGTTTTATCGGATAGCACTCGGCCCAATGTTATACTATGGGGAAGTGCAGATCTGTGATTTTTATTTGTTTTAGAAAACAATCACAGTAAGCTGCGAGTGGCTCCGATATTCAGATCAAGCGTATCTATATAAGTCTATCGGTGCGGCCGAAACATCGGCCTGCAGTCGGATGTCAATGCGTAAATCCAGCCTAATATAATGACAGAAGACAAGCAATGCACATATTACATTACTGTGTAAATTCATAGGCTATAAATTAGCCATCTTATGTAAATTAGGGCATTATGACATAGCTGTCCGCAAGTCAGCACTCCACACCATCGTGATATCGTAATTGTCAATAAAATGCATCAGAACAGATAATTTCCATCCAGTATTGGTCTAAGGAGCCAGCGATAGAGATGGCGAATGATGTTGGTTTTGGGGATATTGATCAATTGTGGGGAGCAGGGGACAATGGTAAGTGAAGAAATATACTGCCCACGTGCGCATATAGCACAAGACCTGTCAATCCAGGTCAGCGGATGGTGAGAAGCCACTGGGGACCCACCTGTCCGACTAGTTTACAGCACTGTCCCTATCCCCAGCGACTTTTAAAGTATGTTTTTCTCTATGAAGTTCAAAGTCAAACATACCTGAGATAATACAGCCAGTGCCTGATACATGCTGCCCACGGACTGGGCAGCATGTAACAGCTGACAGGCTCTCTTTAAAGCTTCTAGACCTCAATGCAAAATCTATAACAAGGTCCTATCCTATCATTTATAGTACTGATGTCTGTTTATTTAAGGGGCCTAGGGGCCTAGCGGTCTAACCCTCCCACCCCCAGGAAAAAATACTTTTTTAGAAATTCCAATTGCTATGCTTATAAAAACATAGTTTTACTTACTTTTTGGAGGATGATGTACTGATGAAGAGCAGATCAAAACCATATAATTTACTGCCTTTTAAAAAGTTTATAAAAGCGTAGTCATACTGCTCCTGTTAGTCAGCCCTTGCACCATGATCATCAACTCCCCACACAGTATGCTGGATCGCACAACCCCCCCTCCCCTCACACACACAGTATGAAGCCCCCACAAAGAATCATCCTACACACCAGTATGATGGTCCCCCACAGCCCTCCACCACAGATTGATAACCCCCATAGTCTGCAAAGATAGTATAATGGCCCCACGTGTGAATGACAATAAAAAAAGACACCACACTACTCGCCTTGCCCCCATTCCTCAACGATCTGTTCCGATCTTAGCTCTGTGCAGACTGAGGCTCCACAGTAGGCGCGATCTAGTCACGTCATTGCGCCTGCTGCTGAGACGCTCGGTCGCACTAGCTAACTAGTGGAAGAGGGAGCCGATAGCTCCCTCCTCCACTGTTATAATTACTGGTATCTGCACCGTCAGGGTTAAATCAGGGCATTGGACGGTGGTGGAGAGTAGTGTTGAGTAGTGTTGAGCCACCCCCGTAGTGTTCGAGTTCGGTTCGGTTCGTCGAACACCCGTGTGTTCGCCGAACTGTTCGTCGAACTGTTCGTCGAACACCTTCGAACACCGTTAAAACCAATGGCAGGCAAACAAAAACACATAGAAACACATAGAAAACACCTTCAAAGGTGTCCAAAAGCTGACAAACTGCTCAGAAGACACAACTAACACATGGAAAAGTGACAAGTACATATAGTCATGCGAAAAGAAAAGAGGTGGAGGAGTACAAGGAGGGGGAGACACAGATATAGGCATGTCATGCCCTTCTAAAATCCAAAAAGTGAGAAGCCGACACGGCCAGTCCGCTCCTGCCCGTGCCACCTCCGTGTCGCCGGGTTTGTGCCAGAGCCGCGGTGAACCCTGACGGCCAGCCCCCCTCTCCCAATACTGGTGCCTGTCCGCTGGTGGGTCGAGAGAGCCCCCCTGTGGTGGAGGCAGCTCTAAGCTTTTTAATTTAAATTGTCCCTCTAATTTGAATGAATACACTTTAAATCCATTTACAAGGATCTATTGGAGGGCAAGTCTCATGCCAGCAGCCGCGTAATTCCAGCTCCAGTAGCGTCCACTAAAGCTGCTGCAGTTAAAAAGCTTTTATAAGGATCGAGCTCGGCTGTCCACCGCAAGGCATCCTAGTGCCAGTCCCAGCCCCTATGCCTTGGGGTGCCTCCTGATGCTCTTCACTAAGTATCCCGTGGTCCCGAAGCATTTCCTTTGAAAAAATTAAGTGTCCAAACTACAGGCGGTGTAGCTTGCTTAACAGCCGGGATAATCCGCTGACTAGCAGACACTGCTACTAGGCACAAAGTATTTCCTGGGCTAGATGCAGTTAAAAATTTGTAAGTAGATACTCTCGTTGGATGCTGAGAAAGCATTCCATAGAGTCTCCTGGCACGCCATATATGATTCTCTTAAAAAGCTTGGGGTAGGGGTCTAGGGGACCCTTTTATAGCCAAAATCACGGCCCTGTATCACAATACGTCACCTAGGCTGAAGATAAATGGAACTGTAGCACCGAGGGCTCGGTTGCTACAGACGTATTGCACCTCACCCAGAGGTGTGATATCTCACTCTCAGATAAGGATGGAGTGTGGATCAGGACCCGACACCTGCATGCATTACACCACATTGCCGTGGGGCAGGGCGACCAATATGCCCCTGAGATGGGCACGACAGTCCCTGTCCCTGGCTGGAGTGGGGGGAGGGAACACTGAGGAAGGGGAACCCTGCAGTGCAGGAGCAGGGAGGAAGCAGTTCCTGGGTGCATTGAGAAGGGAGTATAAAAGGTGGGCACCATCTTAGTTCAGTGCAGAGAAGTCTGAGCAGAAGTGGCAGGGAGCAGGGGCTCTGCATGAGCTCTGCTCCGGAGGCGGGCCTAGTAACAGAGGCCCAGGCCTGCAAGAGGGAGAAGGAAGGAAGAGGAGCGGAGAAGGCTCCAGGAACGAGGAATGAAGGGATCCCAGTGGTGTGGACGGGCGAGTCGCCACCGCACGCCCGAATCCACCTGCGTGGAGGGGTCAGGCCAAAGGGGGAGACCGGTCCCCGAACTAGTGGAGGCAGGAAACGACCCTCAGCTAGAAACCGGAGGCTCTGACATTTTATGTGGCGCAGCCCCTTGCTCCACCCGCTAGGAAGGCACCACATAGGGTCAGGGAAACTGGCGCCAAGTTTACCAAGAGGAGGCCCGAGGCAGCCGGACAGAAGTGTTGGTAAGAAAGGCCAGACAAAGGACACACAAAGGGGGTCCTGTGAAGCGCTCCAAAGTTATCTGGGAGTTGTCTGAGCCCCTCACCTGGTGAGCACAGTACGACGTGGGCAGCCGTTACCTGCAGACGTGGTCTGGATAATAAGAACTGTGAGTAAAGGCCCTGAACTGCATCACTGACTCCGTGTCGTTACTGCTGCTGCCCTGCACCATCACCCCCATCCTCCGCATACACTGCCCTGAGGCTATACTCCTCCCGTGGAGAGTTATGCTACGCTCTGCTGCACCCACAACACCAGCCTTAGCGGTCTGCCCTGTAGCGGCGGTTCACTCTGACCGCAATCCACGGGTGGCATAGTCGGACATTTAAACATCAAAACCACATAAATAGTTCCGCCACTGGTTTGACCGCCCTGAGCCACGGAACCGGATCGCCGCCACGAAGACTACAACCACCAGCATCCACCAAAAAGGGTCCGGCTCCGGGTGTCCCAAGGCCCAGGGGGTGCGTCAGAACATTTTCATCACCTTTCACAATCACCAATGGGACAAGGCAGGGATGTCCTCTGTCCCCTCTCTTATACATCCTAGTGACGGAGCACCTGCTCTCATCAATTCGCCATAACCCCAATATTAGGTGGATTGAGGTGGGAGGCACCGAGTACAAGTGCTCTCTATTTGCTGATGATGTCCTAGTATATATCACTCAATCACATATATCCATCCCTGCTGTTATGGCTGAAATAGATCACTTTGTTACATGGTAAAATTTTAAAATCAATGTAGCGAAGTCTGAGGCCCTCGATGTCTCCCTCCCTAAATCCATATAGGATTCCATCCAGTCCAACTTTCCCTTTGCCTGGCCCTCACAGGGTATCAAATACTTAGGAATTCCTATTCATAGAGACCTCTCCCATCTATGTTATCTTAATTTTGGGCCCTTTATTGAACAATTCCATACAGACCACGGTTGGCAAGTTAGAACTGTAAGATTCACTACGTGAACCACTGGTGTTTTGTGGAAAAGCACATGTACACCGCGTTCCAAATTATTATGCAAAAAGTGTTTAGGAGTGATAAGGGAAGAATTTGTTTGTTTGTCAGTTAAACTCATTGATGGTGATGTGTGTCAGGGCTCTTTATATCACTGTAAGCAATTGCAGACACCTGTGCTAATTAGTTTGGCAGGTGTGTCCAATGAAAGGCAAGACTACTTAAGAAGGCTCTCTCACAATATTAAGCAGCCTACATTTTCTGCCAAAATGGGAAAGAAAAAGGATGTGTCGGCTGCTGAGAAGCAACAAATTGTGGAGTGTTTAGGTCAAGGCATGACTACAATCAACATTGTGCGATGATCAGGATGAAGTGTCTTGGCAATCAAGAAGTATGTAGCTGATTCACAGTACACACGTGTGCGTGCTGATAAGGGCAAATTGAGGACTCTTTCCTACAGGCAATTACGTCAGGTTGAAAGAGCAGCGGCAAAAAAGCCTTGTCATAGCAGCAGACAAGTTTTTGAAGCTGCTTGTGCCTCCAACGTCCCCCGAACAACAAGATGCAGGGTCTTTCAGAGGTTTGCAGCTGTGCATACGCCATCCTGTCGACCTCCTCTATCCACTTCACACAAGCAGAAACGGCTCCAGTGGGCCAAACATTACATGAAGACTGATTTCAAAACTGTTTTGTTCACGGATGAGTGCCGTGCAGCGCTCGATGGTCCAGATGAATGGAGTGGAGGATGGCTGGTTGATGGACACCCCACGCAAACACGGCTACAGCGCCAACAAGGAGGAGGTGGAGTAATGTTTTGGGCTGGAATCATGGGGAGAGAGATTGTCGGCCCCTTTAGGATCTCTGAAGGCGCTAAAGATGAACTCCATAATGTATGTGGATTTTCTCAAACAGCACTTCCTGCCATGGTTCAAGAAGAAGAACCGTGTATTTCACAGCAAGATCATTTTTCTGCATGATAATGCACCATCTCATGCTGCACATAAAACATCTGCATCTCTGGCTGATATGGGCATAAAAGGGGACAAACTTATGGTGTGACCCCCATGCTCCCCTGACCTCTACCCCATTCAGAACCTTTGGAGCATCATTAAAAGGAGTGTCTATGATGGCGGGAGGCAGTTCACATCTAAGCAACAGCTCTGGGAGGGTATTCTGTCCTCATGCAAAACAATTGAAGCAGAAACCATCCAAAACCTGACAAATTCAATGGACGAGAGAGTTCAGAAGCTCCTTTCGAACAAGGGGTCCTATGTGAAAATGTAACATCACCTAGAATAAAGTTTTGAGTTGAAAACTGTTTGATTTCAGTTTCTAACAACCTGCTAATGCTTATAATTTCAAAAATGACCATTTTTTTGGTCTTTATTAAAATGAAAAGGTTGATCGAAAAGTTTGGGGGATCTAAGAGTGTGGCAACCCAGTAGTCATGATTACTTCGAATTCTGACAATATGAGGGTCATGCTGCAGGTAGTGCAGCAAGAAGGCACTTATGTGTCTTGCGCATCTCGGAGCCCCAAAATTATTTTCCGGGCTAGATGCAGCTAAAAATTATTTTTAATTTTAAATCTGGTGAAGCTTATTATAGATGGCCTAATAGGATCAGTGCTGCACACTGCTACAAAGCCCAAATTATTTTCCAGTCAAGATACAGATAAACATGATTAGTAATTTGAAAGCTTAAAACGGTTGGTAGGGTGATTTTAACCAATCATCAAGCTTTTACTCTCCCCAGGATGACACAGGGGTAGAAAAGTCGTTTCGGATCCATGATTTGTTCATCTTTATGAACGTGAGTCTGTCTACATTATCAGTGGAGAGCCGCGTGCGCTTATCTGTCAGCACACCACCAGCAGCGCTGAACACACGTTCAGACAGAACGCTGGCTGCGGGGCATGACAAGATCTCCAAGGCGTAAGTGGCTAGCTCCGGCCATTTATCCAGATTGGAAGCCCAAAAAGAGCAAGGGTCCAGTGACACAGTCGTGGCTTCAATGTTTACTTGGAGATACTCCTGTACCATCGTCTCTAGGCGTTGACTATGTGTCAGACTTCTTGTCTCCTGTGGCCTTGCAAAGGATGGGCTAAAAAAGTGGTGAAATGATTCCGCAAAATTGATGTTACCAGCAGATACTGTGGTTCTGTTACGGTTTGAGTGCTGAACACTTGACGGTCCCACGGTTGGCAAGTTGGAACTGTGAGATTCACTACGTGCACCACTGGTATTTTGTGGAAAAGCACATGTAAGATTCTGCAACAGTCTCTGCTGATACTCCTGCATGCGTGCATCCCTTTCTATGGCAGGAATAATTTCTGCAAATTTACTTTTGTACCGGGGATCTAACAGTGTGGCAACCCAGTAGTCAGGATTATTTCTAATTCTCACAATTCGAGGGTCATGTTGCAGGTAGTGCAGCAAGAAGGCACTCATGTGTGTTGCGCATCCAGGAGCACCAAGTCCCTGTTGTGTTGGTGGCGAGGTAACAATCATGCTTCCTTCCTCTGTCCTCTCCCCCCAACCTCGCACAACAGAAATGTGATCAAGGTCTCCTCATCTGATGAGTCTTCCATCAGTTCGTCCTCCACTTCTTCCTGGGCTCCTGCACCTTCCTCACTAGTTTGGCTGCTACCATGCGCCCTGGTAAAACCATCTCCCCCACCCTCACATGCCTGCCGCCTTGGTGCTGCCGACCTTCTGGACCTTGCAGATGTTAGCCCTTCCGCATACAACTCCTCCTCCTCTACTTCCTCCACCTCCTCTTGTGCCACCACCTGACTCCGAATTCTGTTTAACATGTGCTCCAGCATGTAAATCACCGGAATAGTCATGCTAATAATGGCATCGTCAGCACTAAACATCTTCGTCGCCATTTCAAAACTGTGCAGAAGGGTGCATAGGTCCCTGATCTGAGACCACTCCTCCAGCGTGATTTGCCCCACCTCTGAATCTCGTTGGCCCAGGCTATACGTCAGAACGTATTGCACCAGGGCTTGTCGGTGCTGCCACAGTCGCTGCAACATGTGCAGAGTTGAATTCCACCGGGTAGGCACATCGCATTTTAGCCGGTGAAGTGGCAGGCCCAACGACTTCTGTAGAGATGTAAGTCGCTGAGCTGCGGGATGCGAACGGCGGAAGTGAGCACACAGCGACCGTGCCCTCTGCAGAAGGCCATCTAGTCTGGGATAGTGGGCTAAAAATTGCTGGACAACCAGGTTCAACACGTGAGCCATACAAGGCACGTGTGTGACATTGCCCCGGCGAAGGGCCGCACCCAGGTTTGCAGCATTGTCGCACACGGCCTTCCCTGGTTTCAGGTCCAGTGGAGACAACCATTCATGAAATTGGTTCTCCAGAGCTGACCACAACTCATCAGCTGTGTGACTCACATTTCCCAGACATTTCAATGTAAAAACCGCCTGATGACGTTGAGCCCTACTGCCAGCATAGTAAGGAGGTGTGCAGGATCCCTTCTGCGCAGTTAGAAAGCTTGTGGCATGACCAGACAGGCTTTGGGTGCAGGTGGAAGACCGAGAGGAGGTTGAGGAGGCAGAAGCAGTGGAGGAAAAATGACATAAAGAGGATTGATGCACAACTCGTGGGGACGGCAAGACTTGGACAGCAGCCCCTTGTCCTGCTGTCACCATAGTTACCCAGTGCCCAGTCAGCGACATGTAACGCCCCTGTCCATGCCTACTCGTCCAAGTGTCTGTGGTGAAATGCACCCTGTCACACACAGAGTTTCTCAAAGAAGCGGTGATGTTGTGTGCGACATGCTGGTGGAGCGCAGGCACACCTTTCTTTGAGAAGTAGTGCCGACTGGGCATCTGGTACTGGGGCACTGCGACGGACATAAGGTCTCGAAAATCCTCTGTGTCCACCAGGCGGAAAGGCAGCATTTCTGTAGCCAAGAGCTTGCAGATGGTGAAATTCAACCTCTTAGCTTTCTCATGGCTAGGAGGAAATGGTCTTTTACTTGTCCACATCTGAGGGACCGAGGGCTGGCTATTGTGCTTAGACGGGGTTGATAAGGGTGTCCCCGGCAAACTGCCGGTCTGTGAGGAAGATGCAGGCGGACATGTTAGGTTGCCTTGATCCAAAGGTGGTGCTATCGATGTCGGACAGCGCTCAAGACCAGCTGGTGTTACCACCTCCAAAGAAAATGATGACCTGCCAATCACGCTGGCTGTTGCGGGTAAAGAGGTGGCAGGTCTGCGCCCCAAAACAGGTGTGACTGCTGTCCCCCCAGTCACAGAGGATGAAGAGGCTGCGGATGCACAAGATATGGCAGACGGTGGTTGGCCCGGCCGGCTAGACCGCATTGTAGCACACTGAGCTTCCCACTGCAACTTATGCTTCATGTCCATGTGCCGGTTCATGCATGAAGTACTCAAACTATGTATTTTTTGGCCTCTACTTAGCTTTTGCTGACAAATGTTACAGATAACACGAGTTGGGTCATCTTTATCGATCTGAAAAAATGCCCAGGCTATGCAAGGCTTAGCACCCATGCGACCAGAAGAGCCACCACGACTTGTGGTGAGAGGCAGAGTTGTGTTTGAGGATGCAGTTGTTGACGTGCTTCCAGTACTACGTCTCTGTCCAGGAAGGCGCAACCTGACCTCGTCGTCACTAGCATCTTCCTCCACCTCCTCTGCTGACCTCATCTCTTGGCTGACTGTGGGTTGACAGTAAGTGGGATTTCCGACCTCATCATCATCACCCTGTGCGTTATCACACCCGTCGTCCTCAGAGCCAACCTGTTCCTGCCCTGACAAAAAACTAAAGTTGTCGCTCCAATCAGGTATTTGAGTCTTATCATCGTCTTCCTCATTGTCTCCACCAACAGGAGTTACAGTTTGGGAATGAGGGTCTACATTATGGTCAGAACCTTCTGCGTCTGGTCCTGGATCCGACTCATAAAGATTCTGGGCATCAGTGCAGATCATTTCCTCGTCTGGATTCACAGAAGCGCTGGAGTCGACCTCTGATTCCCAGGCTATAGTATGAGTAAACAGCTCTGCAGACTCAACCATCTGTTCTACCTCATACTCAGACGGGCAGCTGGAGATTTGGGAGCTGTGAGGAAGCAAGTGCGATTTGGGTGACACCTTTGAGGACTGGAGTATTTGTGATGTTGAAGTTGATGTGGAGGAGAGCCCACTTAAAGGAGCACTTGATATCCGTTGAAGCACCTGCTGTTTTTGTGCCTCATCTGGAATTTGTAGCGATTGGCGTGGCCGTAAGAAAGGGATCTTATCACATTGTCCGCTAAAAGAAGTAGACATTTTAGTTTGGCTGGAAGATGGTCTTTCTTCTGCACCTACCCCACGGACACAACCTTTTTTCCCCTTCCCAACACGCCTATTCCCCTTTCCACCAGCAGCAGGCCTTTTTCCACTCATTTTGGTGGTTAACTAATTCACAACTCTGGAGTTGTTTGCACAAAAAAACAATGGATGGTAACCGAGCAGAGCTGAGTGGCCAAACTGTGGTATTAGGCCAAAACTATTGGCTGGGTTAGATGCAGAAAAAAATTATTTTTAATTTGCAACCTGATGGAGGTCAGTATAGATGGACTAATAGACCAAGTCCCACACACCGCTAGAAGCCCAAATATTTTTTCAGAGCTAGATGCAGAAATTTTTTTTATTCAATTTGCAACCTGATGGAGGTCAGTATAGATGGACTAATAGACCAAGTCCCACACACTGCTAGAAGCCCAAATATTTTTTCAGAGCTAGATGCAGAAAAAAATTATTTTTAATTTGCAACCTGATGGAGGTCAGTATAGATGGACTAATAGACCAAGTCCCACACACCGCTAGAAGCCCAAATATTTTTTCAGAGCTAGATGCAGAAAAAAATTATTTTTAATTTGCAACCTGATGGAGGTCAGTATAGATGGACTAATAGACCAAGTCCCACACACCGCTAGAAGCCCAAATATTTTTTCAGAGCTAGATGCAGAAAAAAATTATTTTTAATTTGCAACCTGATGGAGGTCAGTATAGATGGACTAATAGACCAAGTCCCACACACCGCTAGAAGCCCAAATATTTTTTCAGAGCTAGATGCAGAAAAAAATTATATTCAATTTGCAACCTGCTGGAGGTCAGTATAGAAGGACTAATAGAACAAGTCCCACACACTGCTAGAAGCCCAAATATTTTTTCAGAGCTAAATGAAGAAAAAAATTATTTTTAATTTGCAACCTGATGGAGGTCAGTATAGATAGACTAATAGACCAAGTCCCACACACTGCTAGAAGCCCAAATATTTTTTCAGAGCTAGATGCAGAAAAAAATTATTTTTAATTTGCAACCTGATGGAGGTCAGTATAGATGGACTAATAGACCAAGTCCCACACACCGCTAGAAGCCCAAATATTTTTTCAGAGCTAGATGCAGAAAATTTTTTTATTCAATTTGCAACCTGATGGAGGTCAGTATAGATGGACTAATAGACCAAGTCCCACACACTGCTAGAAGCCCAAATATTTTTTCAGAGCTAGATGCAGAAAAAAATTATTTTTAATTTGCAACCTGATGGAGGTCAGTATAGATGGACTAATAGAACAAGTCCCACACACTGCTAGAAGCCCAAATATTTTTTCAGAGCTAAATGAAGAAAAAAATTATTTTTAATTTGCAACCTGATGGAGGTCAGTATAGATAGACTAATAGACCAAGTCCCACACACTGCTAGAAGCCCAAATATTTTTTCAGAGCTAGATGCAGAAAAAAATTATTTTTAATTTGCAACCTGATGGAGGTCAGTATAGATGGACTAATAGACCAAGTCCCACACACTGCTAGAAGCCCAAATATTTTTTCAGAGCTAGATGCAGAAAAAAATTATATTCAGTTTGCAACCTGATGGAGGTCAGTATAGATGGACTAATAGAATGATGCTATGCCCAAAAGATTTTACTTCACTAGGTGCAGTAAAAAAATTGGTATTCTATACACAGGTGGTATATCTTGCAACACAGATAGGCTACTCCACTGACTAACACACTCTGCAATAGGCCAAAAAGGATTAGCTTTGCTAGATTCAGCCAAATGCTGTGAAAAAAACTTGCACAGCACTGGCACAGACCTGCCTGGCAAAAACTGATAGGAACTGATGTAACCTAGTCCTGAAAAGGACTCCAATTACAATTAGTCTTTACTCCCACAATCTATCTATTTAAGAGCACAGACCTGCCTGATAAAAGTCGTAGGAAATGCTGTAACCTAGTCCTTAAAAGGACTGCAATCACAACTATTCCCTACTCCCAAGCTATCTGTATATTTGTGCGAAAATTGGCTTGAAATTAACAAGGTATAGCGCACACAGCAACAGCGGTGCCGTCTAACACGCAGCTGCAGCAGTGAGAAAATGGTGGCGACGGGGAAAATGGCTTGGTCTTATAGGGCAAGGACATGTGACATACACTGCCAATCACACATGCCCTTGTTTGTGTGAAAAAAAGCACTTCGCTCCGTGTGTGCGCTGCTGATAGGCTGACAGATTGCACCTCCCCACTGCAAATGCGGGAAAGAGAAAAAAAAATGGAGATCTTCATTGTTCCTGCAGAGATCCATCCCCTGCCCCTCCCCCCGCCCCGCTGTACACTCAAACTGCGTATTAACATTAATTTTCATCATTACTGAGAAAAAATCCAGTTATGATTTTGGTGCACGAACAGTTATCGAACATAACCTCGAACAGCCGAATTTTTCTCAAATTGTTCGTGTTCGCCGACCGGCTCGAACACCGCCCAAAACAGCTCGAATTTGAGATTGGCGAACAGTTCGAGTAGAACAACGCTCATCTCTAGTGTTGAGCGAATTTGTTCGGCATTTCAAATTCGGGTTCGTGTTCGGGATTCCGGCTTGATCACGCAAAAAAATCGGCTCTGCGCATGAACATCCCTGATTTGCTACACTGTCACACAGATAACTCCCCAAACATGAACCCGAATTTGAAATGCTGAATAAATTCGCTCAACACTAGTGGAGAGGGCTGCCGGAGCCTTTTTCAAGCCCTTTTGCTTTCCCAATTTGCAGGACCATGGGAAGAGCCAAAGGCCCGGATATGGCCTGTGGGCTGTAGTTTGCCCAAGTCTGTTCTAGACCACTGTAGTGTCATGAGAGCATGGAGGATAATGAGGATGTCAAACCACATCGAATAGAGGGTGGGAGCATAACCAGTTAAGAGGGTTGACCAGGATTTGAAAAATATGACTGCCTTCTTCCAAAATGAGAGCCACACCTGTCTTCAGGTCATGTCTGTTATTGCAACTTAGTGTCACTGTACCCAACTACAGTCAGGAATGGCACTCTTTTTTTTGGCAGCTATCAATTTCTAACCCTGGACAACTCCTTTATCGAGTTATGTTGGGCGAGCTGTGTTAAATAACTGGCATCTGCCTCTAGCAGAAATGATCGTAGCGTGCCCCAATTGTTCCTGTTAAACTATTCAATTCTGCAGTAAATCACTGACTGTGGCATTTAAGCTGCCCAATCCTGCCTAGAGGTGATTGCAGGGTACTGATGGGCTGCCATCATTGCCTGCAGAAGGCAATCTCCACATGTGTTGCGACTGTCTACCGCTGCAAAACATACAGCTGAAGGGACACAAACATATTAGCAGAGCACGCCCAAGATACTTGGATAACACCCGAGCATGCTCGTATAACGTGTTCGCTCATCCCTAGTTACTATGTAATGAATGTTGTTGGCCCTTTTTCATGTTCATTCACCTATCATTCCTTTGTCGTTTCTCTGCAGAGCTCAACAATTTTGAAAATCAACGAGAGGAAAGAGAAGAGGTTGGGAGCGGAGGCAAGTCTTTTTTTTTAATAAAGAATCAAGGTGGATTTCAGATAAAATTAAGTTAGACTTCACTCACACTGGTGTCATTGCTTCTTTTTATGATGGAAGCATAAACATACATGAAGCACGTTAATCAGATAAAGACTAAGATCCATAACTTTACGGCACTTGGTCCTGGATTTTAACCCCACACCATTCTAAATTTACAGTGCAGGGTTAAAGCTCCTGCAATTGAGCAGGAACAGGTCCGGCCACCAGAAGTCAGAAACAGCCGGGTACCCAGGGAAGAAGACAGAAGCGGTTTATTACTGCTTCTGGTTTCTCCTTTGCCAGCTATATCATGCTTACTGAATGCCCTACAACAAATTGAAGCATCAGCACTGCCGATGCTTCTGTAGGACCAGGAATGTCAGTATAGTAGAGTTGCTGGGTCCTAGCAAACACACATCAGCCCTGTCAGTGACTCCTGGCACAACAGGGAGCTGTTTTCACCTGTAACTAGGACTCCAATGGATGCCCCAGTTACAGTGGAGAAAGAAATAAAAAGCTCTCTCTTTTATGACCTCTTGGGAGACAAATACTGTAGAAGATATAAATAGGTATAAAACATCTGCAAAAGGAATAAATAATGTTCCCACTACAATTTTTTTTTAAATATAACAAAAACCCTACACATATCAGGTGTAGCGCCGGCGTCCCTGCCCTCTGCTAGGCAGGGACGCTGTTCCCCTCACCTCTCTGCTCCGTGCCCGGCGTCCTCCTCCCGCTCTGCTGGCAGCGCGCGCTCCTTCCCGGCCACTGTGCTTAGGGCGCGCGCGCTCTCCCTCCCTCTTAAAGGGGCCGCGCGCGCCGTCCTAAGGAGTCCCCGGCCAATGGCCGGAGGACTTCATCATATATAAGGCACCTCCTCCAAAAATGGAGGTGCCCGAGCAATGTTGTTGCACTGTTCACTACTCTGCTTCAGCCCTCAGGTCCCGTTGCCAGTTACCTGCCAGATATCTGCCAGATTCCTGCCAGCTTGCTGTCTTATTCCTGCCTGATATTCTGCTACCTGCCTGCTAGCCTGAGGTCCGACGGTCTGCCTTACAACTCCTGTCAGTCTGTCTAAGGACCAGCTTGCCCGCTCACCTGGGAGCGCACATCAGCTACCTGCCTGCTTGCCTGAGGTCCGACGGTCTGCCTTCCAACTCCTGTCAGTCTGTCTATGGACCAGCTTGCCCGCTCACCTGGGAGCGCACATCTGCTACCTGCCTGCTAGCCTACCTGGAGGCTCCGCCGTCACGTGCAGTGACCACCTGCCTGTCCAGTGACTCCTGCCCGCTCACCTGGGAGCGCTCATCTGCTGCCTGTCTGCTAGCCTACCTGGAGGCTCTGCCGTCACGTGCTGTGACCACCCGCCTGTCCAGTGACTTCTGCCCGCTCACCTGGGAGCGCTCATCTGCCGCCTGTCTGTTGGTCTTCCTGGAGGCTCCGCCATCACATGCTGTGACCACCCGTTTATCCAGAGACTCTCGCCTGCTCACCTGGGAGCTCACATCTACCATCAGCCGTCACAGGTCGTACCAACCCTTTACCCAGAGACTGCCCCGGTCACTTGCCGTGACCTCCTGCCCGTTCATCCAGAGACTGCCCCGGTCACTTGCCGTGACCTCCTGCCCGTTCATCCAGAGACTGCCCCGGTCACTTGCCGTGACCTCCTGCCCGTTCATCCAGAGACTGCCCCGGTCACTTGCCGTGACCTCCTGCCCGTTCATCCAGAGACTGCCCCGGTCACTTGCCGTGACCTCCAGCCCGTTCACTCAGAGACTGTCCCGGTCACCTGCTGTGACTGCCTGCCCGTCTTCCCTGGTCGCCACCCGCTCCCTTACAAGGACCGCCCCCTTGTATAGTAGCTCAGAGGTTCCGCCTCCCAGACCCGTTACAGTTTGCTCGGGCCATGGAACCCGGTGGCACCCAAGCTCCCTCGCTCTCGGACCTGTGTCATGAACTGTCCCGTCAGAGGTCCCAACAGGAGTCCATCCTGGGTCACCTGCGGAATGTCAATTCTCGCCTGGACACTCTGACTGCTCCGCCAGCAACCTCCGCCAGTGCCATGACTCGCAATCCGGCAGCTCCGCTGCCCACTAATACCATGGTATCCTACCCCGGACCCCGGCTTTCTGCACCTCCTCGCTTCGGAGGCGACTCCGCCCAGGCTCGGGGCTTCATAAATCAGTGCACCCTGCACTTTGAACTCCTGTCCCACCAGTTTAACTCCGACCGGGCCAAAATTGCCTTCATCATGTCCCATCTCACCGGGGAGGCCCTGGCCTGGCTAAATCCTCTATGGGAGAGAGGAGACCCCCTGGTGTCCGACTTGCCTGCCTTTCTCACGGCTTTCCGGAAAGTCTTCGACGAACCCGGACGGAGGACCTCATCCGCATCATCACTGCTACGCCTCCGTCAGGGAAGTCTCACCGTGGGCCAATATGCCATACGGTTCCGTACCCTTGCCTCGGAGCTGGCCTGGGATAACGACGCTCTGGTATCCGTCTTCTGGGAGGGTCTGTCCGGCCGTATTAAAGATGAACTTGCCGGTCGGGACATTCCTACCACTCTCGATGACCTAATAACTCTTGCCACCCGGATTGACCTACGGTTCCAGGAGCGTGCCAAAGAGGTCATCCGTGAGAGGAGGTTTCCACGTCTAGCTCCTACTTTTCAGAAACCCGTCACTCCCTCCGTCTCTCCCCAGGTACACTCTCCTGAGCCTATGCAGGTCGACCAGACCAAGATGGTCAAAACCCGTCAGGACTTACGCCGTGCCGAGGGGAGCTGCTTCTACTGTGGCAGTAAGGAGCACCGGATCCGTGCCTGCCCAGAGAGGTCGGGAAACGCCTGTGTCTAGGTTCGCTCAGAGAGGTCGACCTAGACAAGAATAAATCCTCTCCATCTCTGCTGCTGTCAGTCACAATTGTCTGCGGGGAGAACCGTTATTTCGAACTAGCCCAACTTGACTCTGGAGCAGCCGGGAATCTTATTTCACAGTCCCTGGTAGAGAAATACCGCATCCCCACCAAACCTCTGGCTGTACCCTTGTCTGTTGCTGCCGTGGATGGGGGTCTCTTACCACGCCCCATCCAACTCATCACCGAATCCATTACTCTGTAGGTGGGAATGCTGCATTCTGAGAGTATCTCCTTTCATGTTCTGCCTGGACTCTCTCACGCCCTCTTGCTAGGTTTACCTTGGCTCCAGAGACATGCACCCGTGCTTGACTGGCAGACCGGAGAAGTCCTTCGCTGGGGACAGGACTGCCATAAGACCTGTCTGGTTCCCGTCCATCCCGTCCGTCCTTCTCCTACCCCAGCTAATCTACCTGGACTTCCGATTCCTTATTGGTCTTATGCTGATGTCTTTAATAAAAAGGAGGCAGAGACACTACCCCCTCATAGACCATACGACTGCCCTATCGACCTGTTACCCGGTACTACTCCTCCCCGTGGGCGTATTTATCCATTATCCGCTGCTGAGACCCGGTCGATGTCCGAATATATTGAGGAGAATCTGGCCAGGGGATTCATCTGGAAATCTACCTCCCCGGCGGGAGCAGGCTTCTTTTTCGTCAAAAAGAAGGACGGCTCTCTCCGTCCCTGTATAGACTATAGAGGCCTTAACCAGATCACGGTGAAGAATAAGTACCCCCTTCCGCTCATTCCGGAGTTATTTGATCGTCTGAGGGGGGCTAGAATCTTCACCAAGCTGGACCTCCGTGGGGCGTACAACCTGGTTCGTATCCGTCAGGGGGATGAATGGAAGACGGCATTCAACACCCGGGACGGCCACTATGAATATCTGGTAATGCCCTTTGGTCTCTGTAACGCTCCTGCCGTCTTTCAAGAGTTGGTCAATGACATCTTCCGGGACCTTCTCTACTCCTGCGTAGTGGTGTACCTGGACGACATCTTGGTCTTCTCTCCGGATCTCCAGACTCACCGGAGGGACGTTCGTCAGGTCCTGCTCAGGCTCAGGCAGAATCACCTCTTCGCTAAATACGAGAAGTGCCTCTTTGAGCAGACCTCGCTTCCGTTTTTGGGCTACATTATTTCTCAGACCGGCCTACGAATGGATCCAGAGAAACTGTCTGCCATCGAGAAATGGCCTCGACCGGAGGGGTTGAAGGCCATTCAGCGGTTCCTGGGCTTCGCCAACTACTACCACCTCTTCATACCACACTTCTCTTCCCGGACTGCCCCAATTTCCGCGCTCACCCGTAAGGGTACTAATCCCAAAGAGTGGCCGCCCGAAGCAGAGGAGGCCTTTCTTTCCTTAAAACAGGCCTTCTCTTCCGCCCCGGTGCTGCATCGCCCGGACGGCAACAAGCAGTTCTTCCTGGAAGTTGACGCCTCCTCCTCTGGAGCCAGAGCGGTACTTACTCAAAAATCATCTTCCGGGAGGATGGTAACTTGCGGCTTCTTCTCTAAACTCTTCTCCTCCTCAGAGCGCAATTATTCCATAGTAGACCGAGAGTTATTGGCCATCAAACTGGCATTGGAGGAGTGGCATTACCTGCTCGAGGGGGCTCTTCACCCGGTAATAATTTACACTGACCACAAGAACTTGGCTTACCTCCAGCATGCCCAGAGACTTAACCCGCGCCAAGCCCGGTGGTCCTTGTTTTTTGCTCGCTTTGATTTTGTTCTTCATTTTCGCCCGGCTGACAAAAACGTCAAGGCGGACGCCTTGTCTCGATCCTTTCTGGTGTCTGATCTCGAGGAAGATCCGAAACACATCATCGATCCCGCCAGAGTAATGCAGGTGGCTCCCGTGAGTCTAAATCGTCTCCCTCCCGGAAAGACGTTCGTATCAGTACCTGATCGGGAGAAGATCCTTCACTGGGGTCACTCGTCTAAACTGGCTGGCCACGCCGGTCAGAAAAAGACCCTCCAGCTTATTACCCGGCACTACTGGTGGCCTACCCTGCACAAGGACGTAATAGACTTTGTTTCTGCCTGTGTGTCCTGCGCCCGCAACAAGGTTCCGAGACATCTGCCAGCCGGTCGCCTCCTTCCGCTTTCTGTACCTGCTGCCCCCTGGCAGCATATAGCAATGGACTTTATAACTGACCTCCCAGTCTCTGCCGGTTGTACGGTCATTTGGGTGGTCGCTGACCGCTTCTCCAAGATGGCTCATTTCGTTCCCCTGCCAGGCCTCCCGTCTGCACCCGAGCTAGCTAAAGACTTTATTCGTCACATCTTTCGTCTTCATGGCCTGCCCCTCCACATCGTGTCGGATCGTGGGGTACAGTTCACCTCACGCTTCTGGAGAGCCACTTGTAAACTGCTAGACGTCACCCTGGACTTCTCTTCCGCTTACCACCCGCAGTCCAATGGTCAAGTGGAGCGGATCAATCAGAACCTGACCAGTTACCTCCGGCACTTCGTTAATGCCCATCATTCAGACTGGGTGGATCTCCTACCATGGGCCGAGTTCTCTTATAACAATCACGAGAGCGAATCCTCCTCCAAATCCCCGTTTTTTGTAGTCTTCGGTCAGCATCCTCGGATTCCTTTTCCTGTCTCCACCTCTGTGGACAACCCGGCTGCGGAATCTCTCGTTAGCAAATTTTCCTCCATTTGGGAGAGTACCCGATCCGCACTCCTTCAGTCGTCCGAACGGATGAAAAGACACGCTGACAAAAAACGCCTGGATCCTCTACAATTTCGTCCTGGAGATAAAGTCTGGCTCTCATCTAAATATGTCCGACTCAAGATACCTTCTTACAAGTTAGGGCCTCGGTTCATCGGTCCTCTGGAGGTCATCAGTCAGATCAACCCGGTGGCCTATAAATTGAAACTCCCGGCCAACTTACGGATCCCTAACTCCTTCCATGTATCTCTCCTCAAACCTGTGGTTCTTAACTCTTTTTCCAAGTCTACAGGTACGCCTCCTGCTCCGGTTTCTGCTGAGGACAAGTTTGAGGTAGAGAACATTCTTGCCACCAAAAGGGTAAGAGGAAAGACCTTTTTTCTAGTGAATTGGAAGGGGTTTGGTCCTGAGGAGAGAACGTGGGAGCCCCGGGAGAACATCCATGCCCCTCTTATCCTTGCTAAATTTCTGTCTGGCCTAAAAAAGGGGGGGCCTAAAGGGGGGGGGTACTGTAGCGCCGGCGTCCCTGCCCTCTGCTAGGCAGGGACGCTGTTCCCCTCACCTCTCTGCTCCGTGCCCGGCGTCCTCCTCCCGCTCTGCTGGCAGCGCGCGCTCCTTCCCGGCCACTGTGCTTAGGGCGCGCGCTCTCCTTCCCTCTTAAAGGGGCCGCGCGCGCCGTCCTAAGGAGTCCCCGGCCAATGTCCGGAGGACTTCACCATATATAAGGCACCTCCTCCAAAATGGAGGTGCCCGAGCAATGTTGTTGCACTGTTCACTACTCTGCTTCAGCCCTCAGGTCCCGTTGCCAGTTACCTGCCAGATACCTGCCAGATTCCTGCCAGCTTGCTGTCTTATTCCTGCCTGATATTCTGCTACCTGCCTGCTAGCCTGAGGTCCGACGGTCTGCCTTACAACTCCTGTCAGTCTGTCTAAGGACCAGCTTGCCCGCTCACCTGGGAGCGCACATCAGCTACCTGCCTGCTTGCCTGAGGTCCGACGGTCTGCCTTCCAACTCCTGTCAGTCTGTCTATGGACCAGCTTGCCCGCTCACCTGGGAGCGCACATCTGCTACCTGCCTGCTAGCCTACCTGGAGGCTCCGCCGTCACGTGCAGTGACCACCTGCCTGTCCAGTGACTCCTGCCCGCTCACCTGGGAGCGCTCATCTGCTGCCTGTCTGCTAGCCTACCTGGAGGCTCTGCCGTCACGTGCTGTGACCACCCGCCTGTCCAGTGACTTCTGCCCGCTCACCTGGGAGCGCTCATCTGCCGCCTGTCTGTTGGTCTTCCTGGAGGCTCCGCCATCACATGCTGTGACCACCCGTTTATCCAGAGACTCTCGCCTGCTCACCTGGGAGCTCACGTCTACCATCAGCCGCCACAGGTCTTACCAACCCTTTACCCAGAGACTGCCCCGGTCACTTGCCGTGACCTCCTGCCCGTTCATCCAGAGACTGCCCCGGTCACTTGCCGTGACCTCCTGCCCGTTCATCCAGAGACTGCCCCGGTCACTTGCCGTGACCTCCTGCCCGTTCATCCAGAGACTGCCCCGGTCACTTGCCGTGACCTCCAGCCCGTTCACTCAGAGACTGTCCCGGTCACCTGCTGTGACTGCCTGCCCGTCTTCCCTGGTCGCCACCCGCTCCCTTACAAGGACCGCCCCCTTGTATAGTAGCTCAGAGGTTCCGCCTCCCAGACCCGTTACATCAGGTATCCAAATGATCATAATAACCTGAAGGAATTATTCAACAGGTTATTTGGTGTGAAATTATTTTTTCTATATGTGGGTCACAAAAAAAATATACATATAAATATATATTTTACACGGTAATTTATATGTACTCCAAAACAGCACTAAAGAAAAAAAAACAAAAACAGATTATTCCACAAAACACAAGGCATGCTATAGCCACATAAATAGAGGAAAAAAAACAATACGGCTGGGGTAAAAAAAGAGGCAGGGATGAGTAGGCCCATGTAAGTTCGTGTTTGGTTACCCGACGGTTACCAGACTGAACTTGACCCGAGCTTTGGAGCTGGAATCTCTCTCACTTGGACAATAGGTGTCCTGTACTTTACCTCAAAGAGGAAAAAAAGCCAGAGGAACCGCCAGCGAAGCCACTTCAGGAAAAAGACTGCCGGCATTTTCCTGAAGTCTCGTCAGCTCTCCCGACAAAACAAAGACATCTGCACATACAATTAAAGGTTTGGGTACATTCGTAAAAATCTAAGGGTATGTGGACACAGTTTTTTTAGGAGCTTTTGTAGCTGGTGGATTGACTACAGGGGTTTCTAAGACCTTGGTCTACTTAATATTTTCTTGTGGAGACACTCGGAGGCTAAGGTGGACCAGAAAAAGATATAAAATCTGAAGAATCTATGGGCATGTGCACATGGCATTTGAGGCTGTGAAAAATAACAACTAGTTTTCTAGTGGAAGCCGCTTCAGGAAATGCTTCTTTTTTTAAGGAGATGTTCTTTTCCGAATGATGTTTTAAACATTTTTTTTCCCCTTTTGCTTGAACAGCACCTACATTTCATCCAGTGCCACTTTCATCCCTTCACAATGCGGCCAATTTTCGTTTTTGCTTTTTCCTCCCCTTCTTCTCAGAGCCATACCTTTTTTTTATTTTTCTGTCCAGATAGACATACGAGGACCTGTTTTTTGTGGGACGAGTTTTACTTTTGAATAACACCATTCATTTTAACACACAGTGTACTGGAAAACAGGAAAACAAAAATTCCAAGTAGGGAGAAATTGTGGCAAAAAACCACAATTCTGACATTGTTTTTTAGGGATTGTTTTTTACGGTGTACAATGTGCGATTAAAAATTACCACAATACATTTCTCCTCATCAGCACGATTACAATGATGCCAAAAGTGACCATTTTTAAAAAAAATATTTGGTGAAAAAAAAATCTGCAGTTTTAAAAAAATAATTTATTGGGTTTTCATTTTCCGAGACCTGTAACGTTTTCATTTTACAGTTGATGGAGCTGTGTGATGGCTTACTTTTTGCAGGGTGAGATGATGTTTTTGTGGATATCATTTTGGAATAGATTTGATCACTTGTTATGGCACTTTTTGTGGTATTGAAGCGACCAAAAAAACATTTGGCGTTCTTGAATTTTTTCAGTTTATGGTGTTTACCAATCGGGTTTATTATTTTTATATTTTGGTAGAATGGACTTTTCTGAACTCGGCGGTACCAAATATGTGTATTTTTTTATTATCTTTATTGTTAAAGGAGGTGATTTCAACTTATGTTTTTTTATGTTTTTCGTAGTTTTTTTACATATTTTTTTCACTTTTCGCTGTACTTGTTAGTCCAATTAGGGCACTTGAACCTGCGATTGTCTGATCGCTTGTGCTACAGATGCATCTCACTAAATTAGAATATCATCAAAAAGTTAACTTATTTCAGTTCTTCAATACAAAAAGTGAAACTCATATATTATATAGAGTCATTACAAACAGAGGGATCTATTTCAAGTGTTTATTTCTGTTAATGTTGATGATTATGGCTTACAGCCAATGAAAACACAAAAGTCATTATCTCAGTAAATTAGAATAATTAACAAAAATCACATGCAAAGGCTTCCTAAGCGTTTAAAAAGGTTGCTTAGTCTGTTTCAGTAGGCTCCACAAATCACGGGGAAGACTGCTGACTTGACAGATGTCCAGAAGGCAGTCATTGACACACTCCACAAGGTCCCAGAGTTACAATTTTCATTTGGAAATCAAGGTCCCAGAGTCTGGAGGGAGAGTGGAGAGGCCACAATCCAAGCTGCTGGAGGTCTAGTGTGAAGTTTCCACAATCAGTGATGGTTTGGGGAGCCATGTCATCTGCTGGTGTAAGTCCACTGTGTTTTATCAAGACCAAAGTCAGCGCAGCCGTCTACCAGAAAATTTTAGAGCACTTCATGCTTCCCTTTGCCGACAAGCTTTTTGGAGATGGAAATGTCATTCTCCAGCAGGACTTGGCCCCTGTCCACACTGCCAAAAGTACCAATACCTGGTTTACAAACAACAGTATCACTGTGCTTGATTGGCAGAAAACTCGCCTGACCTTAACCCCATAGAGAATCTATGGGGTATTGTCAAGAGGAAGATGAGAGACACCAGACCCAACAATGCAGACGAGCTGAAGGCTGCTATCAAAGCAACCTGGGCTTCCATAACACCTCAGCAGTGCCACAGGCTGATCGCCTCCATGCCACATTGCCGCATTGATGCAGTAATTGATGCAAAAGGAGCCCCGACCAAGTATTGAGGGCATTTACTGAACATACATTTCAGTAGGCCAATATTTTGAATTTTAAAATCATTTATCAAGCTGGTGTTATAAAGTATTCTAATTTACTGAGATAATGACGTTTGTGTTTTCATTGACTGTAAGCCATAATCATCAACATTAACAGAAATAAACACTTGAAATAGATCACTCTGTTTGTAATGACTCTATATAATATATGAGTTTCACTTTTTGCATTGAAGAACTGAAATAAATTAACTTTTTGATGATATACTAATTTTGTGAGATGAACCTGTATTTACAGCAATGCCACAGTATTACTGCATATAGTAAAAATCATGGTCTCCTTCGAAGATCGGCCACAGGCCACAGGAGATCCGTGATGACAAGCACCGGGGTCTTCAGACTTTTGGCTGTCATAGCAGCCCATTGGTGACTTGCGATCATGTCACGGGCGCCATCCACAATTGTTAGAGGCAGGTCCTGGCTATATAACACACAGCCATCACCTGCCGAGTATGGGGCGAGCTCATCCCGTTAGCCCGCTCCATACACCAGCTTCTGACTTGTGCCATACATGTATGGCGGATATCGTGAAAAGGTTAAAGAAGAGACGTGCACTTTTTCTCCAACCAGGTGTTTCTCAAAATCTGAAATGGATAAAAATGTTCAAAATACTGAACATATAAACAGCAAAGTGGTTTTACAATGGAAGTGAATTGGAAAAGTATTTCAAGTTTGTTTTTTGTTTTTAGCAAGGTTTTAGGCGGTTTATGGAGTAGACCTGCTCAAAAACTCTGTACCCACACACTCTGTAGGAATGGATTAGAAATATTATGGCTATGTTCCTACTGAGTTTTTGGAGCAGAAACTCCAAGTTTTTCAGGAGGATTTGCATAGTTTCTGCTCCAAAAGCTCAGCAAGAAAAAAAAACCTCAGTGTGAACACCCCCTAAAAATTGAACACCTCGCACTAGATATCTAAAAATCAGTGGACCCTTCTAAAGATGAAGATAATGAAGGAACAACAAAAGCACAACAATGTCTATATCTACTGATGAGAACTTACATGACAATTGCTCCAGCAATGATCCTACCTGTTCTTTCAGTGTATAATATATGTGATCACATTGCTCTTCTACTGTAGATTATAGAAGAATGTGGGATGCAGAGGATGAGACAGTAGATGACACCATCAGAAATGGAGATGTAAGGGAGAGAAGATCGTGGAGGCCACGTGTGGGTAAGTCATTATTGACATCATAATAATGGAAGCTTTGTGGGAAAGTTGGCAACAAATGGGCAATGACAAACGTGGATTCCAAATGTGCAGGTCTCTTTATTGACATAAAATTTGGTTGTTCAACAGCACAAAGTATAACAGAAGTAAATATTTTTCTTCAACAAGTTGATAATTATACGTACAAGATCTTTTCTTGGGTACAGTTCACATAATTCACTTTCCACTCGCAAGCAGATTATCAGGGAAATCTCACCCTTTCAGTGGTCACCGTAATGGAGTCCTTGGTTCTCAGAGGTTTATTCTTCCTAGAAGAACTCAGCTTTTCCTCAATTTCACATAAGGAGGTAACTTCTCCCTTTTAATTACCTTTAGAGGCCTACCTGGAGCCTTAGCTCAGGAAGTCTGAAATCTGGAGTGTAATACGAAGCTGAACATCCCATCCAGTCCCATCCAGTCTCTACAGCCACTCCTAAATCCCGGATCCTAGAATCCACTAAATGGAATAATATAAAAGTTATAGCTCTTGGAAGAAGGGGAGGAAAAAACATATGCTGTCTGATTTTTCCATGGACCCATAGATTTTCATTGCAGTTTGTCCCGACAGTTGGATTAACATCAGACATGTTTCCATGATTTTGCATCCGGAACAAACCAAGTTATAAAACAGTCACATTATTTAATCCCATATGGTGAACACCATAAACAGAACATACTAAAAATATAAGTTTTTCATCATACGGACACATAAGAAATACACTAAAAAGTGATCACACAGTCATAAGTAATTTTCCCTATTGGTTCATTTTGATCACTGTAATAAACCCTATCACAGTGATCAAAATAAAAAAAAGTAATAAATCAAACCCCCTCTTGTCCCCTCCTTAGGTAAATAAAAATTATAAAATAAAAAATATATATTTTTTGTTAGAGTTAGGGTTAGCCCAGGGTTAGGGTTAGAGTTAGCCCAGGGTTAGTGTTAGCCCAAGGTTAGGGTTAGGGTTAGTCTAGGGTTAGGGTTAGTTCAGGGTTGGGGTTAGGGTTAGCCCAGGATTAGGGTTAGGGGTGGGCCAGGGTTAGGGTTAGCCCAGGGTTAGGGTTAGCCTAGGGTTAGAATTAAGGTTAGCCCAGGGTTAGAGTTAGGGTTAGTTCAGGGTTAGGGTTAGCCCAGGGTTATGGTTAGGGTTATTCCAGGGTTAGGGTTAGCCCAGGGTTAGGGTTAGCCCAGGGTTAGGTTTAGAGTTAGGGTTAGACCAGGGTTAGGGTTAGCCCAGGGTTAGGGTTAGACCAGGGTTAGGGTTAGTCCAGGGTTAGGGTTGTGTTAGGGTTACGGTTAGGATTAGGGCTAGGGTTTTGTTAGGGTTGTGTTGGGGTTGGAATTTTTTCAAAAGTAAAGAAAAAAATGATGACGATATAGCGACTAGTGTTGAGCGCAAGCGCTCGTTACTTGAGTTTGCATCAGGTGCTCGGGTATGCACTGAGTATCGCGGGTGCTCGAGTGACATGCTCGACTCCTCGCCCCGCATGTTTCGCGGTTGTTATACAGCCAAAAAATCTCACGGGGATTGCCTGGCATACGCGAGCGATCCCCGCATGTTTTTTCTGGGTGTTTAACATCCGTGAAACATACGGGCGGGGACTTGAGCATGTCACTTGAGCACCTGCGATACATGGTGCATACCCGAGTACCTGATGCAAACTCAAGTAGCAAGCACTTGCGCTCAAGACTAATGACAACTTATTCAATATGATGACCTAATGTTATCAAATTCTGTGTTGTACCTCTGGGTTCAAAATGTTCACTATACCCCTTGATAAAATCCATGAGTGGTGTAGTTTCCAAAATGGGGTCACTTGTGGGGGTGTTTCCACTGTTTAGGCACATCAGGGGCTCTCCAAACGCGACATGGCGTTATTCAATCAAATTTTACATTCAAAAAGTGAAATGGCGCTCCTTCCCTTCTGAGCCCTGCCGTGCGCCCAAACAGTGGTTTTCCCCCACATATGGGGTATTGGCTTACTCAGGAGAAATTGCACAACAAATTTTATGGTGCAATATGTCCTGTTATCCTCATGAAATTGCAAAATTGGGGGCTGAAAAACATTTTTGTGGGAAAAATGTGAAAATTTAATTTTTTACGACTCAAAAAAGGTGCTCACCACACATCTAGATAAGTTCCCTGAGGGGTCTAGTTTCCAAAATGGTGTCACTTGTTTAGGCACATCAGGGGCTCCCCAAATGTGACATGGCGTCTGCTTATTATTCAAGCAAATTTTACATTCAAAAAGTCAAATGGCACTCCTTTCCTTCCAAACCCTGCCGTGTGCTCAAACAGTGTTTTCCCCCCACATATGGGGTATTGGCGGAGAAAGTCGGAGAAAATGCACAACACATTTTGTGGTCCATTTTCTCGTTACCCTTGAGAAAATTAAAAATTTGGGGCCTGAAATAAAATTTGTGTGAAAAAAGTTAAATGTTCATTTTTTCCTTCCACGTTGCTTCAGTTCCTGTGAAGCACATGAAGGGGTAATAAACTTCCTGAATGTGGTTTTGAGCACCTTGAGGGCTGCAGGTTTTAGAATGGTGTCATTTTGGGGTATTTTCTGTCATATAGACCCCTCAAAGTCACTTCAAATGTAATGTGGTCCCTAAAAAAAATGGTTTGTAAATTTTGTTGGAAAATGAGAAATCACTGGTCAACTTTTAACCCTTATAACTTCCTAACAAAAATAATGTTGGTTCCAAAATTGTGCTGATGTAAAGTAGATATGTGGGAAATGTTATTTACTAACTATTTTGTGAGACATATCTCTCTGATTTAAGGGCATAAAATTTCAAAGTTTGAAAATTGCAAAACTTTCAAAATTTTAGTCAAATTTCCATTTTTTTCAAAAATAAATTCAAGTCATATCGAACAAATTTTACCACTATCATGAAGTACAATATGTCACGAAAAAACAGTCTCGGAATCAGTGGTATCCGTTGAAGAGTTCTGGAGTTATTACCTCATAAAGTGACACTGGTCAGCATTGTAAAATTTGGCTTGGTCATTAAGTACATAATTGGCTTTGTCCTTAAGGGTTTAAAGCCCTAGATGAACTCTATGATGGGTTTAATTTCCAAAAAAGGATAATTTTTGGGGTTTTTTCTTGGTTCTAGCACCATAGGAAGTCTATAAGTGGCTCCCGCAAAATTATCAAGCCAAATGTATGCTCAAAAAGCCAACCAGCGCTTATATCCCTTCTGAGCCCTACCGTGTGCCAAAACAGTAGTTTCCAACCAAATATGGGACATTCCCATGTTTGGTAGAAATTGTGTAACAAATTGTGGGGTCCATTTTCTCCTTTTACCCATTCTTAAAAATCTGGGGTCAAAATAACATTTTAGTGGAAAATATGTAATTTTATATTTTCATTGCCCAATGTCATAAAATTCTGTGAAATACCCTGTGAAGAAGATGAATTTTTTGAGGGGTGCCATTTCTAAAATGGGTTCAATTTTTTCTGCTATTCTGGTAACTCATGAGCTTTACAAATGCAACATTGCATCTACAATCTATTTCAGCCAAATTTGCGCTCCAGAAGTCAAATAACGCTCCTTCCCCTCTGAGCTCTGCCATGTGCAAAAACAGCAGTTTATGACCATACGGGAGAAATTGTGTTACAAATTTGAGAATTCTTTTAATTCTCCTATTACCCATTGTGGAAATGAAAAATTTGGTGCTAAAGAAACATTTTAGTGGAAAAAAAGTCATTTTTAATTTTTACGGTCCAATGTTATAAAATTCTATGAAGCACCTGTGGGTTCATAATGCTCATTACATCCTTAGAATAATACCTTGAGGGGTTTAGTTTCCAAAATTGGGTCACATTGTTTTTTTTTGTTGCTTCGGCTCCTCAGGGGCTTTGCAAGTGTGACATGGCATCCACAATCTATTCCGGCCAAAATTGTCAAATAACGTTTCTTCCCTTACAAACTCAGCTAAGGCAATATTTTCGTAGAACATATGTAATTTTTCATTTTACTTTGCTTTAATTCCTGTGAAGTACCTGAAAGGTTAACAAACTTTCTGAATGCGGTTTTGAATAAGGGGTGTAGTTTTTAGATAGGGTCTTGTTTGGGGGTTTTCTGACTTTAATGTCACTTTAAAAATAAAGTGGCCCCTAAAAAAATAGGTTTTCTAAATTTCATAAAAAAAAAAAAAGAAACATTTCTGTTAACCTTTTAATATCCTAGCAAATTATATGGACATTTAAAAATGATGCCAATGTAAAACAAACATACGTTAAATGATATTTATTAACTAATTTGCATGGTATAGCTAACTTGTTTAAAGGTGTAACAACAATTCAAAGTTTGAAAAATGCAAATTTTCCTACATTTTTGGCAAATTTCAGATTTTTGAATAAATAAAAGCAAATCTTATTAACTTAAATATACCACTAATATAAATTACTATGTGTTATGTAAAAAAAAAATCTCAAAATCACTTGGATCAAAAGAAGCATTCCAAAATAAAGTGGCACATGTCAGATTTGCAAAATGGGGCTTTATCAGGAAGGTCTAAACTGAATTTGGCACTAAGGCATTAGCCCAGATTAGGCAGTCACGGACTGGGTCGATAATACTCGTCCTTCTGAACTCAGTTTAGAAGTTTTAGAATAGATGTTCATATGTGAATTTATAATAAAATATTATATTTAAAGATTTTTCTAATGTGTTCTATCAGATTTAGAAAATCTAAGGAAGGCCTGGATGGAGTATGAGGCCCAGGAGTGCACTGGAGGCCCCTGTAAGTAAATTGCCCCTTCGTTATTATTCCGGAAGTCCTGGTGACAGATTGGCTGCCTGATTACAGATTTTCCCAAATCTTGCATATATATTATTGCTGGTGTTTACTGTTCAGGTTAATTAATTTAAAATTTTGATAGACTGTACTTTTACAGACATATCGATACCAAATATGCTTTTTTAAATTTTTTTTAATTTCTTTATTATTAAAATGGGATGACTTAAATTTTTGTATTTCTTTGGGTTTTTTTTTTAAATATTTTTTCCAAAACTGTTTTAACCTTTTTTTTTTTAGGGGAACTGAACCTGTGTTCAAACAGACTGGACTTCACTGGAGGACAAAGAAGGCAGCTGTGGGGACTTCAGCAGACCCCTGGCTGCCATCAGACCCCCGTGATCACATTGGTATTTAAATAATACTGTCAGTAATTGACAGCGGCATTTAAATGGTTAAACAGTAGCAATTGGAGATAGCTCTGGTCACTGATGTTATAGCAAGGGAAGTACAGCTAGCATCTCCAGGGTATGGTGTGGGCTCAGCTCCTGGGCCCGCTCCATATACCGGCAACCAACATGTGACACACTATCTTGTTTAGTAGTAGAATATAATATGAAGTGAAGTAATTTATTGTATTTTGCCTTTTTTTCCAACCCTAATGCTAAAGTAAAATAAATCAGAAGTGTATCCCCATCGCTTAGACCATTTATTGGAAGCGCTGAATTTGAAGAATCCTTGGTCCTAAAGGAGTTGTCTATTTTTTTGCTTGTAAGATTAGAGTATGAGTATAGATAAAAACTTCTCCTAGTTCCGTGGGTAATTGGGATGTTATACCGCTTAGTACACCCTATCTACAATGTGAATCTGCGTAACTATGTGTATTTTCATTTAATAGCTGGGAAGAAGAAACAGACTGAGAAAAGCAAGACTTCTGTATAAAGTAAGAAGAAAGAAACAAGAAAATGAAGAGCACCATCTAAAGAAAACTGAAGAAATCATAAGGATGGATTTACGAAGACAGGGCATCGCATCACCATTTAATAGGGCTTAACCACTCGCCATTTAGGACCACACAGCGGCATACTTGACCACGACAGCACTAGCAGCAGAAATAAATCCATAACAACAATATAAATAAAGTGGTGCTGAAAAAGAGGCTTTTCTTTGTATGTGTTAGGGGGTAAAGTTTCTCTTTGAGGAAAGAATCAAGCTGAAATAGGGAAACTTATAGGCTAAGTGACGTGCCCAGGGGATGGGGACGACTCGGCGCCCGGGCCTTGTTGCCTGGCTTTTGGGGATGTCGCGGTGTTCAGTTCCCGGGCCCGTACCCTGGGGTCACTCTTAAAAAGGGGAAAGTTATATGGGATAGGGAATGTTCGTGACGCCACCTGTGGTGTCTGGTGAGGATCACCAGCGCTGCGACAGTCCTCTGAGGCCGGTGTTTAGGCAGCTTAGTTGGTGCGGCTCCCCACAGGTGAAGCAGGGCCTCAGGGCAGCGTAAGTGAGGGGATGAAGGACAGAGGGGACCCAGCCGGGTCAGAGGAAGGATAGGCACACACACGACAGTTCACTTCAGTACCTTTACTGATGGTGTTCCAGGCACGATCCAGGGCACTTACGGGTGAAGGGTGCATATCAGGACTCTCCCCAGTGAGCGGGTGTAGGGCCTCCTGTTCCTTGCCTTTCCTTGATAAGTTTCTGACCTGCCTGGAGCTAGGCCTAACTTGGTCTCTGTCTTGCACCTGCTGACCTGGTGGTAGGGCCTTCTGTTGGAGTTCACACTCCCTGGTCTCTGGGGACTCCTGACCCTGGTACGTAATCAGCTTTTGGTGTTCCTGGGACATATAGTTCACCAGGGGTTCTGGTTGTTTCTGCTGGGTGTAAGGAATCCCTGCAGACGCGGACCCGGTGTCCGGTATATGTTCTTGGGGTGAGCAGGTAAAGCTCCTCTGCCCCCTATGTTACTCTCCTTCCACTCGCCTTCGGCCACGCTCTGGGCCCTCACTAGGCTTCACACTGCAGCAGGCACGCTGCGCTTCGCCGCTCTTTTGGCGTCGGCACGGCCTCAGCTCACTAACTTGAGCTTAATGAGTCTGAACTGACCTGACAACCTCTCTGGCTGCAGCAGACTGACTGCCTAACTCCACCTTCCAGTATATATATACGTCCCTCATGGGCTCCCTCTGGTGGTCTGAGGTGGTAGGGTGGAGGTGTGTGAATGTTGTGAGGGCCTCTTGTGGAGAAGTCCATCCATGCACCCCTCTGGGATCTGTGGCACAAATGCGCAGCAGGGCGCCACACTAAGCAATGCTTCCTGGGAACAGATATGCAAATAGCCTCTTCCTAGAAAAAGTGCCACCAATTGAAGATTGACTCTATGAGTCAATGTTGGCCATATAATAGTCATTGCATCATTACTTAAGACATATAGCTAAACCAAAGTCAATAAAATGACCATTACGCTTTTTAGAGTACCATAGAAAGATCTAATCACAGTCCAGTAGCTTGTTTTGCTTAAAAAAGTTAGGTACTTTGGATGATTGTTCAGGATTTAATGGGAATGTGTCATTCAAAAATGACCGATTGTTTAAATCAAGTTTTTGTGTTAAACGTTTTATTTTTTTTAAATATGGCAATGTTTTATTTTTTTTTCCCATATCACAGTCCATACTAAAAATAAAAATTTGAAAACTTGCAATTTTCACACTGGCCAACTGGGGTTTCTCTAGACTTTTATTTCTTATTGTTTCAGGAGATTCACATATACATTAGTAGCAATAGGCTTACTCAGACTCTATCTTTTCAACTGAACAGTGTGCAAAATGAGCGTGTTAAACGTGTCTAATGAGTGTGTGCAAAAATAATTGTGAAAAAAAAGTTGGCAGAAATTATAAAAAATACATATGACACAAAAACCCTGATTTAGACAGTCGGTCCTTTTCTGATTAAACAAGACTGAACATTCTGATCTTTTGCATTGTACAGGCAGATTTTGCTCAAGCCATTCAGTTTAACAGGATCTGGGATTTCCTTTCACCCCAGGGATGCCAATTTTATTTTTTTATTTTTTTCTGTTCAACTTTTCAAAAAACCACGTACAGCCAATTTTTTATTCTTTTTTTATGGATACATTAGATGACCATAATAAATCATTAAGATTAATTGATACATGTCTAAGGACCATAAATCTTACAAGAAGACACTAGCTGCATTTACAGTGAACTTTAAAAGGGTGATAAATACAGTCATAATATTCTGTACAAGTCTCTGCAGCTTCAAAAAAAATCACAGACACATCAAATTTTTTTTTTACTGACAGGTGGAAAAAAGAGAGCCCTATTTTTACAGATTGTCAAAGGAATTTCTGGACGGTTGGCAACCCTGTTTCACTGCCACTGCCCAGGAGTCTGCTGGACGTCCCTATAAGTATTTTCACCTTCATTATTATTCTGCAAACACTGATGGAAGATCAGTTGCCGGATTACACTGTGTTCATTCAGATTTTTTCAAACCTTCCATTATTATTAATGGTTAGGGGTCATCCACATAACAGGTGTTGTTTTGGATCCTATCTTCAGGAGAAGACTACTCCCTTGTTTTACGGCTTTCTGGTTGCTGGGAATAGGTGCGCTCCTGATTAGAGATGAGCGAACCTGAACTTAAAAGTTCGGTGTTCGTACCGGACAGTTAGAGTCCGGTGCTAAACGCCGAACACAGACTTCTCCCGCAAGTCCATTGCAATGATCGAAGTTCCTGGGGAAGGAGAGGGAGAGAATTTTCCAGCTCAAAAGTTGGGTCACCATTGTTTTAAATGGGGTTCTGGTTCTGGTTCAAGTTCAGGAACTGTTCTGGTACCCAAACCAAACTTTGGAATAAAGTTCAGGTCGGGTACAACAACCTGAACTTCCACTTGTCCGCTCATCCCTACTCCTCATGATTGATAGTTCGGGCTGGCAGCATGGCCGAGGCGCTAGTCTCTCCAAAGTTGCAAGTAGGGGCAGCTTTGCCTCTGCAGCATCGGAGGAGTACAGAGACACTGAAGTTCGCCAGATCCGGGCATCTTCGGAGCAGCGCTTTCAAGTTGTAAAGCAAAGAACTTACAGGCGAGCGCTCCTTGCCTTGGAAAACGATCATCTCTAATAGACTAGGGGTGGCCAATAACCTTTACAATGAGCTGTAAACTATAGAATTAAAAGTCCCTTCATTCTTGCAAACAGAAAGGATTTTTAATAAAAGTTAAATTGCAAAGTTGCTTATTTTTACAAGCACTTTCCAATTTTACTCATTTAACAAGATGAAGCAACAACTTTAAATGTTATCTGTCACGTGCATTGATCTTGTAATGTGGGAGGATATAATGTGCAGTAAACTAAAGTGGGATATTTGTAGGTTTTAGTTCCCCCAATGCAACGGGTGAAATTTGCTGCAAGTACGAGATTTTCTTGCAGGTCCTACAAATCCCACAAAAGAATTTGCAACAGAATTTTTCAATGACGCATGGTCATAGCTTTGAGGTTTCTATAAGGCCACGTTCACACGTTCAGTATTTGGTCAGTATTTTACATCAGTATTTGTCAGACAAAACTGAAAGTGAAAGAATCAGAGGAAAAGTATAATAGAAACTCGTCACCACTTCTGTATTTATCACCCACTCCTGGTCTTGGCTTACAAATACTGATGTCACATACTGACCAAATACTGAAGGTGTGAACGTGGCCTAAGCAGCACTTACTGCTCATGACATTTGATATTTTTTATGGTGTTATGATCTACTGAGATCTTGAGTTCTGTTCCCACTTCGCATTTGTGTGCTCCTTTTTCTAAGTATATAATGAGTATTAATGAAGGTGACTTGTATTGTGCACCTTTTCTTAGACTTGTATTGTACAGGACCCCCTGTTATTTCTCCTAGAAATGTAAGAATGAGAACTTGACGTTACCATTCCTGATGTCAATGGAGTGTGTCCATAAACATTTTTTTTATCAAGAGTGTTTTTTATTATTTTAAAAATATTATATAAGTTAGGGCTCATGCAGACGACAACCATGTTATCCGTCCGAATGCAATCCGACAAAACATCGAATCAAACTTGGATCAATATTATTCTATGGGGCCGTGCACATGTAAGATTTTTTACTTGCCCCAAGTCTGTTTGAGGAAAAATCGTTGCATTTCTAGGTTTGATCTGATATTTGGATTGCACTCGGCCATGCAAGTCAATGAGTCTGTGTAAACCATTGGACTGCACTCGGATGACAGCTGAGTGCAGTCTGATTTTCATGGACTGAGAGAATGGAGAAGATGGAAACATTTTCTTTCCTCCCTCTTCTCCTCAGCCGAGAGAATCAGATCACACTATGATCACATTCTGATCAGAGTCCGATCAGAGTGTGATTAGCATAATTAATCAGATTTTTTCGGTGACAAAAAAATACCCTCATCTGCACCTAACCTAATACAAACAATAATACAAAAAACAGAAGCTAGGACTGTCTCCCTTCAGAGAGGAAGAGGACTTGAACTCTAGCGCCACCTATGGGAAGCAGCGATCTTACAAGTTATTATCGACCCTTTAGCGAGCCTTGAAATATGACTTAGGAGAAAAGCCAAATCAGAATCTCAATTTGCAGACATGGTGTTTCAGGGTTTTGCCCCTCATCAGTACAAAGTATGAGATCTGATTTGGCACTAGAGTTCAAGTCCTCTTCCTCTCTGAAGAGACAATTTGCCTATTTAATTTCTCAGATGAGCATGCAAGGCGTTTAAGTCTCCTCATACTGGCATGCCAAACTTGGAATGTCACTCTCTACAAGGAGAAACTTACTCCCTAGGATTGTGTCCCAAAACATTTTGATACTGTCCAGTGAGTAACAACGGTGGGTGCAGAGACTCACCATGTTTGCAAAGGGAATAGTGATGCTGGGAGAAATACTTGAAGTTCTGGAACAATTTCAAGGGTGCCAACACTTTAGGTCATGAATGTAAATATTTACTAAAATTGACATGCCAGTGAGGGGGCAATATTTGTAGAGCAATAATATATTGGCTTGATACTTAATTATAATATTAATTATAATACATAACAAATGTCATTTTTATACTACTGATACATTTTGCATATTAAACTGGTTTGAACAAGAGCGCAAGATAACTGATTTCTTGCTCTCCTCCACGTCTTCGGAATGATCCCATATCATTCTCGAGCCTTAACTAATAACATCCAGTGCTTAATAACCTGAGTATGTGTAATTTAGATTGCTTTGTACTGTCTCTGCTCCGATTAATGATGCATAGCGTATTTCATATCATTCCACCTGGATTTCATACTGCAGTGAGGAGAACTCAGGACCTCAAACATAGAATTATGTTAGCGTAATGTATCATTAATATTTACGGCATTAATGGATATTCGTGGCAATCTCATGAAAATGAGAATGTTTATCAGAGCACATATGTGACAGTGATTTACAGTAGATTTATACCATATTATGTTTTTCATTAGTGAATGACAATTAGAATATGGAGTGGATTTCGGGCAGAAAAGTCCTTTTCTCTGACCTCTGCTTTATTAGGTTACGCTACATTTAAAGACAATGGGAATAGGTTGAAGGTAAAATATAGGAGATGTTTTAATTTGATTAATTGAAAGGTAAATTACCCTACATATATGTTATATAGTTAACCCCATCAAGGACAAATATGTTAATGTTATAAATCCGCAATCTATTATTTTGTGACCATATACTTTTTCCCATATAATAATGGGGCCAAGTCATCATTGCTTTAGCGCCTTTTTTTTAGGTGAATTATTTTATTTGCACCTTATTTCTTATTTAATTTGTGCCCCCTGATAGTGGGGCCGTGGCCTAGCAGATATACTCATCTTCAGATCTCCCGGGGCTCCCATGACGTTGTTATGTCACGTGAGCCCTGCATCTAATCAGCAGCTGCTAATGGGCTGCTTCATTCCTGCTTCCTTTGGATGAAACTGACTCCCTGAAGTGAGAATGGCTGCTGCTCTTAGACATCCTCCAGATGTCAGTTATGTCTGAAGAAAGTGAGAGTGAATCAGCCCATTAGCGGCCGCTGATTGGCTGCAAGGCTCATGTGAGACCCGGCGCCAACATCGCCGGAACGGCACCGGAGGTGAGTACCGGCTCTTATTATTTTACATGGGGGAGTATAGTAATTCAGAACTGGTTGTGTAAGTCGTGGACAACAGCTTTAAAGTTAACTTTACCTTATTTTGTCAAGTTTTTTGAGGGGCATTATGGGCATGGGCTTGGTTATCCAAATACTTTCAGATAATTCATTAAATGCGAAATTGTGAAATGACTCAAAATGTTTGCACAATTGTACTACACTACCTTTGTAGAAGTCTGCAAAATCTATTTTTCTTTTTGCGCTGATGAAGACTAATGTGTGATATTTTAAAGCTTATTAAAAGGATCTTACAACTTTTTCCTAAGAAGGCACAGCAAAAAATGCAAAAGAGCCCGAAAATAAGCATATTTCAATTTGTGCCAATTCATCAACTATTTTGCACCAATGTAAAGACAAAAAAAGATTTAAAGGAGTTGTCCACTACTTTGACAACCCCTTCTCATTCCCCATGTTTGGCCCCAATAAAATAAAACACATACAGTGGGTACGGAAAGTATTCAGACCCCTTTAAATTTTTCACTCTTTGTTTCATTGCAGCCATTTGGTAAATTCTAAAAAGTTCATTTTTTTCTCATTAAAGTACACTCTGCACCCCATCTTGACTGAAAAGAAACAGAAATGTAGAAATTTTTGCAAATTTATTAAAAAAGAAAAACTGAAATATCACATGGTCATATCATAAGTATTCAGACCCTTTGCTTAAACATAATTAAACACAGGCCATGAACACATACAATTAATGAGTACCTAGATGTCTGTTCCACAAAATCAAATGCCACATAGCAAAAAACAAAAAAAAACAACAACACAGCAATGTGAATATAAGACACAAGAAAAGCAGGCACGTTATATTAATGAAGCATGCACAATTGCCTATAAACAAATAAAACGTCATATACATAGTGTGCACAAAAGGTTAGTGTAGGTACAATAAATCAGTTTTATAATTAAGGCCTCTAGGATGTCTGGAACGGTGCCGGCACGGGAGGTAAGTGTAAGTGTTCTTATTTTATCGGGGCCAAACATGGGGAATGAGAAGGTGTTGTCCTAGTAATGGACAACCCCTTTAAAGAAAACATAAGTGATGACTAGAGGCCAATATTCTGATTTCTTTTCTAAGACTTATTTATAGTCCTCGGAGCTTTATTCCATACACTGAAGCTCTGATTCATCATTTGCAATTTTTTTACAGTTTATTTTCTGTCTTGTCTTCAGATTTTTGTGCTGGCAGATTTTGCGGCAAATTCATCAAAATATTGTACGATGTTTGATGAATTCTGAACAAATTCAAAGACTTTTTTTTTTCATGTCTATTTTTCATGTTTTTCCTCTTTTTGGAGTAAAAATTCACAAGATACTTTATAATGTCGCATTTTAGACTTTAACTGCGCGAAAAAATGAACTACAAAAATTCCAATGTGGAGTATATTTCCACCAAAGTGTCGGATCAAAGTTGACAATGCAATTCTATAGGTCTGTGAAAAAAATCCGTGACAGTGACAGTGCGCTGTGTTGCCAGCTTGTCACTTCTAATTAGAGCCGTCGAGGGAGCGCACTGTCACTGTGCACTGTGCAGAAGAATATTGCACAGTAAGAAGGGAGCTCGTACTGAGCATGTCGAAATTGACAAGCAGCACATACTCAGTAGAGCAGGGACTAGACGAGTCGCTGAAACGGACATCACTGACGACGCTTCAATTTAGGCTGGGGACAGAGGCTGCGGCAGTGACCATACCCTCTGCCCCATTATGATGTCCCGTTTGAGTATCCCAGCATGCACTTGGGGGTTCTCAAACAAAGCATCATCAATAAGGAAATAGTTAAAAAAATATATATAGCAGTTAGATTAGAGAGGGAAAAGACTTTTGAATTAAACCATATTAGAAAAACTATTACAGTTATATGAAAAAGTTTGGGCACCCCTATTAATCTTAAGCTTAATGTTTTATAAAAATTGGTGTTTTTGCAACAGCTATTTCAGTTTGATATATGTAATAACTGTTGGACACAGTAATGTTTCTGCCTTGAAATGAGGTTTATTGTACTAACAGAAAATGTGCAATCTGCATTCAAACAAAACTTGACAGGTGCATAAGTATGGGCACCTCACCAGAAAAGTGACATTAATATTTAATAGCTCCTCCTTTTGCAAAAATAACAGCCTCTAGTCGCTTCCTGTAGCTTTTAATGATTTCCTGGATCCTGGATGAAGGTATTTTTGACCATTCCTCTTTACAAAACAATTCCAGTTCAGTTAAGTTTGATGGTCGCCGAGCATGGACAGCCCTCTTCAAATGATCCCACAGATGTTCAATGATATTCAGGTCTGGGGACTGGGATGGCCATTCCAGAACATTGTAATTGTTCCTCTGCATGAATGCCTGAGTAGATTTGAAGCGGTGTTTTGGATCATTGTCTTGCTGAAAGATCCATCCTCTGCGTAACTTCAACTTTGTCACTGATTCTTGAACATTATTGTCAAGAATCTGCTGATACTGAGTGGAATCCATGCGTCCCTCAACTTTAACAAGATTCCCGGTGCCGGCATTGGCCACACAGCCCCAAAGCAAATTTTAATGTGGGTAGCAAGTGTTTTTCTTGGAATGCTGTGTTTTTTTGCCGCCATGCATAACGCCTTTTTGTATGACCAAACAACTCAATCTTGGTTTCATCAGTCCACAGGACCTTCTTCCAAAAAGAAATTGGCTTCTCCAAATGTGCTTTTGCATACCTCAGCCGACTCTGTTTGTGGCGTGCTTGCAGAAACGGCTTCTTTCGCATCACTCTCCCATACAGCTTCTCCTTGTGCAAAGTGCGTCGTATAGTTGACCGATGCACAGTGACACCATCTGCAGCAAGTTGATGCTGCAGCTCTCTGGAGGTGGTCTGAGGATTGTCCTTGACTGATCTCACCATTCTTCTTCTCTGCCTTTCTGATGTTTTTCTTGGCCTGCCACTTCTGGCCTTAACAAGAACTGTCCCTGTGTTCTTCCATTTCCTTACTATGTTCCTCACAGTGGAAACTGACAGGTTAAATCTCTGAGACAGCTTTTTGTATCCTTCCCCTGAACAACTATGTTGAATAATCTTTGTTTTCAGATCATTTGACAGTTGTTTTGAGGAGCCCATGATGCCACTCTTCAGAGGAGATTCAAACAGGAGAACAACTTGCAAGTGGCCACTTTAAGTAGCTTTTCTCATGATTGCATACACCTGGCTATGAAGTTCAAAGCTCAATGAGGTTACAAAACCAAAAAAAGTGCTTTAGTAAGTCAGTAAAAAGTAGGTAGGAGTATTTAAAACAAGAAAATGATAAGGGTGCCCATACTTATGCACCTGTCAAATTTAGTTTGAATGCAGATTACACATTTTCTGTTAGTACAATAAACCTCATTTCAAGGCAGAAACATTACTGTGTCCAACAGTTATTACATATATCAAACTGAAATAGCTGTTGCAAAAACACCAATTTTTATAAAACATTAAGCTTAAGATTAATAGGGGTGCCCAAACTTTTTCATATAACTGTATATTATTAAAATAAAGAGGTAGACATTCAGGGTGATATTAGTCAATATTAGTTTTGGACCACCCCTTTAAGTATAGAGCATGTAATATGTAGCTATTGCACATAACTCTGAGCATGTAAGTAAAATTAGTAAAGTTACACAGATTAGTGAATAATTGAATAAATTGGTGATGAGCCCTCCTATGCAGCGTGCATATTTATTGGCCTTGGAATAACAGGCTGTACTGGGACTTTTAGCTCTTTAGGGACTTTGCATTTGTAACTTGCCTGCTGCTGATATAATAATTAAAGACTAATCTAACAGGTCTGCGGTTACAAACTACAAGACTCATCGTAGATCTTTCCTAGGATGTTGTATATTATCCATACTGTACGGTGGGGGTATCGCGGTGTGTCTCGCGGTGGGCATGTGCTTTGCGTCAGTTTCTATGCCGTATTTGGATCCTTCGGGATTAGCAGAGGGTTATGAATGTCTATGCAGCTCATTACCTATAACACTGCAGTTACAACATTAATCTCTGTCCACGGATTCTGATCCCTCCACAACCAAATCACTCAAGTGCTACGAAAACCACTTGCCCTTTTTCACAGATATTTCTCTTCTTGACAGAGAGGTTCTGATACGTGGCCATTTTTATAGCTCTGCTGTAAAATACCAGCTGTCTGACACGCCAGTGACTCTTACAGAAAGGTGCTGCTGTGTTCAGCTTCAGCTGAAGATTTATGCATGCTCACAGTTTTGTTATACCGGTGATATTAATATTTATTTGCATTCCTGCTGTTCCTTTCCTTTTATGCTATTTTCCATTGCAATCATTTTATACTGGGGGTTATAGCCAAATTCTTGAACTGGTCATCTCTAATGTACATGTGTAACAGAGGTGGACAATTTGATATTTGGTTTAAGCTTCTTTCCTAATCATTTATGGATACTCCATAGAATATATTCATGAATATTTGACAGAAAGGGGTACCATCACTCGGAGAATGCGAATCCCTTGACCCCGGCCTGCAACCAGTGGTGGACAGTGGTAACTACGTCCAGGAGAAGAGTCGATTGAAAAGTACGCCACTAATGTGACCACAAGTAGGTGGTGGTCCCAGAGAAGGAATATCATCTATAAGAAAAATGTTTGTGATTATGTTTGGTGGGGAAACTAAATAAAAAAAATGGTTACATAAAAAAGATATTCCAAACTTTAGAAGTTATCACCTGTCCATAGGTGAAGTGCTAGCTTACTAATCAGTAGGGTCCTACTGCTGGGACACTCACCGATCAGGTCTCTGCAAAGGCCAGACATGTGCAACACCGCATCATTCAATTTGTATGAAAGCCTACTACATAATTTTCCAACAGTCCCATCGATAATGAATGAAGCAGAGATGCACATCCCCGGCCTCCTCTCTAGTTTATCGGGACTCTGCAGAGTGGTCAAACCCAACCAAACGGATCGTGATAACTTTTAAAGATGGGAATAACCCCTCAATGGAGCACATTTGGTCACTAATAAGATTGAGGACTTTTAGCTAAAGATAGATGGTATTTGATGATTATTTATATGTCACTGGTTCATACTGGCTTGCTTCTCTGATAAGTGGGAAATGAACTTTGAACATATCCCGTTTACAGAGATTTTTGTACAGAAGAGCAGCACATAAACATGCCCATCACCATCGCTGTAGACTCCAAGACCAATTAATGGGAATTATTAGTAACTAAAGACCCCCATACACATTAAAAATATAGTAAGCTGAACCTACCGATATCAGCAGGATTGGCGGACTGTCTAATCTGTATGGTCTCCCTCCCAACTCTCTCCAGTCAGATGATGTTGGGGGTGAGAAGTATTATTATTATTATTATTATTATTATTACTATTATTAATTTATATAGCGCCATTGATTCCATGGTGCTGTACATAAGGAGTACATAAGTATATGAGACTTTATAATTCCAGTGGACAATCCACTGGTTCTTCAAGAAATAAGCTGAGCCAAGCATTGTTGTGTATGGGGGAGATAACTGTCAGCCATATATGATCAGTTTTGTAATGTGTGTGGAGGTCATAACACACTGATTTGTCCCCCTTTGTGAAGCCTCTTAAAGGGGTTGTCCCCTTTCAGAAAATCCCAGTGCCCAAACACACCTTGTTCTAAAAAAAAACTTATGCTTTACGTACCCTTCTTGGATAAAGTGTTGAGTCTCCGCCACAGTTTTCAGTGTCTGTTATTGGCTGCAGAGCTGACGTCACGTCCACAGCGTGGCAGCCAATCACTGCTCAGTAGACCGAGTGCCCCACTCGCAGCCACTGAGATCACTGATTATAAAGGTATCCAGTGGTGTCTTGCATTAAAATGTTAGCAGCTAGTGATGGGCGAGCACTAAAATGCTCGGGTGCTCAAGGCTCGGGTCGAGCAAATTGAAATACTCGGGTGCTCGACCCGAGCAACGAGCCCAATGTAAGTCTATGGGAAACTCGAGCATTTTTCAGGCGGCTCCCCCCGGCGGTCTGCAGAGGGCCTAAAAATTGCCTAAATCAAACAGTGGGGAAAATACCATGGGAACAGCATGGGGAAGACCACTAGAAGCATTTATGACTCCCAGGTCACTGCTGTCAACAACGTTGTCAGAGGTATTACGCACCTTTTATGGACTCACAATAAAACATACAAAAAAACAAAACCAAAATGGATTTTCCTGGGAAATATGTTAAGGAACATCCTTTCCAGGGTAATAACTTGTATATAAGGCAAAATAAATAACCAAAAACAAAAATGCTCCTCCACAGCTTGGGCTAAGTTCACATGACGCGCCCCTGGGCCTGTGTCGCGCTGCGTTGCGCACGCGGGAGCTTACCCGGAGCCGGATCTCTTGAGGGTTGTAGTCTCGTGGCGGTGACCCGGTCCGTGCCCAGGGAGTCAAACTGAGCGGCGATGTAACAGCGGTAGATGTAGGACGACTACGCCACCCGTTGAATGCAGCTATGGAGCTGCCGCTGCAGGACAGTCCGCTGAGGCCGGTGGATGGATGGTGCAGCGTAGATGGTATAACCCCCAACGGGAGGGGTATGGCCTCAGGGCAGCAGATGGATGATGGGGGTAGCAGGAACCACTCAGAGACGGTGCGGTGTAATTCAGGGTCTTTACTGGTAACAACGATAGACCCTCCCGGAGTACTTGCTAGTGAACGGGGCCTGGTCAGTCCTTGAGCAGATGGGATCTCCCCTGGCCAGGCGGAGTTGTAGGCCTCCCAAACTGACTGCACTCTTCTGGCTACCTTGCTAGAAGCGGATATAAGTAGCCCACGTCCCTGAGTGTACCGTGTGGTGCTCACCCGTATGGCCGGTGACTCGGGGCCTTCTAATGGCTTCCGCTCCACGATGGCGGTGCTGGTCCCACGCGTGTGACCGTGCCTTCGGGTTTCTGGGCCTGAGGACCTGAAATCCCCTGCCGGTCGGCTTCTGCTGCTGGGTAAGAGTTAGTCCCCACAGCCTCGGACGCCGGGTCCGGTAAGAAAGCTTCTCAGTCAGGGCGAGCTCTGCAGCTGCCAGCCCCTGACTTGTAGTAGTATTGCTCCCACTGAGCTTCTGCTGTTTCTTCCTGTGACTGTTTCTTGTCTCTACTCTCCTTGACTCCAGGCTCAGGCCCCTGGACAGGGCCTGCCTGTGGAGCAGAGCCCATAGAGCAGCTCTGCTCCCTGTCTTCTCCTCTCAGAACTCCCTACCCTGCCTCAGCCCCAGGTTTATATAGGGGAAGTCCTTCCCCTCCCAAGACTGGGCAGGAGGTGTGGCATGCACAGGATCCCTGACCAAAGGACCTCCCACCTGCTCTCAGACGTAATATCTCTATCACTGTGGCAACCAGACCCCTGGGGTGTCACACACACGTAGCGTTTTTGATGCGTTTTTGCACTTTTGCATTGCTTTCAACCAAGACAAATGCATTCACCAGGAAATGTCATTTTAACATTTTACAACCTTATCTGGCCATGTGGTGTGTGACAAATCATCAGACACATCCTGTTTCATTTATGATGGAGCGACTCTGAAAGTCACAAAGCCTATTCTTATAGGGCCATCAGTCGGCCCTTACTATTCTTAAAGGGCCAGCAGTCGGCCCTCGCTATTGTTAGAGAGCCATCAGCCGGCTATGCTTTGTTGTTCCCATTATTAACGAGTGCCAATTATTAACTGCCAAAAATTTGGAGGAACTCCAATGCCCCTTGCAAGAGACGTAGAGGTCGGAGGGCCTCCTGAAAACAATGTTCCCATTATTAGGAAGTGAGTCTCCCATAGTGTTTGCCTATGCAGTGAAGCAACGGCTGCCAAAAATTTGGAGGAACTCCAATGACCCTTGCAAGAGACGTAGAGGTCAGAGAGCCTCCTAAAAACAATGTTCCCATTATTAGGAAGTGGGTTTCCCATAGTGTTTGCCTTTGCAATGAATGCAAAAGCTGCCAAAAATTTGGAGGAACTCCAATGCCCTTGCAAGACACGTAAAGGAGGTGATATGGTAAATATGGTGGTGAATGATATGGTGATGGAGGATGAGGAGAAGGAGGAGGACAAGAGCAAATAGACAAAATCAGGAAGCATATGCCCATGTGTAGGTGCGGAGAGGTGCATGGGAATAGACCTACCATAAAAAGACACTGGATTTGAGTTTATGTTACGCTATTATTCGGCGGTGTTGAGAAGTCTGGCCCAATCCAGCCCTTGTTCATTTTTTTTTAAGAGACAGCCTGCCAGCATTTTCAGTTGACAGGCAGATGTGCTTATCAGTTATAATTCCACCAGTGGCACTAACAACCCGCTCTGACAAAACGCTAGTGGCAGGGCAGGCCAGGACCTCGAAGGCATAGAAAGCCAGTCCATGCCACGTGTCCAGCTTGGATACCCAATAATTGTAAGGCACAGAGGAATCACGGAGGACATTGGTACAGTCGGCAAGGTACTCCCTCACCATCTTCCCAAACTTTGCACTCCTTGTGAGAGTACCCCGCGCCTCAGGGCCTGTAAGATGGGAAGGTCTGAGAAAACTGTCCCAGAACTTTGACAGTGTTCCCCTGCCTCTGCTGGATTGTAGTTGTGTCTCTCTCGCCTGTACTCCTTGGTTGTCCAATGAACTGTGACCTCTGACGCCAGCGTTTTCAGATGCAAATTTTTTTTAATAATTCCGCAACAAGGGTCTTCTGGTACTGCCCCATTTTAGTAGACTTGTTAGCCTCGGGAATAAGAGATAGAAAGTTCTCCTTGTAGCGTGGGTCTAGAAGTGTCACCAACCAGTAATGACTGTCATCCAAAATTTGGAGAACGCAAGGGTCACGGGAAAGGCAGCGTAACATAAACTCAGCCATGCGTGCCAGACTTCCAACAGGCAAGACATCCGTGTCCTCACCAAGAGGACGACTGACCATGCTCTCCTCCTTCTCCCTGTCCTCAGGCCATCCACGCTGAACAGACGGTATGACAGTTGTGCAGGTGAAACTAGCTCCTCCTCCTCCTGTTCCTCGTTGTCACCCAATCCACATTGGGATGAGATGAGGCTGGGCTGTGTGTAATCACCCTGTATAGTTCCTTGCTCTATCTCATCGTGCTCTGCTGCAATGCATCATCTTTGATTGTGAGCAAAGATCGCTTCAGAAGACAGAGAAGCAGGATGGTGACGCTAATTATGGCGTCATCACCGCTCACCATCTTGGTGGAGACCTCAAAGTTTTGGAGGATGGTACATATGTATGACATCCATGTTCACTCCTGAGGTCTTATGTGTGGAGTCTGAACTGAATACCGGCGGCCTTGTTGATGCTGGTAGTCAACAACTGCCCTCTTCTGCTCAGAAATCCTTCCCAACATCTGCAATGTAGAGTTCCAACACTTGGGGACATCACACACCAGTCAGTGAGCTGGAAGCTGCAAACGCTGCTGAAACACGGCAAGGACGGCGGAAGCTGTAGGTGACTTTCTAAAATGGGCACACAGGTGGCATACTTTGACAAGCAGATCCGGCAGCTCTGGGTAGGTTTTGAGAAACCACTGAACCACGAGGTTAAGCACATGGGCCAGGCATGGTATGTGTGTGAGCTCACCTCGCCTCAGAGCCGACACCAGGTACTGGCCATTGTCACACACGACCAAGACAGGATGTAGGTTCAGCGGTGTCAGCCACAGATCTGCCTGTTCTTTCAGAGCTGTCCACAACTCTTCAGCGTTGTGTGGTTTGTCACCTAAGCATATTAGCTTCAACATAGCCTGCTGCCGCTTGGCAGTGCTGCAGTGCTTCCAGCTTGCGACTGATGTGGTCATTTCGGAGATGGATGCTGAAGAGGAGGAGGTCCAGGAGCTGTAAAATGTGGGGGCAACCCTGATTGACCCAGGGCCCGCAATCCTCGGCATCGGGAGGACGTCTTCCGTCCCAAGGTCCAACTGGGTCCCGGCTTCCACTATGTTAACCCAGTGTGCCGTCAGCGAGATGTACCGTCCCTGCCCACAAGCACTTGTCCACGTGTCCGTGGTTAGGTGGACTTTCCCAGTAACTGCGTTGTTGAGGGCACGGCTAATATTGTGGGACACGTGCTCGTGTAATGCGGGGACGGCACACCGGGAGAAATAGTGACGGCTGGGGACCGAGTACCGAGGGATGGCCGCCACCATCAGGTTGCGGAAAGCTTCCGTCTCCACGAGCCTAAAAGGCAACATTTTGAAATGTGTGAATTTAGTAGTGTGTCCTGTGGGGCGTATTTGTGCTTGCGTTGCAAGGATTGGGGTAGGGACAACTGAACGCTGCGCTAGGACAAGGATGTGGTTGTGCTTGCTGATGGTGCTACTTGAGAGTGTGCAACGACAGGTGCAGGGCAGAAGGCATCTTCGCATGCGCCATGGACAGAGGATTGGCTTGCATGCACAACAACGGAAGAAGCAGTGGTGCCACCCGCAGACACTTTTCCTGGACCCTGGGGTTCGGCCCACTTAGTCGGGTGCTTTGCTGCCATGTGCCTGATCATGCTGGTGGTGGTCGGGTTGGTAGTTTTGCTACCCCTGCTGATGTTGGCCTGGCAGGTGATGCAAATGGCCTTTTTGGGGTTATCGGCAAAGTCTTTAAAAAACAACTAAACTCGGGGAGACCTAACAGTTGTACTGGCAACTTCCATCGTGTTGATGTTAAGGGAACGGTTGCCTGCCTTCTGTCTGCGGCCACCACACTGCATCTTCCTGCCTGTTGTGGTGCTACGCCTCCTTCCCCTTGTGTGCTGCTGTCCTCGCTCTGCATGTCCCCCTGCCAGGTTGGGTCAGTTACTATATCATCCACCACCTCGTCTTCCACTTCCACACCCTGGTACTCCTCCTGACTTTCTGGCAATTGTGTTTCATCATCGTCCACTTCTTGTGACACTTTCCCACCGTTGCCTTCGTGTGACCGTGGCTGCTCAAATATTTGGGCGCTGCTTCATGCTATCTCCTCTTTCCCCGCTTCAACTGGACCTAGGCCCGAATCTATAAATGGAAAAGTGAACAGCTCTTCGGAATGTCCAAGTGTGGGATCAGTTGTCTCTGGGCACTCGGCATGGTGGGAGGAAGGAGGATCAGGATGAGGAATATACAGTCCAGACTCACGGCTACTGAGACTTGACCGTGTGGAAGACAGGGTGGTGGTGGCTAAGTGACTGGAAGCATTATCTGCTATCCAACCAATAACCTTTTAACACTGCTCTGTGTTCAATAGTGGTGTTCTGCAGTCCCCTATTATTTGGGACAGGAAGGTCGAGTGAGAAGATGTGGGTGTTTGTTGTGGCACAATTTCAGCTAGCCCACGGCCTCAGCTTCGTCCTCTGCATGAACCATCATCACCATCACGTCCAGTTCCCTATCCCTTGCCACGTGCCTTGCCCATTTTAGATGGAGGACAACATTTTCCACGTTCACTACAAATGGCTGGATTTGAACCGTAGTGATATGTGATACGTGTGATGGAAAATAACAGTTTTAAATAGCTGGCCTGTAGGTAACTATTTTTAACAGTGACCTCATGTCAATAACTTCACTGACACACTGCAACAAAATTTCAATGGAGGCCAGAAATGGCAGAATTTTCAGCGCACTTATATGTGATCCATGTGACGGATAAACCACAGTTTTAAATAGCTGGACTTTTAGTGCTGTAATTTGGAAAGGATCTGGCTGCATTCTGCAGTGCCAACAAGCAAATGGAGCAGAAAAACAGTGTTCTCTGGATTGCTTTTTAGGCAAATAATCAGGATTAAGATCCCAAAAAAAATTATTCCTGGCCCCTGATACCTGGGGCTATTTCTACAAGTATCTGACCCTCTTGCTATATGCACTGCAGTCTGCCACATACACTGCCTGCCTGCCTAGCACTGATATCTATGCAGCTGGTTTAGTCCTCAGAAGGACTGTTAGTTGAGATGGATATGTGAATAATATATGGTGGTATACCTACACGAACTAAGAAACAAGCAAATCTCTCCCTAGCTCAGCAACACCTCTCCCTACACTGCCTGATTTCGGAGTAGACTGTGACGAGCATGGCGGCCAGCCAATCACAGTAATGCCACAATCAACATGGCTGCGGCATTACAGTGTGTGGCAGATAATCCCTGCATGTTCATTGGCTCTCTAAAGAGCGCCAAACATGCAGGGGGGGACCCGAGCTCCCGCCGAACAACCCCGGAAACACTCGGCGAGCGCCGAGCATCTCGAGTAATGAGATGCTCTGGCGAGCACTGAGCAGTAGCGAGCATGCTTGCTCATCACTATTAGCAGCACATGTTTCATCTTCTCTATGTTGTGCATGGGTGCCTCCATGGATTGAATGGGCATCAAAGTGCTTTGAGTGGCTGTGACCCTGTTCATGGGTTGTCCTTCCATTGACCATTTGTGGTAGATACCCACACCATACAAGTCCTGCCACTTTGAAGATGCTCTGACCCTGTCATCAGACTATCTTCAAAGTAACTTGGATACTTATGCTTGCCCATTTTCCTACTTCCAACATATCAACTGTTCACTGTTCACTTGCTGCCAAATATTGAACCATAATTATAACTTTTATTAGTGGATTTAATTTTATGGAGATCAACATTTATATTTTTTTTATTTTATTTATGAAATATGTGAATATATATTAATAAAAGTATAGGTTGCATCAGTAAATCCAATCTAGAGGACTCAATTAAAAATGAAGAAGCTCAGCTTTCCTTGGTTCTAGAAAAAAGATGAGTAAGGAACTACAAAGAAGTAGGATTTTCATATTTACAACACGCTGTATATGAAGTCACTACCCTCCATGTTTATATATCTTTAAGAACATAATTAAGTTAGTGATAAGATTAATTTCTCATCTTAAGCATTAGCTGATTAGTTTTCTAAATTAGTAATCATATTCCTTCACAAACCTATATATTTTAGTTAATTATTGCTGAGCACGCTCTGATAGATGGCTTTCTTGATTTGCAATGAACCCCCTACAAGCCTTAAATAACTTATAATTGGTTCCTATTTAATTGATATTACAATCACATGTAAATTACATATTAATTACTTATTGACTTTGAGTACAATATTTTATAGCTGCTCTAGAAATAGGGTTTGGTCTCGATTTAATTTCTCATAAATTAAAAAAATGTAAAGACAATGTCACCTATCACAGGACAGGTTCGGCATTTTCACTTGTAGACCAATACAGTAAATTTAGGAAAATTTTCATGTAAATATTGCTTTGAAATTTTTAATTTCTCACATATTTTGACCAAATTGCGATTTGTGTGAAAAGAGATTGTTAATTTCACTTTTTAAACTCTCCACTATTTTTGCTTTTTCTTTCGCTATCATTTATTTCTTTTTCGCGCTTGTCAAGAGCATCAACTTTTAGAATTAAACGTTTAGAATTAAACCATTCACTTTACCATAAAATGTACTGAGAAACAGGGAAAAAAATCTAAGAGCAGAGGAATTGGAATTTGGAAAAAAACAAACAAAAAAAAATAACATCAATTCTGCCAATTATTTGGACTTTTAAAAGGAACCAGTCAGCTGAATCATGCTGTCCAAAACAGAGGCAGCATAAATCGCAGCCTGGCTTCACAATTGCTCCTGTGTTTCTGAAAAAAATATACTTAGAAGATCAGGGCAAGGACTGGAGACCAAACTAGTCTGGAACCGACCTCGGACAGTTGCTTCCTGCACATGATTGACAGGTATTTTTCTATGGGAGGGACCTGTCAATCATCTCTAGCAGCGCTGGGAGAAGCTGGCCGGGGACAGCACCGGACTATCCTCGTCTCTGGCCATGATTTCATGCCGGATCTTCTAACTATATTTTTGCTGATACGCCGGCTACACTAACGAGTTAGGTGCTCCTTCTCTGAACTCTGCCTGCACATTGTTTGTATGTATCCTGTTTTCTGCCATCAGAGACTTAAACCAGTATAATGAAAACCTGTTGAGATTGCTTTTGCAAGAATGGGATTGTATTGATTGTATTTTCAGAACTTTGTTTCTGAGCAAATCAAGAGTCTGCAGCAGTACCCTGAATATTGTATTCTGTGTTGGAAGTGTTGTCCTGTATCTTCATGGGAATTTGTACCTGAATATAAAACCTTTGTCTTTTCAAACTCGATTCTATTGTTCTTTTTTGCAAACTTACTGTTACTCCAGTCCCCTCTAGTGGTCCAGCCATAAAGCTGAGTCTGACGGTAACACGGACATTGTTCTGTACATCCTCCCAATGTGCCTGGAATTAGAAGGGAACTACAAAGCAGCAATGATAATTATTGTTACTAATATATTTTTGTTATTAATCATAATGATCATTTATTAGTTTCTAAATTGTGGAACATATTTGCACTGTTTTATTAAATTTTATTTCATTTTTATGTCTTTTTGTAAGAATTTTCTTTTTTCAATATGCAAATTACCTCTTCAGAGATGAAGAGGACTTGAACCTTATAGCGCCACCTATTGGAAGCAGCAATCCTACAAGTCACAATTGACCCTTTAAAGCGAACCTGTCAGCAGGATTTTGCTAAGTAAACTACAGGCCGTGTCATGTTGGAGCTGCTGCACTGATTAATATGATACCTGAGGTGAATAAATCCATCTTGTGGTTCTTGTGTAATCAGTGTTTGCAGTTTTGAGTTAATGATATGCCCGTGCTCTGGGGCAGGACTGTAGGCAGAGTCTTATCCTGGTGTTCTAGGCCAGATCAGCAAGATAAGGCCTGCCCACAGGCCGCCCCTATCTGTCTTTCTGTCTGGCTGTCTCTATGATGAGGAACATACTTGTGCTTCGGGGCGGCCTGTGGGCAGGTCTTATCTTGCTGATCTGGCCTAGAACACCAGGATAAGACTCTGCCTACAGTCCTGCCCCAGAGCACGGGCATATCATTAACTCAAAACTGCAAACACTGATTACACAAGAACCACAAGACGGATTTCTTCACCTCAGGTATCATATTAATCAGTGTAGCAGCTCCAACATGACACTGCCTGTAGTTTACTTAGCAAAATCCTGCTGACAGGTTTGCTTTAACGAGTCGTGCAATATGACTTAGGATAATAGCCAAATCAGAATCTCAATTTGCATACACGGTGTTTCAGGCTGTTGGCCCTCATCAGTGCAAAGTATGAGAACTGATTTTGGCTAGGTGAGAGGCTCTGAACTGAGCTCTAAGGGGTAACGTTTCTGCTTGTGGAGAGTGACATACCGGCTCTGGCATGCCAAGGTAAGGAGGCTTATTTGCCTTGCAATGCCCCTCTGGGAAATTAAATATGCAAATTGCCTCTTCAGACATGAAGAGGACTTGAACTCTATAGCGCCATCTGTTTCAATAAAAACACATTGGAATACTTTTTAACCTGGCGAGTGGTCCGCATGTGTGTAGGGGGCTCAGAAGCTGAGCTCCCTCCACACGCAGCTGAGGCAAGCTAATGCAAGCTAAATTATCTTGATAGACATACTGATAGGGAATCCAGATTGTGAGCCCCAATGGGGACAGTGATGATGATGTCTGTAGAGCGCTGTGGAATTAATGATACTATATACAGTAAGTGAGCAAAATAAATAAAAATAAATAAATGCAACTGTCTCTCTTTGACAGAGACATTTAAATGGACATACCAGGGCTTGCACACACTGGCTCCCATCCCCCTTGCTGGAAGTGATGGGTCACTATGACAGCTGAAGACCCCTGTTGCTGTCATCTCGGTCCCCCTGAGAAGCTCATACAGGGGCTATAGGCCGGGCTTTATAGGAGACAGATTTTCACTATATACTTCAATACTGTGGTGTTGCAGTATATAGTATAAGCGATCATATGATCACAGGTTGAAGTTCCCTAAGGGGACTAAAAACATTCTATAAAAATAAATAAATAAATAAAAATTAAAATCCCCCATTTTCTCCTACTAATCAGAGAGTAGCATAATGTAGCGACAGTGACACTTATTCTAGTGATTTGTCAATTACTGGAATTCTTGCTTTAGTTTTGATAAAGTCAGTGTTTTATCAGCAGGAGATTATCGCTAGAAGACTATGTGTCTCCTGCCATGTAGTCTTCTTGCTCTGTGTAACCCTGAGCCCACCAATGATTAGCAGCTTTCTGACAATGTACAATGTACACTGCCAATCAGTGGTGTAGGGGGTTATACAGGGCTCAACATTCAGAGAGCTGGTCGATCTACACAAGATAAAACTCTGATTTTATAAAAAAAAAAAAAGTAGCAGGCAGCCCAGTAAGTGATGCTTTGCTGGAATCAGAGTCTCTGCCCCTACATCATGTGGAAACTAAAAAATGCATAGGACCGAGATAGCGGTTTCTATTATTAGCAGCTGCTAGGAGCAACAGGCAGCCAGAGGACCTATAGTCACCTAAACTGCTCACTCAACTGGCCCATGGTTGCTTAAACTATGCAGCCCCGGCCATTACAAACCATACTCTGTAGAAGCATGCTGAGTGAGGCCACAATTCTTGTAAGCGGATGTCGGGGGTCACAGCGACACTTCAATCTGGTGACAGCCCAGTCCCCTGCCTGAGCTGCCTTGCCCATTGCTAAGACTGAGCACTGCTGGGGAAGAACATCTTGAATGAGATCTTCACTGAAGCACAAATATCTCTACACATTTTTTTTCTTTTTGAGTCATTGGCTGTAAAAAAAGTGTAACGGTGTGTACCTCTGAGGGTGTCTGTGTAGAGGGGAGTACCCAGGGCCACTACCATCACGCTGTGTGCCGGAACTATCTTCTATTCGCTCAATGTCCCCTCTACTATTAAGGACTGAGACCGGAGTGTGTGCTGCAATGGAGGATTTGCTGTACTCACTGTTTCGCTGTCCCTTGGACCAGGACCGACACCGACCGCAAGCAAGACAGGAGATCGTAGATCCAGGTTAACAGACTCACTTTTACTGTGTAATTCTTCCATACACGGTTACAGTATACAGATCAAGACAAGATCTTTGTTTAGTGAAGCCCACTTGGGAATGTGCCTTTCCAATGTCTGTTCTCGTCCCTTCCTGAGACTCAACATTTTCCACATCTTCTGCGACCCGGCTAAGAGACTCCTCTCTAGAGAAACAGAGGACTCGCACTCAGCACCTCTCCCAGGCCATGAGCCTAGGACGTAGCCAGCTTCCAGATTCTGTCTCAAATGTGTCCTCATTTTGTTCAGATTACTTGCACTAGTAAATACTTCTTCACTGCTGATACTGCTGTTGGAGTCTGCTTTCCTATCTGCTCAGTCGTCCTCCACACTCCGTCTCTCTCTGTGTATGGGAACAGAACCTATCCCGGTTCTGTGCACTCCGGTCTTGAACCCAGGAATGGAGTGGCTTTATCCATCTACATGATCCAGATGAGGCATGGGAGAGGGTCATGTGGTCAGCTTAGACCAAAATAGAACTTTTTGGCATCAACTCCACTCACCGTGTTTGGAGGAAGAAGGATGAGTAGAACCCCAAGAACATCGTCCCAACCGTAAAGCATCATACTTTGGGGATGCTTTTATGCAAAGGGGAAAGGACAACTGCATCATATTGAAGGAAGGATGGATGGAGTCATGTATCGCGAGATTTTGGCCAACAACCTCCTTACCTCAGTAAGAGCATTAAAGATGGGTCATGGCTGGGTCTTCCAGCATGACAATGACCCGAACAACACACAGCCAGGGCAACTAAGGAGTGGCTCCGTAAGAAGCATTTCAAGGTCCTGGACAGGCCTAGGCAATCTCCAGACCTGAACCCAATAGAAAATCTGTGGAGGGAGCTGAAACTCAATGTTGCCAAGCGACAGCCCCGAAACCTGAAAGAACTGGAGAAGATCTGTATGGAGGAGTGGGCCAAAATCCATGCTGCAGTGTGTGCAAACTTGGTCAAGAACTACAGGAAATGTCTGATCTCTGTAATTGCAAACAAAGGTTTCTGTACCAAATATTAAAGAAGTTGTCCGACCACGAAATCCACATTTTTTTTAACCTAATCTGTGCTGTAGTGTAATAAACAACATCCCTATAAATTTTGTTTTTCGTTTCTGCCTTTCGTTCCTCCTGAATTTCACTTCATTCCCTGCACACACTTTGTTTATCTGTGGCTCTACCAAACTTGACAGCTACTTGTGCTGTATTATCTAATCTTGCAGCCAGAGCTGTGGCTTCAGTGTCCACCACTGCCCTCTGCCCACCCACTGCATATGGCGCACCCCCTGGGCCGTTGGGTACTGAGTAGCCGGGCCGGTCGGTGCTGGGGGTGTCACGGTAGCAGTGACCCGGTCCGTGACCCAGGGCGGTCAATTAAAGGGAAAAGGTAGAAGGGGAATAAAGTTTTTATATAATGTTCGTGACGCCACCTGTGGTATGCGGCTATATGGGCCGCCGCTGCGGTGCAGATCCTCTGGAGCTGATGGTGACACAGCAGAGTTGGTTCAGCTCTCCACAGGTAAAACTTAGCTCCATGGCAGGATGTAGTAATACTAAGAGGTAGCTGTGGTTGGTGCAGGGTAATGCAAGTGATGGCGCAGATAATAATTCTAGGACACAGTGGGGATGCAGTCTTCAGATTTGCTCACAGTTGTCAGACTCCAGGTTACCAGCTCCAGGGTAACCTCCCACGCCATCCTGTGTTCCCCAAGGGAGGGGTTCAGCAATCTCACAGGTATCTCAGGAATACTTAACAGGACCCCATTTTGTCTGCCTTCCTCGGTCGTCTTCCTGCGCTGGCTCTCACCCTGCTGCCCTGCGCCTCGCAACCAGTGTCCCAAGCCGGTAGTCTCGGATTTTGGCGGGCAACGTGCAGTCCCCTGAATCCTATGCGGCCACCTTTTTGGCGATATAGTTGCGGTAGTGAGCAGCTGCACCCTGAAAGTACAGTAGCCTCCGGTTCTTAGCTGAGCCTGGTTGTTCTCCACTAGTTAGGGGCCGGTCCCCTTTGCGGCCTGATCCCTCCATGTCCTTGTAGATTCGGGCGCAAGGGTTGCTTCCGCACTCGCCGTGCCCCTGGGATCCCCTCTGTTCCTGGAGTCTTCTCTCTGCACCCGTCCTCTTCCAGCCTGTCCTCCTGGGCCTCTCAGTCTAGGCCCGCTTCTCTCTCCGCTCTTTCTGAGCAGAGCTCCTACAGAGCTCCTGCTCCCACTCTTTCTCCTCTCAGACTGGACTCACTCTTCCAAGATGGTTCCCTTTTTGTACTCCTACTCAAAGTGCTCTCCTGTCTGCTTCCTCCACCCACACCCACTTCATGGTTCCCCCTCTCTCGATTCCCCCCACTTCCAACCAGGGACAGGACTCAGCATAAGCCAGTGATCTTGCCCCGCCTGCTGGTCTGGAATGGTGTAGTGTTGGATGCAGGTGGGTGGGTCCCGGGCAGCACTCCCTCCTTACCTGAGAGTGGGGCACCACACCTCTGGGTGAGATGCAGTACCTCTGTGGCGACTGAACCCGCAGGGGCGCCACACATACTCATTAGCTGATAGTGTTGACGCGCCCCCTGGGCCGTGTGTGTGTCAGGATACAGGGAACCGGACCTTTTGTGGATGCTGGGGGTTTTAGTCTCCGTGGTGGCGACCCGGTCCGTGCCCAGGGCGGTCAAACCAAATGGCAGTCTATATGCTGAATGTCCGACTACGCCACCCTTGGATTGTGAACCGCCGCTGCAGGGCAGACCACTGAGGCTGGTGTTGTGGTTGCAGCAGAGGGTAGTATAACTCTCCACGGGAGGAGTATAGCCTCAGGGCAGTAAATAGGGATGTTGGTGGTGATGGTGCGCGGGAGCAGCAGTAACCACACGGAGTCTGTCATGCAATTCAGGGTCTTTACTGTTGGTGGTATTAAGGGACCCGTCCGGAATACAGGTTAACAATGGAGGCCTGGTCAATCTGAGAGCAACTGGGAAATCCTGCTGGTCAGGGGGAGTTTGTAGGCCTACCGTGCTGACTTCACTCTTTCTTGGCTATCCCGCTGTAGTGTAGTGGTAGCCCACGTCTCTGAGTGTACCGTATTGTTCTCACCCGTATGACTGGCGACTCGGGCCTTCCGTACTTCTCACCCCTCCGGGGCAGTAATGGTCCCTCTCATGTGGCTGAGCCTCCGGGCTTCCTTCGGCCAGAGGACTTGAAGTCCCCTGCGTGGTGGTTTTCTGCTGCTGGGCTTATAACCCTCACAGCCTCGGACTCCAGTGTCCGGCTTTGTAAGTCTCTAGCCAGGATGAGCTCTGTTAGCTCCCCTCCTTGCCTCGTGTTCCTCCTCTGCCTACAGGGACTCCTCAGCCTGCTGCTGACCTGTCCCTATCTGCGACTTCACTGGAACCTGGTCTGGAACTTCTCTCTCTAACCCCGCCCCAGATCCAGTTTATAAAGGGCAGGTTTCTCCCCTCCCTGGACGGAGGCAGGAGGTGCTGCATGCTAATTGTCCCCAACCAGGGAACCTCCCACCTGCTCTCAGACATGACATTGCTGCCACTGTGGTGACCAGACCTGGGGTGCCACATTCCCCCCTAGTGAATTTTAGTACTCCGGGACTAAACACATTTTGCAAAAACACAACAGGAAATAACAATACAGTAACATATATACAAGAAGTTTAGTCTTTTTAGGTCATGGCGCTCCCGTAACCAGGTGTCCTTGTCACCCATGATGCACTTTGAGGGACCCGTCCCAAACCCTCCACGTAGGCCCTGGGGTGGCTGCAGGGCTTTGACGATCCGGAGTTGGACCACATCTTCAGCCACTTCCACGGGTTTTGCGTTCTGTGGTCGTCTTCAAAAGAGGGCACCTTACCAGGTGCAACTATGTACAAGATACAGTTCCGGCTATTCATTGTCCATAACCTGTTAGTCCATTGAACTAGAAAAACATAATTAATAACCAGGTAACACAAACATTAAACATTTCCAACTTTTGCATCTATACAGGTAAATACGACATATTAGATTCTCCAGTGAGCAGGTATTTGAGCTCTATTGCTCCTGGTGGACCTACGTAACCCACTGTCTGGTGGTACTCTGTTCGTGTCCCCTGTTTCCACCCCCTGTGTACTGGGTGTACTCGTGTCTGCACTAGAGGTGTTTGCAGATGTTACGGGTAGGTTGGGCAGCTGTCTGCGTACTCTTTGGCTCACCACGGGCATGGCAGGTTCACTACCAGCAGAGGGTTGATTCTCCTGAGCTGCTGGTATGTACTCTTCTGCCTCTGGGGCCACTTGCTCTTCCAACACTACTTGCTTTTCTGCAGGCCCTTGAGGGGCTGGCTGGAGGAAGGTAAGGACGGGTACCACTATAGCGTTGTTGATTTGTGTCCAGGATCGGGGAAATTCTCCGAGCACTGTACTGACCATTTCTTCCCTTTCCTCTGCGGGTTGAGGGCTATCTTGGTCTTCATCAGCGCTTTGCAGCTGCTCGGGACACTTCTTCAGGTGGTCTCTGAAGACAGTGGCTGTGGTCTCTCCTCCATCCTTACTGATAACACATACCTTTGGGTTTTCATGGCTTGACGGCAGTACTGTGTACGGGTCTTTCTCCCACTGGTCATCCAACTTGTGGAGCAGTCTCTTCCTCTTCAATACCTGCTCTCCAGGTGCCAGGGGAGCAGCAGGAGCATACTGGTTGAAATTCCTCTCTTGCCTCTCTCTTGCCTGAGACAGACTTTGCTCCACACTCTCCTGTACTTTCCGGTACTGCTGCTGTTGTTCTGTGTCCCAGTCGGCTTCTGGTGAGGTGTCCTCGGGTGTCAGGACTCCCATCTCCAGGTCAATTGGCAGCTTACCAGGTCTTGCTCTCATTAGGTAAGCCGGGGTGCAGTTGGTAGAACCCACTGGGATATGGTTATACAAGTCCACCAGATCTGGCAGTTTCTCAGGCCGCAGGCTGCGTTCCTCCAGGGGCAACATCTTGAGCAGGTCTAGTACTACCTGGTTCATTTTCTCACACATCCCGTTGGTTTGGGGGTGGTAAGGCGTTGTCCTTATCTTCTTGCAGCCATACAGGTTGCAGAATTCCTGGAAGACTTCAGCCTCGAATGCTGGACCTCGATCAGTCAACACTTGCTCTGGATACCCGTGTGGGCAGCAGAAATGCTGCTGAAAAGCTCTGGCGGCCGTCTAAGCTGTTAAATCTTTGACAGGGACCACCACTAGGAACCGGGAGTAGTGATCTACGATTGTGAGGGCGTAGACGTATCCCGATCTGCTCGGAGCCAGCTTTACGTGGTCCAGGGCCACCAGCTCAAGAGGCTGCTTTGTGATGATGGGCCGCAGGGGAGTCTTCTGGTTGGCGCGGTCCTTCCTCCTTAGGTTGCACGGGCCACAGTCTCTGCACCATCTCTCTATAGCCCCTCTCATGCCTACCCAGAAGAACCGCTCACGCAAGAGGAACTCCAGCTTCTTCCATCCAAAGTGCCCTGCTCCGTCATGGTATGCTTCTAGGACCATAGCCGCATCCCGCCTTGGGACCACTACCTGCTAGGTCAGCTCGTGTGTTCGAGAGTTGACGGTCCTGCGGCACAGCCTACCCTCGTAGAGAAACAGTTTGCTTCTCTCCTTGCACAGCTGTTTGGCCTCTTCTGGAGCATCTGGATCAAGGTGGGCATCAGCCTGGGTCAGCATCTCTTTTACCAGGCGGACTGCGGGGTCACTATCTTGTGTCTCTGCCCAGCCGTGGTGGGGTAGGGGATTGAACGTAGCGGTGGCAGAGCACCTCTCCTTTACGCAGTGGGAACACTGGGTGATCCCATGACGGTGGAATGCAGGGAGTTCAATTTCTTCCAGTTCTTCTGGATCCTCTTCCCTGTCCTGCAAGTGAGGCATTCTGGACAATGCATCTGCGTTGGCATTTGCGCGCCCTGTCCGGTATTTGATAGTAAATTCATAATTGGACAGCCGGGCCATCCATCTCTGCTCTAGGGCACCAAGTCTTGCAGTGTCCCGGTGTGTCAACGGGTTGTTGTCCGTGTACACCGTGAACTTAGAAGAAGCCAGGTAATGCTTGAAGCGTTCGGTGACTGCCCACACCACTGCCAGGAACTCTAGTTTGAAGGAGCTATAATTCTCAGGGTTTCTCTCTGTGGGTCTCAGCTTTCTGCTAGCATAAGCAATTACCCATTCTCTGCCCTGCTGGATCTGGGACAGTACGGCTCCTAGCCCCACGTTACTGGCGTCGGTGTGGAGGATAAAAGGCTGGCCGTAATCAGGGTAGGCCAGGATCTCATCCCTCGTGAGGGCCATCTTCAGCTGGCGGAAAGACTCCTCCTCCAGCTTGTCCCACTTAAAGGGCGGCTTCTGACTTTTAGTCTTTGACTGACCTAACAGGAGGTCCTGCATAGGGGCTGCCATTTTGGTGAACCCGGAGATGAATCTTCGGTAGTAGCCTACCAAGCCGAGGAACTGCCGCACTTCCTTTATGCTGGAGGGTCTTGGCCAGTCCTTAATCACCGTGATCTTGTCAGGGTCTGGGGCTACTCCGTCAGCACTCACCACTTGTCCCAGGTACTGTACTTTTGGCTTCAGTAGATGACACTTGGAGGGTTTCACCTTTAGGCCGAAGCCTGCCAGGGCATGGAACACCTCTGCCAGGTGCTTTAGATGGTCCTCATAGGTCTTGGAATACACGATAGCATCGTCCAGGTAGAGTAGGACCGTCTCGAAATTTCTGTGCCCCAGACAACACTCCATCAGCCTCTGGAAGGTCCCTGGTGCGTTGCAGAGTCCGAACGGCATACAGTTGAATTCACTGAGACCCATCGGGGTGGTGAAGGCGGTCTTCTCCTTGTCTGACTCTGCTACAGGAACCTGCCAGTACACGCTAGTGAGATTCAAAGTAGAGAAGAAGTTAGCAGATTTTAGTGCAGCCAAAGACTCCTCTATCCTAGGTAACGGGTACGCATCTTTGTGTGTTATTCTGTTGACCTTTCTATAATCTACACACATCCTCATCGTGCCATCTTTCTTTTTTACAAGAACTAGAGGATCTGCCCAGGGGCTACAGCTATCCCTGATCACCCCAGCCTCCTTCATCTCTCGCAACATACCCTTGGCATTCTGATAGTGTGCAGGGGGTAAAGGCCGGTATCTCTCTTTTATGGGTGGATGGTCTCCTGTGGGGATTTGGTGTTCTACCCCCTTTACTTGCCCAAAGTCTAGCGTCTCCTGTGGGGATTTGGTGTTCTACCACCTTTACTTGCCCAAAGTCTAGCGGGTGTTTGCTAAAGACTCTTTCGTACTCCTGAACCACCCGGTAGACTCCCTGTTTCTGGTGTGGGGGAGTGGAGTCAGTGCCCACGTGCAGCTTCTGGCACCAGTCCTCCATTTGTTTTCTAGAGCCGTTACCTTCCTCTGGGGGAGATGGAGGCAAGGGTTCCACGGCTTTTACAGAGTTTTGGTTAATGGTGAACAATTTGGCCAGAGTGGCATACCGGGGCAAGTGTACTTCTCTTTCCCCAATATTTAGGATGCGGACCGGCACCCTCCCATGGCAGACATCAACCACCCCCCGTGCTGTCAAAATGATGGGCCTACTGTCTGATTAAACAGGTTCTACCATAGCTTGGTAGTCTCTACCTCTTAACCCGATTGCAGTCCGGCACCAGATCATCATTTCGCTTTTTGGGGGCATGGCGATAGGGAACGGGTCACTCATCCTAACGCTACCAATCTCACCACCAGACAGTTCTACCTGTTGTCGCTTCATCAGGGCTCTGATCTCCTTTTGTAAGACATGCTGCTGGCTGGAGCTGGCATTCATTGCAACCTGCTGTAATATAACAATTATCTCTGAAAGACAATTTTCAATAACGTTAGTACCCAAGGTTATTTTAGGGTGACTTTCACGATGGTCAATGTCCACAATAATCAGTCCTTGCGCCGGCAGTTCAACTTTACCAATTTTGATGTTCACCTCCGTGAACCCCACCTGCGGCACGGGCTGACCATTGCTGGCGATGATGCTCAAGTCATTATCTGGGTAGCGGGTAATATCCGTGTCATGCCAGTACCGCTTGAAAAGTACATAGGGGATGGTGGTTACCTGTGACCCGGTGTCCAACAGTGCACTCATGGGAATGCCATCCAGTACCACAGGCAAGACCGGTCGTCCCCCGACATACTTGTCACGCCAGTTTGACGGGCCTGATGATCTTACGCCTGGGAGTTGGCCCTCTGCCCCAGGTTGGGCTCGTTTAAATTACAGTACCTCGCAATATGTCCTGGCTGGCTGCAGCGGCGGCAGATGGGTTGTCCATCCTGGTCGTAGCGGTCCGTTGGCTTCCCTCTGGATGGTGGGATCCTCTTCTGTCGGCTCCACGGGACGTCCTCCGGACTGGTAGCCAGCTGGATCTTTCCTGGAGAGGATACCTGTAACGACTGCACAGTCCTGGTTAGTGCGGCAACGCTTTTGGTCAGTTCTTGGACCTGATGGTGCAGGTCTGTAGGCGGGGTACTATTCGTAGTCTGTGCATTGGCTCCTGCAGGTTCTATAGACTGGGGCGCCGCCTCCTGGTAATAAGTGACAGCAGGGCGCCTGGAGGCAGCAACGCCACTGGGTGCGGGTTCTCGGAGTACCCGGATGGCTCTGTCCTTAAACTGTGCAAAGTCTAACTCAGGGTTCTGCAGGGCCATTAGGTGTAACTGGGTTCGGTGGGCGCTGGACAGCAGACCCTCAATGAATTGTTCAGTCAGCAGTTTATCTGCATTCCGCACACTGTCAGGGTCTGCCTGCTTAATGGCTCTCAGGGCCTCTTGCAAATTCAAAGCATAGCCTCTTATACTGTCTTGGGCTCGCTGCTTGTACCCATAAAATCTCATTTTGATCTCTGCTGAGGTGCGGGTATCAAAAGTGTCCTTTAGACAGGCCAAAATCTCCTTCACGGTTCCCTTGTCCCGGACTGACCATGACTTTACTTCTCGTTGGGCCGCGCCGGTTAACTGGCCTATCAGTATGCTCACTTTTTGTTCCTCCATCAGGGGGTACAATTTGAATAGGCTATACAGTCTCTCTTTAAAGTCACTCAGGGTATGCGACTCCCCTGAGTACTGGGGCAAGCAGGCCGCTCCGGGGATATAAGGCATCGTGAACGGCATTACTGCGGCAGCGGGCGCGCTGGCGGTGGCAGCTCCCTCCGCTTCCGACATCTTCTTCCCCCCTAGTCAACCGTGGCCTACCTTCCGTTGCTTTTCTTCTGTAGGCCGCGGCTCCGCAGGCGACCGTCGGGGTTGAGGACCTTGCGTCGCGTCCCGGTGACGTCAGCGTCCGCTTGGCTCCTTTCAGGACCTTGCGCAGCATCCGTGCGTAAGGCGGGGCTCCAGTTCTCGCGCGCTTTCGTCGTCCACGCCCCTCTTCTTCCCGCTCGGTGTCCCAAAGATGGCGCCCGATGGCGGGAAAATGGCTGCGGATGGCGGGAAACGGCTGCGGATGGCGGGAAACTCCACCAAGGTAAGTATTACAGTCTTTCTTCAGGCACGCAGTACCCGTTGGTGGTGGGCACGAAATCCTGCCGACTACGCCAAAAGTTGATGCGCCCCCTGGGCCGTGTGTGTGTGGGGATACCCGGAACCGGACCTTTAGTGAATGCTGGGGGTTGTAGTCTCCGTGGTGGCGACCCGGTCCGTGCCCAGGGCGGTCAAACCAAATGGCAGTCTATATGCTGAATGTCCGACTACGCCACCCGTGGATTGCGGTCAGAGTGAACTGCCGCTGCAGGGCAGACCGCTGAGGCTGGTGTTGTGGGTGCAGCAGAGGGTAGTATAACTCCCCACGGGAGGAGCATAGCCTCAGGGCAGTAAATAGGGATGTTGGTGGTGATGGTGCGCGGGAGCAGCAGTAACCACACGGAGTCTGTCATGCAATTCAGGGTCTTTACTGTTGGTGGTATTAAGGGACCCGTCCGGAATACAGGTTAACAATGGAGGCTTGGTCAGTCTGAGAGCAACTGGGAAATCCTGCTGGTCAGGGGGAGTTTGTAGGCCTACCGTGCTGACTTCACTCTTTCTTGGCTATCCCGCTGTAGTGTAGTGGTAGCCCACGTCTCTGAGTGTACCGTGTTGTTCTCACCCGTATGACTGGCGACTCGGGCCTTCCGTACTTCTCACCCCTACGGGGCAGTGGTGGTCCCTCTCGTGTGGCTGAGCCTCCGGGCTTCCTTGGGCCAGAGGACTTGAAGTCCCCTGCGTGGTGGTTTTCTGCTGCTGGGCTTATAACCCTCACAGCTTCGGACTCCAGTGTCCGGCTTTGTAAGTCTTTAGCCAGGATGAGCTCTGTTAGCTCCCCTCCTGGCCTCGTGTTCCTCCTCTGCCTACAGGGACTCCTCAGCCTGCTGCTGACCTGTCCCTATCTGCGACTTCACTGGAACCTGGTCTGGAACTTCTCTTTCTAACCCCGCCCCAGATCCAGTTTATAAAGGGCAGGTTTCTCCCCTCCCTGGACTGAGGCAGGAGGTGCTGCATGCTAATTGTCCCCAACCAGGGAACCTCCCATCTGCTCTCAGACATGACATTGCTGCCACTGTGGCGACCAGACCTGGGGTGCCACAGTGTATCTGCCCCAGCATCATCACTCACGAATTGGAAATAACAGAGCAGTGTCCTCATCTAGGGAAAGCAGCACAATCACTGCACTCCACATCACATCCAGAGTGGTGATAGAGCTTCACGTCTCCACATCATCCATGACATATGAGTACTGTGAAGTGAAAAGTCTATAGTGATGTGTGTGAGCAAGAATGTAAGTATGTGTGTGTATATCTACATATATACCTCATAATAACCTCATAATACACTTCAGCTGCTGCAGAACCTCATAATATACACAGCAGCTGCTGCAGAACCTCATAATACACACCTCAGCTGCTGCAGAGCCTCAAAATACATCTTAGGCCTCCTTCACATGTACACGTGAAAGCGTGGCTCGATACATTTTTACCATCTGTGTGTACAGGTGTGCCGTCCGTATGACACATACAGGAATAAAATGCATTCAAGAAATTACAGATTTTTATGTGTTAAAAGGAACCTGTCACTAGAAAAAATGCTATTAACCTACAGATATGGGGTTAATCTTCAGGTTAATAGCATTATTAACTTGCCCGGTGCCCACATTTATCCAAATGCTGCGAGGAGAAAATTAACTTTATTCCCCCGCAGAGTCCCAGTTTCAGTCACGGGTGCGGAGTGGGTTCAGTCATGGCTTTGGGAATACAGAACAGCGACTGTAACCACGTCCTCGCACTGACTGACATTTGTTCTGCATTGGGGCTGGCTGGCAGTCAGAGCTGGAGGCGCGGTTACAGCTGCCATTCTGTATATTCAGAGCAGTGACTGAACCCGTGCCGGCGCTGCCCCGTGACTGAAACCGGAACACTGCGGGGGGGATAAAGTAAATTATTTCCTCGCAGCATTTGGCTAAGTGCAGGCGCTGGGCAGCATAATAACAATGTTAAGCTGCCGATTAACTGCATATCTGCAGGTTAATAGAGTTATTTCTGGTGATAGGTTCCTTTTAAAAAATGTGCAAAGATAATAAAACATAGATAAATAGATAGATAATAGATATCCGGCAGATATATAACTCCACAATCACACAAGATATTATAAAAATTCCACCCTTTAGTATCTGGCATGTGGAGCTTATTGTCTGGCTTTGTATTAACCAAATAAATAAATAAGTAGAAAAAAATGGCGTGAGGTCCCCTCTATTTCTGATAACCAGCCAAGGTAAAGCAGGCAGGTGAGGACTTATATTATCTGGTTGGGAAGGTCCCTGGTTATTGTATGCTTCCCAACCTAAAATTAGTAGCAAGTAGCCGCCCCACAATTGGCACATCACATAAGATGGGCCAACACTGGTGCTTTACCCGGCTCTTCTCGATTGCCCTGGTGCTTTGGCAATCAATCAGGGTAATATTTTTCAGGATTGATGTCAGCTGTGTAATGTCAGTTGGCATCAAGCACTGGGGTTAGTAATGGAGAGGCATCTATCAGGCACCCCCATTACAAAAATACTTTTTTGAAATAAACACTTCCCCACACTTTCCCTTGTTCACTACTTTATTTAAAAAAAGAAAAAATCCCACTAATGTCAGACGTAGTCCACCTAATCTGATGTAGTCCAGCGAATCCGACAAAAAAGTCTATGAAGCCTCGTTCTGAGAATCCACAGACTTTGCCAACAGCAACTTCAGGGTCACGCTTCGCTGCATGTGACTAGGCAACTCTACACTAGATAGATAGATACAGTAGATGGATAAATAGGTAGATGGATATATAGATGGATATATTGATATGGGATAGATATTAGATAGATAGCTAAATAGATAGATGGATGGATAGATAATAGATAGATGATAGATAGATAATATATGGATAAATAGATGGATGAATAGATAATGGATAGATGATAGGTACATAGATATATAGTATATAGCTATTGAACCCGTTCTACACCCGGGTGGCGAGCATTTTTATTGGTATATGGTCTCCCTCCCATGCTAGTATGTGCTGCCCCCCTCCTGGTATTTGCGCTGCCCCCATCCTGTCTCCACCATCCTATCCTAGTATGCATGGCACCCCTCACCCCCAATCCTGGTATGCATGGCACCCCTCACCGCCAATCCTGGAATGCGTGGCACCCCTCATCCAAAATCCTGGAATGCGTGGCACCCCTCATCCCAAATCCTGGTATGCGTGGCACCCCTCATCCCCATACCTGGTATGCGTGGCACCTCTCATCCCCAATCCTTGTATGCGTGACACCCCTCATCCCCAATCCTGGTATGCATGGTCCCCTCACCCCCAATCCTGGTATGCATGGTACCCCTCATCCTGGTATGCATGGTACCCCTCACCCCCCAATCCTGGTATGCATGGTCCCCTCACCCCCCAATCCTGGTATGTGTGCCCCCCTCATCCCTTTCACGCTGTACACACATACAAAAAAATAAACACTTATACCCACCTTTCTTCCCTGTGTTCCAGCTCTGCTGTGTCCTGTTCTGCCGGAGGCCGGGTGAGGAGTGTGGCGCCGGAGCACCGCGCTATCCGGCGCCATTTTGCTGAAGACACACTGCAAATGTGTCTTCAGTAAAATGGCGCCAGATAGCGCTATACGCATGCGCAGATCCGACGCCCTACTCCTGCCCCGGTCTTCAGCGAAGAGAGGCGCCGCGGCAACACTCCTCCCGGTCAGGTAAGTATCTAAGTATGGCGCCGAAGATCGCGGTATGCGTTCAGTGTCTACACATACCGCGATCTCCGGCGCCATACACTCCTCTTACCTGTAACGGCTGGATGCGTGATTCTGCCTGGAGCCAGACTGCGCGTCACGCATGCGCGGTCTATAAAGGCTTCAGACAGAGGTACGCATCCCCCGTTATATTATAGATAGATAATAGATATTACATTAATGATAGATATTAGATAGATAATAGATAGATATTAGATAGATACACAGACACACACACAGCACATTATACTCTCCTATGATGAAGCCTTTTCTTTCCTGGGGTTTCAGGACAGCACTGGGTGTTTGACACCTAGTCACATGAGGCTGTCATGTGACCTAAATTTCCTGACAGGAACTTCAGACTTTCCTGACATTGAGCAGTGGAGAATGCTTTCAGTGTTATTCTCCACCATTCAATTCAGCAGTCTGTCTCTGGTAACAGGTGATTGGACTGGTTTGTCTAATCAGCTGAGACATTCCCCTGCAGCCTCACACAGCACTGTGTACTGCATAGTGTATGGAAGGCTGGAGCAGGAGGCAGGGGGAGGGTCTAGCAGAGGCTGGGGGTGGGGTCTGTGACTGGAGCAGGAGCAGGGGGAGGGTCTAGCAGAGGCTGGGGGTGGTGTCTGTGACTGGAGCAGGAGCAGGGGGAGGGTCTGGCAGAGGCTGGGGGTGGTGTCTGTGACTGGAGCAGGAGCAGGGCAGGAGGAGGGTCTAGCAGAGGCTGGGGGTGGTGTCTGTGACTGGAGCAGGAGCAGGGGGAGGGTCTAGCAGAGGCTGGGGTGGTGTCTGTGACTGAAGCAGGAGTTGGGGGAGGGTCTAGCAGAGGCTGGGGGTGGTGTCTGTGACTGGAGCAGGAGCAGAGGGAGGGTCTAGCAGAGGCTGGGGGTGGTGTCTGTGACTGGAGCAGGAGCAGGGGGAGGGTCTGGCAGAGGCTGGGGATGGTGTCTGTGACTGGAACAGGAGCAGGGGGAGGGTCTAGCAGAGGCTGGGGGTGGTGTCTGTGACTGGAGCAGGGGAAGGGTCTGGCAGAGGCTGGGGGTGGTGTCTGTGACTGGAGCAGGGGAAGGGTCTGGCAGAGGCTGGGGGTGGTGTCTGTGGCGGAAGCAGGAGCAGGGGAAGGGTCTGGCAGAGGCTGGGCGTGGTGTCTGTGGCTGGAGCAGGGGGAGGGCCTGGCAGAGGCTTGGGGTGGTGTCTGTGGCTGGAGCAGGAGCAGGGGGAGGGTCTGGCAGAGGCTGGGGGTGGTGTCTGTGACTGGAGCAGGAGCAGGGGAGGGTCTGGCAGAGACTGAGGGAGGTGTCTGATGTGACATCACCGACTAGTCTCTGCCAGACAGAAAACTCTAGTTGGCTTTTCACCAGCTTCTCCAGAATCAGGAGTGTGGCTGGTCACATAACATGTTTGTATCTGGGCAATGGAGCAGAATGCTGACCGCGAGTAAATTACAAACAGTCAGCATTCTGCAGCCTAGGTACACACACAGATTATACTGAATGCCCGGACAACCCTTTAAGTTCTGTTTTTCTATTGTATCAAATACTTATTTCATGCAATAAAATGCTAATTAATTATGTAAAAATCATAGAATGTGATTTTCTGGGTTTTATTTTTAGATTCTGATTCTCACAGTTGAAGTGTACGTACGATAAAAATTACAGACCTCTCCATTCTTTGTAGGTGGGAAATCTTGCAAAATCGCATTTTATCAAATACATATTTTCCCCGCTGTATGTGACATCAAGCTAGGTACGCGTATAGGCCGAAGCTTGTCAGTCAACGAGCAGGGAGAATCCATTGGGAAACTGCCTATACGACTAATGCACAGCGCAGCTTGGTCCCCGGCAGCCTTTAAAAGTATGTTTTTCCCTGAAATGATGCAGCATTTCAGAGACAAATATACATAGCTGTGATCCTACAGCCAGTGGCTGATACTTCTTTTATGTTTTTTTAATGCTGTCACTCAGTACATGCCTAGGTCGTGATGAGAAAAGCCCCTTAGAGTATATTCACATGTCCGCAGACCCGCATAGGTTTTGTAGCAGAAGATTCTTCAGGAAAACGTCGGTTTTGTGGTAACCCCTTACATTACAAGACTACTTGGACAGCACCTTCTTAAATGCTGTAGTTCCCAAATTTAAAATAAAAAATGGGGCACGTCAGCCTTCACACTTCCCTCAGACAGAACAGTTCACGTGTAGTAGAAATGTCACACAGGCGCCTGCAGAATCAGCGCCGACATTACTGGAACGGCACCGGTCCGAGTTCATGTGGTGAGTATATTTTTAGATTTTGCTTTTTTTTTTACTTTACATGGGGAACTATAACATTTAATAAGGGATTGTTCCAGAAATGGAGAACCCATTTACATTTCATCAGTATCTCATTTATATATTTTGAATATCTTTTTTTGGGGGGTGAGGTAAAAAAAAAATAGATTTAAAAAGCTGTGGTGTGGTATAAAGGGCCAAACCGTGTAACTTTCATCAAGTTACTTACATAACTATACACATATTATGTAGCTTACATGAAAGTAGCATTAATTGGTTTTGTTGAGACAATGCTTTCTGTTTGATGAGTACCGTGCAGCTATAAGGACAGCTTAGAATTTTTATGTACAACAATATTTTTCAACATTTTAACATTGTGATGGTTTTGTTACTCTATCTGTGTAGCAAGCTTTATTCTGTTATCGTGTGTGTAGTATGCTACATAGTGTTGCCATGTATATCTATTAACCTTTGCTTTGTTTATCAGATTTATGTAGTAAACTTTGATTTGTTACATTGTCCATGTAGTAAGCTTAATTCTGGTTTCATATCTATGTAGTAAATTTCATTCTGGTTCCACATCTCCGTAATAAGCTTGATTCTAGCACCATATTTACATAATAAGCATGGTCCTTAACCATATCTAAGCAATTGGCTTGGCTCTCGTACCATATCTATGCAGTAAGTTTGGTTCTGATATAACATGTACAGTCATGGCCGAAAATGTTGGCACCCTTGAAATTGTTCCAGAAAATAATGTATTTCTCCAAGAAAATTATTGCAATTACACATATTTTGTTATACACATGTTTATTTCCTTTGTGTGCATTGGAACAAAACAGAAAAACAGAGAACAGCACCCTCAACTTAATATTCAGTTGTACACCCTTGGGATTAAATAATTGCAATCAATCGCTCCTTATAACCATCAAAAAGCTTCTTACATCTCTCAACTGGAATTTTGTATCACTCTTCTTTTGCAAACTGCTTCAGGTCTCTCTTATTTGAAGGCACCTTCTCCCAACAGCATTTTTAAGATCTCTCCACATGTGTTCAATGTGATTTAAATCTGGACTTATTGCTGGCCATTTCAGGACTCTCCAGCACTTTGTTTCCATCTATCTCTGGGTGCTTTTTGAAGTTTATTTGAGATCATTGTCATGCTGGAAGACCCATGACGTAGGACACAACCCAGCTTTTTGACACTGGGCACGACATTGAGACCCAAAATCCTTTGGTATTCTTCAGATTCCATGATGCCTTGCACATAGTCAAGGTACCCAGTGCCAGAGGAAGCAAAACAACCCCAAAACATCTTTGAACCTCCAGCATATTTGACTGTAGGTACTGTGTTCTTTTCTTTGTAGGCAATGATGTGCTTTACCAAAAAAGCTCTATTTTGGTCTCATCTGTCCACAAGACGCTTTCCCAGAGAGATTTTGGCTAACTCACGTACATTTTGGCAAACTGCCAAAGTGTTTCATTTCATTCAAATGTCGACGGATAGTTCACACTGACTCTGATGCACCCCGAGTCTGCAGGACTGATTGAATTTCTTTGGAACTTGATTGGGGCTACTTATTTACCATCCAGATTATACTGTGTTGCAACCTTTTATCAATTTTTCATTGCTGTCCAGGGAGATTAGCTACAGTCCCATTGGTTGTAAACTTCTTATATTGCATCTAGGACAAAGGAACATCAAGATCTCTGGAGATGGACTTGTATCCTTGAGATTGTTGATATTTTTCAACAATATTGGTTCTCAAGTCCTTAAACAGTTCTCTTTCTTTTCTCCATGCTTAGTGTGGCACACACAGACACACAGTACAAAGATTGAGTCAACCTCTCCCCTTTTTTATCTGGTTTACGGTGTGATTTTCATATTGCCCACACCTGTTACTTTCCACAGAAAATCAAGCAATGTGAACTGAGGTCTAAGATGGTACATATGCAAGAAATAAGAGCATGTTCACACTAGCAAAAAGATACAAAACCTACAAAAGACAAAAAATATATCACATACCCTACCATCATTATATATAAATGTAAAGCAAAGTTGCATATGACTTATAGGGTACTTAGTGAACTATTTTTGATCAAAAAAAGTATACAAGCTGTCCCACCAGCGACAAGGTGACCCTATTTGGGACGGTCCTACCCTGTCTATATTAAAAACCTTACTGTATATCAAAGTTGAAGTGATGCATATAAAAGGGTAGACAAATAGAACCAGGTCCCAAAATCAGACCACCTAAGCCCCTGGTAAGCTACATATATACTGACCAGCTCAACAAGGGGGATGCCACGCCCCTAATTTGCACAGAATGCAAACAAGACAAAAAACCAAGCAATGTGATCTGAGGTCTAAGATGGTACACATGCAAGAAATAAGAGCACGTTCACACTAGCAAAAAGATACAAAACCTACAAAAGACAAAAGTTTGAATGAGCATCATATGCTTGAAACAAAGTTGTTTACCCACAATTTTGGAAAGGTGCCAACAATTTTGTCTGGCCCTTTTTTGGAGTGTTGTGTGAAATTATGTCCAATTCGCCTTTTTTTCTCTATTTTTTGTGTTGTTTTATTCCAATACACACAAAGAAAAGAAACCTGTATAACAAAACATGCGTAATTGCAATAATTTTCTGTGGGAAATACTTAATTTTCTGGAACAATTTCAAGGGTGCCAATACTTTTGGCCATGACTGTATATTGTAAGTCTTGTTCTGCTACCATATATATTTAGTAAGCTTGGTTCTGATATTGCATGCTTGGTTCTGGTACCATATATATTTAGTTTATCTAGATATTATGGTTCCGGTACCTTATCTATGTAGTAAGTTTGGTGTTGATGTTGATATATTGTATGTTTGGTTCTGGTGCTGTATCTATGTAGTAAGCTTGGATCTAGTACAATTTCTATGTAGTAAACTTGATTCTAATTTTGTATGCTTAGTTCTGGTTCCATATGTATGTAGTAAACTTGTTTTTGGCTACTTACTTCAACAATTATCTTGATTCTGGTATTTATTGCTCAGTTCTGGTATCGTATCTGTTACTCATCTTTCCTGACTCCAGTGTCAAGTCTTGCTGCTTTCCTTTTCCTAGTCCGTGCTGGGTTTCTCAGATAACCCATCAAACTCCTCTGACATCACCTCCTTTTTAACGCCAGTTTAGGTAGAGGTCAGGTGCTTAGGTACCAAGTAGCATCATTCAAAGATGCTTCAAGTTGTCAGGTGATTTCTTCTTTTTCACTTGCCTTAACTCCAGCTGAGTTACAAATCACTCACCTATGTTATTCCTCACTTCCATGCTACAACCAGCATTATTTCAAAGCTAACTCCAGTTTGCTAGTCAAGGTTTACACCTTGCCTCTGTAATCAAGGTAACACATCTCTTCAAATTAGTCTTCAGTTTTTTTTATTGACTGCACTGTTTTCCTGCAGTTAACCATTTCCTTGCTACAAGTCCTAGTTTGCAAACATAGCTGCTAATAAACTATTGCCCTTCTGGAATATGTCAGACTGTATACTCATGTGTTTAACCGTTACCCTGCTGCAAGATACCAGACTGCATTCCTGTAATTATCTACTTCCCTTTCAGAATATACCAGTTTAATATATAATAATTGCTGTTTCTGTGTGTATCCACACACCTGGCCCTGCTAGATCTGTGTTACCCGCTCCACTTATTTGTCGACTGTTTAGTGAATCCTACTGTTCTGGTCTTTGCTGATCCACTTGTTTTATGTCAAGACCTGCACCATCGCTTCTAGCCCATACTGCTCACCCTGGCCTACAGCTTATAGAATCCATCTCATCAAATGAGCCCTTAACAGTATATACTGTTAACTGGTTCTGGTACTGTATCGATGTAGTAAGCTTTTACTAACAACTCAGTCAGGTATTAGGGATTGCAGACGCAGTCCCTATGTGAAAGAAACACCTGCCATAGTCTTATAGAACAAACCTGGGTAGATAAGACTGGGATAGAAAAAGAGAGAGAGCTACCTGAGCATAGTAAGTGTGATAGAAAGTTTGAGATATTTAAGTAGGTTTTATATGTGCTCACCTGAGCCTGTTGTGCAAGTTTAGGCACAACTCTGGTTTACAATTTCATGATGATGTTGGTCTCCATCCACGGTTTGCAGCTCATCTGAGGACTGTGGTTGCATGCCTGTCCTGGCCCGACAGTTGCTTCCACGTGGACATATGTGAGGGATTTAACTGGAGGGGCTCCCATCAGAAGATGAAGTCCCCGGTGTAGTACGGGAGTTAATTTGGTCTGTCCTTATCTGTGTCAATGGATCAACCACAGAGTATAATAATAGATTTATTAAAATTTGACTGTCCATTGGCACGGATAAGGACAGAGCGAATTAACTCCTGTTCTATACCGGGGACTTCATCTTCTGATGGGAGCACCTCCGGGTAAATCTCTTGCAACTGCTATAGTCTTGACGCACTAATGCAGCAACTAGAGTTAAATAGTTTAAAGCTGGACCACTATTAAAGGGCTGGTACTGTGTTCTTGCTCCCCCAGTATAAAATATGCCAGCCAGCTCCTGGGTTTCTACATATTATCCTAATCTATTCACCTCTGATCGGTGTTCTCTCCGTGAGGCTGATGATAATTTGTTATTCTGTAGATTTTAGATGGAAAGAACATCACAATACAAAAATCCGCTTATCGTCCACCGCATCACTAGTACATTTAGAGCATTGAGCTCCAGAGTAATATTCCATCTGTCACCATAGCCGTGGCCTCTGGCATCATCCACCACCCTGGCATTCATTTATCTACATATTCACCCCACCCCTGGTTTCAATCATTTTTTAGTTAATTAACAATCCAAAAGAAAATGTCTCAGTTGTATATACATTCAGCCTGTTATCCGCTGGTCAGCAGTAAATATGAATGCAAATCTCCAAGCTGAATATTTTGTTCTACAGTCACCAGGATAATTTCACTTTACTCCATTTCTTATGCCAGTACAAATTTGTAGTAATGTAGAAAGCTGGGCATATGGAGTGAGTTGGTACAGCACTGTCTGCTACATATTCCCCTATATCTTTTTCTCTGCACTGAACTGGCTTGGAAACATAACATTTTGCAGAGACAGATGGAATGCAGTTAGTTCCCAAACCAAATGAATGAATAAATGTACAAACTCCAGGTTGTTATTGGCACAGAAAGTTGGACCAGTCAAGCTGCTCTAGTTTTCTTAAAGGGAAATTGCAGCTTCAACCAAAAGCTTTGGGTAGAATTTTCATAGATCTTACCCTAAAAGTTGAACTTATCTGTGATCCTTATTATATGTGGTGAGAAATTATGAATACAGGGACAAGCAAAAGGGTAACAATGTTTTGAAGTCTTGACTTTCAGGCTCCATATCTCACCATCCACTACTGCTTTAAACGTGAGACTTCCATCATTTTATAGATAATCATTTTGATTCCAACAGTATATTACTTACTGGCTGCTTGCTTTAGTTGTGATAAAATCTCTGTTTTATCTGCTGCAGATCTACCAGTTTTCTGAATGCTGAGCTCTGTATAACCCCCCCCACACACACACCACTGATTCTGTGTGCACTGTGCATAGGCAGAAGGCTGCCAATCAGTGGTGTGGGCAGGGCTGCACTACCTGGCAGCAACTAGTCCTCTAGTGATAATCTCCTGCTTATAAAAAAGTGATTTTATCAAAACTACAGCAAGCAGCCCAGAAAGTGATACATTACTGGAATCAAGGTCTCTTGTCCTTACGCTATGCTGTTCTCAGATTAGGTGGCAAAAACCTGGAGTCAGATTCCCTTTAACTTAGGGTTCCATAACAGGGTATTGGAAAATTAGTTTTTTCAACCAAACAAACCCTCTAAATATTTTGCAACTATGTAATTATTATGGACTCCGGGTCAAAACGGTGATATTTTTTTTATTATTTCTATGAGAAAAAGAACAGATAAAAACAGAGTCATAAATGTCATCTTCAAAACATGCTGCTTAAAAACAAGACTGAATATAACAAAGTACAATCTAACATAAATGGTGGTGTAGAATCTGAAAAAAAGATAACAAACTTAATGGCACAATAATAGCCAGAGATTGTAATATACCGTGACCACAAGTCAGGTTACGTTGGGAAAAGTAGGTTCATGTGAGATAGTTATGAGAAATGAATTGTATGTATGTGTGTGCAGAACAGGAATACACACATGTGTATAATTATAATCAAGGTGTACAACAATATAACTATAGAACTAGAACTTGCATTGTCAGACATGCAAAATAGAACATACATTCAAACTCAGACTTAAGGGTCCAAATAAACTTGCAAAAAATAGAATTCACAAACAGTCACATTTGAGAGTGCAACACCAGCGCCAACTTGTTAACACAGTATCCATAGTAAAATATAGTGTAGCCGACCGCCATGAAGTTCTCCCTTATCCTGTTCTAGTTGCTATTTCTACAGAAGGTATGAACAAAAATTCCTAATATAAGTGAAATCATAGTAATGTGCATGCACAGTGGAGGCAGCCAATTTGTGCGCTGACTAAATATTTTTAAGAATTATGACTGGTGTGGAAAGGAGTTGATAAAGTAAGGCCAACCAAATTTTCCTTTTCTGTTCAAGATTTTAGTAAATTATGTCTGGTCTGAGGACTTTCCAACTGGGCAGGACTAGAAGTGAACAAATTTCCCAAATTCGTTTCAGGCAGTCCCGCTTAACCGGCCAGCAGATTTGATTCAGCCCTAATTAAATTTGTCTGAATTGAAATTGCTGTAAAAAGATGTTTATTATGTTCTAAGTTCTCTCCAGATTCATTAGTATTAGGCCTCATTCAGATGTCAGTTTTTCAAGAGCGAGTTCTATCCGTTGTTTTCATGAATAGAACTATCACCTATTCTAGTCTATGGGGTAGATAACATGTCCGTGTATTTTTGGACAAGCTTAGCTGTCCTAGGCCCGCTATGCACCTGTCCTGCCACTGTAGCTCCCTACTAAGTCCTCCGCCTGCTCTCTCCGCTTATTCTTCACTCTTTGGATCTTCATGGTCACATGTGAGCCTAATGTTGGAAGTCCCAAAGAGCTGGGGGAGCGAGCGGAGGACAAGTCAGCATAAGCTTTTATTGGTTTTTAACCTCTACCCAAAATAATAAGGAATTCAAAAAAATGTCTGCTGGCTAAAGAACATATTTCTGTATTTGTGCAAAGTCCAAAAAATTGTAATGCATTAGACTGGTTGCAAATCACTTTACAAGGCCATTAAAGATGATTAAAAATGTCCCTTACATAAATTTTCATTTTTTAAAGAAACAGTCTTTTTAATTATAAAACTGATAAAAGGGGGTTGTCTCATCATTTGTTTTCAGGAGTGCACTGCTCGCCAGCCTCCCGGCTTCTTGCTTGCCAGGGGCGTTGCTCTGGCTTAATTGACAGATTAGACCAGGGGCATCATTATGCTTCTGGCCCGAACTGTGTGCAGCTTTCCCTCTATTGCAGTGACAGTGAAGCTGGCCAGATCCAGTAATTCTTCCAGCATCAGAGCAGCGCTTACAAGCTCTATAGAACGGAGCTTGTAAGTAATGCCTTCCTTGACTATGTAATGAGTAGTAAGCAATAGAATTAAAAATCCCTTCATTCTTGAGACCGGAGAAGTTTTTTTTAATAACAAGCAAATTGCAAAGTATCTCGCTTTTACAAGCACTTTGCAATTTTACCCATTTAATATACTAAAATTAACCCTTTAAGCTTTTTTTTATGTGATTTTAAACCAAAACAGAATACATCTGTCGATTAAACTATCACTTTTTGTGTGTTTGATAACATTTATTACTTTATTACCTGACTTGGTTATAACTAATACTAAGGGACTTTCTTCAGCCAAGCAGACAAGGGTTTGGTTACATGCAGCTGATCATGCTGTGACTTTCTGCTGGGTACGAGGCAGAAAGAGCTGCTTCATTTACAGTCTAAACACAGAGCTGTTCCCGTGGCTGCTGCACACTGCACACAGTGAGATGAACATGCAATAAAGCCGGACAGTTTTGCATTTGTCTCTTTAAGCTTATTATTATATTCATTAAGGAAGCACTCGATGATTCTTTAATAGTTTTAATAAATAAACGAATAACCTATAACTTTATCTATAGTTATATGCTGTTTATGGTGTCCGATGGACCATAAATCTTGCTCATTCAATATTAACACTGAGGCATACAAAATAGTTTTATGTCTAGCTCAACAAAAAGGCTCCCATCACATGTGCACAAAGACCATAAATTACAAGGACCTAACTAAATGGTAATAGATTTTTTTGGGGGAAAAGAAAAGCAAAATTCAAACTTTAAATGCAATGTGACTCACATTACAAGACTATTTTTCTAAGCTAATAGGCACTGCTGGCTGCAGTTGAAAATCTCTTGTGATTCCTAAAAGTGGCTTTGTTAAGGACTATCTAATGGATGTCTATATAAATAGTGGAGATCGCAAATCGGAACATATTTCTAGTGGTTCTTATGCTAAAAAATGGCAGACGTAAGCTTCCTTTTCACGCACAAATGTGTACCTGAGCTGAACGGTAGCCTTACAACCCTATCTTTGCCTTTTGCTGCATGTCATGGGCTAGATTTCTAATGGGAACCTATTACTTTGCACGTGATGTCCGATCTTTAGACAACACGGCATAGAGATGGAGAAGCTGAACAGAATGATATATATAGGTGTGTTGGAAAAGATTCAGTATAACTTGTACATATTTCGCATCCATATGAGTTCAGTGGGTGTTCCTATTCAGTGATTGACAGTCTTCCCTGTATGACTGTGCATGCAGAGGTAGCTCCCCTCTCCTTGAAAAAGCTATGTTTACATCACTCGCATCGGGGGTCTTGTGGGGACTCTTCCCCACCCAGTTTTCTCCATCTACTCCTGCAAATACCTGGGTAAGAATTGCTTAGATGCTACCATTACAATTGGCCACTTGGCGATAGTATTATGTAGATGTATCCAGTAGTAGCCTTAGTTTTCTCTGCCTGGGGTATGTTTGCAATAGCATACCTTATAAGTGCTGTTTTTCCCTTATACCCTGAATGGAGACTTATGTGATATTTACTGCTTCGTGGCACCTTGTGTATATGATTGTGAAATGTGCCGGGTATTTATTCTCTTTCATATGTCCTGTTTTTACAATTTTCTATATATGTACGTCTTTTCAGTGGATTCAATAAAAACATGAATAATTTTCTTACATCGTATACTCCTTCTTCTCCTGTTTTCATGTATATTGGAGTGATTTTCTAAATGGGCCTCAATGTCTAATTTTGAGGCTGAGGATCCATTATTATGATATGGGTTTCGTGTATCTTAGAATGATAGATATAGGTTTATATAACTTATGTATAACTTGTACATATTTCACATGCATATGAGTCCAGTGGGTGGTCCTATTCAGTGATTGACAGTCTTCCCTGTATGACTGTGCATGCAGAAGTAGCTGTCAATCACTGAGTAGGACCGCCCACTGGACTCCTATACACAGAAATACCAGGAATTTCAATGTATAAAATACAACTTATACTGAATCTTTTCCAAAAATGCATTTATATAATTCTTCCACAAATCGGATGGCATGTACAATGTGACAGGTTCCCTTTAAGTCCTTTCTAGTTGTCAGCATCTCCGTGCAAGATCCTGCAATCAGAAAGCGGGGGAAGGCAGATGAGCCTGTATATGAAGTCTGCAGACACTTGAATGGACACACGTGGAAACAAATATGAATGTCATACACAGGGCCGGCTCCAGGTTTTTCTGGGCCCCGGGCGAAAGAGTCTCAGTGGGCCCTTTTAACACATACACGATTCATGATGCACAGATATGGCGGAGAAATATATATATATATACATATATATATATATATATATATATGTAGTACACAGGGCCCAGCCTGCCACCTCATCCTTCACATGTGCAGACATGCGCACGCACACACGGTACGCAGACACGCGCACGCGCACACGGTACGCAGACATATGCGCGCACACACGGTACACAGACATATGCGCGCACACACGGTACACAGACATATGCGCGCACACACGGTACCCAGACATATGCGCGAACACACGGTACCCAGACATATGCGCGCACACACGGTACCCAGACATATGCGCGCACACACGGTACCCAGACATATGCGCGCACACACGGTACCCAGACATATGCGCGCACACACGGTACCCAGACATATGCGCGCACACACGGTACCCAGACACATGCGCGCACACACGGTACCCAGACACATGCGCGCACACACGGTACCCAGACACATGCGCACACACACGGTACCCAGACACATGCGCGCACACACGGTACCCAGACACATGCGCGCACACATGGTACCCAGACACATGCGCGCACACACGGTACCCAGACACATGCGCGCACACACGGTACCCAGACACATGCGCGCACACACGGTACCCAGACACATGCGCGCACACACGGTACCCAGACACATGCGCGCACACACGGTACCCAGACACATGCGCGCACACACGGTACCCAGACACATGCGCGCACACACGGTACCCAGACACATGCACGCACACACGGTACCCAGACACATGCACGCACACACGGTACCCAGACACATGCACGCACACAGACATACACATATTTTTACACAAATTCTTAAAGACATATATAAAACAGACAAATATATATACACAGTTATACACACTGACATTCACATACATGCACTCACACAGACCCATTACAAATATTTTTAATATGGGGATAGGGGAAGCCTCACTCACCTGTCCCCGGTCCAGTGTCCTGTCCAGCAGCTTCTCAGGTATGGGGCAGTGCAGGGCCCCCGGCATGTCACAGACATCATGTCCCTGGACCATCAGAGGGGCCCACTTGCGGTCGGGTCCAGGCCGCTTCCCCCCATCTGTGCAGGACCTCCGACGGTGTTTGATTGCCGGCACTCCCCCAGACATGGCCGCGCGCTGTGCGGCTGTGTCTGCTAGTAATGACGCGGCAGGAGCGACACACAAGCACAATTAAAGGTGCAGTGCCGTCGACCCTGCCGCGTCATTACTAGCAGACACAGCCGGACAGCGCGCGGCCATGTCTGGGGGAGTGCCGGCAATCAAGCGTCCCTGAACAGGTGCCGAGGAAGCGGCCAGGGCCCCGACAGTGAGTGGACGGGTGGGTGTGCGGGCCCGGCCCCGACAGTGAGTGGGCGGGTGGGTGTGTGGGCCCGGCCCCGACAGTGAGTGGGCGGGTGGGTGTGTGGGCCCGGCCCCGACAGTGAGTGGGCGGGTGGGTGTGTGGGCCCGGCCCCGACAGTGAGTGGGCGGCTGGGCCCGGCCCCGACAGTGAGTGAGCGGTGGGCCCCTCTGATTTTCCAGGGCCCCGGCACTTGCCCGGGTACGCCGGCCCTGGTCATACATTTCTTTTAGACTTTAGATACTCCATGATAATACACTGTACACAACAGGAACAAATAAGGAGAATTTCACCCAACAATATAAATAACAAGATGTGGCACCGGGCAGTTAGAGACGATGACGCTTTTTTTCCTTGTGATAACCTGCAGGTCGTAAAAATATGGTGGATGGCGACAGTATAGAGACAAATTCATAAAAATGTATAATAATAATGCTAATATATATATATATATATATATGTTTCATGTATAAACATATTTACATAGTATAAAAAAACAGAATCAAGACATATAAGAACCATGCCATATTAATAATGTGATTCATCCAGTGTTCCTCAACTGCAAAATAATGTGTCACAACTGCAAATGGAATAAAATTCTAGATAATGTCATTTAATCAAGTCCTATAGGTGCACAGTCTATGTATAATGTTTCTATCCCCTCTAACTTTACCTAGCAGTATGGATACAAAATACTATTCTATAACCAATGTATACTGTACCTTATAGTAAAAATATATCTATTAAAATTGATTGGGTGAATTATTCTATATTCTGCACAATAGCGTGCTGTTGGTTATGCTAGTGACAATAACACTCTAAATTACCATAAAACACAAGATACCCCAGCAAAAGTAAGGCACTTCCAACACAAAACTTACAGGTATACAAAATCTTTATTCATCAAAATCCCATACATAATAATCAAGTGTAAAAAGGACACAAAACACATTATAAAAACCATTGAAAGCACAAAAAAGTGCATATCCACCACCAAACTAAGACGTGCAATCAAGTCATTCAGCTCCACACAAAGGTAAATTAAGTGTAACCCCAGCTGGGATATTGTATTTTCATAAGAACCTACCCTATCATACATAAATACATGATACATCAAAAAAGACACCAGCAGATGACACCCATGTGGGTAGTGTGATCACTATATGTATCGCTGGTTTGATAGTGTTCCTCAGGGGTTACCCTTAATTTATAACCTCCAAGCAGGAGGGATTTATTTTAGTGTCTATGTGGGAGCCAGATGACTTTATTATTAATCTTGGCTTGGGGACTATGCACTTTTTTATGTGTTTTTGTGCCATTTTTGTGTCCCTTTACAGTGGATTAAAATGCATGTTTTTTGATGAATAAGGCTTATTATGACTGTAAGTTTTATGTTGGCTGTACCTTACTCTTACTCGTCTATCTTGGCCTTTAGGGTATGTTATATTAGTATTCACACCAGCCATTTGTTGACTCCCTCTTAAGCTTCTGACTAGATTGATGCATTATAGTGTCAGTCTAGATTTAAGGATTAAATAAATTACTAGATGTTCAAGAAAATCATTGGCTCATCAGATACAATAGAGACATGTAGCAAGGATACGCCAACAATGTCTGATCGGCAGCGGTGTGATCAACATGGTATCCATTAATTGCTAAAACAAAAAAAAGTGCTGCACCATCTAGGCTCCTGATGGCTCGATTTGGCTTTTTCCATCACCATATGTACGGCCATTTTAGTGGCCAGTTATAAAGCAGCTTGAAGTAAGCCAAGGAAAGCTCCCAAGACGCCACAGAGCTTCTATCCAGCCACACGGTCTGAGTGGTGAGAAAATACATCAGGGGTATATATCCTAGCAATCCTAGCTACTAACGTCTGTTAAAGGGCCAACCAATTTAATAACTGTAGTGTCTATACGTCATTACAAACTCATGGAATAGTAAAAACAACATGATCATTATTTGATCTTGACTCTGTTCTTGGGATCCGTCCTACCACATGGTTGTTGTGCTTCTTCCAACACAGAGGCGTAGAATATTGTTTGATGTTTCATGCCGATAGGCGTTCTCGTAGAGAAGGTAAAGCTTAGTGCCAGTAACCAACAATCTATCAATAGGTGAGGTGGAAATTTAACATTTTGTAAACGACTCTGGATTTTTATTGGGTTATCATTTAGAAGAGAGGCCTACTCATTCAGCAATGGACAGGTATATCACTTCCGTAACAAAACAGAACCTATATTCTCAATCTCCTGGAAAGGAACCTGTCATTATATATACAGCCCCTAAACGGCCACCATAACATTATGAAAAATGGTAATAGGTTTCTCTCACCGATATCAATCTCTGAACTGTTCCTTAGTTTATAAAGGAAAAAGTAAAGTTACAAAGTAGTGAATGCTAGCTGTTAAGTGCTTGGTGGGTAGCTTATCCTCTACAGGAGTCATACAGCTCTGGTTTGGGTTTATAAACCAGCTTGCCTTGCAATCGGTGCTTACACATTGCAGTACCTTGATGCTGTAGGAGCTAGCTCGTTATTACGTATCCCAGCCTGTAGGATGTCAATAAAGCCGGTGGCCATGGGACTTCATGACTCCTACGAGCAACTGGACCGCCAACATGACTCTCCAGAAGTAGCGCATGCAACATTATAATTTTATTTTTTGTTTTATCCTACGAAGGACATTTCAGAGTGATATATATTCAGAATGATATAGTAGAGGTTGTATACGTGAGGGGTTGTCTGATATTAGGAATTAAGCCCTGCGTTTTTCCTCAAAAACAGTGCAGTTCTGGTCCATGGGTTGTGTCCAATATCGCAGCTCAGCCCCATTCAAACCAGATAAATTGAATACTGTGAAGATCTGTTCATGGTTTGCTTATCAATATATGGGCTCAATTTATTAAAAATGTATCTAAAATATCAAAGAAATGGACTTTACTATGATAAAATGTGTTAATATGTTGCTAAGAATTCTTCTTTGGTGATTCACTTTTGTTGAGGGTTATCTAAAGGTATGGCTATGACAGAATTCTGTATTTTATGATAAATTGTAGGGTCAGTTTTATGAGAAGATATATATGTGCTTTACCATTGAATGAAAAGAGATGAATTGCCGACTTGTAATGGAGACAAGTATGTGGCTATTGATACGATCAATGCATTGGTAATGAGGGATGACTGTGGTTACCTACCTTAGACATTAATGTGTTTGACCACTTTGACCTATCAAATATTAGGCTCAGTGATCTATGGTCGTACATCGGTTTGATGCTTGACCTACTATTGACAGGGCAATACTGATTCTAAACTAAGGTTTAAGAAAAAACAAAAATCCAACCCATAGCCAACGATAAAAAGGAGGTAGACAAAGTTTAGTGTGAAGCTACTCTGACCCATTATCATTTATGTAACTAACAAGTAACAGTCGCACCTCAATGTAGTGTAACAGATATAATACAGGACACTTAATTCATATTGTACATGGGTTGAGATCATGATATCATTTCTACTGTATAGCTAAACATTATGCATCAACCTAAAAAAAAAAAAAATACGAGAAAATAGCTAATTTGTTTGAAATCATAGAATTTATCTGCATAGTTTGTTTCGTCTTTGGGCAATCTGGAAATAAGCTGCTATTGGAGTTTCCCGTTCATTTTTGAAGTGGGAAAAGAAGCAAAAAAAAAATAATGAAAACTTACGAGAAGCATGGTTCGGAAACAACTCATGTACAAAAGTGAACAAAAATACACAAGGCAGGCACAACATCGTTCTGTGTACTTACATGGGAGATGCATACACTAAATAAAAAAAGTATGTGTTACTCATTGTCTGCTTTAGCTTAGTGATGGATGATGATATTGTGCATTGGTGTCACTGTGCTGCATGGATTAAGCTTAGGTTGAGGTTTACCGGTGTCCCATCCACAATGCAGCAGCAGCTAAAATTTTGCAAAGCTTGAATGTGTACCATTTATAGTCTCAGACAGCAAGATTAGCAAGTGGCTCCTCACTTCAGTATCACCACACTTTCTTCTGTCCTTATCTTCAATCCACTGGGCTTCCAGGCAAAAGCCAAGCCATGACCATTATCTCTCCATCTATAAAAGCATGGCTGCGGTAACTTAATTAAACAGCTAAGCTTATGACAGCCTTTTTAATGTAACTCTCACGTGTAGCAGAAGCTCTCTTGCAGGCTTAAGTCTTTAGGAGACACTCTACAGGTGGTTGAGGTGAGGAAGCCGGAGTGGGGAAGGAGGTGGTGGAGGAAGAATTGCCTTGTGTCACCAATCTTTTTTGGTGCAGTTCTTCCCACTTGGAGCGATTTGTGGTCACAGAATCCAGCATAGGCTTTAGTTTTGCATTCATTTTCACAAGTGTCTGCAAAGTATAGAAAATTACGGATTACACGACAAGCAATAAAATTAACAAATGATCATTTTATTTATTTATATAGCGCCAACATATTCCAGAGAACTGTACAGATATTGTCATTGTCACGGACACCACTCACTCGCGACACACATGCCTCAGATGCTACTGTAAAGGGGGACTCCACTTCCCACTCCCTCATCCACTCAACTATTGCAATAGGCTGATGGTGATCTAAGCACATCCCACAGCCACTTCTCACTTCTGCATCACACTTTTTGCTGCCGCCACTCGGCGTTTTGATAGACTTCTGCACTGGATCACACACTAGCACACAAGCCACCCAACTTTCACGAGCACCTAATGGTTACTCGTCCTGCATTCTGGCATACACATAGTAACACAACCAAGCTATTCTCGCCCCCTTCAGTGTTTTTGGGTACATTTAGAGCAGCAAGGAACAAACTTAAGTCTCACGAATTTAATCCGTGAAAGCTTCTAGTGGAGGAGAACGCTGCAGGAAATATGGACAGATCTCCAATACTCGTTGTTTGTCACTAATAATCCTTAGATGACATGTTATAAAGGGTCTCACAAGACCCCTCACTCCTCCCTCAGCTGAGGTAAGAAAGGGGTGGCTGATTAGATTCAATTCTTATTCAGTTTTAGCCCTCATTTCTGCTCGGGATCATATTTTCCCCCAGAAACCTCCTAGATAAACAATATGGCCATCATCTAAGTGAAGATCCTTCAAGCATTCTATACATACCATAATTCCGGAAGATCTTGCGTTCCTGTGGGTTGCCAGCTACCAAAACTTTTGCAATTTTACCACCAGATGTGAATAAGTTCCCTGATTGTGTCAAACTTGGATTTTATAAATATGGCATGGAAAATATTATATTTCCACTGCCATGTGAGGTCTCTGATATGGAGACGTACCGTGTGCATTAGGAGCAGATATCTTCACATTGCATTGATTAGCAGTGGCACCTCTTTGGTAATGACGATGTGCACAGTCAAAGTTTGCCCTTCCAATAACTGTCAGCTACTTGTTAATTACTCTGCATACACACTCCATATCTGCTCTCCATCTGATAACCTGCTTCAATAACCAGTTTACAGCAGGGACGAGGGGTGTGTGCAGGCAGTGATCCAATTCCCCCCGCCTTTGATCTGTGTAACTCATAACTCCATTTATGAATGTCATTATTCACTTTTTCTAATGGGGCATAGGATCGGAATTTCATTTCAACCGATTAGTATGCTTTTTTGAAGAGTGGTATAAAATGAGTGTATACTCACACACATATGGGTATAATACACAAACTTTGGTAACATTTGAACCCAGGACTCATCGCTGCAAGACAACAGTGCTAATCACTGAGCCACCACTGTGAAATCTGTGGGAGTCAAACAGTCTGTTCTGATCTAGAACTGGGCACAAAGATTCACAGGACCTTGGTTCAGCAGCTATATCACTAGTCTGTGGGTGTCGGACCAGAGCCCGGTGAATCTCCTCCTATCTGCTGGCATCCCTGTTGTCTCTTCTGATTCGTAGACCCGGCTCGGCACCATCATGGACCAAGGATCTGCAAATCTTTTTACTCAGCCGAAGTCTGATCTCTTTATGCCTTCACTTTTTATACCCCATTCCTGTTTTTCCTGGGGACAACCATATTTCTGAAAAATTTGCTGGTCAAGGAGGCAGCTCTGGTACTCCAAGTCCCAAAACTGACTCTCACATTAAGGCATTTTTTTTTCCAAAAAACACACTTGAATATGCTTTTGTACTGAAATATGAAATCATTTTATAGTAACTCAATGTGTCAAAAACCAGACTATCCATATACGACCCTAAGTCTACTATGTATATCATTCCAACTCAATGTTAAATTATTCATATGCGTTTAATTTACAATTACAAGTTAGACCATGTTCATACTGTGTTTCTGCAGTGCCGATTGCAGAAAGAAGTCTGTCTTAATCCCAAAAAAATGGGAGTCAGACAGAACCCCAGATGGAGCCATAGACATCAATGACACAAACAGAGTTCGAATGGACTCTGTTTGCATATTTTCCCTACGGTGTCCTTCTATACTAGAAGAACTTAGTCTACTCTGTTTTTGTGCTTACACGAAAAGATAGATTCTCCTGGAACAAAGCACAGAGTCCCTATGAACTCCGCTTGTGTCACTGCAGTCTATGGCTCCATTTTTGAGGATTCAGGTGGAACCCCTGGATGCACTGCATAAGCACAGTATGAACAGGGTCTTAAGGACCTTCAAGATCAGGAATATTGTTTTATCAAGCAAAGATCGTTCTACAAATGACATTATATTTCACAATAATGGTCCTTTATAACTTATTTTAATTTCCCTGAAATGCTAAATATCTGAAATAATTTCTTTTATTGTAAAATTGCTTAGAGTATGTCTGATGTAAGAGCTTAGATGTTCACCGTGCTCCGAAAAAAAAAACTCCATTCATCTTACCAGATGGAATTTTTATTGTTCATTCAATAACATATTACTGCCTAGTTAATGGTGGAGTAATGACTTGATAAATTGTCATTAAATACCAGCACAGCAGAAAACTGATGTAAGGCAAAATCGCTAAAAACCTTGAAATGTAGAGATGCCACAATTGGCACAATTCTTTCAGTGTACACATATATATACCAGTCTAAAGCAAACTTCTGTAGAAGCAGAAGCCATCACTCATTGTCTCCAAGGCTCACCAGTCAGATGCCATAATTTGGCAAACTGAACAAGTGCTCAATGGCAACAAATGGAGACCAGGCATTGATGGTATGAAATGTGGGTCATTTATGAGTTGTCTAATCTGTGAACCATCGAAAATTCCTTTCTTCAGTGTTATAATAAGATATAAGAAATAAGAAGGCTTGTTATGACATCTCGATTCTTTATAAAATGTTATAAATTCAACCATATCTAAGAAATTCGAGTTGATGTGGTCTATCCAATGCAATTTTCTGAATCAGAACCCTAAATATCTTCAAGAATAGACCTAAAAACTAACACAGTTTTTTTGGGGGGCTGTGTTATTAGTTGATTTATTTTTTATTAATTGATTTAATTTGAGTGAAATACATATATTTCTCTAATTGATCAACTAAACTTAACAAATCACATGAGTATGATTGGCCATCCCACTGTGACTTTCAGAATTTTGAAAAAGGCAGCAACCTTAAAATACTATATATATATATATATATATATATATATATATATATATGTATATATATATATATATATATATATATATATATATATATATTGTCCCTGTAACGTGTTGCTTTTACAACTTTCATAAAGTATCATTCCCTATTACATCCTCATCATTGGAAAGAGTGCCGGCCACTACTGAATACCTGAATGGATTTTAAGCTAGAAGAGGTCAGGCAACCATTTATTTATCTGTATGCCTCTTTAGATTTATGTTCCCAGAATGAGTGGATCAGGTGTGTGTCTTTGAATTCTATCCCTAAGCCCCTTTTGTTCCATATAGCGGTGCCCTATGAAGTGCATAATTTTTTAACATATACTTTCATATAAAATTCTGCATGGTCACTAGCTGTTGTTTTGTTTCTTGCTGCTGACAGATTAGTGATGTGGAACTGCAAATGCTGCTGTTTTGATGTATATGGCAGAGTATTATCTTCTGCCATATGCATCAACAGAACAGTATTTGCCGTTTCACATCACTGTTCTTTCAGCATCAGGCAAAAAACACTGTTCTGCTCTGCACTGCCCACAAGCTCCTTTGTGGAGGTGTGTAAGAGAGTTGAGTTATGCTATAAATTAGCTAACAATTATGTAACATTACACAGTGTAATGCTGCTGGGTGTGGACTCACTGCTTACCCTGGAGGGGCGTAACTAAGTGACTACTTGGTATTCACTAGAGCCTCTGATGGTGAGGATAGGCTTGGCCGCAAGTAGTCACCATGCTCCACTCCAGGGCAGTCCCTGGGTCTGCCGCAGCTGACCAGAGGGTCAGAGACACAGGTACGAGGTACAGGAAGATGAAGGCAAAGATGTGGTTAGACAAAATGAGGTCAGGGAAGGCAGCAAAGGTTCAATATATGTAGCAGAGTTTGGGATAAATGGTAAACGAGCTGGGTCAATAACACGGGAGATAGAAAGAACATGCACAAACAGGAACTAAAGACAAGCTACTAGGAACCTACGTTCAGGAAAGGAGTGGTGGGAGGAGCTGCCTAATAAACTCCCTGCTGCCTAGGGATTGGCTAGTGAAACCAAACTCTGCAGGACACAAGTGGTTAAATTCCTGAAAAGTCTGGTCGCGTCTCCATATAGCCGGGTAAAGACTCACCAGCAGCAGTAGGATGCAGCAGCTCAGCAAGATGACCCGTGACTGGGAGAAGGAGAGCGGTGACCGCAGTGAGTAGGGCGGTGCTTACTGCCCGTGTGATTCAACTGCATGACACACTGGCATGATGGAAGATAAAATGATAAAATTCTGTATTCTAAAGGTAGAATACACTATGTCAGTGCTGGAAGCAGATCAAAGCTATGCTGGCAGTGCATGATCGACCATGAGCACTGGAACAACATCATGATGGTTCTAATGGCAACTGGAGGCTCATCCCTTTTGGGATGATATGTGCAAAATGGAGCAGATTTAAAAATGAGTTATATTCGTAGAAATCAATAAATATATGTGACGCGCCCCCTGGGCCAGTGCTGTTTGGGGATTACCCGGAGCCGGATCAGATGGGGGTTGTAGTCTTCCGAGTGGCGGCGACCCGGTCCGTGCCCAGGGTGTCAAACTCAGTGTGTGGCAGTCTTTACAGATGTTGTTAAAGGTCCTTAGTGTCGACTACGCCACCCGTTGATTTGCGGTCAAAAGGCCGCCGCTGCAGCAGGGTCCGCTGAGGCTGGTGGTGTGTGTGCAGCTGTGATAGTATAACCCCCAACAGGAGGGGTATTAGCCTCAGGGGGTCAGATGTAGAGGATGGTGGTTGTTAAGGTGCAGGATGAATCAGCAAGAAGACTCAGAGTCGGGCTGTGCAGTTCAGGGGTTTTTACTTACGGGTGTTCTTATGGTCACTCTGGCCTGAAGCGACCACCCGAGCCGTGCTGCGTCCACCAGGTCCTGGACTCGGCCAACCCCCAAGTAATTCTGGAGCGTGGTCCTGAGCTCCCTTTCTGACTTTCCCTCTCTTCTGGCCGTTCTCACTAGGGATCCACTTATGTCCGGCTCCCTCGGGTCTCTTGGTGGGTACACCTCTTCTGGGTTCCCTGACCCTATACTTGGTATGCCTTCCTAGTGGATTTAGTGAGGGTCGTGGCAGATCCTGCCCACGACCTACGGTCTCTGGCTAAGGTGTGCTTTTCTCTCTGCCAGCTTGGGATCCGGTACCCTGGGTGCCAACCCTTCACCCTGCTGTTTGTATTCTGGGGTCTTGGGGTTCCTTCTTCTTCTCTCTGGGTCCTTCCGACTCCTCTCTCTCTCTGACTTGGCCTTGGAGCTGGGCCCAGCCGGAACCACAACTCCCTGTCAGCCCTTCTGGCTGAGCTTCTCTGCTCTGCTCCTCAGGTTAAACTCTGACAGACTGACTCACTCTACAAAAGACCCTGTCCTAAGATGGTGCCCACCTTATATACTCCCTCTATGTGTGAGCTCAGGTGACCAGCACCCAATGAGCTCCTAGCCTTACCCAGACTGCTCCCCCTATCTGCCCCTACACTACTGGGATGTTCCACCCCCCTCCCACTCCAGCCAGAGACAGACACTATCGTACCTGCACATATACTGGTGGGAGTACCGTCGGTCTGTCCCCCGGAAATGGGATGTATGTAGTGTATGCAGCCTACTGAGCTCAGTTCCACACTCCATCCTTACCCGGGAGTGGAATACCACACCTCTGGCTTGAGGCGTAATACCCCTGTAGCAGCCGAGTCCTCAGGGTGCTACATTCCCCCCTGGTAAATCACAGCACGTCCTCGGGCTGTAAGAGAACAAAAACATCCACAAACATACATTTTTTTTTTTTTCATAACAACATAAACATATAAAACAATATATATTATCAGCATAAACTTTTCATATAAAGCTTTTCATAAATAACACTCTTGTTCCTCCGGCCACGGTGCAACTTGTGACCGGGTAAAGTGCGACAGTCTCTTGTAGTAAAAACAACAGTTTCCTGTAAAACCGGTAGGGGGCGCCTTAGAAAGCGCAACTATATACAAGGGAAGGTGGCCGCTCTCAGTCCTCGACCAGTGGGGAAAAGGGATGGCTGCTCACAGTCCTCAGCCTGTGGGGAAATGGGACACACTGGAACAGTTCACACTTGACCCAACGGGAACCTTATTTTAAGTTAGCAGCATGGCATATACCCTGACGGGTAACTATGTACAGTCTCTTTACCGTACTTTAATGACGGCGTACTCCTGCTCCTCCTTCAGACCCGTCCGGATCCTCTTGCTCTTCTTCACACCGTAGCTCCTCCTCCGTCAGCCGGTGTACATGGAGAGCGTAGGGTCCTTTGGCACACTTGTGCCGGGTGAACGTGACCTCGTCCCCTACATATAGGTCACGACCTCTGTGTCCCTCCGGCAGATGGGACTCCACGTCTCTGCGGGTGACAAAGACGTCGCCGGGGGTGTGATGATCCCTGATGAAACCCCAACCGTGCTGCAGTTGGAATTTAATTACAGTCCCGGTGGCACGGGGACCGTGGGCTGCACGGGGGTTCCTCCTGGTCCGGCTCTTCTGCTCTGCACTCTGTTCCTGCAGCCGCTGCTCTCGGACCCGCCTCTCTCTTCGCTCGCGGTCAAAGACCTCTAACTGCTGCCGGCAGCACTCCGCACGCTCAGCTGCGGCTGCCCGAGTCTCTTGGGTGAATCCCATGAGGTCTCCTCCGGTGGGGTCCCACTCGAACTGCGCTTCCTCCAACGAGAGTGGGGTGATCTTAACGGGCTTCGGAACCGGAATCAGGGGCTCATCTAGGGGTCTTTCTTTCCGGAGTCGGGGATGGTGGAACTCCGGTGGCCACACAAAGGGCTGCCCATCCGGGCACGTGTGCTGGGCAAACAAGTCTTCACCCAGGTGCGGCACTCTAGATGTTGAGGGCGCGGTGGTGGTAGCGGCGCCCGGGTTCACTAGGCCTTGCGACCAGGCTTGGGGCACCCTGAAGGTAAAGGGCACCGTGAAGACGGCGGCGCCCGGGGTTACTTGGCCCAGCAACCAGGCCGGTGGCTCAGCGGAGGTAGAGGGCGCTGTTGGTACTGCGGCGCCCGGGGGTACTAGACCTTGCGACCAGGCCGGTGGTGTTTCCTGCTTTGCCGCGCTCAGGGTTGAGGCGCGTGACGTCACAGGGGTCGCGGCCGCGGCTTCTGCTTGAGGCCTTGTCTGGAGCGGTGACGATGCAGCGACGGGCACGGCAGGGGGAATTTCGGGCTCTGCGACGGGGAGCTGGGGCAGGCACGCGTTTCTCGGCTCGGGGTAGTGACGTCCCCTTTACTTGCCTCCATCTGTTCAGCTCCCTTCTCGGCGCCGTCTCCGGCCTTCACTCCTCCTGCACCATCCTCAGAGGCGGTCTGTCTCCTCGTCTCGGGTGGCGTGCTTCGCTGGCGGATTCCAGCCTGCTGGGCCATCTCTCTGCTCCATGCGGCCAGCACGTCCCGCTGCACTCGGGCCATCCTCTGAGCCAAGCCCTCCAGTGCGGTCTGTGCACGCTCCCGGTCTCGGGGGAGCTGTGCCAGGATCTCCACCAGGCCTTCTGGGGTTGTCGCTTGCAACAGGCTCCTGACCACTGGGTCGGTGCTGCCTGCCTCTCCCTCCATCTCCGGGTACGGCTCCTCCGGAGTCCTCTCCAGACTTCTTGTCTCCGGGTGCGCTCTCTCCAGACTCCTCCAGGCTGCACCCATCTTCGCTCTCTTGTTCTGTCTCCGCCCACATTGAAGGTGGTCCCGGGGCAACTTTGTGATTGTCAGTTCCAGGGGCAGTTCTCTCACGCTGATGGACATCTCCAGCATCACAGTATCTGTTGGTGGGGGCGGTTTCCGCTTTTGGCGCCATTCCTTGACCTGGCCCACGATGGGAGGTGACCTCTTGCCACCCTCTGGCACGCCCATAATGGCGTCCGCTCTTCCAAGGCCGGAAATCTTCTGGAAATGGCGGGAATCGTCTCCCAGTGGCGGGAAACTCCGTGGATGGCGGGAAAAAGCTGCAGATGGCGGGCAACCGGCGGGAAACGATCCGTGATGGCGTCCCATGGCGGGGACCCTCTGGAACCGGCGGGAGACTTCTTCTTAAGGTAAATTTGAACTTCTCTTCAGGCACGCAGTACCCGGTGGTTGTGGGCACGAAATCCTGCCGACTACGCCAAAGTTGACGCGCCCCCTGGGCCAGTGCTGTTTGGGGATTACCCGGAGCCGGATCAGATGGGGGTTGTAGTCTTCCGAGTGGCAGCGACCCGGTCCGTGCCCAGGGTGTCAAACTCAGTGTGTGGCAGTCTTTACAGATGTTGTTAAAGGTCCTTAGTGTCGACTACGCCACCCGTTGATTTGCGGTCAAAAGGCCGCCGCTGCAGCAGGGTCCGCTGAGGCTGGTGGTGTGTGTGCAGCTGTGATAGTATAACCCCCAACGGGAGGGGTATTAGCCTCAGGGGGTCAGATGTAGAGGATGGTGGTTGTTAAGGTGCAGGATGAATCAGCAAGAAGACTCAGAGTCGGGCTGTGCAGTTCAGGGGTTTTTACTTACGGGTGTTCTTATGGTCACTCTGGCCTGAAGCGACCACCCGAGCCGTGCTGCGTCCACCAGGTCCTGGACTCGGCCAACCCCCAAGTAATTCTGGAGCGTGGTCCTGAGCTCCCTTTCTGACTTTCCCTCTCTTCTGGCCGTTCTCACTAGGGATCCACTTATGTCCGGCTCCCTCGGGTCTCTTGGTGGGTACACCTCTTCTGGGTTCCCTGACCCTATACTTGGTATGCCTTCCTAGTGGATTTAGTGAGGGTCGTGGCAGATCCTGCCCACGACCTCTGGTCTCTGGCTAAGGTGTGCTTTTCTCTCTGCCAGCTTGGGATCCGGTACCCTGGGTGCCAACCCTTCACCCTGCTGTTTGTATTCTGGGGTCTTGGGGTTCCTTCTTCTTCTCTCTGGGTCCTTCCGACTCCTCTCTCTCTCTCTGACTTGGCCTTGGAGCTGGGCCCAGCCGGAACCACAACTCCCTGTCAGCCCTTCTGGCTGAGCTTCTCTGCTCTGCTCCTCAGGTTAAACTCTGACAGACTGACTCACTCTACAAAAGACCCTGTCCTAAGATGGTGCCCTCCTTATATACTCCCTCTATGTGTGAGCTCAGGTGACCAGCACCCAATGAGCTCCTAGCCTTACCCAGACTGCTCCCCCTATCTGCCCCTACACTACTGGGATGTTCCACCCCCCTCCCACTCCAGCCAGGGACAGACACTATCGTACCTGCACATATACTGGTGGGAGTACCGTCGGTCTGTCCCCCGGAAATGGGATGTATGTAGTGTATGCAGCCTACTGAGCTCAGTTCCACACTCCATCCTTACCCGGGAGTGGAATACCACACCTCTGGCTTGAGGCGTAATACCCCTGTAGCAGCCAAGTCCTCAGGGTGCTACATATGTGCACATTATTATAAGACAACATTATGATTTTGAAAACAACCCTCTATGTCCAACTTATAGCTCCAGTCAGGTAGACATAACTATAAAATATTCATCTGTTGTTTAGGGCAAACAATGATTTGAATTCTCCAAAATGCTCTAACTTTTCATTTTTAATTAATTAGGATTGTACTCAATGAAATTTGTCTTTATGGCTATCTTATTACTCAAAAATTAATATAACAGTTAAGCAAATACACATTGTAAACCATCAAATAATACATTGTAAAGCAACAAAATTTCATGGTGACCAATCAAAAACTACAACCTACATAAATTGTACTCTGCAGTCTGCACCCGTCCAAGGTCAAATCCTTTCATTTTAATGACGATATACACACGACCCGTCCTATTATAATTGAATATTCCAATTGAAACGCCATGAAGAGGAACGTATAAGCAGATAACGGTGTTTTTAAACCAAGTACACAAATTAGAATGACCCCTTTTTTTGTACCTGAAATCTAATTAAAAACTCATTTGATTACTACATCTCTAACTCCGCTGCACTTATTAAATTTCTGTAATCAATTTTCTTTTATGAAGCTTCTGGGAAATTATCTGAAAAGCAACACATTTTTCTCTTCCTTGGCATGTTCTTGATCATTTACTGAATTATGTTTCTAGCACCTGCCTGGGATCTCAATTAATCCTAGAGTTTACTTCTAAAGCCATTTAAGTTTATTTGAGTTTGGTCCAATCGGCGTTCTGTAATACCTCACTCTATGCCTACGGTTTTACATTTCATTTTGCCATTTGTTGAGTGGCACGCATATTGATGTATCGTTCGTCTTTTTAATGGCGCGCCTTATGTATTGTCACCGTATTGAGAGATTTTTACAGTACAATTCGTCATATGATCCATTAGTAAAATAGCATCTTTATACATTTACATTACATGACTTCACAACCTTGCCGCTTGCTATTAACGGAATTTAGGTTGGATGAGTTGTGAGACGTTACATAGAAAAGTAATAGAACAAAAAGGCTGCTGCTTAGCAAATTACACATTTGGGGGAAGTGTCCTTATTACTAATCTGCAGACTTTACGATTGCGTTCTGTGACTGATTTCTGCCCTTCTGTGCCAGTTACCATTGGCATGTTTCGCGGAAGAACTGACCACCCTGCAGTCTTTGGCAGACAGACATGTTGAGCGCTAGGTCTAGTAATGGTTACATCTTGCTAACTTAGAACCGTTGGATGTGCGTGTAATAAAATGTCCTGTAGCCTGGGGTAAATTAAGTGACCCGGTAAAATTTAGACAGAGCACTGGCCTTGGATCAGGGCAGACTGCTCACAATGTAAAATCTAATGCCGATCACCTAGGGTATGAACACTTCACAGTAAACCGTGATATTGAGAAGAATACAACCCCTTGTTGGCTACACGTGTTTCAAATAAGACACCATAAATTCTAGGAAAATGTATATGCAAATTGCCTCTTCAGAGAGGAAGAGGACTTGAACTCTATTGCGCCACCTGTTGGAAGCAGCAATCCTACAAGTCAATATCGACCCTTTACCGAGCAATGTGACTTAGGATAAAGCCAAATCAGAAAACGTATAGTGACCTAGAGCTATTAGTTACACCCTCATACCCCCAGAGACCTTGGGTTGGCACCTTGGTATTCACCCTCAAGAGGTTTAATTAGACTTGTAAGGATTGTCCTGTTGTGTCTTTTCTACTGTAACACGTAATACTTTGTAAAAATTGGCAAATATCCTAATATTCATTTGTAGATTCAAATCGGACTGAAAAAAATTGGTCCAAATATAAAGTGCCCCAATAAGATTTTGAGGTTTATCTAGACCCCAAAACATAGTAAATGGATGGAAGGGAAGGGGCTAAAAAATAATAAACATTATATACTTACCTGTCCCAAGCCCGTCCTGCACCTGATCATACGCCTTTACAAGGTCATTCATGACGGTATTTGGATCTTTCCGCTCTTGCTGCCAGTGTTGAGGCCTGTGATTGGTCTCACACAGTCAATGGATGTCAATGACGTGCATTAACCCACATGGTTATATAGGGGCGACACATGTCACTGACATAAAAAATGTGAGTAAACCCCCATGTGACAGTGCGAGGACAATCACTGACCTCAGTGCTAGAAGGGAGTGTGGGAAGACTGGAGCGGAGGACCAAGGAGCTGTGGCGGTGTAAGAACGGGAGAGAAGTGGGCCGGGACAGGTGAGTATAATATCCATACATTTTTAACTCTTTCCTGACACTCAAAAGAAGACAGCAAAATGGCAACTGGATGGTAGCCATTTTGATGGCTTCTTGGTAATCAAATCCCCAAAAATTTTGGATTCTCTAGAATCTGAAAAGTTTGAAAAATTCATTACGAAATCCATTCACTTACCTTTACGTGTTACATCTAGTGGTTGCTTAACAGGGTTTCTCATCATTTTGCACAAAGTGATAGCATCGGATAGTAAAGAATGACATTGTGTTGCACTAATATCGCTGCTGTGCATGATAAAACTGTGTCAGGATCATTAAGTGTTTCTGAAGGATGGACCACTAAAATGTGCTAGACTTTTCTGTCTAATTGGTTAGGGTGTGACTGTGGGACCTCAACAAATCCTTAGAATGAAGGGACCACACCCCTGGTGTTTTGCACCCATAGGGCATCTATGCAGGGTAAGCTCTGTCTGGATCAGTGGTGATCCCAGCAGTTTGATGGCCAAATTACGCCATCCCTTTTTGTGATGGTAAAACACTTTTACAGCTCTTGGCTAATCTTTTCATATTCTAAAATTATGCTTATCCTAACTGGATTCCAATAACATCACTTGTAGTCAAACAAAACTTCACGTCAGTAGATGATCTCCTGGGGAGAATTGGAAAATGTGCAGAAGCATTTTTGTAACTTGATGCTTGTAGAAGAAAAGTGAAATGTCATTCACTGTACAAAGTACTGAAAAAACTTTGCAGAGATAGGCTTTAGTTAAGAGCAAGTAAGTCATTGTGGTAGGCATCTGGGACACAGTGGAAAGTACAGGGGTATTGTGGCTGGTAGAGATGAGCAAATAGATCTGCAGACCTATCCTTCTTATACGTCATCAATGCCAGATCAGTGAAGGTCCAACACCTGCCACTCAATCAGTTATTTGTTCCTTGTAAACGCTTTGAACGGACCTGCCTCTATTCAATGTGTAGTGGCCGCTGCCAGGTACCGCCCAACTGCCCTGATCAAAAGTATAGCAACTCCATTCAAAGTCTTTACATCTGAGCACTGCTGGAGCAAATAGCAGCTGATAGGTGGGGGTGCTAAGTGTTGGACCCCCCTCAGTTTGATATTGATGACCTGTCCTATGTAATCGCACTCTGCAGTTCCCTTCAATGCGTAGTTGCCACTGCTGGGTACTGCAGAAGCATTCCTATTCAAAATATTTTTTCTCAATTTCAGACAGATTTTCTTTTTTTTTTATAATAAAAGGTTAGACGTAAAGATGGTACCAAAGAAGAGAATCTTTAAATATCAGTCAATTAAAAAAAAAAAATCTGTGAATCTCTTCACTGGGTTGGACAAAGCTGAAAACTCTACTGCCACATAACTGGAGGAAAGAATATTTTTTGACAATAGTTAGAAAATACAAAACATTTGAGCCTAGCTTTGTTGTGAAGGTAGATACAGTATTCTGCATAGGTCATCAATATCTGATCGGCTGGGGTTCCACAAATGGCACCCCCACCGATCAGCTGTTATCAGTGTCATCAGCGGCACCCGCCAGCCGGAAGTGCTCTCATTCCGAGCTGCTCGATCTTCTGATAGTGGCCGCCGTAGGGTACTACACATCCGCCTCCTATTGATTTGAATAGGAGGTAGATATGCAGTACTAAGCCTGGGCCACTACCAGTAGACGGCCAGCTCGGCAAGTGAGCACTTCCGGCCGGCATCTACCGCTGTCAACACCGATAACTGCTGATCGGTGGGGGTGCCGGCTGTCGGACCATGACTGATCAGACATTGATGACCTATCCTAACGATAGGTCATCAATTTAAAAGTAGTGGAAAACCTCTTTAAGTGGTTGCAGCAGTAAAGAAATGACTTAGTCAGAATTTGTTCAAGCTCTTGTAATTAATTCTATATGAGTATGAGGTTGGAGTTATACGACAACTGAATGTTTTATGGGAATAGCAGAAAAATTTCAATTCTAACTCACAGGCCATCTTTTATAAGAGTATTGTAGAGTTTTTCTAATGTACATAAATAATAAGTGTTTGGTCTTGTGGTTTGGGAAGACTCCATGACATGTAGCATTAATGCTATTTCACAATTAAGTCTTTCATTTATCTGGCTACATCTTTTGGGTTGAGTCATCCTATACATATAATTTTACAGTAATTGCGCCCTGTACTTGGATGGAGCTTCAGTAATATTATAAAAATGACTCACCTGTCATGATTAGTTATATATTTTCTTAATTCGTCTCAAGTCTAAAAAAATGGACTATTTCCATGTAGCCAACAGGTCATATGATAAACTATTCTATTGTTTTATGTTTTTTTTATGGAGCTGTCATTAAAGTAACTGTCACATTTTCATTCTTCACAATCGCAACACTCTCCTCCTTCCTACTAGCCAAGGGGCAATGTGCTCCTGATCAGCTGACAGTTTGGACCAGGTGCCTGGTTGTGTCGCTGGCCTGAGATCTGCGCTTCCGATGTCGCTAACAGAGGCAGCTTCACCTCTGCAGCATCAGAGGAGTGTAGTGGCATTAAAGAAGGCCAGATCCAGTGATCCATCCAACTTCAAAGCAGCGCTTACAAGCTCTGTGGTCAAGTGCTTGTAAGGAATATACTACTTACCTGAGAGACTGGCCACCGATGATTGAGTGCAGAGGAGGCCGGGAACCTCGGCAATGAGTATAAAGAATACAAAGAATAAAACTCCTTTTGAACAGAGAGTCTTTTTAATAACAAGTAAATTTCAAAGTTGCTAGTTTATATACACATATTTTTAGATGATGGGACAATTTGAATCAGTTTCTATATAATTATTTAACTTTCATACACAAATATAATTTGTGCTTCATTTAATTTTTTTTATTATATTCTTCTCTTAGACTAATACAATCTGAAGCTGATAATTACTCTAACCTGGTCCTCGCTAATCTACTGTGAGATTTCTCACATCTTGGACTGAATTTTGCTAGCTCTTATCTATTATGCTGCATTGTATGTAAATCAGTGAAAGTATTTAAAGAGTAACCGTAGGTTTAACTTTTATTTAATAAATCAATAGTACGTATGGAAATAAGCAGTTCTGTAATATATTTTATAAGGGAAATTTGCTTCTTCCTCCTCTCGGATTGAATCTACATTCAGTGAAGACAGATTTTCACATTCCTGAGATAGGAGATGACAGTTAGTGCTCATAACATTCTATGGAGAGGGGAGGAGCTAGAGGCAGACACAGAAATTCTTTTGCAAGTTCTACTAAAACAGTTACAGTTCTCCATAGAACTTTATGAGCACCAACTGCCATCTCCTTTCTCAGTAATGAGAAAATCTGTATTCACTGTAGACAGATTTTACCAATACACTGAGAATTTTAAGAATGAAAGATCAGTTCAGAAAGCGAAAGAAGCATATTTCTCTACTAAGGCATATTGCAAAAATTCTTATTTTCTATTGGTTTATGAAAAAAAAAATGAAAACAATTACAAATCACTCTTCAAAGCCCACTAAGGTGAGCTGATAATTGGGAACATACCAGAAATCATCCAACGATGATCAAAGGAGTGGATCGCTCATGTCGGTGATGTCTTGGTGATGTCCTGCCAATGATGATAACATTCTATGTGCACAGAACGACTGTATTAATGATTGTTCTGTGCGCACAGAATTCTTACATCAAGTTCGATCACGAGTTTTAAAGGGATTTTCCATGATTAAATGTTTTTATTCTATCAGTTTGGGGAGGTTAGCAATAACAAAAGTATCTCTACTGCTCCATATACCGCTGAGTCCACTGAAATATTGTAGTATATGGTACAAGTGATCAAATGATCACAGGTTCAAGTTCTGTAGGGTTTCTAAAAAAAAATGGGAACTGTTGTAAAGAAAAAAATAAAATCCCAAAATTGATATGTTTTGGTCACTGCACCACCCAAAACAAATGCAATAAAAAACAATGAATAGTGTCAATCAAAATTACAACTTGTTCCTGCAAAATACAAGCCATCATACAGCTATGTTGATGGTACAATAAAAAAGTTATAATTCTTTCAAGAAGTGGAGGAAAAAACAAAAATTGGTTGTGTCTTTAAAGGGAATTTTTCAGCAAGGTTTTACTATGTAATCTGACAGCAGCGTGATATAAGGACACACGCCCTGATTCCAGCGATGTATCACTTAATTTATTGAGTGCAGCAGTTGTGATAAAATCACAGTTTTCTCTGCTGCAGATGTAGAAGTTCTCTGAATGCTGACCCCTGTATAACCCCGTTCACACCACTGATTGGCTGCTTTCTGTGTAGCTTGTATATTGACAGAAAGCTGCTAATCAGTGGTGTGGAAATGGTTGGACCAGGAAGCACGAGACATCTAGTCTTGTAGTGATAATCTTCTGCTGATAAAACACTGATTTTATTGAAACAAAAACACAGCCCATTAAGTGACACATCGCTGGAATCAGGGTCTATGCCCCTACATCATGGTTCTCCAAGATTACATTACGAAAACCTGATGACAGGTTTAAAGAGTTCTAGGGAACAGAGCAGCATTTTTATATAAATATGTCACCAAATATGTTATTCTTAAGAATGGAGGAGCATTAGGAAGATTTACGCTTGACAGCCCAATTTAAAAGACTATCATTTTAACAATTGTTTTCCAGCAATCTTTGCTAAGAAACCTGACAGACATAGCTGCACATAACTGCAGATTGGATTAATATGTTCTCTTTTGATTTATTTTTCATCTGATCCACAAGTTACCAGTGTTAACCTTTTCCATGGAACTATGTTATTTCAGAAAGAACACACGGAATCTCATCTGGTTTCAAAATATTTCAAATATTTCAAAATGTTCCTCGATTTTTCTGATTTTTTTTTTATAAATATGGAAACAATTTTCTTGAACTTTCTAAAAAGAACAAAATCATCATTAAACTTTGAAGCAGTATAAAGAGCCACGATAATCACAATTACTTCTGGAAGAAGCTGTGACAAGTTCTCCAAACTTAAAAGAAAGAAACCTAAATTGAATAACTACTCTGTATTTTACATGTCTATCCACATACAGTAATTAGTTGCTACATCTTTCACTATATATTCATTTTTTTACATTACGTTGGTTGATATGTAAAGTTACCAACTAGAGAACAGCAAGATAACACAAGATTGCATCTCAGAGAAGTTTGAACTGTCATTTTATCGGGTAAATAACAATAGTTATAGGTTTACCCTTAGGATAGGTCATTAATATCAAATCGGTGAGGGTGCGACACTCCCGCTGATCAGCTGTTCACAGTGTCGGTGTCACGGGTGTGTCAGGTTTGACAGACAGTCGTTCTGGATCCAGAAGGCTGCTGCGCTTGGCTTTGCAGACACCTTCTTGATCTTTTCATCATCCTTCTCTCAGTAGGACCCAGCGGTGATCTCCACCTTGTCTGTTTTCCTTGTTTGTCTGTAGTTAGATGTGGGGCTGACTAGTGCTCATCCCTTCCCTTTCCTATCTAGGACCTAGCTCTAGAGTCAGTTAGGGATTAGGTATCCTGCACGGCGATAGGTGTGGAACCTATTTAGGGACGATAGGGGAATCAGGGTGTTGTTAGATCTGCCTAGGAGTCTCCACTCTCCCTTTCCCTAGCTGTTGGCCTTCCTCCCTTTTCCCATTGTCGTACACAGGGTGCTTACCATACCTAGCATGACAGCCGGTGCTGGATGTGATCAGCATGTGCTCAGTTGTGGAGCAGAATATCAAAGCTCTGTCAACTGTATAGTGGCCGCAGCAGGGTACTGCAGATCGACTTCTATTCATTCAAATAGGATTGGATGTGTAGTACCCAGTCGTGGCCACTATACAGTTAACGAAGCTGTGCTGTTCACATCCTGCTCATATCTGGCTGCCACTATCAGCTGATCGGCAGGGATGCCGGGTGTCACAACCTCATTCATGTGATATTGATGACCTATCCTAAGGATAAAGCTGAATTCTAAAGTTTATAAAACTACTAAAAAAGTACATGATACCAAATTTTAGTTTAGTTAGCAATTTACTGTGTGGCCATGTTACAGCTTTCAAAAATATGTTGAAATTACTCCATTGAGTGCTTTTCAAAGGGAACATTTACTTTTTCCTCTGAAGGGCCCAGTATCAGGTCACAGCACAGGAGCGAGAAAACATTTGCCTTTCCTTTGTGTTATAAGCCAAAAACAATGAATATTTCCAAAAAAGACAAATTAACTGAATAACTGGCACAAGTTTGGACAATCCAGATAGTAACACGATAACTAAGTGATAATAACCAGACTTAGTTCTACGTATGTGTCTCAGACCAAATAAACATTTAGTCTATTCTATTTACATATGCATTATATACTATATATACATTTAGAACATGACATCACAATGCATGACTTTATATATTACTTTCTGGATTGGGTAGAACAAACAAAAATATCACTACTGACATAATTATTATGAGGCGCTTGGAGCACCATCCGGTGGTGTGGACCACTCTTTTACCATTGTTTCTGGTTAGCTCAGCGTAGTCAATCAATGCAATGGAGAGCGGAGCTAGCTGGCGAAACACTGTAGATCATGTAGCCCCACCCATGGTGTTCTGAGTATCTCATTTACATATGGGCATAAAGAATATTTTCTCCAAAACTATCCAGCAGATCTGTAAAGTAAAAATATGACTCCTCCCCTAATGCAAAGTCCCCTACGAACATCTATATATTTATACCAATTTTGGAGCTGTCAGACTCCCTTTTTTTTTTTACAAAATATTTGAAGGATAGAAGTGTTAATAGTTTTTTTTATCAATTAACGAAAAGCAAAGTTAATTAACAAAAGAAAAAGCTAAATCAAATGAAAATTCAATTTTGAAGGAAAGTAAGAGTGATGTGTCTTTCATTTGCTGCACTAAATTTCCTTGGTCGACAACTGCGACTAAGTTCCACAGCGTTGCCTATTTCATGGTGCCCTCCGAGAGCCCAACATCAACAAATCTGTCTGAGATTACTAGAATAAGACAAAGATTTCCACATGCAACATCCACAAAAGATTTGTGAACACTTCACCAAGATGTTTGGAACAACCTCCTTGCCGAGTTCTTTAAAACACTGTGTGCAAGTGTACCTAGAAGAGTTGATGCCGTCAAAGGGCGATCACACCAAATATTGATTTGATTTAAATTTCTGCTTTGTTCATTCATTTTGGATTGTGTTAAAAGGGTGGTCCAATACCTATAAAGCCTTTTATAAATACCTTTCTTTAAGCCTGTTTAACCATTTTTGTAACTAGCTTTATTATTAAATTCCCTACACTTCTCTTTATCCTCCTATCCCCTACATCTGTTATTTTACTTTACTTCCTGTGACATTTTGTGTTAAAGGATTCTCAAATGGGACGTCACAGGAGGCTGGGGCTGCACTCAATTCTTGGCAACATCTATAACTCCTCCTCAAACAGGACATCATCAGCTAAAGGCGTTGCTGTCACTTATCACAGCTTTTGTCTCCAGCATCCCTTGATGACATCCTGGTTCAGTAGAGGTGATTGAGAAGTGACCACATCTTCAGTTGCAGTCACTGCTGTCAGAGTCACTGCTTCTAACAGCAGAGTCTCTTTGCCTAAAACGAATTGCCTTCAGTGGGTGGCGACAGAAGCAATGTGAGTGACACCAGCACCGCTCCATGATGACAATTCATTTGAGAGCGGTGATAGAAGCAGGGTGAGTGACAGCAACGACACTCCACAGCTTCTATCAAACTAATCGTTATCAGGGTGTGGCACTGTTGTCACTCACATTGGAGTAACCCCACCCGCAGACAATCACTACTCGCTTATAGGACTTAAAGATAGGTATTTATAAAGGGCTTTATAGGTATTGAACCACCCCTTTAACTAAAAAAAACAAACAGCTAATCACATTTTTTAATGCATTCTTACTTTGCAGCAGTTTTTTCACACCTGCCTAAAATTTTTGCACAGTAGTGTATAAATACATATATATTTATATATGTAAAATCCTGTTTAGTTGAACACTTACATTGTGGATTGAGCGATACCTGAATATCTGCAAAGCTCAATGTCTCTCGGCTGATGAATTAGTCTGCATTGCACTCAAGGGTCTGACGGACTCCATCCATATATTAGGGAAAGATTAAGCTTCCACGGTGCGTGTCCCAGGCAGGAATCTGCAGTGTTTTAATTCATAGTCCTGCTGTTTTAACAAGTCGTGCCCAGAAATGTATTGGCCTCCTCCTGAACTTTATTCCACAATAAAAGTAGTTTGATTTAAGCAGTCAGCCGATGCACCATGCATACCAAATGAGAGGTGCTATAACTTCTGCAATGAAACGCGAGGAAGTGAAGGAAATGTTGTAAACCACTAATTAATTATTGAATGGACATTCGTAGGGCTGAATCGAATAATACCGTACAATGGAGATTGCTGGTATCAGGGATCGAGGTGCAGAAATAAGCGGTGTAGGACAAAAAGTAACTGAAACCCCATGAAAAATACAAAACATATGAAGAAATTAAATCAGAGGTTCTAGTACTTCTACAAGATTGAGTAAAACTAGGCAATTAGCTGTATGCAGCAACTATAAAATGGATACAGCAATTAGCACTTTGCCATATAGGTGGTTTAAAGCAAAGTTTAGGAACGATTAGTCATTGTCTGAGTTTCATGTCACTGAAGTTTAGCTAGTTGTAACTCCTTGATCTTTGTACACGGTTCCTGGTATAGATTAGGGGCTATGTAAGTAGGACATGCCACATTGCTTGGTCCCCTGCTGATGTCCGATGTGCTGAGTTATTAGGTTTGATCTCTATTAAACACATCAGGAAAGTTACCGCACTTGCAATCACTAATACTTTGTATAGAGTCAGAGTTAAAAAAAAAAATGCCCAAAAATAACAGTCCTGGTGGGACCATCAGAGTAGCAGTGACAAAGTGACAAAGATTGAACCAGTGAGTATAGTTTCACTTGTTATTCTGTAACATCCCCTCGTTTAAGTCAGACAACCCCTTTAAAGTTAGATTTAGCCTAAAGTATATAGATACCTTTAAGGACAATTTTTTTTTAACCGAGGTGTAAAATTTTTGCACTTTGGCTTCATTAAATATTTTGCACCAAGTGTCTTCTATAGCCTTTGCATTACTGGGTGCAGAAAAAGTTAACTAAGAATCCATCAGTCATCTCTTCAAACAGAGAGTTTGTAACGCTCTTATCTGTATTTTTCTCAACTTCTCTCAGCTGATTTATGATGAAAGTTCATCTCTCTTTAGATGTGATTTATGGTCATAAAACAGCACCGAGGAGTTCAGTAAAAGACAGATAAAAGTTACAAAACAAACCTCTGTCGGAATGAGCTCACTGATGGAATCTTAGTAAACTTTATTCTGCAGCCAACAATCAGCAAGAAAATAAACAGCCTTAAAAGTTAAATGCAATTTTTTTTTTAAAATTGAACCCAATTGCAAAACTTGCTTTATCACAAAATACATGCAATGAAAGGTGTTGCCAAGGATCATCTTTTTTTTACAATGGGCCTAAAAACTAACAGGCAGGTAGTTGCTAACTGCCTGCCTGTTCAACCTGATACCGGCTAAGAGCAGTTATTGACCGCTCCTGCCAGTAATTCAGTTGCTCCACCTCAACAGAGCTGCTCTTCTTCCGCTCTGCTCTGTTGATGGGGCGTGACTACTGACTTCAAACTGATTGACAGCTGTCTCCCTGCAGTTAGGCAGCGGGGAGCTGGTTGTCAATCAGCATGACACAGGCAGTCACTCAACATCAATAGAGCAGAGCGGAAGAGAAACCACTGTCTATCGACGTCGAAGCTGCTGTTTCCCCAGCAGGAGTGGTCTGCAGGAGAGATCATCGCCGGGCACAACAGGCAGGAAGTTAGCAACTACCTGCCTGTTAGTTCTTTGGCCCATAGTGAAAAAATGTGATAGTCCTGGATAACCCCTTTAAGTAAAAAAAAAAAACATTAACCTTGAAAGTGTCCATATGCTTTAATCTGAATCTTTACCATAAGCCTAACTAAACCCTTCGCAATGCCCACTGTCCCCACTATAAGCTTTCACGTGACAATCTTGTTTGAAAGAACCTTGTGTGTGACGTGTGATTTTTCTTATTACGTATTGAGATTGCTTCTGTTTTGCACAGGGCTGTGGAGTCGGAATCGTGGAGTCGGTGTCCATTTTGATGGAGTTGGAGTCGGTGTCCATTTTGGTGGAGTCCGTATAAAATGTACTGACTCCTAAAATATATAATAAATTGGGTACAGTAGTACAATGCAGGATGCGCTGTAATTTTTTTCCTAAGAATTTGGGAAAGTTATGAAACGTCCTATAAATGTCTGTTCTGTTCCTGATCTAATGATCTCGGCTTTTAGTTGAGATGAATCTGTGTCACCCTGGCCTGGATGCCACAAGTATAATAAAGCTGTGTCTGAGAGCAAGGGGGAGGTTCTCTAGTCAGGGGAACATTAGCATGCAATACCTCCTGTCACAGGCCAGTAGGGGGAGCAGGCTGCCCCTATAAAAGCTGGAACTGGGGGCAGGGTTAGAGAGAACTGGACGACCTGTCTCAGCACTGAGAAGTGTCCAGAGCAGAGAGGGACAGTCGTATTGCACCCTAAGAGGAAGTGTGGCAGAAGGAGAGCCACAAGCCAGAGACAAGAGGCAAAGTGAGCCTGTCTTGGCAGACAAAGAACACAATTTACCAGACTTTGGTGTCTGAGGCTGGGAGGATTCCACATCCCACAGCAGATAACCAGTCCGCAGGGGACTGTATGTTCCTTGGCCTAAAAAGCCTGGAGGCTCTGCCACAACAGAAGGGACCAGTAAAGCCGTACCAGGCCGAGAGCAGAAAGGAACCCACGTCGCAGGCCATACAGGCGAGAATACACGGAAAGCTCGGAAACGTGGGCTGTTACCCTATAAGGAGGAGATAGCCAGAAGGAGTGCAGAAAGCACGGTAGGCCTACACCCTCACCCTGACCAGGGCCAATTTCCCAATTGCTCTCAGACATCCAGGTCCCCTCCTAGCCTGTTTGTGGGTCAGTTTACCTGCTCTAGTAAAGACCCTGGACTGCAATCTGTTGTCTGTGTGCTCCTTGCTCCTCCAGCACTATCAGCACTGGGACTCTCACCACCATCACTCCCACCATCCACTACACTGCGCTGGGGCTGCACTCTTCCCGTGGGGAGTCACACCACCTCAGCTGCATACACCATCAGCCCCAGCGGTCTGCCCAGCAGCGGCGGTTCCAAATGACCGCAAATCCACGGGTGGCGTAGTCGGACGTTATCAACAGCACATAGCAGACTACCACTGGCCTGACCACCCTGAGCTACGGAACCGGGTTGCCACTACTACCCCCATCGTTCCCCTATTGCCCGGATCCGAGTGCCCCACGGCCCAGGGGGCGAGTCAGCTTTGGCGTAGTAGGCAGGATTGAGACCAACCCGCCACAAACGGGTATTGCGTGCCTGAAAAAGACTGTGCACCTACCTGAAAAGAGGTTTCCTGCCATCCGGAGCCGCTTCCCGCCATTTCCAGCCGTCTCCCGCCATCTTCCGTCGTCGGTTCCCGCCATCTTCAGCCGTTTTCCCGCCATCGGACGCCATCTTCAGGACGCCGCGTGGGAAGAAGAGGGGCGTGGACGTCTAAACGGCGCGAGACCTGAAGCTCCGCCCCACGCACCGACGCTGCGCAAGGTCCTGGAAGGGAGAGAGAGCGACGCTGACGTCACCAGGACGCGACGCAAGGTCCTCGTCCGGAGCAGCATCAGCGGAGCCGCGGCCGACAGAAGAGGACCGTCGGAAGGTAGGCCGCGCTTAACTAGGGGGGAGGAAGATGTCAGACAGGGAGGCACCCCTACCACCAGCGCAGCTGCAGCAGCGGTGATGCCATTTTCCCTGCCCTACATCCCTGGAGCGGTCTGGCTGCCTAAGTATTCAGGGGAGTCCCATGCCCTAACTGACTTTAAGGAAAGGCTGTACAGTTTGTTCCAAGTCTACCCCCTGACAGAGGAACAGAAGGTTAGCATACTAACAGGGCAGTTAACTGGCGCAGCCCAAAGGGAGGAAAAGTCATGGCCCGCTGAGGAGAAGAGGACCGTAAAGGGTATTCTGGCCCGGCTGCGGGGTACCTTTGACACACGTACCTCCGCTGAAATTAAAATGAGGTTCTATGGATGTAAGCAGCGGGCACAGGACAGCATCAGAGACTATGCCCTAAATTTGCAGGAAGCCCTGAGGGCCATCCAACAAGCTGACCCAGGCAGCGTGCAGGATACGGATGAGCTCCTAACAGAACAGTTCATAGAAGGTCTGCTGTCTAGCACCCACAGGACCCAGCTGCGCCTCATGTTCTTTCAGAACCCTGATCTGACCTTTGCACAATTCAAGGACAGGGCCATAAGGGTGCTCCGTGAATCTGCAACAAGTGGCGCTATAAACCCCCGACACCCTGCTCTCACCTACCACCAGGAGGAGGCGCCCTCCTCTATGGACTGCGTGGGGGCTGATGCACAGGCCCTGAACCAAGCCCCGTCGAAAGATCTGCACCACCAAGTCCAGGAGCTGACCAGGAGCGTCGCGGCATTGACCAGGACCGTCCAGGCATTACAAGTGGACCCGTCAAGACCCATCGAGTTGGCTTCAAGTCCGGAGGATGTCCCGTGGCGTTGACAGAGGAGGATCCCGTCGTTCCGAGGGAGGCCCACAGACCGCTACGCAGAAGATGAACAGCCCATTTGCCGTCGATGCAACCAGCCCGGACAAATTTCTAGGTACTGTAATTTAAACGGGTCCAACTTGGGGCAGAGGGCCAACCCCCAGGCATAAGATCACCAGGCCCTTATAATTGGCATGATAAGTACATTGGGGGGCGCCCGGTTTTACCCGTGGTGCTGGACGGAATCCCCATGAGCGCCTTGCTGGATACTGGGTCGCAAGTAACCACTATCCCTTATGTACTTTTTAAGCAGTATTGGACTGATGCTGATATAACGCGGTATCCAGACAGTAACTTGAGCATCATCGCCAGTAATGGCTTACCCGTGCCGCAGATGGGGTTCAAGGAGATGACCATTAAAATTGGTAAAGTTGAACTACCGGCACAGGGAGTGATTATTGTGGACATTGATCGTCGTGAAAGTCACCCTAAAATCACTGTGGGTACTAACGTGATTGAAAATTGTCTTTCAGAGGTAATTGTAATTCTACAACAGGTGGCGGTGAATGCTAGTTCCAGCCAACAGAGAGTCCTCAACCAAGAGATAAAAGCCCTGATGAGACGGCAGCAGGTAGAACTGTCTGGTGGTGAGATCGGTAGCGTAAGACTGAGTGACCCATTCCCCATTTCCATGCCTCCCAAAAGTGAATTGATGATCTGGTGTCAGACTGCAATCGGGTTGAGAGGTAGAGACTACCAAGCCATGGTAGAACCCGTGTACTCAGACAGCAGGCCCACCATTTTGACAGCCCGGGGGGTGGTTGATGTCCATCATGGGAGGGTGCCCGTTCGCATTCTCAACATTGGGGAGAGAGAGGTACACTTACCCAGGTACGCTACACTTGCCAAACTGTTTGCTGTTGAGCACAAAGCTATCAGGGCCGTGGAGCCTTTGCCTCCATCTCCACAGGCGGAGGGTAATGGCTCCCAGAAACAAAAGGAGGACTGGTGCCAGAAACTCCATGTGGGTGCTGACTCCACTCCCCTGCACCAAAAACAAGGAGTCTACCGGGTGGTACAGGAGTACGAGAGAGTCTTTAGTAAGCACCCGCTAGACTTCGGCAGAGTAAAAGGGATAGAGCACCACATCCCCACAAGGAGCCACCCACCAATAAAAGAGAGACACAGGCCTGTACCCCCTGCACATTATCAGAACGCCAAGGGTATGCTGCGGGAAATGAAAGAAGCTGGGGTCATTAGAGATAGCTGTAGCCCCTGGGCAGCCCCCCTGGTTCTGGTAAAAAAGAAAGACGGCACCATGAGAATGTGCGTGGACTATAGACAAATCAACCGTATCACCCACAAAGATGCATATCCGCTGCCTAGAATAGAGGAGTCTTTAGCCGCACTAAAATCAGCTAACTTCTTTTCTACTTTGGACCTTACTAGCGGGTACTGGCAGGTTCCTGTGGCAGAGGCTGACAAGGAGAAGACCGCCTTCACCACCCCGATGGGACTGAGTGAGTTCAACTGTATGCCCTTCGGGCTCTGCAATGCACCAGGGACCTTCCAGAGGCTGATGGAATGCTGTCTAGGGCACCGAAACTTCGAGACGGTCCTCCTTTACCTGGACGACGTGATCATCTATTCGAAGACTTACGAGGACCATCTAAAGCACCTGGCCGAGGTGTTCGAAGCCCTAGCAGGCTATGGCCTGAAGGTGAAACCATTGAAGTGTCACCTGCTGAAACCAAAGGTCCAGTACCTAGGGCACGTGGTAAGTGCGGAAGGAGTAGCCCCCGACCCTGACAAGGTCACGGCAATCAAGAGCTGGCCAAGCCCTTCGAACATCAAAGAAGTAAGGCAGTTCCTCGGGTTGGTAGGCTACTACCGAAGGTTCATCCCCGGGTTCACTAAGATGGCAGCTCCTATGCAGGACCTCCTGATAGGACAGTCTAAGTCCAGAAGTCAAAAGCCACCCTTCAAGTGGGATCAACCGGAAGAGGAGTCCTTCCGCCAGTTGAAGATGGCCCTCACGGGGGATGAGATCCTGGCCTACCCTGATTATGGCCAGCCTTTTATCCTTCACACAGACGCCAGTAATGTGGAACTGGGAGCCGTACTGTCCCAAAACCAACAGGGCAGAGAAAGGGTGATCGCGTACGCCAGCCGGAAGCTGAGGCCCACCGAGAGGAACCCGGAGAATTACAGCTCCTTCAAGCTAGAATTCTTGGCGGTGGTGTGGGCCGTAACGGAACCCTTCAAGCATTACCTGACCTCCGCAAAGTTCACCGTGTACACGGACAGCAACCCGTTGACACACCTGGACAATGCGAGACTGGGTGCCCTGGAACAGCGGTGGATGGCCCGTCTCTCCAATTATGACTTCGTGATCAAGTATCGGGCAGGTAAAACCAATGCCAACGCTAACGCCCTATCGAGAATGCCTCACTTACCTGAAGGTGACGAAGACCCAGAAGAGCTGGAGGAGGTAGAACTCCCCGCGTTTCACCGGTATGGAGGCGCTCAATACTCCCACCGCGTGAAGGAGGAGGATCTAACAACCGTGATGATCAATCCCCTACCTCACCACAGCTGGGCCGAGACCCAAGATAGTGACCCTGCAGTCCGCCTTGTGAAAGATCTGCTGACCCAGGAAGATGCCCGCATAGATCCGGATGCTCCAGAGGAAGCCAAGCAGCTATGGAAAGAGAAGAGCAAGCTGTTCCTCTACGAAGGCAAGCTGTGCAGAAGGATTGTCAACCACCGGACGCACGAGCTGACCTGGCAAGTCGTGGTCCCAAGGCGGGATGCAGCTATGGTCCTGGGGGACTTACCATGACAGAGCGGGGCACTTCGGTTGGAAGAAACTGGAGTTCCTGCTAAGAGGACGGTTCTTTTGGGTCGGCATGAGAGGGGCTGTAGAGAAGTGGTGCAGAGACTGTGGCCCTTGTCACCTAAGGAGGAAGGACCGTGCCAGCCAGAAGACACCCTTGAGGCCCATCGTCACCACGCAGCCTCTTGAGCTGGTAGCTCTGGACCACGTCAAATTGGCTCCAAGCCGGTCAGGATACATCTACGCCCTGACAATCGTGGACCACTATTCCCGTTTTCTAGTGGTGGTCCCGGTGAAAGATTTGACAGCCCAAACGGCGGCCAGAGCCTTCCAGCAATGCTTCTGCCGTCCACACGGGTATCCGGAACAGGTCCTGACAGACCAGGGTCCAGCGTTCGAGGCTGAAATCTTCCAAGAGTTCTGCAACCTCTATGGCTGTAAGAAGATTCGGACAACGCCTTACCACCCACAAACCAACGGGATGTGTGAGAAAATGAACAATATTGTCATTGATCTCCTGAAGACGTTGCCCCTGGAGGAACGCAGCCTGTGGCCACAAAAACTGCCGGATCTGATAGACTTATACAATCATATCCCGGTGAATGCTACAAACTGCACCCCGGCTTACCTGATGCGAGCCAGACCAGGTAAGCTGCCCGTAGACCTGGAGATGGGAGTCCTAACACCTGAGGACACCTCCCCGGATGCGGACTGGGATACGGAAAGGCAACTGCAGTACAAGAATGTACAAGAGAGTGTGGAGAAGAGCCTGGCCCAGGTGAGAGAGAAGCAAGAAAGACTCTTCAACCAACACGCCCCTGCTGGTCCCCTAGAACCTGGTGAGCAGGTCCTGAAGCGAAAGAGAAGGCTACATAAGTTGGACGACCAGTGGGAAAGGGAACCCTACACCGTACTGCAGTCTGACCATGACAACCCGAAGGTGTGCGTGATCACCAAGGACGGAGGAGAAACCACTAGTACCGTCTCCAGGGACCACCTCAAAAGATGCCCCGAGCAACTCCGTAGTGCAGAAGAGGATCAAAGTGACCTTGAACCCACAGAGGACAAGGAAGAAATGATCAGCACCGTTCTCGGAGAGTTCCCTCAGTCCTGGACTCGGATAAACGATGCCATAGTGGTACCCGTCCTGCATTTCCTGCAACCGACTCAGCAACAACCTGCACCAGAGCCGGAAGGTGAAGAAGAGCAAGCAGTTCCAGAGGCAGAAGAGCCTGTACCAGCAGCCCAGGAGAGTCAACCCTCTGCTGACAGTGAGCCTGCCATGCCTGTGGTAAGCCAAAGGACCCGCAGACAGCTGCCTGCCCTACCTGTACACCCAGCTGGTAGCTGTACCCCTAACGCTAGTGGGGAAAGCCAGGTCGGTCCACCACCAGACAGTGGGTTAAGGAGGTCAACCAGGAGCACTAAGGGACAGATACCCGCTCGCTGGAGAATATAGGGTGCACTAAAATTGTAAATAACCCTGTTGCCAAATGTTGAAATGTTTGCAAAGTTACATGCATGTTTGGTAATTCTGTGTTTCAGTTTCTTGCAGTTACCGTAAGGACTCAAAGGTTATGGACTTTTAATAACCGGGACCTTGTATGGACTGCGTTTGGAGCCTAACCAAGGAATGAACTAAGACTGTGAAGGACTTGGGGTAGGACAGACCCCCACCTGGTTAAGGCTCACCGTTGTATTGGTGATATGGACACCCGGTCACAGACCACCCTGTGACCTTAAGAACTCAATCTGTGCGTCACTTTCCTGATAATGTTTTATGGTCATGCATATTGTCTTTGTTTATTGTTTAGTCCCGGAGCACTAAATTTTACTAGGGGGGAATGTGTCACCCTGGCCTGGATGCCACAAGTATAATAAATCTGTGTCTGAGAGCAAGGGGGGGGGTTCTCTAGTCAGGGGAACATTAGCATGCAATACCTCCTGTCACAGGCCAGTAGGGGGAGCAGGCTGCCCCTATAAAAGCTGGAACTGGGGGCAGGGTTAGAGAGAACTGGACGACGTGTCTCAGCACTGAGAAGTGTCCAGAGCAGAGAGGGACAGTTGTATTGCACCCTAAGAGGAAGTGTGGCAGAAGGAGAGCCACAAGCCAGAGACAAGAGGCAAAGTGAGCCTGTCTTGGCAGACAAAGAACACAATTTACCAGACTTTGGTGTCTGAGGCTGGGAGGATTCCACATCCCACAGCAGATAACCAGTCCGCAGGGGACTGTATGTTCCTTGGCCTAAGAAGCCTGGAGGCTCTGCCACAACAGAAGGGACCAGTAAAGCCGTACCAGGCCGGGAGCAGAAAGGAACCCACGTCGCAGGCCATACAGGCGAGAATACACGGAAAGCTCGGAAACGTGGGCTGTTACCCTATAAGGAGGAGATAGCCAGAAGGAGCGCAGAAAGCACGGTAGGCCTACACCCTCACCCTGACCAGGGCCAATTTTCCAATTGCTCTCAGACATCCAGGTCCCCTCCTAGCCGGGACTGTTGGTGGGTCAGTTTACCTGCTCTAGTAAAGACCCTGGACTGCAATCTGTTGTCTGTGTGCTCCTTGCTCCTCCAGCACTATCAGCACTGGGACTCTCACCACCATCACTCCCACCATCCACTACACTGCCCTGGGGCTGCACTCTTCCCGTGGGGAGTCACACCACCTCAGCTGCATACACCATCAGCCCCAGCAGTCTGCCCAGCAGCGGCGGTTCCTAATGACCGCAAATCCACGGGTGGCGTAGTCGGACGTTATCAACAGCACATAGCAGACTACCACTGGCCTGACCACCCTGAGCCACGGAACCGGGTTGCCACTACTACCCACATCGTTCCCCTATTGCCCGGATCCGAGTGCCCCACGGCCCAGGGGGCGAGTCAAATCTGTGCTGCACTTTATGTACACGCTCAGCGTTGAGGTAGGGCTGTGGAGTCGGGAGTCGGAGTCAGGGAAATTGATGAGTCGGATTTGAATATTTGGCTTACCGACTCCACACTCCCGCTTTTGCATATTGTATCTCCTTTTGGCAGATTCATACGTGGCGGATTTGACGCGCCCCTGGGCCTGTGTCGCGCTGCGTTGCGCACGCGGGAGCTTACCCGGAGCCGGATCTGTTGAGGGTTGTAGTCTCGTGGCGGTGACCCGGTCCGTGCCCAGGGAGTCAAACTGAGCGGCGATGTATCAGCGGTAGATGTTGGACGACTATGCCACCCGTTGAGTACAGCTAAGGAGCTGCTGCTGCAGGGCAGACCGCTGAGGCCGGTGGTAGGATTGTGCAGCGTGATAGTATAACCCCCAACGGGAGGGGTATGGCCTCAGGGCAGCCGACGTGGATGATGGGGGTAGCAGGAACCACTCGGAGACGGTACGGTGTAGTTCAGGGTCTTTACTGGTGACAAAGATAGACCCTCCCGGAGTACTGGCTAGCGATTGGTGCTTGGTCAGTCCTTGAGCAGATGGGATCTCCCCTGGCCAGGCGGAGTTGTAGGCCTCCCAAACTAACTGTACTCTTCTGGCTACCTTGCTAGAGGCGGGTATAAGTAGCCCACGTCCCTCAGTGTACCGTGTGGTGCTCACCCGTATGGCCGGTGACTCGGGGCCTTCTAGTAGCTTCCGCTCCACGACGGCGGTGCTGGTCCCACGCGTGTGACCGTGCCTTCGGGTTTCTTGGCCAGAGGACCTGGAATCCCCTGCCTGACGGATTCTGCTGCTGGGTAGGAGTTAGTCCCCACAGCCTCGGACTCCGGGTCCGGTAAGAAATCTTCTCAGTCAGGGCGAGCTCTGCAGCTGCCAGCCCCTGACTCCTTGTAACACTGCTCCCACAGAGCTCCTGATGTTCTGTTCCTATATTTGCTTCTTTTCTCTGTCTCTACTTCTTCTCTACTCACTAACCCTGCCTCAGCCCCAGTTTTATATAGGGGAAGTTCTTCCCCTCCCAGGACTGTGCAGGAGGTGTGGCATGCATAGGATTCCTGACCAAGAGACCTCCCACCTGCTCTCAGACGTAATATCTCTATCACTGTGGCAACCAGACCCCTGGGGTGTCACATTCCCCCCTAGTGAAATTTAGTACTCCGGGACTAAACATATTTTAGAAAAACATAACAAGATATAACAATAACAATACAATAAAGAAACACATAAAGGTGGTCACGGCATGTCCGTAACCGGGTGCAGTCTTTGAAGAAAGCAAGGTGTCCATTTCACCAAAACAGGGAGACGTAACCAGGTAGGGGTCTGTCCTGCCCCGAGTCCTTAACAGTCTTTAGTCCGTCCTGGGTTACGCTCCAACTATGTACACAGGATTCCCGGTAAATCCACCAAAGACTCCTATAAACAACTAGAAACACATAATTATACACAAGCAACAAGAAAAACAGGTAACCACAAATAAAACAATTTATACACTTCAAATCCTCCAACGTGCGGGTAACTGGCCTCTAGTGGCCCTAGTGGACCTACGGAGCTGACTGTCTGGCCCTGAACTACAGGGTGTAGGAGCTGTCAAGGGTAAATTGGGCAGCTGTCTATGGGCCCTTTGGCTCACTAGGGATATGGCAGGCTCACTGCAAGCAGAGGGTTGATCCTCCTGATCTGCTGGTGTGGGGTCTTCTGCCTCCTGGACCGGCTGTTCTTCCAGCTCTACCTGTTGCTCCGTAGGTGCTTGGGATGCTGGTTGGAGGAAGGTGAGTACGGGTACCACAACTGCACCATTGACTTGAGTCCAAGACCGAGGGAAGTCTCCGAGCACAGTACTAACCATATCTTCCCTTTCCTCTACGGATCGATGGTCTTCTTGTTCCTCTTCAGGGTTCCGTAGCTGTTCAGGACACTTCTTCAGGTGATCCCGGGATACAATGGCTGTGGTCTCCCCTCCGTCTTTACTGATGGTACAGACCTTCGGGTTCTCGTGGCTTGAGGGCAGTACGGTGTACGGGTCCTTCTCCCACTGGTCGTCCAACTTGTGGAGCCGTCTTTTCCTCTTCAAGACCTGCTCTACGGGCACCAGGGGAACAGTGGGAGCATACTGGTTGTAAGTTTTCTCTTGTCTCTCCCTAGCCTGACAGAGACTTCGCTCCACGCTCTCCTGTACTTTCCGGTACTGCTGCTGCCTCTCTGTGTCCCAGTCTGCTTCTAGTGAAGTGTCCTCGGGTGTCAGGACTCCCATTTCCAGGTCAACAGGTAACTTACCAGGTCTCGCCCTCATTAGGTAAGCCGGGGTACAGTTGGTGGAACCTACCGGGATGTGGTTGTATAGGTCCACCAGATCGGGCAGCTTCTCAGGCCACAGACTGCGTTCTTCCAGGGGCAACGTTTTCAGAAGATCCATTACCACCTGGTTCATTTTCTCACAAAGTCCATTAGTTTGCGGATGATAGGGTGTCGTCCTTATCTTCCGGCAGCCATACAGATTGCAGAATTCCTGGAAGACCTCCGCTTCAAAGGCAGGTCCCTGGTCCGTCAGCACTTGGTCCGGGTACCCGTGTGGACGGCAGAAGTGCTGCTGGAAGGCTCTAGCTGCTGTTTGAGCCGTTAAGTCCTTGACGGGGACGACAACCAAGAACCGGGAGTAATGATCCACGATGGTTAACGCGTAGACGTAGCCACTTCTGCTTGGGGTCAGTTTTACATGATCCAAGGCTACCAGTTCCAACGGCTGCCGGGTGACGATGGACTGCAGGGGAGTCTTCTGGCTGGCACGGTCCTTCCTCCTCAGGTTGCACGGGCCACAGTCTCTGCACCACCTCTCGATGGTTCCCCTCATGCCTACCCAATGGAACCGCCCGCGCAGCAGGAACTCCAGCTTCTTCCATCCGAAATGCCCAGCTCCATCGTGGTATGCCTCCATCACCATGGCTGCGTCTCGTCGTGGCACCACTACTTGCCAGATTAGTTCATGCGTCCGGGAGTTAACCATCCTGCGGCACAACTTCCCCTTGTAAAGGAACAGTCTACTCTTTTCTGCCCACAGTTGCTTGGCTTCCTCCGGAGCGTCTGGGTCAAGGCGAGCCTCTGGCCGAGTCAGCATCTCCTTCACCAGCCGGACGGCAGGGTCACTGTCTTGCGTTTCCGCCCAGTTGTAGTGAGGTAAGGGGTTAAGCGCAGTGCCTTGCTTACTCCTTACCCGATGGGAATACTGGATAGTCCCATGACGGTGAAACGCGGGGAGTTCGACTTCTTCCAGTCCCTCTGGTCTTCTCCTACGTCCGGTAGGTTTGGCATCCTGGACAGGGCGTCCACGTTGGTATTGGAGCGTCCTGCCCGGTATTTGATGGTGAACTCGTAGTTGGACAGACGGGCCATCCATCTCTGCTCTAGGGCACCGAGTCTTGCCGTGTCCAGGTGTGTCAACGGGTTGTTATCCGTGTACACGACGAACCGGGAAGAAGCGAGGTAGTGCTTAAAGCGTTCGGTGACTGCCCACACCACTGCCAGGAACTCTAGCTTAAATGAGCTGTAATTCTCAGGGTTTCTTTCGGTGGGTCGCAGTTTTCGGCTGGCGTAAGCGATTACTCGCTCTTTCCCCTGCTGGATCTGGGACAGCACGGCTCCTAGCCCGATGTTACTTGCGTCGGTGTAGAGGATAAAGGGCTGGCTGTAATCCGGGTACGCCAGGATTTCATCCCCCGTGAGGGCCATCTTCAGCTGGCGGAAGGACTCTTCTTCCAACTTCTCCCATCTGAAGGGCGGCTTCTGGTTCTTGGCCTTCCGGGACTGGCCTATCAGGAGGTCCAGCATAGGAGCTGCCTTTTTGGTGAAACCGGGGATGAACCTGCGGTAGTAGCCTACCAACCCGAGGAACTGCCGCACTTCCTTTACACTGGAGGGACTTGGCCATTCCTTAATTGCGGTGATCTTATCAGGGTCGGGAGCCACTCCGTCAGCGCTCACCACGTGTCCCAGGTACTGCACCTTTGGTTTCAGGAGGTGACACTTGGAGGGTTTCACCTTTAGGCCGTAGCTTGCCAGAGCTTCGAACACTTCCGCCAGGTGTTTCAGGTGGTCCTCATAAGTCTTAGAATATACGATGACATCGTCCAGGTACAACAGGACCGTCTCGAAGTTTCTGTGGCCCAGACAGCACTCCATTAATCGTTGGAAGGTTCCTGGTGCGTTGCAGAGTCCGAACGGCATACAGGTAAACTCGCTAAGTCCCATCGGGGTGGTGAATGCGGTCTTCTCCCGGTCCGCCTCTGCTACAGGAACCTGCCAGTACCCACTAGTGAGATCCAAGGTAGAGAAGAAGTTAGCAGATCTTAAAGCAGCCAAAGACTCCTCTATCCTTGGTAAGGGGTACGCATCCTTGTGTGTGATACGGTTGATTTTCCGGTAATCTACACACATCCTCATGGTGTTGTCTTTCTTTTTGACTAAGACTAGTGGAGCTGCCCAGGGGCTACAGCTATCCCTGATCACCCCAGCCTCCTTCATGTCTCTAAGCATCCCCTTGGCGTGTTGGTAGTGTGCAGGGGGTACGGGTCGATACCTCTCTTTTATGGGAGGATGGTCTCCCGTGGGGATGTGGTGTTCTACCCCCTTGACTCGCCCGAAGTCTAACGGGTGTTTACTAAACACTCTCTCGTACTCTTGAACCACCCGATAGACTCCCTGTTTCTGGTGTGAGGGAGTGGAGTCAGTACCCAAATGTAGTTGCTGACACCAGTCCTCCATTGTTTTCTTAGAGCCGTTACCTTCCTCCGGGTGAGATGGAGGCAAGGGTTCCACAGATTGTATAGCATTTTGGTTAATGGTATATAATTTGGCTAGCGTGGCATACCGGGGCAGGTACACTTCCCTCTTCCCGATATTGATTAGGCGAACGGGCACCCTCCCATGGCGTACATTAACCACCCCCCGTGCTGTCAAGATGGTGGGCCTACTGTCTGAGTAAACTGGTTCTACCATTGCCTGGTAATCTCTACCTCTCAGACCAATAGCTGCCCGGCACCAAATCATCATTTCACTTTTTGGGGGCATGGCAATAGGGAAAGGGTCACACATTCTCACGCTACCAATCTCACCGCCAGAGAGTTCCACCTGTTGCCGTCGCATCAGTGCCCGGATCTCTTTTTGGAGCACTCGCTGCTCGCCGGAGCTGGCGTTCTTGGCAACCTGCTGTAAAAGGAAAATCACCTCTGCAAGACAATTTTCAATTACATTAGTTCCTAGAGTTATCTTTGGGTGACTCTCGTGTTTGTCAATGTCTACAATGATCAGTCCCTGTGCTGCCAGTTCAACTCTACCAATTTTAATGGTCACCTCTTTAAATCCGATCTGTGGCACGGGCTGACCATTGCTGGCGATGATACTCAAGTCGTCGTCAGGGTAGCGGGTAATATCCGAGTCATTCCAGTACTGCTTGAAGAGCACGTACGGGATGGTGGTGACCTGTGACCCGGTGTCCAGTAGGGCACTCATAGGAATGCCATCCAGTACCACAGGCAAGACTGGACGTCCTCCCACATATTTGTCGCGCCAGTTCGATGGGCCTGATGATCTTTTTCCTAGGGGTTGGCCCTCTACCCTAGGTTGTGCCAGTTTAAAGGACAGTACCTTGCCATATGTCCGGGTTGATTGCTGCGGCGGCAGATGGGTCGTCCGTCCTCGTTGTATCGGTCGCTGGATCTCCCTCTGGCCGGTGGGGTCCTCCTTGGTCGACGCCACGGGATGTCCTCCGGTCCGGATGCCAGCTGGATCTTCCCTGGAGTAGAAACCTGTAAAGACTGCACAGTTCGGGTTAGCGCAGCAACGCTTTTAGCTAGCTCTTGGACCTGATGGTGTAGGTCTGGAGCCGGGTCATTGCTCAAAGCCTGTGCATCAGCTCCCACAGGCCCTGCCGACAAGGGCGCCGCCTCCTGGTGGTAAGTAGTAGTGGGGCGTCTGTGGGTCACAACGCCACCTGGTGCCGGTTCTCGGAGCACCCGGATGGCTCTGTCCTTGAACTGTGCAAATCCCAGATGAGGGTCCTGTAAGGCCATTGCCCGCAACTGGGTTCGGTGGGCATTGCAATATAAACCCTCTATAAATTGTTCAGTCAACAGCCTGTCCTCGTCTCCCACGCCGTCAGGGTCGGTCTGCTTAATGGCTCTCAGGGCCTCTTGTAGGTTCAGGGCATAGTCCCTTATACTCTCATGTGCCCGCTGTTTGCACCCGTAGAATCTAAGCTTGATCTCGGCTGAGGTGCGGGTATCAAAGGTGTCCCTCAGCCGGGTTAGTATCCCTGCGACAGTCCTCCCCCCAGGTGGCCAGGACTTTACCTCCCTTCGGGCTGCCCCAGTTAATTGGGCCACCAGGATGCTCACTTTTTGCTCTTCTGTGAGGGGGTACACCTGGAAGAGGCTATCCAGCTTTTCTCTAAAGTCATGCAGGGTATGTGACTCCCCTGAGTACTGGGGTAGCCAGGCCGCTCCCGGGATATAGGGCATGGTGAAAGGCATGACTGCAGCAGCGGTGGCGCTGGCGGGGGTTGAGGCAGTGAAGCTCTCCTCCGTATCCGACATCCTCCTCCCCCCTAGTGGACCGTGGCCTACCTTGCGATGATCCTCTTCCGTAGGCCGCGGCTCCGCAGTAGATCGTCAGGGTTGAGGACCTTCCGTCGCGCTCCTGTGACGTCGGCGTCTGCTGGGCTCCTTCCAGGACCTTACGCGACGTCCGGACGTGAGGCGGGGCTTCAGTTCTCGCGCGCTTTCGGAGTCCACGCCCCTCTTCTTCCCGCGCGACGTCTTCAAGATGGCGTCCAACGGCGGGAAAACTCCACGGAAGGCGGGAAGAAGGCTGAAAATGGCGCCGGATGGCGGGAATCTTCACCGATGGCGGGAAGAAGGCTGAAGATGGCGCCGGATGGCGGGAATCTTCACCACAGGTAAGTTTGAACAGTCTTTTTCAGGCACGCAGTACCCGGTGGTTGCGGGCATGAAATCCTGCCGACTACGCCAAAAGTTGACGCGCCCCTGGGCCTGTGTCGCGCTGCGTTGCGCACGCGGGAGCTTACCCGGAGCCGGATCTGTTGAGGGTTGTAGTCTCGTGGCGGTGACCCGGTCCGTGCCCAGGGAGTCAAACTGAGCGGCGATGTATCAGCGGTAGATGTTGGACGACTACGCCACCCGTTGAGTACAGCTAAGGAGCTGCTGCTGCAGGGCAGACCGCTGAGGCCGGTGGTAGGATTGTGCAGCGTGATAGTATAACCCCCAACGGGAGGGGTATGGCCTCAGGGCAGCCGACGTGGATGATGGGGGTAGCAGGAACCACTCGGAGACGGTACGGTGTAGTTCAGGGTCTTTACTGGTGACAAAGATAGACCCTCCCGGAGTACTGGCTAGCGATTGGGGCCTGGTCAGTCCTTGAGCAGATGGGATCTCCCCTGGACAGGCGGAGTTGTAGGCCTCCCAAACTAACTGTACTCTTCTGGCTACCTTGCTAGAGGCGGGTATAAGTAGCCCACGTCCCTCAGTGTACCGTGTGGTGCTCACCCGTATGGTTGGTGACTCGGGGCCTTCTAGTAGCTTCCGCTCCACGACGGCGGTGCTGGTCCCACGCGTGTGACCGTGCCTTCGGGTTTCTTGGCCAGAGGACCTGGAATCCCCTGCCTGACGGATTCTGCTGCTGGGTAGGAGTTAGTCCCCACAGCCTCGGACTCCGGGTCCGGTAAGAAATCTTCTCAGTCAGGGCGAGCTCTGCAGCTGCCAGCCCCCGACTCCTTGTAACACTGCTCCCACAGAGCTCCTGATGTTCTGTTCCTATATTTGCTTCTTTTCTCTGTCTCTACTTCTTCTCTACTCACTAACCCTGCCTCAGCCCCAGTTTTATATAGGGGAAGTTCTTCCCCTCCCAGGACTGTGCAGGAGGTGTGGCATGCATAGGATTCCTGACCAAGAGACCTCCCACCTGCTCTCAGACGTAATATCTCTATCACTGTGGCAACCAGACCCCTGGGGTGTCACAGATTAATTTTCATGTCTGCAACATGTTCATTCTCTTGTGGCAATGTCACGGTTCATCTATAAGGTAGTCGGGGTGAAATCCGCAGTGAAACCTCAGCATAATTTTCATGTCATAGATGCAGATTTTGCTCCTGATTTGCTTCCGGGCGGACTGAATGTTACGTCATTATTTATAAATAAACTGCTTTTTTGCTGTTATAGTTTTATTTTTTTCTGCTCATTTTGCTCCAGATTCATGGGACCAAAGGCAATTAACACATGATGTGTCAAGGAACAGCATTTACATTTCACAAGCGATCTTATGCTTTAAGGATTATGTCTTCGAATACAAGCTGCCAGAACCGATTCTCGTGAGCATTTATATTGAGCAGTAATCAATGTTCTTCTCTTCTGTTAGTAAAAGCTCTTAAGGAATCTTTTCCAGTGGTATTAATCTCATATCCAGAGCGTCTCGTTCCTGCTCTACCTGGCCACATCCAGGATTGCCACAGGATTCTAATATGTTTAAGTCTCCTTTGAAGCTGAAGTGCTTCATCCATCATTGTTTTTACTTCCTTTCTGATGCAGTATATTTTGCTATTTGTCTTTCCTGAAAATAGAAAGGCAATGTAGTCCTCCATTCATCATCTTTTCAATGTGTCTTCCAGTCTGTTTTCTTTGCTGTCTTTTCCATCTTAACTTGTCTGAATTGTTATTCATTTTATCTCTCGCGTGTGCGTCTCAGTTTGTGTCATTTTCATTGCAGAAATCATATCCACCTTTTCCTGTCACCCTGGACTATATTCATGGCAAAGGCGCGTTATTCGAGAGCGTAGTAAAGAACAGGCGCTCACATCATATATCTCTCTGCCGTTCTTTCAAATGGTCGATGTCGCCGGAGATTCCATCATTTTTCAATGTGGTTTCTACATTTATTTTTATGCTTTATATCGGAAGGTAGAGAAACAATGTAATATGCATGATTTTTATAAAGGAGTGGAGTCAATAAGGAGTTCTGTGACCATATAAATGCATGTGACCATAATGATGACATGCGTCAGAACAATATATCTTGATTTTAAAGACTGTTTTGTTTTTGGTAGGAAAAATACATTTTCACCCAAGATGGAAGGGAAATTTCGAAAGGCATGAGTTTATAAAGCAATATCGTCTAAAACAGGGGTGGGCAATTAATTTTCCTTAGGGGCCACATGAGAGACCATGACTGTTGTGGAGGGCCAAATCTATATGCTGAAATTAATACTGCTCAATATTAAAATTAACATATTAATTAGAATTATTATTTTATACTAATGTTAATTGTATCACTTAATATTGAGCAGAATTAAGTATGCTGACATCTTCCTATATACCATATGAACCTGCGCACAGCCCCCCTATATACAGTATGAACCCAACACAGCTCCCTATATATAGTATGAGCCCCCACATAGACACCCTTATATACAGTATGAACCCCCACACAGCCCCTTATATACAGTGTGAACCCCCACACAGCCCACATAAATACAGTGTGAGCCCCCACACAGCCCACCTAAACACAGTATGAGCCCTCATATAGTCCCCTATGTGGAGTTTGAGCCCCCACATTGCCCCTATATACAGTATGAGCCCTGACATAGCCACCTATATACAGTATGAGCCCTGACATAGCCACCTATATATAGTATGAGCCCCCACATAGACACCCTTATATACAGTGTGAGCCCCCACACAACCCCTTATATACAGTGTGAGCCCCCACACAGCCCACCTAAATACAGTGCGAGCCCCCACACAGCCCACCTAAACACAGTATGAGCCCTCACAGAGCCCCCTATATGGAGTTTGAGCCCCCACATTGCCCCTGTATACAGTATGAGCCCTGACATAGCCTCCTATATACAGTATGAGCCCTGACATAGCCACCTATATATAGTATGAGCCCCCACATAGACACCCTTATATACAGTATGAGCCCCCCCACAACACCTTATATACAGTGTGAGCCCCCATACAGCCCACCTAAATACAGTGAGAGCCCCCACACAGCCCACCTAAACACAGTATGAGCCCTCACATAGTCCCCTATGTGGAGTTTGAGCCCCCACATTGCCCCTATATACAGTATGAGCCCTGACATAGCCACCTATATACAGTATGAGCCCTGACATAGCCACCTATATATAGTATGAGCCCCCACATAGACACCCTTATATACAGTGTGAGCCCCCACACAACCCCTTATATACAGTGTGAGCCCCCACACAGCCCACCTAAATACAGTGCGAGCCCCCTCACAGCCCACCTAAACACAGTATGAGCCCTCACAGAGCCCCCTATATGGAGTTTGAGCCCCCACATTGCCCCTGAATACAGTATGAGCCCTGACATAGCCTCCTATATACAGTATGAGCCCTGACATAGCCACCTATATATAGTATGAGCCCCCACATAGACACCCTTATATACAGTATGAGCCCCCCCACAACACCTTATATACAGTGTGAGCCCCCATACAGCCCACCTAAATACAGTGTGAGCCCCCACACAGCCCACCTAAACACAGTATGAGCCCTCAAAGAGCCCCCTATATGGAGTTTGAGCCCCCACATTGCCCCTATATACAGTATCAGCCCTGACATAGCCACCTATATACAGTATGAGCCCTAGCCCCCTACATACAGGCACACATCCCATAGACATATGAAAAAACACCTAAAAAAAACACATTCTCACCTCACTCTCGTTCCCCCGCCGCTCCGCTCTCCGGTGCACTGGCTCATTGCGACTGCTGTCTCAGTTGCACATGCTGATTGGTGGAAGAAGGAGCCTGTGGCTCTGTCCTCCACCAATGTATTCATCCTGAGGATGCAGACAGCGGTGATATCGGGCGGAGGGCAGTGGCGGATGGGCAGTGGGTGAGGGCATGATGCGGCTGTGGGCTATTGTTTTCAGCCCTTCAGCTATCTTGGTCTGTGGGCCATACCAAAACAGCCTGAGAGGTGGATGTGGCCCGCGAGCCGCACTTTGCCCATGACTGGTCTAGAGACAAAGCTTGAACATATTGGAATTTGATACAAACTGTCTTAAGAACTCCGTGCATATTAGATAAAAGTCAGCCGGATCAGCTGAACATCTTATGTATATTGTGACTCTCCAAGGATTGGTTGATTGAAATTCAATCTCCCGATTCTTTTTTTCTGTGCACATGATGCTGTCAGATGATTTTCCCCATTGAGAATACAGAAACGCTCGTCCAAGCTGATTGTTCCCGTGTATGGGGCAGGGAGTAGAGATGGTTGTTGGTGGAATGATCATGTGTATGGCCAGCATAACAGAGTGCCGCCAGTTACTTGGAGGACACTCTATAAGGCAAGTGGCCAATATTTACCCTTTATAGCTATTATATTAAAGTGTACATTAACTAAAGAAATTCAGAAGTCTATAAATTGGAAGATTCAATGACAATTTTATAGCAGTCTGTTGTTGGAGACCCATAAAAAAATGATATAGAAGAGTTTAATGCAACTCTAGGGCTCTCTTGAATCTGGTTAGGTGTTCCTTAGTTAGATAGGTGGTCCATACAGGATACAAATAACCATACCATAAAGTTACTAATTATCAGGCCCATGCTGAATATATACATGAATATTAAGATGTATGGTAGTCATAAGCTTCAGGTTTCAGGTCATCTGTGTCACTCCTTCCAGAATTTTAAACAAATGTAAAATGCAATAAAATAAAATTAAATATACTATAATCCAACTATTCAATTTCCCAATGCTCCGGTGACCCCGTCATTCTCTGTTTACTTCCTTGCAGCCATGACCACCGCAGCCACGTAAGCATGTACGCCATTGCGCCCACTGAGGCTGGTTATTAACAACAAAGGATCACAAAGTTTAGAGTATTTAATACTTTAATTTTATTAGACAATTAAAACCAAAAGTGAACATATAAAGTGCAACAACTTTTCCTGGCGAGTCAGTGAGGCACTAATCTTAATTATACAAGAGGGACACAACCAATGTTATGGGTCCTAAAAAATTCCAAGTCTTTGTCTCTTGGGGTCCCTATATCAGTTCCAGTATCTCAGTTCTCCCTGAACGTCCTAAATTCAATGGTCAACATTAAAGTCTATAATGGGATCATAAAAACTTGGTCCCATGCATGGAGATCGTAATTAATCATGCTAAAACAGTACAGACAGCACTGAACTGTTGGATGCCATGCCATAGAGGGGACATTTAATATTAGTGTAGGGACAGGAGTACCTAGTGCGTAAAACTGTTTGAGGACACGATGTCACTCCTTACATTTTTCTGTGCACACTGAGTTAGGCCCATCCAACTTTCATAGGATGGCCATGGCTTGCACCTAAGCATTGGGCCGTCAACCAAAGGGGATGGTAGCACTGCGCAATGTAACAGCTGTTATAGCATGGTTGGGCCATTTTTTGTGAGCCATTCTTCCTCTCTGTATAGAAAAGTTGCTTTGGCAACACTAATCCTCCCAGTTAGGAGTTGTGGGTGTCACCATAGATCTGTGGCGCCATGCACCTCCTCATGGGAGTGACCTGTACCTCATTCGTTGGAGCAGAGGAAAGTTTCCTCCTATCTCACCGCTCACAGGCTAGCCTTCTCGGTTAGATCCGCCCATTAGTTGGAGCACTGTGATTGGTCCCTGGGCATGCTCACCTATTACAAGGTGGCTGGGGATTGGCAACGAGTGAAGATGCGAGAAGGTTTTGCTGAGAAGTTGTGATATAAAATGTAATTATGATGGGAGCTATGCCATGTGCTAAGCAATGCATCTGACTTTCCACTTATTCCAATTTGTTATGGGTTTTCCAATGTATCCATAAAAAATATTGTCTGTCTGTGATTTTTTGATAAGCTGTCCAGAAAAAAATGAAAGTAAAGTTGGCAACCCAGCTCCCAACAATTGGGGTGGGAGTGAATATAAAGTAAAATGCTGCATTGCAAGGTTGTTTGAAGCTAATTCTTAAGGGATAGTGGGTGTCTTTGATGGTAATATACAGTACAGACCAAAAGTTTGGACACACCTTCTCATTTAAAGATTTTTCTGTATTTTCATGACTATGAAAATTGTACATTCACACTGAAGGCATCAAAACTATGAATTAACACATGTGGAATTATATACTTAACAAAAAAGTGTGAAACAACTGAAAATATGTCTTATATTCTAGGTTCTTCAAAGTAGCCACCTTTTGCTTTGATGACTGCTTTGCACAGTCTCGGCATTCTCTTGATGAGCTTCAAGAGGTAGTCACCGGAAATAGTTTTCACTTCACAGGTGTGCCCTGTCAGGTTTAATAAGTGGGATTTCTTGCCTTATAAATGGGGTTGGGACCATTAGTTGTGTTGTGCAGAAGTCTGGTGGATACATAGCTGATAGTCCTACTGAATAGACTGTTAGAATTTGTATTATGGCAAGAAAAAAGCAGCTAAGTAAAGAAAAACTAGTGGCCATCATTGCTTTAAGAAATGAAGGTCAGTCAGTCTGAAAAATTGGGAAAACTTTGAAAGTGTCCCCAAGTGCAGTTGCAAAAACCATCAAGCGCTACAAAGAAACTGGCTCACATGAGGACCGCACCAGGAAAGGAAGACCAAGAATCACCTCTGCTTCTGAGGATAAGTTTATCCGAGTCACCAGCCTCAGAAATCGCAGGTTAACAGCAGCTCAGATTAGAGACCAGGTCAATGCCACACCGAGTTCTAGCAGCAGACACATCTCTTCAACAACTGTTAAGAGGAGACTTTGTGCAGCAGGCCTTCATGGTAAAATAGCTGCTAGGAAACCACTGCTAAGGACAGGCAACAAGCAGAAGAGACTTGTTTGGGCTAAAGAACACAAGGAATGGATATTAGACCAGTGTAAATCTGTGCTTTGGTCTGATGAGTCCAAATTTGAGATCTTTGGTTCCAACCACCGTGTCTTTGTGCGATGCAGAAAAGGTGAACGGATGGACTCTACATGCCTGGTTTCCACCGTGAAGCATGGAGGAGGAGGTGTGATGGTGTGGGGGTGCTTTGCTGGTGACACTGTTGGGGATTTATTCAAAATTGAAGGCATACTGAACCAGCATGGCTACCACAGCATCTTGCAGCGGCATGCTATTCCATCCGGTTTGGGTTTAGTTGGACCATCATTTATTTTTCAACAGGACAATGACCCCAAACACACCTCCAGGCTGTGTAAGGGCTATTTGACCAAGAAGGAGAGTGATGGGGTGCTACGCCAGATGACCTCGCCTCCACAGTCACCAGACCTGAACCTAATCGAGATGGTTTGGGGTGAGCTGGACCGCAGAGTGAAGGCAAAAGGGCCAACAAGTGCTAAGCATCTCTGGGAACTCCTTCAAGATTGTTGGAAGACCATTTTCGGTGACTACCTCTTGAAGCTCATCAAGAGAAAGCCAAGAGTGTGCAAAGCAGTCATCAAAGCAAAAGGTGGCTACTTTGAAGAACCTAGAATATAAGACATATTTTCAGTTGTTTCACACTTTTTGTTAAGTATATAATTCCACATGTGTTAATTCATAGTTTTGATGCCTTCAGTGTGAATGTACAATTTTCAAAGTCAAGAAAATACAGCAAAATCTTTAAATGAGAAGGTGTGTCCAAACTTTTGGTCTGTACTGTATAGTGAGTGCTATCGTGCCCTTGAACGATTAGCATCCCAATAGTTCAGCGCTGTTTGCACTGTATTAGCCCTTTAAATAAGCCCTTTATCTATGAGAAAAGCCAAGAAAAAATGAGCATATACCCTGTAGTATGTAAATAGGTAAATAGTAATAGTACATGTAAATAACATAAGGTATTTAGTTAACACTATTTTGATTTAAAAAAAAAGTGTAGAATTCATCCCACCGCGACGAGGTGTACCCAATCGCCAAATCAGGGTGACACCTTGAGAACTACTTGTCGCGGTGGGATGACTTTTACACTTTTTTAATCAAAATAGTGTTAGCTAAGTACTCTGTGTTATTTACATGTACTATTACTATTTACTTACTTACCTACTAAAGGGTATTTGCTTATTTTGTTTGTTTTTTCTTGGGTTTTGTCTATGAAATGGCCACAGTGTGAACAGGCTCTTACACATTTCCCATATACCAACTTATACTCCAGCTCATTTCTTTAGTTTTTCTTTATGTATGAGACAAAGTGTTAATTATCCCATTATAAACTTTATTGTTAACTGTCCTATTTAGGATGTTGTGGCTATTAGGGAGAGTTGGGATTCAAGGACATATATAGGGACCCTGAAACACATAATAACCCAAATGGTTACATCTGGCAAGTGGATGTAAGCAAAGACCAACAGGGTCCACTGGAGCGTCAGTGCCAGAATGAATAAAAGGGATTGCCTATTCTGGAATTAGTCAACAGGGAGGAGTTTCAATATGGGGTTTGACCAATCACATTCACTGTTGTCCAGTAGTGCGGGTGGGGTCATATGACTGCTGCCAGTATATAGTGGAAGCAGTGAAAAATTCTAACAAGACTGGATATGGGGCATCACTCGTAAAGAATTATCCTTAGAAAAGTGCAGGAGACATTTAGAACATAATTCTGCAATCGATTTTTATCAAAAATTAGAACAATAATATTTTTAAGACAAAAGCTTTTTATTCAAAGGTTAAAAAATAATATAAAATAATTTTTTTTTTCCTTTGGAACATAATTTATAAGATATGTCAAAAATGTTAAAAGTCACATAATATATCTAATAAAATGAAATAAGACGAAATGTTACGTGTGCCTTACTCTATAATGGATACACACTTTATATAAAGAAAAAATAACAAAACACCAAAAAGTCTCGCTTTTTATGTAGGAGAAATTACACAGCTTGATAATATGACATCAGCTTTCCAATTTCCCTGAAGGCAATAACAACACTGACTTCCAGGTCTGCTGCTGTGTTTTCCCTTTAGTTGAGCATCACGCTAATAGCTGCACAGCGAGGAGCAGAGAATGCAGAGGAGAGGAGTCGCTGACACCACTACATTCCCTTAGGAAATCCTAGTAGGAGAGGAGAGGTTTGTTGCTCTCAAATTTGCCTCAACTCAGAATGTGGGAGTTTGTGATCTCCTTCATGATCTGACCCATGTCCTGCCCTCTCAGCAACTAACAAGAACATTTTCTACATTTACTGCAAGCTGCTAATGGATAGAAAAAAACAAACAACATACATTTATTATGAAGAACTGACTTCCTGATCTATCTATCTATCTATCTATCTATCTATCTATCTATCTATCTATCTATCTATCTATCTATCCCTATATTTAATATCTATATCTTTATCCCATATCTATCTATCATCTATCTAATCTACATCTATCTATCTAATATCTATCTATTTAATAGCTATCTAATATTAGATTCCTAAAACTTAATATGGATAAAACTGAATTCATCATCTTTCCCCCATCTCGCTCAACACCCCCATCTGACCTATCCATCAAAGTCAATGGCTGTCCACTCTCCCCAGTCCCGCAAGCTCACTGCCTCGAGGTAACCCTGGACTCTGATCTCTCCTTCAGACCACATATCCAAGCCCTTTTCACGTCCTGCCTACTCCAACCCAAAAATATTTCACAGATCCGCACATTCCTCAACCATGAATCTGCTAAAACCCCAGTGCACGCCCTCATCATCTCCCACCTCAACTACTGCAACTTCCTGCTCTGTGGCCTCCCTTCTAACACTCTCGCACCCCTCCAATCTATCCTAAACTCTGCAGCCCGACTAATCCACCTGTCCCCCGCTATTTCCCGGCCTCTCCTCTCTGTCAATCCCTTCATAGGCTCCCCATTGCCCAGAGACTACAGCTCAAAACCCTGACCATGGCATATAAAGTCATCCACAACCTGTCTCCCCCATATATCTCTGACCTAGTCTCCCGATACATACCCGCACGCAACCTCCGATCCTCACAAGATCTCCTTCTCTACTCCCCTCTCATCTTCTCTTCCCACAATCGTATACAAGATTTCTCCCATGTATCCCCCCTACTCTGGAACTCTGTACCCCAACACATCAGACTCTCGCCTACCGTGGAAACCTTCAAAAGGAACCTGAAGACCGACCTCCTCCGACAAGCCTACAACCTGCAGTAACCACCGCTCCACCATACCGCTGCAGACCAGCTGTACCCTCACCTACTGTATCCTCACCCATCTCTTGTAGACTGTGAGCCCTCGCGGGCAGGGTCCTCTCCTCCTGCACTCGTTTTTGTTCAAATTATTGTACTTGTTGTTTGCTGTGTATTCCCCTTTTAAACATGTAAAGCGCCATGGAGTTAATGGCACTATAATAATAAATAAAATAAATAATAATAATATATATCTTTATTTATCTACATATCTATCTATCTACATATCTATCTATCTATCTATCTATCTATCTATCATATATCGCTCTATTATCTATCTATCAATCTATCTATCTATCTATGTATCTATCTATGTATGTATCTATCTATGTATCTATCTATCTATCTATCTATCTATCTATCTAGTATAAGTTGGTATGCATGCAAAATAGGATCATGTTCACACTGGCTATTAAACAGTCAAAAGTTTTAGGTTTCTTCATTCATTGCAGGTAAGGATGTGGCCTCCCTTCCTTTGAGCTGGACATTACATTTATATAGCTTGCCATTTGTTGCGTGTCCGTGTTCCGGACCCGGTCCTGCTCGGCCCTTATTCACACTGACGTCACATTAAGCATGGTCAGCTTTTAATACTAAGTACATGACTGCACTACTCGACCTCTCTGTGCCTCCAATTTCATACATTATATGTATAATGAGCAATAAATTACCATAGTCTATTAGCCATTTACTTTATTGACCATTGTAGATAGTGTCACATATATGGAGTAACTTTTATCCCTTCCTTCTTTTCCCGACACGGCGCTCCGCATCTACTTACCTCATACAGAGGAAAACAAATATTGTCAATCCATTCTAACTGCAATCTAGGAAGCTCGTCTTTTCTGTTGCGATCGAAAATGGCCTGAAAAAAAAACAAAAACCAGACAATAAGACTATGTTCACATCTACGTTCAGGCATTATATTTCTCTGTTTTGTTTTTAGAAAGCGGCAAATGGAATTCATGTTCAAAATGGATCCATTACATTATTGATGCAAACGGGAGTAGAGGCACCCCATTAACTACCATGGGCTCTGACTGGTTTCCATTATATCCCAGTTTTTAGAATGGAAAAAAACATTTTGAGTTGTTCTAAAAACTAACACATAATGGAATCTGGATGAAATAATGGGGACCCTCTGCTTTCTTTTACATCATTAACGCAATGGATCCATTCTGAACATGAAAGGGGTTAGAGGTTGTCCACCTTTAGGGACGTTTTTGTTTCTTAAATGCATGTATTTGGGGCTAAAAATATTTTTTGCAATTGGGTTTTGTTAAAAATGTTGTACAGTTTGAATGAGTCAACTGAGAATCCATTAGAAAGCTCACTTTGATGATCTCATGGGAGAGTTTGTAATTCTTTATTAAGTCTGTTTCTGATCTCATCTCAGCTTATTTATATTCGCAAACCACATCAAAGTTAAATGTGAACCTGAAAAAGCCAAACTGTTAAAATTTTGCATCCGTTTGGCTTTTACAGGCTATTTGTTTCCCTGCATATTTAGCTTTGATGGAATCTGTGGTCATAAATCAGCTGAGAGGAGCTCAAAAAATAGGTAAAGGAGTTACAAACTCTCAGACAGTCAGAATGAGCTCTCTGATACTTTCCCAGTTACCTCATTTTCCAGCCAGCAATAGACAGTGCAGCTCAGAGACTATAAAAGGCAATCAGTGCTTCATTTTTAATGAAACCCAATTGCAAAAATGATTTTTAGCCCAAAACACATGCACTTGAGTAAACAAAAATGTCCTCAACCCCTTTAATTCCATTTTTTGCACCTAAAAACAGAACAAACATACGGAGTGTCTGAATGAAGTGGTGAACATAGCCTAAAGTATAAAAAGTCAAACACAGGCATTCTTTTGTTTACTAATTTATTGGATCTTATTTATACATTAATCCCTTAATGATCAATGATGGATATATCCATCATGGAGCGTGTCGGGGCTTAGAACAGGAGCCTGTCGATCGCTGCTGTTAACCTCTTAAAGGCTGCTGTTAATTGCTAACCAGCCCGGACATTAATACAGGTGGCCATTGGCTTCCCTGCAACGTGATCGCAGGGAACTGATGGGTTGCTATAACATCCGGGATCCGGCTGAACGTCCCCAGCCCTGTCATGTGTTCGCTTCTGCGATGTTCAGCTTTTGGTTGTGCGTCATAGAAGACAGTGATTTTTACTATACACAGAAATACTATAGTATTGCTCTATATAGCAGAAGCGATCAGACGATCGCAGGTTGAGTTCCCCTAAGTGGACAAACAAAATAAGTAAAAAGTAAAGAAAAAACATGTCCAAAAAAGTCTGATCGGGTCTAAAGTGCTTGAAAAATGTACTGGTTTAGAATTCTCAAAAAATAATGTTTTCTTTTTAATTGTGCTACCAGGCCCAGTCATCTGTAGTCCTGTCTGTGATTCATGATATGTCAAAATGAATCAATGATTTTTTGTCCTTGCACTTGTATGTCCTCTAGTACTGCACTCACTATACAGTACCTATAACCAGACTGCAAAGTAAGACAATCCTCACTCTACGTTTGCCTCACTTTGTCCTTATGTGGCTCGCTCTATAAGATAACCTTTGGTGCTTCATATCACTTTTGGTAACTTGTGACATGTTTGCGCTGTCAGTGTCAAAACATTGATTAAAAGTAGTTTCAGTAAAAAAATAGCAAACAAAAAAAAATTAAAAGCGCACATACAACTTTTAAATTCTTTTTATATTTTGTTAGATTTTTCAGTTGAGCTTTTTACAAAACTTTCTACATAAAAGAGAACTGATCTTTTGTTAAAAATAAATAAAAAAAGGAACTTGTTAAAAAAAAGTGGGGAAACTAAGTCATTACTGCTAAGCAAAACTACCAAAAAAAATAAATATTTATTAAAATAAATAAACAAACAGATAACAAAAAACAACTGTGGTAGCAATGGATATACTGTATACTGCTTCCGATGACTCTTCTCTGAATCCACAGTGCTAATGAGTTAGTCTCTCAATTTTTTTTTTTGAAAAGTTCCCTTTTTATAGAATTATACTTATCCCTACTACTCAGGATCATGTAACCAACCAGCTGAATTGCCTACACACATTGTTCTAGAGCTTTGCCTGGTGTCCGCACAACTCCACAAGGTGAACGCTCTATCTAGCATCCTCTCTATCCCTAGGTTATGCTCTAATTTTGTCGTCTTTCACTGGGAATGTCACTTTAAAGAGACTCTGTGACGATGTTTTTGCTACCTCATCTGAAAGCACCAGATAGTAGAGGCAGGGACCCTAATTAATACCAGTGACGTGTCACTTACTGGGCTGTTTACTGTAGTTTTCATAATCTCATAAAGTTTTATCACAGAAAAGACTAGGAAACCTGCAGAAATTATTGATATCCATGGCTATCCCCACCCCCCTACAATTGATTGGCAGCTTTCTGCCTCTGCACAGTGTAGACAAAAGCTGTCAATCTAATCACCATTGAAAGGACTTACAGACCTGCAGTGTGACGCTGAGTCACTTCTCATGGACAAGTCATGAGTTAGGATAGTCAAGGAGTCCGAGGTCAAAAGCCTGGAGGGTACGTCATAAACAGAGGGAAGAGGCAAAGGCGTAGTCAGGTAACGATCCGAGGTCAAAATACCAGGAAGATAGCGGATCAGAACAAAGGGGTTAAACAGACTGATTGTCAGAATGAGGTCCAAGGTCAGGCAACAAGCAGAACACACGGCACAGAGAGACAAACCACAAAGAGCTGAATGTACGTCTGGCAGAGGTCTGAGACTAACAGCCCAGTTAAGTAGCCGGGGAATCACCTGGGACAGGGAACACCTGGAGACAGCCAGCGCCTCCCAGTTTCAGATTGGACACTGAGCTGTCAAAAACATTGATAGCTCAGCACACCCCTGCACCTGACTGGACACTGAGTCGTCAATCAATATACTGACAGCTTCAGCACACCCCTGCACCAGACGGGACACTGAGCTGTCAATTAATGTACTGACAGCTTCAGCACGACTGGACGGCTGAGCCATCAGTAACTGCATCCCAAACTACAGCAAGTAGCCTAGTAAGTGATACATTGCTGGAATCAGGGTCTCTGTCTCTACTTTATACTGCAGCAAAAACTTGATGGCAGATTTCCTTTATGTTTTATTGAACAAGCAAACACACAAGAGTTTATGAGAGTTTACCGAACTCCATACAAGACTTACTGAAGGTGTCAGTTTAAGCTCTGAACGCTCTCGGTCTCCTTGCTCAAAGAATTCACTGGTCACTAATTCGGCCACCTAAAAGTACAACAGATAAGATTATAGTTCGCTCCAGTTGGGTACTGTTTGAAACCTCTTAAAACTATTCACTATTTGAAGCCTTTGTTCCTTGTGTAAAAACCATCCGCTGTAAATATGCATGGCAGAATCGTATTCTGCCATCTCCCGCTAGTGATGCTAATCAGTATTCTTTGTATTCATTCATATTACCCTCAGGATGTGATGGCCGAGGAAGACGTTTCACTGAATGAATGGAAAGCCCTCAAATTTAAAAACTATGCAGAAACTGATTAATCAATGTCAGTATGTGACAGTGCCTGCGGTATCTCCATGGTGGAGGAATACAAGCTGTCTGAAAGATGGGGTGGCTGATAGCTGAAAAGATTACCGCACCCTATTTGCTTTGCATTCCTCATGATTTCTCAGGAGAGAGAGAGGAAAGAACACTGGGAGTGTTTTAGTTTTATTACACACACATTACACACATATTACACACACATTACATATACATATTACACGCATTACATACATATTACACACACGCATTACATATACATATTACACACACATTGCATATTTCACACACACATTACATATACATATTACACACCTATCACACATATTACACACACATTACATATACATATTACACGCATTACATACATATTACACACACGCATTACATATACATATTACACACACATTACATATACATATTACACACATTACATACATATTACACACACGCATTACTTATACATATTACACACACATTACATATTTCACACACACATTAGATATACATATTACACACATTACATACATATTACACACATACATTACATATAGATATTACACACATTTCACACACACACATTACACACATTACATACATATTACACACACATTACATATACATATTACACACATTACATACATATTACACACACGCATTACTTATACATATTACACACACATTACATATTTCACACACATTACATATACATATTACACACATTACATGCATATTACACACACGCATTACATATACATATTACACACATTACATACATATTACACACACACATTACATATACATATTACACGCACATTACATATACATATTACACACATTACATACATATTACACACACGCATTACATATACATATTACACACACATTACAAATTTCACACACACATTACATATACATATTACACACATTACATGCATATTACACACACACATTACATATACATATTACACACATTTCACACACACACACACACACACATTACATATTTCACACATTTCACACACACATTACATATACATATTACACACATTACATGCATATTACACACACACATTACATATACATATTACACACATTTCACACACACATTACGTATACATATTACACACACACATTACATACATATTACAAACATTACACACACACACATACTACACACATATTACACACATTACATGCACATTACATACATATTACACACATTACACGCACACAGACACAGAAATACCTATTCAAATGCACACATGCACAAAATACTCACATTATGACTTTGTGAGTCATTCCCAAAATCAGGAGGGGACACCATATTAGAGGTAAATGGTTTTTGCTAACAGGACAGCTTTTTCAAAGCTGATGCTGTCCTAATACACTATAAATAGGAAAATTATCTGCAGCACTTTCATGCTTCATTTCAATAATAGAAATATGTGTATTCTAAAACACAAGAAATAAATTATTTGCTAATATGACCCTAAAAACCAGCAACTATTAATAAATCCTAGCTCCCAAACTCAACCAATAGCTTTACGATTGGGTAAGAAACTAAATGCAGGTCTGTAAGCTGAGGACATGTTTATCCCATTAATTTCTGCCATATGGGGTTCAACTAAAAAGACAATAATACTTATTGTTACAACTAAAGACCCCCATACACAGAAGATAAATATGTGCTGATGAACGGCCATGTGTCAGTCTGATGCAAAAATAGATATTTTTTTACCATATCCAGAACTCTGCGGCCATTATTATAACCCCTTTAAAGTGTTATGTGATTGAGATGTTGGGGTAGAAACATTGTAACCACATGCATAATACAATAACCTAGGAAAAATGGTATAAATATTACATATCTAACATGTATCTTTAATTTTTAATCATGTTTAGAAAATAATAAAAATAATATACATTTTATTATATAACCACATGATTGTGGAGCCCTTCCTAGTGATAAATATAGCTATTAATGATGCCTATATTATAGAAATGTGGCTCCATATTGCTTTCATTGGTCTTTGGTCATTAATTTGATCAACCAATTAATTGGCATGGTAGTCAGAGCTTTCATTATGGTAATAAATAGCAGATGAGCGCCCCCTCTTCTCCTGGGACCTCGGCTGGTGGTCAAGTCATGATTGAAGTTCAACTTAATACACTAGTCAGATTCTTTCACGCACACCGGACTTTTAATTTAGCCGAAACATACAAGTTTATACGGCCATGACCATCAATTGTGGCATTGTGATCTAATGCAATAATGTATGTAGGCATGACGGTTCCCCATGCTGACGGGAATAAACCGCAAGTTCTTCACCAGTAGCCAATACCATTACATGGCAAATTCCTTTTTTCCTATTAATGTGTAAAACACAGCTGAAAGTGAAGAATTGCAAAATGTCACATGGCAGGGCGCACAAAAATATCACAGAAGAGAAACCTCCATCTAGGTAAATTACATATAGAAAAATAACTATTACTGCAAACCTATAGAGCTCTTATGGTGAACAGAACCCGAAGGGTTATATTTATATGGTGCTTTGTAAGTCATTGGAGCCCTTGTAACAGTGTCCCATCAGCATGTTCCTCCTTGCCCAGCAATAAATCAACACTTGCCTGTCTTGAGATCTCCCATGGTTTGGTTGCAGCTCCAAGGTCACATGCTGTCATCAGCATTGATCTGAAAGAGATGGGAAGATCAAAGCAAACATACTATGCCAGTGCTTGTTACCTATCGCTACCGACCTTATTATACTAAATTTAGCAATTGAAAAAAAAGGCTCTAAAAAATATATATATATATATATATATATATATATATATATATACATACATGTGTGTATATACACTGCTCAAAAAAATAAAGGGAACATTCAAATAACACATCCTAGATCTGAATGAATGAAATATTCTCATTGAATACTTTGTTCTGTACAAAGTTGAATGTGCTGACAACAAAATCACACAAAAATCATCAATGGAAATCAATATTATTAACCAATGGAGGCCTGGATTTGGAGTCACCCCCAAAATTAAAGTGGAAAAATACACTACAGGCTGATCCAACTTTGATGTAATGTCCTTAAAACAAGTCAAAATGAGTCTCAGTATTGTGTGTGGCCTCCACGTGCCTGTATGACCTCCCTACAATGCCTGGGCATGCTCCTGATGAGGTTGCGGATGGTCTCCTGTGGGATCTCCTCCCAGACCTGGACTAAAGCATCCGCCAACTCCTGGACAGTCTGTGGTGCACCGTGACGTTGGTGGAAGGAGAGAGACATTATGTCCCAGATGTGCTCAATCGGATTCAGGTCTGGGGAACGGACGGGCCAGTCCATAGCTTCAATGCCTTCATCTTGCAGGAACTGCTGACACACTCCAGCCACATGAGGTCTGGCATTGTCCTGCATTAGGAGGGACCCAGGGCCAACCGCACCAGCATATGGTCTCACAAGGGGTCTGAGAATCTCATCTCGGTACCTAATGGCAGTCAGGCTACCTCTGGCAAGCACATGGAGGGCTGTGCGGCCCTCCAAAGAAATGTCACCCCACGCCATTACTGACCCACTGCCAAACCGGTCATGCTGAAGGATGTTGCAGGCAGCAGTTAGCTCTCCACGGCGTCTCCAGACTCTGTCACGCCTGTCACATGTGCTCAGTGTGAAACTGCTTTCATCTGTGAAGAGCACAGGGCGCCAGTGGTGACTTTGCCAAACCTGGTGTTCTGTGGCAAATGCCAAGCGTCCTGCACGGTGTTGGGCTATGAGCACAACCCCCATCTGTGGACGTCGGGCCCTCATACCACCTTCATGGAGTCGGTTTCTAACCATTTGTGCAGACACATACACATTTGTGGCCTGCTGGAGGTCATTTAGCAGGGCTCTGCTAGTGCTCCTCCTATTCCTCCTTGCACAAAGGCGGAGGTAGCGGCCCTGCTGCTGGATTGTTGCCCTCTTACGGCCCCCTCCATGTCTCCTGGTATACTGGCCTGTCTCCTAGTAGCGCCTCCAGCCTCTGGACACTACGCTGACAGACACAGCAAACCTTCTTGCCACAGCTCGCATTGATGTGCCATCATGGATGAGCTGCACTACCTGAGCAACTTCTGTGGGTTGTAGAGTCCGTCTCATGCTACCACGAGTGTGAAAGCACAACCAACATTGAAAAGTGACCAAAAGATCAACCAGAAAGCATTGGTACTGAGATGTGGTCTGTAGTCCCCACCTGCAGAACCACTCCTTTATTGAGGGTGTCTGGATAATTGCCAATAATTTCCATCTATTGTCTATTCCATTTGCACAACAGCATGTGAAATTGATTGTCAATCAGTGTTGCTTCCTAAGTGGACAGTTTGATTTCACAGAAGTTTGATCTACTTGGAGTTATATTCTGTTGCTTAAGTGTTCCCTTTATTTTTTTGAGCAGTATATATATATATACAATGCCTACAAGTAGTATTCAACCCCCTGCAGATTTAGCTGGTTGACACATGCGGAATTAACTTGGCATTGTGACATTTGTACTATAGATCAGCCTGGAAGTGGGAAATGCACTGCAGCAAATTTTTTTTTTTTTTTTGTTTTTGTTTTTTAAATGTAAAAAGTTAATTCAGAGTGTCATTTATTATTCAACCCCTCAAACCACAAGAATTCTGTTTGGTCCCCCTAAAGTATTAAGAAGTAGTTCAGGCACCAAGAATAATGAGCTTCACATGTGTGGATTAAAGATCTCTTTTGCCAGCCTTTTCTGACTATTTAAGACCCTCCCCAAACTTGTGAACAGCACTCAGACATGGTCAACATGGGAAAGACAAAGGAGCATTCCAAGGCCATCAGAGACAAGATCGTGGAGGGTCACAAGGCTGGCAAGGGGTACAAAACCCTTTCCAAGGAGTTGGGCCTACCTGTCTCCACTGTTGGGAGCATCATCCATAAGTGGAAGGCTTATGGAACTACTGTCAGCCTTTGAAAGTGTCCTCCCGTGCCGAGGCCAGGCTTGTCCGAAGAGTCAAGGCTAACCCAAGGACAACAAGGAAGGAGCTCCGGGAAGATCTCATGGCAGTGGGGACATTGGTTTCAGTCAATACCATAAGTAACGTACTCCACCGCAATGGTCTCCGTTCCAGACGAGCCTGTATGGTACCTTTACTTTCAAAGCGTCATGTCAAGGCTCGTCTACAGTTTGCTCATGATCACTTGGAGGACTCTGAGACAGACTGGTTCAAGGTTCTATGGTCTGATGAGACCAAGATCGAGATCTTTGGTGCCAACCACACACGTGACGTTTGGAGACTGGATGGCACTGCATACGACCCCAAGAATACCATCCCTACAGTCAAGCATGGTGGTGGCAGCATCATGCTGTGGGGCTGTTTCTCAGCCAAGGGGCCTAGCCATCTGGTCCGCATCCATGGGAAGATGGATAGCACGGCCTACCTGGAGATTTTGGCCAAGAACCTCCGCTCCTCCATCAAGGATCTTAAGATGGGTCGTAATTTCATCTTCCAACAAGACAACGACCCAAAGCACACAGCCAAGAAAACCAAGGCCTGATTCAAGAGGGAAAAAGTCAAGGTGTTGGAGTGGCCTAGTCAGTCTCCTGACCTTAACCCAATTGAAAACTTGTGGAAGGAGCTCAAGAATAAAGTCCACATGAGACACCCAAAGAACCTAGATAACTTGGAGAAGATCTGCATGGAGGAGTGGGCCAAGATAACTCCACAGACCTGTGCCGGCCTGATCAGGTCTTATAAAAGACGATTATTAGCTGTAATTGCAAACAAGGGTTATTCCACAAAATATTAAACATAGGGGTTGTATAATAATTGACCCACACTTTTATGTTTAAAATTTAATAAAATTCAACTGAGCAACATAACTTTTTGGTTTGTAAGATTTATGCTTCTGTTCATAAAACCTACTCTCGTTTGCAGTTTGAAGGCTCTAACTTATTTGCATCTTATCAAACCAGCTAAATCTGCAGGGGGTTGAATACTACTTGTAGGCACTGTATATATATATATATATATATATATATATATATATATATATACTGTATATATATTTATGCTCGCAATTCCAGCACATATGCTAAAATGAGAAGAATGCAGAGAAAAACAGCATGGTTGCTGCACAAGGGTGACACGTAAATTGGTGAAGCGTTCCATATATTTTTCACCATTTTTATTTTTTTTTACAGGTGATACATTTATTCAATTTATATAGAGAGCCTTTTTTTCTGTATCCACCTTTGTGCACTTATTTTCCTTCATATTGCTTAATAAAAGAACTAAATACAAAAAAACTATATATATATATATATATATATATATATATATATATATATATATACATAAAGTGGGGGAAATAAGTATTTGATCCCTTGCTGTTTTTGTAAGTTTGCCCACTGACAAAGACATGAACAGTCTATAATTTTAAGGGTAGGTTAATTTTAACATTGAGAGATAGAATATCCCCCAAAAAAATAAAGAAAATCACATTGTATAAATTAGATAAATGTATTTGCATTTTGCAGTGAGAAATAAGTATTTGATCCCCTACATACCATTATGAGTTCTGGCTCCTACAGACCAGTTAGACGCTCCTAATCAACTTGCTACCTGCATTAAAGACAGCTGTCTTACATAGACACCTGTATGAAAGACTCTTGTCCACAGACTCAATTAATCAGTCAGACTCTAACCTCTACAACATGGGCAAGACCAAAGAGCTTTCTAAGGATGTCAGGGACAAGATCATAGACCTGCACAAAGCTGGAATGGGCTACAAAACCATAAGTAAGACGATGGGTGAGAATGAGACAACTGTTGGTGCAATAGTAAGAAAATGGAAGAAATACAAAATGTCAATCGACATCGATCTGGGGCACCATGCAAAATCTCACCTCGTGGGGTATTCTTGATCATGAGGAAGGTGAGAGATCAGCCTAAAACTACATGGGGGGAACTTGTTAATGATCTCAAGGCAGCTGGGACCACAGTCACCAAGAAAAGCATTGGTAACACATTACACCTTAAAGGTTTAAAATCCTGCAGTGCTCGCAAGGTCCCCCTGCTCAAGAAGGCACATGTGCAGGCCCATCTAAAGTTTGGCAATGAACACCTGGATGATTCTGTGAGTTATTGGGAGAAGGTGCTGAGGTCAGATGAGACAAAAATTGAGCTCTTTGGCATTAACTCAACTCGCCGTGTTTGGAGGAAGAAGAAGGATGAGTACAACCCTAAGAACATCGTCCCAACCGTGAAGCATGGGGGGGGGGCATTATACTTTGGGGGTGCTTTTCGGCAAAGGGGACATGATGACAGCACCGTACTGAAGGGAAGATGGATGGGGTCATGTATCGCGAGATTTTGGCCAACAATCTTCTTCCCTCAGTAAGAGCATTGAAGATGGGTCATGGCTGGGTCTTCCAGCAAGACAATGACCCAAAACATACAGCCAAGGCAACAAAGGAGTGGCTCAAAAAGAAGCACAGTAAAGTCATGGAGTGGCCTAGCCAGTCTCCAGACACTCACCCCATAGAAAACTTATGGAGGGAGTTGCAGCTCCGAGCTGCCAAGCGACAGCCTCAAAATCTTAATGATTTAGAGATGATCTGCAAAGAGGAGTGGACCAAAATTCCTCCTGACATGAGCGCAACCCTCATAATCAACTACAAAAAACGTCTGACTGCTGTGCTTGCCAACAAGGGTTTTGCCACCAAGTATTAAGTGTTGTTTGCCAGAGGGGTCAAATACTTATTTCTCACTGTAAAATGCAAAAAAAAAATCTAATTTATACAATGTGATTTTCTTGATTTTTTTTGGATATTCTATCTCTCAATGTTAAAATTAACCTACCCTTAAAATTATAGACTGTTCATGTCTTTGTCAGTGGGCAAACTTACGGAAACAGCAATCAAATACTTATTTCCCCCACTGTATATACACATACACACACATATATATATATACATATATATATATATATATATATATATATATATATATATATATATATAAATAAAATAATCTAAATAAATATACATATATTGTATAAGAATGAAAATATAAAAATTTAAATATATAAAAATGTATAAAAAATAAAAGATACACAGACATGGCGGAAAGTGTTGGCACTCTCGAAATTGTTCCAGAAAAATGTATTTCTCCCAGAAAATGTAAATGTTTGCAATTATACATATTTTGTTAAACACATGTTTATTTCCTCTGTGTGCATTGAAACAACTAAAAAAAACAGAGAAAAAAAGGCAAATTGGACATAATTTCACATAAAACCCCAAAAATGGTCCGGACAAAATTGCTAGCACCCTCAACTTAATTGCAAACCCTATGGAATAAATAACTGCAATCAGTCGCTTCCTATAACCATCAAAAAGCTTCTTACAACTCTCAACTGGAATTTTGGACCACTCTTCTTTTGCAAACTGCTCCAGGTCTCTCATATGTGAAGGCGCCTTCTCCCAACAGCAATTTTAAGATCTCTCCACAGGTGTCCAATGGGATTTAGATCTGTACTCATTTCTGGCCCCTTCAGATGTCTCCAGTGCTTTGTTTCCATCCATTTCTGAGTGCTTCTTGAAGTATGTTTGGAGTCATTGTCCTGCTGGAAGAGCCTGTAGGACAGCTTGAATTTCTTTAGAACTTGATTGGGGCTCCTTATCCACCATCCGGACTATCCTGCGTTGCAACCTTTCATCAATTTTTCACTGCCATCCACGTCTAGGGAGTTTAGCTACAGTGCCATGGTTGGAAACTTCTTGATTATGTATGTTGTGCACCGTGAACAAAGGAACACCAAGATCTCTGGAGTTGGACTTGTAACCTTGAGATTGTTGATATTTGTAATGCACACGCCCGGGCTGAGTGGCGTGTGCGTCTGATTCCACTGGACCGTGCCGGAGAGTGAATGCCTGGAGGGGCGTAACTAGGTATTCATCCGATCCGACCAGGGTCGCACGACGGCATACGACGCCAGTGCACCAAGGAGGAACCGAGCAGAGGGACCAAGTGCTACTCCAGGACAGACCCCGGACACGACTGTTGACCCACACAGGGGAATACAGGAACAGACTGGTTAGGCTGGCACACAGACTGGTGGGAATAGGCAGGCACGACTGGTATGCAGGCAGGCGGGTATGCAGGCAGGGGGGTACAGGCAAGCACGGCTAGAGTGCAGACAGGAAGGCACTAGCAGGTAGGAACACAGGCGGGATAGGACCCAGTACACACTGGGACTCTGGAACAGAACCACAGATGTGGCGGACAAACATAGCAGAGTGAGGCCGCCCAGAGAGGTGAGCGAGAGCAGGGCAAGACGAGACCGCCCTGAGCGGTGAGCAAGAGCAGGGCAGGACGAGACCGCACGGAGCGGTGAGCAAGAGCAGGGCAGGACGAGACTGCCCGGAGCGGTGAGCAACAGCAGAGCAGGACGAGACCGCCCGAAGCGGTGAGCAAGAGCAGAGCAGGACGAGACCGCCTGGAGCGGTGAGCAAGAGCAGAGCAGGACGAGACCGCCTGGAGCGGTGAGCAAGAGCAGAGCAGGACGAGACCGCCTGGAGCGGTGAGCAAGAGCAGAGCAGGACGAGACCGCCTGGAGCGGTGAGCAAGAGCAGAGCAGGACGAGACCGCCTGGAGCGGTGAGCAAGAGCAGAGCAGGACGAGACCGCCTGGAGCGGTGAGCAAGAGCAGAGCAGGACGAGATCGCCTGGAGCGGTGAGCAAGAGCAGAGCAGGACGAGACCGCCTGGAGCGGTGAGCAAGGGCAGAGCAGGACGAGACCGCCTGGAGCGGTGAGCAAGGGCAGAGCAGGACGAGACCGCCTGGAGCAGTGAGCAAGAGCAGAGCAGGACGAGACCGCCTGGAGCGGTGAGCAAGAGCAGAGCAGGACGAGACCGCCAGGAGCGGTGAGCAAACGGTCAGAGCTGAGCGAGACTGCCGGAGCAGTGAGCAAGGAGTCAGAGCAGGACGAGGCCGTCTGGAGCAGTGAGCAAGAGTAGAGCAAGACTGCCGGAGCAGTGAGCAAAAGGATAAGAGCGGAGCGAGACTTCCGGAGCAGTGAGCAAAAGGGTCAGAGCGGAGCAAGGCTGCTGGAGCAGTGAGCAAAAGGGTCAGAGCGGAGCAAGGCCGCCGGAGCAGTGAGCAAGGAGTCAGAGCAGGACGGACAGGGCTCTGTTCACACGGAACAGACAAGAAGGGAAAGGCAGAGCCAGATACCCACAGGGTACTTGCAGTGAAGTAGCGAGTGGACCACAAACTCACAAACAGGAGTACAGAGAAAACAAGCAGGAGTTAGGTACGAGTTCAGACTCTGCAGAAAAAGGAAAGGAACGGACATAGAGAAAAAACAGGTAAAAGATAGGAGAGAGTTCAGACTGGAACTGAGTGTACGGAGGAGACCGACACTGCAGCTGGATACAGGAGCGGGTCTGGGAATACGGCCCCCAGAGAGGCGGGACGAACAGGCAAGGAGCGTGTTCAGACAGGACAGACAAGATACAGGAGCGGGTCTAGGTAATCGGCCCCTAGAAGGCGGGAGGAACAGGCTAGGAGCGTGTTCAGACAGGCCTGGAAATACAGCCTCCAGGATAGGCAGACAAGAGAACACAGAACGGGACCTGGCACCTTCAGAGTGAAAGCACACACTGAATGAAACACAATGCTCAGGCATGGGTTAATTGGAGCAGCTGGTTTAAATACCAGGTGACAGACAGCAATAGGCTGAGGACGCACAAGGGGTGTGCCCACAGCAGGTACAAGAAGCAGGAAGTGATCGGGCACCGCCCTTAAGCAGCAGCACACAGACAGCATGGAGGGAAGCCAGAGAGACATTCTGGATTGGAGATCAAGTGCGCGCTCTTGCACAGTGGGAGATGGACCACTATGCAAGGACGCCGCCAGGTATGTTACAGTACCCCCCCCTTACGCCCCCTCTTCTTCAGGCCTGCCAGAATCTTCCGCAGGGAATTCGAGGGCCAATCCTTCACTTCAAGGAGATCACTTCCACTGTCCACAGGAAAAACTGGTCTCATCTGGTTAGCTAGGATGCTACCTCCTATCCAGCCATCCTCAGCAACAGACGAAACGGGTGGAGTACCAGGAACAGCACACAAGGAAGTCTCTCTCCACATATTTTCAGGTGGCACCCCAGAGGGTACAGGAGACAACTGGAAGTCCTCCACCGGGTTGGAGGGGAGCAGAGACTTGGGGGTAATCTCTGCTTCGAGGTACATCTTGTCAAACTCACAGGAAGAAATAGACGGGTTATCAGGTACAGGATGAGGAAAAGTCACTGTCTCTTTGTTATCTGGTGGTACCCCGGAGGATTCAGGAAACAACTGGAGGTCCTCCGCCGGGTCAGAAGAGTGCAGAGGCTCGGAGAAAACATCTGCTTCAGAGTACACTAGGTCGGACTCACTGGACGAAGCAGGCGAGGTATCGGGTACCGAGTATTGGAAAGTCTCCGTCCATTCACCACCAGGTGGCACCCCGAAGGGTTCTGGAGACAACTGGAGGTCCTCCGCCTGGTCAGAGGGGTGTAGAGACTCATGGGTAACCTCGGCTTCAGAGTACACTAGGTCGGACTCACTGGACGAAGCAAGCGAGGTATCAGATCCAGGATATAGGAAAGTCTCTGTCCATTCACCACCAGGTGGCACCCCGAAGGGTTCTGGAGACAACTGGAGGTCCTCCGCCCAGTCGGAGAGGTGTAGAGACTCGGGAATAACCTCTGCTTCGGAGTACACTAGGTTGGACTCACTGGACGAAGCGAGCGAGGTATCAGGTACAGAGTATAAGAGAGTCTCTGTCCTTTCGCTATCAGGTAGCACCCCGAAGGGTTCTGGAGACAACTGGAGGTCCTCCGCCTGGTCGGAGGGGTGTAGAGACTCGGGGGTAACTACCACTTTGGGGTACCCATTGTCAGGCTCACAAGACGGAGCGGACAAAGTATCAAGTACCGGGTGTAGAGAAGTCTCTCTCCATTTGTCATCGAGTGGTATCCCGGAGGATTCAGGAGGCAACAGGGGGTCCTCCGCCAAGTAGTAGAGGTGCACAGACTCGGAGGTAATCACAGCTTCGGAGCATCCTTGGACATGCACACTGGTTAAAGTGGGTGAAGCATCTGATGCCGGGTGCAGGAAGTTCTCCTGTGTGGAGTCTGGATGGGCAGTAGTCTCTTCGGGCAGGAGAACTGGTGCACTACCCATGCACATTACCCGTTGGGGCTTCTCCGGGATACAGGGAGATGAAGCTTCAGTAGGGACTTCAAGGTTGGGGTCAGGAGGTCTCAGGGAGGACAGACCCTGGCGTGACGGCTTGTCTCTACGTCTAGCACGTCTGGACTGCCTCTTGAGGTTGTGAGAAGTATTCCGGAGAGAGTAGTCATCCTGTGTGGATTCTGGGTGGGTAGTAGTCTCTTCGGGCAGGAGGACTAGTGCGCTACCCACACACATTACCCGTCGGGGCTGCTCCGGGATATTGGGAAGTGAAGCTTCAGCAGGGGCTTCAGGGTTAGGGTCCTCGAAGACCATACGAAAGGCCACCAGGAAGGCCTGCAGGTCAAGGACGACAGGATCCCATGCTTCCCATAGGGGGGTGACCCATTTCAAGGCATCACCCGCTAGGTAGTCAATCATAAAGGCCACTTTAGCCCAATCGGAAGGAAAATAGAGAGGGTAGGACTTTGTTTTGGATCCCCAAAGTACCGTGGCGGATCCGCAGGAACGTGTGCAGAAAGATCCATCTGGACGGGTGCGTACTTCGCCTGGAACTCAGCTAAAGAAAAAAGTTTTTTATTTATTTATTTTTAATGCACGTATTCACTGGAAAACGTCTCAGAGAGCGAAGGCCGTGGGGCTCAACGGGAACCATGGCCTGAGCATGCTGTAATGCACACGCCCGGGCTGAGCGGCGTGTGCGTGTGATTCCACTGGACCGTGCCGGAGAGTGAATGCCTGGAGGGGCATAACTAGGTATTCACCCGATCCGACCAGGGTTGCACGACGGCATACGACGCCAGTGCACCAAGGAGGAACCGAGCAGAGGGACCAGGTGCTACTCCAGGACAGACCCCGGACACGGTTGTTGACCCACACAGGGGAATACAGGAACAGACTGGTTAGGCTGGCACACAGACTGGTGGGAATAGGCAGGCACGACTGGTATGCAGGCAGGCGGGTATGCAGGCAGGGGGGTACAGGCAAGCACGGCTAGAGTGCAGACAGGAAGGCACTAGCAGGTAGGAACACAGGCGGGATAGGACCTAGTACACACTAGGACTCTGGAACAGAACCACAGATGTGGCGGACAAACACAGCAGAGTGAGGCCGCCCAGAGAGGTGAGCGAGAGCAGGGCAGGACGAGACCGCCCGGAGCGGTGAGCAAGAGCAGAGCAGGACGAGACCGCCTGGAGCGGTGAGCAAGAGCAGAGCAGGACGAGACCGCCTGGAGCGGTGAGCAAGAGCAGAGCAGGACGAGACCGCCTGGAGCGGTGAGCAAGGGCAGAGCAGGACGAGACCGCCTGGAGCGGTGAGCAAGGGCAGAGCAGGACGAGACCGCCTGGAGCGGTGAGCAAGGGCAGAGCAGGACGAGACCGCCTGGAGCGGTGAGCAAGGGCAGAGCAGGACGAGACCGCCTGGAGCGGTGAGCAAGGGCAGAGCAGGACGAGACCGCCTGGAGCGGTGAGCAAGGGCAGAGCAGGACGAGACCGCCTGGAGCGGTGAGCAAGAGCAGAGCAGGACGAGACCGCCTGGAGCGGTGAGCAAGAGCAGAGCAGGACAAGACCGCCAGGAGCGGTGAGCAAAGGGTCAGAGCTGAGCGAGACTGCCGGAGCAGTGAGCAAGGAGTCAGAGCAGGACGAGGCCGCCTAGAGCAGTGAGCAAGAGTAGAGCAAGACTGCCGGAGCAGTGAACAAAAGGATAAGAGCGGAGCGAGACTGCCGGAGCAGTGAGCAAAAGGGTCAGAGCGGAGCAAGGCTGCCGGAGCAGTGAGCAAAAGGGTCAGAGCGGAGCAAGGCCGCCGGAGCAGTGAGCAAGGAGTCAGAGCAGGACGGACAGGGCTCTGTTCACACGGAACAGACAAGAAGGGAAAGGCAGAGCCAGATACCCACAGGGTACTTGCAGTGAAGTAGCGAGTGGACCACAAACTCACAAACGGGAGTACAGAGACAACAAGCAGGAGTTAGGTACGAGTTCAGACTCTGCAGAAAAAGGAAAGGAACGGACATAGAGAAAAAACAGGTAAAAGATAGGAGAGAGTTCAGACTGGAACTGAGTGTACGGAGGAGACCGACACTGCAGCTGGATACAGGAGCGGGTCTGGGAATACGGCCCCCAGAGAGGCGGGACGAACAGGCAAGGAGCGTGTTCAGACAGGACAGACAAGATACAGGAGCGGGTCTAGGTAATCGGCCCTTGAAGGCGGGAGGAACAGGCTAGGAGCGTGTTCAGACAGGCCTGGAAATACAGCCTCCAGGATAGGCAGACAAGAGAACACAGAATGGGACCTGGCACCTTCAGAGTGAAAGCACACACTGAATGAAACACAATGCTCAGGCATGGGTTAATTGGAGCAGCTGGTTTAAATACCAGGTGACAGACAGCAATAGGCTGAGGACGCACAAGGGGTGTGCCCACAGCAGGTACAAGAAGCAGGAAGTGATCGGGCGCCGCCCTTAAGCAGCAGCACAGAGACAGCATGGAGAGAAGCCAGAGAGACATTCTGGATTGGAGATCAAGTGCGCGCTCTTGCACAGTGGGAGATGGACCACTATGCAAGGACGTCGCCAGGTATGTTACAATATTGTTCAACAATTTTGGTTCTCAAGTCCTCAGACAGTTCTCTTCTCCTCTTTCTGTTTTCCATGCTTATTGTTGCACACACAGATACACAATGCAATGATTGAGTCAACTTCTCCCCTTTTTATCTGGTTTCAGGTGTGATTTTCATATTGCCCACACCTGTTACTTGCCCCAGGTGAGTTTGAATGAGCATCAAAGTTGTTTACCCACAATTTTGAAAAGGTGGCAACAATTTTGTCCTGCCCATTTTGGGGTTTTTGTGTGAAATTATGTCCAATTTGCCTTTTTTTCTATGTTTTTTTGTGCTGTTTCAATACACACAAAGGAAATAAACATGTGTATAACAAAATATGTGTAATTGCAATAATTTTCTGTGAGAAATACTTCATTTTCTGTAGTAATTTGAAGGGTGCCAACACTTTTGGCCATGACTGTACTATACATAAATAAAAAAAAATAAAATAAATAATAATATTAATAATAAAAATATATAAATATATTTATATATTTTTGTATTTATTTTTTTATTTTTCTATTTTAAACATTTTATATTTCTAATACTTTATTTGTTAAACAATACTATTTTGGGACATATAGTGCTGTTCGCCATTATTGGCACCCCTTCATTTTTTTCATAGACTATACAATATCTTCAGAAATAAATGGAAATGTACCAAAAGTTATATCCTCGGGATTTTTGGTCCAAAGTAATACAACAATAAAACATAGTTTTTCAACTTCCATGTTGCAATTTCAAAGAAGAAACAAAATAAACAGCATGTGCAGCAATAAAGGCACCCCTAATTAATACTTGATTGCACACCCTTTGGCATTGCTGACAGCCTCCAAACGTTTCTTGTAGCCATCTATAAGCTACTTGCACTTCTCAGCTGGAATTTTCTCCCACTCTTCCTTTGCAGTTTGTTCAAGCTCTTGAATGCTTGCAGAGTTCTTTTTCCCAATGGCACATTTCAGCTCACCCCAAAGATTTTCAAAGGGATTGAGGTCAGGACTCATTGCATGCTATTTTAAAACAGTCCATTTTTTCTTTTTCAACCATTCCTGTGTACTTTTGGATGTGTGCTTTGGGTCATTGTCTTGCTGGAGGACCCATGATCTTTGACTTAAACCAAGGTTTTTTACACTGGGTAGGACATTTCACTCTAAAATCTCTTGATAATTCTCTGATTTCATGATTCAAGTGATATGGTCAAGACCTCCAGTACCAGACGCAGCAAAGCAACCCGACAGCATTATTGATCCTCCACCATGCATAACTGTTGGTAAGGTGTTCTGTTCCTTATAAGCTTCATTGCGCAGTCTGTAAACAAACTGTTGCTTTGATTTGCCAAAAAGCTCTATTTTTGTTTCATCATTCCACAGAACATTTTCCCAGAAGGATTGTGGTTTGATACTCTTTGGCAAAGATCAGTCGTTCCTTTTTATGTATTTTTTTCAGCAAGTGTTTCTTCCTTGGCCTTCGCCCATAAAGCTCTGCTTGGTTTAGTGTGTGGCGTATGGTACTTGTTGAAGCTATAACCCCAGACTGTTCCAGGCTGACCTTCAGGTCTTTGGATGTTTACCTTGGTGTTTTTTTCCACCATTCGCACCAACCTTCGAAGACGTCTTAATAACATTGCACACTGTTGAAACTGGGATACCAAGTTCTTTGCAGGTGACCTTATACACTTTGGAACTCTTGTGTTTGCTAATATTAGCAGTCCTGATGTCCTCAGACAGTTGCTTTGTCTTCACCACTGTGACAAAGGAACAGAGCCTACCATGTGGCTTTTTAAAACACTGAATTGACTAATTCATGTCACATGGGCACCGACAATTAATCACACGTGAATCTCTTCTGTGATTTACCACAGGCGAGTCAAAATGTGTTTCCTTAATAAATTAATGTAAAGGGTACCAATACCAGTGTCACAGAAAGCTTTAGGTTTTTCTATTTTTCCCTCCCATTGTTTTTTGTTTTAAATGATTGTTTATCATTTGCTCTTTTGTATTTAACACGAGTCTCTATACAAAAAAACTGTTTCACTTGATTCATTTTTTTCAGGAGATATTTCACATTAGGTATTTAAACTTCATGGGTGCCAATAATGATGAGCAGGACTGTACGTCTAACACTGGCCGTACCATTTGTTATGGGTAATTGCAATAGCGGCATTTAGGATCTTGAATACAGAAAGCCAAACCAAGTCACTTTTTTGGGCAATATTCTTTAGACCTGTAAAAAGTTGCTGCACTCCTTGCTATAGGTTCAAGTACTAATGTACTGTATATAAGCAATATTAATTCCATCTATCAATGTAGACAACAGTCAAAAAGGTTTGCAACATTGCATTATTCTGTGATTCACTTGAAATGAATGCAGTCCGCTGGTAGTTTTTCAGAAATTCTATGATCCTTTAGGAATACATGGTAAATAGCTTTAATATTCTGATCCAGTCACTAAATATGATACATTCAAGATATCATTTAGGATATTTGGTCCTTTTGAAATGCCCACATTGATTTTTGATTTTTTTTTTTGTGCATTTCTTCTTTTTATTTAGTTGGTATAATTTGAATTTTTTTTTTCCGAAACTATACAGATGTAAAAGAATAGTGTAAATTATGGGAATTTTCAGAAAATCATTTATAAAGCTCAAAAATATGTTTTTTCTTACCTGAATATGATTCTGTGGTTTTTAACATTCCAGTTGTATTCTCCTTTACTGACCAGTTCAAAAAACTCATTTCGTCTCCTGAAAAATACAGAACATGGGCAGGTTAATGGGATCAGAGATGTAAAAATAGAAATTGTTATAGGATGTGATGTTACGAGATTTGTTTGCCACTTGCACCTGACAATGTTATCATGACAATTTATCAAGATGGATCAGATTTTGGCTTTAATGTAACATACCGTCCTCCCCGTGGATAAGGAAAGAAATTGTCATTCTTCTTTAGAAAATTGTAAAGTGCTTAACTCATGCGCTACTGGAAGAACTGGGTATACCTGACATATACTAGGACAAGAACACATAAAATAAGCATTATTAATAGTTACAATAGACTTTTACTTTGGGTAATCGTCTTTATGCAATATTATAAGACCATGTATTGCAAAAAACTAACGTGCCCTTAACCAAAGGCCAATGTTTTCCGGTTGTGACCTGCCAGATTGCTGTAGTGTTTGCTGGGCAAGCAGAAAGTCACAACTCAATGTAGGTCTATGAGAGCCAGAACTAGGCCAGAATGCAGCTCTGATAGACATACATTGAGGGCTTTTGACCGTTGCCTCTGACTATCGGTAAGTCAGATGTTGCAGTCACAAGATTGCAGCGCAGGACAGGAGTGGCGACCGGAAGAGCTGAAGACGGAAGCTGGTAAGTATAATACTGGGGTCAGCGTGCTTAGATTAGTAGCACCACTCCAGTGCTTAAACATAAACCCTAAAATCAATCTTCTAGATTTTTTTGGGAACACGTCCCAGTGAATTAAAAAAAAAATAAGAAGAGTAGGTTACAACAACCAATATGGTGATCATCACACATGGGTTGCTACTCAGCCTTCCTATGTTCCAACCACTTTCGAAGCAGCTGTGGAATTTGGGATGTATTACGCATAGCTAGGCAGATTGATCAATCAGAACTGGATAAACAGCATTGAGTATCATGTCAGCCATATTGGTTGTCATCAGACTTTACCACAATGTTTACTTATATAGGTGAACCTATACTTTGGCAAATATTTGATTGGGTAGTCATGTAGCCACAACAAAGTGCGTACTGTAACACATGCTGACCTGATGGAGATGTTCAGGGTTCAGAATCTACACCACAATGGCAGAGAAGAGCTTTGACTGAGACATAGTCGTTGTAGCTGGACAGGGTGGTTATGTGAGGATCTCAGATATTGACGATTTTTAAATGCTTTCTAAATGAGAGATGTCGGGTTAGACTGATCCAATTGGTTCACGCTAAGAGAAAGGTGATAGCTACCTAGAATCATAATCTGACCAAAGCTCTACTTTTAAACATATGAAAAAGTTTGTTGTAGATAGTAAGGGTTACTATTTGACATGCATTGCATGAACGTATGTTAATGATTTTGGCTGGAGTATCGTTGGTGATGTTCATAAACCATAGATGAACCATCTTAAGATGGCTACTAGTACCAAAATAAGTTCTGTTTTACGTCTACAAACATCAGTTTAGTTGCCTCCAGGACATTGATGAGATCCTTATTCTAAGCAAATACCTTTATGAACCAGAGAAAGGAGTGATTCCCAGAATTAGTGTGCATCCAACAACACTACACCAAGGGGGGGAACTGGAGTGAAATTGCGACAAATTTTGAAACTTTTTAAAAAATCGCAATTGATGAATCAAGCGAAAATATCTGGAATTGCTGGACTCCACCCATAAAGTGGAAAACAAAAACAACAAGCAAGCACATATAAAATAAACTTAAAAAAAGAAATAGAATAATGAATAATAGAAATAGAAAAGAATAATAGAAAACAAAAAAGGTGCAAAACTCACAAAACTAGACAAAAAAAAAGACGCAAAGGCAATGATGAATTGAGGCCTTACTTTTTATGAATAAGGCAATTTATATTCTTATCTTCTCTCCATTTGTAATTTACTCCTCATTTTCACTGACATCTTCTGAAAAGATCTCCTTTTCTGGTACCACGTGCAGTCCATTCTACATGTGATGTTTCCAATCTCATTAAATACATTTTCAGTCAGACAACTAACGTGAAGCAGTGTAGCAGGAGGGTATGGTGTAATACAGTGGGTTGGGGGCAAAAACCATGGTGGGGCAAACACTTGTTGGGAGAGCATCCACTAGGGAATATGGACACTCTAATTCAGAACTCAATTGAAAACTTTTGACATATTCCGAAACGAGAAGCCGGTGATGAGCATCAGAAACGAAAGTAAAAACTACAGAAAACTTAGTGAATATTAATCATTCCATATGAAAACTTTGCTTTATACTGCCGGAAAACCCCTTTATTATCTCCTAGCTTAGGAACTGAAAGGGGTTATCTGGTGAAGATAAGATATCACCTATTTACAGGATACATGATCAGCTATAGTTGGTGGCGGTCCAAACTGCTGGGACCCGCACTGATTGGCAGAATGCGCCACTTTTATCCGCGTTAAAATGGAGCAGTGGTGGACTCGACAGCCACCCCATTAATTCCCTATGGGGCTGCCAAGTGCTATGCTTGGCTTTTTCTGATAAACCCCTCAGAGAATTAATGTATTGGGGGAGGGGAGTTGTGTCAATGATTTAGGCACCTCAAAACAACTATACACATATGACTAATCTAATATGCGACTGCCCACAAAATGACATGGAAAGGGTAAGAAGTTCAGTACGATAAACTCAAATCATATAGAAAAAAATGTACACAAGAACCATAGACTAAAATATAATAAATCTTTATTATTCACACAAGAAAAAACACAAAATGTATAAAAGATGAAAAAAGTGGGAAACCAAAAGTTGGCGCCACACACTCGCTGAACAAATTACACAGGAGATGGTACCAGCACATTCAAGACACAACAGTAAATCATAAGACTGACTCAAAAAACAAGTGTCTAACACAAGATATAGCATTGAATTGGTCATCAGACCTAGGTATCTAACACCTCAAGAAAAGTGGGCTAGTAAGTGAAATAGAGTTCATATATGAATATAACTGGTAAATTTATTACCTCCTGTGGGTGGTGGTACCTGCCCCAACGTGCGTTCTGGGGGGAGAATTAATGTAGCAGTCTGTGTGCATGTGCACTGTCACACCATTTTAGCGGGATAAAAGTGACCCATTCTGCTGATCGGTGTGGATCCCAGTGTTGGACATTGGACCCCCACCAGATCTAAAAGTGATCACCTAATCTATGGATATCTCTATGCTTGTTTCCTTGGTTCAACATCTGACGGGGTGGTCACATGAGCACTGCAGCCAATCATTACACGCTGAATGGCTGCAGTGTTATCATTTTATCTGTATGGAAGAATTCTTCCACTTGGATGAAATGTGAATGCTGCAGAGAAAAATCAAACACAATAACCACAAAAATTGCTGCCGAGTGATAAATGTGAATCCAAGCAAACAACGTTTGTACATCTAAAGTAAACATTTTACCAGTTTACTGAGAAAAGTGAAAATTCCCACCATGGTAAATCTCACCCATAGCGTTTTCCATTTCATTAATCACAATACAAGGCACTTAGATAGACTCATTTGAAGTTTTGTGGTTCCTATTTTACAAAATCAATTATTTGAACTTTTACAAAGCAAAGGCAATTTGTCATTCGCACTTTTATATCACCTGGCTCGGGGTATTCCATTGGTGATAATTTGCAAGTCTAATAATAGCAAGAAAAGGGCACAGAATGACGTATGGAGATGTTAATTGCAAGTGGTGGCTTAAAACTAATGATTTACAATCACTAGTGGTGTAATTAAAAAGAAACGGTTTCAGCCAAGCCGGATTTGATAAAACTGATGGGATTTGGTTTTATAAATGTTTCGACGTTCCTCTATAGTGAAATCTTAGCTTACAATGTATGTACATTTAATAACACTAATGATGAAACACTTTACTATATACCTAAAATGTAACATAACATATGTACACTACAGACCAAAAGTTTGGACACACCATCTCATTTAAAGATTTTTCTGTATTTTCATGACTTTGAAAATTGTACATTCACACTGAATGCATCAAAACTATGAATTAACACATGTGGAATTATATACTTAACAAAAAAGTGTGAAACAACTGAAAATATGTCTTATATTTTAGGTTCTTCAAAGTAGCCAGCTTTTGCTTTGATGACTGCTTTGCACACTCTGGGCATTCTCTTGATGAGCTTCAAGAGGTAGTCACTGGAAATGGTTTTCACTTCACAGGTGTGCCCTGTCAGGTTTAATAAGTGGGATTTCTTGCCTTATAAATGGGGTTGGGACCATCAGTTGTGCTGTGCAGAAGTCTGGTGGATACATAGCTGATAGTCCTACTGAATAGACTGTTAGAATTTATATTATGGCAAGAAAAAAGCAGCTAAGTAAAGAAAAATGAGTGGCCATCATTACTTTAAGAAATGAAGGTCAGTCAGTGCGAAAAATTGGGAAAACTTTGAAAGTGTCCCCAAGTGCAGTCGCAAAAGCCATGAAGCGCTACAAAGAAACTAGCTCACATGAGGACCGCCCCAGTAAAGGAAGACCAAGAGTCACCTCTGCTTCTGAGGAAAAGTTTATCCGAGTCACCAGCCTCAGAAATCGCAGGTTAACAGCAGCTCAGATTAGAGACCAGGTCAATGCCACACAGAGTTCTAGCAGCAGACACATCTCTACAACAACTGTTAAGAGGAGACTTTGTGCACCAGGCCTTCATGGTAAAATAGCTGCTAGGAAACCACTGCTAAGGACAGGCAACAAGCAGAAGAGCCTTGTTTGGACTAAAGAACACAAGGAATGGACATTAGACCAGTGGAAATCTGTGCTTTGGTCTGATGAGTCCAAATTTGAGATCTTTGGTTCCAACCACCGTGTCTTTGTGCGACGCAGAAAAGATGAACGGATGGACTCTACATGCCTTGTTCCTACCGTGAAGCTTGGAGGAGGAGGTGTGATGGTGTGGGGGTGCTTTGCTGGTGACACTGTTGGTGATTTATTCAAAATTGAAGGCATACTGAACCAGCATGGCTACCACAGCATCTTGCAGGGGCATGCTATTCCATCCGGTTTGCGTTTAGTTGGACCAATATTTATTTTTCAACAGGACAATGACCCCAAACACACCTCCAGGCTGTGTAAGGGCTATTTAACCAAGAAGGAGAGTGATGGGGTGCTACGCCAGATGACCTGGCCTCCACAGTCACCAGACCTGAACCCAATCGAGATGGTTTCGGGTGAGCTGGACCGCAGAGTGAAGGCAAAAGGGCCAACAAATGCTAAGCATCTCTGGGACCTCCTTCAAGATTGTTGGAAGACCATTTCTGGTGACTACCTCTTGAAGCTCATCAAGAGAATGCCAAGAGTGTGCAAAGCAGTCATCAAAGCAAAAGGTGGCTACTTTGAAGAACCTAGAATATAAGACATATTTTCAGTTGTTTCACACTTTTTTGTTAAGTATATAATTCCACATGTGTTAATTTATAGTTTTGATGCCTTCAGTGTGAATGTACAATTTTCATAGTCATGAAAATACAGAAAAATCTTTAAATGAGAAGGTGTCTCCAAACTTTTGGTCTGTACTGTATCTTGAGACTTAAAGAGTATGTTATAAATGACTATAGAATGGATTTTCTGGGATTTCCTTCAAATCAGTAGTCACAAATACCCAATAAAATAAAAAGTATAAAAGTAAATATCCATCTGGAAAAGTTAAGTGTCTTCATTTTTTGGGTTGAGCCCGGCCATTTATTCTATTCCTTTCTGTGTACCTGTCGCACTTAGTTTAATCGTAAAAAGTTTTATCCACTAGTATTTAGAACTTTTTTTTGTATATACCAAAAAAAGCCTGACATAAGATTTGGTGATGGCGACTTTCATTATACCATGCACTTATATATTTTTAACTCTCTATATCTTACACTTAGCTTCCTTTCTTACTGTCCATTTCTTTTTGGCTGGGCACTGAACATGACGTATTTGTTAGGTCCATCATGTGGCTTACCCGCTGTTTACCTTTTAAAGGGAATTTGTCAATAGGATCACCCCTCGTTAGCCGTCTATATGGGCACGTAGGTCATAGGAAGCTGAATAAAGTAATACCTTGATGTCTGCAATCTGATGTCTTATTCCAGAGAAATCCAGGTTTTTTTATATGTAAATGAGCTGTGAAGATCTATGGGCCGGACATAGATCTCCCCGAGAATCTGCCTCCAGAGCTTAAAAGAGGAGTTACCAGTATGAGACATGTTGATCAGGAGAGCAGGTCATTGAAGGTCTCACAAAAATGGTGCATTTTGCGCCAAATCTTTAGTGAGTCACTTCAACTCCACCATATTTATCAAATGTCACACCTTAAAGTGGTTGTCCAAGTTTGTGATCAAAGACTTCAATTGCTCTATGTGACTGCAGACTTTTGAATCCTCACAGTGCGTGCACTGGTTGCTGTCAGGATTCTCCGGTGGAGGCTGTGAGAGTGGTCGGTCACTTGACCACAGGTATGTGATTTGCATACTTCCGGACACCTTCCAACTAGATGTGCAAGGCCTCGCTCAATACAAGTGAATTGAGCATGGCCGAGCATGTTTAGTCGGCACGTGGCCACAAGTATGCAAATCGCATATTTGCAGTCATGTGACCTCCCACTCTTGCCGTCTTCACCAGGAGAATCCTGACCATGAGAGGTGTGCGCACTGTGAAGATCCAAAAGTTTGCAGTCACATAGAGTGACTGCAGACTTTCATCCCAAACCTGGATAACCCCTTTAATGATACATTTCTTGCAAATTACACCAGCACAGCTTTTTTAACATGATAGTACAGTTTCCAAGGTCAGATAAGAGCGCTAGATCAATGTGTTGCAAGTGGATGCAAAATTTTTTACAAATTGTTAATTTTTATGCAGGTTAATTGGTACACTTCACAATATTAGAAAAGAGCAGGAGACCGATGTCTCAAATATCACACAGTAATAAACAATTTTGAGCAAATTGTGACTTTTAAGGACGTTAAAGATGGTTGTGACATAAATGGATTTGTTCTAATCCTTTTTAAACACGGCTGTGTCCAGCCTTGAACTTTCATATAGAAATGCAATTATAAATATCTCATACTTCTCACCAAAAGATTGCCTATTTTAAGTATGGGTGATAACAAATAATGTAATAATAATCGGCGTAAAAAAACATTGATAAGCATTAAGCAATGATAATGAAATGTTGCAATTTACTCATAAATGTTGTTTTACATCACAGATGTATTGGGCATATCTTTGTGTAACACATTGATGATCTGTGGAGTCCGCGTCCTCGTCCTGTTTTGCATAAGATGCCACTGGCATTCAGCATGGATCTCCCAACGCGAGAGGAAACAAGAACATCTGACAAAATAAATATTTCTGGGACTTGTTCCAAGTGGTATACATAGGTGATTTCCATATAATATGGATAGAACATTAATTACGGTTTACACACAGAATTAATCATGTGAGCATAATGAAGAAATTAGCGGTAATATCAATAAGTGAATGGCTACAGCTTTAAGCTAAACTAACTTGGCACAGTCACTTATTAATACATACATTAGATCCAGTTCTCAGAATAGAACAGGCTGCCACGAGAGGTGGTGAGTTCCCCTTCAATGGACGTCTTCAAACAGAGGCTGGACAGACATCTGTCTGAGATGATTTAGTGAATCCTGCTTTGAGCAGGGGGTTGGACCAGATGACCCAGGAGGTCCCTTCCAACTCTACCATTCTATGATTCTATGATTCTATGAATATAATAGGGCAGCAAAGTAATTACTGTTGTGGAAACAGAAATGTAGAAAGAAACGGTTTGTGTGATATATATTTATCTGGCGCCATTCGTCCCACTCTCATCATAGAAATAACTGTCCCGTTTAGTTGACCTTAACTTCTATGGTGCTGTTCAGGACTACTGCTACCTTTAAGGGCTCATGCTCACAACTGATTTTCTCGGACGAGTGCTATCCGTGGTTTTTACGGATCACATTCGTACCCACGATATTTTATTGGGCTGTCCACAAGTCCGATTTTTTTCCACGGACGGAGAGGTCAAAGGAAGAAAAACATGTCCAATTTTGATCTGAGTGTCAGATCAAAACCGGCAATGAAAATCTATGGGTCAGTGAAAAACATTGGATATTCACAGACTGACATAATGAAAAGGTGGAGACATTTTTTTTTCTTTTCTCGCTCCATCTCCGAGAAAAATTTATCCCACTCTGATCAAACTTTGGTCAAACTTTGATCATAGACTGATCAGAAAAACTGGGCCGTTTTTCTCGGATGTGCCTGACACAACCCAGGTGAGCAACACCATAGTATCTACAATGTTTATTGCCCAGGTCATGCCCTATTGTATGCTTTTGGACACTTTTTAGCTATACTATAGCTTTTTAACTATACTAGAATATTTCAGAGAAAACATACTTATAGAATCTGTCACAGGTGTGTCAGAGGTGACAGACAGTCGCCCTGCAGTTGGTTGCAGGAGATCTCTACGTTTGGCATTACAGACATTTTCTTAGAGGCTGTCTCTAGGACCCAGCGGCTACCTTCCCCTGGCTAATTAACTCCCTGGTCTGGGTGTATAAATACCTGCTGTGTACAGAGGGAGGTGCCGGCGATATTCATTACTCCTTGTGAGACTTCAGCAAAAGCAGTACTTCCCCCTCTCTGGTGTTTGAGGATGTGTACGCATTTGTCTGGAGTCATCTAAAAGCTAAGCGATTTCCTCTCTTTGTCCTTCCTTTTTGTCTTTAGAGTTCAGAGGAGATTGACTAGTGCTCATCTCCTCCCTTCCCTAGCCTGAGTCTAACGCCAGGTAAAGACAGGGTGAGGAACACGTGCGGCGATTGGTTAAGAGCCAATATAGGGTCGATAGTTGAGACAGGGTGACACTAGACCAGACTAGGAAGTCTCCCCTTCCCCCTTTCCCTAGAGTCTGGGCTCCCTTTCCCTCTTCCCTTTGTGTGGCACTTTCATCTTGGATGACTAATCCAAGGCCGGTCTCTGTCAGCTTCTCTCCGCCCTAACCCCCTTGAGTGACAGGTGTATCTCTATCATGGGATAAACTTATACATAGGGAGATACCTATCAAAGGGAGAGGGTGCAGGAAGAAGCTGTCAGGGACCAGCCTCTTGTACTAGTCCTCCAAGAACTATGGCCCCAGCTGACATTTAAATCTATGTCTTTTCAGAAAACTACAACATTTCAGAGTGAAACATACATTCTCATCGACTTGTCACCAAAGAAAGAAAACCCCAGAGTTGCCAACTTGACTTTTTATTTCGGACAAGCAATATATTTTTAAGGACACATTGGAAAATTAATGTATAAAAAAAATTACCACTATAAGTGAGCCATGTCTAGAGGCCATAATACTGATATAAAGACATCAGCTGCTTTCACTGTAAATTTCAGATTATTACAGTCATAATATTCTGTATAAGTTTCTCCTGCTTGAAAAACCATCAAGGACACCTTAAAATTTTTGTACAGACTGGGCAAAAAATTGTCCTATTTTTATGGACTGTCCTGGTATTTCTGGGCAGTTTGCAATCCTGACAAATTAACGCTGCACTCTGAAACGCTATAGAATGTAAACATGGAATGTATGAAATTGGAATTGCATTACTGCTATAAAAAATAAGTTCAAAATTAAGGTACTAAATTGGCCAATTCAAATGTGACCAACAGCCAGCGACAAGGTGACCTTTCTATTTTTGATATTTTTGATATTGGCTTGCAATATTGAAAATTGATTCTATACATTAAACTGTAAACGAAATAAACTAAAATAACACAACATGTGAAAACAGTCAGGGGTGACCAAATTCTGAAAGAAAGCCTATTTTCCCCGACATAAAGACTTCTACCTTCAAAAGGAATTCATTTCTGCTCGTTCATCTGTAACAAAGAAGAGCTGTATAATGCAAGATGTATATATGATACCGATGCAGACGTAGTCTATATATCCAATAACAACGCTGTGGTCTCAATACTTTTAAGGTGTAGGATACTTTAAGGGTCCTTGAACAGCTATTCCCCTCTCTGAATTGGTTTACACTGTAGCTAGTGAACCTGTGCGAGTATCACATTTGTCAAGCCCATCTGGCAGCCTCTGACATTTAAAATGAGCATGGCTCATTTGTACCAAATTGCAAGCAGCCCCTGAACAGCCTCACTTCATACAAAAATGACTAATATGGTGGCGCAAAGTATGTCTCCTGTGCCCTATGTCTAGCCATGTAAACAAGCAATTTTTGAAGCCTTTGCCTGCATGAAAGCCCTACCAATATTTTCTGGAAACTGTTCTCTGCTTACTTTAAATGCAATAATCTGATTATAATGACATGATTTAATGGCAATTTGTGTTTTTCTTTATGTGTTTATTACAATCTGGACGTAGAGAAGTCACTTAGTCCTCTTCACTCTTATACCTACTTATTATTAACAAGCACAGCGTATTATAATGGACATGGGAATTACTATGTTATTTCCAGTATTGGTTATTGGAAATATATTACGTGGGAGAATCATATTACCAGATTTGGACTTTAAAATGTATTTGTGTACTTTAAAATGTAAGGCTCTGTTCACACCTGCATTTGGAGATGCCTTTTTCTCTTGTGATATAGAAAAAGACACATATCAGAATCAAAGAAATAATTATCGTAACTGTCAAGAATATCCATAGGATGTGCCAATTCTGGCACTTAGCCTCGCTCTTCCACGCTGCCCTGTAGCGGTGGCAGTGGGGTAATAGGGTTGGGTTGATGTCAGCTTATAATGCCAGCTGACATCAAGCCCAGGTTAGTAATGGAGAGGCGTCTATAAGACACCCCCATTACTAACCCCATAGTCAAAGTTAAAAAAAAACACAAACACCCCGAATAAAGTCCTTTAATTTAAATAAACACACAATTCTTTAATGTTCTAAATTAAACCATACTTACCATGATTGGAGCTCTAAATAGCGCCAAACATGCAGGACAGGGACCCAAGCTCCCGCCCGAGCATCTCGAAAGTACTCGGCGAGCTCCGAGCAGTGGCGAGCATGCTCGCTCATCACTAGTAATGACTGATAGTGTGCTCTTCTGATCTACATGTTTCACACTGGTAATGCCTCCTTTCAAAAACACCAGTCCTAATTAAGATCTGTGATACACACTAATATTTGCCACTGATTCAGCTCTTCTAGGTGCTTGCACAAAGGTTTGGAAGGAACTCGACAAGAAGTTTGTTCCAAACATATTGGAAAACTGACCACCATTAACAACCTCCATGCTGAGGTCCTTCAAAAACTGTGTACGAAATGTACATAGAAGTGATGCTGTCTTAGACTGTGTGCCCACGATGCGTTTTTTAAGCATTTCCGCAGCGGCAATTCCACCGCAGAAACGCTTAAAAAACGCTTGTTAGTAGGTCTGCTATGTTCCCCAATGATAATAAGCATGTGATGTGCACATGCTGCGGAAATTTCCGCTGCGGATTATCATTGCGGAAAAATACGCATGTCCATTAATTTTGTGGACAAGCAGCATAATTGCCGCCATTGACTTGCATTGAATCACATAATATCCGCATGACTACATGTGCACATGCGGATATTAAGCGATTCAATGTGTGCATGGTACCCGGGTCTGGAGAAGAGGAGACTCTCATCCAGACCCGGGTACCATAGTACCTGTAAAAAAAAAAGAATTTAAAATAAAAAAACACATTATACTCACCTTATGCCCCCCGGTCTTCTATCCGGTACGTCTTGGCTCCCCGGTGGCTCGCGATGGAGTAAAAGGACCTTCCACGACGTCATTCAGTCATGTGACTGGTGACGCGACCGCTGACGTCGGCTGTAGCGTGACCTGTCACATGACTAAATGACGTCATGGAAGGTCCTTTTACACCACCACGAGACACCGGGAAGACCGGATGCATCGGAGAATGAGACCGGGGGCCATCGGAAGGTGAGTATAATGTTGTTTTTGTTTTGTTTTTTACCATTTTTATGCTTTTTTTTAACTAACTTGGTCAAACTATATAAAATCCATGCCGGTTGCATGGATTTATATAGTGTGACCAGGTTGTCAAGCACTTTTCCAAGTGATGCTAAAATCGCTTGGAAAGCGCTTGACAACCCGCATGCGAAATCGCATGTGAAAAACGCTTGTCCCTGGCTGAAAAAACATGCGTTTTTTCTGCCAGGGAGATGCAGAAACGCTCAGGAAAAATCTGAAACATTTCTGCATCGTGGGCACATAGCCTTACAGGCAAAGGACGGTCACACCAAATATTGATTTGGCTTAGATTTCTCTTTTGTTCATTCACTTTAAGTTTTGCTAATTGCTAAAAATTAACTATTAACACTTCTATTTGATAAACACAGTCTTACTTTGCAGCATTTTTTCGAAACATGTCTAAAACTTTTGCACAACACTGAATGTCCCAATGTTCTTGCAACTTGCAAAAACAGAAGTCAAATGCACCCAATTTATAGTGTGTGTAGCAGTAGATACGGTAAAGTGTACACTGTCGGTATTACTCAGTTATCAAATGATTGATATAACATCACAGCATCAATATGCTTATCATTAGGTATGAGCAGACACATGGAAGTTTGGATTAGTTGGGTTCAGCCGAACTTTAGTCCAAAGTTCGGTTCGGGTACCAGAACTTGACCCCGGACCCAAACCCCATATAAGTCAATGGGGACCCAAACTTTGGTGCAGTAAAATGGCTGTAAAATGGTCATAGTAAGGGCTGAAAAAGGAAGCAAAATGTGGGTTAGAGAAGGACAACTGCCCTGCAAACAAATGTGGATAGGAACATTTTTTTAAATAACATAGAATAAAAAAATAATAATAATCTTGAACCAGGAGGCGGAGGTCCAAGTGAAGGAGTGGAGCAGTGCCTTATGTGTATATTTTACTGTTCTTGTTAATAAATAAATTAGGTCCCTCCTATTTTTAATAACCAGCCAAGGGAAAGCAGACAGCTGTGAGCTGGACTTATTATGCTGGAAAGGGGCCAATATCCATGGACCTTCCCAGTCTATTAATATCAGTCCTCAGCTGCCTGCTTTGCCTTTGCTGGTTATTAAAAATGGGTCGACCCCAAAGAAATGATATGGGGTCCCTCCTATTTTTAATAACCAGCTAAGGTAAAGCAGAAAGATGGGGGCTGATATTAATAGGTTGGGAAGGACCATTGATATTGGCACCTTACCAGCCTAATGAGACTAGCCCTCTGCTGCCCCAGAAATAGAACATCCACTGATACTCTTACTGATTGCCCTGGTGCGGTGACAATCGGGGTAATATTCTTGGGGCTTGATGTCAGCTGTGTAATGTCAGCTGGTATCAAATCCAGGGGCTAGTAATGGAGAAAAGTTTATTAGACACCCCAACTACTAACCCACTAAGTTAAAAAAAAAATACACACGCAGGAAAAAAAAAAGTTTATTTGAATAAACACTCCCAGGCACATTCCTTGGTTTACCCATTTATTATTAAAAATAATTTATATAAATCTCATGCCTACTCCGCTCTCTTTTTGTGCATCGATATCTGACCTGTAGTGTGTTTGTAAATCCACAGCTTGTCAATTTCTTTTGCAGTAAAAATGTGTTTTGTTTGCAGATTTTCCCCATAGATTTTAATGAGACACCCCCTGACGAAGGTCAACGCCAAAACGTGCGTCGGGATGGGTGCCACGCAGCCTGGAGTCCTCTGATTATCCTATTGAAGTGAGTATAGCCTAGACCAGTGATGGTGAACATTTTAGAGACCGAGTGCCCAAACTGCAATCCAAAACCCACTTATTTATCGCCAAGTGCCAACACGGCAATTTAACCTAAATATTGAGGTTTTACTGATGCAAACAACTGATACAAAGAGCAGGCGAGGGCAGCATAGAGCAGCCACAGGAAGGAGCAGGGGTGTGAGACTGCAGAAATAAAGAATGTGCTCACCCCCATCTTGGTATATGCCCCATCCTTGTATATATGCTTCCCTCCCCCCCTTCCTTGTATATATGCTGCCCTCCCCCCATCCTTGTACATATGCTGCCCTCCCCCCATCCTTGTACATATGCTGCCCTCCCCCCATCCTTGTACATATGCTGCCCTCCCCCGTCCTTGTATATATGCTGCCCTCCCCCATCCTTGTATATATGCTGGCCTCCCCCTATCCTTGTATATATGCTGCCCTCCCCTCATCCTTGTATATATGCTGCCCTCCCCCCATCCTTGTATTTATGCTGCACTCCGCCCATCCTTGTACATATGCTGCCCTCCCCCCATCCTTGTACATATGCTGCCCTCCCCTCATCCTTGTACATATGCTGCCCTCCCCCATCCTTGTATATATGCTGCCCTCCCCCCATCCTTGTATATATGCTGCCCTCCCCCCATCCTTGTATATATGCTGTCCTCCCCCATCCTTGTATATATGCTGCCCCATCCTCATATATATGCTGCCCTCCCCCATCCTCGTATATATGCTTCCCTCCCCATCCTCGTATATATGCTGCCCTCCCCCCATCCTTGTATATATGCTGCCCTCCCCCCATCCTTGTATATATGCTGCCCTCCCCCATTCTTGTATATATGCTGCCTTCCCCCATCCTTGTATATATGCTGCCCTCTCCCCATCCTTGTATATATGCTGCCCTCCCCCATCCTTGTATATATGCTGCCCTCCCCCATCCTTGTATATATGCTGCCCTCCCCCATCCTTGTATATATGCTGCCCTCCCCCATCCTTGTGTGCATATGCTGCCTTCCCTCAATCCATGTATATATGCTGCCTTCCCCCATCCTTGTATATATGCTGCCCTCCCCCCATCCTTGTATATATGCTGCCCTCCCCCATCCTTGTATATATGCTGCCCTCCCCCATCCCTGTATGTATGCTGCTCTCCCCCATCCTTGTATATATGCTGCCCTCCCCCATCCTTGTGTACATATGCTGCTTTCCTTCAATCCATGTATATATGCTGCCCTCCCCCAGTCCATGTATATATGCTGGCCTCCCCTAGTCCATGTATATATGCTCCTCCCTAGTCCATGTATATATGCTCCTCCCTAGTCCATGTATATATGCTCCCTCTCCCCCAGTCCATGTATATATGCTCCCTCTCCCCCAGTCCATGTATATATGCTCCCTCTCCTCCAGTCCATGTATATATGCTGCCCTCCCCCAGTCCATGTATATATGCTCCCCCCCGTCCATGTATATATGCTCCCCCCGAGTCCATGTATATATGCTCCACCCAGTCTATGTATATATGCTCCCCCCAGTCCATGTATATATTCCCCCTCAGTCCATGTATATATGCTCCCCCCCAGTCCATGTATATATGCTCTCCCCCAAGTCCATGTATATATGCTCCCCCCCAGTCCATGTATATATGCTCCCCCCCCAGTCCATGTATATACAGTTAGGTCTATATATATTTGGACAGAGACAACATTTTTCTAATTTTGGTTCTAGACATTACCACAATGAATTTTAAACACAACAATTCAGATGCAGTTGAAGTTCAGACTTTCAGCTTTCACTTGAGGGTATCCACATTAAAATTGGATGAAGGGTTTAGGAGTTTCAGCTCCTTAACATGTGCCACCCTGTTTTTAAAGGGACCAAAAGTAATTGGACAGATTAAATAATTGTAAATAAAATGTTCATTTCTAGTACTTGCTTGAAAACCCTTTGTTGGCAATGACTGCCTGAAGTCTTGAACTCATGGACATCACCAGACGCTGTGTTTCCTCCTTTTTGATGCTCTGCCAGGCCTTCACTGCGGTGGTTTTCAGTTGCTGTTTGTTTGTGGGCCTTTCTGTCTGAAGTTTAGTCTTTAACAAGTGAAATTCATGCTCAATTGGGTTGAGATCAGGTGACTGACTTGGCCATTCAAGAGTATTCCACTTATTTGCTTTAATAAACTCCTGGGTTGCTAACGCTTTATGTTTTGGGTCATTGTCCATCTGTAGTATGAAACGACGACCAATCAGTTTGGCTGCATTTGGCTGGATCTGAGCACACAGTATGGCTCTGAATACATCAGAATTCATTCGGCTGCTTCTGTCCTGTGTCACATCATCAATAAACACTAGTGACCCAATGCCACTGGAAGCCATGCATGCCCAAGCCATCACACTGCCTCCGCCGTGTTTTACAGATGATGTGGTATGCTTTGCATCATGAGTAGTGTTGAGCCACCCCCGTAGTGTTCGAGTTCGGTTCGGTTCGTCGAACACCCGTGTGTTCGCCGAACTGTTCGTCGAACTGTTCGTCGAACACCTTCGAACACCGTTAAAACCAATGGCAGGCAAACAAAAACACATAGAAACACATAGAAAACACCTTCAAAGGTGTCCAAAAGCTGACAAACTGCTCAGAAGACATAACTAACACATGGAAAAGTGACAAGTACATATAGTCATGCGAAAATAAAAGAGGTGGAGGAGTAAAAGGAGGGGGAGACACAGATATAGGCATGTCATGCCCTTCTAAAATCCAAAAAGTGAGAAGCCGACACGGCCAGTCCGCTCCTGCCCGTGCCACCTCCGTGTCGCCGGGTTTGTGCCAGAGCCGCGGTGAACCCTGACGGCCAGCCCCCCTCTCCCAATACTGGTGCCTGTCCGCTGGTGGGTCGAGCGAGCCCCCCTGTGGTGGAGGCAGCTCTAAGCTTTTTAATTTAAATTGTCTCTCTAATTTGAATGAATACACTTTAAATCCATTTACAAGGATCTATTGGAGGGCAAGTCTCATGCCAGTAGCCGTGGTAATTCCAGCTCCAGTAGCGTCCACTAAAGCTGCTGCAGTTAAAAAGCTTTTATAAGGATCGAGCTCGGCTGTCCACCGCAAGGCATCCTACTGCCAGTCCCAGCCCCTATGCCTTGGGGTGCCTCCTGATGCTCTTCACTAAGTATCCCATGGTCCCGAAGCATTTCCTTTGAAAAAATTAAGTGTCTAAACTACAGGTGGTGTAGCTTGCTTAACAGCCGGGATAATCCGCTGACTAGCAGACACTGCTACTAGGCACAAAGTATTTCCTGGGCTAGATGCAGTTAAAAATTTGTAAGTAGATACTCTCGTTGGATGCTGAGAAAGCATTCCATAGAGTCTCCTGGCACGCCATATATGATTCTCTTAAAAAGCTTGGGGTAGGGGTCTAGGGGACCCTTTTATAGACAAAATCACGGCCCTGTATCGCAATACGTCACCTAGGCTGAAGATAAGTGGAACTGTAGCACCCTGAGGGCTCGGTTGCTACAGACGTATTGCACCTCACCCAGAGGTGTGATATCTCACTCTCAGGTAAGGATGGAGTGTGGATCAGGACCCGACACCTGCATGCATTACACCACATTGCCGTGGGGCAGGGCGACCAATATGCCCCTGAGATGGGCATGACAGTCCCTGTCCCTGGCTGGAGTGGGGGGAGGGAACACTGAGGAAGGGGAACCCTGTAGTGCAGGAGCAGGGAGGAAGCAGTTCCTGGGTGTATTGAGAAGGGAGTATAAAAGGTGGGCACCATCTTAGTTCAGTGCAGAGAAGTCTGAGCAGAAGTGGCAGGGAGCAGGGGCTCTGCATGAGCTCTGCTCCGGAGGCGGGCCTAGTAACAGAGGCCCAGGTCTGGAAGAGGGAGAAGGAAGGAAGAGGAGCGGAGAAGGCTCCAGGAACGAGGAATGAAGGGATCCCAGGGGTGCGGACGGGTGAGTCGCCACCGCATGCCCGAATCCACCTGCGTGGAGGGGTCAGGCCAAAGGGGGAGACCGGTCCCCGAACTAGTGGAGGCAGGAAACGACCCTCAGCTAGAAACCGGAGGCTCTGACATTTTATGTGGCGCAGCCCCTCGCTACACCCGCTAGGAAGGCACCACATAGGGTCAGGGAAACTGGCGCCAAGTTTACCAAGAGGAGGCCCGAGGCAGCCGGACAGAAGTGTTGGTAAGAAAGGCCAGACAAAGGACACACAAAGGGGGTCCTGTGAAGTGCTCCAAAGTTATCTGGGAGTTGTCTGAGCCCCTCACCTGGTGAGCACAGTACGACGTGGGCAGCCGTTACCTGCAGACGTGGTCTGGATAATAAGAACTGTGAGTAAAGGCCCTGGACTGCATCACTGACTCCGTGTCGTTACTGCTGCTGCCCTGCACCATCACCCCCATCCTCCGCATACACTGCCCTGAGGCTATACTCCTCCCGTGGGGAGTTATGCTACGCTCTGCTACACCCACAACACCAGCCTCAGCGGTCTGCCCTGTAGCGGCGGTTCACTCTGACCGCAATCCACGGGTGGCGTAGTCGGACATTTAAACATCAAAACCACATAAATAGTTCCGCCACTGGTTTGACCGCCCTGAGCCACGGAACCGGGTCGCCGCCACGAAGACTACAACCACCAGCATCCACCAAAAAGGGTCCGGCTCCGGGTGTCCCAAGGCCCAGGGGGTGCGTCAGAACATTTTCATCACCTTTCACAATCACCAATGGGACAAGGCAGGGATGTCCTCTGTCCCCTCTCTTATACATCCTAGTGACGGAGCACCTGCTCTCATCAATTCGCCATAACCCCAATATTAGGTGGATTGAGGTGGGAGGCACCGAGTACAAGTGCTCTCTATTTGCTGATGATGTCCTAGTATATATCACTCAATCACATATATCCATCCCTGCTGTTATGGCTGAAATAGATCACTTTGTTACATGGTAAAATTTTAAAATCAATGCAGCGAAGTCTGAGGCCCTCGATGTCTCCCTCCCCAAATCCATATAGGATTCCATCCAGTCCAACTTTCCCTTTGCCTGGCCCTCACAGGGTATCAAATACTTAGGAATTCCTATTCATAGAGACCTCTCCCATCTATGTTATCTTAATTTTGGGCCCTTTATTGAACAATTCCATACAGACCACGGTTGGCAAGTTAGAACTGTAAGATTCACTATGTGAACCACTGGTGTTTTGTGGAAAAGCACATGTACACCGCGTTCCAAATTATTATGCAAAAAGTGTTTAGGAGTGATAAGGGAAGAATTTGTTTGTTTGTCAGTTAAACTCATTGATGGTGATGTGTGTCAGGGCTCTTTATATCACTGTAAGCAATTGCAGACACCTGTGCTAATTAGTTTGGCAGGTGTGTCCAATGAAAGGCAAGACTACTTAAGAAGGCTCTCTCACATTATTAAGCAGCCTACATTTTCTGCCAAAATGGGAAAGAAAAAGGATGTGTCGGCTGCTGAGAAGCAACAAATTGTGGAGTGTTTAGGTCAAGGCATGACTACAATCAACATTGTGCGATGATCAGGATGAAGTGTCTTGGCAATCAAGAAGTATGTAGCTGATTCACAGTACACACGTGTGCGTGCTGATAAGGGCAAATTGAGGACTCTTTCCTACAGGCAATTACGTCAGGTTGAAAGAGCAGCGGCAAAAAAGCCTTGTCATAGCAGCAGACAAGTTTTTGAAGCTGCTTGTGCCTCCAACGTCCCCCGAACAACAAGATGCAGGGTCCTTCAGAGGTTTGCAGCTGTGCATACGCCATCCTGTCGACCTCCTCTATCCACTTCACACAAGCAGAAACGGCTCCAGTGGGCCAAACATTACATGAAGACTGATTTCAAAACTGTTTTGTTCACGGATGAGTGCCGTGCAGCGCTCGATGGTCCAGATGGATGGAATGGAGGATGGCTGGTTGATGGACACCCCACGCAAACACGGCTACAGCGCCAACAAGGTGGAGGTGGAGTAATGTTTTGGGCTGGAATCATGGGGAGAGAGATTGTCGGCCCCTTTAGGATCTCTGAAGGCGCTAAAGATGAACTCCATAATGTATGTGGATTTTCTCAAACAGCACTTCCTGCCATGGTTCAAGAAGAAGAACCGTGTATTTCACAGCAAGATCATTTTTCTGCATGATAATGCACCATCTCATGCTGCACATAAAACATCTGCATCTCTGGCTGATATGGGCATAAAAGGGGACAAACTTATGGTGTGACCCCCATGCTCCCCTGACCTCTACCCCATTCAGAACCTTTGGAGCATCATTAAAAGGAGTGTCTATGATGGCGGGAGGCAGTTCACATCTAAGCAACAGCTCTGGGAGGGTATTCTGTCCTCATGCAAAACAATTGAAGCAGAAACCATCCAAAACCTGACAAATTCAATGGACGAGAGAGTTCAGAAGCTCCTTTCGAACAAGGGGTCCTATGTGAAAATGTAACATCACCTACAATAAAGTTTTGAGTTGAAAACTGTTTGATTTCAGTTTCTAACAACCTGCTAATGCTTATAATTTCAAAAATGACCATTTTTTTGGTCTTTATTAAAATGAAAAGGTTGATCGAAAAGTTTGGGGGATCTAAGAGTGTGGCAACCCAGTAGTCATGATTACTTCGAATTCTGACAATATGAGGGTCATGCTGCAGGTAGTGCAGCAAGAAGGCACTTATGTGTCTTGCGCATCTCGGAGCCCCAAAATTATTTTCCGGGCTAGATGCAGCTAAAAATTATTTTTAATTTTAAATCTGGTGGAGCTTATTATAGATGGCCTAATAGGATCAGTGCTGCACACTGCTACAAAGCCCAAATTATTTTCCAGTCAAGATACAGATAAACATGATTAGTAATTTGAAAGCTTAAAACGGTTGGTAGGGTGATTTTAACCAATCATCAAGCTTTTACTCTCCCCAGGATGACACAGGGGTAGAAAAGTCGTTTCGGATCCATGATTTGTTCATCTTTATGAACGTGAGTCTGTCTACATTATCAGTGGAGAGCCACGTGCGCTTATCTGTCAGCACACCACCAGCAGCGCTGAACACACGTTCAGACAGAACGCTGGCTGCGGGGCATGACAAGATCTCCAAGGCGTAAGTGGCTAGCTCCGGCCATTTATCCAGATTGGAAGCCCAAAAAGAGCAAGGGTCCAGTGACACAGTCGTGGCTTCAATGTTTACTTGGAGATACTCCTGTACCATCGTCTCTAGGCGTTGACTATGTGTCAGACTTCTTGTCTCCTGTGGCCTTGCAAAGGATGGGCTAAAAAAGTGGTGAAATGATTCCGCAAAATTGATGTTACCAGCAGATACTGTGGTTCTGTTACGGTTTGAGTGCTGAACACTTGACGGTCCCACGGTTGGCAAGTTGGAATTGTGAGATTCACTACGTGCACCACTGGTGTTTTGTGGAAAAGCACATGTAAGATTCTGCAACAGTCTCTGCTGATACTCCTGCATGCGTGCATCCCTTTCTATGGCAGGAATAATTTCGGCAAATTTACTTTTGTACCGGGCATCTAACAGTGTGGCAACCCAGTAGTCAGGATTATTTCTAATTCTCACAATTCGAGGGTCATGTTGCAGGTAGTGCAGCAAGAAGGCACTCATGTGTGTTGCGCATCCAGGAGCACCAAGTCCCTGTTGTGTTGGTGGCGAGGTAACAATCATGCTTCCTTCCTCTGTCCTCTCCCCCCAACCTCGCACAACAGAAATGTGATCAAGGTCTCCCTCATCTGATGAGTCTTCCATCAGTTCGTCCTCCACTTCTTCCTGGGCTCCTGCACCTTCCTCACTAGTTTGGCTGCTACCATGCGCCCTGGTAAAACCATCTCCCCCACCCTCACATGCCTGCCGCCTTGGTGCTGCCGACCGTCTGGACCTTGCAGATGTTAGCCCTTCCGCATACAACTCCTCCTCCTCTACTTCCTCCACCTCCTCTTGTGCCACCACCTGACTCCGAATTCTGTTTAACATGTGCTCCAGCATGTAAATCACCGGAATAGTCATGCTGATAATGGCATCATCAGCACTAAACATCTTCGTCGCCATTTCAAAACTGTGCAGAAGGGTGCATAGGTCCCTGATCTGAGACCACTCCTCCAGCGTGATTTGCCCCACCTCTGGATCTCGTTGGCCCAGGCTATACGTCAGAACGTATTGCACCAGGGCTTGTCGGTGCTGCCACAGTCGCTGCAACATGTGCAGAGTTGAATTCCACCGGGTAGGCACATCGCATTTTAGCCGGTGAAGTGGCAGGCCCAACGACTTCTGTAGAGATGTAAGTCGCTGAGCTGCGGGATGCGAACGGCGGAAGTGAGCACACAGCGACCGTGTCCTCTGCAGAAGGCCATCTAGTCTGGGATAGTGGGCTAAAAATTGCTGGACAACCAGGTTCAACACGTGAGCCATACAAGGCACGTGTGTGACATTGCCCCGGCGAAGGGCCGCACCCAGGTTTGCAGCATTGTCGCACACGGCCTTCCCTGGTTTCAGGTCCAGTGGAGACAGCCATTCATGAAATTGGTTCTCCAGAGCTGACTGTCACACACAGAGTTTCTCAAAGAAGCGGTGATGTTGTGTGCGACATGCTGGTGGAGCGCAGGCACACCTTTCTTTGAGAAGTAGTGCCGACTGGGCATCTGGTACTGGGGCACTGCGACGGACATAAGGTCTCGAAAATCCTCTGTGTCCACCAGGCGGAAAGGCAGCATTTCTGTAGCCAAGAGCTTGCAGATGGTGAAATTCAACCTCTTAGCTTTCTCATGGCTAGGAGGAAATGGTCTTTTACTTGTCCACATCTGAGGGACCGAGGGCTGGCTATTGTGCTTAGACGGGGTTGATAAGGGTGTCCCCAGCAAACTGCCGGTCTGTGAGGAAGATGCAGGCGGACATGTTAGGTTGCCTTGATCCAAAGGTGGTGCTATTGATGTCGGACAGCGCTCAACACCAGCTGGTGTTACCACCTCCAAAGAAAATGATGACCTGCCAATCACGCTGGCTGTTGCGGGTAAAGAGGTGGCAGGTCTACGCCCCAAAACAGGTGTGACTGCTGTCCCCCCAGTCACAGAGGATGAAGAGGCCGCGGATGCACAAGATATGGCAGACGGTGGTTGGCCCGGCCAGCTAGGCCGCATTGTAGCACACTGAGCTTCCCACTGCAACTTATGCTTCATGTCCATGTGCCGGTTCATGCATGAAGTACTCAAACTATGTATTTTTTGGCCTCTACTTAGCTTTTGCTGACAAATGTTACAGATAACACGAGTTGGGTCATCTTTATCGATCTGAAAAAATGCCCAGGCTATGCAAGGCTTAGCACCCATGCGAACTGAAGAGCCACCACGACTTGTGGTGAGAGGCAGAGTTGTGTTTGAGGATGCAGTTGTTGACGTGCTTCCAGTACTACGTCTCTGTCCAGGAAGGCGCAACCTGACCTCGTCGTCACTAGCATCTTCCTCCACCTCCTCTGCTGACCTCATCTCTTGGCTGACTGTGGGTTGACAGTAAGTGGGATCTCCAACCTCATCATCATCACCCTGTGTGTTATCACACCCGTCGTCCTCAGAGCCAACCTGTTCCTGCCCTGACAAAAAACTAAAGTTGTCGCTCCAATCAGGTATTTGAGTCTTATCATCGTCTTCCTCATTGTCTCCACCAACAGGAGTTACAGTTTGGGAATGAGGGTCTACATTATGGTCAGAACCTTCTGCGTCTGGTCCTGGATCCGACTCATAAAGATTCTGGGCATCAGTGCAGATCATTTCCTCGTCTGGATTCACAGAAGCGCTGGAGTCGACCTCTGATTCCCAGGCTATAGTATGAGTAAACAGCTCTGCAGACTCAACCATCTGTTCTACCTCATACTCAGACGGGCAGCTGGAGATTTGGGAGCTGTGAGGAAGCAAGTGCGATTTGGGTGACACCTTTGAGGACTGGAGTATTTGTGATGTTGAAGTTGATGTGGAGGAGAGCCCACTTAAAGGAGCACTTGATATCCGTTGAAGCACCTGCTGTTTTTGTGCCTCATCTGGAATTTGTAGCGATTGGCGTGGCCGTAAGAAAGGGATCTTATCACATTGTCCGCTAAAAGAAGTAGACATTTTAGTTTGGCTGGAAGATGGTCTTTCTTCTGCAGATGTTACTGTTGCTTTAACACCTACCCCACGGACACAACCTTTTTTCCCCTTCCCAACACGCCTATTCCCCTTTCCACCAGCAGCAGGCCTTTTTCCACTCATTTTGGTGGTTAACTAATTCACAACTCTGGAGTTGTTTGCACAAAAAAACAATGGATGGTAACCGAGCAGAGCTGAGTGGCCAAACTGTGGTATTAGGCCAAAACTATTGGCTGGGTTAGATGCAGAAAAAAATTATATTCAATTTGCAACCTGATGGAGGTCAGTATAGATGGACTAATACAACAAGTCCCACACACAGCTAGAAGCCCAATATTTTTTCAGAGGTAGATGCAGAAAAAAATATATTCAGTTTTCAACCTGATGGAGGTCAGTATAGATGGACTAATACAACAAGTCCCACACACAGCTAGAAGCCCAATATTTTTTCAGAGGTAGATGCAGAAAAAAATATATTCAGTTTGCAACCTGATGGAGGTCAGTATAGATGGACTAATACAACAAGTCCCACACACAGCTAGAAGCCCAAATATTTTTTCAGAGGTACTGTAGATGCAGATAAAAATTATTTTTAATTTGCAACCTGATGGAGGTCAGTATAGATGGACTAACAGAGAAAGTCCCACACACTGCTAGAAGGCCAAATATTTTTTCAGAGCTAGATGCATACAAAAAATTATTTTGAATTTGCAACCTGATGGAGGTCAGTATAGGTGGACTAATAGAACAAGTCCCACACACTGCTAGAAGGCCAAATATTTTTTCAGAGCTAGATGCAGAAAAAAATTATATTCAGTTTGCAACCTGATGGAGGTCTGTATAGATGGATTAATAGAACAAGACCCCCACACAGCTAGAAGCCCAATATTTTTTCAGAGGTAGATGCAGAAAAAAATATATTCAGTTTGCAACCTGATGGAGGTCAGTATAGATGGACTAATACAACAAGTCCCACACACAGCTAGAAGCCGAATATTTTTTCAGAGGTAGATGCAGAAAAAAATATATTCAGTTTGCAACCTGATGGAGGTCAGTATAGATGGACTAATACAACAAGTCCCACACACAGCTAGAAGCCCAAATATTTTTTCAGAGGTACTGTAGATGCAGATAAAAATTATTTTTAATTTGCAACCTGATGGAGGTCAGTATAGATGGACTAATAGAGAAAGTCCGACACACTACTAGAAGGCCAAATATTTTTTCAGAGCTAGATGCATAAAAAAATTATATTCAGTTTGCAACCTGATGGAGGTCAGTATAGATGGATTAATAGAACAAGACCCAAACACAGCTAGAAGCCCAATATTTTTTCAGAGGTAGATGCAGAAAAAAATATATTCAGTTTGCAACCTGATGGAGGTCAGTATAGATGGACTAACAGAGAAAGTCCCACACACTACTAGAAGGCCAAATATTTTTTCAGAGCTAGATGCAGAAAAAAATTATATTCAGTTTGCAACCTGATGGAGGTCTGTATAGATGGATTAATAGAACAAGACCCACACACAGCTAGAAGCCCAATATTTTTTCAGAGGTAGATGCAGAAAAAAATATATTCAGTTTGCAACCTGATGGAGGTCAGTATAGATGGACTAATACAACAAGTCCCACACACAGCTAGAAGCCCAATATTTTTTCAGAGGTAGATGCAGAAAAAAATATATTCAGTTTGCAACCTGATGGAGGTCAGTATAGATGGACTAATAGAATGATGCTATGCCCAAAAGATTTTACTTCACTAGGTGCAGTAAAAAAATTGGTATTCTATACACAGGTGGTATATCTTGCAACACAGATAGGCTACTCCACTGACTAACACACTCTGCAATAGGCCAAAAAGGATTAGCTTTGCTAGATTCAGCCAAATGCTGTGAAAAAAACTTGCACAGCACTGGCACAGACCTGCCTGGCAAAAACTGATAGGAACAGATGTAAACTAGTCCTGAAAAGGACTCCAATTACAATTAGTCTTTACTCCCACAACCTATCTATTTAAGAGCACAGACCTGCCTGATAAAAGTCGTAGGAAATGCTGTAACCTAGTCCTTAAAAGGACTGCAATCACAACTATTCCCTACTCCCAAGCTATCTGTATATTTGTGCGAAAATTGGCTTGAAATTAACAAGGTATAGCGCACACAGCAACAGCGGTGCCGTCTAACACGCAGCTGCAGCAGTGAGAAAATGGTGGCGACGGGGAAAATGGCTTGGTCTTATAGGGCAAGGACATGTGACATACACTGCCAATGACACATGCCCTTGCTTGTGTGAAAAAAAGCACTTCGCTCCGTGTGTGCGCTGCTGATAGGCTGACAGATTGCACCTCCCCACTGTAAATGCGGGAAAGAGAAAAAAAAATGGAGATCTTCATTGTTCCTGCAGAGATCCATCCCCTGCCCCTCCCCCCACCCCGCTGTACACTCAAACTGCGTATTAACATTAATTTTCATCATTACTGAGAAAAAATCCAGTTATGATTTTGGTGCACGAACAGTTATCGAACATAACCTCGAACAGCCGAATTTTTCTCAAATTGTTCGTGTTCGCCGAACGGCTCGAACACCGCCCAAAACAGCTCGAATTTGAGATTGGCGAACAGTTCGAGTAGAACAACGCTCATCTCTAATCATGAGCTGTACCACACCTTCGCAATACTTTTCTCTTTCCATCATTCTGGTAGAGGTTGATCTTGGTTTCATCTGTCCAAAGAATGTTCTTCCAGAACTGTGCTGGCTTTTTTTAGATGTTTTTTTAGCAAAGTCCAGTCTAGCCTTTTTATTCTTGATGCTTATGAGTGGCTTGCACCATGCAGTGAACCCTCTGTAGTTACTTTCATGCAGTCTTCTCTTTATGGTATATTTGGATATTGATACGCCTACCTCCTGGAGAGTGTTGTTCACTTGGTTGGCTGTTGTGAAGGGGTTTCTCTTCACCATGGAGATTATTCTGCGATCATCCACCACTGTTGTCTTCCGTGGGCGCCCAGGTCTTTTTGCATTGATGAGTTCACCAGTGCTTTCTTTCTTTCTCAGGATGTACCAAACTGTAGATTTTGCCACTCCTAATATTGTAGCAATTTCTCAGATGTTTTTTTTCAGTTTTTGCAGCTTAAGGATGGCTTGTTTCACCTGCATGGAGAGCTCCTTTGACCGCATGTTTACTTCACAGCAAAACCTTCCAAATGCAAACACCACACCTCAAATGAACTGCAGGCCTTTTATCTGCTTAATTGAGAATGACCTAACGAAGGGATTGCCCACACCTGTCCATGAAATAGCCTTGGAGTCAATTGTCCAATTACTTTTGGTCCCTTTAAAAACAGGGTGGCACATGTTAAGGAGCTGAAACTCCTAAACCCTTCATCCAATTTTAATGTGGATACCCTCACATGAAAGCTGAAAGTCTGAACTTCAACTGCATCTGAATTGTTTTGTTTAAAATTCATTTTTTGGTAATGTCTAGAACCAAAATTAGAAAAATGTTGTCTCTGTCCAAATATATATGGACCTAACTGTATGCTCCCCCCCTCCCAGTCCATGTATATATGCCCACCCCCCCAGTCCATGTATATATGCTCTCCCAAGCCTGCTGGCGCCGTTGTTCATCGCATATTAAAAAAAATCAAAACATAATAAACACTCCTACTCGCCTTCCTTCTTCTCCCGTGCAGCGTCCTCTCCTGTAGCCGGCAGCTGACTCCAGCGTCCTAGCGACAGGGCCGCATGACGTCACTGCCATACGCCCAGTCACTTGTACGCTGACGTCAGCTGCTGGCCTCTGATTGGCCAGCAGCGTGTATTGCGGCACAGGGCCTGGCAAGTTTGTGCGCTGCAATACACTTCAGCTAGATGTGCGTCCGAGAACGCACATCTAGCTGAAGTAGCAGGGCTGGAGGAGGCACTCGGCGGGCTCAGCGTTCTCACCCGCCGGACCTGATCCAGTAGCGCTAGTGTTGCAGCGATGGCACGTGTGCCCACCGGGAGGGCTCTGCATGTCCCCTCTGGCACGTGTGCCATAGGTTCGCCAGCACTGGCCTAGACTATCACTTGACTATACCCTACCTATTTTTAATATCACAGTACACTGTATATACTTGATATACAGAGTATCTGCGCTGGTCTTGGTAGACTAAGAGGTACTAAAAAGAGGCTATGACCGGGTGAGTAAATTCAAAACCCCACGCAGGCACAGGGGAATAAGCCGGCACCTACACAGTGGTCCCTAGCCAATCCATCAGGATTCCCACTCCGTCTCTAACAAAGGTAAAAATCTGCCCCCCTACCAGGAAACATTCTCAAATTTAACCTGATAATCTCCCATTTCCCTCGGTCTCCATAGACAACTAGCCTTAGCTTCCCTACAGACCTGCAACCACCCCTGGACTCCCCTCTCATACAAGCAGGTAATATCTTCCACTATTATCCCCACCTCTGCATTTATCAGTATAAACTAGGGCCTTTCTAACCCACATTCACTTCCCTTTCAGGTTCCACACCCACCACAAAGTCTCCTATCCAGTAACCTCCTCCAGCCTACCTCATCGAAGTATCCGTCCAACTGTGTGTCTCTTAAAATATTAGTCAGCCACCCTGGCCTGACAATTTTAGCTGTGTGCTTTTAATTTACCTTTAAACCAAATAAATTGATTTTGATTTTACCCACCCGGTCATAGCCTCTTTTTAGTACCTCTTAGTCTACCAAGACCAGCGCAGATACTCTGTATATCTACTATTAACCCCCTGCAGCCTTTCTGGTTCACTGCCTGTATCAGCAGCAGGTCTGGATGCGAATCCAATAGCGCCCCCTCAATAATATTATTCACTGTATATACTTGCATCCTCTATTTGTTATAAGCATTAACCGTATGCAATTACATACACATATATTATAGTACATATGACTTTAAATTAGGTTGGGATGATACTTGACTCCTTGCATTCAATGTTATAAACGTTATCATTTTTTATATGATATTGGTCTAGTGACATGCTTCTGCCATGCTTGGGTCATGATAATCTAACAAAGTCACAAGTTGTATGTGCGCAATTGCATGGCTGTATAGTTTTGTTACTTACCTGATTTGTTAAATAAACATATACTTTATAGGAATAGTTTATATTATGGACTTTATGGTTGGTTTGTTTCCTCCTATTTTCTTCCAATGAAAAAATAAGCAGCATGTGCTGAGATTTCAGAAATCTCATTCACTTTGCTAATACTGTAAAACGCTGCAGTTTTTCTGTGGCAGAAACGCAACATGTGAACAAGCCTTAAAGTGTTTTAAAGTGAATGCTTCATTTATGTTCAACGCTTCTTTTTTGAACATTTTGCGGCATTTTTTTCTTTATCATAAAAAATAAATAAAATCTAACATTTTTCAGTTTTCAGTCTGGCCACAAAGCCAAATATCTTAAGGTAAGCTTAACTCCTTAGTATCTTTTTACTGACCTGCGATATAAGAGACTAGTTTCCCCCGACAGGTGACAATCCTGTAACTGTCACCTGTACACTATAGCTGACAACTTGCAGCATCAGCCACGATCAGTGTTGGCACCGACCATGGCCATTTAACTCCTTAAATGCTGCTGTCATAATGTCAACGGTATCTATATACAGTGGTGGCCAAAAGTATTGGCACCCCTGCAATTCTGTCAGATAATACTCCGTTTCTTCCTGAAAATGATTGCAATCACAAATTCTTTGGTCTTATTATCTTCATTTAATTTGCTTGCAAGGAAAAAACACAAAAGAGAATGAAGCAAAAATCAAATCATTGATCATTTCACACAAAACTCCAAAAATGGGCCAGACAAAAGTATTGGCACCCTCAGCCTAATACTTGGTTGCACAACCTTTAGCCAAAATAACTGCGAACAACCGCTTCCGGTAACCATCAATGAGTTTCTTACAATGCTCTGCTGGAATTGTAGACCATTCTTCTTTGGCAAACTGCTCCAGGTCCCTGATATTTGAAGGGTGCCTTCTCCAAACTGCCATTTTGAGATCTCTCCACAGGTGTTCTATGGGATTCAGGTCTGGACTCATTGCTGGCCACCTTAGTAGTCTGCAGTGCTTTCTCTCAAACCATTTTATAGTGCTTTTGGAAGTGTGCTTAGGGTCATTGTCCTGCTGGAAGACCCATGACCTCTGAGGAAGACCCAGCTTTCTCACACTGGGCCCTACATTATGCTACAAAATTTGTTGGTAGTCTTCAGACTTCATAATGCCATGCACACGGTCAAGCAGTCCAGTGCCAGAGGCAGCAAAACAACCCCAAAACAGCAGGGAACCTCCGCCATGTTTGACTGTAGGGACCGTGTTCTTTTCTTTGAATGCCTTTTTTTTTTCCTGTACACTCTATGTTGATGCTTTTTCCCAAAAAGCTCTACTTTTGTCTCATCTGACCAGAGAACATTCTTCCAAAACGTTTTAGGCTTTCTCAGGTAAGTTTGGGCAAACTCCAGCCTGGCTTTTTTATGTCTCGGGGTAAGAAGTGGAGTCTTCCTGGGTATCCTACCATAAAGTCCCTTTTCATTCAGACGCCGACGGATAGTATGGGTTGACACTGTTGTACCCTCGCACTGCAGGGCAGCTTGAACTTGTTTGGATGTTAGTCGAGGTTCTTTATCCACCATCCGCACAATCTTGCGTTGAAATCTCTCGTCAATTTTTCTTTTCCGTCCACATCTAGGGAGGTTAGCCACAGTGCCATGGGCTTTAAACTTCTTGATGACACTGCGCACGGAAGACACAGAAACATTCAGGTCTTTGGAGATGGACTTGTAGCCTTGAGATTGCTCATGCTTCCTCACAATTTGGTTTCTCAAGTCCTCAGACAGTTCTTTGGTCTTCTTTCTTTTCTCCATGCTCAATGTGGTACACACAAGGACACAGGACAGAGGTTGAGTCAACTTTAATCCATGTTAACTGGCTGCAAGTGTGATTTAGTTATTGCCAACACCTGTTAGGTGCCACAGGTAAGTTACAGGTGCTGTTAATTACACGAATTAGAGAAGCATCACATGATTTTTCAAACAGTGCCAATACTTTTGTCCACCCCTTTTTTAGGTTTGGTGTGGAATTGTATCCAATTTGGCTTTAGGACAATTCTTTTTGTGTTTTTTCATTGAAGACAAATTAAATGAAGATAATAATACCAAAGAATTTGTGATTGCAATCATTTTCAGGAAGAAACTGAGTATTATCTGACAGAATTGCAGGGGTGCCAATATTTTTGGCCACCACTGTAGTTAACAGTGTGTGGGGGCTTCCTCTTTAACACCATCGGCACCCTGAGATCTTGATTTTTGTGGTCCTGATGTTTGTCATGGCAGTTCATGGCCAAATAACGGCCTTAGAGTCTTCTGGCTATAGTGACCTCTTCAGAAGTTATCAAAATTTTATGTGGTAAAAATGAACTTTTTTATTCCTGTCCTGCCTCTTTGCATTAATTCCTGAAAAGCACCTGAAGGGTTAATGAACTACCTGAAAGCAATTTTGAATAAGTTCAGTAGTGTGGTTTTTAAAATGGTATCACTTTTGGAGGTTTCCAATATATAAGACCATCAAAGTCACTTCAAAACTCAAGAGTTCCCTATAAAAATAAGTTTAGTAAATTTCCTTGAAAAAATGAAAAATTACTGCTACATTTTTAAACCTTCTAAAATGCTAACAAAATAAAACAACATTTTACAAATGGTTCTGATGTAAAGCGGACATGAGTGAAATGTTATTTATGAATGTTTTTGTGTGCCATGATTACCTGGATTAAATGGATAATCATTCAAAGTTTGAAAATTGCTATTTTTTCTTACATTTTTGTCAAATTTCTGATATTTTTATAAATAATTGCAAAACATATCAAACTTAATTTACCATTATCATAAAGTATAACGTGTCACGAAAGAACAATCTCAAAATCATTGGGCTATGCTGAAGCATTCCAGAGTTATTACTATATAAAGTGACACATGTTAGATTTTTTTTTTAAAAAAAGGGGTTAAATCAGCTTATTATATTCTTATGATTGTTAAAAAATGAGCATTTTGGAGTCAAGTTCAGATTTTCTCAGATGCCAGAGAGGTAGCAGGGCACAATTGTCTTTTCAATCCATAAGGACTGTGGGATATTTTTTATATATTTTCTATTTCCGATAACCGCTCACAAAGTGATCCGATGACTTTCAATAATTAATTTGGAAGCCATTTAATCTCAGACACAACTTGTGGCTTTGTTAGGACATCATGGCCCGCAGACACACGTCACTAGACCAATATCATGGTGCGTTCTTCTAATTATACCATTCCAGCCAACCTCTTCCCCGAAGCGATGAAATTTATATTCCTCCTTAAACAGTTAACAAGACTTGGAATGGATTTTAGTGATGGCATTTTTCCTGAACCATAGGCTTGTAAACACAATGGGGAGCCATTAGGATTCATGTAGCTGGGAATCTTGCCCTTAACATTCACACATAAATGGGCTGCTGGCTGCCTGTGCTCATGCCCATCTGTCTAATGGGCATTGTGCCTGATCACAATGTGCGCTCCTGTCTCACTAAGGCACAGAGAAAAACTGAACAATAATGTATCCGAAAAAAATATCCGCTGCGGCTCCGATGAGTGCGGATGTGGGAACACGCAAGAATTTGATAGCAGAGACACAAAATTACATGTCTTCCTATACACCCTTATAGTGGGACTCTGCAGATATTCTTATTATACTTCACGTGGCAGAGTACCTACTTTTTCTAACTTTTCTGAACTAGATTACCATAGAACGTGCATTGTATTGGAGCCACAGAGAGAAAGAGGAGAGAGAAAAATGAGCAGGGGCTGAGAATTTCTTTGAAGCCTGGGTGACTCGTTGACTAAATTATAGCTAGTCAGCTACAAAAAGTGATTGGCGCCAGACAACTTCTTTGTGAACCCAGTTATAAGGGAGATGTCAGGAGCATAACTGGCTCATATAGATAGAGTTACATCATACTTAGGAATTGGACAAGAAGATCTCTGTACATAAAGGGAATGGGCACTTTCTGATTACACTTGTTAAAGTCATAGGCCCTCCGCTGCCCATTAGTCCATGACTCAAGCAGTCCCAAGCCAGGACAACCTCTTTAACATACAACCCCAATTCCCAAAAAGTTGGGACGCTGACTAAAATGTAAAGAAAACAAGAATGCAATGATTTGTAAAGCCTTTTTAGGGCTCGTTCACATGAGCATATAACTCGGATGATTGCTATCCGATGTTTTATCGGATAGCACTCGGTCCAATGTTATATTATGGGGCAGTGCCAATCATGCCGATCCGGTATGAGTAAAAAAAAACGCAGCAGAATGGCTATGCAGATTGGATCATGCACACCCATACAAGTCTATGGGTGCGTGTTAAACATCGGACTGCACTCGGATGCCATCTGAGCGCAGTCCAATTTATGCAGACACAGACAATGGAGAAGAGAGAGAAATTAAGTTCTCCGTCTTCTCCACACCTGTGATACGATTTCTCATGCGAGAAAATTGGATCACAGTAAAATGACTCTTGGCTCAAGCTCTGATCAGAGTTTGAGCTGAATGTCATTACCATAATCTATCCGATTCTCTCAGAAGAGAGAATCATCACTCGTGTGAGCGAGCCCTTAGCCATATTTTGTTCACAAAAGAACATAGATCACAGATCAGAAGGTGAACGCTGGACATTTTTCCATTTCATTTGGAAAATTTAATTATTTTAAAAATTGATGGCAGCAAAATATTTAAAAAAAAAAGTTGGGACATGCCCAAGCCTACCATTGTCTACTGTCCCCTCTTCTTTTTACAACAGTCTGTAAACGTCAGGGAAGTGAAGAGACCAATGCAGGAGTTTTGGGAAAGGAATGTTGTGTCGTTCTTGTCAGATGTAGGATTCTCGCTGCTCCACAGTCCATGGACTTTGTCGTATTTCTCATTTCATAATGCACCAAATGTTTTCTGTTGGTGAAAGGTCTGGACAGCAGGCGGCCGGTTCATCACCCGAACTCTTCTTGTGAGACGCCATGCAGTTGTGATGGATGCAGTGTGTGGTTTAGCTTTCTCTTGCTGAAATATGCAAGACCTTCCCTGAAATAGATGTCTGGATGGAAACATATGTTGTTCTAAAAAACGTATATATTGCTCAGTATTGACAGTTGGATAGTGCCTTTCATGAGTAAGCTGCACATGCCATGGGCACTAATTCAACTTCACACCACAATAGTTGCAGCTCTCAACTCGATCTCCCCTCTCACACATACCAAAGCTCGCACAATCAACAGGCAACCCTGGCACACCAACCTTACTAAAGAACTGTGACGGGCCTCCAGGGTTGCTGAGCACAGATGGAAAAGGTCCCACTCCATCGAGCACTTCATCGCACTCAAACAAGCCCTCACTACCTTCAAGTCCACACTAACTGCAACAAAACAAATATACTTCTCATCTCTCATATCTTCCCTGTCCCACAACCCTAAAGAGCTATTCAACACTTTCAATTCTCTCCTCCGTCCCACAGCGCCTCCTCCCTCTTCTCTCATCTCAGCCGAAGACTTTGCCTCATTCTTCAAGCAGAAGATTGACACCAGACAAAGCTTTTGCCTAAAGTCCCCACAACCCCTCCTCATATCTACTCAACCTTCCTCCTCCAAAGCCCACTTCTCCACCATTAGAGAAGGTTAAGTCTCCTTTTTACTCTCCAAATCACACCCCACCACCTGCGAACTTGACATGTCTCATCCATACATCTGTGATCTAGTCTCCCGGTACCTACCTGCACGCAACCTCCGATCCTCACAAGATCTCCTGCTCTACTCCCCTCTTATTTCCTCTTCTCACAATCGCATACAAGATTTCTCCCGCGCATCCCCCCTACTCTGGAACTCTCTACCCCAACACATCAGACTCTCGCCTACCGTGGAAGCCTTCAAAAGAAACCTGAAGACCTACCTCTTCCGACAAGCCTACAACCTGCAGTAACCACCGCTCCACCACATTACTGCATGACCACCTCTACCCCCACCTACAGTATCCTCACCTGTCTCTTGTAGACTGTGAGCCCTCGCGGGTAGGGTCCTCTCTCCTCCTGTACCAGTCGCTAACTCGTTTTGTTAAGATTATGTAAATGTTTTTGCTATGTATACCCCTTTTTCACATGTAAAGCGCCATGGAATAAATGGCGCTATAATAATAAATAATAATAATACCATCAGAGGTGCAGGGACTGTGTGATAATAAGCTGGATGGTCCCTCTCCTCTTGAGGCCACGGAATCCATGGTTTTTATAAAGAATTGCAAATTTTGCTGCATCCGACCACAGAACAGTTTTTCATCTTGTCCACTTTACATGAGCTTTGACCCAGAAAAGACAGCAGCATTTCTGGATTGTGTTGATACACGGCTTCCTTTTTGCATGATAGAGCTATAACTTGTATTTGTGGATTGTACAAAAAACTGTGTTCACAGACAAGGATTTCTGGAAGTATTCCTAAGCCCATGCAGTGTTTTTTATGATGAATTATGCTTTTGTAGCACCCTGAGGATTCGGCTGCTACAGGGGTATTGCACCTCAACCCAGAGGTGTGATATTCCACTCCCGGGTAAGGAAGGAGTGTGAAACTGAGCTCGGTAGGCTGCATGCACTACACACATCCCATTTCCGAGGAGCAGACCGACGGTACTCCCACTTAGAAATGTGCAGGTACGACCGAGTCTGTTCCTGGCTGGAGTGGGAGGGGGGTGGTACATCCCAAGTAGTGTAGGGGCAGATAGGGGGAGCAGCCTGGGTAAAGATAGGAGCTCATTGGGTGCTGGTCACCTGAGCTCACACATAGAGGGTGTATATAAGGTGGGCACCAACTAAGAACAGGGTCAGTTGCAGAGAGAAAGTCAGCGAGCAGAGGAGAAGAGAGACCCAGAGTGAGAGAGGAGCAAGAGAGACCCAGAGGGGGAAACAGAAGAAAAGGACTCCAAGAACCCAACTTAAATCCCCGGGTGAAGAGTCGGCATCAGGGTACCGGAACCCAAGCTGGTGGGGGCAAAAACACACCCCAGCCAGAGACCGGAGACCGTGGGCAGCGTTTGCCACGGTCACCCACCACATCCACCACGAAGGCATACCACGTGGAGGGTCAGGGAACCCAAGGCCAAGGGTCTCCCAACAGAAGGCCCGAGGGAGCTGGACCTGGGTGGATCAATAGTGGGGACGGCCAGAGAAAGGACAGAAGGAGAGCTCAGGGTCACGCTCCGGACTTATTTGGGAGTTGGCTGGATCCAGAACCTGGTGGACGCAGCACGGCTCGGGAGGTCACTCGAAGCTGGAGTGACCAGAACATCAGCAGTGAGTAAACATCCTAAACTGCATAACCCGACTCTGTCTCTGATTGCCGTCTACACTGCATCACCACAACTCCCATCCTCTGCACCTGATCCCCCTGAGGCTATACCCCACCCGTTGGGGGTTATCCTATCAAGCTGCACCAACACCACCAGCCTCAGCGGACCCTGCTGCAGCGGCGGCCACAGTGACCGCAACACAACGGGTGGCGTAGTCGACATTAAGAACTTAGTAACATCTGTAGGACTGCCACATACAACTCAGTTTGACACCCTGGGCACGGACCGGGTCACAGCCACTCGGAAGACTACAACTCCCATCTGATCCGGCTCCGGATATTCCCCCTAAAGAATATGGCCCAGGGGGCGCGTCAACTTTGGCGTAGTCGGCAGGATTACGTGCCCGCAACAACCGGGTACTGCGTGCCTGAAGAAAAGAATGAGTTTACCTCAAAAAGAAGTCTCCTGCCGGTTCCGGAGGGTCCCCGCCATCGGACTCCATCACAGATCGATTCCCGCCGGGTGTCCGCCATTAACAACTTTTTCCCGCCATCTGCAGAGTTTCCCGCCACTGGGAAGCGATTCCCGCCATTTCCAAAGGTTTCCCGCCTTGGAAGAGCGGACGCCATTATGGGCGTGCCAGAGGGTGGCGAGAGGCCACCTCCCATCGTGGGCCAGGACCGAAAATGGCGCCAAAAGTGGAAACCGCCCCCACCAACAGAGACTGTAATGCTAGAGGTGTCTGTCAGCGTGAAAGAACCGCCCCTGGAGCTGACAGTCACCCAGTGGCCCCGGGACCGCCCTCGAAGTGGGAGGAGACGAAAGAAAAGAACGAAGATGGGTGCCGCCTGGAGAAGTCTGGAGCGAGCGCACCCGGAGGCAGGAAGCCTGGAGAAGGGTAGCAGAGAAGCTCACCCGGAGATGGCGAGAGAGCAGAGCAGCACCGGCCCGCTGGCCAGGAGCCTGCTGGAAGAAGAGCAGAGCAGCACCGACCCGTTGGTCAGGAGCCTGCTGGAAACCACGACCCCACTAGGCCTAGTGGAGGTCCTTGCACAGCTCCCCCGAGACCGGGAGTGTGCACAGACTGCCCTGGAGGGCCTCGCAAGGAGGATGGCCCGGGTACAGCGAGAGACATTGGCGGAGTGGAGCCGAGAGATGGCCCAGCAAACCAAGACCCGGAGCACGCCAGCCAAGATGAGGAGACAGACCGCCTCTGAGGATGGCGCGGGAGGACCCAAGGCCGGAGACGGCGCCGAGAAGGGAGCCGAACGCATGGAGGCAGGTAAAGGGGACGTCTATACCCCAAACCGGGAAACCGCGTACCTGCCCCAGCTCCCCGTCGCAGAGCCCGAAAGTCCCCCTGCTGTGCCTGAAAACGCCATGTCACCGACGCAGACTAGGCCCCAACCGGAAGCCGCCGCCGCGACCCCTGTGACGCCATGCGCAACGACCCCGAGCGTGGCAAAACAGGAAGCAACACCAGCCTGGTCGCAGGGCCTAGAATTCCCGGGCGTCGCATCACCAACAGCGCCCCCTACCTCCGCGGAGCCTCCGGCCTGGCCGCAAGGCCAGGTAGCCCAGGGCGCCGCCGTCCTAACGGTGCCCTTCACCTTCCAGGTGCCCCAGGCCTGGCCGCAAGGCCTGGGCAACCCGGGCGCCACCACCACCGCGCCCGCACCCGTAAAACCAAGGGTGCCGCGTCTGGGAGAGGACTTGTTTGCCCAGCACACGTGGCCGGACGGGCAGCCTTTCATCTGGCCCCAGAAATATTATGAACTGGAGCACCAGAGGAGAGTTGGGGCCATGTGTGCACCCCTGATTCCGGCTCCGAAGCCCGTGGTAAGGATCTCGCCCCCGCTTGAAGAGACCCAATTTGAGTGGGACCCCACCGGAGAAGACCTAATGGGGTTCACTCAGGAAACCAGGGCAGCTGCAGCGGAGCGTGCTGAGTGCTGCCGACAGCAGCTCGAGGAGTTTGCGAGGGAGCGGAGAGAGAGGCGGGTCCGGGAACAACAGGCCCAAATAAGGAGCGCCGAGCAGAAGAGCCGAACCAGGAGGGACCCCCGTGCAGCGCACAGTCCCCGCACCACCGAGACTGTAATTAAGTTCAATATGCAGCATGGGTGGGGCTTCATCAGAGACCACAACACCCCCGGCGACGTCTTTGTCACGCGCAGAGATGTGGAGTCCCATCTGCCGGAGGGGCACAGAGGTCGTGACCTTTATATCGGGGACGAGGTCACCTTTACCCGGCACAAGTGTGCCAAAGGACCTTACGCCTTCCATGTGCATCGCCTGACAGAGGAGGAGCTGCGATGTGAGGAGGAAGAGCAAGAGGATCCGGACGGGTCTGAAGCTGAGATCCCCAAAGAAGGAGCAGGAGGAAGACGTTGTTGAGTACAGCGGAGTAGGTGCTGTAAATAGTTACCCGATCGGGGTATAAAGAAACTGTTATTGCTAATATAGTCCCCGTTGGGACCAGCTGAGTGAACTGTTTACCCGTTTACCCTTAATCCCACAGGCTGAGGACTGTGAGCAGCCATTCCCTTTCCCTCCTTAACTGGCCGAGGACTGAGAGCGGCCATATCCCTGTATATAGTTGCGCGTCCTAAAGCGCCCCCTACCGGTTTTATAGGAAAACCATTTTTCTAGAAAGACTGTCGCACTTTGCCCGGTCAACAGTTGCCCAGTGACCGAAGGAGGAACAAGAGACGACGAGAATGTTTAATGCTGCTAATTTATATAATGTTTTATATGTTTTATATGTTTTATATGTTTATGAAAAAAAAAAAAAAAATGTATGTTTGTGGTGTTGTTTATGTCTTACAGCCCGAGGACGTGCTGTGATTTACCAAGGGGGAATGTAGCACCCTGAGGATTCGGCTGCTACAGGGGTATTGCACCTCAACCCAGAGGTGTGATATTCCACTCCCGGGTAAGGAAGGAGTGTGAAACTGAGCTCGGTAGGCTGCATGCACTACACACATCCCATTTCCGAGGAGCAGACCGACGGTACTCCCACTTAGAAATGTGCAGGTACGACCGAGTCTGTTCCTGGCTGGAGTGGGAGGGGGGTGGTACATCCCAAGTAGTGTAGGGGCAGATAGGGGGAGCAGCCTGGGTAAAGATAGGAGCTCATTGGGTGCTGGTCACCTGAGCTCACACATAGAGGGTGTATATAAGGTGGGCACCAACTAAGAACAGGGTCAGTTGCAGAGAGAAAGTCAGCGAGCAGAGGAGAAGAGAGACCCAGAGTGAGAGAGGAGCAAGAGAGACCCAGAGGGGGAAACAGAAGAAAAGGACTCCAAGAACCCAACTTAAATCCCCGGGTGAAGAGTCGGCATCAGGGTACCGGAACCCAAGCTGGTGGGGGCAAAAACACACCCCAGCCAGAGACCGGAGACCGTGGGCAGCGTTTGCCACAGTCACCCACCACATCCACCACGAAGGCATACCACGTGGAGGGTCAGGGAACCCAAGGCCAAGGGTCTCCCAACAGAAGGCCCGAGGGAGCTGGACCTGGGTGGATCAATAGTGGGGACGGCCAGAGAAAGGACAGAAGGAGAGCTCAGGGTCACGCTCCGGACTTATTTGGGAGTTGGCTGGATCCAGAACCTGGTGGACGCAGCACGGCTCGGGAGGTCACTCGAAGCTGGAGTGACCAGAACATCAGCAGTGAGTAAACATCCTAAACTGCATAACCCGACTCTGTCTCTGATTGCCGTCTACACTGCATCACCACAACTCCCATCCTCTGCACCTGATCCCCCTGAGGCTATACCCCACCCGTTGGGGGTTATCCTATCAAGCTGCACCAACACCACCAGCCTCAGCGGACCCTGCTGCAGCGGCGGCCACAGTGACCGCAACACAACGGGTGGCGTAGTCGACATTAAGAACTTAGTAACATCTGTAGGACTGCCACATACAACTCAGTTTGACACCCTGGGCACGGACCGGGTCACAGCCACTCGGAAGACTACAACTCCCATCTGATCCGGCTCCGGATATTCCCCCTAAAGAATATGGCCCAGGGGGCGCGTCAACTTTGGCGTAGTCGGCAGGATTACGTGCCCGCAACAACCGGGTACTGCGTGCCTGAAGAAAAGAATGAGTTTACCTCAAAAAGAAGTCTCCTGCCGGTTCCGGAGGGTCCCCGCCATCGGACTCCATCACAGATCGATTCCCGCCGGGTGTCCGCCATTAACAACTTTTTCCCGCCATCTGCAGAGTTTCCCGCCACTGGGAAGCGATTCCCGCCATTTCCAAAGGTTTCCCGCCTTGGAAGAGCGGACGCCATTATGGGCGTGCCAGAGGGTGGCGAGAGGCCACCTCCCATCGTGGGCCAGGACCGAAAATGGCGCCAAAAGTGGAAACCGCCCCCACCAACAGAGACTGTGATGCTAGAGGTGTCTGTCAGCGTGAAAGAACCGCCCCTGGAGCTGACAGTCACCCAGTGGCCCCGGGACCGCCCTCGAAGTGGGAGGAGACGAAAGAAAAGAACGAAGATGGGTGCCGCCTGGAGAAGTCTGGAGCGAGCGCACCCGGAGGCAGGAAGCCTGGAGAAGGGTAGCAGAGAAGCTCACCCGGAGATGGCGAGAGAGCAGAGCAGCACCGGCCCGCTGGCCAGGAGCCTGCTGGAAGAAGAGCAGAGCAGCACCGACCCGTTGGTCAGGAGCCTGCTGGAAACCACGACCCCACTAGGCCTAGTGGAGGTCCTTGCACAGCTCCCCCGAGACCGGGAGTGTGCACAGACTGCCCTGGAGGGCCTCGCAAGGAGGATGGCCCGGGTACAGCGAGAGACATTGGCGGAGTGGAGCCGAGAGATGGCCCAGCAAACCAAGACCCGGAGCACGCCAGCCAAGATGAGGAGACAGACCGCCTCTGAGGATGGCGCGGGAGGACCCAAGGCCGGAGACGGCGCCGAGAAGGGAGCCGAACGCATGGAGGCAGGTAAAGGGGACGTCTATACCCCAAACCGGGAAACCGCGTACCTGCCCCAGCTCCCCGTCGCAGAGCCCGAAAGTCCCCCTGCTGTGCCTGAAAACGCCATGTCACCGACGCAGACTAGGCCCCAACCGGAAGCCGCCGCCGCGACCCCTGTGACGCCATGCGCAACGACCCCGAGCGTGGCAAAACAGGAAGCAACACCAGCCTGGTCGCAGGGCCTAGAATTCCCGGGCGTCGCATCACCAACAGCGCCCCCTACCTCCGCGGAGCCTCCGGCCTGGCCGCAAGGCCAGGTAGCCCAGGGCGCCGCCGTCCTAACGGTGCCCTTCACCTTCCAGGTGCCCCAGGCCTGGCCGCAAGGCCTGGGCAACCCGGGCGCCACCACCACCGCGCCCGCACCCGTAAAACCAAGGGTGCCGCGTCTGGGAGAGGACTTGTTTGCCCAGCACACGTGGCCGGACGGGCAGCCTTTCATCTGGCCCCAGAAATATTATGAACTGGAGCACCAGAGGAGAGTTGGGGCCATGTGTGCACCCCTGATTCCGGCTCCGAAGCCCGTGGTAAGGATCTCGCCCCCGCTTGAAGAGACCCAATTTGAGTGGGACCCCACCGGAGAAGACCTAATGGGGTTCACTCAGGAAACCAGGGCAGCTGCAGCGGAGCGTGCTGAGTGCTGCCGACAGCAGCTCGAGGAGTTTGCGAGGGAGCGGAGAGAGAGGCGGGTCCGGGAACAACAGGCCCAAATAAGGAGCGCCGAGCAGAAGAGCCGAACCAGGAGGGACCCCCGTGCAGCGCACAGTCCCCGCACCACCGGGACTGTAATTAAGTTCAATATGCAGCATGGGTGGGGCTTCATCAGAGACCACAACACCCCCGGCGACGTCTTTGTCACGCGCAGAGATGTGGAGTCCCATCTGCCGGAGGGGCACAGAGGTCGTGACCTTTATATCGGGGACGAGGTCACCTTTACCCGGCACAAGTGTGCCAAAGGACCTTACGCCTTCCATGTGCATCGCCTGACAGAGGAGGAGCTGCGATGTGAGGAGGAAGAGCAAGAGGATCCGGACGGGTCTGAAGCTGAGATCCCCAAAGAAGGAGCAGGAGGAAGACGTTGTTGAGTACAGCGGAGTAGGTGCTGTAAATAGTTACCCGATCGGGGTATAAAGAAACTGTTATTGCTAATATAGTCCCCGTTGGGACCAGCTGAGTGAACTGTTTACCCGTTTACCCTTAATCCCACAGGCTGAGGACTGTGAGCAGCCATTCCCTTTCCCTCCTTAACTGGCCGAGGACTGAGAGCGGCCATATCCCTGTATATAGTTGCGCGTCCTAAAGCGCCCCCTACCGGTTTTATAGGAAAACCATTTTTCTAGAAAGACTGTCGCACTTTGCCCGGTCAACAGTTGCCCAGTGACCGAAGGAGGAACAAGAGACGACGAGAATGTTTAATGCTGCTAATTTATATAATGTTTTATATGTTTTATATGTTTATGAAAAAAAAAAAAAAATGTATGTTTGTGGTGTTGTTTATGTCTTACAGCCCGAGGACGTGCTGTGATTTACCAGGGGAGAATGTAGCACCCTGAGGATTCGGCTGCTACAGGGGTATTGCACCTCAACCCAGAGGTGTGATATTCCACTCCCGGGTAAGGAAGGAGTGTGAAACTGAGCTCGGTAGGCTGCATGCACTACACACATCCCATTTCCGAGGAGCAGACCGACGGTACTCCCACTTAGAAATGTGCAGGTACGACCGAGTCTGTTCCTGGCTGGAGTGGGAGGGGGGTGGTACATCCCAAGTAGTGTAGGGGCAGATAGGGGGAGCAGCCTGGGTAAAGATAGGAGCTCATTGGGTGCTGGTCACCTGAGCTCACACATAGAGGGTGTATATAAGGTGGGCACCAACTAAGAACAGGGTCAGTTGCAGAGAGAAAGTCAGCGAGCAGAGGAGAAGAGAGACCCAGAGTGAGAGAGGAGCAAGAGAGACCCAGAGGGGGAAACAGAAGAAAAGGACTCCAAGAACCCAACTTAAATCCCCGGGTGAAGAGTCGGCATCAGGGTACCGGAACCCAAGCTGGTGGGGGCAAAAACACACCCCAGCCAGAGACCGGAGACCGTGGGCAGCGTTTGCCACGGTCACCCACCACATCCACCACGAAGGCATACCACGTGGAGGGTCAGGGAACCCAAGGCCAAGGGTCTCCCAACAGAAGGCCCGAGGGAGCTGGACCTGGGTGGATCAATAGTGGGGACGGCCAGAGAAAGGACAGAAGGAGAGCTCAGGGTCACGCTCCGGACTTATTTGGGAGTTGGCTGGATCCAGAACCTGGTGGACGCAGCACGGCTCGGGAGGTCACTCGAAGCTGGAGTGACCAGAACATCAGCAGTGAGTAAACATCCTAAACTGCATAACCCGACTCTGTCTCTGATTGCCGTCTACACTGCATCACCACAACTCCCATCCTCTGCACCTGATCCCCCTGAGGCTATACCCCACCCGTTGGGGGTTATCCTATCAAGCTGCACCAACACCACCAGCCTCAGCGGACCCTGCTGCAGCGGCGGCCACAGTGACCGCAACACAACGGGTGGCGTAGTCGACATTAAGAACTTAGTAACATCTGTAGGACTGCCACATACAACTCAGTTTGACACCCTGGGCACGGACCGGGTCACAGCCACTCGGAAGACTACAACTCCCATCTGATCCGGCTCCGGATATTCCCCCTAAAGAATATGGCCCAGGGGGCGCGTCACTTTCTTTTAATGCACTGCCCCCTAAAGGCCCATAGATCTCAAGCGTCCAATACTGACCGTCATCCTTGTCACTTGTGCACATGGGTTTCTCAAAAATCTATGAATCTTTTGATGATGATATGCACAGTAGATGGTGGAACATTTAATGTCTTTGCAATTCTATGTTGAGGAACATTTTTCTGAATTTGTTCCAAAATGTATGAATGCAGTATTTAACAGATTAGACAATCTCTGACCATCTTTGCTGCTGAGAGACTCTGCCTCTCTAACATGAGAGACTCTGCCTCTTTAACATGAGAGACTCTGCCTCTTTAACATGCTCTTTTTATACACAGTCATGTGACAATTGAAAATTGATCTTCCAGTTGTTTTTCTGCAGTACCACTTACACTTATAGCCTTTTATAACCCTGTCCTAACTTTTCTGAGATGTGCTGCTGCTATCAATTTCTAAATGAGTCAATTTTTTCAAATAAAATAGAAAAATGTCCAACATTCAACTTCTGATCTGTGACCTTTGTTCTGCAGTGAACAAAATATGGTGATAATAGATTACCAAATCAAGGCATTCTTGTTTCCTTTACATTTCTTGAAGATTGTAAGCTTGGAAACAGCGGCCTCATTCCTCTTGGTGTTGAACTATATGGTACTCTAATGTTGTATCTTATTTGTACACATTCCCTATGAATTGTAAAGTGCTACAGAATATGTTGGCGCTATAGAAATAAAAATTATTATTATTATTTTATTCAGAATCCCAACTTCTTTGAAATTGGGGTTGGATAACATGTTCTATACAGTATGTACAGTAATGAAAATAGTGATTTTTAATGGAATCTATACAATAAGAATATCCGCAGAGTACCAAGATAAATGTATACACATGAATATCAGTTTCTTAAAAATGTAATTCCCAATATGGATACCCAGCTAATTCTATGAGCTCTTTATGTCAGACTGTGGTTGTATCCACTGGAATTCTCTTTGGATTACTTAGAAAGGCTTTACATTCAGGATCCTCATCTGCTTCATGTATTTACCGCACTGGGACTCCTGGGATGCATCAAATCTATTTAAACTTTTCATGATTGATACCAAATGAGTTGAATTAAGTCATCGTGACATGCGATATTAATGGCAGTCAGGAGAGGAATTTAAGCGGATATTTTAAGCAGAAAAAAAGTCAAACAAACATGCTATTTTAGGAGAAATTGCACTGGAAAAAAACAACCTTTGAGATCAGGTAAAAAGTGAAATTGCTTACCACTCCAATTTATACACACAGAAATATACACATACATATTGTACATATACACACACACCAAATATACACACATACATAAACACACACAAATATACACACATACATACATATACTGTATATATATATACAGTGTATACGCACAAATATACACACACATACAAATATACATATACATACATATACACATACAAATATACACACATACATATATATATACACACAGAAATATACACATACATACATAAACACACACAAATATACACACATACATACATAGATACAGTACAGACCAAAAGTTTGGACACACCTTCTCATTTAAAGATTTTTCTGTATTTTCATGACTGTGAAAATTGTACATTCACACTGAAGGCGTCAAAACTATGAATTAGCACATGTGGAATTATATACTTAACAAAAAAGTGTGAAACAACTGAAAATATGTCTTATATTCTAGGTTCTTCAAAGTAGCCACCTTTTGCTTTGATGACTGCTTTGCACACTCTTGGCATTCTCTTGATGAGCTTCAAGAGGTAGTCACTGGGAATGGTTTTCACTTCACAGGTGTGCCCTGTCAGGTTTAAACCCTTAATTACCGGGAACGTATTAGTACGCATATTTGCTCACTGAACGGAGCACATGTCAGCTGATTCTTACAGCTGACATGTGCCCGCAACAGCCGCGGGTGGAATCGCGATCCACTCGCGGCTGTTAACATGTTAAATGCCGCTGTCAATCTCTGACAGCAGCATTTAACGCGCGCTTCCGGGTAGCGCGTCATAAGCCCCGCCCACCGGCGACCCCGTCACGTGATCGCGGGTCGCCGATGGGTGGGCATGACAACCCAGGGTCTGCAGCAGACGCCTGTGGTTGTCATGATCTTGTCGCTATGAGCGCCACCTAGTGGTCGGCGCTCATAGCACAGGACCATTTCTGCTGCATGCAGGGGACCTGCTCGTCCCCTGTATGTAGCAGAGGCAATCGGATAGTTGCTGCTTCTAGTCTCCTATGGAGACTATAGAAACATGCAAAAAGTAAAAAAAAAAGTTTTTAAAAATATAAAAAAAAAATAAAAAAATATAAAAGTTTAAATCACCCCCCTTTTGCCCCATTCAAAATAAAATAATAAAAAATAAACCCCACATACACATATTTGGTATCGCCGCATTCAGAATCGCCCGATCTATCAATATAAAAAAGAATTAATCCGATCGGTAAACGGCGTAACGAGAAAAAAATTCTAAACGCCAGAATTACGTTTTTTGGTCGCCGCAAAATTGCAATAAAATGCAATAACGGGCGATCAAAACATCGGATCTACCCCAAATGTTATCAATAAAAATGTCAGCCTGGTGCGCAAAAAATAAGCCATCAACCAGCCCCAGATCACGAAAAATGGAGACGCTACGGGTCTTAGAAAATGGCGCTATTTTTTTATTTTTTTTTTACCAAATTTTGGAATTTTTTTTCACCACTTAAATATAAAAGAACCTATACATGTTTGGTGTCTGTGAACTCGTAATGACCTGTAGAATAAGAAGGGCAGGTCAGTTTTAGCATTCAGTGAACGTGGTAAAAAAAATAAGTAAAAAACAACTGTGGTATTGCACTTTTTTTGCAATTTTACCGCACTTGGAATTTTTTTCCCATTTTCCCGTACAGGATATGGTAAAACTAGTAATGGCGTTGAAAAGTACAACTCGTCCCGCAAAAAATAAGCCCTCACATAGCCATATTGACCAAAAAATAAAAATGCTATGGCTCTGGGAACAAGGGGAGAAAAAACCAAAATGCAAAAACGGAAAATGCTCCGGGACTTAAGGGGTTAATAAGTGGGATTTCTTGCCTTATAAATGGGGTTGGGACCATCAGTTGTGTTGTGCAGAAGTCTGGTGGATACACAGCTGATAGTCCTACTGAATAGACTGTTAGAATTTGTATTATGGCAAGAAAAAAGCAGCTAAGTAAAGAAAAACGAGTGGCCATCATTACTTTAAGAAATGAAGGTCAGTCAGTCCGAAAAATTGGGAAAACTTTGAAAGTGTCCCCAAGTGCAGTTGTAAAAACCATCAAGCGCTACAAAGAAACCGGCTCAAATGAGGACCGCCACAGGAAAGGAAGACCAAGAGTCACCTCTGCTTCTGAGGATAAGTTTATCTGAGTCACCAGCCTGAGAAATCGCAGGTTAACAGCAGCTCAGATTAGAGACCAGGTCAATGCCACACAGAGTTCTAGCAGCAGACACATCTCTTCAACAACTGTTAAGAGGAGACTTTGTGCAGCAGGCCTTCATGGTAAAATAGCTGCTAGGAAACCACTGCTAAGGACAGACAACAAGCAGAAGAGACTTGTTTGGGCTAAAGAACACAAGGAATGGACATTAGACCAGTGGTAATCTGTGCTTTGTTCTGATAAGTCCAAATTTGAGATCTTTGGTTCCAACCACCGTGTCTTTGTGCAACGCAGAAAAGGTGAACGGATGGACTCTACATGCCTGGTTCCCACCATGAAGCATGGAGATGGAGGTGTGATGGTGTGGGGGTGCTTTGCTGGTGACACTGTTGGGGATTTATTCAAAATTGAAGGCATACTGAACCAGCATGGCTACCACAGCATCTTGCAGCGACATGCTATTCTATCTGGTTTGCGTTTAGTTGGACCATCATTTATTTTTCAACAGGACAATGACCCCCAAACACACCTCCAGGCTGTGAAAGGGCTATTTGACCAAGAAAGAGAGTGATGGGGTGCTACGCCAGATGACCTGGCCTCCACAGTCACCAGACCTGAACCCAATCGAGATGGTTTGGGGTGAGCTGGACCGCAGAGTGAAGGCAAAAGGGCCAACAGGTGCTAAGTATCTCTGGGAACTCCTTCAAGATTGTTGGAAGACCATTTCCGGTGACTACCTCTTGAAGCTCATCAAGAGAATACCAAGAGTGTGCAAAGCAGTCATCAAAGCAAACGGTGGCTACTTTGAAGAACCTAGAATATAAGACATATTTACAGCTGTTTCACACTTTTTTGTTAAGTATATAATTCCACATGTGTTAATTCATAGTTTTGATGCCTTCAGTGTGAATGTACAATTTTCTTAGTCAAGAAAATGCATATAAATCTTTAAATGAGGTGTGTCCAAACTTTTGGTCTGTACTGTATATGTCGCGCACCCGTGGGCCTTACTGCTTGGGGACAGTATATATCTATCACGGTGGCTGGCCCAGGGAGGACAGTGCACAAAAGGAGTAGCGATTACTAATAAAAGTTCAGAGAAATTTGTGACGCAACCAGTGGTGTCTGGTGAAGGTCACCAGCGCTGCAGCAGTCCTCTGAGGCAGGTGACAAGGCATCTAAAGATGGTACACTTCCCCACAGGTGGAGCGGGCCTCAGGGCAGTGTAGATAGATAGATGGTGGAATGGTGAGCTGGGCGTTGTAGTGCGGTGAGGATCAGTGATGCCGGTGAAAAAACAGACGGAGGCTGTTTGATGCAGTCGTCCAAGGTTTTACTTACAGTTCTTAGGCAAATCACAAATGCACTTTGCAGGTGGAGGCCTCCTCGTCGCGCTGCGTTCACCGGGCAGGGGTTCAGTCCTTTCTCAGCAAATTTAGGAATGGCTGGCAGAACCCCACTTTCATATGTACCTATCTTGACATTTTCCACACTCGGTCCTTCTCACCGTGGTCCTACGCTGCTCACTCTCATTCCCGCTCGGGTATGCTGAAGTCCTTCCTGTATGTCGGATCCGGGACCAACCTGACCCCCTGGGGTTTTGAGCGTAGCAACCGATCCCTCCTGATCACCTGGCAGGAGCGGGGCGTACGGGTGCCGTCCTGCACGCGCCGTACCCCCTGGGATCCCTTAAGTAGAATGGAGCCTTCTCCCTGCTCCCCTCCGGGGCCTCTATCCTGGGCCCTAACTTGCGGAGCAGAGCTCTGACTGAGCCTCTGCTCCCGGACTGTTCGTCTGAACAGCCCTCACTAGAACTGCCCACTGTACTGGACTGAACTGAACTCCCCTAGACCTAATATCGCTTCCTATTCTATACTTACTTTATATGTGCTCCGGATATCTGTTTCCTCCACCCACACCCACTATTGGTTCCCCTTACCTTTGGGTCCCCCCCCTACTCCAGCCAGGGCCAGGGCTCAGCAGAAAACTACATTGCGTCTTGCCCCTCCGGCTGGCCTGGAGCAGTGTTGTGTTGGATGTAGGTGGTTGGGGTTCCGTGCAGCACTCCCTCCTTACCTGAGAGAAGGGAGACACCACACCTCGGGGTGAGGTGCAGCATCTCTGTGGCGACTGAACCCTCAGGGGCACCACATTCCCCCCTGGTAAAACACAGCATGTCCGCGGGCTGGAATAAATCAAAACAGGGATAAATGACATGCTAAATTTTATAAAACATTTTTTCCCTTTATGGGAGGTACATTTTCTTTAAACGTTACATTGCAAAAATACTTTTCTCATAAAACATCATAAGAGCACTTTTCAAGAAAGTTCCTGCACCAGGGTGCAACAGTAGTAGCATGAGGGACCCGCTCCAAACCCTCAAAGTAGGCCCTGGGCGTGGCTGCAGGGCATAGATGATCCAGATACTGGACCTTGACTTCTGCCACGCCAAACGGGTTTTTGTTCTGAGGTACTATGTTTTAAGTATAAAACCAAGAGGGTGCACTTTAAGAAGTGCTAAACTATATACAAAGTCAACGTCTGGCTGCTCACAGTCCTCAGCCTGTGTACCCTACGGGTATGGTAGAAAACTTCATACTATGAAAATATTATTGAACTTTCACACTATATAGAAAACATTATTATACACTGTGTTCCAAATTATTATGCAAATAATATTTTCTCAGATTTTCCCAAATTACCTATATGAATTGCAGTCATTGTAATTTTCCAGTCAAATAACTATTAGAGTACAATTGAAAGGTTTTTGTACAAACTGCCTATGATAACAGTATATTTTTTAAAAAATAAAAAACTCAAACTGCACTCAAAATGCATGTTCCAAATTATTATGCACAGCAGAGTTTTCTACCTTTTCATTTTAATAAAGAACAAAAAAATGGTCATTTTTGAAATTATAAGCATTAGCAGGTTATTACAAACTGAAATCAAATAGTTTTCAACTCAAAACTTTATTCTAGGTGATGTTACATTTGCACATAGGACCGCTTGTTCGAAAGGAGCTTCTGAACTCTCTCGTCCATTGAATTTGTCAGGTTTTGGATGGTTTCTGCTTCAATTGTTTTGCATGAGGACAGAATACCCTCCCAGAGCTGTTGCTTAGATGTGAACTGCCTCCCGCCATCATAGACACTCCTTTTGATGATGCTCCAGAGGTTCTCAATGGGGTTGAGGTCAGGGGAGCATGGGTGCCACACCATAAGTTCGTCCCCTTTTATTCCCATAGCAGCCAGAGATGCAGATGTGTTATGTGCAGCATGAGACGGGGCATTATCATGCATGAAAATGATCTTGCTGCGGAAAGCACAGTTCTTCTTCTTGAACCATGGAAGGAAGTGCTGTTTGAGAAACTCAACATACATTATGGAGTTCATCTTTACCCCTTCAGGGATCCTAAAAGGGCCGACAATCTCTCTCCCCATGATTCCAACCCAAAACATTACTCCACCTCCTCCTTGTTAGCGCCGTAGTCGTGTTTGCATGGGGTGTCCATCAACCAACCATCCTCCACTCTATCCATCTGGACCATCGAGATCATTTCATGCAAGGTCCTATAGCAACTTGCTGTCGGTCACTCCCCGTGACGGCCCCCCCGCTTTGACGGACACATCTATGCGGACAGTCACTGTGGCAAGGGGCAGGGCCTGCTTTCGGCGCCATTCTGGGAACCGGCCCACGATGGGAGGCTCCATTTTGTTTTCTTTTGACATGCAGACAATGGCGCCCGTTCTTCTGGGGCAGGCGCCACATTCAGTATCACAACACAACTGTTTAGGCACACTTCACCTGCTGGTCCGGGCTGGTCACGCATCCTGTTCGTGACTCCAGTTGGGATGTGGCGCCCCCGTGGGCCTTACTGTTTGGGGACAGTATATATCTATCACGGTGGCTGGCTCAGGGCGGACAGTGCACAAAAGGAGTAGCGATTACTAATAAAAGTTCAGAGAAATTTGTGACGCCACCTGTGGTGTCTGGTGAAGGTCACCAGCGCTGCAGCAGTCCTCTGAGGCAGGTGACAAGGCAGCTAAAGATGGTACAGCTCCCCACAGGTGGAGCGGGCCTCAGGGCAGTGTAGATAGATAGATGGTGGAATGGTGTGCTGGGCATTGTAGTGCGGTGAGGATCAGTGATGCCGGTGAAGAAACAGACAGAGGCTGTTCGATGCAGTCGTCCAAGGTTTTACTTACAGTTCTTAGGCAAATGACAAATGCACTTTGCAGGTGGAGGCCTCCCTCGTTGCGCTACGTTCACCGGGCAAAGGTTCAGTCCTTTCTCAGCAAATTTAGGAATGGCTGGCAGAACCCCACTTTCATATGTACCTATCTTGACCTTTTCCACACTCGGTCCTTCTCACAGTGGTCCTACACAGCTCACTCTCATTCCCGCTCGAGTATGCTGAAGTCCTTCCTGTACGTCGGATCCGGGTCCAACCTGACCCCCTGGGGTTTTGAGTGTAGCAACCGATCCCTCCTGATCACCTGGCAGGAGCGGGGCGTACGGTTGCAGTCCTGCACGCGCCGTACCCCCTGGGATCCCTTAAGTAGAATGGAGCCTTCTCCCTGCTCCCCTCCGGGGTCTCTATCCTGGGCCCTAACTTGCGGAGCAGAGCTCTGACTGAGCCTCTGCTCCCGGACTGTTCGTCTGAACAGCCCTCACTAGAACTGCCCACTGTACTGGACTGAACTGAACTCCCCTAGACCTAATATGGCTTCCTATTATATACTTACTGTATATGTGCTCCGTGTATCTGTTTCCTCCACCCACACCCACTATTGGTTCCCCCTACCTTTGGGTTCCCCCTACTCCAGCCAGGGCCAGGGCTCAGCAGAAAACTACATTGCGTCTTGCCCTTCCAGCTGGCCTGGAGCAGTGTAGTGTTGGATGCAGGTGTTGGGGTTCCGTGCAGCACTCCCACCTTACCTGAGAGAAGGGAGACACCACACCTCGGGGTGAGGTGCAGTATCTCTGTGGCGACTGAACCCTCAGGGGCGCCACATACACACATACAAATATACACACACAAATATACACATACATATACATACACACAAATATACACACATACATACTGTACATACATACACACAAATATACAGACAGGATATTCATATATATATATATGAATATCCTAAGTCATATTTCAAGGCTCGTTAAAGGGTCGATAATGACTTGTAGGATTACTACTTACAATAGGTGGCGCTAGAGTTCAAGTCCTCTTCCTCTCTGAAGAGACAATTTGTATATTTAATTCCCCAGAGGAGCATGTAAAGTGTTTAAGCATCCACATACTGGTGTGCCAGACCTGGCTTGTCACTCTCCACAAGGAGAAATGTTACCCCTTAGATCCCAGTCTAAGCCTCTCACTTAGCCAAATCAGATCTCATACTTTGCACTGACGAGGGGCAACACCCCGAAACACTGTGTCTACAAATTGAGTTTCTGATTTGGTTTTTATCCTAAGTCATATTTCAAGGCTTGCGAAAGAATCAATTATTAGAGTTCTAGTCCTATTCCTTTCTGAAGACACAATTTGTATATTCATATATACACGCACACACATACATATAGAAAAGCATACAATATACATACATTGTATGTACATTGTAACCCTTTCTCATGTACAGCACCATGGAATGAATGGCACTATATAAATAAATAATAATAATACACACACCTAGTGGAGGAGCATTAGAAAATAAAAGAAAGTTGCATGAAACTTCATTAACAAACAAGTGAGAGGAAAGCAACTAGAAATATACTGCATGCCAACCTTCTGTCCAAGAGGTCTAGAGAAGTCCTAGAGAAGATGAGGGAGTCACAATCTCTGGATTCTGATGTTATAGCATGTGATCCATGGCTCAATATCAGTTACTGACAAGTACTTGCATAAATCAGTTTTATAGTAAACTAGCCCTGTGTTTCATTGACATATCTGTGTGTATGCATGTGTGTATATATATTTATATGTGTATAAGAATATATATGTGTGTGTGTGTATGTACATATTTGTTTGTTTATGTGTGTGTATGTGCATACATATTTATGTGTATATGTATAATGTGTTTGCTTGTCTGTATATGTGTGTCGGTATATGTGTGTGCATAATTGTTTATGTATAGTATGTATATTTATGTGTGTATGAGTGTCTGTATATGTTTGTGTGTATATGTGTGTATGTGTGTCTGTATATGTTTGTGTGTGTATATTTCTGTGTGCATGTGTGCGCATACATATTTGTGTGTATCTGTGTGTATATGTATAGTGTGTGTGTGTATATTTGCGTGTATATATGTGTGTGTATATGTATGTATGTGTGTGAATGTGCATAAATTGAAGCAATAAATACCATAATAAAACAACGAGCAAAAAATATATAAAATGATACATAGTCATGATAATTAAATATAGTTATTTGCCATATAATGAAAATATATGATTACTTTCTTAAGCATTATCGTTGAAATATACAAAATAAATAATAATATTCCGATAAATCTGTATAATGCAGATTTACTGTCATCCAATTCTGTTATTAAGAAGTGTTGTCAACGAAACTCTGCAAAAGTAAATGCACCAAATATATGTAACGTACTGAAGGTTTGTGAAGTTTTGATGGGGTCATTGGGATCTGAAGCGGAGATGTTTTATTCTCTTTACAATTATGAATATCCTTTTTGGCTTTCGTTATAAGCGTTTGACGCGCCCCCTGGGACATATTCCTTTTTGAGGGGAATACCCGGCACCGGATCAGATGGGGGGTTGTAGTCTCCGAGCGGCTGTGACCCGGTCCCGTGCCCAGGGCGTCAAGCTAAGTGTTATGTGGCAGCTTTACAGATGTTACTAAAGTTCTTTTGTGTCGACTACGCCACCCGTTGTGATGCGGTCACTGTGGCCGCCGCTGCTGCAGGGTCCGCTGAGGCTGATGGTGGGTGCGCAGCTTGGTGAGATAACCCCCAACGGGAGGGGTATAGCCTCAGAGGGGACAGGCGCAGAGGATGGGGGTTGTGGTGGTGCGATGCAGCCGGCAATGAAGACAGACTCGGGTTGTGCAGTTAAGGGTGTTTACTTACTGCTGATGTTGTACTGGTCACTCCAGCTGCTAGTGACCACCCGAGCCGTGCTGCGTCCACCAGGTCCTGGATCCGGCCAACCCCCAAACAAGTCCAGAGCGTGGCCCTGAGCTCTCCCTCTGTCCTTTCTTCAGCCGTCCCCACCAGTGATTCACCTAGGTCCAGCTCCCTCGGGCCTTCTTTTGGGACACCCTTGGCCCTGGGTTCCCTGACCCTTCATGTGGTGTGCCTTCGGGGTGAATGTGGTGGGTGACCGTGACAGACACTGCCCACGGTCTCCGGTCTCTGGCTGGGGAATGTCTTTGCCCCCACCAGCTTGGGTTCCGGTACCCTCTTGCTGACTCCTCACCCGGTGCTCTAATTTGGGTTCTTGGGTCCCTTCAGTCTTCCCCCTCTGGGTCTTTCTCTGCTCCACTCTCTCTCTCTCCAGGGCTGCTGTTTCCTTCTCTCTCCTCTCCAACTGACTTGTTCTCAGCGTCTGACCCTGATCTAAGTTGGTGCCCTCCTTATATATCCCTCTATGTGTGAGCTCAGGTGACCAGCACCCAATGAGCTCCTATCACTACCCAGACTGCTCCCCCTATCTGCCCCTACACTACATGGGATGTACCACCCCCCTCCCACTCCAGCCAGGAACAGGCTCGGTTGTACCTGCACATTTCTAAGTGGGAGTACCGTCGGCCTGCTCCTCTGGAATGGGATGTATGTAGTGCATGCAGTCTATCTGAGCTCAGTTCCACACTCCTTCCTTACCCGGGAGTGGAATATCACACCTCTGGGTTGAGGTGCAATACCCCTGTAGCAGCCGAATCCTCAGGGTGCTACACGTTTACATAGGAGGTTGGGGAATTGTTAACTTCTCAAAAGATCCAACAATCCAGAGAGAGCCATGTCAGTGGTGGTCTTAAAATTGGGCAGTCATTAATGTATGAGTTCTGTCAGTCACAACGACAGGGGGCTATTACTTATGCTTTTCTATAGTGTCGCCTGGTGACTATTGTTGCATTGGAGACATATTGTAAAGCTGTGAAGCAGAATAACCCAGCTGCAGTAGGACTATGTGCTATGGAGACGAGTTCAGATAGCTGCTATAGGATAGATAAAAAAATGAAATGCTCAAGGATGGCAAAAAATATATAAAATGTAAAAAATAATATATATATTTAAACGGAATTTAAGTTGATATTTTAAGTAAAAAAAAAGTCAAATAAACATGCTATTTTAGGAGAAATTACACTGGAAAAAAACTTTTGAGATCAGGTAAGAAAAGAAAGTACCGTATATATATTTTTAAGGGTTGTACTTAAATGGATTTTCTACTGGCATACTGGGATTCCTATTCCATATACAGCCATAATGTAACAGGAGATAACCAATGAAATAAAAAAAAGATCCCCTATGCACATGAATGGTTTGCTTGGTCCTCCAATAGTTGCTTCAATGGGGGATCCTGAAATTTTGTCCTGGATGAGTATAAATGGCTTATTCAATGTCTATAGGACTGAGGGGGGTACAGAGGTAGTGAGCATGCTCGACCCTTCTCCATTTAAATTTTTATGGAAGAGGGGCTCAGGACCCCCGATCTAGTGATTAAAAGAGTCCTTGTGGTGATGCCCCCAATGGTCTACATTGATCACGTTTCCTATAGACAGATGGTAAATGATTGTCAATGGATAACCACCTTTAAGTTAGATCCACCACTAGGAGGAGCTCTATGACCTTATCTGTATGCAGCAAGCTCCTAAGCTCCCCTAGTGGTGAGTGTGGGCATAAATATCAAGGATGCAACTATAAAGATTTTGGTACACTCTTTACAGAGACAGACCAGAAATAACTGCATCAAAAAGGACAATAAACTTAAAGTCCAGAATACATTTGCTGCTTGTACTTCAGATGACTGCAATCTATTGCATGACATGAAGTTAATTATCACCTTTATCTCACAGATCTCCAGGTTCTAGATCATCTACAGATATTTACTTGTGCACATGTTAAAGGGTTATTCTCATGTTCAAAGAGCAACTAAACTTTTATTTTTATTTAATAGATGATCAATGCTTGCAACGTTATGAATCTCTGTAATGTACTCCATTACCTTATCATGCTTCCTTTTCTCTCAATCTTCATGCTGAAAGTGCTGTTTTAACTGCCTTGTTCATGCATTGTGAGTAGATGGTTTGAACTGCAGGTCTAGTAAATATCCGAACTCCCGTGTGACCTTCTCTGCTCCTCTCTCCCATGCTCAGACACTGTTTACAAAGCCTCTCCCTGTTTGAGTATGGAGGAAGGGAGCAGAGAAGGTCACACAGGAGTTCGGATATTTACCTGCAGTTCAAACAATCTGCTCTAAGCGCATGAACAAGGCAGTTGAAGCAGCACTTTCAGCATGGAGTTTGAGAGAAAAGGAAACTGGATAGGCTAACAGTGATAAACACTCATCCTCTCCACTCCGCTAATGACCTAAGACTAACATCTTCTATAATTTGAATTCCACTCTTGTCTCCAGGACTTCTCTCGTGCTGTATACGTTTTCTGGAATGAACTAACCAACAAAATCCAGTTAATTCCTAGTATCCACAGTTTCAAGTGTGCCCTAAAACACATTTCTTTAGACTGGCCTATTAAGCCCCCGTCTCACATAGCGATATCGCTAGCGAGATCGCTGCTGTGTCACGGTTTTGGTGACTCACCAGCGACCTCACCAGCGATGTCGCTGTGTGTTACACTTTGCAACGATCAGGCCCCTGCTGTGAGGTCGCTGATCGCTGCAAAGTGTCCTGGACCATTTTTTGGTCGTTGGCCTCCCGCTGGCAAGCACACATCGCTGTGTGTGACCAGCGGGACCAACGATCTGGCTGGTAACTATGGTAAACAGCGGGTTACTAGGGGCACGCGCGCACTTAGTAACCCGCTGTTTACCATGGATACCACTCTGCTACGGTGCTCGGAGGCTCCCGCGCACCGTAGCAGAGTGGTATCCATGGTAAACAGCGGGTTACTAGGGGTACACGCGCACTTAGTAACCCGATGTTTACCATAGTTACCAGCCTGCTCCTGCTTGCAGCAGGCTGGTAACGGGAGCAGGACATCGTGGAACGATTCTTTCCACGATATCGCTGCTCCCCTGATCGCTGGTGAGCCTGCCTGTTTGACAGCTCACCAGCGATGTATTAGCGATGCAGTAACGATCCCTGACAGGTCGTATCGTTGTCGGGATCGCTGCTGCATCGCTTAGTGTGACGGGGCCCTTACCTTACCTCCCTAATCTATCTACCTATCCCCTATTTTCTCTTCCAAGCACTCAGTAGCACTTTGTATCTGTACTTGTACAGATACTGACTGATGCCTGGTTCATGCAGCGTTATTTGAATGCCCCTCTTTATTATTCTGATGACTGGACCTTACATGACAAGCACTTTATTTTTACCTTTTGTGTCCCCCTCTATTTCCCCATAGATTGTAAGCTGTGAGCACAGCCCTCAGTACTTTTGGTATATGTTGAGTTATGTGTTACTCTGTAATGTCTTATCTTATTTGTACAAGTTCCCTCTGAATTGTACAGTGCTGCAGAATATGTTGGCGCTATAGAAATAAAATTATTATTATCATTACTATTATTAAATGTGCTGGTCAGATCCCAACCGATCTAGAAAATATTACCTATCATAGGGATAAGTGATTACTTACTCCACACAGAATACCCCTTTAAACAAGTTTGCTTTTTTCCCTACCTCCATTATCTTCCTATCCTTGCTTATTTATTTTAGTGTTTACTGCTCGTTACCATGGGGTCCAGCCACCGCTGCTAGGTGGACGGACATGCTCAGTGCTTACATGCTACTTCCTTTGGAGCTTGTAAGCACTGCACTGAGGCTGCCTGGGATTGCTAGAGTGCACTGTTAGTTCCCAATCCCACCAGCTTCAGTGTCAGTGCACTTCCAACGTAGCAGATGTAAAGCTGTCTCATATAGCAGCATCAGCAGTGCTGAGTTCGGGCCAGCGGTGCATCAGTGCTGCTGGCCAGAACTGTCAATCAAGCAGGAGCACCACCCTCACCACTCCCAGGAAGTTGGGATATAGGGGAGTGATTCACTCCTAAAAAACTAAAAGACAGGATGATTCTTTAATTAAAATTAGCAGCTCCTATTGTACACTGCATTTTTATCTTTTTATCTTTAGGCTTTGTGCTCCTTTTATAGAAAAAATTAACATCTACTGACCTAAAACACCAATAAAACATCATCCTTCCAAGGTCGGAAAAGTTAGAATTTATTTCTGTCATTTTTTTCCAGAGCAAATATATTTTTTATAGTTATTTAGGTGTATGTGGATACATCTGGCAATATTTTACAGAACTGAATAATCTCTTGCTCCGACCGAACAGCTGAATGATGATTTGACGTTGGCATAATCCATGTGTGTAATGTAAAAACCGCTCAAACGACAAACAGGCTGTCTCAGCACACAGCAAATCGCTAACATTTTCCCACTGAATTTTGAGCTTTTTTTTTTTTTTTCTTCTTCATTACTTCTGGCCAACACAAAGATTGCTGGCAGAGAATAAAAGAAGCTTCTGCCGTGTGGTCGGGGCAAGCGGCAATGTGACACAGATGCATATTACAAATGCCGCTAATAGGATTCAAAGTCATAAGCACAAAACAAAATTAATTTCTCTCATTCAGATTCATGGCATGATGAGGACATTAAGAGTCTCAGAGGCGGATAAATGGTAAGCTGAAGGAAGCATGTAGATCTCATATTAACTAGTGCCTACATTTTCAGCACAGTCATTGGCATGCGCCATCAAGCAAAGTGCAGGATGAAGCTTTTCTCATTCATAATGCTACCGATGTATGTTGTGCTCTAGGGCCGTGGTTTACAACCTGTGGCTCTCCAACTATGCTGAAAATACTACCATCATACACTACTTGTCAGGGCATGATGGGTGTTGTAGTCTCATACCATCTGGCGAACTAATAGTTTCAGATCACAGCTCCAGATACAACTGGGTATTGACCAGTGGTCAGTGCTCATTAGTAAGATATGGCATAATGCCTATAGGCGGGTCGTGTATGTGATCGAGAGTGACCATGACCTGGAAGGAGTAGATACACCAAGGTCTCACATGTCAACTTTCTCAGATTATGTTCTCTTGAGAAAAGCAGCAGACTTCAAGTCTGGAAAGTTTTTTTTGTACAAAACTGTTTTACATCAACAGTGCCGTGAGTGCAATGCTGTGAATTTAACTTTTCTGTTGCAGAATGTCCCTGGTAGAAAAACCCATGTAAAGCACCCTACGTGGCTATTTGGATCACATTAGCCCTGTTTAAACAACATTTTATAGATAAAATCAAGGTTAAAACACTTTAAGTTTGATGTAAATATGAAAGAAAATCCCAAAGTATGGAACATCCACTAAATTGTTTCTGGAGTGTGTATGGGATTATCTGCTCTATACAGATGTTCATGACATATTGGGTTGTAGTGTATTTACACAGTCCATAACTTTACACACCCGGACACGTACGTTGCAAAATTTGCATGTTGCAGCCTGCATTCACATTTCTGTGTTGCACGGTCAATGTACAGACCATGGTTGTGGGTCTCCTGATCTAAACTCACCAGACCCATATATGCCAATGAGGCTGTTGAGTTGGGTCAGTATTCTAGCGAGCGGTCTGGAAATTATATCCCGTAAACAGAACATGGAACATGAAAGAGTGCATGCAGAATTATAGGCAGATTATGAAGCAAGTTGACCAATTTTCTTGGATGGAGAACATACGGTCGCCTGCGCCTGTCCTGTCACCTCAGCTTCCAAAACACATTGCTAATTATTATGCATGCTTATATAGCGCCATCACATTCCACGGCGCGTCACAGTCATCATCGCTGTCCCCATTGGGGCTCACAATCTAAGTTCCCTATCAGTATGTCTTTTGAGGGTGGAAGAAAACTGTAGAACCTGAAGGAAACCAACGCAAACACGGGGAGAACATACAAACTCCTTGCAGATGTTGTCCTTGGGGGGATTTGAACCCAGGACCCCCAGTGCTGCAAAATTACACTTCTGATTACTGAGCCATTGTGCTGCCCCACTGCTATGTAGTAGCACAAAAAAAAAGCAGAATACTGACTTTTGCTTTAGATACAAATGCTGAAAAAACATTCTAATAATAGTTTAAGATACATTAAAAGCAAAATATTGCCAAAGATATTCAATCTCTTTTGTCAAATTTTGAGTTCTGCCAATGAAAGCGAGGAGCCATTTCTGACAGAATTTATTGCTTGAAATGCAGCAGATTTATTAACAAAAAAGTTTGAAGAAAATGTTACAGATGCACTTTGTATAAGAACACATTAATTCTGAATTCTGCAAGTCAAATGCACAATACTGTGAGTGTCTGCAACCTAAATCGCTGCATATTTATTTCAATACCAGTTTTTCTTAGCTGATGTTTTATGGAATCTACAGATGTTTTCACAATAGGGATGAGCGGACCCGTGGAAGTTCGGGATCTGGTACCCGAACCGAACTTTAGTCCAAAGTTCGGTTCGAGTAGCAAAACTTTAGCCCATTGAAATGTATGGGGACCCGAACTTTGGAGCCGGAATATCTCTCGCTCCTCCCTGACTTCCCCGGAACTCCGAACATTAAAACGGACTTCCGTGTTTGGAGTTCAGCACCAAGTGTCCGGTAAGAAACTCAAACTTTAAAGTTTGGGTTCGCTCATCTCTAGTCCACCACTATCGTTTCATTAGATCAGCTAAGGACTCCAATTTCACACAAAACAAATGTAATATAACATCGCAACATGCAAGCAAAACCCTAGACAGACTGCAACTCCCAGCACAACCACTGGGCGGCCACACATGGAAACATTCTAGACACATCGTGACAGAGTACCCCCAAAAGATCATGTTTTTTCTACAAGCTGGTCTCAGGATATGTTGAGGCAAGAGAAAATGTAAGTAAGGACACATCTGTACTCTGGATTTATTAAAAGAAATTAGCTACAAGAGCTATCATACTTTTATAATAGTGAAGAAAAATTTTTTTTCAGCCTTCCCAAGGATATATAATGTACAAGCAGCTGAAGCAGTCAATCATTCCTGGTTAGCACAGAACACTAGCCAAAAATGACTTGTTTGTCGCAATATAAAGCTTCCAACCATGGCCATCAATATACAGCGTGTGATTCTGGACTTAAGAAAAATAATAATATAAAACAACTGCTTCAAATGTGATTAAAAAAAAACTAACAGTACTTGGATCTTTAAACCCATAAGATTACTATGATGAAAGTCTGTCTCTTACCTTAGGTCACCCAACTGCAGAAGCCAGTAGGACTTCCATTTGTGGGAGGCAGAAGGACAGCCCGGGGAAAAGCCAAAGGAGGTCTACTACTGATACTGTTTTAAGAGATTTTTTTTCAGCAAGTATGTCTCTACCTATTGCTAGCCAATTATTTTTTTTACATGTCCAAATGCTATAGTTAATAAAGTATGCAAATAACCTCTTCAGAGAGAAAGAGGACAAGAACTCCAATGTCGCCAATTGGAAAAAGCAGTCCTAAAAGTCACTATCAACCCTTTAAATGGCCTTCTCAGCTGATTTCGAATACAAAGCCAAATCAGAAACTTAATAAGCAGAGACATGTTTCAAGGTGTCTGCCCCTCATCAGTGCAAAGCACGAAAACTGATTTGTTGGATGAGAGGCCTCTGAAGTGCACTCCATGACTTATAAGTCTCCCTATGCAGACTTGACGTGCTCCACAAGGAGAAATGTTACCCCTTAAACCTACTATCAAAGGCCTTTCACGTAGACAAATCAGTTCTCTTGCTTTGCACTGATGAGCGGCAAACACTCCAAAACATATATATCTGCAAATGGAGTTTCTGGTTTGGTATCCAATATAAAATCATATACAAGGCTTTGTAATTTTAAGATTACTAGCCCCAATATGTGGCAATAAAGTTCCTGTCCTCTTCCTCTCTGAAAAGGCTATTTGCATGTTTAAATCCTTAAGGGAGCATTACATGGCCTATAAGTCTCTCTACACCAATTTGGTGCTCCCACAAAGAGAAACTTTACCCCTAAGATACTTCATAAAAGTCATTCATCTTTACAGCCAAACCAGGATTCTTAAATTCTACAGATAGAAGATCAATGAAAATACTGCTCGGCAGCGCCATCTTCTGGGGTGAACAGTCCGTAATGGGAATTTTTAAAATGGAATTTTTCCGAATTTTCACTCAACATTGAAATTGCAACATTAAGAAGGAAAAGACGTGCTGTTATAGAAATCACAGGATGGATAGGCATGTTAATCCTATGGAAATGAGGAAAAAATGGATTCAACATTTTCAAAAATATCCTGATTTATTCAGTATTGAGAAAGAGCGCCACCTGCAGAAATCCCAGCACTTGCAGTCATCTGCATGTAATGCCCATACTCAATATATATATATATCCACAGGGAGAAAGAAAGAATATAATTAACTGAAATCATTTTTTTTTTTAGAAAATACCAGCTATAACACAATGCATACATACTCAAAATGTAGAGTGATGTCCGTGGCAAGAATAGACTGCTTCAGGAGCTGCATGAGATCGCTGTACTGCGGGGACGACAGGTTGGCAAATATGTTGTGCCCCTGCAACACAAAAGCTACAAAAAATAAATAACTAAAGAAAAAAGCAAGTATATTATTGAGAGAAATGATGTATTATTAACACATAAATTAATGCATTTAACCGTATAATATTCACTTCTAAGAACAATTTTAAACTAATTTGGAAGGTAATTGTTTTCGATGGCTGAAAAAGTGACCAGGAGTCGTCACTTCTCTTCTACTATCCCCCTTGGTGTCATACGAAGGGCACATGGAAAATTCAGAAGTCGCCCTTCGAGGTTCACAAAAGAAAGACAGCTTGATAAAATGTTATAAAATCCATATTTGATGAGATATGCCATGAAAATGTTATGATTAGGGGTGAGGTGAGTTGCCCCCACAGCAATCCCAAGAACATGGTCTTAATACAAGCACTGGAGTCTGAAAACATGGAAAAAGTGGAAAAGTGACCATTTAACTGGCAGCAATAAATGAAAACGTACTGTACTGGCACTGTGAAATATATTCGATGTGCCAATTTAATTAATATCGTGAGATTTTTTTTATTTCTGCACGGAGTAATTAGCATTTGACAGCATGCTGTGTAGTTTTTAACTCTGAAGTCCATCGTCAAATTTATAAGAAACTCTTCATACAGTGAGAAGTCTTAAAAAAAAAAAGCACAGAATGACTGTCCAAACCAAGCACAGGCTCTCAGTACACCCTGGGGATGACCGAACAGTTCATTGCACCTTCCCACCTACTTTGTTTTTTTATGTATTTCTACCCTTCTCTGGCTCCTGTAAAGATACAGCTGTCGTATCTAGTTAGAGGAGAGTGGGAAGAAGAAAAAACAGAAAATTGAAAAGTGCACAGAGCTTCTCGGCCATGCCAAGAGTGCACTGAGTGTCTGCTTGGTTTGATCAGTCATTGTGCCGTTTACCTGCTGCAGACTCCCTTTAAGTAAAAAATATTTTTTTTTATAAATCAACAGTAGAAGCGAAAATCAGAAACTATGTAACATAATAGTGATAAATGCATCTTTCCCCAAGTATTAGTCACTTTTTTGTCTCCTGCACTAATTATTATTGACTCAAAAAATGCTCAAGTATCTCTACACTCTGTCAGGAATCAAATGACACCTGTTGCCTTTAAAAGTCCATGGAGTTGGGATGGAGCGAGAAACTGGAGAGAGAAAAAGAGCAAACAAAGGGAAACTGCTGAGGGTCCGACTGAAAAAGGAAAAACCACCAAAAATGCATCATACAAGACTTTTTTGTAAACTTATGTAAATGTTGACCAACTAACGTAAACAAATAAAAATGTCCAAAACTAACTATATAATGAAAGATTTCTGTCAATTTGCATGTTACAAAGTAGGTAGTAAAGGGATGGCCTTATACAACAGCTAAAGATAGGGAATAAGTAAAAAGAAGAACTAAGACGTATCAATGTGTGCAAGTCAGCGGCAACTTGAGAGAAAGATACTAGGTATCCGAGCTTCATAAATCTGCTCTGCATCCTTACAACCAAGCCTTATTCTGTGCATATTACTCCTTCTGCCAATGATTTCGCCATAACTCTGGCTCCACTAGTCCTAGGCTGTGACTACTGTGCCACCTAGTGGTGGATGATATATTGTAACGGTTCAAAACAGTCTCTTTTGTCAAGGTTTTGCTGAAAAAAAAAATATCTGTGTTGAAGAGATAAAGAACAATGGATTGATTGTAAGTTGCTGATAAAACAGTTTAGAATCACTATTGTGACTCACTATCTATACTCTCAGTGTGTGTGTGTGTCTATATATATATATATATATATATATATATATATATATATATATATATAGACACACACACACAGAGAAAGAGAATTTGCAGAAGGTAATTTGTCATATAAAGCTTATATATATTAGATGCATGTATATATTTAAATATAAATATATATATATATGCATATGTACATATATATTAGCAGTTTTTCAGCAACACTGTGCCCAGTTACAGCTTTAGCTTGAAAGCTTTATAGGGGACCTGTAACTTGCCATAAATATGTCATGTCATTTTTCCCTGGTGTAAATGCCGCTGTTCTCCTGAATCCGGCGTTGTTTTTCTTTTTTTCCTGCGCCTCTCCGTTCCTGAGATATGGCTCTTTCTTCCCTCCGTATAAACCTATCCAAGTGGGCGGGGTCCTCAACTTTTTTTTTCTGTGGGCGTGTTCTGATGTATTTAGCCAACTGGGTGCGATCCTCAAAATTTACATATGAGGCACAAAAAGAAATAGGGGCCATATCTCAGGAACGGAGAGGCGCAGGAACAAAATAAAAACAGCGCCATGTTCTGGAGAACAGCGGCATCTAGACCAGCTAGAGAAAAAAAAATCATATTCATGGAAAAAATAATTAGAACAATAGCTTACTATGGTAAACACAGATTCACTGTTTAAGATATTTTTGATCCCCGTGTTTAAAATCGCCATTTTCATGTCACTCCAGATACGTTACAGTGTGTTACAGCTTTCTTTAGAAATGTTTAGAAAACTTCGGACTGCATTTTAAACTCCTTGGATGCAAAGAAAATTTTTTCCATTGCCTAAATTTAAGAGGAGATCTGGAAACTGGCAAAGTATTGAAACATACTGTAAAGTATATTATTAGGTGTATTGTAGTATATTATTTATATGAACTTTTTTTTTTAATATTTTGGGGAAGTTTCTTATTTAATCCTTTTCTTAGTTTCCATCTTGGATTTAGTGCATAAAATCAAACTGGAGCAGATAAAGAACTATACATTTAATCGGCCCCAGAGGAGCCACTTTATATTCCATTTCACTAGATTAGCTATTGGCGCACATCGTAACTAATTCTGATCAGGATCTCAAAGGCCAAATAAAGGATGCTGCTGATAAAACTGACTATATTCTGGATGGAGCAGAGGAGTTCTGCCTCTGTGCTGCTGGAAGGAGTTGAGCAAAACAATTAGACTTTCCATGCAGAAATCCGCCATGGCCGCTGCCAATGTACCAGTCTGCAGTGAGACACAGATGCCGCGCTCAATGTCACTTCCAGATTTCTTTCCCCTCTTTACTACTTTTAATTCTCAAGTAACATCAAGAGTTCAGCTTTTATCCAATGATCTTGCAACCTCATTAATTTTTATTAATGCTGATGAGCGCTAGGGTCCGGTTTGCAGCCAGCACAAAGCCAATGAGGTGCAGTCACTGAGGCTGGCACAATGCAGAGATCAGGGGGATTACACTTCTCATAGCCTTACTCCAGAAGGGACATTACATTGCCATCACATTGAAAACAAGAAGAGTCAAAATACAAAAATTATCCAGAAAATACAGAAAATAAAGGACCGGTGTCAGGTGCAAAAAAAAATTCAGCAGACATTTGGTAGACTACAATGTTTGGATATTGGATATATAAATCAACTACAAAATACTTTTAGAATTGTTTATTTCCTATTGCTTATATAGGGCTGCCATATTCCATAATGCTTCCATCAGTTAAAGAATTCACAATCTATATTTCCTAAGCCAATCACAGACATACATAATAGGCCAAATATTTAAAAAATATGGACACCTTCGGGGAATTTTTTTTTTTTTAAATTATATACACTGTGTTCCAAATTATTATGCAAATAATATTTTCTCAGATTTTCCCAAATTACCTATATGAATTGCAGTCATTGTAATTTTCCAGTCAAATAACTATTAGAGTACAATTGAAAGGTTTTTGTACAAACTGCCTATGATAACAGTATATTTTTTAAAAAATAAAAAACTCAAACTGCACTCAAAATGCATGTTCCAAATTATTATGCACAGCAGAGTTTTCAACCTTTTCATTTTAATAAAGAACAAAAAAATGGTCATTTTTGAAATTATAAGCATTAGCAGGTTATTACACACTGAAATCAAACAGTTTTCAACTCAAAACTTTATTCTAGGTGATGTAACATTTGCACATAGGACCCCTTGTTCGAAAGGAGCTTCTGAACTCTCTCGTCCATTGAATTTGTCAGGTTTTGGATGGTTTCTGATTTAATTGTTTTGCATGAGGACAGAATACCCTCCCAGAGCTGTTGCTTAGATGTGAACTGCCTCCTGCCATCATAGACACTCCTTTTGATGATGCTCCAGAGGTTCTCAATGGGGTTGAGGTCAGGGGAGCATGGGTGCCACACCATGAGTTTGTCCCCTTTTATGCCCACAGCAGCCAGAGATGCAGATGTGTTATGTGCAGCATGAGACGGGGCATTCATGAGGTGTATGAATCAGGAGCGTCCGACGAGCAGTGAGCACCTTTGTGTGTGCCTCACCACAAATTCTAAGTAAGATTTGTGGCGTACCGAATGCCACCGTTTGTCATGTATTTCATTTTGTCGAAACTGGGAAAAACACCAAAAGTTGCAAAGTTTTGGCGCAACTCCCAGTTGCACCTAAATTTTGCAACGTTTCAAAGATTTTACTCCAGAATTCTGGTGTGAAAGCTTTGATTAATTGGGCCCTTAGTCTGCAGTATATGTCGGGACTAGGGAGCTTTCCCCGATGTATACTGTATTGATCCTATAGCCTCCCAAATTCTTTCAGCGTCCATCTGGCAGGTATCTGCAGTCTGCGCTGAATTATGATCACAGGAAAGTTCAGCTCAACTTTAATGTGGTTTGTTGTCATAAATCAGTTGAATGGAGATAAAACTTTCAAAACTAGCTCACTGAAGGATTCTTAGTTTACTCATTCTGCAGCCAGAAATGTGCAGAGAAACAGTACAATTTTCTAATGAAAACCAATTCCGAAAAAAATACATACATTTACACTAAGAAATAAAAAAAAAAAATACTCATGAAAGTGTCTACATTTTTTAAGAAAGAACTTGTCATTAGGTTTTTAGCTTGTGGAAATCACCCGCTCCTCCCAAAAAAAACAAAAGGAGAACAAACACATTACTATGGAGATGTTGCCCGTCTTCAGATATGATCCCAGGACCCAAAGCACAACACAGTGGCTTAGTGGCTAACACTGCAACCGTGTGGCACTGGCTACTTGTTAACTACTAGTAATATATGCATAAGCTCTAAAAAAAAAAATGTATATATATATATATATATATATATATATATATACAGTGCCTACAAGTAGTATTCAACCCCCTGCAGATTTAGCTGGTTTGATAAGATGCAAATAAGTTAGAGCCTTCAAACTGCAAACGAGAGTAGGTTTTATGAACAGAAGCATAAATCTTACAAACCAAAAAGTTATGTTGCTCAGTTGAATTTTATTAAATTTTAAACATAAAAGTGTGGGTCAATTATTATACAACCCCTATGTTTAATATTTTGTGGAATAACCCTTGTTTGCAATTACAGCTAATAATCGTCTTTTATAAGACCTGATCAGGCCGGCACAGGTCTGTGGAGTTATCTTGGCCCACTCCTCCATACAGATCTTCTCCAAGTTATCTAGGTTCTTTGGGTGTCTCATGTGGACTTTATTCTTGAGCTCCTTCCACAAGTTTTCAATTGGGTTAAGGTCAGGAGACTGACTAGGCCACTCCAACACCTTGAATTTTTCCCTCTTGAACCAGGCCTTGGTTTTCTTGGCTGTGTGCTTTGGGTTGTTGTCTTGTTGGAAGATGAAATTACAACCCATCTTAAGATCCTTGATGGAGGAGCGGAGGTTCTTGGCCAAAATCTCCAGGTAGGCCGTGCTATCCATCTTCCCATGGATGCGGACCAGATGGCCAGGCCCCTTGGCAGAGAAACAGCCCCACAGCATGATGCTGCCACCACCATGCTTGACTGTAGGGATGGTATTCTTGGGGTCGTATGCAGTGCCATCCAGTCTCCAAAAGTCACGTGTGTGGTTGGCACCAAAGATCTCGATCTTGGTCTCATCAGACCATAGAACCTTGAACCAGTCTGTCTCAGAGTCCTCCAAGTGATCATGAGCAAACTGTAGACGAGCCTTGACATGACGCTTTGAAAGTAAAGGTACCTTACGGGCTCGTCTGGAACGGAGACCATTGCGGTGGAGTACGTTACTTATGGTATTGACTGAAACCAATGTCCCCACTGCCATGAGATCTTCCCGGAGCTCCTTCCTTGTTGTCCTTGGGTTAGCCTTGACTCTTCGGACAAGCCTGGCCTTGGCACGGGAGGACACTTTCAAAGGCTGTCCTGGCCGTGGAAGGCTAACAGTAGTTCCATAAGCCTTCCACTTACGGATGATGCTCCCAACAGTGGAGACAGGTAGGCCCAACTCCTTGGAAAGGGTTTTGTACCCCTTGCCAGCCTTGTGACCCTCCACGATCTTGTCTCTGATGGCCTTGGAATGCTCCTTTGTCTTTCCCATGTTGACCATGTCTGAGTGCTGTTCACAAGTTTGGGGAGGGTCTTAAATAGTCAGAAAAGGCTGGCAAAAGAGATCTTTAATCCACACATGTGAAGCTCATTATTCTTGGTGCCTGAACTACTTCTTAATACTTTTGGGGGACCAAACAGAATTCTTGTGGTTTGAGGGGTTGAAAAATGACACTCTGAATTAACTTTTAACGTTTTAAAAAAAAAAAAAAAATTTTGCTGCAGTGCATTTCCCACTTCCAGGCTGATCTACAGTACAAATGTCACAATGCCAAGTTAATTCCGCATGTGTCAACCAGCTAAATCTGCAGGGGGTTGAATACTACTTGTAGGCACTGTATATATATATATATATATATATATATATATATATATATATATATATATATATATATTAATAGGAATAAATGTAAATTGCCAGAACACATTTTCTGTACCAGTATGTCTGGATTTTTTATAATATATATGTATGTATGTCTCTATATGGAAATAACATGTAAGGACACGTAAACTAGTATTTTTAGGGGCCTTTTATGGTGCTGCATGGTTCTGGTACAGGTGATATTTTTGCTGATGTATTAAAAACAGAGCGACCAGAACCGCACACAGTATTACTGCAAGGGGCAATGCAGTTTTTGCCTTTATTTCTTGGGCACATGAAGCAGATTAAGTAGATATTCATCTCTCTGTCATGCAGTAATAATGCCTTGTCTGCAGCCTGCAGGATAGGATTACAATTGGGCATCATAGTGGCTCAGTGGTTAGCACTGTTGCTTTGCAGCGCTGGGGTCCTGAATCCAAATGTCACCCAGGACAACATCTGCAAGGAGTTTGTATGTTCTCCCTGTGTTTGCGTGGGTTTCCTCCGGTTTCCTCCCACACTCCAAAGACATACTGATAGGGAATGTAGATTGTGAGCCCCAATGGGGACAGAGATGGCCTCCACAGACATTATATTTGGCCCGCAACACCAGAACCACCACCCCTATGTGGGGTCACTATACTGTATGGAGGACTATGTGGGGCCCATTATACTGTATGAAGGACTATGTGGGGCCATTATTCTGTATGGAGGACTGTGTGGGGCCCATTATTCTGTATGGAGGACTATGTGGGGCCATTATTCTGTATGAAGGACTATGTGGGGCCATTATTCTGTATGGAGGACTGTGTGGGGCCCATTATTCTGTATGGAGGACTATGTGGGGCCATTATACTGTATGGAGGACTATGTGGGGCCATTATTCTGTATAGAGGACTATGTGGGGCCCATTATTCTGTATGGAGGACTATGTGGGGTCCATTATTCTGTATGGAGGACTATGTGGGGCCATTATTCTGTATGGAGCACTATGTGGGGCCATTATTCTGTATGGAGGACTATGTGGGGCCATTATTCTGTATACAGGACTATGTGGGGCCCATTATTCTGTATAGAGGACTATATGGGGCCCATTATTCTGTATGGAGGACTATGTGGGGCCATTATTCTGTATGGAGGACTATGTGGGGCCCATTATTCTGTATGGAGGACTATGTGGGGCCCATTATTCTGTATAGAGGACTATGTGGGGCCATTATTCTGTATGGAGGACTATGTGGGGCCCATTATTCTGTATAGAGGACTATGTGGGGCCATTATTCCGTATGGAGGACTATGTGGGGCCCATTATACTGTATGGAGGACTATGTGGGGCCCATTATTCTGTATGGAGGACTATGTGAGGCCCATTATTCTGTATAGTGGAAAATGTGGGGCCATTATTCTGTATGGAGGACTATGTGGGGCCCATTATTCTGTATAGAGGACTATGTGGGGCCCATTATTCTGTATGGAGGACTATGTGGGGCCCATTAAACTGTATGGAGGACTATGTGGGGCCCATTATTCTGTATAGAGGACTATGTGGGGCCCATTATACTGTATAGAGGACTATGTGGGGCCATTATTCTGTATGGAGGACTATGTGGGACCATTATTCTGCATAGAGGACTATGTGGGGTCCATTATTCTGTATGGAGGACTATGTGGGGCCATTATTCTGTATGGAGGACTATGTAGGGCCCATTATTCTGTATGGAGGACTATATGGGGCCCATTATTCTGTATGGAGGACTTTGTGGGGCCCATTATTCTGTATAGAGGAGTATGTGGGGCCCATTATACTGTATAGAGGACTATGTGGGGCCATTATTCTGTATGGAGGACTATGTGGGACCATTATTCTGTATAGAGGACTATGTGGGGCCCATTATACTGTATGAAGGACTATGTGGGGCCATTATTCTATATGGAGAACTATGTGGGGCCCATTATTCTATATGGAGGACTATGTGGGGCCCATTATTCCGTATGGAGGACTATGTGGGGCCATTATACTGTATGGGGGACTATGTGGGGCCCATTATTCTGTATGGAGGACTATGTGGGGCCATTATACTGTATAGGGGACTATGTGGGGCCATTATTCTGTATGGAGGACTATGTGGGGCCCATTAAACTGTACGGCGGACAATGTGGGGCCCATTATTCTGCATGGAAGACTATGTGAGGCCCATTATTCTGCATGGAGGACTATATGGGGCCCATTATTCTGTATGGAGCACTATGTGGGGCCCATTAAACTGTACGGAGGACAATGTGGGGCCCATTATTCTGTATGGAAGACTATGTGAGGCCCATTATTCTGTATGGAGGACTATGTGGGGCCCATTATTCTGAATGGAGGACTATGTGGGGCCCATTATTCTGTATGGAGGGCTATGTAGGGCCATTATACTGTATGGAGGGCTATGTGAGGCCCATTATTCTGTATGGAGGACTATGTGGGGCCCCATTTTTCTGTATGGAGGACAATGTGGGGCCCATTATTCTGTATGGAGGGCTATGTGGGGCCATTATTCTGTATGGGGGACTATGTGGGGCCATTATACTGTATGGAGGACTATGAGGGGCCCATTATACTGTATGGAGGACTATGTGGGGCCATTATACTGTATGGAGGACTATGAGGGGCCCATTATTCTGTATTGATTACTATGTGGGACCATTATACAGTATGGAGGACTATGTGGGGCCCGTTATACTGTATGGAGGACTATGTGGGACCATTATACTGTACGGAGGACTATGTGGGACCCATTATTCTGTATGGAGGACTATGAGGGGCCCATTATTCTGTATGGCGGACTATGTGGGGCCCATTATACTGTATGGAGGACTATGTGGGGCCCATTACATGGAGCCATTATTCTGTATGGAGGACTATGTGAGGCCATTATTCTATATGGAGGACTATGTGGGGCCCATTATACTGTATGGAGAACTATGTGGGGCCAGTATTCTCTGTGGAGGACTATGTGGGGCCCATTATTCTGTATGGAGGACTATGTGGGGCCCATTATTCTGTATGGAGCACTATGTGAGGCCTTCATTCTGTATGGAGGACTATCTGGGGCCTATTATTCTGTATGGAGGACTATGTGGGCCCATTATACTGTATGGAGGACTATGTGGGGCCCATTATTCTGTATGGCGCACTATGTGGGGCCCATTATTCTGCATGGAGGACTATGTGGGCCCATTATACTGTACGGAGGACAATGTGGGGCCCATTATTCTGTATGGAGGACTATGTGGGCCCATTATACTGTATGGAGGACTATGTGGGGCCCATTATTCTGTATGGAGGACTATGTGGGGCCCATTATTCTGTATGGGGTACTATGTGGGGCCCATTATATTGTACGGAGGACAATGAGGGGCCCATTATTCTGTATGAAAGACTATGTGAGACCCATTATTCTGTATGGAGGACTATGTGGGGCCCATTATTCTGTATGGAGGACTATGTGGGGCCCCATTATTCTGTATGGAGGACAATGTGGGGCCCATTATTCTGTATAGAGGACTATGTGAGGGCCATTATCCTGTATGGAGGACTATGTGGGGCCCATTATTCTGTGTGAAGGACTATGTGGGGCCCATTATACTGTTTGGAGGACTATGAAGGGCCCATTATTCTGTATGAAGGACTATGTGGGGACCATTATACTGTATGGAAGACTATGTGGGGCCCATTATTCTGTATGGAGGATTATGTGGGGCCCATTATACTATATGGAGGACTATGTGAGGCCCATTATACTATATGGAGGACTATGTGGGGCCCATTATTCTGTATGGAGGACTATGTGGGGCCAGTATTCTATGTGGAGGACTATGTGAGGGCCATTATCCTATATGGAGGACTATGTGGGGCTATTATACTGTATGGAGGGTTATGTGAGGGCCATTATTCTGTATGGAGGCCTTGTGGGGCCATTATACTGTATGGAGGACTATGTGGGGCCCATTATACTATATGGAGGACTATGTGGGGCCCATTATTCTGTATGGAGGATGACATTGGGCCATTATTCTGTATGGAGGACTATGTGGGGCCAGTACTCTGTGTGGAGGACTATGTGAGGGCCATTATCTTGTATGGAGAACTATGTGGGGCTATTATACTGTATGGAGGGCTATGTGAGGCCCATTATTCTGTATGGAGGACTATGTGGGGCCCATTATTCTGTATGGGGGACTATGTGGGGCCCATTATTCTGTATGGAGGACTATGTGGGGCCCATTATTCTATATGGAGAACTATGTGGGGCCATTATACTGTATGGAGGACTATGAGGGGCCCATTATTCTGTATGGAGGACTATGTGGGGTCCATTATTCTGTATGGAGGACTATGTGGGGCCATTATTCTGTATGGAGCACTATGTGGGGCCATTATTCTGTATGGAGGACTATGTGGGGCCATTATTCTGTATACAGTACTATGTGGGGCCTATTATTCTGTATAGAGGACTATATGGGGCCCATTATTCTGTATGGAGGACTATGTGGGGCCCATTATTCTGTATAGAGGACTATGTGGGGCCCATTATTCTGTATGGAGGACTATGTGGGGCCCATTAAACTGTATGGAGGACTATGTGGGGCCCATTATTCTGTATAGAGGACTATATGGGGCCCATTATACTGTATAGAGGACTATGTGGGGCCATTATTCTGTATGGAGGACTATGTGGGACCATTATTCTGCATAGAGGACTATGTGGGGTCCATTATTCTGTATGGAGGACTATGTGGGGCCATTATTCTGTATGGAGGACTATGTGGGGCCCATTATTCTGTATAGAGGACTATATGGGGCCCATTATTCTGTATGGAGGACTTTGTGGGGCCCATTATTCTGCATAGAGGAGTATGTGGGGCCCATTATACTGTATAGAGGACTATGTGGGGCCATTATTCTGTATGGAGGACTATGTGGGACCATTATTCTGTATAGAGGACTATGTGGGGCCCATTATACTGTATGAAGGACTATGTGGGGCCATTATTCTATATGGAGAACTATGTGGGGCCCATTATTCTATATGCAGGACTATGTGGGGCCCATTATTCCGTATGGAGGACTATGTGGGGCCATTATACTGTATGGGGGACTATGTGGGGCCCATTATTCTGTATGGAGGACTATGTGGGGCCATTATACTGTATGGGGGACTATGTGGGGCCATTATTCTGTATGGAGGACTATGTGGGGCCCATTAAACTGTACGGCGGACAATGTGGGGCCCATTATTCTGCATGGAAGACTATGTGAGGCCCATTATTCTGCATGGAGGACTATATGGGGCCCATTATTCTGTATGGAGCACTATGTGGGGCCCATTAAACTGTACGGAGGACAATGTGGGGCCCATTATTCTGTATGGAAGACTATGTGAGGCCCATTATTCTGTATGGAGGACTATGTGGGGCCCATTATTCTGAATGGAGGACTATGTGGGGCCCATTATTCTGTATGGAGGGCTATGTAGGGCCATTATACTGTATGGAGGGCTATGTGAGGCCCATTGTTCTGTATGGAGGACTATGTTGGGCCCCATTTTTCTGTATGGAGGACAATGTGGGGCCCATTATTCTGTATGGAGGGCTATGTGGGGCCATTATTCTGTATGGGGGACTATGTGGGGCCATTATACTGTATGGAGGACTATGAGGGGCCCATTATACTGTATGGAGGACTATGTGGGGCCATTATACTGTATGGAGGACTATGAGGGGCCCATTATTCTGTATTGATTACTATGTGGGACCATTATACAGTATGGAGGACTATGTGGGCCCGTTATACTGTATGGAGGACTATGTGGGACCATTATACTGTACGGAGGACTATGTGGGACCCATTATTCTGTATGGAGGACTATGAGGGGCCCATTATTCTGTATGGCAGACTATGTGGGGCCCATTATACTGTATGGAGAACTATGTGGGGCCAGTATTCTCTGTGGAGGACTATGTGGGCCCATTATTCTGTATGGAGGACTATGTGGGGCCCATTATTCTGTATGGAGCACTATGTGAGGCCTTCATTCTGTATGGAGGACTATCTGGGGCCTATTATTCTGTATGGAGGACTATGTGGGCCCATTATACTGTATGGAGGACTATGTGGGGCCCATTATTCTGTATGGCGCACTATGTGGGGCCCATTATTCTGCATGGAGGACTATGTGGGCCCATTATACTGTACGGAGGACAATGTGGGGCCTATTATTCTGTATGGAGGACTATGTGGGCCCATTATACTGTATGGAGGACTATGTGGGGCCCATTATTCTGTATGGAGGACTATGTGGGGCTCATTATTCTGTATGGGGTACTATGTGGGGCCCATTATATTGTACGGAGGACAATGAGGGGCCCATTATTCTGTATGGAAGACTATGTGAGACCCATTATTCTGTATGGAGGACTATGTGGGGCCCATTATTCTGTATGGAGGACTATGTGGGGCCCCATTATTCTGTATGGAGGACAATGTGGGGCCCATTATTCTGTATAGAGGACTATGTGAGGGCCATTATCCTGTATGGAGGACTATGTGGGGCCCATTATTCTGTGTGATGGACTATGTGGGGCCCATTATACTGTTTGGAGGACTATGAAGGGCCCATTATTCTGTATGAAGGACTATGTGGGGACCATTATACTGTATGGAAGACTATGTGGGGCCCATTATTCTGTATGGAGGATTATGTGGGGCCCATTATACTATATGGAGGACTATGTGAGGCCCATTATACTATATGGAGGACTATGTGGGGCCCATTATTCTGTATGGAGGACTATGTGGGGCCAGTATTCTATGTGAAGGACTATGTGAGGGCCATTATCCTATATGGAGGACTATGTGGGGCTATTATACTGTATGGAGGGTTATGTGAGGGCCATTATTCTGTATGGAGGCCTTGTGGGGCCATTATACTGTATGGAGGACTATGTGGGGCCCATTATACTATATGGAGGACTATGTGGGGCCCATTATTCTGTATGGAGGATGACATTGGGCCATTATTCTGTATGGAGGACTATGTGGGGCCAGTACTCTGTGTGGAGGACTATGTGAGGGCCATTATCTTGTATGGAGGACTATGTGGGACTATTATACTGTATGGAGGGCTATGTGAGGCCCATTATTCTGTATGGAGGACTATGTGGGGCCCATTATTCTGTATGGAGGACTATGTGGGGCCCATTATTCTTTATGGAGGACTATGTGGGGCCCATTATTCTATATGCAGGACTATGTGGGGCCATTATACTGTATGGAGGACTATGAGGGGCCCATTATTCTGTATGGAGGACTATGTGGGACCATTATACTGTATGGAGGACTATGTGGGGCCCATTATTCTGTATGGAGGACTATGTGGGGCCATTATACTGTATGGAGGACTATGAGGGGCCCATTGTTCTGTATGGAGGACTATGTGGGGCCATTATACTGTATGGAGGACTATGAGGGGCCCATTGTTCTGTATGGAGGACTATGTGGGACTATTATACTGTATGGAGGACTATGTGGGGCCCATTATACTGTATGGAGGACTGTGTGGGGCCATTATACTGTATGGAGGATTATGAGGGGCCCATTATTCTGTATGGATTACTATGTGGGACCATTATACTGTATGGAGAACTATGTGGCGTCAGTATTCTGTGTGGAGGACTATGTGGGACCCATTATTCTGTATGGAGGACTATGTGGGGCCATTATACTGTATGGAGGACCATGTGTGGCCCATTATTCTGTATGGAGGACTATGTGGGGCCATTATACTGTATGGAGGACTATGTGGGGCCCATTATACTGTATGGAGGACTATGTGGGGCCCATTATTCTGTATGAAGGACTATGTGGTGCCCATTATACTGTATGGAGGACTATGTGGGGCCATTATACTGTATGGAGGACTATGAGGGGCCCATTATTCTGTATGGATTACTATGTGGGACCATTATACTGTATGGAGAACTATGTGGGGTCAGTATTCTGTGTGGAGGACTATGTGGGGCCCATTATTCTGTATGGTGGACTATGTGGGGCCATTATACTGTATGGAGGACCATGTGTGGCCCATTATTCTGTATGGAGGACTATGTGGGGCCATTATACTGTATGGAGGACCATGTGTGGCCCATTATTCTGTATGAAGGACTATGTGGCGCCCGTTATACTGTATAGATGACTATGTGGGGCCATTATACTGTATGGAGGACCATGTGGGGCCATTATTCTATATGGAGGACTATGTAGGGCCCATTATACTGTATGGAGGACTATGTAGGGCCCATTATTCTGTATGGAGGACTATGTGGGGCCCATTATACTGTATGGAGGACTATGTGGGGCCTATTATTCTGTATGGAGGACTATGTGGGGCCCATTATACTGTATGGAGGACTATGTGGGGCCATTATACCGTATGGAGGACTATGTGGGGCCCATTATTCTGTATGGAGGACTATGTGGCGCCCATTATACTGTATAGAGGACTATGTGGGGCCATTATACTGTATGGAGGACCATGTGGGGCCCATTATTCTGTATGGAGGACTATGTGGGGCCCATTATACTGTATACTGGTTGGCCCGCAACTTTGTCTAAGTTTTTCATTTTGGCCCTCTGTGTGTTTGAGTTTGACATCCCTCTTATAGAGAGTCAATTAACACCTTGAGCTAGGTACATGGAGGGGGCTCAAATCCAACATAAATGGTAGGTGTGAAGCCCTAATACAGTTCTTTCATGCCTCCTTATGATCCTATATTCAGTGGGACAGTCTTGCATTTGGGGGGCTGTCCTGTTGTACGGGGAGGTCGGTAGCATGTTCGGCTTTTAACTGTACCTGTATTTTTAAGATGCAGTTACAGTCAAATATGAGGATGCTGCACCATTCACCGGTGACGCTGCAGGCTCAGTGCAGGAGGCGTGATGATGTCTCTACAGCATGCCTACTTCACCAGGACGTGGACAGTGGACAGCAGCTCAGCTCATCGTGGGAATGGACCTAGGTGTTTTTATTATTTGCCGAAGGAGTGGAATGGTTTTAATACAAGCGGTTAGGACCGTCCCGATTTGGGTACACCTTGACGCTGGAGGGATGGCTTTAACACTTTTTTTTTAAATCAAAAACAGTGTTTACTGTACCTTATGTTAGTTATATGCACTATTACTTTTACTTATTGACTTACAGCAGGGTATATGTTCATTTTGTTTCTATCTTAGGTTTTGTCTGTTTAATGGCCAATATGAACATGCTCCTGTTTTGCATGCATACCAACTAATACTCCAGTTAATTTTTTTTGGTTAAGTATCCGGTTTCTGCATTTAGTGCAGGTAAAGATGTGGCCTCCCTTTCTTTGAGCTGGACATTATGTTTACATAGGTTCCCATTCACATTCCTTATTCACATTGAAGTCACTTTGACACGTTAAGGTTTTCGGACCGTTCCGATTTGGGTACACCTTAACGCTTTTACACTTTTTTTTTATCAAAAACTGGGTTTACTAAGTACCTTATGTGGGGATGGGCACTGTTGGATTTTATAATGTATCATACGGTGTGGGGGCACTGTTGGGACATTGTGCTGTGGGGAGGGGCACTGTTGGATTTTATAATGTACCTGGGGGCATCATACTGTGTGGGGGCACTGTTGCGACATTGTGCTGTGGGGATGGGCACTGTTGGGTTTTATAATGCACCTGTGGGGCATCATACTGTGTGGGTGCACTGTCGTGACATCGTGCTATGGGGATGGGCACTGTTGGGTTTTATAATGTACCTGGGAGCATCATACTGTGTGGGGGCACTGTTGGGACATTGTGCTGTGGGTAGGGGCACTCTTGGGTTTTATAATGCACCTGTGGGGCATCATACTGTGTGGGTACACTGTCGTGACATTGTGCTATGGGGATGGGCACTGTTGGGTTTTATAATGTACCTGGGAGCATCATACTGTGTGGGGGCACTGTTGGGACATTGTGCTGTGGGTAGGGGCACTCTTGGGTTTTATAATGCACCTGTGGGGCATCATACCGTGTGGGTACACTGTCGTGACATTGTGCTATGGGGATGGGCACTGTTGGGTTTTATAATGTACCTGGGAGCATCATACTGTGTGGGGGCACTGTTGGGACATTGTGCTGTGGGGATGGGCACTGTTGGGTTTTATAATGCACCTGTGGGGCATCATACTGTGTGGGTACACTGTTGTGACATCGTGCTATGGGGATGGGCACTGTTGGGTTTTATAATGTACCTGGGGGCATCATACTGTGTGGGGGCACTGTTGTGACATCGTGCTATGGGGATGGGCACTGTTGGGTTTTATAATGTACCTGGGGGCATCATACTGTGTGGGGGCACTGTTGGGACATTGTGCTGTGGGTAGGGGCACTGTTGGGTTTTATAATGTAACTGGGGGGCATCATACTGTGTGGGCATTTTACTATGTTGGTCAACAATGTGTATGAGGGGCATCCTTCTATGTAAAGGGACGCTGTGGGGGTGTCATAATGCCTGGAGGCCATAAAAGTGGTATTAAACTATGGAATCAATGAGGGCCTTCACTGGGGGAACTATTCCGGTGTGGGTGCACAAAAAGCCCTGAGAATGGTCAGGCATGTGGTTTAGCTGGAAATAAATTGGGTGTCAACAGAAGTTGTCCCTCTTTTCAGTCCTTCGGAGTTGGGAGATATGGACTTCCCTTTAGGTCCGGTGGACTTTGAGCTACACCTCTGTATGGCGCACCTATAAACAGGTGGCTCAGTGATGTACCGTGGCTTCCATGCTAGGTCCACATGGAGACGGTGATTGTGTATAATAAGAGCTGTAGTACAGTGTTGTTACAGTATAATACTATTATCTGCAACTTTTAGAGAAAAAATTATGATGCCGTTCCCGATATCCGCCTGTAATGCACTTGCTGGCCCATAAGTTAGCCCGTCCCGCGAGAGCTGCTGCTGCAGCACATTAGGCTTTACATCCAGCTTGTCGGTCCCTGGCTGCCGCCCGCCCGGGCCTTTGGCTCCAGCCCAGATGCTGACACCGGTCCAGCACTGACACTTCATTAGGAACGCAGCTCTTCATACTGGGAATACATATCCGATCAGCCGTAAAACACATCATTTCTTTAAGTGTCGGTTTAACACCGCATCCCAACAGACTAATGTATTGTCCTATTAGCTTCTTATTTGTGTGATGCATTGCTCCCACTGCTATCTATGTAAATTCCTACTTTTATCAGCCCGTGGTGGCAGCGTGGCTGTTTTAAATCAATTGGAACATTTGCACTAAACAAGTCTCAGCCATTTGATTCCCTGAAGCGGTTTTGCATAAACGGGATGTTTACGAGTCGAAAGCTGAGAATGGAAACAAAAGATTCCTCCTATGATTAAACAGTATGCCATGCGCAGGCGGTGAAATAGAAAAGACAGAACAAGAAGTCTACAAATAAAAGGCATAAAGCGGCTGCAGATAAATATCATCGCCGCATATTAGAACAATACAACAATTGGCGCTGGCAGAGCAATGCAAGACTCATGCTCTCTGTAATGCTGCCCTCTTGTGGCAACCAGTGGTCACTACCCCTTAACCCCTCCTCTTTAGACAGTCTTCATTTCTGCACTTTAGTTTTTTCACTGCTTCCAAGAGCCAGAACTTTTTTTTACTTTTGAGTCTAGGTGGGTTTTGTCACATGAAGGCTTTTTTTTTTATTTGCACTTATTGTATCATTTAACGACACCATTCATTTTACCATAAAATGTGCTGAAAAACAGGAAAAAAAAAGCCAAGTGAGTCAAAATAGTGGAAAAAACTCAATTCCATCATTGTTTTTTGTGCTTTGTTATAACAACATGATTCTTCACGTTAGTATGATCATGGCGATACCGAATTTGTATCATGTTATTTATATTTTTCTGTTTAAATTTAGAGCTTTTTTTGTATTTTTCCGTTGATTGAGCGGTGTAAGGGCTTATTTTTAATGTGGTAAGCTGTGGGATTCATTGGTACCATGTTTGGGTACATGTAATATAGTGATTGCTTTTTATGACAAATTTGGGAGGGGGAAGAGGGGTGAAGACTAACAAGCAGAAATTCTGCATTAAATATTATATTACATAAAGTTAATTATTATATTTATTATATTTTGATCGATCGGACTTTTGCGGTCATAATGATACCAATTTTTTTTTTACACTTTTGGTATTGGAGACAAAAGGGATGATTTAAACTTTTTTTTTTTTTTTTAACTTTTTCTTAGTCCCCCTAGAGTACTTGAACAAGCGGTTCTTTGACGACTTGTACTATATAATGAAATACTATTAAATTGACCGTGCCCTTTAAGTTATTAAACTGCAGTGATCGGAGGTAGCACTGATTGCTGCCACTAGAGGGAGGTGCTGGCTGTGTAACACTGAAGGCATTCATCCTGTAAGGACATGTGCTGTCAATGGACGACGGATGTCGGGAAGGGATACAGTGTTATACATCGCCCATAGGATCACATTGTATAAAAATGCCCATGCCACAAGGTATCCATTTGTTTGCAGTGGCTCTCTGTGCTGATGCACGCCTCCTTGCCTGAGGTCAAAAGAACAGGTAAAAGGAGCCCAATGGATATGTTCGATGTATATACAAGGAGCTCAGAAGAAATGTAAAGGGGTTGTTGATTATTGCTGAAATCTTCAGCAAATTCTGAAGCTTGCAGAATCCTAATGGTGTGTAACATACGCACTGTTAGGATTCGGCTCCGCTTGCCAGTTGCAGCAGTCTTCACATAACTGCTTGTGGATCATATGCAGACTAGCCATGTCTCATAATGTTCTTCTGAAAGACGAAACTGAGACTCTAGTCGGCATGTGACCACCCCTTCAACCGGGAAAAGAAGCCAAATCCTAATGGTGGGCACATTACACACCATTAGGATTCAGCAAGCTGCACCAGGATTTGACAACCTTTTTATTTCTCAACTGGCTACAGAATATTGTCGGCCAGTCTATGAGGCTACGTCCACTTAGCATAGAAATATGGCGGAAAAAAACCTGCAACAGATCCTTGGTAAAATCCACATGATTCATATGTATTTGTCATGGATTTTTCTGCAGATTTCGTCTTTTCCGTGACCCAAAAATCTGCTGTAAAAATCTGCAGCATTAACTGACGTTTTGTGGACATAAAATCTGCACCATATGTCATTTTTTTATGCAGAGTGTGAATTGGATTTTGTGGATTTTACACTTGGATAAATTGGATGAGAGATTGGAGTAGAATTACTTTAATTAAATCCAGACCTAATAAAGTCACAGAAAAGAGTCTACAGTCAGGCTGAGCTCTTCTTCCCAGGCCGACTCTCTCCCGCACTGTGCAGTGAGGGCATCGATGCCCTCTGCTGGCAGCATCTGGTACTGCAACAGTCATATTTTCTTTTTTTTCACCTTTAGTAAAGGTTTAAAGTGATTGGCTGTAATTTGGAAAAAAAAATGGGCTAACAGCAATAAAAGTAAAAAAAAAAACCTCCCATTCAATCCCCCACAGCTCCAGTGGGCTCTGTTTGCTTCCCTGCTGCTATGCCGCCCCCTACATGCACATGATCATTGCAGCCAATCACTGGCCTAAGGGGTGAGACTTGCATCTATGGCTGGGATAAGTATTGATGATATTACTGCAAGGGGGTAAAAACAAAAAAAACAGACTGGCTGGGACCACTAGAACGCTTTTTTAATTTTCCAGATGGTTGTCCAATTTTTTTTTCAAATAATCTCAGAAAATCAGATCTCCACAGATTTAATGAGTAACCGTCGTTTTAATTTTTATTTAATAAATTAATATTATATCTTATCAGAGAAATCAGTTTTTTTTTCTCTCCTCCTGTCTTGATCATTCATTCTCAAATTAAGGGTAAAATATGTAAAATCAGTATTCAGTGTAGACAGACTTTCCCTTTACAGAGATAGGAGATGACAGTTGGTGCTTATAAAATTCTATGGAGGAGGGAGGAACTAGAGGCCGACACGGACATAACACTCCAAGTTCTCCTGAAACTACAATTACATCTCTCCATAGAACTTCATGAGCACCAACTGTCATCTTCTATCTTAGTAAGTGGAACAGTTTTTAGCTGTGAATAGAGAGTTTTAAGAGTGAAAGATCAGTCCAGGAGGAGAAAGAAGCAGATCTCTCTGATAAGTTATATTACAAAGTTTCTTATTTTGTCATGTATTATCTATTATATGAAAAAAATATAAAAAAATATATAAATATAAGATGATGGTTAGGCCTCATTCAGAAGTCTGATTTTCTCATATGAGTGCTATATACATGTATGAGGTCATTCACATGTCCAAAATTCGAGATATATGTCTGATTTTGATTTGAGTGTCGGATAACAAATCGGCAATGCAAGTCAATGAACAGAGCGAAGTTTGAGCATATGCATCACCAGAGTCTGGTTCCCGGGATCCACAGCCATGTTCTTCAGGTCGCTGGGGTTCTCAGTGGTCGGACCCCAGAGATTAGACCTGTACTATGTATAGGGGATAGTTTATCATCTTGGAAATTATCCTTTAAAAATGCAATGATAAGGAAACCCCCATGCTTTACACTGCAGCTCTGTGTTTCCAGATTAATAAGCAGCAAAAAATCCTTAATTTTGGGCAAATATTAAATTTCCTTATATTCGGGATATAAATAAAGAGATTATCCAGAAATTAGTGATGGTTTTCTGCTATATAATAAATGAGCTACAATCCATTATCAAGTATGAAGGACGCACGATGGAGTCCTGGGGACCCAGTGCGTTATAATGGCACCGCATTGCCATACAGCTGATTTTACAGAAATGTCTATTGCTGCAATTTTATTTTAAAGTCCTCAGTAAACAAACCAGAATGAATCACTAAAATGACAAAAAAATCCTAAAAACACCGAAATGACCCTATAAGACCATACAAAGAGCGGCTCCGTCCTACAGCAATATGCTTATGTGCTTATGTATTGCCATTTGCCATTTTATTTGAATAATACTGATATAGTAAATAAATGCATGATTATTAGGGCTTATCGTGTAACATTACTAACTGATGACCTTATTTCCCGGGTCAATAATCCATAGAGTAAATACATTTTATAGGATTATTTATCAGTATATATTACGCAGACTCAGCCATCGATCATAGCACGTACAGCTATTGTCTTAGTGTCGATCTACAGTGCCATCTAGTGTCCCACTAAAGCAATGGCAACAATGGAAAGACAATAGAAACATTCAGTATTTAAACATTGCCATCTAGTGTCCAATCAAGGCAACTGCATGGAGCATTTAACACTAGGACTACTGGACTCGTGACCCCGCCTAGAACTACTGAAAGGAGTCATTTTGACTCCTTGCTTGTTTTCGTTTATTTTTAGAGTTTCATTTGTGGTTATTTATTAATAATTATATTTTTTGTAATGTATTATTATTGTGAGATCCAACAGTAATGCTTTTGTTTTTTTTCTGCTTTTCTTATTTTTCTACAGAAAATAACAATAATTATAATAGACGTTTTTCAAACATTTTTTTTTATTCAAGTGCACACATATAAACAACAACTGAAGAACAAAAAGCAGAGAAAATGTAGGTGGAGGAGCATAAAAATGAAAATATGGCGCAGAATTCACCTTCTAAACATTTGGTGTTTCGCATTTTAGGCATTGCCTTTGATTTATGGCAGTACATTGCCCACACAAAGACTTACCACAAGTCTTACAATTTCCGACAGATCTATTTTTCTTGCACTTTTCTTTGATCTGGCAAAATTTTGTTTGAACCATCACTTCTGAGCATGTAGAAACTTGGGACGTGGAACCCTTTTCCCTATCTGTGACATAAGGACCACTCAACTCTCTCACAAGCGTTTGCAAAAATGCCTTGCGTGACATTTTTTGGTGGGTAATCTCCTTGAATATTATCCATGCATTTATACCCGCAAAGTCTAAGGCATTTTCAAATGCATGAACAGGCCATCTCCTTGTGCATGTTCGTGTGGTATATTTTCGTGCCATCTGATCCACTACATCTACTCCATATTTTGTTTCATTGTAAAACTTTACCGTTTCTGGAGTTTTTTTAGCGGAATCAGACGCAACAACAACATCTGGATGGACGGAACTCAAAATGACAACATTTTTGTTGGGCTTTCCTTGATATACCGTAAGTGTAAAATTGTCTTCATTTCTAAACACTTTAGTGTTGTACAATTCCTCTTTCATGGATTTTATTTCTTTAGGCACTTCTCGCCTTATCTTGTTCAGTGTTCCCACGATGGTTGTTCCTTTGCTTTTTAGCTGTTTAGCTAATTTTACTGAAGTAAAATAATTATCGGTTGTAACATTGCGACCTTTTTTCAAAAACGGGTCCAATAACTTCATTACCACATGGTCAGCTAAACGGTCCTCAGCACGGCGTGTGTCATCTTTGCCTAGATAAGGGAAGCCATTTGCCAGATATTTGCTCCTCTTATCAACAGCTAGCCAATATTTGTGGCCATATTTATCTGGTTTGGAAGGCATGTACTGCGTGAATGGACACCTAGTTTTGCTTGGGAAAAGTTGCTCATCCACCGTTATGTATGGGCCAGGTTTGTAACACGCAATACAATTTTCAATAAACCTGTCCCACACAGTAGAAAATAGAGCAAACTTGTCCGTTTGCAGTCTCTCCGATCGAGTAGATTTCTCATCAAATCTGAGAAACCTCATAATTTCAACAAAGCGGTCCCTAGACATTGTCGCTTTGCAAAACGGTATTCCCCAGTCATTACACCAAATACTGCTAATCGAGTGACGGTTCGTGCCAGATATTCCACGAGCATAGAATATCGCAATGAATGCATCTAGCTCCTCATCAGATAGAGTAAACTGTAAATTATTGTCCCTGCATGCTTCTGCAAGCGTACAGTTCTTTATATGTGTCAATATATATGAATCAAAAAATAAACGCCATGCGCTCAAAGGACTATCGATAATGATATTTCTTCTGGCGTATCCTGTAGGGCCAGGTGCTTCTCGAAGAATATTTTGGCTGTCACGCCTACCAGGCAAGTGTTCTCCAATTTCAACAGGTTTCCATTGAATACCATCCGCTGAAACTAGTATTCCTTCAGATTCGCCTTCTCTGGTGTTTGTTGTTGCATTACCTTCGCCGCCATCGTTATCTGTTGTTCTTTCATTTCTGGGACGTTTTGCTGATTTTTTCTGTCCACGACCAGGAGGATGGTCACGAGGCAACATAACTGCATGAGCCCGATCCCCAGTTGATGTGCTTGGAATATCTGTAAAAAAGTTGATGAATATTTAGAATTTTTGTTTTGTAAGGGTCCGTGCACACTGGCTGGATTAGCGGCGGAATATCCGACCGGATATTCTCACCACAATCCGGCCCATACCTGCCCGCTCAGGTACAGAGCGGAGTTTCATACCTGAAGCTCCGCTCCGAACCCCGGGCTGGAGCCGCTGTCTGGGACGGAGCCGTGCTCGCGCGTAAGCAAGCGCTGCTCTGTCCCTGACAGCGGCTCCAGCCCGGGGTTCGGAGCGGAGCTTCAGGTATGAGCGGGCAGGTACGGCCTGTATTGCGGCAAGAATATCCAGATGGCTATTCAGCCAGAATTCTGCTAGTGTGCACAGGCCCTAACTCAGTGTGTGGAAGAACAAATAAATACACATAACTACTTACCTTCTGGATTTGTTCCTTCTGAGTCTTCAGATTCACTTGATATGTTCTGAGGAATGAAATCTTCATCACTGTCAGAATCAAATACATGTTCCTGCAATTCGGATTCCGATTCATCCTCCGGTATGGATTGCAAAGTAGCCAGAATATCCTGAGGCTTTATCAAACGTCTTCTCTCCATATTCCTCACAAATTCCATAATTCTATATAGTTCCCTGCTGAAAAATAGAAATGAAATGAAAACTAAAAGAAATAATAACTGTTCTGCCACCTTCAAAAGTAGGTGGGCTGAATCAGTTGACAGACAGGTAAACTATTTCATAACAATTCATACCTGTATGAGTCTTCAGAGCTCGTATGTCTGCGTCTGTTCTCTTTGTCTCTTCAGCTGAACTGAAAGTAAAGTTACTATCCAGAATACTGTCTCCTGCTAGGACCTTAGAAAAACACCACCCTTCATTAGCATAAGATAAGAGCCTAGAGTAAACAAGCTATTTTGTTCAGCATTACACAGTAATACAAGCAGGTAAAACACAAGGAAAATGTGAAAAGTTGACATGTAAATTGAACTACATCTATATGAACATCAGGGTAAATAAGACAGAGTGAAAAAATTATGCACAAAACTTTATAGCAACATTTAGTGACAAAAGGACCTCAAAATATAGTAGGGAGTCAAAATGACTCCCTTCAGTAGTTCTTGGTAAATTTTGAAAAAAACGCGCAAATTTTTCACCAAAATTATTTATTCTCACAAAATCTTTTTTCACATCATATTTGAGGAAAAGTCACCGAGTTTCAAGCCGGAATTCTGAAAAATGTAGTCACAGAAGAGAAATAAAAAACGAAAGGAGTCAAAATGACTCCATCAGTAGTTCTAGTGTTAAACACATTAACTAACTCCTTGGAGACAGCCATTTTTTGGCTTATTTCGCTCTCTTTTTTTTTCCCTTCCCTTCCAAAAGCCATATTTTTTTCCATTAATATAGTCATATGGAGAAATGTTATTTTTTTTTGCAAAAGAATTTGTAGTTTTAAATGACACAATTCATTCTGCCATATAATGTGTTGAAAAAAAGGAAAAGAAAGATAAGAAAATGCCAAGTTTGTTGGGATATAGAAAGACAACGATTCCACGATTGTTTTCTGAGTTTTGATTTTAGGATGTTCATTATGGGGTAAAAATTACATGTTAACTTTGCTCTAAGATTCAGTGTGGTTATGGTGGTGTCACAATTATACAGTTTTTTATGTTTTACTATTAAAAAAAACATAAAAAATTGCTTTGTGTCGCCGTTTTTTGAGAGGCAAAAATGTTCTAATTTTCGGGTTGATAGAGCTGTAAGGACTTATTTTTTGTGGGACAATCTGTAGTGTTATTGGTGCCATTTTGGGGTACACATGTATATTTTACTTTCTGATCTCTATTTTTCCTTTTCTTTGAGGGTGGGGAATTTCCAAAAAACACCAATTATGTGGCTTATCATAGAGACATTGAATTATATATATATATACATATACAGTACAGACCAAAAGTTTGGACACACCTTCTCATTTAAAGATTTTTCTGTATTTTCATGACTATACAAATTGTACATTCACACTGAAGGAATCAAAACTATGAATTAACACATGTGGAATTATATACTTAACAAAAAAGTGTGAAACAACTGAAAATATGTCTTATATTTAGGTTCTTCAAAGTAGCCACCTTTTGCTTTGATGACTGCTTTGCACACTCTTGGCATTCTCTTGATGAGCTTCAAGAGGTAGTCACCGGAAATGGTCTTCCAACAATCTTGAAGGAGTTCCCAGAGATGCTTAGCACTTGTTGGCCCTTTTGCCTTCACTCTGCGGTCCAGCTCACCCCAAACCATCTCGATTGGGTTCAGGTCTGGTGACTGTGGAGGCCAGGTCATCTGGCGTAGCACCCCATCACTCTCCTTCTTGGTCAAATAGCCCTTACACAGCCTGGAGGTGTGTTTGGGGTCATTGTCCTGTTGAAAAATAAATGATAGTCCAACTAAACGGAAACCGGATGGAATAGCATGCCGCTGCAAGATGCTGTGGTAGCCATGCTGGTTCAGTATGCCTTCAATTTTGAATAAATCCCCAACAGTGTCACCAGCAAAGCACCCCCACACCATCACACCTCCTCCTCCATGCTTCACGGTGGGAACCAGGCATGTAGAGTCCATCCGTTCACCTTTTCTGCGTCGCACAAAGACACGGTGGTTGGAACCAAAGATCTCAAATTTGGACTCATCAGACCAACGCACAGATTTCCACTGGTCTAATGTCCATTCCTTGTGTTCTTTAGCCCAAACAAGTCTCTTCTGCTTGTTGCCTGTCTTTAGCAGTGGTTTCCTAGCAGCTATTTTACCATGAAGGCCTGCTGCACAAAGCCTCCTCTTAACAGTTGTTGTAGAGATGTGTCTGCTGCTAGAACTCTGTGTGGCATTGACCTGGTCTCTAATCTGAGCTGCTGTTAACCTGCGATTTCTGAGGCTGGTGACTCGGATAAACTTATCCTCAGAAGCAGAGGTGACTCTTGGTCTTCCTTTCCTGGGGCGGTCCTCATGTGAGCCAGTTTCTTTGTAGCGCTTGATGGTTTTTGCAACTGCACTTGGGGACACTTTCAAAGTTTGGCCAATTTTTCGGACTGACTGACCTTCATTTCTTAAAGTAATGATGGGCACTCGTTTTTCTTTACTTAGCTGCTTTTTTCTTGCCATAATACAAATTCTAACAGTCTATTCAGTAGGACTATCAGCTATGTATCCACCTGACTTCTGCACAACACAACTGATGGTCCCAACCCCATTTATAAGGCAAGAAATCCCACTTATTAAACCTGACAGGGCACACCTGTGAAGTGAAAACCATTTCCGGTGACTACCTCTTGAAGCTCATCAAGAGAATGCCAAGAGTGTGCAAAGCAGTCATCAAAGCAAAAGGTGGCTACTTTGAAGAACCTAGAATATAAGACATATTTTCAGTTGTTTCACACTTTTTTGTTAAGTATATAATTCCACATGTGTTAATTCATAGTTTTGATGCCTTCAGTGTGAATGTACAATTTTCATAGTCATGAAAATCTAGAAAAATCTTTAAATGAGAAGGTGTGTCCAAACTTTTGGTCTGTACTGTATATATATCTATTTCTATATATACATATCTATATATATATAGATATGTATATACGAGACACATTGTATATTATAAAATGTGTCCATGAGTGTGCAAACTGTCAAAATATCAACCAAGAAAAAAATAAAAAGGCACATAATCGTCATTTTTTGGCATGATATACAAATATATACATCTATATAGATATAGATATACAGAACTTCTTTTTTTTATTACATTTTTCCCAGTACCCTAGAGGGTACTGTATTTACTTGCTCACTGCTATGAAAATCAGAAACAGATGTTTTTCTGCCATCTGGTGGAACAGAGGAGAAATGCATTTGTAGATTGTTTAATTATAGAGTAGACGTAAGGTGTGTTCTGGAACCATTCATTCATACAGCATATGTCACAGTGCTGTGCACAGGTTGTCACCATTCACATCAGTCCCTATCCTTATTGCGGCTTACAATCTGCTTTCCCTACTGTAGACACACAAGTGTCAATTTCATAGGAAGTCAACTGACCTCTTATATTTTTTTAAGTATGAGGGAACCGCTGTACCCAGAGGGAACTCACATAACCGTAGATAGAAAATACAAACTCCATTCACAGGTTTCTCTTGGTTGGATTCGAACCCATAACCCCAGTGTATAAGATAAGACCAGTTTTCCTTACCAAGACAAGATTCTGTTCAAGTAACCAACTCTGAGCCTCCTCCTCATACGCTGTATATGTGCAGTAGATTGTAAGCAAAATTTATAACACAGGGACGTCTGTGCAGCTTTTTGTTGTGTTCACACACAGCAGACTTTCTGCCCGGACAGAAAATCTGCTGCACATTACAGTACTAGTATTGCGGATGAGATCTTACAAAATCTCATCCTCCAACTGCAGAGATAATCCACATCAAATGTGCTTATATCCATACAGGATTTATCCACAGCAAAATAATAAAAAAGCAAAAATCCACACCAAAATATGTAGATTTCGCTGCAGATTTTCCACTTCACAAGATAAAATCCACAGTTCTGGTCAAATTCCGCTGCAGATTTTGAAGGCAACATATGTATGATATTTTGTTAATACCAACAATGCTTGCAGTATAATACGCTGTATTATCCACCCAGAAAATTGCTGTAATTGACTTGTGTGGACCAGTCGCGTACATAGAAATCACAGGGCACCGTAGCAAAAGTTCAAATTCCTCTTCCTCCAAAAAAAGATTTTATACATATATATATTATAGCAGAGCCAGGTAGGACTGGGTTAAATCTTAGAATTGCAGGTCTTTATTAAATGCACCTGACTTGCTTTAACTAAGAACCAGGGCCTCTGGTCACAAGAGGTATCAGTCAGCTGAATGAAGCAAAGTCGAGTGTGCTGCTGGTGAGTTTCCAGCCAAAATGTTAGGTATAGTTGGGAGAGACATGCCAGAGTCTCTCTCAGAATGGAGACTGCACAGGTCAGTTAGGAAAGCTGAGCAGTCTGTGTGTTGTAGCTGCATAGAACCGTGTGGAAGCTGCAGTGTGAATTGTTCCCGGAGTTGAACACTTCTGTTTGGCGCTAGAAGCTGCTGGAGCTCAGGCTGAAGGGGATACCAGGACTGGTGGGATTGTTCCTTTTCTATGTATGAAGTTTTCTCTGGGAGAAAGGACTGTAATCTGTTCGGGTGAGCCCGCACTGACATACATGTGCCTGCTAAATTAACTATTGTTGGCTGATTTTGGTTTTTGAAGCCTTTGGAGTTTTATGAAAGCAATTAAACTGCACCTGGTTGGATTAAACCGCATTGCCTGTGTGAATGCTACCTAATGCCTACCAAAGAGAGTGATTCTCTACTATATATATTGTAATGCAGCGACTTGCTGGCATTACGGTAATGGTCCAGGATGTGTTTTACCTGACCATGTACCTTCCCCCTCAGGTGACTGGTCACATGACTGTGACATAGCACAGGTCCTGCGCGCACAGAATGTCTGTCTGATCACATGACTGTGACATCAGCAAGGTCCTGTCAGTATGTGTGTGTGTGTGCACGGGATGCATATATAAACCCTGCTTGATGGGAGACAGGTGTGTTCTGTGAGAGAGGCGTAAGGCCTGTTCCCGTGTGTGTGGGACACCGACCGTGTGAGGCCTAGTGAGGCCTGGCAACCTGAAAGGCAAAGCCTGGATCCTGTGTGGATGTCAGTGGCCTTGGAGGGAACGACGGCTAGAGACCCCCACCTGGGAAGCCGCAAAGCCACAGTGGTGGCGGATTAAATGGACTGCAGCAACTAAACCCGGCAAAGGTAATACACTTTGTTATATGGACACTTATATAGACATTGCTATAGTATTACCTTGCGGAAGGCTGTAACTTGGGCCACTTGGGCCTGTCTGCTACTTGAGAGACTCCCGGATGTTAAGTGTGTAAACATGCCGGTGATAAACTAAGACGGACTGTGTGAACTGCGGCTTATGATAATAATAAACGGCTGTATTGTGAAATACCGGAAGGACATTGCACGTGTGCTTAATTTACACGGTGCAGCGAGTATCCACCATTATGATGATTAGTGCTGCCTTACTATATATATATATATATATATATATATATATATATATATATATAATATTTCATATTCAGCAGAGTCCTATCTCCCAACTTTTAGAAACCAGGAAAAGGACATGTACTGTGGCCCGTACACAGTAATTATGTCCCTATTGAGCCCCATAGTGTTCTCACCAGCGATACCCCTTTTATGGCCATTATAGAGTATGATGCTCCCACCCACACACACAGAGTATGGTATCCCCACAGTGACCCCCTACCCACCACACATACAGTTTCACCCCACACATATAGTATGATGAGTCTAACAGTATGCCACTAACCCAGTATAATATCCCCACAGCAGGATGCCCCTAAAGTGCCCCCCATAGTATAATATCCCCATAGTCCCCCCTCCACATACACAGTATAATGGCCCCTACATAGTATGATGCCCCACAGCCCCCTTTGCAGATGAAAATCAGATCTAGCACAAAGAATGAAAATCAGTCCATTTTTCCATGTATGCAAAAAATTTGACTGAGGCTTTATATGGAGAATTTCCACTTCAGTTTTCGCCCTTTGCAATACATAATGTGAAATTGATGTTAAAACAGCAGGAAGGAAGCAATTAGTACTGGATTAAAAAAATATTTTTTTTGCACTGGTTGCAAGCAGCAGATTGTTATATGAAGCCCATCAGTGTCCACCACTTTCTTCATGTAAGAGGTGCTGATTGTGACACTTATCATATTTATTTATTTTGCTCACTTATATAGCGCCATTATTTCCACAGCGCTTTACAGATATCATCACCTTTAGGGTAAGTTCACACTTTTTTTTTGGTGCATGCAGAAAATCCACATTATACTACAGCACCAGGTAAGCAGATACATGACAAATCTCATCTGCATGCTGATGAAAATTTCTGCGGATTTCATGCTTTGCAATAGATAGGGTCAAATCTGCATGTAACATGCATGGATTTTGCTGCAGATTCAGCTGCAGAAAAATATTCAGCAAGTATGCAACATGTGAATTTACCTTTACTGAAGTTGGAAAGCCCTTTCAGGCTCGGTTCACATGTTACATATTTGGTGCGCATTTTACGTTCAGTTTTCTAAAGAGAAATCCGCAGCATTCCTGCATCAGAAACCCGTGCATATTATCTGCACTTATTTATTGGGAAACCGAAAAGGTGAGTTTCCACAACAGAAACTGGAATGCTGAAGATTTAAAAAATGTAACAAAAGCCAATTTTTGCTCTGATTCTACACCCCAAAAATATGAATAAGCCCTTAGGTTAGATCCTCACCTTGTTGGAGTAGCTGGCCAGGAGTAAGGCTACATTCACATGATGAGCATTTGGTGAGTTCTTGATGTTGCAGAAATTCTGCACCGTTTCTGCACCCATTAACTAAAACAGGTTACTTGCATTTTTCCAAAAATACACAGCGTAAAAACTCACTAAAAACTCATTGTGGGAATGTAGCCTTAAAAAGTTCATGAAATGGAACTTTTATCAAATGTCGCATTGTTTTGGCACATCTCACTCCAGTCTCTGCCTGGAGTAAGGTTTCTGTAGAAGTTAACAATTTGACACATTTTTAGAGGAACATTCGACTTTTTAAAAGTTTTGCAACTTTTGGTGCTAGAAAGTTGCAAAACTGGTTAATGGAAAAAAAAAAAGAGAGTTTTTGATATTGCTCCAATTTTATGAACCACATGCGCCATTTTGAAGAATGTAGTGCAAAATATTTACCAAGAATAATATTGTGACACTTCGTTTTGTTCCCCGTAGAATATTACCAGACTTGTAATCCCAGCTCTCTGATAGCTGGCCGCTTCTCAAGCTCAAGAGTTGGGCAAATGCAACTTACAGTTTATTTCTGTGAAAAGTGTCCCAACTTCCCAATTATGTGTGTACCTCGCTCTGAAGAATCATGACGGCGTGGTTAAAATGATGATGTTCCAAGGTGGCCGACGTTCCATACAGCTGAGACAGAGCCGAGCCGCTTCTGAAAGTGGGAAAGAAAGAAAGAATGTCAGCACAATGACACTTGTCACCGTGTCATGCAATGTCGGTATCCCACTGATTTCATCAATCTGGATGAGCTGCAGAAGTGACAGCCGGTGACTCATTGTTCACTGACCTTCTAGAGAAAAGAATACTAGATGTGAACCGTGATATTAACATGGCTGAATACTGATACGATGTGCCGCATAAGAACAAATATTGGGCTTTGACTAAAATTTCCTGTAGATAATAATGACGCGTGTACGGTCCATAATGTTCAGCTGAATGACCCTTGTCAGAAATGCTCCCAACTTTGTAAAAAGAGAAGAATAAAGTTATGGCGAAGTGCACTGCAAGGTAAAGAGAATAATTCTGGTAAGGGGAGATTATTGCCTGAGGTCTCTATATGGGTCTGGGGTGGGGTCTGTAATTTTTTATGGGGTCTGATTTGGGTTCTATATACACAGTGGGGACTGATCTGAATACGGGGTCTGTATAAAGGGGGTCTGGCCTGGAGTCTGTATCTTTATTTAGGAGGTCTGGTGTGCAGTCTGTATTCATCTTGCTGAATGGAGTCATCTGCAAAAACACTAGTGCATGTCCTCATCCTCCGCCTTGAGTACTGCAACCTCCTGCTCTGTGGCCTCCCTTCTAAGACTCTCCCACCCCTGCAATCTATCCTAAACTCTGCTAACCGACTGACCCAAACCCAACTGCCCCCTCGCTATTCCCCAGCCTCTTCTGTTTGTCAATCCCATCACTGGCTCCCCATTGCCAGAGACTCCAGTTCAAAACCCGAACCATGGCATACAAAGCCATCCACAACCTGTCTCCTCCATACATCTATGACCTAGTCTCCCGGTACATACCTGCACACAGCCTCTGGTCCTCACAAGATCTCCTGCTCTACTCTCCTCTTATCTCCTCTTCCCATAATCACATACAAGATTTCTCCCATGTATCCCCCTTACTCTGGAACTCTGTACCCCAACATATCAGACCTCACCTACTGTGGGAACCTGAAGACCCACCTCTTCCGACAAGCCTACAACCTGCAGTAACCCTCGCTCTACCATACCGCTGCACGACCAGCTCTACCCTCACCTACTGTATCCTCACCCATCTCTTGTAGATTGTGAGCCCTCGTGGGCAGGGTCCTTGCTCCTCCTGTACCAGTCGCTGACTTGTATTGTTCAAGATTATTGTAATTGTTTTCTATTATGTATACCCATTTTCACATGTAAAGCGCCATGGAATAAATAGCACTATAATAATATGTACTATTTGTGATTCAAATGCTATCAGTATGGGGCATAAGCTATATAAATATGGGGGAAGCATATAAGAAAACATTTTAACAACGCGTTTCGCACACAACCTTTTCTTCCCCTCTTCTGAATTAAAGTCATTAAACATGACGGATCTGTCACACAACAGACACCAGTGGCACCTAATAGACCACATTAACTTATAGCAGAGTATATTAGGGTTGCATTGTGATGGACTTTTCTTCCTGTCGAATCTAAAGGAACTGTAGACAGAGGTTCCAAACGGAGCCTCAGATGGCATTGCGGGTAAAACCTTATATAAAACTTCCTTTGACTAGGGGTACTTGGCTTAAAAATATTTAGAAATAATAGGTCAGAACACTTCCAAAAACAGCAGTTCTTGTGGGGTGTTTCCATAGAAGTAAGGATTAGTAGATGGGTGCTGGGCAGCAGCATGACTGCAGAATCAGACTACACAGGCTTTGCTCGCAGTCTGTCACCATGGAGATGCATAGATCTGCTTAGGAACTGAAGCTATAAAATGGTAAGATATTTTCAATAAAGGTTGCAAAAGGGAGAGTTCTCTTTAATCAATTACCTAATATGTTTTCATAGTGCAAAAGTGTTGCCACACTAGACACCACCGTTTATTTCTCTCCAAACTGTTTATTTGACATATGGGGTTGTAAACTAATGAAACAGGATATGATAGTGTGAGCAATTAGAGTGGTAATACTCTTTAATATAGATACTGCTCAGTAATGCAGTAAGGATAGAGGCAGAAGTGGCTACAGTACACATAGTGATATATATTATTCCTAATGGTTGTCTGAGGAATGTTCTGCAGTGCTGAATGCACTTGAGCAAATCATCAAGATCCACTGCTGGCAGCTCTATTTGTGATTACCAACCGATGACGTCTCAGATGTGATCGATAGGAGACAAGTCTGGAGATGCTGCAGTCCATGAGAGCACATTTAGACCATGCAGGCTTCTCAATGAAGTACAAGCAACATGCGACCAGTGCTGTCGTGTTGAAAAAAAAAGCTCCTGGGACACTTTAGAGAAATTCTGTGACACTATTGAGCCATTCTGTAGTGCAAGTGAAATTAGATGTCACAAACCAAGCCTAAAGTGTCAAACAAGTGCTACACAAACCATGAAAAGGCACTTCCATGAAATTGGGCTACGAACCAGATGTCCAACTAAAGGTGTTCCATTGACCTCACGCCACCGATCTCAAAGGCTACCATTGTGCAGAGCAAGATGGCAATGGAGGTCTATCTTCTTCAGTGATGAGTCCTAATTTTGTCTTGGTCATAATGATAGCCATAGATTGGTCTGAAGTCCACGTGGGCAATGTTTCACAAGGTAACCTCCCACTGGTCCAACTCCCAGGATTATGGGTTATGGTGATTATGTACGGTAACCGGACCCCTCTAGTCTTCATTCCAGGTAGACTAACACCTCAGCGTTAGGCTTTATTCACACATCAGTATTTGATCAGTATTTGTATGCCAAAACAACGAGTGTCAATCTTTCAGTTATAGTTTTTCTCTGCAAGTTCCACATAGAAACACTGATACAAAATATTGACCAAATATTGACTTGTGAATGAGGCCTAACACTGATTTCGTCATGTAACCGGTGGTTCTGCCATTTCTCTATAAAGTCCCAGGAGCTGTTTTCAACATGACTACATCAGGCCGCATGTTGCTTGAGCTACTGTGAGCAGCCAGCATGGCCTAAACGTGCTATCGTGGCCTGCAGAGTCCCCTGCTTGTCTCCCATCGTCACATCAGGAACATCATTAATCGGCAGTTGCAAAGGAAGCTGTCAGCAGCGGATCTTGATGATTTGCTCAAGTGCATTCAGCGCTGCAGAACATTCCTCAGAAACCATTAATTTCCTCATTAATAATAGCCAAGGTGTGTAAGTGCCGGGTTTTCTGCATGTGGCCCTCATACTCCATACTGAATAAATCAAAATATTTAGAAAATTTTGTTTCCATTTTTCCTTTATTTGCTGATCATTAACTTGTCTATCCTTACTGTGATTTCCATAATTCCACCACTTTTCTTTCTTGGTGTTGCATTCTCGATGTTGAGGGGTGTTTAGTAACTGTCTTTGAAAAAAAAAAGAATTTACCCAAAGAAAAGGGAATGAACGGAATAACAAATTCTCACTTTATGAGGTTAACTGTGATGTGTTGGTGGATGAGTACCATCATTTGTCATGTTCTGCTCTGCTCTCCCCCCTTACTCTGCTACTGTGTGATATTGGTTGAGCAATGCTGAGATTTTAGCCAAACAAACCCCATAATATTATAGCAGTGTAGACAATAATTGGGTCAAGGACTAAAGGCACAAATGGTTAAAATGTGGCAGTGGAAGAAGTAAAGAATGTAATTATGAAATGGAGAATTGTTGTGAGGGGGTGGAGAATAGGATTGGACTGTCACAAGAGATTTATGTGCCGTACTCTTTTACTTCTGGATCCTAGCCTATGATGACAAGATGGGTTTTCATTCTCCAGAAATGAGTAAAAGAGATTATACTTGGAAAAAAATAGACTATGACTCCCTGGAGGAGTCCTGAAAAGTTCCATCATCCTGATATTTAATCAGTATGGAGCTGCGATATGGTGGTGGGGAGGGGGGGATTAGGAAGATGACACTGGTGGCAAAATCACCAGGATTAAAGGTCTACCTAGAAATATGTGTAGAATTGTCCTGTTGGGTTGGGCCTTCAGGTGTCATATATTGTTATAGTACAGTATATTTTCACCATGCACTAAAAGAAGAATTACAATGAAAAATATTAGGTAGGTAAATAGGGGGTAATTTATCAACACATGCAGAGATTGCCTGCTTGTTAGGGAATCCTCACATGTTGAGGCTGGCTAACAGCCATAAATCATGCAAACCCAGGGACTCGAACTTAATGTACAAGCACGCCGAAGATACTCAGAAAGCACCCGAGCGTGCTCGGTGAAAGGGTTAAACGAGCACGCTCGCTCATCACTAGTTGCTACCTGACACCCCTGTTTCTGTCTCTGTCACCTTCGTTGAGGGAGGCTCAGGAAGACAACGTGACCATCCTGTTTAGTTCCCTGGGACGTGTGGTATCGTCCAGGCAAAGAGTTTGGGGGTTAATTCCAGTCTTTGGTTTTGTAGTAACTCCTTGTTGGGAGCCATGGGTGGAGCAGCTCACTATATTAACTCCTGAATCCGTCTCCCACTCCCAGTTTTAAGGTTTGAGTTGACCCTGGTGCAATTGCAGCACCCCGAGGGTTCGGCCGCTACAGGGGTATTGCACCTCTGCCAGAGGTGTGATATTCCACTCCCGGGTAAGGATGGAGTGTGGACCAGGGCTCGGTAGGCTGCATACAGCACACTCACCCCATTTCCGAGGGACAGTTCAATGGTGCTCCCATTAGACAGAAATGCAGGTACGACAGACCATGTCCCTGGCTGGAGTGGGGAGGGGGGAGGAATACCCGGTGATGTAGGAGCAGATAGGGGTTGATTCCTGAGCATAGATAGGAGCCCATTGGTTGCTGGCCACCTGGGCTCATGTTTCTAGAGGGAGGTATAAAAGGTGGGCACCATCTTAGTTCTGGGTGAGTTCAAGCAGGAGGAGGAGAGAGAGGAGTTCGGCCAGAGAGGGCTGACAGGGAGCTGTGGCTCAGTCTGGGCCCAGCTCCATGAGGCAGGCCTGAGGAGAGGGCCAGGAACAGAAAGGAACAAGAACAGAAAGGAACAGAAACAGAAAGAAACAGAAGAGAAAGAGAGGAAGAAACAGAAGGGCTCAGGAACAAGAAGGTAGAAGGGACCCTAAGAACCCACGAGAATACAGGGTGAAGGGTCCGGCAGATTAAGGGTACCGGATCCCAAGTTGGTGGAGGAGAAATTACCCTCAGCCAAAGACCGGAGGTCGTGATCATTTATTGGTGCGACACCTCATCAAACCTGATAGGACAGCGGAGAACGGGGCCCACGTTTACCCGCGCAGATCCGCGGCAGCTGGGTAAAAGTGGGTCATTGGTGAGGCAGGCCAGAGAAAGGATTGAAGGGGGTCCTGTGCCATGCTCCTGAACTGCCTGGGGGTTGACCGAGCCCCTCACCTGGTGGACACTGCACGGCTTGGGTGGTCACTGCTTGAGCAGAAGTGACCCGGAGCACCTGAACTGTGAGTAAAAGACATTGGACTGCAGTACGTTGTCTGTGTACTCTTTCGCTCCTCCAGCACTAACGGCACTGGGACTCTCTGCACCATCACCCCCACCATCCACCGCACTGCCCTGGGGTTACACTCTTCCCGTGGGGAGTTATATAATCTCAGCTGCACACACCATCAACCTCAGGGGACTGTCTTGCAGCGGCGGTTCCTAATAACCGCAATCTACGGGTGGCGTAGTCGGACATCACTTGCAACATATAAAGGACTGCCACTGGTCTGACCACCCTGAGCCACGGGACCGTGTCGCCACTACTACCCCCATCGTCTCCCTATTTCCCGGTTCCGAGTGCCCCACGGCCCAGGGGGCGAGTCACAATCCCTACATTGCTCTTGCCTGACTAGTTGGATTCTTGATTCTGACCTTGACTCGTGTTTAAACTATTCTTCTGGCAAACGATTCTGTTCCTGACCTTCTGGTATTGGCTCAGCTTCCTGAGTATCCTCTGCCAACCAAACTATCTGCCAGCAGCTACTCTGTGGACTCAACCCTTGGGCCACAAACAATGTGGTAATACTGGCCAGGACACAGGATGTTATGTGCCAGAGTCTGGAAGGACTGATGTAGCAGGGGGGCTTTTCGACTCCTGAACTATAGGGTTGGTTACAATGGGAAAATAGGAGATAAAACAAAATACTCTACAATGGCCACAAATCAATGAGGCTGCAATGTTCAGGTTACATCCAGTCACTGCCAGAGCAGATTTCAGCTGATTGGTGCGGTGCTGGGTGACGGACCACCACCGACCATGTTGTTGATGTATCTATAGGATAACTTATGTCTAAGTCAACCCCTTTAACCTGCTTGATACCTTTTTCCTTCATCACTATGGGCTCATTCACAAGTCAGTTTTTCTTGTATGAGTTCTATCCGTTTTTTTCACTGATAGCACTCGTATCTACTTTATGATAGTCTATGGGCCTGTTCACATGTCTGTGATTATTTTACCGAACCGAGTGGTCCGTGCAAAATCATGAAGACACGTCCAAGTGTTAGATCAAAATTGGCAATGAAAACGCTACAGGTTCATAAAATAATCAAACAGAAGGCGCGAAAGACGCTGGAGCTACGGAGAAACAGGGAGAGGTAAGTATTGCAAGTGCCGGGGCCCTGAGCAAGCGGAGGAGAGGGTGGCACTCATCATTGGGAACACCAGCACGCTATGGGACCCATGAGTTAAGGCAGCCTGGTGCCAGCGCTCGCGAGTGGGCTCCCCCCGCTTGCTCAGGGCCCCAGCACTTGCAATACTTACCTCACCCTGTTCCTCTGCAGCTCCAGCGTCTTCTGCGTCTTCTGTCTCTGTGACGTCTCTGGGCAGAAGGCGCGATGACGTCATTACAGCGCGGCCTCTGCTCTGATCAGTCACAGTGCAGAGAGCGGGAAAACGCTGAGGAGTCCGGAGCAGCGGCCAGCAAGGAGAGGTGAGTATTTGATTTTTTTTTAATGTATGGAGCAATATATGGGGCCTATACTGTATGGAGAATTATATGGGGCCTATTTTGTATGGAGCTCTATATGGGGCCAATTATTCTGTATGGGGCATTATATGAGGCCCATTATTCTCTATGGAGCGTTATATGGGGCCCATTATTTTGTATGATTTTGTATGGCGCATTATATGAGGCCCATTATTACATGGGGCCTATTATTTTCTATGGAGCATTATATGGGGTCCATTATTTTGTATGGAGCATTATATGGGGTCCATTATTCTGTTTGGAGCATTATATGAGGCCCATTATTCTGTGTGGAGCATTATACCCCATATAATGCTCCACACAGAATAATGGGCCTCATATAATGCTCCATACAGAATAATGGAACCCATATAATGCCCCATACAGAATTATTCTGTATGGAGCATTATATGGGGTCCATTATTCTGTATGAATCACTATATGGGGTTCATTATTCTCTATGAAGCAATATATAGGGCTCATTATACTGTATGGAGTACTTTGTGGTACCCATAATACCGTATGGAGGACTATGTGGTGCCAATAATACTATATGTAGAACTATGTGCTGCCTATAATACTGTATGGAGGACTATGTGGTCCACATAATACTATATGGAGAACTATGTAATGCCCATAATACTGTATGGAGGACTATGTGGGGCCCATTATACTGTATGGAGGACTATGTGGGCCCATTATTCTGTATGGAGGACTATGTGGGCCCATTATTCTGTATGGAGGACTATGTGGGCCCATTATTCCGCATGGAGGACTATGTGGGGCCCATTATTCTGTATGGAGGACTATGTGGCGCCCATTATACTGTATGGAGGACTATGTGGTGGCCATAATACTGTATGGAGGACTATACTGTCTTCGGTTTCAGTTTCTGAGCTATTGTAGAATTTACAATAGATATCGCTCACTTAATGTAAGAAGTGAAATCTTTAGCCTTGTACTATATATATATATATATATATATATATATTTCTCTGCGGGATCTGTGCATCATGAATCGTGATGTGTTAAAGGGGCCCACTGAGACTCTTTCACCCTGGGCCCACAAAAACCTGGAGCCGGCCCAGGCTTAAAGAATTCTCTGGGTGCGTCTCTTTAGTCTCTCTGAGTTTTTACCCTCTGAACCATGCTTTCTTGGTAACGACCATAAATAGGAGCACTAAATAAAGAGGTGCACATCTCTGGAACCGTATGGCGGATTTAAAAAAAAAAACTTGAAAAAGGAATACTCAGTGGAGCGGCAGAAATAAAATAAAAGCAAAAGCTGGCCACTTTTGATCTGGTGATAGGTCCTCCTTAAATTCACAGCTTACAGCTAACATCTGGATCGAGCATTTTTTGCTGCCAAAAATGTAACCCTACCAGGAATGTACAGTACAGACCAAAAGTTTGGACACACCTTCTCATTTAAAGATTTTTCTATATTTTCATGACTATGAAAATTGTACATTCACACTGAAGGCATGAAAACTATGAATTAACACATGTGGAATTATATACTTGACAAAAAAGTGTGAAACAACTGAAAATATGTCTTATATTCTAGGTTCTTCAAAGTAGCCACCTTTTGCTTTGATGACTGCTTTGCACACTCTTGGCATTCTCTTGATGAGCTTCAAGAAGTAGTCACCGGAAATGGTCTTCCAACAATCTTGAAGGAGTTCCCAGAGATGCTTAGCACTTGTTGGCCCTTTTGCCTTCACTCTGCGGTTCAGCTCACCCCAAACCATCTTGATTGGGTTCAGGTCTGGTTACTGTGGAGGCCAGGCATAGCACCCCATCACTCTCCTTCTTGGTCAAATAGCCCTTACACAGCCTGGAGGTGTGTTTGGGGTCATTGTGTGTCACCCTACCTGGATGCCACAAGTGTAATTAAAGCTGTGTCTGAGAGCAAGGGGGAGGTTCTCTGGCCAGGGGAACATTAGCATGCAATGCCTCCTGTCTCAGGCCAGTAGGGGGAGCAGGCTGCCCCTATAAAAGCTGGTACTGGGGACAGGGTTAGAGAGAACTGGGCGACCTATCTGAGGATTCAGGTCCCAGAGCAGAGAGGGACAGTTGCATTGTAACCTAAGAGGAAGTGTGGCAGGAGAAGAGCCACAAGCCAGAGACAAGAGGCGCAGTGAGCCTGTCTTGGCAGAGAAAAGACTTACTTAACCAGACTTTGGTGTCTGAGGCTGGAAGGATTCCACATCCCCCAGCAGAGAACCAGCCCGCAAGGGACTGTACATTCCTTGGCCTAAGAAGCCTGGAGGCCCTGCCACAACCGAAGGGACCAGTAAAGCCGTACAAGGCTGGGAGCAGAAAGGAACCCACGTCGCAGGCCATACAGGCGAGAAAGCACGGAAAGCTCGGAAACGTGGGCTGTTATCCTATCAGGAGGAGATAGTCAGAAGGAGCGCAGAAAGCACGGTAGGCCTACACCCTCACCCTGACCAGGGCCAATTTCCCCGTTGCTCTCAGACATCCAGGTCCCCTCCTAGCTGGGACTGTTTATGGGTCAGTTTGCCTGTTTCAGTAAAGACCCTGGACTGCAACCTGTTGTCTGTGTGCTCCTTGCTCCTCCAGCACTATCATCACTGGGACTCTCACTACCATCACTCCCACCATCCACTATACTGCCCTGGGGCCGCACTCTTCCCGTGGTTAGTCACACTACCATAGCTGCACATCTCATCAGCCCCAGCGGTCTGCATGCAGCGGCGGTTCCTAATAACCGCAAATCCACGGGTGGCGTAGTCGGACATTATTAGCAGAACATAGCAGACTACCATTGGCCTGACCACCCTGAGCCACGGAACCGGGCAGCCACTACTACCCCCTTCGTCTCCCTATTGCCCGGATCCGAGTGCCCCACGGCCCAGGGGGCGAGTCAGCTTTGGCGTAGTCGGCAGGATTTCGTGCCCGCAACCACCGGGTACTGCGTGCCTGAAAAAGACTTTTGTAACTTACCTGTGGCGAAGTTTCCCGCCGTCCGGAGTCGTTTCCCGCCATCCGGAGCCGATTCCCGCCATCAGACGCCATCTTGGACCGTTTCCCGCCGTCTTCTGCATTCTTCCCGCCATCCGCAGCTGCTTCCCGCCATCGGACGCCATCTTCAGGACGCCGCGCGGGAAGAAGAGGGGCGTGGACGTCAAAACCGCGCGAGATCCGAAGCTCCGCCCCACGCACCGACGCTGCGCAAGGTCCTGGAAGGGAGAGAGAGCGACGCTGACGTCATCAGGACGCGACGCCAGGTCCTCGTCCATAGGAGCAGCAGCGGAGCCGCGGCCTACAGAAGAGGATCGTCGGAAGGTAGGCCACACTTCACTAGGGGGGGAGGAAGATGTCGGACACAGAGGCGCCCACTACCACCAACGCAGCTGCAGCAGCGGTGATGCCCTTTTCCCTGCCTTACATCCCTGGAGCGGCCTGGCTGCCCAAATACTCAGGGGAGCCCCATGCCCTAACTGACTTCAAGGAAAGGCTATACAGTTTGTTCCACGTTTACACCCTGACAGAGGAACAGAAGGTCAGCATATTAACAGGGCAGTTAACTGGCGCAGCCCAAAGGGAGGTAAAGTCATGGCCCACTGAGGAGAAAAGGACTGTGAAGGGTATTCTGGCCCGGCTGCGGGGTACCTTTGATACACGTACCTCCGCTGAAATTAAAATGAGGTTCTATGGATGTAAGCAGCGGGCACAGGACAGCATCAGAGACTATGCCCTAAATCTGCAGGAAGCCTTGAGGGCTATTCAACAAACTGACCCTGGCAGTGTGCAGGAAACCGATAAGCTGCTAACAGAACAATTCATAGAGGGTCTGCTGTCCAGCGCCCACAGGGCCCAGCTGCGCCTCATGTTCTTCCAGAACCCCGACCTGACCTTTGCCCAATTTAAGGACAGGGCCATAAGGGTGCTCCGTGAATCTGCAACCAGTGGCGCTATAAACCCCCGGTGCCCTGCTATCACCTACCACCAGGAGGCAGCGCCCTCCTCTATGGACTCCGTGGAGGCTGATGCACAGGCCCTGAACCAAGCCCCGTCGAAAGGCCTGCACCACCAAGTCCAGGAGCTGACCAGGAGCGTCGCGGCATTGACCAGGACCGTCCAGGCGTTGCAAGTGGACCCGTCAAGACCCATCGAGCTGGCTTCAAGTCCGGAGGATGTCCCGTGGCATCGACAGAGGAGAAAACCGTCGTTCCGAGGGAGGCCCACAGACCGCTACGCAGAGGATGGACAGCCCATTTGCCGTCGATGCAACCAGCCCGGACACATTTCCAGGTACTGTAATTTAAACGGGTCCAACCTGGGGCAGAGGGCCGACCCCCAGGCATAAGATCACCAGGCCCTTATAATTGGCGTGATAAGTACGTTGGGGGGCGCCCGGTTTTACCCGTGGTGCTGGACGGTATCCCCATGAGCGCCTTGCTGGATACTGGGTCACAAGTAACCACAATCCCTTATGTACTTTTTAAGCAGTATTGGACTGATGCTGATATCACACGGTATCCAGACAGTAACTTGAGCATCATCGCCAGTAATGGCTTACCTGTGCCGCAGATGGGGTTCAAGGAGATGACCATTAAAATTGGTAAAGTTGAACTGCCGGCACAGGGAGTGATTATTGTGGACATTGACCGTCATGAAAGTCACCCTAAAATAACTGTGGGTACTAACATCATTGAAAATTGTCTTTCAGAAGTAATTGTAATTCTACAACAGGTGGCGGTGAATGCTAGTTCCAGCCAACAGAGAGTCCTCAACAAGGAGATAAAAGCCCTGATGAGACGGCAGCAGGTAGAACTGTCTGGTGGTGAGATCGGTAGCGTAAGACTCAGTGATCCATTCCCCATTTCCATGCCTCCCAAAAGTGAAATGATGATCTGGTGTCGGACTACAATCGGGTTGAGAGGTAGAGACTACCAAGCCATGGTAGAACCCGTGTACTCAGACAGCAGGCCCACCATTTTGACAGCCCGGGGGGTGGTTGATGTCCGTCATGGGAGGGTGCCCGTCCGCATCCTCAACATTGGGGAGAGGGAAGTACACTTACCCAGGTACGCTACACTCGCCAAACTGTTTGTCGTCGAACACAAAGCTATCAGGGCCGTGGAACCCTTGCCTCCATCTCCACAGGCGGAGGGTAATGGCTCCCAGAAACAAAAGGAGGACTGGTGCCAGAAACTCCATGTGGGTGCTGACTCCACTCCCCTGCACCAAAAACAAGGAGTCTACCGGGTGGTACAGGAGTACGAGAGAGTCTTTAGTAAGCACCCGCTAGACTTCGGCAGAGTAAAAGGGATAGAACACCACATCCCCACAGGGAGCCACCCACCAATAAAAGAGAGGCACAGACCTGTACCCCCTGCACATTATCAGAACGCCAAGGGTATGCTAAGGGAGATGAAAGAAGCTGGGGTCATTAGAGACAGCTGTAGCCCCTGGGCAGCCCCCTTGGTTCTGGTCAAAAAGAAAGACGGCACATGAGAATGTGCGTGGACTATAGACAAATCAACCGTATCACCCACAAAGACGCATATCCGCTGCCTAGAATAGAAGAGTCTTTAGCCGCACTAAAATCAGCTAACTTCTTTTCTACTTTGGACCTTACTAGCGGGTACTGGCAGGTTCCTGTGGCAGAGGCTGACAAGGAGAAGACCGCCTTCACCACCCCGATGGGACTGAGCGAATTCAACTGTATGCCTTTCGGGCTCTGCAACGCACCAGGGACCTTCCAGCGGCTGATGGAATGCTGTCTAGGGCACCGAAACTTCGAGACGGTCCTCCTTTACCTGGATGACGTGATCGTCTATTCGAAGACCTACGAGGACCATCTCAAGCACCTGGCCGAGGTGTTCGAAGCCCTGGCAGGCTATGGCCTGAAGGTGAAACCATCGAAGTGCCACCTGCTGAAACCAAAGGTCCAGTACCTAGGGCACGTGGTAAGCGCGGAAGGAGTGGCCCCCGACCCTGACAAGGTCACGGCAATCAAGAGCTGGCCAAGCCCCTCGAACATCAAAGAGGTGAGACAGTTTCTCGGGTTGGTAGGCTACTACCGAAGGTTCATCCCCGGGTTCACCAAGATGGCAGCTCCTATGCAGGACCTCCTGATCGGACAGTCTAAGTCCAGGAGCCAAAAGCCACCCTTCAAGTGGGATAAACCGGAAGAGGAGTCCTTCCGCCAGCTAAAGTTGGCCCTCACGGGGGATGAGATCCTGGCCTACCCTGATTACGGCCAGCCTTTCATTCTCCACACAGATGCCAGTAATGTGGGACTGGGAGCCGTACTGTCCCAAAACCAACAGGGCAGAGAACGGGTGATCGCATACGCCAGCCGGAAGCTGAGGCCCACCGAGAGGAACCCGGAGAATTACAGCTCCTTCAAGCTAGAATTCTTGGCGGTGGTGTGGGCCGTGACGGAACGCTTCAAGCATTACCTGGCCTCCGCAAAGTTCACCGTGTACACGGACAACAACCCGTTGACACACCTGGACAATGCAAGACTGGGTGCCCTGGAACAGCGGTGGATGGCCCGTCTCTCCAACTATGACTTCGTGATCAAGTACCGGGCAGGCAAAACTAACGCCAACGCGGACGCCCTATCAAGGATGCCTCACTTACTTGAAGGTGACGAAGACCCAGAAGAGCTGGAGGAGGTAGAACTCCCCGCGTTTCACCGGTATGGAGCCGCTCAACACTCTCACCGCGTGAAGGAGGAGGATCTAACAACTGTGATGATGAATCCCCTACCTCACCACAGCTGGGCCGAGACACAAGATAGTGACCCTGCAGTCCGCCTGGTGAAAGATCTGCTGACCCGGGAAGACGCCCGCCTAGATCCAGATGCCCCAGAGGAAGCCAAGCAGCTGTGGAAGGAGAAGAGCAAGCTGTTCCTCTACGAAGGCAAGTTGTGCAGAAGGATTGTCAACCACCGGACGCACGAGCTGACCTGGCAAGTCGTGGTCCCAAGGCGGGATGCAGCTATGGTCCTGGGGGCTTACCATGACAGAGCGGGGCACTTCGGTTGGAAGAAACTGGAGTTCCTGCTAAGAGGAAGGTTCTTTTGGGTCGGCATGAGAGGAGCAGTAGAAAAGTGGTGCAGAGACTGTGGCCCTTGTCACCTGAGGAGGAAGGACCGCACCAGCCAGAAGACACCCTTGAGGCCCATCGTCACCACGCAGCCTCTTGAGCTGGTAGCTCTGGACCACGTCAAATTGGCTCCAAGCCGGTCTGGATACATCTATGCCCTGACAATCGTGGACCACTATTCCCGTTTTCTAGTGGTGGTCCCGGTAAAGGACTTGACAGCCCAAACAGCGGCCAGAGCCTTCCAGCAATATTTCTGCCGTCCACACGGGTATCCGGAACAGGTCCTGACAGACCAGGGTCCAGCGTTCGAGGCTGAAATCTTCCAGGAGTTCTGCAACCTCTATGGCTGTAAGAAAATACGGACAACGCCTTACCACCCCCAAACCAACGGGATGTGTGAGAAGATGAACAATATAGTCATTGATCTCCTGAAGACGTTGCCCCTGGAGGAACACAGCCTGTGGCCAGAAAAATTGCCGGACCTGGTAGACATGTACAACAACATCCCGGTGAACGCTACAAACTGCACCCCGGCTTACCTGATGCGAGCTAGACCAGGTAAGCTGCCCGTAGACCTGGAGATGGGAGTCCTAATACCTGAGGACACCTCCCCGGATGCGGACTGGGATACGGAAAGGCAACTGCAGTACAAGAAGGTACAGGAGAGTGTGGAGAAGAGCCTGGCCCAGGTGAGAGAGAAGCAAGAAAGACTTCTCAATCAACACGCCCCTGCTGGTCCCCTAGAACCTGGTGAGCAAGTCCTAAAGCGAAAGAGAAGGCTACATAAGTTGGACGACCAGTGGGAAAGGGAACCCTACACCGTACTGCAGTCTGACCACGACAACCCAAAGGTGTGCGTAATCACCAAGGACGGAGGAGAAACCACTAGTGTCGTCTCCAGAGACCATCTCAAAAGGTGCCCCGAGCAACTCCGTAGTGCAGAAGAGGATCAGAGTGACCTTGAACCCGCAGAGGACAAGGAAGAAATGATCAGCACCGTTCTCGGAGAGTTCCCTCAGTCCTGGACTCGCATAAATGATGCCATAGTGGTACCTGTCCTGCATTTCCTGCAACCGGCACAGCAACAACCAACATCAGAGCCGGAAGGTGAAGAGGAGCAAGCGGTTCCAGAGGCAGAAGAGCCTGTACCAGCAGCCCAGGAGAGTCAACCCTCTGCTGACAGTGAGCCAGCCATGCCTGCGGTAAGCCAAAGAACCCGCAGACAGCTGCCTGCCCTACCTGTACACCCAGCTGGTAGCTGTACCCCTAACGCTAGTGGGGAAAGCCAGGTTGGTCCACCACCAGACAGTGGGCTACGTAGGTCAACCAGGAGCACAAAGGGACAGATACCCGCTCGCTGGAGAATATAGAGTGTACTAAAAGTGTAAATAACCTTGTTGCCAAATGTTAAAATGTTTGCCAAAGTTACCTGCATGTTTATTGATAGTGTGTTTCAGTCTCTTGCAGCAACCGTAAGGACTCACAGGTTATGGACTTTTTATAACCGGGACCTGGTATGGACTGCGTTCGGAGCCTAACCAAGGAATGAACTAAGACTGTAAAGGACTTGGGGTAGGACAGACCCCCACCTGGTTAAGGCTCCCCGTTGTTTTGGTGATATGGACACCCGGTCACAGGCCACACTGTGACCTAAAGAACTCAATTTGTGCGCCGTCTGTCTATTAATGTGTTATTGTTGTGCATATTGTCTTTGTTTATTGTTTAGTCCCGGAGTACTAAATTTCACTAGGGGGGAATGTGTCACCCTACCTGGATGCCACAAGTGTAATTAAAGCTGTGTCTGAGAGCAAGGGGGAGGTTCTCTGGCCAGGGGAACATTAGCATGCAATGCCTCCTGTCTCAGGCCAGTAGGGGGAGCAGGCTGCCCCTATAAAAGCTGGTACTGGGGACAGGGTTAGAGAGAACTGGGCGACCTATCTGAGGATTCAGGTCCCAGAGCAGAGAGGGACAGTTGCATTGTAACCTAAGAGGAAGTGTGGCAGGAGAAGAGCCACAAGCCAGAGACAAGAGGCGCAGTGAGCCTGTCTTGGCAGAGAAAAGACTTACTTAACCAGACTTTGGTGTCTGAGGCTGGAAGGATTCCACATCCCCCAGCAGAGAACCAGCCCGCAAGGGACTGTACATTCCTTGGCCTAAGAAGCCTGGAGGCCCTGCCACAACCGAAGGGACCAGTAAAGCCGTACAAGGCTGGGAGCAGAAAGGAACCCACGTCGCAGGCCATACAGGCGAGAAAGCACGGAAAGCTCGGAAACGTGGGCTGTTATCCTATCAGGAGGAGATAGTCAGAAGGAGCGCAGAAAGCACGGTAGGCCTACACCCTCACCCTGACCAGGGCCAATTTCCCCGTTGCTCTCAGACATCCAGGTCCCCTCCTAGCTGGGACTGTTTATGGGTCAGTTTGCCTGTTTCAGTAAAGACCCTGGACTGCAACCTGTTGTCTGTGTGCTCCTTGCTCCTCCAGCACTATCATCACTGGGACTCTCACTACCATCACTCCCACCGTCCACTATACTGCCCTGGGGCCGCACTCTTCCCGTGGGGAGTCACACTACCATAGCTGCACATCTCATCAGCCCCAGCGGTCTGCATGCAGCGGCGGTTCCTAATAACCGCAAATCCATGGGTGGCGTAGTCGGACATTATCAGCAGAACATAGCAGACTACCATTGGCCTGACCACCCTGAGCCACGGAACCGGGCAGCCACTACTACCCCCATCGTCTCCCTATTGCCCGGATCCGAGTGCCCCACGGCCCAGGGGGCGAGTCAATTGTCCTGTTGAAAAATAAATGATGGTCCAACTAAACGCAAACCGGATGGAATAGCATGCCGCTGCAAGATGCTGTGGTAGCCATGCTGGTTCAGTATGCCTTCAATTTTGAATAAATCCCCAACAGTGTCACCAGCGAAGCACCCCCACACCATCACACCTCCTCCTCCATGCTTCACGGTGGGAACCAGGCATGTAGAGTCCATCCGTTCACCTTTTCTGCGTCGCACAAAGACACGGTGGTTAGAACCAAAGATCTCAAATTTGGACTCATCAGACCAAAGCACAGATTTCCACTGGTCTAATGTTCATTCCTTGTGTTCTTTAGCCCAAACAAGTCTCTTCTGCTTGTTGCCTGTCCTTAGCAGTAGTTTCCTAGCAGCTATTTTACCATGAAGACCTGCTGCACAAAGTCTCCCCTTAACAGTTGTTGAAGAGATGTGTCTGCTGCTAGAACTCTGTGTGGCATTGACCTGGTCTCTAATCTGAGCTGCTGTTAACCTGCGATTTATGAGGCTGGTGACTCGGATAAACTTATCCTCAGAAGGTGAGGTGACTCTTGGTCTTCCTTTCCTGGGGCAGTCCTCATGTTCGCCAGTTTCTTTGTAGCGCTTGATGGTTTTTGCAACTGCACTTGGGGACACTTTCAAAGTTTGCCCAATTTTTCGGACTGACTGACCTTAATTTCTTAAAGTAATGATGGCAGCTCGTTTTTCTTTACTTAGCTGCTTTTTACTTAGCTGCCATAATACAAATTCTAACAGTCTATTCAGTAGGACTATCAGCTGTGTATCCACCAGACTTCTGCACAACACAACTGATGGTCCCAACCCCATTTATAAGGCAAGAAATCCCACTTATTAAACCTGACAGGGCACACCTGTGAAGTGAAAACCATTTCCGGTGACTACCTCTTGAAGCTCATCAAGAGAATGCCAAGAGTGTGCAAAGCAGTCATCAAAGCAAAAGCTGGCTACTTTGCAGAACCTAGAATATAAGACATATTTTCAGCTGTTTCACACTTTTTTGTTAAGTATATAGTTCCACATGTGTTAATTCATAGTTTTCATGCCTTCAGTGTGAATGTACAATTTTCATAGTCATGAAAATACAGAGAAATCTTTAAATGAGAAGGTGTGTCCAAACTTTTGGTCTGTACTGTACATGGATCTTTTCTTCCAGGATCAGAGGTACCCCTATCCACAGGTTGTGTGCTTTTTCACAGGCTTGCCCTCATTTATTTTGACAGGCAGGAATGGTGTTGTTTCTACAGCCACGTTTTTCTAAATAAATGATCAGCAAAGGTGTAGAGCATTGTGGTTACCATATTGGGCTTGGTACTCTAACGGCTCATTCACACAACCGTATTTTCGGCCCGAGTTGTGTCCGTGAAAAAAACAGACCAATTTTATTCAATGGGGCAGTGCAGATGAGTGATGTTTTTCACGGATTGAATCTGCATGTGAAAAAAAAAATTGCAGCATGCGCTAGATTCTTCCATAAATGGGATGAGACTCACTTGTTTAAGTCTATCTATGGGTGCGTAAAAATGGCTGCTGAAATTCTGCCCTCTAATGGCCGCATATATTGTTTTAAAATGGAGCAGCTATTGGCCACTGCTGGCGGAGACTTTTGACTGCAAGGTCAAGCCACACCACCTGATTTCACTTTTACTATCTGAAAAGTAATGACAATTTGCAAGCGACGTGTCAATGTGAGCAGCAGAAACGAGCCTTTGGATTTAAGAGGCCTGCTTATAGAAGAAAGATACAGTTGACAGCATGAAATGAAAGAAATCCTGCAATTAAAGCAAGAAGAGCTGCTGCATCATTTCCCATAATGTGTTTACACAGCAGTTGATAGCTTTGTTCATGGAGCATAAAAATGAATATTCCCATATATAAATCTACACATCAGTGAATAGAATGCAAGGATTTACCAATGAAATTCTGCACTGAGTAACAATGGTTGAACTTACTTGGCCTGGAAGGCATTATTGGTTCCTCTGTGGTCAAGATCATGACATAGACACCCCACGAGCACAGCCAGGATCTCTGTGTCGGTCAGAATTTCCTGGAACCCCGCTGTCTGCAGATTAAAAATAAATACGACTGTAAATCTTGCCTGCAGCAAACTTGAGAAATCTCAGCCGATGTGGATACAATGGCTTGCTTCCCAGTAAAAGGTTTTTTTTTTTTTATTTAACACTATATAGCACTACTATTTTAGCATGTGCTTCCATTGAAATGAAGCAAATTTCCAATATTTAACCGTTAAAAATTAATTTTCTTGGTATATATCACATTTAAATCTGCAGTTATTAAAATAAAAGTAACATAAGAAAATAAGCTATGGTTTAAATCTGAAATGCATTTTTTTTAAATGTTGGTTATTTATTTGTTTATTTTTAAATATTAACTATTAAATTTTTTTCTCCAACAACTCAGAATTCATGGTTCTGTGAGTAACGGAAGGTAGATTGGTTCCCAATGCAAAAAAAAAAGCATCTTCATACCCGAAGAGTATGTTTCCATGGGGGCAAATGCAGCAGATATATGGATGGGAAATCTGCCACATTATACAGTAATTGTATGCACAATCTAAGCAGAATATTCATAGCGGTAATTGACTTAGGCTCCAAATTTTAAATCTAAAAAATATCAATTTATGGTGCACATTTCATAATGTAAAAGGGTAGAATCCGCAGCTTCAACGTATCATTTTTACAGCAATATCTGTAGCAGCATAAACAGTGGGGGCGAGAGGGGAGGTCCGCAGAGGAAGTACCCTGCAGGAACATTCCATGGGGTGGGTTTGCACTAATTGATGGTGGCCACCAATCGGCTACATGATTAACAATCGGCAGTCGCTTAATAGAATGATTTATTATCGATCACAGACTGTTACTGTTCTCGGCAGCACGTGTCCTGTTTACACAGGATGATGTGCTGCCGAGAACAATGATTTTGAAGAAGCCTGTTTACACTGGCCAATTATTGGGAACACTTAGCCTTGCTATTCGGCAGGTATATATGCCCCCAAATACTGCTGCCATGTCTGACTGTCGCTCTCAGCAGTTCAGGCAGAAGTTTATCCATGAAGAAAGAGTTCAAATTCACAGATACATATAGTACATGCATAAGAATGGAAACATACGTAATGCATTGGCTAAAGATTACCACCCTGAACTTTTTTTGAGACATTTTTGCCATAACGACCTCTAGAAAAGGAAGAAAGTAGAACCTAGTTATGATTGAAGAATTCAATCTTTGGACAGTAATTTCCAATACGAATCCTCCCAACATGGCTGACTATGTATACTAACAAATAGGAGAAGCAGCTTCTATATTAAACACATCCAATACTATAGGACATAAAAGCTGAGCTGCGTCCTGCAATTTGCTTACAACATCTTACATTCATTGGGATCAACACTTTTGGTTGAAGTCCCATTGGGATGTTGTATATTGGTTATAATAAATCTCATCTCACTGCACCTGCAGAAAACAGGCTGATAGATGTCAGCTCATGTTAAAAGCCCTAGAGATCAGAAGAGGAGGCGAACAGATCTCCAATGCTCTGCAAGCGTGACCACGTGGGACATTTCTGCAGGAAATGCTCGGACATCTTTTTAACAAAGATCCAAGACCATATAGACACCATATAGTAAAAATGATAATCTATGTAAGGGATAAAACAGAAAATGCCTATGTATGTATATTACATATTGATCCCATATAGATCCTACAATATAATATGCAATAAAGAGCTATTAGGCAATGAGTATTTGGTGGCCACCGGGCCATATAACGGTCACTCTCAGGTGGTAAACAAGAGGTAGGCCCTCGGTTCATCAAAGCTTTTACTCCAGAAAAATGGCATAAAAAGACTTGAAAAGTTGCCAATTTTTTTCATAACATGAAGCTGTGCAAAAAAACTGTGACTTTTGGCATTTTCACAACATTCTGGTCGCTCAAACACCAAGGGCAGAGCTGGGTCATAACGACAAAGTCATGGCAAGCGATGGCATTCCTTACGCCAATCTAACTCCAGTCTCTGCCTAGGGTAAGATTTGCGGAGAGGCACAAACGGAGGTGCACGTCACTTTGCGCCTTGCCTGATTCATTAAGAGGTATGCTCCTCTTAATGAACCAGCTGTCACGCATTCCACCCCACCCCTTTGATAAAATGGGGCCATAGTATATATGTAATTCTCCACATACCACTTTATAGTTTTTTTTTAAGCAGTCAACATTTATTGCACAAATACATAAAGTATACATAATGCAATAATTGTGTTGAAAAATCATATTGATCCTTACAGGAATAGTAAAGATATAAAAATTGCTGCTGGTCTAGTCATAACATCTCTCCTCTGCCCTCCTACAGGTAAATGCCCCTCCCCCCCCAAAAAAAAACACCTATTAGGCATAGAAAGTTTAACCTAATTTTATCAACAGTGGCCTAAAAGCCCTATTAGCCCAAACATCACATCTTGCTGAAGGGCTTCGAACACAACCCATGAGCAATTTAATGAATTCCCCCATTGTTTTTCTAATTTGGCTAATGCACCTTTTTTATGTACATGTTTTTCTAATTTTTTCTAAAATAATTAATGCATTTGGTCCCTGAATTACTTGCGAAGTGCAGTGAGGAGTATCTGACAGCCAATGCTTGGCTACGCACTTCCTTACGTGACAGTATTTTCCATAGCACTAACTGCTCTGATGGAGTAATCTCAACAGCCCCCATATTTCTCAAGGAGGCATACTTTGGGTTCCAGCAGGATCCGAATATCATATAGTCTACTAATTACGGTAAATCTTTCACCTCAGTCCATAACTCTCTCAGATGAGGACATGACAAACAAAACATATGCTTCAATTCTGCTCCTTACTCACTACAACGAAGAAACATGCCATTGTCTCTCAAACTCATTTTAATCATTACCGATGGGGTCTTCTACACCCTATAAATTATAAAGAGTTGTGACGTCATCTGAGCTATATTTATAGAAACCAGACTGGGAGACTAATATTTAACCCCATACCTACGAGAGTAAATCCAAACGAGTCCCCTAAAATCGCCATCTATAATGACTTGTACATTATGGATATCAGGCCTTTGGTCTTCTTTGTGGAACCAATATGCTCCAACTTTCCATTTGTGGAAAAACTAAGGTCTACCTCCTTCATGCGCTAGGGCATTTTTAAAAGTCATTCTACCGGAAGCCAAGATCTTTCCTCAGTGGCTCATGGGTTCAAAAATAGTCTTCCGAGTAATGCTGGTGCACATACTCCAAACCCTGCTCTTTCTAAAGCCTGAATCTCTACAATTCCCCATACCAATCATTCCACACACAACATAAACTGGAAATCAGATGTAAGATCATTACTAGTAATGAGCGAGCGTGCTCGCTACTGCTCGGCGCTCGCCCGAGCATCTCACTGCTCGAGATGCTCGGAGCTCCCCGAGTATTTTCGGGGTCGCTCGGCGGGAGCTCGGGTCCCCTCCCTGCATGTTTGGCGCTCTTTAGAGCGCCAATCAACATGCAGGGATAATCTGCCACACACTGTAATGCTGGTTGTGGCATTACAGTGATTGGCTGGCCGCGCAGCGTCATCAGGTCTATATCAGACCTGGTGCCGCCATGCTCACAGTCACTCTGGAATCAGACAGTGTAGGGAGAGCTGCTGCTGAGCTAGGGACAGATTTGCTTGTTTCTAGTTAGTGTAGGTGTACCAAACTATATTAGAGACACATATCCATCTCAACAAACAGTCCTTCTGAGGACTAATCCATCTGCAGAGATATCAGACAGGCAGTATATATAGGCAGGCAGGGTATATAGCAGACTGCAGTGCACATAGCACAAGAGGCTCCATTCCAATTCTGCCTTCTGCTGCTGTTAGATATTTCTAGAAATAGGCTCAGGTCTCAGGGACCAGGAATAATTTTTTTTTGGATCTTAATCCTCATTATTTGTTTAAAAAGCAATCCAGAGAACACAGTTTTTTTTTATTTTTTTATGCAGAATACAGCCAGGCCCTTTCCATATACAGCGCTAAAAATCCAGCTATTTAAAACTGAGTTTTCTCCATCACATGGATCACATATATGTTTTCAGAAAATACTGCCATTTCTGACCTCCATTAAAAATTTGTTTCAGTGTGTCAGTGAAGCAATTGACACCAGTTTGCTGTTCAAAATAGTTACCTACAGGCCAGGTATTAAAAACTGTGGTTTCTCCGTCACACGGATCACATATACGTTCGCTCCAAATTCAGTCATTTGTAGTGAGCGTGGAAGATATTGTCCTCCATTTAAAATGGGCAAGGCACGTGGCAAGGGACGGGGAACTGGACGTGATGGTGATGGTGATCATAGTGCATGCAGAGGCCGAGGCCGTGGGCAAGCTGAAATTGTGCCACAACAAACACCCACATCTTCTTGCTCAACCTTCCTGTCCCAATTAATAGGGGACCGCAGAACACAACTATTGAACACAGAGCAGTGTACAAAGGTTATTGGTTGGATAGCAGATGTTTCCAGTCACTTAGCTACCACCACCACCTTGTCTTCCACACGGTCAAGTCTCAGTAGCTGTGAGTCTGGACCGCATATTCCTCACCCTGAACCTCCTTCCTCCCACCATGCCGAGTGCCCAGAGACAACTGATACCACACTTGGACACTCTGAAGAGCTGTTCACTTTTCCATTTATAGATTCGGGCCTCTCGCATGGTTCACTTGAAGTGCGGCAAGAGGAGATCGCATGTAGCGATGCCCAAATATTTTAGCAGCCACGGTCACACAAAGGCGACAGTGGGAAAGTGTCACAAGAGGTGGACGATGATGAGACACAATTGCCAGAAAGTCAGGAGGAGGACCAGAGTGTGAAAGTGGAAGACGAAGTGGTGGATGATATAGAAACTGACCCAACCTGGCAGGAGGACATGCAGAGCGAGGACAGCAGTACATGTGGTGCTCTGCCTCCCTCCCCCTAAAAGGCAGGAAGAAGCAGTGTGGTGGCCACAGAAGGAAGGCAGGCAACCGTTCCCCGAAACACCAACACAAAGGAAGTTGCCAGTACAACTGTTAGGTCTTCCCGAGTCTAGTTGTTTTTTAAAGACTCTGCCGATAACCCTAAAAAGGCCATTTGCACCAACGGCATGCCAGAATTAGCAGGGGTGGCAAAATGACCAGCCTGACCACCACCAGCATGATCAGGCACATGGCAGCAAAGCACCAAACTTTGTGGGCTAAACCCCAGGGTCCAGGAACAGTGTCTGCGGGTGGCACCACTGCTTCTTCCGCTGTTGTGCATGCAAGCCAATCCCCCGTCCATGGTGCATACGAAGATGCCTCCTGCCTTGCACCTGTCATTGCACACTCTCAAGTAGCAGCATCAGGAAGCACATCCACATCCTTGTCCCAGTGCAGCGTTCAGTTGTCCATACCCAAGTACTTGGAGATGGAAGCATTCCGCAACCTGATGGTGGCAGCCGTTCCTCGGTACTCGGTCCCCAGCTGCCACTATTTCTCTCGGTGTGCCGTCCCCGCATTACACAAGCACGTGTCCCAAAACATTAGTCGTGCCCTCAACAACGCAGTTACAAGGAAAGTCCACCTAACCACGGACACGTGGATAAGTGCTTGTGGTCAGGGACGGTACATCTTACTGACGGCACACTGGGTTAACATAGTGGAAGCCGGGACCCAGTCGGACCTTGGGACGGAACACGTCCTCTCGACGCATTGCGGACCCTAGGTCAATCAGGGTTGCCCCCACAGTCTACAGCTCCTGCACCTCATCCTCCTCCTCCTCTTCAGCCTCCATCTCCAAAATGACCACATCAGTCACAAGCTGGAAGCACTGCAGCACTGCCTCGGCCAAGCGGCAATAGGCTGTGCTGAAGCTAATATGCTTAGGTGACAAACCGCACAATGCTGAAGAGTTGTGGACAGCTCTGAAAGAGCAGGCAGATCTGTGGCTCACACCGCTGAACCTACAGCCAGTCATGGTCGTGTGTAACAATGGCCAGAACCTGGTGGCGGCTCTGAGGCAAGGCGAGCTCACACACATACCATGCCTGGCCCATGTGCTTAACCTCGTGGTTCAGCAGTTTCTCAAATCCTACCCGGTGCTGCCGGATCTGCTTGTTAAAGTATGCCGCCTGTGTGCCCATTTTAGAAAGTCACCTACAGTTCCACCGCCCTTGCCGTGTTTCAGCAGCATTTGCAGCTTCCTGCTCACAGACTGGTATGTGATGTCCCCACGCATTGGAACTCTACACTGTAGATGTTGGGAAGGATTTGTGAGCAGAAGAGCACAGTTGTTGAATACCAGCATCAACAAGGCCGTCGGTATTCAGTTCAGACTCCACACATAAGACCTCAGGAGTGGACATGGATGTCAGACATATGTACTATCCTCCAAAACTTTGAGGACGCCACCAAGATGGTGAGCGGCGATGACGCCATAATTAGCATCACCATCCCACTTCTCTGTCTTCTGAAACACTCTCTGCTCACAATCAAAGAGGATGTATTGCAGGTGGAGCACGATGAGATGGAGCAAGGAACCATACAGGGTGATTACACACAACCCAGCCTCATCTCATCCCAACGTGGATTGGGTGACAATGAGGAAGAGGAGGAGGAGGAAGAACAGGAGCTACTACCTGCACAACTGTCATACCATCTGTTCAGCGTGGATGGCCAGAGGACAGAGAGGAGGAGAAGGAGAGCATGGTCAGTCATCCTCTTTGTGAGGACACGGAAGTCTTGCCTGTTAGCAATCTGGCACGCATGGCTGAGTTTATGTTATGCTGCCTTTCCCATGACCCTCGCGTTCTCAAAATTTTGGGTGACACTCATTATTGGTTGGTGACACTTCTAGATCCACGCTACAAGGAGAACTTTATATCTCTTATTCCTGAGGCGGACAGGTCTGCAAAAATGGGGCAGTACTAACAGGCCCTTGTTGTGGAACTATTAAAAAAATTCCCATCTGAAACCGCTGGCAGCAGAGGTCACACTTCGTTGGACAACCAAGGAGTACAGGCGAGAGAGACACAACTTCAATCCAGCAGAGGCAGGGGAACACTGTCAAAGTTTTGGGAGAATTTTCTCAGCCCCTCCCATTGCACAGTCCCTGAGGCGCGGGGTACTCTCACAAGGAGTGCAAAGTTTGGGAAGATGCAGAGGGAGTACCTTGCCGACCGTACCAACCTCCTCCATGATTCCTCTGTGACTTATAATTATTGGGTATCCAAGTGGATAAGTGGAATGAACTGACTCTTTATGCCTTGGAGATCCTGGCCTGCCCTGCTGCTAGCGTTTTATCAGAGCGGGTTTTTAGTGCCGCTGGTGGAATTATAACTGATAAGCGCATCCGCCTGTCAACTGAAAATGCTGACAGGCTGACTCTTATAAAAATGAACAAGGGCTGGATTGGGCTAGACTTCTCAACAACACCGAATGATAGCAGCGTAACATAAAATCAAATCCAGTGTCTTTTTTTTGGGAGGAGCATTCCCATTTCCCATGCATCTCTTCACACCCACACATGGGTATATGCTTCCTGATTTTGGCTATCTGCTCTTGTCCTCCTCCTTCTCCTCATCCTCCACCACCATATCACCAGGGTGACCGTGGTCCGTGATGCAACACCCACATAATTTTTTTAAAGGGTGTTTATGATGCCCGTAAAAAAATTTTTATACAGTATGTTCATGTATACCCCCCAGGGGTAAATGTTTGTCGGCCCATACACTTAGTGCATGGGCATTACAAGTATAGGAGACCCGCTCCTTTCTAATGGGAACATTTTTTTATGAGGCCCTCTAAGTCTCTTCCAAGGGGCATTGGAGTGCCTCCCAATTTTTGGCAGCCCTAGCATTCACTGCATAGACCAACACTATGGGAGACCCTCTCCTTTATAATGGGAATTTGTCGTTACTGTAGCCCTGCTCTATGTGTCTTTAAATTGTTAGTGGGGTTTTTACTAAACTTGGTCAACCGTTGGAATCACTGCATACCCTATAACTGTATAGCAGACCCGCCCCTTTGTAATGGAAACATGTCATTACAGTGGCCCTGCTCTATGTGTCTTTAACTTCTTAGTGGGGTTTTTCTCAAATTTTGGTCAGCCCTTGCAGTCACAGCATGGGCATTACCACTATAGGAGACCCGCTCCTTTATAATGGGAACATTTTTTTTACTGAAACCCTCCTCTATGTTTCTTCAAAGGGGTATTGGGTTGCGTCCGAATTTTTGGCAGCCCTTGAAGTCACTGCATACACAATAACAGTATAGGAGACCCACTTGTTAATAATGGAACAACAAAGCATAGCCGGCTGATGGCGCTCTAACAATAGCGAGGGCCGACTGCTGGCCTTTTAAGAATAGTAAGGACCGCCTGATGGCCCTATAAAAATAGGCTTTTTGACTTTCAGTGTCCCTCCATCATAAATGAAACAGGATGTGTCTGATGATGTGTCACACAACACATGGCCAGATAAGGTTGTAAAATGTTAAAATTACATTTCCTGGTGAGTGCATTTGTCTTAAAAAATAGAGTAAAAAAACAAACAGTAGAATCTTTCTTTAGTATAAAAAACTGAGTCGCCAATGTAACCTCAATGTAATCACACTGTTCAGCTCCTGCACCTCCTCCTCCATCTCCGAAATGACCACATCAGTCACAAGCTGAAAGCACTGCAGCACTGCCTTGGCCAAGCGGCAACAGACTGTGCTGAAGATAACACGCCTAGTGCTTAGGTGACAAACCGCCCAGCGCTGCAGAGTTGTTGAAAGCTGTAACACAGCAGCCTGATCTGTGGCTCTCACCACTGGACATACAGCCAGGCATGGTCGTGTGTGACAATGGGTGGAACCTGGTGATGGAGAAATGACAGCCAGAGTAGATACGGTTTCCCTCTATGCCAGTCCTTTCACCGAGCTAAAGAATATGGCTGTGGTAAAATACAACTCCCACTGAGAAGCTGTTTCAGATTGAAAAACATTGTGCCCACCAGAGGATTTGATTCTGAGGGCTCACCTTTCTCCCCCGCTCAAGAGCCCCATAGCAGCTGCAAAGTTAGCGCTATCATGAACTCTCCTGATGTAGAAGCCCGGGCACACCAGAGGATTCTCTGGTGGGATCGTCCAACCCTGCTGAGAAACAGTCCTGGCTAAGAAAAGTGTGTGGGAAGGTTCCCGGACACTCTATGGCTGCTTTTTTACTGAGGTGGAAACCCACGCAAACACGGGGAGAACATACAAAATCCTTGCAGATGTTGTCCTTGCTGGTATTTGAACCCAGGATCCCAGCGCTGCAAGGCTTCAGTGCTAACCACTGATCCAATGTGCTGCTGTTCACCCTCTGATATCTAGCAGGCTGGAGAAACTTGCACCTACTGCCACTCTATCTTCAGCTCCTTTGTGAGAAACTAATGTATTTGGGCAGCCATTCAGTCTACCAAATAAAATTCCTGAGAAGGAAATTGGGGATGGCTTTGCTACTGGTACTGGGGAAATGCTAATACCATGGCGTCGTACCATAGTTTATTGGAAATATTCCAGGCTGGTAGGAGGCACGCAGATTCCCACAGAAAAGTACCAGCAGTAATGTTCAGGGACCCGCACTTGTAGAAGGTGGAGACAACACTGGGAAAAATAGTGGCAGCTGGGGACCGAGTATGGACACAAGGCATGAGGTTGTGAAAAGTTTCCGGCTCCACGAGCCTAAAATGCCACATTTCAAGTGCAAGCAGCTGCCCAGAAATCTGGCAGTTTAGCATTGTGGCCTGTTGGTAAGTGGGTGGGTGGATGGCTGGCTGCATACTTGCGCTTGAATTCCAAGTAACAGAAAACTAAGCAGATGGTGGCTTCTATCATCATCATGGCCTCACCTCGGCATTATGAACTCTCCTGAAGGAAAAGCCAGGGCCCACCAGAGGAGTCTCAGGTTTTTTGGTGGGCCTGTTCAACCCTGCCGAGAAGCATCCCTGGCTAAGAAAAAGTGTGGGGGAAGGTTCCTGGACACTCTATGGCTGCTTTTTTAATGTGGATCGGACGTGCTTATGCATGTTATTTCTCAAACCCCATTGCAGATCAGGCCATTGCCCAACTCTGTAGTCATGAAATGAAATGCGCAAAGAAAGATGTGTGTGTGTCAAAGCACCACCGACAAGTGCGAGTTGATGTTGGACGGGCTGCCATTGCTTCTGCAACAAGCTCCATTAGAGGACTTCCTGGGAGAAATGACACCCAGAGTAGATACGGTTTCCCTCTATGCCAGTCCTTTCACCGAGCTAAAGAATATGGCTGTGGCGAAATACAACTCTCAGCAAAAAAAGCTGTGGACTGGCTCCATACTGTCCCTGGCCACATTCACCTGTCCACGAAGTTTGTGGTTAGGCGGTCCTTCCCAGTAAGTGCACTGGGGAAGGCACGGGTAAAGTTGTGGGACCCATGCTTGTGGAAGGTGGAGACGATACCGGGAGAAAAAGTGGCGGCTGGGGACCGAGTATGGACAGCCGGCCATCACCGGCATGAGGTTATGAAAAGCTTCCGCCTCGACGAGCATAAAAGGCCACATTTCAAGTGAAAGCAGCTTTAGAAGACTTCCTGGGAGAAATGACAGCAGGAGTAGATATGGTTTCCCAAATCCTTTCACCAAGCTAAACAATATGGCTGTGGTGAAATACAACTCAGCAAAAAAAGCTGTGGACTGGCTCCGTACCATCCCTGGCCACATTCACTTGACCATGTGTATGTGGATAGGCAGTCCTTCCCAGTAAGTTCACTGGGGAGGGCACGGGTCATGTTGTGGGACCCGTGCTTGTGAAAGGCGGAGACTACACCGAGACAAATAGTGGTGGCTGGGGACCGAGTATGGATACCCGGTCGCCGCCGCCATAAGATTGTAGACAATTTCCGCCTCCACGAGCCTAAAAGGCCAAATTTCAAGTGCAAGCAGCTGTCAAAAATTTGGCAGTATAGTATTGCAGACTATGGGTGGGTGGCTGGCTGCATACTTGCGCTTGCATTCCAAGGAATGGGGTAGGGACAACTGAACGCTGCACTGGGACAAGGACGTGTACCGTCATTGTTGCAAGTCTGCAACGACAGGTGCATTGCGGGAGTCATCTTCGCATGCGCCAAGGATCACTTATGATGGGCACACTTTTAGGCAGTGACCTGGGAGTCAGAGATGCTTCCAGAGGTCTTCCCCATGCTGTTGCCATATCTTTTCAGCACTGTATGCATGTGTCTGATGATGTGTCACACACCACATGGCAAGATAAGGTTGTAAAATGTTAAAATGACATTTCTCAGTGAATGCATTTGTCTTGGTGGAAAGCAATGCAAAAGTGCAAAAATGCTTCAAAAATGCTACGTGTGAACATAGCCCAAGGTGTGGAGGAGTATTTTTGGTTTTGGTTATTTATTTTGCCTTATATACAAATCATTACCCTGGAAAGGATGTTCCTTAACATATTTCCCAGGAAAATCCATTTTGGATTCGTTTTGTATGTTTTATTGTGAGTCCGTAAACGTGACGTAATACTCGGACAACGTTGTTGACAGCAGTGACCTGGGAGTCAGAAATGCTTCCAGGGGTCTTCCCGATGCTGTTCCCATGTCATTTGAGCACTGTTCCCATCGATTTGGGCAATTTTTAGGCCCTCTGCAGACTCCTGGGGGGAGCCGCCTGAAAAATGCTACAGTTTCCCATAGACTTACATTGGGCTCGTGGCTTGGGTCGAGCACCCGAGTATTCCAATTTGCTCGACCTGAGCATCGAGCACACAAGCATTTTAGTGCTCGCCCATCACTAATCATTACACATTGAATGTACTCGATGTTTTACTGTTTTAAAGGTTATCTGTCACTAGGTATTTCTCCCCCATCTCAGAGCAGTATGATGTAGAGCCAGAGACCCTGATTTTAGTGATGTGTCACTTACTGGGCTGCTTGCTGCAGTTTTGATAAAATCAGTGTTTTATCTGCTGCAAATCTACCCTACCTCTAATGCTGAGCTCTATATAACCCCGCCTACACCACTGATTGGCAGCTTTGTGTGTACACTGTGCATAGGCAGAAAGCTGATAATCAGTAGTGGGGGGCAGGTTGATACATAGCTCATGAATATGGAGGACTACAATTCAGCAGGTTTACTAGTCTTCTAATGATAATCTCCAGCTGATAAAATAGTGATTTTATGAAAACTCTAGCAAGCCATCCAGTAAGTGATACATTGCTGGAATCAGGGTTTTTGTCTCTACGTTATGGTGCTGTCAGATTAGGTGGCAGAAACCTATTGATAGATTCCTTAAAGGAGTGGTCCAAAATACAAAATTTTAATCCTAAATCCCTTTCTGTTTAATGTCATAGTTTAATCTTTTTCCTAATACAATTTAATTAAGAATTCCTTATCCTTCCTTCACTACTTTATCTAACTGTCTTATTTTTTTTTCACTACTTCTACTTTGATGACGCTTTGTTCGAAAATTCCAGTGCATGCTGGAATACTCAAACGAAGCCTCATCAGTGACATCCATTTTAAGGGCTGGGTTAGTCCTTGCTCTACTGAACGTTCACCGATTGCCAATTCTGAAGTATGCTCAGTAGATTCTTGTCACTGTGCAATATGCACAGTGACAGTGCGCTCTATCACCAGCTCAGATGAGAAGTAACAAGCTAACAAGAGAGCGCACTGTCAGCGCACATTGTAAGAATACCTGGCATGCAAAGACCAGCACCACCCCCGCAAGTGATGAAGCTTAATGTGAAACACATGTCAGGTGCGTTTTCTTTGATAGGTAAAGTGTACTTTATGCCTCTGTGCATTATTATCATTGCATCTTTCATGTGATATCACTATCTCCGTTTATCTGTATGTAACTTAGGGTCCTCAACTTATACAGCGCTGGCTACTTTGGATTGTACCTTTTAAGTATCCGTCCTCAATACTGTGATTACACATAATTTAACTCTGTATTGGTTTGTAGTATTTACACAAGGGAGTTTTGTTATTATCACTTACCTACCTCTAGTATTTTATGTCTGACTACTTCTATATGTCTATTTTTATGCTTTTAATTATTAAGTTATCCAATAAAGAATATATTTTTATTGATTTTGAGCCTTGCTCATCTCTACATATATATTTATACAGAAATTTGAAAGGCTCAAAATCAATAAAAAATATATTCTTTATGGGACAAAATAATAATTAAAAGCATAAAATAGACCTACAAAATCATCCATACAAAAAGTCATAGACATACAAAAGTCTTATATATAAGGTATATATTAAAGTAGAATAAACATGTTTACATTTTGAAATCTAAAAACAATAACCATTACAAAATGCAAACATGAAAGTGAAGCATAAATCAGTGTTTTGCGGCTCCACATCTAACACTTGCTCATTAGCATTCACTACAGAGAATAAATGTTTTCTTTTATCAGTACACTGCATAGGATAATAACAGCTCTTCGCTCATATTTTTTTTGCATGTTCCTTTAGGTATTCAAATCAGATGGAGTAAAAAAGGATAATTAAAGCCTATCATTACCTATGGCATAATGCATAAAAGTAGGTTATCACCATATTCAGATTCATTTCTACAGATGTGAATGACCTTCATAACTCAATTTAAGATCCTTCACTTATGAATTATAACTCCTTCTAATGCTAGTTTCCACTCCTGCAATATCCATTTCTCCCCAGGATTCTTCCCTGAGCAGTGAGTAGATTATATATCAGACAGGTTAAACATTTTTATTTTACTGATTTTAAATAAGATGTTTCAGATTTTCTACATACCAACATATTAACTGTACAACAGTCGAGGGCAACTTATTTTCTGTCCTTGATGGAATAAAAGTTGTCGCTCTTCACCTTGCTCAACCAACAACTACTTTCTTCTACAAATTGTCTTGAATTTTGTTCAGAAACATCCATTATACAGTAGCTATCCTTAAATTAAGAATTGAATTTGTGATCACAGAGATCAAACCCCTAGAAACTCTGGAGAAAAGCAAAATATGGCATAAATTAAACCTGTTCAAAAATGCACAACACTCCTTCCTCTGCTTCCACACTGTCAGCTCCGTTCTCGTTCTCCAGTCTCTACACTGTCAGTGCCGTGAGATAAGAGCTGTAGCGTGTCACCTACATCACTCTGGATCTATGCCTGCTAACAGGTCAGTATTTCCCGATGCCTGCCATAGATGCAAGGATGTGTTTGTAATGACACACAACTCTGCTCTGGTCTACTCACCCACACGCAGGCAATCACAGTAGGTGCTTGCATTGAAATCTGTGTGACCTGGAGAGGAAAAAGGAGCTGTGTGTCTTTACATGTCTTACTACATCACACAGAGAAAGTCAATTCTGACATTCTCTGGGTGTGTTTATTTTTTTCCCACATGACGCTGCCTGCTTATGATTGGTTAATATCATACCGGGGAAAAAGTACACACCCCCAGAAAAGAATCTCTGATAACACCCCCATGGTTAAAGGGGAAATTAGCATATAAAGTTTACAAGCTAATATTTCTGCAAAGAAGATAAAAAAAGAGGTTTTATTCAGATATTCCATGATGTAGTCAGTTTAACATTTTCAAACTGGAAAAAAAATTTCTTTAAAGGGAATCTGTCAGTGGGTTTTTACTATTTAATCTGAGAGCAACAAGATGTAGCGACAGAGATCCTGATTCCAGCAATGTGTCACTTACTGGACTGCTTGTTGTTGTTTCAATAAAATCAGTCTTTTATCAGCAGGAGATTATCAGTAGAGGACTAGTTCTCTCCTGCCATGTTTAACCCTGCCCCCAACATTGATTGGCAGCTTTCTGCCAATGCACAGTGTACACAGAAAGCTGCCAATCAGTGGAGTGGACGGGGTTATACAGAGCTCAGCATTCAGAGAATTCCCAGATCTGCAGCAGATAAAGCAGGGATTTTATCGGTTATACAGAACTCAGCATTCAGAGAACTGCCAGATCTGCAGTAGATAAAACAGTGATTTGATCAAAACTGCAACAAGCAGCTCATTTAGTGATTCATTGCTGGAATGGTGGTCTATGTCCCTACATCATACTGCTCTTAGATAACATAGCAAAAACCTGAGCTATGTGAAGCAACATACATTCTCCTTGCTGGGCACAACAGTGGTTATCTCTAACTTCATACTCCTCAATGTTTATTTGCATTCCAATTCAGCACAGTCAGTCTCAGTGCACAGCTAAAAAGCTGTCAGACTGCCAAAGGAGGAGGATGATGAAACTGGAGAAAACCTGCCTCTCACCCTCCCCCAGTTATACTCAGCGAGGAAACTATATACAGTATTTCTTCACATATCACAGCTCTGTTCCCGGTAGACTGATGTATGTGCGATCCGGCTATTCTGGCAGTTGAGACACAGGTCTCTGGAGCTGTATGTCTCAGTCTGCAGTCCATCTTAGACATGACTAGCACAGGCTGCAGTTTGAATTATATCACGGATCCCATTTTATCACATTCTCAGAAAATCCCTTCAAGGATAGATGACTCAATATATTTTTGTCTGGTCTTCAAGACGCTGCAGAAAGAGCCCTTTTCCTATAAAGTGGGTATAGGAGTTCAGAGTAGGGTTACACTGCTCTCTTGTGGTGCCTGAAAGGACCTTTCTGGGTTTTTATTGATCCATCATTTGAGTCACCAAGAAGAAATAACATTACATGATCGGAGCGGGGGGGTGGCAGTTTGTTGTCATCCTGGCTTACTCGGAGGTCTTTACTGGTTTAGCTGGCAAGCTCTTTTTCATGATATAAGATAAAATAAACACTGTGGCCTACATCTATGCATTAAAGTAATATGTAGTATTGGTTGTATCTCTGTTCTGTTCTTTCTCAATGTAAACGGACACGTTGACCCTTTCTTTATAAAGTTTTGGTAGGGTGCCAGCCTTGTGATGTCATTGAAGTGCGGTTTAATTTTTTTGCACTGACCCATAGACTTGCATTGCAGATTTTGATCCGACACTTGGATCAAAATCTGACATGTGTTTGATTTATTCCACGGATCAATTGGGCTGAGGGAAAAAAAATCGTACATGTGCACAGCCCTGTAGAATATCATAGGTATGAGTGATATTCGTGAAAACCATGGATAGCACTTGACCGATGAAATCGGTTGTGTGCACGAGCACTAGGGGTGGTGCGCACAACCACTTCTCTCGGATAAGTGCTAACCGTTGTTTTCACAGAGAGCACTCAAACCTATGATATTCTATTGGGCAGTGCATTTGTCCGATTTTTTTCCTCACAACGAGTGGTCCGCAGAAAAGGCCAAAGACATGTCCAATTTTGATCCGAGTGCCAGATCAAAATCAGGAATGGAAGTCTATGGGTTCGTCAAAAAAATCTCACTATACTCAGATGATCTGATTTTCACAAACTGACAGAATGGAGAAGGAGGAGAACCTTTTTTTTTTCTCCACATCCGAGAAAAAGTAATCGGACCGTATTTCTCGGACGTCGAGAAAACGGTCGTGTGACCCTACCCTTGCAGTGTGAAATCTTGAAGGTAGATGGGACTGCTGCAAGGTAATTGATGACTCAGATACAAATTTCTGTGCTGGGAGAACATTGAACATGATGAGGGCAGTGCATGTTGTGTGATCCCAGGGGTGTAACTATAGTGGGTACAAAGGGTTGCAGTCATACCTGGGCCAAGGAGCCTATGGGTGGCCAAAAGGTCCCTACAGCCGATTTGAGAAGACCAACTCTAATTAAGACCCATGATACTTTGGGGCCCTTTTGTCCTTTTGGAGATTTTGCATTGGGACCAATTAGCTTCAAATTAAGCCACTGTGTGCACCATGAAGGTTGAGTTATCTCTGATCTAAGAGGGTCTCAGAAGATAAGGAAGGCTTAGCACACCTTTTTTTTATCTCCTACTGCCATATTATTCAGAGTTATGAAAAATATGAATGTAGAGGTCAATAATTTACAGTATATATTATTTAATAATTATCCAGTCTAGCAAATATTTCTTTTTGTACTCTTGGTCCAATAATAAAGATAAAAGACAGCCTCCATATTTCTCATATATGATTCGTGACAGTTTGAACATGACAATCATTTGTCAAGCTGCCAGAGCACTCATGAAGTGTGAAAGGGCTGCGCAACTATTAGCAAAAGACAAATCAATGCCAACTCCTCCAGAGCATTGTAAGTTTTACAGCCTCCTTGCCAACCCCACTCCTGACGAGAGAGAGGCGAGGGTGGAAAAAGGAGCCAGACGTGTAATTATGCCTTCATCCGTTAGTCACCATTCCATGTCAAATTGTTTTTACACCTGTCAAATGATCATTGTTTCTGCCAGGCTGAGTCAGCGACTCTGTTATTGAGTGGTCCCAGGAACGAGCCATGGGGATTAATATTTTATGATGGCTGCATAGATATTTTATGCCCTCTGCACATCTCGGCTATCTCGACTTGTCAGTTCCACAGCAGATTCTAGTAAATCAGCGGATACTAGTACCCAACGACTGTAAACCAGAAGGAGACAACAATTCATGAAGAATACAGATGATAATTCATCTCCCAAACAGATGTTTCTTTATTTCTTATGTATGAGGATATGCATGAGACTATTCCTTAGTTGGCTTTTTTGGCCAACGACATGTATACTGAGAGGCCCTTGTTGTCTGGATCATTGCAGACAAATTGCAGGACCGTAAAGTCTCCATGACTCTCCATACATATAAATCCAAAATCTCAATTATTATTAATTACATTTTCCATGTTAACTATGTTAATGCCAACTACTATGCATTCCTATATTCAGGACGATTTTATAGTCATTCTATAAAATTATTTATAGTTTGTGCAGTGGCAGATTATAAAAGCTGTGTTTTGTCTATTACAGTGTACTCCAATAGGGTGAATGTGGCCAAAATAAGCCGAGCAGTACAATTGTTATTGTGACAAAAAATAAGGTTAATATTTGCGCAAAAAATAGAGAATTATACCTACATTTATTTACAATTAAATACTGTAGGTAAGAAATTTTTCACATTTATATTCAAACAGCAGGCTATAGACAATATAGAGCTGAAGAAGCTGAGCAGAATGATATAAAGGTTTGGAGGAAAAGATTTTGGATAACTTTCATATTTTATTAATTGAAATCCCTGAAATTTCTGATAATGTCTGTAAAGTGCTGTGGAATTAATGGCGCTATATAAGTGAATAAAATAAATAAATAAATAAATATATTAGTCCAGTGGGCGGTCCTACTCAGTGATTGATATATATCTCTGTATGGACAGTCATACAGAGAAGACTGTCAATCACTGAATGGGACCGCCCACTGGACTTATATGCATATGACGCGCCCCCTGGGCCGTGGGGTACTCGGTAGCTGGGCCGGTCGATGCTGGGGGATGTCACAGTGGCGGTGACCCGGTCCGTGACCCAGGGCAGTCAATAAAAGGGATTTTAAAGAAAAGGGAATAGAGTTTTTATATACAATGTTCGTGACACCACCTGTGGTATGCGGCTATATGGGGTCGCCGCTGCGGTGCAGATCCTCTGGAGCTGATGGTGACGCAGCAGAGTTGGTCCAGCTCTCCACAGGCAGAGCTTAGCTCCAGGGCAGGAAGTAGTGATGTTATAGATGTTGCTGTGCAGTGTAGTGCAGGTGATGGCGCAGATAATGACCAGTCCACAACTTAATGGCGGTTTCCTCTTATCTTTACTTGTGGTTTGTTAAGCAGACCGGGGCACGGGCACTAGCTGGTAGTAGAGGTCCGGGCGGCCTGGAAGCAAGTTGGGAATCCAACTCGCCAGGTGAAGTTGGAGGCCTTCCCTCTGCGCTAATCTCTTTTGCCCTGCTGCTTATAGCTATGCTGTGGCCCTCGTCCCTGAGTAAAAAGTATTTGTGCTCACCCGTATGACAGGCAGCTCGGGCCTTCCCGGAGTGTCGCTCCCACGTGGCGGTGCTGGGCACTATGTGCTGCGGAGCCTCTGGGCATCTGATGGGGCCAGGAGACCTGCAGTCTCCTGCCCTCCGGTTTCTGCTGCTGGGCCTTCAGTGCCCCACAACCTCAGACTCCGGGGTCCGGTTCTTCTGCGCTCCTCTCTGGGGTGAACTGCCGCGCAGCTCCACTCCCCAGCTCTTTCCTCATCACTGTCCTGCCTCCAACTCCTCTCACTAACTCTAACTAACCCCGCCTCCAGATTCCAGTTGTTAAGGGAAGGAGCTCCCCTTGCTGGTCTGGAGCCAGGAAAGTGTTGTATGCTAGTGTCCCTGACTAGGGGACCCCTGCTTGCTTCCAGGCATGGCATCACCCCTTGTGAGGCAGGCAATGCCACTGTGGCAACAGGACCACTGGGGTGCCACACATACAAATACCATGGATTTCAATAAATAAAATGCAAGGTTTATTGAAACTTTTCCCACAAAAATATTTATCAATCAGAGCAGCTCCTCCTGCGCTATAACATCCTGCCAGTGGATCAGAGACCATTTTCAACATGAACGGTTCATTTAAAATGGTTCTCCAAAATAGAAGATAAACAAAGAAAAAGTCATTATAAACAAATTCTGAAATACCTTTACAAATCACACTTATTTAGTCAGGTAATCACTCTAGAAATAAAATCTTAATTTTCTGTGAGCATGTTCAGTAGAGAGCTCTGCTACTTTGACCTGCAGATAACCTATTCCATGTACAGTCAAACTATTGCCAACTCGCAGCAGCCGTTAAGCATTCAGAAAGACAGAGTGTATAGCAATGTGAGCAGCCTCTTCTTACTTCTTCACCACTGCTATCTCCAGTATTAGATCAGATAGTTAGGGTGGACAGCAGTGTGAGTAGCCTCTTCTTACTTCTTCACCACTGCTATCTCCAGTATTAGATCAGATAGACAGGGTGGACAACAATGTCAGCAGCCTCTTCTTAATTCTGCACCACTGCTATCTCCAGTGTTAGATCAGATAGACATGGTAGACAGCAGTGTGAGCAGCCTCTTTTTACTTCAGCACCACTGCTATCTCCAGTGTTAGATCAGATATACCGGGTGGACAGCAGTGTGAGCAGCCTCTTCTTACTTCAGCATCTCTGCTATTTTCAGGGTTAGATCAGAAAGACAGGGTGAACCACAGTGTGAGAGGCCTCTTCTTACCTCAGCACCCTGGTATCTCCAGTATTAAATGAGATACAGAGGATGGACAGCAGTGTGAGCGGCCTCTCAGCACCCATGCTACCTCCAGCATCTCTGGTGTTAGATCAGATAGACATGGTGGACAGCAGTGTAAGCATCCTCTTCTTATCTCAGCTCCCCTGGTATCTCTAGTATAACATCAGATAGATGGGGTGGGCAGCACTGAGAGCAGACACTTCTTACCTCAGCACCCTTGCTTTCTCTAGTATTGTATCAGATATACAGGGTGGAGAACAGTGTGAGAAGCCTCTTCTTACCTAACCAACCCTGGTATCTCCAGTATTAGATCAGATAGACAGAATGGACAGCAGTGTGAGCATCCTCTTCTTATCTCAGCACTTTGGTATCTCCAGTATTAAATCAGATAGAAGGGGTGGACAGCTGTGTGAGCTGCCTCTTTTTACCTCCCCACCACCGATATCTCCAGTATTAGATCAGATAGACAGGGAGGACAACAGTGTGAGCAGCCTCTTCTTACTTCAGCACCCCTGGTATCTCCAGTAGCAGGTCAGACAGACAGGGTGGACAACAATGTGAGCAGCCTCTTAGCACCCCTGAAATCCCCAGCATTACAGAAGAATTACCAGTGGGAGCTCATCTTCTTACATATGAAGATGGAGGGTGGGGGTAAAGCCTCAACTGCACATGCTCACAGGCACTGTCTTATTAACATTAGGGATGGGTTTCGGTGCCGGTGGTAATTTTGATGTGCTACAGTGATTATCTCCATAGAAAAAAAAAACAAGAAGGTTATACAAATTAAGGATATCTAAGAATTTATTAATAATTACATTTTCTTTCTATATTTTCTTTCCATTCCCAGACAACTTCTTTAAACTCTTTATATGTTGTAGTTTATAGGGAATTTGCTGAGGAATGATATGCCCTCACGTTCATATGCTCTACTAGGGCATATAATTTATTAGAGGGAGTTCCCCCCTCTCATGATCCCTATCTGTGTGACAGAACAGCTTTGTAAGAATAGCTCCCATACTGGCAGATCGGGTAGGGCGATGAATTACAAGAATGACCATTCATGTAATATTCACTGCAGGGGATGTATGTCTAGACGCGGCTTCATAGCTTTTATTGCTGGAGGTGCCTTCACCCGACCTAGCATTGGACATAAGGCGTATCAGTCTTACAATGTGCAAAACAAATCAGATGGTTGTGATATAACAAAAATAAATTATCTTCTAGAAATAGGACAAAAGGATTTTTTGGCTCTTTTGGACCAGTAATCCAGAAGTTAATATAAACTGCAGGCATTGGGTTTACAATTTAAGAAGAAGGTTGGTGCACAATGTTTTATAGATGATGGATAGGAAAAATGGAAAATTTAAATAGGGGTCTCAGTAGGACTGGGTGATGCTACTGATATAACTTGTGTCTCTGCGAGTGATGTGCCAAGGCTCCACAGAGACTATATAAATCCTCAATAGAGTTCTCATCCGCCAGGCTGGACCTGACACTGATTAATTCCAGCCTGCCCCACCTGCAACATGTTCTCCGCTTCTGTCATGCAGAGTCTTGGATAATCTGAAGAGCTCTAATGTAGCTGTGCCAAGTGTCATCGCCTCACCACAGACAGAGCAATGCTCCGCTCACATCAGCATTGTGGCTTCCTTTCATAAAGCCAATAAAGTCATAACACCGTGCTGAACCCATTGTATGACGGACACTCACATATTGGTGATGCCTGATGGATCCCGCTGACTTATATTAGGTTCTCTCAGGTTCTGTCAAAGTGACTATTATTGTGATGGGAAAATGCAATGATATTTTTTCCTGTAAAATGTGTTAGTAACTGCGAAGAATGAATCTTTGTTGCAGATGTTAAAAAGATTTCCACCAATTTTAAATATGGACTCAATGGTAGTCTGAAAATAAAAAACAAATAATTACCTATGGGATCCCATCATTCCTCAGTACTGCTGCCCCTTTTCCCTGCCAATCCCCTTGCTTCTTATTCGGACAGGGAAGTCACATGAATGCTGCAGTCAATCAGCAGCCACTGATTGGCTACAGTGGTCACATGCTGTATTAGCCAGATGAGAGAGCCTCCTTGCTCACTTTTCTGGTTCCTATGGCATGTGACATTCCACGCAAGAAAAGGGAGAAAGGAGACCAGCAGGGGACACTGGCCTTAGTCCCAAGGAATGGTGGGGGTTTGGTAAGTGTTTATGCAGTGGCTTGCAAAAGTATTCATTCGCCCTGGCATTATTTCATTTTTTGCTACCTCACAACCTGCAATTTCTCAGTTTTTTTTTCAAGGTTTGCATCAGTGCATGTAAAGAACATGTCTACAACTGTGAACATTTGGTTTTCTTTTTATTGTGAAGCTAACAACAAAGAGGACAAAATAACTGAAAACTTCAGTGTGCATAACTATTCACCTCCCCTAAAGTCAGTACTTTGTAGAGCCCCCTTTTGCAGCAATTACAGATGCAAGTCGCTTTTGAAAAGTCTCTATGAGCTTTCCACATCTTGCCACTGGGATTTTTGCCTATTCCTCAAGTCAAAATTGCTCCAGCTCCTTCAAGTTAGATGGTTTCCTCTGGTGAACAGCAACCTTCAAGGTTCACAACAGATTCTCAATTGGATTAAGGTGTGAGCTTTGACTATGCCAATCCAAAACATTTACATGTTTCTTTATACCACTCGAGTGGTGCTTTAGCAGAATGCTTGGTGTCATTGTCTTGTTGGAAGGTGAACCTCCATCCCAGTCTCAAATCACTGACAGACTGAAACAGGTTTTGCTCAAGAATATCCTGTATTTTGCACCATTCATCTTCCCCTCGACTTCAACCATTTTCCCAGCCCCTGCTGCTGAAAAATATCACCATAGCATGATGGTGCCACCATGTTGTTTCACTGTGGGGACAGTGTTCTTGGGGTGATTAGCTGCGTTGGTTTGGCGCCTGACATAGCATTTACCTTGGTGGCCAAAAAGTAGGAATTAGTCTTCCCGGTAATGGTATATCCAGTAGTCCATCATGACAGCACCACCAGGAGGTCGTCCTTCTTATCCTTGATAGGGACAGGAAACACAGAAGAGGTTAAATAGCCCCTCCAACCACCACCCTCCTGTGATTTTCCAAGTACCACACCAAGATGGATGCAACAATGATTTTATTGAATTTCCCTCTATACACGTTCACTTCACGTAACAGACAGGAAGTCCAAGGGGAGGGAATGTAATGGTGCTGTCATCATGGACTCCTGGATATACCATTACCAGTAGGACTAATTCCTACTATCCAGGACCTCCTGACAGCACCACCAGGAGAAATATCAAATAACTCCTTTTGGGAGGGACTACTGCTTGGAGAACTTTCCTCCCAAAGGAGGTTTGACAGAACATCCAATTTGTAATGTCTACAAAAAGTACTTAAATTTGACCAAGTCGCTGCTCTGCAGATCTGATATACAGAGGCCCCTGCTCTTTTAGCCCATGAAGCCGACACTGCTATTGTTGAGTGAGCCCTAATATTCTCCGGAGGAGATTGTCCTGCCTTACTGTAAGCTGAGCTAATCGTTGTTTTGATCCACCTAGCCAGTGTAGATCTTGACGCCTTCTTCCCTTTGTTCCTTCCATTAAACTGGATGAAGAGATTTGAATCAATTCTCCAGTCTTCCGTGCTCTTCAAGTAATGTAGAACGGTTCTTTTAATGTCTAGTGAGTGGAAGGAAAGTTCCTTCTGATTGGTATAATCTTGGCAAAAGGCGGGCAGGACAATTTCTTGACTCCTGTGGAAATCAGTAACCACCTTAGGCAGGAAAGCTGGGTTTAATGTTAGAACGAGACAGTCTTCCTGGATCTTCAGGTATGGATCTTGAATAGAGAGAGCCTGGATCTCGCCGATGCATCTTGCTGTAGTAATTGCAACAAGAAAGGCCGCTTTAAAGGTTATAAATTTTAAACCTGCTTGGTCCAAAGGCTCGTATGGTTCCTTGCATAGGGCGTTCAATACAAGATTAAGGTCCCAAGAGGGCACCAAGCTTCTTATTGTAGGTCTGAGACGTTTGATAGCTTTAATAAATCTGACTATCCAAGGGTGATTCGCTAGCGGGTAATCAAAGAATGACCCTAAAGCTGAAACCTGAACCTTTAAAGTACCCTTTGTCGAACCCTCTCCGAAGAAATTCTAGAATCTCTGGAATATTCGGCCCTGATGAAATGGAAATTGGAGTTCTAGATTGAGAAGAAAACTTTTTCCAAATTTTTAGATAAATTGCCGAAGTCACCAGCTTCCTGCTTCCTTGCATTATAGAGATTACCGCTTCCGAGAATCCCTTTGATCTTAGCATCTCCTTCTCAGGATCCAGGCCGATAGACGTAGCATCTTTTGATTTTGATGGTATAACGGGCCCTGAACTAGAAGGTCCCGCCTTGTGGGCAGGAGTATCGGGTCCTCTAGAGACATTTTCTTCAGCAGAGAAAACCAGCTTCTTTTGGGCCAGTAGGGCACTATTAAAATCACCGTTGCCTGGCTTCCCTGAATCTTCTCTAATACTCTGGGAATTAAGGCAAGAGGTGGAAAGGCATATGCCAGGTCCATGTCCCATTTTTTGGGAGAGCGCATCTATACCTGCTGGGTTGTCTTTTGGATCTAGTGAGAAAAACTTCTCCATCTTTGTGTTTCCTCTTGAGGCAAACAGATCTACTGACGGCATACCCCAGCGATGTGTTAATTGAAGAAACACTTCTTCGTTTAGGGACCACTCTGTGGCCTGAACTGTTCTCCTGCTCACGAAATTCGCTACTTGATTTTTTGTTCCCTTTAAGTGTACAGCAGTGATTGATTTGATTGTGTTCTCTGCCCAAGAGAATATTTTTTCTGATATTGATTGAAGATGACCATGCTTTGGTCCCCCCTGATGTAGAAGGAAGGAAACTGTGGTAGAATTGTCCAAGAATATCTTGACATGCTGGGTCTTTTAACTGTGGCTGACATCTGTGTAATGCTTCACACACTGCTCTGAGTTCCTTGAAATTTGAGGATGTCCCTCTCATTTCTGACGGCCATGATCCTTGCAGGTAATGGCCTTCCATGTGAGCTCCCCAACCTGTGCGGCTTGCACCTGTAGTGATGTTTATGGAGGGTAAGACGATCCAGGGTCTGCCTTTTGCGAGATTTGTTGGCTTAGTCCACCAAGACAGATTCTTTTGTTTTCCCTGATAATCTCATCCTGTTGTCTAGTGTCGCTGTTTTGCCATCCCAGGAAGATAGAATTTCTCGCTGTAAAGCTCTTGATTGGAACTGACTCCATTGGACGCAGGAAATACATGGGGTCATTAGGCCCTGAACCCTCATTGCTTTCCTTATCGAAATCCATTCCTTTCCCTGGATGCCCCGGATTTCCTTCCTGATTGTCTCCTGTTTGTGTAGAGACAGCAAAGAATACTGTAGATTGGAGTCCAGAAGAACACCGAGGAAGATCTTCCTTGTCTCTGGTTTGGGCTTTGATTTTTTCAAATTTATCACCACCCTAGGCCTTCCAGAACTGAAATAGTTGTGGAAAGATGGGAGCTCATCTGGAGAACAGAGTCCGCTATTAGGAGTAGATCGTCCAAATATGGAACCATTAATATGTCTCTTTCTCTTAGAAGTGAAATTATTTCCACCATCAGTTTCGTAAAGATTCGGGGTGCAGAGGAGAGACCGAACGGAAGACATCGGAATTGAAGATGTTGTATTTTCCCCTGATCCTTTATTGCGAATCTGAGGAATCTTTGGCATGACGGATGTATAGGTATGTAATAATAGGCACCTTTTAGATCTAACGTGCTCATTACTGAATTTTCCTTTATTAAAGGTATGATGGATTTTAGGGATTCTATCTTGAACCGTTTGTAGAGAACCCATTGATTTAATGGTTTCAAGATGATCATTGTTCGGAATTCTCCCACTGGTTTCTTTATAGAGAACAGACTTGAGTAGTAGCCCTGATATTGTTGGGCCTGCGGTACCTATATCACTACTCCTAAACTCACAAGTTCTTTTACATCCTTTAGGAGTCTCTGATGGTCTTTTGAAGATTGACCCGATGTAAGACAAAATCTTTTGGGAGGTATACGGGAGAATTCGATTCTGTACCCCTGAGAAACTATGTGCAGTATCCATTGATTTCTGGTTATCTGTTGCCAGTTCTCCGAGAAATATTGAAGTCTTCCCCTGACTCCTCTGGCGTCATTGTCGGTTGGAGCTGGATCCCTGGTTGGGAAAGGATCATCTTCCCCTACCCCCTTTGGGGTAGCTCCATCTTCCCAATTTCTCTTTATCGCTAAAGTCCTGTCTGGGATGAGAACGTGTCTTCCAAAAGAAAGGCATTGTTTTGGGCTTCTCCTCAGGAAATCCTTTCTTCTTATCGGAAGCTTTTTCCAGAAGTTCATCCAGGACTGGTTCAAAAACCTGATGGCCTGAGAAAGGAATTGAGCACAGATTATTTTACGAGTGCGTATCTCCTGACCATGTTCTCAGCCAGAGTGCTCTTCTTGCCGCGTTGGACAATGCACTGTTTCTTGCGGAAAACCGGACTGATTCGGCCGAGGTGTCAGCCATGAAGTCTGTTGCCATTTTCAGTAAAGGAAGGGACTTCAGGATCTCCTCTCTAGGAATCTTGTTCCTTAAGTGGTCTGCCAGCTCTTTAACCAAGATAGACATTGAGCTGGCAACCGAAGTCGCAGCAATATTTGTTTTGATTATGGCTGAAAAGGACTCCCAGGTCTTTATAAGAAGGTCCTCTGATCTTTTATCCATTGGATCCTTTAAGCTGGAAGAATCCTCAAAGGGAATAGCCATTTTCTTAGCCACCCTGGCCACAGGTATATCGATCCTCGGAGTTTCCTCTCAAACCTTAATCTCGTCTGGGTCAAAGGGGAGGCCATTTTTTAATTTTTGAAATCTCATGGAACGACCAATTTTTTTCCCACATCCTCCCATTCTTCCAGGATCATTGCCTGTATATTTTTATTTACAGGAAAAACTCTATTCCTGTGGACTCTGAGACCACTAAACATTTCATCCTGTACGGATAATAGTTCAGAGGGATTCTCTATCTTCATCATGTCTCTGACTGCCTGAAGGAGTGTGTCAATATTCTCTGATGCAAATAGGTATTTTTTCCTCTCTTCAGGCTGAAAAGTAGTGGGTCTGGACTCCTTGTCCGACTGTTGGTCAGAGTAATAAGATAATTACTCTTCCTCTGAACTAGAGTCTATATTCCATCTTGGTCTCTTAAACCTGGGGGACTGTGGCGCTATGAGGGCCGATACCGTACTCTGTACTTCTTCTCTGATCATACTTTTCATACTAGACAGAAGGGATGCCTGTTCGTCTTTGAGGATTTTTTGCGATACACTCCTCGCAAAGCTTCTTGTTGCAGCCGTCTGGGAGTCTAGCGTTACAAGTAGCACATCTGCTAGCTTTTTTTCTAGTAGCTGACATGGAACGTCTTACTTTACTCTAAAACAAACAATATAAGACACTATGTAGGATATGCTACAATAAGAGTGGGGTGATCCTGCTTGGGCCCTATTCACGTGATCCGGGGTTTGGTTTATGGACTGAACGTCCGGTCGGCCAGTACTCTCCTCCATAATCCAGCAAAACTTACACTCTGGTTAACCCCAGACATTAAACTGAAGTATCACCTGGCTTCAGATTATCTGATTCGTCAGATCCTTCTGAGCCGCATCTGCTGCCACTCCTGGGAATTGGATGCAGCTGCCCCAGTGTTCCAGGGCCACATCCCCCCTTGCACCGTGTGTATCCCACCTGGACCACACACCTGGTGCAAGGGACTCCAGGAACCGGACTCCTTACTCTGGACGCCGGAACCACTCCGCCCCCCCCACGCCATGTGTGCTCCAGGCTGGAACGCATGCAGGGGCTTCCTAGAAGCACCGGCCGGCGCCGCAACCTCCGGTCACAGACCACGCCCCCGGAAGTCCGTCATCGGCCTGCGTGTGCACCGTCCATGTGTCTGCATGCCGGCTGCCAGGAAACGTACTGGCAGCAGGAGCCCAGAGCCCTCTAGAGAGGGGTGGGCCATCTCCGGGAGCACCCAGCTCAACCACATTGCGGAGGGACCTTAGGAGGTATCCGCCTGGATCCTCTGGCAGGGGAGGTAAGGTTTTAACCCCCCTGAATCCCCAGAGCCTTTTGAAGAAGTCTGTGATCCTCTTCTTGTGTCTTGTCCCTGATAGGGACAGGAAAAACACTGGATGGTGGTGATGGGAGGGGCTATTTAACCTCTTCTGTGTTTCCTGTCCCTATCAAGTATAAGAAGGACGACCTCCTGGTGGTGCTGTCAGGAGGGACGTCCTGGATAGTTCAATTTTGGTCTCATCTGACCACAGCACATTCCTCCATACATTTGAAGAGTCTCCTACATGTCTTTTGGCAAACTCTAAACAAACAATACAATTTTTGTATGTAAGTAAAGGCTTTTATCTGCCCACTCTTGCATAAAGGCCACCTCTATGGAGTGTATGGCTTATTGTGGTCGTATGGATAGATACTCCAGTCTCTGCTTGGAAATTCTGCAGCTCCTTCAGGGTTACATTTGGTCTTTGTGCTGCCCCTTTGACTAATGCCCTCCTTGCCAGGGCTGGGAGTTTTGGTGGGCAGCCATCTCTTGGCAGGTTTGTGATAACATGTTTTTTCCATTTGATGCTAATGGATTTGATGGTGCTCCGGGGGATCATCAGAGATTGGGATATTTTTTTATAACCCAACCCTGACTTGTACTCTCAAAAACTTTGTCCCTGACTTTTGGAGATCTCCTTGGTCTTCATGGTGTTTTTTGGGTAGTGGTGCCTCTTGCTAAATGGTGTTGCAGCCGCTGTGGCCTTTCAGAAAAGGTAAAGTGCATATACTGACAGACATGTGACACTTAGATTGCACACAGGTGGACTTCCTTTCATTAAGGATTTGACTTATCAAGGTAATTTCTTGCACCATAAACTTTTAGGGGCTTCATAGCAAGAGAGGTGACTACATATGCACATGCCAATTTTTAGTTATTTGATCCCATAAATTTAATTTATGCTTTTATTTTTCTCACTTCACTTCACCAACTTAGAATATTTAGCGCTGATGCATCACACACAAAAATATTTCAACACAGGTTGTAATGTAAGAAAATAGGTAAAAAGCCAAGGGGGGTGAATACTTTCCCAAGCCACTGTATCTAACTTGAAAGATGATACATCTGGAGTTTCCTGGGCATCATAGTCTTCAAATGGCAATAGGGCAGTATTTTATATTTTTGGTCCTTGCAGAGGCCGTATATCATTATGCCACAACTGTGAAAAGGAAAATGTTCACAAATATCTATCCTGACTAACAGACAAACAGATGTCTGCCTCACACATACACACGCATATTAACCATTTCTTCAAATTGCTTAATTTGATCTTTCTTCTGAGATGCTGAAAAGTTGTATGGGAATTTACTTTAATTGGGACTAGAAGCTCAACGTGAAGCTCCTGGGCTCCAATCCAAAATCTGGAACTGGCTCCCACAGATCATTTGCCATTTTTACTGCTTGCTTTCCTATGTGGTAGAGAAGCTACTGTGGAAGGCACCATGTCCGAGTGTGACGGCAACATAACTGCTGTACACTACATTCTTTATCTCTGACAGTGACATCTACACAACCTCATGAGGCATTTCTTTCCATCAGAATGAAAATGAACTCAACCGCATGATTTGTCTAGGAGCCAAGATCCCGGACTCCGGCATCCCTTCAGACAGTGGGTCACCCCGTTATATTGTGCAGTGTTAAATGACAATTTCTAGAGCGCAGGTACCTAAAAGAGCATACAGTTACTGCAAGTAGAATAACGTAAAGAGGACCTGTCAATTGCCATAAATGTTTTTACCTGGTGTAAAGGCCGCTGTTCTCCTGAATCTGGTGCTGTTTTTTTATTTGTTCCTGTGCCTCTCCATTCCTGAGATACAGCTCCCCCGTCTATATCTAAGCTTAATAACTTAGCCAAGTGGGCGTATTCCTCTACCCTTCTCTATTAATGTTTTCTTCAGGACCACTCCCAGTTGGATAATAAGACTAGAAATGTAAATTTACAGTATATACAGGAATGAGGAGGCCATATCTCAGGAACAGAGAGGCAAGGGAACAAACAAAACCAACGCCATATTCAGGAGAACAGCGGCATATACACTAGGTAAAAGAAAATACATATTCATGACAAGTGACATGTTCTATTTAAAATGGTTGTCCACCTACAATTATAATTTTATGTTATCTAAATCCTATTGTGCTTATTCTTTTTCCTTTTTTTTTAGGGGCGGCTGCAGACACCCTGTGATATCTGTGCAGGTGCCTGTCCCTCTATTCCCGCTTCGATCATCGGTTGCAATACCACTATTCCGTTGCCCTGTTTTACTCCTGTGCTTGTAGCTCTGGCTTTTCTTGACGATTTGGGTTTAAATCCTAGTTAGAATGTAACGGGGGACAGGGTGGTAGTAAGTGGCGAGTGGCACTAGTAAGTCTTCACCCCGGCCCGCTACAGAAATATGGGGACCTTCATGTTCCTGGGTGTGTGTGATCTGCTGTGCTCTGTGGATGGGTTTAATCACTTTCATTTTTCTTTATACAGATCCAATTCTTCTGCTCCTTTTAATAAGACAATACAAAGCTCTTAAAAACACAGAGTCCACTTTACTTGTTACACCTTCGGCTATAGATGATTGCAGGTTCAATTGATTTTACAGGCAGCGGCACTTTATGGTGTTCTGGACAGAGATAAAGTCCCCTCACAATGAACTTCCACAGTGTGGCTTGGCCCTAAGGGAAACTACGTCTGGAACCTCGACGTAAGGGAGCGCCTGTTTCCACCCCCTGTTCCTGCTGCCTGACTCTTTTAGGATCCACCTTGCTGATAAGGCTGTCCTAGTTGCGTCATGTTCAATACTGCCTGATGGTTGAAAAAGGCTAGAATCCGCAGATTGACCTGTTGAATACAGACTGTCTTGAACAGTCCCCTTTGCTCCTGATCCTCAGTATTCGCCACACACACCCATCCTCTTTTTCTCTCCTGTGCTCCTCACACGTCTGTCTTCCCTTAGACTCACTAACTGAACTCTAAGATGGCCATCCCAACTCCCAGATATCCTTCAGTCTCTAACTGTCACTGAGGCTGTCCCAAACTGGTTAACTCTCTGTATTTTCAACTAACATACAGGTCAAGTTGTATCACTGTGATACACTGCTGCCATCTAATGGCAAACAAATAACATCTTTCGTGATTAAGAATATAGTAAATATTATCAATGCATATGTGGCGCCCTGCTGCGCATTGGTGCCACAGAACCCAGAAGGGTGCATGGATGGACTTCTCCACAAGAGGCCCTCACTACATTCACACACCTCCACCCTACCACCTCAGACCAGCAGAGGGAGCCCGTTAGGGATATATAAAGGGAGAGTGGAGCCAGGCAGCTCAGTTCTAGTTTAGAGTTTAATGTGCTCAGTGAGAGAGCAGCACGCAGGCTGCTGTGTGAGGCAAGTTGAGGCCTACAGCACGCACTGAAGCCTAGTGAGGGCCCCTAGAGTGGCCGAAGGCGAGAGGAGAAGGAAGAAGTAGTGAGGGGGCAGAGGAGCATACCAGGCTCACCCCGATATATATATGCCAGACACCGGGTCTGCGCCTACAGGGACTCTTTATACCCAGTAGGAACCACCGGAACCCTTGGAGGACTACAGGTCCCAGGTTCACCAAACGCTGACTAAAGTACCAGGGCTAGGAGTCACGGAGGCCCCAGCGTCCAGGGAGAGTGATCTCCAAAGAGAAGGCCTACCACCAGGTCAGCAGGTGCAAAGAGAGACAGTAACCAACTAGGCCTAGCTCCAGGCAGGTCAGAAGCTTAGAGAATAAAGCAACGGATCAGGAGGCCCTATACCCGCTCACTGGGGAGAGTCCAGAAGTGCGCCCTTCACCTGGAGTACCCTTGACCGTGCCTGCAACATCACCAGTAAAGGTACTGAAGCTTACCCCCGAGTGACCGCCCTGCCGTCTCTCCCCTGCACCACCATTCATTACACCCCATGCTGCCCTGGAGCTAGCTCTACCTGTGGAGAGCCACACCATCCCTGCTGCCGTAAAACCAGCTCCAGAGGACTGCTCCGCAGCGGCGGCACCCCTTAGCCCCAATCCACAGGTGGCGTCACGAACACTTTCTCAAATCCCCTATAAATCTCCCCCTTTTTACTGACCGCCCTGGGTCATGGACCGGGCCAGCCACCGTGATATCCCCCGGCAACCAGAGGCACAGCTGCCGAGTACCCCACGGGGCGCATCAGCCTTGGCGTCACGAACAGGATTCCGTGCCCGTTGCCACCGGGTACTGTGCGCCTTAGAAAGACTGCAATACTCACTGTGGTGAAGTTTTCCCGCCATTCCCAAGATTTCCCGCCATTGTCCGCCATCTTCCTGTCGCTACGCGGGAAGAAGAGGGGCGTAACCGCAGGAATCGGAGAGGCGTAACCGCTGGAAGCGGCGAAGCCGAGGACACGCCCCGCCGCTGACGTCGAACCAGGAAGCGTCAGGTCCTGGAAGGAGCCAGAGGACGCTCTGACGTCAGACGCGAGCGACGCATGGTCCTTGAAGCAGACCGTCGCCCGCGGACACATGAGGATGTGTGTAGATTACAGACAGGTAAATCGCATAGCACATAAAGATGCATACCCCTTGTCCCGTATAGAGGAATCCCTGGCTGCATTAAAGTCTGCAAATTACTTCTCTACCCTTGACCTCACTACTGGGTACTGGCAAGTAGCAGTTGCTGAGGAGGACCGGGAGAAGACGGCCTTCACTACCGCAATGGGACTCTGCGAGTTCAACAGTATGCCGTTCGGACTCTGCAACGCCCCTGAAACGTTCCAGAGATTGATGGAGTGCTGTTTGGGACACCGTAACTTCGAGACCGTGCTGCTATACCTGGATGACGTGATAGTGTACTCCAAGACGTATGAGGACCATTTGAAGCACCTGGCGGAGGTATTTGAAGCATTGTCCCGGTATGGGATGAAATTGAAGCCTACCAAGTGCCACCTGCTCAAACGGAAGGTCCAGTATCTGGGACACATCGTCAGTCCAGAAGGAGTAGCACCAGACCCGGAGAAGGTCACTGCCATCCAGAAATGGCCGGAACCGAAGAATCTCAAGGAGGTACGTTAGTTCCTGGGACTGGTCGGATATTACCGGAGGTTTGTAAAGGACTACACCAAGAAGGCAGCGCCTTTGCAAGATCTCCTGGTAGGACAGTCCCACAGAGGCAAGAACCCCCCCTTCCAGTGGGGTAAAGAGCAGGCTGAGTCATTTGCCGTGATGAAATAGATCCTGACTGGCGAAGAAACCCTGGCCTACCCTGACTACAGCCAACCTTTCTTGCTGTACACTGATGCCAGCAACGAGGGACTTTGAGCTGTGTTAAACCAGAAGCAGTATGGCAAAGAGAAGGTGATGGCCTATGCCAGCAGGAAGCTCCGTCCTACCGATAGGAATCCAGAAAACTATAGCTCCTTCAAGTTGGAGCTCCTGGCCTTGGTCTGGGCCATCACTGAACGATTCAAGCACTACCTGGTCTCCACTAAGTTCACGGCCTATACTGACAACAACCCCCTGACACATCTAGAGACAGACAAGTTGGGAGCCATGGAACAGCGTTGGATGGCCCAGCTGTCAAACTATCAATTCACCATCAAGTACCGGGCAGGCCGTAAGAACGTTAACACCGATACCCTATCCAGAATGCCGCACCAGTCGGATACTGAAGAAGAAGTGGATGACCTGGAAGAGATTGAGCTACCTGCCTTCCACAGAAATGGGATGGTCCACAAGCAGCGCACCTCCAGGAGGTATCGTGGTAAGTCACTAAACCCTTTACCTCACCACAGTTGGAAGGAGACCCAGGACAGTGACCCGGTTGTCAGCCGTATCAAGGAGCTGATAACCCAGGAAGGTTCCTCCCTGGAGAAGGACGCGTCTCCACAAGCCAAGCAACTGTGGAATGAGAGAAGCCGGCTGTTCATCTATAGAGAGAAGCTGTGCCGAAGGTATGTCAACCCTAGGACCCATGAGATGGTATGGCAGATCGTAGTGCCCAGGACAGACATCCAGATGGTGTTGGAGGCCTATCACGATCAAGCAGGGCACTTTGGCTGGAAAAAGCTGGAGACCCTCCTAAAGAGTCGGTTTTATTGGGTTGGAATGAGGAGTTCCATAGAGAGGTGGTGCTGGGATTGTGGACCCTGCAGTCTCAGAAGGAAAGACTACAGCAGCCAGAAGGCACCCCTGCAGTCCATCAAGACAACCCAGCCCCTGGAGATCGTTGCCCTGGATTACGTCAAGCTGTCACCCAGCAGGTCAGGCTACTCGTATGCCCTGACCATGGTGGATCACTACTCCCGGTTGCTGGTGGTAGCCCCCGTCAAGGATCTGACGGCAGAAACTTCAGCAAGGACATTTCAAGCATACTTCTGCAGGCCCCATGGATACCCGGATAAGGTGCTAACGGATCAAGGCCCAGCCTTTGAAGCCGAGCTGTTCAAAGAGTTTTGCCATCTGTACGGGTGTAAGAAGATCCGGACTACAACGTACCACCCCCAAACCAATGGGTTATGTGAAAAGATGAATAACATAGTCATCGACCTGTTGAAGACCTTACCTCTACAAGAAAGAAACCAGTGGCCGGACAAACTACCTGACCTGGTAGATCTGTACAATCACATACCTGTGAGTTCCACCAATTGTACTCCAGCGTACCTCATGAGAGCTAGACCCGGAAAGTTGCCCATGGACTTGGAGCTTGGAGTGGTAGAGCCGGAACCAGATATGTCCACTGAAGACTGGGATACGACTCGACAGGAGCAGTACAGGAGAGTACAGGCCTGTGTCGAAGACAGTCTAAATAGGGTGAGAAATAAGCAGGAAGCACAGTATAACAAGAGTGCACCCGCAGAACCCTTAACACCTGGAGGAGTTGTGCTGAAACGAAAGAGAAGAAGCCACAAGCTGGACGACCAGTGGGAAAGGCAACCTTACACTGTGTTGAATTCCAGATTCGACAATAGGAAAACCTGTCTAATTAGCAAAGACGGAGGAAAAACAACTGCAATGGTATCAAGAGACCATCTGAAGTTATGCCCAAGTCCGCTGAAGCCCCAGGAGGAAGTGCCTCTCACCGTACCGGAGGAGCCTAAAGAAGAAGTACTCCATACTGTCTTAGGAGATTTCCCAGCAGATTGGCCTCAACTGGATGGAGCAGTAATAATACCTGTGCTACACTTCTACCAACAGCCAGAAGACCCTCCACTGCAAGTAGAACCTGTAAGTGCCCCAGAAGAGCCTGCTCAGGAAGAATCCCCGGAAGAAGGATCACCGGTAGAAGCAGGGCCAGAAGGCCCAGTAAGCAGTATACTTGCCAGTCCCGTAGAGAGGTTAAGGCAGTCTTGCAGTCCACCAACACATAAAGCGGAAAATAGCACAAGCATCCACACTACACGCATCCCAGTACTACGTAGGTCATCACGTAGCACAAAAGGCCAGACCCCTGTCAGGTATAAGGAGTAAGTTAAAAATACCTGTAGTATAAATAGTTACTCAGTAGGGTATTGCATAATGTTTATTGTATAAACAGAAATGAAATCTATGTGTTTATTTAGTTACCCGTCAGGGTACAAGGACTCGGTGGCTGAGGACTGTGAGCAGCCCAAAAACTGTCATGTACATAGTTGCACTCCCTTGAGTGCCCCTTAAGTGACCATGGAACAAAAACCCGTTTGGCGTGGCGGAAAGCGTGGTCCAGCACCTGGATCACCTATGCCCTGTAGCCACGCCCAGGACCTACGTTGAGGGTTTTCAGGCGGGTCCCTCATGTTCTTTCTTCGGTGAAATGGACACCAGGTTACGGGACTTACTGTGACTTAATTAATGTTATTTATAATTGTTATTATTGTATTATAATGTTACCTGTAACGTTCAAGAAAAGTGCCTCCCATAAAGGGAAGAAATGTTATTGTTTAACCTGTTTTGAGAAAAATGCTTCAGTCCAGGAGTACTGAGTTTTACTAGGGGGGATGTGGCGCCCTGCTGCGCATTGGTGCCACAGAACCCAGAAGGGTTAAAGAAATAGTCTAAAGCACAACAACCATTATGTGTGAGGTTAGACAAAAGTGGCTAGGGATCCACCGCATTTTAAGCTGTAAAAATTTAGTGAACTGTGGGGTAGATGCATTAAGACTGGTGTCTGACATGCTAGTCTTAATGAAGCACGTGCTGGGGTACAGTCACCTGATTCATTAAGTACCATGTACCACTTATTGAATTAGGCATGTCTGTGACCCATTAGGCATGTCTGTGTGCGCCACCGCCAGAAATGTACGCCAGTTGGGGGCTGGTCTACATTCCTGGAATAAGTTATGACACTTTTGTGGAGTAACTTATGATGAATTTGATAGGGGGGCCTGAGCACTCCCCATCCCACCCATTCTGCAGCTATGTTGAAGTAGCAGGCTGGGACTATTGCTACATTCCCACATTGACTTTTTGGTGAGTTTTCGGTTGGAGATTTTCTGCACCATTTCTGCACCCGTTAAGTAAAATAGGTTACTTGCATTTTTTCAAAAATACGCAGCCTAAAAAAACTTCCCAAAAACTCATTGTGAGAAAGTAGCCTAACATGAAAACATCAAAAGTTGCAATATTCTGTTTAGCTTCTGAGTTGCACAAAAATATCACGACTTATGAAGATTTCTGGCTTAAAGACCTTATTGAATCGCCCCCTATGAATAAATGGCCTCCTGCCCCAAAAATGGACATTTACTTAAATGACTATTTAAATTCTTCTCATCTTCACTATCTATATATACAAAAACCCGATATGTTATTTTCTTTATACCAATTTAAATTATAAAACATTGCTGCAGGATTAAGTAGTCACATCTAAAAAACTGAAATATTGTCTTCAGTTTTAAAAAAAAGTTTAATGTAGATGGTTCGGGGTTAATTTACTTCATCAGTCACAATAATTTATTACTACAAAAATGGAAGGGCACAAGCCAATAATTCAGGGCTGCAGTACTTACAGTTAACATGGCGAACATCAGCTGGCACACGTTGAAGGCATGCCGCCAATTGTGATAGAGAACCATCCGATAATTCTTCCTTACTGTCAGAAGCCACCTGCACAAGGTCTAAAAAACAGAAAGGGGCAGGAAGAGCGGTGTAGTTACAGCTGTGTGTGGCGGAAGATCTCATTACGAGTGTAGAACAAAACCCCAAGCCACATAGACTAGGTCACACGGCAGATGTTTACCTCGTAATCAATTTTAAACTTCTGAACCATTCCCAGCTCCATAAACATTCTCAGCGCTGCTGTAATCATCTCGTCGACGTCCAAGGAGAAGTCATCAAAATGGATGTCATCGATAGAAAGTTCTGCCACCAAGGGGATGTTGGCTGCCTTGAATGATAGAAAACACAGTTATATTTTACTGTTATGTCTATTTTTTTTAAACTTATTTTTTCTTCTGTGCACACTTTTTTTTTAACAATTTTTTTAATCTGGGCAACAGATGTTTATGCATTTCTACATTTTTAGGGTTCATTAAAGGAAACCTGTCATCTCAAAAAAGGCTAGTTACCCCCAGATATACGGTTAATCTGCAGGTTAATAGCATTACAATGTTGCCTGGCCGCTTTACTGAAAGTGCGGGTACAGTGAGAAAATGAACTTATTTCTTCCTGGGAGCCGCCGGCTTTCAGTCATGGGGGCGGTGCAGGGATTGATTACAATCATTGCTTACAGCACCGCTCACTATACTTTTGTAAGCGCGCCCCAGCGCTTTGACTGACAGCTTGCTCTGCACAGATGCGCTGCACCGTGAGCTGACAATTTAACACACGTTGTGTTTTTTTCTGCTGCAAATCTGCTGCTAACTTTACTCTGGCAGGAAAACAGCTGCGTCTTTTGTTGCGTTTTTGTTCACCCATTACTTCCTATGGGTGAAAAAACGCAGCAAATACGCAGCAAAAATGCACATGCGTTTTCTACTGCAGAAACGGTGAAAGAAGTGACATGCTCTATTTTCCAAATACGCAAGCAAGGCAGAAAATACACAGCGAACAAAAATCAACATGTGTGAACAGAGAATTCTGGTTTCTCATAGACTTTGTTGGTACTGCCGGACGCAGCTGAAAATTTGCATAAAAATCTGCAGCAAAATAAGCAGCAAAACACAACGTGTGTGAACATAACGTAAGTGTCATTGTACTCTTTGGTGAAGCTGGCCAGGATTGGCATGAAAATGCCAAAAGTTGCTACATTTTTGCGCTAAAATGTTGTGACTTTTCAGTGTTTTACTCCAGAAAACTGGCAAAAGCACTTTAATGAATCGGCCCCATAGTCCCTGGCCTGCTTTTCATAGTATGTTCTCTTTAATATCGCATCATTTTAGAGTAAAACATACAAACATGCTGCAATCATGCAGCCGGAATCTGATTTAGAGTACGCTCACACTGGCGTTGATTCTCTCATTTGAAATGACACTTGGATCAAACTCTGTCAGAGTGTGGGGACAGTGTGATCCAATTCTCTCGGATGAGGAGAAAATGGAGTAAAAAATGTCTTCATCTTCTCCATTCTATCAGTTTGTAGAAATCGGACTGCACTCAGATGACATTCAAGTGCAGTCCGATGATTTCCACGAACTCATTGACTTGCATGGTCAAGTGTCATCTAAGTAAACAACAATAAACAACAACACTGTAAATATTTGGAGAACTGTGCACAACTTTAATAATAAGTAAATTGGAAAGTTGCTTGTATTTACAAGTATTTTCCAGGTAAATACATTTTTTAATGTGTATAATTATATGTATTTTAAAACTCATAACTTTTTGATTATCCAGTCTACATAGCGAGGTGAGGGATTATTTCTTATGGGATGAATTGTATTGGTAAATTGCATGTTGTACATATAATGCACAGTATCACTTTTATATTTTTTGGAGGGAACAGGTTGAGATAACACAGTAATGCTGCCATCGTGCTTTAGATTCTGCTTTTACAATGATCACTGTGGAATATAAATAACATAATTTTATTCACAGGTCATTAGAATTTACAAAATACCAAATGCACTGTATATTATTTATTTTCTACTTTTTCACAGCTTTTCTACTTTTTCTTATTTAAATGATTGGATTTTAGGTCTCTGCATTCAAAGACCAACTATTCGTAGTTCTCATTTGTGCTATTGTGGGGTACTTACGGCTTTTTAAATCATTTTCATGGCAGTTTTTGGGGTTCATTGTGCAAGAAAATGTGATTACATTATGTTATTACAGATAGGCTGATACCAATTATGTAGACAGCACAGTATATAAGGGATCAGAAAAAAAGGCTCATTTTGATGTCAGTGATTTTTCTCAAACGCAAAAACTGACCAATTTTCATTACTATTTTGGAACAGATTCTCCCCAATGTTTCATACGTAGAGGTAACATCATCACAGAAGAAGATGAAAGCAGCAGATGCCTGAATAGATATTTTATTGGATCCAATAAAAAAGGAAAACATATATATATATATATATATATATATATATATACAGTACAGACCAAAAGTTTGGACACACCTTTTCATTTAAAGATTTTTCTGTATTTTCATGACTTTGAAAATTGTACATTCACACTGAAGGCATCAAAAATATGAATTAACACATGTGGAATTATATACTTAACAAAAAAGTGTGAAACAACTGAAAATATGTCTTATATTCTAGGTTCTTCAAAGTAGCCACCTTTTGCTTTGATGACTGCTTTGCACACTCTTGGCATTCTCTTGATGAGCTTCAAGAGGTAGTCACCGGGAATGGTCTTCCAACTGACTAGCCCAGGGGATGGGGGATGACTCGGTTACCCGGGCCTTTAGCCTTAAGGAGGTCGCGGTGGTCGGCTCCCGGGCCCGTACTCTGGGGTCTCTCTTTAAAAAGGCGTTGATAGATATCAAGTTTATAAAAGTTCGTGACGCCACCTATGGTTTCTGATGATATTCACCAGCGCTGCGCAGTCCACTGAGGCCGGTGATAAGGCAGCTAGATGGTATGGCTCCCCACAGGTGGAGCTGGGCCTCAGGGCAGTGTATGTACGGGGATGCAGGACAAAGAGACTCCGCCGGGCCAGAGCAAGAACCGGGACGGACACGATAGTCACTTCAATACCTTTTACTGGTGGAATTTCAGGCACTCCCCGGAGCACTGTAGGGTGAAGGGTGTATGTCCGGATCCTCCAGAATGAGCAGGTTTTGGGCCTCCTGGTTCTGGCTTCTGCGTAGCAAGTTTCTGACCTGCCTGGAGCTAGGCCTAACTTTGTCTCTGTCCTGCGCTGGCTGACCTTGTGGTTGGGCCTTCTCTTGGAGTGCACGCTCCCGACCTACGGGGCCTATGTGTCTCCTGGCTCTGGTACGTATCAGCACTTTAGCGATCCTGGGACTTGTAGTTCTCCAGGGATTCCGGTTTATCTTACTGGGTCATGGAGATCCCGGTAAGCTTCGGACCTGGTGTCCGGTAGCTACTTCTTCGGGGTGAGCTAGTTAAGCTCCTCCGCCCCCTATGAACTAACTCTCTCTCTACTCCTTCGCCTTCGGCCTCCTCAGACCCTCAATAAGCTACTCACACTAACGGCAGCGTGCCGCACTTCACCGATCTTATGGCGCCGGCACATCTACAGCTCACCTCTCTGAGCAACACCTAGTCTTGATCTGGATAAGCTCCACTGCAGGATAGCAATTGCAGGAGCTGGAACAGGCTTTTGTCCTCTGAGGTAACTCTTCTCAGACTGCACTGGACTCACTGCTAACCCAGACTCTGACTCCAGTCTAGACAGACTAACTGCAGCCAGGCTCCACCTTCCCTTATATATCTCCCTAACGGGCTCCCTCTGGTGGTCTGAGGTGGAAGGTGGAGATGTGTGAATGGTTATGGGGGCCTCTTGTGGAGGAATCCATCAATACACCCTTCTAGGACCTGTGATACCGAGCACAGCTGGGCTTCACACAACAATCTTGAAGGAGTTCCCAGAGATGCTTAGCACTTGTTGGCCCTTTTGCCTTCACTCTGCGGTCTAGCTCACCCCAAATAATCTCGATTGGGTTCAGGTCTGGTGATTGTGGAGGCCAGGTCATCTGGCGTAGCACCCCATCACTCTCCTTCTTGGTCAAATAACCTTTACACAGCCTGGAGGTGTGTTTGGGGTCATTGTCCTGTTGAAAAATAAATGATGGTCCAACTAAACGCAAACCGGATGGCTACTTTGAAGAACCTAGAATATAAGACATATTATCAGTTGTTTCACACTTTTTTGTTAAGTATATAGTTCTACATGTGTTAATTCATAGTTTTGATGCCTTCAGTGTGAATGTACAATTTTCATAATCATGAAAATACAGAAAAATCTTTAAATGAAAAGGTGTGTCCAAACTTTTGGTCTGTACTGTACATACATATACACTGCTCAAAAAAATAAAGGGAACACTCAAATAACACATCCTAGATCTGAATGAATGAAATATTCTCATTGAATACTTTGTTCTGTACAAAGTTGAATGTGCTGACAACAAAATCACACAAAAATCATCAATGGAAATCAATTTTATTAACCAATGGAGGCCTGGATTTGGAGTCACCCCCAAAATTAAAGTGGAAAAATACACTACAGGCTGATCCAACTTTGATGTAATGTCCTTAAAACAAGTCAAAATGAGGCTCAGTATTGTGTGTGGCCTCCATGTGCCTGTATGAACCCCTACAATGCCTGGGCATGCTCCTGATGAGGTTGCGGATGGTCTCCTGTGGGATCTCCTCCCAGATCTGGACTAAAGCATCCGCCAACTCCTGGACAGTCTGTGGAGCAACGTGACGTTGGTGGATGGAGCGAGACATGATGTCCCAGATGTGCTCAGTCGGATTCAGGTCTGGGGAACGGGCGGGCCAGTCCATAGCTTCAATGCCTTCATCTTGCAGGAACTGCTGACACACTCCAGCCACATGAGGTCTGGCATTGTCCTGCATTAGGAGGAGCCCAGGGCCAACCGCACCAGCATATGGTCTCACAAGGGGTCTGAGGATCTCATCTTGGTACCTAATGGCAGTCAGGCTACCTCTGGCAAGAACATGGAGGGCTGTGTGGTCCTCCAAAGAAATGCCACCCCACACCATTACTGACCCACTGCCAAACCGGTCATGCTGAAGGATGTTGCAGGCAGCAGATCGCTCTCCACGGCGTCTCCAGACTCTGTCACGTCTGTCACATGTGCTCAGTGTGAACCTGCTTTCATCTGTGAAGAGCACAGGGCGCAAGCGTCCTGCATGGTGTTGGGCTGTGAGCACAACCCCCATCTGTGGATGTCGGGCCCTCATACCACCCTCATGGAGTCGGTTTGTAACCGTTTGTGCAGACACATGCACATTTGTGGCCTGCTGGAGGTCATTTTGCAGAGCTCCTCCTTGCACAAAGGAGGAGGTAAGGGTCCTGCAGCTGGGTTGTTGCCCTCCTATGTCTCCCTTCACATCTCCTGGTGTCCTGGCCTGTCTCCTGGTACAGTATCTGCTCCATGCTCTGGACACTTCGCTGACAGACGCAGCTTCCCTTCTTGCCACAGCTTGCACTAATGTGCCATCCTGGATGAGCTGCACTACCTGAGCAACTTCTGTGGGTTGTACTGTAGACACCGCCTCATGCTACTGTACATCTAGGGGTGAGAGCAATGGGAAAATGAAAAAGTGACCAAAACAACAGCCAAAAAGGATGATAACAGAGAAATGGTCTGTGGTCACCACCTGCAGAACCACTCCTTTATTGGGGGTGTCTTGCTAATTGCTGATCATTTCTACCAGTTGTCTGTTCCATTTGCACAACAGCAGGAGAAATTGATTCACAATCAGTGTTGCTTCATAACTGGACAGGTAGATTTCACAGAAGTGTTATTGACTTGGAGTTACATTGTGTTGTTTAAGTGTTCCATTTATTTTTTTGAGCAGTGTATATACACATATATATATACACATAGTATATATTATGCTATGTTTCCCTTTTATGCCGGATTTTTATGAGGTTATCTCTATATATGATACTGTAGGACCACAGTCTATTCCTTGAGTCCGAAATCTTCAGGACAGCGTTGCCGGCCTTACTCTCTCAATGACTATGTGCACACAGAGTTTTTCGAGGAGTTTTTGGAGCAAAAACTGAGAGGAAACTCCAAGTTTTTGAGGAGTTCTAAGTGTTTGATGTGGATTCTGAGAGTTTCCTACATGTGCCCAAATCTAGGATTTTTTAGCCTATAACTGTGCTGATAGCCATTTTCAAAGTAAGTACATCAGCCTCATCAGGTCAATAGTATATGCTGTTTGCATTTTAAAAGAAATTGGTGGACTCTGACATTTGCACAGTACTGACCATTTGCCCATGGTGTAGCAATTAAAGCATGCAAAAAACTTGCTTTTTTAACGAACAGTGGAAAAAATAATGTCAATTCAATTCATATAATTTATCACTGTATTGAATATATAGAATATTAAAATAGATTTATGAAACATCAATAGACAACACAAAAAGAGATGATAACGCGCTGCTCTAGGTGCTGCACACTGTCTGTTAATAATTATTTTCTCGGCAGACAGACTGCAAACCGATAAAAGTTTGATCACATAATGGTATGTGCACATGTAAAGTATTTGCAGCAGGAATTTCTGCACCAAAAACAAATCTCTTGGTAGGAAAAACGCTGCATAAAATACATTGTGTTTTTTCCCCTATTCATTTGAATGGTTAAAAAATTCTGCAAAAACTATGAAAGAATTGACATGCTGGAGATATGAAAAAATAAGCAGCGTGTGCATGAGACGTCAGAAATCTCATTCATTTTGCTGGTACTGTAAACTTTAAGATGCTGATTTTTAATGAGGGGGCCAAAAGGAGAGAGTAAAAATGTTACGTTAATAACTGTTATTATTTAGTATTTTTTTGATATAACAATGGAGAACCCTCTGCTCTTTTCTTTTTCTCTATTTCATTCCTGCTTCTTTCATAGAGCAAGTATGTCACCCTGTGGTGGATTACTTGTATTATTTCTATCTGAAAGTATACAACAAAGAACAGCGATAACAGATGTTTCTCAAGGAAAATTACCTGCGAACATGCCAAAGAGATATCAATCAAAGGTTTTTCTGTATTCAGGGAAGCACATCTACATATGCCGAGACACCAGCAATAAAATATAATATTTGTATCATTGCTTCTCATCAAATTTACTTTATACAAATAAAATGTCACAGCAAAATAAACAACAGAAGGCGGGAGATCGCTACTTCGATGTACTTTTAGAGAAATAAATCTGCTCTGCTGATGCTGAATACATAAATAAAGTTGTTGAGACTTTAAGGTGGAGCTGCCGAGTATAGAAATTACAGATATCACATTCAACATTCATATCATGGTGGCTCAGTGGTCAGCACTGTTGCTTTGCAGCATTGGGGTCCTGAGTTCAAGTCCCACCGAGGACAACATCTGCAAGGAGTTTGTGTGGGATTCCCTCTTTCTCCCACACTCTGAGGTTTTACTGATAGAAAATTTAGATTGTGAGCCCCAATAGGGACCGTGATGATGAGGTCTGTATTTTAACTGAGTAAAATAAATAAATATCACTAAAATAAATACGCCCCCTCAAAGAATAAACTAAGCAAAAATTAAAAATGCACAATTCTCCCTTTTAAAAAGGACCTCTCACTTGCTCAAAAAATTTAAATACCTTGTAAAAATTCCCAAGCTCCACAGATTCTGCTTATGTTTTCTGTTTTGTGCTGCGTTGCTCCATTGCAGAGATATTCCCATTTGTTGCTTTTGGAGCACAGTATGTGAAATCTCTGCTTGTGGTGCAACATTGTGTTTCTTGGGAGTCTTCTCTGGGGGAGGGGGCGTGCTTATTTACTCCTTATTCTGACTCCATAACTAGGCTGTTAGTGTGAGGCTCTTGAGACAGTGTTTCTATGGATGTCTGTAAGAACCAGTACTCACACAAAGAACTTCATCAAGTAGCTTAACTCGACTGCAGCGGCATTCTCAGGCTGAATTCTTGGATTATGCACAGGTAGCAGTAGCTGCAGTAGCTGTAGTAGTAGTAGCTAAAAAGACAATTCTGAAGCAGAGATGCATACAGATATTGCTAGCAAGATGGATAACAAACACTGACTGAGGAAGAAGGGAGGGGTTACTTACATCAGAGCTGTGCTACAGGGAGAGAGGGAGAACAAACTTCTAAAAGGAAAACTGATTCTATAGCAGTGTAACAGCAACAGTACAATGGCAATAAAATACTGTATGATTCCCATTCATGGGTCATGACACCCCTCACTCCTAAACGCTGTGAATCACAGATCGACAGCTGATCTTGTAGTCTCAGATGCTGCCGAGCTGTGATTGGCAGAACCTGAGAGGGATGGGTCTAAGCACACGCCCCAAGAGAAGGTTGAGACTGCTAGACTGCCGAGCTGCGATTGGCAGAATCTGGTAAGGAGGGATGACAGCACGTGACCCCAAAAAAGACTCCGAAGAAACGTCCAGTTTGTCTGCAAGCAGAGATTTCACATATTGTGCTCCAAATGCAGTAAATGTGAATATCTCAGCAATGGAGCGATGAAGTAAAGAAAGGAAAAAAGTGTCAGAATCAGGGGGACTCAGGGATTTTTTACAATGTATTTAACTCAATTTTTTATTAACAAGTGACAGGTCGTTTGTAACATAAGAACAATTGTATAGATGGAGTTTTAGATAAAGAGCGGTTGCCAGACATACCTTGGAGGAAATACTAGGATATGTCAGGAACTATTCAATGAATTTATGCTTCACTGACAGCCGATTTCACTAGCCTCCGCAGAAATTACATGTTCTGATATCTATAGCCAATATATGCATATTATTCATTGTTCTGCATGACATTCTGATCACTTATGATTTTTGAATAGGCTCCGTTCGTAGCTTCATGAGCAGTACTGGCAGTTTTGTTGGGAATAGTACTGCAGGTAGATCTTTTTAAAGATCTTGCACCAGTCATGTTGACTGTCAACCAGGAGTTCCTTTTATAGAACGTGAAAAACACGCACAGATTATTTAGGATCAGTATCTCCTAAGCTTTTGATTTTAAAATTTCTAGGCTTATAAAAAAAAAAAAAGATAAAATAGTAAATAAAAATATATCAATTTCTGGCACAAAAGATTCAATTCATCAAGACTGTACAATAGTTTTGATGAAGTGTCCGCTGGAGTAAGATGCGCTGAATTCATTATGAGGCACTGGCATCAGAACTGTACATTACTGTGTTTAATTTATGGCACAGTGTGTTGTAAATTAAAGGGGTTTACCCACAAACAAAGTTAATTTTTAAAGTTGATTTTAATCAACAGATCTTGGAATAATAATTTCCACAATGGGATGTGTTTAAAAATAATGTTCCTGTGCTGAGATAATCTTATAAATGTGCCCCTGCTGTGTACTGTGTAATGGCTGTGTCTGACCGTACAGGGACATGGTCTGATCATACCACAGCTCTTGGGCGGGGGGGGGGGGGGGGTAGAGTATACAGACAATAGAGTACGGGATCGCAGCTGATTCTTTTTGTGAAATAAAACATGTCCTTGACTTTTTAAAAAAAAATATTTTACCTCAAAGAAAGAATTAATTTGCGTTCCCTTGCTGTAATGTCTGTATACTTTTCTGCTTCTTCCCCTGCCCAGGAGCTGTGGTATGATCAGACTATGTTCCTGCATGATGAGATACATTACACAGTACACAGCAGGGGCACATTTATAAGATTATCTCAGCACAGGAACATTTTATTTAAACACATCCAATTGTGGAAAGTATTGTTATTTCAAGATCTATTGATTAAAATCAACTTTGTTTGTGCGACAACCACTTCTAACCCTTTTCCCACCTTGGACGTATGAGTACGTCCAAGGTGGCATCCCCTGTGTCAAAGGAGAGATATGTTTCACTGAGGCTAATAGAAAGGGTACTGGCAAATTCTCCTGTCCCCAAGTGCCAAGGAGAAGACGGCCTTTTCTACTCCTGATGGCTACTTTCAGTACATCAGGATGCCGTTCAGTCTGCAGGGAGCCCCAGTTACCTTCCAGAGGGCCATGGACGGGATCCGTGCCTCTCACAAAAAGTACGCCTCAGCTTACCTGGATGACATTGTGATATTCAGCCTGGATAGGGGAAGTCATTTACAGATGGTCCAGGCGGTATTGACTGAGCTAAGGAAGGCTGGGTTTACTATAGACCCAAAGAAGTGCGCCATGGGGAAAGAAGAGGCATAATACTTTGACCACATTGTCGGCAGGGGCAAAATAAACCCGAAGTAAATAAGGTGGAGGCTATCCAAAATTGGCCACAACCAAACTCCAAAAAGCAAGTTCGGGCGTTTCTGGCAATTGTGGGATATTATGAGGGAAAAGAAGGGGAAGAATGCCCGGGTGCTTTCTAGTGCTCCAGGACTTTAATTTTCATGTGGATCACAGGTCCGGGAAACTACATAGTAATGCAGATGCCCTGTCCAGACTTCCGTGTTTAGTGAGTGATTGTACCAAAACCCCCGGCTTTGGGCAGAGAGGGGGGGGAATATGTGACAAAGTCACTGTCAGAGAGCAGGAGGGGAGATATGTTTCACTGAGGCTAATAGCTTCAGTGATGTGAAACCTGGAAGTCTTCTCCTGTATGTTATATGCTGAGAGGGTTAATTAGCCATTTTAAATGGGCCAGTTTTTTTGCGAACGACTATAGAGCGGGTGGGAAGTCGTTCACCATACCTCAACATCAGGATGTGGTCTGGGGCTTAAATACTCGGCCTGTAGAAGCATTCAGTGTTCCGTTGTCAGCAGGAGCGGGCTCCAGAGAAAGAAGCATGTGTTTGCTTTTCCTGAACCTTGTGTTATGTGCTAACCCTGTGCGGGTGGACTCCCACAGGCCTATGGACTGTACTACCTTATTTTCTTTTATTTACCTGTTATGCCAAGAAAGGCCTGTTTATTTTGATGGAATTGATAGTGGTTTATGCTGTGTCTTAATAAACCACTCAGGAATTTAAAGAAATAGCATTTCTGCGTCTACCTCCGTGTGGAGCTGAGTGAGCAATCTACCACACCCCACACTCATGAGCCCACATGTTACCGGGCACATCTGATCAGCTCTCATGTGCCCCTAAAAGCCGTGGGTGGAATCGTGATCCACCCATGGCTGTTAACTAGTTAAATGTCGCTGTCAACCTCTGACAGCGGCATTTAACATCGTGGCGCTGGAATCACGTCATAAGTCCCGCCCATCGGCGCCCGTGTCACATGACCGCAGGTCGCCGATGGGTTGCAATGACAATCCAGGGTCTGCTGGAGAACCCTGTGGTTGTCATTGCCGGGTTGCTATGAGCGTCGCCCAGCGGTCGGCGCTCATAGCAAGTGAGCATTTCTGCAACACATATACACATGGTCAAAATTGTTGGTACCCCTCGTTTAATGAACGAAAAACCCACAATGGTCACAGAAATAACTTGAATCTGACAAAAGTAAAAATAAATTAAAAATCTATGAAAATGAACAAATGAAAGTCAGACATTGCTTTTCAACCCTGCTTCCACAGATTTTTTAAAAAAATGAAACTCATGAAATAGGCCTGGACAGAAATGATGGTATCCCTGAAAATAATGTGACAAAAGGGACATGTTAAATCAATTTCTGTCCACTAATTATCATCACATGTGTCTACAATCTTGTAATCAGTCAGTGGGCCTGTATATAGGGCTGTTTAGTGACATGGCGTGTACCACACTCAACATGGACCAGAGGGAGCAAAGGAAAGAGTTGTCTCAGGAGATTAGAAAGAAAATTATAGACAAGAATGTTAAAGGTAAAAGGTTATAAGACCATCTCCAAGCAGCTTGATGTTCCTGTGACTAAAGTTGCACATATTATTCAGAAATTTAATATCCATGGGACTGTAGCCAACCTCCCTGGACGTGGCCGCAGGAGGAAAATTGATGACAAATTAAAGAGACGAATAATACGAATGGTAACAAAAAAGCCCAGGATAACTTCTAAAGAGATTAAAGGTGAACTTCAAGCTCAAGGAACATCAGTGTCAGGTCGCACCATCTCGTCATTGTTTGATCCAAAGTGGACTTCATGGGAGACGACCAAGGAGAACACCATTGTTGAAAAAAATCATAAAAAAGCAAGACTGGAATTTGCTAAACTACATGTTGATAAGCCACAAAGCTTCTGGGAGAATGTCCTATGGACAGATGAGACAAAAATGGAAGTTTTTGGCAAGGTACATCAGCTCTATGTTCACAGATGGAAAAATGAAGCATATCAAGAAAAGAACACTCTCCCTACTGTGAAACATGGAGGGGGCTTTGTTATGTTTGGGGCAGCTTTGCTGCATCTGGCACAGGATGTCTTGAATCTGTGCAGGGTACAATGAAATATCAAGACTATCAAGGGATTCTAGAGAGAAATGTGCTGCCCAGTGTCAGAAAGCTTGGTCTCAGTCGCAGGTCATGGGTCTTGCAACAGGATAATGACCCAAAACACACAGCTAAAAACACCCAAGAATGGCTAAGAGGAAAACATTGGACTATTCTGAAGTAGCCTTCTATGAGCCCTGACCTAAATCCTATTGAGCATCTTTGGAAAGAGCTGAAACATGCCGTCTCGAAAAGGCAACCTTCAAACACGAGACAACTGGAGCAGTTTGCTCATGAGGAGTCGGCCAAAATACCTGTCGAGAGGTGCAGAAGTCTCATTGACAGTTAGAGGAATCGTTTGATTGCAGTGATTGCCTCAAAAGGTTGTTCAACAAAATATTAAGTTAAGAGAATCATCATTTCTGTCCAGGCCTATTTCATGAGTTTAATTTTTTTAAAAAGTCTGTGGACGCAGGGTTGAAAAACAATGTCTGACTTTCATTTGTTCATTTTCATAGATTTTTAATTTATTATTACTTTAGTCAGATTCAAGTTATTTCTGTGACCATTGTGGGTTTTCCTTTCATTAAATGAGGGAGGGGTACCAACAATTTTGACCATGTGTGTAGCAGGACTGAAGCCCTACTGTGTGTTGCACAGGCGATCAGATGATGGCAGCGGCTAGTCTTCTATGGGGACTATTGAAGCAAGTGTACAGTAAAAAAATTTTTTAAAAAAATATATAAAAGTTCAAATTACCCCCTTTTCATGACATTCAAAACAAAACAATAAAAAAATCAAATATACACATATTTGGTTTCGCCGTGTTCAGAATTGCCCAATCAATATAAAAAAATAATTACTCGGATGGTAAACGGCGTAATGAGAAAAAAATTCAAAATGCCAGAATTATGTTTTTTTTGGTCGCTGCAACATTGCAATAAAATGCATTAACAGGTGATCAAAAGATCATATCTACCCCAGAATTGTATCAATAAAAATGTCAGCTCGGCACACAAAAAATAAGCCCTCACCCAGCCCCAGATCCAAAAAAATGTAGACGCTTTGGGTCTAGGAAAATGGCGCCTTTTTATTTGCAAATTTTAGATTTTTTTTCACCACTTAAATAAAAAAGAACCTATACATGTTTGGTATCTACGAACTCATAATGACCTGGAGAATAATAATGGCAGGTCAGTTTTAGCATTTAGTGAACCTGGTAAAAAGAAAAAACAATTGTGGAATTGCACTTTTTTTGCAATTTCACTACCCTTTGAATTTTTTCCCTGTTTTCCAGTAAACGATATGGTAAAACCAATGGTGTCGTTCAAATGTACAACTCATCCCACAAAAAACAAGCCCTCACATGGCTATATTGACGGAAAAATAAAAAAGTTATGGCTCTGGGAAGACAGGGAGCAAAAAAATGAAAACGCAAAAACAGGAAAACTCAAGGTTGCGAAGGGGTTAAGGTAGATTTATTGGGCCATGCTCCGCCATGCTCCTCCTATTAATCTCCATTTACTTTTCAAAAAGTTGAAAAAGCCACACAACATTTTCCCAACAATGAGCTGCACAAAAATTTTGGAACATTTCAACTAGTTTTAGGCCAGATTTCTTGTGGAAACTGTTTGGTCAATGTGCCTCACAGTAAGACAACTGACAGGTGATGTAAATTTAGACTAGACAGACTTAAAACACACCCTAATTATCAAGGGGCGTGAGCCGCTAAAATAAATCTAGCACATTTTACGACCGCCCAGTCTATGTTTGCACTGTCTTGGTGTACCTTGAAAATTATGCCACAGAGTCTAAAAGACCCCCCTTTTTTTATCAAATAAAACAGAACATTTGTTATTACTAATTATTGGCTATTTGTGAAGGGGCCGGAGCTGTAGTCGGTGTTGGAACTGGAGTGTGTGTGTGTGTGGGGGGGCTTGAGAACTGGAGATGGAGTGTGGAAAAACTTTTAGTAGAAATGTTGGCTTACTGACTCACAGTGCTGGTGAATACACTGAACAAGTAATGGCTGGATCCTTAAAGAGAATATGTCGCTAGGTTTTTGCCACCTAATCTGAGAGCAGCATAGTGTAGAGACAGATACCCTGAATCCAGCGATGTGTCACTTACTGGGCTGATTGTTGTAGTTTTGATAAAATCACTGTTTTATCAGCAGGAGATTATCACTAGAGGACTAGTAAACCTGCCGCCATTTAGTCCTCTATATTCCTGAGCTCAATATAACCCTGCCCCCACCACTGATTGGCAGCTTTCTGCACAGTGTACACAGGAAGCAGCCAATCATTGGCGTGGGCGGGGTTATACTGAGCTCAGCATTCAGGATACTGGTAAATCTACAGCGGATAAAACTGTAATTGTCTCAAAACCACAGCAAGCAGCCCAATAAGTGACACATCCCCGGAATCACGGTCTATGCTTCTTTATAATGCTGCGCTCAAATGGGGTAGCAAAAACCTGGTGACACGTTCCCTTTAAAAGGTTAAATCCCATATTGACTCAGTCACCGGCATTACTGTACATCCTGGTGTTCATATCTTATGTTGTAATATGGCTGGTCTAAACCATGGCTACACATGTAATAAGGAGCCAGCATTTGCCGCCCTAAAGGCTTGTAGAATCACAATACAACATTGTACAACTCCAGTCAGTAGAATAAATGACAACAGGGCGGGTAAGTAATGATTCATTGCACCTCATGCCGTGACTGATGCTTTGCTCCTTGCACTTGCGGTTTCCAATTTGCTTGTGTTCTTGTTACACTCCTAAGCCCTGGAGCAAGTATTTGTTTAGATAATGCAATTGTAATGAAAAGTGAAATTCCCAATAAAACAGCGGTACGCCTTACAAGAGAACGCTATTCCGTTTCTGCTCGAACATTACCAGCACACAAGTAATTTTTTTGCTCAAGTGCGGGGTTTCGACGCTCCAGCTTTTTAAGCGAGTCAGAGCCCTACTGTGCTTGAATAAAATGTCCCCGACTCCTGGTTGTACAGTGATACAATAATGCAAGAATAAGTAAATCTGTACACAGCGGAAAATTGTTACTAGCTTTTCTCCTATAAAAGCCTACTTGATCTTTTGTTACACTCTCATACTGCTCTTTTTCTTTGGAAACTAAAGAACATTTATCATGAAATCACATCAGCAGCTGAGGATCTGAATATGAAGCAGGTTTAGGTCCACACTGATGATGGTGGCAGGTCGTAGGAAGACTAAAGCTTACAAAACTATGCACTATAACTGTATTAAAGGGGTTTTCCGTTTTCATAAAACCCACTGTCCCCCAGCTGCAGTTAGTTTTAGAAAAACAAACTGGGCTTTACTCACCCTCCCTTGGTCCAGCGCTTGGTCTCACCACTGCTCCCCATGTTTGTTATTGTCTTTAGTGCTGACATCACATCAACAGTATTGCAGCCAATGAGCTCAGAGGTTCGTGCCATTATCTTGATAGAACCACTGAGCTCAGTTATTGGCTGCAGTGCTGTCGACATGACAAAGGGCTTCAGACAAACGACACCAGGAGCAGTGGTGATGACTCAGCACTGGACCCAGGGAGTTTGAGTAAAGCGTCATGTAGCGCCGGCGTCCCTGCCCTCTGCTAGGCAGGGACGCTGTTCCCCTCACCTCTCTGCTCCGTGCCCGGCGTCCTCCTCCCGCTCTGCTGGCAGTGCGCGCTCCTTCCAGGCCACTGTGCTTAGGGCGCGCGCGCGCGCTCTCCCTCCCTCTTAAAGGGGCCGCGCGCGCCGTCCTAAGGAGTCCCCGGCCAATGGCCGGAGGACTTCACCATATATAAGGCACCTCCTCCAAAATGGAGGTGCCCGAGCAATGTTGTTGCACTGTTCACTACTCTGCTTCAGCCCTCAAGTCCCGTTGCCAGTTACCTGCCAGATACCTGCCAGATTCCTGCCAGCTTGCTGTCTTATTCCTGCCTGATATTCTGCTACCTGCCTGCTAGCCTGAGGTCTGACGGTCTGCCTTACAACTCCTGTCAGTCTGTCTAAGGACCAGCTTGCCCGCTCACCTGGGAGCGCACATCATCTACCTGCCTGCTTGCCTGAGGTCCGACGGTCTGCCTTCCAACTCTTGTCAGTCTGTCTATGGACCAGCTTGCCCGCTCACCTGGGAGCGCACATCTGCTACCTGCCTGCTAGCCTACCTGGAGGCTCCGCCGTCACGTGCAGTGACCACCTGCCTGTCCAGTGACTCCTGCCCGCTCACCTGGGAGCGCTCATCTGCTGCCTGTCTCCTAGCCTACCTGGAGGCTCTGCCGTCACGTGCTGTGACCACCCGCCTGTCCAGAGACTTCTGCCCGCTCACCTGGAAGCGCTCATCTGCCACCTGTCTGTTGGTCTTCCTGGAGGCTCCGCCGTCACATGCCGTGACCACCCGTTTATCCAGAGACTCTCGCCTGCTCACCTGGGAGCTCATGTCTACCATCAGCCGCCACAGGTCGTACCAACCCTTTACCCAGAGACTGCCCCGGTCACTTGCCGTGACCATCTGCCCGTTCATCCAGAGACTGCCCCGGTCACTTGCCGTGACCATCTGCCCGTTCATCCAGATACTGCCCCGGTCACTTGCCGTGACCATCTGCCCGTTCATCCAGAGACTGCCCCGGTCACTTGCCGTGACCATCTGCCCGTTCATCCAGAGACTGTCCCGGTCACCTGCTGTGACTGCCTGCCTGGTCGCCACCCGCTCCCTTACAAGGACCGTCCCCTTGTATAGTAGCTCAGAGGTTCCGCCTCCCAGACCCGTTACAGTTTGCTCGGGCCATGGAACCCGGTGGCACCCAAGCTCCCTCGCTCTCGGACCTGTGTCATGAACTGTCCCGTCAGAGGTCCCAACAGGAGTCCATCCTGGGTCACCTGCGGAATGTCAATTCTCGCCTGGACACTCTGACTGCTCCGCCAGCAACCTCCGCCAGTGCCATAACTCGCAATCCGGCAGCTCCGCTGCCCACTAATACCATGGTATCCTACCCCGGACCCCGGCTTTCTGCACCTCCTCGCTTCGGAGGCGACTCCGCCCAGGCTCGGGGCTTCATAAATCAGTGCACCCTGCACTTTGAACTATTGTCCCACCAGTTTAACTCCGACCGGGCCAAAATTGCCTTCATCATGTCCCATCTCACTGGGGAGGCCCTGGCCTGGCTAAATCCTCTATGGGAGAGATGAGACCCCCTGGTGTCCGACTTGCCTGCCTTTCTCACGGCTTTCCGGAAAGTCTTCGACGAACCCGGACGGAAGACCTCATCCGCATCATCACTGCTACGCCTCCGTCAGGGAGGTCTCACCGTGGGCCAATATGCCATACGGTTCCGTACCCTTGCCTCGGAGCTGGCCTGGGATAACGACGCTCTGGTATCCGTCTTCTGGGAGGGTCTGTCCGGCCGTATTAAAGATGAACTTGCCGGTCGGGACATTCCTACCACTCTCGATGACCTAATAACTCTTGCCACCCGGATTGACCTACGGTTCCAGGAGCGTGCCAAAGAGGTCACCCGTGAGAGGAGGTTTCCACGTCTAGCTCCTACTCTTCAGAAACCCGTCACTCCCTCCGTCTCTCCCCAGGTACACTCTCCTGAGCCTATGCAGGTCGACCAGACCAAGATGGTCAAAACCCGTCAGGACTTACGCCGTGCCGAGGGGAGCTGCTTCTACTGTGGCAGTAAGGAGCACCGGATCCGTGCCTGCCCGGAGAGGTCGGGAAACGTCTGTGTCTAGGTTCGCTCAGAGAGGTCGACCTAGACAAGAATAAATCCTCTCCATCTCTGCTGTTGTCAGTCTCAATCGTCTGCGGGGAGAACCGTTATTTCGAACTAGCCCAACTTGACTCTGGAGCAGCCGGGAATCTTATTTCACAGTCCCTGGTAGAGAAATACCGCATCCCCACCAAACCTCTGGCTGTACCCTTGTCTGTTGCTGCCATGGATGGGGGTCTCTTACCACGCCCCATCCAACTCATCACCGAATCCATTACTCTGCAGGTGGGAATGCTGCATTCTGAGAGTATCTCCTTTCATGTTCTGCCTGGACTCTCTCACGCCCTCTTGCTAGGTCTACCTTGGCTCCAGAGACATGCACCCGTGCTTGACTGGCAGACCGGAGAGGTCCTTCGCTGGGGACAGGACTGCCATAAGACCTGTCTGGTTCCCGTCCATCCCGTCCGTCCTTCTCCTACCCCAGCTAATCTACCTGGACTTCCGATTCCTTATTGGTCTTATGCTGATGTCTTTAATAAAAAGGAGGCAGAGACACTACCCCCTCATAGACCATACGACTGCCCTATCGACCTGTTACCCGGTACTACTCCTCCCCGTGGGCGTATTTATCCATTATCCGCTGCTGAGACCCGGTCGATGTCCGAATATATTGAGGAGAATCTGGCCAGGGGATTCATCCGGAAATCTACCTCCCCGGCGGGAGCAGGCTTCTTTTTCGTCAAAAAGAAGGATGGCTCTCTCCGTCCCTGTATAGACTATAGAGGCCTTAACCAGATCATGGTGAAGAATAAGTACCCCCTTCCGCTCATTCCGGAGTTATTTGATCGTCTGAGGGGGGCTAGAATCTTCACCAAACTGGACCTCCGTGGGGCGTACAACCTGGTTCGTATCCGTCAGGGGGATGAATGGAAGACGGCATTCAACACCCGGGACGGCCACTATGAATATCTGGTAATGCCCTTTGGTCTCTGTAACGCTCCTGCCGTCTTTCAAGAGTTGGTCAATGACATCTTCCGGGACCTTCTCTACTCCTGCGTAGTGGTGTACCTGGACGACATCTTGGTCTTCTCTCCGGATCTCCAGACTCACCGGAGGGACGTTCGTCAGGTCCTGCTCAGGCTCAGGCAGAATCACCTCTTCGCTAAATACGAGAAGTGCCTCTTTGAGCAGACCTCGCTTCCGTTTTTGGGCTACATTATTTCTCAGACCGGCCTACGAATGGATCCAGAGAAACTGTCTGCCATCGAGAAATGGCCTCGACCGGAGGGGTTGAAGGCCATTCAGCGGTTCCTGGGCTTCGCCAACTACTACCGCCTCTTCATACCACACTTCTCTTCCCGGACTGCCCCAATTTCCGCGCTCACCCGTAAGGGTACTAATCCCAAAGAGTGGCCGCCCGAAGCAGAGGAGGCCTTTCTTTCCCTAAAACAGGCCTTCTCTTCCGCCCCGGTGCTGCATCGCCCGGACGGCAACAAGCAGTTCTTCCTGGAAGTTGACGCCTCCTCCTCTGGAGCCGGAGCGGTACTTACTCAAAAATCATCTTCCGGGAGGATGGTAACTTGTGGCTTCTTCTCTAAACTCTTCTCCTCCTCAGAGCGCAATTATTCCATAGGAGACCGAGAGTTATTGGCCAGCAAACTGGCATTGGAGGAGTGGCGTTACCTGCTCGAGGGGGCTCTTCACCTGGTAATAATTTACACTGACCACAAGAACTTGGCTTACCTCCAGCATGCCCAGAGACTTAACCCGCGCCAAGCCCGGTGGTCCTTGTTTTTTGCTCGCTTTGATTTTGTTCTTCATTTTCGCCCGGCTGACAAAAACGTCAAGGCGGACGCCTTGTCTCGATCCTTTCTGGTGTCTGATCTCGAGGAGGATCCGAAACACATCATCGATCCCGCCAGAGTAATGCAGGTGGCTCCCGTGAGTCTAAATCGTCTCCCTCCCGGAAAGACGTTCGTATCAGTACCTGATCGGGAGAAGATCCTTCACTGCGGTCACTCGTCTAAACTGGCTGGCCATGCCGGTCAGAAAAAGACCCTCCAGCTTATTACCCGGCACTACTGGTGGCTGTAACATACCTGGCGGCGTCCTTGCATGGTGGTCCATCTCCCACTGTGCAAGAGCGCGCACTTGATCTCCAGTCCAGAATGTCTCTCTGGCTTCCCTCCATGCTGTCTGTTTGTGTCTGTTTCTGCTGCTTAAGGGCGGCGCCCGATCACTTCCTGCTTTTTGTACCTGCTGTGGGTCACACCCCTTGTGCGTCCTCAGCCTATTGCTGTCTGTCACCTGGTATATAGCTCAGCTGCTCCCATCTATCCCTGCCTAAGCATAGTGTTTCATTCAGTGTGTGCTTGCACTCTGAAGGTGCCAGGTCCCGTTCTTTGTCTCCTGCTTTGCGGTATCAGTTCCCGTGTCTGAACTGAGTCCTGTCTATGTCTCCTGCCTTGCGGTATCAGTTCCCGTGTCTGAGCTGAGTCCTGTCTATGTCTCCTGCCTTGCGGTATCAGTTTCCGTGTCTGAACTGAGTCCTGTCTATGTTTCCTGCCTTGCGGTTTCAGTTCCCGTGTCTGAACTGAGTCCTGTCTATGTCTCCTGCCTTGCGGTATCTGTTCCCGTGTCTGAACTGAGTCCTGTCTATGTCTCCTGCCTTGCGGTATCAGTTCCTGTGTCTGAGCTGAGTCCTGTCTATGTCTCCTGCCTTGCGGTATCAGTTCCCGTGTCTGAACTGAGTCCTGTCTATGTTTCCTGCCTTGCGGTTTCAGTTCCCGTGTCTGAACTGAGTCCTGTCTATGTCTCCTGCCTTGCGGTATCAGTTCCCGTGTCTGAACTGAGTCCTGTCTGTGTTCTCTTGTCTGCCTATCCTGGAGGCTGTATTTCCAGGCCTGTCTGAACACGCTCCTAGCCTGTTCCTCCCGCCTTCTAGGGGCCGATTATCTAGACCCGCTCCTGTATCTTGTCTGAACACGCTCCTAGCCTGTTCCTCCCGCCTTCTAGGGGCCGATTACCTAGACCCGCTCCTGTATCTTGTCTGTCCTGTCTGAACACGCTCCTTGCCTGTTCGTCCCGCCTCTCTGGGGGCCGTATTCCCAGACCCGCTCCTGTATTCCGCTGCAGTGTCGGTCTCCTCCGTACACTCAGTTCCAGTCTGAACTCTCTCCTATCCTTTACCTGTTTTGCCTCTATGTCCGTTCCCTTCCTTTTTCTGCAGAGTCTGAACTCGTACCTAACTCCAGCTTGTTGTCTCTGTACTCCCGTTTGTGAGTTTGTGGTCCACTCGCTACTTCACTGCAAGTACCCTGTGGGTATCTGGCTCTGCCTTTCCCTTCCTGTCTGTTCCGTGTGAACAGAGCCCTGTCCCCCCTGCTCAGCCTTGCCTGCTCTGACTCCTTTGCTCACCGCTCCGGCGGTTCTAGCCTGCTCTGACTCCTTTGCTCACCGCTCCGGCGGTTCTAGCCTGCTCTGACTCCTTTGCTCACCGCTCCGGCGGTTCTAGCCTGCTCTGATTCCTTTGCTTACCGCTCCGGCGGTTCTAGCCTGCTCTGACTCCTTTGTTCGCTGCTCCGGCAGCCTTGCTCCGCTCTGACCCTTTTGCTCACTGCTCCGGCAGTCTCGCGCCGCTCTTATCCTTTTGCTCACTGCTCCGGCAGTCTTGCTCCACTCTTGCTCACCGCTCCAGGCGGTCTCGTCCTGCTTTACTCTTGCTCACTGCTCCGGCAGTCTCGCTCAGCTCTGACCCTTTGCTCACCGCTCCTGGCGGCCTTGTCCTGCTCTACTCTTGCTCACCACTCCAGGCGGCCTTGTCCTGCCCTGTTCTCGCTCACCTCTCTGGGCGGCCTCACTCTGCTGTGTTTGTCCGCCACATCTGTGGTTCTGTTCCTGAGTCCCAGTGTGTACTGGGTCCTATCCCGCCAGTGTCCCTACCTGCTAGTGCCTCCCTGTCTGTACTCTAGCTGTGCTTGCCTGTACCCCTCGGCCTGTATTGTTCCTGAGTCCCAGTGTGTACTGGGTCCTATCCCGCCTGTGTTCCTACCTGCTAGTGCCTCCCTGTCTGCACTCTAGCTGTGCTTGCCTGTACCCCCCTGCCTGCATACCAGTCGTGCCTGCCTATACCCACCAGTCTGTGTGCCAGCCTACCAGTCTGTTCCTGTATTCCCCTGTGTGGGTCAACAGCCGTGTCCGGGGTCTGTCCTGGAGTAGCACCTGGTCCCTCTGCTCGGTTCCTCCTTGGTGCACTGGCGTCGTATGCCGTCGTGCGACCCTGGTCGGATCGGGTGAATACCTAGTTACGCCCCTCCAGGCATTCACTCTCCGGCACGGTCCAGTGGAATCACTACAATCACACGCACACGCCGCTCAGCCCGGGCGTGTGCATTACAGTGGCCTACCCTGCACAAGGACGTAATAGACTTTGTTTCTGCCTGTGTGTCCTGCGCCCGCAACAAGGTTCCGAGACATCTGTCAGCCGGTCGCCTCCTTCCGCTTTCTGTACCTGCTGCCCCCTGGCAGCATATAGCAATGGACTTTATAACTGACCTCCCAGTCTCTGCTGGTTGTACGGTCATTTGGGTGGTCGCTGACCGCTTCTCCAAGATGGCTCATTTCGTTCCCCTGCCAGGCCTCCCGTCTGCACCCGAGCTAGCTAAAGACTTTATTCGTCACATCTTTCGTCTTCATGGCCTGCCCCTCCACATCGTGTCGGATCGTGGGGTACAGTTCACCTCACGCTTCTGGAGAGCCACTTGTAAACTGCTAGACGTCACCCTGGACTTCTCTTCCGCTTACCACCCTCAGTCCAATGGTCAAGTGGAGCGGATCAATCAGAACCTGACCAGTTACCTCCGGCACTTCGTTAATGCTCATCATTCAGACTGGGTGGATCTCCTACCATGGGCCGAGTTCTCTTATAACAATCACGAGAGCGAATCCTCCTCCAAATCCCCGTTTTTTGTAGTCTTCGGTCAGCATCCTCGGATTCCTTTTCCTGTCTCCACCTCTGTGGACAACCCGGCTGCGGAATCTCTCGTTAGCAAATTTTCCTCCATTTGGGAGAGTACCCGATCCGCACTCCTTCAGTCGTCCGAACGGATGAAAAGACACGCTGACAAAAAACGCCTGGATCCTCCACAATTTCGTCCTGGAGATAAAGTCTGGCTCTCATCTAAATATGTCCGACTCAAGATACCTTCTTACAAGTTAGGGCCTCGGTTCATCGGTCCTCTGGAGGTCATCAGTCAGATCAACCCGGTGGCCTATAAATTGAAACTCCCGGCCAACTTACGGATCCCTAACTCCTTCCATGTATCTCTCCTCAAACCTGTGGTACTTAACTCTTTTTCCAAGTCTACAGGTACGCCTCCTGCTCCGGTTTCTGCTGAGGACGAGTTTGAGGTAGAGAACATTCTTGCCACCAAAAGGGTAAGAGGAAAGACCTTTTTTCTAGTAGATTGGAAGGGGTTTGGTCCTGAGGAGAGAACGTGGGAGCCCCGGGAGAACATCCATGCCCCTCTTATCCTTGCTAAATTTCTGTCTGGCCTAAAAAAGGGGGGGCCTAAAGGGGGGGGGTACTGTAGCGCCGGCGTCCCTGCCCTCTGCTAGGCAGGGACGCTGTTCCCCTCACCTCTCTGCTCCGTGCCCGGCGTCCTCCTCCCGCTCTGCTGGCAGCGCGCGCTCCTTCCCGGCCACTGTGCTTAGGGCGCGCGCGCGCGCTCTCCCTCCCTCTTAAAGGGGCCGCGCGCGCCGTCCTAAGGAGTCCCCGGCCAATGGCCGGAGGACTTCACCATATATAAGGCACCTCCTCCAAAATGGAGGTGCCCGAGCAATGTTGTTGCACTGTTCACTACTCTGCTTCAGCCCTCAGGTCCCATTGCCAGTTACCTGCCAGATACCTGCCAGATTCCTGCCAGCTTGCTGTCTTATTCCTGCCTGATATTCTGCTACCTGCCTGCTAGCCTGAGGTCCGACGGTCTGCCTTACAACTCCTGTCAGTCTGTCTAAGGACCAGCTTGCCCGCTCACCTGGGAGCGCACATCAGCTACCTGCCTGCTTGCCTGAGGTCCGACGGTCTGCCTTCCAACTCCTGTCAGTCTGTCTATGGACCAGCTTGCCCGCTCACCTGGGAGCGCACATCTGCTACCTGCCTGCTAGCCTACCTGGAGGCTCCGCCGTCACGTGCTGTGACCACCTGCCTGTCCAGTGACTCCTGCCCGCTCACCTGGGAGCGCTCATCTGCTGCCTGTCTCCTAGCCTACCTGGAGGCTCTGCCGTCACGTGCTGTGACCACCCGCCTGTCCAGAGACTTCTGCCCGCTCACCTGGGAGCGCTCATCTGCCGCCTGTCTGTTGGTCTTCCTGGAGGCTCCGCCGTCACATGCCGTGACCACCCGTTTATCCAGAGACTCTCGCCTGCTCACCTGGGAGCTCACGTCTACCATCAGCCGCCACAGGTCGTACCAACCCTTTACCCAGAGACTGCCCCGGTCACTTGCCGTGACCATCTGCCCGTTCATCCAGAGACTGCCCCGGTCACTTGCCGTGACCATCTGCCCGTTCATCCAGAGACTGCCCCGGTCACTTGCCGTGACCATCTGCCCGTTCATCCAGAGACTGTCCCGGTCACCTGCTGTGACTGCCTGCCTGGTCGCCACCCGCTCCCTTACAAGGACCGCCCCCTTGTATAGTAGCTCAGAGGTTCCGCCTCCCAGACCCGTTACACGTCATTTGTCTTTTTTTATAAACTGCGCCAGGAAAGAGGGGTTTTCTGAAATGGAAAAACCCTTTAAAGGGATTCTGTCACCAGGTTTTTGCCACCTACTTTGAGAGTAGCATAAGGCAGGAGCAGAGACCCTGTGATTCCAGTGATAGAACATTGTGGGAAAGGAAGCAAAAGTCCAGGAAAAGCTCAAAGCACAATCGTTAACAATCCCTAAAAGAGGTAAGAATAGGAAGCATTTAAGGCAACCAGGATGAATGAACACAGAACTTAAACACATGTTAAAAAGGAAGAAAGAAATGTTTATCAAATGGAATGAGGTAGGCATATCTAAAGAAAAATATAATGCTGTCTGCAGAACCTGTAGGGCGCGCATCAGATTAGCTAAAGCTGATAATTAATTAAAAATTGCAAGAGATTTCAAAAGCAATAACAGAGGATTTTGGGGGTATGTCAAAAGTAAAAGAAAAGTCAAAGATGCTAAAGGATTTTTATAGGATGAAAATGGTAAAGTAATAAACAATAATGCTGAGAAGACAGAACTTTTAAATTCCTATTTTGCTTCTGTGTTCTCTAAGAATGTAAATGTAACATCAACTATACTATTGAAGGAATAGAAGAATCCACACTATCTATAAATGGAGAGATAGTGATGGAATACTTAGCTAACATAAATTAATTCAAGTCTCCAGGTCCACATGAATTACATTATAGGGTACTGAAGGAGATAGCAGAGGAAATTATTGAACCATTCTCCATAATCTTTGAAAATTCTTGGAGAACAGGAGAAGTCCCAGAAGACTGGAGAAGAGCGAATATTGTCCCTATCTTCAAAAAGAGGAAGAAGGTGGACCCAGGGAACTATAGGCCTGTGAGCCTTACTTCTATACCACGAAAGATCGCACAAATTATTAAACAACATGTAAGCAAGTACCTTTATGAGAATGAACTGTTTAACCAGAGCCACCATGGGTTTGTAACTAATAAGTCACTAACTTAATTTCCTTCTATAACTGAATTACTGACTGGTTGGATCAGGGAAATGCAGTAGTCTAGATATAGTATATCTTGAATTCAGCAAGGCATTTGACAAAGTATCTCATACCATCCTTATTGAAAAAATGACCAACTATGGAATGGACAAGGCAACTGTTAAGTGGATTCATAACTGGCTTGGTGATCGGACCCAAAGAGTGGTCGTAAATGGCTGCACATCCACTTGGAAGAATGTCTCAAGTGGGATAGGCTCTGTCCTGGGCCCTGTGTTGTTCAACATCTTTATCAATGATTTAGATGAAAGAATTGAGGGTAGACGGATTAAATTTGCTGAAAGCTAAAGCTAGGATGGATAGCTAATACTAGAAAAGAGAGAGGATTCAAAAAGATCTAAACAAAAGGGCACTGTGGGCAGCAACTAACAGAATGTTTTTTAACAATGAGAAATGCAAAGTCCTACATCTAGACAAGAAAAATGAAAAAAACATACGCAGAATGGGAGGAATTTGGCTAAGCAACAGCACGTGTGAAAAAGACTTGGGTATACTAATAGATCACAGACTGAACATGAGTCAACAGTGTGATGCAGCAGCAAAAAAGGCAAACACAATTCTGGGTTGAATTAACACAAGCATACAGCCTAGATCACGTGAAGTAATTATCCCCCTCTACTCCTCTTTGGTCAGACCTCATCTGGAATACTCTGTCCAGTTCTGGGCATCACATCTTAAAAAAGACTTGAAGAAACTGGAGCAAGTTCAGAGAAGAGCAACCAGAATAGTGACCGGTCTGCAAACAATGTCCTATGAGGAATCGTTAGAGGTTTTTGGAATGTTTAGCTTGCAAAAGAGAAGACTGAGAGGAGACTTAATAGCTGTCTACAAATATATCAAGGACTGTCACACTTTAGAGGGATCAGCTTTATTCTCATTTGTACAAAGAAAGACTAGAAGCAATGGGATGAAACTGAATGAGAGAAGATACAGATTAGATATTAGAAAAAACTTTTTGACAGTGAGGGTGATCAAAGAGTGAAACAGGCTTCCACGAGAGGTGGTGAGTTCTCCTTCAATGGAAGTCTTCAAACACGCTGGACAGACATCTGTCTGAGATGGTTTAGAGAATACTGCTTTGTTCAACAATTTTACTTTGTAGTTCCAAAAGTTCCCCATAAAATACTTTAAGAATACTTCCACATAGTTTCAAATAATACACCCGTATGCTTCCCGTAATACTGCAATTCTCTTCCCAAATAATACTATCATTTCAAATGATTTCTAAATAATTAAAGGGGCATTTTCATCTCCATGCAAAATTGCCCAGGTATGGTCAGCTATCTTGAGAATGTGCCAGAAATCTCTGAGAAATACTGGTACTGATCCATACTTTGAGGAGGATAGCCCAAGTGTGAATCTTCCAGATGACTCCTAAATAAGAAACTGGAAGTTAAAAAACTGTCATTTTAATAATGCCAAGCTTCAGTTCTGGGGTCGGCAGCAATGCAGGAAACTGCGTAATGGTATAATCCCTACTGTGATGCTGCTGATGAAGGAAGAAGATCAAGGGCAGAATTGGCAAGCTGTAGATGTCGTACACAGGCACATAAGATCTTATAGATAACTTTTAGTTCTCATGTAGCTATGATCTCCCAGAGTTTGTTGTTTTAGCATTTTTTATATTACTGATCTTGCTCATGTAAATATGAAAAATACCTTTGGGAGGAGATCAGAAGAAAAGTGCTGAAACAGGAAAGTATAGGCTGTATGTAAAAGCCTAGGAGCATTTAGTACATACAGAATATTATTTGCAGCGTTTATCTTGGGGCTGTGTTATCCTAATTTTTATTACTTTAAATTATATTACTGCTATATTCACTATACTTAGCACATTTTGATCAAATTCTGTGAGCCCACCTGCCACGACAAGGTATCCGCACTCAGATGGGCCCATATACTCAAACTGTACAACAGAAGACTGACTTCTCTCTCTTGGGATAAGACACACACACAGAATATTATTCACATAGCACATTTTGATCAAATTCTGTGAGCCCACCTGCCTCGACATGGCATCCGCACTCAGATGGGTCTCTGTACTAAACCTGTACAATAGAAGGCTGACTTCTCTCTCTTGGGATTAGGCACACACAAAGAATATTATTCGCAGGGCTTATCTTGGGGCTGTGATATCCCCATTTTTTATTATTTTAAATTACATTACTGCTATATTCACTATACTTAGCACATTTTGATCAAATTCTGTGAGCCCACCTGCCATGACAAGGCATTCACATTCATAGGAATCCCTGTACTAAACCTGTACAACAGAAGGCTTACTTCTCTCTCTTGGGCTCAAACTGATGTCAGGACCAGGCTTTATTCTATAATACTGAAAATAGTCAGGGACAGGTGGGAGTAGAAAGGAGTGGAAGATGGCCGGCATTCCCTGAAGATGTTGCTATTATGAAATTGCGGTGATGTGTTGCACTAATGCATACTAAGGGTGAATTTTGGAGTCAAACACCTTAAAACATCGCAAAAATGTCGGTGGAGATGTTGGGAGTCCTGAAACTGCTCTGGGTGAGAGTGTTGCCCTGAAACAATGGTGGACTGTTAGGTGTCCACCTAGTGTGGGGGATTTAGTGAAAGAAGGCTAAATGTTGCTTCATGGAAGCATCTGTGAAGGTAGCTGCTGTAGCTGGGGATATATCTAAGACCACATTCACACGTTCAGTATTTGGTCAGTATTTTACATCAGTATTTGTAAGGCAAAACCAGGAAAGGAACAATCAGAGGAAAACTATAATAGAAACATATCACCACTTCTGTATTTTATCACCCACTCCCGGTCTTGGCTTAAAAATACTGATGTAAAATACTGACCAAATACTGAATGTGTGAATGTGGCCTAAGAGTGACATGTGGGTGTCACTGTGAGATTATGATGAAGAAACTATGTGATGTGCCGCTACGTGGTGTAACCATAAAGATGAAGCCTGAATCAATATCAGAAGTGAGAAATATCAAGTGTTGTGCCTGCTGTCTGTTATGGCTGTTCATCTTTCAAAACGACAGTATATGGAATCCTGCTTTTACCTATAATGGCCTCTTCTGCTTCTTTGTTTGCAACCTTCACCATATTACACCTCCCTCAGGCCCCTGCACTGGGCCCACAAGAAAGCAGTCTAGATAGGGTGAGGATGGGAGCGGAGCAGAAGACATGTTCATTACTGGGGTGGAGAGGTTCAAGACAACACTCGGCCAGAGGAAACCAGGGGGGACATACCATCGGGGCAACGGTGCAGCCGCCCAAGAGGAAAGGGGACCCATTTCCACCTCCAAAGAAAGTGGAATTGTGCATTATGATGACTGATTAGACTGAAAAGGGCCCATATAGTGCTCTTGCACAGGGGCCCTTTCCTGCCTGTGTTACCAGTGCCGAGAACCCAAAAGACTTTTGCATAATACATACAGTTATATGAAAAAGTTTGGGCACCCCTATTAATCTTAAGCTTAATGTTTTCTTAAAATTTATGTTTTTGCAACAGCTATTTCAGTTTGATATATGTAATAACTGTAGGACACAGTAATGTTTCTGCCTTGAAATGAGGTTTATTGTACTAACAGAAAATGTGCAATCTGCATTCAAACAAAATTTGACAGGTGCATAAGTATGGGCACCTCACCAGAAAAGTGACATTAATATTTAGTAGATCCTCCTTTTGCAAAAATAACAGCCTCTAGTCGCTTCCTGTAGCTTTTAATGATTTCCTGGATCCTGGATGAAGGTATTTTTGACCATTCCTCTTTACAAAACAATTCCAGTTCAGTTAAGTTTGATGGTCGCCGAGCATGGACAGCCCTCTTCAAATGATCCCACAGATGTTCAATGATATTCAGGTCTGGGGACTGGGATGGCCATTCCAGAACATTGTAATTGTTCCTCTGCATGAATGCCTGAGTAGATTTGGAGCGGTGTTTTGGATCATTGTCTTGCTGAAAGATCCATCCCCTGCGTAACTTCAACTTTATCACTGATTCTTGAACATTATTGTCAAGAATCTGCTGATACTGAGTGGAATCCATGCGTCCCTCAACTTTAACAAGATTCCCGTTGCCGGCATTGGCCACACAGCCCCAAAGCATGATGGAACCTCCACCAAATTTTACTGTGGGTAGCAAGTGTTTTTCTTGGAATGCTGTGTTTTTTTGCCGCCATGCATAACGCCTTTTTGTATGACCAAACAACTCAATCTTGGTTTCATCAGTCCACAGGACCTTCTTCCAAAAAGAAATTGGCTTCTCCAAATGTGCTTTTGCATACCTCAGCCGACTCTGTTTGTGGCGTGCTTGCAGAAATGGCTTCTTTCGCATCACTCTCCCATACAGCTTCTCCTTGTGCAAAGTGCGTTGTATAGTTGACCGATGCACAGTGACACCATCTGCAGCAAGTTGATGCTGCAGCTCTCTGGAGGTGGTCTGAGGATTGTCCTTGACTGATCTCACCATTCTTCTTCTCTGCCTTTCTGATGTTTTTCTTGGCCTGACACTTCTGGCCTTAACAAGAACTGTCCCTGTGTTTTTCCATTTCCTTACTATGTTCCTCACAGTGGAAACTGACAGGTTAAATCTCTGAGACCGCTTTTTGTATCCTTCCCCTGAACAACTATGTTGAATAATCTTTGTTTTCAGATCATTTGACAGTTGTTTTGAGGAGCACATGATGCCACTCTTCAGAGGAGATTCAAACAGGAGAACAACTTGCAAGTGGCCACTTTAAGTAGCTTTTCTCATGATTGCATACACCTGGCTATGAAGTTCAAAGCTCAATGAGGTTACAAAACAAAAAAAAGTGCTTTAGTAAGTCAATAAAAAGTAGGTAGGAGTATTTAAAACAAGAAAATGATAAGGGTGCCCATACTTATGCACCTGTCAAATTTTGTTTGAATGCAGATTGCACATTTTCTGTTAGTACAATAAACCTCATTTCAAGGCAGAAACATTACTGTGTCCAATAGTTATTACAAATATCAAACTGAAAAAGCTGTTGCAAAAACACCAATTTTAAGAAAACATTAAGCTTAAGATTAATAGGGGTGCCCAAACTTTTTCATATAACTGTATGGTGGTGCTGACGGCCTACATCTTGGTCACATACTCCTCTTACGTCCAAAGCTGTTTTAACCCTTTCTCGGACATTACTGTTAATTCAAATTACAATGTTTTTACCAGAAACAGACATCCATGCAGTGAATGTAAAAACACATAAACCGGACATCGCGCTGCAAAGGACAAGATTAGATCTTGACTCTTTAAACCCCTCAAGATGCCCTATTTAATAGAGGTTAGTAGTTTGACGGAAAAACAAAAATGTCTTGCTGCAATATAAAAATTACTTCTTTATCCATAAAATATATATTTTTTATTTTTATTCATGGTGAAAAGGTATTAAAACATAAATAATAGCAGTTATTAAATTATTTATTAGTCACAATAAGAAAGGTTAGCGTTCTTCTAAAATGTAAATTGTCATGTATTTCGTGGAAATCACACTAGAGGGCAATAACATACAATTCCTGAATGCATTGCGCCAGCAAATCTGTTAACTCTTTGGATCTCACATGGAATCCCATTGCCTCAGGAGTTTGGGCACCCCCTGGTCAAAATTACTGTTATTTTGAACAGTTAGGCAAGTTGAAGATGAATTGATCTCTAAAAGGTCTAAAGTTAAAGATGACATATTTCCTTTGTATTTAGGCAAACAAAATATATATGTTGTCATTTTTATTCATTTTAAAAATTACAAAAGGGGAAATGGGCCGATGTAAAAGTTTGGGCACCCTTGGAGATTTGTGTGCTCAGATAACTTTGACCAAGGTTTCAGATCTTCATTAGCATATTAAGATTATGGCTAGTTCACTATCATCATTGGGAAAGGCCAGGTGATTAAAATTTCCAAGCTATATAAAAACCCAGCCTCCTCTAACCTTGTGCAAAAAATTGCAGCCATGGGTTCTAAGAAGCTGCCTAGCACTCGGAAAATTAAAATGGTGCAGGCCCACAAAGCAGGACAAGGTTAAAAGAACATAGCAAAGCGTTTTCAAGTTGCCCTTTTCCTTAGTTTGAAATGTAATTAAGAAATGGCAGTTAACAGGAACAGTGGAGGTGAAGATAAGGTCTGGAAGAGCAAGCAAAATTTCAGTTAGAACTGCTGGTAGGATTGCTAGAGAGGCAAATCAGAACCTCCGCTTGACTGCAAAAGACCCTCAGATAGATTTACCAGACTTTGGAGTTGTGGTACATTGTTCTACTGTTCAGAAACACCTGCACAAATATTACCTTCATGGAAGAGTCAGCAGGAGAAAACCTCTCCTGCATCCTCATCATAAAATTCTGCATCTGAAGTATGTAAAAGAATATCTTAACAAGCCTGATGCATTTTGGAGACAAGTTCTGTGGACTAATGAGGTTAAAGTAGAACTCTCTGGTCACAATTATCAAAGGTATGTGTGGAGAAAAAAGGGCACAGAATTTCAGGAAAAGAACATCTCACCAACCATTAAGCATGGGGGTGGATCAATCATGCTTTGGGGTTGTGTTACAGCCAGTGGCACGGGGAACATTTCATGGGTAAAGGGAAGAATGAATTCAATGAAATTTCAACAAATTCTTAATGCAAATATAAAACCATCTGTAAAAAAAAACCTGAAGTCAAGAAGAGGACGACTTCTACTGGATAATGGATCCTAAACACACATCAAAATCCACAATAGACGACCTCAAAAGGCGCAAGCTGAAGGTTTTACAATGGCCCTCACAGTCTCCTGATCTGACCATCAATGAAAACCTGTGGCTAGACCTCAAAATAGCAGTGCATGCAAGATGACCCAGGAATCTCACAGAACTGGAAGAATTTTCCAAGGAAGAATGGATGAAAATCCCTCAAACAAGAATTGAAAGAATCTTGTCTGGCTACAAAAAGTGTTTGCAAGCTTTGATACTTTCAAAATTGGGTGCTACTAGGTATGAACCATGCAGGGTGCCCAAACTTTTGCATTGGCCCATTTTCTTTTTGTAATTTTTAAAATGTAAAAGATAATATATATATATTGCCTAAAACACAAAGGAAATGTGTAATCTTTAACTTAAGCCTTTTTAGAAATCATTTTCTCTTCAACTTGCTTAACTTTTCACAATAACAGTAATTTTGACCAGGGGTGCCCAAACACTTACATGCCACTGTAGACCTGGAAATACAGGTAGGAATACCAGATTTTGTCATATGCAGTTCTATTCCTGCCACCTTGTAATCATGTATTTTCACTGGTTAGCTGTCTTTGGTCTCCAGTCATCATTGACCATTGTATGAAATAATGAAAAAGCACCAGAGACAGAAATGCCACTATTCCTGTTCACCGATTACATGTTATTTTAGCCAATGCCAGAGTAAAAGATCAATGTCGTTCCCTTTACTCCTACAAGTTAAAAAAATATTTTGGTGCACATCTAGTACTAGCCTACTATGTTCATGAACTGTACTGATTCTAATGCTCTGTAACCCACCATCCACTCTCTTGGAATGATTAGATCCCTCTCATCAGCATACTGCCAACACTATATGTGTTGGAACTTCCCTTCCCAACATGCACTGCTGGCTGGTATCTGTAAGGAACAGAAAAATGAAGATCCTGCAAGAAGCGGGTCCACCCTATGACATACACAAACAGTGCCAGATGGACCCCGTTTAATATAATCATTTGTGTGGCGGTCATTAATACTGAAAAAATAAAACAGCATGCTCTATTTTTATTTAAAGTAATGCTCGGATGCAAGCACTGAAATAAGTGGAGTCTGACCTTTAGGTGCACATTTGCTGTACTACCTAGTTTAGAAGCATTCGGCCAAACGTACAAGTATAAAATACTTTGCATGCAAATTAAAATGTAGTTGCGCTGAAAACCATTAGAGGGAGCTCAGGTACTTTTCTTCCTAGAGAGTAAATGAAATATCCTTTTTATATTGTGTATATGTAGCACTGGTCATAAATTTGGACACACCTGTTCATGCAATTGTTTTCCTAGTTCATATTGCAATTTTCACATTGCAAATTCAGACTGAAGGCAGACAGAACACGACAGAACATATGAAGAAACAAACAAGAATATGTTAAACCTTAGATTCCTCAGAGTACCCCTGTTTTATTCTGATGACAGCTTCACACCCCCTTGACATTCTCTCAGCAGTTTCGTCAGCTCGTCACCTGGAAAGGCTTTCTAATAGCCTTGAAGGAGTTCATAAAGGTGCTGAACACTTGTTGGCTGCATTGCCTTCACTCTGCGTTCAACTCATCTCAAGCCATCACCATTGGGTTGAGGTCGGGTGATTGTGGAGGCCATGTCATCTGACGCAGCCTCGATCCCTCCAGCTCTTGGTCACATAGGCCTTACTGGCGGTCACAGACAGTGCAAGAACAATATATTGCTCCTGTGCAAGAATAATATATGGGCCCTTTGAAGTCCAATACATCACCATAATGCACAATTCCACCTGCTTTGGAGATAGATGAGGCCCCCATATCTCCTGAGCCCCTGTGCGGCTGCACATGCTACACCAATGATATGTCCACCCCTGCCTTGCATAGCTAATATGCAGCATCTCTTACTCTGATGGCTGGACATTAAGACATGTTATACTGTATTTCCCCTGCACAATAGTTGACTTTTGCAACAGTTCTCACATTAAAGAGGTTGTCTGAACATGAAACCCTGTGATATTTATTATTTATTTATTTAACGAGCTTCGGCTCAATCTTGAGCCATGGCAACTTGATGGATGAAGGCTCTGTAGGAAGATCGATCTTGTGCATGCCTAGGTAGGTCCACCAGGGTCTTCTACGCCGTTATTTTGATTGTATTAAGTCATTGGGTTGTTGGTCTTCCTCTTCGCCTAGTTCCTTCTATTCTTCCGACCATTGTAAGATGGCCGCCGGACAGGTCCTTAAGGAGAGATATGTATCACTAAGGTTGGTAGCTTCGGTGATGTGAAACCAGAAAAGTATGCTCTAGCACGTATAGTGCTGAGAGGGTTAATAGGGCGTATTGTGACGCCCAGCTGCGCTTGGTATCACAGATCATAGATGGATTCCTCCACAAGAGGCCCCCATAAACATTCACACATCTCCACCTTCCACCTCAGACCAGCAGAGGGAGCCCGTTAGGGATATAAATAGGGAAGGTAGAGCTACGCAGTTCAGTCAGAGTCTAGCAGTTAGTCTGGAGTCGACAGAGAGCCAAGTCTGTTGAGAGAGTTCCTGCAGTAAAGAAGCCTGAGAGAGGTCAGTCTGCAGTGGAGCAGAGTCCAGACTCAGTTGTAGCTCAGAATAGTGAGCTTTTGGTGTGCCGGCGACATAAGATCGGTGAAGCGCGGCAAGGTGCTGTTAGTGTGAGTAGCCTAGTGAGGGCCCGAGTAGGCCGAAGGCGAGTAGAGAGTTAGTATATAGGGGGGCAGAGGAGCTTAACCAGCTCACCCCGAATCATTTACCGGACACCGGGTCCAAAGCTTACCGGGATCTCTACTACCCAGTAAGGCATAACCGGAATCCCTGGAGAACTACCAGTCCCAGGATCGCTAAAGTGCTGATACGTAACAGAGCCGGGAGACACATAGGCCCCGCAAGCTGAGGAGCGTGTACTCCAAGAGAAGGCCCTACCACAAAATCAGCCAGAGCAGGACAGAGACAAAGTTAGACCTAGCTCCAGGCAGGTCAGAAACTTACTACGCAGAGGCAAGAAACAGGAGGCCCTACACCCGCTCATTGGGGAGGATCCTGATATGCACCCTTCACCCTACAGTGCTCCGGGATGTGCCTGATTTTCTACCAGTAAAGTGTACTGAAGTGACTATCGTGTCTGTCCCTGTTCTTGCTTTGACCCGGCTGGGTCTCGCCTGTCCTGCATTCCCTTTCCATACGCTGCCCTGAGGCCTAGCTCCACCTGTGGGGAGCTACACCATCGAGCTGCCTTACCATCGGCCTCAGTGGACTGCGCAGCGCTGGTGATTCTCACCAGAAGCCACAGGTGGCGTCACGAACTGTTATAAAACTAAGAAACCTATTATCCCCTTTTGAAAGAGCGACCCCAGGGTACGGGCCCGGGAGCCGACCACCGCGACATCCCCAAGGCCAGGCAAAAAGGCCCGGGTACCGAGTCATCCCCATCCCCTGGGCTGGTCATCTCTTTCCTGGCGTCACGAACAGGATCGCGTGCCCGCTGCAACGACAAAGGGTTATGGCCGTTGCCACCGGGTACTGTGCGCCTTTAATCAGAAACTGTGTGTTTTTAACTGTGGTGAAGATTGCTGCCATTGTTGGGCCGCCGAGCGAGAAGAAGGGCGTAAACGTGGGAAACTGAGGGGCGTACCTCCAAAAGAGCACGAAGCCAAGGACACGCCCCACGCCTCGACATCAAACCAGGAAGCGCCAGGTCCTGTAAGGAGCGTCGCTGAACGCTCTGACGTAGGACGCGAGCGACGCAAGGTCCTGAAGATGACCGTCACCTGCGGATCTGCGGCCTACCGGAAGAAAAACTAGAAGGTAGGCCACGGTTAGCTACGGGGGCGCCAGAATGTCCGACGAACAGCACAACACCGGGATACCGCCAAACGTCCCTTATGTTCAACCCACGCCTGACGACGGGCAGGCCGAGGCGGCCGCTCCACCAGCAGCGCCTGTAACCCCTGTCATTCCTATAACTTTACCGTATATTCCTGGAGCAAAGTGGCTCCCCCAGTACAACGGCAAACCAGATACCCTGTCTGGATTCAAACGGAAGATATGTGGTATCTTAGATATGTACTCTATGACAGGCAAGCAAAGAGCTGCTGTTGTATTGGGACAACTGACTGGTGCTGCGGAACGGGAAGTGAAAACATGGTCGGCCGCAGACCAGGAGTCAGTGTCCGCAATATTTCAAAAGCTACAGACTGTCGTTGAGGATCTTACTGAGGCGGACCTCCGGATGAGGTTCTACAACTGTTCCCAACAACCGGAGGACAATGTTCGGGACTACGCCTGGCGTCTACAGGGGGCCCTGCGGGCTCTGAAACAGGTTAGTCCGACCAGCATAGAAAATGAACACAAAATGCTGAAGGAACAGTTTGTCCAGGGACTGAGGTCTCCAGAGGAGAGCAGGACCGTGCGTTGGTGGTCCCTGGACCATCCAGATGCCACCTTTGATAATCTTAAGGACATGGCTATAAAAGGACGGCAGCCCCTGGAAACAAATGCCATCCAATGTTACCAGGGTGGGGCTACCCCAGTACCTGCTACACCCACCTTTTCCCCAGTGGCTGCTGAAGCCAAGGTTCCAGCAACGTCCCCTAGAGAACTGGACAGTCTGCGCTCTGAAGTGCGTCAGTTGAGCAAAACCCTGACCACTGTGCTGAGTGCTCTGCAGCTGCGGACGGAGCCCGAGGAAGGAGGGAAAATCCTATTAGCCGATAGCCCTGAGGATGTCCCCTGGATGCGAAGGAGGAGGAGGCCAACACCACCCTCTACGAGGACCAGTGACCAGCGCCGTCCACAGAAGGACCCTACCTGCTACCGCTGCCGCAAGATCAGACACACCGCCCAGAATTGTCCTTTAAACGAGAAAACCCTGTGGTCGAGGGCCGACACCCAGGAGTAAACTCACCAGGCCCATCAGACTGGTACAACAGGTTCGTCGGAGGAAGACCTTTCCTGTCCATTGTGTTGGACGGGATCCCGACGCACGCTCTGCTGGACACAGGATCTCAGGTAACCATCATGCCTGACGTCCTCTACAAGAGGTTCTGGTCCATGGACGACCTATGTCCGCCAGCTCCAAATCTTTCTGTTTATGCCTCTAATGGACTCCCCCTTAACCTAATCGGGGTTAAGAATGTGACTGTAAAAGTGGGGAGAGTGGAGCTGAAGGACCAGGGGCTAATTGTAGTAGAGACTAATCCTGATGACACCAATCCGTATATGGTACTAGGCACTAATATTGTTGGTAACTGTTTGGGAGAAGTTGTGTTCTTGCTCCAACAGATAGCCGACACTGCCAGACCAAGACAGAGGAGAGCACTGCAAAAGGAGATCCGAGTCCTGATGTATCAACAGCAAGTAAGGTTAACAGATGGTGAAATCGGTAATGTGCGGGTGACGCACCCAATACCCATTGTCATCCCTCCAATGAGTGAAATGCTTATGTGGTGTAGAGCTGCTATAGGTCTTAGAGGACAGAGCTACCAGGCGGTAGTAGAACCCCTTTGCTCCGAGCATAGACCCACGCTCTTAACCGCCAGGGGAGTGGTAGATGTACGCAATAGGAGGGTGCCCGTCCGTCTTCTCAACTGTGGGGATGACGAGGTCAGATTGCCTCGTTATGCCACTGTTGCCAAATTACATGCTGTAAATAACAATTGCATTCACAAGGCGGAGTCCTTAACCTCACCAGATGAAGTGGAGGATAATGACCATGCAACCCAGGTGGAGGATTGGTGTCAACAGCTCCATGTTGGGACAGACACCACTCCTGCCCATCAAAAACAGGGTGTACACCGGATGGTTCAAGAATACTCGCAGGTGTTCAGCAAACATCCACTTGACTTTGGGAGGATTAAGGGGTTCAACATCATATCTCCACAGGCGACCATCCCCCAATCAAAGAACGTTACCGGCCAATACCACCAGCACACTACCAGAAGGCAAAGGAAATGTTGCAGGACATGAGAAAGGCGGGAGTAATAAGGGATAGTTGTAGTCTCTGGGCAGCTCCCCTAGTGCTAGTTAGGAAAAAGGACGGGAGCATGAGAATGTGTGTAGATTACCGACAAGTAAATCGCATTACACATAAAGATGCATACCCTTTACCACGCATAGAGGAGTCCCTAGCTGCCTTAAAGTCTGCAAATTACTTTTCCACCCTTGACCTCACTAGTGGGTACTGGCAAGTAGCTGTGGCTGAGGAGGATAGGGAGAAGACGGCCTTCACTACCCCGATGGGACTCTGCGAGTTCAACAGTATGCCGTTTGGACTCTGCAATGCCCCCGGAACGTTCCAGAGATTGATGGATTGCTGCCTGGGTCACCGCAACTTCGAGACTGTGTTACTTTACCTGGACGATGTAATAGTGTACTCCAGAACGTACGAGGACCACTTGAAACACCTAGCAGAGGTATTTGAGTCACTGTCCCAGTACGGGATGAAGTTTAAGCCCTCAAAGTGCCACCTGCTCAAGAGAAAGGTACAGTACCTGGGGCACATTGTCTGTCCGGAAGGGGTAGCACCAGACCCGGAGAAGGTCACAGCCATCCAGAAGTGGCCGGAGCCGAAGAACCTCAAGGAGGTGCGTCAGTTTTTGGGACTAGTAGGATACTACCGGAGGTTTGTAAAGGACTACACCAAGAAAGCTGCTCCTCCGCAAGACCTCCTGGTAGGGCAGTCCCCCAAAGGCAGAAATCCCCCATTCCACTGGGGTAAGGAGCAAGCCGAGTCGTTTCAGGAGATGAAGGAGATCCTGACAGGCGATGAGATCCTAGCCTACCCTGACTACAGCCAACCGTTCCTGCTGTATACAGATGCCAGAAACGAAGGGCTGGGCGCTGTCTTAAGTCAGAAGCAGAATGGCCAAGAGAAAGTGATCGCATACGCAAGCAGGAAGCTCCGCCCGACTGAGAGGAACCCAGAGAACTATAGCAGCTTTAAATTGGAGTTCCTGGCCTTGGTCTGGGCCATCACCGAAAGGTTTAAGCACTACCTGGCCTCCAGTAAGTTCTCTGCCTTCACTGATAACAACCCCTTGACCCATCTTGAAACAGCTAAGCTCGGGGCACTGGAACAACGATGGATGGCTCGGCTGTCAAATTACCAATTTACAATTAAATACCGGGCGGGCCGCAAGAACGCTAACGCCGATGCCCTGTCTAGGATGCCTCACCAGTCAGACACAAAAGAAGAAGTGGATGACCTGGAAGAGATAGAGATACCTGCCTTTCACCGGAATGGGATGATCCATGAGCAACGAGCCTCCAGGAGGCAGCGTGAAAAGACGTTAAACCCCCTGCCTCACCACAGCTGGAAAGAGACCCAGGAAAGTGACCCGGTTATCAGCCGTATCAAGGAGCTGATAACCCAAGAGGGTGCCTTCCTGGAGAAGGAAGCGTCTCTGCAAGCAAAGCAGCTGTGGAACGAGAGAAGCCGGCTGTTTATCTACCGTGAGAAGCTGTGCCGGAGGTGCGTCAATCCAAGAACCCATGAGATGGTATGGCAGATAGTGGTCCCGAAGACAGACATCCAGATGGTATTAGAAGCTTACCACGATCAGGCGGGACACTTTGGCTGGAAAAAGCTAGAGACCCTGCTGAAGTGTCGATTCTACTGGGTAGGAATGCGCAGCTCCATCGAACGGTGGTGCCGAAACTGTGAACCCTGTGGCCTAAGAAGAAAAGACTACAGCTGTCAGAAGGCACCCCTGCAACCCATCAAGATGACTCGGCCCCTGGAGATCGTGGCCCTAGACCATGTCAAGCTGTCCCCCAGCAGGTCAGGGTACTTTTATGCTCTGACCATTGTGGATCACTACTCGCGTTTCCTGGTGGTCGCCCCCGTCAAAGACCTGATGGCAGAGACAGCAGAAAAGACGTTCCAAGCGTATTTCTGTAGACCCCATGGTTATCCTTAGCAGGTGCTGACGGACCAAGGCCCGGCCTTTGAGGCTGAGTTGTTCAAGGAGTTCTGCCATTTGTACGGTTGTAAAAAGATAAGAACTACACCGTACCACCCACAGACCAACGGTCTCTGCGAAAAGATGAACAACATCATCATCGACCTGCTAAAGACCATAACACTTGAGGAGAGAAATCAGTGGCCAGACTTACTACCTGACCTATTGGATCTCTACAATCATATACCGGTAAGTTCCACCAATTGCACTCCGGCATACCTTATCCGGGCAAGGCCAGGAAAGCTGCCGATGGACCTGGAGCTTGGTGTTGTTGAGCCTAAAGCTGATATGACCACTGAGGACTGGGACACGACCAGACAGGAGCAGTACAGAAGAGTACAAGCCTGTGTCGAGGACAGTCTCACTCGGGTGAGAGAAAAGCAGGAGGCGCACTACAACAAAAACGTGCCCGCAGAACCCTTCACACCTGGTGAAGTAGTATTGAAAAGGAAAAGACGCAACCACAAACTTGATGACCAGTGGGAAAAAGAACCCTACACTGTGTTACCATCAAGATTTGATAACAAGAAGACCTGCATAATCAGTCGAGATGGAGGAGGAACGTCTGCAACAGTGTCCAGGGACCACCTAAAGTTGTGTCCAGACCTACTAAAACCCCAGGAAGAAGTGCCTCTCACAATCCCGGAAGAACCTGAAGAAGCAGTGATACACACTGATCTAGGAGATTTCCCGGCAGATTGGCCTCAAATAGAAGGAGCAGTAATCATTCCAACACTCCAATTCTACGAACAGCCAGAAAACCCTCCACAGCAAGTTGAACCTGTAAGTGCTGTAGAAGAGCCAGCTCAAGAAGTATCCCCGGACGAAGGATCCCCGGTAGGAGCAGAGCAAGAGGGCCCAGCCAATGGTGAACTTGCCAGTCCAAGAGAGAGCTTAAGGCAGTTTTACAATTTAGTCACACGTAGAACTGGTAGGGTAACTGACAACGCAGACTCTGATACCCCACAGACCACCGCACTACGCAGATCAACACGTAGCACGAGAGGTAAACCCCCTGTTAGGTACACTCAGTAAGTAGTCAAATTTCTGAAAATGTAGATAGTTACCCTTGGGGTATTAAAATAGTAATGTACAGTATTAATTGTGTATTTTCATGCTTATGTATATTAATTTGTGCTTTGCCTTGCAAATAGACAATTCAAGTGACAAGGACGCTTTACCTTATCAATTCCTTTATTATTTGCATAAAGAACTTCGTGGCTGAGGACTGTGTGCAGCACAAAAACTGCTTTCGTATATAATTGCACTCTCTGGAGTGTCCCTTTAGGTGCCTCAGAAGAAAAACCTGTCTGGAGTGGCTCTATTGGAGGTCCAACACGGGATCTTCATGCCCTGCAGCCACCCCAGGGCCTACGTTGAGGGTTTGGGACAGGTCCCTCAAAAACCACCAAGTACTCTACCCTGTGAGATGGACATCCTGTCTGGGAACCTCACCACAAGAGACTTAAATTCTGAGGACACTTTGTATGTGTTTATATTGTTATGTAACGTTTAAGCTTGGTGCCTCCCATAAAGGGAAGATTGTTAATGGTTATTGTTGTTTTAAAATGTACTTCAGCCCGGGAGTGCTGAGCTTTGCTAGGGGGGAATGTGACGCCCAGCTGCACTTGGTATCACAGATCCTAGAAGTGTGCATTGATGGATTCCTCCACAAGAGGCCCCCATAAACATTCACACATCTCCACCTTCCACCTCAGACCAGCAGATGGAGCCCGTTAGGTATATAAATAGGGAAGGTGGAGCTACGCAGTTCAGTCAGAGTCTAGCAGTTAGTCTAGAGTCGACAGAGAGCCAAGTCTGTTGAGAGAGTTCCTGCAGTAAAGAAGCCTGAGAGAGGTCAGTCTGCAGTGGAGCAGAGTCCAGACTCAGTTGTAGCTCAGAATAGTGAGCTTTAGGTGTGCCGGCGCCATAAGATCGGGGAAGTGCGGCAAGCTGCCGTAAGTGTGAGTAGCCTAGTGAGGGCCTGAGTAGGCCAAAGGCGAGTGGAGAGTTAGTATATAGGGGGGCAGAGGAGCTTAACCAGCTCACCCCGAATCATTTACCGGACACCGGGTCTGAAGCTTACCGGGATCTCTACGACCCAGTAAGGCATAACCGGAATCCCTGGAGAACTACCAGTCCCAGGATCGCTAAAGTGCTGATACGTAACAGAGCCGGGAGACACATAGGCCCCGCAAGCTGAGGAGCGTGTACTCCAAGAGAAGGCCCTACCACAAAATCAGCCAGCGCAGGACAGAGACAAAGTTAGGCCTACCTCCAGGCAGGTCAGAAACTTACTACGCAGAGGCAAGAAACAGGAGGCCCTACACCCGCTCATTGGGGAGGATCCTGATATGCACCCTTCACCCTACAGTGTTCCGGGATGTGCCTGATTTTCCACCAGTAAAAGGTACTGAAGTGACTATCGTGTCTGTCCCTGTTCTTGCTCTGACCCGGCTGGGTCTCGCCTGTCCTGCATCCCCTTTCCATACGCTGCCCTGAGGCGTAGCTCCACCTGTGGGGAGCTATACCATCGAGCTGCCTTACCATCGGCCTCAGTGGACTGCGCAGCGCTGGTGATTCTCACCAGAAGCCACAGGTGGCGTCACGAACTGTTATAAAACTAGGAAACCTATTTTCCCCTTTTTAAAGAGCGACCCCAGGGTACGGGCCAGGGAGCTGACCACCGCGACATCCCCAAGGCCAGGCAAAAAGGCCCGGGTACTGAGTCATCCCCATTCCCTGGGCTGGTCAGTATCAGGGCCGGTTTTTATGAACAGTCATAAGGGATGGGTGGAAGTGGCTGCTCACATATCCCCACCCCGGGGCGTGGTTTGTTGTAAATAAAATGGAGGCCAAGTGTCTCATTTGATGTCTGTGTCTGGAGACGTGTGGATCTCCAGTGTATTGGTCTGTGCTAAGGCCTTGAGAACTGGACATTGACCTGTGGCGGGCAAACCCACACCATTGCATGGACATTTTGCTTTGTGTTTTCCCTTTGTGCTGGAAAAGGCTGTCATTTGTTTGCCTATGCTAAGCGGTTTATGAAGTCCGAATAAACCTGCCTGAACATTTTTCCGAAAACGTTTCCTGTTCCTTCCTGAACCACGTCTGAGTGAGTACCAAACCCCTACACCATGTTGTCCTTCTCCAGTGATGGCTCTCTTCGTATGATGTGTCCAAAGTAGGAAAGTTGTCGTTTGGTGATCCTTGCTTCGAGTGACATGTCTGGCTTAATTTGTTCCGAGATTGATTGGTTTGTTCTTCTTGCCATCCATGGTTTTGAAAAAATCCTTCTCCAGCACCACATTTTGAAGCCATTGATTCTTCTTTTGTCTTCTTTCTTTATCATCCAGGTTTCGCATCTGTAGCGCCCCGAGGGTTCGGCCGCTACAGGGGTATTGCACCTCTGCCAGAGGTGTGACATTCCACTCCCGGGTAAGGATGGAGTGTGGACCAGGGCTCGGTAGGCTGCATGCATCACACACACCCCATTTCCGGGGGACAGCTCAACGGTGCTCCCATTAGACAGTAATGCAAGCACGACAGAATCTGTCCCTGGCTGGAGTGGGGAGGGGGGAGGAAAACCCAGTGATGTAGGAGCAGAAGGGGACGGTTTCTGAGCATAGATAGGAGCTCATTGGTTGCTGGTCACCTGAGCTCACACACTAGGCGAGGGTATATAAGGTGGGCACCATCTTAGTTCTGTGTGCAGGAGGAGAAGTTCAGTCAGTGGAGCGAGAGAAGGAGTTCAGCCAGAGAGGGCTGACAGGGGACTGTGGCTCAGTCTGGGCCCAGCTTCACGAGGCAGGCCTAGAGTGAAGGCCGGAGCCAGAAGGAAGGAACAGAAACAGAAGGGAACAGAAAGGAACAGAAACAGAAAGGAACAGCAAAGAAAAGAGAAGTAACCAAAGTGTAGAAGGGCTCAGAAACAAGAAGGCAGAAGGGACCCTAAGAGCCCATGAGAATACCGGGTGAAGGGTCAGGCAGATTAAGGGTACCGGATCCCAAGTTGGTGGAGGAGAAACTACCCTCAGCCAAAGACCGGAGGTCGTGATCATTTATTGGTGCGACACCTCACCAAACCTGCTAGGAAGGCACCATATAGGACAGCGGGGAACGGGGCCCACGTTTACCAGCGCAGATCCGCGGTAGCTGGACAAAAGTTGGTCACTGGTGGGGCAGGCAGGAGAAAGGATGGAAGGGGGTCCTGTGCCATATTCCTGAACTGCCTGGGGGTTGACCGAGCCCCTCACCTGGTGGACGCAGCACGGCTCGGGCGGTCATTGCTGACAGAAGTGACTGGGAATATACGAACTGTGAGTAAAAGACCCTGGACTGCAACACGTTGTCTTTGTGCTTTTTGCTTCGCCAGCACTAACGGTACTGGGACTCCCTGCACCATCACCCCCACCATCCACTACACTGCCCTGGGGCTGCACTCTTCCCGTGGGGAGTTACACTACCTCAGCTGCAAACACCATCAGCCTCAGCGGTCTGCCTTGCAGCGGCGGTTCATAATAGCCGCAATCCACGGGTGGCGTAGGCGGACATTACCTACAGCACATAGCAGACTACCACTGGTCTGACCACCCTGAGCCACGGAACCGGGTCGCCACCACTACCCCCCAGCGTCTCCCTATTGCCCGGCTCCGAGTGCCCCACGGCCCAGGGGGCGAGTCAGCTTTGGCGTAGTCGGCAGGATCGTGACCAACCCGCCACAAACGGGTATTGCGTGCCTGAAAATAGACTGTTTCACTGTACTAAAGATGGCGCCCGCCCCAGAAGAACGAGCGCCATAATGTGCGCGCCAAAAGACCACAGGAAGCCACCTCCCATCGTGGGCCAGGTCCCAGAATGGCGCCAAAGAAGGAGCCCACCCCCAACAGCCATGAGCGCGGCTGTGGAGATGTCCATCAAGGTGGGGGGGCTGCCCCTGAAAGTGATTGTCAGCAGATTGCCCCAAGACCACCCCCAATGGGGGCGGAAAGAGAAGAAAACTGTGGGGCAGGGTGCAGTCTGGATCAGTCGGGACAGGCCGCACCCGGGAATGGAAGGAGCGACGAAACCCCACCAGCACCCTGGCCCGTAGCCTGCTGCAGGCTGAACCGCCATGCAGCCTGGCAGAGTTGCTGGCACAGCTCCCCAGAGACCCGGAGCGTGCGCGAGCAGCACTAGAAGACCTGGACCGGAGGATGGTCCGGGCACAGCGGGACGTGATCGCCAGGTGGAAGGAGGAGATGGCCCGGCAAGCCGTGATCCAACCGCAGGAGGCGCTAACACTGCCGAGCAGCACTCCTGCCTCCGAGGGCGGTGAAGGTGGACCGGAGTCTGGGGACGACGCCGCAGAGGAGGCCACCGAGACCGAGGCAGGTAACGGGGACATCAACACCCCAAGCCCTGAGGCCGCAAGCCTGCCCCCGCCTCCCGCTGCGGGACCCGAAGCCCCGGGGACCGTACCTGCCACCGCACCTCCGCTACTCCCAGCTAGGCCTCAGGCGGCAAGAGCCGCGGCCACGCCCCGCCCTGCGCCGTGCCCTTTAACCCCGGGCGCAGTAAAGAGAGAGACATCACAGGCCGGGACGCAAGGCCTAGTGCACCCGGGCGCCGCTGCCTCACCAGCGCCCCCTACCTTAACTGCGCCACTCCCGGGCACGACCAGCAGGCGACCACCGGCCTGGTCGCAAGGCCGAGTGCCCCCGGGCGCTGCTCCCCAACCGGGGCCCCCTGCCATACTACCCCTGGGCGCGGATCTATTCGCCCAGCACACCGGCCCGGATGGACTGACCCTGGTGTGGCCGGCCGAGCTGACCAGCGGCCACCCATGGAGAGCTCAACCCAGGCGCGAGCCCCTGATACCTGCTCCGGAGCCTGTGGAAGTCACCCAGCCCTCACTACAGGATGTCCAGTTCGAGTGGGACCCCACTGGCGAAAATCTAATGGGGTTCTCCCAAGAAACCCGGGCGGACGCAGCCCGTCACCTGGAGTCCTGCCGTCAACAGCTGGCGACCTTTGAGAGAGAGCGGCGGGAGAGGCGTATCAGGGAGGAGCGACTCCAAGCCAGGAGCGCAGAACAGAAGCGGAGAGCTCGTCAGAATCCCCAAGCCACCCGCGGTCCCCGAGCCACCGGGACCGTAGTAAAGTTTCAGCTGGAGCACGGCTGGGGCTTCATTAGAGACCCGGAGGCCACGAACGACATCTTCGTGACAAGGAGGGACGTCGAGAGTCACCTGCCAGAGGGACATCACGGACGTGACCTGTACCCTGGTGACGTGGTCACCTACACCCGGCACAAGGGCGCAAAGGGATTGTATGCCCTCCACGTCCACCGTCTCACAGAGGAGGAGCTACAATACAATTATGGAGAAAGTCAAGAGGGCCCGGACGGGCCTGAAGACTACCCGGAAGAAGGTGCGCAAGGAGGACACCGCTACTGAAAAGTGGCAGCGCACAAATGTAAATAGTTACCCGTCAGGGTACAAGAACTGTTGTGGGACTGTTACCGGTTTGAAAAGTTGCCCCATCCCCTAAGTTACCTGGCTGGGGACTGAGAACAGCCATCCCATTTCCCTAATCTGGCTGGGGACTGAGAACAGCCATCCTTTTCCCTACCTGGCCGAGGACTGAGAGCGGCCATCTTGTACATAGTTGCGCTTCCTAAAGCGCCCCCTACTGGTTTTATAAAAAGACTGCAACGTCTACCTCAAGACAAATTTTCTGGACTGTTGCACCTTTAAGAAGAATGAACACCTGGTCGCAAGTTGCACCGCGGCCAGTACACAAGAATATGTCTTACTTAAAAAAATGTTTTATATAAAAAAGTTTTATTTGCTGCTAGGTGATAATGCAAATGTTTTATATGATGTTTTATATGACAAAAGAGTTCCGGTAGTATTAACTATGACAAAGAAAAGTGTTTCCCATAAAGGGAATTGAACAATGTCGTCCGTTTTCCAATGTAAAAAAAAAAAGTTTTGAAAAAGTTGTGCATGTCTTGTAATAAAATGTCTTTACTCTTTTCCAGCCCGAGGACGTGCTGTGGTTTACCGGGGGAAAATGTAGCGCCCCGTGGGTTCGGCCGCTACAGGGGTATTGCACCTCTGCCAGAGGTGTGATATTCCACTCCCGGGTAAGGATGGAGTGTGGACCAGGACTCGGTAGGCTGCATGCATCACACACACCCCATTTCCGGGGGACAGCTCAACGGTGCTCCCATTAGACAGTAATGCAGGCACGATAGAATCTGTCCCTGGCTGGAGTGGGGAGGGGGGAGGAAAACCCAGTGATGTAGGAGCAGAAGGGGACGGTTTCTGAGCATAGATAGGAGCTCATTGGTTGCTGGTCACCTGAGCACACACACTAGGGGAGGGTATATAAGGTGGGGACCATCTTAGTTCTGTGTGCAGGAGGAGAAGTTCAGCCAGTGGAGCGAGAGAAGGAGTTCAGCCAGAGAGGGCTGACAGGGGGCTGTGGCTCAGTCTGGGCCCAGCTCCACGAGGCAGGCCTAGAGTGAAGGCCGGAGCCAGAAGGAAGGAACAGAAACAGAAAGGAACAGAAAGGAACAGAACCAGAAAGGAACAGAAAGGAACAGCAAAGAAAAGAGAAGTACCCAAAGTGTAGAAGGGCTCAGAAACAAGAAGGCAGAAGGGACCCTAAGAGCCCATGAGAATACCGGGTGAAGGGTCAGGCAGATTAAGGGTACCGGATCCCAAGTTGGTGGAGGAGAAACTACCCTCAGCCAAAGACCGGAGGTCGTGATCATTTATTGGTGCGACACCTCACCAAACCTGCTAGGAAGGCACCATATAGGACAGCGGGAACGGGGCCCACGTTTACCCGCGCAGATCCGCGGTAGCTGGACAAAAGTTGGTCACTGGTGGGGCAGGCCAGAGAAAGGATGGAAGGGGGTCCTGTGCCATATTCCTGAACTGCCTGGGGGTTGACCGAGCCCCTCACCTGGTGGACGCAGCACGGCTCAGGCGGTCATTGCTGACAGAAGTGACTGGGAATATACGAACTGTGAGTAAAAGACCCTGGACAGCAACACGTTGTCTTTGTGCTTTTTGCTTCGCCAGCACTAACGGTACTGGGACTCCCTGCACCATCACCGACACCAGCCACTACACTGCCCTGGGGCTGCACTCTTCCCGTGGGAAGTTACACTACCTCAGCTGCAAACACCATCAGCCTCAGCGGTCTGCCTTGCAGCGGCGGTTCATAATAGCCGCAATCCACGGGTGGCGTAGTCGGACATTACCTACAGCACATAGCAGACTACCACTGGTCTGACCACCCTGAGCCACGGAACCGGGTCGCCACCACTACCCCCCAGCGTCTCCCTATTGCCCGGCTCCGAGTGCCCCACAGCCCAGGGGGCGAGTCACATCCATATGTTACTGCAGAAAAGACCAAACTATGTACGGACTGTGTCTTTGTCGCCAGTGAAATGTTCCTCGATTTGAAGACTAGTGTTGAGCCACCCCCGTAGTGTTCGAGTTCGGTTCGGTTCGTCGAACACCCGTGTGTTCGCCGAACTGTTCGTCGAACTGTTCGTCGAACACCTTCGAACACCGTTAAAACCAATGGCAGGCAAACAAAAACACATAGAAACACATAGAAAACACCTTCAAAGGTGTCCAAAAGCTGACAAACTGCTCAGAAGACACAACTAACACATGGAAAAGTGACAAGTACATATAGTCATGCGAAAAGAAAAGAGGTGGAGGAGTAAAAGGAGGGGGAGACACAGATATAGGCATGTCATGCCCTTCTAAAATCCAAAAAGTGAGAAGCCGAGACGGCCAGTCCGCTCCTGCCCGTGCCACCTCCGTGTCGCCGGGTTTGTGCCAGAGCCGCGGTGAACCCTGACGGCCAGCCCCCCTCTCCCAATACTGGTGCCTGTCCGCTGGTGGGTCGAGAGAGCCCCCCTGTGGTGGAGGCAGCTCTAAGCTTTTTAATTTAAATTGTCCCTCTAATTTGAATGAATACACTTTAAATCCATTTACAAGGATCTATTGGAGGGCAAGTCTCATGCCAGCAGCCGCGTAATTCCAGCTCCAGTAGCGTCCACTAAAGCTGCTGCAGTTAAAAAGCTTTTATAAGGATCGAGCTCGGCTGTCCACCGCAAGGCATCCTAGTGCCAGTCCCAGCCCCTATGCCTTGGGGTGCCTCCTGATGCTCTTCACTAAGTATCCCGTGGTCCCGAAGCATTTCCTTTGAAAAAATTAAGTGTCCAAACTACAGGTGGTGTAGCTTGCTTAACAGCCGGGATAATCCGCTGACTAGCAGACACTGCTACTAGGCACAAAGTATTTCCTGGGCTAGATGCAGTTAAAAATTTGTAAGTAGATACTCTCGTTGGATGCTGAGAAAGCATTCCATAGAGTCTCCTGGCACGCCATATATGATTCTCTTAAAAAGCTTGGGGTAGGGGTCTAGGGGACCCTTTTATAGCCAAAATCACGGCCCTGTATCACAATACGTCACCTAGGCTGAAGATAAATGGAACTGTAGCACCGAGGGCTCGGTTGCTACAGACGTATTGCACCTCACCCAGAGGTGTGATATCTCACTCTCAGATAAGGATGGAGTGTGGATCAGGACCCGACACCTGCATGCATTACACCACATTGCCGTGGGGCAGGGCGACCAATATGCCCCTGAGATGGGCACGACAGTCCCTGTCCCTGGCTGGAGTGGGGGGAGGGAACACTGAGGAAGGGGAACCCTGCAGTGCAGGAGCAGGGAGGAAGCAGTTCCTGGGTGCATTGAGAAGGGAGTATAAAAGGTGGGCACCAACTTAGTTCAGTGCAGAGAAGTCTGAGCAGAAGTGGCAGGGAGCAGGGGCTCTGCATGAGCTCTGCTCCGGAGGCGGGCCTAGTAACAGAGGCCCAGGCCTGCAAGAGGGAGAAGGAAGGAAGAGGAGCGGAGAAGGCTCCAGGAACGAGGAATGAAGGGATCCCAGGGGTGCGGACGGGCGAGTCGCCACCGCACGCCCGAATCCACCTGCGTGGAGGGGTCAGGCCAAAGGGGGAGACCGGTCCCCGAACTAGTGGAGGCAGGAAACGACCCTCAGCTAGAAACCGGAGGCTCTGACATTTTATGTGGCGCAGCCCCTTGCTCCACCCGCTAGGAAGGCACCACATAGGGTCAGGGAAACTGGCGCCAAGTTTACCAAGAGGAGGCCCGAGGCAGCCGGACAGAAGTGTTGGTAAGAAAGGCCAGACAAAGGACACACAAAGGGGGTCCTGTGAAGCGCTCCAAAGTTATCTGGGAGTTGTCTGAGCCCCTCACCTGGTGAGCACAGTACGACGTGGGCAGCCGTTACCTGCAGACGTGGTCTGGATAATAAGAACTGTGAGTAAAGGCCCATCACTGACTCCGTGTCGTTACTGCTGCTGCCCTGCACCATCACCCCCATCCTCCGCATACACTGCCCTGAGGCTATACTCCTCCCGTGGGGAGTTATGCTACGCTCTGCTGCACCCACAACACCAGCCTTAGCGGTCTGCCCTGTAGCGGCGGTTCACTCTGACCGCAATCCACGGGTGGCGTAGTCGGACATTTAAACATCAAAACCACATAAATAGTTCCGCCACTGGTTTGACCGCCCTGAGCCACGGAACCGGATCGCCGCCACGAAGACTACAACCACCAGCATCCACCAAAAAGGGTCCGGCTCCGGGTGTCCCAAGGCCCAGGGGGTGCGTCAGAACATTTTCATCACCTTTCACAATCACCAATGGGACAAGGCAGGGATGTCCTCTGTCCCCTCTCTTATACATCCTAGTGACGGAGCACCTGCTCTCATCAATTCGCCATAACCCCAATATTAGGTGGATTGAGGTGGGAGGCACCGAGTACAAGTGCTCTCTATTTGCTGATGATGTCCTAGTATATATCACTCAATCACATATATCCATCCCTGCTGTTATGGCTGAAATAGATCACTTTGTTACATGGTAAAATTTTAAAATCAATGCAGCGAAGTCTGAGGCCCTCGATGTCTCCCTCCCTAAATCCATATAGGATTCCATCCAGTCCAACTTTCCCTTTGCCTGGCCCTCACAGGGTATGAAATACTTAGGAATTCCTATTCATAGAGACCTCTCCCATCTATGTTATCTTAATTTTGGGCCCTTTATTGAACAATTCCATACAGACCACGGTTGGCAAGTTAGAACTGTAAGATTCACTACGTGAACCACTGGTGTTTTGTGGAAAAGCACATGTACACCGCGTTCCAAATTATTATGCAAAAAGTGTTTAGGAGTGATAAGGGAAGAATTTGTTTGTTTGTCAGTTAAACTCATTGATGGTGATGTGTGTCAGGGCTCTTTATATCACTGTAAGCAATTGCAGACACCTGTGCTAATTAGTTTGGCAGGTGTGTCCAATGAAAGGCAAGACTACTTAAGAAGGCTCTGTCACATTATTAAGCAGCCTACATTTTCTGCCAAAATGGGAAAGAAAAAGGATGTGTCGGCTGCTGAGAAGCAACAAATTGTGGAGTGTTTAGGTCAAGGCATGACTACAATCAACATTGTGCGATGATCAGGATGAAGTGTCTTGGCAATCAAGAAGTATGTAGCTGATTCACAGTACACACGTGTGCGTGCTGATAAGGGCAAATTGAGGACTCTTTCCTACAGGCAATTACGTCAGGTTGAAAGAGCAGCGGCAAAAAAGCCTTGTCATAGCAGCAGACAAGTTTTTGAAGCTGCTTGTGCCTCCAACGTCCCCCGAACAACAAGATGCAGGGTCCTTCAGAGGTTTGCAGCTGTGCATACGCCATCCTGTCGACCTCCTCTATCCACTTCACACAAGCAGAAACGGCTCCAGTGGGCCAAACATTACATGAAGACTGATTTCAAAACTGTTTTGTTCACGGATGAGTGCCGTGCAGCGCTCGATGGTCCAGATGAATGGAGTGGAGGATGGCTGGTTGATGGACACCCCACGCAAACACGGCTACAGCGCCAACAAGGAGGAGGTGGAGTAATGTTTTGGGCTGGAATCATGGGGAGAGAGATTGTCGGCCCCTTTAGGATCCCTGAAGGCGCTAAAGATGAACTCCATAATGTATGTGGATTTTCTCAAACAGCACTTCCTGCCATGGTTCAAGAAGAAGAACCGTGTATTTCACAGCAAGATCATTTTTCTGCATGATAATGCACCATCTCATGCTGCACATAAAACATCTGCATCTCTGGCTGATATGGGCATAAAAGGGGACAAACTTATGGTGTGACCCCCATGCTCCCCTGACCTCTACCCCATTCAGAACCTTTGGAGCATCATTAAAAGGAGTGTCTATGATGGCGGGAGGCAGTTCACATCTAAGCAACAGCTCTGGGAGGGTATTCTGTCCTCATGCAAAACAATTGAAGCAGAAACCATCCAAAACCTGACAAATTCAATGGACGAGAGAGTTCAGAAGCTCCTTTCGAACAAGGGGTCCTATGTGAAAATGTAACATCACCTACAATAAAGTTTTGAGTTGAAAACTGTTTGATTTCAGTTTCTAACAACCTGCTAATGCTTATAATTTCAAAAATGACCATTTTTTTGGTCTTTATTAAAATGAAAAGGTTGATCGAAAAGTTTGGGGGATCTAAGAGTGTGGCAACCCAGTAGTCATGATTACTTCGAATTCTGACAATATGAGGGTCATGCTGCAGGTAGTGCAGCAAGAAGGCACTTATGTGTCTTGCGCATCTCGGAGCCCCAAAATTATTTTCCGGGCTAGATGCAGCTAAAAATTATTTTTAATTTTAAATCTGGTGAAGCTTATTATAGATGGCCTAATAGGATCAGTGCTGCACACTGCTACAAAGCCCAAATTATTTTCCAGTCAAGATACAGATAAACATGATTAGTAATTTGAAAGCTTAAAACGGTTGGTAGGGTGATTTTAACCAATCATCAAGCTTTTACTCTCCCCAGGATGACACAGGGGTAGAAAAGTCGTTTCGGATCCATGATTTGTTCATCTTTATGAACGTGAGTCTGTCTACATTATCAGTGGAGAGCCGCGTGCGCTTATCTGTCAGCACACCACCAGCAGCGCTGAACACACGTTCAGACAGAACGCTGGCTGCGGGGCATGACAAGATCTCCAAGGCGTAAGTGGCTAGCTCCGGCCATTTATCCAGATTGGAAGCCCAAAAAGAGCAAGGGTCCAGTGACACAGTCGTGGCTTCAATGTTTACTTGGAGATACTCCTGTACCATCGTCTCTAGGCGTTGACTATGTGTCAGACTTCTTGTCTCCTGTGGCCTTGCAAAGGATGGGCTAAAAAAGTGGTGAAATGATTCCGCAAAATTGATGTTACCAGCAGATACTGTGGTTCTGTTACGGTTTGAGTGCTGAACACTTGACGGTCCCACGGTTGGCAAGTTGGAACTGTGAGATTCACTACGTGCACCACTGGTATTTTGTGGAAAAGCACATGTAAGATTCTGCAACAGTCTCTGCTGATACTCCTGCATGCGTGCATCCCTTTCTATGGCAGGAATAATTTCTGCAAATTTACTTTTGTACCGGGGATCTAACAGTGTGGCAACCCAGTAGTCAGGATTATTTCTAATTCTCACAATTCGAGGGTCATGTTGCAGGTAGTGCAGCAAGAAGGCACTCATGTGTGTTGCGCATCCAGGAGCACCAAGTCCCTGTTGTGTTGGTGGCGAGGTAACAATCATGCTTCCTTCCTCTGTCCTCTCCCTCCAACCTCGCACAACAGAAATGTGATCAAGGTCTCCCTCATCTGATGAGTCTTCCATCAGTTCGTCCTCCACTTCTTCCTGGGCTCCTGCACCTTCCTCACTAGTTTGGCTGCTACCATGCGCTCTGGTAAAATCATCTCCCCCACCCTCACATGCCTGCCGCCCTGGTGCTGCCGACCGTCTGGACCTTGCAGATGTTAGCCCTTCCGCATACAACTCCTCCTCCTCTACTTCCTCCACCTCCTCTTGTGCCACCACCTGACTCCGAATTCTGTTTAACATGTGCTCCAGCATGTAAATCACCGGAATAGTCATGCTGATAATGGCATCGTCAGCACTAAACATCTTCGTCGCCATTTCAAAACTGTGCAGAAGGGTGCATAGGTCACTGATCTGAGACCACTCCTCCAGCGTGATTTGCCCCACCTCTGAATCTCGTTGGCCCAGGCTATACGTCAGAACGTATTGCACCAGGGCTTGTCGGTGCTGCCACAGTCGCTGCAACATGTGCAGAGTTGAATTCCACCGGGTAGGCACATCGCATTTTAGCCGGTGAAGTGGCAGGCCCAACGACTTCTGTAGAGATGTAAGTCGCTGAGCTGCGGGATGCGAACGGCGGAAGTGAGCACACAGCGACCGTGCCCTCTGCAGAAGGCCATCTAGTCTGGGATAGTGGGCTAAAAATTGCTGGACAACCAGGTTCAACACGTGAGCCATACAAGGCACGTGTGTGACATTGCCCCGGCGAAGGGCCGCACCCAGGTTTGCAGCATTGTCGCACACGGCCTTCCCTGGTTTCAGGTCCAGTGGAGACAACCATTCATGAAATTGGTTCTCCAGAGCTGACCACAACTCCTCAGCTGTGTGACTCACATTTCCCAGACATTTCAATGTAAAAACCGCCTGATGACGTTGAGCCCTACTGCCAGCATAGTAAGGAGGTGTGCAGGATCCCTTCTGCGCAGTTAGAAAGCTTGTGGCATGACCAGACAGGCTTTGGGTGCAGGTGGAAGACCGAGAAGAGGTTGAGGAGGCAGAAGCAGTGGAGGAAAAATGACATAAAGAGGATTGACGCACAACTCGTGGGGACGGCAAGACTTGGACAGCAGCCCCTTGTCCTGCTGTCACCATAGTTACCCAGTGCCCAGTCAGCGACATGTAACGCCCCTGTCCATGCCTACTCGTCCAAGTGTCTGTGGTGAAATGCACCCTGTCACACACAGAGTTTCTCAAAGAAGCGGTGATGTTGTGTGCGACATGCTGGTGGAGCGCAGGCACACCTTTCTTTGAGAAGTAGTGCCGACTGGGCATCTGGTACTGGGGCACTGCGACGGACATAAGGTCTCGAAAATCCTCTGCGTCCACCAGGCGGAAAGGCAGCATTTCTGTAGCCAAGAGCTTGCAGATGGTGAAATTCAACCTCTTAGCTTTCTCATGGCTAGGAGGAAATGGTCTTTTACTTGTCCACATCTGAGGGACCGAGGGCTGGCTATTGTGCTTAGACGGGGTTGATAAGGGTGTCCCCGGCAAACTGCCGGTCTGTGAGGAAGATGCAGGCGGACATGTTAGGTTGCCTTGATCCAAAGGTGGTGCTATCGATGTCGGACAGCGCTCAAGACCAGCTGGTGTTACCACCTCCAAAGAAAATGATGACCTGCCAATCACGCTGGCTGTTGCGGGTAAAGAGGTGGCAGGTCTGCGCACCAAAACAGGTGTGACTGCTGTCCCCCCAGTCACAGAGGATGAAGAGGCCGCGGATGCACAAGATATGGCAGACGGTGGTTGGCCCGGCCGGCTAGACCGCATTGTAGCACACTGAGCTTCCCACTGCAACTTATGCTTCATGTCCATGTGCCGGTTCATGCATGAAGTACTCAAACTATGTATTTTTTGGCCTCTACTTAGCTTTTGCTGACAAATGTTACAGATAACACGAGTTGGGTCATCTTTATCGATCTGAGAAAATGCCCAGGCTATGCAAGGCTTAGCACCCATGCAACCTGAAGAGCCACCACGACTTGTGGTGAGAGGCAGAGTTGTGTTTGAGGATGCAGTTGTTGACGTGCTTCCAGTACTACGTCTCTGTCCAGGAAGGCGCAACCTGACCTCGTCGTCACTAGCATCTTCCTCCACCTCCTCTGCTGACCTCATCTCTTGACTGACTGTGGGTTGACAGTAAGTGGGATCTCCGACCTCATCATCATCACCCTGTGCGTTATCACACCCGTCGTCCTCAGAGCCAACCTGTTCCTGCCCTGACAAAAAACTAAAGTTGTCGCTCCAATCAGGTATTTGAGTCTTATCATCGTCTTCCTCATTGTCTCCACCAACAGGAGTTACAGTTTGGGAATGAGGGTCTACATTATGGTCAGAACCTTCTGCGTCTGGTCCTGGATCCGACTCATAAAGATTCTGGGCATCAGTGCAGATCATTTCCTCGTCTGGATTCACAGAAGCGCTGGAGTCGACCTCTGATTCCCAGGCTATAGTATGAGTAAACAGCTCTGCAGACTCAACCATCTGTTCTACCTCATACTCAGACGGGCAGCTGGAGATTTGGGAGCTGTGAGGAAGCAAGTGCGATTTGGGTGACACCTTTGAGGACTGGAGTATTTGTGATGTTGAAGTTGATGTGGAGGAGAGCCCACTTAAAGGAGCACTTGATATCCGTTGAAGCACCTGCTGTTTTTGTGCCTCATCTGGAATTTGTAGCGATTGGCGTGGCCGTAAGAAAGGGATCTTATCACATTGTCCGCTAAAAGAAGTAGACATTTTAGTTTGGCTGGAAGATGGTCTTTCTTCTGCACCTACCCCACGGACACAACCTTTTTTCCCCTTCCCAACACGCCTATTCCCCTTTCCACCAGCAGCAGGCCTTTTTCCACTCATTTTGGTGGTTAACTAATTCACAATTCTGGAGTTGTTTGCACAAAAAAACAATGGATGGTAACCGAGCAGAGCTGAGTGGCCAAACTGTGGTATTAGGCCAAAACTATTGGCTGGGTTAGATGCAGAAAAAAATTATTTTTAATTTGCAACCTGATGGAGGTCAGTATAGATGGACTAATAGACCAAGTCCCACACACCGCTAGAAGCCCAAATATTTTTTCAGAGCTAGATGCAGAAAATTTTTTTATTCAATTTGCAACCTGATGGAGGTCAGTATAGATGGACTAATAGACCAAGTCCCACACACTGCTAGAAGCCCAAATATTTTTTCAGAGCTAGATGCAGAAAAAAATTATTTTTAATTTGCAACCTGATGGAGGTCAGTATAGATGGACTAATAGACCAAGTCCCACACACCGCTAGAAGCCCAAATATTTTTTCAGAGCTAGATGCAGAAAAAAATTATTTTTAATTTGCAACCTGATGGAGGTCAGTATAGATGGACTAATAGACCAAGTCCCACACACCGCTAGAAGCCCAAATATTTTTTCAGAGCTAGATGCAGAAAAAAATTATATTCAATTTGCAACCTGATGGAGGTCAGTATAGAAGGACTAATAGAACAAGTCCCACACACTGCTAGAAGCCCAAATATTTTTTCAGAGCTAAATGAAGAAAAAAATTATTTTTCATTTGCAACCTGATGGAGGTCAGTATAGATGGACTAATAGACCAAGTCCCACACACTGCTAGAAGCCCAAATATTTTTTCAGAGCTAGATGCAGAAAAAAATTATTTTTAATTTGCAACCTGATGGAGGTCAGTATAGATGGACTAATAGAACAAGTCCCACACGCTGCTAGAAGCCCAAATATTTTTTCAGAGATAAATGAAGAAAAAAATTATTTTTAATTTGCAACCTGATGGAGGTCAGTATAGATGGACTAATAGACCAAGTCCCACACACTGCTAGAAGCCCAAATATTTTTTCAGAGCTAGATGCAGAAAAAAATTATTTTTAATTTGCAACCTGATGGAGGTCAGTATAGATGGACTAATAGACCAAGTCCCACACACCGCTAGAAGCCCAAATATTTTTTCAGAGCTAGATGCAGAAAAAAATTATATTCAATTTGCAACCTGCTGGAGGTCAGTATAGAAGGACTAATAGAACAAGTCCCACACACTGCTAGAAGCCCAAATATTTTTTCAGAGCTAAATGAAGAAAAAAATTATTTTTAATTTGCAACCTGATGGAGGTCAGTATAGATGGACTCAGGGCCGGCCTTAGGGTATATGGCGCCCTGTGCGAAATCCCTCTTGGCGCCCCCCCCCAAAGAAAAAAAATTAAACTCATGTAGGTGAAAACAACAAGTGCATTTTTTATTAATCAAATGATCAAGTAATAACAAGCAACAAAAGTTGAAAAGTTTTAAAGCCGCCACCACGATAAGGTAGACTCTTCTGGCAGGGCCCTACTCTAACCTATTAAAATTTTCTTAAAATATCCAATACTCTTTTTAGATATATTTTTATTTAGTTTTCTTTAAGGGAATGTGTCATATACATTTTTTTTTAAAAATGACCAATAATACCACATACAGGGAATACTGCCACACCATGACCAGACCACATATTACCACAACATAGTGACCGAATAATACCACACAGAAGGGGGAAAAACTGCCACACCATGACCAGACCACATATTACCACCACATTACTAATATTACCACCACATTACTAATATTACCATAAGTGTCATTATGCACGGGAGCTCTATACATGGTATGTATAATGTAAGTGTCCAGGTAATCTAGTGATCACCAGTGACATTATACACAGGAGCTCTGTATATAGTGTCAGTGTACAGGTAATACAGTGATCATCAGTGACATTATACACAGGAGCTCTGTATATAGTGTCAGTGTACAGGTAATACAGTGATCACCAGTGACATTATACACAGGAGCCCGGTACATAGTATATAGTGTAAGTGTACATGTAATACACTGACTCACTGGTGACGTCTCTAGGTGAAGTCCTTCAGCTACGCTTTTCTCCTTCATCCAGCACAGACCGCCATTACGTCTTCCAGCCAGGACTCGTCTCTGCATAAAATAACACAGTTATCTAGAGCACATTCCCCAACTTCTACATTACGCAGCTGAATACAGACGTGTATCCACCATCAATATATGGTTAGTTATTATACAACCTACCATTCCAAATATAAATTGTAATCCACCACGGTGCCCCCATTAACTGTAAATAGGCACTTAATATATAATTTAATTAGAACCTCTACTCTTTCCGCCAATTTGTTACCAGTTACACTCCTGCATCCGCAACGCCCCCTACTCTATACTTCCTGCTCCCCGCATTCATTATTTACATGCACCCCCTGCCCCAATTCATTATATCATGTCCTGCTCTCCCCACCCCATCATCATTTACTGTCCCCCACCCCACATTCATTATGTGCAGCTCATTATCCCCCTACTCCCAATTCCCCCATGTGCAGCTCATTTTCTCCCAATTCCCCCATGTGCAGCTCTCACCCCCCCATGTGCACATCTCTCATCCCCCTCCCCCACATGTGCCCCTCTCTCATCCCCCTCCCCCACATGTGCACCTCTCTCATCCCACTCCCCCACATGTGCACCTCTCTCATCCCCCTCCCCCACATGTGCACCTCTCTCATCCCCCTCCCCCACATGTGCACCTCTCTCATCCCCCCCATGTGCACATCTCTCATCCCCCTCCCCCACATGTGCACCTCTCTCATCCCCCTCCCCCACATGTGCACCTCTCTCATCCCCCTCCCCCACATGTGCACCTCTCTCATCCCCCTCCCCCACATGTGCACACCTCTCATCCCCCTCCCCCACATGTGCACCTCTCTCATCCCCCTCCCCCACATGTGCACCTCTCTCATTCCCCTCCCCCACATGTGCACCTCCCATTCCCCCCACTCCTAGTAAATTGTATTTAAAAAAAAAAAAAAACTTGTTATACTTACCCCCATGCGATCCCTGCAGAATCCTCGTCCAAATCGATGACACCAGGTTCTCCTGACTTCCGGTCATGTGACGGTGCCGTCACATGACCGGAAGTCAGAGAAATCATGACAGAGATGTTCCGGCCCCGGCGCTTAGCATGGGGCCGGGGGCCCCATGAGGAGAGAGACACACAAGAGGGGGGCCCCCAAGGGGGCCCCTACCGGCCGGGCCCCATACTGGAGTCAGGGCAGTCATGCCCTGATGGCGGCCCTGCTGGAGGCTGAAGGGGCCCCCTCTCCCTCGGGGCCCCCGTTCAATGAACCGGCTGCACGGGCGGTAGTTCCGCCCCTGTGTGTGAGGAGGAGAGAGTGCAGCGCGCCCGGGTCCCGGCCGGACATTTCAGAGCAGAGAGGGGGCGCCGGCGCCTGAGCACAGAAGAAACGCTGGGCGCTCCCTCTCTGCTCTTCCATAAGAAAAATACCGACGGGGAGGGAGCCAGCGCAGCGCCCCCCTTCACTCTCAAGTTTGAGGCGCCCTGTGCAGTTGCACAGCTGGCACGCCCCAAAGGCCGGCCCTGGATGGACTAATAGACCAAGTCCCACACACTGCTAGAAGCCCAAATATTTTTTCAGAGCTAGATGCAGAAAAAAATTATATTCAGTTTGCAACCTGATGGAGGTCAGTATAGATGGACTAATAGAATGATGCTATGCCCAAAAGATTTTACTTCACTAGGTGCAGTAAAAAAATTGGTATTCTATACACAGGTGGTATATCTTGCAACACAGATAGGCTACTCCACTGACTAACACACTCTGCAATAGGCCAAAAAGGATTAGCTTTGCTAGATTCAGCCAAATGCTGTGAAAAAAACTTGCACAGCACTGGCACAGACCTGCCTGGCAAAAACTGATAGGAACTGATGTAACCTAGTCCTGAAAAGGACTCCAATTACAATTAGTCTTTACTCCCACAATCTATCTATTTAAGAGCACAGACCTGCCTGATAAAAGTCGTAGGAAATGCTGTAACCTAGTCCTTAAAAGGACTGCAATCACAACTATTCCCTACTCCCAAGCTATCTGTATATTTGTGCGAAAATTGGCTTGAAATTAACAAGGTATAGCGCACACAGCAACAGCGGTGCCGTCTAACACGCAGCTGCAGCAGTGAGAAAATGGTGGCGACGGGGAAAATGGCTTGGTCTTATAGGGCAAGGACATGTGACATACACTGCCAATCACACATGCCCTTGCTTGTGTGAAAAAAAGCACTTCGCTCCGTGTGTGCGCTGCTGATAGGCTGACAGATTGCACCTCCCCACTGCAAATGCGGGAAAGAGAAAAAAAAATGGAGATCTTCATTGTTCCTGCAGAGATCCATCCCCTGCCCCTCCCCCCGCCCCGCTGTACACTCAAACTGCGTATTAACATTCATTTTCATCATTACTGAGAAAAAATCCAGTTATGATTTTGGTGCACGAACAGTTATCGAACATAACCTCGAACAGCCGAATTTTTCTCAAATTGTTCGTGTTCGCCGACCGGCTCGAACACCGCCCAAAACAGCTCGAATTTGAGATTGGCGAACAGTTCGAGTAGAACAACGCTCATCTCTATTGAAGACCTTGTCCAGTGACTTCATAGTTGATGGCTAATCTCCTATTACCTTCTGGTGTCATTGCTGCATCTTGAGTGATCATTTGAGTAGGCTGAAGTCCTTTACAACTTCCAGTTCATCTCCGTCCATCTCAAATGAATCCCGGTCGTACCTGGCAGTAGTCCATATCTTTGTCTTTGTGTTGAGTGGCAGTCCCATGTTCGAGCTTTCCATCCTGACACTCCGTAATAAATCCTTAATTCCATCTACGCTTGTTGATATCAATGTTGTATGTAGTGCCGGCGTCCCTGCCCTCTGCTAGGCAGGGACGCTGTTCCCCTCACCGCTCTGCTCCGTGCCCGGCGTCCCTCTCCCGCTCTGCTGGCAGCGCGCGCTCCTTCCCGGCCACTGTGCTTAGGGCGCGCGCGCGCGCCCTCCCTCCCTCTTAAAGGGGCCGCGCTCGCCGTCCTAAGGAGTCCCCGGCCAATGGCCGGAGGACTTTACCATATATAAGGCACCTCCTCCAAAATGGAGGTGCCCGAGCAATGTTGTTGCACCGTTCTACTCTGCTTCAGCCCTCAGGTCCCGTTGCCAGTTACCTGCCAGTTACCTGCCAGATTCCTGCCAGCTTGCTGTCCTAATCCTGCCTGATTTCCAGCTACCTGCCTGCTTGCCTGAGGTCCGACGGTCTGCCTTACAACTCCGGTCAGTCTGTCTATGGACCAGCTTGCCCGCTCACCTGGGAGCGCTTCTCCGCTACCTGCCTGCTTGCCTGCCCGGAGGCTCCGCTGTCACGTGCTGTGACCACCTGCTATTCCAGAGACTCTCGCTTGCTCACCTGGGAGCACACATCCTCCATCTGCCTTGCTAGCCTACCTGGAGGTTCAGCCATCACAGGTCGTACCTACCCTTTACCTAGAGACTGCCCCGGTCACTTGCCGTGACCTCCAGCCCGTTCTTCCAGAGACTGCCCCGGTCACTTGCCGTGACCTCCAGCCCGTTCTTCCAGAGACTGCCCTGATCACTTGCCGTGACCTCCTGCCCGTACACCCAGAGACTGTCCCGGTCACCTGCTGTGACTGCCTGCCTGGTCGCCACCCGCTCCCTTACAAGGACCGCTCCCTTGTATAGTAGCCCAGAGGTTCCGCCTCCCAGACCCGTTACAGTTTGCTCGGGCCCTGGAACCCGGTGGCACCCAAGCTCCCTCGCTCTCGGACCTGTGTCATGAACTGTCCCGTCAAAGGTCCCAACAGGAGTCCATCCTGGGTCACCTGCGGAATGTCAATACTCGCCTGGACACTCTGACTGTTCCACCAACAACCTCCGCCAGTGCCATGTCTCGCAATCCGGCAGCTCCGCTGTCCACTAACACCATGATATCCTACCCCGGACCTCGGCTTTCTGCACCTCCTCGCTTCGGAGGCGACTCAGCCCAGGCTCGGGGCTTCATAAATCAGTGCACCCTGCACTTTGAACTATTGTCCCACCAGTTTAACTCCGACCGAGCCAAAATTGCATTCATCATGTCCCATCTCACCGGGGAGGCCCTGGCCTGGCTAAATCCTCTATGGGAGAGAGGAGACCCCCTGGTGTCCAACTTGCCTGCTTTTCTCACGGCTTTCCGGAAAGTCTTCGACGAACCCGGACGGAAGACCTCATCCGCATCATCGTTGCTACGCCTCCGTCAGGAAAGTCTCACCGTGGGCCAATATGCCATACGGTTCCGTACCCTTGCCTCGGAGCTGGCCTGGGATAACGACGCTCTGGTTTCCGTCTTCTGGGAGGGTCTGTCCGGCTGTATTAAAGATGAACTTGCCGGTCGGGACATTCCTACCACTCTCGATGACTTAATAACTCTTGCCACCCGGATTGACCTACGGTTCCAGGAGCGTGCCAGAGAGGTCACCCGTGAGAGGAGGTTACCACGTCTAGCTCCTACTTTTCAGAAACCCGTCACTCCTTCTGTCTCTAACCAGGTACACCCTCCTGAGCCTATGCAGGTCGACCAGACCAAGATGGTCAAGACCCGTCAGGACTTACGCCGTGCCGAGGGGACCTGCTTCTACTGTGGCAGTAAGGAGCACCAGATCCGTGCCTGCCCGGAGAGGTCGGGAAACGCCTGTGTCTAGGTTCGCTCAGAGAGGTCCACCTAGACAAGAATAAATCCTCTCCATCCCTGCTGTTGTCAGTTTCAATCGTCTACGGGGAGAACCGCTATTTCGAACTAGCCCAACTGGACTCTGGAGCAGCCGGGAATCTTATTTCACAGTCCCTGGTAGAGAAATACCGCATCCCCACCAAACCTCTGGCTGTACCCTTGTCTGTTGCTGCCGTGGATGGGGGGCTCTTACCACGCCCCATCCAACTCATCACCGAATCCATTACTCTGCAGGTGGGAATGCTGCATTCTGAAAGTATCTCCTTCCATGTTCTGCCTGGACTCTCTCACGCCCTCTTGCTAGGCCTACCTTGGCTCCAGAAACATGCACCCGTTCTTGACTGGCAGACCGGAGAAGTCCTTCGCTGGGGACAGGGCTGCCACAAGACCTGTCTGGTTCCCGTTCATCCCGTCCGTCCTTCTCCTACCCCAGCTAATCTACCTGGACTTCCGATTCCTTATTGGTCTTATGCTGATGTCTTTAATAAAAAGGAGGCAGAGACACTACCCCCTCATAGACCATACGACTGCCCTATCGACCTGTTACCTGGTACTTCTCCTCCCCGTGGGCGTATTTATCCATTATCCGCTGCTGAGACCCGGTCGATGTCCGAATATATTGAGGAGAATCTGGCCAGGGGATTCATCCGGAAATCTACCTCCCCGGCGGGAGCAGGCTTCTTTGTCGTCAAAAAGAAGGACGGCTCTCTCCGTCCCTGTATAGACTATAGAGGCCTTAACCAGATCACGGTGAAGAATAAGTACCCCCTTCCGCTCATTCCGGAGTTATTTGATCGTCTGAGGGGGGCTAGAATCTTCACCAAACTGGACCTCCGTGGGGCGTACAACCTGGTTCGTATCCGTCAGGGGGATGAATGGAAGACGGCATTCAACACCCGGGACGGCCACTATGAATATCTGGTAATGCCCTTTGGCCTCTGTAACGCTCCTGCCGTCTTTCAAGAGTTGGTCAATGACATCTTCCGGGACCTTCTCTACTCCTGCGTAGTGGTGTACCTGGACGACATCTTGGTCTTCTCTCCGGATCTCCAGACTCACCGGAGGGATGTTCGTCAGGTCCTGCTCAGGCTCAGGCAGAACCATCTCTACGCTAAATATGAGAAGTGCCTCTTTGAGCAGACCTCGCTTCCGTTTCTGGGCTACATTATCTCTCAGACCGGCCTACAAATGGATCCTGAGAAACTGTCTGCCATCGAGAAATGGCCCCGACCAGAGGGGTTGAAGGCTATTCAACGGTTCCTGGGCTTCGCCAACTATTACCGCCTCTTCATCCCGCACTTCTCTTCCCGGACTGCCCCAATTTCCGCGCTCACCCGTAAGGGTACTAATCCCAAAGAGTGGCCGCCCGAAGCAGAGGAGGCCTTTCTTTCCCTAAAACAGGCCTTCTCTTCCGCCCCGGTGCTGCATCGCCCGGACGGCAACAAGCAGTTCTTCCTGGAAGTTGACGCCTCCTCCTCTGGAGCCGGAGCGGTACTTTCTCAAAAATCATCTTCCGGGAGAATGGTAACTTGTGGCTTCTTCTCCAAACTCTTCTCCTCTTCTGAGCGCAACTATTCCATAGGAGACCGAGAGTTATTGGCCATCAAGCTGGCGTTGGAGGAGTGGCGTTACCTACTCGAGGGGGCTCTTCATCCGGTAATAATTTACACTGACCACATGAACTTGGCTTACCTCCAGCATGCCCAGAGACTTAACCCGCGCCAAGCCCGGTGGTCCTTGTTTTTTGCTCGCTTTGATTTTGTTCTTCATTTTCGCCCGGCTGACAAAAACGTCAAAGCAGACGCCTTGTCCCGATCCTTTCTGGTGTCCGATCTCGAGGAAGAACCTAAACATATCATCGATCCCGCCAGAGTAATGCAGGTGGCTCCCGTGAGTCTAAATCGTCTCCCTCCCGGTAAGACGTTTGTTTCAGTACCTGATCGGGAGAAGATCCTACACTGGGGCCATTCGTCTAAACTAGCTGGCCACGCCGGTCAGAAAAAGACCCTCCAGCTTATTGCCTGGCACTATTGGTGGCCTACCCTGCACAAGGACATAATAGACTTTGTTTCTGCCTGTGTGTCCTGCGCCCGCAACAAAGTCCCGAGACATCTGCCAGCCGGACGCCTCCTTCCGCTTCCTGTACCTGCTGCCCCCTGGCAGTATATAGCAATGGACTTTATAACTGATCTCCCCGTCTCTGCCGGTTGTACGGTCATTTGGGTGGTCGCTGACCGCTTTTCCAAGATGGCTCACTTTATTCCCCTGCCAGGCCTTCCGTCTGCACCCGAGCTGGCTAAAGACTTTATCCGCCACATCTTCCGTCTTCATGGCCTGCCCCTCCACATCGTGTCGGATCGTGGGGTACAGTTCACCTCACGTTTCTGGAGAGCCACTTGTAAACTACTAGACGTCACCCTGGACTTCTCTTCCGCTTACCACCCACAGTCCAATGGTCAAGTGGAGCGGATCAATCAGAACCTGACCAGTTACCTCCGGCACTTCGTTAATGCCCACCATTCTGACTGGGTGGATCTCCTACCATGGGCCGAGTTCTCTTATAATAATCACGAGAGCGAATCCTCCTCCAAATCCCCGTTTTTTGTAGTCTTTGGTCAGCATCCTCGGATTCCTTTTCCTGTCTCCACCTCTGTGGACAACCCGGCTGAGGAATCTCTAGTTAGCAAATTTTCCTCCATATGGGTGAGTACCCGGTCCGCACTCCTTCTGTCATCCGAGCGTATGAAAAGACACGCTGACAAAAAACGCCTGGATCCTCCACAATTTCGTCCAGGAGATAAAGTCTGGCTCTCATCTAAATATGTTCGACTCAAGATACCTTCTTACAAGTTAGGGCCTCGGTTCATCGGTCCTCTGGAGGTCATCAGTCAGATCAACCCGGTGGCCTATAAATTGAAACTCCCGGCCAACTTACGGATCCCTAACTCCTTCCATGTATCTCTCCTCAAACCTGTGGTGCTTAACTCTTTTTCCAAGTCTACAGGTACGCCTCCTGCTCCGGTTTCTGCTGAGGACGAGTTTGAGGTAGAGAACATTCTTGCCACCAAAAGGGTAAGAGGAAAGACCTTTTTTCTGGTAGATTGGAAGGGGTTTGGTCCTGAGGAGAGAACGTGGGAGCCCCGGGAGAACATCCATGCCCCTCTCATCCTAGCTAAATTTCTATCTGGCCTAAAAAAGGGGGGGCCTAAAGGGGGGGGGTACTGTAGTGCCGGCGTCCCTGCCCTCTGCTAGGCAGGGACGCTGTTCCCCTCACCGCTCTGCTCCGTGCCCGGCGTCCCTCTCCCGCTATGCTGGCAGCGCGCGCTCCTTCCCGGCCACTGTGCTTAGGGCGCGCGCGCGCGCCCTCCCTCCCTCTTAAAGGGGCCACGCGCGCCGTCCTAAGGAGTCCCCGGCCAATGGCCGGAGGACTTTACCATATATAAGGCACCTCCTCCAAAATGGAGGTGCCCGAGCAATGTTGTTGCACCGTTCTACTCTGCTTCAGCCCTCAGGTCCCGTTGCCAGTTACCTGCCAGTTACCTGCCAGATTCCTGCCAGCTTGCTGTCCTAATCCTGCCTGATTTCCAGCTACCTGCCTGCTTGCCTGAGGTCCGACGGTCTGCCTTACAACTCCGGTCAGTCTGTCTATGGACCAGCTTGCCCGCTCACCTGGGAGCGCTTCTCCGCTACCTGCCTGCTTGCCTGCCCGGAGGCTCCGCTGTCACGTGCTGTGACCACCTGCTATTCCAGAAACTCTCGCTTGCTCACCTGGGAGCACACATCCTCCATCTGCCTTGCTAGCCTACCTGGAGGTTCAGCCATCACAGGTCGTACCTACCCTTTACCTAGAGACTGCCCCGGTCACTTGCCGTGACCTCCAGCCCGTTCTTCCAGAGACTGCCCCGGTCACTTGCCGTGACCTCCAGCCTGTTCTTCCAGAGACTGCCCTGATCACTTGCCGTGACCTCCTGCCCGTACACCCAGAGACTGTCCCGGTCACCTGCTGTGACTGCCTGCCTGGTCGCCACCCGCTCCCTTACAAGGACCGCTCCCTTGTATAGTAGCCCAGAGGTTCCGCCTCCCAGACCCGTTACATTGTATCGTCGGCGTATTTAAGATTGTTGATGATTCGTCCAGAAACTTTGGTTCCTTCTTCTTTTTCGGCAAGTCCAGCCTTCCTGAAAAATAGCTTCTGCATACAAATTGAAAAGAAATGATGACAAGATGCAGCCTTGTCTGACACCTCGCTCTACTTTGAACCATGCAATGGCACCACATGTTCTGTTCACACTGTTGCTTCTTGGTTGATGTAGAGGTTCCTAATGAGGCTGATCAGATGGTTGGGCACACTCATATCCTTCATGGTATTCCAAAGTTTTTGATGATCAACACAGTAGAAGGCTTTGCTGTAGTCGATGGAGCAAATATAGATCTCCTTGATATTTGTTACATAGATCTCCTGTGATATGTGTGCTACTATACTTCTCAACAGTCCTGATTTTGTCAGGACAGTCTCCTCAATTGGACTGCAAAAGGGGCATGCTTAAAAGTGGCAGTTTTGGAGTCATTCCCTAGGACAGTCCCAAATTTTAAATGTTGGTAAGTACAGCATACTCGTTATCACCAATCTATGCGCAACACAATTTACTGTTTTGCATTGTACATAGTGGTACCAAACACTAAAAATATAAAAAGAAATTAACAAAGTTCTGTAGTTAACACATAAGTTTACCTTCTTTTTCATCATTATTTTCTATACTCTTGTTAATTTTCTGTAAGGACATAACCAGGCAGTATACACGGCATACCTCAGCAAAATACAATTCAGATGCCTCAGTTCAATACAACAGTTGTCAATGCTCTGCAGCGTGTGGGCACGGATTCTGAAATGACTGGTGCACAGGTCAGCAAGCCTATAAATTTCACTGTTCTCGTTTCGCTCTAGCAGATTAATTCAGTAATCAGCATTTGTCCTTGAAATACCTTGTTCTGCTTTTCTTCCCTGCTCTATTGGCCTGTTATTGTTTTCCAATCTACAAATCTGTAAATCGGATTTCGCAAACCCGGCCACAAAATACTCTGCTATAGAATCACTCGGAGCGTATTTTCTATGTCCATCAGCTTCCCTAATTAATGTGCACTAAAATATACACTTACAGCAATAACAACTGTATTATGCCCCGATTCCTTTATTTTGCTAATTAGCACAAGAATTGCGGTATCCAATTAAACAACCCACCTCCAAAATAAATAAAAAAAAATGTACAGCATGCATATTGTGAACAGCAGTGCTATTACTCTGACATCATAAAAAAGGGGTTACCTGCCAGATAATAAGAGGTCAGGAAGAATCATTTCACCAACTCCCAGCCTTGCTTTACACACTCACTCCACCTCAAACATAAACTAATGAGAAAACTGTAAATGTTAATTCTTGCTATGAAGACTCTGACAAAAGCCAGAGCATTACTCAATAAGAAAATATAGAAATTAATTCCTCAAAAAACATACTAAATGTTTTTACTAGTGATCTGACACACATTTTCCGATGTATACTGCCCAACTTTTAAAAACAGTATGATGTCCCACAGTGCAATCCCCCACACTGTATGATGCCCTAACATTGCCACCCACAAATTATTATGCCCTTCAGTGTATTTCCCCCACAGTATGATGCCCCAACAGTGCTCCCCACACACTATGATGTCTCCACAATGCCCTCACACACAGTATGATGCCCCCAACACAGTACATTATCACTCCATATGATTTCCCAAAAGTACCTCCAAAAAATTATAATGCCCCCACAGTGTATGTTGCCCTAACTTTGCCCACTACAAATTATTATGCCCTTGCAGTGTATTTCCCTCACAGATTGATGCCCCAACAGTGCCACCCACAAATTTGAATGCCCCCACACAGTATGATGCCCCCCACAGTACATTCCCACTCCATATGATATTCCAAAAGTACCTCCAGAAAAATTATAATGCCTCCACAATGTCCCCCACATTATGATTTCCACAAAGTATATTTCTACAAAAATATGATACCCTCACAGTGCCCCCAACACGTTATGATGCTCCCGCACACAATATTATGCCGTGACAATGCATTCTCTCCACAGTTCCCTTTACATGCTATGGTGCCCTTTACAGTACTCCCACACAGTATGATGCCCATCACAGTGCCCCTTGCATATTAGGATGCCGGGACATTGACTTATACACATTATGATGCCCCTTTAGTACCCCCTGCACATTATCATGAGACCACATTGACTACCTCACATTGTGAGACCCCTGCAGTGCCCACAAACAGTACATTGCCTCAACAGTTACAGAACCCCTTCTCCATACTCAGAATAGTGGACTTGCAAAGAAAGAAACAAAAACTGCCTTTGCCCTGTTCTCATGATGATTTGCTCAGGTCTGTGCTGTGTACGGCCCCATGCTGCAGTCATAATCTAATGGCGTCACTGTACCTGTTGTGCCGATACTCAGACACTTAGGCTGAATAATTGGGTAGGGAGCTAGTGGTAAATGCAATTCCACGGTGGGGAAAAAATATGAAGATATATATATATACAGTACAGACCAAAAGTTTGGACACACATTCTCATGTAAAGATTTTTCTGTATTTTCATGACTATGAAAATTGTACATTCACACTGAAGGCATCAAAACTATGAATTAACCCATGTGGAATTATATACTTAACAAAAAAGTGTGAAACAACTGAAAATATGTGTTATATTCTAGGTTCTTCAAAGTAGCCACCTTTTGCTTTGATGACTGCTTTGCACACTCTTGGCATTCTCTTGATGAGCTTCAAGAGGTAGTCACCGGAAATGGTTTTCACTTCACAGGTGTGGCCTGTCAGGTTTAATAAGTGGTATTTCTTGCCTTATAAATGGGATTGGGACCATCAGTTGTGTTGTGCAGAAGTCTAGTGGATACACAGCTGATAGTCCTACTGAATAGACTGTTAGCTGCTTTTTCTTGCCATAATACAAATTCTAAGTAAAGAAAAACGAGTGGCCATCATTACTTTATGAAATGAAGGTCAGTCAGTCTGAAAAATTGGGCAAACTTTGAAAGTGTCCCTAAGTGCAGTTGCAAAAATCATCGCTACAAAGAATCTGGCTCACATGAGGACCTCCCCAGGAAAGGAAGACCAAGAGTCACCTCTGCTTCTGAGGATAAGTTTATCCGAGTCACCAGCCTCAGAAATCGCAGGTTAACAGCAGCTTTGATTAGAGACCATGTCAATGCCACACAGAGTTCTATCAATGCCACACAGAGTTCTAGCAGCAGACACATCTCTACAACAGCTGTTAAGAGGAGACTTTGTGCAGCAGGTCTTCATGGTAAAATAGCTGCTAGGAAACCACTGCTAAGGACAGGCAACAAGCAAAAGAGACTTGTTTGGGCTAAAGAACACAAGGAATGGACAGTAGACCAGTGGAAATCTGTGCTTTGGTCTAATGAGTCCAAAGTTGAGATCTTTGGTTCCAACCACCGTGTCTTTGTGCGACGCAGAAAAGGTGAACGGATGGACTCTACATGCCTGGTTCCCACCGAGAAGCATGGAGGAGGAGGTGTGATGGTGTGGGTGTGCTTTGCTGGTGACACTGTTGGGGATTTATTCAAAATTGAAGGCATACTGAGCCAGCATGGCTACCACAGCATCTTGCATCGGCATGCTATTCCATCCGGTTTGCGTTTAGTTGGACCAACATTTATTTTTCAACAGGACAATGACCCCAAACACACCTCCAGGCTGTGTAAGAGCTATTTGACCAAGAAGGAGAGTGATGGGGTGCTACGCCAGATGACTTGGCCTCCACAGTCACCAGATCTGAACCCAATCGAGATGGTTTGAGGTGAGCTGGACCGCAGAGTGAAGGCAAAAGGGCCAACAAGTGCTAAGCATCTCTGGGAACTCCTTCAAGATTGTTGGAAGACCATTTCCGGTGACTACCTCTTGAAGCTCATCAAGAGAATGCCAAGAGTGTGCAAAGCAGTCATCAAAGCAAAAGGTGGCTACTTTAAAGAACCTAGAATATAAGACATATTTTCAGATGTTTCACACTTTTTTGTTAAGTATATAATTCTACATGTTCATAGTCATGAAAATATAGAAAAATCTTTAAATCAGAAGGTGTGTCCAAACTTTTGGTCTGTACTGTATATATATATACTGTATATATATAAAAAAACATTGAGGTACAGCTTTTGAATGGTTTTGCTAAACCCCACCACATTTACGATCTTACGACCTGTTTTAAAAATTGGCACTGTTGTTAAATATGACACAACTTAAAGGGGTGTTCCCACGAACCAAAATTCATTTTAATCAATAGATCTTGGAATAATAAGTTCCACAATTGGATGTGTTTAAATAAAATGTTCCTGTGCTGAGATAATCTTATAAATGTGCCCCTGATGTGTACTGTGTAATGGCTGTGTCTGACCATACAGGGACATGGTCTGATCATACCACATCTCCTGGTCAGGGGAGGAAGCAAGAGAGTATACAGACATTTCAGCAGGGCAACTTAATTTTTTAAGTAAAACTTTGTTTAAAAACAGGCAGGGAAATGTTTTACCTCACAAAAAGAATCAGCTATGATCCTGTGCTGTAATATCTGTATACTCTTTTGCTTCCTCCCCTGCCCAGGGGCTGTGGTATGATCAGACCATGTTCCTGTACGGTCAGACACAGCCATTACACAGTACACAGCAGGGGACATTTATAAGATTATCTCAGCACAGGAACGTTTTATTTAGTCACATCCAATTGTGGAAGTTATTATTATTCCAAGATCTAATGATTAAAATTAACTTTTGTTCGTGGGAAAACCCCTTTAAGTGTGTGCTATCACACAAAATACTAGAGTGGGTGTGGGGGAAGAGCATCTAGAGACTTTTGCCTAAAGTGCCAAGAGAGCTTGTCCCACCCTAGAAGAGTAACATATATACATATTGTGGCGTAATATAAATTGTTTCACATATGTTTTTGTACATCTCACCTTGCGTGTGGTCAGAGTATCTTCTGTGGTCCCATTGTGCCCCTTGACACAGGACAAGTGTGGATTCCCCTTGTGCTCCCTCAGACTCCTCTGTGTTTTGGGACGTGTCATGCAAGGCAGGGCTGAGCAGGATCATAGGGCAGGGGAGCAGGTACTCCTGAGCTTGCTAAACACCTAGTTCTAATGGCTTTCTGAACTGATCATTCCTTCTCAAAAACTGGTCAAATCCATCTTGAGAGACAAAGCAGACTTTCAGATCACAATGACACTGAGAGATCAGATTACTTAGTGCTCATTGTAGTCTATGGAGTGGAAGTGGAGATTCTAGGTGGGAGGTAGAAAAACACACAGAAATGGTGCTGCTTTCCATTAAGTGCTTAATCTCACCCCATTGCTGTATTCTCTGCACATATCTGATGTATAATGTCCTCCATGCTTATGAGGGTCCACTACAGGATCTCCACATGTCTACAGTATATGTGGGAGACATCATAGCAGTTTGTCTTCACACACAACCACAGGGAAAATTGACAATTATAGATAAAGCCAGCAGAGGGGAAAACTATAAAAAAAAAAATGCAGGATATGAGGCATATAAAGGCCAGATAATTATTGTTACTTTCTCGGGTAAATTAACATTTTATATAAAAAATTGTTAGGACCTACAGGTATATTTTAACAATATACAGAATAAAAAAAAGCATCAGCTGCCTGCATGTTAAGAGAAACTAAGCTCAAGGCAGTGAGCGGCGGCTCCTTACAGACGCCTGCCAGAAATGGCTGACTAGGAAAATACATGTAATTATACGTAATAACATCTACTATACCCCAACATCTGATGCTGGAGTTCTAGAGAGAAGCTGCAAGAACAAGGCACTTTCCTCCCTCACCCCTGGAGTTGGCTACAATAGAAGTTAGGTATAATTATATACAGTGTACAGCGAGCTTCCCACTAGTGGCAGCTGCCAATAATTTATTATATAATTCTATGCTTGTGTGAAGGGAAGAATATGATTCGGATCACAAAAAAAAACTGAGCGAACGCTGATCCCTCTAAAGATATATTATGAAATAAAACAGCTGTGTTTTTCACCTATTTTTTACATTACATAAAACAGTACTAACTTTTTACTGCTATTGTTTATAAGGGGGTACCCTGTTGGCACTATCAATTAGAGGGCACTATTATTTATTCATTGTTTATCAGAAGGCGCTATTATTTTCTGGGAGCACGCCTCCTGCACTACTTATCAGAGGGCACTCTGCTGCTGACACCTTATGTAGGGCACTGTGCTGGCACTATTCATCAGAGGGCACTCTGCTGCTGACACCTTATGAAGGGCACTGTGCTGGCACTATTCATCAGAGGGCACTCTGCTGCTGACACCTTATGCAGGGCACTGTTCTGGCACTATTCATCAGAGGGCACTCTGCTGCTGACACCTTATGTAGGGCACTGTGCTGGCACTATTCATCAGAGGGCACTCTGCTGCTGACACCTTATGAAGGGCACTGTGCTGGCACTATTCATCAGAGGGCACTCTGCTGCTGACACCTTATGCAGGGCACTGTTCTGGCACTATTCATCAGAGGGCACTCTGCTGCTGACACCTTATGTAGGGCACTGTGCTGGAACTATTCATCAGAGGGCACTCTGCTGCTGACACCTTATGCAGGGCACTGTTCTGGCACTATTCATCAGAGGGCACTCTGCTGCTGACACCTTATGAAGGGCACTGTGCTGGAACTATTCATCAGAGGTTACTCTGCTGCTGACACTTTACATAAGGCACTGTGCTGGAACTATTTATCAGGGGGCACTCTGCTGCTGACACCTCATGCAGGGCACTGTTCTGGTACTATTCATCAGAGGGAACTCTTCTGCTGACACCTTATGTAGGGCACTGTGCTGGCACTATTCATCAGAGGGCACTCTGCTGCTGACACCTTATGTAGGGCACTGTGCTGGTGTGGCACCCCAGGGGTCTGGTTTCCACAGTAACAGCAATGTTATGTCTGAGAGCAGGTGGGAGGTCTCTTGGTCAGGGATCCTATGCATGCCACACCTCCTGCCCAGTCCTGGGAGGGGAAGAACTTCCCCTATATAAACCTAGGGCTGAGGCAGGGTTAGTGAGTAGAGAAGAAGTAGAGACAGAGAAGAGAAGCAGATATAGGAAAAGAACATCAGGAGCTCTGTGGGAGCAGTGCTATAAGGAGTCAGGGGCTGGCAGCTGCAGAGCTCGCCCTGACTGGGAAGCTATCACCGGACCCGGAGTCCGAGGCTGTGGGGACTAACTCCTACCCAGCAGCAGAAACCGACCGGCAGGGGATTTCAGGTCCTCTGGCCAAGAAACCCGAAGGCACGGTCACACGCGTGGGACCAGCACCGCCGTCGTGGAGCGGACGCCACTAGAAGGCCCCGAGTCACCGGCCATACGGGTGAGCACCACACGGTACACTCAGGGACGTGGGCTACTTATACCCGCCTCTAGCAAGGTAGCCAGAAGAGTACAGTCAGTTTGGGAGGCGTACAACTCCGCCTGGCCAGGGGAGATCCCATCTACTCAAGGACTGACCAGGCCCCGATCGCTAGCCAGTACTCCGGGAGGGTCTATCTTTATCACCAGTAAAGACCCTGAACTACACCGCATCGTCTCTGAGTGATTCCTGCTACCCCCATCATCCACGTCGGCTGCCCTGAGGCCATACCCCTCCCGTTGGGGGTGATACTATCACGCTGCACAATCCTACCACCGGCCTCAGCGGTCTGCCCTGTAGCGGCAGCTCCTTCGCTGCATTCAACGGGTGGCGTAGTCGTCCAACATCTACCGCTAATACAACGCCACTTAGTCTGACTCCCTGGGCACGGACCGGGTCACCGCCACGAGACTACAACCCTCAACAGATCCGGCTCCGGGTAAGCTCCTGCATGCGCAACGCTGTGCGACACAGGCCCAGGGGTGCGTCACTGGCACTGTTTATCAGAGGTTACTCTGCTGCTGACACCTCATGCAGGGCACTGTGCTGGAACTATTCATCAGAGGGCACTCTTCTGCTGACACCTCATGCAGGGCACTGTTCTGGCACTATTCATCAGAGGGCACTCTGCTGCTGACACCTTATGCAGGGCACTGTGCTGGCTTTATTCATCAGAGGGCAGTCTGCTGCTGACACCTCATGCAGGGCACTGTTCTGGCACTATTCATCAGAGGGCACTCTGCTGCTGACACCTTATGTAGGGCACTGTGCTGGCTTTATTCATCAGAGGGCACTCTGCAGCTGACATCTTACATAAAGCACTGTGCTGGAACTATTTATCAGAGGTTACTCTGCTGCTGACACCTTACATAGGGCACTGTTCTGGCACTATTCATCATAGGGCACTCTGCTGCTGACACCTTATGTAGGGCACTGTACTGGCACTATTCATCAGAGGGCACTCTGCAGCTGACACCTTATGTAGGGCACTGCGCTGGCACTATTTTTCACCGGAGGAACTTTGATGGTACTTTTATAAGAGATTATTCTGATGGCTAAGAGAAATTGTAGAGCTTGACTAGATACATCAGATTGCCTCTGTAGGTAAGGGTTAGAGTTGAGCAAAAAGATTTTTAGGACCCTGGTAATAGTCCACGACCACCAGACCAGAGCCCTAGGGACCTACTACTGATTGTTGGCATCCCTGGGGCCTCTTCTTATTTGTAGACCTGGTGCAATGCCATCCACACATAGTATGGTCTACTAATCAGAAGAGGCACCAGGGAAGATGGCCGGTAGTACTGTAGAACGTTTGCAAAGCTCTGTTCTGCCAGCCTTTGACTGACAATGTGGCCGCTGTACCATGGTCCTGTGAATCTTTTTATTATACAATATGATGTTGACATCCTTTAAAACTTTAGAGTAAATGTCATTTCAGGTGAGTTTTCAGAATAAGCTGTCATTTGTGTGTATGTAACTAACAACAGTATTTCTGGCCATTATGTTACCTGGACCCTGCATTTCTTAGCAGTTTTTCCTTCTTTGTGATCTAGTCAATAGCTGTAGCAATTTCTCAGTGTGTCTTTCTTATAGACTTTATTAGGTAGATCTTGTAGTATAATTCCTCACTGAGGACCGACCTGTAGACAGTTTTGAGCATTTTTTGAGTGTGTATGATCCGTGTAGGAGAGAAGTGATGGATAAGTAAGTAAAAAGGAGGCATTGTTCTCTGTTTCAAAGTTTTGCAATTTCCCTTGCACTGTTGCTACATTAAAAATTGTTCTAGTCACTAGCAGTAGCAATTTCTCAGTGTGTCTTTCTTTTAGGGTATGTGCCCACGATGCAGATTTTAAGAACAAATTTCCTGAGCGTTTTTTCCTCTCCCCAGCAGAAAAAACACATGCCAATTTTACATGCGTTTTTTCTGCCAGGGAGAAGAATTTTTTAAGCGTTTTTACATGCGTTTATGCATGTGTTTTTTCAAGCGCTTTTCCAAGCGATTTTGAGCATCACTTGGAAAGTGCTTGACAAGTTGGTCACACAATATAAATCCATGCAACCGGCATGGATTTATATTGTGTGACTGAGATTTCTGCTTAAAGAAGTTGTCCAGTACTTTAGATTACCCCCCCCCCCAATGTATCCCCCCAGGGCCCCTAAAACTTTTTGTAATTACCTTACATTGCTGATAATGCCTGTGAGCGGCGCTATCGGTGGCCGCTCACAGGCATCACGTGGCCCTGCGCTGACATCACGACAAGTGAGGCGTGACTCAGCGCTCAGGTCCCCGCGGTGGCTGATGGGTTGTGGGCGGGGTTATGAATGGGGACAGGCAGAGCGCGTGGTGGATGCTGTGTGTGACGCGGGGGGTAACCCCGCCCACAGCCTGGCATCCTCCTGGAACGCGGAAGACAAGGACCCCGACTGCTGCCAGCACTTGTCGTGACATTAGCGGATGTCATAGCCGGCTGCAGCCGGGGGTCACATGATGCCTGTGAGCAGCCAGTGATAGCGCCACTCACAGGCATTATCTGTAACGTAAGGTAATTACAAAAATCCTTAGGAGCCACGGGGGGATACATTGGGGGGGGGTAATATAAAGTACTGGGCAACCCCTTTAAAATACTGCACCTATAGTAAAAAAAAAAAGAATTATAAAGTAAAAAATGTATATATATTCATACTCACCTCTCCAGCGGCCCCCATTTTCCTCCCGGCCGCGTCCTCTCTCCTTGGCGGAGGACAGTCTCCTCTTCTCCAGACCCGGGTACCCAGGGCCGGCGTCAGCACCCGGGCAAATGCCAGGGCCCTGAGCAGGCGGGGGGGGGGGGGGGCACTCGCGGTCGGGCACCCTGCTGGGCTATGGACGGAGGAGAGCGGTGCCAGCGCCCGCCCTTCTCCCCCGCTTGCTCAGGGCCCCGGCAACTGGATACTTACCTCTCCCCGTGCCTCCACAGATCTGCTGTCTTCCTGCTGTGCGCTCCATGTGATGTCTCAGGTCAGAGGGTGCGGTGACGTCTTTCCACTGCGCCCTCCCCTGAACCATCACAGGCAGCGCAGAGAGGGACGACGCCGGTGACGCTGGAGTCCGGACCTGAGCAGCAGCAGCAGCAGGTGAGAAGTGAGGTGAGTATTTCATTTTTTTATGTATGGACGCAAGGGGCATTATATGGGGGGGTGACATCCTGCATGGGGCATTATAAAGAGAGGGGGGTGATATCCTGCATGGGGCATTATAAAGAGGGGGGGTGACATCCTGCATGGGGCATTATAAAGAGGGAGGGTGACATCCTGCATGGGGCATTATATGGGGGGAAAGGGACATCCTGCATGGGGCATTATATGGGGGGGAATGACATCCTGCATGGGGCATTATAAAGAGGGGGGGTGACATCCTGCATGGGGCATTATATGGGGGGAGGGACATCCTGCATGGGGCATTATATGGGGGGGGAGTGAAATTCTGCATGGGGCATTATATGGGGGGGAGGGACATCCTGCATGGGGCATTATATTTGGGGGGAGAAGTGACATCCTGCATGGGGCATTATATGGGGGTGATGACATCCTGCATGGGGCATTATATGGGGGGGAGAAGTGACATCCTGCATGGGGCATTATATGAGGTGAGAAGTGACATCCTGCATGAGGCATTATATGGGGGGGAGAAGTGACATCTTGCATGGGGCATTATATGGGGTGGAAGGGACATCCTGCATGGGGCATTAGATGGGGGGGAGAAGTGACATCCTGCATGGGGCATTAGATGGGGGGTGACATCCTGCATGCGGCATTATATGGGGGGTGACATCCGGCATGGGGCATTATATGGGGGTGATGACATCCTGCATGGGGCATTATATGGGGGGGAGAAGTGACATCCTGCATGGGGCATTAGATGGGGGGTGACATCCTGCATGCGGCATTATATGGGGGGTGACATCCTGCATGGGGCATTATATGGGGGTGATGACATCCTGCATGGGGCATTATATGGGGGGGAGAAGTGACATCCTGCATGGGGCATTATATGAGGTGAGAAGTGACATCCTGCATGAGGCATTATATGGGGGGGAGAAGTGACATCTTGCATGGGGCATTATATGGGGTGGAAGGGACATCCTGCATGGGGCATTAGATGGGGGGGAGAAGTGACATCCTGCATGGGGCATTAGATGGGGGGTGACATCCTGCATGCGGCATTATATGGGGGGTGACATCCGGCATGGGGCATTATATGGGGGGGAGTAGTGACATCCTGCATGGGGCATTATATGAGGGGTGACAACCTGCATGGGGCATTATATGGGGGAAGGGACATCCTGCATGGGGCATTATATAGGGGGGAAAGGGACATCCAGCACGGGGCATTATATGGGGGGTGACAGCCTGCATGGGGCATTCTAAGGGGGGAACAGCCTGCATAGGGCATTATGTGGGGGCCAGTATCCTGTATGGAGCGTTATAAGGGGACCAGTATGCTGTATGGAGGGTTATATGGGGGCCAGTATCCTGTGCGGAGCGTTATATGGGAGCCAGTATTCTGTATGGAGTGTTATATGGGGGCCAGTAATCTGTATGGAGCGTTATATGGGGGCCAGTATTCTGTATGGAGCGTTATATGGGGGCCAGTATTCTGTATGGAGCATTTTATGGGGGCCAGTATACTGTGTGGAGCGATTCGCCGGTTTCTGAGCTATTGTGGAATTTACAATAGATATCACTCATGTAATGTAAGAAGTGAAATCTTTGCATTGTACTATACCTATATTTCTCTGCGGTATCTGTGCATCATGAATCGTGATGTGTTAAAGGGGCCCACTGAGACTCTTTTGATCGGGACCCAGAAAAACCTGGAGCAGGCCCTACGGGTACCAGCCGCACTTGGACCGCATAACATCCTCATGTATACATGTATACATGCGGATATTATGCGGTTAAATGCAAGTCAATGGCAGTGATTTCGCTGCGAAATCACACAATAAATGGTTGTGCTGCGGATTTTTCCGCAATGATAATCCGCAGCGGAAATTTCCGCAGCATGTGCACAGCACATGCGGATTATCTTTGGGAAACATGGCAGACAACTTAACAAGTGATTTGAATTAAATCCACATCGTGTGCACACAGCCTTATAGACTTTAAAAAGCCAGCTGCTGTAATATGGTTCCTCACCAAGGACTGATCTGTAGACAGTTTTGAGCAATTTTTGAGAGTAAATGATAAGTGTAGGAGAGAAGTGACAAATAAGAATGAGGCATTTTTCTCTATGTTAGAAAGTTTAGTAATTTCACTTGTATTGTTGCTACATTAAAAATTGAAAGGTTGCTCTTTATCGATTGAGCCTAAGGAAACTTACTTTAAAGACTGAGAAAACACATATTGTTACACAACTTGGACGACCTGACGTCTAGACGTAGCTTTTTTTCTAATAGGATTATGTCAAATAAACCCAAAATATCAGTCAAGATTTATAGTGAAACCTGTTTTCTTACTATAACGTGAAATACTTATTTTTAACAATAATTATTGGATTCCTTACACGGTGTTACTTTTTCATTATTCGAGCCAACACTGCTGAGCTATCAGTCATAAGGGAATAAACTTCAAACTCTTGGTTCTGAAATCAAACATTTTTTAAAGTAGGTGATTCATTATTTTGTGTGTTCACAGTCCTCCTGTGTGATGTCTGCCCTATAAATGGGGAGATATCACATTGCAATACATAATGCATTAGGGTTATGAAATATTGATCCATTTTCAACATAGTTGCACAATTAGGTTAACATTTTACACATCAACAATAATCGTCACTTTGCATAAGATCTAGAACACTAATTACAGTTGATTTTTTTTTAAAGCCGGGCTTGTGTTCTACTTTGTAAATACTGGAGATTAGTTTTCCCCAACTCGAGTCCTCAAGAGCCATCAACATATCAAGTTTTCAGGATTTCCTTAGTATTGTCCAGGTTATGGAATTATCACAAGAGTAATACTAAGGAAATCCTGAAAAAGTTATCAGTTGGAGGCTCTTGAGGACTGGAGTTGGGAAACACTGCTGTAGATCATCAAAGCACTTGCTGATCGCACTTGTAGAGTCAGTCAACAGTCCAATAATGTCACAGCTGTATAAAATACTACAGGGCCATATTCTATTAACTGTGGGGTCATTCTTTTATCCAATATCACTAATATGCAAAGCGTTCAATTTCATGTCCTTCCACTATGATAACTCTCACAGCTACAGTCCTTTCATCTTAAATAGTTTGTCTAATTTGAAGAACACTTTTTTTGTTCGATGAGTCCTCCAACAATCTCCCTACTATTAGATGAGGATTTGCTTACGACAGTACATGGGCATGCATGTTATACCCCTATGCCACTTCTATGGTCAAATCAAATGGAGGAAATAACGTGGATTTTCCACATTGCAGATAGACTAGTGAATGATCCAGGATACACAGAACTGTATTAATAGTGGCTTTATTATCGACATGTTTCAAAGTTGACACACTTCTTCAGATGTGGTTATATCCTGAAAAAGAAGTGTGTGAACTTCGAAACGCGTCGATAAGAAAACAGCAATTAATACAGTTCTGTGTATCCTGGATCATTCACCAGTCGACCAGCAGCGTGGAAAATCCACGTTATTTCCTCCATCTAATTTGATTTGGATTGACGACCCTTGAACACGATCTTACAGGGTTAGCATAACCTTTTTAATTTAATTTAATTTTATACCGGATAAGACCCTATTGCATTTCTTTCGCTCCCCAGCTCTTGCACAAACTCTTATGGTCATGCACAGAATTTTTTTTCTGCTATCTAGTTAAGCTCTATGGATCTATTACTGAGCATGTGCAAATATTTTCCTCCACAAATGACCATTTATGTAGGGCTGCGAATGCCAGGCAGTCACGGGGGGAGTGAAATATCTCACATTAGAATAGGAGTCACCTAACATCCTCTTATGGATTGCCCTTTTAATCTGCTGCAGGAAAAAAAGACACCGGCAAAAAAATAAGAAGCAAAAACCACACTGAAGGCATGAATTTGGGGAAAAAGTTTGTGGGACATTTGGAAAATGGTTAAATATTGGAAAAAAAAACGTTATTAGAATAGGGACCCAACTAAGAAAGTTTGATGTGAAGTGTCAAGTGGGTTTAACCTTATATTCATTCCTAATTTTTTTTTAACTAAAGTTTTGATTAGCAGTGATAACTGTAATACAATGGATGTACAGTCCATGTTTTTTTTACACTTTGGATGGGTTTGGAAAGTATTTTGGATTAGCATTTTTTTAAGCCAAAACCAGGAGTGGAAACTACATAGAGATAAAGTACAAAGGAAACGTTTTGGGCCCCTCTTCCCTGACTTTGGTGCAAAAAATAGCTTAAGGTATTGGAAAGTAACATTTCCGAAGTACCCCTTTAAAGTGAAACTGTAGTTGGTATATAAAGATACAGTAGAGGGCTCATGAACCTATGTGGAAATCCTATTCCGACTCCATAAAAAACAAAGCTATACTATGGCTTTGTGCATTATCTATTCTAGACAATAAGTTCTTACCACTCCTTACGTATATATGCAGTGGAAAGCACTTTGGGGGCAATTCATTAAGACTGGCGTACTGCATGCTAGTCTTAATGAAGCACATGGTGGAGTACACTGACCTAATTTATTACCTGGCATGTGCAACATAATGAATCAAGCGCATCTGATACTCAAAATGTGCAGCCACCATAAATGTACACCAGCTTGTTACATAAGTGTAATAACTTATGATGAATTTGATGGGCGGCCGTGGCATGGCTGCCCATGCTATGATCATATTGGCATAGCTGGCCTGGACTTGTGTATAAACACCAATATTTTTGTGCAACTGCCAAATTGTGTAAAACTATTGTGACTTATTAAGGTGTTTACTAGTGGTGGATGATATAGTAACTGACCCAACCTGGCAGGAGGACATGCAGAGGGAGGAGAGCAGCACACAGGGGGAAGGAGGCAGAGCACCCCAACAGGTAGGAAGAAGCAGTGTGGTGGCTGCAGAAAGAAGGCAGACAACCGCTCCCCGTAACACCAACACGAAGGAAATTGCTAGTACAACTGTTAGGTCTTCCTGAGTCTGGTTGTTTTTTAAAGACTCTGCCGATAATCCCAAAAAGGCCATTTGCACCACCTGCCAGGCCAGCATCAGGAGGGGTGGCAAAATGACCAGCCTGACCACCACCAGCATGATCCGGCACATGGTAGCAAAGCATTCGACTTTGTGGGCCGAACCCCAGGGTCCAGGAACAGTGTCTGCGGGTGGAACCACTGCTTCTTCCGCTGTTGTGCATGCAAGCCAATCCCCTGTCCATGGTGCATGTGAAGATGCCTCCTGCCCTGCACCTGTCATTGCACACTCTCAAGTAGCAGCATCAGGAAGCACGTCCTTGTCCCAGTGCAGCGTTCAGTTGTCCATACGCCAGTCCTTGGAACGCAATCGCAAATACGCAGCCAACGCCCCACAGGCCACACTACTAAATTCCCACTTTTCGAGACTGCTTGCGCTAGAAATGTTGCCTTTTAGGCTCGTAGAGACTAAAGCATTCCGCAACCTGATGGCGGCGGCCGTTCCTCGGTACTCGGTCCCCAGTCGCCACTATTTCTCCCGGTGTGCGGTCCCTGCATTACACAAGCACGTGTCCCAAAACGTGCCCTCAACAACGCAGTTACCGGGAAAGTCCACCTAACCAAGGACATGTGGACAAGTGCTTGTGGGCAAGGACGGTACATCTTGCTGACGGCACACTGGTTTAACATAGTGGAAGTCGGGACCCAGTTGGACTTTGGGATGGAACACGTCCTCCCGACGCCAAGGATTGCAGGCCCTAGGTCAATCAGGGTTGCCCCCACAGTCTACAGCTCCTGCACTTCATCCTCCTCAGCCTCCTCCTCCTCTTCAGCCTCCATCTCCGAAATTACCACATCAGTCACAAGCTGGAAGCACTGCAGCACTGCCTCGGCCAAGCAGCAAGAGGCTGTGTTGAAGGTAATATGCTTAGGTGACAAACTGCACAATGCTGAAGAGTTGTTGACAGCTCTGAAAGAGCAGGCAGATCTGTGGTTCACACCGCTGAACCTACAGCCAGGCATGGTCGTGTGTGACAATGGCCAGAACCTGGTGGCGGCTCTGAGGCGAGGCGAGCTCACACACGTACCATGCCTTGCTCATGTGCTTAACCTCAGTTCAGCGATTTCTCAAATCCTACCCGGAGCTGCCAGATCTGCTTGTCAAAGTACGCCGCCTGTGTGTCTATTTTAGAAAGTCAGCTTCAGCTTCCGCCGCCCTTGCCGTGCTTCAGCAGCGTTTGCAGCTTCCGGCTCACAGACAAGTGTGTGATGTCCCCACGCGTTGGAACTCTACACTGCAGATGTTGGGAAGGATTTGTGAGCAGAAGAGGGCAGTTGTTGAGTACCAGCATTAACAAGGCCATCGGTATTCAGTTCAGACTCCACACATAAGACATAAGACCCCAGGAGTGGACATGGATGTCAGACAAATGTACCATCCTTCAAAACTTTGAGGACACCACCATGAGCGGCGATGACACCATAATTAGTGTCACCATCCCGATTCTTTGTCTTCTGAAACTCTCTCTGATCACGATCAAAGAGGATGCACTGCAGGCGTGATTACACACAGCCCAGACTCATCTCATCCCAACGTGGATTGGGTGACAATGAGGAAGAGGAGGAGGAGGAGGAAGAGCAGGAGCTAGTTTCATGCGCTATAGACGGTACTACCTGCACAACTGTCATACCGTCTGTTCAGCTTGGATGGCTTGAGGACCGAGAGGAGGAGGAGGAAGAGAAGGAGGAGAGCATGGTCACTCGTCCTCTTGGTGAGGACACGGAAGTCTTGCCTGTTAGCAGTCTGGCACGCATGGCTGAGTTTATGTTACGCTGCCTTTCCCATGATCCTCGCGTTCTCAAAATTTTGGGTGACAGTCATTACTGGTTGGTGACACTTCTAGACCCACGCTACAAGGAGAACTTTATATCTCTTATTCCTGAGGTGGACAGGTCTAGAAAAATGGGGCAGTTCCAGAAGGCCCTTGTTGCGGAACTATTAAAAAAATTCCCATCTGAATACGCTGGAGGTCATAGTTCGTTGGACAACCAAGGAGTACAGGCGAAAGAGACACAACTCCAATCCAGCAGAGGCAGGGGAACACTGTCAGAGTTCTGGGAGAATTTTCTCAGCCCCTCCCATCGCACAAGCCATGAGGCGCGGGGTACTCTCACAAGGAGTGCAAAGTTTGGGAAGATGGAGAGGGAGTACCTTGCCAAAAGTAGCAACATCCTCCATGATTCCTCTATGCCTTATAATTAATGGGTATCCAAGTGGATAAGTGGAATGAACTGGCTCTCTATGCCTTGGAGGTCCTGGCCTGCCCTACCGCCAGCGTTTTATCAGAGCGGGTTTTTAGTGCCGCTGGTGGAATTATAACTGATAAGCGCATCCACCTGTCAACTGAAAATGCTGACAGGCTGACTCATAAAAATGAACAAGGGCTGGATTGGGCCAGACTTCTCAACACCACTGAATGATAGCAGCGTAACAAACTCAAATCCAGTGTCTTTTTTTGGGAGGTGTATTCCCATGCACCTTTTCACACCCACACATAGGTATACGCTTCCTGATTTTGGCTATTTGCTCTTGTCCTCCTCCTTCTCCTCATCCTCCACCACCATATCACCAGGGTGACCGTGGTCCGTGATGCAACACCCACATAATTTTTTTAAAGGGTGTTTATGATGCCCATAAAAAATTTTTTTTATATAGAATGTTCATGTATTCCCCTTAGGGGTTAATGTTTGTCAGCCCATACACTTAGTGCATGTGCATTACAAGTATAGGAGACCCGCTCCTTTCTAATGGTAATATTTTTTTATGAGGCCCTCTAAGTCTCTTCCAAGGGGCATTGGAGTGCCTCCAAATTTTTGGCAGCCCTTGCATTCACTGCATAGGCCAACACTATGGGAGACTCTCTCCTTTCTAATGGGATTTTGTCGTTACTGTGGCCCTGCTCTATGTGTCTTTAAATTCTTAGTGGGGTTTTTCTTCAGTTTGGTCAGCCGTTGGACTCACTGCATACCCTAAAACTGTATAGCAGACTCTCTCCTTTCTAATGGGAATTTGTTGTACTCGTTACTGTGGCCCTGCTCTATGTGTCTTTAAATTCTTAGTAGAGTTTTTCCTAAATTTGGTCAGCCGTTGGAATCACTGCATACCCTATATCTGTATAGCACACCCGCTCCTTTCTAATGGGAACATGTCGTACTCGTTACTGTGGCCCTGCTCTATGTGTCTTTAAATTCTTGCAGTCACAGCATGGGTATTACCACTATAGAAGACCCACTCCTTTATAATGGGAACATTTTTTCACTGAGACACTCCTCTATGTCTCTTCAAAGGGGTATTGGGTTGCGTCAGAATTTTTGGCAGCCCTTGCAGTCACTGCATATGCAATAACAGTATAGGAGACCCACTCGTTAATAATGGGAACAACAAAGCATAGCCGGCTGATGGCTCTCTAATAATAGCGAGGGCCGACAGCTGGCCTTTTAAGAATAGTAAGGGCCACCTGATGGCCCTATAAAAATAGGCTTTGTGACTTTCAGAGTCCCTCCATCATAAATGAAACCGGATGTGTCTGATGATGTGTCACACACCACATTGTCAGATAAGGTTGTAAAATGTTAAATGACATTTCCCAGTGAATGTATTTGTCTTGGTTGAAAGCAATGCAAAAACGCATCAAAAACGCTACGTGTGAACATAGCCCAAGGTGTGGAGGAGTATTTTGGTTTTGGTTATTTATTTTGCCTTATACACAAGTCATTACCCTGGAATGGATGTTCCTAAACATATTTCCCAGGAAAATCCATTTTGGATTCGTTTTTGTATGTTTTATATTGAGTCTGTAAAAGTGGCGTAATACCTCTGACGTTGTTGACAGCAGTGACCAGTCTGAAATGCTTCCAGGGGTCTTCCCCATGCTGTTCCTATGTCATTTGAGCACTGTTCCCATCAATTTGGGTAATTTTTAGGCCCTCTGCAGACCGCCGGGGGGAGCCGTCTGAAAAATACTCGAGTTTCCCATAGACTTACATTGGGCTCATTGCTTGGGTTGAGCACCCGAGTATTCCAATGTGCTCGACCCGAGCAACAAGCACCCGAGCATTTTAGTGCTCGCTCATCACTAGTGTTTGTAACATACCTGGAGGCGTGCTTGCATAGTGCACCATCTCCCACTATGCAAGATCGCATCTTAACCTTCAGTCCAGTTTGTAAGTCGTGCTCCTGTTCTACTGTGTGCATGCTCTGCTGACTGCTTAGGGCGGCGGCCCGGTTACTTCCTGTTTCTTATAGCTGCTGTGGGCGCACTCCTAATGTGTCCCCAGCCTATTGCTGTGAGTCACTGGATATTAAAACCCACTCCACCCTGTAGGAGATGCTTGAGCAACTCTTACCTTCAGAGGGCTCCTTGCCTCTGATGTGCCAGGTCCCGTTCTGTTTCTTGTCTGTCCGCCAACCTGGGGGCTGTATTCCCAGGCCTGTCTGAACTATCTCTTAGCCTGTTTGTCCGCCTCTCTGGGGGCTGTATACCCAGACTCGCTCCTGTATCTTGTTGCAGTGTCAGTTCCTGTCTGAACACTCTCTAAGCCTGTTTGTCTCTATGTCCGTACCTTCCCTTTTCCTGCAGTATCTGAACCTGCACCTAACTCCAACGCGTTGTCTCTGTACTTCTGTTTGTGAGTTTTGTGTTGACTCGCTACTTCATGTGTAGTACCTTGTGTGTATCTGGTTCTGCTTGTCCCTTTTCCCTTCCTCCGTATCTTCCTCCTGTGTTCTAGCCATGTTCCTGCATTTTCCTGTCTGTTCCATGTGAACAGAGCCCTGTCCTCTCTGCCTTGTCCACCGCACCTGCGGTTTCGCTCTGCTCAGCCTTGTCCACCACGCCTGCGGTTTCGATCTGCTCAGCCTTGTCCACCGCACTTGCAGTTTCGCTCTGCTCTGCCTTGTCCACCGCACCTGCGGTTTCGCTCTGCTCAGCCTTGTCCACGGCACCTGCGGTTTCGCTCTGCTCAGCATTGTCCACCGCACCTGCGGTTTCGCTCTGCTCATCCTTGTCCACCACACCTGCGGTTTCGCTCTGCTCAGCCTTGTCCACCGCACCAGCGGTTTCGCTGTGCTCAGCCTTGTCCACCGCACCTGCGGTTTCACTCTGCTCGGCCTTGTCCACCGCACCTGCGGTTTCGCTCTGCTCAGCCTTGTCCACCGCACCTGCGGTTTCGCTCTGCTCAGCCTTGTCGACCGCGCCTGCGGTTTCACTCTGCTCAGCCTTGTCCACCGCACCTGCGGTTTCGCTCTGCTCAGCCTTGTCCACCGCACCTGCGGTTTCTCTCTGCTCAGCCTTGTCCACCGCACCTGCGGTTTCGCTCTGCTCAGCCCTGTCCACTGCACCTGCGGTTTCGCTCTGCTCAGCCTTGTCCACCGCACCTGCGGTTTCGCTTTGCTCTGCTTGACTACCGCATCTGCGGCTCTGAACCCGTTTCCCAGTCTGTACTGGACCCTATCCAGCCTGCGCTCCAACCTGCTAGTGCCCACCTGTCTGCATACCAGACGTGCTTGCCAGTGCCCACCTGTTTGCATACCAGTCGTACTTGCTAATACCCACCTGCCTGTCTGTCAGTCTAACCTGCCTGTTCCTGCATTCCCCGGTGTGGGTCAACAACCGTGACCGGGGTCTGACCTGGAGTCACACCTGGTCCCTCTGCTCGGTTCCTCCTTGGTCCACGGAGTCGACTAATCCGCCGTGCGACCTTGGTCGGATCGGGTTGATACTTAGTTACGCCCCTCCAGGTACTCCTCGGTTCATGGTACAGTGGGATCACTAATCACGCACGTGCCAGTCAGCCTGGGCGTGTGCATAACAGTGTTTACACCAGATATGTGGCATAAGAACCTTAAAGAGAATCTGTCAGCAGGTTTTTGTTATGTAATCTGAGGACAGTACAAGGTAGGGGCTGAGACAGACACAGATTTCAGGGATGTGTCACTTATTAGGCTTTGTACTGTGGTTTCAATACAATGAGTGTTTTATCACCAGCAGATTATCACTGCCCAGACAAGGTGCCTCGTGTCCAGTGGTCCGACCACGCCCCCTCCTCTGATTAGCAGCTCACTGTGCATAGAAAGCTGTGACTCAGTGGTGTGGCGAGGTTAGCTTTCTCAGCACTGCTTCATGCTACATCTAAAAGCTCTGATTGTGTCACAACTGCTGCACCCAGTAAACTAAGTGACATATCATTGGAATCAGGGTCTCTTTGCCTACACTCAGCTGCTCTTAGATGCGGTAGCCACAAAACCCGCTGACAGATTCCCTTTGAGTTTTCACTTGAAATGAAAGAGGTTTCACATCATAGTGTCTAAATGAGAAGCCAGAAGTGCCGTGATCTTCTATTGATGTGTCCTGGTGTGCTTCATTTGACAAGTCTAAGACTCACACCACGATCTGTGTGTGTACATCTGGCATTGGTGTAAGGAAAATGTTTGCAATGTATGCACTGGACACATCGAATGGTAAAAAAAAAAATCATATAGGAAAATATTGACAACGGTACCCAATATTTTTAATGGTTATAAGCTTGTTAAAATATCTCTTGCCTTCTTTCTGCGCCCATTCTCCTGATGCCTAGAATTGGTTTCTGCTAAGGTGCTAAGAAGCCCATGAATTATTGATTAGATATTGGAACTTTAGGCATGTACTGACAATAACATTAATAGTACATGGCACAGAACTGTATATTACCTGCTTCTGTATAGATAAATCATAAATTACATGAATATATTCCGCTGGATATTATTGATTGAATATAACCACTATAACCACTAGGGGGCTCCTGTACTCTCTGGTTTTATTCACTTTAGGGTGCAGAAGACTTGTGCATGGATTAAAGAAAAACTTCAGAGAGTATTTTTTGGAGATTCCCTGTGGAAACAATCTGTGCAGGAGGTGTCCAAATATGCAGAATGCCCTAACTTAGTGTCTAGGCTCTGGGACCTCTTGTGCACATCCCGCTGCCACTGCTGTTCTAGGTTAGGGCAGACGGAAATATTCTTGATTTCCTGGCACCAGCACTGTTCTGGGGGCACTGTGACTGGCATTCTTCTAGTACATAATGTCCAAGGGATAAACAATGCTCTGCTTATGGTCTTGCCAGTGACTACTACTAGCCTGGGGAAGGGCACTACGCATGTCTGAAACATTGCTTTATTATCTTTACATGGCGGAGAATGATAAACTTCTGAAATGTATATAGTCCTTCGAGAGCTGTCTCAATCTCTTGTATATTACAGAGAGTGAAAGATTAGTTCAGGAAGAAAAAGAATCAGATTTCTCTAATAAGATATATTACAAAGTTGCTTATTTTCAATGTGTATTATTGATTTATGAAACAAAAATGTGACTATGTGACTGCAGACTTGTGAGTCTTCACACTGCGCGCACTGCATGCTGTGAGGATTCTCTGATGAGCGCAAGTATATGATATACATACTTCATGCCACATTCAGACTAGATATGCGTGGCCTAGCTCAATGCAAGTGTATTGAGCTAGGCCGGAAACAGTCTAGTCGGAATGTGTCCAGAAGTATGAATATCGTCAGCACCAAGAATTCTCACAGACTTGTAGTTTAGGACCGGACAAACCCTTTAAGCTTTAATGAATATAGCCGTGGCCAAATTTTATCCATTACTACTGTCTCTTATGTCTGCCTTTTAGGTTAAAGGAGTTGTCCGGCCTTGGAGTACACGTCTACAGTCACTATATGTGACTGCAGATTTGTGAATTCTTACAGCACTTGCACTGTGCATTTTGAGAATTCTCCGCTGCCGGGCGCTGGGAACGGGTGGTCATGTCACTGCAATTATGCAATTTGCATACTTCTGGTCACATTCCAACTAGACGTGTCTGGTCTCACTTACTATACTTGTATTAAGCGAAGCTGTGCACATCTAGTTGGCAAGTGACCGCGTGTATGCAAATCACACACCTGCGTTCACGCGCCTGCTGCTCCCAGTGCCAGCACTGTAAAATCCTCACAGCACGCAGTGCGTATGCTGTGAGGACTCACAAGTCTTCAGTCACATGTTGTCACATACCACTCCCACCTTGCTGCGCAGCTCCTCCAGATGTCATGCTGGTTATTTAAGGAACTTCTCAGTTGCTCCACCCTGTCACTTGCTTCTGCTTACAGCCCACAAGTGCTCTCCATGGGCGTTTTATTCAAGCCTACTCCGATCAGACACTGAGCATCCTCGCTTGTGCGTCATGCAGTCTCGCTGCGCTCACAATTACTGACTGTTGCTATAATACTTCTTTATATAGACTTCTACCTTCTACAGCATTGCGGCACAATGCTCAGCACCAATACTTATAATGCTACGTTTGCATCAGGCTATGCATGAGCCCTTGCTGATGTTGGCTGCCAGCCAGGAAAAGCATTGACTGGTACCCAGCGAACAGGGATCCAGCGCTGCAGTCCACTAACCCTCCAAAGCACAGTGCTCACAGGAGCACAATATGGCATCAATACTTTTCTTAAAATAACATACAAACGATTAAGTAAAGAGGGGAGGACTATAGGACTCAGTGGCTGCCAGTATTTTTTTTTTTGCCATGATGGCTAGCATTATAATGGGAGCTCTCTGTTTGACACTGTTCTTAGGCTATTTTGGCAACTCAAAAAAAAAGATGCAATGCAATATCAATTACCAAGCTTCCCAAATTGAATAAGACAGTCCCTTTAAGGTTACAAAAATAATTAATTTCACAAGCGCCCTAGAAGTGAGGATAGAATAGATATGAGTAAAAGAAGCTGCAGATAGATATACAGATCTTGTGTGCAAATCTGTTGACAAAAAGGGACTTAAAGTAAGGATAAATCTATTGCGCTACTCCCACTTGCTAACAGTATGTCAGTAAAAAACAGAAGAATAAAGTAACAATCTAATAGAGAGAAAACAAAGTAGAATAATCACTATCTTTAAAAAGAGGGTTTATAACAAACATATTCAACATGGGATTGGTTCCTCATAGAATTAATAAGAGTTCATAGAATTCCCAATATCAATGTTCATAATAGTAGTATATCAATAAAAAGTCCAAAAATGTCCTTAGTGTTCTCCAATTTGAAGTTGGAACAAAGTCCAGATAAGTCAATATTTCGGAGGGTTTCTCATAAGGAATGTATATTAAGTAGTGGAATTGAATATTTACCCGTGCAACCAAGTTGTCAGATGAGCGATTAGGCTCTCAGAAGAGCGGTTACTTACTGGAAGCTCAGTCCGGAGCTGTCGGCGGGTGGTGGTCAGCAAGTTGCCAGAGATCGGAGAAGTGTAAGATAGTATCCGTGAAGTCCAAGGTTGTTCGAGTGCAAGCTGGAGCGGGAGACAGGAGGTCTCCAGTAGCATCCCTGGATACCAAACTGATGATAGATGGCATGTACTGGAAGGCGCGTGACGGAACTTGGTATGGAGAATCCAAAGGGCCAAAAAGCAGACCAAAGCATTTCGGCGAATACTCAGTCCCCCTTTGTCAGGGTATGGGCTCCAGGTGAAACAGGGAGCTCTTTGTAGGCACTCCACTCCCCTTTCTTTCCAGAATATACAAATTTTCCTTCCAAATTGATCCATTACAAACATCTCTCTTTTGCCATACAATTGGATCAATTTGGGAGGAAAATTTGGATATTCTGGAAAGAAATGTCTGACTTCAGAAGGACCTAATTAATTATGTTTTGATTATGTAGCGCCATCATAAGCCACAACGCTTTACAGACATCATAATCACTGCCCCCAGTGGGGCTCACAATCTAGATTTCCTATCAGTATGTCTTTGGAGTGTGGGAGTGTGAGAGTGTGAACTGTGATAGCAGCAGGAGAGCATTAGGACCCTGTGACTTTTGCCTGGCTGAGCTCAGAGCAGGGGCAGAGCTGGAGAGCCTGTGTGTTCTGAGGGTGTCTGCTGGGTGAGAGGCTAGACAGGAAGTCTGTGAGAACTGAGCTGCAACAAGACTCTGTCTCTACAAGCTTCCCTGTGGAGATTGTTAACCCCTGTCCCTGGTGAAGCTGTGTCCCTGCTTAAGAACAAGTGCTGAGCTGGGGAAAGCTGTGTGGCTCTTTGGAGTTTTGTAGAAGTCCATGCTGAGTGACTAGAGACTTTGTGCTGAAGGAGCCAAGTGTCGTGTGAGAGGGAAAGAGACTGAGGATATCATCTCTGTGACGGAGGGCGCGGTCGGTGGTCTGGAAAAGAGTGAGTGACTGCGAGAGGAGAAAAGGGGTCCGGTGTCATCCACATTGAGAGGATATTGACAAGTCTTGTGAAAAGATCTTCCCAGACCTTAACCTGAGGCTACAGGACTAAAGTCCCCGGCGTGTGGGCTCGGCATCGGCCGACAAGACAAGGAACCTTTGTTGTTTTTGTGAACGTTGCTTTTGTTTTGGCGACAAAGTTTTCCGGGACTAGCTGCAGCCACTGCGATTCACAGGCTTGTAATAGACTACATCTGAGGTTAATGGTACCGTAACTTTAAGATACCCGGGTATCCTTATAATAGGGGTATAAGAGCAATTGGTATAGTTTCATGCATTGTTATTGTTAATAGTGGTGGGATTGTACTCAGTGTGCCATCTCAGGGGGTCCCTATAGACCGCCCTCACTAGACTGACACTGTGTTTAGGTAAAATTGTTCCAGATCTTTAGAATAATTCACATAAGCTGGAAACCTTGAGATTGGCACATTGATTTCTGCTTCTGCTGATTGTGTGTATTTAGAAAAGACAGTGTCCCAGGTAGAACCTGAGGCTGATTCATGCAATACTGAATTTTAGTCTTATCTCTGTTTTAGTAAAGAAAGTGTTGTTTATTTCTGTCTCTGTCTCAGTTTGTGACTCACTGAATCTCTCTCGGACCTCCGGTCATTACATTTTTGGCGTAGTCAGCAGGATCCAGTGCTTGTCATGGATGGAGGCGAGGGAAGAAATGACTCTGCCGCACCAGCAGCCCCCCCGCTGGTAGCAGAACCCCTGGCAGCCGCGACGACTGTGGGAGGATATGTGTCGGTAGGAGCTTTACTTCAGCACATGCCGAAATACGACGGGTGTAACATACAGTTGCAGTATTGGGCTGAGAGGGTCCGGAGTGTGCTGCGGATGTGTAATCTGGCCCCCGCATTACGAGCAGAGTTGGCATTAAATGCACTAGAGGGCGACGCTAGGCGGATGGTGATGGTATGTCCAGAGTCAGAGAGGAGCACGTTAGAGAAAATCTTGGAGCTGTTAGAGGGGAGTTCAGGAGTCCGGGCTCGTGTGGCCCAGCTTCGTTCCTTGTTTTTCAATCAGCCCCAAAGGGAATGTGAGACTTTGATGCAGTACTCGAACACTTTACAGGAAACGTTGAATGAGGTGCAGCGACTAGACCCAGGGGCCATGGGGGCATTCCGAGAGGTAGACCGCTTACACCGGGATCAATTCATAATGGGGTTAGCCAATAGACTCCTTCGAGACAAACTGACGGAGATGTCCCGAGCTACCCCAGAATTATCCTTCTGGCAGATTTATCGGGCCACGGTGGAAAGGGAGGAGGAGTCTACTATGGTGGTCGAGGGGGAAGTGGACAGTGCACAGCTGGAGGGAGGTCTGGCACCAGTTTCAGGAGGGGGAGGACTGGTAAACGTTGTACAGGCTCTGCGTGCCGAACTGAAGGAGCTAAAGCTGGAGGTGTCTAAACTCAGAGCTGGGCCAGTCCCTACTCCTACGGAAGGGCCACCCGCCCCGTCTTCTGGAATGGTGGTTCCACAGTCTGCCAGGTCGCCCTCCTCGAATGATCCAAGTTCTCGTCCACGAGGAGCAGTCACCTGCTGAAGGTGTGGGCGTCGGGGACACATCTCCCAGTACTGCCGGATGTCTGCAGCCCCGGAGCCTCCTTTGCCGGCGTTAAACTCCCAGCCGTTGCCATGAGAGGGCGAGCAGCAGCGGCCCACCCCCCACAAAGCCCTCGATGGGAAGAACAAGATTTGTTCGCATGCAGTCCAGTGCTGGAAGTAGAGTTTGAAGGGCGGAAGATGAGATGCTTGGTTGACACAGGATCCGAATGTACCATAATACCCTTAGAGGTGTACGAAAGGAACTTCAGTCAACTCATGGTTCCCGAGGACGGCCGAGTGATAAGGCTTACAGCCGCTAACAATGGCGAACTGACGGTGAAGAGGATCGTGTGGATGCAACTGAAAATGTTTGGTCAAGAGCTGGGTCAGAAAGGGATTGTGCTGGTGGACCACCCTCCTAGAAGAGGGATGGAGGTGACGCTCGGAATGAACGTTCTGCGAGATTTAAATCATCAGATGTATGCCAGTGAGGGACCCTGATATTGGGCGCGTGCTACCCACCCTCGACCCACCCAGAGAATGTTACACCGTCTAGTGCTGAGTTGCGATCTCCTAAAGAGTGCGGTCCCTGGGGGTCGGGTGGGCCTGGTCCGGGTGCCATCACGGACCAAGATCACGCTAGCGCCCCGGCATGAAGAACTCTTAATGCAACCGGTGGGGGCTGCGCAGAGACTAAGTGGGCTTGAAGTACTCATCGAGCCAGCCCCAGAGAATTCCTCGTTCTCCAAGGCGCATGTGGCCCGGTCTCTGGCGATTGTGAAGAATGGACGGGTGCCAGTCAGATGTATCAACGTTTTAGATGAGGCTGTTACAATTCCTGCTGGAACCATTCTGGCTGAACTGTTCGTGCCAGCAGGGAAGGTGCCTGACAAGACAGTGTTCGAACTTCGCCCAGATGAACAGTCTTCATGGACATTCGTGGTCGAAGTAGGCCGGACCGAACATCCTACCGAAGAATGGAATGGTCGTGTGATCATGGACCAGATGGGATTGGATCGGGAGGAACTGACCCCCGTGCAATTGGAGCAGCTGGAGAAGGTCTTGTGGGAACATCAAGAGACCTTTTCGCGACATGCGGAGGATTGAGCATGAGATTCCCACGGGGGATACTCCTCCTATTAGGGAACATTATCGTCAAATTCCCCCAATGCTCTATCAAGAGGTGAAGCACATGGTGGCCAGTATGCTTGACAACCAAGTGATCCGAGAGAGCCAGCGCCCCTGGGAGGCCCCTGTGGTCTTGGTGCGGAAGAAGGATTGGACCCTTCGGTTTTGTGTGGACTATCGTAAATTGAATGCTCACACAGTGAGGGACGCATATCCATTACCTCGCATAGAAGAGTCTCTGTCGGCATTGGGTCGGGCCAAATATTTCTCGACGTTGGACTTAGCAAGTGGCTATTGGCAGGTACCAATGGCCGAAAAAGATCGGGCCAAGACGGCGTTTGTCCTACCAATGGGGCTCTATAAATTCAACCGGATGCCCTTCGGCCTCACTAACGCCCCGGGAACTTTTCAACGCCTAATGGAACATTGCTTAGGCGATCTGAATTTTGAATCAGTCCTGATATACCTAGATGACATTGTGGTGTTCAGGACCTCATTTGAAGACCATCTTGAGAAGTTACGTCAAGTTCTCCGGCGGCTCAGTTGTTATGGCATAAAAATAAAACCAAAGAAGTGCCAACTGTTACAGAGTTAGATTGAGTATTTAGGTCACGTGGTGACTCCGGAAGGGGTTCTGCCCGCGACCAGTAAGGTCATGGTTGTGCAGGAGTGGCCACCCCCTGTACCCTGCAAAAGGTTCTGGCCTTCTTAGGTTTAGCGGGGTACTATCGGCGATTTGTACCTAAGTTTTCACAAGTAGTGAGTCCCCTGAATGAGCTCTTAAGAGGGACGGCACAAGGCCCCCAAAATCGCCCCATCCCATGGGGACCCCAGCAGGAAAAGGCATTTGAGGAGGTGAAGACCGCCCTAACGAGTGCTCCGTTGTTAGCGTATGCCCGGTTTGATTCCCCTTTCCTGTTATACACCGATGGCAGTCTGCATGGGCTTGGGGCGGTACTAGCACAAGTGCAGGATGGTCAGGAGCGAGTAATCGCCTATGGCAGCAGGTCTTTAAGAGACACTGAAAGCAACCCAGCTAACTACAGCTCATTTTGCCTAGAGCTACTGGCCCTGGTGTGGGCGATGACAGAACGCTTTGCCAAGTATTTAACGGGAGCTGAGGTGCTAGTCATGACTGATAATAACCCTCTGGCTCACCTAGAAAACGCAAAGCTGGGAGCGTTGGAGCAGCGGTGGGTCGCTCGTCTTGCTAAGTTTAACTATCGAATTAAGTTTCGCTCTGGGCGGGAAAACGGAAATGTGGATGCACTCTCCAGGGTGCCCCTTGGGTCCTCGGGGGAAAATGTTGATGACCAGCTTGAGGACACTGAAACCCCTGACTTGTGGCAGGTACCTATCTTCCGAAGTGTGGTACATTCAAATGGGGTGGCGTCAGGGATGCCATGTGTTCTGGGAAAAACATCCTCGGATTGGGCGAAGGACCAGAACGATTGCCCTGACATTGCACTAGTGCGCAATTGGGTACAAAAAGGGGTCTGGCCGCGTGCAGAGGAAAAGGCCCAGCTGTCCATGGAAGAAGTGAAACTACTGTGACAGTGGGATAAGTTGTGTGTGGAACAAGGTGTACCTGCCATCTGAGCTGCAGCACCGGTACCAGCTGGTGATCCCTATGGGGGTGGGTCCGATGGTCGCTCGCGAGGATCATCAGAAGGGGCCCCACTTTGGGAGTGAAAAAGACACTCCAGTGGTTACAGCGAGTCCTCTATTGTCCTGAATTGGGGGAGATGGTGACAGAGGCGTGTCAGCAGTGTCGGGTCTATGGGCTCAGTAAGAGCCCTGAGAAGCGGGCGCCCACGCAATCTATTAAGACTTCCGCTCCTTTAGAGCTGCTCATGATTGACTATGTCTTCATAGGATACTCAACGTCTGGGTATTCCTATTGCTTGGTAATGACAGACCACTTCACCAAGTATGCTGTAGCAGTGCCAACAAGAGATCAGACGGCGGAGTCGGCGGCTGAAGCCGTGTGTCGACATTTCATCCAGGTGTTTGGGTGTCCGCAAAGAATACACTCGGATCAGGGGGCATGTTTTCAGGGGGCATTGATGAAGGAGCTGTACCAGCTGTATGGTGTCGCACAGTCGAGGACGACACCTTACCATCCCCAAGGTAACGGAGCTTGTGAGCGCTTTAATCGGACTCTGTTGCAGATGTTGAGGACGTTAGAGGGTAAACAACAGGTATGCTGGCCTGAGTATCTCCCCGAATTGATGTGGGCCTACAATAATAGAGTGCACAGCACTACTGGCTACTCACCACACATGTTGATGTTCGGGAGGCCAGAGCAGGACATTGAGGATTTAAGCATGCCAGATCCCTCCTCCAATCCCCCTCGGACCGCATCAGAATGGGTTCGGGAACACCGGCGATGATTGAGGGTGGTGTATCAGGTGGTGGGTGACCCATAGGGACATGCGTCCCATGCAAACCGAGCTTTTCTCCCCGGGGGATAGAGTGTTGGTGAGAATCAAACGACGGTTCGGAAAGCTGAGTGAACAGTGGTAGGCGACTCCGTACTTGGTAAAAAACCGGGTGAGCCCTGAGATTCCAGTCTACGAGGTCGAGCCAGTGGGGACAGGGGGACCAACCCGTAATCTTCATCGTAACATGCTACAACGGTGCTGGTTTAAAGATGCCGTCCCCGTTTCCACGGAACCACAAGCCGTCCCTAATGCTCTTGAATTCGATGGTGGGTCTGCCTCCGCGCCTGCTTACTTGCCCCCTGCGATCAATTTGTCCCCGTGTGGCGAGAGTATTGAGAATGTGGTATGTCCTTCAGAGAACGGGGAATCACGTCCGTTACCTGACCCGTATTATGTGGCACAGGGCGCCACACCTCAGGAGGGAGCAGCCTCATTGGCTCCCGTTGAAGAGACATCTGCCCCCTCGGGAGCCGAGCCGGTTGAGGTGGGTCCCAGGAGAACTACTCGAGCTACGGCGGGTATACCTCCACAGCGCTATGCACAAGACGACTTTGACTGGGGAGGTGTGTCGAGGACCCCAACCTCTAGTGGGTGGCATGTGAGAGTGTGAACTGTGATAGCAGCATTAGGAGAGCATTAGGACCCTGTGACTTTTTCCTGGCTGAGCTCAGAGCAGGGGCAGAGCTGGAGAGCCTGTGTGTTCTGAGGGTGTCTGCTGTGTGAGAGGCTAGACAGGAAGTCTGTGAGAACTGAGCTGCAACAAGACACTGTCTCTACAAGCTTCCCTGTGGAGATTGTTAACCCCTGTCCCTGGTGAAGCTGTGTCCCTGCTTAAGAACAAGTGCTGAGCTGGGGAAAGCTGTGTGGCTCTTTGGAGTTTTGTGGAAGTCCATGCTGAGTGGACTAGAGACTTTGTGCTGAAGGAGCCAAGTGTCGTGTGAGAGGGAAAGAGACTGAGGAATCCATCTTTGTGACGGAGCACATGATCGGTGGTCTGGAAAAGAGTGAGTGACTGCGAGAGAAGAGAAGGGGTCCGGTGTCATCCACATTGAGAGGATACTGACACGCCTTGTGAAGAGATCTTCCCAGAACTTAACCTGAGGCTACAGGACTAAAGTCCCCGGCGTGTGGGCTCGGCATCGGCCAACAAGACAAGGAACCTTTGCTGTTTTTGTGAACGTTGCTTTTGTTTTGGCGCCAAAGTTTTCCAGGACTAGCTGCAGCCACCGCGATTCACAGGCCTGTGATAGACTACATCTGAGGTTAATGGTACCGTAACTTTAAGATACCCGGGTATCCTTATAATAGGGGTATAAGAGCAATTGGTATAGTTTCATGCATTTTTATTGTTAATAGTGGTAGGATTGTACTCAGTGTGCCATCTCAGGGGGTCCCTATAGACCGCCCTCACTAGACTGACACTGTGTTTAGGTAAAATTGTTCCAGATCTTTAGAATAATTCACATAAGCTGGAAACCTTGAGATTGGCACATTGATTTCAGCTTTTGCTGATTGTGTGTATTTAGTAGGGACAGTGTCCCAGGTACAACCTGAGACTGGTTCATGCAATACTGAGTTTTAGTCTAATCCCTGTTTTAGTAAAGAAAGTGTTGTTTATTTCTGTCTCTGTCTCAGTTTGTGACTCACTGGATCGCTCTCGGACCTCCGGTCATTACAGGAGGAAACCGGAGGAAACCCACGCATACACAGGAGAACATACAAACTCCTTGCAGATATTGTCCTTGGTGGGATTTAATCCCAGGACCTTTGCAAAACTAAAGTACTAACCACTGAGCCGCCATTCTCCCCCACTAAGGATATGATTGACATGATCTTACATGCGTAGCAAGATATGACAATTACGTCATATAGCGTGTGCCGGGGTGATAGATTTGGTGCAACTTCTGGTCTAATTTTAAGACAGTAATAATAAATCTCCACTTTGTCTATTGGTTTTTCCTCCACTCTATAGCACCGTACATTTTTTCTAGTTTATATTTCCACACCACATTTCCTCACTTTTCTTCTTATCTGTACTGGGACAGAACTATACATTTATATTATGATTTCTTCCTACTTATAATATTATTGGATTGTGATTGGTCTTTTTTTATGTTTTTAGTGAACACAAGAAAAATTGAGAAGATGCATTTCCAAAGCTTCCGATTTTGCAAATGACAGGTCATATAATAAAGTATCCTAGCAATATTATGTTACCATGGCAACTCACAACCCTTTACGACATACTACCTAAGAAACACGTCACCTGGACACTGACCCTATAGCCTGTGAAGTGGCCCAGAGTAATATACAAAGTGCCGGAAGGGTTTGAGTATTTGCAAAAGCAATTCACAAGTGGCCAAAAGTGCAGCATCTGTATGCCGAAATATGCGGTGCAATTCATTCTAATATCAACTGGATGGAAATCATGTCGGCTGTTACCAACAGAGAAGAATAGCCAGCTTGCATCAAGTGACTTCTATTGTTGTGAGAGAATGCAGTTATGGCTCATGTCCTTTATATATAAATATCGTATCTAGAAGCAAAATATAATGGGTTGTGCAGGACAAGAAAGACATATCAGCTTTCTTCTCGAAACGCAGCCATGGCTGTCCATGAATTGTGTCTAACATTTCAGCTTATCTGGAGTCGTGATGGACGCGCCACATTAAAATTGTGATGCAGCGTCATTAATGGGGTTGCGGTGTGACCAGAATGCAATTATCGCCAAAAAATGATTGCAACAATCATCAAGAAAGAAGATATGTTTTTCTAATACCGTACAGAGCATGGTTGGATGAAGAAAAAAATAATACTAGCACTATGCCAGTAAATCTATAAAAAAATATTGAAAGAGTCACGTACAGTATGAATTTAGGTGGCATCATACTGAATACTTATGTCGCTGGGCTAAGGAGCCACCCATTTTTCTTTTTGCCAGGCTTCAGCTTGATATCGAGCCATGGCAGCTTGACGGATGAACGATCTGTAGGAAGATCGATCTTGTGCAAGTCTAGATAGGTCCACCAGGGTCTTCTCCGCCATTATCTTGATAATATCAAGTCATCGGGTTGCTGGTCTTCCTCTTCGTCTTATTCCTTTTCTTCTTCTGACCATGATCTCCTTCTCCAGTGATTGCTCTCTTCGTATGATGTGTCCATAGTCGTCAAGTCGTAGCTTGGCGATCCTTGCTTTGAGTGACATGTCTGACTTGATTTGTTCCAAAATTGATTTTTTTGTTCTTTTTGCCATCCATGGTATTGATAACACTTCTCCAGCACCACATTTCGAAGGCGTTAATTCTTCTTCTGTATTGCTTCTTTATCATCCAGGTTTCGCATCCATATGTTACCACAGAAATGACCAAACTACTGTATGTAAGAACCGTGACTTTGTCGCCGGTGAAATGTTCCTCGATTTGAAGACCTTGTCCAGTGTCTTCATTGTTTTTTTTGCCTGCAGACATTTACCCAAGAAGCCATAGACACCCCATTTTCTGCTTTATAAGGACTCAATACTACACTATATTATGAGCTATTTTTCCCCTTGGCATCTGAGCATCTCACTTTTTGTTTTCTATCATATTCTTATAATATGACTGCGTGCATGAGGCCTGAAACACTTAGCCACCAACCTCAAATATCTCCCTGTGTGGCTTGATTGACAGGTCTTTCCGTATATGCAAATAAAGAGACACCAAGCAATCTGAGTAGAGAAGGGAGGAGCCACCATCCAGATGACTCTTCTCAGTCCTTGCTAATTTTTCAGGAGTAACTTTGTTCAGTTAATTGTTGATCAGACTTTCAAAAGTAATGTTTTTGTGGCATATAATTCAGTATCTCCTTTCCTTCTCAAACACTTTGAGAGACCATGCAGTTGTTGGCTTCTGAAACCCTTGAAAGTTGGGGCTCAGCACTGATTGTACCAATCCCATTTTTCAGAAATCTGTGCAAGACTCTCCTGTTAAGCTATACTCCATTGTTAGCAAACCAAAAATTGTCCCATGATCATAGAAAAGAGATTAAAGGGGTTGTTCCCTTTCAGATATTTTTTGTCTATAAGCTGTGGGAGTTAGAAAAACACAAACTAAGTATTACTTGCCCTTCCCGGGTCACGCACTGGCTCTCCATCATTGCCCTGGTCTCTGATTATGTCTGCAGCATTGACGTCATAACAACAGTGCTGCAGCCAATCACTGACAAAGTCCTGTAGTTTCACTACTAAGGCTAGGGGTAGACGACCGTAGATTCTCTCATCCAGGAGAATTTTGTCGATTATGCATATGACACACTGATCAAACTCTGATCAGAGTAACATCATTCTCTCGGATGAGGAGAAGATGGAGAACAAAATTTCTCCATCTTTTCCACTGTGTCAGTGCACAATGATATCGGTCGGACTGTACTTAGATGACATCCGATTGCAGTGCAATATTTTCCACGCACTCATTGACTTGTACAGCCAAGTGCGATATGAATATCAGAACAAACTTGGACATGCAGCGATTTTTTCACTCCGAGGAAAAAAATTGTACCTGTGCGCAGCCCCATAGAATAACATTGGTCTGAGAGTAATCCGATGTTTGTCGGATCGCTCTCGGGTGTGAGCGAGTCCTAAGAGTGATTCATTTGTTAAATACTACAGATGCGGTCAGAACAGAGCATGGGAAGCTTGAAACACCGGATTGGCACTCATCATTATTGAACTGTGGTCAGGTGCTATACCTATTGTGTGAAATAATGGGGGCTCCATTTTTATCTTTGCTGTATGGCACTCTGTTTTGTTTTTGCGCCACTTAATGAAGAAATTAAACAAAAACATAGTATACACTATATCTATTGTATCAGTTTAGAATACAATTAAAAACAAAAATTACAAAGAAAAATCAGCATTCTGTTAACCCTCGCTTGCTGACAGTATACAACAGAAGTTCAAATGATAAAAAAGTTAGATTTCCCTTTACAAAACATACCTAGAATGAATATCTAGGGATAACATGTTATCTATAGAAGCTCCACTATTAATACCAGAGGTAGGCATCTTCCTGACAGCATATGCATGTATTGTAGAAGCAGAGAACTACGTCACTGCTCATTCCTGAGCCATAGAGGAGATCGAGACGACTTAATGAGCTCTTCCTCTGGGAGCTTCATTCACCCACGCAGGCAGGCAGCCAATGTGACCAAGCAGTGGAGGTGAAAGCCTTAAACATTAACGAGCAACATTAGGCAGATCTGAAAAAAAGAGCTAACATCTCGCACTATCCTCCCAGTGCAAAATGCTGAGATATTTTTAACTTCATACAGTATTTACTAGTTACATCATTGTCTTTTCTTTGTGGTTGGGCGACATCAGAATAAACTGTCTTCAGAAAACAAACACTGTCTCCATTCTTACACCATTAACCGCATAAAACAAACAACTTGTGTTTAGAAGACGCCTATTTTCTGCAAGACCGTGAAATATTGTGTCAGACAGGATGAAAATGTGAACAAACTAGATATGAATACAACTCGACTAAAAATTTTGGAGGGTGTCTTTGGGAATTTGCGCCCATTCTGCCCCCAATTTTTTCTTGAAAAATAAGTAACAGATGTTGGACTAAAAGGTCCATCTAGCTCGCACCTGATTATCAAGTTTCATCCCAAAAGTGTTCAATTGTGAGAGCTCTGAGGAGCTACCGGAGTTCCTCCACACCAAACTCATCAAACCATGTCTTTCATGCTGGAACAAGAAAGGGCTTTCGCAAAACCGTTGACATAAAGTAGTTAGCATATAATTGTCAAAAATATCTTTTTATCCTATAGCATTAAAGGGGTTGTCCACTACTTGGACATTCTGTTCCAGCGGTGTCAGCACTTGCTCTCCCGGGGCACTCATGACATAACAATGTCACGCGATCCCTGCGGCCATCAGAATTTGCTCCACTCTCTCCCTCTTTTGGACAAATCTGACATCTGGAGGAGGTGAGAGATTTGCTGCAGCTCCCATTTCCTTTGGATCTCTGGTTTGTCCGAAAGAGAGGAGAGTGAAGCCAGCGCTAACAATGTCACGCGAGCCCTGGGAGAATCAGTGCCGACATCGCTGAAATGGCGCTGGCACCAGAGGTGAGTATAAGTGTTATTATTTTAATTGAGGGAAACATAGGGATTGAGAAAAGGTTGTCTGAGTAGTGGACAACCCCTTTAGGATCTCCCTTCACATAAAAACATGAGGCAAGTTCAAACCCTTTTACAAACAGCCTCCTTCCAGTGACCTAGTATAGTAGGCTCTATGCATTTCGGTAGCTAGTGTTCTTCGAGCAACTGACAAACATAAATTTGACCAACACCAGATTGAAACCCATTTCATAAAGCTCCCCGAGCAGAGTACATGTGCTTATGTCACTTCCACGAGCAGTTTGAAACCCTCTAATGAGTGATGCCGCAGAAGACAGGCAGTTTGTACTCGCCGGGCACATGAACGTTAGTGAGTTTCCAAAGTCCACTACTTTTTCACTGAGTTTTTGTTGCTGCTAAACACTTCCACTTTGCAACATTTTTTTCAGATATATTGGAATACTTTGCACTTTACAATATGAGGATTTACAGTAAAACAGACATGTCTATTCCAAATTTTCATAAACTCACTTGTGAAAAAGATGGTATTCAAGTGACATTGCAGAGTCATTGAGCTCTTTAACCTGACCCACACTTATACCAATATCTGTCTATGGAGACTATATGAGATTGCACATGCATATAGTATATAATTAATCTTGCCCTTCTTTATATCTAATAGTTGTTATCCAGATGGCGTCCTATGTGCAAATGTGCTCCATGAAGACTGTTTCATGTTTATGGACTAAATGGACAGAGGGAGACTGTAAAGGTAAGATATTGTACCTTCCAGACTTCTGGATGGCAAATTTGCGTAGTTACACAAGGGTGTAAAGATGGAAGAAATCAAATCACCTCTGCTGGCTGTATGGACATCTCTGTCCAAGTAAAGAAAAAGTTAAAAAGTCATGCACTGTTATTATTATTATTATTATTATTATTATTATTATTATTATTATCATATTTAATATACTACTACTATACTACTACTACTACTACTACTAATAATAATAATAATAAAATGCCAGCTATAATATTATTACATTTATTTTATTATTACATTTACATTATTATTATTACTATAATTATTATTACTACTACTACTATTACTATTATTACATTTATTATTATTACTAGTATTATTACTACTAATAGTATTGCTATTATTATTAGTACTACTAGTACTAATAATAATCCAACAATAATAAGTATTATAAATATTATTGTTGTTAGTATTATGATTAGTAGTATTATAATAATAATTATTATTGTTATCAGTAATATAATTATTATTATTACTATTGTTACTATGAGTACAATGACTAATAATATTCTAACAAAATTCAGTCCATTTATGTAGAAACAATTATACTCTCTATTTTTCAGTAATATTTAATTTTGCCAAAAACTTTTCTTCTCTTTTCCTTGTTAGCGAAGTCTTTTCTGTATTTTTCGGAAATCTAGTTAAACTGTCATGCATAGTAAAACGGAATAATTTTCTTGCCGGTTCTCCATTTACTGATGGAGCAGTAGAGATTAAGAATTGCCTGCAGATAAGCCGAAAGCATAGAGATAACTAGATGCAATCTTAGGTTAAAATTGCTCTGCTTTTTCATGAATAGTTCAAGGAAAAAACATGAAAGAAGAACAAATAAAAGAAAAGAAACATAAAAGAAACTTTATAGGGCTACAAAATGTATATGAGTTTTATTTTGTATTCTCTAAGAAATAATGGGGCAGATTTATTAACCTAAATGTACCACAATTTTAATTCACATTAATGAGGACACAAATGTGATGTGATCCCAGCCGTATGCTCGCACCACTATGCATGCGACTATTCGTTATACTGTGTGGAAGCAGAAAAACAATTGGAAAAACATGTATGCTTTACCTTAAATTTATCAACTTCAGCTTTCGAACAAGTTGCATGATAGGAGAGGACCTATGTAAAGAAAGAGTTAAAAAATTATACATTTACAATCAATAATTTCTACCTCACCATATTGGACAAATATAGGGTTTTAGATAAACCCAGAAATAAATCAACTACTTGGAACACTTTGCAATAGCTTAAAGGGATTATCCACAACAATGACAACCCTTCTCAAATACTATATTCCCCCTTGTAAACTAAAAATACCCTATACTCACCCCTCACGTGTCACGTCTAGAGATGTCGGCGCAGGGTCTTTTATGGCTTAACTAGCATGGTTATGTCATTTGAGCACTGCAGCCAATCAGCGGCTACTATTTAACTGCTGTGCTCTCACTTCCATTGGACGAACCTAAAAAGTCCAAAAGAAGTGAGAGTGCAGCAGCCCAATAGCAACCGCTGATAGGCTGCATACTCACATAGTATGACAATGTCAGGCAAGCCCTGGGAGACCCCATGCCAACATAGCTGAAATGGCCACAGTACAAGAGGTGAGTATAGGGTATTTTTATTTTACACGAAGAAATATAGTATTTAAGAAGGGGATGTCTACAAAAAAGTGAGAGTGCAGAAGCTCAATAGCAGCCGATGATTGGCTACAGTGCTCACATAGCATGACAATGTCAGGCAAGCCCCGGGAGACCCGGTGCCAATATACATGGAATGGTGACAGTACAGTTGTTCAGTATAGGGTACTTTTATTTTACATGGGGGAATATAATATTTAAGAAGAAGTTGTCCAAGTAGTGGAAGACCCCTTTAAATTACACAACACATGATTTTATGTAGCAATATATACATTTGAGCTTGTTGTGCATATACAATTAACACTTGTGTTACCCTTTTATTTTCTTACACTTTTATTGTCTCATAAAAAGTTGACATGATCCAGAAACACTTGTGCCATAAATGATGAGGTCCTATAGTTTTACCTAAGATAGTCATCCCAACAAATCAAACATTGAAAACACAAGGCTGGAGGTGGTTCAGAGCATGGTTATTTTGTAAGGTATGTGATTATGTATTTAGTATAGCAGGCACATTTGGGACATCAAGTAGAGAAGACGCTGACACTTGTTTGATCCATGGATCAATTCTTCAATTTTTTTTACATTTCCAAACTATTTATTGCCGATGGAAATTGAAATCCATCACAGATTTGCACCACCCAATAGAAAAGGTGATGGAACCAACCTTGGCTGGATCCCTTCTCCTAGCAGCCATACATGTCTTTGCTGTGCTTTGCAGATTTTTGATCTTGGGTTATATGGCTTTATTATTAATATAATATAGAAAATGCCGCCTTTCCTTGACTTATGAATTCATGTGAGTTCATTAGTAGAAATAGCACCCTCTCGTATAATGTTCCCTGTACATGAAACTCACTAATGGTCATTTAGACACACATAACAGGAGGCTTTTCTATTCTTCTGTAATAGGGCCATTAGGATTATGTCAAGGTATCAGGTCTTATTTCAACAGAAACATTTTTATAATGATCACCTGTCACCTTTTTAAAACATGTTCTATTAAGTTAAAAGTCACTTTGTAAAATTCAGATAATTACTAGTTCTTTTCTGTGTCTGTTCTATAAATTCAGTTTAGCAATAGAAACTGTGCCGTTCTAGTGGTTGCCCAGGGCAAAAGAGAAACTTTAATGTGATATGAGACAGTTGGGTGCTAAAAGAATAATCATCATCCTTTATTAGCCTTCCAGGTAGATGGAATCCCTTAGGAAATACGAAGATTTTACAAGTATGCTCAAAATGTAGCATGCAATAGTGAAATGCTAGCTAATGAATGTACATGTCAATACATAAAAAAAAACATTAATATCGTGGTTATGACAGTCATTTTTATTAGTGTTTTCTTCATCAATTAATCTTGTCTACTAATTAGAACAAATGTAGACTAGGCAGTCTGAAAATGAGGAATAACCTCTGATGCTTGGAATACCCATGTAAGTTTGTGGGAATCTGCACTGATTGAAAATTGTAGCTGAAAATTCTTTCTTTGAGATGGAATCTACAAGTTTATGAGAAGGCACAATGACATCTGGGCATATCTACATTAAGTCTAGTGTTGAGCAAGCATGCTCGACACTGCTCGGTACTCGCACGAGCATCTCACTACTCGGGATGTTCGGCGAGCACTGAGCATTTCCGGGTTACTCGGGCGGGAGCTCGGGTCTCCGCCCTGCACATTTGGCGCTCTTTACAGAGCCAATGAACATGCAGGGATTGCCAGCCAGTCACTGTAATGCCACAGCCATGTTGTTTGTGGGCATTACAGTGATTGGCTGGCCGCACAGCGTCACCTCAAGTATTTAAAACCGGGCGCCGCCATCTTGGACACAGTCGCCCGGGATCAGACAGTGTAGGGAGAGTGCGGCTGAGTTAGGGAGAGATATATAGTGCGAAATAGTTAGTGTAGGGTCTGTAAAGCCTGCCAAATCAAACAAACAGTCCTTCTCAGGACTAATATCCATCCCAGATATCAGGCAGGCAGGCAGTATAGGAGATGCAGTGGTTATACCAGCAAACGCTGCATTACAGTTCTGTGTGCTCCTGTTGGTCAAATTGCTAGACTTATCCCCCAGTCTCAGGGGCCAGGAAAAATTCTTATTTTTTCATCTAAATTCTGTATTTTTTTTTCCCTCAGTCAGACTGTACAAATACACGTCTTTTTAACCTTTTGGTATTCCCCCCCCCCCTAAGAAAAAAAAATTGAGTGTGTCTGTGACTGTTCAGACACCAATCTCTTTAAAAGAGTCTGGTGTAGGCCAGAGAAATAGAACTGTGGTTTTGCAGTTCCACGGGTCAAATCTCTGTATTATCCGGCTTTTGGCATTTTTTGCCGTAAAAAAAAAACTGTAATAGTGTCTCCCTGACTGGTCAGACACCAAGATATCTGTTTAAAAGAGTCTGGTGTACGCCACATAACTATAACTGTGGTTTTGCAGTTCCACGGGTCAAATCTCTGTATTATCCGGCTTTTGGCATTTTTTGCCGTAAAAAAAAACTGTAATAGTGTCTCCCTGACTGGTCAGACACCAATATATCTGTTTAAAAGAGTCTGGTGTAGGCCAGAGAAATAGAACTGTGGTTTTGCAGTTCCACGGGTCAAATCTCTGTATTATCCTGCTTTTGGCATTTTTTTGCCGTAAAAAAAAACAGTAATAGTGTCTCCCTGACTGGTCAGACACCAATATATCGTTTAAAAGATTCTGGTGTAGGCCAGAGAAATAGAACTGTGGTTTTGCAGTTCCACGGGTCAAATCTCAGTATTATCCTGCTGTTGGCATTTTTTTGCCGTAAAAAAAAAACAGTAATAGTGTCTCCCTGACTGGTCAGACACCAATATATCTGTTTAAAAGAGTCTGGTTTAGGCCAGAGAAAGAGAACTGTGGTTTTGCAGTTCTACGGGTCAAATCTTTGTATTATCCTGCTTTTGGCCTGTTTTACGTAAAAAAAAAAAACAGTAATAGTGTCTCCCTGTCTGTTCAGTTACAAATATATCTGTTTAAAAGATTCTGGTGTAGGCCAGACAAATAGAACTGTGGTTTTCCTCTTCCACGGTTCTAATCTAATTTTTATTACCCTTTTTCCATTGATAGTGCGAGTGTAAGCTATTTTACTTCATTTACAATGGGCAAGGCGCGTGGCAAGGGACGTGGAACTGGACGTTATGGTGATGGTGCGTGTAGAGGACGGGGCCGTGGCCAAGGTGAAAATGTGCCACAACCAACAACCACATGTTCTTACTCCCACTTCTTGACCGAATTACTAGGGAAGCACACTACAACACCAGTATTGCGAACTGATCAGTGTGAACAGGTTATTAATTGGATAACAGATAATACTTCCAGTTACCTGGGCACCACCACCTCCGGTCTGTCTTCCACGCGGTCAAGTTTTAGTAGCCGTGAGTCTCGACCGCATACTCCTCCTCGCCCTGATGTTCCTTCCTCCGACCATGCCGAGTGTCGTCAGACAGCAACTGATCCCACAGTTGGACACTCTGAAGAGCTGTTAACTGGTCCATTTCCATATTTGGGCCCCTCGCCTGCTCCGCTTGAAGTGGTGGAAGAGGAGATCCCATGTAGCGATGCCCAAATATTTGAACAGCCACAGCCACAGGTAGTCGACGCTGGCAATTTGTCACAAGAGGTGGACGATGACAAGACACAATTGCCACGAAGTGAGGAGGAGGATCGTGGTGCGCAAGTGGAAGAGGAGGAAGTGGTGGATGATCTAGTAACTGACCCAATGTGGCAGGAGGACACGCAGAGCGAGGCCAGCAGAACACAGGGGGAGGGAGGCAGAGTACCCCAACAGGCAGGAAGAAGCAGTGTGGTGGCCGCACACAGAAGGCGGGCAACAGTTCCCCGTAACACCAACACGAGGGACGTTGCCAGTACAACCTGTAGGTCTTCAAGAGTCTGGAATTTTTTTAAAGACTCTGCTGATAACCCCAAAAAGGCCATTTGTACCACCTGCCATGCCAGCATCAGCAGGAGTGACAAAACTACCAGCCTGACCACCACCAGCATGATCAGGCACATGTCAGCAAAAAACCCGACTTTGTGGGGCGAACCCCAGGGTCCACGACCAGTGTCAGCGGGTGTCACCACTGCTTCTTCCGCTGTTGTGCGTGTAATAGAACCCCCTGTTGTGCGTGAAAGGCAATCCCCTGTCCATACTGCATGCAAAGATGCCCCCTCCGCTCAGTCTTCACTTGTTATGGCAGTTTCTCAAGAAACAGCATCAACGTCCACATCCACGTCCCACTGCAGCGTTCAATTGTCCATATCCCAGAGCTTTGAATGAAAGCGCAAATTCGCAGCAAACGCCCCACAGGCAACAGTCCTAAATTCGCACATTTCACGACTGCTTGCATTGGAAATGCTGCCTTTTAGGCTGGTGGAGACGGAATCCTTCCGCAACCTTATGGCGGTGTCCGTCCCTCGGTACTCGGTCGCCAGCCGACACTATTTCACCCGGTGTGCCATCCCTGCACTACACAAGCACGGGTCCCAAAACATATGCCGTGCCCTCAACAACGCAGTTACTGGGAGAGTCCACCTGACAACGGACACGTGGACAAGTGCTTGTGGCCAGGGACGGTACATCTCCTTGACGGCACACTGGGTAAACATAGTGGAAGCTGGGACCCAGTCGGACCTTGGGACGGAACACATCCTCCCCACACTGAGGATTGCGGGCCCTATGTCAGCCAGAGTTGCCCCCACAGTGTAGAGCTCCTGCGCATCATCCTCCTCCTCCTCCTCATTAGTGTTGAGCCACCCCCGTAGTGTTCGAGTTTGGTTCGGTTCGTCGAACACCCGTGTGTTCGCCGAACTGTTCGTCGAACACCTTCGAACACCGTTAAAACCAATGGCAGGCAAACAAAAACACATAGAAACACATAGAAAACACCTTCAAAGGTGTCCAAAAGCTGACAAACTGCTCAGAAGACACAACTAACACATGGAAAAGTGACAAGTACATATAGTCATGCGAAAAGAAAAGAGGTGGAGGAGTAAAAGGAGGGGGAGACACAGATATAGGCATGTCATGCCCTTCTAAAATCCAAAAAGTGAGAAGCCGACACGGCCAGTCCGTTCCTGCCCGTGCCACCTCTGTGTCGCCGGGTTTGTGCCAGAGCCGCGGTGGACCCTGACGGCCAGCCCCCCTATCCCAATACTGGTGCCTGTCCGCCGGTGGGTCGAGGCCCCCCACGGTGGGGGGGGAGTAACATCTGCAGAAGAAAGACCATCTTCCAGCCAAACTAAGATGTCGACTTCTTTTCGTGGACAATGTGATACGATCCCATTCTTACGGACACGCCCATCGCTACAAATTCTAAATGAGGCACAAAAACAGCAGGTGCTTCAATGGATATCAAGTGCTCCTTCAAGTGGGCTCTCCATCACCTCAATTTCAACATCACAAATACTCCAGTCCTCAGAGGTGTCACCCCAATCGCACTTGCTTCCTCACAGCTCCCAAGTCTCCAGCTGCCCGTCTGAGTATGGGGTAGCACAGATGGTTGAGTCTGCACAGCTGTTTACTCATACTATAGCCTGGGAAACGGAGGTCTGCTCCAGAGCTTCTGTTAATCCAGATGAGGAAATGATCTGATCTGATGCCCAGAATCTTTATAAGTCGGATCCAGGACCAGATGAAGAAGGTTCTGAGCATAATGTAGACCCTTGTTCCCAAACTGTAACTCCTGTTGGTGGAGACAATGATGAAGACGATGATGAGACTCAAATACCTGATTGGAGCGACAACTTGACTTTTCGGTCAGGGCAGGAAGAGGTTGGCTCTGAGGACGACGGGTGTGATAACACACAGGGTGATGATGACGAGGTTGGAGATCCCACTTACTGTCAACCCACAGTCAGCCAATCGATGAGGTCAGCAGAGGAGGTGGAGGAGGATGTGACTAGCCCTGGGGATGGGGATGACTCGGTACCCGGGCATTTGCCTGGCCTTGGGGATGTCGCGGTGGTCGGCTCCCTGGCCCGTACCCTGGGGTCTCTCATTAAAAGGGTGGATAATTGTTAATTTTATAAGAGTTCATGATGCCACCTGTGGTATCTGGTGACAAGCACCAGCGCTGCAGCAGTCCACTGAGGCCGGTGATAAGGCAGCTCGATGGTATAGCTCCCCACAGGTGGAGCTAGGTCTCAGGGCAGCGTATGCAGGGGGAATGCAGGACAGGCGAGACCCAGCTGGGTCAGAGCAAGAACGGGAACGGACACGGTAGTCACTTCAGTACCTTTTACTGGTGGAAATTCAGGCACATCCCAGAGCACTGTAGGGTGAAGGGTGCATATCAGGATCCTCCCCAATGAGCGGGTGTAGGGCCTCCTGTTTCTTGCCTCTGCGTAGTAAGTTTCTGACTAGAGATGAGCGTTGTTCTACTCGAACTGTTCGCCAATCTCAAATTCGAGCTGTTTTGGGCGGTGTTCGAGCCGTTCGGCGAACACGAACAATTTGAGAAAAATTCGGCTGTTCGAGGTTATGTTCGATAACTGTTCGTGCACCAAAATCATAACTGGATTTTTTCTCAGTAATGATGAAAATTAATGTTAATACGCAGTTTGAGTGTACAGCGGGGTGGGGGGAGGAGCAGGGGATGGATCTCTGCAGGAATAATGAAGATCTCCATTTTTTTTTCTCTTTCCCGCATTTGCAGTGGGGAGGTGCAATCTGTCAGCCTATCAGCAGCGCACACACGGAGCGAAGTGCTTTTTTTCACACAAGCAAGGGCATGTGTCATTGGCAGTGTATGTCACATGTCCTTGCCCTATAAGACCAAGCCATTTTCCCCGTCGCCACCATTTTCTCACTGCTGCAGCTGCGTGTTAGACTGCACCGCTGTTGCTGTGTGCGCTATACCTTGTTAATTTCAAGCCAATTTTCGCACAAATCTACAGATAGCTTGGGAGTAGGGAATAGTTGTGATTGCAGTCCTTTTAAGGACTAGGTTACAGCATTTCCTACGACTTTTATCAGGCAGGTCTGTGCTCTTAAATAGATAGGTTGTGGGAGTAAAGACTAATTGTAATTGGAGTCCTTTTCAGGACTAGGTTACATCAGTTCCTATCAGTTTTTGCCAGGCAGGTCTGTGCCAGTGCTGTGCAAGCTTTTTTCACAGCATTTGGCTGAATCTAGCAAAGCTAATCCTTTTTGGCCTATTGCAGAGTGTGTTAGTCAGTGGAGTAGCCTATCTGTGTTGCAAGACATACCACCTGTGTATAGAATACCAATTTTTTTACTGCACCTAGTGAAGTAAAATCTTTTGGGCATAGCATCATTCTATTAGTCCATCTATACTGACCTCCATCAGGTTGCAAACTGAATCTAATTTTTTTCTGCATCTAGCTCTGAAAAAATATTTGGCCTTCTAGCAGTGTGTCGGACTTTCTCTATTAGTCCATCTATACTGACCTCCATCAGGTTGCAAATTCAAAATAATTTTTATCTGCATCTACAGTACCTCTGAAAAAATATTTGGGCTTCCAGCTGTGTGTGGGACTTGTTGTATTAGTCCATCTATACTGACCTCCATCAGGTTGCAAACTGAATATATTTTTTTCTGCATCTACCTCTGAAAAAATATTGGGCTTCTAGCTGTGTGTGGGACTTGTTGTATTAGTCCATCTATACTGACCTCCATCAGGTTGCAAACTGAATATATTTTTTTCTGCATCTACCTCTGAAAAAATATTGGGCTTCTAGCTGTGTGTGGGACTTGTTGTATTAGTCCATCTATACTGACCTCCATCAGGTTGCAAACTGAATATAATTTTTTTCTGCATCTAGCTCTGAAAAAATATTTGGCCTTCTAGTAGTGTGTCGGACTTTCTCTATTAGTCCATCTATACTGACCTCCATCAGGTTGCAAATTAAAAATAATTTTTATCTGCATCTACAGTACCTCTGAAAAAATATTTGGCCTTCTAGCTGTGTGTGGGACTTGTTGTATTAGTCCATCTATACTGACCTCCATCAGGTTGCAAACTGAATCTAATTTTTTTCTGCATCTAGCTCTGAAAAAATATTTGGCCTTCTAGCAGTATGTCGGACTTTCTCTATTAGTCCATCTATACTGACCTCCATCAGGTTGCAAATTCAAAATAATTTTTATCTGCATCTACAGTACCTCTGAAAAAATATTTGGGCTTCTAGCTGTGTGTGGGACTTGTTGTATTAGTCCATCTATACTGACCTCCATCAGGTTGCAAACTGAATATATTTTTTTCTGCATCTACCTCTGAAAAAATATTGGGCTTCTAGCTGTGTGTGGGACTTGTTGTATTAGTCCATCTATACTGACCTCCATCAGGTTGCAAACTGAATATATTTTTTTCTGCATCTACCTCTGAAAAAATATTGGGCTTCTAGCTGTGTGTATGTCACGCTGTCTCTGTATACTGGAGGTAGGGGGCCTAAGCTGACCCTAAGCTGGGGCCCTGACTAATCCCTCAACCTGGAGGTACTGTTAAAGGTACAGAGGTCCAGGCCGCCAGCGTAACCCCTACCTCCTGAGGATCCCTGCACCTAAGTAATCTAGTCCTGAGAAGGACCCCGATCACAACAAAAGGGGACAAGTAATAATATGCCCACACACAGTACTTAGACGAACGAGACAGTACAAGGGAAAAACCAAAACCACCTTGCATACAAAAACTACACAACTACAACAGAGGGAACACCAACGGGAAAGGAGATAAATGATAAAGCGAGGAAGGGAAAAAACACTCCAAATACACTTATCTCTGAAACTCCAAATACCACGATCCGCTCTGTTAGTCTGCATGAAATGCTTTCACCGACACTTCCCTAACAGACCAGCAGGCATTTGAAGGAGTCTCACTACAGCAGCATTGATTGCAGCTGGGCGAGGCTGGACCTCGTCTAGCACAGAGAGAGAGAGAATTAACTCCCTCACTGCCGAAAAACACAAAGCACCAAAAAGTCAGCTGCGAGAAGTCAGGCTGTGTAATCGTGACGATCTTCGTGGCGACACACCCGTGACAGTACCCCCCCTTCTACGAGGGGCCTCCGGACCCTCAGGGCCAGGTTTATCCGGGTGAGTCGTGTGGAAGGCCCGAACTAATCGGTCTGCGTTAATATCCAACGCAGGAACCCACATCCTCTCCTCAGGACCATACCCTTTCCAATGAACCAGGTACTGAAGGGACCGGCGATTAAAGCGTGAGTCGATGACCCTCGATACCTGGAACTCCAAGTTACCCTTGACCACCACTGGAGGGGGAGGTAAAGGTGACGGTACCACCGGCGCCACATACCTCTTAAGCAACGATCTGTGGAACACGTTGTGAATTTTAAACGTAGGGGGGAGGTCAAGACGGAATGCCACCGGATTAATAATAGAACTGATTCTGTACGGCCCGATGAACCTGGGACCCAGTTTCCAGGAGGGAACCTTAAGTTTTATATTCCTGGTAGACAACCATACCCGATCGTTCACACTAAGGTCCGGACCAGACACTCTCCTCCTATCAGCCATACGTTTGTATCGGTTCCCCATAGTATTCAGATTCTTCAGCACCCCTCTCCATACTGAAGCGAGTGATGAGGAAAATCGTTCCTCCTCAGGAACCCCCGAAGAGCCCCCCCCTACTGAAAGTACAAAACTGGGGGTGAAAACCATATGCCCCAAAAAACAGGGACTTACCAGTGGACTCGCTCCGCCTATTATTAAGAGCAAACTCTGCCAGAGGTAAGAAAGAAGCCCAGTCCTCCTGGTTCTCTGACACAAAACACCGGAGATATGTCTCCAAGCTCTGGTTCATACGTTCCGTCTGACCATTGGTCTGAGGATGAAAAGCCGATGAGAACGACAAATGCATCCCCCGCCGTGCACAAAACGCCTTCCAGAACTTGGACACAAACTGAGACCCCCGATCAGACACCACCTCGGAGGGTACCCCGTGAAGCCTCACAATCTCCCCAATGAACACCTGCGCAAGAGTTTTAGCATTAGGGAGAGCCGGAAGAGCGATAAAATGTGCCATCTTGCTGAACCTGTCCACTACAACGAGTATGACCGTTTTACCCGAAGACGGAGGGAGGTCCGTAATAAAGTCCATAGACAGATGAGTCCAAGGACGCTCCGGGATCTTCAAAGGTAAGAGGGCCCCAGACGGACGGGTATGTGAGGTCTTAGAGCGCGCACAAACCCCACAGGACGCGACAAAAGTTACCACCTCCTTATGTAAGTTAGGCCACCAAAACCGACGCGAGAGGAGATCCACAGTTGCTCTACTCCCTGGGTGTCCTGCAAAAACTGAGTTATGGTGTGCCTCGATCACCTTTTGTCGCAACTGATCTGGAACAAACAGTCTCCCCGGAGGTCCAACAGGGGCGTCCCCCTGAGCCTCCAATACCTCCTCCTCCAGCTCAGAGCATACTGCCGAAACCACCACCCCCTCCTGAAGGATAGGAATCGGGTCGTCCGTATTCCCGGCCCCAGGGAAACTACGAGATAAGGCATCCGCCTTTACATTTTTTGATCCAGGACGATATGTAACGACAAAATTAAACCTGGTAAAAAACAATGACCACCTAGCTTGTCTGGGATTCAGACGTTTCGCGGACTCCAGATATAGCAGGTTCTTGTGATCGGTGATGACGGTGACCGGATGGACTGCCCCCTCCAAAAAATGGCGCCACTCCTCAAAAGCTAACTTAATGGCCAAGAGTTCCCTATTGCCGACATCGTAATTCCTCTCAGCGGACGACAATTTTTTAGAGAAAAAGGCGCACGGATGCCACTTACCAGGGGACGAACCTTGTGACAATACTGCTCCCACCCCTACCTCGGAAGCGTCTACCTCTACAATGAATGGCTGTGACGCATCAGGTTGAATGAGTATGGGTGCCGAGGCAAAACATTTTTTCAAGGAGGAGAATGCTTGACAAGCCTTGTCAGACCACCTAGAAAAATCCGTCCCCTTTTTAGTCATGTCTGTAAGAGGCTTAACCATGGACGAGAAATTACGAATGAACTTCCGGTAATAATTAGCAAACCCCAGGAAACGTTGTAGTGCCTTAAGATTCTCTGGCCGATCCCACTCAAGAACTGCCCGCACTTTCCCAGGGTCCATACGAAAACCGGACGCTGAAACCAGGAAGCCTAAAAACTGGAGTTCCTGTACGGCGAACACACACTTTTCCCATTTGGCATACAGTTTATTATCCCGCAAGATCTGTAACACCTGCCTAACGTGCTGCTGATGAGACACCAGATCCGGCGAGTAAATTAAGATATCATCCAGATATATGACAACAAACTGTCCCACCAGGCGGCGAAAAATGTCATTAACAAAGTGTTGGAACACCGCCGGGGCATTAGTCAGACCGAATGGCATGACAAGGTTCTCATAATGCCCCTCCGGAGTGTTAAACGCCGTCTTCCACTCATCCCCCTCCTTCATCCTAATCAGATTGTACGCCCCCCTGAGATCCAACTTAGAGAACCATTTGGCGCCCACGATCTGATTAAAGAGATCGGGAATAAGTGGGAGCGGATACGGATCTCGGACCGTAATCCGATTAAGTTCACAGAAATCCAGGCAAGGGCGTAGGCCTCCATTCTTTCTTCTTAACAAAGAAGAACCCCGCAGCCACCGGTGAAGATGAAGGTCTAATATGCCCCTTAGCCAGACTTTCTGAAATATAATCCTTCATGGCCTGCCTCTCAGGACCAGAAAGGTTATACAACCTAGCTTTAGGTAACTTGGCCTCAGGGAGCAGTTTTACAGAACAGTCATACTCGCGATGAGGAGGTAGTTCCTGACACCCTTTCTCCGAGAATACATCCTCAAAGTCCGCCAGAAATGGAGGTAAGACCCAAGGAGTAACCGCACCGATGACCGTGTTCATGCAGTTTTTATTACAGAATTTACTCCATTGGCTTATCTCTCTGGTTTGCCAATTAATAACCGGGTTATGCTTAGTTAACCAAGGAAGGCCCAACACTATAGGAGTGGGAAGACCCTCCAACACGTAGCAAGACAACAGTTCTTTATGTATCGCCCCCACTTGAAGTTTTACGTCATGCACAGCTTGCAAAAAACTTCCCTGACCGAGAGGCCTGGCATCGATCGAGAATATGGGGATGGGTTTAGCCAACTCACTCAATCGCATACCTTGAACCCGGGCAAACCGAGCATCAACCAGATTAGCCCCGGCCCCACTATCCAGAAGAACAGATATCCTCTCAGTTCTCGTACCCACCACCACCTCCGCCGGTACGAGAAACTGAGACGAACCTAGGGACGAAATACCTACTCCCAGATTGCCGTCCACCACACAACCTGGGATCAACAGTTTTCCGACGACTCTTCACTCTGCAAGGGACGGGATGGACACCCCCCAATAAAATGTCCCTTTCTCCCGCAGAAGAAACACCTTCCTGTCTTATGGCGCACCACCGGTCCCCTCCCCCGAAATGATGTCCCTCCTAATTGCATAGGCTCCTCTGGACTGACCAGGGGAACCACCATATGAGGGGACCTTGTAGGAGGTGGAGTCATCACAGGGGGTAGAGTTATCCCGCACCTCTCCCGAAGCCGTCTGTCAACGCGAATAGCAAGGGCCATAGCGGCTTCCAGTGACGCGGGAGAGTCATACTGTGCCAACACATCCTGTAATTTGTCGGATAAACCTTGACAAAACTGGCTCCTAAGAGCCGGGTCATTCCACTGGGTGTCCGTGGCCCACCTACGGAACTCCGAACAGAATTCCTCCGCCGGACGATCTCCCTGCTGGATCCTACGTAACTTAGACTCAGCAAAGGAGATCCGATCTGGGTCATCATATACGAGTCCCAGAGCAGCGAAAAACCTATCCACTGACTGGAGAGCCGGGGAGCCCGGGGGAAGAGAGAACGCAAAAGATTGTGGTTCCCCTTGCAGGAGCGAGATGACAATTCCCACCCTTTGTTCTTCACTCCCCGATGACCGAGGCCGCAGCCGAAAGTACAACTTGCATGCCTCCCGGAAAACAAAAAACTTGTCCCGCCCCCCAGTGAACCTGTCAGGGAGAGCTACTTTAGGTTCTGGTCCGGCTTGCTCCTGAGGATACAAAACCTTGGACCTAACGTCCGCCAGCTCCATGGACAAACTCTGCAACTGCCGAGCTAGACCGGCTACTGGATCCATGGTAGCTGGAGAAAAACTAAGTGGTCGGTGAAAATGTCACGCTGTCTCTGTATACTGGATGTAGGGGGCCTAAGCTGACCCTAAGCTGGGGCCCTGACTAATCCCTCAACCTGGAGGTACTGTTAAAGGTACAGAGGTCCAGGCCGCCAGCGTAACCCCTACCTCCTGAGGATCCCTGCACCTAAGTAATCTAGTCCTGAGAAGGACCCCGATCACAACAAAAGGGGACAAGTAATAATATGCCCACACACAGTACTTAGACGAACGAGACAGTACAAGGGAAAAACCAAAACCACCTTGCATACAAAAACTACACAACTACAACAGAGGGAACACCAACGGGAAAGGAGATAAATGATAAAGCGAGGAAGGGAAAAAACACTCCAAATACACTTATCTCTGAAACTCCAAATACCACGATCCGCTCTGTTAGTCTGCATGAAATGCTTTCACCGACACTTCCCTAACAGACCAGCAGGCATTTGAAGGAGTCTCACTACAGCAGCATTGATTGCAGCTGGGCGAGGCTGGACCTCGTCTAGCACAGAGAGAGAGAGAATTAACTCCCTCACTGCCGAAAAACACAAAGCACCAAAAAGTCAGCTGCGAGAAGTCAGGCTGTGTAATCGTGACGATCTTCGTGGCGACACACCCGTGACAGTGTGGGACTTGTTGTATTAGTCCATCTATACTGACCTCCATCAGGTTGCAAACTGAATCTAATTTTTTTCTGCATCTAGCTCTGAAAAAATATTTGGCCTTCTAGCAGTGTGTCGGACTTTCTCTATTAGTCCATCTATACTGACCTCCATCAGGTTGCAAATTCAAAATAATTTTTATCTGCATCTACAGTACCTCTGAAAAAGTATTTGGGCTTCTAGCTGTGTGTGGGACTTGTTGTATTAGTCCATCTATACTGACCTCCATCAGGTTGCAAACTGAATATATTTTTTTCTGCATCTACCTCTGAAAAAATATTGGGCTTCTAGCTGTGTGTGGGACTTGTTGTATTAGTCCATCTATACTGACCTCCATCAGGTTGCAAACTGAATATATTTTTTTCTGCATCTACCTCTAAAAAAATATTGGGCTTCTAGCTGTGTGTGGGACTTGTTGTATTAGTCCATCTATACTGACCTCCATCAGGTTGCAAACTGAATATAATTTTTTTCTGCATCTAGCTCTGAAAAAATATTTGGCCTTCTAGCAGTGTGTCGGACTTTCTCTATTAGTCCATCTATACTGACCTCCATCAGGTTGCAAATTCAAAATAATTTTTATCTGCATCTACAGTACCTCTGAAAAAATATTTGGGCTTCTAGCTGTGTGTGGGACTTGTTGTATTAGTCCATCTATACTGACCTCCATCAGGTTGCAAACTGAATATATTTTTTTCTGCATCTACCTCTGAAAAAATATTGGGCTTCTAGCTGTGTGTGGGACTTGTTGTATTAGTCCATCTATACTGACCTCCATCAGGTTGCAAACTGAATATATTTTTTTCTGCATCTACCTCTGAAAAAATATTGGGCTTCTAGCTGTGTGTGGGACTTGTTGTATTAGTCCATCTATACTGACCTCCATCAGGTTGCAAACTGAATATAATTTTTTTCTGCATCTAGCTCTGAAAAAATATTTGGCCTTCTAGTAGTGTGTCGGACTTTCTCTATTAGTCCATCTATACTGACCTCCATCAGGTTGCAAATTAAAAATAATTTTTATCTGCATCTACAGTACCTCTGAAAAAATATTTGGCCTTCTAGCAGTGTGTCAGACTTTCTCTATTAGTCCATCTATACTGACCTCCATCAGGTTGCAAATTCAAAATAATTTTTATCTGCATCTACAGTACCTCTGAAAAAATATTTGGCCTTCTAGCTGTGTGTGGGACTTGTTGTATTAGTCCATCTATACTGACCTCCATCAGGTTGCAAACTGAATATAATTTTTTTCTGCATCTAGCTCTGAAAAAATATTTGGCCTTCTAGTAGTGTGTCGGACTTTCTCTATTAGTCCATCTATACTGACCTCCATCAGGTTGCAAATTCAAAATAATTTTTATCTGCATTTACAGTACCTCTGAAAAAATATTTGGGCTTCTAGCTGTGTGTGGGACTTGTTGTATTACTCCATCTATACTGACCTCCATCAGGTTGCAAACTGAATATATTTTTTTCTGCATCTACCTCTGAAAAAATATTGGGCTTCTAGCTGTGTGTGGGACTTGTTGTATTAGTCCATCTATACTGACCTCCATCAGGTTGCAAACTGAATATATTTTTTTCTGCATCTACCTCTGAAAAAATATTGGGCTTCTAGCTGTGTGTGGGACTTGTTGTATTAGTCCATCTATACTGACCTCCATCAGGTTGCAAACTGAATATATTTTTTTCTGCATCTACCTCTGAAAAAATATTGGGCTTCTAGCTGTGTGTGGGACTTGTTGTATTAGTCCATCTATACTGACCTCCATCAGGTTGCAAATTGAATATAATTTTTTTCTGCATCTAACCCAGCCAATAGTTTTGGCCTAATACCACAGTTTGGCCACTCAGCTCTGCTCGGTTACCATCCATTGTTTTTTTGTGCAAACAACTCCAGAGTTGTGAATTAGTTAACCACCAAAATGAGTGGAAAAAGGCCTGCTGCTGGTGGAAAGGGGAATAGGCGTGTTGGGAAGGGGAAAAAAGGTTGTGTCCGTGGGGTAGGTGTTAAAGCAACAGTAACATCTGCAGAAGAAAGACCATCTTCCAGCCAAACTAAAATGTCTACTTCTTTTAGCGGACAATGTGATAAGATCCCTTTCTTACGGCCACGCCAATCGCTACAAATTCCAGATGAGGCACAAAAACAGCAGGTGCTTCAACGGATATCAAGTGCTCCTTTAAGTGGGCTCTCCTCCACATCAACTTCAACATCACAAATACTCCAGTCCTCAAAGGTGTCACCCAAATCGCACTTGCTTCCTCACAGCTCCCAAATCTCCAGCTGCCCGTCTGAGTATGAGGTAGAACAGATGGTTGAGTCTGCAGAGCTGTTTACTCATACTATAGCCTGGGAATCAGAGGTCGACTCCAGCGCTTCTGTGAATCCAGACGAGGAAATGATCTGCACTGATGCCCAGAATCTTTATGAGTCGGATCCAGGACCAGACGCAGAAGGTTCTGACCATAATGTAGACCCTCATTCCCAAACTGTAACTCCTGTTGGTGGAGACAATGAGGAAGACGATGATAAGACTCAAATACCTGATTGGAGCGACAACTTTAGTTTTTTGTCAGGGCAGGAACAGGTTGGCTCTGGGGACGACGGGTGTGATAACACACAGGGTGATGATGATGAGGTTGGAGATCCCACTTACTGTCAACCCACAGTCAGCCAAGAGATGAGGTCAGCAGAGGAGGTGGAGGAAGATGCTAGTGACGACGAGGTCAGGTTGCGCCTTCCTGGACAGAGACGTAGTACTGGAAGCACGTCAACAACTGCATCCTCAAACACAACTCTGCCTCTCACCACAAGTCGTGGTGGCTCTTCAGGTCGCATGGGTGCTAAGCCTTGCATAGCCTGGGCATTTTTTCAGATCGATAAAGATGACCCAACTCGTGTTATCTGTAACATTTGTCAGCAAAAGCTAAGTAGAGGCCAAAAAATACATAGTTTGAGTACTTCATGCATGAACCGGCACATGGACATGAAGCATAAGTTGCAGTGGGAAGCTCAGTGTGCTACAATGCGGCCTAGCCGGCCGGGCCAACCACCGTCTGCCATATCTTGTGCATCCGCGGCCTCTTCATCCTCTGTGACTGGGGGGACAGCAGTCACACCTGTTTTGGGGCGCAGACCTGCCACCTCTTTACCCGCAACAGCCAGCGTGATTGGCAGGTCATCATTTTCTTTGGAGGTGGTAACACCAGCTGGTGTTGAGCGCTGTCCGACATCGATAGCACCACCTTTGGATCAAGGCAACCTAACATGTCCGCCTGCATCTTCCTCACAGACCGGCAGTTTGCCGGGGACACCCTTATCAACCCCGTCTAAGCACAATAGCCAGCCCTCGGTCCCTCAGATGTGGACAAGTAAAAGACCATTTCCTCCTAGCCATGAGAAAGCTAAGAGGTTGAATTTCACCATCTGCAAGCTCTTGGCTACAGAAATGCTGCCTTTCCGCCTGGTGGACACAGAGGATTTTCGAGACCTTATGTCCGTCGCAGTGCCCCAGTACCAGATGCCCAGTCGGCACTACTTCTCAAAGAAAGGTGTGCCTGCGCTCCACCAGCATGTCGCACACAACATCACCGCTTCTTTGAGAAACTCTGTGTGTGACAGGGTGCATTTCACCACAGACACTTGGACGAGTAGGCATGGACAGGGGCGTTACATGTCGCTGACTGGGCACTGGGTAACTATGGTGACAGCAGGACAAGGGGCTGCTGTCCAAGTCTTGCCGTCCCCACGAGTTGTGCGTCAATCCTCTTTATGTCAAAGTTCCTCCACTGCTTCTGCCTCCTCAACCTCCTCTCGGTCTTCCACCTGCACCCAAAGCCTGTCTGGTCATACCACAAGCTTTCTAACTGCGCAGAAGGGATCCTGCACACCTCCTTACTATGCTGGCAGTAGGGCTCAACGTCATCAGGCGGTTTTTACTTTGAAATGTCTGGGAAATGTGAGTCACACAGCTGAGGAGTTGTGGTCAGCTCTGGAGAACCAATTTCATGAATGGTTGTCTCCACTGGACCTGAAACCAGGGAAGGCCGTGTGCGACAATGCTGCAAACCTGGGTGCGGCCCTTCGCCGGGGCAATGTCACACACGTGCCTTGTATGGCTCACGTGTTGAACCTGGTTGTCCAGCAATTTTTAGCCCACTATCCCAGACTAGATGGCCTTCTGCAGAGGGCACGGTCGCTGTGTGCTCACTTCCGCCGTTCGCATCCCGCAGCTCAGCGACTTACATCTCTACAGAAGTCGTTGGGCCTGCCACTTCACCGGCTAAAATGCGATGTGCCTACCCGGTGGAACTCAACTCTGCACATGTTGCAGCGACTGTGGCAGCACCGACAAGCCCTGGTGCAATACGTTCTGACGTATAGCCTGGGCCAACGAGATTCAGAGGTGGGGCAAATCACGCTGGAGGAGTGGTCTCAGATCAGGGACCTATGCACCCTTCTGCACAGTTTTGAAATGGCGACGAAGATGTTTAGTACTGACGATGCCATTATCAGCATGACTATTCCGGTGATTTACATGCTGGAGCACATGTTAAACAGAATTCGGAGTCAGGTGGTGGCACAAAAGGAGGTGGAGGAAGTAGAGGAGGAGGAGTTGTATGCGGAAGGGCTAACATCTGCAAGGTCCAGACGGTCGGCAGCACCAAGGCGGCAGGCATGTGAGGGTGGGGGAGATGGTTTTACCAGGGCGCATGGTAGCAGCCAAACTAGTGAGGAAGGTGCAGGAGCCCAGGAAGAAGTGGAGGACGAACTGATGGAAGACTCATCAGATGAGGGAGACCTTGATCACATTTCTGTTGTGTGAGGTTGGGGGGAGAGGACAGAGGAAGGAAGCATGATTGTTACCTCGCCACCAACACAACAGGGACTTGGTGCTCCTGGATGCGCAACACACATGAGTGCCTTCTTGCTGCACTACCTGCAACATGACCCTCGAATTGTGAGAATTAGAAATAATCCTGACTACTGGGTTGCCACACTGTTAGATCCCCGGTACAAAAGTAAATTTGCAGAAATTATTCCTGCCATAGAAAGGGATGCACGCATGCAGGAGTATCAGCAGAGACTGTTGCAGAATCTTACATGTGCTTTTCCACAAAATACCAGTGGTGCACGTAGTGAATCTCACAGTTCCAACTTGCCAACCGTGGGACCGTCAAGTGTTCAGCACTCAAACCGTAACAGAACCACAGTATCTGCTGGTAACATCAATTTTGCGGAATCATTTCACCACTTTTTTAGCCCATCCTTTGCAAGGCCACAGGAGACAAGAAGTCTGACACATAGTCAACGCCTAGAGACGATGGTACAGGAGTATCTCCAAGTAAACATTGAAGCCACGACTGTGTCACTGGACCCTTGCTCTTTTTGGGCTTCCAATCTGGATAAATGGCCGGAGCTAGCCACTTACGCCTTGGAGATCTTGTCATGCCCCGCAGCCAGCGTTCTGTCTGAACGTGTGTTCAGCGCTGCTGGTGGTGTGCTGACAGATAAGCGCACGCGGCTCTCCACTGATAATGTAGACAGACTCACGTTCATAAAGATGAACAAATCATGGATCCGAAACGACTTTTCTACCCCTGTGTCATCCTGGGGAGAGTAAAAGCTTGATGATTGGTTAAAATCACCCTACCAACCGTTTTAAGCTTTCAAATTACTAATCATGTTTATCTGTATCTTGACTGGAAAATAATTTGGGCTTTGTAGCAGTGTGCAGCACTGATCCTATTAGGCCATCTATAATAAGCTCCACCAGATTTAAAATTAAAAATAATTTTTAGCTGCATCTAGGCAGGAAAATAATTTTGGGGCTCCGAGATGCGCAAGACACATAAGTGCCTTCTTGCTGCACTACCTGCAGCATGACCCTCATATTGTCAGAATTCGAAGTAATCATGACTACTGGGTTGCCACACTCTTAGATCCCCCAAACTTTTCGATCAACCTTTTCATTTTAATAAAGACCAAAAAAATGGTCATTTTTGAAATTATAAGCATTAGCAGGTTGTTAGAAACTGAAATCAAACAGTTTTCAACTCAAAACTTTATTGTAGGTGATGTTACATTTTCACATAGGACCCCTTGTTCGAAAGGAGCTTCTGAACTCTCTCGTCCATTGAATTTGTCAGGTTTTGGATGGTTTCTGCTTCAATTGTTTTGCATGAGGACAGAATACCCTCCCAGAGCTGTTGCTTAGATGTGAACTGCCTCCCGCCATCATAGACACTCCTTTTAATGATGCTCCAAAGGTTCTGAATGGGGTAGAGGTCAGGGGAGCATGGGGGTCACACCATAAGTTTGTCCCCTTTTATGCCCATATCAGCCAGAGATGCAGATGTTTTATGTGCAGCATGAGATGGTGCATTATCATGCAGAAAAATGATCTTGCTGTGAAATACACGGTTCTTCTTCTTGAACCATGGCAGGAAGTGCTGTTTGAGAAAATCCACATACATTATGGAGTTCATCTTTAGCGCCTTCAGGGATCCTAAAGGGGCCGACAATCTCTCTCCCCATGATTCCAGCCCAAAACATTACTCCACCTCCTCCTTGTTGGCGCTGTAGCCGTGTTTGCGTGGGGTGTCCATCAACCAGCCATCCTCCACTCCATCCATCTGGACCATCGAGCGCTGCACGGCACTCATCCGTGAACAAAACAGTTTTGAAATCAGTCTTCATGTAATGTTTGGCCCACTGGAGCCGTTTCTGCTTGTGTGAAGTGGATAGAGGAGGTCGACAGGATGGCGTATGCACAGCTGCAAACCTCTGAAGGACCCTGCATCTTGTTGTTCGGGGGACGTTGGAGGCACCAGCAGCTTCAAAAACTTGTCTGCTGCTATGACAAGGCTTTCTTGCCGCTGCTCTTTTAACCTGACGTAATTGCCTGTAGGAAAGAGTCCTCAATTTGCCCTTATCAGCACGCACACGTGTGTACTGTGAATCAGCTACATACTTCTTGATTGCCAAGACACTTCATCCTGATCATCGCACAATGTTGATTGTAGTCTTGCCTTGACCTAAACACTCCACAATTTGTTGCTTCTCAGCAGCCGACACATCCTTTTTCTTTCCCATTTTGGCAGAAAATGTAGGCTGCTTAATAATGTGAGAGAGCCTTCTTAAGTAGTCTTGCCTTTCATTGGACACACCTGCCAAACTAATTAGCACAGGTGTCTGCAATTGCTTACAGTGATATAAAGAGCCCTGACACACATCACCATCAATGAGTTTAACTGACAAACAAACAAATTCTTCCCTTATCACTCCTAAACACTTTTTGCATAATAATTTGGAACGCAGTGTACATGTGCTTTTCCACAAAACACCAGTGGTTCACGTAGTGAATCTTACAGTTCTAACTTGCCAACCGTGGTCTGTATGGAATTGTTCAATAAAGGGCCCAAAATTAAGATAACATAGATGGGAGAGGTCTCTATGAATAGGAATTCCTAAGTATTTGATACCCTGTGAGGGCCAGGCAAAGGGAAAGTTGGACTGGATGGAATCCTATATGGATTTGGGGAGGGAGACATCGAGGGCCTCAGACTTCGCTGCATTGATTTTAAAATTTTACCATGTAACAAAGTGATCTATTTCAGCCATAACAGCAGGGATGGATATATGTGATTGAGTGATATATACTAGGACATCATCAGCAAATAGAGAGCACTTGTACTCGGTGCCTCCCACCTCAATCCACCTAATATTGGGGTTATGGCGAATTGATGAGAGCAGGTGCTCCGTCACTAGGATGTATAAGAGAGGGGACAGAGGACATCCCTGCCTTGTCCCATTGGTGATTGTGAAAGGTGATGAAAATGTTCTGACGCACCCCCTGGGCCTTGGGACACCCGGAGCCGGACCCTTTTTGGTGGATGCTGGTGGTTGTAGTCTTCGTGGCGGCGACCCGGTTCCGTGGCTCAGGGCGGTCAAACCAGTGGCGGAACTATTTATGTGGTTTTGATGTTTAAATGTCCGACTACGCCACCCGTGGATTGCGGTCAGAGTGAACCGCCGCTACAGGGCAGACCGCTGAGGCTGGTGTTGTGGGTGCAGCAAAGCGTAGCATAACTCCCCACGGGAGGAGTATAGCCTCAGGGCAGTGTATGCGGAGGATGGGGGTGATGGTGCAGGGCAGCAGCAGTAACGACACGGAGTCAGTGATGCAGTCCAGGGCCTTTACTCACAGTTCTTATTATCCAGACCACGTCTGCAGGTAACGGCTGCCCACGTCGTACTGTGCTCACCAGGTGAGGGGCTCAGACAACTCCCAGATAACTTTGGAGCACTTCACAGGACCCCCTTTGTGTGTCCTTTGTCTGGCCATTCTTACCAACACTTCTGTCCGGCTGCCTCGGGCCTCCTCTTGGTAAACTTGGCGCCAGTTTCCCTGACCCTATGTGGTGCCTTCCTAGCGGGTGTAGCGAGGTGCTGCGCCACATAAAATGTCAGAGCCTCCGGTTTCTAGCTGAGGGTCGTTTCCTGCCTCCACTAGTTCGGGGACCGGTCTCCCCCTTTGGCCTGACCCCTCCACGCAGGTGGATTCGGGCGTGCGGTGGCGACTCGCCCGTCCGCACCCCTGGGATCCCTTCATTCCTCGTTCCTGGAGCCTTCTCCGCTCCTCTTCCTTCCTTCTCCCTCTTCCAGGCCTGGGCCTCTGTTACTAGGCCCGCCTCCGGAGCAGAGCTCATGCAGAGCCCCTGCTCCCTGCCACTTCTGCTCAGACTTCTCTGCACTGAACTAAGATGGTGCCCACCTTTTATACTCCCTTCTCAATGCACCCAGGAACTGCTTCCTCCCTGCTCCTGCACTACAGGGTTCCACTTCCTCAGTGTTCCCTCCCCCCACTCCAGCCAGGGACAGGGACTGTCGTGCCCATCTCAGGGGCATATTGGTCGCCCTGCCCCACGGCAATGTGGTGTAATGCATGCAGGTGTCGGGTCCTGATCCACACTCCATCCTTACCTGAGAGTGAGATATCACACCTCTGGGTGAGGTGCAATACGTCTGTAGCAACCGAGCCCTCAGGGTGCTACAGTTCCATTTATCTTCAGCCTAGGTGACGTATTGCGATACAGGGCCATGATTTTGGCTATAAAAGGGTCCCCTAGACCCCTACCCCAAGCTTTTAAGAGAATCATATATGGCGTGCCAGGAGACTCTATGGAATGCTTTCTCAGCATCCAACGAGAGTATCTAATTACAAATTTTTAACTGCATCTAGCCCAGGAAATACTTTGTGCCAGTAGCAGTGTCTGCTAGTCAGCGGATTATCCCGGCTGTTAAGCAAGCTACACCACCTGTAGTTTAGACACTTAATTTTTTCAAAGGAAATGCTTCGGGACCATGGGATACTTAGTGAAGAGCATCAGGAGGCACCCCAAGGCATAGGGGCTGGGACTGGCAGTAGGATGCCTTGCGGTGGACAGCCGAGCTCGATCCTTATAAAAGCTTTTTAACTGCAGCAGCTTTAGTGGACGCTACTGGAGCTGGAATTACCGCGGCTGCTGGCATGAGACTTGCCCTCCAATAGATCCTTGTAAATGGATTTAAAGTGTATTCATTCAAATTAGAGAGACAATTTAAATTAAAAAGCTTAGAGCTGCCTCCACCACAGGGGGGCTCGGTCGACCCACCAGCGGACAGGCACCAGTATTGGGAGATGGGGGCTGGCCGTCAGGGTTCACCGCGGCTCTGGCACAAACCCGGCGACACGGAGGTGGCACGGGCAGGAGCGGACTGGCCGTGTCGGCTTCTCACTTTTTGGATTTTAGAAGGGCATGACATGCCTATATCTGTGTCTCCCCCTCCTTTTACTCCTCCACCTCTTTTATTTTCGCATGACTATATGTACTTGTCACTTTTCCATGTGTTAGTTATGTCTTCTGAGCAGTTTGTCAGCTTTTGGACACCTTTGAAGGTGTTTTCTATGTGTTTCTATGTGTTTTTGTTTGCCTGCCATTGGTTTTAACGGTGTTCGAAGGTGTTCGACGAACAGTTCGACGAACAGTTCAGCGAACACACGGGTGTTCGACGAACCGAACCGAACTCGAACACTACGGGGGTGGCTCAACACTATTTCTGACCTGCCTGGAGCTAGGCCTAACTTTGTCTCTGTCCTGCGCTGGCTGACCTTGTGGTAGGGCCTTCTCTTGGAGTTCACGCTCCCAGTATGCGGGGCCTAAGCGTCTCCTGGCTCTGTTACATATCAGCACCTTAGCGATCCTGGGACTTGTAGTTCTCCAGGGATTCCGGTTATGCCTTACTGGGTCATAGAGATACCGGTAAGCTCGGATCCTGTGTCCGGTAAATGCTTCGGGGTGAGCTGGTTAAGCTCCTCTGCCCCTTATGTACTAACTCGCCACTCGCCTTCGGCCTACTCGGGCCCTCACTAGGCTATACACACTAACGGCAGCTTGCCGCGCTTCACTGATCTTACGGCACCGGCACACCTTAAGCTCTATCTGGGCTCCCTGAATCTAGCAAGCAGGAGCCTCGTGCTCCACTGCTGAACTATTAACTGCGTTCTCTAGACTAGACTGAGCTCCACTGCAGACTGACCTCTCTTAGGCTTCTCTACTGCAGGAACTCTTCAGAGGAACTGAACTGCCTAGCTCCACCTTCCCTATTTATATCCCTAACGGGCTCCCTCTGCTGGTCTGAGGTGGAAGGTGGAGATGTGTGAATGTTTATGGGGGCCTCTTGTGGAGGATTCCATCAATGCACTCTTCTAGGATCTGTGATACCAAGCGCAGCGGGGCATCACAGATGCTATTGACGACGAGGTTAGGTTGCGCCTTCCTGAACAGAGACGGAGTACTGGAAGCATGTCAACAACTGCATCCTCAACCACAACTCTGCCTCTGACCACAAGTCGTAGTGGCTCTTCAGGTCACATGGGCTCTAAGCCTTGCATAGCCTGGGCATTTATTCAGATCGATAAGGATGACCCAACTCGTGTTATCTGTAATATTTGTCAGCAAAAGCTAAGTAGAGGCCAAAAAATCCATAGTTTGAGTACTTCATGCATGTACCGTCACATGGATATGAAGAATAAGTTGCAGTGGGAAGCTCACTGTGCTACAATGTGGCCTAGCCGGCTGGGCCAACCACCGTCTGCCCCATCTTGTGCATCCGCAGCCTCTTCATCCTCTGTGACTGGGGGGACAGCAGTCACACATGTTTTTGGACGCAGACCTGCCACCTCTTTACCCGCAACAGCCAGTGTGATTGGCAGGTCGTCAGTTCATTGGGAAGTGGAAGCACCTGCTAGTGTTGAGCGCTCTCCGACATCGAGAGCACCACCTTTGGATCAAGGCAACCTAACATGTCCGCCTGCATCTTCCTCACAGACCGGCAGTTTGCCGGGGACACCCTACTCAACACCGTCTAAGCACAACAGCCAGCCCTCGGTCCCTCAGATGTGGAAAAGTAAAAGACCATTTCCTCCTAGCCATGAGAAAGCTAAGAGGTTGAATTTCACCATCTGCAAGCTGTTGGCTACAGAAATGCTGCCTTTCCACCTGGAGGACACAGAGGATTTTCAAGACCTTATGTCCGTCACAGTGCCCCAGTACCAGATGCCCAGTCGGCACTACTTCTCAAAGAAAGGTGTGCCTGCGCTCCACTAGCATGTCGCACACAACATCACCGCTTCTTTGAGAAACTCTGTGTGTGACAGGGTGCACTTCACCACAGACACTTGGACGAGAAGGCATGGACAGGGGCGTTACATGTCGCTGACTGGGCACTGGGTAACTATGGTGACAGCAGGACAAGGGGCTGCTGTCCAAGTCTTACCGTCCCCACGAGTTGTGCGTCAATCCTCTTTATCTCGAAGTTCCTCCACTGCTTCTGCCTCCTCAACCTCCTCTCGGTCCTCCACCTGCACCCAAAGCCTGTCTGGTAATGCCACCTGCTTTCTAACTGCGCAGAAGGAATCCTGCACACCTCCTTACTATGCTGGCAGCAGGGCTCAACGGCATCAGTGTTTACTTTGAAATGTCTGGGAAATGTGAGTCACACAGCTGAGGAGTTGTGGTCAGCTCTGGAGACCCAGTTTCATGAAAGGTTGTCTCCACTGGACCTGCAACCAGGGAAGGCCATGTGCGACAATGCTGCAAACCTGGGTGCGGCACTTCGCCGGGGCAATGTCACACATGTGCCTTGTATGGCTCACGTGTTGAACCTGGTTGTCCAGCAATTTTTAGCCCACTATCCCGGACTAGATGGCCTTCTGCAGAGGGCACGGTCGCTGTGTGCTCACTTCCGCCGTTCGCATCCCGCAGTTCAACGACTTACATCTCTACAGAAGTCGTTGGGCCTGCCAGTTCACCGGCTGAAATGCGATGTGCCGACACGGTGGAATTCAACTCTGCACATGTTGCAGCGACTGTGGCGGCACCGACAAGCCCTGGTGCAATACGTTCTGACGTATAGCCTGGGCCAACGAGATCCAGAGGTGGGGCAAATCACGCTGCAGGAGTGGTCTCAGATCAGGGACCTATGAAGTTGACGCGCCCCCTGGGCCATGGGGTACCCTGAGCCGGGCCGGTAGACGCTGGGGGTTGTAGTCACTGTGGCAGTGACCCAGTCCGTGACCCAGGGCGGTCAATCCAAGGGTAATTTGTATATATGGATTTTATAATGTCTGACTACGCCACCTGTGGAGTGCGGCCAAAGTGGCCGTCGCTGCGGAACAGTCCTCTGAAGCTGGTGGTTTTGCAGCAACGGTATTATTACTCACCACAGGAAGAGTGTAGCTTCAGGGCAGTGTGGGTGGATGATGGTGGTTGTAGTGCAGGGAGTCAGTAATGAACACAGAGTCCGTGTGATGCCGTCTCAAGATATTACTCACAGTTGTTGTAGTCCAGATTACAGGTACCAGAGCAATCTCCCCCGTCGTGCTGTGCATACTCAGTGAGGGGCTCAGTCCACCCCCAGATCGCTCAGGAGTACTTAGCAGGACCCCCTTCTGTGTGTCCTTTCTCTGGCCTTCTCCCTGCACCTCACACCCAGTGACACTTCTATCCGGTATCCTCGGGCCTTGGCGGGTGACGTGTGTTCCGTCCCCTGGGTCCTATGTGGCTACCTTCTTAGTGAGACTGGTGTGGACTTTGGCCTGCAGTACATGAAATGCAGCAGCCTCCGGTTTCTAGTTGAGCCTTGCTGTTTCTCCGCTAGTTGAGGGACCGGTTCCCCTTATCTGGCCTGACCCCTCTACCTCCTGGTAGCAGCGGGAGTACGGGTGGCCTTCTGCACGGCCCGTAGCCGTAGGGTCCCTTCGGTTCCTGGAGCCTTCCAGCTCCCACTCCTCTCTTCTCTCCTTCAGTCCTGGGCCTCCCAGGCTAGGCCCGCCTCCGGAGCAGAGCTCATGCCTAGTCTCTGCTCCTGTCACTTTTCCTCCTCTGTCTGGCTTGCTCTTTCTAAGATGGCTTCCTATTTATACTCTCCTTGTCATGTGCTCCCCTAAGCTGCTCCCCTAAGCACCCACTACATAGGACCCTCAAACCAGCTAGGGACCTGGGACTGTGCTCTCCCTTAGGAGCAATCTCGCCCTGCCCCCACTGCGGGTATGTGTTGGATGCAGGAGTCAGGGTCCCGAGCCATACGCCTTCCTTACCTGAGGGTGAGATACCACACCTCTGGGTGAGATGCAGTAACTCTGTGGCAACTGAACCCTCAGGGGTGCCACACACCCTTCTGCACAGTTTTGAAATGGCGACGAAGATGTTTAGTGCTGACGACGATGCCATTATCAGCATGACTATTCCGGTGATTTACATGCTGGAGCACACATTAAACAGAATTCAGAGTCAGGTGGTGGGACAAGAGGAGGTGGAGGAAGTAGAGGAGGAGTCGTATGCGGAAGGGATAACATCTCCAAGGTCCAGACGGTTGGCAGCACCAAGGCGGCAGGCATGGGAGGGTGGGGGAGAGGGATTAACCAGGGCGCATGGTAGCAGCCAAACTGTTGCGGAAGATGTAGGAGCCAAGGAAGAAGTGGAGGACGAACTGGCGATGGGCATGGAAGACTCATCAGATGAGGGAGACCTTGATCACATTTCTGTTGTGCGAGGTTGGAGGGAGAGGGCAGAGGAAGGAAGCATGATTCTTACCTCGCTACCAACACAACAAGGACTTGGTACTTCTGGATGCGCAAGACACATGAGTGCCTTCTTGCTGCACTACCTGCAACATGATCCCGGACTGTCAGAATTCGAAGTAATCCCGACTACTGGGTTGCCACACTCTTAGATCCCCGGTACAAAAGTATATTTGCCGAAATAATTCCTGCCATAAAAAGGTATTGACGAATGCAGGAGTATCTGCAGACGCTGTTGCAGAATCTTACATGTGCTTTTCCACAAAACACCAGTGGTGCACGTAGTGAATCTCACAGTTCTAACTTGCCAACGGTGGGACTGTCGAGTCTTCATCACTCAAACAGTAACAGTAACACAGTATCTGCTGGTAACAGCAATTTTGTGGAATCGTTTCACCACTTTTTTAGACCATCCTTTGCAAGGCCACAGGAGACAAGAAGTCTGACACATAGTCAATGCCTAGAGAGGATGGTACAGGAGAATCTCCAAGTGAACATCGAAGCCATGACTGTGTCACTGGACCCTTGCTCATTTTGGTATTCCAATCTGGAATAATCGCCGGAGCTCGCCACTCACACCTTGGAGATCTTGTCATGCCCCGCAGCCAGCGTTCTGTCTGAACGTGTGTTCAGCGCTGCTGGTGGTGTGCTGACAGATAAGCGCACGCGGCTGTCCACTGAGAATGTAGACAGACTCACGTTCATAAAGATGAACAAATCATGGATTCGCAAGGACATTTCTACCCCTGTGTCATCCTTGGGAGACTAAAAGCTTGGGGATTTGGTAAAATCACCTCACCAACCGTTTTAAGCAACAGTGGGGCAATTGATGCCACTTAACCCTAGAACGCATGACCATAAAAATCTACACTTTCACATACCTGGGGCCCTTTAGGCCCATGTACAAATAACATGGAATAATTCAAACTCAAATGACAAACAACTATATACATGAAGAATACCTAGAGTTTCAAAATTCTAACTAAAGTAATCTTGCAGAAAATAGAAAACAATTAACTGGGCGGGCCTGCAAGGCCACAGGTATGCGTTCTAGGGTTAAGTGGTGTCTGTGCCACAATTTTGGGAGTCCCCTTGCTGTGTCTTACGTGACGTTGGCATCGTCAATTCCAGGTGGGTTGGGTCGCACCCCCCCCCCTTTTAACTGTAAGAAACTACATACACTATGGCTTGGGGTAACACAGATGGTTGAGTCTGAAGAGCTGTTTACTCAGAGGTCTGCTCCAAATCTTCAGTGTCTGCTAGTCAGCGTAGAATTTTTAACTGCATCTAGCCTAGGCAATACTTTGGGCGTAGTAGCCCAGCTGCGAAGCAAGCTGCACCGCCTGTGTATCTAATAAGAATTTTTAAATGAATCTAGCCTAGGCAGACTGTGGGGACCCCCAACCAAACCCAGACGCTCAGCCCCCCTACCGCCCCCCTTTCATGGACAATACAATAATGTAACTCTTACAACTGGATGGGTGAGGATCGGTCACAGCTTTATTAACTCTTTATACTCATTCCATTAGAAAGGCATTTTATTTCTAAAATAATTCAGCTTGTTGCAGCATGCCCTGGGTCCCCACTCCGGCAAGTTGGCCAACAAGTGTAACTCTCCAACATGTCCTTTCTATTTCCAGGCCACGGAGGATCCAGCGTACTCGTATGCAGGACTCTGACCCCCACCCATCACTCTTAACGCTTGTTCCACTCCGTCCTGGAGTCCTGACAGGAATATGTCCAGTCCAATATCTATTAAGTGAACACCGTCGGGCCGTATGAGGCCTGCTTTATCTCCTTCCAGTTGTCGGTGTCATATCACTACACCGCCTCTGTCTCTTCTAAATTTTGCCATCCGAATATTTATTACCCGCCTTGTCCATTCGATGGCCGTGATGTCTCGCGCACCTTGCCATACCGCTATCGGCACAATCTCTGACCATACTATAGCTAATTTTGTGAAAAATTCTCTGAAGCGCTCAGTGTCTAGTTTCATTATTGCCATTAGTTATGCGCTCTTGTGATGACCTAGGTTGTTTCCCCCGGCCTGTATAACTAAGATGACCGGACTTCTTGCCTCTCTCCCTACCTTGATTACCTCCATTAGTACCTGTGGCCATAGCAGGCCTCTAATACCTCTCCAGTTGAAATATGTGTTATGAAACTCTAATTTCCTCCCGCCTGGGCGGACTTTCGCCCTTTTTCGTGCCTAATATATATACGAGTGGCCTATCACTCACACTGTTGGCTTAGCGTCACCTGTAAAAGAAACAAACCACGTTAGGATAACAAGTCCGGTCTTATGTATCTCGCCAAAACACGTGGATCGCCATCTCCCTATCCTCTGAACTTCCGTTTCTGACAGTCCTGCTCTTGCTGCTTCCGTGGCCACACCTATGCGGAATGAGTGTGTCCCGTAATCTTTGGGGTGGTTCCCTGCCGATGTTATGCATTTATTAAATATAGCTTGGAACAGGTATCTTGATAATGGCGTTCCATCAATGTGTGATAGGAAGAAATTACTTTGTGATCTGATGGTTAGATATGTTTTTACTATTGTTACCCGACTCAGTGTACCGTTTGTGGGTTGTAGAAGTACCCAAGTACCCCTGCCCGCTGGAACCGTTTTCGATTGGTGTATGCGTAGATGTATTGCATTATTGGCTATGACTACGTCCTGGTGTAATAAGCCTCCACTGGTGGTAATTTTGGATTGAGGGACTAATTCGCTTATACATAGCGCCCCGAAGAAGGCGATCACAAATGCAGTAGACATTAGTGTTGCTTCAAATTGTGAGTGTCATGTTAATGGTGTTAGGGATATGATGTGAGAAATCAGTTTTAGTGACACGGGACGGGACGTCTACATTCCTGACTTGGCTGACCCCTTTTCCACCCTTTTATGGATTGTCTGATGATGAATCTTTGTCACATCTCCCCAATTCAGTAGTTGGAAGTGAAATGCTACTCCGGTCAGACACCGCTGCGCTGACGCTCCTGATATGCCCCTCATCATTAGCTGGTGGAGAAATTCTATGGTGACTTGTGATCTGGCTTGTTCACATTGGTCAACCCGTCTGCCTGCTACTTGTCGTGTCCATTCTTCCCATGCCTTACCGTATGCTTGCCACGCTGACGGGGCAACTGACGCTCTGATTAATGGCATCAACTATTCGCCACTAGATCCCATAGGGAGGGTGGGCAAATGTTGCCCGATGGGTGGGCGTTGTGGAAGAGCTCTGTGAAAATCTGCCAATTGAATTGTTATAAAGCGTTAGCAGCAGCTTTATACCCCTCAGCATAGTGGCTAGCGCGGACCCATACATTGTGTTTTAGGCACAGGAATGCTAGCCTGCGTAGTAGGCCTAGCACTGGGAGAGACGATGATGCCATCTTATTAATGCAGTGCGCTAGGCTGGTGTTTTGTGTTATGAAGCGTATATTTTTGTTAGCCAGGCGCGCGCCCCATATTTCTATTGCTACCACTATTGGGAAAAATTATTTTCAGGGCTAGATGCAGCTAAAAATTATTATTAATTTCAAAGCTGGTGGAGCTTGGTATAGATGGCCTAATACAATGAGTCCCACACACTGCTAGAAGCCCAAATATTTTTTCAGAGCTAGATGCAGATAAAAATTATTTTTAATTTGCAACCTGATGGAGGTCAGTATAGATGAACTAATAGACCCAGTCCCACACACTGCTAGAAGCCCAAATATTTTTTCAGAGCTAGATGCAGAAAAAAATTATATTCAATTTGCAGCCTGATGGAGGTCAGTATAGATGGACTAATAGAACAAGTCCCACACACTGCTAGAAGCCCAAATATTTTTTCAGAGCTAGATGCAGAAAAAAATGATATTCAATTTGCAACCTGATGGAGGTCAGTATAGATGGACTAATAGACCAAGTCCCACACACTGCTAGAAGCCCAAATACTTTTTCAGAGCTAGATGCAGATAAAAATTATTTTTAATTTGCAACCTGATGGAGATCAGTATAGATGGACTAATAGACCAAGTCCCACACACTGCTAGAAGCCCAAATATTTTTTCAGAGCTAGATGCAGATAAAAATTATTTTTAATTTGCAACCTGATGGAGGTCAGTGTAGATGGACTAATAGACCAAGTCCCACACACTGCTAGAAGCCCAAATATTTTTTCAGAAGTAGATGCAGAAAAAAATTATATTCAATTTGCAACCTGATGGAGGTCAGTATAGATGGACTAATACAACAAGTCCCACACACTGCTAGAAGCCCAAATTTTTTTTCTGAGGTAGATGCAGAAAAAAATGATATTCAGTTTGCAACCTGATGGAGGTCAGTATAGATGGACTAATAGAGAAAGTCCCACACACTGCTAGAAGGCCAAATATTTTTTCAGAGCTAGATGCAGACAAAAAATTATTTTTAATTTGCAACCTGATGGAGGTCAGTATAGATGGACTAATAGAGAAAGTCCCACACACTGCTAGAAGGCCAAATATTTTTTCAGAGCTAGATGCAGATATAAATTATTTTTAATTTGCAACCTGATGGAGGTCAGTATAGATGGACTAATAGAGAAAGTCCCATACACTGCTAGAAGGCCAAATATTTTTTCAGAGCTAGATGCAGAAAAAAATTAGATTCAGTTTGCAACCTGATGGAGGTCAGTATAGATGGACTAATAGAACAAGTCCCACACACAGCTAGAAGGCCAAATATTTTTTCAGAGGTAGATGCAGATAAAAATTATTTTTAATTTGCAGCCTGATGGAGGTCAGTATAGATGGACTAATAGAACAAGTCCCACTCACTGCTAGAAGCCCAAATATTTTTTCAGAGCTAGATGCAGAAAAAAATTATATTCAATTTGCAACCTAATGGAGGTCAGTATAGATGGACTAATAGAACAAGTCCCACACACTGCTAGAAGCCCAAATACTTTTTCGGAGCTAGATGCAGATAAAAATTATTTTTAATTTGCAACCTGATGGAGATCAGTATAGATGGACTAATAGACCAAGTCCCACACACTGCTAGAAGCCCAAATATTTTTTCAGAGCTAGATGCAGATAAAAATTATTTTTAATTTGCAATTTGCAACCTGATGGAGGTCAGTGTAGATGGACTAATAGACCAAGTCCCACACACTGCTAGAAGCCCAAATATTTTTTCAGAAGTAGATGCAGAAAAAAATTATATTCAATTTGCAACCTGATGGAGGTCAGTATAGATGGACTAATAGAACAAGTCCCACATACTGCTAGAAGCCCAAATTTTTTTTCTGAGGTAGATGCAGAAAAAAATGATATTCAGTTTGCAACCTGATGGAGGTCAGTATAGATGGACTAATAGAACAAGTCCCACACACAGCTAGAAGCCCAAATATTTTTTCAGAGTTAGATGCAGAATAAAATTATATTGAATTTGCAACCTGGTGTAGGTTAGTATAGATGGACTAATAGAACAAGTCCCACACACTGCTAGAAGCCCAAACATTTTTTCAGAAGTAGATGCAGAAAAAAATGATATTCAATTTGCAACCTGATGGAGGTCAGTATAGATGGACTAATAGAACAAGTCCCACACACTGCTAGAAGGCCAAATATTTTTTCAGAGGTAGATGCAGATAAAAATTATTTTTAATTTGCAGCCTGATGGAGGTCAGTATAGATGGACTAATAGAGAAAGTCCCACACACTGCTAGAAGGCCAAATATTTTTTCAGAGCTAGATGCAGACAAAAAATTATTTTTAATTTGCAACCTGATGGAGGTCAGTATAGATGGACTAATAGAGAAAGTCCCACACACTGCTAGAAGGCCAAATATTTTTTCAGAGCTAGATGCAGATATAAATTATTTTTAATTTGCAACCTGATGGAGGTCAGTATAGATGGACTAATAGAGAAAGTCCCACACACTGCTAGAAGGCCAAATATTTTTTCAGAGCTAGATGCAGAAAAAAATTATATTCAGTTTGCAACCTGATGGAGGTCAGTATAGATGGACTAATAGAACAAGTCCCACACACAGCTAGAAGGCCAAATATTTTTTCAGAGGTAGATGCAGATAAAAATTATTTTTAATTTGCAGCCTGATGGAGGTCAGTATAGATGGACTAATAGACCAAGTCCCACACACTGCTAGAAGCCCAAATATTTTTTCAGAGCTAGATGCAGATAAAAATTATTTTTAATTTGGAACCTGATGGAGGTCAGTGTAGATGGACTAATAGACCAAGTCCCACACACTGCTAGAAGCCCAAATATTTTTTCAGAAGTAGATGCAGAAAAAAATTATATTCAATTTGCAACCTGATGGAGGTCAGTATAGATGGACTAATAGAACAAGTCCCACACACTGCTAGAAGCCCAAATTTTTTTTCTGAGGTAGATGCAGAAAAAAATGATATTCAGTTTGCAACCTGATGGAGGTCAGTATAGATGGACTAATAGAACAAGTCCCACACACAGCTAGAAGCCCAAATATTTTTTCAGAGCTAGATGCAGATAAAAATTATTTTTAATTTGCAACCTGATGGAGATCAGTATAGATGGACTAATAGACCAAGTCCCACACACTGCTAGAAGCCCAAACATTTTTTCAGAAGTAGATGCAGAAAAAAATGATATTCAATTTGCAACCTGATGGAGGTCAGTATAGATGGACTAATAGAACAAGTCCCACACACTGCTAGAAGCCCAAATATTTTTTCAGAGCTAGATGCAGAATAAAATTATATTGAATTTGCAACCTGGTGTAGGTTAGTATAGATGGACTAATAGAACAAGTCCCACACACTGCTAAAAGCCCAAATATTTTTTCAGAGCTAGATGCAGAAAAAAATTATATTCAATTTGCAACCTGATGGAGGTCAGTATAGATGGACTAATAGAACAAGTCCCACACACTGCTAGAAGCCCAAATATTTTTTCAGAGCTAGATGCAGAAAAAAATGATATTCAATTTGCAACCTGATGGAGGTCAGTATAGATGGACTAATAGACCAAGTCCCACACACTGCTAGAAGCCCAAATACTTTTTCAGAGCTAGATGCAGATAAAAATTACTTTTAATTTGCAACCTGATGGAGGTCAGTGTAGATGGACTAATAGACCAAGTCCCACACACTGCTAGAAGCCCAAATATTTTTTCAGAGCTAGATGCAGAAAAAAATTATATTCAATTTGCAACCTGATGGAGGTCAGTATAGATGGACTAATAGAATGATGCTATGCCCAAAAGATTTTACTTCACTAGGTGCAGTAAAAAAATTGGTATTCTATACACAGGTGGTATGTCTTGCAACACAGATAGGCTACTCCACTGACTAACACACTCTGCAATAGGCCAAAAAGGATTAGCTTTGCTAGATTCAGCCAAATGCTGTGAAAAAAACTTGCACAGTACTGGCACAGACCTGCCTGGCAAAAACTGATAGGAACTGATGTAACCTAGTCCTGAAAAGGACTGCAATTACAATTAGTCTTTACTCCCACAATCTATCTATTTAAGAGCACAGACCTGCCTGATAAAAGTCGTAGGAAATGCTGTAACCTAGTCCTTAAAAGGACTGCAATCACAACTATTCCCTACTCCCAAGCTATCTGTAGATTTGTGCGAAAATTGGCTTGAAATTAACAAGGTATAGCGCACACAGCAACAGCGGTGCCGTCTAACACGCAGCTGCAGCAGTGAGAAAATGGTGGCGACAGGGAAAATGGCTGGGTTTATAGGGCAAGGACATGTGACATACACTGCCAATGACACATGCCCTTGCCTGTGTGAAAAAAAGCACTTCGCTCCGTGTGTGTGCGCTGCTGATAGGCTGACAGATTGCACCTCCCCACTGTAAATGCAGGAAAGAGAAAAAAAAATGGAGTTCTTCATTATTCCTGCAGAGATCCATCCCCTGCCCCTCCCCCCACCCCGCTGTACACTCAAACTGCGTATTAACATTAATTTTCATCATTACTGAGAAAAAATCCAGTTATGATTTTGGTGCATGAACAGTTATCGAACATAACCTCGAACAGCCGAATTTTTCTCAAATCGTTCGTGTTCGCCGAACGGCTCGAACACCGCCCAAAACAGCTCGAATTTGAGATTGGCGAACAGTTCGAGTAGAACAACGCTCATCTCTACTCCGCATGTTCAGCCTCCATCTCAGATATCACCACATCAGTTACAAGCTGGAAGCACTGCAGTACTGCCTCAGCCAAGCGGCAACAGGCTGTGCTGAAACTCATAAGCTTAGGTGATAAACCTCACACTGCTTGTGAGTTGTGGACAGCTGTGAAAGAGCAGGCAGATCTGTGGCTGAGACCGCTGAACCTACATCCAGGCATGGTCGTGTGTGACAATGGCCGTAACCTGGTGGCGGCTCTGAGGTGAGGCGAGATCACACACGTACCATGCCTGGCTCATGTGCTTAACCTCGTGGTTCAGCGGTTTCTTAAATCGTACCCCGAGTTGCCAGATCTGCTCATCAAAGTAAGCCGCCTGTCAGCTCATTTTCGCAAGTCGGCTACAGCTTCCGCCGCCCTTGCTGTGTTGCAGCAGCGTTTGCAGCTTCCGGCACACCGACTGGTGTGTGATGTCCCCACACGTTGGATCTCTACCCTCCACATGTTGCAAAGGATTTGTGAGCAGAAGAGAGCAGTTGTGGAGTACCAGTGGCAACAAGGCTGTCGATATTCTGGTCAGACTCCACACATAAGACCTCAGGAGTGGACCTGAATGTCTGACATATGTACCATCCTGACAGACTTTGAGGCGTCCACCAAGATGGTGAGTGGCGATGACGCCATCATTAGCGTCAGCATCCCACTTGTCTGTCTTTTGCTATGCTCTCTGCAGAGAATTAAAGAGGAGGCATTGCAGCCAGAGTATGATGAGATGGATCAAGAACCCGTAATGGGCGATTACACACAGCCCAGCCTCATCTCATCCCAACGTGCATTGGGGGACAATGAGGGAGAGGAGGAGGAGGAGGAGGAGGAAGAACAGGAGCAGGTATCACGCGCTGTAGACGGTAGTACCTGTACAACTGTCATACAGTCGGTTCAGCGTGGGTAGCCTAAGGACAGGGGGGAGGAGGAGGAGGAGGAGAGCATGGTCAGTCGTCATCTTGGTGAGGACACGGAAGTCTTGCCCATTACCAGTCTGGCACGCATGGCTGACTTTATGTTACGCAGCCTTAACCGTGACCTTCGCGTTGTCAAAATGTTGGATGACAGTCATTACTGGTTGGTGACACTTTTAGACCCCCGCTACAAGGAGAACTTTCACTCTCTTATTCCTGAGGTGGAGAGGTCTACAAAAATGGGGCAGTACCAGAAGGCCCTTGCTGCAGAACTGTTAAAAAGATTCCCATCTGAACACGCTAGCGGCAGAGGTCACAGTTCGTTGACCAACCAAGGCGTACAGGTGAGAGAGACGCAACTCCAATCCAGCAGAGGTAGGGGAACACTGTCAATGTTCTGGGACAGTTTTCTCAGACCCTCCCGTCGGACAGACCCTGAGGCGCGGGGTACTCTCACAAGGAGTGGAAAGTTTCAAAAGATGGTGAGGGAGTACCTTGCTGACCGTACGAGCGTCCTCCGTGATTCCTCTGTGCCTTTTAATTATTGGGTATCCAAGCTTGACACTTGGCATGAACTCGCTCTGTACGCCTTGGAGGTCCTGGCCTGCCCTGCTGCTAGCGTGTTATCGGAGCGTGTTTTTAGTGCCGCTGGGGGAATTATAACTGATAAGCGCACTCGCCTGTCAACTGACAATGATGACAAGCTGACCCTTATCAAAATGAAGAAGGGCTGGATTGGGCCAGACTTCTCATCACCACCAAATGACAGCAGAGTAACATAAAGTCAAATCCACTGTGTTATTTCGGGAGGTGTATTCCCATGCACCGCTTCACACCCACACATGGGTATACGTTTCCTTATTTCGGCTGTATTTTGCTCTTCTCCTTATCCTCAGCCACGACCACCACTATACCACCAGGGTGACCGTGGTCCGTGTTGCCAGCATTGCAAGTTGCTCCGTCCTAATTTTTGGCAGCTTTTGCTTGGAAGGCATAGGCAAATACTATGGGAGACCCACTCCCCAATAATGGGAATAATGTTTTCAATATGCTGTACTGCATGGCTCTTGTAAGGGGCATGAAAACCGCCTTGTTAAGCTACTCTGAACTCCACGTCTCTTCCAAGGGGCATTAAAACCGTCTTGTTAAGCTACTGCGTCCTACACTACTTTTCCAAGGGGCATTAAAACCGTCTTGTTAAGCTACTGCGACCTCAACCACTTTTCCAAGGGGCATTAAAACCATCTTCTTAAGGTACTGCGACCTCCGCCACTTTTCCAAGGGGCATTAAAACAGGTCTTGTTAAGCTACTGCGACCTCCACCACTTTTCCAAGGGGCATTGATATTGTCTTTTTATTCCACTGCGACCTCCACCATTCTTCCAAGGGGCATTAAAACCATCTTGTTAAGCTACTGTGACCTCCACGTCTCTTCCAAGGGGAATTAAAACCTTCTTGTTAAGTTACTGCGACCTCCACCATTCTTCCAAGGGGCATTAAAACCGTCTTGTTAAGCTACTGCGACCTCCACTACTTTTCCATGGGGCATTAAAACCGTCTTGTTAAACTACTGTGACCTCCACCACTTTTCCAAGGGGCATTGATTTTGTCTTTTTATTCCACTGCGACCTCCACCATTCTTCCAAGGGGCATTAAAATCGTCTTAATAAGCTACTGCGACCTCCACGTCTCTTCCAAGGGGCATTAAAACTGTCTTGTTAAGCTACTGCGACCTCCACGTATCTTCCAAGGGGCATTAAAACCGTCTTGTAAAGCTACTGCGACCTCCACCACTTTTCCAAGGGGCATTAAAACCGTCTTCTTAAGCTACTGCGACCTCCAGACCTCCACCACTTTTCCAAGAGGCATTGATATTGTCTTTTTATTCCACTGCGACCTCCACAATTCTTCCAAGGGGCATTAAAACTGTCTTGTTAAGCTAATGCGACCTCCACATCTCTTCCAAGGGGCATTAAAACCATCTTGATAATCTACTGCGACCTCCACAACTTTTCCAAGGGGCATTAAAACCATCTTGTTAAGCTACTGCAACCTCCACCACTTTTCCAAGGGGCATTAAAACCGTCTTGTTAAGCTACTGCGACCTCCACGTCTCTTCCAAGGGGCATTAAAACCGTCTTGTTAAGCTACTGCGACCTCCACCACTTTTCCAAGGGGCATTAAAACCGTCTAGTTAAGCTACTGCGACCTCCACCACTTTTCCAAGGGGCATTAAAACCATCTTGTTAAGCTACTGCGACCTCCACGTCTCTTCAAGGGGCATTAAACCCATCTTGTTAAGCTACTGCAACCTCCACCATTCTTCCAAGGGGCATTAAAACCATCTTGTTAAGCTACTGCGACCTCCACCACTTTTCCAAGGGGTATTGATATTATCTTTTTATTCCACTGTGACCGCCACCATTTTTCCAAGGGGCATTAAAACCGTCTTGTTAAGCTACTGCGACCTCCACGTCTCTTCTAAGGGGCATTAAAACTGTCTTGTTAAACCACTCTGAACTCCACAGCTCTTCCAAGGGGCATTGAAATGTTGTTTTTAATTAACTCTAACCTCCACGACTCTTCCAACGGGCATTGCATTTCCTCCTAATTTTAGTCAGCTTTTGCTTTTCAATGTATAGGCGAACACTAAGGGAGACCCACTCCCCAATAATGGGTAGAAGGTTTTTAGTATGCTGCAATCCACGTCTGTTTCAAGGGGCATTGCAGTTCCTCATAATTTTTGGAAAGCCTTCCATTCACTGCTTAGGCCAACAGTGCACAGGAGACCCAGTTGCTATAAATGGAAAAAAGGGTTTAGTTAAGGCCCTCTGACCTCCATGTCACTTCCAAGAGGCATTGGAGTGCCTCGAAATTTTTGGTAGGCATTGCACTCACTGTATGCCCTATAACTGTGTAGCCGAACCGCTCCTTTTGGTACAGAAACATATCCTACAAGACATGTGTGGTTGACTGGCCTGATATTGATGTGAATGATCCATGTTCCTCCAGCTCTTTCTCCTTTTCCACCACCTCATCCATCATTCATCACCTGAAGCTTTGTTTTAACGGGAGTCATAGAACTGGGATAGTAGCAGGAAAACATCCAGCAATCCTCGGAGGAGGTAGGATATGCGCCAAAACGCTGACCACCTCAGGCATAGCCGCTACTACATACATGCGCTTGCATTCCAAGAAAACAAAGCAGATGCTAACTTCTATCATCATCATCATGCTCCTCACCTTGGCACTCTCAACTCCCCTATTGGAGAAGCCAGGGCCCACCGGAGGAGTTTGGTTCTCTGGTGGGCTCATCCAATGCTGTCCTAAAGCAGGCCAGGCTAAGAAAAGTGTGGGGGAAGTTGACAGGAGAAATAGGGGCGGCTGGGGACCGAGTGTGGACACCCGGCCGCCGGGCGGCTGGGGACTGAGTATGGATACCAGGCCGCCGACGCAGCCATGACATGGTGGCCGGTGTCTGCCTCCACATGCCTAAAAGGCCCAATTTGAAGTGCAAGCAAGCTAGCAGTATGGTATTGCAGCCTGGGGATGGGTGGGTGGCAGGTTGCACACTTACGCTTGCATTCCAAGAAAACAAAGCAGATGCTAACTTCTATCATCATCATCATGCTCCTCACCTTGGCACTCTCAACTCTCCTGATGGAGAAGCCAGGGCCCACCGGAGGAGTCTGGTTCTCTGGTGGGCTCGTCCAATGCTGCCCTAAAGCAGGCCAGGCTAAGAAAAGTGTGGGGGAAGTTGACAGAAGAAATTGGGGCGGCTGGGGACCGTTTATGGACACCCGGCCGCCCCCAGGAGGCTGGGGACCGTGAGTGGACACCCGGCCGCGGGGCGGCTGGGGACCGAGTATGGACACCTGGCCGCCCCCCAGGAGGCTGGGGACCGAGCGTGGACACCCAGCCACCGGGCGGCTGGGGACTGAGTATGGATACCTCGCTGCCGAAGCAGCCATGAGGTAGTGGCCAGCTTCGGCCTCCTCCAAACTAAAAGACCCCATTTCAAGTGCAAGCTAGCAGTATGGTATTGCAGCCTGGGGGTGGGTGGGTGGCAGGCTGCATACTTGCGCTTGCATTGCAAGGAATGGGGGAGGTACAATTGAACACTGCCCTGGGACAAGGACTTGTACGGGGATAGTTGCAAGTCTGCATCTTCTGATGCTTCAAGGATCACTTCTGATGGGCACACTTTTAGGCAGTGACCTGGGTGTCAGAGATGCTTCCAGGGGTCTTCCCCATGCTGTTCCCATGTCTTTTCAGCACTGTATGCATGTGTCGCACAGCACATGGCCAGATAAGAATGTAAAATGTTAAAATGACATTTCCCGGTGAATGCATTTGTCACGGTTGAAAGGAATGCAAAAGTGCAAAAACGCATAAAAAATGCTACGTGTGAACATAGCCCAAGGTGTGGAGGAGTATTTCTGTTATTGGTTATTTATTTTACCTTATACACAAGTCTTTACCCTGGAAAGGAAGTTCCTTAACATATTTCACAGGAAAACTGTTTCAGTTTCGTTTTTGAACGTTTTCTTATGACCCCGTAAAAGTGGCTTAATACCTCTGACCATGTCGTTGACAGCAGTGACCTGGGGGTCAGAAATGCTTCCTGGGGCGATCCCCATGCTGTGCCCATGTCATTTGAACACTGTCACTATCGTTTTGGGCACTTTTTAGGCTTTCTACAGACTGCTGGGGGTGCCGCCGCAAAAATGCTCGGGTCTCCCATAGACTAACATTGGGCTCGTTGCTCGGGTCGAGCACCCGAGTATCACGGTGAGCTCGGCCCGAGCTTCGAGCACCCGAGCATTTTAGTGCTCGCTCAACACTAATCAAAATCAAACATCATTTGAATTTGGCTTGCTTGCAGTCTGTGCATAAGTCCCAATGAGTTATAGACAAGTTTGCACTGAAAATCATATAACCAAATAGAACTCCTAGGTTTTAACAACTGAGTTTATAGCTCAGTGGTTAGTGCACTAGGACTAGGACAAACCTAGGAGGGAGTGGGTTGTGTTTTTAGGCTTTACTTTATTCTGGGAGAGTTTACTTCTCCTGTACTGTAGTATTCCACACTGCCTGGTATAATAACATCCAAAAAGATAAATCATCTGAGTAAGCTGGTCCTAGACACTGGGCATGCAGGAATGACTTGAATTGTACTATAAATAAGTTAGCTATAGGTGAGAATTGGCTAGAACAAAAGCTTCACAATAATAATGGACATTGCAAGAAAAAAATATTTTTATGGTCAATAAAGCACAAAAGGGATAAGGGAACACAAAGTGTGATCTTGTGATCAACATCATTGAAATTAATTCTTGAGTTTGCATAATTCTGTAAGATTAGCATGTGCTTTTGTAGCACCCTGAGGATTCGGCTGCTACAGGGGTATTGCACCTCAACCCAGAGGTGTGATATTCCACTCCCGGGTAAGGATGGAGTGTGGATCTGAGCTCGGTAGGCTGCATGCACTACACACATCCCATTTCCGAGGAACAGGCCGACGGTACTCCCACTTAGAAATGTGCAGGTACGACCGAGTCTGTTCCTGGCTGGAGTGGGAGGGGGGTGGTACATCCCAAGTAGTGTAGGGGCAGATAGGGGGAGCAGCCTGGGTAAAGATAGGAGCTCATTGGGTGCTGGTCACCTGAGCTCACACATAGAGGGTGTATATAAGGTGGGCACCATCAGAGATCAGGGTCAGTCAGTCAGCCTTTGCAGAGGAGTCACAGGAAGAGGATCAGAGCAGATCCAAAGAGAGAGAGAGGAGAAAGAAGGAGAGACCCAGAGGGGGAAGCAGAAGAGAGGACTCTAAGACCCCAAATCCAATCCACGGGTGAAGAGTCGGCATCAGGGTACCGGAACCCAAGCTGGTGGGGGCAAAAACACACCCCAGCCAGAGACCGGAGGCCGTGGGCAGCGTCTGCCACGGCCACCCACCACATCCACCACGAAGGCATACCACGTGGAGGGTCAGGGAACCCAAGGCCAAGGGTCACCCAACAGAAGGCCCGAGGGAGCTGGACCTGGGTGGATCAATAGTGGGGACGGCCAGAGAAAGGACAGAAGGAGAGCTCAGGGTCACGCTCCGGACTCGCTTGGGGGTTGGCTGGATCCAGGACCTGGTGGACGCAGCACGGCTCGGGAGGTCACTTGAAGCTGGAGTGACCGGAACATCAGCAGTGAGTAAATACCCTAAACTGCACAACCCGACTCTGTCTTCATTTAACACCTATGCTGCACCACCACAACCCCCATCCTCTGCACCTGACCCCCTGAGGCTATACCCCACCCGTTGGGGGTTATACCATCAAACGCTGCACCTACACCATCAGCCTCAGCGGACCCTGCTGCAGCGGCGGCCATAGTGACCGCATTACAACGGGTGGCGTAGTCGACAATAAAGAACTTATAACATCTGTAGGACTGCCACATACAACTGAGTTTGACACCCTGGGCACGGACCGGGTCACAGCCACTCGGAAGACTACAACCCCCATCTGATCCGGCTCCGGATATTCCCACTAACGAATATGGCCCAGGGGGCGCGTCACTTTATCCTTCTAGATTTTTTTCCCCTTTAAAACGGGCATTTCTACCTTCTATAGTAAGGTTGTAAATATCCTATAATAAAAAGTTATTATGCAACACTCATAGCTCGGAAGCATTACAATTTAGGAATATTGCCTTCCATTTTACCCACAACTTTCATAAAAGTAAAGTAATTTAAACATCTGAATGTTTCTTCAAAGAAACTGCAGAATATTGACTCCAAAAAGTCAATCTCAATCATAGACAATTCGCAATGTCAGTGACTGTTTCATCAATAGTGTAGATTAGTACAATGCACAGAATGAAGAGTTTACACAAAAGACATAATCACTGAACATCGGGAATTCACACTGCCACATACTGAAAGAAAAAGGAGAAACAAATAATAAAAAAAATTGTACATGTACAATAGGAGATTTTGTAGCATGTATACAGTATGCACAAAGGGGAAACACAATAGAAAGAAACTTGGTGCTAAAACAAAGCTTATGAACGCCCATCTTTGTTTGTCATATTTTTAGAAATACTGCTCAAGCTATTTGACAGTAAGTAAACAGGAACATTGAATGCACTATAATTTCATAATAACCAATAAGTGATAAAAAAAGAAAATAATAGAAATAAGAATTAAAAGAAAACTTAGCTGAAGACAAATGCTAGGCACACATATTCATCAAGACTGACGTTTTCATGTCTTGACTGGGTGGGGTGGAGTGTGAGTAACGCGATTCATTCACACCTCTTAATGAATCAGGCAAAGTGCAAAATGGCATGGACCTCCATGTACGCCTCGCCACAAACCTTACTCCAGCCAGGGATTGGAGTAAGATTTGTAGTGTCACACTCCCAGGTCCACCCATATTGTTGGAGCTCGATGAAGATGGAGTGAAAATGCCAAAAGTCAAAATATTTTTTGCACAAGAATTCTAGTGTAAGGCTGTGTGCCCACTATGCGTTTTTTAAGCGTTTCCGCAGCGGCAATTCGGCTGCAGAAACGCTTAAAAAACGCTTGGTAGAAGGTCTGCCATGTTCCCCAATGATAATCCGCATGTGCTGTGCACATGCTGCTGAAATTTCCGCTGCGGATTATCATTGCGGGAAAATCCGCAGCACTACCAATTCTTTTGCGGAAGTGCTGCGTTTTCGCCGCCATTGACTTGCATTGGAATGCATGGATTCCACATCGCTGGATCTGTACATGCGGATAACATGCGTTTCAATGTGCGGATGATACCCACGTTTGGAGAAGAGGAGACTCTCCTCCGGACCCGGGTACCATAGTACCTGTAAAAAAAAAAGAATAAAATAAAAAATATACATTATACTTACCTTCTGATGGCCCCCGGTCTCCTTGTCCTGGCTTGCCGGCAGCTCGCGGTGGACTTAAGGACCTGCGGTGACGTCATTTAGTCATGTGACGGGTCACGCGACCGCTGATGTTGGCGGTTGTGTGACCCGTCACATGACTAAATGACGTCACCGCAGGTCCTTTTAGTCTACCGCGAGCTGCCGGCAAGCCAGGACAAGGACAAAGGGGGCCATCAGAAGGTAAGTATAATATTATTTTTTTATTTTTTACCATTCTTTCGGTCACACTATATAAATCCATGCAGTTTACATGGATTTATATAGTGTGACCAAGTTGTCAAGCACTTTACCAAGTGATGTTAAAATCGCTTGGAAAGCGCTTAACAACCCGCATGCGGAAATGCATGTGAAAAACGCGTCAAAACGCATGTAGAATCCGCATGTACAATCCGCATGTACAATCCGCATGCGTTTTTTCTGCCAGGGAGATGCAGAAATGCTCAGGAAAAATCCGTAGCATTTTTGCATCGTGGGCACAAAGCCTAAAGGTTTTGATGAATCGGGGCCACAAATTCTTATCTTTTTCCTGGTATAAAGCACTCTGCTGCACTGCAGAGTACAAAACCAGACAGATCCGTATCATATGAAAAAGAGTTTAGAACTTGATTATTGGCCACATGCATGTACAAATATGGGCCATTAAAAGGGTTATCCAAAAAAAGAAAAGAAACATGCCACGTGAAATAAACTAAAATACCTTTAATTAGCAAATCACACTTGTTTTGTGTAATCTCTATAGCACATTAAAATGGCCTCTGACATATTACACTGACAGAAACCTGCCCTAAAGTGGTAATGGGACAGGTGCCTGTGAGCTTGTGCAGTAAGAAGATCTGCTGCCGTGACCTTGAGATTACCTATATAACATACTCTAAAGCTATCCCCAAGTCAAAGGAGCCACTCTGCATTCAAAAATACAGTAGTGTGAGCAGCCTCATATTACCTCAGCACCACTGGTATCTTCAGTATTAGATGAGATAGCTAGGGTGGACAGCAGTGTCAGCAGCCTCTTCTTACCTTAGCATCCCTGGTATCTTCAGTATTAGGTCAGATAGTTGGTGGACAGCAGTGAGAGCAGCTTCTTCTTACCTCAGCATTCCTGGAATCTCCAATATTAGATCAGATAGTTGGTGGACAGCAGTGTGAGAAGCCTCTTCTTACCTCAGCATCCCTGGTATCTCCAGCATTAGATCAGATAGACATGGTAAACAGTAGTGTGAGCAGCTTCTTTTTACCTCAGCTCCCCTGGTATCTCCAGTATTAGGTCAGATAGTGGGTGAACAGCAGTGTGAGCAGCTTCTTCTTACTTCAGCATCCTTGGTATCTCCAGTATTAGATCAGATAGACAGCAGTGTGAGCAGCTTCTTCTTACCTCAGCATCCCTGGAATCTCCAGTATTAGATCAGATAGTTGGTGGACAGCAGTGTGAGCAGCTTATTCTTACCTCAGCATCTCTGGGATCTCCAGTATTAGATCAGATAGTTGATGGACAGCAGTGTGAGCAGCCTCATCTTACCCCAGCACTCCTGGTATCTCCAGTATATTATCAGATAGGGTGGACAGCAGTGTGAGCAGCCTCTTCTTACCCCAGCACTCCTAGTATCTCCAGTATATTATCAGATAGGGTGGACAGCAGTGTGAGCAGCCTCTTCTTACCTCAGCATCCCTGGTATCTCCAGTATTAGATCAGATAGTGGGTGGACAGCAGTGTGAGCAGCCTTTTTTAGTGGGTGTACATCTTCTTACAAATGAAAAGAAGGGACAGGACTTCCTATGCACATACTCACAGGCTCCTACCCTATTAACATTCTAGGACAGGCTTCACACAGTGTAACAAGACAGTGACCATTTTAATGTATTATAGTGATTACCTCAATAGATAAAACATGTGTCCATTGCTGAATAATATTAATTTGGAATTTAATTACAATGACATTTCTTTTATTTATCTATGCTTTTTCTACATCCTGGAGTGCTCCTTTAAATACTTTTCATTTTCTATTTTGTTGGCAAAACATTCCAGCAAGTTAAAGCAATTGGATATGGTGGGAATATTGAAACACATTATTACATTATTACAATCCTTTGGCAAAAATGTTGCAATTATCACATTATGATCTCATTCAGATGTCAGTGAAAACAACAAATGGATTTTCATCAGAGTTTTGGATAATATTTTCACTGGTGTTTGGTCATTGTGTGAGTTTAAGGCTAGGTACAGATGACCGTATTTTGTCTCATCTGAGAGAATCGCGCCAATTATGGTAATCACACTCCAACTGAACTCTGATCACAGTTTGACCAATGTGTAATCCGATTTTTTCAGAACGGAGAAGATTTTTTTCCACCACTTCTCATGTCAGTCCGTGAAGATGTTAGATGTCATCTGAGTGCAGACCGATTTTTTCCACAGACTTATTGTCTTGCATGACTTAGGGTGATTCGCATATCGAATGCAAATTGAGAATGCAGTCCGAGGAAAGAAATCGAACATGTGCTTGGCCCTATAAAATAGCATGAGTCTGAGTGCAATCCGATTTTTTGTTGGTATCGTACTCGGACGATATGTTTTCATGAGCCCTTAGGGTATATGCACATGATCCTTTTTTGGCACCGCTTTGTACATAGCATACTTACTGCGCTGCACACAGGTGAAGCCGCATGTGTTCATTGAACACATGCGGCTTCACCGCATCCTATCCTTTGCACTATAGAATTTCTCTTGCGGAGATAGTCTCCGCAAGAGAAATTGACATGCTGCGGTCTGTGAAGACGTGCCGCATGTCCGTCTCCGTGAGTGAGCTGCAGGAGAACGGGAACGCATAGTGGGTATAGGATTTGTAAAAATCCCATCCACTATGCTGTAACATCTGGCCGCTGCGGATTGCACGCAGCGTTTACTTACCGTGTGCACGTACCCTTACCGTACCCTTACCCTCAGAGTTTCATAATTTTTTTAGTATGCAAAAAAAACAAACTTACGGAGGTTTCTCAAGCTTTTCCTACCAGTCAGTGAAAACTGACAACACACAGATGGCATCCACGAAGGTGCATTCTCACCCCCCTTTCCTGTCCGCAGTGGCCGAACGCTGCACACAGGATCACCCAGTAACAGCAGATACTGAGAGGAGAGAGGGATAAAAGCGCACTCTGACAGTGTGTGTCCGCACTCACTAGGCTGCTGTAGTGTCAGTGTGTGGTGTCCCCATACCTATCTGCTGCCAGTATCAGATGGCTGCTACTATGTGATCCTGTGTGCAGCGAGTGGCCGCTGCAGACAGGAGAGGAATGAGAATGCACCTGCACACACTGCTAATGTGTACGCACTCAGTTCTTGCAGTGTTAGTGCGTGGAGAGCTGAGGATTCAATTCACGCAGTCTCCAATGTGAGCGCTGTCAATCAATTAATAGGGAGGTGGAACGATGCACCGAGCCTCCTCATTAACATATCATGTAAAGCAGATTTTGCATGAAACAAAATAAGTAAAAAAGAAGAAGTAAAATCTACACTACAAGCATGATTTTTATAGAGACTAAGTCCCCTATAAACGTTTATAAGTGCTTTAATTTGACTTTTGGTGGTAACAGACTCCCTTTAATGTAGAATGTTGTTTTTCATTAGTAAAGACCATGCATCAAGGAATGCGGGCCATCATAAAAGCCAGAGGAGAAGTAACCCAGTGCTAATCGGAATTTTATTTCTTATTTTCTTCCTCTACTCAATCTGGAAAAAGATATATCGTTTTCAGTATTATTCATGAAGCAGGAATGTTGAAGTTCTTAAACACACATTGTGTCAGTCAAGTCATATAATAATGTATAATAATCATTAGTTCTGTGAAGAATACTTTCACATACAAACTTAAAGAGATCTACTTACATCAAGAGCCACTGATTGCTTTGCCCATGACTTCTTTACTTGATCATACATTATTGTGTTGTTAATTCCAAGTCCACAGAAGATAACAAAAGCCTAAACCAACACAAGAGGTAACGAAAAAGTGAATAATATTTAGGTTATAGGACACTTTAGAACTCACAGCCTGAAAATATTAGGGGAGATTTACTATTGCAGCACAAACAATTTAGACATATTTATTATTTGAACCACAAAAAAAACAGATGTTGGCTTCTTCCTAGATACTTTGTAAAGGTGTCAAGAAAAGAAACCACGGCTTAGACGAGGTATAAAATGTGCTTCTCGGTGCTCCTCGCTATACATTGGAGTAAGATTTGTAGAGTAAGGTACACCATATGTCGTCACAAATTACAGGAGCGGTCATCGCCATGCTCTCTCCTGTCCCCATCCCACCCCAGCTTTGCCTATTTTGGCAGAACTGGGCAATACTGGCGTAAAAATGCAAAATTTTGAACATTTTTTTTACAACCTTGCAATTTTTTTTAACTTTTAAAGTGTTTTATGCTATATTTCTGGTGTAAACACTTTGATTAATCGGGGACTAAGTCTTACATGCGCCAAAGATGTAACAATCTATCAAACTATGCATGCCACTGTTCACGTGCCTTCCTGTTTGCTGCATCGATGCCTGGGGTCTATGTGCCCACCCCGACCAGAGGCTCAGAGAATTCACCTTAGTAAGTGAGCCTTAGACTTAGCCAGCAAAAGACCCATTATCTTTGTACAATATAACTATTTATAAAGATAACATTTTTATTCCAAAATCCAATTTTTCCATTAGCTTTCCAGTAATACAGCATGTCCTTATTCTTAAAGGGAGTCTAGCAGCACAGAATGACAATTCAAACTATGCATAAGCGCTTAGTGCAGCCAAACAGTTCAGTGTACCTTCCCACCTTAATTCTTTGCCCTTCTCTGGTAGCTGTAAAGTCAGAACTATTGTCAAACAAAGTGAGTTTACCAGAAAAAGGACATAGCACAAAATACATAATTTACAGATAATTTATGTGCAAATAAATATTATGAGAGGTGTGCAAATAGCACCACTCAAATCACATAGTATGCCAAAAGGTCAAAAAGAAGGACCTATGTAAAGACAAAACATAAGTATCCGGAGGAGCGCCAAAAAAGGTGGATTATTCCAATTTTTGGTTCATCCATTGCTGAGTAATCAAGTATAAAAGAGCTAATATATATGAATGTATATGAAATAATTCCCATATCTTAAAGGAACAAAAAATGCCAGTACAATGTGGGCTACAGCAAGGAAGAACCACATATAATAAAGTGCAAGTGCATTGTTAGGGATAGTTGCTCTAAACTCACAGTGCTTAATTAGAGAGGTAGCTTACCCACAGAGTGAAGAGAGAGATTACCTACCACTGATAGCCCCGACGCGCGTTTTGTTGTTGCTTTAACGGGGGGTATGAAATAGTGAAATAGTGTGGAGACAAATGCAAAAAAAGTGCCAAGAGTGCACAGAGAAACAGGGCATGGTTTGAACAGTCATTTTATGCAGACAGAATCACTTTAAAAGGTTTGTATAGTTTGACACTTGGATGGACCCATGAGAGGATATTCTGGTGGCTCAAGTCTCAGAAATGACAATGAGGGCAATCTCAGCTATCAATTAACCTGACATGTTTGAATTGATCAAACTAAACACCACTTTACGGGGTGCACAAGTAGGGTGTGTGCTCGTGCACGGGTGCAAAGTTTACTGCTATGCACAGTCATATGGACACAATATATACATAAAGATTTATGCAGTAACCAGTTTTTGATTGTCTTTCATTTTTATACATAACTCCAATGTTATTTGGAAGTCTGAAGACTGTCGTGTATAACATCAAATCTGTGTATTGTCAATCTCTGTTGTGCTACTGACCCTTGTGGCAGTTAGGTCTAGTGCGGAGACCTTCTCCGAATGAACTTATGAATGAAATGCATAAAATTAGTTTTTATTTTTATTTTAGTTAATCAATGTACACTATGCGAACATTCACTGAGCCAGATATAAAGATCAGTGTGGTTCACACAAGGCCAAGCAGAGGCAATCTCAGCAGGTCATTAACGTCATGTGTTTTACCCCACATTGAAACTCTTATAATTACTGTTCTTTTCATGTATTTGGCTTTCAACTGCAGCCAAAAAACTGTGCAAATGTTTCCGTAGTCTCGCATACATAGTAGAAACTGTTGCTTACGCCTGGTTCTTTCTCACCTCAAACAGTCTTTGATCAGCATCATCAAATGGCTTTCCATCCAATCTGTTCAATACTTGTGCTACGCCTGAAAATACACATAGATTGTTAAAGACAAATTCCTACAAACAAACATATCCAGTTGCTTTTACATTTTCCTACATACATGCATACACTGGTGGTGCTATGCAGTCACATAAGACTATCTATGCAATTGCATGATGGCCATTGGTAGACTTCAAGCTTTGAGGGAACCTGCCTTCAGATTCATGATGCCTGAACTACGAGCACAATTGCAGCCAGATATGTTTCATTCTGAAGTGCTATGGCTTTCCAGACTGAACATACTTTGAAAAGTGGATTGTGTGTCTCAGATGACTAGTCCGAGGTGGGTCTCCGGCTGGCTTCTCCTTGCCCTGATTTATTTGACTGACAGGTCTCTCCCTATGTGTAGACATAGGAAAAGATCTGACAGTCAACTGGAGCGGGACAGAGAGAATCCGACTGGGGACCCACCTCAGGCTAGTCAGCCAAAACACATAGTCCCCTTTTCAAAGTATGATCAGTCTGAAAAGCCATAGCACTTCAGAATAAAACATATCTGGCTGCAATCATCCTCAAAGTTCAGGTATCATGAATCATGACAGTTCTCTTTAGGACTTGAGCAGACGACCATATTTTTTGTCCAAGTGCGATCCGACAAAACATCATATCGCCCTCGGACCAATGTTATTCTATTGGTCTCTGCACATGTCCGATTTTTTCCTTATACAGGAAAGTCCAAAGGAAAACACATTGCATACATAATATCTGGATCGCACTCGGCCATGCAAGGCAATCAGTTCGTGGAAAAAATTCGGACTGCACTCGGATGACATCTTAGGGCGGTCTGATTTTCACGGACTGACAAAATGGAGAAGATGGAGATTTTTTTTTCAATCATCCCCTAATCTGAGAAAATCGGATCACACCATGAGCACACTGTGATGAAACTCTGATCGGAGTGTTATTAGCATTATCAGACCGATTCTCTCGGATTAGAGAAAATACAGTCGTGTGACCGCTAGCCTAAAGGTCTTCTACTTGAAGCAGCTGTTTGAGTTTGTACCTGTCAGTACATTCTATATCAAAACTTATTTTAATATTCATACTATGATTAGAGCAGAGGCTACGGAATATATAAGCAGGGCGAGCATGCTTGGATGGTTTCATATCGCTGAAAGACTCTTACAGAATATGCAAGCCTACTTAAATATCACTTCACGCATTTCCTCCATGGCCATCCTCAGGAGAGGAAAAGGGACTATAGACATCTTTTTCTAGCAGCTGGTGAAGGTCCAAGCAATTGGACTGCCACTAATCTAACATTCTGTTGATAGGTGATACAGTGCTCAGCATAAATGAGTACACCCCCTTGAAAAGTAATATTTTAATCAATATCTCACTGAACATAAGAAAAATTTCCAAAATTTTGACCAGTCTGAATGTCATAGAACATTTTTTTAACCTCGAACTCGAACATTAAAGTAACACTAAAAATATAACTTTCATCACAAAATCTTCAATTTTACTGAAATTAGTTGATGCAAAAATGAATACACCCCACATGAAAACTATTACATCTAGTATTTTGTATGACTTCCATGATTTTTAAGTACAGCACCAAGTTTTCTAGGCGTGGAATGAACAAGATGGCTTAATATTCCAATAACAATCTTTTTCCTTTCTTCAAGAACGACCTCTTTTAGAGCCTGGATGCTGGATGGAGAGTGAGGAAAACTTCTCTCCTTAGAATTCCCCATAGTTGTTCAGTTCGGATCAGATCAGGAGACACTTGGCCACTGAATCATTTTCACCCTATTCTTCTTCTTCAGAAATGCAACAGTGGCCTTAGATGTGTTCTGGATCATTAACATGTTGGAAAAGTGCAAAAGGAGCAGATTGATGGTGGCATTTTCTCTTTCAATATAGAGCAGTATATCTGTGAATTCATGATACCATCAATGAAATGTAGCTCCCCGACACCAGCGGCACTCATGCAGGCCCACATAAGGACATGGCCACCACCGTGTTTCACTGTAGGCACCATGTAATTTTCTTTGTACTCCTCACCTTTGCAACAGCATATAGTTTTGGAGCCATCAGTTCCAAATAAATTTATCTTGCTCTCCTCTTCACATGAGAATACGGAGTCCTAGAAGTCCTCACATTTTTCAGCATGGGCCCTGGGAGCTTGTAGTCAGGCTTTTTTGTGCATGCACTTTAGGAGAGGCTTCCTTCATGGCTGAAAGCCATTTATGCCATTCCTCTGCAGTGCTGTATTTTGTCACGGGAGACACTCACTGTGGTTTGTTTGGTTTTTTACTTTTTTAGCTATCTGCAGTGAACTTGCATGTCGATTTTCTTCAACCCTTCTCATCAGAAGATACTTCTATATAGGTGTTAACTTCTGTGGTGGCCTAGATGTCTCAGTGAGATGGTTGCAGTTCCATCTTTGATACATTTTTTAATCATTTTTGCTACAGTATTCTGACTGATAATTAAAGCTTTGCTGATCTTCTTGTAGCCTTCACATCTCTTGTGTAAAGAAATTATTTTCTTTCTCGGGTCTTGTGACATTTCTCTTCCATGTGGTGCCATTGCTGACAGCATGAAATGGGAAGGAGTTTTCTTTGTTAAGTACTGCCCTTTTATTGTAAACTGTCTGCTGGACCCCAGATCAATGAATAATTAAACTTACCTGTGGTTGAATTCTGAGGGTCCACTGTTCAACTACATGCAATATTACCCGATTGACCCTTGTTCACAAACTTGTCTATGCTTCTATATACTAATGGTCTACTCTAAACATTTTGTTAAAGGGGTTTTCCCACGAACAAAAGTTGATTTTAATCAACAGATCTTGGAATAATAATAACTTCCACAATTGGATGTGTTTTAAATAAAATGTTCCTGTGCTGAGTTAATCTTATAAATGTTCCCCTGTGTAATGGCTGTGTCTGACCATGTACAGAAAACGGTCTGATCATACCACATCTCCTGGGCAGGGGAGGAAGCAAAAGAGTATACAGACATTAAGGCAGAGGATCACAGCTGATTCTTCCTGTGAGGTTCAACATTTCACTGCCTGTTTTTAAACAATGTTTTACTTCAAAGAAAGAATCAACTGTGATCCTGTACTGTCCTGTCTGTATACTCTATTGCTTCCTCCCCTGCCCAGGAGATGTGGTACAATCAGACCATGTCCCTGTACGGTCAGACACAGCCATTACACAGTACACAGCAGGGGCAGATTTATAAGATTATCTCAGCACAGGAACATTTTATTTAAATACATTTAATTGTGGAAGTTATTATTATTCCAAGATCTATTGAATAAAATGAACTTTTGTTCATGGGAAAACCCCTTTAAATGAATGAGATGCTGCCCTTGACTGTACACAAGGTTGAACTGGCCCACCAGAGAACCGGAGAATGCTCCGGTGGGCCCTGGCTATTCCTTCAGGAGAGTATATAGTGTAAACCATGCAGCTGCTATGGGGCTCTTGAGTGGGGGAGAACCTGGCTCCACCATCTGGATTTCAACAGTATCTGAACAATCACATGATAACAGATCGAATCAGCAAGAAGAGCCAAATCCTTACATCCTTACATTGTGTATGTTATGGCTATACCACTTGATACAGTGCCTGATAAAAATTAATCTAGGTCAGAAAAAATACTTTAATGATAATGCATTGGTTTTGTATACATGAAAGGTGGGTCCTCAAAATCAAGTCCTCTGGTGGGCCCAATGTTCTTCCGTCTGACACTGACTGTACATGCTGTATTAAGTGTATTGTGCTAAGCACTGCTGATGTAGGTAGTTGGGGGGGTCCAGTCCTGCATATGGGCCCTCCGGGAAATTCATCTGTTCCAATGTGAGTAGGTATGAGCCTGAACACATCTGTCCTTTTAGAGGTTGACGAGATATTTGCAAATTAATGTCCAGGTAACAGCAGAAGACAAACAGAGCAGCAAACGATAATCTATAAACTTGTCAAAATATAGTGAACTTATTTCTTAAAAATAATGAATAAAACAGAAAAATATGAAGATTTGAGAGTCCTCAGTGGTTGACACCTTTTAATGGTTAACTGAAAAGATTGTGACAACTTGCAAGCTTTTGAGACTACTCAGGTCACTTTATTAGGCATAGTATAACACAAAATCTGAAGAGAGTCACATATATGTTTTATTCTATGCCGGAAGAAGAGACCTGAGTAGTCTGGAAAGCTTACAATTTGTTAAGATGTTTTTAGTTAGCCATTAAAAGGTGTCAACCACTGAGGACTCTCAAATCTTAATATTTTTCAATCTACTGGCTAACACGGTACAAAGATACATATTTTTCCTGCAAATAAAACAGAAAAGTTTTAAGATAAAGTTGCCGTTCTATATAAAATCATGAATTACAAATAACGATATAGCAATAAGTTCCACTATACTGTATCTGTACTTAACCACGTGAGCTTAAAATATGAGTTAATACTTGCAATTACTGGCTGATTCTGTGTTACATTTCCAGACAATGACTCATTTTTTTTTTACCAAGACGATTGAGTGCTTTGATTGATAAGCCCCTACTTTGACATTTATATACAAAGGGGAAAAATGACCTCATGACGTAAATGGTTAAGGATTCTCCTCTCATCTAGAACACTTACCGATTATCTGATGATTACTGTTCCAGATTGGAACACACAGCACAGATCTGATATGAAACCCGGAGAACTGGTCGGCCTAGGACACAAGGCGAAAAGGAAGACATGAGCAGACAGTAAAGTTCTCATCTTCACTTTCTATAAACATTTCATATCACATACAAGACCTTTTGAGATGCAGCCGGTATTAGCAGTAACGCTCTATTCTTTGTGTAGTGACTCATTCTCTGCCTCTTATCTTGCGCTACAAGAGCCCGATTCACCAGACGTGAGGAAACTCTAATGCGTGCAATTAGACACGAGAGGGGGACGTGGCAGCGTTACATGGCTTTCAGGCAGTCTGGTGTCTTCTTCATTTTTTTTTTACAATTTATTTCTGTTTTCAGTTTATGACAGTGACACTTCTAACCAGTAACGTGTGTAATTTGCTTCCCTACTATTTATGTACATGTGTGATATTTTAGCCTTAGGAAGAAAGGATAAAAAGGATCTGGTAAATAACTTAAGGTTATATTCACAAGTGGAGTTTTTGCAGCGTTTTTTTTTTTTTTTGTGCTGCTTTTTTTATGCAAATTTAAAGCTGCTTTTTACAGTACCAGCAAAAGCTATGAGATTTCATAAATCTCATGCGCATGATTGCTTTTTTTTTTCTGAATTTGAAAACTGCTACGTTTTTGAAAACTGCAACAAGTCAATTCTTTCAGCATTTTTGCAGCATCTTTGCAATGTTTTTCACCATAGAAGGCAATGAGACATGCAAAAATGCTGCAAAAAACACAACCCTGTGTGAACTTTATAAGACATGTACTGTAGACAAATGACTCATATAATCTGCACCAAAACAAAGCAACAAAATACAGCAGAAATGCAACAAAAAAAACAGCAAACCTGCTTTTTGTAAGAAGCTTCTTTACTGCCAAGACAGCAGGTTTTGATTGCAGGAAAAAAACAGCAAAAAAACAACGTGTAAACATCACCTAAAAAAATCATACCTAGGTCATTTATGCTTTGCTTGCCTAATGCTTCCCAACCGTAGAGCCTTGGGATGGGAAGTCAGTAGTGATGAGCGAGCGTGCTCGCCGCTGCTCGGTACTCACCCGAACATCTCACTGCTCGAAATGCACGGCGCTCGGCGAGTATTTCTGGGGTTGCTCGACGGGATCTCGGGTCTCCTCCCTGCATGTTCGGCGCTCTTTACAGAGCCAATGAACATGCAGGGATTGCCTGCCACTCACTGTAATGCCGTAGCCATGTTGGTTGTGGGCATTACAGTGATTGGCTGGCCGCACAGCGTCATCAGGTCTATATCAGACCTGGCGCCGCCATGCTCGTCACAGTCACTCCGGAATCAGACAGTGTAGGGAGAGGTGCTGCTGCGTCAGGGAGAGAGTTGCTTGTGTACTAGCTAGTGTAGGGAGAAAAAACGTACATTACACATATCCATCTTAACAAACAGTCCTTTTGAGGACTAATCCATCTGCAGAGATATCAGGCAGGCAGTATATATAGGCAGGCAGGCAGGGTATATAGCAGACTGCAGTGCACATAGTACAAGAGGCTCCATTCCAATTCTGCCTTCTGCTGCTGTTAGATATTTCTTTACAAAGGCCCAGGTCTCAGGAATACTTTTCTTTGGATCTTAATCCTCATTATTTGCTTAAAAAGCAATCCAGGGAGCACTGTTTTTCTGCGCCATTTGCTTGTTGGCACTGCAGAATACAGCCAGGTCCTTTCCATATTACAGTGCTAGAAATCCAGCTATTTAAAACTGTGTTTTCTCCATCAAACGTATCACATATACATTGTCAGAAAATACTGCCATTTCTGGCCTCCATTAAAAATTTTGTTTAGTGTGTCAGTGAAGCAATTCACAGCAGTTTGCTGTTCAAAATAGTGACCTACAGGCCAGGTATTTAAAATTCTCTGTTTTCTCCGTCACACGGATCACATATAAGTTCGCTCCAAACTCAGTCATTTGTAGTGTGCGTGGAAGATACTGTCCTTCATTTAAAATGGACAAGGCACGTGGCAAGGGACGGGGAACTGGACGTGATGGTAATGGTGCATGCAGAGGCCGAGGACAAGGCCGTGGGCAAGATGAAATTGTGCCACAACAAACACCCACATCTTCTCGCCTGACCTTCCTTTCCCAATTTCTAGGGGACCGCAGCACACCACTATTGAACCCAGAACAGTGTCAAAAGGTTGTTGGTTGGATAGCGGATAATGCTTCCAGTCACTTAGCCACCACCACCACCACCACCCTGTCTTCCACAAGGTCAAGTCTCAGTAGCCGTGAGTCTGGACCACATATTCCTCACCCTGATCCTCCTTCCTCCCACCATGCAGAGTACCCAGAGACAACTGATCCCACACTTGGACACTCTAAAGAGCTGTTCACTTTTCCATTTATAGATTCGGGCCTCTCGCCCGGTCCACTTGAAGCGGGGCAAGAGGAGATCGCGGGTAGCAATGGCCAAATAATTGAGCAGCCACGGTCACACGAAGGCGACGGTGGGAAAATGTCACAAGAGGTGGACGATGATGAGACACAATTGCCAGAAAGTCAGGAGGAGGACCAGGGTGCGGAAGTGGAAGACGAGGTGGTGGATGATATAGTAACTGACCCAACCTGGCAGGAGGACATGCAGAGCGAGAACAGCAGCACACAGGGGGAGGGAGGCAGAGCACCCCAACAGGCAGGAAGAAGCAATGTGGTGGCCGCAGACAGAAGGCAGGCAACCGTTCCCCATAACACCAACACGAAGGAAGTTGCCAGTACAACTGTTAGGTCTTCCCGAGTCTGGTTGTTTTTTAAAGACTCTGCCTATAACCCCAAAAAGGCCATTTGTACCACCTGCCAGGCCAGCATCAGCAGGGGTGGCAAAACGACCAGCCTGACCACCACCAGCATGATCAGGCACATGGCAGCAAAGCACCTGACTTTGTGGGCCGAACCCCAGGGTCCAGGAGCAGTGTCTGCGGGTGGCACCATTGCTTCTTCCGCTGTTGTGCATGCAAGCCAATCCCCTGTTCATGGTTCATGCGAAGATGCCTCCTGCCCTGCACCTGTCGTTGCACACTCTCAAGTAGCAGCATCAGGAAGCACTTCCATGTCCTTGTCCCAGCGCAGCATTCAGTTGTCCATACCCCAGTCCTTGGAACGCAAGTGCAAATATGCAGCCAACGCCCCACAGGCCACACTACTAAATTCTCACATTTCACGACTGCTTGCGCTCGAAATGTTGCCTCGTGGAGACGGAAGCATTCTGCAACCTGATGGCGGCGGCCGTCCCTCGGTACTCGGTCCCCAGCCGCCACTATTTCTCCCTGTGTGCCGTCCCCGCATTACATAAGCAAGTGTCCCAAAACATTAGCCGTGCCCTCAACAACGCAGTTACCGGGAAAGTCCACCTAACCACGGACACGTGGACAAGTGCTTGTGGGCAGGGACGGTACATCTCGCAGACGGCACACTGGGTTAACATAGTGGAAGCCGGGACCCAGTCGGACCTTGAGACGGAACACGTCCTCCCGATGCCAAGGATTGCGGGCCCTAGGTCAATCAGTGTTGCCCCCACGGTCTACAGCTCCTGCACCTCATCCTCCTCCTCCTCTTCAGCCTCCATCTCCGAAATGACTACATCAGTCAGCTGGAAGCACTGCAGCACTGCCTCGATCAAGCGGCAACAGGCTGTGCTGAAGCTAATATGCTTAGGTGACAAACCGCACAATGCTGAAAAGTTGTGGACAGCTCTGAAAGAGCAGGCAGATCTGTGGCTCACACCGCTGAACCTACAGCCAAGCATGGTCGTGTGTGACAATGGCCGGAACCAGGTGGCGGCTCTGAGGCGAGGCGAGCTCACACACGTACTATGCCTGGCCCATGTGCTTAACCTCATGGTTCAGTGGTTTCTGAAATCCTACCTGGAGCTGCCGGATCTACTTGTTAAAGTACGCCACCTGTGTGCCCATTTTAGAAAGTCAGCTACAGCTTCCGCCGCCCTTGCAGTGTTTCAGCAGCGTTTGCAGCTTCCGGCTCACAGACTGGTGTGTGATGTCCCCACGCGTTGGAACTCTACACTGCAGATGTTGGGAAGGATTTGTGAGCAGAAGAGGGCAGTTGTTGAGTACCAGCATCAACAAGGCCATCGGTATTCAGTTCAGACTCCACACATAAGACCTCAGGAGTGGACATGGATGTCAGACATATGTGCCTTCCTCCAAAACTTTGAGGACTCCACCAAGATGGTGAGCAGCGATGACGCCATAATTAGCATCACCATCCCGCTTCTCTGTCTTCTGAAACACTCTCTGCTCACAATCGAAGAGGATGCATTGCAGGCGGAGCACGATGAGATGGAGCAAGGAACCATACAGGGTGATTACACACAGCCAAGCCTCATCTCATCCCAACGTGGATTGGGTGACAATGAGGAAGAGGAGGATGAAGGACAGGAGCTAGTTTCATGCACTATAGACGGTACTACCTGCACAGCTGTCATACCGTCTGTTTAGCGTAGATGGCCAGAGGACAGAGAGGAGGAGGAGGAGGAGGCGAGCATGGTCAGTCATCCTCTTGGTGAGGACACGGAAGTCTTGCCTGTTAATAGTCTGGAACGCAAGGCTGAGTTTAAGTTACGCTGCCTTTCCCATGACCCTGGCGTTCTCAAAATTTTGGGTGACAGTCATTACTGGTTGGTGACACTTCTAGACCCACGCTACAAGGAGAACTTTATATCTCTTATTCCTGAGGCGGACAGGTCTACAAAAATGGGGCAGTACCAGAAGGCCCTTGTTGCGGAACTATTAAAAAAATTCCCATCTGAAAACGCTGGCGGCAGAGGGCACACTTCGTTGGACAACCAAGGAGTACAGGCGAGAGAGACACAACTTCAATCCAGCAGATGCAGGGTAACACTGTCAAAGTTCTGGGAGAGTATTCTCAGACCCTTCCATCGCACAGGCCCTGAGGCGCGAGGTACTCTCACAAGGAGTGCAAAGTTTTGGAAGATGCTGAGGGAATACCTTGCCGACCATACCAACATCCTCCGTGATTCCTCTGTGCCTTATAATTATTGGGTATCCAAGCTGGATACGTGGAATGAACTGGCTCTCTATGCCTTGGAGGTCCTGGCCTGCCCTGCCACCAGCGCTTTATCAGAGCGGGTTTTTAGTGCCGCTGGTGGAATTATAACTGATAAGCGCATCCGCCTGTCAACTGAAAATGCTGACAGGCTGACTCTTATAAAAATGAACAAGGGCTGGATTGGGCCAGACTTCTCAACACCACTGAATGATAGCAGCGTAACAAACTCAAATCCAGTGTCTTTTTTTGGGAGGTGTATTCCCATGCACCTTTTCACACCCACACATAAGTATACGCTTCCTGATTTTGGCTATTTGCTCTTGTCCTCCTCCTTCTCCTCATCCTCCACCACCATATCACCAGGGTGACTGTGGTCCGTGATGCAACACCCACATAATTTTTTTAAAAGGTGTTTACGATGCCCGTAAAAAAAATTTTTTATACAGTATGTTCATGTATATCCCCCAGGGGTAAATGTTTGTCAGCCTATACACTTGTGCATGGGCATTGCAAGTATAGGAGGCCCGCTCCTTTCTAATGGGAACTTTTTTTATGAGGCCCTCCTCCACGTCTCTTCCAAGGGGCATTGAAGTGCCTCCAAATTTTTGGGAGCCCTTGCATTCACTGCATAGGCCAACACTATGGGAGACTCTCTCCTTTCTAATGGGAATTTGTCATTACTGTGGTCCTGCTCTATGTCTCTTTAAATTGTTAGTTGGGGATTTTCCTAAAATTTGGTCAGCCGTTGGACTCACTGCATACCCTATAACTGTATAGCAGACCCTCTCCTTTCTAATGGGAACATGTCGTACCTTGCTAATGTGGCCCTGCTCTATGTGTCTTTAAATTCTTAGTGGGGTTTTTACTAAAATTGGTCAGCCGTTGGACTCACTGCATACTCTATAACTGTATAGCAGACCCTCTCCTTTCTAATGGGAACATGTCGTACTTGTTACTGTGGCCCTGCTCTATGTGTCTTTAAATTCTTAGTATGGTTTTTCCTAAAATTGGTCAGCCGTTGGACTCACTGCATACCCTATAACTGTATAGCAGACTCTCTTCTTTCTAATGGGAACATGTCGTACTTGTTACTGTGGCCCTGCTCTGTGTGTCTTTAAATTTTTAGTGGGGTTTTTCCTAAAATTGGTCAGCCGTTGGACTCACTGCATACCCTATAACTGTATAGCAGACCCTCTCCTTTCTAATGGGAACATACCTTGTTACTGTGGCCTTGCTCTATGTGTCTTTAAATTCTTAGTGGAGTTTTTCCCAAATTTTGACAGCCCTTGCAGTCACAGCATGGGCATTACCACTATAGGAGACCTGCTCCTTTATAATGGGAACATTTTTTTTACTGAAACCCTCCTCTATGTCTCTTCAAAGGGGTATTTGGTTGCGTCCAAATTTTTGGCAGCCCTTTCAGTCACTGGATACGCAATAACAGTATAAGAGACCAACTTGTTAATAATGGGAACAATAAAGCATAGCCGGCTGATGGCTCTCTAACAATAGTGAGGGCCGACTGCTGGCCTTTTAAGAATAGTAAGGGCCGTCTGATGTCCCTATAAAAGTAGGCTTTATGACTTTCAGAGTCCCTCCATCATAAATAAAACAGGATGTGTCTGATGATGTGTCACACACCACATTGCCAGATAAGGTTGTAAAATGTTAAAATGACATTTCCCGGTGAATGCATTTGTCTTAAAAAATAATGTAAAAAAAACAAAACAATAGGATCTTTCTTTAGTATAAAAAACAGCATCACCAATTTAACCTCAATGTAATCACATTGTTCAGCTCATGCACCACCTCCTCCATCTCCGAAATGACCACATCAGTCACAAGCTGACAGCACTGCAGCACTGCCTTGGCCAAGCGGCAACAGGCTGTGCTGAAGATAACATGCTTAATGCTTAATTGACAAACCGCCCAGCACTGCAGAGTTATTGAAAGCTGTAACACAGCAGCCTGATCTGTGGCTCTCACCGCTGAACATACAGCCAGGCATGGTCGTGTGTGACAATGGGCGGAACCTGGTGACGGAGAAATGACAGCCGGAGTAGATAAGGTTTCCCTCTATGCCAGTCCTTTCACCGAGCTAAATACAACTCTCAGCAAAAAAAGTTGTGGACTGGCTCCATACCATTACAGATCAGGCCATTGTCCAACTCTGTCTTCATGAAATTAAATGCGCAAAGAAAGATGTGTGTGTGTCAAAGCACCACCGACAAGGGCAAGTTGATGTTGGACGGGCTGCCATTGCTTCTGCAACAAGCAGCATTAGAGGACTTCCTGGGAGAAATGACACCCAGGGTAGATACGGTTTCCCTCTATGCCAGTCCTTTCACCGAGCTAAATACAACTCTCAGCAAAAAAAGTTGTGGACTGGCTCCGTACGGTCCCTGGCCACATTCACCTGTCCACGTGTTTGTGGTTAGGCGGTCCTTCCCAGTAAGTGCACTGAGGAGGGCACGGGTAATGTTGTGGGACCAGTGCTTGTGGAAGGCGGAGACGACACCGGGAGAAACAGTGGCGGCTGAGGACCGAGTATGGACACCCGGCCGCCGCCGGCATGAGGTTATGAAAAGCTGCCGTCTCCACGAGCCTAAAAGGCCACATTTCAAGTGCAAGCAGCTGTCAAAAATTTGGCAGTATAGTATTGCAGCCTATTTGGCTGGCTGCATACTTGCGCTTACACTCCAAGGAATGGGGTAGGGACAACTGAACGCTGCAGTGGGACAAGGACGTGGACGGTGATTGTTGCAAGTCTGCAACGACAGGTGCATGGCGGGAGGCATGTTCGCATGTGCCAAGGATCACTTATGATGAGCACACTTTTAGGCAGTGACCTGGGAGTCAGAAATGCTTCAAGAGGTCTTCCCCATGCTGTTCCCATGTCTTTTCAGTACTGTATGCATGTGTCTGATGATGTGTCACACACCACATGGCCAGATAAGGTTGTAAAATGTTAAAATGATATTTCCCAGTCAATGCATTTGTCTTTGTTGAAAGCAATGCAAAAGTGCAAAAACGCATCAAAAACGCTACGTGTGAACATAGCCCATGGTGTGGAGGAGTATTTTTGGTTTTGGTTATTTATTTTGACTTATATACAAGTCATTACCCTGGAAAGGATGTTCCTTAATATATTTTCCCAGGAAAATACATTTTGGTTTTGTTTTTGTATGTTTTATTGTGAGTCCGTAAAAGTGGCATAATACTCTGACAACGTTGTTGACAGCAGTGACCTGGGAGTCAGAAATGCTTGCAATGGTCTTCCCCATGCTGTTCCCATCTCATTTGAGCACTTCCCATCGATTTTGGCAATTTTTAGGCCCTCTGCAGACCGCTGGGGGTGCCACCTGAAAAATGCTCAAGTTTCCCATAGACTTACAATGGGCTCGTTGCTCGGGTCGAGCACCCGAGTATTCCGATTTGCTCGACCCGAGCAACGAGTACCCGAGCATTTTAGTGCTCGCTCATTACTAGAAGTCAGTTAACCAGCTAGGGCTCCACCCCACAGCGACTTTTGTCTTTGCAATTTTAAGATTACAAATATAGTACTGCCCGTTGCGACTAATGATTTTAAATGTGGTCATGCAGAAGTCAAGAAGAGTTGCATTTTTGCCAACTGTTGTCTCACAGTTGTGGGTCTCAATGTGATCACATTCATTATCATTGTGACTTATTGAAACAACATTGCAATCTTATCCTGCAATGTAGTTCTAGCCTTAAAGGGGGCATTTTTTTTCTTACTTAAATGCATGTAATTGGGGCTAGAAAACATTTTAGCAATTGGGTTTTGTTAAATTTTTTGCATTGCTTGCCTCCTATAGCCGCTGTTTTACACGGTCTATTGCTGGCTGCAGAATGCGACAATGGGGCTGGCCACATTGTCTTTATTTTATCAGATGTGTTGGGGAAATGATTCTGTAACACTTACCATTACATAAGTAGCACAGGTTATCCTTCTATTTTCCTCACAAACTGCACAGCTCTCCAGTTCATACAATGGCTGCTGGCTGCTGGTGAAGGCGCATGTGACCAGACCCGCCCATCAGTCTCATCCAATAGAAAAGCAGTTTTCCCATGTAAGGTTTTCAATTGGACAAGGCTTATGGACAGGTCTGGTCACATACTCCTCTCCCAGCAGCCATAGTCTGGACTGGAGATCTGTGCAGGAAAGCTGCACTAGAGCCGACTATATGGGTGCGGCTTTGCTCAATGCAAGTATATTGAGAGAGGTCAGTCAAGTCTAGTCGGAATTTGGCCGGAAGTATGCAAATCGCATACTTGCGGTCACATGACCGACCGCCCCCGGAGAATCCTCACAGCACACAGTGTCCGCGATGTGCAGATTCACAAGTCTGCAGTGACATAGAGTGACTGCAGACTTGTAGCCTAAGGCCAGACAACCCCTTTAATATTGAGTTCAATGTACACCAGTATGCAGTAAGCTCCTAAGCTCCATCTAGTGGAGGCTGATGATGATTTGCAGCTATGTATTAGAATTAGGCTGTGTGCTTGGTAGAAGGTCTGCCATGTTCCCCAATGATAATCCGCATGTGCTGTGCACATGCTGCGGAAATTTCCGCTGCGGATTATCATTGCGGAAAAATCCGCAGCACTACCAATTATTTTGCGTAAACGTGGCATTTTCGCCGCCATTGACTTGCATTGAATCGCTTAATATTCGCATGACTAGATGTGCACAAGCGGATATTAAGCGATTCAATGTGCGGATAATACCCGGGTTTGGAGAAGAGGAGACTCTCCTCTGGACCCGGGTACCATAGTACCTGTAAAAAAAAAGAATTAAAATAAAAAATATACATTATACTTACCTTCTGACGGCCCTTGGACTCCATAGCGATGCTTCCCGGCAGCTCACGATGGTCTAAAAGAACCTGCCATGACATAATTTAGTCATGTGACGGGTCACGCGACCGCCGACGTCGGCGGTCGCGTGACCGGTCACATGACCAAGTGGCGTCATGGCAGGTCCTTTTACACAACCACGAGACACCGGGATGACCGGACGCATCGGATAAGGAGACCAGGGGCCATCAAAGGGTAAGTATAATGTTTTTTTACTTTTACCATTTTTATTCTTTTTTTAACTAACTTGGTCACACTATACAAAATCCACGCCGGCTGCATGGATTTACAGTACAGACCAAAAGTATGGACACACCTTCTCATTTAAAGATTTTTCTGTATTTTCATGACTATGAAAATTGTACATTCACACTGAAGACATCAAAACTATGAATTAACACATGTGGAATTATATACTTAACAAAAAAGTGTGAAATAACTGAAAATATGTCTTATATTCTAGGTTCTTCAAAGTAGCCACCTTTTGCTTTGATGACTGCTTTGCACACTCTTGGCATTCTCTTGATGAGCTTAAAGAGGTAGTCACCGGAAATGGTCTTCCAACAATCTTGAAGGAGTTCCCAGAGATGCTTAGCACTTGTTGGCCCTTTTGCCTTCACTCTGCGGTCCAGCTAACCCCAAACCATCTCGATTGGGTTCAGGTCTGGTGACTGTGGAGGCCAGGTCATCTGGCGTAGCACCCCATCACTCTCCTTCTTGGTCAAATAGCCCTTACACAGCCTGGAGGTGTGTTTGGGGTCATTGTCCTGTTGAAAAATAAATGATGGTCCAACTAAACGCAAACCAGATGGAATAGCATGCCGCTGCAAGATGCTGTGGTAGCCATGCTGGTTCAGTATGCCTTCAATTTTGAATAAATCCCCAACAGTGTCACCAGCAAAGCACCCCCACACCATCACACCTCCTCCTCCATGCTTCACGGTGGGAACCAGGCATGTAGAGTCCATCTGTTCACCTTTTCTGCGTCGCACAAAAAAACGGTGGTTGGAACCAAAGATCTCAAATTTGGACTCATCAGACCAAAGCACAGATTTCCACTGGTCTAATGTCCATTCCTTGTGTTCTTTAGCCCAAACAAGTTTCTTCTGCTTGTTGCCTGTCCTCAGCAGTGGTTTCCTAGCAGTTATTTTACCATGAAGGCCTGCTGCACAAAGTCTCCTCTTAACAGTTGTTGTAGAGATGTGTCTGCTGCTAGAACTCTGTGTGGCAGTGACCTGGTCTCTAATCTGAGCTGCTGTTAACCTGCGATTTCTGAGGCTGGTGACTCGGATAAACTTATCCTCAGATGCAGAGGTGACTCTTGGTCTTCCTTTCCTGGGGGGGTCCTCATGTGAGCCAGTTTCTTTGTAGCGCTTGATGGTTTTTGCAACTGCACTTGGGGACACATTCAAAGTTTGCCCAATTTTTCTGACTGACTGACCTTCATGTCTTAAAGTAATGATGGCCACTCATTTTTCTTTACTTAGCTGCTTTTTTCTTGCCATAATACAAATTCTAACAGTCTATTCAGTAGGACTATCAGCTGTGTATCCACCTGACTTCTGCACAACACAACTGATGGTCCCAACCCATTTATAAGGCAAGAAATCCCACTTATTAAACCTGACAGGGCACACCTGTGAAGTGAAAACAATTTCCGGTGACTACCTCTTGAAGCTCATCAAGAGAATGCCAAGAGTGTGCAAAGCAGTCATCAAAGCAAAAGGTGGCTACTTTGAAGAACCTATAATATAAGACATATTTTCAGTTGTTTCACACTTTTTTGTTAAGTATATAATTCCACATGTGTTAATTCATAATTTTGATGCCTTCAGTGTGAATGTACAATTTTCATAGTCATGAAAATACAGAAAAATCTTTAAAGGATAAAGTTTGTCCAAACTTTTGGTCTGTACAGTATATAGTGTGACCAAGTTGTCAAGCACTTTCCAAGTGATGCTAAAATCACTTGGAAAGTGCTTGACAACCCGCATGCGAAATCGCATGATCAAAACGCTTCAATTACGCTTGTCGCTGGCAGGAAAAACGCATGTAAAATCCGCATGCGTTTTTTCTGCCAGGGAGATACATTTCTGCATCGTGGGCACTTAGCCTAATTGAGTTATAAAAAGATAAGCAAAAATAAAGAAAAATCTTAACCTAATTTTGAACCCATTCGGATAAGAAAAAATGTTTTCACCTAGAGAAAAAGTTCACAAAAATTCAGTGTCAGTGTCAGAAATGCAACACAAGCTAATATTTACTAACAATTTTATTATTTTGGTATATGAATGAGAAACCCATGAGAGCAGTTCTGACTACTAAGAAGTAAAATACAGTACAGACCAAAAGTATGGACACACCTTCTCATTTAAAGATTTTTCTGTATTTTCATGACTTTGAAAATTGTACATTCACACTGAAGGCATCAAAACTATGAATTAACACATGTGAATTATATACTTAACAAAAAAGTGTGAAACAACTGAAAATATGTCTTATATTCTTGGTTCTTCAAAGTAGCCACCTTTTGCTTTGATGACTGCTTTGCACACTCTTGGCATTCTCTTGATGAGCTTCAAGAGGTAGTCACCGGAAATGGTTTTCACTTCACAGGTGTGCCCTGTCAGGTTTAATAAGTGGGATTCCTTGCCTTATAAATGGGGTTGGGACCATCAGTTGTGTTGTGCAGAAGTCAGGTGGATACACAGCTGATAGTCCTACTGAATAGACTGTTAGAATTTGTATTATGGCAAGAAAAAAGCAGCTAAGTAAAGAGAAATGAGTGGCCATCATTACTTTAAGAAATGAAGGTCAGTCAGTCTGAAAAATTGGGCAAACTTTGAAAGTGTCCCCAAGTGCAGTTGCAAAAATCATCAAGCGCTACAAAGAAACTGGCTCACATGAGGACCGCCCCAGGAAAGGAAGACCAAGAGTCACCTCTGCTTCTGAGGATAAGTTTATCCGAGTCACCAGCCTCAGAAATCGCAGGTTAACAGCAGCTCAGATTAGAGACCAGGTCAATGACACATCTCTACAACAACTGTTAAGAGGAGACTTTGTGCAGCAGGCCTTCATGGTAAAATAGCTGCTAGGAAACCACTGCTAAGGACAGGCAACAAGCAGAAGAGACGTGTTTGGGCTAAAGAACACAAGGAATGGACATTAGACCAGTGGAAATCTGTGCTTTGGTCTGATGAGTCCTAATTTGAGATCTTTGGTTCCAACCACCGTGTCTTTGTGCGATGCAGAAAAGGTGAACGGATGGACTGTACATGCCTGGTTCCCACCGTGAAGCATGGAGGAGGAGGTGTGATGGTGTGCGGGTGCTTTGCTGGTGACACTGTTGGGGATTTATTCAAAATTGAAGGCATACTGAACCAGCATGGCTACCACAGCATCTTGCTGCGGCATGCTATTCCATCCGGTTTGCGTTTAGTTGGACCATCATTTATTTTTCAACAGGACAATGACCCCAAACACACCTCCAGGCTGTGTAAGGGCTATTTGACAAAGAAGGAGAGTGATGGGGTGCTACGCCAGATGACCTGGCCTCCACAGTCACCAGACCTGAACCCAATCGAGATGGTTTGGGGTTAGCTGGACCGCAGAGTGAAGGCAAAAGGGCCAACAAGTGCTAAGCATCTCTGGGAACTCCTTCAAGATTGTTGGAAGACCATTTCCGGTGACTACCTCTTGAAGCTCATCAAGAGAATGCCAAGAGTGTGCAAAGCAGTCATCAAAGCAAAAGGTGGCTACTTTGAAGAACCTAGAATATAAGACATATTTTCAGTTGTTTCACACTTTTTTGTTAGGTATATAATTCCACATGTGTTAATTCATAGTTTTGATGCCTTCAGTGTAAATGTACAATTTTCATAGTCATGAAAATACAGAAAAATCTTTAAATGAGAAGGTGTGTCCAAACTTTTGGTATGTACTGTAGGTATGAGTTGTTTTTTCCAAAAATATCAATGGACATTTAAAAGTCATTTCTATTCACTTTAAGTCTTCCTCTGTGCGTCAGTATTCGCCAGCCACGGGACTTTCATCTATAATGGGGCCGTTGACATAATTTGCTCTGACATCTTATCACAGACTAAATAAAATTCTTGGGGCATGTTAGTAGGACAATGTTTTTTCTTGAACACTCATTTTGTTGTATAATGAATATTTTACAAATAAGTTAAAAAAAAACACACAGTATGTATTTCAATCTATAAAACTTTTCTGTGGAAGATGTGAACATAAAATGCCCTCCAAGAAAATCTCAAATCAAACTTTAGGTCAAACTATCTATTAGGTCGGTCATCCACTTACGGTCATAATGTTGCTTCCTGGCTACAGAACTTGGGGACATCAATAAACGCAAATGTACAGAGTCAGCCGATCTATGAACAGCTGAGTTGGTGCAAGAATACAATGGATATTTATATACTGATGGGGTATTTAGTAATTCTCCCAAGTAAACAAACAACTCATTTGTGATAAATGATATTTTAGAGAGAAACCAGTGCATAAGTAGGGAACTACTAGCTCTGTATAGCCTTTAGATATCATAGTCTCATTGCTTTTTGTAAGGCAAAATGCTACTGGGTCTAGAGACCTGTCAACTTGCAAATAATAAGTATTTTTGTTGCTATAAGCTCTGATTTGGGGGCTTCACAACTTATAGCATAGTGTTTATACATTGAACTCACTAGTAAAACAGTATGCACTGAGTTCCTATGCTTCCCTAGTGATGGCTGCAATTTAAAGGGGTTGTCCACTAGTGGGACAACCCTTTCTCAATCTGTATGTTTCCCCTTTTTGAAATAACACTTTCACTCACCTCCGGTACCGTTCCAGTGAGGTCTGCAATATCACTCCCAGTGATCGCGTAACAATGTGACGTCACGCAAACCCTGCAGCAGCTCTCACTTCCTCCGGATGTAAGCGATGTGTTCGAAGAGTGAAGTGGCCGCTTGATAGGACACAGTGTTCACTGGTACACAATCGCCGAAAGAGCCAGTGTCGACACCGCTGGAACGGTACTGGAACCGGAGGTGAGTATAAATGTTATTTTAAAAAGAGGAAACATACGGATTGAGAAAGGGTTGTCCCAGCAGTGAACAATCCCTTTAACTTTGTATGTATATGCAGTGAACTTGGAGCCCACAATGATGTAATGTAAAAAATTATCAGCATAGAGTGATGGACCTAAAAGTCACATGGTATTATACAGCGGACATTTACTTTAAAAGAAGTTATCTGTAGAGACCGGCGAGCATGCTCGGCACTGCTTGATACTCCATCGAGTAGAGAGCAGTGCCGATTATTGCGTGGTGCTCGAATCCCTGTAAGTGAATTATCTGAGAGAGAGAAAGAGGGAGAATTTTTCCATCCTCCAAAAAAATGCTCGAGTTTGCCATTCACTTCCATTATGCTCGCTACTCGAGTCGAGCACGTCCGAAAATCCGAGCGTCCGACATGCTCAATTCGAATACTCGAGGATTTCACTGCTCAATCAACACTAGTTCTCTGCATTGGACAATCCCAACAAGTGCAAAAACAATAAGCTTATCACAAAGTGTGCCTCTACTAAGACCAATACCAATCGACTCTACACTTTGGGGAAGCCTACCAGTAAGGCTATGTTCACACTGAGTATTTTGAGGCATTCAAAAATGAGTCTTTCAAGCAGAAATCGCTTAGGAAATTGTTCTTTTTTGGAATGTTTTTGATTTTTTCTTTTCCTGAAATGTTTCCTAAAGTGATTTTGAACAGTTATGGGAAAGGTTTTTTTTTCCCCTGAAGCATTTTTTGCATCCTTTAGATTTGACAATGCCTAGTTTGATGGTGGATTCCATTAGGATCCACTTCAAAGAAGTGACATTCACTTTTTTTTCACCAGGCATCTTTCAAGCCCCTTCAGGAAAAAAGAAACTCATATGAACAGCAAACTGTATTTTCCATAGAAAAGAATAGAAAGGCGTCAAGACTTTTTCCAAGGATGATCAAGGAATGAATATGCTAAGACAAAAACCAGTGTGAACATAGCCTTAGTGTTCAGTTTCCCTGCAGTACTACCAAAGGGGAATTTAGCCATTACACAATGTCCATTAAAATCAATGTATTTTCATTGTAGGACAGGATAGGTCCTCTAGAGCTAGAGGCGCTCTTTGTAAGTACACTCCACTTGGGTCAAAGATGAAAATATTGAAGAAGAAAACTCCTCTATTGAATAAATCAGGGTCACTTAATAGGATATACAATATAAAATGGGTTTTCAGAATCAGACAACCTATTTAAGCCTACAGTCAATTGTGCAACTGTTGGCCAATATATCTCTAGCTGGTGTGCGACAAGTAGGCTTATCAGGTCAGACAGTGACACAGCAAACTTTGTTATATGCGTGACTGAGAATAAAAAGGACTGCAGTACAATCCTGCACGCTTAGGCTAAGGCCACACAACTGTTTTTCTCTCATCTGAGAAAATCAGTCTGATTATGCTAATCACACTCTAATCAGACTGTAATCAGACTGACTAGAGTGTGATTAGAGTGTGTTCAGAGTGTGAACATGACTGTTTTTCTCTCATCTGTGAAAATCAGTCTGATTACACTAATCAGACTGTAATCAGACTGACTAGAGTGTGATCAGAGTGTGATCAGAGTGTGAACAGAGTGTGAACAGAGTGTGAACAGAGTGTGATCAGAGTGTGACCAGAGTGTGACCAGAGTGTGAACACGACTGTTTTTCTCTGATCTGCGAAAATCAGTCTGATTACGCTAATCACACTAATCAGTCTATAATCAGACTGACTAGAGTGTGATCAGAGTGTGATCAGAGTGTGATCAGAGTGTGATCAGAGTGTGAACACGACTGTTTTTCTCTCATCTGTGAAAATCAGTCTGATTACGCTAATCACACTAATCAGACTGTAATCAGACTGACTAGAGTGTGATCAGAGTGTGATCAGAGTGTGACCAGAGTGTGAACACGACTATTTTTCTCTCATCTGTGAAAATCAGTCTGATTGCGCTAATCAGACTCTAATCAGACTGTAATCAGACTGACTAGAGTGTGATTAGAGTGTGTTCAGAGTGTGAACATGACTGTTTTTCTCTCATCTGTGAAAATCAGTCTGATTACACTAATCAGACTGTAATCAGACTGACTAGAGTGTGATCAGAGTGTGATCAGAGTGTGATCAGAGTGTGATCAGAGTGTGAACAGAGTGTGATCAGAGTGTGATCAGAGTGTGAACAGAGTGTGAACAGAGTGTGATCAGAGTGTGATCAGAGTGTGACTAGAGTGTGAACACGACTGTTTTTCTCTCATCTGCGAAAATCAGTCTGATTACGCTAATCACACTCTAATCAGACTGTAATCAGACTGACTAGAGTGTGAACAGAGTGTGAACAGAGTGTGATCAGAATGTGAACATGACTGTTTTTCTCTCATCTGTGAAAATCAGTCTGATTACGCTAATCACACTCTAATCAGACTGTAATCAGACTGACTAGAGTGTGATCAGAGTGTGATCAGAGTGTGAACACGACTGTTTTTCTCTCATCTGTGAAAATCGGTCTGATTGCGCTAATCACACTCTAATCAGACTGTAATCAGACTGACTAGAGTGTGATCAAAGTGTGATAAGAGTATGAACAGAGTGCGATCAGAGTGTGATCAGAATGTGAACACGACTGTTTTTCTCTCATCTGTGAAAATCAGTCTGATTGTGCTAATCACACTCTAATCAGACTGTAATCAGACTGACTAGAGTGTGATCAGAGAGTGGTCAGAGTGTATTCAGAGTTTGATTTGATTTTCTGAGAGAGAAAAAAAAGTTTCTCCATCTTCTCCTTTCAGTCTGTCTGTGAAAAATTGGGACAGCTTTCGAATGTCATCTGAGTGCGGTCCAATGTTTTCCACAGACTTATAGACATGAATGGGGGAGCGTGATCCAATAATTATTGGAGGCAAATCAGTCATGCTGTATCCAAGAAAAAAAATCGGACATGTGCTCAGTCTCATCGAATAACATGGGACGAGTGCTATCCGTCAAAACCAAGGATAGCAGTCCTCTGTGTTATATGGTCATCTGCATGACCTCTTATACTATACAAGTCCTGTGTTTCCTTATCTTGTCTATTTGACGTAAATTATCTCACAAATTAAAAAAAAAAGTCCAAGTATAATTTACACTCTGGTATTTGCAGCTTTTTTAGTTAAATTTTAATATCCTGGTACAAGGAGAGAGATCTAATGACTACATAATGTACAGTAACAAGTGGGAAATAAGGAATAGGATTAGGATTATTAGCATTTATGAAAGTGGGTGCAGATTTCCTATTGAATCAATGTTATTAGATTCATTGGATTTCATGCACAAGACAGGCCCACACAATTCAGGATGAAAAGTGAACATTTTTCCTACTTAAATCCTGAAAATAATTATTGCCCTTTAAAACTTTTGAATTGCACATTCTTATTTTTCTTAAGAAAGTGATGCAGAGCGACATATTGGCTCTGGCTTAAGCAGTATATGATACCGGGATGAGACAGCTGAATTAACTCCTTCAGAATTGAAGGGCTAGCTTAGCATATCTTGAAGGGTAGCATCTCCAGCTCTAGAAAATGTCACATGCTGTTTGCCTTCCTGACATTACCTTTGGGCAAAGTTTGATTACTACTGACATTCATTTTTTTAAGTTTCCCTTAAATTGCTCTTAAAGACCTTTGCAACATTTTTTTAATCAATGTTATGTAAAATCGTATGTGTTTTTTTTTAAATCTATTCCAACTTTTGATCAAGATAGACTTGGATGTTTCTAGGTTCAAAACTCAACAAATCTTTTCATAAACTTAAATCAGCACTCCAACAAAAATGTTTTTTTTTCGCCTATACAGTGCAGAATAGGTTATTATTAAAGAATATAAAGAATACAGAGGTTCTTTGGTATGCCATGTGTAACGGTTTAAATTTTTGTGCCACATCTGGGATGTTTGTCATCTTCTTCACCTCTGATATGTATCCCTTACATTTCCAAGTATACCTTTTCAGCTTTGCTTTTGTTCCTATCTAATGGCAGCCAGTAATCCATCAGTGAGATAAAGTGGCTGCCCTTGACGCATACTGAAGAGTTTTCATATATCCTATGTGATGCAGCTTTAACCTGTCTATTTTGCCTCCTGCTTGTGACAAGTTTCTCCCTGTCAGCTTTTAGCAGTATGATGCAGTGCCTTATAGAAAGCACTGGAAATTGTACATGCAGCACTTATAGATGTAGACAGGCAGTGTGAATCAGGGGAGGACTATAACTGCAATTGTATGGAATCACTTAGTATCTCACTGCTTTTTTACATAAAGCAGAAATACCGAATCATGAAAAGTGTCTAAAAGAAAAACAATCCCTTTGCAATCAATCATGGTTTTCATTTTTAGGGCAGGGACACACTGCGATATTTCTCCTGCGAGCATGGCATGGTAAACCTCCTACTGGCCGACACCTCTGCTGACGTGAGCTTGACAGCTGTATAGAAATCCATCACGCTGTCATGCTCAGGTCAGGAGAGGTGTCGGGCCAGTCCATTCAGTGCGATGTGATCATCACACGAGTTATACGGCTGTGTGTCTCTGCCCCTAAGAGCAGAATACAAAATGAAAGCTGTACTTGTTACTATAGGGAACAAAGACAGTTTCTCTTTTAGACCGTTTCCCAAATCTTCCTAATTAATATCCTTAGCTACATAGAAGGACAGGCAATGGGACAAAGGGGCAGAGCTAGGTGAGAGGTGCGGTGTCTGAGAGTTGCTTGGAGGGATTTTATAGGTGATGATGTCATCCTGTTACTTACAGGAAGTCACAGACTGACATCCTGTTTGCACATTGGTGCATGTAATGGACTGGTGGTCAGACAGCAGATCACATGATATTGTTGTCCATAATTAAAGGTTTACAATGTATGGATGCAACTGAGCTGGGATGAAACAAATCACACAGCTACAATATAATTTGGGAGATGGCATTATACTAGAGTGCTACTTTAATTACATGCAACTATCTGTGCTAAAGGGAATGTTGGTTGGAGAAAACCTATTTTCATAGACCGTATTAGGGAATTCTGAATTAATAGAGGTGGGTCTTCTGTTCGGAATCTTCATCTCAGTGCATTCCCATTAAGAGGGTGGCTACAAGGAATGTCTCTGGTGCTGGAGGAGCTGCAGGTCCCTGCGTTATATAAAAAATGCTTTATTTGAACTGTGTAATGTTTTTTTTCACCTTTGATGGTACTGCAGAGACATTAAAGGGAATATGTCAACAGGATTTCACCTCCTTAAACTATATATATGGGCATGTAGCTCTTTCAAACACAAGTTGATCAATGCCTTAACATGGACAATTCGTTCCTACATTACTGAGAAATCAGCGTTTGAATTTATATGCAAATGAGGCTGAAGAGCTATGGTAGATCTGAAGCCTCTGTTACTCCAGCCTCTGTCATTGCCCAGCGTCTCCTCCTAGATTGGGAGTGTGAAACCAGATTCCCTTTAAATATTTACGGACAGGTTTCCTCATTTGTAGTAGTTTTGTGGTTGTCACCTATCTTGAAGGACTGCAAGATGTGTGTTCACATGCATATAGGTTATGCGGCACAGCAGCACCTGGCAGCATAAAAATGGCAAAATACTCACAATATGACTGGTAACACAAAGAAAATATTTTAATTGTGATCATGGTAACTCAAGGTAGAAGAGGAATTTTACCAAAAACTTCCCAAAAAAGGAGAATTTCCTAAAGCGGTTTCTGCTTGAAAAACAAATTTTTAAATGGCTCAAAAAAACTCAGTGTGAACATAGCCTTACTGGTAGGCTTTCCCAAAGTGTAGAGCCGATTGGTATTGGTCTTAGTAGGGGCACAGGAATTGCTGAAGAGTCACTTCTAAGATAAATGTCTTCACAAATACTGGTTTTCCCAATATAAACTTTCCTTGGCCCTTGACTCCCAATAAAAAATTAACCTGTAAGAATGCGTATTGGTCCACTTACCTCTGCATCAAAGCGAGGGTCTTGATAGGCATCACTTATGTTAACTGGAAGACCCGTGGAAGCAACTAATTCAGCTATGCTGTTATTTATTAACCAGTCAGAGTATGAGGATTTCTCTAGGCTGTCTTTAAAACTATGGGAGGGGAAAGGAAAAAAAGAGACAGATAGCAGTTGCAATAAATTCAAACAAAAAAAGTTATAAAATCAAGACATGGTAATGCACGAAAACAAATGCAATAAAATATATTTACGAAAGAAGACGATCTATGATGCTTTCAGAATCCAGTGTGAACTATTTCTGTATTTGTAGAGGTTGCCTTTGCATTCTTGGCATTGGCTGTTTCTGGTATTACAGTTCAGGCTCATGTAAACCAACAAAACATCATATCAAACTCGGACCAATGTTAAGGGTCCGTGTACATGTCCGATTTTTTCCTCAGATCGAGTCTGTCCGAGGAAACATCAAGCAAGCATGATTTGCATCTATAAACTGGACCGAACTCAGCCATGCAAGTCAATGAGTCCGTGGAAAAAAAATATCCGACTGCACTCAGATGTCATCCAAGTACAGGCTGATTTTCACGGACTAACAGAGACGAGAAGATGGAGATATTATTTTTCCATCTTCTCATTAGAGAAAATTGCAATACACTGTGATCAGAGTCTGATCAGAGTGTGATTAGGATGAACAGACAGATTTTTTTGGATGAGAGAAAATACAATCGTGTGACCTGAGCCTTCCTATGATACAGAATTGTAATGTATCCGTAAAAATCGGATGCGATACTGATGGACCGTATGACATGTGATTATTATTTTTTCTTGGACTGTTTCGGAGTGTAATCACAGCATGCTGCAATTCATGCTGAATGCTGAATACAGCTGAGAAAAAAATTGCAGATCTGCACTGCCTCACTGAATAACATTGGTCCCAGTGCAAGCCATTTCTTTCTCGGATTGCGCTCGTCCGATTTATACAGTAGCGAGAACAAACCCTTTAGCATTTATAAAAGGTGCAAAAAGGCCTCCTCTGTTTTACTGTGCAGATTATTACTGATCTCCCTGTGTGGTCTGAAGCGGACAGGGTTAAAATTCCAAACCCTGCAGATAAATACTGGCTTTTTAACCCCTCCAGGACCAGGCCAAAAAAATAAAAATAATTTTAGTCCTTTTGTTTTTTTCTCCTATTCTTCATCAAAGAGGAATAACTTTTTTTTACCATTGATATACAACCCCTGGCAAAAATTATGGACTCACCGGGCTCGGAGGATGTTCATTCAGTTGTTTAATGTTGTTGAAAAAAAGCAGATCACAGACATGGCACAAAATTAAAGTAATTTCAAATGGCAACTTTAGGGCTTTAAGAAACACTAAAAGAAATCAAGATTAAAAATGTGGTACTCAGTAAGGGTTATTTTTTTTCAGACCAAGCAGAGGGAAAAAAATATGGAATCACTCAATTCTGAGGAAAAAATTCTGGAATCACCCTGTAAATTTTCATTTCCAAAACTAACACCTGCATCAAATTAGATCTGCTCCGTAGTCTGCATCTAAAAAGGAGTGATCACACCTTGGAGAGCTGTTGCACCAAGTGGACAGACATGAATCATGGTTCCAACACGAGAGATGTCAATTGAAACAAAAGAGAGAATTATCAAACTCTTAAAAGAAGGTAAATCATCACGCAATGTTGCAAAAGATGTGGTTGTGCACAGTCAGCTGTGTCTAAAACCTGGACCAAATACAAACAACATGGGAAAGTTATTAAAGGCAAACATACTGGTAGACCAAGGAAGACATCAAAGCGTCAAGACTGGAAACTTAAAGCAATATGTTTCCAAAACAGGAAATGCACAACCAAACAAATAAGGAACGAATCGGAGGAAACTGGAGTCAATGTCTTCTTTAGTGATTTCTTTTAGTGTTTCTTAAAGCCCTAAAGTTGCCATTTGAAATGACTTTAGTTTTGTGCCACGTCTGTGATCTGCCTTTTTTCAACAACATTAAACAACTGAATGAACATCCTCAGAGCCCGGTGATTCCATAATTTTTGCCAGGGGTTGTAGTTGTAGTTTTCAATAACACCATTCACTTTACCATATAATGTTCTGAAAAAATTGGGAGGAAAATTCTAAAATGGGTTGAAATGGTGAAAAAAAAAAAAACAATTTCGGCATCACTTTTTGGATTTCTTTATTTATGGCATTTATTGTTTGGTAAAAATTATTGGGCAACATGATTCTTCAGGTTAGTACAATTATGGCAAATTTATATAGTATTTTTTTCATTGTTTTAGCAGCTAAAAACATAGCCCATAACTTTTTCATTTCTCCATCAATAGAGCTATGTGAGAGCTTGTTTTTTTGTGGTTTTTATTGCAGTTTATTGGGAGAAGGGTGGTGGTGACCATAAAACACCAGTTCTGTTGTTTTGATTACTGTTTCTTTATTTGGTTTACCATTTGGCTTATTTCATTTAATATTTTCATAATATGGATTTTCACATGCGGCAATAATAAAAATGTTTTTTTTATTTCCTTATTTTTGATTTGGAAAAAGGGGGTGATTTAAATTTCCATATTGTTTATATTTTTATATTTTTTAAAAAATTGTAATTAATTTTCACTCGAAGTTTTAGTCTACCCAGAAGAATTAAACCTGTAATTGTTTGATCACGTATAATATATACAGTTATAAGAAAAAGTTTGGGCACCCCTATTAATCTTAAGCTTAATGTTTTATAAAAATTGGTGTTTCTGCAACAGCTATTTCAGTTTGATATATGTAATAACTGTTGGACACAGTAATGTTTCTGCCTTGAAATGAGGTTTATTGTACTAACAGAAAATGTGCAATCTGCATTCAAACAAAATTTGACAGGTGCATAAGTATGGGCACCCTTATCATTTTCTTGTTTTAAATACTCCTACCTACTTTTTACTGACTTACTAAAGCACTTTTTTTGGTTTTGTAACCTCATTGAGCTTTGAACTTCATAGCCAGGTGTATGCAATCATGAGAAAAGCTACTTAAAGTGGCCACTTGCAAGTTGTTCTCCTGTTTGACTCTCCTCTGAAGAGTGGCATCATGTGCTCCTCAAAACAACTGTCAAATGATCTGAAAACAAAGATTATTCAACATAGTTGTTCAGGGGAAGGATACAAAAAGCTGTCTCAGAGATTTAACCTGTCAGTTTCCACTGTGTGGAACATAGTAAGGAAATGGAAAAACACAGGGACAGTTCTTGTTAAGGCCAGAAGTGGCAGGCCAAGAAAAACATCAGAAAGGCAGAGAAGAATAATGGTGACATCAGTCAAGGACAATCCTCAGACCACCTCCAGAGAGCTGCAGTATCAACTTGCTGCAGATGGTGTCACTGTGCATCGGTCAACTATACAACGCACTTTGCACAAGGAGAAGCTGTATGGGAGAGTGATGCGAAAGAAGCCGTTTCTGCATGCACGCCACAAACAGAGTCGGCTGAGGTATGCAAAAGCACATTTGGAGAAGCCAATTTCTTTTTGGAAGAAGGTCCTGTGGACTGATGAAACCAAGATTGAGTTGTTTGGTCATACAAAAAGGCGTTATGCATGGCGGCAAAAAAACACAGCATTCCAAGAAAAACACTTGCTACCCACAGTAAAATTTGGTGGAGGTTCCATCATGCTTTGGGGCTGTGTGGCCAATGCCGGCACCGGGAATCTTGTTAAAGTTGAGGGACGCATGGATTCCACTCAGTATCAGCAGATTCTTGACAATAATGTTCAAAAATCAGTGATAAAGTTGAAGTTACGCAGGGGATGGATCTTTCAGCAAGACAATGATCCAAAACACCGCTCCAAATCTACTCAGGCATTCATGCAGAGGAAAAATTACAATGTTCTGGAATGGCCATCCCAGTCCCCAGACCTGAATATCATTGAACATCTGTGGGATCATTTGAAGAGGGCTGTCCATGCTCGGCTACCATCAAACTTAACTGAACTGGAAATGTTTTGTAAAGAGGAATGGTCAAAAATACCTTCATCCAGGATCCAGGAAATCATTAAAAGCTACAGGAAGCGACTAGAGGCTGTTATTTTTGCAAAAGGAGGATCTACTAAATATTAATGTCACTTTTCTGGTGAGGTGCCCATACTTATGAACCTGTCAAATTTTGTTTGAATGCAGATTGCACATTTTCTGTTAGTACAATAAACCTCATTTCAAGGCAGAAACATTACTGTGTCCAACAGTTATTACATATATCAAACTGAAATAGCTGTTGCAAAAACATCAATTTTAAGAAAACATTAAGCTTAAGATTAATAGGGGTGCCCAAACTTTTTCATATAACTGTATTACAATACTATGGTATTGCGGTATATAGTGAAACTGATGATCGCCTATGAAGCCCAGCCAAGGCTGGACTTCATAATACTACCAAGATGGCAGTGACAGGATCAGGCAGCCCACTGGCATCCTAGCGTCACAGAGTAATGATGGGTGTCAGTATACACGTTGCACTGGCAACTGTATCATGCCGCTGTCAGTGATTGACAGCAGCATTTGAATGATTAAACAGCAGCAATTGGAGCTAGTTCCAGTTACTGCTGTTAGAGGTTGATGTCAGCTGCATAACACAGCTGGCATCAGCCCTGTATGGGCTCAGTTCCTAAGCTCACTCTATAGATACGCACCCTATGTTGAAGTACATGAACATCAGAGTGGGTGAAAAGGTCAACCTAATTACTTTTCTCCCAGTATTGTGATTTTTAATAATTATTTCCTATTCACATTGGTCCTTTTTATATGTCTTAGGTCATGGCCCCACTATCAGTATTCGGTCAGTATTTGGTCAGTATTTTTTCTCAGGAGTGGGAGCCAAAACCAGGTGAGGAACAATCAGAGAAAAGGTATAATAGAAACAAATCACCAATTCTGCATTTATCACCCTCTCCTGGTTTTGGCTCCCACTCCTGAGAAAAAATACTGACCGAATACTGACCAAATACTGATAATGGGGCTGTGGCCTTACTTCTACACTGGCCCCTTAATGTGTTTCTTTCAATCTGTCAATCAATGCTATTTCACTTCTTTGGAAGGTCGAAATTAAAGGGGTTGCCCACCTCTTTTTTTTTTTACATAAATGCATGAAATTTTGGCTAAAAATCATTTTTGCCATTTGGTTTCATCAAAAATGTTGCACAGATTGGCTTTTACAGGCTCCTTGTTTGTTGCAACTTTGATGTGGTCTGTTGTCATAAATCAGCTGATAGGAGCTCAAATAAAGATAAAAAAAGATAGAAACGTTCCCATTGGACCATCAGAATGTGCTCACTGTAAAACTCTCAGTTACCTAATTCTGCAGGCAGTATTAGACAGTGCAATAATGAGGCTATGGATGGTAAACCAATTTGAAGCCCAATTACAAAAATGTATTTTACCCCAAAAAATATACATTTAAGTAACAAAAGATGCACAACCTCTACGCAATATCCAAAAGTACCAAGGACAGCTCCTAATATACAATATAGAATAAAATATAAAAACATAAATAATTCAGGCTTCAGAGATTTTTTTTTTATTTATTTTTTGTATTTTGGGCTTGTCAGTAAGAACTTCAGTTTCAGCATTCAGCATTACTAATAATAGTATCCAGTTAAATACTAGTAACAATGTCTGGACTAAAGCTCTTATAAGGCTATGTTCACATTAGGCTTTTTTCAGCCTTTCTTTATGCAAATTTTCAGCTGCATTTTACAGTAGTCTATGATATTTCAGAACTCTCATGCACACACATTGGTTTTTGTGTCATCAGTATTTTGTGCTTTGCATGTTTTTTTGAACAATAGAGCATGTCACTTTTTTCAGCGTTTTTTCAGCGTTCATCCATTGGAAGTAATGGGTGGTGAAAAAATGGCAAGTGTGAACATAGCTATCAGGTTTTGCTGTGTTTTTAATGAAAAAAAAAAAGCAAGTAGAGCAGTATGTGAAACTCATTTATTTTTGTGATTTTACCATCTTGTCTTGGTCGCCTGAGATAGCAGTTTGGATTAGGACAGTTTAATTAAATTAGTGATGTGTACAATGTAGATATTGGCTGATCTAGGTGTGAAATTGAACAATACCTGTGGCCCATGGAGGTGTGAAATTGAACAATCTCTGAGCAACTCAATGGCAGTAATTTTGGCTAATATGGTTTCACATATGTCTTGCATTGGTGACCTGTGTTCATGCTTCTGTGGTGGAAGCAAAGTTGTACTTTGGGATCCTGAAAAACACACCAAAACACACCAAAACCTACATTTTTGACGCAGCTTCTTTCCTGCCAAGTGATCACGTGTTGCTGCAGAAAAAAATGCCTAGTGTGAACATAGCCTAAGAAAATGATTCATTTGTAGCAACCTGTCTTTTAGAATTCTGACATGTGCATTGACTATGGAAAGGTGTTACAAAGCTCAGGAGCAAACAGCACTTCAGTGGATGTTATAATTTTGGACATAAAATTGTTCATATAATGTATCTAATCGGTGACAGAATTCTCTTTCTGCCATGTCCAAGTATTGTAACCAGTGTTCCTTTATCTTTGAACTTGCAAATAGAGATGAGTGAACCTTTCAAGGTTCGGTTCGGATCGGCGAACTTCCCGATGTTCGCCAAACAGTTCGCCGAGCGTATCTGAACCCCATTGAATTCAATGGGAGGCAAAACCAAACGCATAGACAACACCTTCAGGGGGCCCCAAAAGCTGCTAAAACAGCTCAAATTAGGGGCAGACACCAGGAAAAGTGGCATCAATTGACCCAGAGTACAAATAGTATTATTGCGCAGCATGAATGCATGGGGCAGGGCCTGTGACAGGGCTCGGACTGGCATTTTCTAACTTAAACATTGATCAGTAACAGGTGGATGAGTGACAGGTGTATGCCTAGTGCTCTGAGAGCCCTGCAAAATTCAGGCAACACACAAGAAGGCGACCCAACTTGGAGTTCAAACATTTCCAAAAATTAGGGGCAGACACTAGAAAAGTGGCATCAATTGACCCCCAGTTGAAATTTTATAATTGCACAACAGCAGTCAGCCATGGGCCATGCATGAGGTATCAGGGTCTGGGCCAGCATTTACTGCTTTGAATTTAAGTTCAAATTAAGAAAAGGTGGGTGAGGGATCAGTGTAGGCTGCTGTGCTGGGAGTCCTGATTAGTGTTGAGCCACCCCCGTAGTGTTCGAGTTCGGTTCGGTTCGTCGAACACCCGTGTGTTCGCCGAACTGTTCGTCGAACTGTTCGTCGAACACCTTCGAACACCGTTAAAACCAATGGCAGGCAAACAAAAACACATAGAAACACATAGAAAACACCTTCAAAGGTGTCCAAAAGCTGGCAAACTGCTCAGAAGACATAACTAACACATGGAAAAGTGACAAGTACATATAGTCATGCGAAAATAAAAGAGGTGGAGGAGTAAAAGGAGGGGGAGACACAGATATAGGCATGTCATGCCCTTCTAAAATCCAAAAAGTGAGAAGCCGACACGGCCAGTCCGCTCCTGCCCGTGCCACCTCCGTGTCGCCGGGTTTGTGCCAGAGCCGCGGTGAACCCTGACGGCCAGCCCCCCTCTCCCAATACTGGTGCCTGTCCGCTGGTGGGTCGAGCGAGCCCCCCTGTGGTGGAGGCAGCTCTAAGCTTTTTAATTTAAATTGTCTCTCTAATTTGAATGAATACACTTTAAATCCATTTACAAGGATCTATTGGAGGGCAAGTCTCATGCCAGCAGCCGCGGTAATTCCAGCTCCAGTAGCGTCCACTAAAGCTGCTGCAGTTAAAAAGCTTTTATAAGGATCGAGCTCGGCTGTCCACCGCAAGGCATCCTACTGCCAGTCCCAGCCCCTATGCCTTGGGGTGCCTCCTGATGCTCTTCACTAAGTATCCCATGGTCCCGAAGCATTTCCTTTGAAAAAATTAAGTGTCTAAACTACAGGTGGTGCAGCTTGCTTAACAGCCGGGATAATCCGCTCACTAGCAGACACTGCTACTAGGCACAAAGTATTTCCTGGGCTAGATGCAGTTAAAAATTTGTAATTAGATACTCTCGTTGGATGCTGAGAAAGCATTCCATAGAGTCTCCTGGCACGCCATATATGATTCTCTTAAAAAGCTTGGGGTAGGGGTCTAGGGGACCCTTTTATAGCCAAAATCACGGCCCTGTATCGCAATACGTCACCTAGGCTGAAGATAAATGGAACTGTAGCACCCTGAGGGCTCGGTTGCTACAGACGTATTGCACCTCACCCAGAGGTGTGATATCTCACTCTCAGGTAAGGATGGAGTGTGGATCAGGACCCGACACCTGCATGCATTACACCACATTGCCGTGGGGCAGGGCGACCAATATGCCCCTGAGATGGGCACGACAGTCCCTGTCCCTGGCTGGAGTGGGGGGAGGGAACACTGAGGAAGGGGAACCCTGTAGTGCAGGAGCAGGGAGGAAGCAGTTCCTGGGTGCATTGAGAAGGGAGTATAAAAGGTGGGCACCATCTTAGTTCAGTGCAGAGAAGTCTGAGCAGAAGTGGCAGGGAGCAGGGGCTCTGCATGAGCTCTGCTCCGGAGGCGGGCCTAGTAACAGAGGCCCAGGCCTGGAAGAGGGAGAAGGAAGGAAGAGGAGCGGAGAAGGCTCCAGGAACGAGGAATGAAGGGATCCCAGGGGTGCGGACGGGCGAGTCGCCACCGCACGCCCGAATCCACCTGCGTGGAGGGGTCAGGCCAAAGGGGGAGACCGGTCCCCGAACTAGTGGAGGCAGGAAACGACCCTCAGCTAGAAACCGGAGGCTCTGACATTTTATGTGGCGCAGCCCCTCGCTACACCCGCTAGGAAGGCACCACATAGGGTCAGGGAAACTGGCGCCAAGTTTACCAAGAGGAGGCCCGAGGCAGCCGGACAGAAGTGTTGGTAAGAAAGGCCAGACAAAGGACACACAAAGGGGGTCCTGTGAAGTGCTCCAAAGTTATCTGGGAGTTGTCTGAGCCCCTCACCTGGTGAGCACAGTACGACGTGGGCAGCCGTTACCTGCAGACGTGGTCTGGATAATAAGAACTGTGAGTAAAGGCCCTGAACTGCATCACTGACTCCGTGTCGTTACTGCTGCTGCCCTGCACCATCACCCCCATCCTCCGCATACACTGCCCTGAGGCTATACTCCTCCCGTGGGGAGTTATGCTACGCTCTGCTGCACCCACAACACCAGCCTCAGTGGTCTGCCCTGTAGCGGCAGTTCACTCTGACCGCAATCCACGGGTGGCGTAGTCGGACATTTAAACATGAAAACCACATAAATAGTTCCGCCACTGGTTTGACCGCCCTGAGCCACGGAACTGGGTCGCCGCCACGAAGACTACAACCACCAGCATCCACCAAAAAGGGTCCGGCTCCGGGTGTCCCAAGGCCCAGGGGGTGCGTCAGAACATTTTCATCACCTTTCACAATCACCAATGGGACAAGGCAGTGATGTCCTCTGTCCCCTGTCTTATACATCCTAGTGACGGAGCACCTGCTCTCATCAATTCGCCATAACCCCAATATTAGGTGGATTGAGGTGGGAGGCACCGAGTACAAGTGCTCTCTATTTGCTGATGATGTCCTAGTATATATCACTCAATCACATATATCCATCCATGCTGTTATGGCTGAAATAGATCACTTTGTTACATGGTAAAATTTTAAAATCAATGCAGCGAAGTCTGAGGCCCTCGATGTCTCCCTCCCCAAATCCATATAGGATTCCATCCAGTCCAACTTTCCCTTTGCCTGGCCCTCACAGGGTATCAAATACTTAGGAATTCCTATTCATAGAGACCTCTCCCATCTATGTTATCTTAATTTTGGGCCCTTTATTGAACAACTCCATACAGACCACGGTTGGCAAGTTAGAACTGTAAGATTCACTACGTGAACCACTGGTGTTTTGTGGAAAAGCACATGTACACTGTGTTCCAAATTATTATACAAAAAGTGTTTAGGAGTGATAAGGGAAGAATTTGTTTGTTTGTCAGTTAAACTCATTGATGGTGATGTGTGTCAGGGCTCTTTATATCACTGTAAGCAATTGCAGACACCTGTGCTAATTAGTTTGGCAGGTGTGTCCAATGAAAGGCAAGACTACTTAAGAAGGCTCTCTCACATTATTAAGCAGCCTACATTTTCTGCCAAAATGGGAAAGAAAAAGGATGTGTCGGCTGCTGAGAAGCAACAAATTGTGGAGTGTTTAGGTCAAGGCATGACTACAATCAACATTGTGCGATGATCAGGATGAAGTGTCTTGGCAATCAAGAAGTATGTAGCTGATTCACAGTACACACGTGTGCGTGCTGATAAGGGCAAATTGAGGACTCTTTCCTACAGGCAATTACGTCAGGTTGAAAGAGCAGCGGCAAAAAAGCCTTGTCATAGCAGCAGACAAGTTTTTGAAGCTGCTTGTGCCTGCAACGTCCCCCGAACAACAAGATGCAGGGTCCTTCAGAGGTTTGCAGCTGTGCATGCGCCATCCTGTCGACCTCCTCTATCCACTTCACGCAAGCAGAAACGGCTCCAGTGGGCCAAACATTACATGAAGACTGATTTCAAAACTGTTTTGTTCACGGATGAGTGCCGTGCAGCGCTCGATGGTCCAGATGGATGGAGTGGAGGATGGCTGGTTGATGGACACCCCACGCAAACACGGCTACAGCGCCAACAAGGAGGAGGTGGAGTAATGTTTTGGGCTGGAATCATGGGGAGAGAGATTGTCGGCCCCTTTAGGATCCCTGAAGGCGCTAAAGATGAACTCCATAATGTATGTGGATTTTCTCAAACAGCACTTCCTGCCATGGTTCAAGAAGAAGAACCGTGTATTTCACAGCAAGATCATTTTTCTGCATGATAATGCACCATCTCATGCTGCACATAAAACATCTGCATCTCTGGCTGATATGGGCATAAAAGGGGACAAACTTATGGTGTGACCCCCATGCTCCCCTGACCTCTACCCCATTCAGAACCTTTGGAGCATCATTAAAAGGAGTGTCTATGATGGCGGGAGGCAGTTCACATCTAAGCAACAGCTCTGGGAGGGTATTCTGTCCTCATGCAAAACAATTGAAGCAGAAACCATCCAAAACCTGACAAATTCAATGGACGAGAGAGTTCAGAAGCTCCTTTCGAACAAGGGGTCCTATGTGAAAATGTAACATCACCTAGAATAAAGTTTTGAGTTGAAAACTGTTTGATTTCAGTTTCTAACAACCAGCTAATGCTTATAATTTCAAAAATGACCATTTTTTTGGTCTTTATTAAAATGAAAAGGTTGATCGAAAAGTTTGGGGGATCTAAGAGTGTGGCAACCCAGTAGTCATGATTACTTCGAATTCTGACAATATGAGGGTCATGCTGCAGGTAGTGCAGCAAGAAGGCACTTATGTGCCTTGCGCATCTCGGAGCCCCAAAATTATTTTCCGGGCTAGATGCAGCTAAAAATTATTTTTAATTTTAAATCTGGTGAAGCTTTAGTATAGATGGCCTAATAGGATCAGTGATGCACACTGCTACAAAGCCCAAATTATTTTCCAGTCAAGATACAGATAAACATGATTAGTAATTTGAAAGCTTAAAACGGTTGGTAGGGTGATTTTAACCAATCATCAAGCTTTTACTCTCCCCAGGATGACACAGGGGTAGAAAAGTCGTTTCGGATCCATGATTTGTTCATCTTTATGAACGTGAGTCTGTCTACATTATCAGTGGAGAGCCGCGTGCGCTTATCTGTCAGCACACCACCAGCAGCGCTGAACACACGTTCAGACAGAACGCTGGCTGCGGGGCATGACAAGATCTCCAAGGCGTAAGTGGCTAGCTCCGGCCATTTATCCAGATTGGAAGCCCAAAAAGAGCAAGGGTCCAGTGACACAGTCGTGGCTTCAATGTTTACTTGGAGATACTCCTGTACCATCGTCTCTAGGCGTTGACTATGTGTCAGACTTCTTGTCTCCTGTGGCCTTGCAAAGGATGGGCTAAAAAAGTGGTGAAATGATTCCGCAAAATTGATGTTACCAGCAGATACTGTGGTTCTGTTACGGTTTGAGTGCTGAACACTTGACGGTCCCACGGTTGGCAAGTTGGAACTGTGAGATTCACTACGTGCACCACTGGTATTTTGTGGAAAAGCACATGTAAGATTCTGCAACAGTCTCTGCTGATACTCCTGCATGCGTGCATCCCTTTCTATGGCAGGAATAATTTCTGCAAATTTACTTTTGTACCGGGGATCTAACAGTGTGGCAACCCAGTAGTCAGGATTATTTCTAATTCTCACAATTCGAGGGTCATGTTGCAGGTAGTGCAGCAAGAAGGCACTCATGTGTGTTGCGCATCCAGGAGCACCAAGTCCCTGTTGTGTTGGTGGCGAGGTAACAATCATGCTTCCTTCCTCTGTCCTCTCCCCCCAACCTCGCACAACAGAAATGTGATCAAGGTCTCCCTCATCTGATGAGTCTTCCATCAGTTCGTCCTCCACTTCTTCCTGGGCTCCTGCACCTTCCTCACTAGTTTGGCTGCTACCATGCGCCCTGGTAAAACCATCTCCCCCACCCTCACATGCCTGCCGCCTTGGTGTTGCCGACCGTCTGGACCTTGCAGATGTTAGCCCTTCCGCATACAACTCCTCCTCCTCTACTTCCTCCACCTCCTCTTGTGCCACCACCTGACTCCGAATTCTGTTTAACATGTGCTCCAGCATGTAAATCACCGGAATAGTCATGCTGATAATGGCATCGTCAGCACTAAACATCTTCGTCGCCATTTCAAAACTGTGCAGAAGGGTGCATAGGTCCCTGATCTGAGACCACTCCTCCAGCGTGATTTGCCCCACCTCTGAATCTCGTTGGCCCAGGCTATACGTCAGAACGTATTGCACCAGGGCTTGTCGGTGCTGCCACAGTCGCTGCAACATGTGCAGAGTTGAATTCCACCGGGTAGGCACATCGCATTTTAGCCGGTGAAGTGGCAGGCCCAACGACTTCTGTAGAGATGTAAGTCGCTGAGCTGCGGGATGCGAACGGCGGAAGTGAGCACACAGCGACCGTGCCCTCTGCAGAAGGCCATCTAGTCTGGGATAGTGGGCTAAAAATTGCTGGACAACCAGGTTCAACACGTGAGCCATACAAGGCACGTGTGTGACATTGCCCCGGCGAAGGGCCGCACCCAGGTTTGCAGCATTGTCGCACACGGCCTTCCCTGGTTTCAGGTCCAGTGGAGACAACCATTCATGAAATTGGTTCTCCAGAGCTGACCACAACTCCTCAGCTGTGTGACTCACATTTCCCAGACATTTCAATGTAAAAACCGCCTGATGACGTTGAGCCCTACTGCCAGCATAGTAAGGAGGTGTGCAGGATCCCTTCTGCGCAGTTAGAAAGCTTGTGGCATGACCAGACAGGCTTTGGGTGCAGGTGGAAGACCGAGAGGAGGTTGAGGAGGCAGAAGCAGTGGAGGAACTTTGACATAAAGAGGATTGACGCACAACTCGTGGGGACGGCAAGACTTGGACAGCAGCCCCTTGTCCTGCTGTCACCATAGTTACCCAGTGCCCAGTCAGCGACATGTAACGCCCCTGTCCATGCCTACTCATCCAAGTGTCTGTGGTGAAATGCACTCTGTCACACACAGAGTTTCTCAAAGAAGCGGTGATGTTGTGTGCGACATGCTGGTGGAGCGCAGGCACACCTTTCTTTGAGAAGTAGTGCCGACTGGGCATCTGGTACTGGGGCACTGCGACGGACATAAGGTCTCGAAAATCCTCTGTGTCCACCAGGCGGAAAGGCAGCATTTCTGTAGCCAAGAGCTTGCAGATGGTGAAATTCAACCTCTTAGCTTTCTCATGGCTAGGAGGAAATGGTCTTTTACTTGTCCACATCTGAGGGACCGAGGGCTGGCTATTGTGCTTAGACGGGGTTGATAAGGGTGTGCCCGGCAAACTGCCGGTCTGTGAGGAAGATGCAGGCGGACATGTTAGGTTGCCTTGATCCAAAGGTGGTGCTATCGATGTCGGACAGCGCTCAACACCAGCTGGTGTTACCACCTCCAAAGAAAATGATGACCTGCCAATCACGCTGGCTGTTGCGGGTAAAGAGATGGCAGGTCTGCGCCCCAAAACAGGTGTGACTGCTGTCCCCCCAGTCACAGAGGATGAAGAGGCCGCGGATGCACAAGATATGGCAGACGGTGATTGGCCCGGCCGGCTAGGCCGCATTGTAGCACACTGAGCTTCCCACTGCAACTTATGCTTCATGTCCATGTGCCGGTTCATGCATGAAGTACTCAAACTATGTATTTTTTGGCCTCTACTTAGCTTTTGCTGACAAATGTTACAGATAACACGAGTTGGGTCATCTTTATCGATCTGAAAAAATGCCCAGGCTATGCAAGGCTTAGCACCCATGCGACCTGAAGAGCCACCACGACTTGTGGTGAGAGGCAGAGTTGTGTTTGAGGATGTAGTTGTTGACGTGCTTCCAGTACTACGTCTCTGTCCAGGAAGGCGCAACCTGACCTCGTCGTCACTAGCATCTTCCTCCACCTCCTCTGCTGACCTCATCTCTTGGCTGACTGTGGGTTGACAGTAAGTGGGATCTCCGACCTCATCATCATCACCCTGTGCGTTATCACACCCGTCGTCCTCAGAGCCAACCTGTTCCTGCCCTGACAAAAAACTAAAGTTGTCGCTCCAATCAGGTATTTGAGTCTTATCATCGTCTTCCTCATTGTCTCCACCAACAGGAGTTACAGTTTGGGAATGAGGGTCTACATTATGGTCAGAACCTTCTGCGTCTGGTCCTGGATCCGACTCATAAAGATTCTGGGCATCAGTGCAGATCATTTCCTCGTCTGGATTCACAGAAGCGCTGGAGTCGACCTCTGATTCCCAGGCTATAGTATGAGTAACAGCTCTGCAGACTCAACCATCTGTTCTACCTCATACTCAGACGGGCAGCTGGAGATTTGGGAGCTGTGAGGAAGCAAGTGCGATTTGGGTGACACCTTTGAGGACTGGAGTATTTGTGATGTTGAAGTTGATGTGGAGGAGAGCCCACTTAAAGGAGCACTTGATATCCGTTGAAGCACCTGCTGTTTTTGTGCCTCATCTGGAATTTGTAGCGATTGGCGTGGCCGTAAGAAAGGGATCTTATCACATTGTCCGCTAAAAGAAGTAGACATTTTAGTTTGGCTGGAAGATGGTCTTTCTTCTGCAGATGTTACTGTTGCTTTAACACCTACCCCACGGACACAACCTTTTTTCCCCTTCCCAACACGCGTATTCCCCTTTCCACCAGCAGCAGGCCTTTTTCCACTCATTTTGGTGGTTAACTAATTCACAACTCTGGAGTTGTTTGCACAAAAAAACAATGGATGGTAACCGAGCAGAGCTGAGTGGCCAAACTGTGGTATTAGGCCAAAACTATTGGCTGGGTTAGATGCAGAAAAAAATTATTTTGAATTTGCAACCTGATGGAGGTCAGTATAGATGGACTAATACAAATAGTCCCACACACTGCTAGAAGCCCAAATATTTTTTCAGAGGTACTGTAGATGCAGATAAAAATTATTTTTAATTTGCAACCTGATGGAGGTCAGTATAGATGGACTAATAGACCAAGTCCCACACACTGCTAGAAGCCCAAATATTTTTTCAGAGCTAGATGCAGAAAAAAAATATTTTTAATTTGCAACCTGATGGAGGTCAGTATAGATGGACTAATAGACCAAGTCCCACACACCGCTAGAAGCCCAACTATTTTTTCAGAGCTAGATGCAGAAAAAAATTATATTCAATTTGCAACCTGCTGGAGGTCAGTATAGAAGGACTAATAGAACAAGTCCCACACACTGCTAGAAGCCCAAATATTTTTTCAGAGCTAAATGAAGAAAAAAATTATTTTTAATTTGCAACCTGATGGAGGTCAGTATAGATGGACTAATAGACCAAGTCCCACACACTGCTAGAAGCCCAAATATTTTTTCAGAGCTAGATGCAGAAAAAAATTATTTTTAATTTGCAACCTGATGGAGGTCAGTATAGATGGACTAATAGACCAAGTCCCACACACCGCTAGAAGCCCAACTATTTTTTCAGAGCTAGATGCAGAAAAAAATAATTTTTAATTTGCAACCTGATGGAGGTCAGTATAGATGGACTAATAGACCAAGTCCCACACACCGCTAGAAGCCCAAATATTTTTTCAGAGCTAGATGCAGAAAAAAATTATTTTTAATTTGCAACCTGATGGAGGTCAGTATAGATGGACTAATAGACCAAGTCCCACACACTGCTAGAAGCCCAAATATTTTTTCAGAGCTAGATGCAGAAAAAAATTATTTTTAATTTGCAACCTGATGGAGGTCAGTATAGATGGACTAATAGACCAAGTCCCACACACCGCTAGAAGCCCAAATATTTTTTCAGAGCTAGATGCAGAAAAAAATTATTTTTAATTTGCAACCTGATGGAGGTCAGTATAGATGGACTAATAGACCAAGTCCCACACACTGCTAGAAGCCCAAATATTTTTTCAGAGCTAGATGCAGAAAAAAAATTATTTTTAATTTGCAACCTGATGGAGGTCAGTATAGATGGACTAATAGACCAAGTCCCACACACCGCTAGAAGCCCAACTATTTTTTCAGAGCTAGATGCAGAAAAAAATTATATTCAATTTGCAACCTGCTGGAGGTCAGTATAGAAGGACTAATAGAACAAGTCCCACACACTGCTAGAAGCCCAAATATTTTTTCAGAGCTAAATGAAGAAAAAAATTATTTTTAATTTGCAACCTGATGGAGGTCAGTATAGATGGACTAATAGACCAAGTCCCACACACTGCTAGAAGCCCAAATATTTTTTCAGAGCTAGATGCAGAAAAAAAATATTTTTAATTTGCAACCTGATGGAGGTCAGTATAGATGGACTAATAGACCAAGTCCCACACACTGCTAGAAGCCCAAATATTTTTTCAGAGCTAGATGCAGAAAAAAAATATTTTTAATTTGCAACCTGATGGAGGTCAGTATAGATGGACTAATAGACCAAGTCCCACACACTGCTAGAAGCCCAAATATTTTTTCAGAGCTAGATGCAGAAAAAAATTATTTTTAATTTGCATCCTGATGGAGGTCAGTATAGATGGACTAACAGACCAAGTCCCACACACCGCTAGAAGCCCAAATATTTTTTCAGAGCTAGATGCAGAAAAAAATTATTTTTAATTTGCAACCTGATGGAGGTCAGTATAGATGGACTAATAGACCAAGTCCCACACACTGCTAGAAGCCCAAATATTTTTTCAGAGCTAGATGCAGAAAAAAATTATTTTTAATTTGCAACCTGATGGAGGTCAGTATAGATGGACTAATAGACCAAGTCCCACACACCGCTAGAAGCCCAAATATTTTTTCAGAGCTAGATGCAGAAAAAAATTATATTCAGTTTGCAACCTGATGGAGGTCAGTATAGATGGACTAATAGAATGATGCTATGCCCAAAAGATTTTACTTCACTAGGTGCAGTAAAAAAATTGGTATTCTATACACAGGTGGTATATCTTGCAACACAGATAGGCTACTCCACTGACTAACACACTCTGCAATAGGCCAAAAAGGATTAGCTTTGCTAGATTCAGCCAAATGCTGTGAAAAAAACTTGCACAGCACTGGCACAGACCTGCCTGGCAAAAACTGATAGGAACTCATGTAACCTAGTCCTGAAAAGGACTGCAATTACAATTAGTCTTTACTCCCACAACCTATCTATTTAAGAGCACAGACCTCCCTGATAAAAGTCGTAGGAAATGCTGTAACATAGTCCTTAAAAGGACTGCAATCACAACTATTCCCTACTCCCAAGCTATCTGTATATTTGTGCGAAAATTGGCTTGAAATTAACAAGGTATAGCGCACACAGCAACAGCGGTGCCGTCTAACACGCAGCTGCAGCAGTGAGAAAATGGTGGCGACGGGGAAAATGGCTTGGTCTTATAGGGCAAGGACATGTGACATACACTGCCAATGACACATGCCCTTGCTTGTGTGAAAAAAAGCACTTCGCTCCGTGTGTGCGCTGCTGATAGGCTGACAGATTGCACCTCCCCACTGCAAATGCGGGAAAGAGAAAAAAAAATGGAGATCTTCATTGTTCCTGCAGAGATCCATCCCCTGCCCCTCCCCCCACCCCGCTGTACACTCAAACTGCGTATTAACATTAATTTTCATCATTACTGAGAAAAAATCCAGTTATGATTTTGGTGCACGAACAGTTATCGAACATAACCTCGAACAGCCGAATTTTTCTCAAATTGTTCGTGTTCGCCGAACGGCTCGAACACCGCCCAAAACAGCTCGAATTTGAGATTGGCGAACAGTTCGAGTAGAACAACGCTCATCTCTAGTCCTGATACCTCATGCAACAGCTCAAGCTGCTTTTCTGCTCAGCCACACTCAGGTGGCACAAATATCAGCTTTGTAGAATACTATTGCTAGAAAAATGTAGGGATAGTAACACAGGTAGTTAACTTAAAGTAACTGCAGGCCTGGGAGCCCTACTGCTGCAGGCAACACACATGAAGGAGACCCAACTTGGAGTCCAAACATTTCCAAAAATTAGGGACAGACACCACTAAAGTGGCATCATTTTTCCCAGAGTAGAAGTAGTATGATGGGGCACTTACACCCCTTCCACTACAGACAACCCACTAGATGGAGACCCAACTTGTAGTAGTCACCACATTTCAAAGATTATAGGCACACACCGCTAAAGTGGCATCAATTTCCTCAGAGTAAAAATAGTATAATGGAGCTTTGACAACCCTTCCACTACAGGTAACCCTCCAGATGCAGACCCAACTTGGAGTCTATACATTTCAAAAAAATATTAGGAACATCAGCAGCAGTAGCAACAGCAGGCACAGTAGCCACGACAAAGGTGTCACAGACAGCAATAATGCAAGATCAATGAAGCACACTGAAAACTACACCATTGCCTAGTCTGCCCAGTCTGTGATTGGGGTGCAAAAGTCATTGGAGATCCATGACTTGTTCATTTTGATGAAAGTTAGGTGGTCTACACTTTCAGGGGACAGCCGGATGCGCTTGTCTGTCAGCACACCTCCAGCAGCGCTAAAAACATGTTCTGAGAGAACGCTGGCTGCCGGGCTTGACAAAACCACCAAGGCAAGCTCAGGCCACTCTTCCATTTTTGAAGACCAAAATGCAAAAGGGTCCAAACCCCCCATGATGGCATTGATATTGAGCTTGAGATACTCCTGCACCATCCTCTCCAGTCGTTCACTATGTGTCAGACTTCTACTCTGTTCTGCTGATGCACGGGCTGGTCTAAAAAATGTATGAAATGACTCACAGAAATTACTTCTCCCACTTTCACAGCTGCTGCTAATATTTTTGCGTTGACGATTCAATGTTTCCGGGGTTGGAAGTCAAGAACTGCGATGCACACTGTGTGCCTCACTGCTGTCTTGGGGAAAACCACTCTCAAGATTGTCTACAAGTGTGTTTCAATACGCCAGCATGCCACGTCCCTTTCCAGGGAGGGAAGCATCTGGCAAAATTTACTCTTGTACCGTGGATATAACATGATGGCAACCAAGTAGTCAGCACTTTTTCTAATCCTAACAATACGAGCATCATGTTGCAGATAGTGCAGCAAGAAGGCGCTCATGTGCGGGCGCGTCCATGAGATCCAAGTCCATGGTGTGTTTGTGGCAGGATAACACACAAGCTTGCTTCATCCATCCCCTCCAGCCAACCACGGACAATAGACAGGCGATTATTAACCTCTTCATCTTCTGCTTGTTGAGCGCACATCACCTATTCCTCCTTCTCCTCCTCCATTTGTTCCTCGGCTCCGGCAACCTGTAATCCACCCTCCCATGGCACCCACATGTGCGACGACAGTCCGGAACTTAGAAATATTGTTATCCCTTCCGCATCCTCCTCTGCTTCCTTCTCTTCCTCTGACACCACCACCTCCTCCCGCAGACTATACAAAGTGTGCTCCAGCATGTAGATGACTGGAATAGTGATGCTTATGACGGCATCATTAGCGCTAACCATCTTAGTAGCCATTTTGAAACTGTGCAGAAAGGTGCAAGGTCCTTAATCTGTGCCCACTCCACAAGAATGATTTGCACCACATCTGTACTGCGTTGGCCTCGGCTATGCAAAATAACATACTGCACCAGGGCTCGTCGCTGCTGCCACAGTCGCTGCAACATGTACAGAGTGGAATTCCACAGTGTCGGAACATCGCATATCAACTGGTTAACCGGTACGCCGAAAGACCTCTGTAGCAATGCAAGTCGATGACCTGCGGGGTGCGAATGGTGGAAGTGAGCACACAGCAGCCATGCTTTCTGCAGCAGGGCATTCAGGCTGGGATAGTGGAGGAGAAAATGCGGTACCACCAGAATGAGGACATGAGCCATGCAAGGCACGTGTGAGGTTGCCCCGGCGTAGGGCCACCACTAGGTTCGCACCGTTATCGCACACGGCCTTCCCTGGCTCCAGGTTCAGTGGAGACAGCCATTGCTCAAACTCGGCCTGGATAACTGTCCACAACTCTTGAGCTGTGTAACTGCGATCACCAAGGCATATTAATTTAAACACTGCCTGACTGCGGTGAGCCCTGGCTGCACAGTACAGAGGTGGGGGGATTCTCTCTGCAGTGTTGGAATGCGTGTCTCATTAAGGAAGTGGTTGAGTGCACAGGTTGAGGCCCTAGAGGAGGTGGAGGAGGCAGAAGCAGTGGAGGAAGTGTTAGATACAAAGGTTAACCCCGCAAGCCTTGGGGATTCCATGACTTGTGGAGCAGCCTCTTCCCCGCTGACCCTCACAGCCACCAGAGTCATCCAGTGCCCAGTCAGCGAGATGTAACGCCCCTGGCCATGCTTGCTCCTCCAGGTGTCAGTGGTGAAATGCACCCTGTCAGACATAGATTTTTTTTTGAAGGAACGGGTGATGCTGTCTGCGGCATGGTGATGTAGCGCAGTCACAGCTTTCTTAGAGAAGTAATGGTGAATGGGCAACTGATACTGGGGGACTGCACCGGCCATCAGCTTTCGGAAACCGTCTGTATCCACCAGGCGGAAAGGCAGCATTTCTGTAGCCAACAGATTGGAGATGGTGAAGTTAAAGCTCTTAGCTTTGGCATGTGTAGGATGAAAGAATCTTTTATGTGACCACAACTGTGGGACCGAAGGCTGGCTGCTGTGCTGAGAGAGGGTGGAGTATGGTGAACCACACAAACTGCTGGACTGTGAGTGAGGTGCAGGTGGAGAAGTTATGGTGGATTGAGAAAGATGTGGTGTGCTCGGTGTCTGAGATCGGTCCAAAACAGCAGGCATGTCCACTTCTGTAACAGCTGACAGGCTCTCACTCACCCCGCTGGAGCGGGTAAACAAGTAGAGGTTCGGTGATGGAGGAGGAAGAAACAGCAGATGCAGTTGATGGGACGGCCGATGGTTGGCAAGGCCCGCTTGTCCGCATTTTAGCGCAGTGAGATTCCCAGACTGACACATGTTAGTGCAGCTGCCAAAGAAAAGGAGTCGAGTAGCCCATCTAGTAACAGAAGTTGTCAGTTGTCTTTGGATAGGACGTGCCAGTGTTTGCTCAGTAGAGCTTTCAGTCACATTACCACCTACCCCACGTACACCTCGAACACCAAGCTTATTCCCCCTTCCACTATGACCTCGCTTTTTCACACTCATGTTAGATGTACCCTTCCCCTCTTTTAACCAGCTGTTTCACAATCCTAGGCCAAGACCTGTCAGTCATCTGTCACTAAATTAACAATCAGTATTTATTTGCTGAAATAGTGTGGCTGGACCACAGAATTAGTGCAAAAGATTTATATGCTAAAATGTGGACTGGTGACTGGACCACACAATTAGCACAAAGGATTTAGATGCTGAAATGTGGACTGGTGTCTGGACCATGCAATTAGCACAAAGGATTTAGATGCTGAAATGTGGACTGCTGGCTTGACCACACAATTAGTACAAAGGATTTAGATGCTGAAATGTGGACTGGTGGCAGGACCACACAATTGGCACAATGGTATGCTGGAAGGTCGATTTGACACAGGATCCTATCTATCTAAACTAGCTGACAATAAACCGCCTAGGTGAAATCCGCCCACAGCCCATCAATCAGAGGGGGAGCGCGTCACTGGGTCACGCCCGGATGCAGCCGGAACTTGGCATGACATCAGCGGATATTGGAGCCGGCTGCAGCCTGGGTCACGTGATGCCTGGTGAGTGGGCAGCGATACCGCCGCTCACAGGCAATAAATAACACACAAGGTATTTACAAAAAGACTTGTTGCCACAATTTAAATCCAGGGGGCAATGTTAATCGTTGTGGACAACTGTTTAAGTAACAAATAAGGAGGACAACACTTGGAAATGAAATTTTACTGTTGTTAGATCCCCATTACTAATCATATTAATATAGAGCATGCAGAATTGGCACATACTGTGTCTCCCCAGCATTACTTTTATAAAAGACATCCTGTGATGTCATGATGATGTCAAGATTTTTATAGACTTAGAGAATTAATCATTATTTTTTCTCTTTTTTTAAATTATGACTATTAATAAAGAAAATAACGGAAATAGAGATACTCATTTAACATCAATAATGAATATAATAATAAAATAATAATAATTTTATGTTCATTATTGGTGTTAAATGAGTATTTCCATTTCAGGCATTTATGCCATCTACAGGATGTGCCTTAAAGGGGTTGCCCACTACTTGAACAGCCCCGTCTCAATCAGCATGTTCGCCCTCCATTAAAATAATAACACTTATTCTCACCTTTGGTACCGGTGCCGTTTCTGCATTGTCCGGACTTCCTCTCCCAGGGATCATGTAATATTGTTGTCGAAATGGTCCAAACTATTTATGACGCGCCCCCTGGGCCATATTCTTTATGGGAATATCCGGAGCCGGATCAGATGGGGGTTGTAGTCTCCGAGTGGCTGTGACCCGGTCCGTGCCCAGGGTGTCAAACTCAGTTGTATGTGGCAGTCCTACAGATGTTACTAAGTTCTTAATGTCGACTACGCCACCCGTTGTGTTGCGGTCACTGTGGCCGCCGCTGCAGCAGGGTCCGCTGAGGCTGGTGGTGTAGGTGCAGCTTTGGTGATATAACCCCCAACGGGTGGGGTATAGCCTCAGGGGGATCAGGTGCAGAGGATGGGAGTTGTGGTGATGCAGCGTAGACGGCAATCAGAGACAGAGTCGGGTTATGCAGTTTAGGATGTTTACTCACTGCTGATGTTCTGGTCACTCCAGCTTCGAGTGACCTCCCGAGCCGTGCTGCGTCCACCAGGTTCTGGATCCAGCCAACTCCCAAATAAGTCCGGAGCGTGACCCTGAGCTCTCCTTCTGTCCTTTCTCTGGCCGTCCCCACTATTGATCCACCCAGGTCCAGCTCCCTCGGGCCTTCTGTTGGGAGACCCTTGGCCTTGGGTTCCCTGACCCTCCTCGTGGTATGCCTTCGTGGTGGATGTGGTGGGTGACCGTGGCAAACGCTGCCCACGGTCTCCGGTCTCTGGCTGGGGAGTGTTGTTGCCCCCACCAGCTTGGGTTCCGGTACCCTGTGCCGACTCTTCACCCGGGGATTTAGTTTGGGGTCTTGGAGTCCTTTTCTTCTGTTTCCCCCTCTGGGTCTCTCTTTCTCCTCTCTCACTCTGGGTCTCTCTTCTCCTCAGCTCGCTGACTTTCTCTCTGCAACTGACCCTGTTCTTAGTTGGTGCCCACCTTATATACACCCTCTATGTGTGAGCTCAGGTGACCAGCACCCAATGAGCTCCTATCTTTACCCAGGCTGCTCCCCCTATCTGCCCCTACACTACTTGGGATGTACCACCCCCCTCCCACTCCAGCCAGGAACAGACTCGGTCGTACCTGCACATTTCTAAGTGGGAGTACCGTCGGCCTGTTCCTCGGAAATGGGATGTGTGTAGTGCATGCAGCCTACCGAGCTCAGTCCCACACTCCATCCTTACCCGGGAGTGGAATATCACACCTCTGGATTGAGGTGCAATACCCCTGTAGCAGCCGAATCCTCAGGGTGCTACATTTATTTTTCAGTATAAGAGGCAATGTACTGTACATCTTGCCCCTGCTGTGTTTTCTCATATACGACAGTTTTAATTTACTACTGTAGTTTATTTTACTCATCAATGGAGAATAAAATATCAGTGAGAATCAATAAACAGGCAGAATTTACCGCCCCCAGCTACACCAGCGATGGTGTATTTATGGAAAAGTTAGTAGAATATTTCTTTAAAAAAAAATCACTTATTCTATTGCAGTTCAGACCTGACATAGAATAAGCCAAGGAGTCCACATGGGAAACATTTATATAAACCCCAGTTGAACATTTACACTTATTACTTTTGATCGTCTCTTGCAGTTTTTCCTCGCACTAGATTTATACCTTACATTTAGACCTAGCACAGCTTCAGGTTTATGATTTTACACGACCAGTGAAGTCGGAAAAATCATAGACTTGTATTATTTTCCATTGTGCTTAACTCATTGTGAGCCGAGATTTGTTATTATGTGACTTGGAAAATTTTCTTCCCATCCTTGACAATGAATAAAAAAAATCAGATTTATTATTCTGTTACCTATCGGAAATGCTGGGGTACCAGAATGCTCCTACAGCATTTCATCTAGTCTAGCAATTGGCACAGGATGGTTTACAGTGAACAGGAATTTAATGAACTAAATTTTAGGATAAGAGCTTCTTATGACCATGTCACATTTTAGGTCACCTATATCTTTAGTAATGTTTGATTATGAAGATTTCATGGCTGTAAGATTAAAGAGAAAAATTAGTTTTATTTTTTATAATTAAGCAGTCGTACAAGTAAAATTACAGTCATCTTATTAGGAAAATCTGCTTTTTTCACACTCTGGATTATTCGCTCTTTATCCATTGGTGAATTCTATGTTCCGTGAATACAGACTTTGACCACCTGAGCGATGAAGTGACAGTTCCTGCTCATAAAAGTCTATGGAGAGAGGAGGATGGAAGAGGAGGAGAGGACCTATGGTAGCACTCATCTTTTCTTGTCCAGAAAATCATTTTTCATGCAGTCCCAAACAGTCTGATGGGGGCTTCATCAGAAAAAAAACTGTAGCCCAGACCTCTGCAGTCCAATCCATGTACTTCCTGACAAGTTATTTTGTCTGATGAAGCCCCCTTTAGACTGTTTGGTTAATCTGGAAATATGATTCTCCAGTGAAGAAAAGAAGAGCACTACCATGAGTCATGTGTCAGTCAACAGTAAATTATCCTGAGACCATTCATGTGTTGAGTTGTTTTTCATCCATGGAGTGGGCTCACTCACAATTTTGCCTAATAAGATGAATAAAGAATGGGATCTAAACATCCTCCAAGAGAAGCTTCTCCCAACCATCCAGGAGCAATTTGGTGTTGAACAATGTTTTTTTCAGCATGATGGAGGCCAGTCACAATGCAAAAGTGATAACTAAGTGACTCGGTGATGAAAACTCCCAATATCTCAATCCCATTGAGAACCTGTGGTCAATCCAAACAACGAGTGTACAAAATAAACAGAAACACAGAAGTTGTGATAATCTCCAAACTTTTATTATACCAAAATGTGTTGCCACCAGTCAGGATTTGGCCCGTAAGCTGATATCCCGCAATGCCAAGGCGAATTGCAGTCTTGAAAAATAAGGGTAAACACTAAATAGTCTTAGCATAAACTTGATGTATTTGTCAATAAAAGTTTAAAAACTTCTGAAAATTGTTATAATTGTACTTCAGTAATCCTAGAAATATCTAACTAAAAGATTTAAAAACATTGAAGCAGCAAACTGTGAAAATCAATGTCAAATGTGTCAATGTCAAAAGTTTTGGCCATGACCGTACATATAGACTGATCATGTCAGCTATCTATCTATAGAAAATCTATTTAGCTAGTTATTTATCAAAATATCTGTGTTATTTATCTAATATCTGTTTATCTTCTATGTATCCATCCATCATCTATCTAAAATGTATCATCTCATATCTATCTATCTAATTATTATTCTATTTTTGTAGTGTGTGGGATTTTTGTTTAAGTTACTCGAAACCAAAATTTCTGTAACTGAAAGAGCTGGGAATTTATCTGATCTCACATATTCCCATTTCTTTTAGAAAACTGGGTACAGCATATTCGGGAAGTACAGTACTTAGCCGTCTGACAGAACGAAAACATATAAATATTTTATAAGCTCTTTACAGTTTTGTAAGGGAAATCAATGAGTGCTCACATTTTGTGTAACATCAGAGAAAACAAAGCATTGAAGCACTCTTCAAAAGCAGAAGCGCTTACCCTGTGTGTACAGTGAGGGCGAAGAGTACGGAAAGGAAACACAGCATTCTGAAAAGCTGTGTATATTGCCACGAACCCTGACAGATAAATAGTATATACTGCTTGATTTAGCTTCATTCATATGGTGAGGTAGTCATGAGAGTGAGGCTAAGTGCCCACGATGAAGAGATGCTGCGGAGCGTTTCGGCATCTCCCTGGCAGAAAAAACGCATGCAGATTTTACATGCGTTTTTTCTGCCAGGTAGAAGCGTTTGTGAAGCGTTTTGAACATGCGATTTCACATGCGGGTTGTCAAGCTCTTTTCCAAGCGATTTTAGCTTCACTTGGAAAAGTGCTTGACAACTTGGTCACACTATATAAATACATGCAAACGGCATGGATTTATATAGTGTGACCACGTTACGATGCTGCAAATGCAGCATCAATAGTAAAAAAAAGAATAAAAATGTTGAAAAATAAAAAAAAAACATTATACTCGCCTTCTGATGGCCCCCAGTCTCCTTCTCCGATGCGTTGGGTGTCTTCGGCTGCTCGCGGTGGTTAAAGGACCTTCCATGACGTCATTTAGTCATGTGACCTGTCACATGACTAAATGACGTCATGGAAGGTCCTTTAACCACCGCGAGCAGCCGAAGAGCCAGCAGCGCCGCCGGGAGCAGACAGGGGGCCATCAGAAGGTAAGTATATGTTTTTTTTATTTTAATTCTTTTTTAACTACAGATTCTATGGTACCCGGGTCTGGATGAGAGTCTCCTCTTCTCCAAACCCGGGTACCATCTACGCATTGAATCACATAATATCCACATGTACACATGTAGTCATTCGAATATTATGCGATTCAATGCAAGTCAATGGTGGTGATTCCACCCCATTAATGGTAGTGCTGCGGATTTTTCCGCAATGATAATCCGCAGCAGAAATTCCCGCAGCATGTGCACAGCACATGCGGATTATCATTGGAGAACATTGCAGATCTTCTACCAAGCGTTTTTTAAGAGTTTCCGCGGCGGAATAGCCACTGCGGAAACACCTAAAAAACTCATCGTTGGCACGCAGCCTGAGGGGACACTGAAAACTCAAATTTTCTTTGCTGATTTGTTTCATACTTTACATATACATACTTTTCATATGTTACATATATTTATTAAACATTGCATGGAATCAATGAGGCTTACCTGCTCTCTGCGTCAGCACTACATTTAGGAGAAAGCAGCTCAAATGATTTGGTAAATTTCACCACCTATAGTAAAATATATCATTATTAATATTGCTACAGAATTATTCTTTCCACGATTATAGCAAACACTTTCAATAAATACAATGATCATGTGCAAAAGAAGAGTCAGACAGACGGTCTCCTGACCCGAGCGTGACATCATGTGCTTTTATGCAGCTGTCACGCTCGGGTAAGAGACTGTCGGGTCAGAGACTGTCATGCTCGGGTCTGACTCTTCCCTAATTCTGAGTATTCTCTACCACATTGTTGGAAAGCTAGCCTCCTTAATGTACATTTACATCATATGTTGTGTCCCTGACTTTGATGGGGGTTCCCGCACTGAGCCCGCATGTTTTCCTGCACATGACAGCTGCCTTTATTGGCCGTGGGTGCATCGGAGCTCCACCCACGGCTGTTACCCAAATAAATCAGAGAGGCACAGCGGGATTTAACATGCGCAAGCCGGAAGCGCCACACAAATCCCGGTCATCGGCACCCCTGCCATGTGATCAAAGAGCCAGGCTCTGATTCAGTTTGGACAGCATGACTTAGCTGACAGGTTCCCTTTAATAGTGCTTGTATTAATCTTTTGATTCCATAGTTCCTCCAAATATCTCTCTAAATAATGGCACTAAAAGGCTTCACTGTTTTCTAATATTAAACATCCTAAGTGCCTTTACAAAACCCTATATAAATGATTAATAAATAACAGATTATAACAGTCCGATACACATACATATCCTAATGACACCAACATTCTTGCTAAATAAAATATATCGAATGAAATGACGCAAACTTAATTTAATTAGTTTGCAGCATCATGCTTGTATTGCTCCAGCTTTCCATTAAAAATGTATACATGTATATGCAGAGCTGTTTTCCAGTAGAAGCATTACTTAATACTTATGGCATCTGATGAAACTTGTCACAACTTTTTTGCATTGGAAATACGGAGTATGGAATGACATTGGCTTTTAGAGGCTTTTTTTCTGTATAATATATATAGAAAAATATATATATTTTCTATATAACATGTTCTATGTGAACCTTATTACGGCTCCCTTAGAACACATACCTAGGAGGATCTTCTGTCCATGTGTCCGTTTGCACATTCTAGTTATCTGTTCCATTTTAGTAAAAGACACAGGGTATTCATGTGCAAAAGTGATCCAGTGCATTCAGTTTTAGTACAGAAGAAAAAAGTTCTGCATTCAGGACTTTTTTTTTCTTTTTAAAAAGACACCAAACAGAACCCAGTTGGACCCCATAATAACCAATACAGCCCCTCTGATTCCATTTGCATAAGTGATACAACAGATCACTTGATCAGTTTTGCACATGAATTTGTTGTCTCTTCCTAAAATGGAACAGACAAAGGGAATGGGAAAATAGACATGTGAACACGGCCTAGTACGGCTATGTGCATGACTATTACCCATTTTAGGTGTTGGCAAATTGCTAGGTTATGCCATCACTTCATGATAAATTGGGATTTAAACCCTGGAACCCTTTGGTTTTTCCTGTACAGTGGTTCTTCCAGCCAGTAAACTGCAGAGGTCTCCATTCACATGAATGGGATCGTTCTGCAGTTCCCTGTCCCTAGAAACCAAATATAATGAAAGGGATACAAGGCTAAACCAGCACTGGGTCCCTGTAATTCCTAAAATAAGAGGTGGGACCACCACTGTCATTTATTAAGACAGAAATTCTCCTTTAAAGGGTATCTGTCAGGATGTTTTTTGCTATATAATCTGAAAGCAGCATGATATAGGGACAGAGACCATGATTACAGTGATGTGTCACGAACTGGGCTGCTTGTTGCTATTTCATAAAATCAGTGTTTTATCAGCAGGATATTATCACTACAGGAAAATTTGTCTCCTGCCTCATAGTCAACATACTCTGTATAACCCCACCCCCACCACTGATTAGCAGCTTTCTGTACAGTGGTGTGGACGGGGTTATACAGAACTGAACATTTGAGCTCTGCTAGATCTGCAGCAGAGAAAACAGGGATTGTATCAAAATGACAGTATGGAGACCAGAAAGTGACATACTCACTAAATTAGAATATCATCAAAAAGTTAATTTATTTTAGTTCTTCAAAACAAAAAGTGAAACTCGTATATTATATAGAGTCATTGTGGCACCCCAGGGGTCTGGTTGCCACAGTGGTAGAAATACCATGTCTGAGAGCGAGCATGGGTTCTCCTGGTCAGGAGCACTGTTGCATGCAACGCCTCCTGCCCCAGTCCAGGGAGGGGAGGAACCTGCCCTTTATAAACTTGATCTGGGGCGGGGTTAGAGAATCGAGTTCTAGTCCAGAGGAAGGGACAGAGGAGCAGCAAGGAGCTCTGGAGGCAACACAGGAGCAGAGAGCCAGGGATTTGAGCTGATAGAGCTCATCCTGGCAGAAGACGCAGAGAACCGGACACCGGAGTCCGAGGCTGTGAGGATATCCACATCCAGCAGCAGAAACCACCAGGCAGGGGATTTCAGGTCCTCTGGCCATAGAAAGCCCGGAGGCTCAGTCACACGCAAGGGACCGGCACCGCCATCGAGGAGCGGAAGGTACCCAAAGGCCCCAAGTCACCAGCCATACGGGTGAGCACCACACGGTACACTCAGGGACGTGGGCTACTACACGACTACAGCAAGGTAGCCAGGAAGAGTGCAGTCAGACGGGAAGGCCTACACCTCCACCTGGCCAGGGGGACTCTTGTTCGCTCACAGACGGACCAGGCCTCTAATGTTAGCCAGTACTCCCGGCAGGGCCTTCTCCATTACCAACAGTAAAGACCCTGAACTGCACTGCACAGACTCTGAGTCATTTCTGCTGCGGTTCTCAGTGACCGCAATCCATGGGTGGCGTAGTCGGAAATTTCAACATTAAAAACCAAGTAAACAGATCCGCCACTGGTTTGACCACCCTGAGCCACGGGACCGGGTCACCGCCACGGAGACTACAACCCCTGACATTACACAGAGGCCCGGCTCCGGGTATTCCCCCACACAAGGCCCAGGGGGCACGTCAACTTTGGCGCAGTTGGCAGGATTTCGTGCCTGCAACCACCGGGTACTGCGTGCCTGAAGAAAGACTGTGATACTTACCGTGGTGAAGTTTCCCGCCATCCGCAGCCGTTTTCCCGCCAATGGGCGCCATTTTCGGGACGCCACGCGAGAAGAAGAGGGGCGTGGACGCCAAAAGCGCGCGAGAGCTGAAGCCCCGCCTTACGTACTGACGCTGCGCAAGGTCCTGGAAGGAGCCCAGCGGACGCGGCGTCACCAACGCGCGACGCAAGGTCCTCGACCCCGACGATCGCCAGCGGAGCCGCGGCCTACAGAGAGGAAGCAACGGAAGGTAGGCCACGGTTAACTAGGGGGGAGGAAGACACCAGGAATGGAGGGAGCTCCCACCGCCAGCGCGGCTGCTGCCACAGTGATGCCGTTCACGATGCCGTATATCCCCGGAGCGGCATGGTTACCCCAGTACTCAGGGGAGTCGCATACCCTGAGCGACTTTAAAGAAAGACTGAATAGCCTATTCAAAGTATACCCCCTGTCCGAGGAACAAAAAGTGAGCATCCTGATAGGCCAGTTAAACGGAGCAGCCCAAAGAGAAGTGAAGTCCTGGCCAGCCAGGGAAAAGGGGACTGTAAAGGAAATACTGGCCCGTCTAAAGGACACTTTTGATACCCGCACCTCAGCAGAGATCAAGCTAAAATTTTATGGGTGCAAACAGCGGGCATAAGACAGTATACGGGACTATGCTTTGAATTTGCAGGAGGCCCTGAGAGCCATTAACCACTTCTCACCAGAACCTATTTTTGCCTTCGTGACCGGGCCAATTTTTTCAATTCTGATCACTGTCACTTTATGAAGTAATTACTCTGGAACGCTTCAACATATTCCCCTGGTTCTGAGATTGTTTTTTCATGACATATTGTACTTCATGATAGTGGTAAAATTTCTTCGATATAACTTGCGTTTATTTGTGAAAAAATCAGAAATTTGGCGAAAATTTTGAAAATTTTGCAATTTTCAAACTTTGAATTTTCATGCCCTTAAATCAGAGAGATATGTCACACAAAATAGTTAATAAATAACATTTCCTACATGTCTACTTTACATCAGCACAATTTTGGAACCAAAATTTTTTTTGTTACGGAGCTATAAGGGTTAAAAGTTGACCAGCGATTTCTCATTTTTCCAACAAAATTTACAAAAACATTTTTTTAGGGACCACATCATATTTGAAGTCACTTTGAGGGGTCTTTATGACAGAAAATACCCAAAAGTGACACTATTCTAAAAACTGCACCCCTCAAGGTGCTCAAAACCACATTCAAGAACTTTATTAACCCTTCAGGTGCTTCACAGGAATTTTTGGAATGTGGAAGAAAAAAATTAACATTTAACTTTTTTCACAAAAATGTTACTTTAGACCCAATTTTTTTTATTTTCACAAGGGTAACAGGAAAAAATGGACCACAATTTTTTTTGTGCAATTTCTCTTGAGCGTGCTGATACCCCATATGTGAGGGAAAACCACTGTTTGGGTGCACTGCCGGGTTCGGAAGGGAAGGAGCGCCATTAGACATTTTGAATGTAAAATTTTTCTGAATAATTAGCAGATGCCATGTTGCGTTTGGAGAGCTCCTGATGTGCCTAAACAGTGGAAACCCCCCACAAGTGACACCATTTTGGAAACTAGACCCCTCAGGGAACTTATCTAGATGTGTGGTGAGCACCTTGAACCCCCAGGTGCTTCACAGAAGTTTATAATATTGAGCTGTAAAAATAAAATTTTCACATTTTTCCCACAAAAACGTTTTTCATCCCTTAATTTTGCATTATCATAAGGGTAATAGGAAAAATTGCACCATGAAGTTTGTTGTGCAATGTCTCCTGAACACGCTGATACCCCATATGTGGAGGCAAACCACTGTTTGGGCGCACGGCAGCGTTTGAAAGGGAAGGAGCGCCATTTGACTTTTTGAATGTAAAATTTGTTTGAATAATTAGCGGACGCCATGTTGCATTTGGGGAGCCCCTGATGTGCCTAAACAGACGAAACCACCAAGTGACACCATTTTGGAAACTAGACCCCTTAGGGAACTTATCTAGATGCGTGGTGAGCACCTTGAACCCCAAGGTGCTTCACAGGAGATTATAATATTGAGCTGTAAAAATAAAATTTTCACATTTTTCCCACAAAACCGTTTTTCATCCCTTAATTTTGCATTATCATAAGGGTAATAGGATAAATTGCACCATTAAATTTGTTGTGTAATTTCTCCTGAACACGCAGATACCCCATATGTGGAGGCAAATTACTGTTTGGCGCATGGCAGGGTTTGAAAGGGAAGGAGCGCCATTTGACTTTTTGAATGTAAAATTTGTTTGAATAATTAGCAGACGCCATGTCACATTTGGGGAGCCCCTAATGTGCCTAAACAGTGGAAACCCCCCACAAGTGCCACCATTTTGGAAACTAGACTCCTTAGGGAACTTTTCTAGATGTGTGGTGAGCACCTTGCAGCCTCAGCTGCTTCACAGAAGTTTATAATATTGAGCCATAAAAATAAAATTTTCACATTTTTCCCACAAAAAATGTTTTTCATTCCCTAATTTTGTATTATCATAAGGGTAACAGGATAAATTGCACCATGAAATTTGTTGTACAATTTCTCCTGAACACGCCGATACCCTATATGTGGGGGAAAACCACTGCTTTGGTGTACGGCAGGGTTCGGAAGAGAAAGGAGCGCTATGTTGGCTGGGATAGGCAGCAGACACCATGTCACCATGCCGAAACAGCAGAAACCCCCACAAGTGACCCCATTTTGTAAACTACACCTCTCAAGGAATTCATCTAGGGAAGTATTGAGTATTTTTTAATTTTTAAATTTATACCATTGGGCAGTGAAAAAAGCATAATTATATTTTTACCACAAAAAAATGTTTTACCCTCAGATTTTACATTTTCACACAGGGCAATGGGTAAAAATGGTGTCGAAATGTGTCACACAATTTCTTCTAAAAGTGGCAATACCCCATATGTGGCTGTATCGCACCGCTCAGCCATATGGCGAGATCTGGGGGGGATGGAGTGCTATTTGACAATTGGAGAAAAAATTATTGTAGAATAGGCATTTGGATTTGGGAGCACAAAATTTTCTGAATTTCTTTTGGGGGGCAGGGGCCATTTCACTTTTCCAGAGCCTTTCTGCTACCAGTAACTTGGAAGTTCCTTATATTTTTAACAGATGACGGACCTGAGTGGGGACTAGCTTTTTTTGAGGACTGAATTGAAGCTTTTATTGGGAACATTTTACGTAACATTTATCTGGCGCTCTAGGCTGAGCACTTACATCGGGGTTTCCATCTAAATTTCCAAGTGATGTAATTCAGATGAAACCCCTGCAGGATCCATTCACTATAATGAGGCAGCAGAGTTACTCTGGACTCCGTCTGGCCTCTGTTTAGCGGTGTCCTTTTTTTCATAAGTGCACAAAACTGTGGCCAACTGCACTTTTATGCACGCCTAAAACAAATGACACCGTGGGATCACAGGCCAGACGGCATCCACAGTGGCCTATATCTGCCTCATTACAGGGAATCTTCCGTCATGGGTTCCGGCTGAATCACATATTTCAGAGATTTACATGGAAACTCTGGTGTAAGCGCTCAGCGCAGAGCACAGGATAAATGTGAGCAGAGCCTTACTGCGATCTTTGGGAGACATAATAAACAAATCAGTAGCAGGTGAAGAATTGGTTTTATTTATTTTTTACGCCGTTCCTAGTGTGATATAACTGATTAGATTACTTTATTCTTCGGGTCGGTGCGATTACAGAGATACCAGATTTATATCGGGTTTTTATGACTGACAGCTGTCACACACTAAAAGACGCTTTTTTTTGCAAAATCTAGCTTTTGCATTACCATATTTTGAGAGCTATAATTTTTCCATATTTCGGCCGACAGAGTCATGTGACAGCTTGTTTTTTGCGGGACGAGTTGACATTTTTATTGTTACCATTTTTGGGTACGTGACATTTTTTGATCGCTTTCTATTCCGTTTTTTGGGAGGTAAAATTAACAAAAACAAACAATTCAGGAATTGTGTTTTGAGGGTTTTTTTTATGCCGTTCTGCGTGTGGTAAAAGTGATCAGGCAGCGTTATTCTTCGGGTCAGTATGTTTACAGCGATACTACACTTACTGTATTTTTTTTTATGTTTTGGCGCTTTTACACAATAAAACAATTTTATAGAAAAAAATATTTTTTTTGCATTGTTTTATTCTGAGCGCTATAACTTTTTTATTTTTCGGCTGATGGAGCTGTATGGCGGCTTTTTTTTTGTGAAACAAGATGACGTTTTCAGTGGTACCATTTTTATTTCTATTTTGTATTTTGATCGCATTTTTTTCCACTTTTTGCTTGGCGATATGTTGAAAAAGCATATTTTTTTGCTCCGTTTTTATTTATTTTTATTACGGTGTGCACAGAAGGAGTTAATTAGTGTGACAGTTTTAGAGCTCGGTTGTTTCGGACGCGGCGATACCAAATATGTGTACTTTTTTTGGTTTTGTAAAAATATACGGATTTATTGGTTTAATATTTTATTTATTTATTTTTATTTATTTTGTGATTTTTTTTTTAACAGTTTAAAAACTTTTTTTTTTACTTTTTTTACATTTTTCCTTAGTCCCTGTATGGGACATTAATTTTTATTTTTCTGATCACTGATCTCATGTAATGTAATAGACATGTATTACATTACATGAGATCTTCGCTGACTGTTTCACAGTCAGTCTCCTGCCTGGCTTCAGCTGCAGGCTGAGATAGGCAGGACACCATATATGGCAGAACTGGAGGCGGTCATGTGACCTCCAGCTGCCATAGCAACCCCAGGTCCTGGAAGGTATCAGGGGTCGTTGGAGAGGTAAGTAAGACGACCCCCTCTCCTCCTTCTATCTTCTATATGCCGCGATCACTATAGATCGCGGCATATAGAACATAGCAAAGGGTTAACATCACTGGGACCTGATCCAATCAGGTCCCGATGATGTCCCCTGTCAGAGCTAATGTCCCCTGGGGGTCCTGAGCGCTGCGAGACCACCCACAGTTTTTAAACGTCGGCGCTGCACAGAGCCCAGCAAGCGCCGACGTTTATCTACAGTGGGTGGTCGGGAACCGGTTAAGCAGGCAGACCCTGACAGCGTGCGGAATGAGGATAAGCTGTTGACTGAACAGTTCATTGAGGGTCTACAGTCCAGCGCCCACCGAACCCAGTTGCGTGTAATGGCCTTGCAGAACCCTGATTTGGACTTTGCGCAGTTTAAAGACAGGGCCATCCGGGTGCTCCGAGAACCGGCACCAGGTGGCGCTGTAACCCACAGGCGCCCTGCTATCATCTATCACCAGGAAGTGGCGCCCTTGTCTGCAGAGCCTGTGGGAGCTGATGCACAGGCTTTGGACAAAGCCCCGGCTGCAGACCTGCACCATCAGGTCCAAGAGCTGACCAAAAGCGTTGCCGCGCTAACCAGAACTGTGCAGTCTTTACAGGTGTCCCCTCCAGGAAAGATCCAGCTGGCTTCCAGTCCGGAGGACGTCCCTTGACGCCGACAGAGGAGGATCCCATCGTCCAGAGGAAGGCCCAGCGACCGCTATGACCAGGACGGACAACCCATCTGCCGCCGCTGCAACCAACCAGGACATATGGCAAGGTACTGTCATTTAAACGGGCCCAACCTAGGGCAGAGGGCTGACCCCCAGGCATAAGACCATCAGGCCCATCGAGCTGGCGTGATAAGTACGTAGGGGGACGACCGGTCTTGCCTGTGGTGCTGGATGGCATTCCTATGAGTGCACTACTGGACACCGGGTCACAGGTAACCACCATCCCCTATGTGCTTTTTAAGCGGTACTGGAATGACTCAGATATTACCCGCTACCCAGATAACGATTTGAGCATCATCGCCAGCAATGGTCAGCCCGTACCGCAGGTGGGATTCAAGGAGGTGACCATCAAAATTGGTAAAGCTGAACTGCCAGCGCAAGGACTGATTATTGTGGACATTGACCGTCGTGAAAGCCACCCTAAGATAACATTGGGTACTAATGTTATTGAAAATTGTCTTGCAGAGATAATTGTCATATTACAGCAGGTTGCGGTGAACGCCAGCTCCAGCCAGCAGCGTGTCCTACAAAAAGAGATCAGAGCCCTGATGAAAAGGCAACAGGTAGAACTGTCTGGTGGTGAGATTGGTAGTGTTAGGATGAGTGACCCGTTCCCTATCGCCATGCCCCCAAAAAGTAAGATGATGATCTGGTGCCGGACTGCAATCGGGTTAAGAGGAAGGGACTACCAAGCCATGGTAGAACCCGTCTACTCAGACAGTAGGCCCACCATTTTGACAGCACGGGGGGTGGTCGTTGTACGCCATGGGAGGGTACCCGTCCGCATCCTAAACATTGGGGAAAGAGAAGTATACATGCCCCGGTATGCCACTCTAGCCAAATTGTTCACCGTTAACCAAAACTCTGTAAAGGCCATGGAACCCTTGCCTCCATCTCAACCAGAGGAGGGTAACGGCTCCAAGAAACAAATGGAGGACTGGTGTCAGAAGCTGCATGTGGGCACCGACTCCACTCCCTCACACCAAAAACAGGGAGTCTACCGGGTGGTGCAGGAGTACGAAAGAGTCTTTAGCAAACACCCGCTAGACTTTGGGCAAGTAAAGGGGGCAGAACACCACATCCCCATGGGAGACCATCCACCCATAAAGGAAAGATACCGACCTGTACCCCCTGCACACTATCAGAATGCCAAGGGAATGTTGCGAGAAATGAAGGAGGCTGGGGTAATCAGGGACAGCTGTAGCCGCTGGGCAGCTCCACTAGTTCTTGTGAAAAAGAAAGATGGCACCATGAGAATGTGTGTGGATTACAGAAAAGTCCACCGTATCACACACACAGATGTGTACCCGTTACCTAGGATAGAGGAATTTTTAGCTGCATTAAAGTCTGCTAACTTCTTCTCCACTTTGGATCTTACTAGGGGGTACTGGCAGGTTCCTGTAGCAGAGGCAGACAAGGAGAAGACCGCGTTCACCACCCCGATGGGTCTCAGCGAATTCAACTGTATGCCGTTCGGGCTCTGCAACGCACCAGGAACCTTCCAGCGGTTGATGGAGTGCTGTCTGGGGCACAGGAATTTCGAGACGGTCCTGCTATACCTGGACTATGTCATTGTGTATTCCAAAACATATGAGGACCATCTGAAACACCTGGCAGAGGTGTTTGACGCCCTGGCAGGCTACGGCCTAAAGGTGAAACCCTCCAAGTGTCATCTACTGAAACCAAAGGTACAGTACCTGGGACACGTGGTGAGTGCTGACAGAGTAGCTCCAGACCCTGATAAGATCACAGTGATTAAGGACTGGCCAAGACCCTCCAGCATAAAGGAAGTGCGGCAGTTCCTCGGGTTGGTAGGCTACTACCGAAAATTCATCCACGGGTTCACCAAAATGGCTGCCCCTATGCAAGACCTCCTGTTAGGTCAGTCAAAGACCAAGAATTAGAAGCAGCCCTTCAAGTGGGACAAGCTGGAAGAGGAGTCTTTCCGCCAGCTGAAGATGGCCCCCACGGGGGATGAGATCCTGGCTTACCCTGATAATGGCCAGCCTTTCATCCTCCACACAGACACCAGTAACGTGGGGCTGGGAGCCGTACTATCCCAGATCCAGCAGGGCAGAGAGCGGGTAATTGCTTACGCCAGCCGAAAACTACGGCTCACAGAGAGAAACCCTGAGAATTATAGCTCCTTCAAGCTAGAGTTCCAGGCAGTGGTGTGGGCAGTGACGGAACGTTTCAAACATTAACTTGCCTCTGCCAAGTTCACTGTGTACACGGACAACAACCCGTTGACACACCTGGACACTGCAAGACTTGGTGCCCTGGAGCAAAGATGGATGGCCCAGCTGTCCAACTATGAGTTTACCATCAAATACCGGGCGGGACGCACAAATGCCAACGCAGACGCCCGGACGGAGGGGAAGATCCAGAAGAACTGGAAGAGATTGAACTCCCTGCGTTCCACCGTCATGGGATTACCCAGTGTTCCCACTGTGTAAGGGACAAGCACTGTGCCACGTTCAATCCCTTACCCCACTACAGCTGGGCGGAGACTCAAGACAGTGACCCAGCCGTCCGCCTGGTAAAAGAGATGCTGACACAGGCTGATGCCCGCCTTGACCCAGACGCTCCGGAAGAGACCAAACAGCTGTGGAAGGAGAAGAGTAAACTGTTTCTCTACAAGGGGAAGCTGTGCCGGAGAATAGTCAACTCCCGGACACATGAGCTGACCTGGCAGGTAGTGGTCCCGAGACGAGACGCGGCTATGGTTCTGGAGGCATACCACGACGGAGCAGGGCACTTTGGATGGAAGAAGTTGGAGTTCCTGTTGCGTGAACGGTTCTTCTGGGTAGGCATGAGAGGGGCCATTGAGAGATGGTGCAGAGACTGCGGCCCGTGCAACCTGAGAAGAAAGGACCGTGCCAGCCAGAAGACTCCCCTGCAGCCCATCATCACCAAGCAGCCACTAGAACTGGTAGCCCTGGACCATGTGAAGCTGGCTCCAAGTAGGTCCGGGTACGTCTACGCCCTCACCATCGTAGACCACAACTCCCGGTTCCTGGTGGTGGTCCCTGTCAAGGACTTAACGGCTCAGACAGCAGCTAGAGCCTTCCAGCAACACTTCTGCTTTCCACACGGGTATCCGGAGCAAGTGTTGACTGACCAAGGTCCAGCCTTCGAAGCGGAGGTCTTCCAGGAGTTCTGCAACCTGTATGGCTGCAAGAAGATAAGGACAACGCCCTATCACCCCCAAACCAACGGATTGTGCGAGAAGATGAACAAGGCGGTGATAGACTTGCTGAAAATGTTGCCCCTGGAAGAACGCAGTCTGTGGCCTGAAAAACCGCCTGATCTGGTGGAATTGTATAACCACATCCCAGTAAATTCCACCAACTGCACCCCGGCTTACCTAATGAGAGCAAGACCTGGTAAGCTGCCTACTGACCTGGATATGGGAGTACTGACACCCGAGGACACCTCGCCAGAGGCAGACTGGGATACAGAACGGCAGCAGCAGTACCGGAAAGTGCAGGAGAGTGTTGAGAGAAGTCTGTCTCAAGCAAGAGAAAGGCAAGAGAGAACTTACAACCAGCATGCTCCCGCTGTTCCCCTGGCACCAGGAGAGCAGGTCTTGAAGAGGAAGAGGCGGCTCCATAAGTTGGATGACCAGTGGGAGAAAGACCCGTACACAGTACTGCCCTCAAGTCATGAAAATCCGAAAGTATGCATTATCAGTAAGGATGGAGGAGAGACCACAGCCACTGTCTCCAGAGACCACCTGAAGAAGTGTCCCGAGCAGCTGCAAAGCACTGATGAAGACCAAGATAGCCCTCAACCCGCAGAGGAAAGGGAAGAAATGGTCAGTACAGTACTCAGAGAATTTCCCCGTTCCTGGACACAAATTAACAACGCTATTGTGGTACCCGTCCTTACCTTTCTCCAGCCAGCCCCTCAAGGGCCTACAGAAGAGCAAGTAGTGTTGGGAGAGCAACCGGCCCCGGAGGCAGAAGATTCTATACCAGCAGCCCAGGAGAATCAACCCTCTGCTAGTAGTGAGCCTGCAGTGCCCGTAGTAAGCCAAAGAGTATGCAGAAAGCTGCCCAACCTACCCATAACATCTCCAAACACCTGTAGTGCAGACACTAGCGAGCCCACTACACAAGGGGTGGAAACAGGGGACCCAGAAAGAACACCACCAGATAGTGTGTTACGTAGGTCCACCAGGAGCACTAGAAGTCAGAAGCCCGCTCGCTGGAGAATCTAGGAATCTAGAAAAAAAAAAAGATATATACCTGTATATTGCAAATGTTGAAATATTTTATGTTTATTGCGTGAATAATAATTATGTCTCTCAAGTTACCCGACAGGGTTTATGGACTGACAGGTTAAGGACAATGAATAATCGGAACTGTACCTTGTAAATAGTTGCACCTGTTAAGTGCCCCTTTTGTGCAAGACCACAGAACAAAAACCCGTGGAGGTGGCTGAAGACGTGGTCCAACACCGGATCATCGATGCCCTGTAGCCACCCCAGGGCCTATGTGGAGGGTTTGGGACGGGTCCCTCAAAATACATCTTGAGTGACATGGACACCTGGTTACGGAAGCGCCGTGACCTATAAAGACTGAACTTCTTGTACATATGTTGATGTGTTATTGCTTATACCCTGTTATGTATGTTTTCATAAAATGTGTTTAGTCCCAGAGTACTAAAATTTACCAGGGGGGAATGTGGCACCCCAGGGGTCTGGTTGCCACAGTGGTAGAAATACCATGTCTGAGAGCGAGCATGGGTTTTCCTGGTCAGGAGCACTGTTGCATGCAACGCCTCCTGCCCCAGTCCAGGGAGGGGAGGAACCTGCCCTTTATAAACTGGATCTGGGGCGGGGTTAGAGAGTCGAGTTCTAGTCCAGAGGAAGGGACAGAGGAGCAGCAAGGAGCTCTGGAGGCAACACAGGAGCATAGAGCCAGGGATTGGAGCTGATAGAGCTCATCCTGGCAGAAGACGCAGAGAACCGGACACCAGAGTCCGAGGCTGTGAGGATATCCACATCCAGCAGCAGAAACCACCAGGCAGGGGATTTCAGGTCCTCTGGCCATACAAAGCCCGGAGGCTCAGTCACACGCAAGGGACCGGCACCGCCATCGAGGAGCGGAAGGTACCAAAGGCCCCAAGTCACCAGCCATACGGGTGAGCACCACACGGTACACTCAGGGACGTGGGCTACTACATGACTACAGCAAGGTAGCCAGGAAGAGTGCAGTCAGACGGGAAGGCCTACATCTCCACCTGGCCAGGGGGACTCTTGTTCGCTCACAGACTGACCAGGCCTCCAATGTTAGCCAGTACTCCCGGCAGGGCCTTCTCCATTACCAACAGTGAAGACCCTGAACTGCACTGCACGGACTCTGAGTCATTTCTGCTGCGCCCATGCACCACAACCCTCACCATCTACACACGCTGCCCTGAGGCTATACTCCTCCCGTGGGGAGTTATACTACCCTCTGCTGCGCACCCAACATCAGCCTCAGCGGCCTGCCCCGCAGCGGCGGTTCTCAGTGACCGCAATCCACGGGTGGCGTAGTCGGACATTTCAACATTAAAAACCAAGTAAACAGATCCGCCACTGGTTTGACCACCCTGAGCCATGGGACCGGGTGGCCGCCACGGAGACTACAACCCCTGACATTACACAGAGACCCGGCCCCGGGTATTCCCCCACACACGGCCCAGGGGGCGCGTCAACATTACAGAGCGATCTATTTCAAGTGTTTATTTCTGTTAATGATGATGATTATGGCTTACAGCCAATGAAGACACAAAAGTCATTATCTCAGTAAATTAGAATACTTTATAACAACAACTTGAAAAATGTTTTTAAAATCCGAAATGTTGGCCTACTGAAATGTATGTTCAGTAAATGCACTCAATACTTGGTCGGGGCTTTTTTTGCATCAATTACTGCATCACTGGGGCATGGCATGGAGGCGATCAGCCTGTGGCACTGCTGAGGTGTTATGGAAGCCCAGGTTGCTTTGATAGCAGCCTTCAGCTCATCTGCATTGTTGGGTCTGGTGTCTCTCATCTTCCTTTTGACAATACCCCATAGATTCTCTATGGGCTTAAAGGGAATCTGTCACCCCCTGGGAGATATCAGACCTCTACTATGACCATACAGGGTATAGAAAAGTAAATCTATACATACCTGTATGGCCCAAAGTAGAGGTCTGATTGCAGAGAAAAGTGTTTTTATCACCTCTGTTGTCCACAGGCTTGGCATCCCCTGGACGTCAGGAAATCCCCACCTAACTGTTTATTATTCGCTTAAATACCCGCCTATATGCTTAGTTACCATTTTTTTCTGCAATCAGACCTCTACTATGGGCCATACAGGTATGTATAGATTTACTTTTCTATAAACTGTATGGCCGTAGTAGAGGTCTGATAACTCCAAAGTGGTGACAGCTTCCCTTTAGGGTCAGGCGAGTTTGCTGGCCAATCAAACGCAGTGATACTGTTGTTTGTAAACCAGGTATTGGTACTTTTGGCAGTGTGGACAGGTGCCAAGTCCTGCTGGAGAATGAAATTTCCATCTCCAAAAAGCTTGTCAGCAGAGGGAAGCATGAAGTGGTTTAAAATTTCCTGGTAGACGGCTGCGCTGACTTTGGTCTTGATAAGACACAGTGGACCTACACCAGCAGATGACATGGCTCCCCAAACCATCACTGATTGTGGAAACTTTACACTAGACCTCCAGCAGCTTGGATTGTGGCCTCTCCACTCTTCCTCCAGACTCTGGGACCTTGATTTCCTAATAAAATGCAAAATTTACTTTCATCTGAAAACAACATCTTGGACCACTGAGCAACAGTCCAGGTCTTTTCCTCCTTGGCCCAGGTAAGACGCTTCTGGTGTTGTCTATTGGTCATGAGTTGCTTGACACAAGGAATGCGACACTTGTAGCCCATGTCCTGGATACGTCTGTGTGTGGTGGCTCTTGAAGCAGTGACTCCAGCAGCAGTCCACTCCTTGTGAATCTCCCCCAAATTTTTGAATGGCCTTTTCTTAACAATCCTTTCAAGGATGTGGTTATCCCGGTTGCTTGTGCACCTTTTTCTACCACACTTTTTCCTTCCTCTCACCTTTCCATTAATATGCTTGGATACAGCACTCTGTGAACAGCAAGCTTATTTAGCAATGACCTTTTGTGGATTACCCTCCTTGTGGAGTGTGTCAATGACTGCCCTCTGGACATCTGTCAAATCAGCAGTCTTCCTCATGATTGTGGAGCCTACTGAAACAGACTAAGGGCCCTTTTTAAACGCTTCGGAAGACTTTGCAGGTGTTTTTTGTTAATTATCTTAATTTACTGAGATAATGACTTTTGTGTTTTCAATGGCTGTGTAACATACCTGGCGGCGTCCTTGCATAGTGGTCCATCTCCCACTGTGCAAGAGCGCGCACTTGATCTCCAATCCAGAATGTCTCTCTGGCTTCTCTCCATGCTGTCTGTTTGCCTCTGTTTCTGCTGCTTAAGGGCGGGGCCCGATCACTTCCTGCTTTTTGTACCTGCTGCAGGCACACCCATTGTGCGTCCTCAGCCTATTGCTGTCTGTCACCTGGTATTTAAACCAGCTGCTCGGGGTGCCACCTGGTGGTGAATGGACAGAGACTTTCCTATATCCTGGATCTGATACCTCGCTCGCTTTGCCTAGTGAGTCTAACCTAGTGTACTCCGAAGCAGAGGTTATTCCCGAGTCTCTACACCCCTCCGACCAGGCGGAGGACCTCCAGTTGTCTCCAGAACCCTTCGGGGTGCCACCTGGTGGTGAATGGACAGAGACTTTCCTATACTCGGCACCTGATACCTCGCCTGCTTCGTCCAGTGAGTCCGACCTAGTCTCTGCACTCCGCTGACCCGGCAGAGGACCTCCAGGTGTCTCCTGAACCCTTCGGGGTGCTACTTGATAGCGAATGGACAGAGACTCTCCTATACTCGGTACCTGATACCTCGCCTGCTTCATCCAGTGAGTCTGAACAAGTGTACTCCGAAGAGGAGGTTACCCCCGAGTCTCTGCCCCCCTCCAACCCGGCGGAGGACTTCCAGTTGTCTTCTGTACCCTCAGGGGTGCCACCTGGAAATATGTGGAGAGAGACTTCCTTGTGTGCTGTTCCTGGTACTCCACCCGTTTCGTCTGTTGCTGAGGATGGCTGGATAGGAGGTATCATCCTAGCTACCCAGATGAGACCAGTTTTTCCTGTGGACAGTGGAAGTGATCTCCTTGAAGTGAAGGATTGGCCCTCGAATTCTCTGCGGAAGATTCTGGCAGGCCTGAAGAAGAGGGGGCCTAAGGGGGGGGGGGGGTACTGTAACATACCTGGTGGCGTCCTTGCATAGTGGTCCATCTCCCACTGTGCAAGAGCGCGCACTTGATCTCCAATCCAGAATGTCTCTCTGGCTTCCCTCCATGCTGTCTGTTTGCCTCTGTTTCTGCTGCTTAAGGGCGGGGCCCGATCACTTCCTGCTTTTTGTACCTGCTGCAGGCACACCCCTTGTGCGTCCTCAGCCTATTGCTGTCTGTCACCTGGTATTTAAAGCAGCTGCTCCAATTAACCCATGCCTGAGCATTGTGTTCTGTCAGTTGGCTTCTGGTCACTGATATGCCAGGTCCCGTTTATGTTTCCTGCCTTCGGTATCAGTTCCCGTGTCTGAACTGTGTCCTGTCTGTATTATCTTCTAGCCTGTTGTCTTCTGCCTATCCTGGAGGCTGTATTTCCAGGCCTGTGTGTACACGCTCCTAGCCTGTTCGTTCCGCCTTCTAGGGGCCGCATTCCTAGACCCGCATACCTAGACCCGCTCCTGTATCTTGCTGCTGTGTCTGTTCTTGTCTGAATACTCTTCTAGCCTGTTTCCTGTTTTTCTCTCTGTCCATACCTTCCCTTTTCCTGCAGAATCTGATCCCATACCTATCTCCTACTCGTTGTCTTTGTACTCCCGTTTGTGAGTTTAGAGTCCACTCGCTACTTCATTGCAAGTATCCTATGTGTACCTGGTTCTGCCTTTACCTTCCAGTCTGTTCCGTGTGAACAGAGCCCTGTCCCCTCTGCTCTGCCTTGCTTGCCGCTTCGGCGGTTCTTGCCTGCTCAGCCCTGTTCACCGCGTCTGCGGTTTCGCTTTGCTCAGCCCTGTCCACCGCGTCTGCGGTTTCGCTTTGCTCAGCCCTGTCCTCCGCGTCTGCGGTTTCGCTTTGCTCAGCCCTGTCCACCGCGTCTGCGGTTTTGCTTTGCTCAGCCCTGTCCACCGCGTCTGCGGTTTTGCTTTGCTCAGCCCTGTCCACCGCGTCTGCGGATTCGCTTTGCTCAGCCCTGTCCACCGCGTCTGCGGTTTCGCTTTGCTCAGCCCTGTCCACCACGTCTGCGGTTTCGCTTTGCTCAGCCCTGTCCACCGCATCTGCAGTTTTGCTTTGCTCAGCCCTGTCCACCGCGTCTGTGGTTTCGCTTTGCTCAGCTTTCTCTACCGCGTCTGCGGTTTTGCTCTGCTCAGCCTTGTCTACCGCGTCTGCGGTTTTGCTCTGCTCAGCCTTGTCTACCGCGTCTGCGGTTTTGCTCTGCTCAGCCTTGTCTACCGTGTCTGCGGTTCTGCTCTGCTCTGCCTTGTCTACCGTGTCTGCGGTTCTGCTCTGCTCCGCCTTGACTACCGCACCTGCGGTTTCGCTTTACTCTGTTTGTTTACCGCATCTGCGGCTCCGAATTTGTCTCCCAGTCTGTACTGGACCCTACCCAGCCTGCGCTCTAGTCTGCCTGTTCCTGTATTCCCCGATGTGGGTCAACAGCCGTGTCCGGAGTCTGACCTGGAGTAGACCCTGGTCCCTCTGCTCGGTTCCTCCCTGGTGCACTGGCGTCGTATGGCGTCGTGCGACCTTGGTCGGATCGGGCAGATACTTAGTTACGCCCCTCCAGGCACTCTCCGGTTCATGGCACAGTGGAACCACTAAACACGCACACGCCAGTCAGTCCGGGCGTGTGCATTACAGGCTGTAAGCCATAATCATCAGCATTAACAGAAATAAACACTTGAAATAGATCACTCTGTTTGTAATGACTCTATATAATATAGGAGTTTCACTTTTTGTATTGAAGAACTGAAATAAATTAACTTTTTGATGATATTCTAATTTAGTGAGAAGCACCTGTATTGCTAGAATCAGGATTCCCACCCCTATGGATTGGATGGGTTGTTACCAACATCTGGGGAGAATTTCATGTCATTAGCACCTTTAGAAATATATTTTACTTAGAAAATTGGTGTTAAATACTTATTTCACCGGCAGCACCGGCAGTATATATACAGTATATATATATATATATATATATATATATATATATATATACAGTACAGACCAAAAGTTGGGACACACCTTCTCATTTAAAGATTTTTCTATATTTTCATGACTATGAAAATTGTACATTCACACTGAAGGCATCAAAACTACCAATTAACACATGTGGAATTATATACTTAACAAAAAAGTGTGAAACAACTGAAAATATGTCTTATATTCTAGGTTCTTCAAAGTAGCCACCTTTTGCTTTGATGACTGCTTTGCACACTCTTGGCATTCTCTTGATGAGCTTCAAGAGGTAGTCACCGGAAATGGTTTTCACTTCACAGGTGTGCCAGGTCAGGTTTAATAAGTGGGATTTCTTGCCTTATAAATGGGGTTGGGACCATTAGTTGCGTTGTGCAGAAGTCTGGTGGATACACAGCTGATAGTCCTACTGAATAGACTGTTAGAATTTGTATTATGGCAAGAAAAAAGCAGCTAAGTAAAGAAAAACGAGTGGCTATCATTACTTTCTGGACAGAACAGAAGCGTCACTACTGGTCACGGTCACTACTGGTCACGGAAAGTGAAGGAAGTGTGGCACCCCAGGGGTCTGGTTTCCACAGTAACAGCAATGTTATGTCTGAGAGCAGGTGGGAGGTCTCTTGGTCAGGAATCCTATGCATGCCACACCTCCTGCCCAGTCCTGGGAGGGGAAGAACTTCCCCTATATAAACCTGGGGCTGAGGCAGGGTTAGTGAGTAGAGAAGAAGTAGAGACAGAGAAGAGAAGCAGATATAGGAAAAGAACATCAGGAGCTCTGTGGGAGCAGTGCTACAAAGAGTCAGGGGCTGGCAGCTGCAGAGCTCGCCCTGACTGAGAAGTTATCACCGGACCCGGAGTCCGAGGCTGTGGGGACTAACTCCTATCCAGCAGCAGAAACCGACCGGCAGGGGATTGCAGGTCCTCTGGCCCAGAAACCCGAAGGCACGGTCACACGCGTGGGACCAGCACCGCCGTCGTGGAGCGGAAGCTACTAGAAGGCCCCGAGTCACCGGCCATACGGGTGAGCACCACACGGTACACTCAGGGACGTGGGCTACTTATACCCGCTTCTAGCAAGGTAGCCAGAAGAGTATCGTTAGTTTGGGAGGCCTACAACTCCGCCTGGCCAGGGGAGATCCCATCTGCTCAAGGACTGACCAGGCCCCAATCGCTAGCCAGTACTCCGGGAGGGTCTATCGTTGTCACCAGTAAAGACCCTGAACTACACTGTACCGTCTCCGAGTGGTTCCTGCTACCCCCATCATCCACGTCGGCTGCCCTGAGGCCATACCCCTCCCGTTGGGGGTTATACTATCACGCTGCACAATCCTACCACCGGCCTCAGCGGTCTGCCCTGCAGCAGCAGCTCCTTAGCTGTACTCAACGGGTGGCGTAGTCGTCCAACATCTATCGCTAATACAGCGCCACTTAGTCTGACTCCCTGGGCACGGACCGGATCACCGCCACGAGACTACAACCCTCAAGAGATCCGGCTCCGGGTAAGCTCCCGCGTGAGCAACGCAGCGCGACACAGGCCCAGGGGCGCGTCAACTTTTGGCGTAGTCGGCAGGATTTCGTGCCCGCAACCACCGGGTACTGCGTGCCTGAAAAAAGACTGTTCAAACTTACCTGTGGTGAAGATTCCCGCCATCCGGCGCCATCTTCCGCTTCCTTCCCGCCATCGGTGGAGTTTTCCCGCCATCCGGCGCCATCTTCAGCCTTCTTCCCGCCATACGTGGAGTTTTCCCGCCATTGGACGCCATCTTGAGGACGCCGCGCGGGAAGAAGAGGGGCGTGGACTCCGAAAGCGCGCGAGAACTGAAGCCCCGCCTCACGTCCGGACGTTGCGTAAGGTCCTGGAAGGAGCCCAGCAGACGCCGACGTCACAGGAGCGCGACGGAAGGTCCTCAACCCTGACGATTCACTGCGGAGCCGCGGCCTACGGAAGAGGATCATCGCAAGGTAGGCCACGGTCCACTAGGGGGGAGAAGGATGCCGGATACGGAGGAGAGCTTCACCGCTTCAACCCCCGCCAGCGCCACCGCTGTTGCGGTCATGCCTTTCACCATGCCCTATATCCCGGGGGCAGCCTGGCTACACCAGTACTCAGGGGAGTCACATACCCTGCATGACTTTAGAGAAAAGCTGGATAGCCTCTTCCAGGTGTACCCCCTCACAGAGGAGCAAAAAGTGAGCATCCTGGTGGCCCAATTAACCGGGGCAGCCCAAAGGGAGGTAAAGTCCTGGCCACCTGGGGGGAGGACTGTCGCAGGGATACTAACCCGGCTGAGGGACACCTTTGATACCCGCACCTCAGCCGAGATCAAGCTTAGATTCTACGGGTGCAAACAGCGGGCACATGAGAGTATAAGGGACTATGCCCTGAACCTACAAGAGGCCCTGAGAGCCATTAAGCAGACCGACCCTGACGGCGTGGGAGACGAGGACAGGCTGTTGACTGAACAATTTATAGAGGGTTTATACTGCAATGCCCACCGAACCCAGTTGCGGGCAATGGCCTTACAGGACCCTCATCTGGGATTTGCACAGTTCAAGGACAGAGCCATATGGGTGCTTCGAGAACCGGCACCAGGTGGCGTTGTGACCCCCAGACGCCCCACTACCACTTACCACCAGGAGGCGGCGCCCTTGTCGGCAGGGCCTGTGGGAGCTGATGCGCAGGCTTTGAACAATGACCCGGCTCCAGACCTGCACCATCAGGTCCAAGAGCTAGCTAAAAGCGTTGCTGCGCTAACCCGAACTGTGCAGTCTTTACAGGTTTCCACTCCAGGGAAGATCCAGCTGGCATCCGGACCGGAGGACATCCCGTGGCGTCGACCAAGGAGGACCCCACCGGCCAGAGGAAGACCCAGCGACCGATACAACGAGGACGGACGACCCATCTGCCGCCGCTGCAATCAACCCGGACATATGGCAAGGTACTGTCCTTTAAACTGGCACAACCTGGGGTAGAGGGCCAACCCCCAGGAAAAAGATCACCAGGCCCATCGAACTGGCGCGACAAATATGTGGGAGGACGTCCAGTCTTACCCGTGGTACTGGATGGCATTCCTATGAGTGCCCTACTGGACACCGGGTCACAGGTCACCACCATCCCGTACGTGCTCTTCAAGCAGTACTGGAATGACTCGGATATCACCCGCTACCCTGACGACGACTTGAGTATCATCGCCAGCAATGGTCAGCCCGTGCCACAGATTGGATTTAAAGAGGTGACCATTAAAATCGGTAGAGTCGAACTGGCAGCACAGGGACTGATCATTGTAGACATTGACAAACACGAGAGTCACCCAAAGATAACTCTAGGAACTAATGTAATTGAAAATTGTCTTGCAGAGGTGATTTTCCTTTTACAGCAGGTTGCCAAGAACGCCAGCTCCGGCCAGCAGCGAGTGCTCCAGAAAGAGATCCGGGCACTGATGCGACGGCAACAGCTAGAACTCTCCGGTGGTGAGATTGGTAGCGTGCGAATGTGTGACCCTTTCCCTATTGCCATGCCCCCGAAAAGTGAAATGATGATTTGGTGCCGGGCAGCTATTGGTCTGAGAGGTAGAGATTACCAGGCAATGGTAGAACCAGTTTACTCAGACAGTAGGCCCACCATTTTGACAGCACGGGGGGTGGTCAATGTACGCCATGGGAGGGTGCCCGTTCGCATAATAAATATCGGGAAGAGGGAAGTGTACCTGCCCCGGTATGCCACGCTAGCCAAATTGTATACCATCAATCAAGATTCCATACAGTCCGTAGAACCCTTGCCTCCATCTTCCCCGGAGGAAGGTAACGGCTCTCAGAAAACAATGGAGGACTGGTGTCAGCAACTACATTTGGGTACTGACTCCACTCCCTCACACCAGAAACAGGGAGTCTATCGGGTGGTTCAAGAGTACGAGAGAGTGTTTAGTAAACACCCGTTAGACTTCGGGCGAGTCAAGGGGGTAGAACACCACATCCCCACGGGAGACCATCCTCCCATAAAAGAGAGGTATCGACCCGTACCCCCTGCACACTACCAACACGCCAAGGGGATGCTTAGAGACATGAAGGAGGCTGGGGTGATCAGGGATAGCTGTAGCCCCTGGGCAGCTCCACTAGTCTTAGTCAAAAAGAAAGACAACACCATGAGGATGTGTGTAGATTACCGGAAAATCAACCGTATCACACACAAGGATGCGTACCCCTTACCAAGGATAGAGGAGTCTTTGGCTGCTTTAAGATCTGCTAACTTCTTCTCTACCTTGGATCTCACTAGTGGGTACTGGCAGGTTCCTGTAGCAGAGGCGGACCGGGAGAAGACCGCATTCACCACCCCGATGGGACTTAGCGAGTTTACCTGCATGCCGTTCGGACTCTGCAATGCACCAGGAACCTTCCAGCGATTAATGGAGTGTTGTCTGGGCCACAGAAACTTCGAGACGGTCCTGTTGTACCTGGACGATGTCATCGTATATTCCAAGACGTATGAGGACCACCTGAAACACCTGGCGGAAGTGTTCGAAGCTCTGGCAAGCTACGGCCTAAAGGTGAAACCCTCCAAGTGTCACCTCCTGAAACCAAAGGTGCAGTACCTGGGACACGTGGTGAGCGCTGATGGAGTGGCTCCCGACCCTGATAAGATCACCGCAATTAAGGAATGGCCAAGTCCCTCCAGTGTAAAGGAAGTGCGGCAGTTCCTCGGGTTGGTAGGCTATTACCGCAGATTCATCCCCGGTTTCACCAAAAAGGCAGCTCCTATGCAGGACCTCCTGATAGGCCAGTCCCGGAAGGCCAAGAACCAGAAGCCACCCTTCAGATGGGAGAAGATAGAAGAAGAGTCCTTCCGCCAGCTGAAGATGGCCCTCACGGGGGATGAAATCCTGGCGTACCCTGATTACAGCCAGCCCTTTATCCTCTACACCGACGCAAGTAACATCGGGCTAGGAGCCGTGCTGTCCCAGATCCAGCAGGGGAAAGAACGAGTAATCGCTTACGCCAGCCGAAAACTGCGACCCACCGAAAGAAACCCTGAGAATTACAGCTCATTTAAGCTAGAGTTCCTGGCAGTGGTGTGGGCAGTCACCGAACGCTTTAAGCACTACCTCGCTTCTTCCCGGTTCACCGTGTACACGGATAACAACCCGTTGACACACCTGGACACGGCAAGACTCGGTGCCCTAGAGCAGAGATGGATGGCCCGTCTGTCCAACTACGAGTTCACAATCAAATACCGGGCAGGACGCTCCAATACCAACGCGGACGCCCTGTCCAGGATGCCAAACCTACCGGACATAGGAGAAGATCCAGAGGGACTGGAAGAAGTCGAACTCCCCGCGTTCCACCGTCATGGGACTATCCAGTATTCCCATCGGGTAAGGAGTAAGCAAGCCGCTACGTTTAACCCCTTGCCTCACTACAACTGGGAGGAAACGCAAGACAGTGACCCTGCCGTCCGGCTGGTGAAGGAGATGCTGACTCGGCCAGAGGCTCGCCTTGACCCAGACGCTCCGGAGGAAGCCAAGCAACTGTGGGCTGAGAAGAGTCGACTGTTCCTTTACAAGGGGAAGTTGTGCCGCAGAATGGTTAACTCCCGGACGCATGAACTAATCTGGCAAGTAGTGGTGCCACGGAGAGACGCAGCCATGGTGATGGAGGCATACCACGACGGGGCTGGACACTTCGGATGGAAGAAGCTGGAGTTCCTGCTGCGTGGGCGGTTCCACTGGGTAGGCATGAGGGGAACCATCGAGAGGTGGTGCAGAGACTGTGGCCCGTGCAACCTAAGAAGGAAGGACCGTGCCAGCCAGAAGACTCCCCTGTAGTCCATCGTCACCCGGCAGCCGTTGGAACTGGTAGCCTTGGATCATGTAAAACTGACCCCAAGCAGAAGTGGCTACGTCTACGCGTTAACCATTGTGGATCATTACTCCCGGTTCTTGGTTGTCGTCCCCGTTAAGGACTTAACGGCTCAAACAGCAGCTAGAGCCTTCCAGCAGCACTTCTGCCGTCCACACGGGTACCCGGACCAAGTGCTGACGGACCAGGGACCTGCCTTTGAAGCGGAGGTCTTCCAGGAATTCTGCAATCTGTATGGCTGCCGGAAGATAAGGACGACACCCTATCATCCGCAAACTAATGGACTTTGTGAGAAAATGAACCAGGTGGTAATGGATCTCCTGAAAACGTTGCCCCTGGAAGAACGCAGTCTGTGGCCTGAGAAGCTGCCCGATCTATTGGACCTATACAACCACATCCCGGTAGGTTCCACCAACTGTACCCCGGCTTACCTAATGAGGGCGAGACCTGGTAAGTTACCTGTTGACCTGGAAATGGGAGTCCTGACACCCGAGGACACTTCACCAGAAGCAGACTGGGACACAGAGAGGCAGCAGCAGTACCGGAAAGTACAGGAGAGCGTGGAGCGAAGTCTCTGTCAGGCTAGGGAAAGACAAGAGAAAACTTACAACCAGTATGCTCCCGCTGTTCCCCTGGTACCCGGAGAGCAGGTCTTGAAGAGGAAAAGACGGCTCCACAAGTTGGACGACCAGTGGGAGAAGGACCCGTACACCGTACTGCCCTCAAGCCACGAGAACCCGAAAGTCTGTACCATCAGTAAAGACGGAGGGGAGACCATAGCCATTGTATCCCGGGATCACCTGAAGAAGTGTCCTGAACAGCTACGGAACCCTGAAGAGGAACAGGAAGACCATCGACCCGTAGAGGAAAGGGAAGATATGGTTAGTACTGTGCTCGGAGACTTCCCTCGGTCCTGGACTCAAGTCAATGGTGCAGTTGTGGTACCCGTCCTCACGTTCCTCCAACCAGCATCCCAAGTGCCTACGGAGCAACAGGTAGAGCTGGAAGAGCAGCCGGTCCAGGAGGCAGAAGACTCCACACAAGCAGAACAGGAGAATCAACCCTCTGCTTATAGTGAGCCTGCCGTACCCCTAGTGAGCCAAAGAGCCGGTAGACAGCTGCCCAGTTTACCCTTGACAGCTCCTACACCCTGTAGTTCAGGGCTAGACAGTCAGCTCCGTAGGTCCACTAGGGCCACTAGAGGCCAGTTACCCGCACATTGGAGGATTTGAAGTGTATAAATTGTTTTATTTGTGGTTACCTGTTTTTCTTGTTGCTTGTGTATAATTATGTGTTTCTAGTTATTTATAGGAGTCCTTGGTGGATTTACCGGGAATCCTTGTACATGGTTGGAGCGTAACCTAGGAATGGACTAAAGACTGTTAAGGACTCGGGGCAGGACAGACCCCTACCTGGTTACGTCTCCCTGTTTTGGTGAAATGGACACCTTGCTTTTCTTCAAAAACTGCACCCGGTTGCGGACACGCCGTGACCATCTTTATATGTTTTTCTTATTGTACTATTATTTTTTATACCTTGTTATGTTTAAAAATATGTTTAGTCCCGGAGTACTAAATTTCACTAGGGGGGAATGTGGCACCCCAGAGGTCTGGTTTCCACAGTAACAGCAATGTTATGTCTGAGAGCAGGTGGGAGGTCTCTTGGTCAGGAATCCTATGCATGCCACACCTCCTGCCCAGTCCTGGGAGGGGAAGAACTTCCCCTATATAAACCTGGGGCTGAGGCAGGGTTAGTGAGTAGAGAAGAAGTAGAGACAGAGAAGAGAAGCAGATATAGGAAAAGAACATCAGGAGCTCTGTGGGAGCAGTGCTACAAAGAGTCAGGGGCTGGCAGCTGCAGAGCTCGCCCTGACTGAGAAGTTATCACCGGACCCGGAGTCCGAGGCTGTGGGGACTAACTCCTATCCAGCAGCAGAAACCGACCGGCAGGGGATTGCAGGTCCTCTGGCCCAGAAACCCGAAGGCACGGTCACACGCGTGGGACCAGCACCGCCGTCGTGGAGCGGAAGCTACTAGAAGGCCCCGAGTCACCGGCCATACGGGTGAACACCACACGGTACACTCAGAGACGTGGGCTACTTATACCCGCTTCTAGCAAGGTAGCCAGAAGAGTATCGTTAGTTTGGGAGGCCTACAACTCCGCCTGGCCAGGCGAGATCCCATCTGCTCAAGGACTGACCAGGCCCCAATCGCTAGCCAGTACTCCGGGAGGGTCTATCGTTGTCACCAGTAAAGACCCTGAACTACACCGTACCGTCTCCGAGTGGTTCCTGCTACCCCCATCATCCACGTCGGCTGCCCTGAGGCCATACCCCTCCCGTTGGGGGTTATACTATCACGCTGCACAATCCTACCACCGGCCTCAGCGGTCTGCCCTGCAGCAGCAGCTCCTTAGCTGTACTCAACGGGTGGCGTAGTCGTCCAACATCTACCGCTAATACAGCACCACTTAGTCTGACTCCCTGGGCACGGACCGGATCACCGCCACGAGACTACAACCCTCAAGAGATCCGGCTCCGGGTAAGCTCCCGCGTGCGCAACGCAGCGCGAAACAGGCCCAGGGGCGCGTCAGAAGCGTCAGAGAACCTCCAGAGGCAGACAAGTGGAGGCAAGTGACCAAAAGAAGCAAGAAGACCATGGAGACACCACCAACCACACAACTGAGAAACAGATTCCAAGGACTTGTGGAAGACGAAGATGGCACAGCTAAGGATGAGGCACTACCAGCAAGCAGAGAAGAAAAGAGCACCCAGAAACACCCAGAAGCGACAAGATAAAGGACAGCCAAGAAGGGAAGAAGAGTGGTGGTTGTGGGAGACTCACTACTGAGAGGAACAGAAGCAGCAATCTGCAGACCGGACATAACCGCAAGAGAAGTTTGCTGCCTCCCAGGTGCGAAGATCAAGGATGTTACCGATAGGATACAGAAGCTCATCAGTTCCAAGGATGTCCACCCATTTCTTCTGATACATGTTGGCACCAATGACACGGCAAGGAAGGACCTACCGACAATCTGCAAGGACTTTGAAGCATTGGGGAAGAAAGTAAAAGAACTGGATGCGCAGGTAGTTTTTTCTTCTATCCTTCCAGTAGACGGGCATGGCGTCAGGAGATGGAACAGGATCCTTGATGTGAACAACTGGCTGAGACGATGGTGCAAACAACAAGGATTTGGATTCCTGGACCACAGTGTGAATTACCTCTATGACGGACTCCTTGCCAGAGAAGGACTACACCTCAACAAACCCGGAAAACACACATTCGCCAGGAGACTCGCAACACTCATCAGGAGGGCGTTAAACTAGAAGAAGAGGGGATGGGAAGAAAAACGCCGGACACGAACATGAAACCAGAGAACATACTAATGAAAGATATGAAGTGCGACAAAGAAGGTCCAAGACAAGATACTTGGAAGGGAGGTAAGAAAATTTCTAATACAATCCACAGGGAGAAGATTGGAACAAAACAAAATTGTGTAAACTGCGTGCAAGCAAATGCCAGAAGCCTGACAAACAAGATGGATGAACTGGAAGCAGAAATATCTACAGGTAACTATGACATAGTGGGAATAACCGAGACATGGTTAGATGAAAGCTATGACTGGGCAGTTAACTTACAGGGTTACAGTCTGTTTAGAAGGGATCAAAGAAATCGGAAAGGGGGTGGAGTCTGTCTATATGTAAAGACGTGTCTAAAGCCTACAATACGGGAGGATGTATGGGAGGGAAATGAGGAGGTCGAGTCCTTATGGGTGGAGATACATGGGGCAAAAAACAATAATAAAATTATCATAGGAGTCTGTTATAAACCACCAAATATAGCAGAAGCCACAGAAAGTATATTAATGAGACAAATAGACGAAGTAGCAAAAAATAACGAGGTGATTATTATGGGGGACTTCAACTACCCCGATATAGACTGGGAAACCGAAAGCTGTAGATCTCAGAAAGGAAACAGGTTTCTGTCAATTATCAAAGACAATTATTTGTCACAACTTGTGCAGGAAGCAACTAGAGGGACGGCCCTTTTAGACTTAATATTAACTAAAAGGCCAGACAGAATAACTGAGGTGCAGGTCGGGGGGCACCTGGGAAATAGTGACCACAACATTATACAATTCCACATGTGCTTCAGTAGGGAGCCCAGCAAGGGACTCACAAAAACACTGAACTTCAGAAGGGCAAAGTTTGATCAGCTAAGAGATGCCCTTCACCTTATAGACTGGGATAGTATCTTCAGTAATAGGAGCACGGATAGAAAATGGGAAATTTTCAAAACAGTCCTACATAGTCACTGTAGAAGGTACATACCTTATGGGAATAAAAGGGCGAGGAATAGGAGGAAGCCAATGTGGCTAAATAAGGAAGTCAAGAGAGCAATGAAAAACAAAAAAAGGGCTTTCGGTAAACTTAAACAAGAAGGCAGCGAGGAAGCGCTAATATCTTATAGGGAAAAAAACAAAATCTGTAAGAAGCAAATAAGAATAGCAAAAGAGGAGACAGAGAGACTAATTGCCAAGGAAAGTAAAACGAATCCCAAACTGTTCTTTAACTATATAAACAGTAAAAGGATTAAAACTGATGGAGTTGGCCCATTGAAAAATAACCTGGGTAAAATCATAGAGGGCGATGAGGGTAAAGCAAACCTACTCAATAGCTTCTTCTCCACTGTTTTCACAAAAGAAAACAATTTATCGGAGGAAATGCAGAGTGATAAAGTAAACCCTCCGCTAAATATCACCCACCTAACCCAGGAGGAAGTTCAGAAACGCCTAAATAATATCAAAATAGACAAGTCACCAGGCCCAGATGGCATACACCCCCGGGTACTAAAAGAATTAAGTAATATGATAGACAGGCCGCTGTATCTTATATTCAAGCACTCTTTTTGGACAGGGACTGTCCCACTAGACTGGCGCCAAGCAAATGTGGTACCAATATTCAAAAAGGGGTCTAAAAGTGACCCTGGGAACTATAGACCAGTAAGCTTAACGTCTTTTGTGGGTAAATTGTTTGAAGGATTTCTTAGAGATGCTATTGTAGAATATCTTAATGATAATAACTATCTAACTCCATATCAACATGGATTCATGAGGGATCGCTCCTGCCAAACAAACCTGATCGCCTTCTACGAGGAGGTGAGCTCACAGCTGGACCAGGGAGAGTCAGTGGATGTTGTATACCTTGACTTCTCCAAAGCGTTTGATACCGTGCCACACAAAAGCTTGGTATATAAAATGAGAATGCTTGGTCTGGGGGATAATGTGTGCAAGTGGGTAAATAGCTGGCTGAGTGATAGAAAGCAGAGGGTGGTTATCAATGGAGTAAGCTCAGGGGGTGTCAGGGTTACTAGCGGGGTGCCTCAAGGGTCTGTCTTGGGCCCTATATTATTTAATATATTTATTAATGATCTAGTGGAAGGGTTGCATAGTAAAATAGCAATATTTGCAGATGATACTAAACTTTGTAACGTAGTTAATACAGATGAGGATAGGGCACAGCTACAGGAGGATTTAGATAAATTGGGGAGTTGGGCCAAAAAATGGCAAATGGGGTTCAATGCCGATAAATGTAAGGTCATGCACATGGGAAAGAAAAACAGCAGTCACCCATACATATTAAATGGGAAACCGTTGGGGAAATCTGACATGGAGAAGGACCTGGGCGTCTTGGTTAACAGCAAATTAAATTGGAGTGCCCAGTGTCAGGCAGCAGCTGCGAAGGTAAATAGAGTCATGGCATGCATCAGAAGAGGAATACGAGCATATAATGAGAACATTGTTCTTCCTCTGTATAAAGAGCTGGTAAGGCCGCACTTAGAATATTGTGCACAGTTCTGGGCTCCGGTGCTCAGGAAAGACATATTGGAGCTAGAGAGGGTACAAAGGACGGCGACTAAGGTAATAAAGGGAATGGAGGGACTAGAATACCCAGAGAGGTTGTCAAAATTAGGCCTATTTATGTTGGAAAAGAGAAGGCTTAGGGGAGGCCTCATAGACATGTATAAATACATCAGGGGGCAGTACAGAGATCTCTCCCATGACCTGTTTATACCAAGGATGGTGACAAAGACGAGGGGGCACACTATGCGTCTGGAGGAAAGGAGGTTCCTGCACCAGCATAGAAGGGGATTATTTACGGTCAGAGCAGTGAGACTCTGGAACTCTCTGGGAGAGGAAGTGGTGATGTCCAACACACTTAACGAGTTCAAGAGAGGCCTGGACGCCTTTCTTGAGAACAATAAAATTACATCTTATGCTTAGTGATAGTTAATTAATCCAGGGATTTAATCTGACTGCTAGATTGGAGTCGGGAAGTGAATTTTTCCTCAATGATGTAAATTGGCCTATACCGCATGTTTTTTTTTTTGCCTTCCCCTGGATCAACGCTGCGGAATAGCTGCAGTGCACAAGAAATAGGCTGAACTGGATGGACGCTTGTCTTTTTTCGGCCTTATAAACTATGTAACTATGTATGTAAGGTCAGTCAGTGCGAAAAATTGGGAAAACTTTAAAAGCGTCCCCAAGTGCAGTTGCAAAAACCATCAAGCGCTACAAAGAAACTGGCTCACATGAGGACCGCCCCAGGAAAGGAAGACCAAGAGTCACCTCTGCTTCTGAGGATAAGTTTATCCGAGTCACCAGCCTCAGAAATCGCAGGTTAACAGCAGCTCAGATTAGAGACCAGGTCAATGCCACACAGATTTCTAGCAGCAGACACATCTCTTCAACAACTGTTAAGATGAGACTTTGTGCAGCAGGCCTTCATGGTAAAATAGCTGCTAGGAAACCACTGCTAAGGACAGGCAACAAGCAGAAGAGACTTGTTTGGGCTAAAGAACACAAGGAATGGACATTAGACCAGTGGAAATCTGTGCTTTGGTCTGATGAGTCCAAATTTGAGATCTTTGGTTCCAACCGCCATGTCTTTGTGCGACACAGAAAAGGTGAACGGATGGACTCTACATGCCTGGTTCCCACCGTGAAGCATGGAGGAGGAGGTGTGATGGTGTGGGGGTGCTTTGCTGGTGACACTGTTGGGCATTTATTCAAAATTGAAGGCATACTGAACCAGCATGGCTACCACAGCATCTTGCAGCGGCATGCTATTCCATCCGGTTTACGTTTAGTTGGACCATCATTTATTTTTCAACAGGACAATGACCCCAAACACACCTCCAGGCTGTGTAAGGGCTATTTGACCAAGAAGGAGAGTGATGGGGTGCTACTCCAGATGACCTGGCCTCCACAGTCACCAGACCTGAACCCAATCGAGATGGTTTGGGGTTAGCTGGACCGCAGAGTGAAGGCAAAAGGGCCAACAAGTGCTAAGCATCTCTGGGAACTCCTTCAAGATTGTTGGAAGACCATTTCCGGTGACTACCTCTTGAAGCTCATCAAGAGAATGCCAAGAGTGTGCAAATTAGTCATCAAAGCAAAAGGTGGCTACTTTGAACAACCTAAAAAATAAGACATATTTTCAGTTGTTTCACACTTTTTTGTTAAGTATATAATTCCACATGTGTTAATTCATAGTTTTGATGCCTTCAGTGTGAATGTACAATTTTCATAGTCATGAAAATACAGAAAAATCTTTAAATGAGAAGGTGTGTCCAAACTTTTGGTCTGTACTGTATATATATATATATATATATATATATATATATATATATATATATATTTGATTTTAATTCATTGTTAAATGTATATATTTTGTAAATTGGTATACTGTCTCACGGTGACTTTCCAAAACTGCCCACTGTTGTTGGTAAGCTGCCTGACAGATGTGTTGCTGTCTTATAATATACAAGGTTATTTACAACTTGGATTGTTTGGCTTATTTCATAGTTGTAAAGGATTCCTATCTACTGGGATTATTATTAAATGGAATATGTCAGCAGATTTTTTAATAAGAAATCCAATAGCAGCATGATGTAGGGGCTGAGACTGCGATTCCAGTGATATGTCACTTACTGGGCTGTGTGTTGCTGTTTCAATAAAATCAGTGTTTTATCAGCAGGAGATTATCACTGCAGTACTAGGTGTCTCATGACTCCTAATCAACTGCTCTGTGTAACCGTGCCCCCAACATTGATTGGCAGTTTTCTGCCAATGTGCACAAAAAGCAGCCAATCAGTGGTGTGGGCGGGGTTATACAGAGCTCAGCATAATGAGCACTGCTAGATCTGCAGCATTTAAAACAGTGATTCTATCAAAGTGACAGCATGCAGGCCAGCAAGTGACACATCACTGGAATCAGGGTCTCACGCCCTACATCAAGCTACTTTCAGATTACATAGCAAAAACCTGGCGACAAATTCCCTTTGAGTCACTGGAGAAAGCATTGTGTGGATTTGTTTACATGGATTTTCCTAATGATCCAGTGAGTGGAAAAGAAATGGAAGGCAGCAGAGATCCAAGCGTACGATATGCTATAAATACAATAATGCTATTTGTCTGCTTTGTACAATCGCAGGGCATAAATTCTTAATGGAAGACAACTCACTGGTGACTCAATGTCCTCTAGAAGCAGCACAGAGCAGCGTTCACACTTCAGCAACGTCTGAGCCCGATGCATAATTTTCTTGACAACTTTCTCCAGGTCTGTTTGTTCCTCAAACAGGTCATTCACCACCTCCAGCAAAGCCTGCATGACATGATGAAACGCGTCACTGAAGCTGGTGGAACAATATTAAGGTCTAGAAGTAAATGAATTACACATTGTATTGTTCTATTTTTGTGCAAGAAAATGTCACAAGAAATTAACGTTACCTAATTTAATAAATATCCCATTGTCTGTATTCACAGGCAGAATGCCCGTGCCGAATTCATGTCATAGATTACCCTTGGAATTAATTGAAAAGCGGCATTGCCATAAAAATATGGACATGGACTGTCCAACGTGATCTCAATTTCTGTCACTATTCATGGGAAGGAAAAGGAAGAAGCGGGCATCAAAGGCTTGAAAAGTGTGGGGTCATGTACAAATTTTAAGTCAAGAGACAGGACTTATTAGAAGTGTCAACAATGTATAGGAAGAGGCTCATCTATTTGGTGGTAAAAAGAAAAAAGAATGTTAATTTTCAAGAAAATCCCAAAATGTATAACTTCTTACTTAAGACAGTGAAGTTAAAAAAGAAAAAAGGAGGTACAAATTGTTCACAGGGCAACACTGCAAAATAATAGTAGATGGGACAGAATAGGTTGGTGGAATGGGTAGTCCCCACTTCCCTGTAGGTAGTCCGCTCGCCTTCTTGGATAAAACTTCTGTGAGCCCCAGTTGGGCTCTATGTGACACCGAAAATCTTGAAGAAACAGGAGTCTTGCAGGAACCTCAGGGTGAAAGTGACAGCTGCGCTGCTCACAACTGCCCTCCTGCCTTAAACCTTTAACCATGGGGTTTCTGAAAGACTCCTGTTTCTTCATGGCTTCTTCTTTAACATATATAATCAAACAGCATTTCCAATTTTCCTCTACAATTTGGTACCATACTATTTTTGAGCTTATTAAAGGTGTTATCCAGGACCATTCCAGCTGGTGATTCAGAGGCTTATGCTGACGTCACGCTGACAGAACACTGGCTTCTCATCCGCTCTTTCCTGTTGACGAGGTATGATTGCTGAAGTCATACTGATTGACAGTTGGCTCCCTGCTGCCTAACTGCGGGGAGTCAGCTGTCAATCAGCATGACGCCAGCAGTCATGTCCCATTGACAGAGCAGCCTGGAAGAAGAGCTGTTCTGTTGACATTGAGCAGCTGAACTGTTGATGACCGCTCTGAGCTGGTGCTGGGAAAAGCAGACAGGTAGTTGCCTCTGTTAGCAACTACCTGGCTGTTAGTTTTAGGTTCATAGAAAGTAAAATTAATATGGTCCTGCATAAACATTTTAAAATCCCCCTTCCTTATTTGCAGTGTACTGTTACAAGTAGCAGCATGTCTATATACTCACCCTGCTCCTGTCGTACTCTTTTCTTGAAGCAGCAAAAAGTTGTGCATTGGATATGGCAATGCCACAGAATGGAAGGTACATCTGCATGACCTAGCAAAGAAAAACAAGATAACATATCACATGTCATGCCTATACAGAGACGGCTGTAGAGAAAACTTTCAATATGCTGCAGTATTTTGTATGCTACTCACATTGCCGGCACCAGTACGTACATTACTTTACATGCTACACAGCAGAACATTACAGTTAATATTGGAACCCAAGAAGTCGCCGTTGTTACCAGGACTGTGAAACTTTATAAAATGACACAGCAATACATAAAAAAGGGGTTTTCACACAATAGATATATATCACCTATTCACTAGAATGACTGTACAGAGCCCCATGTTCCTTCTCGCTGCATGACCACAGAGAGGAGAACATTGAATGCATCGGCAGCTGAGTATGAGTGCTCCACTCCATTCAAGACCATTGGGACTGACTGTCAAGAATAGTACTTGGGTGTTGCAGTCAACCCCATAGACTATGAGCAGAGCTGTAGGGCACATGCTCTACTACCACTCCATCAAGTTCCTCCACATGGCAGTCATGCTGTGAGAAGGACTCCTGTTCTAGTGACGGGTACAAGTCCTAGCAATGGGGCCCCCAGTGATCAGACATTTATCATCCATCCTGTTTCTTGTGAACAATTTTCTTTAGGATGAACCCATATCTATCAGAGATATTTGACGTATCCTGCTGATATGCTACAAATGTCCTAGATGCAGGCCCGTATTTGCCACTAGGCACCTGAGGTCTGGTGACTAAGGCAGGGGGTTGTTTGGGGTGACGCCCAAGGCAATTTTTTTGTTAAATAGAGATGCTCCTTTTGCTGCTCCTCCGGTAGCGTCTGGAGGAATCGGTGTGCTCTTCACGCTAATCATATATTGTGGTGATTCTGCTCCACCAATTAAAGCAAAGAAAACTGACAGCATAGAAGCACCGCTGGTGAAGAAGAGACATCTTCATCTGTTCTGCATCATCCACTTCATCTTGCTAGTGCACTTTTATTGTGACATTAGTACTATGTGCAAGATGGCACAATGTAAATACTGAAGAAGCTGCAGCCCTCGCACAAGCCGTGCGGACCCTTCAAACAGCTGATGCACCAAGAGTTGGACCTCCAGTGATCTAATATTGATGACCTATACTAAGGAAAGGAGATCAGTATTCTGAATCTGGAAAAACCTTTTAATGGAGACGTATTGACATTTAGTGCTCAGGGCAGTGTAACCTGTAAATACAGCCCTGCTTCCTTTGATATATGAATCAATTCCAGAACATTCTAAATATAAAACCCTCCCAAGCTTTATTTATTTTATTCTATATTTCTCTTTTCCAGCGACCTCCATCTACCCCATCTTAACACAAAGACAGAAAGAGTGAGAAAATAAGCTACATTTTGTGATAAGCTACGCAGTCTTCGGGAAGAGTCAGATGGCCGAGTAACTCAGACGGGGATCGTAATCATAACGTAAAGCTCACTCGACAGCATGTATTTCTATGCATCTGTTACACACGGGTCGAGAGAGACACCGGCCAGTCCGAGCATTGTGTTGCAATCTCCGTCCGAGTTACAGTGGGTACAGAAAGTATTCAGACCCCTTTAAATTTTTCACTCTGTTTCATTGCAGCCATTTGGTAAATTCTAAAAAGTTCACTTTTTCCTCATTAAAGTGCACTTTGCACCCCATCTTGACTGAAAAAAAAAACAAATGTAGAAATTTTTGCAAATTTATAAAAAAAAAAAAACTAAAATATCACATGGTCATAAGTATTCAGACACTTTGCTCAGACACTCATATTTAAGTCACATGCTGTCCATTTCCTTGTGATCCTCCTTGAGATGGTTCTACTCCTTCATTGGAGTCCAGCTGTGTTTAATTAAACTGATAGGACTTGATTTGGAAAGGAACACACCTGTCTATATAAGACCTCACAGTCCTATCAGTTTAATTAAACACAGCTGGACTCCAATGAAGGAGTAGAACCATCTCAAGGAGGATCACAAGGAAATGGACAGCATGTGACTTAAATATGAGTGTCTGAGCAAAGGGTCTGAATACTTATGACCATGTGATATTTCAGTTTTTCTTTTTTAATAAATTTGCAAAAATTTCTACATTTCTGTTTTTTTTCAGTCAGGATGGGGTGCAGAGTGTACTTTAATGAGAAAAAATGAACTTATTAGAATTTACCAAATGGCTGCAGTGAAACAAAGAGTGAAAAATTTAAAGGGGTCTGAATACTTTCCGTACCCACTGTATATAGCCGTCTGGCTCTTCCTTTATTCACAGTTTTATTCTTAGAGTAGGTGCACATAATATCGTTTTCCAGTGATCTTTGCCTGGAATCTGCCTGAAAAAGTGCTGCAAAAGCGCCCAAAAAATGAACATAATGTACAGCTATGTAAAAACGACATTGCTATGCATATGTCCAATCTTTTGTTACATCTTTGTAACACCTGTACATGGAACTGTCAGATCAGCTACTGGTATACTGGAACTTACAGACACTAAGAGGAGCTTTGCAGCTGCTGTTAAACAGGGACCTACAGACATTAATCGTTTTTCCCCTGAGCTGCAGTGGACTACAATTCCCAGGGACCCTTGTTTCAGTCAGATGACACAGCCTGGAAGGATAGAAGGAGAGAGAGTGGATTGGAGGAGGAGGGAGCTGGGCAGGAAGTGAAAGTGAAAGTTCAGAGGAAAGAGAGCGTGGCAGCTTGCAGTGAAAGACAGAGCGCTGTGGATTAGTATTCCTCTACGCTGCAGAGTGTTGCCGTCCCCTCTGATATACCCGTGCTGCTGGAGAGAGCGCAGCCTTGTCACCCTGTGAAGCAAGTGACATCAAGGACTCGGACAGTTCTGCCGGCACTCCCACCATATAAAGGGCTGAATCCTGCCGCCCCCAGCTGGTGTCCAGGGAAACATACGACCGTTTGAGATGCACCGTGAGTGCCCTTCTGAGACTTGTGGTTCTACCAGCGCTATTTACAGTGAGTACACTACAACCCAGACTATTGACATTAATATTCATCTAAGTGCACCAACGGTTATAATTTGCGCGCCAACATCTGCGGCAACTGGGCCCCAACGTTTGGACTGAGTTAATACAAAAAAGGGAAAACCTGCTACGTTATATTTGCAGGGTCAGGGTAGAATTAGATTGTGATATGTATATGACTTTTACAGAGCACCGTTACTTGTATTGTATGTTATTTCTTTAAATCCACCTCATTTCTGCTGCATAGCAATAAACCTGTTAAACAGTTTTACTCCTGTTCCGGGTGAGTGTGTACTGAGCTGTGGCAGGGGCTTCCCGAATCAGTCCCTGGCAGAAGATAACAGTCCTTCTGCAGTCCCAGTGAGAGCTCCAATCAGGATTCGGGTGGAGGCACAGCGCCCTAGAGAGGTGAGACCCCGCATAATACCCAGCATACCATGGTAGCCCTAAAGGGGTGTTACATCTTTTAACCGCTTCAGGGTTTGGAAACCTTTGGGTGGCTTCCACTAAGAAGCCGCTCTCTACTACATTGGAAATCACAGAGAAAAGATACCTATAACTTGCTGCAAAAAATGATGGAAAAGCAGCCAACAAAGTCGCTTTAGGAAAAAGATCACTGGCGTTTTCCTGAAGCGGTTCAGCCCAGGAAAAAACTTGGTGGCTCCGCTGCTGGAAAAAAGTCGTTCCGTACACATACCCTTAGGGGGCATTTACACTGTCCAACCACGGCCATTAAACAACTGCCAATCAGCTACATACAAGTTGATCAGCAGTTGTTTAATAGCCTGCTTAGATGGGCCAACCACACTTTCCTGTGCACAGAACGATCGTGATTGTTCTATGTGCATAGGCTGCCTTTGCACAGGTCCGGATTACACAGAACAATGTGATGCTCAAAACGATGATTTTTAAGCAAACTTAAAAATCATATCACCTTACGAGCGTTTTGCTTATTCTGCGTGTGATTGCTAAAAAACTAAAGAAGGAAAAGGACTTTTCCCCTTAGGGGTTCCAGCTCTCTGGTAGCAGCGTGGATACTCACAGGCACAGGGTTTTTATATCAAAGCAGAATAAAATTTATTGTCCTACATAAACTTTACAGCTCCAAAACGGAAACAGCTTTTCTTCAGCAAATATGAATAAACAAAACAAATCATTTTCTCTGGGTAAGACACAATACAACAAAATGGTCTCACCAACTTGGTGTCACAGGAACCTCTCAGGCTATAACAGAGTATTATCCAACTCCGTCTTTCTCCAGCCTCAGTACACTACACTCTGCTAAGCTAACCCAACTGCCTGTTATTATGGCTGTAAGACCCCGACTGGAGTATGGAAGTGACCTTTCCCACCCAGGCTCTTTTGGTGGCTCCTACATCCCGGACCTAAAATCCAGTCGGATAAAAACCATGTCAGCAACCTAGTGTTACTGGTACAGACTTCCTGGGACTTAGATTACTGAGGCCAGCCCCCTTGGTGACACATACCTGGCATCTGGGACCTTACCACCTGCTTTCTTGCACCTTAAAAAAGATCATGTCCCCCTGTGATATAACTACTGGCTCACCTGTAAAATTTAACCAAGCCTTCCACATCTGTCAGAAATTTGCTACACATTCTTTTCTTTAAACTCATTATCTATTATACCCACTAAATTATATATTCTTCTTGAATTTACAAGTTACAGTAGGTCTTATGGATTTCTGTTGCCAATGCAACGCTCAACGGAAAAAGTATTCAATTAGATTACCCCATAAAGAAAAAACTTTGAAGTGCCACAGTATTTCCATTGGGTGGTACTAACAGGATTACTTTCATTCTTTTTGGGAGTAAACTGTTTTGCAAAAGTTGCATTTGGGTAAAATCACATGTTGCATATTTGATGTGAAATTTCTTTGCAGATTTGCAAGCAAAAAATACACAGTATAATACAGTACCGTCTCAGTAGGTGAGAGTTCAACAAATCTTACCTACACCTTGCTGAAAATTTCTGCCCTGAATTTATCTGTAGATTTTAAAATCTACAACATGTCAATTCTTTGTGCAGAATCGGACAAAATATCACCTTTTGTGATGGAACGTGTGAAATCTGCACCAAATACTCCACAAAATCCGAATATAATGTGCAGCCATCCCTTACCATCCCTTGCTCATAGCTGTCAGCATGCCTGCACTAGATTCGGCAGCTAGGAGCCGGCTGCCAATCATGATGACGTCGGCAGTGACGCCCTGTTAACAGAGCAGAGTGGAAGAGAAGGAGCTGCTCTGTCGAGGTTACGTCACAGGAAATGAGAAAATCACCGTCAGGAACAGTCACATGACCAGTCTGTGGTCGCTCTGATCGCTGCATGGCAGAAGAGTTAGGTGGTTACACCTGCTTAACCACAAAGCAGTTATCACTATAGTTATCACTACATCATTGTCCACTTATACACACTATTTTGTGTCCCTCTATTAAGTTGGCAAGCCAGGGGCGGACAGACCATTGGTTCAACCTGTGCAGCTGCACAGGGGCTCAAAAAGTAAGGGGGCCCATTTCTACCTCCAAAGCAGGTGGAATTGTGCATTATGATGAGCTATGGACTGCAAAGGGTCCATATATTGTTCCTGCACAGGACCCCCTTCTGTCTTTGTCCGCCCCTATGTCAAGTTGCAGTATACATTCTATAAGAAACTTAATATAGGATGTTAAAAATGTTTAAGAAAGTTTACTGCCAAAGACGTTAACTTTCTGTACATTGGGTGAAGGTCCCACCGCTCCGTGAGCTTCCACCAGACACCGTGTGACTCATCTCCCTTCTTTCTCACTTATTATTATTTTAGCTGTCAACTTCAGCTTCACCCATTACATTTATGTTTCTTTATAATTTATGTCTGTCATTTTCATCATGATGTGAGTTCTGAAAACTGTGGTGAAACAATGATGCAAATTTCAAGGCACAGATGTTGTTTACAAGGAAAGGGAACAACTCCCCGAGGCTGGAAAAATGAAAAAGAAAAAAGTGAAAAGAACACAAGATGTTACCAAGGTCCCTTATTGGAAGAGATAAATAACGCTATAAAGTACATTTTTAAGACTTATATTTCAGAAACCAGAAGCGCAAAGGAGAGCTGTGGAGATGACTCATAGGCAGAGACGGGCTGAGCAAAAACTGTCACTGTGCACAGGCACTCTTATATGGCTGAACGCTCCTGTCATTTACATGTCACTGAGTGACTGTCACCTGACAGCGCCTCCTTTCTCTTTTATTGCCAACAGAAGCAGAAAGCTATATATGGTCAATGTTATTAAAAATAATTTCATGCAGATACTATTTTGCCCTCGTTCAGACATCAGTGATTTTTCTTCTACCCAAAAAACGGTCCGAGTTTCATCAGTGTTTCTTATCAGTGTGGATGGTATCTGAGTGACCTATAGACTGTGAAAGAGTCCCCTTGGTTAAAGGATGTTGGATGATCCAGGATGCTTCATTGGATACAGTATGATGGATACTTCCTTCTCAAAGAAGGTAATAAAAGCAGAAAAAAATATTTATATATATATTGTGGGGCCATATATGAGGGTCATTACGTGCGCTCCAGAATATGTCTGGAAACATACTGAACCCGCTGGAGAGTGTTGTAATTACAGACACAGCTGTGGTTACAGTATAAAATAAAAGTGTGGACTAGGTCAAGTTATTTGACCAAGTCAGATTTAGGAAAGCCTCATATGGGCTTTTATTTTTGGAGAGATCTGTAGGAAGGTAGTGGGATGGATTTTTCCCTCCAGCCCGTTTCTTGCAAGTGGCCCACGGCCACGATACACATTTAAACCTGCAGGGTGTGTCAGTGTTGGTTTCATGTGCAGCAGAGATGGAGGTTCTGTGTGTGTGCCTGGCTGTGTGAGGTTGAACACAGACCAGAGCCATAGATTTGGGCAGGGCCGTTATGCACCTGAGATTCCAGCAGTGGTGCAGATGTCAGAGACTTGGGCAAAGCCATTACTGCACCCAAGTTTCCTACGGTAGTGCAGGCATCCACAGTAAGAACTGGATGATAAAGCTTTGAGTTTATTTTGTAAATTGGCAAGTAAAGACTTTTTATGTTGAACTTACTTAGGTCACTGTCTCGTTATCATACTAGTGTGAAAGACGCTGCCTTACAATATATATACATATATTTATTTATTTTGTTGGAGAATAGAGACAATAATAAAATAAACTGCCCAGCAATCAGTCAAAATGCTGATTGTCCCTTCATTTTATGATCAGTAGAAAGATCAGGACCAGGACTTTAACCAATCAAATCTTATGACATGTCACAATGACATTTCAATTTTTTTTATGTGGTCCTGTCATTTAATCAAAAAAATGTAACTAAATATCTTTGAAAATCTCTGAGCTTCTGTTTTTTTTTCCATTTTAAGCTGTGCTGCTCCATTGCAGAGATATTCTCATTTGTTGCTTTTGGAGCACAGTATGTGAAATCTCTGCTTGTAGTTTAACTGGATTTTTCTTCAGAGTCTTCTCTGGGGGCGTTTGGTTTTATCTCTCCTACCTAGACACTGCCAATCATAGTTTGGCAACGTCTGAGACTGCTATGCTTCAGAACTGTGATAGGCAGCTTCAGGGAGGGAGGGGTAAAAGAGCATACCCCCAGAAAAAACTCGGAAGAAACACCCAGTTGTACTGCAAGCAGAGATTTCATATGCTGGGCTCCAAAAGCAACAAAAGTGAATATCTCAGCAATGAACTGACGCAGAGCAAAACAAAAAAAGAAACAGAATCAGGGATGCTCATTTATTTTTAAAAGATAGTTGGCTCAATTTTTTTGAGATCGTGAAAGGTCCTCTTTAAACAATACACAATATTTTAGTAGTGTTCCGTATTATTGTACAATTCTTAATGGCTTCATACTTTTCATTAATAGTATTTAATAGCTTAGCAGCAACACTGCATTATTGACCCCTATTATTTACTTCAATCGTCTTTTGCTGTGGCTTTGCGGCCAACATTTTTTTAAATTCCTTTTTATGCCATATAAAACATAGTGGCAGCTTCCAAGAGGAAGACGTCAGAAGAATGGTCAGGTCAATTCTTTTAGCCACGTCACAGCTTTCGAAGCCTGAAGAGGATAAAACAAGTGACAAAAAATGTAATATATGAACAGGTTGTTTTTACATTTGGTCATTCTTTTTGCCATTTTTTAAAGCCTTTTCAGGTGGGTTCCATGAAAAAATGAAGTTGTGAGCCTGAATCCTAGTTTTCTTTTCCGAAGTTCAAATATCTTTTCTACAGCTTATCCATTTTCTTGCAGACTTGTCACCGAGTAAATTTCACTCATTGCAACATGTAGGGTGAAATATTTGTCAAAAAAATCTGTATTAAAATTTGCAAATTTTGACACATATTTTTGTCTATCCTCTCTTAGTTCTCCTTCTGGCTATCAGCAGGCGTATTATTACTTACTGATATATTACTCGATACAAAATTATTACCATATGTTACTTATATACTAAATGAATGGGAAAGAATTACCCAAAACTTAGATTTTACTTTAAATTATGCCTAAATTATAGTTTTTTTTCACATATGAAAATTTTTCACCTGCTGTGCTGGGTTTATAAAAGACATTAATTATGTACATTTAAGGGAATATATTTGCATGCATATCTGCATTTAAAGCCTTTCTTTCTAAAATCACACTGAGAGAGTAATGTAATCCTGTTCTTCTAGAAGAAAACGAGTACTGCACCCTATAAACAGGGAAAATAAAAGCCAATTTCAGAGCTTAGGCACCTAAGGATATGCTGCAGGGCGATTTATAATGAAAGTACAGAGCAAAGTGATTTTTTTTCTATTGTTCACAGAAAATGGTGTTTTGTTCAATTTTTCTTAAACAAATTGGCGATTTGTAGTTTGGAATAGTTGTGTCACTGGTTTAGAAAAAGTTGCTGAGCGCCATCAGTCCATTATAGCTGGTGATACATAATAAGAACGGCCAAGGAAGCTAGAAATGCCACTTGTCAACCAGGAACAGTATTAAGAAAACCTTTGCCCCATGGAGTGTAATTGAGTGCTACAACATCACTGGGTCAACATGGAGAGTCAATGGATCACCAATGGCAGGATGGCATCATTGATTAAAGAAGTACTCCTTCTCCCATCAAAGTTTTTTTTCCCTTAATATATTGCAGTCATCATATTATATAGCACTGTGTACTTACAATTGCTCATTTTGCCTTTCTACCCAACTAATTCTTCTCTTTTCCATTAGGTCTATGACATCACGTGATTAAAAACTGCCTAGCTGAAACCTTCTCAGCTCTATGTGGAAACGGGGGGTCAATTTTTTCTGCACAAGTCAAGAGTCACTGCAAAAGTCTATGGCGGGGGGGAAGAGGCAGCAACTGGGTGAGAAGTTGAAAAAGGGAATGAGTCATGAAGGGACAAGAGAATTCCTGTTTCTACATAGAGTAGAGGAAAGAGAATAATTAACTGGGTAGAAAGGCAAAATGAACAATTGTAAGTACACATTGCTATATAATATGAAGTTTGCAATATATTAATATGATAAAAACTTTGATGGGAGGAGTGCTTCTTTAAAGAGGTTTCCCCACGAACAAAGTTAATTTTAAAGTTGATTTTAATCAATAGATCTTGGAATAATAATTTCCACAATTGGATGTGTTTAACCCCTTAAAAGCCCAAGACGTACTAATACGTACCTGCGCCATGGGCTTTAAGAGCCAGGTACGTATTAGTACGTCCTGTTGATTTCGCCCGCACACAGGCTGTGCGGGCGTTATACCCGCCGGGTGTCAGCTGATTGTCACAGCTGACACCCGGTGCTATGTGCTGGGAGCGGTCCCGCACCGCTCCTGGCACATTAACCCCCGCAATGCTGAGATCGAAGTCGATCGCAGCATTGTGGGAGCAAGGCGAGGTGATCGCGATACTCACCTCTCCAACGCTGTCTGCCGCGGCTTCCCGCATGTTGCCATGATGATCCGATATCGTCATGACAACATCCGGGTCACCAGACAGCAGGAAGATACTTTGGTCATGCGTAGTGGATGACCAAACTATCTTCTGCATCTGCAGCGCTGACAGCCTGTATAGCACAGGGATGGTGCTCCATCCCTATGCTATACAAGCAATCAGGGTAAAAAAAAGTGAAAGTCCCATAGTGGGACAAAGTGTAAAAGTAAAAAAAATGTTAAAAAATGGGGGAAAAAGAAAAAAATTGTAAAAATATAAAAAATAAATAAATAAATAATAATCAACCAAAAATAAAAATATAATGTACCCATCAATAAATATTATTATGAAAAAAAACAAAACAATAAAAGTACTGTACATATATTTGGTATCGCTGCGTCCATAACGATCTGACCTATAAAACTGTCCCACTAATGAACACGGTAAAAAAAAATTAAAAAAAATAAATAAAAAAAATGTAATAACACGCGATCAAAAAGACGAATATAAATAAAAATGGTACAGCTGAAAACGTCATTTTGTCCCGCAAAAAACAAGCCGACATACAGCTCTATCAGCCGAAAAATAAAAAAGTTATAGCTCTCAGAATAAAGCGATCCAAAAAAATATTTTTTTCTATAAAATAGCTTTTATTGTGTAAAAGCGCCAAAACATAGAAAAACTATATAAATGTGGTACCGCTGTAAACGGACTGACCCAAAGAATAAAGCTACCTTATCAATTTTACCACACGTGGAACAGCATAAAAATTTTTTTTTTAAAAAAAAAACAAAACAAACAATTCCTGAATTGTTGTTTTTTGTTTATTCTGCCTCCCAAAAATCGGAATCGAAAGTAATCAAAAAATGTCACGTGCCTTAAAATGGTACCAATAAAAACGTCAACTTGTCCCGCAAAAAACAAGCCGTTACATGACGGCCGAAATATGGAAAAATTATAGTTCTCAAAATATGGCGATGCAAAAACTAGATTTTAAAAAAAAATGCGTCTTTTAGTGTGTGACAGCTGTCAATCATAAAAACGCGATATGATTCTGGTATCGCAACGACCCGAAGAATAAAGTCGTCTAATCAGTTATACCGCACGAGGAATGACGTAAAAAATAAACTCTAGGGTTAGAGTTAGGGTTGTGCTAGGGTTAGGGTTAGCGTTGGGGTTAGGGTTGGGCTAGGTTTGGGATTAGGATTGGGCTAGGGTTAGGGTAGGGCTAGGGTTAGGCTAGGGTTAGGGTTGGGATTAGGATTGGGCTAGGGTTGGGGTTGGGGTTAGGGTTGGGCTAGGGTTGGGGTTAGGGTTGGGCTAGGGTTGGGGTTGGGCTAGGGTTGGGGTTAGGGCTGGGCTACGGTTAGGGTTGGGCTAGGGTTAGGGTTGGGGTTGTATTAGGGTTGGGGTTAGGGTTGGGATTTTTTCAAAAGTAAAATAAAAAAAGATGACGATATGGCGACTAGTGTTGAGCGCAAGTGCTCGCTACTTGAGTTTGCATCGGGTGCTCGGGTATGCACTGAGTATCACGGGTGCTCTAGTGACATGCTCGAGTCTCCGCCACATATGTTTCGCGGCCAAAAAAACCTTGCGGGGATTGCCTGCCATGCATGAGCGATCCCCGCATGTTTTTTTGGGGTGTCTAATAACCGTGAAACATGCGGGCGGGGACTCGAGCATGTTACTTGAGCACCCGCGATACTTGGTGCATACTCGAGTACCCAATGCAAACTCAAGTAGTGAGCACTTGCGCTCAAGACAAATGACAACTTATTCAATATGATGACCTAATGTTATCAAATTCTGTGTCGTACCCCAAGGTTCAAAATGTTCACTATAGCCCTTGATAAAATTTTTGAGGGGTGTAGTTTCAAAAATGGGGTCACTTGTGTTTTTTTTTCACTATTTAGGCACATCAGGGGCTCTCCAAACGCAACATGGCGTCCGCTCTCAATTCCAGCCAATTTTGCGTTCAAACAGTCACACAGTGCTCTTTCCCTTCTGAACTCAGCTGTGCGCCCAAACACTCTATTTTCCCCACATATGGGGTATTGGCGTACTCAGGAGAAATTGAACAAAAGTTTTTGGGGTCCATTTTCTCCTCTTACTGTTGTGAAAATAAAAAATTTGGGGCTAAAACATCATTTTTGTGGAAAAAGTTTGATTTTTTTATTTTCACGGCTCCATGTTATAAACTTCTGTAAAGCACTTGGGGGGTTCAGGGTGCACATCACACATCTAGATAAGTTCCCTGAGGGGTCTAGTTTCCAAAATGGTGTCACTTGTGGGGGGTTTCAACTGGTTAGGCACATCAGGGGCTCCCCAAACGCAACATGGCGTCCGCTAATTATGCAAGCAAATTTTACATTCAAAAAGTCAAATGGTGCTCCTTCCCTTCCGAGCCCTGCCATGCGCCCAAACAGTGTTTTTTCCCCACATATGGGGTATCAGGGTGCTCAGGGGAAATTTCACAACAAATTTTGGGGTCCATTTTTTCCTGTTACCCCTGCGAAAATAAAAAAAATTGAGTCTAAAGTAACATTTTTGTGAAAAAAGTTAAATGATAATTTTTTTCTTCCACATTCCAAAAATTCCTGTGAAGCACCTGAAGGGTTAATAAAGTTCTTGAATGTGGTTTTGAGCACCTTGCGGGGTGCAGTTTTTAGAATGGTGTCACTTTTGGGTATTTTCTGTCATAAAGACCCCTCAAAGTGACTTCAAATGTGATGTGGTCCCTAAAAAATGGTTTTGTCAATTTTGTTGGAAAAATGAGAAATCGCTGGTCAACTTTTAACCCTTATAGCTCCCCAATAAAAAAAAATGTTGGTTCCAAAATTGTGCTGATATAAAGTAGACATGTGGGAAATGTTATTTATTAACTATTTTGTGACATATCTCTCTGATTTAAGGGCAAAAAAATTTCAAACTTTGAAAATTACAAAATTTTCTAAATTCTCGCCAAATTTCCATTTTTTTCACAAATGAACGCAAGTGATATCAAAGAAATTTTACCACTATCATGAAGTACAATATGTCACGAAAAAACAATCTCAGAATCAGGGGGATCTGTTAAAGCGTTCTAGAGTAATTACCTCATAAAGTGACAGTGGTCAGAATTGTAAAAATTGGCCCGGTCATTAACGTGCAAACCACCTTGGGTTGTAAAGGGGTTAAATAAAATGTTCCTGTGCTGAGATAATCTTATAAATGTGCCCCTGCTGTGTACTGTGTAATGGCTGTGTCTGACCATACAGGGACATGGTCTGATCATACCACAGCTCCTGGGCAGGGGAGGAAACAGAAGGGTATACAGACATTACAGCAGGGGATCACAGCTTATTCTTTTTGTGAGGTAAAGCATTTCTCTGCCTGTTTTTAAAAAATGTTTTACCTCAAAGAAATAATTATTTGCAGTCCCCTGCTGTAATATCTGTACACTTTCTAACTTCCTCCCCTGCCCATGTACTTTCCTTTCCATGTGCTTTCCTCGTTTATAGCCTGTTTTTTGCCCTCCAAGATACTTTCTCCCCTCTCCACAGGACATTTGGATACAATTCTCTTCCTGCTCCTATCACTAAGTATTTTAGAAGGAAGGAGGAAAGCAGAAATCCACCAGAACTGATCAGAAGATCTAGAGGATTTGTAACATTTCTCCAAAAGCTAAAGAAAGGACTTACAGACTCTCTGCAGCTGCAAAATGGTAGAATCTTTTTAATGAAAACCATTCAGAAAGTAACTAAAATTTTATTTAAAAAAAATCAAACAAACAGTAATAAAAAGTTTGTGCAAATGTATACATAGCATTTAAATTAACTTTAGCTTTGATTATTAGGGATTTTAATGTCCCAATTTAGACTATTATTTTACTATTATTATGCTATCATAGGGTTCTCTTTCTGTTTAATGCCGAGATCTTTTCTATTGATCCAAAGATGTAAGACAAGCACAACGTGGTGCAAACTGAACACAAACTTATAGGCGCCCAATGGGAACTGTATGAGGGTGTTTGCTCCCTCTAGTGGCAGTCCTGGGCAAAATGTATTTAATTTAACAAATTTGTATTTGCACCACATACATTAATAGACAACTTCATGTCTCTTTTCCTTTTTTTTCAGCGTGATGTAAAATCAATATGCCCTAAAGAGCTGTATAAACAATGCTGTGACCACACTTCCTGCACTGCAGTCGGTTAAGTTGGTGTGATTACATCTGAAAAAGACAAAGATGGTTAAAAAGGCTTGTCTCACAGTGAAATATTTATTAGCTCAGTTAGATAATATAATTAATTTTTTCCTTTTGACCTAACCTTAGGTGATCAGTATTAGATCAGTGGAAGTCTAATATCCAGCCTCAGCTGGTGCTGTAAATAGCTGATCGGGTTGGGGTGGGGGGTGTCGGACCCCCACTGATCTGATATTGATGACCTTATCTTAAAGATAGGTCATTAATATCAATATGGTGGAAAGCCCCTTTAAGCACTGCCTCAATTGTGTTTTGCTCACTCTTTTTCAGAGAGGACTACTGCAAGAAACCAGACTGTGTTGTTCTGTATACAATGCACATCGCCTTTTATTGATGCTCCAGTAAAAGTACGCTTAATTTTTCTGGGTTCACAGCTTAGTTAATGCAGCTGTTCCTATGGAGTCAATCATGGTTTACTATGTGCAAGACAACTAGTTCCATCATTTATGACCTGAGGACAGTTTTGTCTTGTGCCTGGGTCCTGCCAGTGGTGGTCCTGTTTGATTGCAGCCAGGTATATGAACTAATGCAGTTTCCGGACTCTGCTTATTTTCTACCCCCTTGCATTTGTCTGCCGATATTTGTTTTTCTACATCAGAATAAGTTTTTAATGTTGCAGATTATCTACAACATTTCTGCACTTATTAGCTACATTAAAGAAGCACTCCTCCTCCCATCAAAGTTTTTATCTTCTTAATATATTGCATCATATTAAATGTCACTGTGCACTTACAATTGCTCATTTTGCTTTTCTACTCAGTTAATTATTCTCTTTTCTCTGCTCTGTGTAGAAACAGGAAGATTATTTTCCTAGCATAAATCATTCCCCTCTTCAACTTCTGATCCAGCTGCTTCCTCCTTCCTCATGCCAGAGACTTTTGCAGTGACTCATGATTCATGTGGAGAAAATAGACTTCCTGTTTCTCCATAGAGCTTAGAAGGATTCTTCTAGTCAGTTTTTAATCACGTGATGTCATAGACCTAATGGAAAAGAGAAGAATTAGCTGGATAGAAGGGCAAAACGAGCAATTGTAAGTACACGGTGCTATATAATATGATGACTGCAATATATTAAGAGGATAAAAACTTTGATGGGAGGAGGAGGAGGGCTTCTTTAAGTTACTTGTGATTTTTTTTGTTTGCTTTGTTTTTATTACTGTGTTTTGAGGTTTTTTTTTGTCTTTTTTTGTCTCTTTTTAATATGTCATGTTTTCTTTTTGATACTTTCTGGTATTTGGCTTTAGAAAAAATGTTATTGACGCAATCATGTGCGGATTACATGCGGTTTTAGTTCTTCTCCGCAGAGGAAATGCACTAAATGCATACGCTTTTTTTATGTGTTGAATTTCTGCATCTATTGCAATTCTATGGGGAAAATGCGAACAAAAAACTCAGGGTACCTGCCAGGGAAATTGCCATGCTGTGGATGAGATTTCTATAAACCCTATTCACTTTTCTGGAACTATAAGACGTTGTCTTATTTGCGCAGTGTAAATACTTAGCTTCAAAAACTCTCCATGGGAACTTAACCTGGCTTATTTCTTTTCTTACTTGTGCTTTGAATATCATGTCTTGAACTTTTAGTTATTCTAAATTGGCTGTTAGGCCTCATTCAGACATCAGTGATTTTTTTAAATGCAAAAAAAAAGAAAAGGCCCAATTTTTACTAAGTTTTTGGTCACTGTCAATCTTTAACATCAGTGATTTTTATTGTGTAAGAAAAAAATAAAAAATTGCAACATTTCTTCGACCCATTGCAATGTTGAAAACGGACAGCTCACAGATGGCGTCTCGGTGCTGTCCATGAATTTCGCGGGTTCATTGACTTGTATGGGTGCTTTTTAATCCTTGCCTCTCGATATAGCTGCTACCTACTTGCTATCAAGTCCCTGCTTTTCTTTTGACTCCCCCTGAGAACGTCCACCTAAGGTGTCCAGTGTTGGTGAAAAGAGATGTCATTTAATGCAGCAGCTCTTGTGGGCAGGTGTAAATTAGAAGGAATCACTCTGCACCCATGTAAAAAGAAAATATCCAGAGTTTGTACTGAGCACGTGTGACCACCAGCACTGGACATAAGTGGATGTTCTGAGAAAAAAATCAAAAGGACACAAGACGGCGCCATATCAAGTGTGTAAACACTATATCTAGACACAGGAGCATTTTAGAAAAGGATTTCAATTTAAATATTTTTCGAATCTAACTGTCACAGGTTTACCACGACAGAGAGGAGCCAGAAGACCGCAGCGTCTGAGTTTACGTACTCCTGCACTGAATAGAAGCACTTCTCCCTCTTATTAAATGGTGCTGGTTTCTTTCAGCAGGGCAGGAGATAAACTGCTCAGCTTTGAGTCTCTGTAACTTCCTTCTTGGAAGTTATCAGCGGTACAGTATCAGACACTCCCCTCTCCTATATAGGCTTTGCTCTGGCAATCCGGATTGCCAGTACTAAGTCTTGTACTGCCTGGTGAGGAGTGGAGGATTCAGTGTTCGGTAGAGGCATTTAAGGACAGCTGTTCTGTGACTGTTGCTTGGTGTTTTGGTTGTGTGCATAGTCCCTTCCTCCTCTATTTTTGTTTACTTTCCTAATCCCTTCGGTGTTTACCCTCTGTTGGATGTGAGTTCAAATTTTGTATGTTTGGTATTTTCATTTATTCCTGTACATCCTTTCCTTGTTTGTCTGATTTGTGTATTTACATACACTATTCCTCCTTACTTCCCTGGGTGGAGGAGGGGACAGATAAGGGCTGATTCAGAAGTACAGCAAGGTATGTGGCCCCAGCATCTTCACCATTAGAAGTAATTTGAGGAGCAGGGATAGCTAGGGTGCCCCTAGCGTTAGAGACAGGGTAGGAGCCCCTGGTCCAGGGTTATCAGACAGCAGTATTGTGACACTAACCGTCTAATTGATCTTTTATTTGTGTGACTACCCCTTTAATATCTACCTCAATAGTATAATGTATTACATTACAATAAAAAAAAGAGAAGAAACCTGCAAAAAGTCAGAAAATCATTGCGCTGATGTGGATCACGGTCTGCATAATGTTCTTATATGGGGTGTGTACAAGGCAATGCCTTACTGCAAGGTAAAAATTAAAAGTGAAAAAATATATACCTGGCATAAAACTAAATTGCATGCGGACCAGCATCCAGTACCCCCGTGTGTTTTTACAGTACTCTTATTGTTTACTGAATTCCAATGGAGACATAAAAATAATTTGACCTAATCAGCCAAATGCCTTTTAGAACCTGTGTGCGTTTCTTCTGCCAGCTTCATCTTTCACGGGACAAACTCTGCCAAGTTAGGTTTGACAAACTGTTCTTTCATTGTCTTTAATGTCTTCCATGACAGAAGCAATTTCCGTTTATTCGAGCTTTCCTACCTCATGTTAGTAACATCTCGCGCAACTGTACCGCGTCTACCAACACAAGTGGTAGGGGAAGACTAAAGCATTGTTGGGCTTCATCGTGATATTCACCTAAGCTCCATATCACATACATACACTCAACATTACAATTGCAACACCAAGAGAGAAAAGTGGTGGAATTATGGAAATCACAGGATGGATAGACATGTTACTGATCTACAAATGATAAAAGTGGAGATATTTTCAAAACATCTCTATTTATTCAGTACCGAGAGTGAGCGCCGCATGCAGAAATCCCGGCACTTACAGTCTTGGCTGCTATCAATGAGGTTATTAATGATTGATTATATAGAAAAAGCCAGCTCACCATCTGATGGAATCCAGCATGCACGGACAATACTCTGACAGGCAAAATTGAAGTAAATAGAAGGAAAAGGAGTCCAGCTTCTGGTGAAATCCATAAAAATCCTCTTTATTTCACAGTATTAAAATTCCATATACAAAAAGTGGGGAGCACAGAAACACACGGTGACGCGTTTCAAACGCAAACAGCGTTCTTTCTCAAAGCCAGATTTAAGAAAGAAAGCAGTTTGCGTTCGAAACGCATCGCCATGTGTTTCCGTGCTCCCCACTTTTTGCATATGGAATTTTAATACTGTGAAATAAAGAGGATTTTTATGGATTTCGCCAGAAGCTGGACTCCTTTTACTGTTATTAATGGTTGTCTGAGGAATGTTCTGCCGGGCTGTACTTGAGGACACAAATCATCAAGATCCGCTGCTGGCAGCTGCCTATGTAGTTACCGACCAATGATGTGCTCGATGGAAAACAAGGTCGGAGATGCTACAGGCCATGTTAGCAGGTTTAGGCCACATAGGCTACTCACAGAAAGAGCGACATGCAGCCTGTTAATGTCATGTTGTTACGATACTCGCGTAGTACTGCTGGAAACCAATGGCCGAAGGAGCATAATCAGGAAGAGCAAGCAGTAGCAGAAGTTCTTGGAGTTAGCAAAAGAAATTGTAGGAAACAATCCATAGATGAATGAGAACCGTTTGGATAAGAATGTTCAGGAGCTGGAAACTGGAACTAGGATAATAGCTAGACACAATACTCAAGCAATGAATGAGAGATCCATGCGGCTGTAAGTAGGCCCAAACAGGAAACAAGATGGATCCCACAGGTTCAGAATCTGCCATCTTAGTAAAGGGCAGTGAAGAACACAACAGCAGTCTCCAGTGATAAAGAGTGGGATTGCAGCACAATTATTGAGGTAAAGAATAGCAGCCACTAGTAGTCAAACTGTAGAAGGACAACAGGAATTCTGACATTACTCCCCCCTTTCAACAGCGGCCTCCGGACGATGCTTGGCTTGGTTTATGTGGGTCGAGGAGTCTTGATATTTTCAAAAGGTTCCCAGGAGTTATCTTCAGGGCCATACCCTTGCCACTTTATTAAGTACTGCAACTTGTTTCTGAATATTCTGGAATCCAGGACCTTTTCAACTGTGTAATGTTCTTGCCCATCCACTTCAATATTATCAGGAGGAGGTAGACGACACCCTGGAAAAGGATTTGGAACAAATGGCTTTACCAAGGAAACATGGAACACTGGATCTATCTTCATTGTTCTGGGCAGTTGAAGGCGAAGCGCTACTGAGCTAACTTGTCCAATTATTTTAAAAGGACCAATAAATTGTTGACCCAGTTATGGTGAGGGTATACGGAGTTTAAAATTCTTGGCGGAAATCCATACTTCATCAGCCACTTGGAAGCTTGGAGAAGGTCTGCGACATTTATCTGCTGCTTCCTTATATTTCTCCTGGGCAATTCTTAAAGTGTCTTTTAGTATTTCCAGGTTCTGTTTCAGGGATTGTATTCTGTCGGTGACAGCAGGGATAGGGATTTCTCTTGGAAAATTAGAAAGGATACTTGGATTGTACCCAGAATTTACAAAGAATGGTGTTTGTTTGGTCAAAGCATTTTGAGAATTGTTGTATGAAAATTCTGCCATAGGAAGCAAATCAACCCAGTCATCCTGGAGATGACAAATGTAGCATCTGAGTTATTGCTCTAAGGTTTGGTTTGTGTGTTTGACCATTAGATTGGGCATGGAATCCAGAAGATAAACTGACATCAATGTCCAATGCTGCACAAAAATTCTTCCAGAATCTCAATGTAAATTGTGTTCCACGATCAGAGACGACTTTGTCTGGAACCCCATGAAGACGAAACACATTCTGAATTACAAGATTAGCAGTCTCTTTAGCAGAAGGTAAACCAGTGCAGGGGATAAAATGTGCTGCTTTTGTGACTCGGTCCACCACTACTAGCATTGAACTCTTTCCCTTTGTAACTGGTAGTTCCACAAAAAAGTCCATAGATATAGAGCCTCAAGGACGAGATGAAATTTTCAGAGGCTGCAATAGTCCCATTGGTGAGGTGTTTCATGGCAAAGGTGCTACAAGAAGATACATATTGTTTAACATTTTTTTGGCAATTGGGCCACCAAAAGAAACGAGACAGAAATTCTTGTATTTTTTAAATTCCTTTGTGTCCTGCTAACTTGGAGTCATGGATTAGTTTTAATACTTTAAGTCTCACAGTTTCTGTAACATAGACGCAATGATTATGAGTCCATACTTTATTTTGAAAGGTAAGAGATATATAATTTGGTGGATGCAGAAGAATTGGGTCTGTCTCGTATGCTTCCCGTATATCTTCCAGTAAGTTTGTGTTATGGATCACTCCCAGGAAGTTGGACTCAGGCAGAATAGTTGTTGGTGGTGCTGCTGTAGAAGGATCTTGTTACTATACTGGCGTAGTACTGCGGGAAACCAGTGGCCGAAGGAGAACAAGCAGGAACAGCAAGTGGTAGTAGAAGTTCTTTAATAAAGCAAAGGAGTTACAGGAAACAACCCGTAGATGAATGAGAACAGTCTGGGTAAGAATGTTTAGGAGCTGGATACTGAAACTAGGCTAACAGCTAGACAAAATACTCAAGCAATGAGTGAGAGATCCATGTGGCTTTAAGTAGGCCCAAACAGGAAACAAGATGGATTCCACAGGTTCATAATCTGACATATTAGTAAAGGGCAATTGCAGAACACAACAGCAGACTCCAGTGGTAAGGAGTGGGATTGAAGCACAATTATTAAGGTGAACAATAGCATCCACTAGTGGTCAAACTGTAGAAGGACAACAGGAATTCTGACATATATTGAAAAATGTCTCCTCGAACACTTTGGAAAAATAGTTGTACCACTGTATCCACAACCAGATCAATGTTAAGCCGAGCTGCTAGTGTACCTGAAATGAAAACTAGAGAAGTCCAGCTAGCATACATTATGCCACCCCACACCATAATCCCGGGAGTAGGGCCAAGGAGACATTCAGTTTTAAAAGGTCTTTTCATGGTATTGCCCAGGTGGTCTCCAGACCAATCTCCAGTTATGATTCCATTCTAGACAAAAGCAGAACTCATTGTTGAAGACAATAGACCGCCATTCCATCTGGAGTGCATGTGGACAATGCCATGAAGACACCTTCACGAGAGAACATCACTAAAGTGTCAATTTATTAAAAAATGCTGCGTCATTTGATGTCTAATCTAGGATAACTCAACAATTAGTGAGTTAATGGGGGACTTTCTTTTTTTTTCTTACTTTTGCATCATATTGATACTGTATGTTGCTTGATGAAAATGTGTTCTGTTGCTCTGATATAAATCCAACAGCGTTGGTTTCTGTGTCAATATAATCAATTTATAAACTTCTTGACTATTTTATTAACTATCTGTTCCTTTGTATCTTTGGTGACGCAGTTCTCACATGTGGGTATAGGGGGTATCTCGTGCGGGGTGTGGGGGTTGTTATTTTTGTTTACTTGTTTGTATTTTTTGAAAACGTTAATAAAAACTACTTGATAAAGAAATGCTGCATCAGCAGAAGTTGCTCTAATGCATTAGAAATGTAATAAAAGTTATCGACCATTTCACCCAAAGCCTGCAGAAACGCTTGGTCATGCCTTCCTCATACCCAGCAAGAAGTTAAAATTACTTTTGGTGCATATTCCATTCTAATAACTGAAACTGTCCTGATTCTTATTGACGCGCCCCCTGGGCCATGTTGTTAGGGATACCCGGAGCCGGATCAGATGGGGGTTGTAGTCTCCGAGTGGCTGTGACCCGGTCCGTGCCCAGGGTGTCAAACTCAGTGTGCGGCGGTCCTTGCAGATGTTCTTAGTGTCGACTACGCCACCCGTTGATTTGCGGTCAAAAGGCCGCCGCTGCAGAATGGTCCGCTGAGGCTGGTGGTGTGTGTGCAGCTGTGGTAGTATAACCCCCAACGGGAGGGGTATAGCCTCAGGGGGTCAGACGTGGAGGATGGTGGTTGTGAAGGTGCAGCAAGGAGACTCAGAGGCATGAAATGCAGTTTCAGGGTTTTTACTCACTGGTGTTGCTCGGGTCACTCTGTACAGCAGTGACCACCCAAGCCGTGCTGCGTCCACCAGGTGCGGGACTCGGTCAACTCCCGGGCAATTCCTGAGTATGGTCCTGAGCTCCCTTCTTCTCTCTCTCTGGCCGTTCCCACCAGGGATCCACCTGTGTCCGGCTCCCTCGGGTCTCTTGGTGGTTGAACCTTCTCTGGCTTCCCTGACCCTATGCTCGGTGTGCCATTCTGGTGGATTTGGTGAGGGTCGTGGCAAATCTTGCCCACGACCTCCGGTTCCTGGCTAAGGTTTGCTTTGGCCTCCGCCAGCTTGGGATCCGGTACCCTTTTGCCGACCCTTCACCCTTATCAGTTCTCATACGGGCTCTTGGGGTCCCCTCTCGTCCTGCGCCTCTGGGTCCCTCTTCCTTCTCCTCTCCTGGAGTTACTGCTGACTCGCTGACTGACTGACTGACTGACTGACTGACTGACCCTGTCCTAAGATGGTGCCCACCTTATATACTCCCTCTATGTGTGAGCTCAGGTGACCAGCACCCAATGGGCTCCTAGCTTTACCCAGACTACTCCCCCTATCTGCCCCTACACTACTGGGATGTTCCACCCCCCTCCCACTCCAGCCAGGGACAGACGCTGTCGTACCTGCACATATACTGGTGGGAGTACCGTTGTTCTGTCCCCCGGAAATGGGATGTATGTAGTGCATGCAGCCTACTAAGCTCAGTTCCACACTCCATCCTTACCCGGGAGTGGAATACCACACCTCTGGGTTGAGGTGCAATACCCCTGTAGCAGCCGAATCCTCAGGGTGCTACATTATGCTCTGTATTTGGCCATTTACTTTTTTAGGTGGGCTGTTCCTTCCCACTTCCCATTCTACCAGGACTATAAGAGCTGGAACTTCCTTTCCCTCACTTCCCTGCCATTGTTCATCGGCTTGCCTGACAGAAACTAAAAGCCACATTATGCCTGTATGCAAGTTGAGAAAAAAAGAGAGCGGGAGAAGAGAGACAAGGACTTGCCACCACCTTCTGTAATCTGTATTGGTGTCTCTGCTACTAGAGACAGAGTTAACTTGACAACAGGCAGTGGACTTCAAGTTAGACAGAAGGGAGAACTGAATGACCAGTACCTTTGAGTGCTTTTTAGATTAAAAAATATAATTTTGGTCAAATACTGTACATTGCAAATTTGTTAGTCCTTACATTGGCCATATGATGACCCTAAATTTGCTGACTTTGACCATTATCATTTAAAGGGGTTGTCCACTTTAATTTTAACAAATATGTTGGGGACATTATTTTGTGACACTTACTAACATAAAAGTTTTACAGGTTCACCCCCTTGCTCTTGTTAGCACAGCTTTCTTCATAGATGGCACAGCGGTCCTGTTCTCGAATTTGCAGTTGATGGAGAAGCATCTGACCTGACCTGTCCATCAACTTCCTGCAACTGAAAAATACAGAAAATGCTGATTTGCAATTGGAGAATACTATCGGATCACATGCCCCTCCATCAGACACTATGTTGAGTGCTGTGCAGTATTATCAAGGGATCTTTCTAAGAAAAAGGGATTTTCAAGGTGGACAACATATTAAATATGGTATACTAAAAATTTTTCTTAATATCAAAACAGAACAACAAATCAAAAACCTTGCATCATGAGCCAAAAAAAATAGATTTTCTTGGTTTTTAAAGATTCTGCTAGTAAACACATTTCCTTGAGCTAAAAAAATCGACCTTACTATAAAGAACTCTGAAATATCTTTTTAAAGTCTTTACGACGCCAGTTAAATAAATCAAGACTAGATTTTGAAAAGCTGAAAATAGGACAAAGGGAAAATTAAAGGCGCCATTAAATATGGTACATTTAAGAGAGAATCATATAATGTTAATGGGAGAAAAAAACAAAGTCAAAACAAAGTTCAAAATCCAGTATGATTGCAAGGTTGGAAGGTATAAAAGGATATTTTCATGTTAGAAAGGTTATCTCTTTATATTTGGTGGAGGTCTGACCTAGCCCTGTCTTATAGTGCTGATTCACTGCCATAAAATACTTGGCGGGCGACTCATCAAAGTGCTTTTGCCAGAATAAACTAGCATAAAATGCTTTAAAAAGTTGCAACACCGAACTACGCAAAAATTTTGCAACTTTTGTCAATTTGTGCCAGTTTCAATTAGCTTTGCCAAAATGGGTAGAATTGGAGAGGAGGTGGGATGGAGCACGGCTACACTCGCACGTCAAATTCATCAATAGTGCTTGTGTTTCTTATGCCAGAAATGTCACTCCAGTCTTTAACTGGAGTAACATTTCTGGTGAGGTGCATGGAGGCGCATCTGAGAAGATGTGCCAAAGATGTACACTTGTTAATGAACTCTGCACATCTTACTCCTGCACGGCCCTCATTAAGGCTCCCATACGAAACACCAGTCCTACTGTATCGGGGACTAGGAATCCTGACATTAACTCCTTCACAGACCCAGACCACCAGGAATTCACCCCCCTCCACGTAAAATCCCTTCAAGGCCCTGGACCACAAATGTTTCTGACATTAACTTCTTGCCTTTGATCTTTGATTTTGCACTTTTGTTTTTTCTATCTCTTCTTCCAAGAGTCATAACATTTTTATTAGTTTTCCATCAACATTGGTTTGTCATCAATTTCTGAGACTCGTAACTTTTTTTTTCTGTCAGTGGAGCTGTGTGGGGACTTGTTTTCCGCATGGTGAACGGTCATCTACATTGGTATCATTTTGGGCTATGTAAGATGTTTTGATCCTCTGCTGCCTCCATTCGCCTCTCATCTTCACTGTTTGGAGACCTTGGAGCTGACTAGGCCTCCCCCAACGTCATGACGTCGTGGGGTGACGCATCTCATGATGTCACATTTGATATAGTCACTGGCAGCTGACTAGGCCTCAGAAGACGTCATGGCGGAAGGGAGGAAGGTCCGTAACTTCCTGCTCACTGGCTACAATGACGTAGAAAGGACTTTGTGTTGTGTAAGTCGCTATATGAATATTTGTGAAATAACAGTTTTTGTTTGCCTGGATTTTAAAGCTATTAAAAAACACAATAGAGAATCTGGGAGTATAGTATGATCACTCATAGAAGAAATGGCAATGTGTGTGGGCTGCACTGGAAGAAAGCCACAACTTTCCCAGGCTGTACTATGTCTCGTGAACTGCTGACACACACCTACGCACATTTCTGCAAAATGAAATTCATGGTGTGAAATATAATCTCCTGCAGGTGACGTTCAATTGTGAACAGGCAGAGCGGAGATTCTCTGGATGCACGATGTGTGTGTTATGAACCAGTCATCTTAATTACACTACTCAGCAATCCTTTGGGCATTATATATACTGTGAATCTATAAGGCTATCTCTACATCTGTGGCTAAAGATACTGGACCTCATGTAAAATCTTGTCGGCACAGAAACAAATTATGTACCCAAAAATGCAATTAAACATACAGATGAGCAAGTCCGGAACCGTTTTTCAACACAACAATGCCAGGTCGCACGCTGCTCTTGCTACAGAGAGCAACGTGCGTGTCCGTGCTACCATGGCCTGCAGCATCTCCAGACTTGTCTCCCATCAAGCACATCTGGGACATCACTGGTCGGTAATTGCCAGGAAATTTACAGTCTATTGCGGATAATCCTGCAGCGGCACAAGAGAAACTCCACAAAGAAGTAGCTCATCAAGAGAATGCCAAGAGTGTGCAAAGCAGTCATCAAAGCAAAAGCTGGCTACTTTGAAGAACCTAGAATATAAGACATATTTTCAGTTGGTTCACACTTTTTTGTTAAGTATATAATTCCACATGTGTTAATTCATAGTTTTGATGCCTTCAGGGTGAATGTACAATTTTCATAGTCATGAAAATACAGAAAAATATTTAAATGAGAAGGTGTGTCCAAACTTTTGATCTGTACTGTATATATATATATATCCGTAACTGCTCATAATCATACATGAGTATGATAAACAATGGTTAACGTCTCACCTGTTGTATTAGCAAAAAACAGCTCCAATGTATCAAATACAAATTGTCACGGGGATACCGCGACAGAGAGGGGCCAGAAGACCGCGATGTCTGGTATCACGAACTCCTGTTCTGGTTAGAAGTACTTCACCATATTATTAAACAGTGCAGGATTTTTCCTTGCTAGCAGTGCAAGGGTTAATCTGTTTAGTTGAAGCTCCTGGAGCTTTACTACCTTGATTAACTCAGCTGTTCAGTGTTGGCCACTTCACTCTGCAATATATGCTCGCCTCTGACGCTTAGGGATTGCCAGTATTAGTTCTTACTACCTGGTTCTGGAGCTGGAGGTGTCGTGTGTGGTTTGGGGATTTGTTCAGGAGATTGTTGCTTGGAGTTTTGTCTGTGTGCACATCCTCGTTCTCTCCTATTTGGTTTCTCCTTCAACTTCACTCTGTCCCACTCTGTTGTTTGGTGTGTGAATTTTGTATGGTCGGTATTTTCATTTATCCCTGTCTTTCCTTGTTTGTCTGGTTAGTGTGTTCCTATATACTTCAGCTTCCCACTACCCTGGGTGGGGGAGGGGATAGATAAGGGTTGATATAGGAGCATAGCAAGGCACGTGGACCCGGCGTCTCCACCTTCAGGAGTAATCCGGGGGACAGGGAAAAACTAGGGCGCCCCTAGTTCTAGGGACCTGGTAAGTGCCAACAGTCCCAACACCACTGTGACAAAAGTAAGATTCGGCATTCCAAAAGCCCAGCTGAGCGCGCCCAAATATTATGTACAGATAAGTGACAAAAGGAACTTGCACTTGTTATCATTTTAAATATGTTCAATCTACACCCTATTCCTTGCTTGGGAAAGGCTCATTATGTTTTGAGCCGAAACGTAGCCACATATGGGCTAATAAAGCCTGCTATTTTTGGAAATATTTGGAGTGCTGCCTATTTTTGGATTCTATCTATTTCTCTATCTATGTAGATATCCATCTATCATAATTTTCATTACAGAGGGAATTTCTGACAACTGCTTGCTGCAGATTTGTGACATGTGCCTTGTCCTCGGCCTCTGCAGATGCTGCCACTGTGCTTCTGTAACTTCTACTTGTGACGCCTTTGAAGTTGTACCATGAACCATCTTCCCTGCGCTCATTAGAAGAGGTTCAATCTGAATTTTGAAATACTGACATCACTCTTCTTCACATATTGCACATTCCCGATAGTCTTGATTATTTTTTTTACAAAAAAAATGTGCTGTATTACCATATTTGCAATGTGTTAATACAGTAAAGTATCCTAATCTCACTATATCTAGATAAGTCTTAGACATATCTACAGTAGTGAAATAATAACTAGGAATTGAGCAGACTTAGAAAGTGATGTGATCCTAGAAGTATGAGCTTCATTGTGACACTCGGATGGAATTCATAAGACAATCCTTTCATGGCCAGGCTGATATTTTCAAATGATAAAAGTTTTGGACCATTCACCATTACTTATTAGGTATGAGGTGCGATGTTCCAGTTATTCTAATATTTCACATCGAAAATAGTAAATTAGCATTCTCTTCATGTATATTATTAGATGATGGTGCATCACAAGTTTCAGATCCATTTTCCTATGCTCCTCTTTACTGCTTGAAGTTTACCTGTACTTTGACAGAAAGCTAGTAAAGCATATTCATCTCTTATGACATGATGAAAATACCTTTAGTTCACATACCAGTCTAATATGTACAGGAACTGTCCTGATTCTCATCCTCTGTAACGTGTCATTCGCTCTTTAACAGTGTGCCTCTTCAGCAGCATTTGGCCGGCATTGTAGGTGCTGCAACTACCTTTCACTCACTTCCCAGAATGTACTGCCTGTGCCATTGACCAGTGACTTGCCTGCTGTGGGCAGCTTGTCTTCCTATTATTGTGCCTTTTGTTGTCCCTCATGAGCAAGAGATATCATCAAAGTGAACCATGTGGTCAGAAGACCAAGACAAGTGGAGAGCTGCTCGAACAGGTTAAGGGTGTTTTCCCACTCCCAAGTTTTTGAGTTCTGAGTTAACGAGGAGGTTTTTGGAGAGTTTTGCGCTCAGTTTCCACTCCAAAAACTCCAAAAAACTCAGTGTGAATAACTTCATATTACATGGATTTTTAAGAGCTTGTTCAGATGAGTGTATTATAGGGATGTACAAAAGTACAACTCGTTCCACAAAGAACAAGCCCTCATACAGCTATGTTGATGGAAAAATAAAAAAATTATGACTCTTGGAAGAACAAGAGGCAAAAACGAAAAATCGCCATGTCGGGAAGGGGTTAACTACCCAATCCTTCTCTACTATGGCATTACCTGTTAGGGAAGAGTGGGGAGGCCCATCATATTGTCAACCAACACCATCGAAAATGGTGGATTTGGATGACTTTCACCTATTATGGCCTTAATCCATAAGCCATCCATAACCTCTCTCCTCTGTACATCTCTGAACTTATCTCTCGATATATTCCCTCACGTAACCTCCAGTCCTCCCAGTACCTCCTTCTCTCCTCCACACTTATTCATTCCTCACCCAATCGCCTCCAAGATTTCTCCCGAATATCCCCCGTCACCTGGAATTCTGAGCCCCAACACGTCCGATTATCCACCACACCTGGATCCTTCAGACGGAACCTGAAAACCCATCTCTTCAAACAAGCCTACAGCCTGCCATGACCTTACTTGCTGCCACCTCAACAACACCGGAGCTACTGCAACCCCCCAACCTACTGTCTCCTTCCCCGTTCCTGTAGACTATAAGCCCGGAAGGGCAGGGTCCTCCTCCCTCTGTACCAGTCTATCATTGTTAGTTTGTTTACTGTAAGTGATATCTGTATTTTGTATGTAACCCCGTCTTATGTACCGCACCATGGAATCAATGGTACTATATAAATAAATAAACAAATAATAATAATAATAATAATACGGGGTTGTCTCCTTACAACTTTTTTAATTTCTTTTTACAATTACATTGTGACCAGGATAAAATAATAAAATTAGCTGCTACTTCCCCCTCACAGGTCAATTGCTGCATCTCTGCCACTACTCCAGTATTAATGTATAGGCTGCAACAGTAATATATACAGCACTGCAGCAAATCACTGCACACAGTGGCTCGTGCCATCTGCACTAGCATCACCACTGAGATCAGTGATTGACTGCAGTGTTGAAGTCGTGACAAGAATCTGCATAGCTAATCATATGCTAAATAGTTGCAAGTCAAATTTATGTATGAGATAGCCAAGATGATTGTCTATAAAATGTTGGTTATCTCACATTCGAAGCAGTAGTGGACGGTGAGATATGGAGCCTGAAAATCAAAAGTTCAAAACATTGTTACTCTTTTCCTTGTCAGTGAAGAAGAAAATAGCACTACAGAGTAACTTCCATTTTGATTTTTTTCCCCCATAAATTTAATATTACACATAAAAATAAGAAACTTTAAAGTATAGCTTAACAGACAAATCTGCTTTTCTCTTCCTGGTCTTATCAGTCATTCTCAAAATTCTCAATGTATAAGTAAAATCTGTGTTTAGTGAAGACAGATTTTCCCATTACTGAGATAGGAGATGACAGTTGGTGCATATAAAGTTCTATGGAAAACTGTGATTGTTGCTTCAGGAGAACTTGCAGCAGAATGTCTGTGTCTGCCTCAAGCTCTTTCCCTTTTCCATAGAATTTTATAAGCACCAACTGTCATCTCCTATCTCAGTAATGGGATTTTTTTTGTCTTCACTGAATATACAAAAGATTTTACTCAATAACTGACAGTGAAAGATCAGTCCAGGTGGAGCAAGAAGCAGTTTTCTCTGAGATACTGTATATTAAAAAGTTACTTATTTTCATGTGTATTATTGGTATATGAAGTAAAAATTAAATCGACGATTACTCTTTAAGTGCCCCAATTAACCTAAACATTGTAAAAAAGTAGTAATATATTGAAGCTATATTGACAGATCTTGAGTATCAGTGGAGTACAATACACCGATCGATCTAACAAGAGTACAAGTGTTTTAAGCGGAATATTCCCCCAGTGAAGGCTCCAAGTGCCTCTGATAATTCAGATTGTCCTTGACTTCAGTGAAGCATGTGACTTTGAGAATAGTTTCAAGAGATCCGAATCAAATAATTGTTGCCATAACAAAAGAGATAATACAAAGAGGCAGGAAACAGTTCCCGATGCGCTGAGGAAGGTTAAAAACTGAGTCATTCATTGTTAAGTATTGATGAAAATCGTGTTTTCTGGTTTTCATTCATAAGAAGACTGCAGGATGTAATAATGACGTTAGATATGTTCTTGAATTACCATTAAACCTTGAACACTGGAATTCACAGAGATAAAGGTTAATTATATGATTAAGTGCTACCCTGACATACTGAAGCATCAATGGTGGAAAACGGAGAAACTCCATCATCACTCTTACTGTATCTATAAGTGTCCATGAAATCCAAACTCCACTACAACAACTACTATTCCCATTTTAACGTTTTTGTCAATCAACCAAACCTTATCACTAACATTAAAGGGGTTGTTCGGGACTTTATCATTGATGGCCTAACCTTAGAATAGGTCATCAATGTCTGATCAGTAGGGGTGCAACACCGGGCACCCCCGCCGATCAGCTGTCCCCGGTTTCAGACAGAACTGGTCAGTTATGGATCTGTACAGCATACGATATAGTGCCCTCGGCCGGGTAATGCACATTTACACCCTAGTCAAATCAATGGGGGGTAGATGTACAGTACCTGGCCGCAGCCACTATTCTGTCGAAGGAGCTGTGCTGTACAGCTCCATAACGGAGCAGCTCCGGCCGCCGACACTGGGAACAGCTGATTGGCGGGGGTGCCAAGTGTCATACCCCACCGATCAGATATGGATGACCTATCCTAAGGATAGGCCATCAATGTTAAAGTCCCAGACACCCCCTTTAACAACCACTGACCTGGATGGAATATATCAGTATATGTATTTTTAATGGGTAATGCTTCTATTAACCAGTTTTGATCATAGGTAGGTAGTAGAAACATTAGTATGGCCACCTAGCCTGCACTACTACCTACCTATGATCAAACTAGACATTAGAAACTTTAGTATTGGCACTTTACCTACAAAACTACCAACATATGGTGAAAACTGGATAATGCAAACATTTCCTTATGTACACTATTACCCAATTTCGGCCTTAGGTAGGTAGTAGTGTAAGTACAGAGTAAGTAAGGAGACCATACTAATCTTTCAATTACTCAATATTGACCATTGGAAAGTGGTAGTTTAGATGAAGTGACCATACTAATATTTTTATTGCCCAGTTTTCACCATAGGTTGGTAGTCCTGTAGGTAAAGTGGGCATGCTAATGTGTCTAATGCCTAGATTCAACCATAGGTAGGTAGTAATTAAAGTGACCTATAAACAGTCATTGTAAGCAGCAGCAGAAAGTCTGCCCTGGAGAATGGGAACATTACTACCGCTGATTTTATTATTTTTAACAAAGCAAGCTGGTGAGGGTAATACATATATAGAAGGAAAACTCCTTCCATGAAACCTCCTTCCCTGAATTTTATGTTCAGTCGGAACACTGCAACACATTAGATTGATGGACAGCCATGCCAGAATTATCGGGAACAGCTGACATGAGCATGGCCAACTTTAATCACCTTTCTATACTTATCACATTGAATGACATAATAAAAGAATGCTGAAAAAAACAACAGCATTGGACATTGGGAAAAAAAACTAAACGGGCTTAGCAACTGGGTACAGAGGTACCAGTCCTATCATGGCCATATTTCATAAGGAGCATGAGTACTATAAATGGTTCATATATGGGGCTGGGCCCCTGTTACTGATTTTTTGGAGGGGCCAAAAAGCTTCAAATTACATTACACGTATGCCTAACACTAAAGGATGTAGATCTAAATGTGGGGAACAGAGCGCACAATAGGGTGATACCCGATGGAGGGAGAGTAGGAGAGTGCTGGTTACACTCACCTGATGGAGTTGTGACAGGCACAACTCTTATGAAGGCATGAAGAAAAACAGCTGCTGCTGCCCCATGGCTGGAAGATAAATCCTCCAGGAGATATTGGATCCAGTTGGATAAACACGTAGGTGGGCAGCGCTGATGAAGTGAATCAATTCTTCAGAGATGATGATGATGATGATGATGAAAAAGGCTTTTTATTAACAACGCGTTTCAACGCCGTACCGGCGTCTTTTTCAAGTAAAGAAAACAAACATTTTTGGTCCTTTCATGGTCCCTCTCACTTTAGGACCCAGCAGTGATCCTCACCTTGCTTGGGGATGATACCTTTAGGACCCAGTGGTGATCCTCATCTTCTGCTGTTAATTACCACACCCTTGCTGAATCCTAAAATACACTCGGTTTCTCCAGAGAGTTGGTGGTGATATAGTGTTCTTATCTATTCAGGCTTGGAATTCTAGTAGTCGGCTAGAATGTTCTTGGAGTTCCTTCGTGGGTTGTTGCCTTGTTTTCCCCGGTGTCATCCTTAAGCAAAGTGTATTCCCTTGTTTGTTTCCCTTGTGTGTACTTTAGTTTGCAGTGGGGCTGACTAGTGCTCAACCCTCTCCCTCCCTATATAGGGCCTAGTTTTAGGGTCAGCTAGGGCCAGGTTTCCTGCTTGGCGATACTGGCAGAACCTATATAGTGTCCATAGGGGAGTCAGGGTTTGTCATTTGAGTTGTTTAGGGGTCTCCACTACCCCTTTCCCTACTTGTAGGGCACTCTACTCTTTTCCTTTCATTATACGCTGGGTTCTCCCCATACCCAGCATGACATAAACAGTGTCATATTAGCTTCTATGCCAATATGTCAACCGTAAGTGAACGATTACAAATTAATAGCTATGTGACATAACAAAATGAGCTCTTGCACTTTTCGATTTTACCATTTGGACAACCATGCAAAAACATTTGTAGACAATACATTATATCTATTGCCCTTTTCCTAGGAAAATCCATTCCTAATGATCAGTGTTACAAACAACAGAGATACCCCAGTACAAAGGCACAAGAGAGAGAAACCATTCTGACAAAAGAGTTACCCTCATGGCATGAGTTGTCAATGCCGCTTAATTACAGGCTGTTGACTCTGCAAAGTGCATTAGGTCAGACTAATAAAATTCATCTTTTTCTTTTTAAAGAGGCAACAGACAGATGAAAACATATAGTGAAGCAAGGGAGAGTGAAGCCCAACATTTTACAAACAAAACCTTAGGGTTTTCTTTTTACATAGCCAGGCTAATGATTCTAAAGTATTGAGCACAAAACATGGACACTGCAATTGAAATAAGATTATGATGGACAGAAATTCAAGACTTTTGATCTAAGCAAAAAGTAAGTTTGTTTCACGATAGCCAGATGTCCTATAAATGAGATGTGCACTAACACAAAAATATGTGCATACCTATTACTTTGTTCCAGTGTGGTTAAGAGGATCTGTCAGATTTCCTGACATACTTGGATTAGTAAATACATAGTATTTGCATTTTCCACAAAGTAACAATTCTGGAACATCTTTTCTTAGACTGCTGCTGTCACATTTCTACCTAGACCTCCTCTTGCCTTGTCTACTTCTGTCACCAGGCATCTTCATATTTAAGATGTCATGACCAGAAGCATTGGGTGGTATAGGCTCTCTCCAGCCGCAGAGGCTAGTGTGTTTGGGACGTATAATGCCGTCTAATCTGGCTGTATGGGTGTTTGTGCTACCAAGCTGGAGTAAAAAAAAACTCCCTTAAATAGCCAATGGGACAGCACAGACAGCACCACACACTGCTAAAACTCCCAATTTACTGCTGGGAGTTGCCAGTTATAGTTTTACCAGCTCTGGTTCAGTTCTGTTTTTTTCTCAGTCCATATGACTTTTTTTTACCTTGGCCAATGTTTTGACTATTCTTCATCCTGACATTTGTGTTACTGTCTCTTCCCTCCCGATTCTCACCCAGTGACCTGACCATTCCAGGTCAGCCAACTTCACCAGCCAGCTGCTACTCTGAGGATTCAACCCATGGGCGCCCATGTAAGTCCACATCCCTGTACAGGAGTTAAAGGGTGAAAACCAGGGTTCCTGTGCAACATAATAGTTGGAGTAGGTAGCACAAAACCTGTCCATGGAAGCCCTATTTAGAGCTGCACGGCGACCAAAGACAGAGTCTCTCACAGCTGCTTTGTTCTGTTGGGCCTTATTCAAACTTTAGTATTTTTGGTCAGTATTTTATCAGCATTTGTAAGCAAAAACCAGGAGCAGCTCAAATACAGGGAGGAGGTATAAATCTTTTCAATTACGATTTTTTTCTCTGAAGGCTCCACTCCTAATTTTGGCTTACAAGCAGAAAATGCTTCATGAAACATATTTTTTTTAGGTAGCTTTTCTTTTCCTGAAGTGTTTTCAGAAGTTGTTTTGAAGAGCTTTAGAAGGGTTTTGGCATAGGTTTTTTTTCTTCTTGATGCATTTTTTGCAGTCTTTAGATTGGATAGTGCAATTTTAGAGAGGATGTCATCAGAATATACTTTAAAGAAATGGCATGCACTTTTTTTTTCCATACAGGCATTTTACAAAGCCTCTTCTAAATAAAACAATAGGCTTGGGACAGTGTCACTGGTTTTATATGTGAGGGGAGGTATGTGTCACTCAGGATGCTCTCCTGTGTGAACTAAGACCTACTTTAATTTTCTGCCAGTGTGTTATATGCTGGTAGATTTGCTCTGTTAAAGGGTGTGCGGTTTTATGGGAATGGCAAAGAGGGCGGGGCGCCATTCCCCCTACCTCCCCTCAGGGTGTCGCCGAGCAATGTGTAAAAGCTCAGTCCTGTTTTTTTTTCTCTGGAGTGTGGTCTGGAGAGGGAAGTCTCCAGACAGTATTGTGTAAGCTGCAGAGCTTGTTACTTGGACTGTGCAGTTTATGCTACCGAGAGCGGGCGGAACCCGCTCATCTATGGACTGAGCTAGACTTTGTTTATTGTTTTTTTTTCCTGCGAAACCCTGCTGGTTTTATGCCAGATAATAAACCAGCAGGAACGTAACCTGAGAACGTGTGTCCTGAGTCTGCCTCCGGGAGAGCCGAGCGAGTCGTCTTGCCACAGTTGGTGTGAGAGTGCGTGCAGGATTCCAGGAACACGTGTACCTGCCACAAAGACCGGTGGATGTCCTGGGTGAAGGCTGCCAGCCTGCCAGAGAAGTCCAGCAGCATGGAGGAACTCGTTAAGCACCTGGTCCAGGCCCAGCAGAGCATGCAGCAGCAACACCTACAGGCCCAGCAGAGTATGCAGCAGGCCCAGCAGAGCATACAGCAGCAGCACCAGGAGACGACCAAATTGTTGCTTCAGCAAATCCAGTTGCAGCAAAAGTCGCAGCAGCAGCACCAGCAGGAGGCGCAACAGCAGATACAGCTTTTGGCGGACGCCATCCAGAGCAGGGCGGCCGCCCCATCCCCAGGACCGACTGATGATTCTCACGTCAGGAAGGCGGTAAGGCGGGCCATGCAGAAGATGACCCCTGGGTATGATGTAGAAGCATTTCTGACTGTTTTTGAGAGGGTGGCTGATCGGGAGAGACTTCCACCAGCACAGTGGGCAGAGGTTCTGGCGCCATATTTATCGGGTGAACCCCAGAAGGCGTATTTTGACTTGGCGCTGCAAGATGCTAAGGAGTATCCCAAACTAAAGACATAGATCTTAGCACGTCTGGGAGTAAATATGGCGGTGAGAGCCCAACGAGTTCATCACTGGGCGTATGCTAGTGACAAACCCCCTCGCTCACAGAAGTTTGACCTACTGCATCTGGTTCAGAAGTGGCTACAACCGGAGTCCTCCACTCCGGCCCAGATGGTTGAGCGGGTGGTGATTGACAGATTCATGCATTCCCTTCCCAAGCCAGTACAGACCTGGGTTGCCCAGGGTGATCCCCAGAACGCAGATGACTTCATCGGCCTGGTAGAGAGGTACCAGGTAGTCGAGAGATCTCTTGGGAAACCGGATGCAGTCACTTCTCCCTACTGGGATACCCAAAGGGGGGCGGGTTCAGCACGGAAGGGGTCTAGAGCCACCACTGGGGGGCGTCCCACTCCCACTGTAGGTGCCGTTAGAACAGTTAGTAAAGATATAGTTTGCTGGCGGTGTCACAACCCTGGACATGTAGCCGCCAGGTGTCAAATATCCCCTGAGCCCATGGACTGCAGCCTAGGCAGACGGGTCTCCTATTATGCCTATCCAGCCTGTAGCGTGGACTGTCGACCCGGTGAGGGGCCGCAGGAGTGTGCAGTGTCCATTAATGGAGTAAAAGTGCTTGGGCTGTTGGACTCCGGGAGTTTGGTGACCTTGATCAGAGCATCCCTTCCCCACCAGTTGATCCCTTCCAAAACCCTGGGCGTTCGGTGCATCCATGGTGACGCCAAGGACTATCCCGTGGCCACAGTAACAGTGGGGACAGACTGTGGTGCTCAGTCCCATGAAGTCGGGGTAGTAAAGGACCTGATACATTCCGTCATATTGGGCTGTGATTTTTCCTTATTCTGGGACTTGTGGGGGTAGGGAACTGGACTAAGTAGCATGGGGAAAAGCCAGGTCCTTGAAGAAGAACCCCCGACGAAGTCGCAGATGGAGGAGTTCCCACTGTGCGTCCTTGTCGGTGACGAGGGTGAGACGGTGACCGAGGAGGCCGACCTCCCTGCGTTAGATATGTCCAGAGAGAACTTTGGGACTGCTCAAGTTAGAGACCTGACCTTAAAAGGGGCGTTCGACCAGGTTACTGTATGTAATGGGGTTGCCCAAGAGCCGGGGGCCGACACCAGATTCCCCTACTTTGCAGTGCAGGGGGAGTTGCTATATCGGGTGGCCAAACTGAGGGGTGGTGAGATAGTGGAACAGCTGTTAGTGCCGGGGCCATACAGACGGTGGGTGCTAGATATGGCCCATTCACATGTTCTGGGGGGACACCTAGGGGTCGAGAAAACTCAGGAGAGGATATTGAGAAGGTTTTATTGGCCAGGGTGTTATCGAGAAGTTCAAAACTATTGTAGGTCCTGCCCCACCTGCCAAATAACCGCTCCCTCCTCCCACTTCCGTAGCCCTTAGTCCCACTACCTGTGATAGAGGTTCCCTTTGAGAGGATTGCCATGGACCTCGTGGGCCCCTTAGTTAAATCAGCTTGGGGCCACCAATATATCCTGGTCATCATGGACTACGCGACTCGGTATCCGGAAGTGGTTCCCCTAAGGAACATCTCCAGTAAAAGTATAGCCCGAGAGCTGGTCCATATTTTCGCTCGGACAGTTCTACCAAAAGAGATTCTGACAGACCAAGGAACCCCCTTCATGAGCAAGGTGATGAAGGAGCTTTGCAGAGTCCTTCAGATAACTCAGCATCAGACCTCGGTTTATCATCCACAGACGGACGGCCTAGTAGAACGCTTCAACAAGACCTTAAAGGCGATGCTCAAGAAGGTCGTTGAAAAGGATGGGCGAGACTGGGACTACCTGCTCCCATTTCTGCTTTTCTCGGTCAGAGAAGTTCCTCAAGCCTCCACTGGCTTCTCTCCATTTGAGCTCCTATATGGGCGGCATCCAAGAGGTCTCCTAGACATCGCCAAGGAAACTTGGGAGGCTGAAGTCACGCCACACCGGAGTATCATCGAACATGTCGCCCAGTTACAGGAGAGAATGTCAAAGGTGATGCCCATCGTGAAGGAACATCTCCTCCAGGCGCAGGAAGCCCAGGCGAGGGTCTATAACCGGTCGGCGAGACTAAGACAGTTCCAGCCCGGGGACCGTGTTTTGGTGCTGATCCCTACCGTCGAGAGCAAGTTCCTCGCCAAATGGCAAGGTCCATATGAGGTGGTGGAGAAAGTCAGCGAGGTTAATTAAAAAGTCCACCAGCCTGGCCGAAGAAAGCCGCATCAAATATATCATATAAATTTGCTCAAGCCGTAGCGGGACCGTGAACCTGTGGAAACTCCTTGCCTGGAAGCCGCACCTGAAGGCAAGGTGGAGGAGGTCACTATTGCAGAGACTCTATCACCGGCCCTGAAGCAACAGTGTCGAGAATTACTACAGCGGAATCAGGAGCTGTTCTCAGAGTTGCCGGGGCATACCCAGGTGGTAGAGCATGATGTGCTGACAGAGCCGCACGTACGAGTGAATCTGAAGCCGTATCGGATTCCGGAAGCACGCCGGGAGGTGATCTCAGCCGAGGTGAAGAGGATGTTAGACCTCGGAGTAATAGAGGAGTCAAAGAGTGGGTGGTCGAGCCCAATCGTCCTCGTGCCGAAACCCAATGGAGAATGGAGGTTTTGTAATGACTACCGCCGGCTGAATGAGGTATCCAAGTGTGACGCGTACCCGATGCCCCGCGTCGATGAACTCATCGAGAGGCTTGGACAGGCGAGGTACATCACCACTCTCGACCTGACAAAAGGCTACTGGCAGATGCCCATGTCCCAGATGGCTAAGGAGAAGACGGCTTTCTCAACACCTGATGGGTGTTTTCTATACATGCGGATGCCGTTCGGACTACAGGAGGCCCCAGCCACTTTCCAGAGGGCTATGGATCGGATCCTAACCCCACATAAGAAGTATGCCGCAGCCTACCTCGACGACATTGTGGTCTTTAGCCCAGACTGGGTTAGTCACCTACCTAAACTACAGGCCGTTCTGGACGCGCTAAGGAAGGCAGGATTTACCATAAATCCGAGAAAGTGTGCCATCGGAAAAGAGGAGGCCAAGTACCTGGGCTATGTTGTTGGGAGAGGCGAAATAAAGCCGCAAATCAAGAAAGTGGAGGCAATTCAAACCTGGCCGTAACCACTCTCGAAGAAGCAGGTGAGAGCATTCCTAGGAATGGTGGGATACTACCGGCGGTTTATCCCGAATTTCGCCATGATTGATGCGCCACTAACGGATCTTCTAAAAGGCACCAAATCAACCATGGTGAAATGGACGGAAGAAACGGAGACCACGTTTCAACAGTTGAAGCTAACACTGTGCAAGCAACCGGTCCTGGTCTTCAAGAAAGAATTTGTGGTCCAGACGGACGCTTCAGAGGTTGGTCTAGGGGCTGTACTCTCCCAAGAGATAAATGGGGAAGAACATCCCATCCCATTCTCTATCTAAGCCGAAAGCTGTCCTCCTGCGAGAAGAACTACGCCATAGTAGAGAAAGAGTGTTTAGCCATAAAATGGGCCGTGGATACACTGAAATATTACCTACTAGGCCGGAAGTTTAGATTAGTATCAGACCATGCCCCGTTGAGATGGTTGAGGGAGAAGAGGGGTAAAAATGCCAGGGTAACTAAATGGTTCCTAGGGCTTCAAGAGTTTAACTTTCACGTGGAGCATAGGCCCGGGAAGTTACATGGGAATGCAGATGCCCTCTCTAGGATTCCCTGCCTGGAGTCAGAAGGTGCCCAGCTTTGGGCAGAGGGGGGGAATATGTGACAGTGTCACTGGTTTTATATGTGAGGGGAGGTATGTGTCACTCAGGATGCTCTCCTGTGTGAACTAAGACCTACTTTATTTTTCTGCCAGCGTGTTATATGCTGGTAGATTTGCTCTGTTAAAGGGTGTGCGGTTTTATGGGAATGGCAAAGAGGGCGGGACGCCATTCCCCCTACCTCCCCTCAGGGTGTGGCTGAGCAATGTGTAAAAGCTCAGTCCTGTTTTTTTTTCTCTGGAGTGTGGTCTGGAGAAGGAAGTCTCCAGACAGTATTGTGGAAGCTGCAGAGCTTGTTACTTGGACTGTGCAGTTTACGCTACCGAGAGCAGGAGAAACCCGCTCATCTATGGACTGAGCTAGACTTTGTTTATTGTTTTTTTTCCTGCGAAACGCAGCTGGTTTTATGCCAGATAATAAACCAGCAGGAACGTAACCTGAGAACGTGTGTCCTGAGTCTGCCTCCGGGAGAGCCGAGCGAGTCGTCTTACCACAGCTAAAAAAAACTTATATGAACAGAAAAATGCATTTCATATAGAAGAGAAGGAGAAAAGGAAGGCTGGGGCTCCACGGCGACATGTGTCACTGTAGGATTACTGAAAGAGTTGTCCAAGGGTTTTTGAAGCAGTTTTTGAGAAGGATTTTGGAGCAGATCCGCTTCAAAAATTTCAATGTAAACATAGTATAAAGAAGACCTTAGGGGGCATGGCCTAACTAACATGCTGTAGGATGTGCGCGTGAATTCTCCTGCTATTTATCTGATATAACCTCTGCTATACCTACTAAAGCGGACAGAAATCTACACCCAGGGGCATCCCGAGTGTCCCTATACCTGATCGCATAGCTCAGGTAGTGATAATATGCCGAAAGGAGGCAGTACAAAGCTCTGAGGCAGAGGAGAACATCCAACATGACACAAATGGGGATCCTGTTACTGTTGTGGTGGAAGGTAGCTGCGAAGCTGCAAACCTAGAGACATACTCCTACACTCAGTACTAAGAGAAGCAGAAGCGGCTTTTGTAGAGACCCTCTCTATACTTCATAGAAATAGACTTTGTGCAAACAATCTTAAAGCACATCTGTTGTGAGCGGAAAAAAGCCTTTGAGAAACAAATTTTTGGGGGAAAGTCGAAAGCCTAGGACATATGCAATCCAAAACGGCCAAGGCACAACAATCCTCCTCTTACATATCCTGCTTAATAAGCGCAGAAAAACAGGAAATTTTTTGAATCCCAGGGTATTCTGCATCTGATATCTCTAGATTTGTATCTCTAGCTTTCAGAGTAGACTTGGTGATATTAATACCTTGGATGAGTAGGCCACGAAGATAAGTCTTCATTGCGTCCCATACAGAAGAAGGTAAAGCCGACCCTTCATTCAATTGGAAGTATTCTGAACGCTGTTTAGGAGTACATCCGCCCTATCAATTGTGGATAACCGAACAGGGTTCAGTTTCCATAATGCATTCTAATATAACACCTTATTCGTTAATTTCAGAGTAACTGAGGTCTGAAAGTGTTCTAGGGTATCCTGCATGAAGGAGTTCTACTCCAATTTATATACCTGTAAAACATCTCCATCTAATGCATCCATTATAGATTTAATCAAAAATACGGCCTACTAAGACTATCAGATAAATCCCAAATCCTAGTAGATGCATCCATAACACTAAGAACTAGAAGAGGCAGAAGGATCTATTTCTAATAAAAAAAGCCCCTTGGGCAGACGACTCCCCGCTGAGGTCTTTAAACAATATAGTGAAACACTACTACCAAAACTATTAGTGGTTTTCCAGAATGCTCTAGAGATGGGGTCATTTTCAGATTCAATGCAAGAGGCAATAATTGTAGTCCTGCATAAGCCTGGTAAAAATCTGATATTAGCAGAGTCATACAGGCCTATCTCCCTTCTGACAACAGATGTGAAAATTCTGGCTAAGGTATTAGCTAACTGTCTGAATAGGGTAATCATTTCCTTAATACATATTGACCAAACAGGCTTTATGCCAGACAAAGGCAGATTATAATGAGGGCAATCTGGGCTACCGCCCGGGGCCCGTAGCTCCTGGGGGCCCATTGCCAGATTGCCCTCATTATAATATGTGCAGCGCCGGCGCCAATGCGGCACATACCAGAAGGCAGAGGCGGGGGGCCCCGGACCGCTCCCCCAGCAGCTGTGTACAGGGCCGTGTCTCCTAGCTGCTTCTTCAGCCGGGCCAGCACTGCACCTGTTAACTTCCCTGTGTGCTGGCCCGGCCGCGTCACAGCTAGGAGACACGGCCCTGTACACAGCTGTGTCTGATAGCATGATGTCACGCAGTGTGCGCCCTGCACTGCTGCACCAGAGAGGAGCTGGACGACTGGAGCCGAGCCAGGGGATGGTGAGTGAGTGTGATTGAGTGTGTGTGAGTGTGTGAGTGAGTGAGTGTGTGTGTGTGTGCAGGCAGATATCATTGTGTGATGTCTGCTTATATGTATTTTTGTGTTTCAAATGTGTTTATGCGTGTATGTATATGTCTGTATATGTTTGTGTGTGTGCGTGACTTTGTGCGGCCTCCCGCTGTCTCTGGGGGGGGTGCCATGCTTCCTCCATCTGTGCATAGATGGCTACGTGCGGCCTCCCGCTGTGTATAGATGGCTACGTGCGGCCTCCCGCTATCTCTGGGGGGGCGCTGTGCGGCCTCCCATTGTGTATAGATGGCTACGTGTGGCCTTCGCTCTATCTGGGGGGGGGCGCCGTGCGGCCTCCTGCTGTGTATAGATGGCTACGTACGGCCTCCCACTGTGTATAGATGGCTACGTGCGGCCTCCTGCTGTGTATGGATGGCTACGTGCGGCCTCCCGCTGTGTATGGATGGCTATGTGCGGCCACCCGCTGTGTATAGATGGCTACGTGCGGCCTCCCGCTGTGTATAGATGGCTACGTGCGGCCTCCCGCTGTGTATAGATGGCTATGTGCGGCCTCCCGCTGTGTATAGATGACTACTTGCGGCCTCCTGCTGTGTATAGATGGCTACATGTGGCCTCCCGCTGTGCATAGATGGCTACGTGCGGCCTTCCGCTGTGTAAAGATGGCTACGTGCGGCCTCCTGCTGTGTATGGATGGCTATGTGTGGCCTCCCGCTGTGTATGGATGGCTATGTGCGGCCTCCCGCTGTCTCTGAGGGGGCGGTATTTGCGGTCTCACCTTGTGTATAGATGGCTACGTGCGGCCTCCCGCTATGTCTGGGGGGCGCTGTGCGGCCTCCTGCTGTGTATAGATGGCTACGTGCGGCCTCCTGCTGTGTATAGATGGCTATGTGCGGCCTCTCGCTGTGTATGGATGGCTACGTGCGGCCTCCCGCTGTATATAGATGGCTACGTGCGGCCTCCCGCCGTGTATAGATGGCTACGTGCGGCTTCCTGCTGTGTATAGATGGCTACTTGTGGCCTCCCGCTGTGTATAGATGGCTACTTGCGGCCTCCCACTGTGTATAGATGGCTACTTGTGGCCTCATGCTGTGTATAGATGGCTACTTGTGGCCTCCCGCTGTGTATAGATGGCTAAGTGCGGCCTCCCGCTGTGTATAGATGACTACTTGCGGCCTCCTGCTGTGTATAGATGGCTACATGTGGCCTCCCGCTGTGCATAGATGGCTACGTGCGGCCTTCCGCTGTGTAAAGATGGCTACGTGCGGCCTCCTGCTGTGTATGGATGGCTATGTGTGGCCTCCCGCTGTGTATGGATGGCTATGTGCGGCCTCCCGCTGTCTCTGGGGGGGCGGTATTTGCGGTCTCACCTTGTGTATAGATGGCTATGTGCGGCCTCCCGCTATGTCTGGGGGGCGCTGTGCGGCCTCCTGCTGTGTATAGATGGCTACGTGCGGCCTCCTGCTGTGTATGGATGGCTATGTGCGGCCTCTCGCTGTGTATGGATGGCTACGTGCGGCCTCCCGCTGTATATAGATGGCTACGTGCGGCCTCCCGCCGTGTATAGATGGCTACGTGCGGCCTCCTGCTGTGTATAGATGGCTACTTGTGGCCTCCCGCTGTGTATAGATGGCTACTTGCGGCCTCCCGCTGTGTATAGATGGCTACTTGTGGCCTCATGCTGTGTATAGATGGCTACTTGTGGCCTCCCGCTGTGTATAGATGGCTAAGTGCGGCCTCCCGCCGTCTCTGGGGGGGCGGCATGTGCAGTCTCCCGCTGTATCTGGGGGGCGCCATGCGGCCTCCTGCCATGTATAGATGGCTACCTGTGGCCTCCCGCTGTATCTGGGGGGCGCTGTGCGGCCTACTGCTGTGTATAGATGGCTACGCGCAGCCTCCCGCTGTGTATAGATGGTGCCACGTGGCCTCCCGCTGTGTATAGATGGCGCCGTGCGGCCTCCCGCTGTGTATAGATGGCTACGTGCGGCTTCCCGCTGTGTATGGATGGCTACGTGCGGCCTCTCACTGTGTATGGATGGCTACGTGCGGCCTCCCGCTGTGTATAGATGGCTACGTGCGGCCTCCCGCTGTGTATAGATGGCTACGTGCAGCCTCCTGCTGTGTATAGATGGCTACTTGTGGCCTCCCGCTGTCTCTGGGGGGGTTGCGTGTGCGGTCTCACGATGTATCTGGGGGGGCGCAGTGCAGCCTCCCACTGTGTATAGATGGCTACATGCGGCCTCCCGCTGTATCTGGGGGGTGCCGTGCGGCCTCCCGCTGTGTACAGATGGCTACGTGCGGCCTCTTGCTGTGTATAGATGGCTACGTGCGGCCTCCCACTGTGTATAGATGGCTACGTGCAGCCTCCCGCTGTGTATGGATGGCTACATACGGCCTCCCACTGTGTATGGATGGCTACGTGCGGCCTCCCGCTGTGTATAGATGGCTAAGTGCGGCCTCCCGCTATGTATAGATGGCTACGTGCGGCGTACCGCTGTGTATAGATGGCTACTTGCGGCCTCCCGCTGTGTATAGATGGCTACTTGTGGCCTCATGTTGTGTATAGATGGCTACTTGTGGCCTCCCGCTGTCTCTGGGGGGGCGGCGTGTGCGGTCTCCCGTTGTGTATAGATGGCTACGTGCGGCCTCCCGCTATATCTGGGGGGCGCTGTGCGACCTCCTGCTGTGTATAGATGGCTACATGCGGCCTCCCGCTGTGTATGGATGGCTATGTGCATCCTCTCGCTGTGTATGGATGGCTGCGTGCGGCCTCCCGCTGTGTATAGATGGCTACGTGTGGCCTCCCGCTGTGTATAGATGGCTACATGCGGCCTCCTGCTGTGTATAGATGGCTACTTGTGGCCTCCCGCTGTGTATAGATGGCTACTTGCGGCCTCCCGCTGTGTATAGATGGCTACTTGTGGCCTCATGCTGTGCATAGATGGCTACTTGTGGCCTTCCGCTGTGTATAGATGGCTATGTGCGGACTCCCGCTGTGTATAGATGGCTACATGCGGCCTCATGCTGTGTGTAGATGGCTACGTGCGGCCTCCCGCTGTGCATAGATGGCTACGTGTGGCCTTCCGCTGTGTATAGATGGCTACGTGTGGCCTCCTGCTGTGTATAGATGGCTACGTGTGGCCTCCCGCTGTGCATAGATGGCTAAGTGCGGCCTCCCGCTGTGTATAGATGGCTAAGTGCGGCCTCCCGCCGTCTCTGGGGGGGCGGCATGTGCAGTCTCCTGCTGTATCTGGGGGGCGCCATGCGGCCTCCTGCCGTGTATAGATGGCTACCTGCGGCCTCCCGCTGTATCTGGGGGGCGCTGTGCGGCCTACTGCTGTGTATAGATGGCTACGTGCAGCCTCCTGCTGTGTATAGATGGCGCCGTGCGGCCTCCCACTGTGTATAGGTGGCGCCGTGCGGCCTCCTTCTGTGTATAGATGGCTATGTGCGGCCTCCCGCTGTGTATAGATGGCTACGTGTGGCCTCCAGCTGTCTATGGGGGGGTGGCGTGTGCGGTCTCACGCTGTATCTGGGGGGGTGCCGTGCGGCCTCCCACTGTGTATAGATGGCTATGTGCGGCCTCCCGCTGTGTATAGATAGCTACGTGTGGCCTCCCACTATGTGCGGCCTCCCGCTGTGTATAGATGGCTACGTGCAGCCTCCCTCTTTGTATAGATGGCGCCATGTGGCCTCCAACTGTGTATAGATGGCTAAGTGCAGCCTCCCGCTGTGTATAGATAGCTACGTGTGGCCTCCCACTATGTGCAGCCTCCCGCTGTCTCTGGGGGGGGCGGCGTGTGCGGTGTCCTGCTGTGTATAGATGGCTATGTGCAACCTCCCTCTTTGTATAGATGGTGCCATGTGGCCTCCCACTGTGTATAGATGGCTAAGTGCAGCCTCCCGCTGTGTATAGATAGCTACGTGTGGCCTCCCACTATGTGCGGCCTCCCGCTGTGTATAGATGGCTACGTGCAGCCTCCCGCTGTGTATAGATGGCTATGTGCGGCCTCCTGCTGTCTCTGGGGGGGCGGCGTGTGTGGTCTCCCGCTATATCTGGGGGGCGCCGTGCGGCCTCCCGCTGTGTATAGATGGTTATGTGCGGCCTCCTGCTGTGTATAGATGGCTACCTGTGGCCTCCCGCTGTGTATAGATGGCTATGTGCGGCCTCCCGCTGTGTATAGATGGTGCCGTGCAGCCTCCCGCTGTGTATAGATGGGTACGTGCGGCCTACTGCTGTGTATAGATGGCTACGTGCGGCCTCCCGCTGTGTATAAATGGCTACATGCAGCCTCCCGCTATGTATAGATGGCTACGTGCGGCCTCCCGCTGTGTATAGATGACTACGTGCAGCCTCCTGCTGTGTATAGATGGCTACGTGCGGCCTCCCGCTGTGTATAGATGGCTACGTGCGGCCTCCTGCTGTGTATAGATGGCTACGTGCAGCCTCCTGCTGTGTACAGATGGCTACGTGCGCCCCCCTGCTGTATATACATGGCTATGTGCGGCCCCCTGCTGTTTATACATGGCTACGTGCGTCCTCCCTCTGTGTATAGATGGCTACGTGCGGCTTCCTGCTGTGTATAGATGGCATTGTGTGGCCTCCCGTGTGTATAGATGGCTACGTGCGGCCTCCCGCTGTGTATAGATGGCGCCATGCGGCCTTCTGCTGTGTATAGAAGGATTGAGGCAGCTCATATTTTATGTAGGGTCTCATACTGTATATAGGGGATGTCAGCATACTTAATTGTGCTCAATATTAAGTCATGCAATTAATGTAAAAAAAAATATTAGAATTTATATATTAATTTTGTGCCAAATTAATTTTACGTGAACTATCACATGATCTATCACAGGGGATCATGTGACATGTCACGTGATACATCAGGTGTGTGTGTGTGTGTGTGTGTGTGTGTGGGGGGGTTGGCACGCCTTTTAAACTGCCCGGGGCCCTTGTTACTCTTAATCCACCCCTGATGCCAGAACCAGAACAATCGATGTCCATAAATATTAGACGTTTATTCACATGCTTACAAATCTCTCCTGATAATTGCGAAAAGAGGGCAATTTTCTCCGTGGACGCAACTAAAGTGTTCAACAGCATTGAATTGAACTATCTCTGGTGCACCTTAAATCAGATGGGTTTTGGTAAAACATTCATCTCTTGGGTCAAAGTGTTAAACTCAAGGCGAATGGCCAAAATCCGTGCTAATGGGGAATTATCACGACAATTCAAGCTCTCTAGGATCACATGGTAGGGATTTCCTTTGTTGCCCCTGTTGTTTGCCCTAGCTATGGACCCTTCGGCATCAACTATTAGGTCCTCAAAAATAATCCAGGGGTTTAAATATTACACCGTAGAAGGCAAGATTGTACTATATGCAGATGATGCGCTCCTTTTCTTGGGAGAGATGGGTCCATTACTTGAGGCAGTTTTGACATTATTTGACAAGTTTGGTTAACTATTAATTAGCAGAAGTCAGATCTGACGACAACAGATCCAGTCACAACTCCACTAGTATTGAAGGATGTGACAGTTAGCTGTTGTGAAAAACTCACTGGCAGAGTGCTGGAGGGGAGATATGTTTCACTGAGGCTATTAGCTTCAGTGATATGAAACCTGGAAGTCTTCTCCTGCATGGGTTGTGCTGAGAGGGCTAATCAGCCATATTTAAATGGGCCAGTTTTTTTGTGAACGACTATAGAGCGGGTGGAAGGTCGTTCACCATATCTCCACCCCAGGGTGTGGTCTGGGTTTTAAATACTCGGCCTGTTGAGGCATTCATGGTTCAGTACGGCTGGAAAAAGGAACGCCAGTGTTTTGTGTCCTGAGAGGGAAAAAGATGAACCACAGTATGGTTGTCTTCCCAAGCAGGCGGATCTCCGCAAGAACACGGACTGTGCTGTATGTAATGTTTTGTTTCTCCTTAGGCCTGAAAGGCCATGTTTATTTTTGCCAACTCTGAACTGGTTTATGCTGCATACCAATAAACCAAGCAGAGACTTAAAGAGACAGTGTACCTGTGTCTTCCTCCATGTGCAGCTGAGTGAGCAATCTAGCACAATGTGTACATCAAATACCTAGCTATTGAAGTCTCCGCACATGCTGACCAATTCTTGGACCTGAACTTAGTTCCACTACTCTCTTAAGTTGAAACAAAAAATGATTACCTGGTCCAAATTATTCTCATCAGTTATTGGTAGGTTAAACCTTATTAAAATTATTCTCATGCTGCAATTACTCTACGTCCTACACAACTCACCTATCTGGATACCACTCCATAGATTCTATTATATAAATGCCTTATTTAGGGACCTTATTTGGAAAAAGGACCAGCCCAGAATTTAATTACAAATATTAATGGAGCCTAGCTCTCCCAAACCCGTGACTGTATTTTCTGGCTGCCCAAGCCAACATTTGAAGCGTTGGAGTGAACCTACTACCGACAGCATCATACTGAAATATCACCTTGAAAGTGTGAACCTGTTTCCTCCTTAGAAATGAGAAATCTGAAAGGAAGTGAAGGAGTGAACTCTCATTTTGAATTTGATGAGCTCAGTGTGGAAACAAATTAAACAAATAATGGGCATCCATGAGTGCACGGAGTGTACACCGTTATAGCAAAATCTGGATCGAGAGGAATTCACTAAATTAAGGGATCTAGTCTACTGGAAGAACAAAGACATAAGAAACAAAGTTCACTTATTGTCCACTGGTACTTTTAAGCGTTTTAATCAATTGCAAGATGAATTTCAATTATAAAACAAAAGATTTACAGGTACGACACAGGGCTGAGGAGTCGGTAAGCCAAACCTTCGACTCCGAGCCCTCAATTTCCATGACACCGACTCCAACTCTGACTCTAGGACTCCGACTCCCTCATACATGACTCATGTTTAAGTGATAAATTTACTGTAGCACAGATTCATCTCCGCTAAAAGTCTAGACCCTTAGATCAGGAATAGGACAGACATTTATAGGACATTTCATAACTTACCCAAATTCTTATGGAAACATTTACAGCACATCCTGCATTGAACTACTGTACCCAATTTATTATATATTTTAGGAGTTGGAGTTGGTCCATTTTATACCGACTCCAACTCCGACTCCGGCTCCTCCAAAGTGGACACCGACTCCGACTCCACAACTCCGACTCCATAACCCTGGTACGACATGCCTTTGAGTCTCAAAATAGGTACAATTCTATAATAATACAAAAAGACACTATGCTTTCTATTATGGCGATCAGAGGGCATAAGGCTGGACTTATTTCAGACTTATACAAACTCTTACTTTGCAATTACATAGTTAAATATCCGCTGGTAAATATGCATAAATGGGAAACAGATATAGGAACTATAACACCAGATCAATGGAGGGATATCCTTGAGTTTCTACGATCACTATCTGTAGGTGAAGCAGAAAAGAAGAATAATTTCCTCCACCGATGAAGGGTAATGTATGGGATTAAAACATCACGTTTATTAGTCCAAAAATAAGAATTAACATGCTGGCAACTACTAGATATCCATAGGAGAAATCAATGCGTTTCAGCTGAAGAGCCTTAGTCATGGTATCGTACGGATTGAACATGAAGAGGAAGTCCAGGCTGCAGCCGATCTCTGACAGCCTCCTCATGTTCAATCCATACGTAGGCGGAGACAGTGACACCAACACAGGTTGAGCCCCAAAGTCACTTGTCACAACAACTGCACGAGAGCTTCAGAGAGAGCGAGTGACGACACCGCTGGAACGGCACCAGCACGGAAGGTGGGTATAAGCTTTTCTATTTTATCGGGGCCAAACAATTAGCTCAATAAGGGGTTGTACTAGTAGTGGATGGGGGACATTAATTAATTAATCAGAATTATTTCTCTTTTCTGTATATGCAATATGATTTATTTTTTACTACATTGAGTATATTCTATGTGTAAAACGGATCAAAGTATCACATGCTGTTCATTTTAAAAAAAGGACATAAAAATAAATAGGCATAGAAATAAGTATATTGCTGCACCATTTATCAATCTGCAAAAAAAAGATAAAAAACAGATTACAAGTAAGCCTAAGTGAAGCCCTTGTTAAAACTCTGGCTAGTCACGTCAGTAAATTTCAATTACAACTGGTTCCATGTGCAGCTCCGTGCTCCTATACAAATGATAAAAAACGGGCCGAAAAGTTAGTACTTGGATTCTTTTCACACAGAAAATTGCACGTGTGCATACAATTTAATCTTGGTCACTGTACTGTCCAGTGACATTTATTGTCCACCGTACGGACATCAAACAGACAAGAAAAATGTGTCTGAATATGCCCTCATTGTTATTTCTCCTGACATTGTATGACCATACATACTATACCCACTGTCAAAAACGGGTGTACATACATAATCTAACACAGTGCAATCAGTACTGACAATGGTGTACGGTATAGGGGCAGCTATGAGTTGTGATATCCTCTCACTATCCAGATTCACCTCAAAAGGGCTGCTGTATTCCCTGCCTTTGCTTTTATACTGGCTATGAAGGTCCCTCTAGTTTCTCTGAGCTATGCTATGTAATATGATAGTTCCAAGTCATTATGTGAAACTGCCCAGTTGGGCCTGGGGTCATATGAGCCTTATGTACTGATGTAATCTTCTGCAATGTAGAAAACGGCTAAAACCATATTAGGCGACAATTCACAAAACCACAAATTTGATTTGCTTTGAATCGATTCACTCATCTCTACTAATGGATAGATGCAGTATCTGACAAGGATGACTTGCACCAGCATCATTAGTGCATACAACCTCTATACAGGAACCATGGTGTGCCCTTGGTAATAATCAGTAAAGCTCATAAGCAGGACTGTAACCTGCAACCTTCTTACCTCTATCATTACAGGATTGTAATTGTGTAAATAATAAAGGTATAATACATTGACATATAATATCACTGTGTGTTATATTACAAATAGCAATGTTCTGCTAACAAAGCTTCACCAAGATGCCTATTTTCTAAGTAGGGGACATTAACTTGTCATAGCTTTTTTCTTCAGCTGCATGATTTTTCTTTGTTACAAACCCCTACACTGAAGTATAATTAAAGGATTTATATGGATATTTTTTATTGTATATCCAGCATGAAATGATATATAGAATCCTGAGCATTGAAATTGCAACACCAAGATGAAAAAGTGGTGGAATTATGGAAATCACAGGATGGATAGACATGTTAATGATTTGCAAGTGATGTAAAAATGGAAGCAATATTTTCAAAACATCTCAATTTACTTAGTATCGAGTATGAGGGCCACATGCAGAAATCCCCAGACATACGGCCTTTGCTACTATCAATGAGGTTATTAATTGTTGTCTGATGACTGTTTTGCCACGCTGAATTCACTTGAGAATGAAAACTGTCAAGATCCACTGCTGGCAGCTACCTCGATAGGAGACAGGTCCAGAGATGCTGCAGGCCATGGTAGCACGTTTAGATCACGCTGGCTGCTCATCGAAGCAACATGTGACCTGGCATTGTCGTGTTGAAAAATGACCCCTTCTTTGGAGAAATAGCAATGGCTAGTTTATTAGCTTCCATTCACTTCGTGCAGCAGACTAAGCAGAGACTAGAGGAGCAGACTTATATTACTACAGTCTTTTAGGCTATGTTCACACATTGCGTTTTTGATCCTTTTTTTCCCCACAGGCAAAACCTGCTCTCTTGGCAGCAAAGAAACAACGTAAAAAAAGTAGGTTTTGCTTAGTTTTTGCCACGTTTTGTGGCGTTTATTTACTGCGTTTTTGTTAGGCTACATTTGTCTCTTGTGCATGCTGATAACGTTTAGTGTGACGCCCAGCTGCGCTTGGTATCACAGATCCTAGAAGGGTGTATTGATGGATTCCTCCACAAGAGGCCCCCATAACCATTCACACATCTCCACCTTCCACCTCAGACCACCAGAGGCAGCCTGTTAGGGATAGATAAATAGGGAAGGTGGAGCCAGGCAGCAGTTAGTCTGGAGACGACAGTGAGTCTATTCTGGAGTCAGAGTCTAGTACAGACGGGTTTAGCAGTGAGTCCAGTGCAGTCTGAGAAGAGTTACCTCAGAGGACAAAAGCCTGTTCCAGCTCCTGCAATTGCTATGGAGCTTATCCAGATCCAGACTCCGTGTAGCTCAGAGAGGTGAGCTTTAGGTGTGCCGGCGCCATAAGATCGGTGAAGCGCGGCAAGCTGCCGTTAGTGTGAGTAGCCTAGTGAGGGCCCGAGAAGGCCGAAGGCAAGAGGAGAGTTAGTACATAGGGGGCAGAGGAGCTTAACTAGCTCACCCCGAAGAAGTTACCGGACACCGGGTCCAAAGCTTACCGGGATCTCCATGACCCAGTAAGATAAACCGGAATCCCTGGAAAACTACAGGTCCCAGGATCGCTAAAGTGCTGATACGTAACAGAGCCAGGAGATACATAGGCCCCGTACGTCGGGAGCGTGCACTCCAAGAGAAGGCCCAACCACAAGGTCAGCCAGCGCAGGACAGAGACAAAGTTAGGCCTACCTCCAGGCAGGTCAGAAACTTACTACGCAGAGGCAAGAAACAGGAGGCCTAAAACCCGCTCATTGGGGACGATCCTGACATGCACCCTTCACCCTACAGTGCTCCGGGACGTGCCTGAATTACCATCTGTAAAAGGTACTGACGTGACTATCGTGTCTGTCCCTGTTCTTGCCTGTCCTGCATTCCCTTTCCCTACACTGCCCTGAGGCCCAGCTCCACCTGTGGGGAGCTATACCATCAAGCTGCCTTATCATCGGCCTCAGTGGACTGCGCAGCGCTGGTGATCCTCACCAGAAGCCACGGGTGGCGTCACGAACTCTATCTTAAAATTAACAAATTATCCACCCTTTTTTAAGGAGCGACCCCAGGGTACGGGCCCGGGAGCCGACCACCGCGACATCCCTACAAGGCCAGGCTAAAGGCCCGGGTACCGAGTCATCCCCATTCCCCTGGGCGAGTGATTAGCGCATAAAAAAAAATCAGATTCAATTTCATCATATTTTGGCACCAAAAACGCAGCAAAACCTGCGTGTTTTTCAGCATTTTTGCAGCGTGTTTTGCACTACCAATTGCTTTCAATGAGGGAAAAACGATGAAAAAACACGGAAAGAAGTGACAAAAATGCAGCTCTTTGACAAAACAGTCAGGAAAAAAAAACCAAGGTGTGTGCATGAGATTTCTGAAATCTCATAGACTTTACTGAAACGCAGCTGAAAATTTGCATAAAAAGCATAAAAAAACGCTGCAAAACACAACGTGTGAACATAGCCTTACTCTCTCCCTGCTGAAAAAACTAGAGCAATGCAGATAAAATCATTTAGATTTTACAAGCTGCTTGTTTATCTATAAAGGGTAAGTGTTTGTAGAGGGCCAGAACAGGGCAAGGCAGACTAGAGGATTGGACTCTATTGAGTTGGGGAGGAAGCGGAGCAACACATAGATAGCTGTGGATAGGTGATAATGTGACGTTCTCATTCTCGAAAGAGCCCCTTTTGAGTTTACCCTGGGTGATGGGGGAACTCGGTGTCGGGTCCTGAGGTGAAGAGATGGGGTGCAGCCGTGGCCCGGACCCGACCCGTGCTCAGGGCCGTCACATGAAAAGGAAGATGTTGTGGGCTCATCTGGGTTGAGTGGCTTATTTAACGACTACGCCACCTGTGGTGCCTGGTGAAGGGTCACCAGCGCCGCTGCAGTCCGCCGAGGCCTGGTGTCATGGCGGCCTAAGTTCTCACTGCTCCCCACAGGCGGAGCTAGGCCTCGGGGCAGAGGGACAGGAGGAAGGGGGAGCAGTAGTAGAGGAAGAACGGAGGCCGCTTCGTGCGGTGTGGCACAGGAATAACAGTCCGGAGGCCATAGGGGTGAACTTCCAAGGCTTTACTCACATAGCTGGCAAAGGAAGGCGACTCCCTTCTCCCCGCGGAGTCCTACGGTCACCAGGGACGGAGGTCCGACAACCTCCGGGTAAGTCCAGCATTCAGTCGGGACCCTACACCAGAGTGTTCCTGAACTACAGACCGAATCCTTTCCTGTCCGTGTGTGTGCGAATAGGCCGGGTCTCCCTCTGAGCTCCTCTCAGAACATGGGTACGGGTGGCAGCTCCGCTCCGTCCGATACCCGGTGGGATCCTCTGGGCCTAACCGGGCTTTCCCGTCCAGGACGTAGAGTAGCAAGGTCGGGTGTCGGGGGCCGGTACCCCTCTTGCAGCCGGAGTCCCTCTGAATATATCAGCATGGCGAGGACAGGTGGCGTACACCGCTCCGTCTGCATCCTGCCTGGGATCCATTTGCTATGGAGCCACACTCTTAAGCTCCGGGCCTTCTTGATCCTGGTCCTTGGCCGGGTTGAGACATTCCTTGTCTGCAACCTACCTCTCGTCCCAAGGCCAGGGTACGAGGGCTGCGTCCCTTGCCGGCGCAGGCCCACACAGGATCTGCGCTCCCGGAGGGAAGTCACATTACACACAGTATATGACAGCACAGTACGACCACCAGAACTTGACTAACAAGGACCAACAAAAGGACCAAGGTCAAAGATGGCTTTTGATTAAATATGAAATCTAAAGTGTAACTAACTTGTAAGTCCTCCACCCTCACCCACTAACTGGTTCCTACCACTTTGTGTTCCCCAGTCTCCGTGTAACCAGGGGAGCAGCACCTAGTGCATACTAGCTCCCTCTGGTGGAGAAATGTGGTGTTGGATGCAAAAGGTTGGGTCCAGACTATCACACTGTCCTTACCTCAGAGGAGGAACACCACACTCCATTAGAGAAGTGCAGCATCCCTGTAGCGGTCGAACCCTCAGGGGCGCCACAATAACTTTTTTAAACCAGAAAAACCCTTTAAGTTTCTGGGAGGAAGTAGTGGTGCAGTAACCTAGAAATTTTTGTCACTCCTGAGTCAATACAAGGCAATTAACAATTACCTCACTTGGTACTGTCTGGGTTATAACCTATTGAGGCTTACTTCTGGGATTATTTTAATGTTTATAATGTTAAATTCATAAAGTGGTTTTGCGCTGAATGCTACTTGTTAATTTACTGTGTGACAGAACAGGAGAAGGACTCTACAGAACAGGAGGAGGACTCTACAGAATAGGAAGAGTGCTCTACAGAACAGGAGAAGGACTCTACAGAACAGGAGAAGGACTCTACAGAACAGGAGAAGAACTCTACAGAACAGGAGAAGAACTCTACAAAACAGGAGAAGGACTCTACAGAACAGGAGAAGAACACTACAGAACAGGAAAATGACTCTACAGAACAGGAGAAGAACACTACAGAACAGGAGAAGGACACTACAGAACAGGAGAAGGACTCTACAGAACAGGAGAAGCACTCTACAAAACAGGAGAAGAACACTACAGAACAGGAGAAGAACACTACAGAACAGGCAAAGGACTCTACAGAACAGGCAAATGACTCTACAGAACAGGAGAAGAACACTACAGAACAGGAGAAGGACTCTACAGAACAGGAGAAGAACTCTACAGAACAGGAGAAGAACACTACAGAACAGGAGAAGGACTCTACAGAACAGGAGAAGAACTCTACAGAACAGGAGAAGGACTCTACAGAACAGGAGAAGGACTCTACAAAACAGGAGAAGAACACTACAGAACAGGAGAAGAACACTACAGAACAGGCAGAGGACTCTACAGAACAGGAGAAGGACTCTACAGAACTGGAGAAGGACTCTACAGAACAGGAGAAGGACTCTACAAAACAGGAGAAGGATTCTACAGAACAGGAGGAGGACTCTACAGAATAGGAGGAGTGCTCTACAGAACAGGAGAAGGACTCTACAGAACAGGAGAAGGACTCTACAGAACAGGAGAAGAACTCTACAGAACAGGAGAAGAACTCTACAAAACAGGAGAAGGACTCTACAGAACAGGAGAAGAACACTACAAAACAGGAGAAGAACACTACAGAATAGGAGAAGAACACTACAGAACAGGAGAATGACTCTACAGAACAGGAGAAGAACTCTACAGAACAGGAGAAGAAAACTACAGAACAGGAGAAGGACTCTACAGAACAGGAGAAGCACTCTACAAAACAGGAGAAGAACACTACAGAACAGGAGAAGAACACTACAGAACAGGCAAAGGACTCTACAGAACAGGCAAAGGACTCTACAGAACAGGAGAAGAACACTATAGAACAGGAGAAGGACTCTACAGAACAGAAGAACTCTACAGAACAGGAGAAGAACACTACAGAACAGGAGAAGAACACTACAGAACAGGAGAAGAACACTACAGAACAGGAAAAGGACTCTACAGAACAGGAGAAGAACACTACAGAACAGGAAAAGGACTCTACAGAACAGGAGAAGGACTCTACAAAACAGGAGAAAAACACTACAGAACAGGAGAAGAACACTACAGAACAGGCAAAGGACTCTACAGAACAGGAGAAGGACTCTATAGAACAGGAGAAGAACACTACAGAACAGGAGAAGAACACTACAGAACAGGAAAAGGACTCTACAGAACAGGAGAAGAACACTACAGAACAGGAAAAGGACTCTACAGAACAGGAGAAGGACTCTACAAAACAGGAGAAAAACACTACAGATCAGGAGAAGAACACTACAGAACAGGCAAAGGACTCTACAGAACAGGAGAAGGACTCTACAGAACAGGAGAAGAACTCTACAGAACAGGAGAAGAACACTACAGAACAGGAGAAGAACACTACAGAACAGGAGAAGGACTCTACAGAACAGGAGAAGGACTCTACAAAACAGGAGAAGAACACTACAGAACAGGAGAAGAACACTACAGAACAGACAAAGGACTCTACAGAACAGGAGAAGGACTCTACAGAACAGGAGAAGGACTCTACAAAACAGGAGAAGAACTCTACAGAACAGGAGAAGAACACTACAGAACAGGAGAAGAACACTACAGAACAGGAGAAGGACTCTACAGAACTGGAGAAGAACACTACAGAACAGGAGAAGGACTCTACAGAACAGGAGAAGGACTCTACAAAACAGGAGAAGAACACTACAGAACAGGAGAAGAACACTACAGAACAGGCAGAGGACTCTACAGTACAGAAGAAGGACTCTACAGAACAGGAGAAGGACTCTACAGAACAGGAGAAGAACTCTACAGAACAGGAGAAGAACTTTACAGAACAGGAGAATCACACTACAGAACTGGAGAAGGACTCTACAGAACAGGAGAAGGACTCTACAAAACAGGAGAAGGACTCTACAGAACAGGAGGAGGACTCTACAGATTAGGAGGAGTGCTCTACAGAACAGGAGAAGGACTCTACAGAACAGGAGAAGGACTCTACAGAACAGGAGAAGAACTCTACGGAACATGAGAAGAACTCTACAAAACAGGAGAAGGACTCTACAGAACAGGAGAAGAACACTACAGAACAGGAGAAGAACACTACAGAATAGGAGAAGAACACTACAGAACAGGAGAATGACTCTACAGAACAGGAGAAGAACTCTACAGAACAGGAGAAGAACACTACAGAACAGGAGAAGGACTCTACAGAACAGGAGAAGCACTCTACAAAACAGGAGAAGAACACTACAGAACAGGAGAAGAACACTACAGAACAGGCAAAGGACTCTACAGAACAGGCAAAGGACTCTACAGAACAGGACAAGAACACTACAGAACAGGAGAAGGACTCCACAGAACAGGAGAAGGACTCTACAAAACAGGAGAAGAACACTACAGAACAGGAGAAGAACACTACAGAACAGGAGAAGAACACTACAGAACAGGAGAAGGACTCTACAGAACAGGAGAAGGACTCTACAAAACAGGAGAAGAACACTACAGAACAGGAGAAGAACACTACAGAACAGGAGAAGAACACTACAGAACAGGAGAAGAACACTACAGAACAGGCAAAGGACTCTACAGAACAGGAGAAGGACTCTACAAACAGAAGAAGAACACTACAGAACAGGAGAAGAACACTACAGAACAGGAGAAGAACACTACAGAATAGGAGAAGAACACTACAGAACAGGAAAATGACTCTACAGAACAGGAGAAGAACTCTACAGAACAGGAGAAGAACACTACAGAACAGGAGAAGAACACTACAGAACAGGAGAAGGACTCTACAGAACAGGAGAAGCACTCTACAAAACAGGAGAAGAACACTACAGAACAGGAGAAGAACACTACAGAACAGGCAAAGGACTCTACAGAACAGGCAAATGACTCTACAGAACAGGAGAAGAACACTACAGAACAGGAGAAGGACTCTACAGAACAGGAGAAGAACTCTACAGAACAGGAGAAGAACACTACAGAACAGGAGAAGGACTCTACAGAACAGGAGAAGAACTCTACAGAACAGGAGAAGAACACTACAGAACAGGAGAAGGACTCTACAGAACAGGAGAAGGACTCTACAAAACAGGAGAAGAACACTACAGAACAGGAGAAGAACACTACTGAACAGGCAAAGGACTCTACAGAACAGGAGAAGGACTCTACAGAACAGGAGAAGGACTCTACAGAACAGGAGAAGAACACTACAGAACAGGAGAAGAACACTACAGAACAGGAAAAGGACTCTACAGAACAGGAGAAGAACACTACAGAACAGGAAAAGGACTCTACAGAACAGGAGAAGGACGCTACAAAACAGGAGAAAAACACTACAGATCAGGAGAAGAACACTACAGAACAGGCAAAGGACTCTACAGAACAGGAGAAGGACTCTACAGAACAGGAGAAGGACTCTACAGAACAGGAGAAGAACTCTACAGAACAGGAGAAGAACACTACAGAACAGGAGAAGGACTCAACAGAACAGGAGAAGGACTCTGCAAAACAGGAGAAGGACTCTACAGAACAGGAGGAGGACTCTACAGAATAGCAGGAGTCTCTACAGAACAGGAGAAGGACTCTACAGAACAGGAGAAGGACTCTACAGAACAGTAGAAGAACTCTACAGAACAGGAGAAGAACTCTACAAAACAGGAGAAGGACTCTACAGAACAGGAGAAGAACACTACAGAACAGGAGAAGAACACTACAGAATAGGAGAAAAACACTACAGAACAGGAGAATAACTCTACAGAACAGGAGAAGAACTCTACAGAGCAGGAGAAGAACACTACAGAACAGGAGAAGGACTCTACAGAACAGGAGAAGCACTCTACAAAACAGGAGAAGAACACTACAGAACAGGCAAAGGACTCTACAAAATAGGCAAAGGACTCTACAGAACAGGAGAAGAACACTACAGAACAGGAGAAGGACTCTACAGAACAGGAGAAGAACTCTACAGAACAGGAGAAGAACACTACAGAACAGGAGAAGAACACTACAGAACAGGAGAAGAACACTACAGAACAGGAGAAGAACACTACAGAACAGGAAAAGGACTCTACAGAACAGGAGAAGAACACTACAAAACAGGAAAAGGACTCTACAGAACAGGAGAAGGACTCTACAAAACAGGAGAAAAACACTACAGAACAGGAGAAGAACACTACAGAACAGGCAAAGGACTCTACAGAACAGGAGAAGGACTCTACAAAACAGGAGAAGGATTCTACAGAACAGGAGGAGGACTCTACAGAATAGGAGGAGTGCTCTACAGAACAGGAGAAGGACTCTACAGAACAGGAGAAGGACTCTACAGAACAGGAGAAGAACTCTACAGAACAGGAGAAGAACTCTACAAAACAGGAGAAGGACTCTACAGAACAGGAGAAGAACACTACAAAACAGGAGAAGAACACTACAGAATAGGAGAAGAACACTACAGAACAGGAGAATGACTCTACAGAACAGGAGAAGAACTCTACAGAACAGGAGAAGAAAACTACAGAACAGGAGAAGGACTCTACAGAACAGGAGAAGCACTCTACAAAACAGGAGAAGAACACTACAGAACAGGAGAAGAACACTACAGAACAGGCAAAGGACTCTACAGAACAGGCAAAGGACTCTACAGAACAGGAGAAGAACACTACAGAACAGGAGAAGGACTCTACAGAACAGAAGAACTCTACAGAACAGGAGAAGAACACTACAGAACAGGAGAAGAACACTACAGAACAGGAGAAGAACACTACAGAACAGGAAAAGGACTCTACAGAACAGGAGAAGAACACTACAGAACAGGAAAAGGACTCTACAGAACAGGAGAAGGACTCTACAAAACAGGAGAAAAACACTACAGAACAGGAGAAGAACACTACAGAACAGGCAAAGGACTCTACAGAACAGGAGAAGGACTCTATAGAACAGGAGAAGAACACTACAGAACAGGAGAAGAACACTACAGAACAGGAAAAGGACTCTACAGAACAGGAGAAGAACACTACAGAACAGGAAAAGGACTCTACAGAACAGGAGAAGGACTCTACAAAACAGGAGAAAAACACTACAGATCAGGAGAAGAACACTACAGAACAGGCAAAGGACTCTACAGAACAGGAGAAGGACTCTACAGAACAGGAGAAGAACTCTACAGAACAGGAGAAGAACACTACAGAACAGGAGAAGAACACTACAGAACAGGAGAAGGACTCTACAGAACAGGAGAAGGACTCTACAAAACAGGAGAAGAACACTACAGAACAGGAGAAGAACACTACAGAACAGACAAAGGACTCTACAGAACAGGAGAAGGACTCTACAGAACAGGAGAAGGACTCTACAAAACAGGAGAAGAACTCTACAGAACAGGAGAAGAACACTACAGAACAGGAGAAGAACACTACAGAACAGGAGAAGGACTCTACAGAACTGGAGAAGAACACTACAGAACAGGAGAAGGACTCTACAGAACAGGAGAAGGACTCTACAAAACAGGAGAAGAACACTACAGAACAGGAGAAGAACACTACAGAACAGGCAGAGGACTCTACAGTACAGAAGAAGGACTCTACAGAACAGGAGAAGGACTCTACAGAACAGGAGAAGAACTCTACAGAACAGGAGAAGAACTTTACAGAACAGGAGAATCACACTACAGAACTGGAGAAGGACTCTACAGAACAGGAGAAGGACTCTACAAAACAGGAGAAGGACTCTACAGAACAGGAGGAGGACTCTACAGATTAGGAGGAGTGCTCTACAGAACAGGAGAAGGACTCTACAGAACAGGAGAAGGACTCTACAGAACAGGAGAAGAACTCTACGGAACATGAGAAGAACTCTACAAAACAGGAGAAGGACTCTACAGAACAGGAGAAGAACACTACAGAACAGGAGAAGAACACTACAGAATAGGAGAAGAACACTACAGAACAGGAGAATGACTCTACAGAACAGGAGAAGAACTCTACAGAACAGGAGAAGAACACTACAGAACAGGAGAAGGACTCTACAGAACAGGAGAAGCACTCTACAAAACAGGAGAAGAACACTACAGAACAGGAGAAGAACACTACAGAACAGGCAAAGGACTCTACAGAACAGGCAAAGGACTCTACAGAACAGGACAAGAACACTACAGAACAGGAGAAGGACTCCACAGAACAGGAGAAGGACTCTACAAAACAGGAGAAGAACACTACAGAACAGGAGAAGAACACTACAGAACAGGAGAAGAACACTACAGAACAGGAGAAGGACTCTACAGAACAGGAGAAGGACTCTACAAAACAGGAGAAGAACACTACAGAACAGGAGAAGAACACTACAGAACAGGAGAAGAACACTACAGAACAGGAGAAGAACACTACAGAACAGGCAAAGGACTCTACAGAACAGGAGAAGGACTCTACAAACAGAAGAAGAACACTACAGAACAGGAGAAGAACACTACAGAACAGGAGAAGAACACTACAGAATAGGAGAAGAACACTACAGAACAGGAAAATGACTCTACAGAACAGGAGAAGAACTCTACAGAACAGGAGAAGAACACTACAGAACAGGAGAAGAACACTACAGAACAGGAGAAGGACTCTACAGAACAGGAGAAGCACTCTACAAAACAGGAGAAGAACACTACAGAACAGGAGAAGAACACTACAGAACAGGCAAAGGACTCTACAGAACAGGCAAATGACTCTACAGAACAGGAGAAGAACACTACAGAACAGGAGAAGGACTCTACAGAACAGGAGAAGAACTCTACAGAACAGGAGAAGAACACTACAGAACAGGAGAAGGACTCTACAGAACAGGAGAAGAACTCTACAGAACAGGAGAAGAACACTACAGAACAGGAGAAGGACTCTACAGAACAGGAGAAGGACTCTACAAAACAGGAGAAGAACACTACAGAACAGGAGAAGAACACTACTGAACAGGCAAAGGACTCTACAGAACAGGAGAAGGACTCTACAGAACAGGAGAAGGACTCTACAGAACAGGAGAAGAACACTACAGAACAGGAGAAGAACACTACAGAACAGGAAAAGGACTCTACAGAACAGGAGAAGAACACTACAGAACAGGAAAAGGACTCTACAGAACAGGAGAAGGACGCTACAAAACAGGAGAAAAACACTACAGATCAGGAGAAGAACACTACAGAACAGGCAAAGGACTCTACAGAACAGGAGAAGGACTCTACAGAACAGGAGAAGGACTCTACAGAACAGGAGAAGAACTCTACAGAACAGGAGAAGAACACTACAGAACAGGAGAAGGACTCAACAGAACAGGAGAAGGACTCTGCAAAACAGGAGAAGGACTCTACAGAACAGGAGGAGGACTCTACAGAATAGCAGGAGTCTCTACAGAACAGGAGAAGGACTCTACAGAACAGGAGAAGGACTCTACAGAACAGTAGAAGAACTCTACAGAACAGGAGAAGAACTCTACAAAACAGGAGAAGGACTCTACAGAACAGGAGAAGAACACTACAGAACAGGAGAAGAACACTACAGAATAGGAGAAAAACACTACAGAACAGGAGAATAACTCTACAGAACAGGAGAAGAACTCTACAGAGCAGGAGAAGAACACTACAGAACAGGAGAAGGACTCTACAGAACAGGAGAAGCACTCTACAAAACAGGAGAAGAACACTACAGAACAGGCAAAGGACTCTACAAAATAGGCAAAGGACTCTACAGAACAGGAGAAGAACACTACAGAACAGGAGAAGGACTCTACAGAACAGGAGAAGAACTCTACAGAACAGGAGAAGAACACTACAGAACAGGAGAAGAACACTACAGAACAGGAGAAGAACACTACAGAACAGGAGAAGAACACTACAGAACAGGAAAAGGACTCTACAGAACAGGAGAAGAACACTACAAAACAGGAAAAGGACTCTACAGAACAGGAGAAGGACTCTACAAAACAGGAGAAAAACACTACAGAACAGGAGAAGAACACTACAGAACAGGCAAAGGACTCTACAGAACAGGAGAAGGACTCTACAGAACAGGAGAAGAACACTACAGAACAGGAGAAGAACACTACAGAACAGGAAAAGGTCTCTACAGAACAGGAGAAGAACACTACAGAACAGGAAAAGGACTCTACAGAACAGGAGAAGGACTCTACAAAATAGGAGAAAAACACTACAGGTCAGGAGAAGAACACTACAGAACAGGCAAAGGACTCTACAGAACAGGAGAAGGACTCTACAGAACAGGAGAAGAACTCTACAGAACAGGAGAAGAACACTACAGAACAGGAGAAGAACACTACAGAACAGGAGAAGGACTCTACAGAACAGGAGAAGGACTCTACAAAACAGGAGAAGAACACTACAGAACAGGAGAAGAACACTACAGAACAGACAAAGGACTCTACAGAACAGGAGAAGGACTCTACAGAACAGGAGAAGGACTCTACAGAACAGGAGAAGAACTCTACAGAACAGGAGAAGAACACTACAGAACAGGAGAAGAACACTACAGAACAGGAGAAGGACTCTACAGAACTGGAGAAGAACACTACAGAACAGGAGAAGGACTCTACAGAACAGGAGAAGGACTCTACAAAACAGGAGAAGAACACTACAGAACAGGAGAAGAACACTACAGAACAGGCAGAGGACTCTACAGAACAGGAGAAGGACTCTACAGAACAGGAGAAGGACTCTACAGAACAGGAGAAGAACTCTACAGAACAGGAGAAGGACTCTACAGAACAGGAGAAGGACTCTACAGAATAGGAGGAGTGCTCTACAGAACAGGAGAAGGACTCTACAGAACAGGAGAAGGACTCTACAGAACAGGAGAAGAACTCTACAGAACAGGAGAAGAACTCTACAAAACAGGAGAAGGACTCTACAGAACAGGAGAAGAACACTACAAAACAGGAGAAGAACACTATAGAATAGGAGAAGAACACTACAGAACAGGAGAATGACTCTACAGAACAGGAGAAGAACTCTACAGAACAGGAGAAGAAAACTACAGAACAGGAGAAGGACTCTACAGAACAGGAGAAGCACTCTACAAAACAGGAGAAGAACACTACAGAACAGGAGAAGAACACTACAGAACAGGCAAAGGACTCTACAGAACAGGCAAAGGACTCTACAGAACAGGAGAAGAACACTACAGAACAGGAGAAGGACTCTACAGAACAGGAGAAGAACTCTACAGAACAGGAGAAGAACACTACAGAACAGGAGAAGAACACTACAGAACAGGAGAAGAACACTACAGAACAGGAAAAGGACTCTACAGAACAGGAGAAGAACACTACAGAACAGGAAAAGGACTCTACAGAACAGGAGAAGGACTCTACAAAACAGGAGAAAAACACTACAGAACAGGAGAAGAACACTACAGAACAGGCAAAGGACTCTACAGAACAGGAGAAGGACTCTACAGAACAGGAGAAGAACACTACAGAACAGGAGAAGAACACTACAGAACAGGAAAAGGACTCTACAGAACAGGAGAAGAACACTACAGAACAGGAAAAGGACTCTACAGAACAGGAGAAGGACTCTACAAAACAGGAGAAAAACACTACAGATCAGGAGAAGAACACTACAGAACAGGCAAAGGACTCTACAGAACAGGAGAAGGACTCTACAGAACAGGAGAAGAACTCTACAGAACAGGAGAAGAACACTACAGAACAGGAGAAGAACACTACAGAACAGGAGAAGGACTCTACAGAACAGGAAAAGGACTCTACAAAACAGGAGAAGAACACTACAGAACAGGAGAAGAACACTACAGAACAGACAAAGGACTCTACAGAACAGGAGAAGGACTCTACAGAACAGGAGAAGGACTCTACAGAACAGGAGAAGAACTCTACAAAACAGGAGAAGAACTCTACAGAACAGGAGAAGAACACTACAGAACAGGAGAAGAACACTACAGAACAGGAGAAGGACTCTACAGAACTGGAGAAGAACACTACAGAACAGGAGAAGGACTCTACAGAACAGGAGAAGGACTCTACAAAACAGGAGAAGAACACTACAGAACAGGCAGAGGACTCTACAGAACAGGAGAAGGACTCTACAGAACAGGAGAAGGACTCTACAGAACAGGAGAAGAACTCTACAGAACAGGAGAAGAACACTACAGAACTGGAGAAGGACTCTACAGAACAGGAGAAGGACTCTACAAAACAGGAGAAGGACTCTACAGAACAGGAGGAGGACTCTACAGAATAGGAGGAGTGCTCTACAGAACAGGAGAAGGACTCTACAGAACAGGAGACGGACTCTACAGAACAGGAGAAGAACTCTACGGAACATGAGAAGAACTCTACAAAACAGGAGAAGGACTCTACAGAACAGGAGAAGAACACTACAGAACAGGAGAAGAACACTACAGAATAGGAGAAGAACACTACAGAACAGGAGAATGACTCTACAGAACAGGAGAAGAACTCTACAGAACAGGAGAAGAACACTACAGAACAGGAGAAGGACTCTACAGAACAGGTGAAGCACTCTACAAAACAGGAGAAGAACACTACAGAACAGGAGAAGAACACTACAGAACAGGCAAAGGACTCTACAGAACAGGCCAAGGACTCTACAGAACAGGAGAAGAACACTACAGAACAGGAGAAGGACTCTACAGAAGAGGAGAAGAACTCTACAGAACAGGAGAAGAACACTACAGAACAGGAGAAGAACACTACAGAACAGGAGAAGGACTCTACAGAACAGGAGAAGAACTCTACAGAACAGGAGAAGAACACTACAGAACAGGAGAAGGACTCTACAGAACAGGAGAAGGACTCTACAAAACAGGAGAAGAACACTACAGAACAGGAGAAGAACACTACTGAACAGGCAAAGGACTCTACAGAACAGGAGAAGGACTCTACAGAACAGGAGAAGGACTCTACAGAACAGGAGAAGGACTCTACAGAACAGGAGAAGAACACTACAGAACAGGAGAAGAACACTACAGAACAGGAAAAGGACTCTACAGAACAGGAGAAGAACACTACAGAACAGGAAAAGGACTCTACAGAACAGGAGAAGGACTCTACAAAACAGGAGAAAAACACTACAGAACAGGAGAAGAACACTAAAGAACAGGCAAAGGACTCTACAGAACAGGAGAAGGACTCTACAGAACAGGAGAAGAACACTACAGAACAGGAGAAGAACACTACAGAACAGGAAAAGGACTCTACAGAACAGGAAAAGAACACTACAGAACAGGAAAAGGACTCTACAGAACAGGAGAAGGACTCTACAAAACAGGAGAAGAACTCTACAGAACAGGAGAAGGACTCTACAGAACAGGAGAAGAACTCTATGGAACATGAGAAGAACTCTACAAAACAGGAGAAGGACTCTACAGAACAGGAGAAGAACACTACAGAACAGGAGAAGAACACTACAGAATAGGAGAAGAACACTACAGAACAGGAGAAGAACTCTACGGAACATGAGAAGAACACTACAGAACAGGCAAAGGACTCTACAGAACAGGAGAAGGACTCTACAGAACAGGAGAAGAACACTACAGAACAGGAGAAGAACACTACAGAACAGGAAAAGGACTCTACAGAACAGGAGAAGAACACTACAGAACAGGAAAAGAACTCTACAGAACAGGAGAAGGACTCTACAAAACAGGAGAAAAACACTACAGATCAGGAGAAGAACACTACAGAACAGGCAAAGGACTCTACAGAACAGGAGAAGGACTCTACAGAACAGGAGAAGAACTCTACAGAACAGGAGAAGAACACTACAGAACAGGAGAAGAACACTACAGAACAGGAGAAGGACTCTACAGAACAGGAGAAGGACTCTACAAAACAGGAGAAGAACACTACAGAACAGGAGAAGAACACTACAGAACAGGAGAAGAACACTACAGAACAGGCAAAGGACTCTACAGAACAGGAGAAGGACTCTACAGAACAGGAGAAGGACTCTACAGAACTGGAGAAGAACTCTACAAAACAGGAGAAGAACTCTACAGAACAGGAGAAGAACACTACAGAATAGGAGAAGAACACTACAGAACAGGAGAAGGACTCTACAGAACTGGAGAAGAACACTACAGAACAGGAGAAGGACTCTACAGAACAGGAGAAGGACTCTACAAACAGGAGAAGAACACTACAGAACAGGAGAAGAACACTACAGAACAGCCAGAGGACTCTACAGAACAGGAGAAGGACTCTACAGAACAGGAGAAGGACTCTACAGAACAGGAGAAGAACTCTACAGAACAGGAGAAGAACACTACAGAACAGGAGAAGGACTCTACAGAACAGGAGAAGGACTCTACAAAACAGGAGAAGGACTCTACAGAACAGGAGAAGAACTCTACAGAACAGGAGAAGAACACTACAGAACAGGAGAAGGACTCTACAGAACAGGAAAAGGACTCTACAAAACAGGAGAAGGACTCTACAGAACAGGAAAAGGACTCTACAGAACAGGAAGAGGACTCTACAGAACAGGAAAAGGACTGTGTCACGTGTGTGTAAGAAGTGACAGACAGTCACCCTGCAGTTGGTTGCAGGAGATCTCTACGTTTGGCATTACAGTCATCTTCTTAGAGGTTGTCTCTAGGACCCAGCGGCTACCTTCCTCTGGCTAATATTCATTTACTCCTTGTGAAGAATTTAGCAAGAGCAGTACTGCTTCTTCTCTGGTGCTTGAGGTCGTGTGCACATTGTCTTAAGTCGTCTAAAGCTAAGCTATTTCCCCTGTTTGTCAAAACTTGTCTTTAGTGTTCAGTGGGGATCGACTAGTGCTCATCTCCTTCCTTCCCTAGCCTGAGTCTAACACCAGGGAAAGACAGGGTGAGGTAGGTGAGGAGCCGATATAGGGTCAGTAGTTGAGACAGGGTGACACTAGACCAGACTAGGAGGTCTCCATTTCCCCCTTTCCCTAGAGTCTGGGCTCCCTTTCCCTCTTCCCTCTGTGTTGCACTAAGTCTTTCCCACACCTTGCGTGATAGACTTTACAGAACAGTAGAATGACTCTACAGAACAGGAGAAGAACTCTACAGAACAGGAGAAGGACTCTACAGAACAGGAGAAGGACTTGGGTATTCTGGTTACAAGTAAGCTGTGCAGCAGTACTCAATGTCAGGTAGCAGCTGCAAAAGCAAACAAGATGTTAGGATGTATAAAAAGAGAGATAAAATCCTGTGATCTCAACGTACTGTTACCCCTTTATAAATCACTGGTGAGGCCACATCAAGAATATGGGATCCAGTTTTGGGCTTATTACATGTGATGGAAGGCCTCTCATATTATGAGAGGTTGAAAAAGTTGAGCTTGTTTAGCTTAGAAAAACGACGCCACAGAGGGGATCTCATTTACATTTATAAATATATGTGTGGTCAGTACAAAGGACTAGCACATGACTTATTCCTTCCAAAGTCCATACTAAGGACCAGGGGGCACTGATTACGGGTGAAAGAAAGGCGATTCTGGCACCTTAACAGGAAAGGGTTCTTTACAGTCAGAGCAGTTAGACTGTGGAATGCCCTACCACAAGAGGTAGTAATGGCCGACACTATAACAGCTTTCAAAAAGGGCTGGATGATTTCCTCATTACACATAACATTGTGGGTTACAGTTAAATTAGACAAAATGTACAATTGGGGGAGGAAGGTTGAACTTGATGGACCGAGTTCTTTATTCAACCTATGTTACTATGTTACTTCCTCTGCTCTCTCTATCCCCGGGTTGAGATCTTTTGGACCAGCACAGTCTATAAAGGTTGCCCTTTATCCTCTTCACCATATGAAAGCATGGGAAAAATCTTGCAACCACTGACAAACAAACAGACAACCGCTGCTTCTATGGGAAAAGTGACAGTTTGATTAACAGAAGCATTATCCCATCCTCCGGGCTCTGAATTTGTTTGTGCTTATTGTAAAGATGAGGACACTTTCTGCCGTAGGATAAATTAGATTTGAAAACAAATATATGAGAGATGCATTAAACGCTTTTCAAGCATAGGCCGTGTAGCTGCATCCAACATAACAAGATCTGAGGAAACTCCTCCTTGCTACCCGAGGGGCTAGTTTGTCACTTTAAGAGATTGAAAAACAATTTGATATCTCAGATGCATGGGCTAATGTTAGCTTCAATAATCCTATGCCATGCTTTTGGCTAAATGTTCTACTTTACAGTGCAAGGAAAAGCATTATATATATGCCAGCTCATATCAATCTTCCCATGCAAGAAAAATAATGTTGTGTCTAAAAATGTCACATATGAAATATGTACCATCTTATTGAATAATGCCCATACACACAATTATTAATTAATTAATTAATGGCTGTCTTCACGTTTTGTAATTAATTATAAAATGAAACATATTTGTTTTGTAATCTGTTTTAATTTATTAGTTTTGTCTTATTTGGTGATTTGCTTGGACAATTGCTTTGAGCAGTTTAGAGATATGTTTTACAGCAGCCGCATTAACATCTGAAAATGTAGTCAGTATATGACTCATTGACTTCCATGGAAGAGAGTTGGGAGCATGCTTTTTGAACTGTGCAGGGAGGGGGAGGATGTGAGCTGTGTCTATTGGCTATGCTCTCTATACATATTGTCATGGCTCGGTTTGATGTTGTTTCCCTACATAACCCCCCACAGGTGAGCACTGTCATCACTCTCACCCTGTCACTCAAGGTGAGCGAAAGACACAACAATGGGAAGAAGGGGAGGAAGGCCAAACACTAGGGAAAGGGAGTGTGGAGACCACTAGGCATATCTCACAACACCCTGACTGCCCTAAAGTCCCTAAATAGTTTCCGCATCTATCGCCGAGCAGGAAACCTAATCCCAGACTGCCCCTAGCGATAGGCTCTGGATAGGGAGGGGAAGGGGTGACCACTAGTCAGCCCGCACTGCAACTAAAGACAAACAAGTAAACAGACAAGGGAAAACGCTTAGCTTGAGAAGACATCAGAGAGATCACACCAACTATCCTCCAAGGGTACTCCAAGAAGACACTAGCCAACTACTAGTACTTCAAGCCTGGACAGAGGAAAATAGAGCTATCACCGACGACTCTCTGGAGAGACTGAAGGTATTTAAACATGCAGCAAGGGTGTGTCAATTAGCAGCAGAAGGTGGAGGTGACTACTAGGTCCTAAAAGGAGAAGGATATCACTACACTACCGAGATGAAGAGATCAAGAAGGTACCAGCAGAGCCAAGCACAATGACCTTCTACAGCTGGATCCAGAATGACTGTCTGTCACACCTGACACACCCGTGACACACCCTCTGTTATTTCTCTTGCGGTATCGCCCTATTGTGCACTTCTGTCCCAACCAGACCTCAGCATCTATAACTAGATGTCACCTGCTATAGTAATCCTGCCCGTAATGATAATGACATGACGGTGGTAAAGTGATCTCTACAAAACAGGAATTATTTTGAAGTGCAGCGAACCACAAGAATATTGCAGGATTTCAGGATTTAAATCAAAATAAATAAATAACAGATATTTTCAAAAAATATGTTTAATAGAGATGAGTAACTAATCGAAATTGTCACATATTTCAAGAAAAAATTTAATTTTGCCAGGATATGAACTTTTTGTGATTTAATTCTTAAAAAAACTGCAATATGGACGCCAACCACCATTTTTCTGCATTCTTTTTTTGGGCACAGAAATAAGTTAATAAACATTAAAAGATTATACTTGCATGTTTTTAGCCCGCCCCTGATCTGTCTTGGAGAAAGCAAGACAAAATGTCGGCTCACCAAAGTATCAACTTACAAAGAGTAATAAACTATATGGAGAGGGGAGGAGAAAACACACACACATCCTGTTCCAGCTTCGTCTCACTTCAGTGCTGGATTCACAGTCACACTGCTCAGTACTGCAATATAATGCCGTCCATGCTGCAGAAGCTTCTGATCATGTGCTGCACACAGGAAGAAGAGCAAGAATCCCTCTATCTCTGTTTTAGTCTAACAGCTGTTCTCTAGCCACTAGATCAGAGACAACTGAAAATCAGAGAAAGAGCCTGCAGAGGGGGGAAAGTGGTTAAATATGCAGGATTCAAGTCATATGATGACTATACATAGTATTTCTCATGTACACATCCAACAGCTTATTCTGAAAATTTACCTGAAATGACAAGTACTCTTTGAGGAATTCTGTGATGTACTTGAGCAAAGGGCTTTCAAGCACTGCATGGCAATATGGTAAAACCATCGTTCCTCTATATAGAAACTTGGTTGTATACTCCTTCCCTCTGTCCAGGACTATTTTTAATTAGAGGTCGATCCAACCTGTCCTTTAGATTTCAATATCTTTGTTGAGTAGAGGTTTGTGAGCCTGATAATGCAGGTTTCCATCAGAAAAGGTCACCTTATCGCTGACAGATGGGCTTACACAGTTTGATCAAAATGTTTGCTGAGAACCTCAACTTTACAAATATAGCCTATAGCAGTAATTCAGTTCAAAATGTGTGTACTCAATATACGTTTAGTGCGCACAAGATGCGGTATGTGTTTGTATGCCACCGCAATGGAGTCACAGCTACCCGCACCCGTACATTTATTTCATTTTGCTAGGAGCTGTTAATCAATTTAGTTTGTTGTATTATTAGAAACTTAGGAAGTTTGGTTCCTGCCATGTATACAGCCAGTGTCATAAGAATATTTATTAACTAAAATGTTTGTTCACTTAGGGCAGATGCAGACAGATGTAGATTCTTTCATCTGAGAGATGCAAATCACACTCTGATCAGAGTTTGATTAGAGTTTTATCAGCGCTTGATTAAAGTGTGATCACAGTGTGATCCGATTCTCTCGGGTGAGGAGAATATGGAGAAAAAAATGTCTCCATCTTCTCCATTCTGTCAATCTGTGGAAATCAGACTGCACTCAGATGTTACCCGAGTGCAGTCTGATGGTTTCCACTGGCCGAGTGTGATCCAAATATCGGACAAAACTTGGGCATGGGGAATCTATTCAAGGAAAAAATCTGACATATGCATGGCCCCATAGACTAACATTGGTCTGAGTGCGATCCCATGTTTTGTCGGATCACACTCGGACTCGAAAATAAGACCTTTTGTACCTGCTCCAATGAGGAGAACAGAAGCCCCGATCTCATCATCCAGGAGGCCTGTGATCGCCTGCAGATACACAAGCGGCAGGGAAACTTTTTCAAGTTGCTTTCTACAATTTGCTAACCAAGTTCTGTAAAAAGTAAACTCTAAATGTAGTGTATATGCCTTATCTGTTGCGTATATGCTTTATGATTTTGTATATAGAGGGATGGTCACAGTTAGCAGTACAGAACCTCCCATGTATGTATACAGGATCCTTTGAATCTAGCCATATCAGTAATATACATATCAATAAGTGGAATAAGGGTCGGCAGACAAAGACAGAAGAGGGTCCCTGTGTAAGATCATTATTTGGGCTCTTTGCAGTCCAGTAGCGCATCATAATGCACCACTTTATGTGTCGGTAACAGAAGCTGCTTGGTGCTTTGGAGGTTGGGCCCCTTCCACTATGCGACTGCACAGGTTCCACCAATGGTATATCCGTCCCTGCCACGAATGTGTGTCTTTAATCTAAACTGAACCTGTCTCTTTATTTAAGCTTCCTATATTACATAGTTACATAGTTAGTAAAGCCGAATAAAGACTTGCGTCCATCAAGTTCGACCTGTTAGTTCTGTAATTGCTAAAGTTGATCCAGAGGAGGGCAAAAACCCCAAATGATTTAGCCAATCTTCACCTGAGGAAAAATTCCCTCCCGACTCTGAAACCAGCAGTCAGAATAAATCCCTGTATCAACTTACTATTTTATTCTATTTTTAAGTATATGCAGAAATCTGCCTGGTATCTAGAAAAGCATCCAGTCCCCGCTTGAACTGCTTTAGTGAATCCGACATTACCGTCTCCTCACTCAGTGAATTCCATATTCTCACTGCTCTTACCGTAAAGAACCCCTTCCTATGCTGGTGCTGAAACCTTTTCTCTTCCAGTCTTAGTGAATGCCCTCTTGTTACCGTAATATCCCTCCTTTTGAACAAATCCCGGGCAAGATCTCTATACTGTCCCCTAACATATTTGTACACATTTATTATGTCCCCCCTCAACCTTCTCTTTTCCAGGCTGAATAGTCCTAGTTTTGCCAACCTCTCTGGGTATTGCAGTCCCTCCATTCCCCTTATTAATTTTGTTGCCCTCCTTTGTACCTTTTCAAGCTCATTTATATCCTTTCTATATATTGGGGCCCATAACTGAGCACAGTATTCCAAGTGTGGTCTGACCAGTGCTTTGTACAGTGGAAGAACAATGTTCTCATCCTTTGCAGCTATACCTCTTCTGATACATCCCATTACCCTGTTTGCCCTTACAGCAGCGGCCTGACTTTGGGCACTCCAATTTAGTTTGCTATCAATCAAGATGCCCAAGTCCTTCTCCATCTCTGAATTCCCCAATGATTTCCCATTCAGTGAGTACTGGTGACTTCCATTTTTCCTTCCCATATGTATGACCTTACATTTCTCCTCGTTAAACCTCATTTGCCATTTAATGCTCCACCTACCCAGCTTATCCAAATCCCTCTGTAGGTCTTCACTATCCTCTTTTGTATTAATTGTTTTACATAATTACGGCTAGTATAATAGCATGATTACAGTTTAGGGGCAATGTGTCAGGTTTCCTTTAAAATTTAGAAAAATATCATTTAATTTTAAGCATGTTGGACACACAAAAATCATCCCATAGCTAAAGACATTATTGCAGACAGTGAAATTTTTAGTTGTGTTCAACATCCTAGCGAACTACCTCGTAGTTTGAGGAGTCTTAATTTAAAGGGGTTTTCCCATGAACAAAGTTCACTTGAATCAATAGATCTTGGAATAATAATAAGTTCCACAATTGGATGTGTTTAAATAAAATGTTCCTGTGCTGAGATAATCTTAGAAATGTGCCCCTGCTGTGTACTGTGTAATGGTTGTGTCTGACCGTGCAGGAACATGGTCTGATCATACCACAGCTCCTGGGCAGGGGAGGAAGCAAAGGAGTATACAGACATTTCAGCAGAGGATCGCAAATAATTCTTTCTTCATTTTTTAAAACCAGGCAGGGAAATGTTTAACCTCAAAAAAAGAATCAGCTGCGATCCCCTGCTGTTCTGTCTGTATATTCTTTTCCTTCCCCCCCTGCCCAGGAGCTGTGGTATGATCAGACCATGTTCCTGCACGGTCAGACACAGCCATTACACAGTACACAGCAGGGACACATTTATAAGATTATCTCAGCACAGGAACATTTTATTTAAACACATCCAATTGTGGAAATTACTATGATACCTTTCAACTTTGTAAATAACTTTCTTCGTAGGAAAAAACCCCTTTAAGGTCCACTTAGACGGCCGATAAATGGGGAAAGAATGTTCCATGGAATGTGTGATGCTGATTAGTGGCCGGTCTAATCAGATAGGTAATCACTCGATAAATAAGCAAAATGTTCGTACATCTGGTGCCTTAAATATCATCATTGGCCGGTGTAAACAGGTATGCTGCCGATAAAACGATGTTCTATGCATATAACGATCATTCTGCGTGCACAGAATGTTTTTTGGCCGGTCTAAACAGGCCAGTAAATGATCACTGATAGGCTTGCATGTTGCTGACCGTGGCAGTTAAGGGACTTGCTACATGCAAGTTTTTATGTGCCCTTAGTATCTGTTCTCCAGGAGAGACTAAATAGCCATCATTCAGTATGAGCGAGCTGCAGGAGACACAGTCATTTCTCAACCTAATTAGTAGTTCAAGTTACCAGTGCCCAAGGCAATGCAGGATGCTCAGCGCATCTCCAACGCACCAAAATAAGTCAGCGTTCCTGTTTGTAAAGTGCTTGCAGATAGCTCTCGTCGAAACAACAAGAGAATCCTTCTGAGATGTTACACGCTGTCCATATTCTGCTATGTTTTACCCACACAAGTAATTACAGCAATTGTCATGGATCCAAAGCGCTACATTTTGCAGTTACTTCCAGAAAAATGATCGTTGAAATACAATGTACATCAACACGGAGGTGAGCTTGCTCTTTCCATAAACCACTGGACAGCAGCGATGGATTACTAGTTATATTTGGTCACTATCGAATTCAGCAATTACTATGTGGAATAAATATGTGATTACTAGTGGATGGAAATGGGCAGGAACAAAACAGCAAACAAAGAAACCTTAGATATTCTTTACCTCCCTTAGTGACCCGGCCAAATTTTTCAAATCTGACATGTGTCACTTTATGTGGCAATAACTCTGGAATGTTTCAACATATCCCAGTGATTTTCAGACTGTTTTTTTTGTGACACATTATACTTGATATTAATGGTAAATTTAGGTCGATATGTTTTGCAATTATGTGTAAAAATATCAGAAATTTTTCAAAAATGTAAAAAAAATTTAATCATCAAACTTTGAATAATTAACTCTTAAATACTGACAGTGATACCACAAACATAGTTAATAAATAACATTTCCCTCATGCCGGCTTTACATCAGCACCATTTGTAAAATGTATTTTATTTTGTTAGGATGTTAGAAGGTTTAAAAACGTAGCAGCAATTTTTCATTTTTTCAAGGAAATTTACAAAACTGATATTTTTTAGGGATCTATTCAGTTATGAAATGACTTTGGGGGACCTATATATTGGAAAACCCCCAAAAGTGCTAATATTTTAAAACCAGCAAACCTCAACATATTCAAAACCACTGTCAGGTAGTTTATTATCTCTTCAGGTGCTTTTCAGAAATTAATGCACAGTGGCATAACAGGAAAGAAAAATGTTATTTTTACCACTTAAATGTTTCTAACTTCTGAACAGGTCACTACACTATAGCCAGCAGACTCAAAGGTCACTATTTGGCTATGAATTGCCATGGCAGCCATCAGGACCACACAATCAAGATCTTGGAGTGCCGATGCGGTTAAAGAGGGAGCCCCCATACTCTATTAACCAACTAGATGAAGTAGTCACTATTGACAGCATCATCTGAAGTGTTAAAGGGGTTTTCCCATCTACAAGATCCTATCCCATAATGTAGTAGGTATAATCATAATATAATAGAGGTATAATCATAATAATATTAGCAAATACCTCCAATTAGAAATGTAGTATAGTTCTTCTGATTAGCTATGTCTCTTTCCTCATGTAGGGCATTGCAGGACCTTAGGTATCCATGGTTAAACCCATTGATATAGTGACAGTTAGCTAGTTGCTAGTGGTTGTAAGCTCCTGCAATGCCCTGCACATGAGGAAAGAGACATAGCGAATCAGAAAAACTATGCTACATTTCTAATTGGAGGCATTTATTAATATTATTATTATCACACTTACTACATACAGTTATATGAAAAAGTTTGGGCACCCCTATTAATCTTAAGCTTAATGTTTTATAAAAATTGGTGTTTTTGCAACAGCTATTTCAGTTTGATATATGTAATAACTGTTGGACACAGTAATGTTTCTGCCTTGAAATGAGGTTTATTGTACTAACAGAAAATGTGCAATCTGCATTCAAACAAAATTTGACAGGTGCATAAGTATGGGCACCCTTATCATTTTCTTGTTTTAAATACTCCTACCTACTTTTTACTGACTTACTAAAGCACTTTTTTTTGGTTTTGTAACCTCATTGAGCTTTGAACTTCATAGCCAGGTGTATGCAATCATGAGAAAAGCTACTTAAAGTGGCCACTTGCAAGTTGTTCTCCTGTTTGAATCTCCTTCGAAGAGTGGCATCATGGGCTCCTCAAAACAACTGTCAAATGATCTGAAAACAAAGATTATTCAACATAGTTGTTCAGGGGAAGGATACAAAAAGCTGTCTCAGAGATTTAACCTGTCAGTTTCCACTGTGAGGAACATAGTAAGGAAATGGAAGAACACAGGGACAGTTCTTGTTAAGGCCAGAAGTGGCAGGCCAAGAAAAACATCAGAAAGGCAGAGAAGAAGAATGGTGAGATCAGTCAAGGACAATCCTCAGACCACCTCCAGAGAGCTGCAGCATCAACTTGCTGCAGATGGTGTCACTGTGCATCGGTCAACTATACAACGCACTTTGCACAAGGAGAAGCTGTATGGGAGAGTGATGCGAAAGAAGCCGTTTCTGCAAGCACGCCACAAACAGAGTCGGCTGAGGTATGCAAAAGCACATTTGGAGAAGCCAATTTCTTTTTGGAAGAAGGTCCTGTGGACTGATGAAACCAAGATTGAGTTGTTTGGTCATACAAAAAGGCGCTATGCATGGCGGCAAAAAAACACAGCATTCCAAGAAAAACACTTGCTACCCACAGTAAAATTTGGTGGAGGTTCCATCATGCTTTGGGGCTGTGTGGTCAATGCCGGCACCGGGAATCTTGTTAAAGTTGAGGGACGCATGGATTCCACTCAGTATCAGCAGATTCTTGACAATAATGTTCAAAAATCAGTGACAAAGTTGAAGTTACGCAGGGGATGGATCTTTCAGCAAGACAATGATCCAAAACACCGCTCCAAATCTACTCAGGCATTCACGCAGAGGAACAATTACAATGTTCTGGAATGGCCATCCCAGTCCCCAGACCTGAATATCATTGAACATCTGTGGGATCATTTGAAGAGGGCTGTCCATGCTCGGCGACCATCAAACTTAACTGAACTGGAATTGTTTTGTAAAGAGGAATGGTCAAAAATACCTTCATCCAGGATCCAGGAAATCATTAAAAGCTACAGGAAGCGACTAGAGGCTGTTATTTTTGCAAAAGAAGGAGCTATTAAATATTAATGTCACTTTTCTGGTGAGGTGCCCATACTTATGCACCTGTCAAATTTAGTTTGAATGCAGATTGCACATTTTCTGTTAGTACAATAAACCTCATTTCAAGGCAGAAACATTACTGTGTCCAACAGTTATTACATATATCAAACTGAAATAGCTGTTGCAAAAACACCAATTTTTATAAAACATTAAGCTTAAGATTAATAGGGGTGCCCAAACTTTTTCATATAACTGTATTGGGATAGGATCTTGGAAATGGGAATACCGCTTTAAATGTACATGGTCGGTTCTCAACACCGATCGATGCCGATGCACCAGGGTGTCAGCTATAATGTACAGCCGGCGATTGCTATATTTTCAACCATTTTATATATCAGGTCAGTAAAAATATGTCTTGGTGATCACTAAGGGGTTACAGAAAATTGTATATTTTTTTTAATAGAATCACAATGTACTGAAGGTCGTGTCACACTTGCAGAATACAGACTGCTGTAAATGACACTCTGTAGCTGTTCATAGGATATAAATCGCCCCACGCAATGGTTTCCTAGCAGTCTTTACATGGTCGGCACCAGCTATGACACACAGCCTCAAGTTGTGACTGCTGCAGACAATCACTGTTGGCAGTGGGGTTCTCATTGACTGCAATGGTAACTTGTTAAGACTACTTGCCAAAGGTTGGGTGGTGATACCTTGCTGATTGCAAAGGGTCTGACTACTAGGACCCATCACCAATCTCAATAACAAAGCTCTGGAATGGCGCAGTGGCCGTGCATGCGCACCACTTTTCTGTCTATTGTCTATGCGAATGCCTGTGATAGTTTGGGGGCTAAGTAGGAGACTCCCTCTATGATGTCCATATGAATTGGTAAACAGACAGAGATTGTTCTGATAGGATAAACTTTTTAATAATAAATCTCAGACATCCACCTTAATATAAATGAAATTAACTTTTTATATATATAAAAAAAATCATCCAGTTACACAAACATTTGAACAATATCAATAAATCTTACAGGAATTCCAGACAGTATGTCACATAAAGAGCTAATCTATTAAAAGTTTTTAAAGTGATTTATTGTTTTCTTTTTAATGTTGGACAACGCCTTTTAAGGACAAACATTGACATTAAAGCAGATCCGACTATCAACAGATCTCAATTAGACCTGGTGTGGCTGGTGTACTTACTTTGGGGAAAAAAACATGTAAGAATGGCTGCAGAATCCTGTTTTTCAAGTTTCCCTACCTATTAAGCTGAACTCATAAAATGCTCGTTTTTATATTAACTCAATGTCGGACTTGAAACTTAAAAGTAAGTTCACCAGGTTCATCAGGTCTGAGATATCTATTTAATAATTTATACAGGCTCTAATGTAAAATTCATTGACAGATCCGCTTTAGTGACAGATCTTTTAGAATATACTGCATCTATAATCATCATTATAAAAAACAGATATTATATAGTTGGCGAGGGGAATTTGAGGCTTTATTTGTTACATAACATACATAAAAGAAACAAACACATCGGCCTGTTCATAGAACTTCTGGTTCAGTCTAAATATAGAATTTGGAACAAGTTTTTTGCTTTATAGGTTTCCGCTCTAGTTTGTCCTAAAATACATAGCTCAGTGGATCTTATTGGTTTGTTCAGCAAAACAAATTCTATGTTGTTTCTCTAGATCTATAAATCCTGCTAAAGCGATGAAAATATTTATAAAAACAGTTTGTTAGTTTATAATGGTTAGTAATAAATCATAAATAATATACAAGGATTACAAAAAAAGGAAATAAATATTGTGTGCTTTTGTACATTTTTATATATAAACAGTTGCTATAAATTGTCTAGTGTTGTGATACACATGTACTATTAGACTAGGGCTACACAGCAATTTTGGACACCAATATGAGGCTAAAATGACCAAATAATGTTAATGAATGTGGTCGTATTAAAATCCTGCAGATTTGGATTTTCGTCAACTGTCGTATCGCAGTTGTGGTAACCGCAAGCCACTTCATTTGCAGTTTAAAGGGAATCTGTCAGCAGATTTTTGCCATGTAATTTGAGAAGAGCATGATGTAGGGTCTGAGACCCTGATTCCAGTGATGTATCACTTGCTAGTCTACATGCTGTCATTTTGATACAATCACAGGCGGAACTAAACAGATTAGTTGACTAGGAGGCACAAGACGCCTAGTTCCTGCCGATAAAACACTGATTTGAAATAGCAACACACATCCCAGTAAGTTACACATCGCTGGAATAATGGTCTCAGTCCTTACATCATGCTGCTCTCAGATTACATAGAAAAAACAGCTGACAGATTCGCTTTAACAAGCTGTTTCACCACACAAGCCATGCGGTTAATTTTAATAGCCACACTGTTTTCAAGGTGAAACAACATTTTTTCCCTGCAATATCAAGTGACTGTTTAACAAGTAATTAAGAAATACATTTGCAGAGATGACTCTAATCACTAGATGACTAGTAAACCTCCTGCCATTTAGTCCTCTATATTCATTAGCTCTGTATAACCCTGCCCCCACCACTGATTGGCAGTTTTCTGCATATACTGTGCATAGGCAGAAAGTTGACAATCAGTGGTGGGGTTATACATAGATCATGAATATGGGGGACTACATAGCAGCATGTTTACTAGTCATCTAGTCATAATCTCCTACTAATAAAATAGTGATTTTATTAAAACTACTGCAAACAGCCAACTAAGTGACACACCACTGGAAGATCTCTATCACTACATCATGCTGCTCTCAGATTAGGTGACAAAAACCTGGTGACTGATTCCCTTTGTGGCATGCAGAAGTAGTGCTGTTGCTTCAAAAGAATCCAGCAATTATATGAGTTAGCACAGTCACAGGAGACAGGGGGTGTTTAGCAAAGCCGCAGGGGGATTGTGGGAAACTTGTTTATTGCTCTGGCTGGAGCCGTAGAGAGAAGTGGTGTGTGATCTGTATCTCACAGAAGACAAGGGAACAGAATTCAGGTCAGGAGGGAAGCTAAACACAGGTCTGATAGACTCCCTGAGCTAACAGTGTGGAGTATTATCAGACAGAAAGATAAGGACTGGAAGGAATTGTGTCATAGGGATCTTCTTCCTCATTAAACCCTCCCCCCTCCATTTCCATGCAGGATAAAGAATGCTGTGTACTAGTGAGTTCTTGTGAAGGAAAAGCCTGCTGTTTATGCACAGAAGTGTGCTCCCAAGAGATCTAATCTGTGCTGAATTATGCTACTGAAGAGACTGACATTACTGTGCCTGCTTTATGAGACTGTACTGTAATGAAGATTGTTGCTGTAATATCCCTGAATTGCACTGGCCATGCTTCAGATTAAATTCCACTGTTAAATTGTTGAAAAAGACTCTTGTCAGATGTGTCTGGTCAGTAACTGAATCTATCGTGTCCGAGAGAAGCTGGAGCCTATGGTCGCCCTGAGTAACGGTTCCCCCAGGATTCCAATGAATTCATGAAACCCGTCTCGCCCTATCTGAACCTAACGGCGTGCGTGTAACATTTGTGGCCCGTACGGGGAGCCCTGAGCGGGAATTAGTGTGTAGAGGGAGAAGAGGAAAAATTGTTTGGAAAAACACAGCAGCACAGCACCTCAACTCAACTCTGCTACATCAGATAAGGACACCAGCCCTAAAGAAAACTCACTAGCGGCAATGGATGTGGAAATATAAATGGACAGAATTAGTGAGCTGTTTCTTCAGTTAACCTGTGAAAAATTGAGAACAGTAGCAGAATGTATAAAGATGTCAGAAGGACAGATTGCTAAAGCACACAACCGCAGGCAACTGTTAGCTGCCATTAATGCAAAAATGGATGAGCTGGGGGAGGAAGAAGCTGAAGACGTCATGGGGACGTGCCTCCAGGAGCTAACACAGTTTCTAAATAGGTTGAAGTAGGAGGATGGAGGGGCAGCACCAATTAGTAAAAGCGAGAATCTCCGTCTGCAGACTGAACTACAGGAATTGAAAGAATAACTCAAAGCCCTAACAACAGCCCTGCAGGAATCGACCAAAACCTCTGAATGGGTGACAGACTCAGACCGAACCTTTAACCTGCTTGGGTTACATAACTCAGGAAGACAGTCCTCTCTAACACCACAAATCACCATAAGGAAAGAATTCAAGATCCTGGGACAGATTGGAGAGTGTGAACAGAAAGAGAGACTGTCTTTTATGAGCTTGTTGCACCAGATCGATGCAGGCTTACAGAAAGGCTACCAGCCAGATGAGATTGTTGAGGGGGTGGTGAAAGCGATCAGCCCAGGATTGAACCTCCGTAGTATGCTAGAAATTAAGAGCCAATTGACCTTGCAACAGCTGAAGATGATTTTAAAAGGGCACTATAAAGAAGAGAGTACTTCAGAATTGTTCCACTGACTCATTAACCTCTCACAGAAAAATGAACCACCCTAAAGTTTCTTGCTCAGAGCAATTGAACTGAATGATAGACTGTTGTTTGCATCCAGAGATATAGAAGCAGAGGAGAGGTTTGATGCTGGACTAGTCCAGAAGAAGTTCTTGAAATCAGTGGGAATCAGCAAAGACATCAAGTTGCAGCTGAAACAGTAACTAGAATATTCTGGCATTCTGGACGAAGTCCTAATTAAAAAAATGAATGAGGCATCTAGTTTGGAGTCAGAGAGCGTACAAAAGTTAAATAAAGGTTCTGCTCATAAAATCAAACAAAAGAGAGGACCGCCAGCGCTGACTGGGAGGAAGTAATAGGAGAACTGCGAGCCGAGTTGATAGAGGTGAAATAGTTGATTCGTTCCAGGCCAGGACCGGTATCCCTCAGACCCAGGAGTGGGTTCCAAAACAGAAGATACCTGGCTTGTGAAGCATGCCGTTCATTAAATCAGAGTATGGTGGGTGTCCACTGTCTAAGATGTCGTGAGGAAGGACATTATGCCAAGGAATGCCAATGGTCACGGTTGTTTGGGGTTAAAAGACAGGAGGTTGCCAGTGCGGGGTGACTGGTAACTGCGACACGGAGGAGGCCCCAGAAGCAAATCCAAATCTCACTAAACCACAGAACGGCGCATGAGATAAAACGGCTGCGTCAGTACTATTTCCAAGTGTGTTCCTATCTACAACAGATGCAAGGGAGACAGGGGCATCAGTTACTTAATGCCCAGTGAGGAGGTCAAACGATATACTCCTGGGAGTAGGATTCCTCGGTCAGTAAAGATAGCCTCATCAGCCTAATCGGTGAAAGATGCTTTATACAGTGCCAGCTAGATGGACTCCTGGTAAAAGCACTGTGGGACACGGGAGCCCAAGCAAGCCTTTTAAATGAAGAATGGAGAAGAACCAAAAGAACTCTTCGGACCAGTGGAACTCCACGACAAAGCCGTCAACCAAACCGAAATCCATTTCATAGGCTGGGTGGAAGTGACTTTTCAACTGGGGGCCACGAAGAACAACACCATTGAGCTTTTGGTATCTTTTCTCGTGACCAGTGATCAGAACATGGCAGAGGATCATATCATGGGTTATAATGTAATCAGTGAGGTCATCACGAAACATTAAGTCAAGGACGCTGGTGGTGGATGCAATTGCCACATCACTTGCCATACTCAATGCCATGGCAGAAAATGTGATTCATAGAGTGAAGAAAGCACAGAATACAATGGACCTAAAAAAAGTCAAGGTAGGCTGGTGCCCAACCATCATCCCTGCAAACCAAATGGTGGGTGTGACGTGTGAAGTCTGGGTAGAACCGGGAAGAAAAGTCCAGAAAAGACTGTTCATGCCAAAAGACTCCTCAGAACTTCCGGAAGGCCTAGTTCAAGGTAAGACTGTGCTTACGATTCCTACTGGTGGGTTTGCTCGAGTGACAGTACCGGTGATGAACACTACGAAACACAAAATTAGACTGGATCCAAAGACTGTGTTAGGTCACATCGAAAGCGTTAAAACTGTATATCCAGCCAGTGTGAGACCTGCCCAAGGGTCTACTGTGAATTCAGTCTCCCCACCGAGGAACAGGAGTTGCCCAGGGGAGGAAATTGCATGACCCACCTCGGGGTCCTAGGATCCTCCAGTACCCCTGGAACACTTGTGTGCTGAAGATCGAGCGGTAGCAAAACAGATGCTGAGAGAAGAATGTCATGCATTCTCCATAGATGACTCTGATATAGGCTGTATCCCGTCGTTGCAGTTGAAAATCAATTTAAAAGACACGACCCCAGTAACCAGAAGTTACATGTCGATGCCGAAACCATTACGCCGTGAAGTGAAAGAGTATTTACAAGACCTAATTAACAAAGTTTGGGTCCAAAAGTCTAAGTCGTCTTATTCCTCTCCTATTGTTTGTGTTAGGAAGAAGGACGGTACGTTGAGACTCTGCTGTGATTACCGGGAATTAAACCGAAAGTCAGCACCTGATCGGCACCTGATACCAAAGATTCAAGATATGCTGGATAGCCTATCAGGAAGTTCCTGGTTCTCTATCCTTGGTCAGGATAAAGCATACCATCAAGGGTTTGTTGAAGAGTCCAGTAGACCTTTGACAGCATTCATCACACCTTGGGGGTTATACGAGTGGATCCGCATACCATTTGGGCTCAGTTCAGCTCCAGCAGAATTCCAGAGGAGCATGGAAACATGTTTAGAAGGATTGAGGGACGATATCAACAAGCCGTACTTGGATGACAATGTAGTGCACAGCAAAACCTTCCGGGAGCATGTTGAACACGTGAGGACCGTATTACAGCGGTATCAACAACATGGAGTTAAGTTGACCCCAAAGAAGTGTGAACTGTTCAAAAGGCATGTCCGATTTCTAGGGAAAATTGTGTCCGGAGAAGGATATACCATGGACCCAGCAGAAATCGCTCTGGTACTGACCTTAAAAGACAAGTGGCCCTCTACTGTCAGGGAGTAGAGGCAGATATTGGGATTCCTCTCCTACTATCATACGAGGGTCAGTCAATAAGTAATGCCTCCTTTCTTTTTTTCTCCTTTTAATTGGCAAGAAATTCAAATGCAATTATATAGGTTGAAAACCACAACATTAACGATTAATTTGTCACTTTTCAATATAATCTCCATCCATTTCCACAGTCTTGGTCCACCGTTTAACAAGGGCATGTATTCCAGCATGGTAAAAAGCATTCTTGGGACCCACCGTGCACAAACTTTTCTGTATCCCAGTTGTCCAATAATTTTCATCACACTGCCTTTACTGAGGCAGATAATGCCACACAATTCATCAGCAGTCACCCGGCGGTCACCACGAATGATGTCATCGACTCGCAGAATGTTGCTTGGAGTCACTGCGGTTACTGGCCTGCCACTCCGCATTTTGTCAGCCAGCGGTGATGGCCCTTCAGCTGTGTTACAGCGACGAACCCATCGTCTAACAGTACTGACATCCACTGTTGCATCACCGTACACATTTTTCAGTCTCTCATGAATTCGAATGGAAACATGGGACACCTGGGAGTGAAAAGGACAACAAATTTGATCCGTGAATGTTTCTTCTGGCCGTACATGCAAAGAGATATTGAGTGGTACGTGACCAGGGAGTGTGGGTGTCTGAAAGATAAACGTTCCAACACATCAACCCGGGCATCTATGGGCAACATCCAAACTATGTATCCATTTGAGATGGTCTCAATAGACTTTCTACATCTCGAGACGTGAAAGGGTGGTTACGAATACATCTTGGTCGTGATGGAACATTTTACTCAATTTGCTCAAGCATATGCCATCACCAATAAAGCGGGTCGAACAGTGGCAGAGAAGATCTTCAATGATTTTGCTTTAGGTTTGGGATCCCTACGAGGTTACACCACGATCAAGGAAGAGAATTTGAAAACCAGCTCTTTGCCAAGTTAGGAAAGTACTGTATAATTCAGAGATCCCACACAACGCCCTATCACCCAGAGAGTAATGGACAAGTGGAACGTTTTAACCAGACATTATTGTAGATGTTGTGCACTTTAACAGCTGACGAGAAGAAAGACTGGAAGAGTTCTCTGTCAAAAGAGGTACATGCTTATAACTGTACAAAGAGTGATGCAACGGGTTACTCACCCTTCTTCCTATTGTATGGACGATCGCCAAGACTGCCAATCGACATCATGTTCGATACTCCGGTGTCAGAGATTTACAGAACGTATCTAGAGTACATTCGGAAATGGAAGGAACGGATGGCAGAGGCATACAACATAGCGTCCAAAGTGGTTACGCAAGGACAGAGCAAGAGTAAGGAGTACTATGATCGAAAATGTTATGGAGCAGAATTGGCACCGGGAAGCCGGGTGCTAGTCAAAAACGTACATGAGAAAGGTGGTCCAGGAAAACTTCATTCGGACTGGGAAGACAAGGTGTATGTGGTCGTAAGGAGGAAAGCCGATGACAGCTCAGTGTACGAAATTCGATTGGAAACAGGAGACAAGAAAACCAGAATAGTCCATCGGAATTTACTATTACCCTGTGATTATCTCCCGCGACAACAAGACTTCCCAGAAGTAGACCGACATCGTCCTAGATCGACTAAGGGACCACCACAGACTGAAGCTCCGGAGGTGGACAGTGACCTTGAAAGTTCAGATGAAGAAGAACTCACCGTTGTATTTCTCGGACCGGCAAGGAGAGGGATGTACCATCTGATGATCGAACACTGGTTCCTGAAGAGACCGATCGACACTCAGGAGGAGCGGAATTACCAGACCGTGTGGAAACAGGCGATTCAGGAGAAGTACAGGAACTTACAGAGGCAGCTCCAAGAGCATCTGAGGAAGCACGGGAAATGAGTGTGTGTCACCCTGGCCTGGATGCCACAAATATAATAAAGCTGTGTCTGAGAGCAAGGGGGAGGTTCCCTAGTCAAGGACCATTAGCATGCAGCACCTCCTGTCCCAGGCCAGTAGGGGGAGCAGGCTGCCCCTATAAAAGCTGGAGCTGGGGGCAGGGTTAGAGGAAAACTGGACAACCTGTGTCTGAAGGAAGAGGTGTCCCAGAGCAGGGACAGACAGTTGTGTTGCAGCCTAAAAGGCCGTGTGGCAGTAGGAGAGCCACGAGCCAGGGACAAGAGGCGAAGCGGGCCTGTCCTGGCAGATAGAGAAACTAATCTACCAGACTTTGGTGTCTGAGGCTGTTAGGATTCCAAGTCCAACAGCAAATAACCAGTCCGCAGGGGATTGTATGTTCCCTGGCCTAAGAAGCCCGGAGGTTCCGCCACAGCAGACGGGACCAGCAAAGCCGTACCAGGCCAAGAGTAAAAAGGGACCCAAGTCGCCAGTCATACGGGCGAGAAGACACGGTGAGCTCAGGAACGTGGGCTATTACACCACGAGGAGGGAAATAGCCAGAGAGAGCGCAGAGAGCACGGTAGGCCTACACCCTCACCCTGATCAGGACCAGCTTCCCACTTGTTCTCAGACATCCAGGCCCCCTCCTAGCCGGGCCTGTTATTGGGTCATTTCACCTGTTCTAATAAAGACCCTGAACTGTTTAAGAGGCCTCCGTTTCCTGGCTATCGCGGTCGGAATCATCCCCTCCATCATCCATTATATACTGCCCTGGGGCCATACTCCTCCCGTGGGGAGTTGTACTATTCAGTGCTGCACATTTATATCAGCCCCAGCGGTCTGCACTGCAGCGGCGGTTAGCCCTGACCGCAATCCACGGGTGGCGTAGTCGGACATTGCAAAACATATAGAAGACTGCCACTGGTCTGACCACCCTGAGCCACGGACCGGGTTGCCACTACTACCCCCATTATTGCCCTGTTGCCCGGATCCGAGTGCCCCACGACCCAGGGGGCGAGTCAGCTTTGGCGTAGTCGGCAGGATTGTGACGAACCCGCCACAAACGGGTATTGCGTGCCTGAAAAAGACTGTACACGTACCTTAAAAAGAGGTTTCCCGCCATCCGGAGCTGTTTCCCGCAATTTTCAGCCGTCTCCCACCATCTTCAGCAGCTTCCCGCCATCTTCAGCCGTTTTCCCGCCATCGGACGCCATCTGCAGGACGCCGCGCGGGAAGAAGAGGGGCGTGGACGTCCAAACCGCGCGAGACCCGAAGCTCCGCCCTACGCACCGACGCTGCGCAAGGTCCTGGAAGGGAGAGAGAGCGACGCTGACGTCACCAGGACGCGACTCAAGGTCCTCGTCCGGAGCAGCACAAGCCGAGCCGCGGCCTACAGAAGAGGATCGTCGGAAGGTAGGCCAAGCTTAACTAGGGGGGAGGAAGATGTCGGACACGGAGGCGCCCACTACCACCAGCGCAGCTGCAGCAGCGGTGATGCCATTCTCCCTGCCTTACATCCCTGGAGCGGCCTGGCTGCCCAAGTATTCAGGGGAGCCCCACGCACTAACTGACTTTAAGGAAAGGCTGTACAGTTTGTTCCAAGTTTACCCCCTGACAGAGGAACAGAAGATCAGCATACTGACAGGGCAGTTAACTGGCGCAGCCCAGCGGGAGGTAAAGTCATGGCCCGCTGAGGAGAAAAGGACCGTAAAGGACATTCTGGCCCGGCTGCGGGGTACCATTGATACACGTACCTCCGCTGAAATTAAAATGCGGGTCTACGGGTGTAAGCAGCGGGCACAGGACAGCATCAGAGACTATGCCTTAAATTTGCAGGAAGCCTTGAGAGCCATTAAACAAGCTGACCCTGGCAGCGTGCAGGATACGGATAAGCTACTAACAGAACAGTTCATAGAAGGTCTGCTGTCTAGCGCCCACAGGACCCAGCTGCGCCTCATGTTCTTTCAGAACCCTGATCTGACCTTTGCCCAATTCAAGGACAGGGCCATAAGGGTGCTCTGTGAACCCGCATCAAGTGGCGGTATAAACCCCCGGCGCCCTGCTCTCACCTACCAACAGGAGGCGGCGCCCTCCTCTATGGACTCTGTGGGGGCTGATGCACAGGCCCTGAACCAAGCCCCGTCGAAAGATCTGCACCACCAAGTCCAAGAGCTGACCAGGAGCGTCGCGGCGTTGACCAGGACCATCCAGGCGTTACAAGTGGACCCGTCAAGACCCACTGAGTTGGCTTCAAGTCCGGAGGATGTCCCGTGGCGTCGACAGAGGAGGACCCCGTCATTCCGAGGGAGGCCCACGAACCGCTACGCAGAGGATGGACAGCCCATTTGCCGTCGATGCAACCAGCCCGGACACATTTCCAGGTACTGTAATTTAAACGGGTCCAACCTGGGGCAGAGGGCCAACCCCCAGGCATAAGATCACCTGGCCCTTACAATTGGCGTAATAAGTACGTTGGGGGGCGCCCGGTTTTACCCGCGGTGCTCGACGGTATCCCCATGAGCGCCTTGCTGGATACCGGGTCGCAAGTAACTACTATCCCTTATGTACTTTTTAAGCAGTATTGGACTGATGCTGATATAACACGGTATCCAGACAGTAACTTGAGCATCATCGCCAGTAATGGCTTGCCCGTGCCGCAGATGGGGTTCAAGGAGATGACCATTAAGATTGGTAAAGTTGAACTGCTGGCACAGGGAGTGATTATTGTGGACATTGACTGTCGTGAAAGTCACCCTAAAATAACTGTGGGTACTAACTTGATTGAAAATTGTCTTTCAGAGGTAATTGTAATTCTACAACAGGTGGCGGTGAATGCTAGTTCCAGCCAACAGAGAGTCCTCAACAAAGAGATAAAAGCCCTGAGGAGACGGCAGCAGGTAGAACTGTCTGGTGGTGAGATCAGTAGCGTAAGAATGAGTGACCCATTCCCCATTTCCATGCCTCCCAAAAGTGACATGATGATCTGGTGTCGGACTGCAATCGGGTTGAGAGGTAGAGACTACCAAGCCATGGTAGAACCCGTGTACTCAGACAGCAGACCCACCATTTTGACAGCCCAGGGGGTGGTTGATGTCCGTCATGGGAGGATGCCCGTCCGCATTCTCAACATTGGGGAGAGGGAGGTACACTTACCCAGGTACGCTACACTTGCCAAATTGTTTGCTGTCAAACACAAAGCTATCAGGGCCGTGGAGCCTTTGCCTCCATCTCCACAGGCGGAGGGTAATGGCTCCCAGAAACAAAAGGAGGACTGGTGCCAGAAACTCCATGTGGGTGCTGACTCCACTCCCCTGCACCAAAAACAAGGAGTCTACAGGGTGGTTCAGGAATACGAAAGAATCTTTAGTAAGCACCCGCTGGACTTTGGCCGAGTAAAGGGAGTAGAACACCACATCCCCACGGGGAGCCACCCACCAATAAAAGAGTGGCACAGACCTGTACCCCCTGCACATTATCAGAAAGCAAAGGGCATGCTAAGAGAAATGAAAGAAGCTGGGGTCATTAGAGATAGCTGTAGCCCCTGGGCAGCCCCCTTGGTTCTGGTAAAAAAGAAAGATGGCACCATGAGAATGTGCGTGGACTATAGACAAATCAACCGTATCACCCATAAAGACGCATATCCGCTGCCTAGAATAGAGGAATCTTTAGCCGCACTAAAATCAGCTAACTTCTTTTCTACTTTGGACCTTACTAGCGGGTACTGGCAGGTTCCTGTGGCAGAGGCTGACAAGGAGAAGACCGCCTTCACCACCCCGATGGGACTGAGCGAGTTCAACTGTATGCCCTTCGGGCTCTGCAGCGCACCGGGGACTTTCCAGAGGCTGATGGAATGCTGTCTAGGGCACCAAAACTTCGAGACGGTCCTACTCTACCTGGACAACGTGATCGTCTATTCGAAGACCTACGAGGACCATCTAAAACACCTGGCAGAGGTGTTCGAAGCCCTGGCAGGCTATGGCCTGAAGGTGAAACCATCAAAGTGTCACCTGTTGAAACCGAAGGTCCAGTACCTAGGGCACGTGGTAAGTGCAGAAGGAGTAGCCCCCGACCCTGACAAGGTCACGGTAATCAAGAGCTGGCCAAGCCCCTGAAACATCAAAGAAGTGAGGCAATTTCTCGGGTTGGTAGGCTACTACCGAAGGTTCATCCCCGGGTTCACCAAGATGGCAGCCTGTATGCAGGACCTCCTAATAGGACAGTCTAAGTCCAGAAGCCAAAAGCCACCCTTCAAGTGGGACAAGCCGGAAGAGGAGTCCTTCCGCCAGTTGAAGATGGCCCTCACAGGGGATGAGATCCTGGCCTACCCCGATTATGGCCAGCCTTTTATTCTCCACACAGACGCCAGTAATGTGGGGCTGGGAGCAGTACTGTCGCAAAACCAAAAGGGCAAAGAAAGGGTGATCGCGTATGCCAGCCGGAAGCTGAGGCCCACTGAAAGGAACCCGGAGAATTACAGCTCCTTCAAGCTAGAATTCTTGGCAGTGGTGTGGGCCATCACAGAACGGTTTAAGCATTACCTGGCCTCTGCAAAGTTCACCGTGTACACGGACAACAACCCGTTGACACACCTGGACAATGCAAGACTGGGTGCCCTAGAACAGCGGTGGATGGCGCGACTCTCGAATTATGACTTCGTGATCAAGTACCGGGCAGGCAAAACCAATGCCAACGCTGATGCCCTATCGAGAATGCCTCACTTACCTGAAGGCGACGAAGACCCAGAAGAACTGGAGGAGGTAGAACTCCCCGCGTTTCACCGGTATGGAGCCGCTCAATACTCCCACCGCGTGAAGGAGGAAGATTTAACAATCGTTAAGATCAATCCCCCACCTCACCACAGCTGGGCTGAGACCCAAGATAGTGACTCTGCCAACCGCCTGGTGAAAGACCAGCTAACCCAGGAAGACACTTGCTTAGATCCGGATGCTCCAGAGGAAGCCAAGCAGCTATGGAAAGAGAAGAGCAAGCTCTTCCTCTATGAAGGCAAGCTGTGCAGAAGACTTGTCAACCACCGGACACACGAGCTGACCTGGCAAGTCGTGGTCCCAAGGCGGGATGCAGCTATGGTCCTGGGGGCTTACCATGACAGAGCGGGGCACTTTGGTTGGAAGAAACTGGAGTTCCTGCTAAAAGGACGGTTCTTTTGGGTCGGCATGAGAGGGGCTGTAGAAAAGTGGTGCAGAGACTGTGGCCCTTGTAACCTAAGGAGGAAGGACCGCACCAGCCAGAAGACACCGTTGAGGCTCATCGTCACCACGCAGCCTCTTGAGCTGGTAGCTCTGGACCACGTCAAATTGGCTCCAAGCCGGTCAGGATACTTTTATGCCCTGACCATCGTGGACTACTATTCCCGATTTCTAGTGGTGGTCCCGGTGAAAGACTTGACAGCCCAAACGGCGGCCAGAGCCTTCCAGCAATACTTCTGCCGTCGACACGGGTATCCGGAACAGGTCCTGACGGACCAGGGTCCAGCGTTCGAAGCTGAAATCTTCCAAGAATTCTGCAACCTCTATGGCTGTAAGAAGATTCGGACAATGCCTTACCACCCACAAAACAACGGGATGTGTGAGAAAATAAACAATATAGTCATTGATCTCCTGAAGACGTTGCCCCTGGAGGAACGCAGCCTGTGGACAGAAAAACTGCCGGATCTAATAGACTTATACAACCATATCCCGGTGAATGCTACAAACTGCACCCCGGCTTACCTGATGAGAGCTAGACCAGGTAAGCTGCCCGTAGACCTGGAGATGGGAGTCCTAACACCTGAGGACACCTCCCCGGATGCGGACTGGGATACGGAAAGGCAACTGCAGTACAAGAAGGTACAGGAGAGTGTGGAGAAGAGCCTGGCCCAGGTGAGAGAGAGACAAGAAAAACTCTTCAACCAACACACCCCTGCTGGTCCCCTAGAACCTGGTGATCTGGTCCTGAAGCGAAAAAGAAGGCTTGACAAGTTGGACGACCAGTGGGAAAGGGAGCCCTACACTGTACTACAGTCTGATCACGACAACCCGAAGGTGTGCGTGATCACCAAGGACGGAGGAGAAACCACTAGTACCGTCTCCAGAGACCACTTAAAAAGGTGCCCCAAGCAACTCCGTAGTGCAGAAAAGGATCAAAGTGACCTTGAACCCGCAGAGGACAAGGAAGAAATGATCAGCACCGTTCTCGGGGAGTTCCCTCAGTCCTGGACTCGAATAAACGATGCAATAGTGGTACCCGTCCTGCATTTCCTGCAACCGATTCCGCAACAACCTACACCGGAGCCGGAAGACAAAGAGGAGCAAGCAGTTCCAGAGGCAGAAGAGCCTGTACCAGCAGCCCAGGAGAGTCAACCCTCTGCTGACAGTGAGCCTGCCATGCCTGCGGTAAGCCAAAGGACCCGCAGACAGCTGCCTGCCCTACCTGTACACCCAGCTGGTAGCTGTACCCCTAACGCTAGTGGGGAAAGCCAGGTTGGTCCACCACCAGACAGTGGGTTAAGGAGGTCAACCAGGAGCACAAAGGGGCAGATACCCGCTCGCTGGAGAATATAGGGTGCACTAAAATTGTAAATAACCATGTTGCCAAATGTTGAAATGTTTGCCAAGTTACCTGCATGATTATTAATAGTGTATTTCAGTTTCTTGCAGTTACCGTACGGACTCAAAGGTTATGGACTTTTAATAACCGGGACTTTGTATGGACTGCGTTCGGAGCCTGACCAAGGAATGAACTAAGACTGTAAAGGACTTGGGGTAGGACAGACCCCCACCTGGTTAAGGCTCCCTGTTGTATTGGTGATATGGACACCTGGTCACAGACCACACTGTGACCTTAAGAACTCAGTCTGTGTGTCGTTTGTCTACTAATGTTTTATAGTCATGTATATTATCTTTGTTTACTGTTTAGTCCCAGAGTACTAAATTCTACTAGGGGGGAATGTGTCACCCTGGCCTGGATGCCACAAATATAATAAAGCTGTGTCTGAGAGCAAGGGGGAGGTTCTCTGGTCAGGGGAACATTAGCATGCAATACCTCCTGTCTCAGGCCAGTAAGGGGAGCAGGCTGCCCCTATAAAAGCTGGAACTGGGGGCAGGGTTAGGGAGAACTGGACGACCTGTCTCTGGATTGAGAGGTGTCCCAGAGCAGTGAGGGACAGTTGTATTGCACCCTAAGAGGACTTGTGGCAGTAGGAGAGCCACAAGCCAGGGACAAGAGGTGAAGTACGCCTGTCCTGGCAGATAAAGAACCAAATTTACCAGACTTTGGCGTCTGAGGCTGTGAGGATTCCACGTCCTACAGCAGATAACCAGTCCGCAGGGGACTGTACGTTCCTTGGCCTAAGAAGCCGGAGGCTCCGCCACAGCAGAAGGGACCAGCAGAGCCGTACCAGGCCGGGAGTAGAAAGGAACCCACATTGCAAACCATACGGGCGAGAGGACACGGTGAGCTCGGGACCGTGGGCTGTTACCCTACCATGAGGAGATAGCCAGAAGGAGCGCAGAGTGCACGGTAGGCCTACACACTCACCCTGACCAGGGCCAATTTCCCGTTTGCTCTCAGACGTCCAGGCCCCCTCCTAGCCGGGCCTGTTTGTGGGTCAGTTCACCTGTTCTAGTAAAGACCCTGGACTGCAACCTGTTGTCTGTGTGCTCCTTGCTCCTCCAGCACTAACGGTACTGGGACGTCCTGCACCATCACCCCCATCTTCCATTATACTGCCCAGAGGCCGCACTCTTCCCGTGGGGAGTCACACTATCCCAGCTGCATACATCATCAGCCCCAGCGGTCTACCTGGCAGCGACGGTCCGCACTGACCGCAATCCACGGGTGGCGTAGTCGGACACATCAACAGCGCGTCGCAGACTACCAATGGTCTGACCACTCTGAGCCACGGAACCGAGTTGCCACTACTACCCCCATCGTTTCCCTATTGCCCGGCTCCGAGTGCCCCACGGCCCAGGGGGCGAGTCACTGATTGTTTTAATTGTGTTGTTTATTTCTTAGAGGAGTCCTACAAGAAAAAGGTCATAAGAATAGGTTGTTATCAATGTTAATGAATGTTATACCAATTTAACAATGCCAATTTGTATATAAAGTTACTCAATTTTCACCACTATCTCAGAATTGGTCAGATTGACCAATTAAGACGAATGTCGAGGACGACATTCAAAAAGGACGGGAGAGTGTGACATGCAGAAGTAGTGCTGTTGCTTCAAAACCATCCAGAAACTATAACAGTTAACACAGTCACAGGAGACAGGGAGTGTTTAGCAGAGCCCCAGGAGGATTGTGGGGAACTTGTTTATTGTTCTGGCTGGAGCCGTAGAGAAAGGTGGTGTGTGATTCGTATCTCACAGAAGACAAGGGAACAGAATTCAGGTCAGGAGGGAAGCTAAACACAGGTCTGATAGACTCCCTGAGCTAACAGTGTGGAGTATTATCGGGCAGAAAGATAAGGACTAGAAGGAATCATGTCATAGAGATCTTCTCCCTCATCAAACCCTCCCCCGCTCCATCTCCATGCAGGAGAAAGAATGCTGTTTACTAGTGAGTTCTTGTGAAGTAAAAGCCTGCTGTTTATGCATAGAAGTATGCTGCCAAGAAATCTATTCTGTGATGAATTATGCTACTGAAGAGACTGACGTTACTGTGTCTGCTTTATGAGACTGTACTGTAATGAAGATTGTTGCTGTAATATCCCTGACTTGCACTGGCTGTGCTTCAGATTAAATTCCACTGCTAAACTGTTGAAAAAGACTCTTGTCAGATGTGTCTGATCAGTAACTGAATGTATCGTGTGCCTGAGAGAAGCTGCAGCCTATGGTCACCCTGAGTAACGGTTCCCCCAGGATTCCAACGAATTCATGAAACCCGTCTTGCCTTATCTGAACCTAACGGCGTGCGTGTAACACCTTTAATGTTCACATTTCACAGAATGACCCATTGAACTAATTTTTCAGATTATTACTGTCGAGTGGATAGCTAATATGTGTAGATTTTTGGTTTTCTATAATACAATGCACAGAATTTCAGATGCGCAGGCTATAATCCCGTGCTATACATTTACATTAACAGAGTAGTACATTCCACAATGTAAAACTTACAGCTTATTTGTTATATAGTGAGGGAAACCCCCAAAAAGTGACAGAGCACCTTAGAATGCTTTCACATTGTGTTTTGTTACACGCTCGGTGGTCCCATTGGGGCTTATGTCTGAACCCCCAACAAAATGGGATTCGAATGTATGCGCCGATGGGGCCACAGACTATAATGGTGCCGACAGAGTGAATGTAACGGTAATGCATGCAATGCAAATTTTCTTTGGAGACTTTGATTTAAAAGAATTTTTCTACCACACTGAGTAATGGCATATTCGTCCGATACGAAACTCAAAGAATTTAGAGCAAGGAAAACTGTAAAAACGAGGACAAATAATAACCTTCAAATCAAACATTGAGACTATGAAATAAAATATAATATCCTGGCGCACAATGTATTTTTCAAGCACATTCTGCCTGAAATTCGTCTATAAAAGCTCTGAAAACAAAGAATATTAGCACTGTAATGTCAAAACAACTTGCTGTGCACACATTCAGCCTTCTTTGAGCTTCTTTTAAACGCTTCAGGCTTCAAAAGTGGCTAAAAGAAGTGACCTGACCATTCGCTGCTCACTAGTTATATAAACAGTGTAACGCTGGTGAATGTGAACCCACTGTGCCATGGGCCGGGCTTACCCTGGAGAGGCGTAACTTAATCACTAAAGGGTATTCATTAGAGCCTCTGATGGTGAGGGCAGGCTGTCCATAGTCACCATGTACTACTCCAGGGAATTTCCCAGGTCTGAAGAAGTTGACCGGTGGGTCAGAGGCGCGGGTACGAGGTACAGGAGGGCGAGACAGAAGCATAGTCAGTTGATCCGAGGTCGGGGCAGGCAGTTCGGGTTCACTATTCAAAGCTGGAATCAAAAATGGAGAGGTCAAACAGAGCGGGAAAACAGGCCAGGTCGATAACGGGAGACAGAATACAGAGATACGCATAAACTGGGTACTAGCAGGCTGACTAGGAACCAACATTCAGGCAAGGAGTGGTGGGAAGAGCAGCCTAATATACAAGTGCTTCTCACTAAATTAGAATATCATTAAAGAGTTAATTTATTTCAGTTCTTCAATATGAAAAGTGAAACTCATATTATATAGAGTCATTGCAAACAGAGTGATCTATTTCAAGTGTTTATTTCTGTTAATGTTGATTATGGCTTACAGCCAATGAAAACACAAAAGTCATTATCTCAGTAAATTAGAATACTTTATAACAACAGCTTGAAAAATGTTTTTAAAATCGAAAATGTTGGCCTACTGAAATGTATGTTCAGTAAATGCACTCAATACTTGGTCGGGCTCCTTTTGCATCAATTACTGCATCAATTCGGCGTGACATGGAGGCGATCAGTCTGTGGCACTGCTGAGGTGTTATGGAAGCCCAGGTTGCTTTGATAGCAGCCTTCAGCTCGTCTGCATTGTTGGGTCTGGTTTCTCTCATCTTCCTCTTGACAATACCCCATAGATTCTCTATGGTGTTAAGGTCAGGCGAGTTTGCTGCCAATCAAGCACAGTGATACTGTTGTTTGCAAACCAGGTATTGATACTTTTCGCAGTGTGGACAGGTGCCAAGTCCTGCTGGAGAATGACATTTTCATCTCCAAAAAGCTTGTCGGCAGAGGGAAGCATGAAGTGCTCTAAAATTTCCTGGTAGATGACTGCGCTGACTTTGGTCTTGATAAAACACAGTGAACCTGCACCAGCAGATGACATGGCTCCCCAAACCATCACTGATTGTGGAAACTTCACACTAGACCTCCAGCAGCTTGGATTGTGGCCTCTCCACTCTTCCTCCAGACTCTGGGACCTGGATTTCCAAATGAAATGCAAAATTTACTTTCATCTGAAAACAACACCTTGGACCACTGAGCACCAGTCCAGGTCTTTTTCTCCTTGCCCAGGTAAGACGCTTCTGGCGTTGTCTATTGGTCATAAGTGGCTTGACACAAGGAATGTGACACTTGTAGCCCATGTCCTGGATACGTCTGTGTGTGGTGGCTCTTGAAGCAATGACTCCAGCAGCAGTCCATTCCTTGTGAATCTCCCCCAAATTTTTGAATGGCCTTTTCTTAACAATCCTTTCAAGGTTGCGGTTATCCCGGTTGCTTGTGCACCTTTTTCTACCACACGTTTTCCTTCCACTCAACTTTCCATTAATATGCTTGGATACAGCACTCTGTGAACAACAACTTTTTTTCCTTACACTGTTCTTTAAAACGCAAGTCCACTCGGGTGGCAAAAAAAATCAATTAATCGAGGGATGACGGCAAATCTCTACCAGTGAGTTCAACATTTGATGCGACTGGATAATCTGGCAGACAAAACAGCCAGGAGAGCGTCACTGTTCCATGTCAGTTCAGAAGACAAAGTGCGGAACTAGATGGCATAATGTCCCATAGAGCTAGGCCTTTGTCTAAGCCACAGTATGGAATCAACGCTGAAGTGGACACGACCCAGTTTGTCAAACGCTTTATGGGAGGCAGACAGGAAAGATGACAAGGAAGGCATCTTAGAGTCATCCCGCTCCCACAATGTAGCAGCCCACGCTAAAGCATCCACAGCAAAGAAATAATGTAGGCCACTTTGGACTGGTCAGAAAAAAAATTGCTAGGGACGTCACATAACTCAAAATGTAAAATCCAGGCCTTAATGTCTCCATCAAAGCGTGAAGGAGTGGGCAAATGTGGAGATGTCTCCTAGGCAGAGTGTGGCAGGTGTTGAGTAGCTGGTGGAGAAGCTGCAGGTGTCCATGACAGTGCGTCTATACGGACTGTGAGATCCTGCACAGCCAGGACAAGCGCCCGTTGACTCACAACAAGCAGCAACACAAGTCCAGGCAAATCGTTCATATCCCATGGCAATGGTGTTGTGGTTGCTACATCTTTGGAATCCATGGTCCTCTGTTATGGCCTTACAGGCTCACCTTGTGAGGTGGATCCTCTGAGCCAAAGTCTGGGTCGGCACACGGGCGTCTGTGCAACAAGCAGGTGGGGCACGATGGACACAAGGACTAGAAGCACCTGGAGGCCGCAGGCAGACAGGACACAGGAAAACTAAGAGTCTTAATACCAAGACACAGGTGTGTGTCATAGTAGGCCTCATATCGGCCTAAGCTGATAATAACATGGGAGCACGCTGGTCCACTTGCAAAACCTGGCGTGGGGCACAGCAAAGAGCAGCTGCCATAGCAGAAGGTGATGAACAGGGGAAGATGCATAACACCCTGATTTCAGCGATATATCACTGCTAGTCTGTGTTTTGCTGTTTCAATGAAATCAATGTTTTATCAACAGGAGATTATCACTACAGAACAAGGAGGCTCATATCTCCTGGTTCAACCACACTCCTAAGCACTGATGAACAGCTTTCTGCCCATGCACGTGTACACAGAAAACGGCCAATCAGTGGTGTAGGCGGTGTTATACTGAGCTCAGCATTCCGAGCTCTGCTAGATCTGCAGCAGAAAAAACTGTGATTCTATCACAACTGCTGCACACAGTAATCTAAGGGACACGTTGCTGGAATCAGGGTCTCTGCCCCTACATAATGCTGCTGTCAGATTACATAGCAAAAATCTCCTAAGATTTTTTTTTAAAGAAAAATACATTTGTACTTGGGACAAAAGTGTATGTATCAATATTCCACAGGAGCCCAAAACAAGGTCTTTCGGGCAGATTCCATATACTTTAAATCTATGCAGAATACAGAGTGAATGTTCTCGCGGTACTAGCAACATCCAGGTGACATGTTCACATGTAGCAGTTAAGCTAACCTAGTAATACATACAATTCCAACAATAATACATACCACACAATGTTGTCAAGATACCAAAAGTGAATCTAAATAAAAACCTCAACAAGGTTTGCATTCTGTAATTTTCGGATTTTACCAGTCCACACACGTAGTTTTGTTCTGTTATTCATTTCTCAATGTTCTTCCACAAATGCGTTAGGTTAAAATAGCAATACTTCATAATACTTTAGCATTTTCTAATATAATTCTGCACCGTTGTTTAGCATTTCGCATCTGTTTGCTTTATCCGTCTGGAGAGGCAGAAAAGCGCAAAACCGGTGCCATATAGGATTTCATTGACGGAGCTTCAAACCATATCTCTCAGGTAAAAGATAAATGAACTGCAAGCTGAATATACAAAATGTGAGAGAGAAAGTTCAAAAACAGAAGTTTATTTAATTTGAAAAAGTTTGTCTTCAAATATTTATAGTTATCGTGGTTGTCCTGATGACGAAGTATGTATACTTCGAAAAGCGTTGACTAAATAAACCACTTACACTCCGATTGGCATCCCTCATCCTTCCTACATGGCAGCGCAGAATTAACCCATTTATTTCTCCGTTACCGGTATCTTCAAATATTTAGGAATAACTATTACTTTGGAGTGAATGTGATCAAAGGGAATCTATCAGTACCATTCACCCTAGGCAAGCAGAGGCACTGCAGGCAAGGACAGTAAATCCTTTCCAGGGACACTTGTTTCCTTGCTATCTGATTCTTTCTTACTGGGAAATGTATCTTTTACTCATATGCAAATTAGTTTTGCAAGTGCACTGGTTGGCGCATGAGTGCACTTGAAGTCTTCGGCTCCTCTTTGCTTCTCTCCATTGAGTGGAGGGCAGAGGTGGCTTCATTATCTGTCTCCACTGTCAATCAAGAAGCGGGGGCAGCGCCAGCAGGAGGAAGCACAGGTTATACACAGCTCAGCATTCTGAGCAATGCTGCATCTACAATAGATAAAAGAGGGATTCTATCAAAACAACACACAGAAGCCCAGTAAGTGATACATCGTTGGAATCAGGTTCTCTTGCCCTATATTAGGCTGCTCTCATATTACATAGCAAAAACATGCAGACAGATACCCTTTCAAATGTACTGATATGCCAACCTGTGCACTTGTGAAGCTAATTTGCATATGAATAAAAGAAAAATTTGACAGTAATTAAGCACCAGATAGTGACCAAATAGATATCAGTGGAGCCTGCCTTAGCTCTGTTTTCCTATGACAAATGTTCATAATAGGTTGCCACTAACCTCTTAGGGATGCCGGAAATTTCAGTTTTTACATTTTTTTTTTTCTACCCATTTTCAAAGATCCATCACTTTTTTTTAATTTTTCTATCAACATAGCCGTGCGATGGTTTGTTTTTTGTAGGATAAGTTGCACTTTTAAAGGAATAACGCTGTATAATATGAAAACATTCCTCGAAATATAGGACTCACTGAAAAGGAATAATAAAAATTAAATTTAAAATTAAAATAACCAAACTAGGCATACTACAAAAGTGCACTTAAAGGGAACCTGTCACCAGTTTTTCCATGTCTGAACTAAGACTAGCACCTTACACAGTGCCTGTGCTGCATTCATAAAGGGGTACACAGAGTTGTGCTCAAAAGTTTACATACCCCAGCAGAATTTTTCCTTTCGTGGCCTTGTTTCAGAGAATATGAATGATAAAAAAAAAACTTTTTCTCCACTCATGGTTATTGGTTGGGTGAAGCCATTTATTGTCAAACTACTGTGTTTTCTCTTTTTAAATTTTAATGACAACCAAAAACATCCAAATGACCCTGATCAAAAGTTCACATACCCAAGTTCTTAATACCGTGTATTGCCCCCTCTAACATCAATGACAGCTTGAAGTCTTTTGTGGTAGTTGTGGATGAGGTTCTTTATTTTATCAGATGGTAAAGCTGCCCATTCTTCTTGGCAAAAAGCCTCCAGTTCCTGTAAATTCCTGGGCTGTCTAGCATGAACTGCGTGCTTGAGATCTCCCCAGAGTGACTCAATGATATTGAGGTCAGGGGACTGAGATGGCCACTCCAGAACCTTCACTTTGTTCTGCTGTAGCCAATGACAGGTCGACTTAGCCTTGTGTTTTTGATCGTTGTCATGTTGGAACGTCCAAGTACATCCCATGCGCAGCTTCCGGGCTCATGAGTGCAAATTTGCCTCCAGTATTTGCTGATAACGTGCTGCATTCATCTTTCCTTCAACTTTTACCAAGTTTCCTGTGCCTTTGTAGCTCACACATCCCCAAAACATCAGGGATCCACCTCCGTGCTTTACTGTAGGAATGGTGTTCCTTTCATCATAGGCCTTGATGACCTCTCTCCAAATGTAACGTTTATGGTTGTGGCCAAAAAGTTCAATTTTGGTCTCATCACTCCAAATTACCTTGTTCCAGAAGTTTTGAGGCTTGTCTCTGTGCTGTTCGGCATATTGTAGGCGAGATACTTTTTGCCATTTGCGCAGTAATAGCTTTCTGCTGGCGACTCGACCATGCAGCCCATTTTTCTTCAAGTGCCTCCTTATTGTGCATCTTGAAACAGCCACACCGCTAGTTTTCAAAGAGTCCTGAATTTCAGCTGATGTTATTTGTGGGTTTTTCTTTGCATCCCGAACCATTCTCCTGGCAGTTGTGGCTGAAATCTTTGTTGGTCTACCTGACCGTGGTTTGGTTTTTACAGAGCCCCTAATTTTCCATTTGTTAATCACAGTTTGAACGCTGCTGACTGGCATTATCAATTCCTTGGATATTTTTTTGTATCCCTTTCCTGTGTTATACAGTTCAACTACCTTTTCCCGTAGATCCAGTGACAATTCTTTTGCTTTCCCCATGACTCACAATCCAGAAATGTTAGTGGCTGGATGAAAGATGCAAGAGTCTGTCTGAATCCCAGAAACTCACTCAGCTTTTATGCACACACACTGATTACAAGCAATCAGGTCACAGGTGAGGATGTTACCTTTAGTAGCCATTCAAACCCATTAGTGTCAAATTCTGTGCATGTTATCAGGCCAAAATCACCAGGGTATGTGAACTTTTGATCAGAATCATTTGGGTGTTTTTGGTTGTCATTAAGATTTAAAAAGAGAAAACACAGTAGTTTGACAATAAATGGCTTCACCCAACCAATAACCATGAGTAGAGAAAAAGTTTTTTTGATATCATTCATATTCTCTGAAACAAGGCCAAGAAAAGAAAAATTCTGCCGGGGTATGTAAACTTTTGAGCACAACTGTAAGCCTCTGACTCCTCCTGTATACCATCCAAAAACCTTGTGTATTCCTCCTGCGCTCTATGTAAATCCTGACAGTTCGATAGCCATCGTTGCTGCGGTGTCTATCCCTGCTCCCGGCTGCTGTTCACCGTCCTCCTGTTTTAAATGACGTGGATGACGCCTCCGAGCCGGCGATGTCTCTGCGCAGGCGTGAGATTTTGCCCGGCTATCCATGTCAATCAGAGCAGGAGGACATTGAACAGCAGCCAGGATGAGGGATAGACGCCGCAGCAAAGACAGCTATTGGACTGTCCGGATTTACATAAAGTGTGGGAGAATTTTAAAAAGTTTTTGGAGGCTATACAGGGGTAGTCAGGGGTTGTATACCCCTTTATGGAATGCAGCACAGGTGCTGAGTAAGGTTAGTCTTAGTTCAGACATGAAAAAACTGGAGACAGGTTCCCTTTAAGTAACTGAAATCCTGCTGATTACCAGGAAATGACTGTACCAACACAAAACTATTTTTTTTAATAAATACATTTTGCAATTTATTTATTAGCAAAAGTTAAGTTTTATTATCCCTTTTAAGTTGCACTTTTGAACAACACTATTCATTTAACCATACAGTGTTTGGAAAAATGTGAAAAAAACTCAATATGAAATGAAATGGTAAAAGCTGCAAGTCCGTCACTGTTTTTGGGGTTTTTGTTTTTACAGAGTTTATTGTGGGGTAAAAATGACCTGGCAACAATTCTTCAAGTTAGTGCAATTATTGAAATACCAAATTTTTATAGTTTTTCCACTATTTTAGTTACTTCAAAAAATTCTCAGCTTTATAATTTTTTTATGTTTCTATGGGACTGGATGAGGGCTTATTTTTTGCTTGCTGAGCTGTAGTTTTTGATGAAGTATATTCAATGTTTTGATTTTTATTGCATATGTTGTGCTAGGCGCAGCAACCAAAAAATATTTTTTTTTCTTTACATTTACTGAATGGGTCAATGTCATAATTTTGAAACCAATTTTACAGATGCAGCAATACTAATATGCTTATTTTCAACTAGAAAAAGAGTAATTCGAAATGTTATGGGTTTTTTCAGTTTTACTTTTTTTAGCCACTATCAGTGACCTTGAATCTGCGATCACTTGATCACCATACGTTGCAGCACCACATTATTGCAGCATATAGTCCTAATCACAGTCTCCTACAGCCTGCAGGGTGGATCAGTGGTTAGCGCTATAGCCTCGCAGCGCTGGGGTACTAGGGTTAAATCCCACCAAGGACAACATCTGCAAGGAGTTTGAGTGGGTTTCCTCTGGGTTCTCTGATTTCTTCCCACACTCCACTACAGCAAACTTTGTCTCAGTCTAAAAACTTTTGTCAATGACTGTACATAACCCTAAAATACTATGCTACTAGTTTGGTAGACACACAGAATTGTTGTGGTGCGTATGGTTGTTAAATTCGACCAGTAAGTTATCCTCCCCATGAACAAAAATACAGCATAACCTAAAATCCTACTTTGTAGAGTAGCTACAGGTAGGTCGATGCCTGGAAACGCAAATAGAGCAATAGCAGTATGCTTGTGGGGTGTATCTTAATGAATTGGACTATTAAAACCGGTATTCAAAAAAAATAAAACGTGTCCGTTAGAATTTAAAAAAATCACAACCCCATTAACTGCTTGAAAAAATCAAAGAAGAAAAGCTTCTTAGTTCTATACTCCCAAGGCGAGCACCTGCAGTATTTGGGTGGCATGTGTGGGTCTAATATTGGACTACTGCAGCAAAGAAGTATGGAAAAAAAAGAACATTTTTAATAACGCACAGATTTTGTGAGGCAGAAAGTGTCACGTTGGCATCTTGCATACCTTCTCAGTGCCGCCCTACTCACTGCGTTCACCACTCTGCTTCCCCAGTGTCAGACCATCTCTCTGAGCTGCCTCGTGCTCACTGTCAGTTCTGCTCCTAGAGAATCTCTATCTGGCTATAGGGAGACGCGGCCAAATCCTACAGGAATTTAACCCTGCTGTGTCCTGCAGGGTTTGCCTTACCCAGTCTATCCCTATGCAGCAGAGGGCTTGATAGACAGCTCCTCCTACCACTCCTTGACTGATCCCTGGTTCCCAGTTGCTTGTCTCTGGATCCTGTGGGTGCATGTTTGTTCTTTCTCTCCCATTATTGACCTCTCCATGCCTGACCTCAGTTTTGTACTCTGATTCTGTGCTGCCTGCCCTGACCATGGATTGTCTGACCACCTCTTTTGCCTTCATCCTCCTGTACCTCGTACCCGTGTCTCTGACCCTCCACCCATCTGCTCCAGACCCAGGGTCTGCTCTGGAGTGACACCTGGTGACAACCTGCCAAGCCTATCCTCCCCCACCTGAGGTTCTAGTGAAAACCAGGTAATCGCTTAGTTACGCCTCTCCAGGGTAAGCCTGGCCCATGGTGCAGTGGGTCCACACCAACCAGAGTTACAGACAGTCAATTTTAAGTTTCTGTATTCTGGGGATTTGTGATCTGTATTTAAGAAAAAAAATATTATGGTTTAGCTGCCTGTGACACACAAGCCTAGGTTTCAGGATTCTTCTTTACTAGTAAAATTAGGACTCAAAGTATTAAAGTGACCTCCTGGTTTGCAATTGCAGTGTATGAAGATTAAAAAAAATGCTGTTATTCAGGTACTGTTACTTGAGTATAGCACCAGTCACCTATCTATGCAGGTCCAACACCTCCCTATCTCATTTGTATCTTTAGATTATTATTCTATATTTCAATGTATTTTACTAGTGCAGTAATATAGCAAGATCCAGCTTTGGCCTTTTTCTGTCTTTTTGTGGAATGAGCTGTGCACACTGACCTCCTTTCCCTACACTGTACAAGCATAAAATGGTGCTGCTTGTAAATAGTAGACATGACACTGCATTTAGCACAGGTAGAAACATGACAGTACATGTAGCACAGGTAGAACACATGACAGTACATGTAGCACAGGTAGAAGATATGACAGTACATGTAGCACAGGTAGAACACATGACAATACATGTAGCACAGGTAGACCACATGACAGTATGTGTAGCACAGGTGGAAGATATGACAGTACATGTAGCACAGGTAGAACATACTACAGTAAATGTAGCACAGGTAGACCACATGACAGTACATGTAGCACAGGTAGAAGATATGACGGTACATGTAGCGCTGGTAGAACACACGACAGTACATGTAGCACAGGTAGAAGATATGACAGTACATGTAGAACAGGTAGAACACATGACAGTACATGTAGCACAGGTAGACCACAGATATGATATGACGGTACAAGTAGCGTTGGTAGAACACGTGACAGTACATGCAGCACATGAAGAACACATGACAGTACATGTAGAACAGGTAGAAGACATGACAGTACATGTAGCACAAGTAGAAACATGACGGTACATGTAGCACAAGTAGAAACATGATGGTACATGTAGCACAGGTAGAAACATGACGGTACATGTAGTACTGGTAGAAGACATGACAGTACATGTAGCGCTGGTAGAAGCTTAAAACAGTACGGTAAGTTGAATTTAATTTCAAGTTGTGAAAATCTAGAAAAAAATATGTTGAAAATTGTCACTTGATGATTGTACAAAGCTTCAATATCATTTGCCCCTTCCACCTTGCGTTGATTCTAAAGTATATGTAATATTTTCTATTCCACAATGCTGTCTGCCAGTTATCACCTGTCAGATTTGCCGTTCACTGCAGAAGCCTCGAGAACACTCCGCATTGTAAGATGCGACATATCATTTTGTAACATTTCCGTTATGATCGGGCGCATGAGCAATAGGTGTGTTTTGTCCTGACAGAGACATTATTATCAGCTTCTCATGCCAATTGCAATGTTTTACGTCGTATAACTCAATGGCTGATTTCTGACATTGCATACAGACATAAACAGGCCCTTTTGCATGTTCTGCTCTGTTCCATGCCCCCTGAATATGCATCTTGATGCCGGGGCTCAGTATGATGACACAGCCTTCCAATGCGGAAAATACGGAAAACTTTTAGGTAACCTTATTTTCCTGCAGCGTTTGCAATGCCCTGGAGATTCGCCAAATCTTCTGGAAGTCTCAGATGTCGCCTTTTTTTCTGGGCACCTCCTGGACATTCTGGGAGAGTTGTAAAGTATCCCTGAAAGAGGTTGGCCACTAGCTTTTCGTTAATGGCCTATTCTTAGGCAAAATGTTTTATAACATATCGTAAGCCTTCATAGGACAGTTCCGCCACAACTCTGTGAGAACAACGCGCCAGAGAGTGTAGCCCCAAGCGCACTGCATCTCGAATAAAGTTGCCTTAGGCTATGTTCACACGTTGTGTTTTTTGCTACATTTTTTTTGCAGGGAAAACCTGCTCTTTTGACAGTAAAGAAGCCGCTAACATTTTTTGCTGAGTTTTTCAAGATCCCAAACTTCCACCATAGAAGCATGAAAATAGGTCACTAAGACAAGACATATGTTCATAAAAAAATACACATTACAAATGTAACAGCAGGGGGAGGTAAATTGGTCAGGAATAGTTTACCTAAGACATTGGCAGATCATTGAGTTTGTAGGACACTGTTTACTTTTGACACTTTGGTTTACCATTGAGTTTCTCAGGCATTATTCAATTTCACACCTTGGTTGGCCACAGGCATTGTTCAATTTTACACTTTGGTCAGCCAATGTTTACTTTTTTTTCTTCCTTTTTTTACACATCATTAATTTAATTAAACTGTACTAATCCTAGCTGCCATCTCAGGTGACGATATCAAGACATTATGGTTTAAACCTGGGAAAATCACAAAAATAAATGGGTTTCACATACTGCCGTATGTGCTTTTTTTCATTAAAAACGCAGCAAAACCTGATACCTGTGTTTTTTGCTGCATTTTTGCACTTACTCATTGCTTTCTATGGGTGAAAAAAACGCTGCAAAAATACTGCAAAAATCATGAAAAAAGTGACATGCTGCAGTGTGCAAAAACGCAGCAGTTTTCCAATTCAGTCAGGAAAAAAAAACAATGTGTGTGCATAAGATTTCTGAAATCTCCAAGCTTTTACTGGTACTTTAAAATCAGCTTTTCATTTACATAAATTTGCATAAAAATGCAGCAAAAATGCAATGTGTGAACATAGCCTAACACTGTAACAAGAAGACAATCTGTCCAGAAATTCTGTGTTACTACATCTATAACATCAGACTGCTTTGAGATTTTTTATACAATTTATCCTAACACTATAAAACATAGAAACAGAAAAGTGATTGATTGTAATGCCATTCTTTGAAAACCCCATTGTAGACCACCAGCAGTTGTTCCCAGAAAATGGGGGTCAATTCACTGCAACATCCTACAATCAGATGTTTATGGCAGTGGTTTGTAGTTTTAATTTTTGTTTTTATTAATATAACTATTCAGGGTGTAAGATGGCCACCGGATATGTCCTTGAGGGGAGATATGTATCGCTGAGGTTGGCAACTTCAGTGATGTAAAATCAGAAAAGCATGCTCCAGCGCAAGTAGTGTTGAGAGGGTTAATTAGGTGTATCAGGGCTGTTTTTTCGAGCAGTCATAAGAGATGGGGGGGATTGGCTGCTCACATATCCCCACCCCAGGGCATGGGTATAAAATGGAGACCAAGTGTCTCATTCAGTGTCTGTGGCTGGAGGTGTGGAGACCTCCAGAGTGTTTTTGCCGAAAGGACACTGACCATGACCGTGAGCGGGTGAACCCGCCATATTGTATGGACTGTTTATTTTCTGTTTTGTTACACTGTGCCGGACAAGGCTGTCTTTTGTTTACTTCTGAAAGTGCTGTCTATGCAGCATAAGGCTGTGTGCCCACTATGCATTTTTCAAGCGTTTTTGCTGTGGAATTTCCGCAGCCAAAAACACTTAAAAAACGCTTGGTAATACGTGCCCCATTGTTCCCAATGATAATCTGCATGTGTTGTGCACATGCTGCGGAAATTTCCGCTGCAGATTATCATTGCGGAAAAATACGCAGCATGTCCATTAATTTTGCGGACACGAAGCGTAATTGCCGCCATTGACTTGCATTGACTCGCTTAATATCCACATGGCTACATGTGCACATGCGGAATCCAAGCGTTTCAATGTGCGGATGGTACCCGGGTCTGGAGAACAGGAGACTCTCATCCAGACCCGGGTACTATAGTACCTGTTAAAAAAAAAGAATTTAAAATAAAAAATATACTTAGCCTTACACACATTTAACCATTTTAGTATAAACCCTTGTAGAGTTTTCTACTCACTTCAGCCACGTTAGAGGTAGGCATAGGACACCGTCTCTTTAAAATTTCCAAGGCAATACACTGTGTTCCAAATTATTATGCAAATAATATTTTCTCAGATTTTCCCAAATTACCTATATGAATTGCAGTCATTGTAATTTTCCAGTCAAATAACTATTAGGGTATGTGCACACGATGCAGAAATGAAGCAGAAAATTTCTGCATCATTTCTGCATCTCCATGGCAGAAAAAACGCATGCAGATTGTGCATGCGTTTTTCCTGCGGAATACATGCGGATTCACATGCGTTTCCACATGCGTTTCCGCATGTGGATTGACAAGCGCTTTCCAGGCGATTTTAGCATCACTTGGAAAGTGCTTGACAACTAGGTCACACTATATAAATCCATGCAAACAGCATGGATTTATATAGTGTGACCCGAGAGAGTGTATATACTTACCTCCGATGGCCCGCGCTGTCCTGCTCAATCCATTCTCCCTCGCCGGCAACTTTGAATTGAAAGACCTGCCGACGTCAGCGTCACGTGACCCGTCACATGACTCTGACGTCAGCGCAGGTCCTACAACTCACTGCAAGTGCTGGGAACCAAGCAGGAGCGGTGCGCGGGCCGACAGATGGTAAGTATATATATATATTTTTTATTTTATTCTTGTTTTACAGCTTTTTAATGGTACCTGGGTGTGGATGAGACTCTCCTCTCCTCCACACCCGGGTACCACCCGCATATTAGAACGCGCCAATAACGCAAGTACAAATGCAGTCTTGCGGAATTGGCGCGTTCTAATGCAAGTCAATGGCGGCGAAAACGCCGCATTTCCGCAAAATTAATTGACATGCTGCGGATTTTTGAGCGCAGCGTTTACGCTGCGGAAAAATCCGCATCATGGGCACAGCACATGCAGATTTCAATTGGGGATCATTGCTGCCCTTCTACCATGGGTTTTTAATGCGTTTCCATGGCGTTTACGCAACTGCAAAAACGCTGCGGAAACGCATTAAATACGCATCGTGTGAACTCAGCCTTAGAGTACAATTGAAAGGTTTTTGTACAAACTGCCTATGATAACAGTATATTTTAAAAAAAATAAAACACTCAAACTGCACTCAAAATGCATGTTCCAAATTATTATGCACAGCAGAGTTTTCAACCTTTTCATTTTAATAAAGAACAAAAAAATGGTCATTTTTGAAATTATAAGCATTAGCAGGTTATTACAAACTGAAATCAAACAGTTTTCAACTCAAAACTTTATTCTAGGTGATGTTACATTTGCACATAGGACCCCTTGTTCGAAAGGAGCTTCTGAACTCTCTCGTCCATTGAATTTGTCAGGTTTTGGATGGTTTCTGCTTTAATTGTTTTGCATGAGGACAGAATACCCTCCCAGAGCTGTTGCTTAGATGTCAACTGCCTCCCGCCATCATAGACACTCCTTTTGATGATGCTCCAGAGGTTCTCAATGGGGTTGAGGTCAGGGGAGCATGGGTGCAACACCATAAGTTTGTCCCCTTTTATGCCCATAGCAGCCAGAGATGCAGATGTGTTATGTGTTATGATCTTCTACAAGCACTAAGGAAAGACAGGAGATCTGTCCCTACAATAGAACTAAGCTAGATCCCTACGAAGTAACGGGGAACCTGATCCTGCGATCAGACACGCTAAAGTCCTCAGCTAGTCTGAACGAAGACCTATAGATGTGAGGGAGGGATCCCTGCAAGAACTAGGGACTGGGAGAAAGATGGACACCTCCTAGCAGAAATTGTAGCAGACAAAAGACAAACACACAACATAGAACATAAAGGTCAAAAGACCTAGTTAAACTGACTGAGAAAGGTTACAAAGCACCTGGCTCGCTTAAGAGTAGAAATTACAATGAAGTCCAGCAAGGCCAGAAGGGCGGAGCAGGATTAAATAGGCAAAAAAGATCATGTGACCAGCAAGATAGAAAAAACCTAACAGGAGAGTTCTAACATTATGTGCAGCATGAGACGGGCATTATCATGCATGAAATGATCTCGATGGTCCAGATGGATGGAGTGGAGGATGGCTGGTTGATGGACACCCCATGCAAACACGGCTACGGCGCTAACAAGGAGGAGGTGGAGTAATGTTTTGGGCTGGAATCATGGGGAGAGAGATTGTCGGCCCTTTTAGGATCCCTGAAGGGGTAAAGATGAACTCCATAATGTATGTTGAGTTTCTCAAACAGCACTTCCTTCCATGGTTCAAGAAGAAGAACTGTGCATTCCGCAGCAAGATCATTTTCATGCATGATAATGCCCCGTCTCATGCTGCACATAACACATCTGCATCTCTGGCTGCTATGGGAATAAAAGGGGACGAACTTATGGTGTGACCCCCAAGCTCCCCTGACCTCAACCCCATTGAGAACCTCTGGAGCATCATTAAAAGGAGTGTCTATGATGGCGGGAGGCAGTTCACATCTAAGCAACAGCTCTGGGAGGGTATTCTGTCCTCATGCAAAACAATTAAAGCAGAAACCATCCAAAACCTGACAAATTCAATGGACGAGAGAGTTCAGAAGCTCCTTTCGAACAAGGGGTCCTATGTGAAAATGTAACATCACCTAGAATAAAGTTTTGAGTTGAAAACTGTTTGATTTCAGTTTGTAATAACCTGCTAATGCTTATAATTTCAAAAATGACCATTTTTTTGTTCTTTATTAAAATGAAAAGGTTGAAAACTCTGCTGTGCATAATAATTTGGAACATGCATTTTGAGTGCAGTTTGAGTTTTTTATTTTTTTAAAAATATACTGTTATCATAGGCCGTTTGTACAAAAACCTTTCAATTGTACTATAATAGTTATTTGACTGGAAAATTACAATGACTGCAATTCATATAGGTAATTTGGGAGAATCTGAGAAAATATTATTTGCATAATAATTTGGAACACAGTGTAATGAGCATCAGCACCAAATACCCAACTAAGTCTGTCCTCTATGGAAAGTTTGTATGCTACCGGCAATGTCAGACAAGGGTCCTATTTGGTTGAATTGGACAGATATCGTCAAAAACATCATTACTATTTTGTGTTATATATGTAGTATTATATATGTAGCATAAAGGGTTAATATAGTTTTGTCTAAAGGAATATTTTACATCACTGGTTTATATACAGGTGCATCTCACTAAATTAGAATATCATCAAAAAGTTAATTTATTTCAGTTCTTCAATACAAAAAGTGAAGCTCATATATTATATAGAGTCATTACAAACAGTGAGCTATTTCAAGTGTTTATTTCTGTTAATGTTGATGATTATGGCTTACAGTCAATGAAAACACAAAAGTCATTATCTCAGTAAATTAGAATACAGCTTGAAAATTTTTTTTAAAATCTGAAATGTTGTCCTACTGAAATGTATGTTCAGTAAATGCACTCAATACTTGTTTGGGTTTTTTTTGCATCAATTACTGCATCAATGCGGCGTGGCATGGAGGCGATCAGCCTGTGGCACTGCTGAGGTGTTATGGAAGCCCAGGTTGCTTTGATAGCCGCCTTCAGCTCGTCTGCATTGTTGGGTCTGGTGTCTCTCATCTTCCTCTTAACAATACCCCATAGATTCTCTATAATAGATTCTCTATGGGGTTAAGGTCAGGCGAGTTTGCTGGCCAATCAAGCACAGTGATACTGTTGTTTGTAAACCAGGTATTGGTACTTTTGGCAGTGTGGACAGGGGCCAAGTCCTGCTGGAGAATGAAATTTCCATCTCCAAAAAGCTTGTCGGCAGAGGGAAGCATGAAGTGCTCTAAAATGTCCTGGTGGACGGCTGCGCTGACTTTGGTCTTGATAAAACACAGTGGACCTACACCAGCAGATGACATGGCTCCCCAAACCATCACTGATTGTGGAAACTTCAGACTAGACCTCAAGCAGCTTGGATTGTGACCTCTCCACTCTTCCTCCAGACTCTGGGACCTTGTGGAGTGTGTCAATGACTGCCTTCTGGACATCTGTCAAGTTAGCAGTCTTTCCCATGATTGTGGAGCCTACTGAAACAGACTAAGGGACTTTTTTAAAAGCTTAGGAAGCCTTTGCAGGTGTTTTTTGTTAATTATTTTAACTTACTGAGATAATGACTTTTGTGTTTTCATTGGCTGTAAACCATAGTCATCAACATCAACAGAAATAAACACTTGAAATAGATCACTCTGTTTGTAATGACTCTATATAATATATGAGTTTCAGTTTTTGTATTGAAGAACTGAAATAAATTAACTTTTTGATGATATTCTAATTTAGTGAGATGCACCTGTATAATATTAATTACTCATAGTGCTGGTATGATGTAACTATATTCACTTATGATTTAATTCTCTAAGTTTTTATACCCAATGGGCCCAGTTCATCAAGCACTTTACACCAGTTTTCTGCCTGAAATGTCTCAAAATTTATGTTAAAAAAAAATTTACGTTTGGCTTTTTGAAAGGTGAGTTGAGCTTAGCAGACAAATTCATCATGACGTAAGCCAAAAATTAAGACGATTTTTAGTTTTGGATAGCAACTGGAGCCACAATGAATAGGAAATGAAAGCACATTTTATATATATATATATATATATATATATATATATATATATATTTTTGCAATTGTGTTTTTTTAGGCAGGTCCAGGAAATACCCAATAAATACTCAACTTAATGTGGCCCTTTACTGCCTTACGGTTTTACCTCTTAGCGTTAATGGAAAGACTTCGGATGGGCGTGCAGCAGTAAATCCTAAAACGTGTAGAGTTTACAGATGCAAAAGGGCACTTACTTCTTCCATTATTGATAGAAATGTACAGTATGATGATTACAACTAGAGAGTCAGGATTTACTGACTGCTAGAAAACTCGCCTGGTGAAACTGCTTAACGAGGAGCCAGGTTGATTAAACTCGTTAGTGAAGCTGTCAGCTCAGCACTTTTAGCACTCTCTAATAGGCACTATATATGATCGCTTACACTTTGTCCAGAGAGAAATGGATTTGATGATAAGAAACGGTGTCAGAACATCTCCAACTGACAATTTAAGGATAATAAAGTCGGAAGGGTTAGAAATGCTGCTCCAACTTTACATTGGCCGTGGAAATGCTGTATATAATTAAGGCTGAACATATGTCATCGTTATCAGTGTCACCACGATAGTAATGATCTAACTGATCTGGATGGAAACTTCAGTATGTCCCGATGTCTAAAAAGTTGAAAGGCAGAACACCATGAATGAGTTTCTCCGGTGAAAATAAGTTGTTGCCTATCTGTCGGATAGGCAATATCTTATTTATCAGTGGGGGTCCGAACGCCAAGACCAGCACCGATCGGTAGAATAGGGAATTTTCATTCCGGAAGAGAAACCTTTATCCAGTACAGAGCGCATGCTCGATCGGCGCTATATTCATTCTCCTTGGGGGCTGTCGGAAAAAGTTAAGCACAGCCCCTTAGGATTGGGTATGCGCACTGCCGCTACTTTCTAGCACGTAAAAATTAATTCATCGCACACTCATAGGAAGTTTTGCTTTTTAGTGCCAATTTATTTATACAAATGAAATGTAGAAAAAATAACAGTGGTGAAGGCGACAATAGGTAGACGTTTCGGCCACACTGGCCTTATTCATTAAGTCGCTATTGTATCAAGTTTATTTTAGCAGGAAGGCACCATAGAAGGTAGAGAGCAGTTCCAGTCAGAAGCTTAACAAAAGACAGGGGTTCATCAGCCTGTGGAGAGCTGCAGTTCCTGTATCAGGGGTGTCTCTAGATGGGGAGTCCCATAAATGGTAGAAGTGGAGGGTACAGGCAGCGTTCCCAGGTTAGGCCTAACCTGGGAACGCTGCCTGTACCCTCCACTTCTACCATTTATGGGACTCCCCATCTAGAGACACCCCTGATACAGGAACTGCAGCTCTCCACAGGCTGATGAACCCCTGTCTTTTGTTAAGCTTCTGACTGGAACTGCTCTCTACCTTCTATGGTGCCTTCCTGCTAAAATAAACTTGATACAATAGCGACTTAATGAATAAGGCCAGTGTGGCCGAAACGTCTACCTATTGTCGCCTTCACCACTGTTATTTTTTCTACATTTCATTTGTATAAATAAATTGGCACTAAAAAGCAAAACTTCCTATGAGTGTGCGATGAATTAATTTTTACGTGATTTGAGGACATTTCCAGTCCATTGCATCTGCACCTCAACTCTATTTGACAGTGTGTACGCTAATTTTCTATTTACTGCTACTTTCTAGCAGATATAAAAAGTTTTGCCAATCTGTGCTGATCTCAGTAGTTGGACCTTCGCAGATTGATAAATTGCTCTCACCTAACCAATGGATAGTTAATACCTTGTTTCACCTGTCTGTCAGAACAAAATAATGGCTGTTCAAAGGAAATATAGGCGCTTGGTGCACCCTTGGAGTGACCAAAGAGTTCAGTGAAGTTTCCCAACCACTTGTTTTCTATCTATCCATCTATCTATCTATCTATCTATCTATCTATCTATCTATCTATCTATCTACCTATCTATCTATCTATTGATCTGTCAAAAAGAAAGTTGAAAGCAGCACTAGCAAGACATTTAATAATACGAGTGCCAAAAACCTTCCAGACATGGACCAATCCTCCAAATATTATATGAGAATATCACATATAACAATCACCATCAGAGGAGACTGCTGTGCGGACTTGATAAGTGGAGCCGAAATTCTTATTAGAGATTCGCTGGCCAATAACAGGAATAACAACCCAAGGTGCTGGTACTCAGACCTCCTAATGTGAAAGCAGGACCAGGCGATACGTGAACATCATCAGACCTGGAATTACGGGATATATAAGCTTCTGTGAGGTTGAGGTTTGTGGAGCTCCTGTTAATTGTCGCTGTTATACATAATGAAGAAGAAAGAGACCTGTCTGTCTAGTAAAATACTTGGAAAGAGAGAAAAATATCCATCCTGAGTGATACAAGCCCCCCAACCTACTGCCTCCTTCCCCGTTCCTGTAGAATGTAAGCCCGCAAGGGCAAGGTCCTCTTCCCTCTGTACCAGTCTATCATTGTTAGTTCATTTACTGTAAGTGATATATGAATTTGGTATGTAACCCCTTCTTATGTACAGCACCATGGAATCGATGGCGCTATATACATAAATAATAATAATAATAAAAAAATGAAGGCAGCACACCAAAAGGTGAACCGAAACGTTGCTGAGCCTATATGGGGTATTAAACCACAATTTCTATTTTTTCTAAATGGTGTGCTGCCTTCATTTTTTTAAAATTAATATCTATCTATCTATATATCTTTTATCTATCTATCTATCTATCTATCTGTCTCATATCTATCTATCTATCTATCTATCTATGTTCTATGCTCCTGTTAAGCCAGAGCTGTCAATCAAAGAAGAAGTGGGAGGAGATATATGAAAAAACAAGTAGGTGGAAGGGTGCACTGACATCCTAGGCCATGTCAAGGGTCAAATTTATTAAGAACCTTACTCCAGGGGGCCTTAGTTTTAATACTGACTTATAAATGGCCAGTCTTGATAAATTCACCCTATTGCTTGTAGTATGCCTTATATTTCACTACTGGCTTTCAGCAAACATCCAGCAATAGCATAATAAAAAATGTTTTTTTGGCACGTTTTTGGTTCTTTGGCATTTTTGTCATATACGGCATGTGTGGCGCCCCTGCGGGTTCAGTCACCACAGAGGTACTGCATCTCACCCAGAGGTGTGGTGTCCCACTCTCAGGTAAGAATGGGGTACTGCCCGGGACCCACCCACCTGTATCCAACACTACACCATTCTAGACCAGCAGGCAGGGCAAGATGCATGCGTACAGTGCTGAGCCCTGTCCCTGGTTGGAAGGGGGGGAACCGAGAGAGGGGGAACCATGTAGTGGGTGTGGGTGGAGGAAGTAGATCAGGGAGCACCTTCAGTAGGAGTATAAAAGGGAACCATCTTGAAGGAGTGAGGTCAGTCTGAGGAGAGAGTCAGAGGAGAGAGAGTTGGGAGCAGGAGCTCTGGAGGAGCTCTTCTCAGGAGGAGTGGAGAAAGGAGCAGGGCCCAGTGAGAGAGGCCCAGGAGGAAAGACTGAGAGAAGACAGGAGCAGAGGGAAGGCTCCAGAGACTGAAGGGATCCCAGGGGCACGGTGAGAGCGGAAGCCACCCGTGCGCCGGAATCTACATAGACGTGGAGGGATCAGGCCGCAGAGGGGACCGGCCCCTAAACTAGTGGAGAAGAATCAGGCTCAGCTAGATAACCGGAGGCTACTGTACTTTCAAGGTGCAGCTGCTCACTACCGCAATTACATCGCCGAAAAGGTGGCTGCATAGGGTCCAGGGGACTGCAGGTCGCCCGACAAGACCCGAGGCTACCGCCTTGGGACACTGATTGTGAGGCGCAGGGCAGGAGGGTGAGAGCCAGCGCAGGAAGACGACCGAGGAAGGAACACAGAACGGGGTCCCGTTTAAGTACTTCTGAAATACCTAAGAGCTGCTGAACCCCTTTCTTGGTGAACGCAGGACGTGGGTGGTTATAATCTGGCAGTGGTAACCAGGAGCAGCGTGATAACTGTGAGTAAACCTTGAAGACTGCACCCCACTGTGTCCTTGAATAATTGCTGCGCCATCACCAGCCCTGCACTACACCGCACCAGCAACATCTACCTCATAAAACCCCTATATCCTGCCCTGGAGCTTAGCTCTGCCTGTGGAGCGCTCAACCAACTCTGCTGCGTCACCATCAGCTCCAGAGGATCTGCACCACAGCGGCGGCCCCATATAGCCGCATACCACAGGTGGCGTCACGAACATTAACCTCTAAAAACTTATTCCCCTTTTACTTTTCCCCTTTTATTGACCAGACCGGGTCACAGACCGGGTCACTGCCACCATGATATCCCCCAGCATCGACCGGCCCGGCTACCGAGTACCCCACGGCCCAGGGGGTGCGTCACATGCTCTATCATATTCTTTTTCACGTTTCTCATCTGTCTGAGATGGTTTAGTGAATCCTGCATTGAGCGGGGGGTTGGACACGATGACTCTGGAGGTCCCTTCCAACTCTAACATTCTATCACTCTATGAGGCTGCTTCTCTATCGGGAGGTAAAAACACATAAAAAAGTACATCTAAATAAAAAAAGAAAGCCAAACAAAAAAGAACACCGCAAAAAAGAAACTACAATGAAAACGTAAAGGCAGTTTCCTTTAGTCTATTGCATGTAAGGGACTGAGCTAATATATTTCATGGTTTGCAATTACTGGTAAATTGTTAAGTAGACATATGGGGGTTTCTCTTTGCTGAGCTGTCCATGAACAAGTGGTCCATATATTGTTTGTGCACACGGGTTCTCCACTGTCTGCATCTGTCCATATGGCTTCAGTATGAGTGTTGTATTTTCTATTAAACTGTCGGACTGCAACATGCTCAGAAACATCTGTTTTTACCCTAAAAAATACATACAGGATTGTTTAAAGAAGTCACACAAAGACAATTCTAGAGCTCAATTTGTGAATCCTGTGAATTTGTATATAGACAGCTATACGAGTACCTCTTTGTTTTTAAGGAAATCTGTCACCCAGATTTTTCTACCTCATCTGAGAGCAGCATAATATAGGGGCAGAGACCCTGATTCAAATGATGTGTCTGACTCGCCCCCTGGGCCGTGGGGCACTCGGATCCAGGCAATAGGGGAACGATGGGGGTAGTAGTGGCAACCCGGTTCCGTGGCTCAGGGTGGTCAGACCAATGGTAGTCTGCTATGTGCTGTTGATAATGTCCGACTACGCCACCTGTGGATTGCGGTTATTATGAACCGCCGCTGCAAGGTAATCCCCTGAGGCTGATGGTGTGTGCAGCTGAGATTGGATAACTCCCCATGGGAAGAGTGTAACCCCAGGGCAGTGCAGTGGATGGTGGGGGTGATGGTGCAGGGAGTCCCAGTACCGGTAGTGCTGGAGGAGCGAGAAAGTACACAGACAACATACTGCAATCCAATGTCTTTTACTCACAGTTCATGTGCTCCGGGTCACTTCGGCACCAGTAGTGACCGCCCGAGCCGTGCTGCGTCCACCAGATGTGGAGCTCGGTCAACTCCCAGGCAGTTCATAAGTATGGCTCAGGACCCCCTTTTGTCCTTTCTCTGGCCTGCCTCACCAGTGACCCACTTTTGTCCAGCTGCCGCGGATCTGCGCGGGTAAACGTGAGCCCCGTTCCCCGCTGTCCTATATGGTGCCTTCCTAGCAGGTTTAATGAGGTGTCGCACCAATAAATGATCACGACCTCTGGTCTTTGGCTGAGGGTTGTTTCTCCTCCACCAACTTGGGATCCGGTACCCTTAATCTGCCTGACCCTTCACCCGGTATTCTCGTGGGTTCTTAGGGTCCCTTCTGCCTTCTTGTTTCTGAGCCTTTCCACACTTTGGATACTTCTCTTTCTGTTTCTGTTCCTTGCTGTTCCTTTCTGTTCCTTTCTTCTACTCCGGCCTTCACTCTAGGCCTGTCTCATGGAGCTGGGCCGAGGCTGAGCCACAGCTCCCTGTCACATCTCCACTCTGCTCCTTCTCTGACTGAACTGAACTAGAACTAAGATGGTGCCCACCTTATATACCCTTCCCTAGTGTGTGAGCTCAGGTGACCAGCAACCAATGGGCTCCTACCTATGCTCAGAAACCATCCCCTCCTGCTCCTACATCACTGGGTTTTCCTCCCCCCTCCCCACTCCAGCCAGGGATATGTTCTGTCGTGCCTGCATTACTGTCTAATGGGAGTGACGCGCCCCCTGGGCCAGTGCTGTTTGGGGATTACCCGGAGCCGGATCTGATGGGGGTTGTAGTCTCCGAGTGGCGGCGACCCGGTCCGTGCCCAGGGTGTCAAACTCAGTGTGTGGCAGTCTTGATAGATGTTATTGATGTTCTTAGTGTCGACTACGCCACCCGTTGATTTGCGGTCAAAAGGCCGCCGCTGCAGAAGGGTCCGCTGAGGCTGGTGGTGTGTGTGCAGCTGTGGTAGTATAACCCCCAACGGGAGGGGTATAGCCTCAGGGGGTCAGATGTAGAGGATGGTGGTTGTGAAGGTGCAGGATGATCAAGCAAGAAGACTCAGAGTCGGGCTGTGCAGTTCAGGGGTTTTTACTTACGGGTGTTCTTATGGTCACTCTGGCCTGAAGCGACCACCCGAGCCGTGCTGCGTCCACCAGGTCCTGGACTCGGCCAACCCCCAAGCAATTCTGGAGCGTGGTCCTGAGCTCCTTTCTGACTGTCCTTTCTACTGGCCGTTCCCACCAGGGATCCACTTATGTCCGGCTCCCTCGGGTCTCTTGTTGGTCAAGCCTCCTCTGGGCTCCCTGACCCTATACTTGGTATGCCTTTCTAGTGGATTTGGTGAGGGTCGTGGCAGATCCTGCCCACGACCTCCGGTTCCTGGCTAAGGTGTGCTTTTCTCTCTGCCAGCTTGGGATCCGGTACCCTGGGTGCCAACCCTTCACCCTGCTGTTTGTATTCTGGGGTCTTGGGGTTCCTTCTTCTTCTCTCTGGGTCCTTCTGACTCCTCTCTCTCTCTCAGACTTGGCCTTGGAGCTGGGCCCAGCCGGAACCACAACTCCCTGTCAGCCCTTCTGGCTGAGCTTCTCTGCTCTGCTCCTCAGGCTAAACTCTGACAGACTGACCCTGATCTAAGATGGTGCCCACCTTATATACTCCCTCTATGTGTGAGCTCAGGTGACCAGCACCCAATGAGCTCCTAGCCTTACCCAGACTGCTCCCCCTATCTGCCCCTACACTACTGGGATGTTCCACCCCCCTCCCACTCCAGCCAGGGACAGACACTGTCGTACCTGCACATATACTGGTGGGAGTACCGTCGGTCTGTCCCCCGGAAATGGGATGTATGTAGTGTATGCAGCTATCTGAGCTCAGTCCCACACTCCATCCTTACCCGGGAGTGGAATACCACACCTCTGGCTTGAGGTGTAATACCCCTGTAGCAGCCGAGTCCTCAGGGTGCTACAGGAGCACCGTTGAGCTGTCTCCCGGAAATGGGGTGTGTGTGCTGTATGCAGCTAACTGAGCCCTGGTCCATACTCCATCCTTACCCGGGAGTGGAATATCACACCTCTGGCAGAGGTGCAATACCCCTGTAGCGGCCGAGCCCTCGGGGCGCTACATGTCACTTACTGGGCTGCTTGCTGCAGTTTTGCTAAACTCACTGTTTTCCCTGCTGTAGATCTAGCAGTTCTCTGAATGCTGAGCTTTGTATAATCCCGCCCACACCACTGATTGGCAGCTCTCTGTGTACACTGTACATTGGCAGAAAGCTGCCAATAAGTGGTGGGGGCAGGGTTATACAGGAATCATGAGTATGGAGGACTATATGACAGCAAGTTTACTAGTCCTCTAGTGATTATCTCCTTATAGTGATTTTATCAAACTACAGCAAGCAGCCCAGTAAGTGACACATCACTGGAATCAGGGTCTCTAGCTCTACATTAGGATAAATTCACACACCTTTGTGAGTATTATCATCAAAGGGAAACAGACCAATTTTTTTCTTAGGTGTCATCCTATTTCCATCCTTTTTTTCTCACCCGTTTTTTTTTCACAGAAGCAGGTACGTCTGAACTTATTTTATCTATTGACTCTTACCAAGGTATTAGATAAAAATTGATGGAACTCGGATGGAACTCTGAAGTACAAAGTATGTTTTCCTAGTTCCATCAGTGTCTCATGGATCCCCATAGATTATAATGGCTGAGTCTGATCAGCAAAACGTGTGAGAATAGGACATGATCTGACTCTCACTGACCCGTTTTAAAACTGATGTCTCTATGGATTAATGAAACTCAATGGGTCAGAGTAAATGTAGCCTTAGGCCGCTTTCACCCGTTCGCATATCTCCGGTACCAGTACAAACGGTACCGGAGATATCCATGTCCCGTGTGTCCGAGTGTGTCACATGTGTGGCAACCGTGTGCTGCATCAGGATCACACGGACGGCGCCTGGGAATCAGCTCTACAGTTAGCGCTGTTCCCAAGCGCCATTGTTGAATGCTGCCCTCATCATGGTTCCCTGCCAGCGCTGCCATCAGCACCAGCAGGGACAATGATGAGGGTAGTAGTGTCTGCTCCCGCAGTGCCCCCACTTGTAAAAATAAGAATAAAATAATAAAATCCATATACTCACCTCTCCTAGGTGTCCCCCGATGTAATCCATGTGACTGCTGCTGCCGGGGAGAATGAGCCGCTATGGAGCTGAGCTCAGGAGCGGTATCCTGTCACTCACTGAGCACAGCTCCAGAGCGGCTCATTCTCCTCGGCTCCTCGGCAGCAGCGATCGCATGGATGGCAGCGGGGGACACCTAGGAGAGGTGAGTATATGGATTTTATTATTTGATTCTTATTTTTACAGGTGGGGGGGATACTGCAGGATCAGACTACCACTACCCTCATCATTGTCCCTGCTGGTGCTGATGGCAGCGCAAGCAGGGGACAATGATGAGGGCAGCGTTCAGCACCGGTGCTTGGGAACAGCGCCAACTGTAGCGCTGATTCCCAGGCACCGTCCGTGTCACACTGATGACACATGGATGTCATCCGTGTGTGTTCAGAGTGAGGCACTTTTGCAGACCGTGTGTTCGCAAAAAAACGGACATGTCAGCGTGTGAAGCACACGGACACACGGTCTGTGGAAATACACTGAGATGTGCAGAGACCCATTCATTTTAATGGGTCTGCGTGTGTCAGTGTCTCCGGTACATTGTTTTTTTTTCCTGACTGATTTGGCAAACTGATGCATTTTGCAAAATGTAGTATGTCGCTTCTTTCAGTGATTTTTCAGCGTTTTTCACCCATAGAAAGCAATCAGTAAGTGCAAAATTACAGCATAAATAACCTTATATAGTATACTGTGAGTTTTGGCTTCTTTTCTCGAAGGTTCTTTATTTACACCTTATCTACCCTGTGGCTCTATGTCAGCACTTTTGTCCTTCTGAGAGTCATTGGAAACTAGTAGTAAGTGAGAACATTGGTTTCATGGAGCTTTTGGGGCACTATTTGGCACTACGGTGGCATGTAAAAGTTTGGTCACGCCTGGTCAAATTTACTGTTATTGTGAACAGTTAAGCAAGTTGAAGATGAAATGATCTCTAAAAGGGCTAAAGTTAAAGATGACACATTTCCTTTGTATTTTAGGCAAAACAAATATTTTCATATTTTACATTTTAAAAATTACAAAAAGGAAAATGGGCCAATGCAAAAGTTTGGGCACCCTGCATAGTTAGTACCTAGTAGCGCCCCCTTTTGAAAGTATCACGGCTTGTAAACACTTTTTGTAGCCAGACAAGTCTTTCAATTCTTGTTTGAGGGGTTTTCATCCATTCTTCCTTAGAAAATTCTTCCAGTTCTGTGAGATTCCTGGGTCGTCTTCCATGCACTGCTATTTTGAGGTTTTCCCACAGGTTTTCAATGATGTTCAGATCAGGGAAAACTATGAGGGCCCTTGTAAAACCTTCAGCTTGCGCCTTTTGAGGTCGTCTATTTTGGATTTTGACGTGTGTTTAGGATCATTATCCATTTGTAGAAGCCATCCTCTTTTCAACTTCAGCTTTTTACAGATGTATGTTTGCACCAATAATTTGTTGAAATTTAATTGAATCCATTTTTCCCTCTACCCATGAAATTTTCCCCATGCCATTGGATACAACACGACCCCAAAGCACGATTGATCCACCCCCATGCTTAATGGTTGGCAAGATGTTCTTTTCCTGAAATTCTGTGCCCTTTTTTCTCCATGCATAACTTTGATCATTGTGGCCAAAGAATTGTATTTTAACCTCATTAGTCCACAGGACTTGTCTCCAAAGTGCATCAGGCTTGTTTAAATGTTCTTATGCAAACGTCTCACACTGACTTTTATGGTGAGGATGCAGGAAAGGTTTTCTTCTGCTGACTCTTCCATGAAGGTAATATTTGTGCAGGTGTCTCTGAGCAGTAGAGCAATGTACCACAATTCCAGAGTCTGCTAAATCTTTCTGAAGGTCTTTTACAGTCAAGCGAGGGTTCTGATCTGCCTCTCTAGCAATCCTATGATCGTCTCTCACTGAAATTTTTCTTTGTCTTTCAGACCTTATCTTGACCTCCAATGTTATAGTTAACTGCCATTTCTTAATTACATTTCGAACTGAGGAAAGGGCAACTTGAAAACGCTTTGCTATCTTCTTATACCTTTCTCCTGCTTTGTGGGCTTCTACCATTTTCATTTTCAGAGTTCTAGGCAGCTGCTTAGAAGACTCCATGGCTGCTGTTTTTTGGCACAAGTTTAGACGCTGGGTTTTTATAAAGCTGGGAAATGTGCATCACCTGGCCTTTCCTAACGAGGTTAGTGAACAGGCCATAACCTCAACAGGCTAATTAACGTCTGAAACCTTGGTCAAAGTTATCTGAGCACACAAATCTCCAAGGGTGCCTAAACTTTTGCATCGGCCCATTTTCCTGTTTGTAATTTTTAAAATGTAAAAGATGGCAATATATATGTATATTTTTTGCCTAAAATGCAAAGGAAATGTGTCATTTTTAACTTTAGGCCTTTTAGAGAACATTTAATCTTCAACTTGCTTAACTGTTCACAATAACAGTAATTTTGACCAGGGGGTGCCCAAACTTTTACATGCCCCTGTATTTAAGCACAAAATGGCTCTATGTTGACACTATCGAGATCTGGGTAATATGTGACAAGTACTGTTCACTGTTTAGCACTATGTGGGCACTGAATGGTACTATGTGGCTATCGTTTGTCTTGTAGATACTTTGTGACACTATTTTAGTTAAATACAACAGTATGGGAGCTTCAGTATTCACTATGAATTTAAGCAATTTCTTCCACTGCATCAATATCTTTTGGATAATGTGTTCAATATTGCAGAAGGGCATAAAAGTAAAACATTTCTAAATTGCTCACATAATAATGCTGAAAGCAGAATGATTTTTATTTTTCTAGCAATACAGCAATGTGGCTCTTCACTCACTCTGCAGAATAACGACCTGATGCAAAGCAGTCATCAAAGCAAAAGGTGGCTACTTTGAAGAACCTAGAATATAAGACATATTTTCAGTTGTTTCACACTTTTTTGTTAAGTATATAATTCCACATGTGTTAATTCATAGTTTTGATGCCTTCAGTGTGAATGTACAATTTTCATAGTCATGAAAATACAGAAAAATATTTAAATGAGAAGGTGTGTCCAAACTTTTGGTCTGTACTGTACCTGGATGAGGGGGGCCATACATACAGGGATGAAGGGTGCTATACATACCAGGAGCCGCCCATGGGCGTGGGGAGCAGTGAATATTCATTTTCTTTAGTAGCGGGCACAGTGTAGGCTGCAGCAGGTGGCTGCTGCCTCCTGTGCAATGCTACTCCGTCCACTGTCACATCCCCCACATCCCCCACCACCCACAGCCACAGTATTTATATATATTGGACTATAAGACGCACCCCCCATTTTCCTCCAAAATTTTGGAGGAAAAAAGTGTGTCTATGGCTATGTGCCCACGATGCAGAAATGCTCCGGATTTTTCCTGAGCGTTTCTGCATCTCCCTGGCAGAAAAAACGCATGCAGATTTTACATGCGTTTTTTCTGCCAGGGACAAGCGTATGTCACGTGCTTTGCATATGCAATTTTGCATGCGGATTGTCAAGCGCTTTTCCAAGCGATTTTAGCATCACTTGGAAAGTGCTTGACAACTTGGTCACACTATATAAATCCATGCAACCGGCATGGATTTATATAGTGTGACCAAGTTAATAGTTAAAAAAAGAATAAAAATAGTAAAAAATAATAAAAATAACATTATACTCACCTTCCAATGGCCCCCGGTCTCCTTCTCCTGCGTCCGGTGTCTTGTGCGGCTCGCGTTGGTGTAAAAGGACCTTCCATTACGTCATTTACTCATGTGACAGGTCACTAAATGACGTCATGAAAGGTCCTTTTACACCATCGCGAATCGCCGGGGAGCCAGGACGCACCAGAGAGAAGACTGCGGACCATCAGAAGGTACGTATAATGTTTATTTTATTTTATTTTAAATTCTTTTTTTTTACAGGTACTATGGTACCTGGGTCTGGAGGAAAGTCTCCCCTTCTCCAGACCCGGGTACCATCCGCACATTGAATCGCATAGTATCCGCATGTGCACATGTAGTCATGCGGATATTATGCGATTCAATGCAAGTCAATGGTGGCAAAAACGCAGCGATTAAGCAAATTTAATGGTAGTGCTGCGGATTTTTCCCCAATGATAATCCACAGCGGATATTTCTGCAGCATGTGCACAGCACATGCGGATTATCATTGGGGAACATTGCAGACCTTCTACTAAGCGTTTTTAAGCGTTTCCGTGGCGAAATTGCCGCTGTGGAAACGCTTAAAAAACGCATCGTGGGCACACAGCCTTGTAGTCCGAAAAATACGGTAAATACCTCCAATTAGAAATTTAGTATAGTTCTTCTGATTAGCTTGCCCCTTGTGCAGGGCTTTGCAGTAGCTTAAGTATCCATGGTTATGACCATGCATATAGTGACAGTTAGTTGTTAGAGGTCACAGCCATGGATACCTAAGCTACTGCAATGCCCTGCACATGGGGTAAGCGACATAGCTAATCATAAGAAGACTATATTGTATTTCCTCCTTTTGCACTGTCAGATACTTTTCAGCATTTTTCTAAGCACACAATTCCCTGGAGCAGATAATTCACGCAAGTGTCATCCCGTTAATTGCCTAAATAAGTCATCACAACTGTACCGACATAAAACCAGTTGTCAAATATTCACATAAAATTAATCCCAGCCAAACGTGAAATTGCCCTGTGATGAGTCAGCCAGTCAGTGTTGTGGGTCAGACCTAAAGCTCATGAATCTTATGGACTTCAATGTACCATATGCATCTCTGGGTGCTTTCAACTTCATATGAAGACACTTAAAAGTTTTGCTGGATTCCCTAAGAATCGTGGCATTGTCTATCTGCCACAGCATTGCAGAGTTATTGAACTCCCCGGAGTACTATGTGATGGGGACACATGACTGTAGGAAGGGGGGACCCTCAACTCCTGGAGTTTTTATTATCTATATTTGTATTGATTGCATTAGGCTGCGTGTTTCACCTTTTCAAAACAGGAGTCTGTTTGTGTGCCTGGTTTCTTATTTCTGTTGAGAGGGAGGAATTTAGGAAAAATATAACTTCCTTTCTCACTGTCTCGTCCTCTTTCTCCAGAAGAGATGGCAGAAGCATTTCCCAGTCACCCGTGCCTTATTTCTTTGTTTTACAGTAGTTGTATATTTGATATCTTACTTGACTGTTTACCATGTTTAGGTTAACATTATGTATCATTGCATCCTTCATGTGTAATCTTCCTTTGTACATGTTATCATATAAATAAGAAAAAAAGAACATGTTGATTGGCATTTTTGGCATCAACCTTCTAAGCTCAAGGGAGGGCAATCCTTCAGTCATTGTTCCCTAGAGGTTTCCTTCACAGGTGGTTTTTCCTCTCCTGAGCGCTGAAGGATGGCTCATCATGAGTTGAATGTTTAGTGTCTCTTTAAAGATTTTAGCCTGCTTTTATTTAAAAAGAAAAGGAAAGAAAGAGAAAAGGAAATAAAATAAGAAAAAAGGAAAGAAAGAAAGAAAACAGAAAAAAAAGGAAAGAAAGAGAAAAGGAAAGAAAGAAACATGAAAGAAAAAAGGAAAGAGAAATGGAAAGAAAGAAAGGAAAGAGAAATGGAAAGAAAGAAAGAAAAGGAAAGAAAGAAAAAGGAAAGAAAGAAAGAGAAAAGGAAAAAATGAAAGAGAAAGAAAGAGAAAAGGAAAGAAGGAAAGAAAAAAGCATGCTTAGGTGTTATCCAAGTATCTCGGCTGTGCTCAAGTAATATGTTTGTGCCGCTGATGCTGCATGATTCGTAGCTTTTAGACAGCCGCAACACTTGTAACCGTGGGGACTCGAACATAATATACAAGCACTTCTAAGATACTCGGATAACACTTGAGCGGGCTCGCTCATCACTGTTAGTAGGTCTTTTTTGAAAAATAGAGCAAAGTGTTAATAATCACTTTTCCATACACATGTACTTTTAGATAGCTGTAGATAGCTAAATAGCTAGATAGATAGTGATAGATAGGTAGATAGATAGATAGATAGATAGATAGATAGTGATAGATAGGTAGATAGATAGATAGATAGAGAGATAGATATGAGAGATGGGTAGATAGATAGATAGATAGATAGATAGATAGATAGATAGATAGATAGATAGATAGATAGATAGATAGATAGATAGATAATGGATGGATAGCTGATGCTCTATGTAGTAATTGCTCGGGGATTATCTTATTTTCTGTTTGCTGGTCCATTAGTTATAATAGCTTATTTATGATTCTGGTCTATGGTTTCTTTTTATGCTGTAATCGCTAATGCCATATACGACATGGTTACTATCACTCAGAAACAGCATGCTTTTTGCCTTGTATTGTTCTGAGGTTATAAACTGCAGATACCTGGAAATTCTGAATGGAACTGCCATTTATAGCAATGTCTTTCTGCTCTACATATTTCTCCACAAGAATGCACTGCGCGCGCTTCATAATGGGAAGTCAAGGGTATGTGCATCTGCTTTCTCCACATTCTTCATAATGAGAATTTATCATAAGACGCTATAACAGACACTTATGCAGACCGGAGAAATTAAATATCATTTACATGATGTATCTGTGTCAAACAATTTGAACAGCTAATCCAGACTCTGATGCAGTATTTTTTTTTTTTTACTATTTTGTAATTGTTTCTGCAAGTAACTGGGGACTTTTTGTATTCAATAGATAATTAAAACAAATAAACTCTTTATTTATCTACTTATTAAAATGAGTCATTTTCTGCCACTACTTTTATTGCATTTTTTAGGTAATGAACAGACAAACAAAAGTCAGACCAAACTTGTCAAAATTTTATATAAAAAACAATAAATTCAATAAATAAATAAAGTGTATAAACATGGACAATCTGCACAGAATGTATACCGTATGTACAGAACTTTGTAAGAAACATTGAAAGACATTACAAGAAAATTAGAGCAACCTGCCAATGAAACATATCAAGAGAAACATAAAAAGACATATTGGACTAAGGGCTTTAGGCTGTGTGCGCACAAAATCGGACAGAATCTGTCTGAAAAAGTGGAGTGGTGCTGCTAAAGTAAAGGTCCCTGCACCTAGTATTATTTTCACCACCCGCTGGCCTCAGTTCTTCCCATGTGATCGCAACTTTTGATGAGTGAATGGCAGAAATAACGGTCACAAGTAGAGATGAGGGGACCCGTGGAAGTTCGAGTTCTGGTACCCGACCCAAACTTTAGACTAAAGTTCGGTTTGAGTACCAGAACTGTACCTAAACTTGAATTATAATCTGAACCCCATTGAAAGCAATGGAGACTCAAATCTCTCTCTCCTTCTTTCTCCCTCTTTCTCCCTCCTCTCTCACTCTGTTTCCCTCTCCCTCTGTCTCCCTCTCTCTCTTTTCCTCTCTCCTCATTCACAGTATTTTAGGACTGTCCCAAAGTCATAGTTAGATTCCAGGCAAATTTTGACATGTCCTAAAAAAGAGTGGGTTTTACAGACAAGTGGGTGTTACCGTCAGGTTTCGGTCAGGTCTCATGGCAGGTCTTAATCCTATTTTACCAAAAGAGATGTTGATAAGTGTGATTTTGGTGGCAGAGGAAGGTTTAAAGTGGTTGCCCCATTCAGTTAAGGTGCAGTCAGACGGCCATATAAATTGGACCGAGATCGCACAGCACCTGTCAAATTGGCTCTCCCGAGCCGAGCATAACACCTGCATAGAAATATATGAGGCTGTCACACTCAGGTTGGGAGAGCTGTCGGCCAGTCCATGCATTGTGGTCTGATCTCAGTCCAATTTATACAGCTGTCTGACTGCTCCCTGAAAGTCTATCCTTGAGCCGAGTTTGGTATATAAAAAAACAGTGTTATACTCATTTTCTACAGGTCCGCCGGCAAGTCTCCACCCCTATTCCCGGTGTTTGGCATTGGCTGAAGCGCCGACATCACCTCGACAGAGCAGCAGCGAATCAGTGAGCTCAATGGCTCTGAGCAGGGCGTTCCATCTACACTGCCAAAGCAGCTGAGCTCACTGATTGGCTGCCGCGCTGTTGACGTGATGTCAGCGCTACAGCCAATGCCAGACACTGGGCGCAGCGGCAAAGACTCGCTGATGAACCTGGGAAAGGTGAGTATTGCATGGTTTGTAAGGTGACAGTCAAAAATTTTTGTGCAAATTTTTAGGTCTCACCCCTGGGAATAATTCCCTTTGGTGTCAATGTAAAATACACAAAATTTTGTAACGTTGCACCATTGTTTACTGGTGGTTCAATCATCACAAAACTAACAATTATTTGTAATTAATGTCTTGCAGCAAAGTGAATGTACAATTTTACAGTAGTTTCACTTTTTTTTAACGAAAAAATATTTATTTGGTTCAGGATAGTCATGGGGATGCTTCTCCACACACTGGAGAATAAACTGTTTCTGGTCTTCTTGAGTGCTCAGTGACGAATTGAATGTCCTCATGAGTCAATGGAGCGTTCAGCGGCATCATTCACGATTTTCAATCCGGCGACTTTTGGGGATGCATCGATGTAACTTGCATTAGTGCCACAGACAAGGATCTTCATGAAGAAATTCTTGGTTTATTTCCAGTGCAACGAACAGTTTTTTTGTGTTGGTCGACATGAAGTGATGAAGCTTCTTGTGTGACACAAGGTCTTCGGCAAGCTGCACGCGGGTTGAGCAGACATCATTGGCCTCCTTCTGCAGAGCCAGTACCATCTCAACCTTTTCTGCTGTTGGAACCTCACTATCAAAAAAAACAGACCCCCCATAATCTCACTGGAGGACCACAGGTGTCTGGTGAAAGTTTTTATTGCTGCCTCAGCAATTGGCATGTTGATTCCTTTGTATGCTACGAGTTCTTGTAGTAATGTCAAGTCACTTCGCAGCGATGTGGCTGGGATCTGACAAAGGTACCAAGCCTTCAAGTATAAGATGACAGTAAAAGGGCAAAATTGCAATAATTAGCTCGTGAATGTGGTGCCTACATGGCAAACTCAGTAGTTCTTTCTGCAGTTTCTGTTGCAAGAGGACACACACACCGGCCTTTGTACCAACCTTACTGCAGCTTGTGTCCAATGACATAAACTTCACTTTATCTAATATTAATAATATTAAATATTCTTTTTAAATTACAAATAATTAAATTGGAGAGAGTTTAAAGAAGAGGTGGGGCCCTTATTGCTGCTGTATATTAAAACTACCCAAATCCTATTTTAACAGCTATTAAGTATTCAAGGACTGACATTGAGGACATCGAGCCACCTTTTAAACACAACCAAAATAAACAATTTTTTAAATGATATTACAGATCACTATGTGTAACAAATATAGGGGGTGAGACTTTGAATAAAAATTATTTTTTATTTTTTTCTATAGAACACATTGTCACCCTAGGGATTTGTCTTCTTTATACTAATCTGTGCTCAGGAATGAAGTTTAATTTGAAGGGGACAATGACTTTAAATCATGAAACCTGGAGATCCATTGGCTGGGCGCACCTCTTAGCTTTCCAGCTTGAAGCGTAGTCTATACATAAAGTCCACAGAGGTGGTCAGGACTGTGCAAGTCACCATTTATGTTACCGCCTTGTGAGGTGGATCCTCTAAGCCTCGGGTCCAGGTGGGCACACGGGTCATGGGTGTCAATGCAGCAGGCAGGTAAGGCATGTGGGAATCAAGAACAAGGATCAGTGGAGGCCGTAGACAAACAGGACACAGGGAAACAGGTATGGAGCAGATCGTGGTGCACAGACAAACTAAGAGTCTTAATACCAAGACACAAGTGTGTGTCGCGTGTCTTGGGGGGCCTTATATAGGCCTAGGTAAATTATCACACGGGAACACATCAGGCTTCTTGCAAAGCCCGACGTGGAGCACAACAGAGTTTAGCAGACCATGGTTAAGGAAGCAGAGACCAGATCCGGGACAGGTCTGTAACAATTTACACACAATAGAAAATAACTAATACAATACACAGGAAAACATTATCCAAGATCTATGTTTGTAAGTACAAGAAGCCAAGTGTATTGGTAAAAATTATGTAAAAGTCACTGGATTCATTATTATCCAAACCAGAACAAGGACAAGGATTCTTCCATAATGATTAGTGATGAGCGAGCACTAAAATGCTTGGGTGCTCGATGCTCAGGTCGAGCACATTGGAATACTTGGGTGCTCGACCTGAGCAACAAGCCCAATGTAAGTCTATGGGAAACTTGAGCATTTCTCTGGCTGTCCCCCCCAGCGGTCTGCAGAAGGTCAAAAATTGCCCAAATTGATGGGAATAGTGCTCAATTAAACAGGCAGGCAGAATATATAGGCAGACAGGCAGGCAGGGTATATAGGAGGGTACATGAAAAACATAGCAGGGCACTTGGAACACACTAGTGCTCTCCGATTTTCATGCACCCGTCTCTTTAAAAAAGCCGGCCGGCAATTCATCAGCGGCATACATCGGTACCCGACAATTTAGAACAGAAAGAATAGAGCATCACACATAGATGATAGAAACATGTCAGTCACATATATAATAAGTACACTGACAGTGTTGGTTACTGTACTTGTCATTTAGTGTTAAAATAAAGGATTTATTAAAAAAAAAATTGGCGTGGGGTTCCCCGTAATTTTAATCTCTAGCGGAGGTTAAGCAGACAGCTGGGGCAGATGTTTGAAGCCTGGGAAGGGGGTAATACCCACGGAGCTTCCCAGGCTACTAATATCAGCCCCCAGCTGAATACCTAGCCTTTAATAGCTATTAAAATGGGGGACCCAAAAAAAAATGATGTGGGGTCCCCCCTATTTTGATAGCTAGCAAAGGCTAGGCAGACAGCTGGGGGCTGATATTAATAGCCCAGGAAGGGTGCCTGGGCTTTTTTTTAACCCTTTCATCATGGCAGTATAAAAATAATAAAAACATCTATTACTTACCGTCCTCAAGTCTAGAGCTGTGTAAACAGCGCTGCTCTGGTTATTGTGTTAGGACTGCAGCATTGCCATGATGTCCACACTGCTGCAGCTAATCACTGGGCTCAGGGGATTTGACGACGTTATTTAAAAATGCTTCTCTATTGCTGAAGTCACTAATGTGCATAGTTTGGGTTTAGAAGATTGGATAACACTAAGGACTTGTTCACACAAAGAGCATAAAAGAATATCATTCTTGGCAGCGCAAAATTCTGTGTAAACAGGAATCGGCCTGTCTACAGAAATGATTACAGATCATTCTGTGAGCATATTAAATGCTATCTGCCTGTCTCAGGGTTTATTCACATCCTGATCAGACTTTGAGTGTGGTCCGAATATCATCCATTTTTCTAGTATGTGGAGAAATAAAAAAAGAAAAAGTTTCTCCTTCTTTCTGACAGTTCGTGAAAATCGGATGTCACTGAGTGTGGTCCAATTTTTTTCACGGACCCATAGACTTGCATTGCCGATTTTGATCTGACTCTCGGATCAAAATTGGACATGTCTCCGCAACTTTCTATGGACCTATCGGATGTGAAAAATCACGGACATGTGAATGACCCCATACACTATCACAGGTGCGAGTGCTATATGTGAAAAACACAGATAGTACTCGTACATGAAAATCAAACGTCTGAATGAGGCCTCAACAGGGAATTAAATGCCCGCCAATTAGCAAACAAGTAGCTGATCGGCAGTTGTTTAGTCATGTGAGATTTGACTATTCTTACAAATAACACTAATGATACTGCTGGTGTTCTGTGCTTTTTTAACATTATTAAGAAGGACATTTTAGTTTTGAACAGGTAATTTATGATGTTCACACCAGAAGTGTCTTCATAGCGTATATAGGAAAATTTCCAAACCTTATGTAAAGTCAATATTTATAATATATAGAAGTAAGAATGCATAAAATCTAAGAATCTGTTTAAAGAGGCCCTTTTACCAAATTTTTCAATTTTTACCAATAGTGGCTGCAGAGCAGAATAAAACATTTTTTTGTTTGTTTTCATCTTGCCTCTCCGTTGTGGAGATATTAACAATCAAAGTATTTGGCACCCAATGAGTTAAATCTAGTTAAAGGGGTTGTCCACAACTCAGCAACCCTGCCTCAATCAGCATGTTTGCCCCCGGTAAAATAACAACACATACTCACCTCTGGTGCTGGCGCTGTTCCAGTGGTATCGGGACTGGCTCTCCTGAGGATTGCGTAACATTTTATGTCATGTGAGCAATGCAGCTGATCAGCACTAGCTTCACTCTCCCCACCTTTAGGCGAATCAGACATCAAGAGGAATTGAGCAGTCAGCAGCAGCTCTCACTTTCTCTTGATGACTGATTCGCCTGAAGGAGGGGAGAGTGAAGCTAGCGCTGATCAGCCGCAGCTCAGCATGAAAAGATTTGGTGACAGGTCCTCTTTAAGTCCAATGTATGCAAACTGTGGGCCATATCAGTGAATACAGCATGCTCCATTCTTGTCCATCACAATGAAGCTATTAAAGAAGACGTCCACTTCTTGGACAACTCCTTGTCATACCCCACGTCACTGTCCCCGCCTCCTGTCGAACAGAACATGAAGAGGAAGTCAGAGATCAGCTGCAGCTCGGACTTCCTCTTTATGTTCGATTTGTCTGTAGGCGGGGACAGTGATGTAGCACCCCGAGGACTCGGCTGCTACAGGGGTATTGCACCTCAGACCAGAGGTGTGGTATTCCACTCCCGGGTAAGGATGGAGGGTGGGACTGAGCTCAGCTAGTTGCATGCACTACACTCATCCCATTTCCGAGGGACAGAACAACGGTACTCCCACCAGATAGATGTGCAGGTACGACAGCGTCTGTCCCTGGCTGGAGTGGGAGGGGGGGAGGAACATCCCAGTAGTGTAGGAGCAGTCAGGGGAGGGACTCTGGGCATAGGAGGAGCCCATGGTTGCATTGTGACCTGGGCTCGGGTGTCAGAGGGAATATATAAGGTGGGCACCATCTTAGGAGAGGGTCCTGTTCAGAGGAGAGTCTGTTCAGAGAGGAGCTCAGCCAGAGAGGGCTGAGGGGGAGCTGTGGCTCCATCTGGGCCCAGCTCCAGAGCCAGGCCTGAAGCAGAGAGAGGAAGGAAAAGGAACACTAAGAAAGGCCCAGAGACGCAAGCAGAGGGAACCCTGAGATCCCATGAGTGAACTAAAACGGGTGAAGGGTTGGCAGAGAAGGGTACCGGATCCCAAGCTGGTGGAGGCAAATCATCCTTAGCCAGGAACCGGAGGTCGTGGTCAAGCTTTGGCACGACCCCTCGCCACATCCGCCAGGAAGGCACGCCACATAGGGTCAGGAAAACCGGAGAGAGGTTTTGCCCCATAAGGCCCGAGGAAGCCGGACATAGGTGGGTCCCTGGTGAGGACGGCCAGTAGGAAGGAAGAGAGGGGAGCTCAGGACCACGCTCTGGAACTTCCTGGGAGTTGGCCGAGTCCCGCACCTGGTGGACGCAGCACGGCTCGGGTGGTCACTCTTGGCCGAAGTGACCGGAGCAACACCTGTGAGTAAAAGCCTTGAAACTGCACCACATGTCTCTGAGCTTCCTTGCTGCACCATCACTACCACTATCATCCACATCTGCTGCCCTGAGGCCATACCCTTCCCGTTGGGGGTTATACCATCCACGCTGCACATCCGTACCACCGGCCTCAGCGGACTGTCCTGCAGCGGCGGCTTCATAGCCGCATTCAACGGGTGGCGTAGTCGAACATTCTAACATCTACTGCTAAAGACTGCCGCTCAGTTTGACTCCCTGGGCACGGACCGGGTCACCGCCACGAGACTACTACCCCCATCTGATCCGGCTCCGGGTAAGCCCCCGTGCGCGCGATGCCGCACGACACAGCAGGCCCAGGGGCGCGTCAACTTTGGCGTAGTCGGCAGGATTACGTGCCCGCAACCGACGGGTACTGCGTGCCTGAAGAAAAGTTCACATTTACCGTAAAAAGGAGTCTCCCGCCAATTCCGGAGGGTTCCCGCCATCGGACGCCATCTCGGATCGTTTCCCGCCGTTTGCCCGCCATCTGCAGCCTTTTCCCGCCATCCACGGAGTTTCCCGCCATAAGGAGACGATTCCCGCCATCTGAGACGATTTCCCGCCCTGGCAGAGCGGACTCCATTGTGGGCGTGCCAGAGGGTGGCAAGAGGCCACCTCCCATCGTGGGCCAGGTCCAGGAATGGCGCCAAAAGCGGAAACCGCCCCCACCAGCAGAGACTGCAATGATAGAAATGTCCATCAGCGTGAGAGGGCTGCCCCTGGAACTGACAATCACTAAGTTGCCACGGGACCACCCTCAATGTGGGCGGATACAGAACAAAACAGAGAAGATGGGTGCGGCCTGGAGGAGTCTGGACAGATCGCACCCGGAGATGGAGGAAGAGTCAATCAACACCGACCCTGTGGTCCGGAACCTGTTGCAGGCTGCCACCCCAGAAGGCCTGGTGGAGATCCTGGCACAGCTCCCCAGAAATCGGGAGCGTGCACAGACCGCGCTGGAGGCCTTGGCCCGGAAGATGGCCCGAGTACAGCAAGAAGCACTGGCCGAGTGGAGGAGAGAGATGGTCCAGCAGGCTGGAACCGGCCAGCAGAGGATGCCACCCGCAACGTGGAGCATGTCTGCCCCTGAGGATGGTGCAGGAGGGACGAAGGCCGGAGACGACGCCGCGGAGGGAGCCGCAGGGATGGAAGCAGGTAATGGGGACGTCACCACCCCGAGCCCAGTAGCCGAAAGCCTGCCCCAGCTCCCCGTCGCAGAGCCCGAAGTTCCACTCACCGCGCCCGTTGCCGCACCGCCGCTGCTTCCAACTAGGCCTCAAGCGGCAGGAGCCGCGGTCGCGCCCTCTGTTACGCCACGCCCCTTGACCCTGAGCGCGGCAAAAGAGGAAGTGCCCCCGGCCTGGTCGCAGGGCCGAGTACCCCAGGGCGCCGCCGTCTCCACAGTACCCTTCACCTTCAGAGTGCCACCGGCCTGGTCGCAAGGCCTGGTGAATCCGGGCGCCGCTGCCCCCACCGCGCCCTCAACCTCCACAGTGCTGCCCCTGGGCGAAGATCTGTTTGCGCAGCATACTAGCCCGGACGGGCTGCCTTTCGTTTGGCCACCGGAGTACGTCAAACCCCGACTCCGAAAGGAATGGCCTCTGTGTGAGCCTCTGATCCCGGCTCCGGCACCCGCCAAAATTGTTCCGCTCCCGCTGGAGGAGGCCCAATTTGTATGGGACCCCACCGGCGAAGACCTCATGGGGTTCACCCAAGAGACCCGGGCGGCCGCAGCCCAACGTGAGGAGTGTTGCCGACAACAACTGGAAGTCTTTCAGAGGGAACGGCGAGAGAGGCGGGTCCGCGAGGAACGGCTGCAGGTCCAAAGCGCGGAGCAGAAAAGCCGGACCCGACGAAACCGCCGTGCGGCCCACGGTCCCCGCGCCACCGGGACTGTAATAAAGTTTCAAATGGAGCACGGCTGGGGCTTTATCCGGGATCACAGAACCCCCGGCGACGTCTTTGTCACCCGCAGGGATGTAGAGTCTCACCTGCCGGAGGGACACCGAGGACGTGACCTCTACCCGGGTGATGAGGTCACCTTCACCCGGCACCAGTGTGCCAAAGGACCATACGCCCTTCACGTGCACCGGTTGACGGAGGAGGAGTTGCAGTATGGGGAAGATCAAGAGGACCCGGACGGGTCTGAAGACTACCCTCAGGAGGAGACAAGGAGAGGACATCGCTACTAAAGGGGAGTAGCATAAGCAAAGTACTGTAGATAAGTTACCCGTATGGGTATTTGACATGTTGCTAAATGGAGTGTGGTCCCCGTTGGGACTAGTGTGGGACTGTTAAAGAACTGTTTCCTGTGTGCCCCTATCCCTTACCAGGCTGAGGACTGTGAGCAGCCATTTCCCTATTCCCACTGGCCGAGGACTGAGAGCGGCCATACCCTGTAAATAGTTGCGCTTCCTAAAGCGCCCCCTTCTGGTTTTATAAAGAACTGTTTTTCTCTAGTGACTGTTGCACTTTACCCGGTCACAAGTTACACCGTGGCCAGAAGAACAAGAACGTTTTATATAAAAGAGTTTTATATTGAAAGTTTATACTGCTAAAATGATAATATAAGAAGTTACCTGTAACGTTATATTTTCTGATAATGTTTTTTTTTTTTATAATGTTTTATATGTTAGTGTGTACTTTAAAAATTTTGTATGTTTTGTTTTATTCTTTTACAGCCCGAGGACGTGCTGTGGTTTACCAGGGGGGAATGTAGCACCCCGAGGACTCGGCTGCTACAGGGGTATTGCACCTCAGACCAGAGGTGTGGTATTCCACTCCCGGGTAAGGATGGAGGGTGGGACTGAGCTCAGCTAGTTGCATGCACTACACTCATCCCATTTCCGGGGGACAGAACAACGGTACTCCCACCAGATAGATGTGCAGGTACGACAGCGTCTGTCCCTGGCTGGAGTGGGAGGGGGGGAGGAACATCCCAGTAGTGTAGGAGCAGTCAGGGGAGGGACTCTGGGCATAGGAGGAGCCCATGGTTGCATTGTGACCTGGGCTCGGGTGTCAGAGGGAATATATAAGGTGGGCACCATCTTAGGAGAGGGTCCTGTTCCGAGGAGAGTCTGTTCAGAGAGGAGCTCAGCCAGAGAGGGCTGAGGGGGAGCTGTGGCTCCGTCTGGGCCCAGCTCCAGAGCCAGGCCTGAAGCAGAGAGAGGAAGGAAAAGGAACACTAAGAAAGGCCCAGAGACGCAAGCAGAGGGAACCCTGAGATCCCATGAGTGAACTAAAACGGGTGAAGGGTTGGCAGAGAAGGGTACCGGATCCCAAGCTGGTGGAGGCAAATCATCCTTAGCCAGGAACCGGAGGTCGTGGTCAAGCTTTGGCACGACCCCTCGCCACATCCGCCAGGAAGACACGCCACATAGGGTCAGGAAAACCGGAGAGAGGTTTTGCCCCATAAGGCCCGAGGAAGCCGGACATAGGTGGGTCCCTGGTGAGGACGGCCAGTAGGAAGGAAGAGAGGGGAGCTCAGGACCACGCTCTGGAACTGCCTGGGAGTTGGCCGAGTCCCGCACCTGGTGGACGCAGCACGGCTCGGGTGGTCACTCTTGGCCGAAGTGACCGGAGCAACACCTGTGAGTAAAAGCCTTGAAACTGCACCACACGTCTCTGAGCTTCCTTGCTGCACCATCACTACCACTATCATCCACATCTGCTGCCCTGAGGCCATACCCTTCCCGTTGGGGGTTATACCATCCACGCTGCACATCCGTACCACCGGCCTCAGCGGACTGTCCTGCAGCGGCGGCTTCATAGCCGCATTCAACGGGTGGCGTAGTCGAACATTCTAACATCTACTGCTAAAGACTGCCGCTCAGTTTGACTCCCTGGGCACGGACCGGGTCACCGCCACGAGACTACTACCCCCATCTGATCCGGCTCCGGGTAAGCCCCCGTGCGCGCGACACAGCAGGCCCAGGGGCGCGTCAGTGACGCCAGCGCTGATTGGGTACCGGGGTCATGTGTCACAACAACCGAACGAGAGTCCCGGGGAGAGTGAGTGCCCACACCACGGGAACAGCTGCAGCACGGGAGGAGAGTATAAGCTTTTTTATTTTATGAGGGCCAAATATTTAGATCAAGAAGGGGTTGTCCAAGTAGTGGACAACCCCTTTAATATATTGGCTAAAAATATTTACTCCTGGTCTCGATTTTATTCATATAATGAATATATATGAACTTTACTCGGTTAGTGAGCATGGGTAGTATCCTATCCTATTACATAATGCAACTTAATAATCGTGTTGTCCGACATAATAAGGAAAAGATAAGTGGCATATACTTTTTTCTTTTTATTATCTTCAGTTCTCTAATGAGCCAACAATATTATCTCCTAACCTAATTTGTTTTAATGTAGTTGCAATGGGATCTGTTTCATTTCAACATGAAATTCATTTGCCCGCTATCTGTAATAACATTTTCGTAACCAGGACAGTTACTTTAAGGAAAGGACACAGATTAAATCTCCTCTAAGAGATTTCTAAGCCATTTATGAAGATATTGCATTTACAATTTGGTACAAAATTCACATTTATTGGGTGCAATAAAGAACAATAAGTATCAGATGGATAAGATAAATGAAGAACGGGCTCTGACATAAGTATCAGTTTCAAATCATAAACTGGTGATTCTTTTATTTACTATCATGGATATCACCTAATGATGTTAGGTTTTTATAGGAAGATTTCTTATCTCATTAATTGTGTTGTGGCTCAGGGTCTCTTTGTTCCAATATTAGATATTACAATTTATGTAACAGAACATTCTATTAAAAAGAGACAGTACAGCGGCAGCACACAGGTGCTGGGAGACGCCTCCAATGGGGAGACGTCCGGAGCAGCAGCCTCTGTCCGAGAAGTTCCAGTGGACAATGACGAAGAAGAGCTGACGCTTAAATATGGGGCAAAACACGTTATAATGCTCTTTGTGCCAGTCACTCTCTGCATGGTTGTGGTGGTTGCGACAATAAAATCCGTCAGCTTCTATACTGAGAAAAATGGACAGTTAATTTACACCCCATTTTCTGAAGACACCTCCTCTGTTGGTCAAAGACTTCTAAACTCTGTATTGAATACAATTATTATGATTAGTGTTATCCTAGTGATGACTATCTTTCTGGTGTTGCTGTACAAGTATCGCTGCTATAAGTTTATTCATGGATGGCTGATCTCTCATCTTTGATGCTGCTCTTCATGTTCACATACATGTATCTCTGTGAGGTTTTCAAGACGTACAATGTGGCGATGGACTATCCAACCTTGTTCATGGTCATTTGGAATTTTGGGGCAGTGGGAATGATCTGTAACATGTGACGCACCCCCTGGGCCATGTTCAAGGGATACCCGGAGCCGGATCTGGGTAGGGGTAGTAGTCCTTGTGGCGGTGACCCGGTCCGTGCCCAGGGTGTCAAACTAAGTGGCAGTCTATGGCAGTAGATGTTAATTTGATCGACTACGCCACCCGTTGAGTGCGGCTTTGAAGCCGCCGCTGCAGAGCAGTCCGCTGAGGCCGGTGGTATATGTGCAGCAGTGATGGTATAACCCCCAACGGGAGGGGTAAAGTGCAACAGTCTCTTCTGGAAAAAACACAGTTCCTTATAAAACCAGTAGGGGGCGCCTTAGAAAGCGCAACTATATACAAGGGGAGGTGGCCGCTCTCAGTCCTCGGCCAGTGGGATTAGGGAAGAATGACCGCTCTCAGTCCTCGGCCAGTGGGATTAAGGGACATACGGGTAACAGTTTAATTTGCTGGTCCCAACGGGGACTATAATGGTAACAGTTCCTGTACCCTAACGGGTAACTATTTTACAGTTCCATTTATTTACCGTACTTTAGTAGCGGCGTCCTCCTGCTCCTTCCTCCAGCGAGAGTGGGGTGATCTTGGCGGGCGCCGGAGCCGGGATCAGGGGCTCATCCAGGGGCCTTTCCTTCCGGAGTTGGGGATGGTAGTACTCTGGTGGCCACTCAAAAGGCTGCCCATCCGGGCAAGTGTGCTGGGCAAACAAGTCTTCACCCAGGTGCGGCACTGTGGAGGTTGAGGGCGCGGTGGTGGCAGCGGCGCCCGGGATCACTAGGCCTTGCGACCAGGCTTGGGGTACCCTGAAGGTAAAGGGCACCGTGAAGACGGCGGCGCCCGGGGGCACTCGGCCTTGCGACCAGGCCGGTGGCGTCTCCTGCTTGGCCGCGCTCAGGGTTGAGGCGCGTGACGTCACAGGGGGCGTGGTCGCGGCTCCTGCTTGGGGCCTAGTCTGGAGCGGTAGCGGTGCGGCAACGGGCACAATCAGTGGGACTTCGGGCTCTGCGACGGGGAGCGGGGGTAGGCTTACGGTGGCTGGGCTCGGGGTAGTAACGTCCCCTTTACTTGCCTCCGTCTCTTCAGCTCCCTCTGCGGCGTCGTCTCCGGCCTCCGTCCCTTCTGCATCCTCTTCAGGGGCAGGCGTGCTCCTCGTTGCGGGTGGTGTGCTCCGCTGGCGGGTTCCAGCCTGCTGGGCCATCTCCCTGCTCCACTCCATCAGCGTTTCTCGCTGCACCTGGGCCATCCTCCGTGCGAGGCCCTCCAGCGCAGTCTGTGCACGCTCCCGGTCTCGGGGGAGCTGTGCCAGGATCTCCACCAGGTCTTGTGGGGTGGTTGCTTGCATCAGGCTCCTGACCACAGGGTCGGTGCTGCCTGCCTCTCCCTCCATCTCCGGGTACGGCTCCTCCAGACTCCTCCAGGCTGCACCCATCTTCTCTGTTTTGTTCTGTCTCCGCCCACACTCAGGGCGGTCCTGGGGCAACTTGGTGATTGTCAGTTCCAGGGGCAGACCCCCCACGCTGATGGACATCGCTAGCATCGCAGCCTCTGCTGGTGGGGGCGGTCTTCGTTTTTGGCGCCATTCTTGGTCCTGGCCCACGATGGGAGGTCGTCTCTTACCACCCTCTGGCACGCCCATAATGGCGTCCGCTCTGCCAGGGCGGGAAATCTTCTCAGATGGCGGGAATCGCCTCCCAGTGGCGGGAAACTCTGTGGATGGCGGGCAAAGGCTGCAGATGGCGGGCAAACGGCGGGAACCGACCCTTGATGGCGTCCGATGGCGGGGACCCTCCGGAATTGGCGGGAGACTTCTTTTTATGGTACAGATAAACTTTTCTTCAGGCACGCAGTACCCGGTGGTTGCGGGCACGTTATCCTGCCGACTACGCCAAAGTTGACGCACCCCCTGGGCCATGTTCAAGGGATACCCGGAGCCGGATCTGGGTAGGGGTAGTAGTCCTTGTGGCGGTGACCCGGTCCGTGCCCAGGGTGTCAAACTAAGTGGCAGTCTATGGCAGTAGAGGTTAATTTGATCGACTACGCCACCCGTTGAGTGCGGCTTTGAAGCCGCCGCTGCAGAGCAGTCCGCTGAGGCCGGTGGTATATGTGCAGCAGTGATGGTATAACCACCAACGGGAGGGGTATGGCCTCAGGGCAGCAGGTGTGGATGATGGGTGTAGTTATGTTGTAGAAAGGAGAGTCAGAGACTTGAGGTGCAGTTTCAGGGTTTTTACTCACGGTTGTTCTCTCAGTCACTCTGGCCTTGAGTGACCACCCGAGCCATGCTGCGTCCACCAGGTCCTGGACTCGGCTAACCCCCAGGCAGTTCTGGAGCGTGGTCCTGAGCTCCCTTCTCCCTCTCTGTCCCTGGCCATTCCCACCAGGGATCCACCTTTGGCCGGCTCCCTCGGGTCTCTTAGTGGTCAAACCTCCTCTGGGTTCCCTGACCCTATGCTTGGTGTGCCTTTCTGGTGGATTTGGTGAGGGTCGTGGCAAATCTTGACCACGACCTCCGGTTCCTGGCTGAGGATAAGTGGCCTCCACCAGTTCGGGTTCCGGTACCCGTGTCCACCAACCCTTCACCCTTTTTGGTCTGATTCTGGGTTCTTAGGGTTCCTTCTGACTCTGCTTCTCTGGGCCTTTCTTCCTCCTCTCTCTCTTCACTGCAGGCTTGGCCCTGGAGCTGGGCCCAGCCGGAGCCACAGCTCCCTGTCAGCCCTCCTGGCTGAGCTCCTCTGCTAAAAAAGACCCTGTCCTAAGATGGTGCCCACCATATATACTCCTATATACTCCCTCTATGTGTGAGCCCAGGTGACTAGCACCCAATGAGCTCCTAGCTTTACCCAGAGTACTCCCCCTATCTGCCCCTACACTACTGGGATGTTCCACCCCCCTCCCACTCCAGCCAGGGACAGACGCTGTCGTACCTGCACATATACTGGTGGGAGTACCGTAGTTCTGTCCCCCGGAAATGGGATGTATGTAGTGCATGCAGCCTACTGAGCTCAGTCCCACACTCCATCCTTACCCGGGAGTGGAATACCACACCTCTGGCTTGAGGTGTAATACCCCTGTAGCAGCCGAATCCTCAGGGTGCTACACATGCATTACTGTTGGCTTTTCTTAAAGAGGCCCTATCATCGGTCAAAAGTGGGCAGTTTTTGCTCTGTTTTATTCCTGAGGCTCCTTCGAGTATTCAGTTTATATACGGTTTTCGAGATATGTTCCTTTTTATTTACTATGCCCATCATGCAAATATTTGTGGTCTTAGGGGGGCATGGTTGACCAAATCCTTGGGGGCTCTTTATCTTAAGGCTGCTCTACATTATTAAAGGGAATCCGTCACCAGGTTTTTGGTACTTCATTGGGGTAGCTCTTATCCATGGCTAGAAAGCACTGACCTGGACCATGGACCGGGGTTTAGGATGTGATCTCCTCATCTCATATTTACTATGTCAAGAAAAAATATATTTCTATAATTTCTGGATGTAGAAAGGAAAAAAAACAGCTCACCCTTTTGATGAACAATCGTCACGGAAGCCCGCGATCGACACCACTGCTCAGCGCCCAGTATATGCAGGAGAAGAACAAAAGATCCAGCTTCCGATCCAGGTATATATAAAACAAATTCCTTTATTGCAAAAAGTTAAAAATATTTAACAAGAAGATGAATAACTGCACACCAACAATCTAAGGTGTAAATGGGGGACATGGGGGTCTCATTACTAGACGCGTTTCGAGTGCTACCTGCGCTCTTCAAACCAAGTCTAAGAGCTCAGGTAGCCTTCTAAACGCATCTGGTGGTGAGACCCCAAAGTCCCCCCCTCACACCTTAGATTGTTGGTGTACAGTTATTCATCTTCTTGTCAAATATTTTTAACTTTTTGCAATAAAGGAATTCGTTTTATATATACCTGGATCTGAAGCTGGATCTTTCCTTCTTCTGCTATAATTTCTGGATAAATAGAGGGTCGAACTTAGTCCAACACTGGTTGTCTGTACCACTCCCAGTTGCCACTATGGGTCCACCCTCAAGCCTCATTGTACTATTATTTCTTCTAAGCGACAGGTGAAATTGTACACCTCACATAGACCCTTGGCCCGAAATAGTTAAAACTAAAGTTACATTTTGATATTTCATAGCCGTATTATATATCATACTCCCAAGAGAATAAAAAATGTTGTAACTAAAATGAAATGTAAAGAATCTTTCTTGGTGAGAGGAGAGACGAACGCCTTTGAAATATCAGTTCTATATCATCTAGAGCAATTTTTTTCTACCTAATCACATCATATTGTGCCTCTGCCTATGATGTCTTTAAGGTTTTTTTTTCACTTCTTTAAAACCATAAGAGCTCATGGGAAAGGTCTCTTCTACATTCACAATATACAATATTCAATGCAAATGTAAAAAATGTAAATGCAAATCTCTATAATCTGCAAAAGATTACTGTTCGATGTTGTAAACCTAGTAATTTGTCCCAATATATACTTTTCAATACCTGTAAAGAAATGATGGTGCCCTGGTGAGATATTGAGACAAGGGGTTGGAATAGGACATTTCTCTCTTCAAAGCAAAATAATTGAGTGATTGAAACATTAATGCATCTGATAATGATTAAAGAGTAATAGTGGCTTATACGGGTCATATATATACGGGTCTAGAACAGTAGTAACCAGCTCAGGGTCAAATTATATTCACCCAGGTAAATCATTCCAGAGCGAAATATTCAGTACTATAAAGAAATAAAGTTTTATTATTTTATATGAATATTATCCTGGTTTTAAAGTTTGTAATATATCACAGCTTGATAAAGATTCAGTATTTATATCTAAAATGTCAGCACATCAATAGCCTAAAATAAGTCTGTAAACTGTATCTTGTATAATCTTTTTATATTTTGTAGATAGTATAAAAAAAAGCACCAAAAAAAACCCATAGAGAATGGTTGCAACCCAAAAACCATGCCATAAAATAAATGAAAAAAAAAAGGTAAACAGCTCAAAATTCAGGTTATCAAAGAGCAAAGAAACGTTCAACCAATCCATGTATGCTATGGCAACGTTTCAGCTCCACAAAGGCTCTGCGAAGTCGAAATGTTGCCATTGCACACATGGATTAATTAAAAGTTTCTTTGCACTTTTGATAACCTGAATTTTGAGTGCTGCCTACATTTTTGGAATTTTTTAGATAGATAGATAGCTAGATATATATACTTCTCAACATTAAAATTACAGCAACAAGAAGGAAAAATTGTAGAGTTATGGAAATCACAAGATGGATAGACATGTTAACGATATGCAAATGATGAAAAATGGAAACAAAATTTTCAAAAAACATCTCAATTTAATTAGTATCCAGTATAAACGCCATATGTAGAAACTTATACGCTCACAGTAGCGCAAACAACATGCGGCCTGGCATTGTCGTGTTGAAAAACAGCTCCATGTACTCTTCAAAGAATCTGGTTTCACAACTAATTCAATGTAAAACTGAACTGTTAGTGTACCTGGAATCAAGACTAGTGGGGTCCGGCTACTGTACGTTATGCCACCCCACAACAGTATCTCGGGAGTAGGACCGATGTGGACGTTCCCTCATGAAGGCATCTTCCATTGTGTGTCCCACATGGTCTTCAGATCAATCTCTGCCAATCATTGCTTTCAAGACAAAAGTGTGTCTCATCGGTGAAGAGGATAGACCTCCGTTCCAGCCCATGGTCTCTATCCAAACTCAAACAGCCACAGTCCTGAGTTCGGGGGTTAGTACAGAACACCTTTAAGCCTATCCTGCTCAGATCATTCTGCAATAGCTCTCACAGGAACAGTTTGTCATGAATACTCATAGATGCAGGGAACATCATAACTTTAGGACACACAGACTCGGTCTCCTGGTGTGGACTACAGTCATGGCCAAAAGTATTGAAAATGAGACAAATAGTAATTTTTCCAAAGTTTACTGCTTCACTTATTGTAATGGCAATTTGCATATACTCCTGAATGTCAAAGAGTGATCAGCTCAACAGCAATTACTGTACTTGCAAAGTCAATATTTGCCCAGAAAATTAACTTTAACCCACAAAACACATTTCAACATCATTGCAGTCCTGCCTTAAAAGGAGCAGCTAACATCGTTTTAGTGATTGATCCATTAACACAGGTGTGGGTGTTGATGAGGACAGGGCTGGCGATCAATCAGTCATGATTAAGTAAGAATGACATCACTGGACACTTTAAAAGGAGGCTGGTTCTTGGTATCATTGTTTCTCTTCAGTTAACCATGGTTATCTCTAACCATGTGCACTGCACAAAAATGGCCTAACAGGGAAGAGTCTCGCAGCTACAAAGATTGCACCTCAGTCAACAATCTATCGCATCATCAAGAACTTCATGGAGAGAGCTTCCATTGTTGTCAAAAAGGCTCCAGGGCGCCCAAGAAAGACCAGCAAGCGCCAGGACCGTATCTTAAAACTGTTTCAGCTGCGGGATCGGACTACCAGCAGTGCCGAGCTTGCTCAGGAATGGCAGCAGGCTGGTGTGAGTGCTTCTGCACGCACTGTGAGGCGGAGACTCTTTGAGCAAGGGCTGGTTTCAAGGAGGGCAGCAAAGAAGCCACTTCTCTCCAGAAAAAACATCAGGGACCGACTGATATTCTGCAAAAGGTACAAGGAGTGGACTGCTGAGGACTGGGGCAAAGTCATTTTCTCTGATGAATCCCCTTTTCAATTGTTTGGGACATCTGGAAAACAGCTTATTCGGAGAAGAAGAGGTGAGCGCTACCACCAGTCATGTCTCATGCCAACTGTAAAGCATCCTGAAACCATTCATGTGTGGGGTTGCTTCTCAGCCAAGGGAATCGGCTCACTCACAGTCTTGCCTAAAAACACAGCCATGAATAAAGAATGGTACCAGAATGTCCTCCAAGAGCAACTTCTCCCAACTGTCCAAGAGCAGTTTGGCGCCCAGCAATGCCTTTTCCAGCATGATGGAGCACCTTGCCATAATGCAAAGGTGATAACTAAATGGCTCATGGAACAAAACATAGAGATTTTGGGTCCATGGCCTGGAAACTCCCCAGATCTTAATCCCATTGAGAACTTGTGGTCAATCATCAAGAGACGGGTGGACAAACAAAAACCAACAAATTCTGGCAAAATGCAAGCATTGATTATGCAAGAATGGACTGCTATCGGTCAGGATTTGGTCCAAAAGTTGATTGAGAGCATGCCAGGGAGAATTACAGAGGTCTTGAAGAAGAAGGGGCAACACTGCAAATATTGACTTGCTGCATTAACTCATTCTAACTGTCAATATAACCTATTGGTACTCATAATATGATTGCAATTATATTTCTGTATGTGATATAAACATCAGACAAACACTAATAAAAACCAGAGGCCAGCAGATCATGTGAAAATATAATTTTGGTGTCATTCTCAAAACTTTTGGCCATGACTGTACAGTCTTTCTCATTGTCTCAGTCCACAGAGGCTTATGATTGAGACCGCAAGTAACTCACTGTCTCAGGCTGCGGAAGATCTCATCATTATAGGTAGCAGTCCTTCATAGTGTCTCAGTCCTCAGCACACACAGGAGTTGACCAGAGCTAATCTTACTGTCGTAGGCCACTTTGCGTTACAGGCCTTGCTATCTCAGGCCACGCTCCCTCTCCAGACGGTCTCTGGGCAGGCAGGCTGGAGTAGTAAAACGCTGCAGGTCACTTTATGTAGGTCAACTTTTTCAATACTTTCCTAAGGTCATCAAAACCACTTTTTACTCTCCATCTCTCGTAGTAATCATGAGCAGGTCTCTCGGCCAATCATTGTGTAGCACCCTGAGGATTCGGCTGCTACAGGGGTATTACACCTCAAGCCAGAGGTGTGGTATTCCACTCCCGGGTAAGGATGGAGTGTGGAACTGAGCTCAGTAGGCTGCATGCACTACGTACATCCCATTTCCGGGGGACAGAACTACGGTACTCCCACCAAGTAAATGTGCAGGTACGACAGCGTCTGTCCCTGGCTGGAGTGGGAGGGGGGTGGAACATCCCAGTAGTGTAGGGGCAGATAGGGGGAGTACTCTGGGTAAAGCTAGGAGCTCATTGGGTGCTAGTCACCTGGGCTCACACATAGAGGGAGTATATATGGTGGGCACCATCTTAGGACAGGGTCTTTTTAGCAGAGGAGCTCAGCCAGGAGGGCTGACAGGGAGCTGTGGCTCCGTCTGGGCCCAGCTCCAGGGCCAAGCCTGCAGTGAAGAGAGAGAGGAGGAAGAAAGGCTCAGAGAAGCAGAGTCAGAAGGAACCCTAAGAACCCAGAATCAGACCAAAAAGGGTGAAGGGTTGGCGGACACGGGTACCGGAACCCGAACTGGTGGAGGCCACTTATCCTCAGCCAGGAACCGGAGGTCGTGGTCAAGATTTGCCACGACCCTCACCAAATCCACCAGAAAGGCACACCAAGCATAGGGTCAGGGAACCCAGAGGAGGTTTGACCACTAAGAGACCCGAGGGAGCCAGCCAAAGGTGGATCCCTGGTGGGAATGGCCAGGGACAGAGAGGGAGAAGGGAGCTCAGGACCACGCTCCAGAACTGCCTGGGGGTTAGCCGAGTCCAGGACCTGGTGGACGCAGCACGGCTCGGGTGGTCACTCAAGGCCAGAGTGACTGAGAGAACAACCGTGAGTAAAAACCCTGAAACTGCACCTCAAGTCTCTGACTCTCCTTTCTACAACATAACTACACCCATCATCCACACCTGCTGCCCTGAGGCCATACCCCTCCCGTTGGGGGTTATACCACCACGCTGCACATCCTTATACACCTGGCCTCAGTGGACTGTTCTGCAGCGGCGGCATCAAAGCCGCACTCAACGGGTGGCGTAGTCGATCAAGTTAACATCTACTGCCATAGACTGCCACTTAGTTTGACAACCTGGGCACGGACCGGGTCACCGCCACAAGGACTACTACCCCTACCCAGATCCGGCTCCGGGTATCCCCTGAACATGGCCCAGGGGGCGCGTCAATTGCACCAACTAACCGTCAGCTAGCAGTTTACCTAAATACCACCAATTATGATTTTATCCGCTAAGGGGTTGTGTGGATACTTACAAGTGGATGTTATTAAAAAAAATCAACAGCATGGCAGTTTGTCATAGTCAATATACTACTGTATTTCAGAACCTTTCTGCATTTCAGAAATTTCTCTAATGTGGTGTCAATGCACTTTAGGAACAATCAATGCAGCCATCTTGGATTTGTTGAGTATAACAAAGCTGGAAAGAAAGGCAAAATATGAGAGCAATACAGTGCAAAGAGTCCTGACCTGGAAATCTGATGCAGCTGTGTATATCCGGTCACATGTGAAATATGTACACTGCGCTGCAATTAGTTCACATGCATGCTGCATGCCTGCAATTTTTACAATGCAAACATGTATCTGAACTAAATGCAAAGCAGCATCAGGAAAACTGCAATTAAGAGTCAAGTTATTACATTTCTATCAGGATTAATCTGTAGTCTGGGGTAAGGGAAATTAGAGAATTATGCCTGTACAAAGCCTGGGGTGGGAGGCAGAAGACACAGGTGCTTTGATTTTTGGATAGGAGTCCAATATACACTGCTCAAAAAATTAATACAACACTTAAAAGGGTACCTATCAAATGGCGTTAATATATAGGTTATAGAGCTTGCCGATCTGTGGAAGACCCCTGTTGATGGTGTAAAGTGACCGAAGGCGGTTGCTATGGACGAGCTGCTACTCCATAATGCCCTGGCACTTTACAGGAAAATTGTATCCCAGTCCCAATGTGCTGTTAGGTGTGCGGTGTAGCACACACACTTGTAAGCCGCAGGACTTTGCTGTCTCAAGGCCTCCATCTTCCGGAGCCGCTGCACATAACTTAGGGGACATCCAGTTAATTTCAACACACAGAAGTTACTGGACAGTTCAAGTTCATCAGATTGTAACACACAGTATCGGGCGCAACACTTCTAATTCCTTGTTTCCTTAATACAGTACATTTTCGGCATTACTATCCGGTCCTCCTGGACTATCCCTACATTTACTGGCTTTGTCAGCCCCAGGGATTTCCCGTCCAGTTCAGCAGTGCACCTGGGATCCACTACCTTCCCTTCACGCGGTTCCACGTCCATCTTCCTCTGTGCGCCAGAGGATAAGGCACTCTTTGTAGTACTGGTGTTGAGCCTTGAGCTCTGGATGTTGCAGGTATGTCTGCAAGGGATTCCAGTAAGGCCTTCCACTGCCCCGAAAGATAGATTCTTGCCCACTGCAACTTGAAATTGACCTTGGTTAATGAACTTCCTTGACTGCCTAGCAGGAAGCAGCTCCTTTTTGCTGAGGATTTCCCCTCCCACTATGGGCTAGTCCCGAACTATAACTATGTTTTTCCTACGTCTGTAGCTGACAGATCTACTTCACAAATGTTATGCATTACATTTACATACATTAAACATATTACACTTATAATGCTTACCAAAGCCTATCTTACCCTATAGTCACTACCTTATGTCCTAAAACCTAACCAACAGTATGTCTTAATACATTAATATATCACAATACACACTGTAAACCACAGGACATAGTTCACACTTCACATGACACAATATATTTATAAAATAAAAATGACATAATTCACATAATGCGATTGTGGTCTTCAGGGGCAAGAAGGCACCAGCACAGTCCGCCACTCTTAAAATGGCTCAAAACACTGCTCAGAATTCCACTCAGCTCCTGCATGAGCACAATAGATGGAAGGACAGACCTTACAATTATGGTGTTCTCTGGAAAACAAGTTGCATGGTGCTGGGTTGTGTGAACAGGTCCCACTACAGGAAGTCTGACCAATATGACACCCTCATGGAATCATTTTCTGTAAGTATGGTCATAAATATGCACATCTGTAGCCCACTGGAGGTAGGCATTTTATAAGGATCTCACAGTACTCCTCCCATCCCTCTTCACATGAAGGAACATATACCCGTCCTGCTGCTAGATTGATGCCTTTCTATCGCCCTGCCTGGCTCTTCTTGTGTAAGGCCCATGTCCTAGCAACTACATAGACACATACATGCATGGGTGTGCCATCCTGATGGAGCTACAAGCAGTGGCAAGGACATTTGAAAAACACAAAACTAGGGAGAAGAGAGAGAGTAATTGTTTTCACAGATAGCACTCGTACCCATAATAGTGATTGGAGTCGTTCACATGTCCATAATTTTTCGCAAACCGACCAATCCACACAAAATTATGGAGACATGTCCAATATTGATCCGAGTGTTGGCTCAAAATTGGCAATGCAAGTCTATGGGTCTGTGAAAAGATCAGACAGCACCCGGATGCTATACCAGTGCTAGATAGGAAAAGATATAGAAACTTCTTTTTTTTTCTCATCCAAGAAAAACTGATGAAACTTGGATCACACTTTGATGGTAAAAGCTTACACTCTGACCAAACTCTGATGAAACTCTGAGAAAAAAAATCACTGATGAAACTCGAACTGAAAATCACTGACATGTGAATGAGCCCTCCAACTCCAACTCCACAACTCCGACTCAACAGCACTTGTAGGAGGAGCTTCGCTATTGAGCGTGTACATAAAGTGCAGCACAGATTCATCTCAACTAAAAGCCGAGATCCTTACATCAGGAATAGAACAGACATTTATAGGACATTTCATAACTTTCCCAAATACTTATGAAAAAATTACATCCGAGTTTCTTCTGATTTCAACTGATCCTTTGCTAAGAGTCAATGGATAAAAACAGTTCAGACAGTACCTGCTTCAGTGAGAGAAAAACAAAGGAGAAAAAAAACGGAAGCAGCTAGGATGACATCAAAGAAGCACTGGTAACACTCATGCAGATACAGTGGGTACGGCGAGTATTCAGACCCCTTTAAATTTTTCACTCTTTGATTCATTGCAGCCATTTAGTAACTTCTAAAAAGTTAATTTTTTTTCTTATTAAAGTACACTCTGTTCCCCATCTTGACAGAAAAAAACAGAAGTGTAGAAATGTTTGCAAATTTATTAAAAAAGAAAAACTGAAATATCACATGGTCATAAGTATTCAGACCCTTTGCTCAGACACTCATATTTAAGTCACATGCTGTCCATTTCCTTGTGATCCTCCTTGAGATGGTTCTACACCTTCATTGGAGTCCAGCTGTGTTTAATTAAACTGATAGGACTTGATTTGGAAAGGCACATACCTGTCTATATAAGACCTCACAGCTCACCGTGCATGTCAGACCAAATGAGAATCATGAGCTCAAAGAAACTGCCCAAGGAGCTCAGAGACAGAATTGTGGCAAGGCACAGATCTGGCCAAGGTTACAAAAGAATTTCTGCATTACTTGAGGTTCCTAAGAGCCCAGTGACCTCCATAATCCTTAAATGGAAGAAGTTTGGGACCACCAGAAGTCTTCCTAGACCTGGCCGTCCAGCCAAACTGAGCAATCGTAGGAGAAGAGCCTTGGTGAGAGAGGTAAAGAACTCCAAGATCACTGTGGCTGAGCTCCAGAAATGCAGTAGGGAGATGGGAGAAAGTTCCACAAAGTCAACTATCACTGCAGCCCTCCACCAGTCGGGCCTTTATGGCAGAGTGGCCCAACGGAAGCCTCTCCTCAGTGCAAGACATATGAAAGCCCGCATAGAGTTTTTGCGCAAACACATGAAGGACTCCCAGACTATGAGAAATAAGATTCTCTGGTCTGATGAGACGAAGATAGAACTTTTTGGTGATAATTCTAAGCGGTATGTGTGGAGAAAACCAGGCACTGCTCATCACCTGCCCAATACAATCCCAACAAAGAAGCATGGTGGTGGAAGCATCGTGCTATGGGGGTGTTTTTCAGCTGCAGGGACAGGACAACTTGTTGGAATTGAAGGAAACATGAATGCGGCCAAGTACAGAGATATCCTGGATGAAAACCTCTTCCAGGGTACTCTGGACCTCAGACTTGGCCGAAGGTTCACCTTCCAACAAGACATTGACCCTAAGCACACAGCTAACATAACAAAGGAGTGGCTTCAGAACAACTCTGTGACCATTCTTGACTGGCCCAGCCAGAGCCTTGACCTAAAGCCAATTGAGCATCTCTGAAGAGACCTGAGAATGGCTGTCCACCAACGTTCTCCATCCAACCTGACGGAACTGGAGAGGATCTGCAAGGAAGAATGGCAGAGGATCCCCTAATCCAGGTGTGAAAAACTTGTTGCATCATTCCCAAGAAGACTCATGGCTGTACTAGCTCAAAAAGGTGCTTCTACTCAATACTGAACAAAGGGTTTGAATACTTATGACCATGTGATATTTTAGGTTTTCTTTATTAATAAATTTGGGAAAATTTCTACATTTCTATTTTTTTTTTCAGTCAAGATGGGGTGCAGAGTGTACTTTCATGAGAAAAAAATTAACTTTTTAGAATTTCCCAAATGGCTGCAATGAAACAAAGAGTGAAAAATTTAAAGGGGTCGGAATACTTTCCATACCCACTGTACGTGAATGTACCTAATACTATGATGCCTAAGCATCATAGTATTCCCTTAATTTTTTGAGCAGTGCAATTTCCGTAGGCTGGGTTCACTCATTGCAGCTACATCACAGCTGAGAAGAACTCGTGGTGAATGCTGATCAGTTCAATTTTCAAACTATTTGCACCAAAAAGCGACGCAAAACCATTTGCTGCAACATGTGAACTCAGCTTTGGTCAGATTACCAATACTAATAGCATATTATTTCAGATGTGATGACAACATTTTAAGCTGGAATGACATACACAGAATTTCTGCAAGAAAATACCACTTTTGCTGGCAAAAAAAAATTATTGGCAAAAGGGTATTTTTGTTTTGCGTTTTTTGTGCCGCCAGATGTTGTTTGAAGTCTATAGTGCAATGTAAAATGGACTACATACATTATAGCGCTTTGTGGCATTTGTGGTTTCTGCCTAGGCTTCACTATATAACTTCAAATAAATCAAGAAAAAAACTACCAAAAACGCTACTAAAAACTGTATAAAAACACCATAAAAACACTTGTTACATATAAGAAAATGCATTTTTACAAGCATTTTAAAACTTTAGAAAGACTATAAGAAGAAGCCCTATGTAGATTTTCACTGTATTCCTGCAATAAAACCACCATCAGAAGAGAAACAAGCTGCCTAGGAAGGGAGGAAAAAGGCATAACATTTATAACAAATATAAAGTGTAAAGGTGAAGGCTAATTATGAAGATTAATTTGAGACTGGGATTTTTTGAGAAATAAAAAATAGTATTTTGCTGCTCTTGAGTACCTCTTCTACGGTGTTACACTGATCTTTGATTTTTTTTTTTTGCATTACTTTACCTGTGTTTTGTTCCATCATGCGGCACAGATATATTTTTTTCCGTATAGTCCAGAGTGGACAACATGTATTTTGTTTTCATGTTTTTTTCTTCAAAAATGGTTAATTAATTTATAATAAATTTATAATGAATTATTATAATTAGATTTTGTACAGAATTGTGCAAAATTTTTAGGTATGTATAGAAAAAAATGCTGTAATGTAAGAATAATTTCTATATATAAGTGTTAATAGTTTCTTTTCATCTATTAACAAAATGCAAAGTGAATGAACAAACGAGAAATCTAAATCCCATCAATATTTAGCGTGACCGCCCTTTACCTTCAAGACAGCATTACTCCTTCCAGGTACATTTGCACACAGTTTTTGAAGGAAATCAGCAGGAGGGTTGTTCCAAACATCTTGGAGAACTAACCACAGATCTTCTGTGTTATGAGGCTTGTGCAAAATCTTCTGTGCCTTCATGTAATCCCAGACTGACTCAATGATAGTAAGATTAGAGCTCTGCGGAGGCCATATAATCAGTTCCCGGACTCCTTGTTCTTCCTTATGCTGAACACAGTTTTTAATGATATTAGCTGTATGTTTGGGCTGTCCTGCTGTAGAATAAATTTGTAGTCAGACGCCTTCCTGATGGTATGGCACGATGGATAAGTGTCTGCCTGTATTGCTCAGAATTCCAGACACCATTAATCCTGATAAAATTCCCAACTCCATTTATTAAAATACAGCTCCAAACTTGCAGGGACCCTCCACCATGCTTCACTGTTGCCTGCAGACATTTATTAATGTACCACTCTGCAGCCCCTCAGAATAAACTGTCTTCTGTTACATCCTGATGTTCACATTTTGACTCATCAGTTCAAAGCACCTGCTGCCATTCTTCTCCACCCCAGTTCCTATGTTTTTGTGTATAGTTGCCAACAAATAAAGTAGCACTCTGTAGTGCTATAGTATGCAAACATGAAATATATGAAATTTAAATTGCATTACTGTTCTAGAAAATAGAAATAAATGAGAATTCTTAGCGCACAATTTTCTGTTTTGGAAATGTCGGTCAGTCTTTTCATATTTGATATTTATGTATAGTTGATCACCTTGACCTTGTTTTCATGCAGAAGGTATGGTTTTGGCTGCAATTCTACCATGAAGACCACTTCTGGCCAGGCTTCTCCAAACTGTAGCTGTGTGTAGCTGGATTCACCTGGCTTACTGCTAGTTCTGAGCTGATGGCACTACTGGACATCTTCTGCTTTCCTCAAAGTTGCCCTGTTCTTCGTGCTTCTTCAGTACAGCTCGAAACCCCAATCTGCTTTGAAATGTTTGGCTGGGAGAGACTTTGCTGATGCAGTGTAACCACCTTGAGTCTTGTTGCTGTGCAAAATCTTGCCATGGTGTATGACCTGTGACATGGAATTTTCCACAATTTCATTTTTATAGCAGAATTTGACCGTTTCTCACCTGTTTCAAGCTGTCAAAGGTGTGTCAGAAGTGACAGACAGTCGCCCTGCAGTTGGTTGCAGGAAATCTCTACGTTTGGCATTACAGACCTCTTCTTAGAGGCAGTCTCTAGGACCCAGCGGCTACCTTCCTCTGGCTAATTAACTCCCTGACCTCGGTGTATAAATACCTGGTGTGTTTTAGAGGGAGGTGCCGGCGATATTCATTACTGCCTGTGAAGGCTTTAGCAAGAGCAGTACTTTATCCTCTCTTGAGCTTGAGGACGTGTGCGCATTTGTCTGGAATCATCTAAAGCTAAGCTATTTCCCCCTGTTTGTCCTTCCTTGTTGTCTATAGTGTTTAGTGGAGATCGACTAATGCTCATCTCCTGCCTTCCCTAGCCTGAGTCAAACACCAGGAAAAGACAGGGTGATGTATGGCGATTGGTGAAGAGCCAATATAGGGACGTTAGGGAGACAGGGTGACGCTAGATCAACCTAGGAGGTCTCCACTCCCCCCCCCCCCCTTTCACTAGAGCCTGGGCTTCCTTTCCCTCTTCTCTTTGTGTTACACTAAGTCTTTCCTACACCTTGCGTGACACAAGCCTTAATATATTGCAGTCATCATACTACATAGCACTGTTTACTTAAAATTGCTCATTTTGCCTTTCTACCTAGTAAATTCTTTTCTTTTCTCAGCTATATGTAGAAACAGGAAGTCTCTTGTCTTTGTATTTATCATTCCCCTTTTTAAGTCCTGACTCAGCTTCTTCCTGCTCCCACCTGCCAGGGACTTTTGCAGTGACTTATGACTCATACAGGGAAAATGTACCTCCTGTTTCTACATAGAGCTTAGAAGGATTCAGCTAGTCAGTTTTTAATCACATGATGTCATAGACATAGACATCAATGGAAAAGAAAAAAATTAACTGGGTAGAAAGGAAAAATGAGCAATTGTAAGTAGACAGTGCTATATAATAAGACTGTAATATATCAATAGGATAAAAATGTTGATAGGAGGAGGAGGAGTGCTTCCTTAATGACTATTTCAACCTACATATGAAAATGACAATCATTATCAACTGTTTGGTAGAATTGGTTACTCATCTACCTGACTATAATTCTACAAAATCCCTGACTTTGTACAAATGTACCTGGATGAACTGATGCTGTTTTTAAAGCAAAAACTAGTCACACAAAAAGTAATTTGATTTGGAGTTCTCGTTACATTTTGCTAATTGATCAAAATAAACTTTAACACTTCCATTTTTCAAAACATTCTTACTTTGCAGCATTTTACTGACTATTATACCATTTTTTTTAAATGGACATTTGATCCTTGTAAGAGAATGGTTATCTAAAATGCCCATTTGGTTCAATACACTCGAGTGAAGGAAGCATCCCAGTGACAGGCAAACTGTAAGGTCTCACTTCTGACCTAGCATGATAAGCAGTAACTCATGGCAGACCTGGGGGCATTGATTGGGTCCATGAAGAGTGCAATAGGCTGACAGCTATTCACCCTGGCATTTAAAGGGAACCTGTCACGTCCTAGCTGCTATCTACACTGCCCCCATAGCGCTGTTAGTGATGCAATGCGCTAACAAGCTTTTTTCATTAAAATCGGTGGTAGTATAATGCTTTTATAACCTTATATACACTTTGTCCTACCTGCTCGTATTCAGTCATAGGGGTGTGATTCTCACATTCAGTCAGGGGCAGCACCGCATTCACTCACTGCTGGCGAAGCCCACGTATTTGAATATTGCTCCCGGAAAGCGCTATTAATGTGGGGCGCATGCGCATTTCTACATGTCCAGCCGCCTGCGCAGTGAGCCTGTGTGATTACTAGCTTCACTGATCACGCACTATGTTCCCCACGTGTGCGCAGTGAAGTTGCGAACTACACTGCTTCACTGCACATGCGCGGGGAACATATTGTGTGCGCAGTGAAGCTGGTAATCACACAGCCTCACTGTGCAGGCGGCCGGACATGTTCAAATGTGCATGCGCCCCACAATAATAGCGCTTGCCGGGAACAATATTCAAATATGTGGGGGGTGCCAACAGTGACTGAACGCGTCACCCGCCCATGACTGATTGTGAGAATCAAACCCCTATGACTGAATATGAGCAGGTAGGACAAAGTATTGCATCACTAACAACGCTATGGGGGCAGTGTATATAGTTAGTTAGGACGTGACAGGTTCCATTTAAAAGGCTCTAGAGCTTCTGTGTCCATGCCAATGGGCTGCTAGAAGGATCCTTTCTACAGCTATTCACAATGGCATCTAAAAGGTTCTAGAACTTCTGTGTCCATGTAATTACCATGGCATTCATGTATGGCATGGTGTCTCAGTAATGAGTTGGAGGATTCCCTGGTTTGTATTGGTGTAAAAAGTCTTTTTTTTTGCATTGTTTTTTTATTTTAAACCATGGTTTGTAGTAGATGTTTATGCTGTCTTGCATTTTAATGGTTAATGTCCCTCAAAGGCCAAACAATCAGGGTTATTGAGGCTTAGGTGTGTCTGAGTAGCTATGTGACGGAACAATACTTAGGAGTAGGTCTCCTACCTAAGGTAGGAAAGTGTTACAAGCAGAGTTTAATGAAACGGCTGACAGTGTTGGTTGGAGCTTCTGTAAGTTGCACAACATGAAACTCAACAAACTGTGTTGCATGTTTCTGTACCGTGCTTCCCTATCTCAAAATTCATGCCAAGAAGGTGGCCCATTGCTCTGTGTGTCACCCTGTTCCACCGTACTTAAAGACATTAAATAGCGGACATGTACAGCACGTTGCACCAAAGGGTTAAAAATTTGTGTTGCGCGAACGTGCTCGACCAAAGTGTTATCCGAGCACGCTCGGGTGCTAACAGAGTATCTTCCGTGTGCTCGAAAAACAGGTTTGCGTTGCCGCAACTGCATGTCTCGCGGCAGTTAGACAGCCGAAACACATGCAGGGATTACCTGTTTGTCAGGCAATCCCTACAAGTGTTGCGGCAGTTTAACTGCCGCAAGACACGCAGCTGCGGCGACGCGAACATGTTCTTTGAGCACGCCGAAGATACTGTGTTAGCACCCAAGCGTGCTTGGATAACCCCTTATCCAAGCACATTCGCGCAACACTATTAAAAATTTATTACGTTTTCAGAAATTTTAGGCATATCCCACCTATTTAGAAAACAGAAGACCTCCATCGAGCAAACCAGCATCATGTTAGGGAGTCAATTTAATTATATGGGAATTAACGAAAGAACCAAAAAAGATTGGCAAACTCCTGATTTTTTTAGAACGTGGACCAAATTGGACATTGACATGGAGATGTTAAGAGGTGGGCAAACTTAGCTTATCACCATCATAAATGAACATCTGGTAATTAATGGTGGATCATAACATGCCAAAGTTATGGATGCACGGGTGTGAAGATTGAACAAGTGTCATGGTGGAGATCAATGATGACCATACTACTCTTCATATATTAGCTGTTGGGCAGCAAGAGTGAAGAAATCCATTTTGTTTAAAACTACGCTGTCACCGTGCTAGCCGCGGGTGGTGCTTGCGCACAATGATCCCCTGGCTGTCTTCAGGAAAATGGAGCCGGTGTCAGAGCATGTGCAGATTTAGATCTCAGCTCAATGACGAACCGAGATCTCAATCAGTGCATACGCTGCCACCAGCGTCAATTTACTGAAGATCGCTATCCCAGCTCTGCTGTGTACAAGTTACAACCACATCTCTGCTAATAAGCGCTGCTGAGTTGAACTACAAGTTACAGTACAATTCTGCTGCTCCTGTGGTTAACCTCATCCCTGCTGCAAGATAACAGATTGCATGTACAGTACTTCTCCGCTATTCCTGTGTTCAATAGCATTTCAGTTACATCTAGTGCTTCCAGTCTCCCTAGTCAATCTGACATCTTGCATATCAAGGCAAGTCCAGCTCCACTTTATCAATGCCTCCATGCTGATCATCTTAAGGATAGCCCTTCAACGTTAAAGTCCTGCACAACCCCTTTAAACACCGCAGCATTTTCAGAGTAAAACATACAGTACAGGTCTTCAATCATGCAGCCAGACTCTGATTCATGCTGTCCATGGTTCGGGCAGCATAAATAAGATGGCAGGTTCCCTTTAAGAAAACCCCGATTGTATAGATGGCTTCTTCCTTAGAAATACAATATTTTCTCATTTTCATTCTATAAAAAAAAAGCGGAATACATTTACAGCAGAAACTTTCAATGTCACCTTCATAGTCATAAAAAGTAATTTACGGATCTAAGTTTTTGCAATTCAGTTTTTAAGATTCGTTTCACCATAAATGATCTTACTGACAACCAAGTGACCCTCTTTAGATGATTCGAATAAAACAATCGGCCCATTACTGCCTGTTTTACCTCTGTGCCCTCTGCAAATAGATGTACGAATAATACAGCTTAAAAATATGGGAAACCAAAAAGAAAGCGCTAAAAGGTTTAATAAAGTTTAACAAAGTCTATATAGCGATCAGGCATAAAATCTATATAAATTTATAATATTCTGTTTTGTTTTTCCATAAAAAAAAACAACAAGAGAGTAGTATGCAAAGACAGATTTGGATCATCTAATATATTTTTATTATTAACCACATATAAACACTTACAAACAATTAAAAACATTTAAAACTAGAGGGTTACAATTCTCAGGAGTGGGAGCCAAAACCAGCACTGGGTGATGAATGCAGAATTGGTGACTTGTTTCTATTATACCTTTTCTCTGATTGTTCCTCACCTGGTTTTGTCTACCACTCCTGAGAAAAAATACTGACCAAATACTGATAATGGGTGGTAGCCTAAAAGTTTGCTACACAAACAACAAACCTGTCTTCTAATGTAAAGATCTTAGTCAAATGGACAAAAGCCGCAGTGCAGTACAATGGATGGAGCAAAAAATAAAGATGAGAAAGATCCCCACGCGTATCGCCACCTGCCAAGTGGCTTCCTCAGGGGTAGAAACTTTGTTTTTCCAGTTTCAAAAATTGCTAAATAGAACTGTTGACAAGAAGGCTAGTTCCTAAGAAAAGATTCTGTAAACTCTGGCTTGTTTGGATTTATCATATGACTACCCAATGCAGTTTTTCAATTATTTATGTGGGGATTTTTTTTACACTTTTGTGTTTATGAACCAGACTGTTTTAGGTATTCACATCTTAATGAGATCTGCTGCTCGGGGGAACCTTGAGTTCAAGGCTCTAGACTTTCAGCCCATCTAGTAAAGCACGCCCTTGTGCACATAATCCAAACAAGGCAGAACTACCATAAAAATATAGATGAAAAATGGGTTTTTATTCCATGTCCATGTAGGCAACATTTGAGCCCTATTTCTGATCACTGCTATTTAACCACTTAATCTCTAACAGGACATTCAAAGGGAACCTGTCACCAAATCTTCCCAATATAAACTAAAGCCAACACCTTCAGCTGGTCTATTAACATGTACATAAGCCCCAACTCCCTCCGCATATTGCAAAAAATATTTTTTATATGTCTCACGTGCCATATGCTAATAAACAAGATGTTGTTCCATGGGGGTTGGACGTTTGGGGTCTGCGCCTCCTCTATTGGCAGAATCGCCGTTCTCCTGCTTTGACTGATGTGGATGATGCATTCTACATCATCCACAGATCTCTGCGAATCTTGCCCAGTGCCTATTAACCGGAAGTGAAGTCAATGCCATTGCATGTGCATTACGAAAGCATAGTGCGACTGTGCTTTTACTGTGCAGGAGCACTTTGCCTTCATAATGCACATGCACTGTCACTTCAAGTGTCGACTTCACTTCCAGTTAATAGGCGCCGGGCAAGGTTTCCAGGGATCTATAGATGATGTAGGGTGATGATGGGTTACAATTGCAGCCAGGGGCCATTAATCATTCATCATCTTGGTGCTCCTACCTGTCTGGAAGGATTGCAGCATAGATTGCAAACAATCAAACTATTGCAGGTACAAGTCCTCTAGGGGAATCAAAAATTAAATGTAAAAAATATATTAGCCTAACTCATAATTGGAGTTTAGTGGAATACTCAGAGAAATTCAATACAATCGTAGGAAGAGCAAAAAAACTCACACATCCAAGCACTGTGCCACCAATCAATATCAATAGTTGCTTGAGATCTTCATGAAATAATTTGGCACTGATAAATATAAAACTTAACCTGTTACATTTCTCTTGGTTTTATGGAATGGAGGTGTCCCTTTTTACCCTTTTGGGCATTTACTAAGAGCACAAATGGTCTTCTAATGTGGATTTATTAAAATATTTACTTAAGAAGCAACAGAGATGGGGGAAAGTATCTATAGTTCTCAGAAGCCATGAATCCCATTTCAGAAGTCAGGTTGTATTTTCTAGCAATAAAGGAATAAAATCATTCATAATGGTCAAAAATAAGACATCTGCTCATTTTAGGCCATCTTCCCCCTGTTCCATAAATTATGCTTTTTTTCAGCGAACTTTTATTGCTGCAGAAAATCCGCAGCGTTTAACAGTTCAAGCAAACATGATGTGAGGTGGGGTTTTTGTCACGCCACTGGTGATGTTGGGTTTCCTATACCCCAGTGTTTAGAAATCTCTTATTTTTACAGAAAATGCAAAGATCACGTTTGTTTTAATCGTTTTCTTATTGGCGAGTGATTACACATGAGTATAACAAAATTTTGCCACCCACAAATGGATGGAAGCTAGTGAGACACGTATCCTCATACCAGCATTTTTCAATAAATGGCAGCCGAACAAAAATTCCCTGGGGTGTGGCAAACCCCACCTCACCAGTTGAGGGTTAATCAAAAATTATGCCCATTGTGCGTTTAAAGATGCAATTGAACTGTGTGGTTTGGTGTGATTTTCCCTGTAGTCTTCTTATGGGAAGGCTGAAAAAAAACCATGAAAAAATGCAGTCATTTTTTTAAGTGCAGAATAACAGCATTTCTGCACTAAAAAAAATGTAAGAAAAATTCAGCTTCAAATCTGCCCCAAAAAAACCCATAAAATAGGAGAAAACGCAGCAAAAAAATGCAGCAACAACATAGAAATCAGAGTCAGTTACTATTGCGTATTTTTGTGGACAGGTGCAGAAAAGTCGAAGTGGAAAAAAATCAGCACTTTTTGGAATATGGCAATAAGTCCTTAAGATACTCTGCTGAAGCTTTGGAGATTTGTCCAGTCCTGGATAAAATAATGTCTCACAAATGGACATTAAAGAACAGGACTACACATTTTAGATTTCCTTATATCCAGTTCAAAGTTACCAAGAAAATCAAAACTAAGTAAATATGGCAGGTCAGCGCAAAAAAATAAAATAAGCGAATAGGTGGCAGAAATTTACTGGTACATCATAGCCATTATCCAGAACTCTAATGAGAAATTAATTTGGACAGATGCCTACTCTCTAAGGGGTCACCCACGCTGGTACTGGATAGAGAACAAATCACCATCTGTTAATAGAATACAGCAAATAACTTGGTGTTATCTTTCCCTTTGTCAGAGGGCTATGTTCCTATATAGTCAGCTCTGATTGGACAACCTTACTCGGCGGACACAAGAGCTTATATTCTCTCATTTGAATTAGTTATGCAAATCACACTATGATCAGAGTGTGTTCAGAGTGTGTTCAGAGTGTGTTCAGAGTGTGTCCAGAGTGTGTCCAGAGTGTGTCCAGAGTGTGATCAGAGTGTGATCCGATTTTCTCGGATGAGGAGAAGATGGAGTAAAAAAAATTCTCCATCTCTATTCTGTCAGTCCATGGAAATCAGACTGTAAGGATATGGACATGCTGCCCATGTTTCCTTCTTGAAGAAACAAGTTATTTTTGTAAAATGTTATGTGATGCAATGTGAACTGTGTTGTCTAGTGTGACTTGTAATGTTCGATAAAGGGGGTAACCGATAGTGCGTGTAGTTTGACAATAGGGATAGTAAGTGTTAATGGTTGGGACTAACCCATAGTGGGAGGGGATAAATTGCAGGGCAGGTGACAGTTTCCTGTCAGATATTCAGATAGGGCCTGGAGTGCATAGCAAGTGGACCTAAAGGTCTAAGCTGAACAGTGCCACATTTTTAGGTGACCCTAAGTAAGAGGAGACCAAAGAAAAAGGATAGCGAGATCCGGAGCAAAAGTGACAAAGAAATAGAGTGACCTTCCAGAGATGGGTCCTGGGAGAGGAAGCATAACAGAAAGGCTTAGAGGTTACAGCCCACAAGATAACAGGACTGGACTGAATACAAAAGACGCATAGCTTGTCAGAGTTCCAGAGCATCAGGTGGCTGGAAGCTTAGTCCGGCCATATCAATAACCTAAGGAGTAATATGACGTGGAACCGTGAGGCAAGTCAAGAACTCTTGTCAAGCAGAACTGTCAAGTTAAAGCTGGATTGTGATAAAGTAGTGAGAAACAGTGGAAACAGAGGAGAAGTAGAAAGAGTAAAGAAGGAAGGAAACTGTAGAAAATGCTTCGAGTTGTAGAGGAAACATTCATACGACTGTCTACCCACTATGTCATGTATATATTCCCTACCAAGTTCCCATTCAGTAAAAGGTTTATTTTCAAATGTTGGTCTCCCTCATTGAGCTGTTAAACATCTGGTCCTGGCAAACCAGCAACATCGGTTACATTTGGCCTGCAAGGGCATCTCGCCCTCACAGCCAAGTCCACACACCCAACCAGGACACTCACTTTCATTTAACATTTCTGGGCGCCACAGACAAGTGGCTCGCCTATGGTTACCGCCCGGGGCCATGTTACAAGAATGTACTCAGATGTCATGGCCGAGTACAATCCGAATATCGGATCAAACTCCGGCATACTGCGATTATTGGACTGAGTCTGTCCAAGGAAAAAAATCGGACATGTGCCCAGCTCCATAGAATAACATTGGTCCAAGTGCGAGCCAATGTTTTGTCGGATAACACTCATACCGAAAATACTGAAAATACAGCCATGTGCACAAGCCCTTAGACTGTGAAAAGACACAGCCCCAATCGGTAACATCTAATTGTACAGTATATGCATTCATACAATTCTTGGAGGAATAACAGAGGAACAGTTCAAAGAAGTTCAAAGAAAAGATATATATTTTTTTTTTATGGGGTATATTATTATTCAATAAAATAGACCTTTGAGAAGAGTTGACGGGTTATTTTTAAGCAACAGTTACATGAAAGCATCCTAAATATACAGAGGCGACCAAAAGTTTTGCATTTTTTTTTAAAAGTGTGATTACTTCTGTCTGGTTGTTGTGATGCCATTTTCTTGGTGATTTTAGTCAACCGGAAGCAAATGATAGTCAGCTATAAGGATGAAAAGTGTGTTTTGAGTTTGTTTTATCCCTTTATGTGTTCATTTTCAACATTTGCTGGGTCAAATGTTTTGCATATTTTGTCATGGGTAGTCGAATTTTGGCTAAAAATATTTTTTTATGTGTGTGTTTTTAGGTTAAAACATGGCAAAGACAAAGCCAAATGTATCACCAGATGTCAGGAAGCTTATTATTCTGAGAGTGAAGTCAGGTTAAAGCCAAAAAGAGGCAGCTATGGAATCCACCTGTTCTCAGAGTCAAGTGTCACGTATACTAAAGAATGAAAAAGAAGGTTATGGATAAGCTGACAAACCTAGAAGTGGACGACCACGGAAAACTTCCGCCAGAGTTGATCACATTATTAAGAAAAAGTCATTATCTGATATCCATAAAAGTGCTGTACAGATTTCGCACGCAATGTACGAAGAATATGGGGCGAAAGTGAGTCACCAAACTGTGGTGCGATGACTAAGAGCAGTAGGGTTGAATGCACAAGGTCCAGGCAAGAAGCCTTTCATCTCTGCAAAGAACCGGAAGGTCCAACTTGAGTTTGCCAAAGAACACAGCAAATGGAAAGAGACCGATTGGTCTAAGGTGTTGTGGTCGGATGAATCCAAGTTCCATCTGTTTGGTAGTGATCGCAAGCACTATATATACCGCCCAATTGGAAAAGGTAATGATGTAAGATACCAAACACCTACAGTGAAACATGGTGGTGGCAATGTCATGGTTTGGGGCTACTTTTCTGCATTTGCCATTGGCCCTCTGCATAGAATTGATGGAAATATGAATGCTATCATGTACAAGGAAATACTGGAGAATGTAATGCTGCCACATGGTAAAACCAAAGTAGGCAGGGGATGGAAATTCCAGCAAGACAATTATCCTCAGCACATATCCAATTTAGTCAAAACTGTGTTAACAAAGAAAAATGTTCGCCTGTTGCAATGGCCAAGCCAATCATCTGATTTACACCATATAGAGCACCTTTGGGATGAGTTGGGGCCCGTACCCATAGCAATAAAGATGAATTGTTTGCAGATTTGCAAATGGAATGGAGCAAGATCCCTCAAGATGTCATGACTACTCCAGTGGCTTCAATGCCCCGTCGGTGCGGTGCAGTAATTAAAGCAAGAGGTTATGCTACAAAATACTAAGTTATGGCATTGTAAACAATGAATTACTGTCTATGTTATTATCAATAAACTAGATGGTGGCCCGATTCTAATGCATCGGGTATTCTAGAATATGTATGCGGCCGACCGGGCGCGACTAATCAGCGAAGCAGTGTTTAAATGGGTTGTGCACTACTTTAAATTAACCCCCCAATGTATCCCCCGGGGCCCCTAATGAATTTTGTAATTATGTCATGTTGTCAATACTGCTTGTGACAACATCGCTGATCACGCACAGCCAGCACGTAATTCCCCTGGCTGCAGCCGGCTCTTGCTTCCGCTTACATCACGACTATTTGCGGCTGCAGCCAGGGGTCTCCTGTTCCGCGTACCACGCTGAATGACGGGCTGTGGGCAGGGTTATTCCCCATCGTGTCACACCCAGCATCCACCGAGCGGTCTGTCAATGAATGCGCGTGGGGTGGATGCCGGGTGTGACGGGATGGGGGATAACCCCGCCCACAGCCCATCACTCACCATAGAACGCGAAACAGGAGACCCCTTGGCTGCAGCCGCAAATAGTCGTGATATAAGTGGAAGCAAGAGCCAGCTGCAGCCGGGGGTCACATGCTGCCTGTGCGTGGTGACTAGTGTTGAGCCACGCCCGTAGTGTTCGGGTTCGGTTCGGTTCGTCGAACACCGGGATGTTCGAGGAACTGTTCGTCGAACTGTTCGTCGAACACCTTAGAACACCGTCAAACACCGTTAAAACCAATGGCAGGCAAACAAAAACACATAGAAACACATAGAAAACACCTTCAAAGGTGTCCAAAAGCTGACAAACTGCTCAGAAGACGCTTTCTTTAAAAAAGCCGGCCGGCAATTCAGCAGCGGCATACACCGGTACCCGACAATTTAGACAAGAAGGAATAGAGCCTCACACATAGATTAGATAGATATAAACATGTCAGTCACATATATATGAAGTACAGTGACAGTGTTGCTTACTGTACTTGTCATTTAGTGTAAAGGATTTATTAAAAAAAATAATAGTGTTTTCATGCACCGTCTCTTTAAAAAAGCCGGCCGGCAATTCAGCAGCGGTACCCGACAATTCAGAATAGAAGGAATAGAGAATCATACATAGATTAGATAGATAGAAACATGTCAGTCACATATATATGAAGTACAGTGACAATGTTGCTTACTGTACTTGTCATTTAGTGTAAAGGATTTATTAAAAAAAATAATAGTGTTTTCATGCACAGTCTCTTTAAAAAAGCCGGCCGGCAATTCAGCATCTGTACCCGACAACTTATAACAGACAGAATAGAGCTTCACACATAGATTAGATAGATAGAAACATGTCAGTCACATATATATGAAGTACAGTGATAGTGTTGGTTACTGTACTTGTCATTTAGTATTAAAATAAAGGATTTATTATTAAAAAAAATTGGCGTGGGGTTCCCCTTAATTTTAGGCTCTAGCGGAGGTTAAGCAGACAGCTGGGGCAGATGTTTGAAGCCTGGGAAGGGGGTAATACCCACGGAGCTTCCCAGGCTACTAATATCAGCCCCCAGCTGAATACATAGCCTTTACTAGCTATTAAAATGGGGGACCCCCCCAAAAAAATGACGTGGGGTCCCCCCTAATTTAATAGCTAGCAAAGGCCAGGCAGACAGCTGGGGGCTGATATTAATAGCCCAGGAAGGGAGCCATGAATATTGGCCCCCTCCCAGGCTAGAAACACCAGCCGTCAGCCGCCCCAGAAATGGCGCATTCATAGGATGCGCCAATTCTGGCACTTAGCCTCGCTCTTCCACGCTGCCCTGTAGCGGTGGCAGGGGGTAATAGGGCTGGGGTTGATGTCAGCTTATAATGCCAGCTGACATCAAGCCCAGGTTAGTAATGGAGAGGCGTCTATAAGACACCCCCATTACTAACCCCATAGTCAAAGTTAAAAGAAAACACAAACACCCAGAATAAAGTCCTTTAATTGAAATAAAGACACAATCCTTTATTGTTCTAAATTAAACCATACTTACCATCACGCCCATTCCAGCTGAAGCCAACGATCTCCTGCAATAAAAGAAAAATAATAAAGCAACATCATCCTTACCTTTCCATGGTTCCCATGACAGCTTCAGCTCTGCTACATCGAGATGACAGGCTGGACCGCAGCAGAACGCTGCCATCCAGCCTGTCATCCCGCAGACACTGAGAAGCGCAGGCATGCTTGCGCTCTGCAGTGTCTGGCTGTGACGGCATAAAGATGAGACGAGTTCATGTCCAATGAACTCGGCGCACCTCATGCACGTCACTGACAGCGTGGGAAAATTCTCACGCTGAAGCGCTGAGTGCAGGAGAATTCTCCCACGCTGTCAGTGACGTGCATGAGGTGAGCTCATGTCCAATGAACTCAGCTCACCTCCTGCACGTCACTGACAGCGTGGGAGAATTCTCCTGCACTCAGCGCTTCAGCGTGAGAATTCTCCCACGCTGATGCGCTGAGTGCAGGAGAATTTTCCCACGCTGTCAGTGACGTGCATGAGGTGAGCCGAGTTCATTGGACATGACCTCGGCTCATCTGGATGCCCTCACAGAGAGACACTGTGGAGCGCAAGCATGCCTGCGCTTCTCAGTGTCTGCGGGATGACAGGCTGGATGGCAGCGTTCTGCTGCGGTCCAGCCTGTCATCTCGATGTAGCAGAGCTGAAGCTGTCATGGGAACCATGGAAAGGTAAGGATGATGTTGCTTTATTATTTTTCTTTTATTTCAGGAGATCGTTGGCTTCAGCTGGAATGGGCGTGACGGTAAGTATGGTTTAATTTAGAACAATAAAGAATTGTGTGTTTATTTCAATTAAAGGACTTTTTTCTGGGTGTTGTGTTTTTTTTAAATACTTTACTAGAAATTCATGGTGGTCATGTCTAATATTGGCGTGACCCCATGAATTTTGGGCTTAGGGCCAGCTGATAATGCCAAGCTGGCCCTAACCCCTTTATTACCCAGTGAGCCACCGCATCAGGGCCCTGGATGAGTTGGGTACAGCGCCAGAAGATGGCGCTTCTATGAACGCACCATTTTCCGGGGTGGCTGCGGACTGCAATTTGCAGCGGGGGTGGCCCAGAAAGCTTGGGCCTCCCTGCGCTGCGGATTCCAGCCCCCAGCTGCCTAGTTGTACCTGGCTGGACACAAAAACAGGGCGAAGCCCCACGTCAATTTTCTTTAAATTATTTCATGAAATAATTAAGAAAAAAAGGGCTTCCCTATATTGTTGTGTCCGGCCAGGTACAAATAGGCAGCTGGTGGTTGGGGGCAGCCCGTTCCTGCCTGCTGCACCTGACTGGACACAAATATAGTGCGAAGCCCCACATCAATTTTTTTTAAATTATTTCATGAATTTCCTGAAATAATTTAAAAAAATTGAAGTGGGGCTTCGCACTATATTTGTGTCCAGCCAGGTACAGCAGGCAGGAATGGGCTGCCCCCAACCACCAGCTGCCTATTTGTACCTGGCCAGACACAACAATATAGGGAAGGCCTTTTTTTCTTAATTATTTCATGAATTTCATGAAATAATTAAAAAAAAAATACGTGGGGCTTCGCCCTATTTTTGTGTCCAGCCAGGTACAACTAGGCAGCTGGGGGCTGGAATCTGCAGCGCAGGGAGGCCCAAGCTTTCTGGGCCCCCCCCCCCCCCGCTGCAAATTGCAGTCCGCAGCCACCCCGGAAAATGGCGCGTTCATAGAAGCGCCATCTTCTGGCGCTGTACCCAACTCATCCAGGGCCCTGGTGCGGTGGCTCACTGGGTAATAAAGGGGTTAGGGCCAGCTTGGTATTATCAGCTGGCCCCAAGCCCAAAATTCATGGGGTCACGCCAGTATTAGACATGACCGCCATGAATTTCTAGTAAAGTATTTAAAAAAAACACAACACCCAGAATAAAGTCCTTTAATTGAAATAAACACACAATTCTTTATTGTTCTAAATTAAACTATACTTACCATCACGCCCATTCCAGCTGAAGCCAACGATCTCCTGCAATAAAAGAAAAATAATAAAGCAACCTCATCCTTACCTTTCCATGGTTCCCACGACAGCTTCAGCTCTGCTACATCGAGATGACAGGCTGGACCGCAGCAGAACGCTGCCATCCAGCCTGTCATCCCGCGGACACTGAGAAGCGCAGGCATGCTTGCGCTCCTCAGTGTCTCGCTGTGACGGCATCCAGATGAGCCGAGGTCATGTCCAATGAACTCGGCTCACCTCATGCACGTCACTGACAGCGTGGGAAAATTCTCACGCTGAAGTGCTGAGTGCAGGAGAATTCTCCCACGCTGTCAGTGACGTGCATGAGGTGAGCTCATGTCCAATGAACTCAGCTCACCTCATGCACCTCACTGACAGCGTGGGAAAATTCTCCTGCACTCAGCGCTTCAGCGTGAGAATTTTCCCACGCTGTAAGTGACGTGCATGAGGTGAGCCGAGTTCATTGGACATGACCTCGGCTCATCTTTATGCCGTCACAGAGAGACAATGTGGAGCGCAAGCAAGCCTGCTCTTCTCAGTGTCTGCGGGATGACAGGCTGGATGGCGGCGTTCTGCTGCGGTCCAGCCTGTCATCTCGATGTAGCAGAGCTGAAGCTGTCGTGGGAACCATGGAAAGGTAAGGATGAGGTTGCTTTATTATTTTATTTTTATTACAGGAGATCGTTGGCTTCAGCTGGAATGGGCGTGATGGTAAGTATGGTTTAATTTAGAACAATAAAGAATTGTGTCTTTATTTCAATTAAAGGACTTTATTCTGGGTGTTTGTGTTTTTTTTAACTTTGACTATGCGGTTAGTAATGGGGGTGTCTTATAGACGCCTCTCCATTACTAACCTGGGCTTGATGTCAGCTGGCATTATAAGCTGACATCAACCCCAGCCCTATTACCCCACTGCCACCGCTACAGGGCAGCGTGGAAGAGCGAGGCTAAGTGCCAGAATTGGCGCATCCTGTGAATGCGCCATTTCTGGGGCGGCTGACGGCTGGTGTTTCTAGCCTGGGAGGGGGCCAATATTCATGGCTCCCTTCCTGGGCTATTAATATCAGCCTCCAGCTGTCTGCCTAGCCTTTGCTAGCTATTAAATTAGGGGGGACCCCCATTTTAATAGCTAGTAAAGGCTATGTATTCAGCTGGGGGCTGATATTAGTAGCCTGGGAAGCTCCGTGGGTATTACCCCCTTCCCAGGCTTCAAACATCTGCCCCAGCTGTCTGCTTAACCTCCGCTAGAGCCTAAAATTAAGGGGAACCCCACGCCAATTTTTTTAATAATAAATCCTTTATTTTAATACTAAATGACAAGTACAGTAACCAACACTATCACTGTACTTCATATATATGTGACTGACATGTTTCTATCTATCTAATCTATGTGTGAAGCTCTATTCTGTCTGTTATAAATTGTCGGGTACAGATGCTGAATTGCCGGCCGGCTTTCTTAAAGAGACGGTGCATGAAAACACTATTATTTTTTTTAATAAATCCTTTACACTAAATGACAAGTACAGTAATCAACACTATCACTGTACTTCATATATATGTGACTGACATGTTTCTATCTATCTAATCTATGTGTGATTCTCTATTCCTTCTATTCTAAATTGTCGGGTACCGCTGCTGAATTGCCGGCCGGCTTTTTTAAAGAGACGGTGCATGAAAACACTATTATTTTTTTTGATAAATCCTTTACGCTAAATGACAAGTACAGTAAGCAACACTGTCACTGTACTTCATATATATGTGGCTGACATGTTTATATCTATCTAATCTATGTGTGAAGCTCTATTCTTTCGGTTCTAAATTGTCGGGTACCGGTGTATGCCGCTGCTGAATTGCCGGCTTTTCATGTTTCACTGTTGGCACTGTTCCCATCGATTTGGGCAATCACTGTAATGCCACAACCACCATGGCTGTGGCATTACAGTGAGTGGCAGACAATCCCTGCATGATTGGTGCTCTAAATAGCGCCAGACATGCAGGACACGCTTTTGGTGCACGAACAGTTATCGAACATAACCTCGAACAGCCGAATTTTTTGCAAATCGTTCGGGTTCGTCGAACAACTCGAACACCGCCCAAAACAGCTCGAATTTGAGATTGGCGAACAGTTCTAGTCGAACACCGCTCATCTCTAGTGGTGACCCGAGTATAAACCGAGACCCCTAATTTTACAACAAAAAACTGGGAAAATGTATTGACTTGAGAATAAGCCTAGGGTGGGAAATGCAGCAGCTACTGTTAAATTTCAATATATCCTGGTATGTATGGCTCCCTCATCCCCTAATTGTGGTTTGTAAGGCTCCGTCATTCCTCTAATCCTGGTTTATATGGCCCCCTTATCTTGGCTTGTACGGCCCCCTCATCCTGGCTTGTACGGCCCCCTCATACTGGCTTGTATGGCCCCCTCATCCTGGCTTGTATGGCCCCCTCATCCTGGTTTTGTATGACCTCCTCATTCTCCCATCCCCACAGCACAGTTAAAAAAATAAACACTAATACTCACCTTCTTTCCTTACCTCTGCTCCAGCGCTGTCTGTCCTGTCTACAGCAGCTCCTGGCAGGATCGGAGGCACAGCACGCGCTCTCAGATACTGCCTTGAGTTGCTGCTGTCTGTAGATTCGCTCCTCTCCACGCCGGGACTAAGTGCGTGGAGAGGCACAAATCTGCATTCACTTTAGTAGCAGATGCTGCAGATGCCGCTATGAAGATTTAAGAATAATGCAATGAATACACGGGGTTTTCTGGGTAAACTAATACTTTATCAGTAAATATTATTGCTTATAGAACGTAATACAACTGAACGAAATTATTAAACAGATGATTAAAATATATAAACTATTAGATGAATATCTAACTATATTTTTAAATAAATCATCGGACATAAGAAGTACGACCCTATAATATATTTATTAACAATATCAACCCAAAATATTTTTGTACACTACATTTTTTGTGAATACTTTTTGACTATCTCTAAGCAACTTTCCTTGTAAATGGGTATCCAAAACTTGCACCTTGACGTTGGATCTCATTTTAACTCTTGAAAATGCAACATAGAGTTGTCCATGACCAAAAACGGGCTCCGGTAAATATATGTCAACACGGTGTAGAGTTTGACCTTGTGAATTGTTTATTGTCATGGCAAATGCTGGTTTTACTAGAAACTGTCGACGCCGAAGCCTAAATGGAAGACCGGTTTCCGAAGGATATAAATCAATGCGTGGAATGAACACTTTGCCTCCTTTTGCTGATCCAGTGATCACTCTTGATTGAATTATGTGGGAATGGAGTCCAGTAACAATAAGGCGAGTTCCATTACATAGACCATTTCTAGTATTTAGATTCCGCAGCAACATTACGATTGTTCCAACTTTAAGTTGTAGTCTGTGGGATGGCATTCCTGATGGCGCAACACTATTTAAAAATTCAACTGGATAATGCTCTCGTTCATCTTCATTGTCTACATCCACCGAATCATCACTTTTGCACAATTTATACTCTCCAGGCATTCTATCCATCACACGGGAATTTAGCAGAGCTACGTCATCGTTCTTGGGACAGAGAATTGCATAGGAAGAGGCCCTCTCAACACTGCTTTGGTCGTTCACATCAATTTCAACACGTTGTCCAAAAGCATCACTTACGATGCAGTCAGTGCACGACATGTCTTATGGTATTTTAATAATGTCTTCTCCAAGGTTATATTCATTGCTAAGTTCACCATTACCAAGTTTAAGAAGCCACTTGCTGTACTCTGGGTCAGAAGATCGCATGTTGTTAATTAGTTGGAGTTTATTAAACTGTTTCCAAAGGTCAGACATTTTTAAGCTGGACTCGATAATATTTGTTCTTGTTCCATTTGGTATAACTGGAAGGCATTGCCTAAAATCTCTGCCAATTACAAAAACTTTACCTCCAAAAGGAATTTCATTTTATTCAGCAACATTTGTAATTATAACTTCACGCAGAAGTCTGTCAATTAAGCTCAAAGCATATTTGGGTGCCATGGTGCACTCATCAAGTATCAAAAGATTTGCACTGTTTAACTGTCTTCCTGCAAATGTGTCTTGTTTTATTCTGGAAACGGAGATTTCATTGTCTGGAACTGGTATCCCAAAGAGTAAATGCATAGTGCGACCTCCTCGTAAAAGGTTTGCTGCAATACCTGTTGAAGCCGATGGCAATACGACTTTTCCCAACCCTCTAACGTGATGCATTAAAACTTCATAGAGGTATGTTTTACCGCTGCCTCCTGGACCGTCAATAAAGAAACATTTTGGCCTTGGATCTGCTTGGTTTTCTACAGCACTCACAATAGTGTCATATGCAATCCGTTGTTGTTCATTTAAGGAGTTTTTCTTCTCTGTTGCCAACAATAATTCATAAGCTTCGTCATACTCTGGAATTTGTGGAACTTGACTTGCAGGCTGTGGCAAATTAAAGTCTGAAAACATTTTTCCATGCAGTAGTAGGACATTTTGGACATCTTGTATGGCATAAGATTCACAATTTTGACAATTTCCACTTCTGTTGTGAAGACGTAAGCAGTAATCCTCAATTATATGTTCTTTGAAATTTGTCCAAAGTTGAGCCAGATTTGTAGGCGGTCCAAATACACAAATGTAGGCAAACAATTTGCGAAGTTTCTTAGGCATATGTAGGGTAACTGCGTCTTCTATAGTAAGTGTCCACACAGTATCATCCAATAGAAGTTCTAAAGCCAAAGCTGCAGCTTTAGATGTATCGTGCAATACTCCGTTAACTGTTTTCAAATCGTCGTAACTTCTAGCTCCTTTGACATGCAGTAGTAACAGCCGAAGGCAATATCTTTCTTGATCCTTGACACTAACAGTATACATGTGTCCAATTATTATGCTAAGTTCTCGTTGTCTTGGATTCCAAGTTTTATTCCAAACATAATGCTCTGGAATCTCTCAATACAAATACTGCCTTGCGTTTTCGTCACGTTGGTTCAGCAAAAACCATTCCATTAATGTTGACGTCATGCTTAAAGCTTTTGAGACATCTTCGACTTGAGCATTTTCAAAGAAATAAAGCTGCTGTCAATTTGGTAAATGAATAGCTAAACGTATAATGGCATGGGACTGTGAATGCATTGGAAATGCAAATATCCTCCATGCAGCTTCTGGAGCACTCACATATCTTGAGTCAACAAAACTTGATGATTCATCGTGATTGACTGTTTTCTGTTGTATTTCAATGTTAGCTTTGTCATGCCCCTTGTAGATGTACGTGAAAAGATATTTTACACTTTTTATTGAAGCGCAGATTTCAACGTTGATGTGACAGTTGTAGCGGTTTAATAAGTATGGGTTGTATGGGACTATCCATGAGTTATTTATAATTTTTTTGTTGTGTACAATGTTATCAATGTGTTGTCGCCGGTAGGATGGGTAGCCATCCAAGTCTTTAACAGTGTGCTGTTTCAACTGCTTTGGAAACCCTTTTGTACACTTTCCGTTTTGCATGCATGGACTTTTTGGATTTGCTACACCGCATGGGCCATCAACCATATGACAGACTACAATATTATACAATTCAGGATACTTTTCTTGGTTAGGAATTTCAGCCCACACTATGTTGTCAATTTCTTCCTCCGTACGAAACTTCGAATCCGCGTCTAAGATAACTAGTATATGCGCATGTGGAAGACCTCGTTTCTGAAACTCTATGACATGTACCATTGCTACGACTGTTCCAAAAAGCCCATTTTTGATGTCTTTAAAAAGGCTGCTAAGTTTTAGTCGGAATACGCGTGCAACTAAGTCCATCCTGTGTTCAACTTGCTGCCAGGGTTCTAGATTTTCGGTAATTTACGTCCATTTAGGATTACAGGTCATTGTTACAAAAATGTCAGGTCTTCCATATTTTGTTACTATTGCCATTGCATCTTTATAACGCTGTTGCATGTTGCGGGGGCTACCTCCAAACGACGACGCGAGAATTACTGTTTTTCCAATTGGAATTCCCTTTTGAATTGTTTTTGCAAATGTTCTTGAAGAACGCAGTAGTCTTCAACTTTAAGTTGTTTCTGGTTCATTCGTATGAAATTTAGACGATTAGCTTCAATTTTAACGTATGCGTCGACTAAGTACTGTTGTGTCAGTTTCCCACCGTTTAAAATAGGATTGAAGTAATTTCGGACAGACAGAAGAAAACTGTAGTACTGCAGTTGTGTAATTCTTCTTGAAGTTCCTTGCTGGTATAGGTTTCATGCCACCCTTGATCACCTCTTGGAAAGAATAGCGGATATAGAAGAGCTTCAAGGTTGCTGTGCAAAATGCTAATTCGTTGTGTTTTAGGAACGAAAGGGTTGTTTTGGTCTGGCTTAAGTTGGATTAATATATCCCTTTGAAAAGGAGGCTCTCCATCATCGTTTTGAAAAACAACTGCGACCTCACTTACACGTGGTTTGCTGTAACATCGGGGATCTTGTTTACGTTCTTGTTTAATGACCATGATAATAGAAGGCATTTCAGTCCCATTTTGTATAGCCCTCTGTTCCTCCTCACCTTCGACGTCTTTTAGCATGCGATATGCGGCAGCAAATGGGCTGATTGTTTGTAAATGTATGGCAATTAGGTTCATCAGTTCTGCATTACACTTTCCATTTTCTTTCAGGTTCATCCTTTGTTTTGTAGCCTCATTTGGATCAAAGATGTATAATTATGCAAATTTTGGTGGTTGTCCTATTTCTGGGTGAAGTGTTTCAGTGCGGTGGTAGATCTGGCCGTGAATTTTAAAACAATACGGTCCGAATCCAGGGGGCGTTGCAATGTTGGCACCAAATGAAGCAAACGCATGAGAACTGTTGATACTTCTGATATTTTCCATAAAATTTCTACTGTGTTCATGCATTTCTTTCATCAACTGCTCAAACAGATCTGAGTAGTGACGTCTCGGTAGCATAAGTTTTCCTTTTTGGCAGCATTGAGTAAACTGATTGTCAGATGGTTTTTCATCAATGAAATTCAGAGAGTCGAATTTAGAGCAAACTGCATTCATATTCCCACAGTAGTGTTGAATAATTATAGTTTCATTGTCTGTTACGTAACGTGCAAGTTGTTGAATATTTTGCTGGGTTCGCCTTAGTTGGTAGAGCATTCGTTTTTTATAAATTTGGCGATCGTGTTGTTGTCTGTTTGCCCTGGATTCTGGAGATTCATTCACCCGACATTGTCTATGGGATTCCGCATCGTGTTCCTGCCTAGCGGCAGAGTGTTGTGGTGTCTCCCGTTCCCGACGTTGTCTGTGAGATTCCGCATCCTGGGCTTGTCTGGCGACAGTGTGTTGTGGTGTCTCCTGTTGCCGACGTTTTCTGTGAGATTCCGCATTCTGGGCTTGTGTGGCAGCAGTTTGTTGTGGTGTCTGTTGCTCTCAACGTTGTCGTTTCCTTGCTGCTTCTGCTGCTTTTCTGTCATCCTCAGTGGCGTATTTTCGCTTAAGACTAGTGTTGAGCGAGCACTAAAATGCTCGGGTGCTCGAAGCTCGGGCCGAGCTCGCCGTGATACTCGGGTGCTCGACCCGAGCAACGAGCCCAATGTTAGTCTATGGGAGACTCGAGCATTTTTGCGGTGGCACCCCCGGCAGTCTTTTAAAAGCCTAACAAGTGCCCAAAACGAAAGTGACAGTGCTCAAATTACATGGGGACAGCATGGGGATCGCCCCAGGAAGCATTTCTGACCCCCAGGTCACTGCTGTCAACAACGTGGTCACAGGTATTAAGCCACTTTTACAGGCTCACAATAAAACGAAAGTGAAACTTTTTTCCTGTGAAATATGTTAAGGAACATCCTTTCCAGGGAAAAGACTTGTGTATAAGTTAAAATAAATGACCAAAAACAAAAATACTCCTCCACACCTTCGGCTATGTTCACAAGTAGCATTTTTTATGCGTTTTTGCACTTTTGTATTGCTTTAAACTATGACAAATGCATTCACCGGGAAATGTCATTTTAACATTTTACAACCTTATCTGGCCATGTGCTGTGTGACACATGCATAAAGTGCTGAAAAGACATGGGAACAGCATGGGGAAGACCCCTGGAAGCATCTCTGACTCCCAGGTCACTGTCTAAAAGTGTGCCCATCATAAGTGATCCTTGCCGCATCAGAAGATGCAGACTTGCAACTATCCCCATGCAAGTTCTAGTCCCAGGGTAGTGTTCAATTGTACCTCCCCCATTCCTTGCAATACAAGCGCGAGTATGCAGCCTGCCACCCACCCACCCCCAGGCTGCAATACCATACTGCTTGCTTGCTTGAACTTGAAATTGGGCCTTTTAGGCATGTGGAGGCGGAATCTGGCCACCACGTCATGGCTGTGTTGGCGGCCTGGAATCCATACTCAGTCCCCAGCCGCCTGGCGGCCGGGTGTCCATACTCAGTCCCCAGCCGCCCCGCGGCCGAGTGTCCACACGGTCCCCAGCCGCCTGGGGGCAGTCGGGTGTCCATAAACGGTCCCCAGCCGCCCCCATTTCTCCTTGGAACATCCCCCCACACACTTTTCTTAGCCCGGCCTGCTTTAGGCAGCATTGGACGAGCCCACCAGAGAACCAGACTCCTCCGGTGGGCCCTGACTTCTCCATTGGTGGAGTTGAGAGTGCCAAGGTGAGGAGCATGATGATGATGACAGAAGTTAGCATCTGCTATGTTTTCTTTTAATGCAAGTGTAAGTGTGCAGCCTGCCACCCACCCACCCCCAGACTGCAATTCATACTGCTAGCTTGCACTTGAAATGGGGCCTTTTAGTTTAGAGGAGGCCGAAGCTGGCCACTACCTCATGGCTGCTTCGGCAGCGAGGTATCCATACTCAGTCCCCAGCCGCCCCTATTTGTCCTGGTGTGCCTTATACATAAGATTAAGCACGTATACCAAAACATTACCTGTGCCCTCCCCAGTGCATTTAGTGGGATGGAGAGCCTATTCTGCTGTAGTGTGTGCATGCCAAACCCCTGTTCATGGTACATGCGAAGATGCCTCCCACCTTGCACCTGTCGTTGCAGACTTGCAACTATCCCCATTCAAGTCCTTGTCCCAGGGCAGTGTTCAATTGTACCTCTCCCATTCCTTGCAATGCAAGCGCAAGTATGCAGCCTGCCACCCACCCACCCCCAGGCTGCAATACCATACTGCTTGCTTGCTTGCACTTTAAATTGGGCCTTTTAGGCATGTGGAGGCGGAATCTGGCCACCACGCCATGGCTGTGTCTGCGGCCTGGTATCCATACTCAGTCCCCAGCCGCCTGGTGGCCGGGTGTCCCCTCTTGCTCCCCAGCCTCCAGGGGGTGGCCGGGTGTCCATACTCGGTCCCCAGCCACCCCTATTTGTCCCGGTAACCTTTCCCACACTTTTCTTAGCCTGGCCTGCTTTAGGGCAGCATTGGCCGAGCCCACCGGACTATCAGACTCCTCCGGTGGGCCCTGGCTTCTCCATCAGGGGAGTTGAGAGTGCCAAGGTGAGGAGCATGATGAGGATGATAGAAGTTAGCATCTGCTTTGTTTTGTTGTAATGCAAGCGCATGTATGTAGTAGCGGCTAGGCCTGAGGAGGTCAGCGTTTTGGCGCATATCCTACCTCCTCCGAGGATTGCTGGATGTTTTCCTGCTACTATCCAAGTTCTATGACTCCCGTTAAAACAAAGCTTCAGGTGATAAATGATGGATGAGGTAGTGGCAAAGGAGAAAGAGCAGGAGGAACAGGAACCATTCACATCAATATCAGGCCAGTCAACCAGATATGTCTTGTAGGATATGTTTCTGTAACAAAAGGAGCGGTTCGGCTACACAGTTATAGGGCATACAGTGAGTGCAATGCCTACCAAAAATTTCGAGGCACTCCAATGCCCCTTGGAAATGACATCAGAGATCAGAGGGCGTTAACTAAACCTTTTTTTCCATTTATAGCAACTGGGTCTCCTGTGCACTGTTGGCCTAAGCAGTGAATGGAATGCTTTCCAAAAATTATGAGGTACTGCAATGCCCCTTACAAGAGCCATGTGTGGCACCCCAGGGGTCTGGTCACCACAGTAATAGAGATTACGTCGGAGAGCAAGTGGGAGGTTTCCTGGTCAGGATCCCTTAAACATGCAACATCCTTCTGCCCCAGTCCTGGGAGGGGAGAATTCTGCCCTTATAAACTGGATCTGGGGTGGGGTTGAGTGAGTCAGAGAACAGAGAACAGTCAGAGTCAGAGTGAGAGCAAGGGAAAGTAACAGCAAGGAGCTCTGTAGGTGCTAGGAGCTAAAGACGAGGGGCTGGAAGCTGAGCAGAGCTCGCCCTGACAGAAGACAATAGGAACCGGACACAGGAGTCCGAAGCTGTGAGGACTTATATATCCAGCAGCAGAAACCAGCCGGCAGGGGATTTCAGGTCCTCTGGCCATAGAAGCCCGGAGGCTCAGTCACAAGCAAGGGACCAGCACCGCCGTCGTGGAGCGGAGGCTAACAGAAGGCCCCAAGTCACCAGCCATACGGGTGAGCACTACACGGTACACTCAGGGACGTGGGCTACTTCTACCCGCTTACAGCAAGATAGCCAGGAAGAGTGCAGACAGACGGGGAGGCCTACAACTCCACCTGGCCAGGGGAACTCCTGCTTGCTCACAGACTGACCAGGCCTCTTATGCTAGCCAGTACTCCCGGGAGGGTCTACCTTATAATCATCAGTAAAGACCCTGAACTGCACTGCAAAGACTCTGAGTCATTCCTGCTGCGCTCGTGCACCATCACCCCCATCATCCACACTCACTGCCCTGAGGCTATACTCCTCCCGAGGGGAGTTATCCCATTTTATGCTGCGCACACAACACCAGCCTCAGCGGTCTGCCTTGCAGCGGTGGTATTCCCTGACCGCAATCCACGGGTGGCGCAGTCGGACAATTAACCTCAAAACCTAAGAAAGATTGCCACTGGTTTGACCAGCCTGAGCCACGGGACCGGGTCACCGCCACGGAGACTACAGACCCCAGAGACCCGGCACCGGGTATCCCACACACGTGTACACACGGCCCAGGGGGCGCGTCACATGCAGTACAGCATATTACAAACATAAGTCCCATTATTGGGGAGTGGGTGTCCCATAGTATTTGCTTATGCCTTGCAAGCAAAAGCTGCCAAAAATTAGGACGGAGCAACTTGCAATGCCCCTTACAAGAGCCATGCAGTACAGCATATTACAAACATAAGTCCCGTTATTGGGGAGTGGGTCTCCCATAGTATTTGCTTATGCTTTCCCAGCAAAAGCTGCCAAAAATTAGGACGGAGCAACTTGCAATGCCCCTTCCAAGAGCCATGCAGTACAGCATATTACAAACATAAGTCCCATTATTGGGGAGTGGGTCTCCCATAGTATTTGCTTATGCTTTCCCAGCAAAAGTTGCCAAAAATTAGGACGGAGCAACTTGCAATGCCCCTTACAAGAGCCATGCAGTACAGCATATTACAAACATAAGTCCCATTATTGGGGAGTGGGTCTCCCATAGTATTTGCTTATGCTTTCCCAGCAAAAGCTGCCAAAAATTAGGACGGAGCAACTTGCAATGCCCCTTACAAGAGCCATGCAGTACAGCATATTACAAACATAAGTCCCATTATTGGGGAGTGGGTGTCCCATGGTATTTGCTTATGCTTTCCCAGCAAAAGCTGCCAAAAATTAGGACGGAGGATCTTGCAATGCTGGCACCCTGGAGGTATAGTGGTGGTGGAGGCTGAGGATAAGGAGAAGAAGATTAAACAGCCGAAACGAGGAAGCGTATACCCATGTGTGGGTGTGAAGCGGTGCATGTGAATACACCTCCCGAAATAACACAGTGGATTTGACTTTATGTTACTCTGCTGTCATTTGGTGGTGATGAGAAGTCTGGCCCAATCCAGCCCTTGTTCATTTTGATAAGGGTCAGCTTGTCAGCATTGTCAGTTGACAGGCGAGTGCGCTTATCAGTTATAATTCCCCCAGCGGCACTAAAAACACGCTCCGATAACACGCTAGCGGCTGGCAGGCCAGGACCTCCAAGGCGTACAGAGCGAGTTCATTCCAAGTGTCCAGCTTGGATACCCAATAATTATAAGGCACAGAGGAATCACGGAGGACGCTGGTACGATCGGCAAGGTACTCCCTCACCATCTTTTGAAACTTTCCACTCCTTGTGAGAGTACCCGGCGCCTCAGGGCCTGTAAGCTGGGCGGGTGTCAGAAAACTGTCCCAGAACGTTGACAGTGTTCCCCTGCCTCTGCTGGATTGGAGTTGCATCTCTCTTGCCTGTACGCCTTGGTTGGGCAACGAACTGTGACCTCTGCCGCTAGCGTGTTCAGATGGGAATTTTTTTAAGAGTTCTGCAGCAAGGGCCTTCTGGTATTGCCCCATTTTTGTAGACCTCTCCTCCTCAGGAATAAGAGAGTGAAAGTTCTCCTTGTAGCGGGGGTCTACAAGTGTCACCAACCAGTAATGACTGTCACCCAACATTTTGACAATGCGAGGGTCACGGTTAAGGCAGCGTAACATAAAGTCAGCCATGCGTGCCAGACTGGTAACGGGCAAGATTTCCGTGTCCTCACCAAGATGACGACTGACCATGCTCTCCTCCTCCTCCTCCTCTTCCTCCTCCCCCCTGTCCTCAGGCCACCCACGCTGAACCGACGGTATGACACTTGTACAGGTACTACCGTCTACAACGCATGATAGCAGCTCCTGTTCTTCCTCCTCCTCCTCCTCCTCCTCCTCTCCCTCATTGTCCCCCAATGCACGTTGGGATGAGATGAGGCTGGGCTGTGTGTAATCGCCCGCTACGGCTTCTTGATCCATCTCATCATACTCTGGCTGCAATGCCTCCTCTTTAATTCTCTGCAGAGAGCGTTGCAAAAGACAGACAAGTGGGATGCTGACACTAATGATGGCGTCATCGCCACTCACCATCTTGGTGGCCTCCTCAAAGTTTGTCAGGATGGTACATATGTCAGACATCCAGGTCCACTCCTGAGGTCTTATGTGTGGAGTCTGACCTGAATATCGACGGCCTTGTTGCAGCTGGTACTCCACAATTGCTCTCTTCTGCTCACAAATCCTTTGCAACATGTGGAGGGTAGAGTTCCAACGTGTGGGGACATCACACACCAGTCGGTGTGCCGGAAGCTGCAAACGCTGCTGCAACACAGCAAGGGCGGCGGAAGCTGTAGCCGACTTGCGAAAATGAGCTGACAGGCGGCGTACTTTCACGAGCAGATCTGGCAACTCGGGGTACGATTTAAGAAACCGCTGAACCACGAGGTTAAGCACATGAGCCAGGCATGGTACGTGTGTGATCTCACCTCGCCTCAGAGCCGCCATCAGGTTACGGCCATTGTCACACACGACCATGCCGGGATGTAGGTTCAGCGGTCTCAGCCACAGATCTGCCTGCTCTTTCACAGCTGTCCACAACTCACAAGCAGTGTGAGGTTTATCACCTAAGCTTATGAGTTTCAGCACAGCCTGTTGCCGCTTGGCGGAGGCAGTACTGCAATGCTTCCAGCTTGTAACTGATGTGGTGATATCTGAGATGGAGGCTGAACATGAGGAGGAGGAGGAGGATGCGCAGGAGCTGTACACTGTGGGGGCAACTCTGACTGACATAGGGCCCGCAATCCTCGGTGTGGGGAGGATGTGTTCCGTCCCAAGGTCCGACTGGGTCCCGGCTTCCACTATGTTTACCCAGTGTGCCGTCAGAGAGATGTAGCGTCCCTGGCCACAAGCACTTGTCCACGTGTCCGTTGTCAGGTCGACTCTCCCAGTAACTGCGTTGTTGAGGGCACGGCAGATGCTTTGGGACACGTGCTTGTGTAGTGCGGGGATGGCACACCGGGCAAAATAGTGTCGGCTGGGGACCGAGTACCGCGGGACGGCCACCGCCATAAGATTGCGGAAGGATTCCGCTCCACCAGCCTAAAAGGCAGCATTTCCAATGCAAGCAGTCGTGAAATGTGCGAATTTAGGACTGTGGCCTGTGGGGCGTTAGCTGCGAATTTCCGCTTTCGTTCAAAGGTCTGGGATATGGACAATTGAACGCTGCGGTGGGACGTGGACGTGGACGTTGATGCTGTTTCTTGAGAAACTGCCATAACAAGTGAAGACTGAGAGGAGGGGGCATCTTTACATGCAGTATGGACAGGGGATTGCCTTGCACACACAACAGGGGGTTCTATTGCACGCACAACAGTGGAAGAAGCAGTGGTGACACCCGCTGACACTGGTCGTGGACCCTGGGTTTCGCCCCACAAAGTCGGGTGCTTTGCTGCCATGTGCCTGATCATGCTGGTGGTGGTCAGGCTGGTAGTTTTGTCACCCCTGCTGATGCTGGCATGGCAGGTGGAACATATGGCCTTTAAAAAAATTCCAGACTCTGGAAGACCTACCGCTTGTACTGGCAATGTCCCTTGTGTTGGTGTTACGGGGAACGGTTGCCTGCCTTCTGTCTGCGGCCACCACACTGCTTCCTCCTGCCTGTTGGGGTACTCTGCCTCCCTTCCCCTGTGTGCAGCTGGCCTCACTCTGCATGTCCTCCTTCCACGTTGGGTCAGTTACTAGATCATCCACCACCTCCTCCTCTTCCACTTGCGCACCACGATCCTCCTCCTCACTTCCTGGCAATTGTGTCTCGTCATCGTCCACCTCTTGTGACAGATTGCCAACGTCGACTTCCTGTGGCCGTGGCTGTTCAAATATTTGGGCATCGCAACATGGGATCTCCTCTTCCACCACTTCAAGCGTATCAGGCGAGGGGCCCAAATATGGAAATGGACCAGTGAACAGCTCTTCAGAGTGTCCAAGTGTGGGATCACTTGCTGTCTGACGACACTCGGCATGGTGGGAGGAAGGAGCATCAGGGTGAGGAGGAGTATGCGGTCGAGACTCACGGCTACTAAGAGTTGACCGTGTGGAAGACAGACCGGAGGTGGTGGTGCCCAGGTAACTGGAAGTATTGTCTGCTATCCAATTAATAACCTGTTCATACTGATCAGTTCTCAATACTGGTGTTGTTCTGTGCTTCCCTAGTAATTCGGTCAAGAAGTGGGAGCGAGAAGATGTGGCTGTTGGTTGTGGCACATTTTCACCTTGGCCACGGCCCCGTCCTCTGCACGAACCATCACCAGAACGTCCACTTCCACGTCCCTTGCCACGCGCCTTGCCCATTGTAAATGAAGTAAAATAGCTTACACTTGCACTATCAATGGAAAAAAGGTAATAAAGAGTAGATTAGAACCGTGGAAGAGGAAAACCACAGTTATTGTTTACTGGGGTATACCACACTTTTTTAAATAGAGATATTTGCGGCTGAACAGTGAGCGACACACTCAAACTGCTTTTTTTTAGATACCAAAGGCCCAAAACTGGATAGTACAGCAATTTGACCCGTGGAACTGCGAAACCACACTGGGATGTCGGGCCTACACAAGACTATTTTCAACAGATATATTTTTGTGTCACAACAGTCAGGAGACACTACTGTTTTTCTTTACGGAAAAAACTACCAAAACCTGAATAATAGAGATTTTTTACCGTGGAACAGCAAAACCACAGTTATAATTTACTGGTGTATACCAGGCTTTTTAAAATATATATATATTTGCGGCTGAACAGTGAGCGACACACTCAAACTGTTTTTTTTAGATACAAATGGCCCAAAAGTGGATAATACAGAGGTTTGTACCGTGGAACTGCAAAACCACACTTGTATTTCTCGGGCCTACACCAGACTATTTTCAACAGATATATTTGTGTCTGAAAAATCAGGGAGACATTATTTATTTTTTTTTTTTACAGCAAAAAATGCAAAAAGCAGGATAATAGAGATTTTTTACCGTGGAACAGCAAAAGCACACTTCTGTCTCTCTGGCCTACACCAGACTATTTTCAACAGATATATTTGTGTCTGAAAAATCAGGGAGACACTTATTATTTTTATACAGCAAAAAATGCCAAAAACAGGATAATAGAGATGTTTTACCGTGGAACATAATAATTTACTGGTGTATACCAAGCTTTTAAAATATATATATATTTGCGGCTGCACAGTGAGCGACACACTCAAACAGTTTTTTTTAGATACAAATGGCCCATAGAACTGCAAAACCACACTTCTATTTCTCTGGCCTACACCAGACTATTTTCAACAGATATATTTGTGTCTGAAAAATCAGTGGCACACTTTTTTTTTTGGTGGGGGGGGGGGGGCACCAAAAGGTTAATAAGATGGGTATTTGTACATTGTGAAGGAGGAAAAAAAAAATAGGATTTAGATAAAAAAAAAAGATTTTTCCTGGCCCCCGGGACCTGGAGCTAAGTCCAGCAATTTCAGCAACAGGAGCAGCACACAGGACTGTAATGCAGCGTTTGCTGGTATAACCACTGCGTCTCCTATACAGCTTGCCTGCCTGATATACCTGGGATGGATATTAGTCCTGAGAAGGACTGTTTGTTTGATCTGGCAGCCTTTACAGACCCTACACTAACTATTTTGCAGGATATATCTCTCCCTAAATCAGCAGCGCTGTCTCTACACTGTCTGATCCGGAGCGACTGTGTCCAAGATGGCGGCGCCCGGTTTTAAATACTCGAGGTGACGCTGTGCGGCCAGCCAATCACTGTAATGCCCACAAACAACATGGCTGCGGCATTACAGTGACTGGCTGGCAATCCCTGCATGTTCATTGGCTCTGTAAAGAGCGCCAAACATGCAGGGCGGAGACCCGAGCTCCCGCCCGAGTAACCCGGAAATGCTCGGTGCTCGCCGAACATCCCGAGTAGCGTGATGCTCGGGCGAGTACCGAGCAGTGTCGAGCATGTTCGCTCAACACTACTTAAGACCCATTGGAAGACAGGAAGCGTAAATCGTGATAACGTGCAGTAGAGAAGTATCTGTTCATCGCACTGTGACTGGCAGAACGTGTTCAGTAAACGTGACAGAAGTACATCACACTCTGACTGACCGGGTTTAATAAACGTGACTGAACTATGTCGCACTGTGACTGACAGAACGTAATCATTAAACGTGACAGAAGTACATCACACACTGTGACTGACAAAACATGTTCAGTACATCATGGGCAGTTGGTGAGTCACATGACCACATGGGTGGAGTCAGCCCTGCTATCTCCCGACGGTGGCATACTTATTTTAAATCCGGCGCCAATGGAGAGCGTGTTTAAATCTGGCGCCAAAATCGCTGATTGGTCACGGCCGCCGGCAGCGACCAATCGGCAGAGCGGTGTTTAAATTTGGCGTCAACATCGCTGACCAATCAGCAAACCATGTTAGTGAGGACCAGGGAGCGGTGCTGCCTGTGCGGGTACTTCCTGCTTGCACCGGTCATCTCCCGGATGAGTCACCGCTGATCTCCCAACGGTGGCCTGCATGTTTCAAATCTGGCGCCAATTCGCGGCCGGGCTGCGCCAGTCGCTGATTGGTCGCGGCCGCTAACGGCCGCCATCTTGTTCTGAAATCCCGCGTCGCTGATTGGCCGCAGCCGGACCAATCAGCGACGCGGGATTTCCTGGACGGACAGACAGACGGGATAAGCCGATTATATTCAATAAATAGTATATGCAAAACTTTTGGCAGTCAGTTTTCTTTAATTAAATGACCATACCTATATTCAAAAGCATTTTGGTTAAAATTAAGGTCTTGTATGATGATAACTTCATGCACTTTCAATTCATCACCAGGGAAATGGCATCACAACAACCAGACAGAAGTAATCACACTTTTAAAAAAAAATTCAAAACTTTTGGCTGCCACTGTAGTAAGGGTTTGGTCACACTTTGCATTTGTGCAGCATTTTTTTCTGAAAAAACAGGGATTCTATCAAAACTGCAACAAGCAGCCCAGTAAGAGAAATATCGCTGGAATAAGGCTCTCTGCCCCTATATTATGCTGCTTCCTGATTACATAGCAAAAACTTGATGACAGATTCCCTTTATAGAGTTTGTACCAAATTAATAATTTATCCCATCAATAAGATAGGGGGATAAGGGATAAGTTATTCACCTCTGAGGTCCAACTGCTGGGACCCCCACCAGTCCTAAGAATGATCTGATTGGGGCAGAGGTCAAGCATGCACAAGTAGGGCTCCATTCATTCTCTATGGTATTGTCAAAGGTAGACGAGTACAGCGCTTGGTTATTTGCAGCAGTTCCACAGAGAATGAGTGAAGCACAGGTGCACATGCTCGACCTCTGCTTCAATCGGATGGGGTTCTTCAGACCTCCGTTCTTAGGATAGTTTGGCGTATCATTGGTCGGACCCCCAGTGAACCATAATTAATCCTTTTCCTATTGATAGGGGGAACATTTATTAACTTGGAACAATCCCTTTAATAAAGATCCCAAGCAGAAAATCCCCCCTAAATTCATTCTTTCATGCACGCAAATATAGTGAATACTATAAATGATAACAAATAGCAAAGTAATATGGCAATTATCAGGATAGGACGACTCCTGGTGCTATCTTTCATGTATGATAATTATATCACAGCTGGCCAACAAATCACAGGCAAAAGATTAATTTGTAAATTTTGTGTAGCTTTCCAGGTTTATATTAATATTTTATTACCATAAGATATCAATGTATGACCATGGGGGTGTCCCACTGATCCGCAGAATTCCGGTTAGCATTACAGTCCCTCCACTACAGTAAGTGGCTTATTAATGTCCTTGTTTGTATGACTCTGGCCAGTTCGGAGCTCAGCCCATTGTACTGAGCATGTGCTTTTGTGTGATTTTTTTTCCATATTTACCAAGGACAGAAATTGGTGTTAATATGAAGATGATAATAATATTGAGTAAAGCCACACATTTTATTTGCTTACCCTTGTGGAAATGACAAGTTGACATGTTGCATGTATGAGTTTTTGATCATCGTTACCAGTCACATGATTTTTGAGCACACATTTATCTTGATGTTGGGTCAAGTGCCAGTAACTATAACCTCAGGGAGCTGCAAATGGTTGACCTTCCCTGTGTATGCACATGAACACACTAACTTGACAAAAAGCCAGCCACTATTAGCAACCATGGCCTGATCTGACGGCATATGGACAATGTCATGGTTAAATTTTCTCTGAATATTAAAGGGGTAGTCTGAAATACAAATTCATTTTCATCCTAAATCCTTACGTCCAGCGTCATCCACATAGCCGAAAGAGATCTCATGCCGGTGCATTAGCATCGTCGGCTAGCGCAGGCGCACTTTGGTCTGCCCTACTATAAGCAGAGTACATAATATAACTGCTCATGTGCCAGGGAAATGCCATTACGGCTTCTTTTTACCGGAACCAATTTGCCGTAATGACGTTTCCCTGGTGCATGCATAGTTATGTTTTGTGCTCTGCCTACAGTAGGGCAGACCAAAGTGCGCCTGCGTTAGCTGACGATGCTAATGCGCAGGTGCGAGATCTCTTTCGGCTACATGGATGACGCTAGATGCATCATCCACATCAATCAAAGCCAGGGGACATCTTTTCGGGGCAAAGAGGCGGCACAGACGATGAGAACTGACGCCCATCGGACAGGATCAAAGGCATATAAATAGAGCGCGGGAGAAAATAAAAAAGTATTTTTGGTGGTTTACAGGGGAAATTAGGGGATGATGGACACATTTAATTAATGCAGTACAAGCGCTCAAAAAGGTGGCATTGGTTCAAGCACTAAAAAACTGGTGACAGGTTCCCTTTAATTAAAAAGTCCCTACCATTTCCTAACTACACTAACTGCTTAATTTCTTTTTTACTACTTCCTTTTTTATGATGCTTTGTTTGAGAATCCCATACTGGGACACTCAAATGAGTCGTCATCAGAGGGCAGAAGCTGTGGTCACTGCTGCAGCCTCTGCCCCCTCCATGAAAAAAAGCATCATCAGTGACCCCCGTTTCAGACCCTGGGCTAGTCCCTTCTCTACTGAGCATGTGTCGGTTGTTAATTCCCACGTATGTTCAGTAGATTCTTGTCACTGTGCAATATGCACAGTAACAGTGCACTCGCTCGCCGGCTCTGATCCGAAGTAACGAGCCAGAAAGAGAGTGCACTGTTAGTGTGCATTGTAAGAAACATCCTTAGTGTGCAGTGACCAGCGCCAATCCTGCAAGTGATGTCACTTTAATTAAAGTGTCTTAGTAAATATATTAGATTAGATTATCATGGCGTTAAATAGATAGGCATTTAGGATGAAAATGAATTTGTGTTTTGGACCACCCCATTGATGTGAAAATATATTTTAGGCAATATTCACATATGCAGAAATGTTGCGTTTATTTTTTTTTCTTTTTCTGCAGATGTCTGCAACAAAATACGAAACAGCAATCTGTTCTGATTATTGCATTTTTGCTATTTTTTTTATTTTTGATGCATTTGTGGTGCTCATTTAATACTGTATCTTTTATTGCATTTTAAAGTACAGAGACGCTAGTACACGCATTTGTGTTGTACATGTATTTTGTCAGGCATCCAATATAAACCTGTAGGGAAAACTCAACAAAAAAAACACACAGTTCAGCAGCATCTGTGAAACCACAGTGGCCATGAATTTCTTGCTTGAGTTATGAAATGCAATGGATTTTCTGCACAAAAAATGCAGCATTTCTGCTTGGGAACATGGCGTTATGCTTTATCACACGGGACCTATTCTGTCCTCAGAGGAACAGAAGTATGTGCAGATTACATACAGGACCACTGTGTTCTGAGCTACCAGATAAGCTTCACTTTACAATGTGTCTTTGGCTCGCATTACTGAGATCACACACATTAACCACTTAATGATAACGCAACATATCTGGGAACCTTGTTGATAACAATAGTAAAGATTATTATTATTACCAAATAGTAAAATGTCTGAAAGAAGAATCATATGAATCATCCCTAAAAATAAAGAGATCCCAGATCCCCATCAAAGGTCTCTTATACCGCCAAATCAGATCTTTTGCTTTGCATTGATGAGAGGGATATACCCAGAAACACGTGTCTGCAAATTGAGATTCTGAATTTTGGCTTTTATCCTAAGTCATGTGGCAAGGCTCATTAAAGGGTCAATATTGAATTTTAGATTGACTTTTAGGATTGCTAATTTCAGTAGAGTTCTTGTCCTCTTCCACTCTGAAGAGGAAATTTGTATATTTAATTTCCCAGAGGAGCATTGCATGGCCTATAAGTCTTCTTACACTGGCATTTCAGGCATGTCACTGTCCACAATGAGACATGTTAACCATTAGACCCCAGTCAGATGTCTCTCATGTAGCCAAATCAGGTCTCATGCTTTGCACTTAAGAATGGAAATACATCAAAACACATGTCTGCAAATTGAGATTTTTGGTTTGGCTTTTATCCTAAGTCATGTGCCAAGATCCTTAACAAGATTAATATTGACTTGTAGGATTGCTATTTCCAATGAGTGGCACAAGAGTTCAAGGCCTCTTCCTCTCTGAAAAAGCAATTTGCACCCTAAGTGCCCACGATGTAGAAATGCTCCGGATTTTTCCTGAGCGTTTCTACATCTCCCTGGCAGAAAAAACGCATGCGGATAGTACATGCGTTTTTCCTGCCAGGGACAAGCGGATGTGAAGCGTTCTTCACATGCATTTCCGCATGCGCGTTGTCAAGCGCTTTCCAAGCAATTTTAGCATCACTTGGAAAGTGCTTGACAACTTGGTCACATGGATTTATATAGTGTGACCGAAAGAATGGTAAAAAATAAAAAATAAATATTATACTTACCTTCTGATGACCCCCGGTGTCTTTATCCGATGCGTCTTGGCTTGCCGGCAGCTCGCGGTAGACTAAAGGACCTGCCAACATCAGCGGTCGCGTGACCGGTCACATGACTAAATGACGTCACTGCAGGTCCTTGAGTCCACCGCGATCTGCTGGCAAGCCAAGACAAAGACACCAGGGGCCATCAGAAGGTAAGTATAATGTATATTTTTTATTTTATTCTTTTTTTTACAGGTACTATGGTACCCGGGTCTGGAGGAGAATCTCCTCTTCTCCAAACCTGGGTACCATCCGCACATTGAAACGCATGGATTCTGCATGTACAGATGCAGTGATGCGGATTCCATGCATTCTAATGCAAGTCAATGGCGGCGAAAACGCAGCGCTTCCGCAAAATAATTGGTGCTGCGTATTTTTCCGCAATGATAACCCGCAGCGGAAATTTCTGCAGCATATGCACATGCGGATTATCATTGGGGAACATGGCAGACATTCTACCAAGCGTTTTTTAAGCGTTTCTGCAGCGGAATTGCCACTGCGGAAACGCTTAAAAAAGCATCGTGGGCATACGGCCTTAGACAGCCCAACCGATAGATTTGTCATAAACAGCAGCTATGGAGAGATCTTACTCTTAGGTTATTCTATTGCACACGTAGAATAACTTGTACACATCTATACATGATCTCTGTCAAATTATTATATATTTTTTTAACACGGGGCTTTATTTTGTTCTGTTATATTCACATGGTACCATCTGCTGGTGTGGCGCCCCTGCGGGTCCAGTCGCCACAGAGGTACTGCATCTCACCCAGAGGTGCGGTACTCCACTCTCAAGTAAGGAGGGAGTACTACCCGGGACCCACCCACCTACATCCAACACTACACCACTCCAGACCAGCAGGCGGGGCAAGACGCACTTGTCCACTGCTGAACCCTGTCCATGGCTGGAAGGGGGGAACCAAGAGAGGGGGAACCATGTAGTGGGTGTGAGTGGAGGAAGTAGATCAGTGGAGCACAGAGGGTAGGAGTATAAAAGAGAGGGTGGAAGGTTCTGGAAGGGGTCAGAGCTTAGAGTCGAGTAGGGAGCAGGAGCTCAGGAGGAGCTCTGCTTAGAGGAGTGGAGAGAAGAGTCGGGCCTAGTGAGAGAGGCCCAGGATGAGAGTGGAGAGAGGAGAGAGGAGCAGTGAGAAGGGCTCCAGAGAGAGACAGAGGGGATCCCAGGGGCACGGCGAGTGCAGAGGCCACCCGTGCTTCCAAATTCACGCCGACGTGGAGGGATCAGGCCGTAGAAGGGGACCGGCCCCAGACTAGTAGAGAACAACCAGGCTCAGCTAGCCACCCGGAGGCTGCAGCATTTTCAAGGTGTTGCAGCCAAAATGCACAATTATATCGCCAAAAAGGTGGCCACATAGGGTCCAGGGGACTGAGAGCACGTTGCCCAACAAGGCTCGAGGCTGCTGGCTTGAGACACTGATTGTGAGGCGCAGGGCAGGGGGCAAGAGCCAGCGCGGTGAGATGACCGGGAAAGGTAAATAGAACGGGGTCCTGTTTAAGTGCTCCTGAGGTACCTGAGAGATTGCTGGATCCCTACCCCGGTGGACAAAGGACAACGTGGGCTGTCATTAGCGGCTGCAGCGGTGACCTGGAAGTGCCTTGAACTTTGAGTAAAGCCTGAAGACTGCACCCCACTGTGTCCTTGACTCATTGCTGCGCCACCAGCCCTGCACTACACTGCACCAACAATATCTACCTCATAGCATCACTATATCCTACCCTGGAGCTTAGCTCTACCTGTGGAGAGCTGAACTAACTCTGCTGCGTCACCATCAGTTCCAGAGGATCTGCACCGCTGCGGCGGCCCCATATAGCCGCATACCACAGGTGGCTTCACGAACATTATCTCTAAAAACTTTATTCCCCTATTACTCCCCCTTTAATTGACCGCCCGGGGTCACGGACCGGGTCACTGCAACAGTGACATCCCACAGCACCGACGGGTCCAGCTACCGAGTACCCCACGGCCCAGGGGGCGCGTCATTCTTGACGTCACAAACAGGATGAACCGACCCTGTTATACCGGGTTCTATGCGTCTATAGACTGTGTTGAATACTGAATGCGGCGCCTGCCCCAGAAGAACCGGCGCCATTATGTGTGTAATAAAGGACGACAAGAGACCTACCATCGTGGGCCGGGTTTCAGAATGGCTCCAAAAGCGGAGTCCGCCCCATGCACCTGCGGCCATATACATAGACTTGTCCATCAGTCTGGGGGAGCCGCCCCCTGGTGTGGCCGACAGCAAGCTGCAGTGGAACCGCCCTAGAAAGGAGAGAGTAGAAGATAAACCTTGGAGACAGGGCAGAGCCACTGGTTGTGGAGACAGAACGCACCCAGCAGGCACCATGGACGGAGGCAGGAATCAGACTCCCGCCTGTGGCCTGCAGCCAAGTGATTCCTCCCTCAACCTGGAGGGCATCCTGGGTAAGCTTTCCCTGGAGGATATGGGCTTCCTCCGTGCCGAGGTACAAGAGCTGAGCCGGCGGATGGAAGAAGCCCAGCAGGCTGCCGTCGCACGGTGGAAGGACGAGCTGCTGGTGAAAGTGACCCGACAGCGGTCCACGCTGAGTCCCACCATCAGCACCCCAGCCCCGGCGGAGCCTGTCCTGATCTGGAGGCGACGTGCAATACCGGAGTGGCTGCAAGAGCAGGTAAAGACAACACCCCTGCCCCGGGCGCTAACAGCGCTGATACTCTCCTGGGCCCCCTGGAGGAAGCACCTGCCCCTAATCCCGGCTGGGTGTACGGGCGTTCTGATTGGGACTGGTCCGCGAAATTTGAGGATCAGCAGAGTGCCCCTTTACTCCCCACACCAGCGCACCCGGTTGCCTGCAAGCAAGGAGAGGAGCTCAGGTGGGACAACCCGGAGGGTGACCTCATGGGGTTCTCCAGGGAGACCCAAGCCGAGGCCCTCAGAAGGGAGGAGTATTGCCAGCGGGAGCTCTGAAAACTGGCAGCGGAACAGCAGGAGCGGTGGGAGGCCATGGAGGCCCACAATATGAAGGCCAAAACCCGGGCCCGCAAAGTTAAGCATGCAAAACTCAGACCCCACACCGAGGGAACCGTGGTCAAGTTTGACCTGGAAGGAGGATGGGGCTTCATCCGGGAGCCTCAACTGGCCACGGACCTGTTCATCAATCGGCGAGATGTAGAATCCCATCTACAACAGGGACACCCGGCACGGGATCTTTACCCTGGCGACAGGGTTACTTCTACCCGGCACAGAGGAGAACATGGATGGTACGCCCTCCATGTTCACAGAGTGGTGGAGGAGGAGGACATGCCCCTGCCATCTGAGGCTGATGACCCGGCTGGGCCATCTGGTGGTGAATCATTTCCCCGGAAGGGGCACCACAACTGAACTGTTAATTTAAGAAAGTTAAAGACTGTATATAGTTACCCGGAAGGGTATTGATATAATCAGTGTTTATTTGTTTAGTGTACCCAGTTACGGTACAAAGACTTATAGGTTGTGGACGTTGAGCAGCCAAAAACTTTATTCGTAAATAGTTAGCACTTCTTAAGGTGCTTCTTGTTGGTTTTATCAAGACCACCGAACAAAAACCCCTTTGGCCTGGCCAAAGACATGGTCCAATAGGTGGATCACCTATGCCCTGCAGCCACGCCCAGGGCCTATATTAGGGGTTTCTTGTGGACGGGTCCCCCCACTTAGCACCTTCTTCAGCGAGATGGACACCTGGTTAGGGATCTCACTGTAGCCTGCTGAAAAATGTTTTATATGTGTGAAGAAAAATGTTATTTAAAGAAGTTTTATATAGTAACCTGAAATGTTCAATAAAATTGCCTCCCATAAAAGGAAGAAAAGTTGTGGTTGTTCTTCTATGTGAATGCATTCCAAAAATTTTTGTATGTCTAAAACACCTGTGTTTTTACTCTGTTCCAGCCCGCGGACGTGCTGTGTTTAACCGGGGGGGGGATTGTGGCGCCCCTGGGGGTCCAGTTGCCACAGAGGTACTGCATCTCGCCCAGAGGTGTGGTACTCCACTCTCAGGAAAGGAGGGAGTACTACCCGGGACCCATCCACCTGCATCCAACACTACACCACTCCAGACCAGCAGGCGGGGCAAGATGCACTTGTCCACTGCTGAGTCCTGTCTCTGGCTGGAAGGAGGTAACCAAGAGAGGGGGAGTCATGTAGTGGGTGTGGGTGGAGGAAATAGATCAGTGGAGCACAGAGGGTAGGAGTATAAAAGAGAGGGTGGAAGGTTCTGGAAGGGGTCAGAGCTTAGAGTTGAGTAGGGAGCAGGAGCTCAGGAGTAACTCTGCTCAGAGGAGTGGAGAGAAGCATCGGTCCTAGTGAGAGAGTCCCAGGAGGGGAGTGGAGAGAGGAGAGAGGAGCAGTGAGAAGGGCTCCAGAGAGAGACAGAGGGGCTCCTAGGTGCACTGATTGTGAGGCGCAGGGCAGGAGGGCGAGAGCCAGCGTAGTGAGACGACTGGGAAAGGTAAATAGAACGGGGTCCCGTTTAAGTGCTCCTGAGGTACCTGAGAGATTGCTGGATCCCTACCCCGGTGGACACAGGACAACGTGGGCGTTCATTACCGGCTGCAGCGCTGACCTGGAACTGCCTTGAACTATGAGTAAAGCCTAAAGACTGCACCCCACTGTGTCCTTGACTCATTGCTGCACCACCAGCCCTGCACTACACCGCACCAACAACATCTACCTCATAGCATCACTACATCCTGCCCTGGAGCTAAGCTCTACCTGTGGAGAGCTGAACCAACTCTGTTGCGTCACCATCAGCTCCAGTGGATCTGCACCACAGCGTCGGCTCCATATAGCCACATACCACAGATAGCGTCACGAACATTATCTCTAAAAACTTTATTCCCTTTTTACTCCCCCTTTAATTGACCACCCTGGGTCACGGACCGGGTCACCCCCACCGTGACATCCCCCAGCACCGACCGGCCCGGCTACCGAGTACCCCACGGCCCAGGGGGCGCGTCACTGGTAGAAACATTAAATGCAATATATACATAAAGTTAAACAAGTATATAAAGGTTTCCCAAGATCATATTAGACTAGGGCAAATCAGCATGCATAAGTAAGAGTGTGCCCATGTAACTCCAAAAACATGAAAAAAACAGAGAAACTAGGAGTTTCTTGTACAAAAATATAACAAAATCTTTATTAAATACACATGTATACATATTAGCAAGAAGACAATATGGGTAAAAGCAGTGTGCATAAAGAGCAGTGTAAGGAAAAAAAAAACCCAGAACAAAAAAAAAACCTGGTCAGAGCCACCATCAACACATATATACAGTCATATGAAAAAGTTTGGGCACCCCTATTAATCTTAAGCTTAATGTTTTATAAAAATTGGTGTTTTTGCAACAGCTATTTCAGTTTGATATATGTAATAACTGTTGGATACAGTAATGTTTCTGCCTTGAAATGAGGTTTATTGTACTAACAGAAAATGTGCAATCTGCATTCAAACAAAATTTGACAGGTGCATAAGTATGGGCACCTCACCAGAAAAGTGACATTAATATTTAGTAGATCCTCCTTTTGCAAAAATAACAGCCTCTAGTCGCTTCCTGTAGCTTTTAATGAGTTCCTGGATCCTGGATGAAGGTATTTTTGACCATTCCTCTTTACAAAACAATTCCAGTTCAGTTAAGTTTGATGGTCGCCGAGCATGGACAGCCTCTTCAAATGATCCCACAGATGTTCAATGATATTCAGGTCTGGGGACTGGGATGGCCATTCCAGAACATTGTAATTGTTCCTTTGCATGAATGCCTGAGTAGATTTGGAGCGGTGTTTTGGATCATTGTCTTGCTGAAAGATCCATCCACTGCGTAACTTCAACTTTATCACTGATTCTTGAACACTATTGCCAAGAATCTGCTGATACTGAGTGGAATCCATGCGTCCCTCAACTTTAACAAGATTCCCAGTGCCGGCATTGACCACACAGCCCCAAAGCATGATGGAACCTCCACCAAATTTTACTGTGGGTAGCAAGTGTTTTTCTTGGAATGCTGTGTTTTTTTGCCACCATGCATAACGCCTTTTTGTATGACCAAACAACTCAATCTTGGTTTCATCAGTCCACAGGACCTTCTTCCAAAAAGAAATAGGCTTCTTCAAATGTGCTTTTGCATACCTCAGCCGACTCTGTTTGTGCGTACTGGCAGAAACGGCTTCTTTCGCATCACTCTCCCATACAGCTTCTCCTTGTGCAAAGTGCGTTGTATAGTTGACCGATGCACAGTGACACCATCTGCAGCAAGTTGATGCTGCAGCTCTCTGGAGGTGGTCTGAGGATTGTCCTTGACTGATCTCACCATTCTTCTTCTCTGCCTTTCTGATGTTTTTCTTGTCCTGACACTTCTGGCCTTAACAAGAACTGTCCCTATGTTCTTCCATTTCCTTACTATGTTCCTCACAGTGGAAACTGACAGGTTAAATCTCTGAGACAGCTTTTTGTATCCTTCCCCTGAACAACTATGTTGAATAATCTTTGTTTTCAGATCATTTGACAGTTGTTTTGAGGAGCCCATGATGCCACTCTTCAGAGGAGATTCAAACAGGAGAACAACTTGCAAGTGGCCACTTTAAGTAGCTTTTCTCATGATTGCATACACCTGGCTATAAAGTTCAAAGCTCAATGAGGTTACAAAACCAAAAAAAGTGCTTTAGTAAGTCAGTAAAAAGTAGGCAGGAGTATTTAAAACAAGAAAATGATAAGGGTGCCCATACTTATGCACAGGTCAAATTTTGTTTGAATGCAGATTGCACATTTTCTGTAAGCACAATAAACCTCATTTCAAGGCAGAAACATTACTGTGTCCAACAGTTATTACATATATCAAACTGAAATAGCTGTTGCAAAAACACCAATTTTTATAAAACATTAAGCTTAAGATTAATAGGGGTGCCCAAAATTTTTCATATGACTGTAAGTACCAGAGTATTGTACAACAAAGCCTAAGACCGCTTACCCTAATTGTAGTGTTCCACAGACCCTCAGACCGGTAGGTGGGGTGGATTGGCGTCTTCCCAGACGCCAATCCACCCCAGCTTATATATGTGTTGATGGTGGCCCTGGGAGTTTGTATTTTAGCAGGCACACTATGTGCTTATACTCCTATTACTTACTTTATATACACTACCCAGATTAACCTGTTATGATTAGCCTTAAATATTCCGCTTTTCCCGTCTCATACCTAGTATACAATCATAGATAACCTCTGACCAGGTTTTTGTTTTTTTTTTGTTCTGGGTTTTTTTTTTCCTGACACTGCTCTTTATGCACACTGCTTTTACCCATATTGTCTTCTTGCTAATATGTATACATGTGTATTTAATAAAGATTTTGTAATATTTTTGTACAAGAAACTCCTAGTTTCTCTGTTTTTTTTTATAAAGTTAAACAAGTATATGTATATCTTTCATTACATGTACAGTACTGACCAAAAGTTTGGACACACCTTCTCATTTAAAGATTTTTCTGTATTTTCATGACTATGAAAATTGTACATTCACACTGAAGGCATCAAAACTATGAATTACCACATGTGGAATTATATACTTAACAAAAAAGTGTGAAACAACTGAAAATATGTCTTATATTCTAGGTTCTTCAAAGTAGCCACCTTTTCCTTTGATGACTGCTTTGCACACTCTTGCCATTCTCTTGTTGAGCTTCAAGTGGTAGTCACCGGAAATGGTCTTCCAACAATCTTGAAGGAGTTCCCAGAGATGCTTAGCACTTGTTGGCCCTTTTGCCTTCCCTCTGCGGTCCAGCTCACCCCAAACCATCTCGATTGGGTTCAGGTCTGGTGACTGTGGAGGCCAGGTCATCTGGCGTAGCACCTCATCACTCTCCTTCTTGGTCAAATAGCTCTTACACAGCCTGGAGGTGTGTTTGGGGTCATTGTCCTGTTGAAAAATAAATGATGGTCCAACTAAACGCAAACTGGATGGAATAGCATGCCGCTGCAAGATGCTGTGGTAGCCATGCTGGTTCAGTATGCCTTCAATTTTGAATAAATCCCCAACAGTGTCACCAGCAAAGCACCCCCACACCATCATACCTCCTCCTCCATGCTTCAAGGTGGGACCTAGGCATGTAGAGTCCATCCGTTCACCTTGTTGCCTGCCCTTAGCAGTGGTTTATCTAGCAGCTATTTTACCATGAAGGCCTGCTGCACAAAGTCTCCTCTTAACAGTTGTTGTAGAGATGTGTCTGCTGCTAGAACTCTGTGTGGCATTCACATGGTTTCTAATCTGAGCTGCTGTTAATCTGCGATTTCTGAGGCTGGTGACGCGGATAAACTCATCCTCAGAAGCAGAGGTGACTCTTGGTCTTCCTTTCCTGGGGCGGTCCTCATGTGAGCCAGTTTCTTTGCAGCTCTTGATGGTTTTTGCAACTGCACTTGGTGACACTTTCAAAGTTTTCACAATTTTTCACACTGACTGACCTTCATTTCTTAAAGTAATGATGGCCCCTCGTTTTTCTTTACTTAGCTGCTTTTTTCTTACAATAATACAAATTCTAACAGTCTATTCAGTAGGACTATCAGCTGTGTATCCACCAGACTTCTGCACAACAAAACTGATGGTCCCAACCCCATTTATAAGGCAAGAAATCCCACTTATTAAACCTGACAGGGCACACCTGTGAAGTGAAAACCATTTCCGGTGACTACCTCTTGAAGCTCATCAAGAGAATGCCAAGAGTGTGCAAAGCAGTCATCAAAGCAAAAGGTGGCTACTTTGAAGAACCTAGAATATAAGACATATTTTCAGTTGTTTCGCCCTTTTTTGTTAAGTATATAATTCCACATGTGTTAATTCATAGTTTTGATGCGTTCAGTGTGAATGTACAATTTTCATAGTCATGAAAATACAGAAAAATCTTTAAATGAGGTGTGTCCAAAGTTTTGGTCTGTACTTTATGTATATGTGCATGTAATGTAGTGTGAGTCTATTGATATACTCACCTACCGCTGCTCTCTCTCTGTTCAGCACTGCTCTGCTCCTCTTCTCAATGACATCACCAGAAGTCTTTTTTACAATGTAAGCCTATGGAGTCTTGTTCTGACACTTCATAGACTTAAGATGACCAAAAATATCTGCTCGCCCATTAATGGGTTATTCGAAAGATTGCAGGTTATCCTATATCCTTTGGATCCTGAGAACAGGGCTCTGGAAGCACAGACCTAAACCAATATTTCAGGTGCTCCAATTTTTTCCTTTTTGAAGCATTTGCCTAATGGGAAAAGTAATTTTATATTTTTATACCTTGGACTTTTACAGATGAATATGCTTATTTTTTCATTTATTTATTTTTCACTAAGGAAATTAGGGTTGATTTGGATATTTATGTTTTTCTATTTTTAGGCTGTGTGCCCACGTAGCATTTTTCAAGCGTATATGCTGCGGAATTTCCGCAGCGTAAACGCTTGAAAAACGCATGTATATCCGCACCCCATGGTCCCCAATGGCATTCCGCAATGTCAATGCCCATGCTGCGGATTTTTCCGCAGCGTTTATGCTGCGTTCAAAAATCCGCAGCATGTCATTTAATTTTGCGTTTCCGCATGCAGAATTGCCTTTGTCCAATGCATAAAAAACGCAAGGCAATTCCGCATGTGGAAAACGCGTGATAAACGCGCGAAAAATGCGCGATAAACGCGTGCGGAATTCCGCATGCATTTTTCCGGGAGAGGACTTGCAGAAATGAAGCAGAAATTTTCTGCTTCATAAATGCAACGTGGGCACATAGCCTTACAAACTTTTTTTTTCACATCACATTGTATTTTTCTTAATCCTAAAAGGAGATGTGAGTCTTTATACAGTCTTGAAGTATAATGTACAAATAAGGGTCTCCTATAAGGTCCAGCCTATCGTTGAGCTTCACAAGATACTAAGATGGCAATGGCTAGGGTCTTCTGCAAGCCCCCAGCTTCAATGGCAATTCATCAGCACCCCAAGATCATGTTGCATGCAGTGGGGGTTATGGGTGCCAGAATGGACACCTGTGCAGGATCGGGTCCCTTAGATGCTGCTGTCAGTGATTGGGTTTAACAGCAACAATCGGAGCTACTGCTCTTCCAGACACCCGCACCCACTTCATGGCATAATAGTTCATCATATAACAAGCACCTCTGATTCTTCACTTTAGCGATCATTGGAGGTCTTAGCACCTTGTTACGATACTGGCGTAGAACTGCTAGAATACAATGGTCAAAGGAGCACAAGAAGGAACAGCAAGCGGTAATAGAAGTTCTTGGAGTTAGGAATAGAGTTGTAGGAAACAATCCGTAGATAGGTGAGACCAGTCTGGGTAAGACAATCCAGGTGCTGGAGACTGGAATTAGACTAAACAGCAAGACACAATACTCAAGCAATGAGTGAGAGATCCATGCAGCTTTAAGAAGGCCTAAACAGGAAACAAGCTGGATTCCACAGGTTCAGAATCTGCTATCTTAGTAAAGTGCAATTGCAGAACATAGTAGCAGCCTCCAGTGGTAAGGAGTGGAATAGCAGCACAATTATTAAGGTGAACAATAGCAGACACTAGTGGTCAAACTGCAGAAGGACAACAGGAATCCTGACACACCTTGATCTTCACCGATCAGAACTTATGGTGGTTGTGTATACAATAATAAATTGTGCTATGTTTTCTACCATCTTAAATTTAGAGTCATGTTCTAAACGCAATCATATGTTATACTGAGATGTTTTCCAGCTAAGGTACCATTTGCCCAGTTACCCCACAATACACTGTAACAAGCTGCAGATATCAACAGCAACATATTTTTGTTCTTCATCAGCCTCTCATAGTCCTGCCAAACTCTCTTCGGAATGACCTAGTACTAACCTGTGGAGCTCAACATATCATATCTAGACAAGCAGTTAATGAAATAAAGCAGAATCTCACCGAAGACCAGAACATTTGCCGGTCAGAGATAGCACAGCAGACACTGAGAACGCATGCGTCTACTAAAAGGTCTTACTTACAAAAAGTGTCTTTGATGAGGTTGACCTTTCAAGGTTTGCTCCACTCAGATTCTCCAGCAACATTTACTTGACCTTTCTTATATTGTCTACTGATTTTGTGTGTTTGGATGAAGAAATTGTATGTTGGTATACACTTTCCTAGATTTCTTATCTCTAGATTGCAAGTAAACATAATAATTGCAATTTGCAAAATATTTTATTTTGTCATGAACATTCCTACCCATTTGTATCTGGCTTTAATTATAAAAGGGAAGAGTCAGACGGCCGTATAAATTGGACGGGGACCGGTACTCAGTGCACGGACTAGCTGGCGGCTCTCCCGACCCGAGAGTGAAAGCTTCATGTATTTCTATGCAGCGGTTTTGTATTCCCATCATGGGAAGTGAATAGCAGAAGACAAGATTTCTCCGAGTGGTAATGTCTCTCCTTGTGTAGGGGTCAAAACCATCATAAGGAGACTTAAAGGCCATGCAATGCTCCTCTGGGAAATTAAATATGTAAATTGTCTCTTCACAGATGAAGATGACCTGAATTCTATTGTCATCTAATGGAAGTAGCAATCCTAAAAGTCAATACCTACTTTTAATAGACGATAATAAGAAAATATAAAAGCCAATATGCTACTTCTAATAGTTGACACTAGAGTTTAAGTCCTCTTCCTTTTTAAAGACACAATTCACATATTTAATTTCCCATTGCCATGAATTTCCACAAAGATAAATGTTCCCCCTTAGATACCTGTCAGAGGCCTCTCATCCAGCCAAATCAGATCTTTTGCTTTGCAGTGATGAAGGGCACACACCCAGAAACATGGGTCTGTAAATGGAGTGTCTGTTTGACTATTTATCGTAAGTCATGTGGCAAGGCTTGTTAACCCCTTCACGACATTCGGTCAGAAAGGGGTTCCCGCTATATGACGTAAATTTATGTCATAACGATCATGCGGGCACAGGAACTATGCCCACATGATCCACGCCGGGAGGTCAGCGTAACTCCATCGTTAGAACCTGATCGTTGCCATGGCAACCTGAGGTCATCATGATGACCTCTGGGTCAAACAGCTATGGCAAGCCTATTAGACTATGCTCAGAACATGGTCTAAGAGGTTTCTGTCAGTGCAGCACTGATGGGTATAATGCACTGTAGTGCTAGTGCATTGCAATGCATTATTCCAGCGATCACACTAATAAAAGTTAAAGCCCCATAGAGGGACTAAGTAAAAAAAGTAAATAAAAGGAAAAAAAATTGTAAAAATCTTTAAAAAAATGATAAAATAAATCAACAAAAAAAAAAGAAAAAAAAATGAAACCAATAAATAGGTATAATTATGTTAAAAAAAAATAAACAAAACCCGACCCCTCTTATAAAACTGTCACATTATTTAACCCCTTCGGTTAAATAAATAAATAAAAAACGCAAAACATATCGGCCTGAATTTACCACTAACATGAAGTACAATATGTCACGAAAAAACAATCACTGGGATACAATGAAGAGTTCCAGAGTTATTACCTTATAAAGTGACACTGGTCAGAATTGTAAAATGTGGCCTGGTCAGGAAGGTGAAAACAGGCTCGGGGGTGAAGGGGATAAAGGGTTGTTTGCTATTGACTTTTACGATTGCTACATTCAATAGGTGGTATTAGAGTTCTAGTCATCTTCCTCTCTGAGGAGACAATTTGCAGATTTCTCCAAGATATTGTCACGGGTGTACCAGAGGTAACAGACAGTCGCCCTGCAGTTGATTGCAGGAGATTTCTACGTTTGGCATTACAGACATCTTCTTACATGAGAGGCTGTCTCTAGGACCTAGCAGCCACCTCCCTCTGGTAATTAGCTCCCTGGCCTGGGTGTATATATACCTGGTGTGTCTGAGAGGGAGGTGTCGGCTATATACATTTCTACTTGTGAAGCTTAGCAAGAGCAGTACTTCGTCCTCTCTGGAGCTTGAGGCCGAGTTCGCATTTGTCTGGATTCGTCTAAAGCTAAGCATTCTCCCCCTGTTTCTCTACCCTTGTTGTCTGTAGAGTTTAGTGGAGATCGACTAGTGCTCCTCTCCTCCCATCCCTAGCCATAGCCATATGCCAGGGAAAGACTGGGTGAGGCACGCGTGCGGCAACCAGGGAAAGACAGGACGAGGCACGTGTGTGCGGCAATTGCTGAAGAGGCAATATAGGGACGGTAGTTGAGACAGGGTGACACTAGACCAGACTAGGAGGTCTCCACTCCCCCTTTCCCTAGTGTCTGGGCTCCCTTTCCATCTTCCCTCTGTGTTGCACTAAGTCTTTCCCACACCTGGCTTGACAGATATGAACTGCAGGGCCAAAACAGGAGGAAAAACAAAACTTAAAAATATTGAAAAGCTTCTGCTACCCATCACATCATTAAAACCGGACAGCACACGGACTGTACACTGATGCCATCTGTGCGCTGTTTGTGATTTTCAGGGACCTATAAACTTGTATGGGTAATTTTGATCTGTGACTTGGATCAAAAATGGACATGTCACCATGAATGTTTGCAGACAGAAAATCCGCAAAAAAGACATGGACATGTGAACAGCTCCATAGTTTGGAATCGGTAAAATCATAGATTGAAGACGTCCATGAAAACTGGATGTCTGAATAAGGCCTTCGAGTGTACTAGGCTTTACAGATTGTAGGATCTACTCAACAACAAGTTTTAAGTTTTAAAAACCAAGCTTCATTTTCTGCCATGTTTTGCATTTCTCTGCCACAGATAAGATTTTTTGCTTCCTCTGAGAAAAAGTACATCCAACTTCAGGAAGTCTCAGGATGGATGCGGAGAAAGAGACTGAGGCTGGGAGATGTGAAGCGCATGATTTTAAATTCACAAGTAATGTAATATTTTCTGCAGTTTGTATAAAAATGTGGAGGAGGAAAATGATCAAAGCATAAAAGTGTGATGGTTAGATTATTCCGGCTTCCAATAAAATAATATTGTGACAGTGGTACATTGAGATTTATTATTATAGGAAATGACACATTGTCCTTATGCAGATTTGTTTCTCACATTTCATGCCTGGAAATAAGAGTTTAATAAAAATATAAAAAAGGCAAAGTCTAGAAGTCGACCTGCGAACATTTTATACAGTGAATTACTGCAATGAATGCTGGGATCATGATACTATTATCTGCCTATATTTACAGTATATATGTTGATTTATAGGGTTAGTGTTGTTTTATGTACATGCTCTCTTTGCCAATATCCCGGTGTTCAGATAAAGCAAAGCAAGAAATGTAGTGCCGCCTTTACTTAACACTGGCTCTATCTTCTGCCAACATAAACTCTATAGTAACTTTCTAACACAAATTTTTGTTGCGGTAACATACGTCATACATGTTTGACAAAGGTCTGCCCCCTCCAGAAAGTGACGGCTTTATAGAGAGATTTCAAGCCTGGCCCATTATTGCCAATGTGCAACATGACTTATGGATTGTAAAAAGCTATATTCACCCTCCTCTGCTCCAGCACTGCCTCTCCGCCGCTACTCTGGTCTTTGTTGACAGGCTATATTGGTGACATCACGACTACAGTGCATGTTACTCCTCCAGCCAATCACTGCATGCTCAAAAGCTGCTGAGCTCAGTCATTGGCAGCAGTGGTCACAAATGCTGTAGTGGTGATGTTACCGCTGCAGCCTGTCAACAAAGACCAGAGTTGCGGCAGAGAGGCAGTGCTGTAACGGGGGAGCGTTAATAAAGCTGTAGTTGTTATTTTCATCACCTGCACGCCTAGGTACCAATAAAAATGTATCCCTGATAACACCTATACTGCGTATTATTTCTGTTTGGAATATCTGGATATACATCAGCAGTTAGAGGATCGACAACATTTATATTTTACATAAAAAACTAAAAACTAGTAGACCAGTTATCACAAGGTATTGATGATTCAGTGTCTGCAAAGCTTTCTTTGATAATTTCAGTACTGAGAAGACTCACTTTCCTGCCAGGCATTCAATAGTCATCTAGTCAGATGATAAAATCACTCTCACATTGGATAAACATGTCCTCTGATAACAAGTGACCGAATGTATACAGCAAATGTTTTTATTCATTAACTACAAGCAGAGATCTGAAAAATGAGCACAAAGTATTTAGACAATAGACATCATCATCACTTTTCCCATTGGGGCTCACAATCTACATTCCCTATCAGTATGTCTTTGGAGTGTCGGAGGAAACCGGAGAACCCGGAGGAAACCCACGCAAACACGGGGAGAACATACAAACTCCTTACAGATGTTGTGCTTGGTGAGATTTGAACCCAGGACCCCAATGCTACAAAATAACAGTGCTAACCACTGAGCCAAAATGCTGCCTAGTACTACAGATATAATACAACTGGCTATAGATGAGAGGATTTGTCTTCCACTCTCTCTGGGATAGGATAGTAGGCTATAGAGGGGCGGACATTGAAAGATACTCTAACCATGGCAATTATATTCCATTGTAGGGTGTACAAAACCAGACAACTACTTTAAAAGGATTGTTCTGCCTTAGGGTACAAGTCGGCAGTCAGTTCAGTGCAAGAGAAACATTCCGGCACTTTGGACCCGATGAAGCGCTGGAAGGCAGCGAAACGGCCGTCGTCCCTTTTTTCCTCTCCTCCGCACACCCTTCGGGGTCTCAGTCCAATGCTGCATACTGATATGCTCCGCACACACAAATAAAGGAACGTTTTAAGAAGACTGGGTGAGTGCTGCCTTTCTTTCTATTCTTGCCTGTGACTGCAGTCACTCTATGTAACTGCAGACTTGTGAACACTCACATCGCATGCACTGCACACTATGAGGATTCTCAAGTGCCGGGAGCGGTGGGCGCGTGAACACAAGCATGTGATTTGCATACATGCGGTTACGTGACAACTAGACATGCGCGGCCTTGCTCAATGGAAGTGAATTGAGAGAGGCCAGACAGGGCTAGTCAGAATGTGGTTGGAAGTATGCAAATCGCATATTTTGCGGTCACATAACTGCTTGCTCCCAGCACCGGAGGACTCTTACAGCGCGCAGTGAGCGCAATGTAAGGATTCAGTTACAGTCACATAGAATGACTGCAGACTTGAAGCCTAAGGCCGGAAAACCAATTTAAAGAGTAGTCGTCTTTTTAATTTTTATTTCAGAAATCTATTTTATACATGAAAATGAGAAACTTTACAACATATCTTATCAGATAAATCTGTTTTTTTTTCTTCTTGGACTGATCTTTAAATTTCTAAATTTTCAATTCAAGGGTAAAATCTGTATTCAGTGAAGACAGATTGTTAAATTACTGAGATAGGAGATGACAGCTGCTTACATTACTGAGATAGGAGATGACAGCTGCTTACATTACTGAGATAGGAGATGACAGCTGTTACTGATAACAATTTTTGCAGTAGGGAGGAGGGAGGAGCTCTGCCTCTAGCTCTTCCTCCCTTCTACATAGAATGCTATAAGTACCAACTGCCATCTCCAATCTAAGCAATGGAAAAATTTGTCTACTCTGAAAAGAGATTTCATCTGTGAATTGAGAATTTTGAGAGTGAAAGATCAGTTCTGGAGGAGAAAGAAGCAGATCTCTCAAATAAGATACACTACAAAGTTTCTAATTTTCAGGTGTACTATTGACTTATGAAATAAGTATTAAAACGGTGATTTTAAATAAAAAAAAATCAGTAACAAATCCCAAAAAAATAACCATTGTTCACTTTTTATTTTTAACCGTGAACAACCCCTTTGATTAATTGATTCCAGAAAAGTGTAATAGATAGTGAATGATATAGAAGAACAGCTTCAATAGAAACCATAGTTTGAGTCTTATTTTCTCAGCTAGCACACTACGTCCATATCATACATAAATTCCCAAAGTGATATCTGTTTTTACAGCAATAGTGTAGCAATATGATATCATAAATAAAGCCTTTTTGTAGTTGCAAATGTGCAGCTAATATTAGCTCCAGAAATAAAGTAGCCTTTTGTTTCAGTAAAACAATTCAAGATTGCCCTTGATCTGCGTAGTTGTCAGATATTTTACACTGAAATTATCACAAATGACGGCAGGTCTGTTCACATTCTGTCTCACAAACGTCAATCGTTGTCAAGGAGAAAAGACAAGTTGGTGCCACCGCCACGGCGCTGATCATTTCCAAGCACCCACTCCAGAAGGCTTTGTAGTACTGAAGAGGAGCCAAATCTGAACAGTTTTTACTTTTTTTAGTTTTACTACAATTGTTTTGCACAATATTTTAAGGTTTAAAAATCTGACAAGTCCCAGACCTCCGTAATAAAAGGAATTCCCCAATCAATATGTAATATACCATCCATATCGGATGCAGATAATTAAACGTTGCTTTGAACTCCTCTGTGAAGGCATTCATCATAAATGGGGCAGTGGAGGACTACGATATTGATGAACTAACATTAGGATAGGTCATCAATATCAGTTTTGTTTTCAGCTCTGAGCAAAGCTGAACAGCACAGCTCTGTTCACAGTGTAGTTGCCATTCTCAGATACTGCAGCTCATCTCCCATTCAAGTGAGTAGGGGCTGAGCTGCAGTGCCCAGGAATGGCCACTACACAGTCATAGGTCCACCCTTGGGTACATTTCTTTTCTTTTTTTTCCCTTACTTAAATGCATGTATTTGGCTCTAAACAAAACATTTTTGCAAACAGGTTTTATTAAACATATTGCACCGTCTTCAGCCTCTATTCTGCACTGTCTATTGCTGGTGTAGCACCCTGAGGACTCGGCTGCTGCAGGGGTATTACACCTCAAGCCAGAGGTGTGGTATTCCACTCCCGGGTAAGGATGGAGTGTGGAACTGAGCTAGTAGGCTGCATGTGACGCGCCCCTGGGCCTGTGTCGCGCTGCGTTGCGCACGCGGGAGCTTACCCGGAGCCGGATCTGTTTAGGGTTGTAGTCTCGTGGCGGTGACCCGGTCCGTGCCCAGGGAGTCAAACTGGACGGCAGTCTGTTAGCGGTAGAAAATGGTTGATGACTACGCCACCCGTTGAATGCAGCCAGGGGGCTGCTGCTGCAGGGCAGACCGCTGAGGCCGGTGGAAGGATGGTGCAGCGTGATAGTATAACCCCCAACGGGAGGGGTATGGCCTCAGGGCAGCCGACGTGGATGATGGGGGTAGCAGGAACCACTCAGAGACGGTATGGTAGCGTTCAGGGTCTTTACTGGTAACAACGATAGACCCTCCCGGAGTACTTGCTAGCGAACGGGGCCTGGTCAGTCCTTGAGCAGATGGGATCTCCCCTGGCCAGGCGTAGTTGTAGGCCTCCCAAGCTGACTGTACTCTTCTGGCTACCTTGCTAGAAGCTGATGTAAGTAGCCCACGTCCCTGAGTGTACCGTGTGGTGCTCACCCGTATGGCCGGTGACTCGGGGCCTTCTAATGGCTTCCGCTCCACGATGGCGGTGCTGGTCCCACGCGTGTGACCGGGCCTTCGGGCTTCTGGGCCAGGGGACCTGAAATCCCCTGCCTGACGGATTCTGCTGCTGGGTAGAAGTTAGTCCCCACAGCCTCGGACTCCGGGTCCGGTAAAGAATCTTCTTAGTCAGGGCGAGCTCTTTAGCTGCCAGCCCCTGACTCCTTGTGACTCTGCTGCTTCCTATGCTGCTCTTGTCTCTACTCTTCCTGGACTCACTAACCCTGCCTCAGCCCCGGGTTTATACAGGGGAAGTTCTTCCCCTCCCAAGGCTGGGCAGGAGGTGTGGCATGCACAGGATCCCTGACCAAAGGACCTCCCACCTGCTCTCAGACGTAATATCTCTATCACTGTGACAACCAGACCCCTGGGGTGTCACACTCCCCCCTAGTGAAATTTAGTACTCCGGGACTAAACACTTTTTAGAAAAATATAACAAGGTATATCAAAGAACAATAAAATACAATAAGGAAACACAATAAGATGGTCACGGATGTCCGCAACCGGGTGCAGTCTTTGAAGAAAAGCAAAGGTGTCCATTTCACCAACACAGGGAGACGTAACCAGGTAGGGGTCTGTCCTACCCCGAGTCCTTAACAGTCTCTAGTCCATCCTGGGTTACGCTCCAACTATATACAAAGGATTCCCGGTAAATCCACCGAAGACTCCTAAAAACAACTAGAAACACAAAATTACACACAAGCAACAATAAACAGGTAAACATTGTAAAACAACTTAAACATTTAGATCCTCCAACGTGCGGGTAACTGGCCTCTAGTGGCCCTAGTGGACCTACGGAGCTGACTGTCTGGCCCTGAACTACAGGGTGTAGGAACTGTCAAGGGTAAACTGGGCAGCTGTCTACCGGCTCTTTGTCTCACTAGGGGTACGGCAGGCTCACTATAAGCAGAGGGTGGATTCTCCTGTTCCGCTTGGGTGGAGTCTTCTGCCTCCTGGACCGGCTGCTCTTCCAGCTCTACCCGTTGCTCCGTAGGTTCTTGGGATGATGGTTGGAGGAAGGTGAGTACGGGTACCACAACTGCACCATTGACTTGAGTCCAAGACCGAGGGAAGTCCCCGAGCACGGTACTAACCATATCTTCCCTTTCTTCCACGGGTCGATGGTCTTCCTGTTCCTCCTCAGGGTTCCTCAGTTGTTCGGGGCACTTCTTCAGGTGGTCCCGGGATACAATGGCTGTGGTTTCCCCTCCGTCTTTACTGATGGTACAGACCTTCGGGTTCTCGTGGCTTGAGGGCAGTACGGTGTACGGGTCCTTCTCCCACTGGTCGTCCAACTTGTGGAGCCGTCTCTTCCTCTTCAAGACCTGCTCTCCGGGTACCAGGGGAACAGCGGGAGCATACTGGTTGTAAGTCTTCTCTTGTCTTTCCCTAGCCTGACAGAGACTTCGCTCCACGCTCTCCTGTACTTTCCGGTACTGCTGCTGCCTCTCTGTGTCCCAGTCCGTTTCTGGTGAAGTGTCCTCGGGCGTCAGGACTCCCATTTCCAGGTCAACAGGTAACTTACCAGGTCTTGCCCTCATTAGGTAAGCCGGGGTACAGTTGGTGGAACCTACCGGGATGTGGTTGTATAGGTCCACCAGATCGGGCAACTTCTCAGGCCACAGACTGCGTTCTTCCAGGGGCAACGTTTTTAGAAGATCCATTACCACCTGGTTCATTTTCTCACAAAGTCCATTAGTTTGCGGATGGTAGGGTGTCGTCCTTATCTTCCGGCAGCCATACAGATTGCAGAATTCCTGGAAGACCTCCGCTTCAAAGGCAGGTCCCTGGTCCGTCAGCACTTGGTCCGGGTACCCGTGTGGACGGCAAAAGTGCTGCTGGAAGGCTGTAGCTGCTGTTCGAGCCGTTAAGTCCTTGACGGGGACGACAACCAGAAACCGGGAGTAATGATCCACGATGGTTAACGCGTAGACGTAGCCACTTCTGCTGGGGGTCAGTTTTACATGATCCAAGGCTACCAGTTCCAACGGTTGCCGGGTGACGATGGACTGCAGGGGAGTCTTCTGGCTGGCCCGGTCCTTCCTTCTCAGATTGCACGGGCCACAGTCTCTGCACCACTTCTCGATGGTTCCCCTCATGCCTACCCAGTGGAACCGCTCGCGCAGCAGGAACTCCAGCTTTTTCCACCCGAAGTGTCCAGCTCCGTCGTGGTATGCCTCCATCACCATGGCTGCGTCTCTTCGTGGCACCACTACTTGCCAGAGTAGTTCATGCGTCCTGGAGTTAACCATTCTGCGGCACAACTTCCCCTTGTAAAGGAACAGTCGACTCTTCTCTGCCCATAGTTGTTTGGCTTCCTCTGGAGCGTCTGATTCCAGGCTAGCCTCCGGGCGAGTCAGCATCTCCTTCACCAGTCGGACGGCAGGGTCGCTGTCTTGCGTTTCCGCCCAGTTGTAGTGAGGTAAGGGGTTCAACGTAGCAGCCTGCTTACTCCTTACCCGGTGGGAATACTGGATAGTCCCATGACGGTGGAACGCAGGGAGTTCAACTTCTTCCAGTCCCTCCGGATCTTCTCCTCCGTCCGGCAGGTTGGGCATCCTGGACAGGGCGTCCGCGTTGGTATTGGAGCGCCCTGCCCGGTATTTAATTGTGAACTCGTAGTTGGACAGACGGGCCATCCACCTCTGCTCCAGGGCACCGAGTCTTGCCGTGTCCAGGTGTGTCAGCGGGTTGTTATCCGTGTATACGGTGAACCGGGAAGAAGCGAGGTAATGCCTAAAGCGCTCGGTGACTGCCCATACCACGGCCAGGAACTCTAGCTTAAATGAGCTGTAATTTTCGGGGTTCCTTTCGGTGGGTCGCAGTTTTCGGCTGGCATAGGAGATTACTCGTTCTCTCCCCTGCTGAATCTGGGACAGTACGGCTCCTAGCCCGATGTTACTGGCGTCGGTGTAGAGGATGAAGGGCTGGCTATAGTCCGGGTACGCCAAGATTTCATCCCCCGTGAGGGCCATCTTCAGCTGGCGGAAGGACTCTTCTTCTAGCTTTTCCCATTTGAAGGGCGGCTTCTGGTTCTTGGCCTTCCGGGACTGGCCTATCAGGAGGTCCTGCATAGGTGCTGCCTTTTTGGTGAAACCGGGAATAAACCTTCGGTAGTAGCCTACCAACCCTAGGAACTGCCGCACTTCTTTTACGCTGGAGGGGCTTGGCCATCCCTTAATTGCGGTGATCTTATCGGGGTCGGGAGCCACTCCGTCAGCGCTCACCACGTGTCCCAGGTATTGCACCTTTGGTTTCAGGAGGTGACACTTGGAGGGTTTCACCTTTAGGCCGTAACTCGCCAGAGCTTCGAACACCTCCGCCAGGTGTTTCAGGTGGTCCTCATAAGTTTTGGAGTATACGATGACATCGTCCAGGTACAACAGGACCGTCTCGAAGTTTCTGTGGCCCAGACAGCACTCCATTAATCGTTGGAAGGTTCCTGGGGCGTTGCAGAGTCCGAACGGCATGCAGGTGAACTCGCTAAGTCCCATCGGGGTGGTGAATGCGGTCTTCTCCCGGTCCGCCTCTGCTACAGGAACCTGCCAGTACCCGCTAGTGAGATCCAAGGTAGAGAAGAAGTTAGCAGATCTTAAAGCAGCCAATGACTCCTCTATCCTTGGTAAGGGGTACGCATCCTTGTGTGTGATACGGTTGATTTTCCGGTAATCTACACACATCCTCATGGTGTTGTCTTTCTTTTTGACTAAAACTAGTGGGGCTGCCCAGGGGCTACAGCTATCCCGGATTACCCCAGCCTCCTTCATGTCTCTAAGCATCCCCTTGGCGTGTTGGTAATGTGCAGGGGGTACGGGTCGATACCTCTCTTTTATGGGAGGATGATCTCCCGTGGGGATGCGGTGTTCTACCCCCTTGACTCGCCCGAAGTCTAACGGGTGTTTACTAAACACTCTCTCATACTCTTGAACCACCCGATAGACTCCTTGTTTCTGGTGTGAGGGAGTGGAGTCAGTACCCAGATGTAGTTGCTGACACCAGTCCTCCATGTCTTTCTTAGAGCCGTTACCTTCCTCCGGGTGAGATGGAGGCAAGGGTTCCACAGATTGTATAGAATTTTGATTAGTGGTATATAATTTGGCTAGCGTGGCATACCGGGGCAGGTACACTTCCCTCTCCCCGATATTTATTATGCGAACGGGCACCCTCCCATGGCGTACATTGACCACCCCCCGTGCTGTCAAAATGGTGGGCCTACTGTCTGAGTAAACTGGTTCTACCATTGCCTGGTAATCTCTACCTCTCAGACCAATAGCTGCCCGGCACCAAATCATCATTTCACTTTTTGCGGGCATGGCAATAGGAAAAGGGTCACACATTCTTACGCTACCAATCTCACCGCCGGAGAGTTCCACTTGTTGCCGTTGCATCAGTGCCCGGATCTCTTTCTGGAGCACCCGCTGCTCGCCGGAGCTGGCATTCTTGGCAACCTGCTGTAAAAGGAAAATCACCTCTGCAAGACAATTTTCAATTACATTAGTTCCTAGAGTTATTTTTGGGTGACTCTCATGTTTGTCAATATCTACAATGATCAGTCCCTGTGCGGCCAGTTCGACTCTACCAATTTTGATGGTCACCTCTTTAAATCCGATCTGTGGCACGGGCTGACCATTGCTGGCGATGATACTCAAGTCGTCGTCAGGGTAGCGGGTAATATCCGAGTCATTCCAGTACTGCTTGAAGAGCACGTACGGGATGGTGGTGACCTGTGACCCGGTGTCCAGTAGGGCACTCATGGGAATGCCATCCAGTACCACAGGCAAGACTGGACGTCCTCCCACATATCTGTCGTGCCAGTTCGATGGGCCTGGTGATCTTTTTCCTGGGGGTTGGCCCTCTACCCCAGGTTGTGCCCGTTTAAAGAACAGTACCTTTCCATATGTCCGGGTTGATTGCAGCGGCGGCAGATGGGTCGTCCGTCCTCGCTGTATCGGTCACTGGGTCTTCCTCTGGCCGGTGGGGTCCTCCTTGGTCGACGCCACGGGATGTCCTCCGGTCCGGATGCCAGCTGGATCTTCCCTGGAGTGGAAACCTGTAAAGACTGCACAGTTCGGGTTAGCGCAGCAACGCTTTTAGCTAGCTCTTGGACCTGATGGTGTAGGTCTGGAGCCGGGTCATTGTCCAAAGCCTGCGCATCAGCTCCCATAGGCCCTGCTGACAAGGGCGCCGCCTCCTGGTAGTAAGTGGTAGTGGGGCGTCTGTGGGTCACAACGCCACCTGGTGCCGGTTCTCGGAGCACCCGGATGGCTCTGTCCTTGAACTGTGCAAATTCTAGATGAGGGTCCTGTAAGGCCATTGCCCGCAACTGGGTGCGGTGGGCATTGCAATATAAACCCTCTATAAATTGTTCGGTCAACAGCCTGTCCTCGTTTCCCACTCCATTAGGGTCGGTCTGCTTAATGGCCCTCAGGGCCTCTTGTAGGTTGAGTGCATAGTCCCTTATACTCTCATGCGCTCGCTGCTTGCACCCGTAGAATCTAAGTTTAATCTCGGCTGAGGTGCGGGTATCAAAGGTGTCCTTCAGCCGGGTTAGTATCCCTGCGACAGTCTTCCTCCCAGGTGGCCAGGATTTTACTTCCCTTTTGGCTGCCCCAGTTAGTTGGGCCACCAGGATGCTCACTTTTTGCTCTTCTGTGAGGGGGTACACCTGGAAGAGGCTATCCAGCTTTTCTCTAAAGTCATGCAGGGTATGTGACTCCCCTGAGTACTGGGGTAACCAAGCTGCTCCCGGGATATAGGGCATGGTGAAGGGCATAACTGCAACAGCGGTAGCGCTGGCGGGGGTTGAGGCAGTGGAGCTCTCCTCCGTATCCGACATCTTCCTCCCCCCTAGTGGACCGTGGCCTACCTTGCGATGATCCTGTTCCGTAGGCCGCGGCTCCGCAGTGGATCGTCAGGGTTGAGGACCTTCCGTCGCGCTCCTGTGACGTCGGCGTCTGCTGGGCTCCTTCCAGGACCTTACGCAACGTCCGGACGTGAGGCGGGGCTTCAGTTCTCGCGCGCTTTCGGAGTCCACGCCCCTCTTCTTCCCGCGCGGCGTCCTCAAGATGGCGTCCAATGGCGGGAAAACTCCACGGATGGCGGGAAGAAGGCTGAAGATGGCGCCGGATGGCGGGAAACTTCACCGATGGCGGGAATCTTCACCACTGGTAAGTTTGAACAGTCTTTGCTTTTCAGGCACGCAGTACCCGGTGGTTGCGGGCACGTGATCCTGCCGACTACGCCAAAGTTGACGCGCCCCTGGGCCTGTGTCGCGCTGCGTTGCGCACGCGGGAGCTTACCCGGAGCCGGATCTGTTTAGGGTTGTAGTCTCGTGGCGGTGACCCAGTCCGTGCCCAGGGAGTCAAACTGGACGGCAGTCTGTTAGCGGTAGAAAATGGTTGATGACTACGCCACCCGTTGAATGCAGCCAGGGGGCTGCTGCTGCAGGGCAGACCGCTGAGGCCGGTGGAAGGATGGTGCAGCGTGATAGTATAACCCCCAACGGGAGGGGTATGGCCTCAGGGCAGCCGACGTGGATGATGGGGGTAGCAGGAACCACTCAGAGACGGTATGGTAGCGTTCAGGGTCTTTACTGGTAACAACGATAGACCCTCCCGGAGTACTTGCTAGCGAACGGGGCCTGGTCAGTCCTTGAGCAGATGGGATCTCCCCTGGCCAGGCGTAGTTGTAGGCCTCCCAAGCTGACTGTACTCTTCTGGCTACCTTGCTAGAAGCTGATGTAAGTAGCCCACGTCCCTGAGTGTACCGTGTGGTGCTCACCCGTATGGCCGGTGACTCGGGGCCTTCTAATGGCTTCCGCTCCACGATGGCGGTGCTGGTCCCACGCGTGTGACCGGGCCTTCGGGCTTCTGGGCCAGGGGACCTGAAATCCCCTGCCTGACGGATTCTGCTGCTGGGTAGAAGTTAGTCCCCACAGCCTCGGACTCCGGGTCCGGTAAAGAATCTTCTTAGTCAGGGCGAGCTCTTTAGCTGCCAGCCCCTGACTCCTTGTGACTCTGCTGCTTCCTATGCTGCTCTTGTCTCTACTCTTCCTGGACTCACTAACCCTGCCTCAGCCCCGGGTTTATACAGGGGAAGTTCTTCCCCTCCCAAGGCTGGGCAGGAGGTGTGGCATGCACAGGATCCCTGACCAAAGGACCTCCCACCTGCTCTCAGACGTAATATCTCTATCACTGTGACAACCAGACCCCTGGGGTGTCACACATGCACTACACACATCCCATTTCCGGGGAACAGACCGATGGTACTCCCACTAGAGAAATGTGCAGGTACGACAGTGTCTGTTCCTGGCTGGAGTGGGAGGGGGGTGGAACATCCCAGTAGTGTAGGGGCAGATAGGGGGAGCAGCCTGGGTAAAGTTAGGAGCTCATTGGGTGCTGGTCACCTGAGCTCACACATAGAGGGAGTATATAAGGTGGGCACCATCTTAGATCAGGGTCAGTCAGTTGTCGGTCAGTCAGTCTGTGAGACGTCAGTCTGTCAGAGTGTAACCTGAGGAGCAGAGCAGAGAAGCTCAGCCAGAAGGGCTGACAGGGAGTTGTGGTTCCGGCTGGGCCCAGCTCCAAGGCCAAGAGAGAGAGAGGAGTCTGAAGGACCCAGAGAAAACAAGAGGGAACTCCAAGAACCCAAAATTAGATCAGAGGGTGAAGAGTTGGCACCTAGGGTACCGGATCCCAAGCTGGCAGAGAGAAAAGCACACCTTAGCCAGAGACCGGAGGTCGTGGGCAGGATCTGCCACGACCCTCACCAAATCCACCAGGAAGGCAGACCAAGTATAGGGTCAGGGAACCCAGAGGAGGTGTACCCACCAAGAGACCCGAGGGAGCCGGACATAGGTGGATCCCTGGTGAGAACGGCCAGAAGAGAGGGAAAGTCAGACAGGAGCTCAGGACCACGCTCCAGAACTGCCTGGGGGTTAGCCGAGTCCAGGACGTGGTGGACGCAGCACGGCTCGGGTGGTCGCTTCAGGCCAGAGTGACCATAAGAACACCCGTAAGTAAAAACCCCTGAACTGCACAGCCCGACTCTGAGTCTTCTTGCTGATTCATCCTGCACCTTCACAACCACCATCCTCTACATCTGACCCCCTGAGGCTATACCCCTCCCGTTGGGGGTTATACTACCAAAGCTGCACACATACCAACAGCCTCAGCGGACCCTGCTGCAGCGGCGGCCTTTTGACCGCAAATCAACGGGTGGCGTAGTCGACACAAAGAACTCTAATAACATCTGTAGGACTGCCACACACTGAGTTTGACACCCTGGGCACGGACCGGGTCACAGCCACTCGGAGACTACAACCCCCATCTGATCCGGCTCCGGGTATCCCTAACAACATGGCCCAGGGGGCGCGTCACTGGCTGCAGAATGAGTTAAAGGGGTGGCCTGACATACAAAGTAATTTTCATTGTATATCCCTATCTATTTGATGCCATAATCTAAACTATTTTTTAATATACCTGAATTAAAAATTCCCTATTCTTCCCTTGCAACACTATCTAACTGCTTTTTTTTTACTACTTCCTTTTGTGAGAATCCCAGTGCATGCTGGGATACTCAAACAAAGCGTTATCAGGGGGCAGAGCCTGTGGTCACTGCTACAGCACCAGTCCCTCCCTGAAACAAAGTCTGATCAGTGATGCTCGTTTCTGGGGCTGGGCTTGTCTCTGCTTTGTCACTGTGCAATGAGCACAATGACAGCTCGCTCTCTTGCCAGCTCAGATCAGAAGTAATGAACCGGCACCAGAGTGCACTACTGGCGTGCCAGATTACTGGTGGGCAGTGACTAGTGCCGACCCCACGAGTGATGTCACTTGCGGGGGCAGCGCTGGTCTCGGCACGCCAGGTATTCTTGCACTGCACACTAACAGCGCACTTTAGTTGAAGCTCATTACTGCCAATCTGAGCTGGCAAGAGAGCAAGCTGTCATTGTGCACATCGCACAGTGATAAAGCAGGGACTAGCCCAGCCCCTGAAACGAGCGTCACTGATGACGTTCCATTTCAGAGAGGGGGCAGAGGCTGCGGCAGTGACCACAGCCTCTGTTTCCTGATGACACTTCACTTGAGTATCAATCCCAGAATGTACTGAGATTCTAAAACAAAGCGTCATCAAAAAGGAAGCAGTAAAAAAAAACACAGAATCAGTTATATAGTGTAGTTAGGGAAGGATAGGGAATTTTTAATTCACGTGTATTAGAAAATAGTTTAGATTATGGCATCAAATAGATAGGGATATAGGATGAAAATGACTTTGTATGTCGGATCACCCCTTGAACTAAAAACCCATTAGTCAGCCCACTATGACGGTGTGACAGGGACTTTGTAACTCTATTATTTTTCTTTCTGAGCTTCTCTCAGCTCACTTATGACCACAGATCTCATAAAATTTGGATGTTCAGTGACACGCAGAGCCTGTAAAAGCCAAATGGTGCAAAATTTGTTATAAAACCTGATTGCTAGAGATGAGCGGATCTGGTCAAAAACTCAAGCAGTTTCTCCTGCGAAGTTTGATTTGCAGAGAAGTTATTTTCCGCAAATTTAATGTCCCTTATTCTGTGGGGTCTCCACAGACTCAAGAGCATAATAAATGTAATATGTAAAAAATTTAAAAAATCCTTATACTCACCTTACCGATCGCCTCTCCGATCGTTCTGCTCCTCACCGTCACCCAACTGGTCCTCGTCACATCTTCTGCCCCCCACCACTTGTGCTCAAATCCCTGGGACTGCTGGTTCTGATGAGGCCTGGAAGGTTTCTGCACAAGCATGGAAAAGGTCATGGCGTCATGATGTCAAGACACGTCCCATGACCTTGCGTGCGCTTGCACAGGACCTCCCCAGGCCTCATCAGAACAGGAAGTCCCACCTCACGGTGAGAGGCCTGGAGATTTCAGCGTGACACCATGGATCAGAAGATGAGAAAAGGACTGGATGGGTCCAGATAGGAGTGGAAGGTCCAGAGATGGTGAGAGAGGTGAGCGGTGAGGTGAGTCTAAGAATTTTTGGTTTCTTTTATCCTTTTAGCTGAATCCGCACAGAAGCAAATGACTAAAAATTGGCATTTTGGCAAATTCAGATTTTTGGAAAATTTAAGTAAAATTCAATCCCACTCAAATTTATTTGCTCATCTCTACTTAGCATGAATGATTTTTAACCTTAAATATATGGGTTTAAGTAAGGAAAAAAAACTTGTTCTAAAGGTGGACAACCCTCTTTCAGGTGACTATTGAGTCTTATTGGCATTGCTCCATAAGAAAACCATGCAAATTAGCTTTATCTTTCCTTCCAGGAGAGGGCGACTAAATTACAGAATCATGTAAAGAATCTCTATGAATCATTCATTATTACATAGGTTATTAGTCATAGATACATTTTCATATCAACACTAAAGCACCATAACTGTGAAATATGGAAAAAAATACAATACGATGATTTCGCTTTATCCTCCCTGCAATGCTGCGGATTTCTAATCTCCATATTTAGTTCCCAGGTGTGCACCATACATTGTCAGTGAATATATGTCTCATACATAACACTTCAAATAAATGGCAAGGTATACTCGATCATTAGGAAATGTAACAAATACAGCAGAACCGGTCATTACAAAATCGATAATATACTTCACAATCTATATAATGATGGCGCGGTCCATAACAGTCTAACAACAGACTAATAAGATACACTGGGAATCCTGCCGAGGACAATTACCTTTGTCATTCAATCACTTTTGTCAGTTTCGACCACTGACTAATACTTTCTCATACTGAAGCAGAAAATAACAAATATGAGCCCATTTCCCCAGAGCAAGAAAATCTTCCACCATGAAGCTTCCTAGCCATTTGTGAATCAATAGCATCAGTCTACTCCTTCTACTAATGGCCCCAGGGTTGCCATTTTTTACTGAAATGTGCTGCAAGAATGATGAGAATAACACACAGTAAGGTTTTATTATCGAAGAGTATGAAGACGGACTATAGGAATGGAAGTAACAGTGATGCCGACCTGAAAACTAATTTTAAGGGGTTGTTTGTTAAGTATACAGTACAGACCAAAAGTTTGGACACACCTTCTCATTTAAAGATTTTTCTGTATTTTCATGACTATGAAAATTGTACATTCACACTGAAGGCATCAAAACTATGAATTAACACATGTGGAATTATATACTTAACAAAAAGTGTGAAACAACTGAAAATATGTCTTATATTCTAGGTTCTTCAAAGTAGCCACCTTTTGCTTTGATGACTGATTTGCACACTTTTGGCATTCTCTTGATGAGCTTCAAGAAGTAGTCATCGGAAATGGTTTTCACTTCACAGGTGTGTCCTGTCAGGTTTAATAAGTGGGATTTCTTGCCTTATAAATGGAGTTGGGACCATCAGTTGTCTTGTGCAGAAGTCTGGTGGATACACAGCTGATATTCCTAATGAATAGACTGTTAGAATTTGTATTATGGCAAGAAAAAAGCAGCTAAGTAAAGAAAAATGAGTGGCCATCATTACTTTAAGAAATGAAGGTGAGTCAGTCCGAAAAATTGGGCAAACTTTGAAAGTGTCCCCAAGTGCAGTTGCAAAAACCATCAAGCGCTACAAAGAAACTGTCTCACATGAGTACCGCCCCAGGAAAGGAAGACCAAGAATCACCTCTGCTTCTGAGGATAAGTTTATCCGAGTCACCAGCCTCAGAAATCGCAGGTTAACAGCAGCTCAGATTAGAGACCAGGTCAATGCCACACAGAGTTCTAGCAGCAGACACATCTCTACAACAACTGTTAAGAGGAGACTTTGTGCAGCAGGCCTTCATGGTAAAATAGCTGCTAGGAAACCACTGCTAAGGACAGGCAACAAGCAGAAGAGACTTGTTTGGGCTAAAGAACACAAGGAATGGACATTAGACCAGTGGAAATCTGTGCTTGGGTCTGATGAGTCCAAATTTGAGATCTTGGATTCCAACCACCGTGTCTTTGTGCGACGCAGAAAAGGTGAACGGATGGACTCTACATGCCTGGTTCCCACCGTGAAGCATGGAGGAGGAGGTGTGATGGTGTGGGGGTGCTTTGCTGGTGACACTGTTGGGGATTTATTCAAAATTGAAGGCATACTGAACCAGCATGGCTACCGCAGCATCCTGTAGCGGCATGCTATTCCATCCGGTTTGCGTTTAGTTGGACCATCATTTATTTTTCAACAGGACAATGACCCCAAACACACCTCCAGACTGTGTAAGGTCTATTTGACCAAGAAGGAGAGTGATGGGGTGCTACGCCAGATGACCTGGCCTCCACAGTCACCAGACCTGAACCCAATTGAGATGGTTTGGGGTGAGCTGGACCGCAGAGTGAAGGCAAAAGGGCCAACAAGTGCTAAGCATCTCTGGGAACTCCTTCAAGATTGTTGGAAGACCATTTCCGGTGACTACCTCTTGAAGCTCATCAAGAGAATGCCAAGAGTGTGCAAAGCAGTCATCAAAGCAAAAGGTGGGTACTTTGAAGAACCTAGAATATAAGACATATTTTCAGTTGTTTCATACTTTTTTGTTAAGTATATATATAGTTACATAGTTAGTAAAGCCGAATAAAGACTTGCGTCCATCAAGTTCGACCTGTTAGTTCTGTAATTGCTAAAGTTGATCCAGAGGAGGGCAAAAACCCCAAATGATTTAGCCAATCTTCACCTGAGGAAAAATTCCCTCCCGACTCTGAAACCAGCAGTCAGAATAAATCCCTGTATCAACCTACTATTTTATTTTATTTTTAAGTATATGCAGAAATCTGCCTGGTATCTAGAAATGCATCCAGTCCCCGCTTGAACTGGTTTAGTGAATCCGACATTACCGTCTCCTCACTCAGTGAATTCCATATTCTCACTGCTCTTACCGTAAAGAACCCCTTCCTATGCTGGTGCTGAAACCTTTTCTCTTCCAGTCTTAGTGAATGCCCTCTTGTTACCGTAATATCCCTCCTTTTGAACAAATCCCGGGCAAGGTCTCTATACTGTCCCCTAACATATTTGTACACATTTATTATGTCCCCCCTCAACCTTCTCTTTTCCAGGCTGAATAGTCCTAGTTTTGCCAACCTCTCTGGGTATTGCAGTCCCTCCATTCCCCTTATTAATTTTGTTGCCCTCCTTTGTACCTTTTCAAGCTCGTTTATATCCTTTCTATATATTGGGGCCCATAACTGAGCACAGTATTCCAAGTGTGGTCTGACCAGTGCTTTGTACAGTGGAAGAACAATGTTCTCCTCCTTTGCAGCTATACCTCTTCTGATACATCCCATTACCCTGTTTGCCCTTACAGCAGCGGCCTGACTTTGGGCACTCCAATTTAGTTTGCTATCAATCAAGATGCCCAAGTCCTTCTCCATCTCTGAATTCCCCAATGATTTCCCATTCAGTGAGTACTGGTGACTTCCATTTTTCCTTCCCATATGTATGACCTTACATTTCTCCTCGTTAAACCTCATTTGCCATTTAATGCTCCACCTACCCAGCTTATCCAAATCCCTCTGTAGGTCTGCACTGTCCTCTTTTGTATTAATTGTTTTACATAACTTTGTGTCATCTGCAAATATTGATATTTTACTATTTATCCCGTTGACTATGTCATTAATAAAGATATTAAATAACATTGGGCCTAGTACAGACCCCTGTGGTACCCCACTAGTGACGCTTACCCAATCTGAGTATATTCCATTTATAACCACCCTCTGCCTTCTATCCTTTAGCCAGTTAGCTACCCACTTGCAGACATTTTCCCCCAGCCCCATCATTCTCATTTTGTATACCAACCTATTATGTGGCACGCTATCGAACGCTTTTGAGAAGTCGAGATACACGACATCCACTGGTTCCCCCTGATCTACTCGAGAGCTAACCTCCTCGTAGAAGTCAATCAGGTTTGTTTGGCAGGAGCGATTCCTCATGAATCCATGTTGGTTCGGGGTTAATAGATTATTAGCATCAAGATGCTCCATGATTGCCTCATTAATAAAGCCTTCAAAAATTTTGCCCACAACGGACGTCAGACTCACCGGCCGATAGTTTCCGGCGTCACTTTTCGCTCCCTTTTTGAATATTGGCACTACATTCGCCTGTCGCCAATCAAGTGGTACAGACCCAGTCTCAACAGAGTCCTTAAATATAAGATATAAGGGTCTGTCTATCACATTACTTAGTTCCCTTAGTACCCGTGGGTGTATGCCATCAGGTCCTGGTGATTTGTTTATTTTAATGTTACTGAGGCGTTTCTGTACCCCAGCTTGGGTTAGATTTGTCATACTTAGTGGAGGATTAAGTTTGTCACTTCTCATTTCGCCTGTTAGTTCTTTTTCCTTTGTGAAAGTTGACGAAAAAAATTTATTTAATAGATTAGCTTTATCCTCATCTTTCTCTATGATTTTGCCTTCCTCACTTTTTATCGGTCCAATATTATTCGATTTAATCCTTTTACTATTTATATACGTAAAGAACAGTTTGGGATTGGATCTACTTTCCCTAGCAATACGTCTCTCTGTTTCCTCCTTTGCTATTTTTATTTGTTTTTTGCAGGTTCTCGTTTTTTCCTTGTAACACATTAGTGCCTCCTTGCTGTTTTCCTGTTTTAATCTCTTGAATGCCTCTTTTTTGCTATTTAACGCCCCTTTTACGTTCTTGTTCAACCATATTGGTTTCCTCTTATTTCGGGCCCTTTTATTCCCATACGGTATATACCTCTCGCACTGAGTATTCAGAATTCTTTTGAAGGTTTCCCATTTACTATTCGTATTTCCTTGATTAAGAACTTTGTCCCAGTCTATAAGTTGAAGGTTTTCTATCAGCTTATCAAACTTCGCCCTCCTAAAGTTTAATGTTTTAGTTGTTCCCTTATTGATAACCCTACTGAAGGGCATTTTGAAATTGATAATATTATGATCACTATTACCTAGGTGCCCCCCTATCTGTACCTCAGTTATTCTATCAGGCCTATTAGTCAATATTAAGTCCAACACGGCCTTCCCTCTCGTTGGTTCCTGCACTAGTTGGGAGAGATAATTATCCTTGATATTTGTCAAGAACCTTTTTCCTTTCTGCGATCTACAGGTTTCTGTTTCCCAGTCAATATCCGGGTAGTTGAAGTCCCCCATTACAATCACCTCATTATGTTTTGCTACTTTGTCTATTTGTCCTAATAGCAGTTTCTCATTCTCCTCTGTTATATTGGGTGGCTTATAGCAGACCCCCAGTAATATTTTATTATTATTTTTTGCCCCCTCTATCTCTACCCACATGGACTCGACCCCCTCTTCTCCCTCTCCTATATCTTCCCTTAGTCTGGGCTTTAGACGTGACTTTACATATAAGCAGACTCCTCCGCCCTTCCCCTGTTTCCGGTCCCTTCTAAATAAACTATAATCTGTTAAACTGACCGCCCAGTCGTAGCTATCGTCTAGCCAAGTCTCTGTTATACCTACGATGTCATACCTCTCCTCCGATATAAGCGCCTGCAGCTCATCCGCCTTATTGGTCAGGCTTCTTGCGTTGGTCAGCATGCAAGATAAAACTTTGGGGTTATTTAGCATCCTATTCTTCTCTAACGATCTAACTGTACTATCCCCACCCCCCTCTCCACCCTCATTATATTCACTTCTCCCCTTCCCCCTTGCTTGCCTCACATCCCACCTATTTCCTTGGTTTCCCCCCCCCCCCGTCTCTAGTTTAAAAACTCCTCCAATAATTCCACATGTGTTAATTCAAAGTTTTGATGCCTTCAGTGTGAATGTATAATTTTCATAGTCATGAAAAATCTTTAAATGAGAAGGTGTGTCCAAACTTTTGGTCTGTACTGTATCTATAAACCCAATTAGACTCTAAGGCTGTAAGAGTAAAGGGGCGACCTCTGCAGACTCTATTAGTCAGATTTACAAATGAGCATGTCTGCAGAACACATTAGGCATAAGGGAGCGTCATAGTCAAAATGTACCTGAGGGATCCACTCGAAGTAAAATCCACAGAACCAACTGAAGACAGCGTTCCTTAAAAAGTTTCATAAAGAAGTTCTTTATTCCATCATATAATAACAGTAGCAACGTTTCGACCTGTATGGTCTTGAAAAAGACCATATAGGTCGAAACGTTGCTGCTGTTAATCTATGGAGGAATAACGAACTTATACTTTCCTTAGGAACGCTGTCTTCAGTTGGTTCTACTAGACACATTGGCTGCAACCAGTCGCTTAGATGACTCAGACAGTAACGTTCCCAGATACAGCGGTAAACTGTAAAAGCTATATTTACCTGCAGAAATAATTTAAGGCTGGGTTTATTTCTTGCGGTCACAGGAAGAAGATTTGCAGAACCCTGGTCCAGCAGTCACATCGGTAGTCTATTGCTCCCTGACAAAAGCCCTGTGAACCTCCTTTTACTGTCCGGCATCACCAGCGACTCTTCTGATTAGTAGGGAAAAGAAAAGAGGAGCTCCAAGTGTGTTATCCACCGCAATAGGCAAAGCGAACAAAGATAAATTAATTGCTCACCTGCCTGGGTTGTGACTCGGCACAACTCCATTCTCATGAAAATAGAAAGGCTGCTGCTCCGGCCGCTGACCCACACACCGGTGGGAAGAGACGTACATAAGACAAACGGGAAAAGGAGTGGTGGTTCCCCCGGGTGCTGCCAAGAAGTACTGACAATGGATGTGAGTATCTTGATTCTTTATTAATACAAAGTGCTTCGGTGTCGGGTTGATTCCTTCTTCAGGTATGATACGTAAAAGAAAACTCCTCCAAAAAATAGGGAGTGGAGGTGACGTATACACAGCTCAAAACAATGAACATATATAGTTGTATACAGCAGAAAATGCAAATCCCATGTATAAAATTACAAAAAAAACCTGTCATTTATTCTTCGAAAAAATATACAGTACATGAATAAAAAATATATCTAAAAAATACGTATACAAATGTATGTGCGGAAAATTATTTGAATAACAAAATAAAATAAAAAAATACTACTTATGTTAATCTGCCTGGATGGATTGCCCTACCATGGGTTTTCAATAGTTTCATTTAGCCCTTCAGTTGCCAATGTGGATAACTTAAAGATCCAGTAGGATTCGCGATTTATTAATTCCTGGTATCTATGTACAGTGTAATCTGGTATCTCTTCTAATGTAATGAGTCTTAAACTCATACTATCTTTTTATGCTCTATCAAAAATGTCTAGATAGACAATGGTTTAGAACTCAGTTTTTGATATTGTGTCTATGGATTGACAAAGGACCATGTAGGTCTGAAACATGTTGCCTGGGAGCGCAGCGAACATTTCTTTTTGCCTTTCTAATTTTTGAGCTGTCGTGCTCAACCATTTTTTCTGCTTTTTCTTCTCATAGATCAATAAAGCAATTCTTTTAAGAAGATGTGAGTGCCAGCTATCGTTTGGACTGGTGCTATTACTGGAGTATTTTGCCGTGCACCCGGACAGGTGAGCTGATTGCTCATTTCTCACATATCCTTATTTATTCTATACCGTAAGTGTTGCGTGGTTTTTCCCACATACTGTAAATTACAGTCACATTAAAGTAGATAAACCACAATAGATGTTCCAAGCACATTCATTGTCAGTACTTCTTGGCAGCTCCAGGAGATTAGTAGGCTTGGTGCAACATCATGAGTGAAAGCCGACAAGTAGGAGGAGATTCTCAGAGCTCTGTGATGGCAGCCACGGACCACCAACGTTACGAGTGGCCCAGGGTCCTCCGAATCTTTGTACTTAACTCTAAAACCCAGCCTGACAGACAGTAACATTTGCTCAGATTCCTAAATCTTATATATTTCTAATTTACATATATAAAGAAAAGTTGTGAAAGGTCAATCCTACTTTTTCGTCATCCTCAGTAAATGGAGCTCCTCCCGGGGTCTTGTTTATTCCTTGAGCAACACCGATAATTTCACCATCACTATTCTGTATCGGCATACACAGCAAAGATTTTGTCTTATATCCTGTTAGTTTGTCTATTTCATCGCTGAATCGTCTGTCCTACAAGAGAGAAGAATAATAATGAACACATATTTCAGCCTTATACCACGATCGTATTAAAACAAAGAGCCGGTAATTTTACAACATTCAAAACATATTTCCTCAATTGCTTACTGTAATTAAAAAGTAAAATGTATTATGAAATAGGAAAAGGATGCAAATGCAGAACCCAAGTGGCAGAGAGTCAGCCCTTAGTCATAGAGTATCTAGGGCCAGAAATGCGTCAGAGTGTTTTTTCCAAAACTATCATGTGGGTTTTAATCTGATGAATATGTAATAAAGTTTGAAGCTTTTTTATTCAATGTGGATATGCATTTTCTGTCGGTCAGCAGTACTGGAATGGCACCCATCAAGATAAAGACAGGTTTCATTTCCTATGTATGGTGAGCAATCTTTTTTCCTTTTCTACAATAGGTGACAGCAGTTCTCATAAGTCCTTTGGATTTTTTGTTCTCCTCTAGTTCAACATTGTGGCTGTACTGATACAAGTCCAGACCAAAGGGGTGGAGCAGCTGCCAACGACTACCATTTCTACAAATCCTTCCCAGTGTTGTGCCTAAACTGCACAACCATAATAGGTGAGTCCTTAATCGCTTTTCACTGGAGTTATACGGTCTTCTTGAGATCTCCTTCTATTCTACTAATTTGCAGTAAGTGCCTGTTAAGTGTGATGCTGAGTCACTACTCACGGGCAAGCAGTGAGACAAGGTAGTCAGGAGGTCCGAGGTCAGATACCAGGAGAGCTCATAGTACAGAGGGGTAAGTTAAAGGTGTTGTGAAGACTATTGAAGATATAATCCCATGTCAATCATTGTGCCCTGTTTGGCGGTGGATTATAGAGGTCTACAATGTATAGCTGTAATTGGATACTTTTGCAGCTAAACAAGAAGGGAGGGGGCAGAGAGACAGTGAGTGACAAAAACCCCACCTTCTGCTGTGGAGCTGCCATAGGAAGACCCCCTGTGGACCCCAGCCAAGACAAGTATAATTCAATACCGAGTTATGGGAATACGATACATCCCAGCGATACACCAAATAGATTTTTGGAATCACACGAACAGGAGGAATGTCACCCTAACTTCCAGCACAGTCTAGCGTGTAGGGATGAGGAGACACACGGCATAGCCATTCGGAAACCCCTAGGGCCACTGTGTTTGGTCTCCCCACGTAGCAGGGGCCCGGCTAGATCAGATGACACCAGAACCGGCTCCCTAGGACCATCCAGTAAGGAAGTATAGCCCATTTTAGTTGTTAGAGTTTGTAGCTGAAAGAGACCGGGGTGGAGATTTAGGTCCAGCCAGGGGCAGGATGGGGAGTGACCCAGAGGGGTTAAGAGCTCCAGCAGCCCTAGCTCAGTGTCTTTTTCCTGGGAGGTCGCGACGACACATCGTGTGGGAGAAGTCCAGCAACAAAGGGGACAACAAGCCTCCCATGTGGCAGCCCCTCCCCCACAAGACAGGCCTTCTATCTGACTGGTAACTGACTCTCAATAACTGCTTGTATCTTTTGTACCCCTACTATTGTATTTGCATCTCTGACCATTATGTATGTATAACCCTTATGTATGCAATGTATTGTCTAGTGTGAACTTAAGGCGATTAAATATCTAATTTAACTTTGGGCTGCTCTTTTATCTCAATCTACAAACTCTCTTGTCAGTCCAAAGAACACGCTGCTCGGCTGGTTTCTGGCCCGATATAATCCCCCGGTCCTAGGGGAATTATATCTAATAGAAACTGGTTGTTATGTTCTGCTACCAGAGCTAAGGAAAGAGAGGAGATCTGTCCCTACGATAGAACTCAGCTGAATCCCTACGATGTAACAGGGAACCTGATCCTGCGATCAGACCTGCTAAAGTCCTAAGTTAGTCTGTACGGAGACCTATAGATGTGGGGAAGGAATCCCTACAAGTGCTAAGGACTGGGAGGAATATGGGACACCTCCTAACAGAAATAGTAGCAGACAGACGAACAAACAAAATATATAGAACATAGAGGTCCGTAGACCAAGCAAACTAACAGAGTTAGATACAGAGCACAGGCTAGCTAGAAAGTAGTTATACAATGAAGTCCAGCAAAGCCAGAAGGGCGGAGCAGGATTAAATAGGCCAACAAGGTCATGTGACCAGCAAAGGAAAAAAAACCTAAGAGCAAGGTTCTAACAGTACCCCCCCTTCTAAGAGGATCCTCCGGATCCCCTAGGACCAGGCTTATCAGGAAATCTCCTGTGAAACGCTCTGATAAGTCTGGACGCGGAAACATCATCCGACCTCACCCAAGAGTTATCCTCGGGTCCGAAACCTTTCCAGGCCACAAGATACTGCAAACTACCTCTATACCGTCTAGAGTTAAGGATGCGAGAAATTTCATATTCCCCGTCCTCCACCACCGGAGGAACAGAGGCAGAGGCGTCACAATCCGATACAACAGCTTTTTTCAACAGAGAGACATGAAATACCGGATTAATTCTCCAGGAGGTAGGAACCTCCAACCTAACAGCAGATTGGTTGACAACCTGAAGCACCTTAAAGGGCCCTACAAACTTGGGGACCCAATTTCTTAGAAGGAATCCTCAACCGCAGATTCCTAGAGGACAACCAAACCATGTCACCAACAGCGAACAAAACCTCCTGTCGTTTCCTATCAAAGTAGTCTTTAGATTTTCTGTTGGCCTCCTGAAGATTACCACGCACATCCGTCCAAACTCTCTCCAAATCACCGGAAAAATTCTCCTCCTCAGGCACGGCAGATCCCAACTTGGAGAATGACCCAAACGACGGATGTCTCTCAGAACAACAAAAAAAAGGCGAACAACCAGCAGAAGAAGATGTATGATTGTTCAGAGCAAATTCAGCAAGTGGCAGAAACTCAGACCACCCCTCTTGATTGTCTGCCACAAAACAACGCAAGAACTGCTCAACATCCTGGTTTTTCCTTTCTGTCTGGCCATTAGATTCAGGATGATATCCGGACGAGAACGACAAATGAACTCCCAACCTGTCACAAAAGGCACGCCAAAAACGAGCCACGAACTGAGGACCCCTATCAGAAACAATGTCAGTAGGAACGCCATGAAGTCTGACAATTTCCTTGACAAAGGCATTAGCGAGAGTTTTAGCGCAGGGCAGTTTGATGAAGGGAACCAAGTGACACATCTTGCTAAAACGGTCCACGACCACCCAGATGACAGTAAAACCCTCAGAGGGGGGAAGGTCAGTTATAAAGTCCATAGCCAAATGTGTCCAAGGAGCACTGGGAACCTCCAAAGGACAAAGCAACCCCGCAGCAGGAGTATGTGAGGACTTAGATCTAGCACATATAGTACATTGACGCACCCACTTAATGACTTCCTTCTGCCATCCAGGCCACCAAAAACTGCGACCCACCAGTCTCTTGGTCTCAGAGATTCCGGGATGACCTGCCAACCGAGATTCGTGACACTCAACAAACAAATCTCTCCTAAAGGTCCCAGGCACAAACAACCTCCCATGAGGAGTGTTAGATGGGGCATTCTCCTGTGCTTTAAGAATCTCATCTTCCAAAACGGAGTCCAAAGCAGCTATCACAACACCTTCTTGTAAAATGTTCTCCTCTTTCTCAGCACCGACTATGGGAGAAAAACTGCGAGACAAGGCATCCGCCTTAACATTCTTAGTACCAGGGATGTAAGTAACGGAGAAATTAAACCGCGAGAAAAACAGTGCCCACCTAGCCTGACGGGCATTCAGGCGCTTGGCAGCATCAAGATATATCAGATTTTTATGATCCGTAAGAACCTGAACGGGAAATTCCGCACCTTCCAAGAAGTGGCGCCAGTGTTCAAATGCGAGTTTAATAGCCAATAATTCCCGATTACCAATATCGTAATTCAGTTCAGTCTCCGAAAATTTTTTTGAAAAAAAGGCACAGGGATGTAATCCATCCCCGTTATCCTGAGACAATACTGCGCCAACCCCCACAGAGGAAGCATCAACCTCAACCAAAAACGGCTTAGTCACATCAGGCTGCATAAGGATGGGAGCAGAGGTGAACCTCTCCTTGAGATACACAAAAGCTTCAATGGCCTCAGAAGACCACTGAACCGCATCAGCACCTTTCCTGGTGAGATCGGTCAGAGGTTTGACAATACTTGAAAATTTTTTTATGAATTTTCTGTAATAATTGGCGAAACCTAAAAACCTCTGTATCGATTTCAAACCAATAGGCCTAGGCCATTCCTGTACAGCTTGAACTTTAACCGGGTCCATCTCAAAACCTTCGCTGGAGATAATGTAACCCAAAAAACTAATTCTCTGTACAGCGAAATCACATTTCTCCAGCTTAGCAAAAAGCGAATTGTCCATTAATAACTGTAATACCTCACGTACGCTCCGCCAATGAGACTCCAGATCCGGCGAATAAATCAAAATGTCATCCAAATACACAACCACATTTTTGCCGATCAAAGGTCTAAGGATGTCATTAATAAGATTCTGAAAAAATGCAGGAGCATTAGTAAGACCAAAAGGCATAACGAGATTCTCAAAATGACCCACAGGAGTGTTAAAAGCAGTCTTCCATTCGTCACCCTCCTTCATGCGCATCAGATTGTATGCCCCCTTAAGGTCAATTTTAGAGAACCACTTGGCCCCCATTAACTGGTTAAACAGATCAGGAATCAATGGCAGTGGGTAAGGATTCCGTACAGTAATTTTGTTAATCTCACGAAAATCCAGACAAGGACGTAAACCGCCGTCCTTTTTTTTTACAAAAAAAAATCCAACCGCCACAGGAGACTTAGAGGGCCTAATGTGACCGGCGGCCAAACTTGTCTGTATGTATTCCTCCAAAGCCTTCCTCTCAGGAATAGTAAGGTTAAATAAACGACTTTTAGGAAGAGTCGCTCCAGGGACAAATTCAATAGAACAATCATAGTCTCTATGGGGAGGCAAAACCTGCGATTCCTTCTCAGAAAAAACTCTCCAAAAATCCTGAATAGGAACAGGTAATTCTCCCCTATCCAAAGCTGCAATACGCCCGTTACAACACTTGTCATAACATTTATGGCTCCAGGATTTAATTTCACTGGTAGACCAATCCAGTACAGGATTGTGAAATTTTAACCAGGGCAATCCCAATATTACTGGAGAAGGCAAGTTATTCAAAACTACCAAATCCAATTTCTCATGGTGGACACCATTAATAGTGAGAGGAAATTCACAGACCTTGAGAGTAATATTCTTCAAAGGGGAACCATCCACAGAAACCACAGCAATGGGGGATGATAAAGGTTTGGGTTTTAAATTGAGTCTTTCCAAGAATCCCCCATCAATAACATTCAGAGTAGACCCACAATCAACAAACACCCGAAATTCCATTAATTTTTCCTGAGCAATCGTGGAAGCAGCTAAAAATACACCCTTGGAATTTAAACAGGCAATACGGGCATGACTGACCATTTTTTTTTCTTTCTTCATACGAAGCTCACAGCCTTTAATCAAATGACCAGATTTTCCGCAATAGAAACACAAGCCTTCAGAAAATCTACGGTCTTTTTCTTGAGAGCGAGGTGCCACCGATCCAATCTCCATCGGTTCACCACTGTTAGTACACACATTCTCATAACCAGAAACTGACATAGCAGAGGATTTGCTCTCATTAACCCTTGCACGCAGTCTCCTATCCACCCGTATAGCTAATTGCATAGCCTGTTGCAAATCTTCAGGTGTAGGATAAGCAATTAGCAGGTCTTTAACCCTTTCATTGAGCCCAGCAAGAAATAGACTTTTCAGAGCAGAATCGTTCCACCCTGTTTGAGTAGACCAACGACGGAAATGAGTACAATATTTTTCCACATTACCTGATCCCTGTTTCAAATGTCTCAACTCAGTCTCAGCTGATGTGCCACGGTCAGGATCATCATATAATAGTCCCAAAGCAGAAAAAAAACTATCCACTGATCTGAAGCATGTATCACTAGGTTGCAAAGAAAAGGCCCACTCCTGAGGCTCTTTGCGCAAAAGTGACATTATGAACCCTATGCACTGGGATTCATCAAACGAAAATACAATAAGCAAGCATTTTTAAATGAAAAAAATTCTCGGTGTTCACCAAAAAATAAATCCGGCAAACATACCTTAGGCTCCAAGAAATGTGCTCCAGGACAGTTACTCACGTGCTGACGGAGCTCGGCCACTTCCAGAGAGAGTCCCTGCAGGTGTTTAGCCAAATCCTGAACCGACACCATGATGGAACAGAAAAATCTTTCCTTAGAGAATTTGCGGGCTGGACTTACTGTTATGTTCTGCTACCAGAGCTAAGGAAAGAGAGGAGATCTGTCCCTACGATAGAACTCAGCTGAATCCCTACGATGTAACAGGGAACCTGATCCTGCGATCAGACCTGCTAAAGTCCTAAGTTAGTCTGTACGGAGACCTATAGATGTGGGGAAGGAATCCCTACAAGTACTAAGGACTGGGAGGAATATGGGACACCTCCTAACAGAAATAGTAGCAGACAGATGAACAAACAAAATATATAGAACATAGAGGTCCGTAGACCAAGCAAACTAACAGAGTTAGATACAGAGCACAGGCTAGCTAGAAAGTAGTTATACAATGAAGTCCAGCAAAGCCAGAAGGGCGGAGCAGGATTAAATAGGCCAACAAGGTCATGTGACCAGCAAAGGAAAAAAAACCTAAGAGCAAGGTTCTAACACTGGTGGCAGCTCTAACAGGCCGACAAGATTCCGCTTCACTGAGGCTAGTGACAGGGCCTCTCAGCCTGTCCAGGGTGTGAGCGAGTGTGGTACCACGTCAGTGACTGAGCTGGCCACCTCTTCTCACTCTCGGAACCATGTGGACAGGGGGTGTCTGTGTAGAACAGTACCAATGTGACCTTACGCGTCCCCGAGGGGGTGCGGAATGTCACATTGGTGCAAAGGGCAGATCCATATCACGTGTTCCGTCTCACGTAACTGTGACGTCAGGTGGGTGGCGAGGTGTGGATCCGTCACAAGTGGTAGCAGCGGTGGGATTCTACGGGATCTCTCTGGTGCCATTCTTCACAGGCATGGTCAGGAAACAGTTCGAGGTCAAATGCCAGAAGGATATATCAAAACCAGGGAGTAAAACAACAGATAGTCAGAGGCCAATTCCAGGGTCAAATACGTTGAGTCAGAGAAGTCAAAGCAAAATTAAAAATCCAGGAGAATAGTCACAACAGATCCAAAGTCATTCACAAGATCAGAAGTCAGACACGGGGCTAAGCATGCGCACACCAACTTAGAGGAAAGCTACAACCGATACTTAGTACTAGCAGCTAGCCAGCTAAATACCCTGCAAATGATTAAGGATGGGAGACACCTGGGGATTGGGGAACCTTCCGCAGACCAGACCAGATTGACCAGCAGGGCAGTCAATGAAAATACTGACAATCCAGCACGCCCCAGGATCAGATTGGATGACTGGATTGTCATTCACAAAACCGACAGTCCAGCACATTCCATAGGGCAGCTGAGCTGTCACTCACAGCATCCCTAGCCCACAGTCAGTTATGAAACCATGACATTAAGGCACACCACCCTGGCGACCATGACACAGGTCAGCAGAAATGACATAATAGTACAGGTAAGCAAAACAATTTGCGGGACCCTGGTTTAGCAGCCACGTCTGTAATCCGTGGCAAGTGGGCCAGAGCCCTACAGATGTCCTAGTACCTGCTGGCATCCTGTGCGCCTTCTTTTATTATTAAGCGCCCTCTATGTCACAGCATTGCAAGGTCTACTAATCCAAAGAGGCACCAAAGATGCTGGCAGGTAGAAGAAAGCTCACAATACTCTGATATGGCAGCCATGGACTAGAGTCGACGTGAATCATTTTGCTTATCTCTACAGGTGAATTACCTACCTAAGGTAAAAAAGCCAAGAAATAAAGACAAACATTATTGTAATATTTTCTTAATTTTAATCTGCCTTCCTATAATGACAAACATCATCCCAAACATTTTCCATAAGAATAAGGACAAACATTATTGTACCAACGTCACATAGAACACAGCTGAGGATAAAAAACACGACTGTGACATTTTACAACAGTGAAGAGAAAATAAACGCAATTCTATAGGACACAACCTAAAATAACAACAAGTAACATGGTGACACCACTGCATTAAAAATCTTTGTAATAATGAAGGCAAACATAATATACCAATGGAACACAGCCGAAAGATAAAGACAAACACTGTGGTGACCAGCGGAGCACATCTCAGCTTCAGAAGACAGATAAAAACTAATTCTTAGACAGTGCAAACTTAGGGTGCGTTTAAACTGGCCGATTATCGGGAAATTAATGTTCCTAGGAGCATTCCAGTGTACTGGCTGCCAATCAACCAATGAACGAGCAACACACTTGTTCGTCAAGGAGGATTTAATTTGTAAGCTTGCTTAAAAATATTTTTTGTCAGCAGCACATTGTCCTGTGTAAATAGATCATGTGATGCCTAGAACAATAATATTCTAAAGATCGTTCAGTGTGCATGGAAGCACGGTCGGCATATCTAAAACAGGCTATTAACCACTTTACAGCCTGTGCCGTATTTGGACAAGACTGTAACCCCCGGTTCAGTGAGGGCTCCGGAGGTCTTCTTACAGCTGACATGTGCCCACAACAGTCGCGGGTGGAATCGCGATCCACCCGCGGCTGTTAACATGTTAAATGCTGCTGTCAATCTCTGACAGCGGCATTTAACATCGCCGCTCCGGAAGAAAGTCACTTACCCCACCCATCGGTGACCCCGTCACGTGATCGCGGGTCACCGATGCGTGGGCATGACAACCCTGGATCTGCAGCAGACTGCAGTGGTTCTCATGAGCTGAACACTATGAGCGCCACCTAGTGGTCGGCGCTGATAGCACAGGAACATTTCTGCTGCATAGAGGTGATCTGCTGATCACCTCTATGTAGCAGAGGCGATCAGACAAGTGCTGCTTCTAATCTCCTATGGAGACTATAGAAGCAAGCAAAAAGTGAAAAAAAATGTTATTAAAAAATTAAAAAAAATATGAAAGTTTAAATCACCCCCCTTTCGCCCCATTCAAAATAAAATAATAATAAAAAAAAAACACACACATATTTGGTATCGCCGTGTTCAGAATCACCCAATCTATCAATATAAAAAAAGAATTAATCTGATCGGTAAGCGGCGTAACGAGAAAAAAATCCTAAACGCCAGAATTAAGTTTTTTGGTCGCCACAACATTGCAATAAAATGCAATAACGGGCAATCAAAACATCGGATCTACCCCAAAATGGTATCAATAAAAACTTCAGCTCGGCGAGCAAAAGATAAGCCCTCACCCAGCCCCAGATCCCGAAAAATGGAGACGGTACGGGTCTTAGAAAATGGCGCCATTTTTTTATTTTTTTTTAGCAAACTTTGGAATTTTTTTCTTCACTTAAATAAAAAAGAACCTATACATGTTTGGTGTCTACGAACTCTTAATAACCTGGAGAATAATAATGACAGGTCAGTTTTAGCATTCAGTGAACGTGGTAAAAAAAATTTAAAAAAACATCTGTGGTATTGCACTTTTTTTGCAATTTCACCGCAATTGGAATTTTTTTTGCCGTTTTCCTGTAAACGATATGGTAAAACTAGTAATGGCGTTGAAAAGTACAACTTGTCCCGCAAAAAATAAACCCTCACACGGCCATATTGACCAAAAAATAAAAACGCTATGGCTCTGGGAACAAGAGGAGCAAAAAACAAAAATGCAAAAACGGAAAATCCCAGGGTTGCGAAGGGGTTAAAGGATGGTCAATCGGCTTCTAAGTAGCTAATCAATGGTCATTTAATGGTTACGGATTGACTAGAGTAAGTGCACCAAACTAATCTTAAAGGGGTTTTCCCATGAGCAAAAGTTAATTTTAATCAATAGATCTTGGAATAATAATAAGTTCCACAATTGGATGTGTTTAAATAAAATGTTCCTGTGCTGAGATAATCTTATAAATGCACAGGAACATTTTATTTAAAGAAATCCAATTGTGGAACTTATTATTATTCCAAGATCTATTGATTAAAATCAACTTTTGTTTGTGCGAAAACCCCTTTAACATGCACTAGATTTATCATAGTGGTTCATGCTGTTTGATAAATCTGGCACATCGTTACTTCTATATAAGAGGTGATTTGATGACTCTAGCATCCTGAGAAAAAGGAACTTCATTTTATTATTAGAACTCACTTAAAAGCAACTTGTCACCTCAGAAAATGCTATTTGCCTGCAGATATAGGGTTGATCTGCAGGTATTGTTCTGCCGCCTTACTGAATGTGCAGCTAGCGGGAGACTAATAACTTATTTCCTCCCAAGAGCCGCCTGCTTTCAGTGATGGGGGCGTGCAATGAGCGATTACAATCATTGCTCAATATATTGTGAGAAGCGAATATAAGCACATGCCTGCACTTTGATTGACAGCCGGCTCTGTAGCGCATTTGTGCACAACGAGCTGTCAATCAAAACGCTGGGGATTGCTTACTGCTAACAGTATAGTGAGCCATGATTGTAGCCGCTCTGTGCTTTCCCCCTTGACTAAAAGCAAGCGGCTCCTGGAAGGAAATAATTCATTTTCTCCCAATTGCCACACTTTACATTTATTAAACACTATTTTCCTACAGATTGACCCTATATCTGCAGGTAAATAGTGTTTTTCTAAGTGACCGGTTCCCTTTAAAAGCATAACATAAATCATGAAATAATCCTGAAATATATTTCCTCTGCATTTCAAACCTATATGAGGTTCTTAATAAAGAATCTGATCATCTGTTGTCTAAGTCCAAACAATTATGACATTTTGGCACATTTTGATCCCATGATGTGGAAGGGGATTTTGCTCTGATATCGGACTGCAATGCACAGACTGGCCACGGGTCTCCTGATCCCAGCCCGACAGCTTCATAAAACTATATGAAGCTGTCACGCTCAGATCGGAAGAGCCGCGGCCAGTACATGCATTAGCAGTCCGAGCTCAGACCGTTTTGAATGGATGTCTGAATAAGCCCTTAGACTATTGTGACATGATCAATACAGAACATGCCACCAAGGAAATCTGAAAAATTATGAAAAATCTTTGTGACAAAGCCAAGGAATTTATCCAAACACTATCACTCAGCACATCAGAACACTAGATCATAGCCAGTGAAAGTCAGCTTAGGAATAAGGACAAACAATATTGTGATATTATTACATTAGAAGTCAGTGTAAAAAATAAAAGAGATTATATCATGATTAGTGTTGAGCCACCCCCGTAGTGTTCGAGTTCGGTTTGGTTCGTCGAACTGTTCGTCGAACACCTTCGAACACCGTTAAAAACAATGGCAGGCAAACAAAAACACATAGAAACACATAGAAAACACCTTCAAAGGTGTCCAAAAGCTGACAAACTGCTCAGAAGACACAACTAACACATGGAAAAGTGACAAGTACATATAGTCATGCGAAAAGAAAAGAGGTGGAGGAGTAAAAGGAGGGGGAGACACAGATATAGGCATGTCATGCCCTCTAAAATCCAAAAAGTGAGAAGCCGACACGTTCAGTCCGCTCCTGCCCGTGCCACCTCCGTGTCGCCGGGTTTGTGCCAGAGCCGCGGTGAACCCTGACGGCCAGCCCCCCTCTCCCAATACTGGTGCCTGTCCGCTGGTGGGTCGAGCGAGCCCCCCTGTGGTGGAGGCAGCTCTAAGCTTTTTAATTTAAATTGTCTCTCTAATTTGAATGAATACACTTTAAATCCATTTACAAGGATCTATTGGAGGGCAAGTCTCATGCCAGCAGCCGCGTAATTCCAGCTCCAGTAGCGTCCACTAAAGCTGCTGCAGTTAAAAAGCTTTTATAAGGCATCCTACTGCCAGTCCCAGCCCCTATGCCTTGGGGTGCCTCCTGATGCTCTTCACTGAGTATCCCGTGGTCCCGAAGCATTTCCTTTGAAAAAATTAAGTGTCCAAACTACAGGTGGTGTAGCTTGCTTAACAGCCGGGATAATCCGCTGACTAGCAGATACTGCTACTAGGCACAAAGTATTTCCTGGGCTAGATGCAGTTAAAAATTTGTAATTAGATACTCTCGTTGGATGCTGAGAAAGCATTCCATAGAGTCTCCTGGCACGCCATATATGATTCTCTTAAAAAGCTTGGGGTAGGGGTCTAGGGGACCCTTTTATAGCCAAAATCACGGCCCTGTATCACTATACGTCACCTAGGCTGAAGATAAATGGAACTGCAGCACCCTGAGGGCTCGGTTGCTACAGAGGTATTGCACCTCACCCAGAGGTGTGATATCTCACTCTCAGGTAAGGATGGAGTGTGGATCAGGACCCGACACCTGCATGCATTACACCACATTGCCGTGGGGCAGGGCGACCAATATGCCTCTGAGATGGGCACGACAGTCCCTGTCCCTGGCTGGAGTGGGGGGAGGGAACACTGAGGAAGGGGAACCCTGTAGTGCAGGAGCAGGGAGGAAGCAGTTCCTGGGTGCATTGAGAAGGGAGTATAAAAGGTGGGCACCATCTTAGTTCAGTGCAGAGAAGTCTGAGCAGAAGTGGCAGGGAGCAGGGGCTCTGCATGAGCTCCGCTCCGGAGGCGGGCCTAGTAACAGAGGCCCAGGCCTGGAAGAGGGAGAAGGAAGGAAGAGGAGCGGAGAAGGCTCCAGGAACGAGGAATGAAGGGATCCCAGGGGTGCGGACGGGCGAGTCGCCACCGCACGCCCGAATCCACCTGCGTGGAGGGGTCAGGCCAAAGGGGGAGACCGGTCCCCAAAACTAGTGGAGGCAGGAAACGACCCTCAGCTAGAAACCGGAGGCTGTGACATTTTATGTGGCGCAGCCCCTCGCTACACCCGCTAGGAAGGCACCACATAGGGTCAGGGAAACTGGCGCCAAGTTTACCAAGAGGAGGCCCGAGGCAGCCGGACAGAAGGGTTGGTAAGAAAGGCCAGACAAAGGACACACAAAGGGGGTCCTGTGAAGCGCTCCAAAGTTATCTGGGAGTTGTCTGAGCCCCTCACCTGGTGAGCACAGTACGACGTGGGCAGCCGTTACCTGCAGACGTGGTCTGGATAATAAGAACTGTGAGTAAAGGCCCTGGACTGCATCACTGACTCCGTGTCGTTACTGCTGCTGCCCTGCACCATCACCCCCATCCTCCGCATACACTGTCCTGAGGCTATACTCCTCCCGTGGGGAGTTATGCTACGCTCTGCTGCACCCACAACACCAGCCTCAGCGGTCTGCCCTGCAGCAGCGGTTCACTCTGACCGCAATCCACGGGTGGCGTAGTCGGACATTTAAACATCAAAACCACATAAATAGTTCCGCCACTGGTTTGACCACCCTGAGCCACGGAACCGGGTCGCCGCCACAAAGACTACAACCACCAGCATCCACCAAAAAGGGTCCGGCTCCGGGTGTCCCAAGGCCCAGGGGGTGCATCAGAACATTTTCATCACCTTTCACAATCACCAATGGGACAAGGCAGGGATGTCCTCTGTCCCCTCTCTTATACATCCTAGTGACGGAGCACCTGCTCTCATCAATTCGCCATAACCCCAATATTAGGTGGATTGAGGTGGGAGGCACCGAGTACAAGTGCTCTCTATTTGCTGATGATGTCCTAGTATATATCACTCAATCACATATATCCATCCATGCTGTTATGGCTGAAATAGATCACTTTGTTACATGGTCAAATTTTAAAATCAATGCAGCGAAGTCTGAGGCCCTCGATGTCTCCCTCCCCAAATCCATATAGGATTCCATCCAGTCCAACTTTCCCTTTGCCTGGCCCTCACAGGGTATCAAATACTTAGGAATTCCTATTCATAGAGACCTCTCCCATCTATGTTATCTTAATTTTGGGCCCTTTATTGAACAACTCCATACAGACCACGGTTGGCAAGTTAGAACTGTAAGATTCACTACGTGAACCACTGGTGTTTTGTGGAAAAGCACATGTACACTGTGTTCCAAATTATTATGCAAAAAGTGTTTAGGAGTGATAAGGGAAGAATTTGTTTGTCAGTTAAACTCATTGATGGTGATGTGTGTCAGGGCTCTTTATATCACTGTAAGCAATTGCAGACACCTGTGCTAATTAGTTTGGCAGGTGTGTCCAATGAAAGGCAAGACTACTTAAGAAGGCTGTCTCACATTATTAAGCAGCCTACATTTTCTGCCAAAATGGGAAAGAAAAAGGATGTGTCGGCTGCTGAGAAGCAACAAATTGTGGAGTGTTTAGGTCAAGGCATGACTACAATCAACATTGTGCGATGATCAGGATGAAGTGTCTTGGCAATCAAGAAGTATGTAGCTGATTCACAGTACACACGTGTGCGTGCTGATAAGGGCAAATTGAGGACTCTTTCCTACAGGCAATTACGTCAGGTTAAAAGAGCAGCGGCAAAAAAGCCTTGTCATAGCAGCAGACAAGTTTTTGAAGCTGCTGGTGCCTCCAACGTCCCCCGAACAACAAGATGCAGGATCCTTCAGAGGTTTGCAGCTGTGCATACGCCATCCTGTCGACCTCCTCTATCCACTTCACACAAGCAGAAACGGCTCCAGTGGGCTAAACATTACATGAAGACTGATTTCAAAACTGTTTTGTTCATGGATGAGTGCCGTGCAGCGCTCGATGGTCCAGATGGATGGAGTGGAGGATGGCTGGTTGATGGACACCCCACGCAAACCCGCCTACAGCGCCAACAAGGAGGAGGCGGAGTAATGTTTTGGGCTGGAATCATGGGGAGAGAGATTGTCGGCCCCTTTAGGATCCCTGAAGGCGCTAAAGATGAACTCCATAATGTATGTGGATTTTCTCAAACAGCACTTCCTGCCATGGTTCAAGAAGAAGAACCGTGTATTTCACAGCAAGATCATTTTTTTGCATGATAATGCACCATCTCATGCTGCACATAAAACATCTGCATCTCTGGCTGATATGGGCATAAAAGGGGACAAACTTATGGTGTGACCCCCATGCTCCCCTGACCTCTACCCCATTCAGAACCTCTGGAGCATCATCAAAAGGAGTGTCTATGATGGCGGGAGGCAGTTCACATCTAAGCAACACCTCTGGGAGGGTATTCTGTCCTCATGCAAAACAATTGAAGCAGAAACCATCCAAAACCTGACAAATTTAATGGACGAGAGAGTTCAGAAGCTCCTTTCGAACAAGGGGTCCTATGTGAAAATGTAACATCACCTAGAATAAAGTTTTGAGTTGAAAACTGTTTGATTTCAGTTTCTAATAACCTGCTAATGCTTATAATTTCAAAAATGACCATTTTTTTGGTCTTTATTAAAATGAAAAGGTTGATCGAAAAGTTTGGGGGATCTAAGAGTGTGGCAACCCAGTAGTCAGGATTACTTCGAATTCTGACAATATGAGGGTCATGTTGCAGGTAGTGCAGCAAGAAGGCACTTATGTGTCTTGCGCATCTCGGAGCCCCAAAATTATTTTCCGGGCTAGATGCAGCTAAAAATTATTATTAATTTTAAATCTGGTGGAGCTTAGTATAGATGGCCTAATAGGATCAGTGCTGCACACTGCTACAAAGCCCAAATTATTTTCCAGCCAAGATACAGATAAACATGATAAGTAATTTTAAATCTGGTGGAGCTTATTATAGATGGCCTAATAGAATCAGTGCTGCACACTGCTACAAAGCCCAAATTATTTTCCAGCCAAGATACAGATAAACATGATTAGTAATTTGAAAGCTTAAAATGGTTGGTAGGGTTATTTTAACCAATCATCAAGCTTTTACTCTCCCCAGGATGACACAGGGGTAGAAAAGTCGTTTCGGATCCATGATTTGTTCATCTTTATGAACGTGAGTCTGTCTACATTATCAGTGGAGAGCCGCGTGCGCTTATCTGTCAGCACACCACCAGCAGCGCTGAACACACGTTCAGACAGAACGCTGGCTGCGGGGCATGACAAGATCTCCAAGGCGTAAGTGGCTAGCTCCGGCCATTTATCCAGATTGGAAGCCCAAAAAGAGCAAGGGTCCAGTGACACAGTCATGGCTTCAATGTTTACTTGGAGATACTCCTGTACCATCGTCTCTAGGCGTTGACTATGTGTCAGACTTCTTGTCTCCTGTGGCCTTGCAAAGGATGGGCTAAAAAAGTGGTGAAATGATTCCGCAAAATTGATGTTACCAGCAGATACTGTGGTTCTGTTACGGTTTGAGTGCTGAACACTTGACGGTCCCACGGTTGGCAAGTTGGAACTGTGAGATTCACTACGTGCACCACTGGTGTTTTGTGGAAAAGCACATGTAAGATTCTGCAACAGTCTCTGCTGATACTCCTGCATGCGTGCATCCCTTTCTATGGCAGGAATAATTTCGGCAAATTTACTTTTGTACCGGGGATCTAACAGTGTGGCAACCCAGTAGTCAGGATTATTTCTAATTCTCACAATTCGAGGGTCATGTTGCAGGTAGTGCAGCAAGAAGGCACTCATGTGTGTTGCGCATCCAGGAGCACCAAGTCCCTGTTGTGTTGGTGGCGAGGTAACAATCATGCTTCCTTCCTCTGTCCTCTCCCCCCAACCTCGCACAACAGAAATGTGATCAAGGTCTCCCTCATCTGATGAGTCTTCCATCAGTTCGTCCTCCACTGCTTCCTGGGCTCCTGCACCTTCCTCACTAGTTTGGCTGCTACCATGCGCCCTGGTAAAACCATCTCCCCCACCCTCACATGCCTGCCGCCTTGGTGCTGCCGACCGTCTGGACCTTGCAGATGTTAGCCCTTCCGCATACAACTCCTCCTCCTCTACTTCCTCCACCTCCTCTTGTGCCACCACCTGACTCCAAATTCTGTTTAACATGTGCTCCAGTATGTAAATCACCGGAATAGTCATGCTGATAATGGCATCGTCAGCACTAAACATCTTCGTCGCCATTTCAAAACTGTGCAGAAGGGTGCATAGGTCCCTGATCTGAGACCACTCCTCCAGCGTGATTTGCCCCACCTCTGGATCTCATTGGCCCAGGCTATACGTCAGAACGTATTGCACCAGGGCTTGTCGGTGCTGCCACAGTCGCTGCAACATGTGCAGAGTTGAATTCCACTGGGTAGGCACATCGCATTTTAGCCGGTGAAGTGGCAGGCCCAACGACTTCTGTAGAGATGTAAGTCGCTGAGCTGCGGGATGCGAACGGCGGAAGTGAGCACACAGCGACCGTGCCCTCTGCAGAAGGCCATCTAGTCTGGGATAGTGGGCTAAAAATTGCTGGACAACCAGGTTCAACACGTGAGCCATACAAGGCACGTGTGTGACATTGCCCCGGCGAAGAGCCGCACCCAGGTTTGCAGCATTGTCGCACACGGCCTTCCCTGGTTTCAGGTCCAGTGGAGACAACCATTCATGAAATTGGTTCTCCAGAGCTGACCACAACTCCTCAGCTGTGTGACTCACATTTCCCAGACATTTCAAAGTAAAAACCGCCTGATGACGTTGAGCCCTACTGCCAGCATAGTAAGGAGGTGTGCAGGATCCCTTCTGCGTAGTTAGAAAGCTTGTGGCATGACCAGACAGGCTTTGGGTGCAGGTGGAAGACCGAGAGGAGGTTGAGGAGGCAGAAGCAGTGGAGGAACTTTGACATAAAGAGGATTGACGCACAACTCGTGGGGACAGCAAGACTTGGACAGCAGCCCCTTGTCCTGCTGTCACCATAGTTACCCAGTGCCCAGTCAGCGACATGTAACGCCCCTGTCCATGCCTACTCGTCCAAGTGTCTGTGGTGAAATGCACCCTGTCACACACAGAGTTTCTCAAAGAAGCGGTGATGTTGTGTGCGACATGCTGGTGGAGCGCAGGCACACCTTTCTTTGAGAAGTAGTGCCGACTGGGCATCTGGTACTGGGGCACTGCGACGGACATAAGGTCTCGAAAATCCTCTGTGTCCACCAGGCGGAAAGGCAGCATTTCTGTAGCCAAGAGCTTGCAGATGGTGAAATTCAACCTCTTAGCTTTCTCATGGCCAGGAGGAAATGGTCTTTTACTTGTCCACATCTGAGGGACCGAGGGCTGGCTATTGTGCTTAGACGGGGTTGATAAGGGTGTCCCCGGCAAACTGCCGGTCTGTGAGGAAGATGCAGGCGGACATGTTAGGTTGCCTTGATCCAAAGGTGGTGCTATCGATGTCGGACAGCGCTCAACACCAGCTGGTGTTACCACCTCCAAAGAAAATGATGACCTGCCAATCATGCTGGCTGTTGCGGGTAAAGAGGTGGCAGGTCTGCGCCCCAAAACAGGTGTGACTGCTGTCCCCCCAGTCACAGAGGATGAAGAGGCCGCGGATGCACAAGATATGGCAGACGGTGGTTGGCCCGGCCGGCTAGGCCGCATTGTAGCACACTGAGCTTCCCACTGCAACTTATGCTTCATGTCCATGTGCCGGTTCATGCATGAAGTACTCAAACTATGTATTTTTTGGCCTCTACTTAGCTTTTGCTGACAAATGTTACAGATAACACGAGTTGGGTCATCTTTATCGATCTGAAAAAATGCCCAGGCTATGCAAGGCTTAGCACCCATGCGACCTGAAGAGCCACCACGACTTGTGGTGAGAGGCAGAGTTGTGTTTGAGGATGCAGTTGTTGACGTGCTTCCAGTACTACGTCTCTGTCCAGGAAGGCGCAACCTGACCTCGTCGTCACTAGCATCTTCCTCCACCTCCTCTGCTGACCTCATCTCTTGGCTGACTGTGGGTTGACAGTAAGTGGGATCTCCAACCTCATCATCATCACCCTGTGCGTTATCACACCCGTCGTCCTCAGAGCCAACCTGTTCCTGCCCTGACAAAAAACTAAAGTTGTCGCTCCAATCAGGTATTTGAGTCTCATCATCGTCTTCCTCATTGTCTCCACCAACAGGAGTTACAGTTTGGGAATGAGGGTCTACATTATGGTCAGAACCTTCTGCGTCTGGTCCTGGATCCGACTCATAAAGATTCTGGGCATCAGTGCAGATCATTTCCTCGTCTGCATTCACAGAAGCGCTGGAGTCGACATCTGATTCCCAGGCTATAGTATGAGTAAACAGCTCTGCAGACTCAACCATCTGTTCTACCTCATACTCAGATGGGCAGCTGGAGATTTGGGAGCTGTGAGGAAGCAAGTGCGATTGGGGTGACACCTTTGAGGACTGGAGTATTTGTGATGTTGAAGTTGATGTGGAGGAGAGCCCACTTAAAGGAGCACTTGATATCCGTTGAAGCACCTGCTGTTTTTGTGCCTCATCTGGAATTTGTAGCGATTGGCGTGGCCGTAAGAAAGGGATCTTATCACATTGTCCGCTAAAAGAAGTAGACATTTTAGTTTGGCTGGAAGATGGTCTTTCTTCTGCAGATGTTACTGTTGCTTTAACACCTACCCCACGGACACAACCTTTTTTCCCCTTCCCAACACGCCTATTCCCCTTTCCACCAGCAGCAGGCCTTTTTCCACTCATTTTGGTGGTTAACTAATTCACAACTCTGGAGTTGTTTGCACAAAAAAACAATGGATGGGAACCGAGCAGAGCTGAGTGGCCAAACTGTGGTATTAGGCCAAAACTATTGGCTGGGTTAGATGCAGAAAAAAATTATATTCGATTTGCAACCTGATGGAGGTCAGTGTAGATGGACTAATAGAACAAGTCCCACACACAGCTAGAAGCCCAAATATTTTTTCAGAGGTAGATGCAGAAAAAAAATATATTCAGTTTGCAACCTGATGGAGGTCAGTATAGATGGACTAATAGAGAAAGTCCCACACACTGCTAGAAGGCCAAATATTTTTTCAAAGCTAGATGCAGACAAAAAATTATTTTGAATTTGCAACCTGATGGAGGTCAGTATAGGTGGACTAATAGAACAAGTCCCACACACTGCTAGAAGGCCAAATATTTTTTCAGAGCTAGATGCAGAAAAAAATTATATTCAGTTTGCAACCTGATGGAGGTCAGTATAGATGGACTAATAGAACAAGTCCCACACACAGCTAGAAGCCCAAATATTTTTTCAGAGGTAGATGCAGATAAAAATTATTTTTAATTTGCAACCTGATGGAGGTCAGTATAGATGGACTAATAGAGAAAGTCCCACACACTGCTAGAAGGCCAAATATTTTTTCAGAGCTAGATGCAGAAAAAAATTATATTCAGTTTGCAACCTGATGGAGGTCTGTATAGATGGATTAATAGAACAAGTCCCACACACAGCTAGAAGCCCAATATTTTTTCAGAGGTAGATGCAGAAAAAAAATTATTTTTAATTTGCAACCTGATGGAGGTCAGTATAGATGGACTAATAGAGAAAGTCCCACACACTGCTAGAAGGCCAAATATTTTTTCAGAGCTAGATGCAGAAAAAAATTATATTCAGTTTGCAACCTGATGGAGGTCAGTATAGATGGACTAATAGAACAAGTCCCACACACAGCTAGAAGCCCAAATATTTTTTCAGAGGTAGATGCAGATAAAAATTATTTTTAATTTGCAACCTGATGGAGGTCAGTATAGATGGACTAATAGAGAAAGTCCCACACACTGCTAGAAGGCCAAATATTTTTTCAGAGCTAGATGCAGAAAAAAATTATATTCAGTTTGCAACCTGATGGAGGTCTGTATAGATGGATTAATAGAACAAGTCCCACACACAGCTAGAAGCCCAATATTTTTTCAGAGGTAGATGCAGAAAAAAAAATATTTTTAATTTGCAACCTGATGGAGGTCAGTATAGATGGACTAATAGAGAAAGTCCCACACACTGCTAGAAGGCCAAATATTTTTTCAGAGCTAGATGCAGAAAAAAATTATATTCAGTTTGCAACCTGATGGAGGTCAGTATAGATGGACTAATAGAACAAGTCCCACACACAGCTAGAAGCCCAAATATTTTTTCAGAGGTAGATGCAGATAAAAATTATTTTTAATTTGCAACCTGATGGAGGTCAGTATAGATGGACTAATAGAGAAAGTCCCACACACTGCTAGAAGGCCAAATATTTTTTCAGAGCTAGATGCAGATAAAAAATATTTTTAATTTGCAACCTGATGGAGGTCAGTATAGATGGACTAATAGAGAAAGTCCCACACACTGCTAGAAGGCCAAATATTTTTTCAGAGCTAGATGCAGAAAAAAATTATATTCAGTTTGCAACCTGATGGAGGTCAGTATAGATGGACTAATAGAACAAGTCCCACACACAGCTAGAAGCCCAAATATTTTTTCAGAGGTAGATGCAGATAAAAATTATTTTTAATTTGCAACCTGATGGAGGTCAGTATAGATGGACTAATAGAGAAAGTCCCACACACTGCTAGAAGGCCAAATATTTTTTCAGAGCTAGATGCAGATAAAAATTATTTTTAATTTGCAACCTGATGGAGGTCAGTATAGATGGACTAATAGAGAAAGTCCCACACACTGCTGGAAGGCCAAATATTTTTTCAGAGCTAGATGCAGAAAAAAATTATATTCAGTTTGCAACCTGATGGAGGTCTGTATAGATGGATTAATAGAACAAGTCCCACACACAGCTAGAAGCCCAATATTTTTTCAGAGGTAGATGCAGAAAAAAAATATATTCAGTTTGCAACCTGATGGAGGTCTGTATAGATGGATTAATAGAACAAGTCCCACACACAGCTAGAAGCCCAATATTTTTTCAGAGGTAGATGCAGAAAAAAAATATATTCAGTTTGCAACCTGATGGAGGTCAGTATAGATGGACTAATAGAGAAAGTCCCACACACTGCTAGAAGGCCAAATATTTTTTCAGAGCTAGATGCAGAAAAAAATTATATTCAGTTTGCAACCTGATGGAGGTCAGTATAGATGGACTAATAGAACAAGTCCCACACACAGCTAGAAGCCCAAATATTTTTTCAGAGGTAGATGCAGATAAAAATTATTTTTAATTTGCAACCTGATGGAGGTCAGTATAGATGGACTAATAGAGAAAGTCCCACACACTGCTAGAAGGCCAAATATTTTTTCAGAGCTAGATGCAGAAAAAAATTATTTTTAATTTGCAACCTGATGGAGGTCAGTATAGATGGACTAATAGAGAAAGTCCCACACACTGCTAGAAGGCCAAATATTTTTTCAGAGTTAGATGCAGAAAAAAATTATATTCAGTTTGCAACCTGATGGAGGTCAGTGTAGATGGACTAATAGAACAAGTCCCACACACAGCTAGAAGCCCAAATATTTTTTCAGAGGTAGATGCAGAAAAAAATTATATTCAGTTTGCAACCTGATGGAGGTCTGTATAGATGGATTAATAGAACAAGTCCCACACACAGCTAGAAGCCCAATATTTTTTCAGAGGTAGATGCAGAAAAAAAAATATTTTTAGTTTGCAACCTGATGGAGGTCAGTATAGATGGACTAATAGAGAAAGTCCCACACACTGCTAGAAGGCCAAATATTTTTTCAGAGCTAGATGCAGAAAAAAATTATATTCAGTTTGCAACCTGATGGAGGTCAGTATAGATGGACTAATAGAACAAGTCCCACACACAGCTAGAAGCCCAAATATTTTTTCAGAGGTAGATGCAGATAAAAATTATTTTTAATTTGCAACCTGATGGAGGTCAGTATAGATGGACTAATAGAGAAAGTCCCACACACTGCTAGAAGGCCAAATATTTTTTCAGAGCTAGATGCAGATAAAAATTATTTTTAATTTGCAACCTGATGGAGGTCAGTATAGATGGACTAATAGAACAAGTCCCACACACAGCTAGAAGCCCAAATATTTTTTCAGAGGTAGATGCAGATAAAAATTATTTTTAATTTGCAACCTGATGGAGGTCAGTATAGATGGACTAATAGAGCAAGTCCCACACACTGCTAGAAGGCCAAATATTTTTTCAGAGCTAGATGCAGAAAAAAATTATATTCAGTTTGCAACCTGATGGAGGTCAGTATAGATGGACTAATAGAACAAGTCCCACACACAGCTAGAAGCCCAAACATTTTTTCAGAGGTAGATGCAGATAAAAATTATTTTTAATTTGCAACCTGATGGAGGTCAGTATAGATGGACTAATAGAGAAAGTCCCACACACTGCTAGAAGGCCAAATATTTTTTCAGAGCTAGATGCAGATAAAAATTATTTTTAATTTGCAACCTGATGGAGGTCAGTATAGATGGACTAATAGAGAAAGTCCCACACACTGCTAGAAGGCCAAATATTTTTTCAGAGCTATATGCAGAAAAAAATTATATTCAGTTTGCAACCTGATGGAAGTCAGTATAGATGGACTAATAGAACAAGTCCCACACACAGCTAGAAGCCCAAATATTTTTTCAGAGGTAGATGTAGATAAAAATTATTTTTAATTTGCAACCTGATGGAGGTCAGTATAGATGGACTAATAGACCAAGTCCCACACACTGCTAGAAGCCCAAATATTTTTTCAGAGCTAGATGCAGAAAAAAATTATATTCAATTTGCAACCTGATGGAGGTCAGTATAGATGGACTAATAGAATGATGCTATGCCCAAAAGATTTTCCTTCACTAGGTGCAGTAAAAAAATTGGTATTCTATACACAGGTGGTATATCTTGCAACACAGATAGGCTACTCCACTGACTAACACACTCTGCAATAGGCCAAAAAGGATTAGCTTTGCTAGATTCAGCCAAATGCTGTGAAAAAAACTTGCACAGCACTGGCACAGACCTGCCTGGCAAAATCTGATAGGAACTGATGTAACCTAGCCCTCAAATGGACTGCAATTACAATTAGTCTTTACTCCCACAATCTATCTATTTAAGAGCACAGACCTGCCTGATAAAAGTCGTAGGAAATGCTGTAACCTAGTCCTTAAAAGGACTGCAATCACAACTATTCCCTACTCCCAAGCTATCTGTAGATTTGTGCGAAAATTGGCTTGAAATTAACAAGGTATAGCGCACACAGCAACAGCGGTGCCGTCTAACACGCAGCTGCAGCAGTGAGAAAATGGTGGCGACGGGGAAAATGGCTTGGTCTTATAGGGCAAGGACATGTGACATACACTGCCAATGACACATGCCCTTGCTTGTGTGAAAAACAGCACTTCGCTCCGTGTGTGCGCTGCTGATAGGCTGACAGATTGCACCTCCCCACTGCAAATGCGGGAAAGAGAAAAAAAAATGGAGATCTTCATTATTCCTGCAGAGATCCATCCCCTGCCCCTCCCCCCACCCCGCTGTACACTCAAACTGCGTATTAACATTAATTTTCATCATTACTGAGAAAAAATCCAGTTATGATTTTGGTGCACGAACAGTTATCGAACATAACCTCGAACTGCCGAATTTTTCTCAAATTGTTCGTGTTCGCCGAACGGCTCGAACACCGCCCAAAACAGCTCGAATTTGAGATTGGCGAACAGTTCGAGTAGAACAACGCTCATCTCTAATCATGATATCAGAATTATATTGGTCCTAAGAATAAAGTATTGTAAAAACTTCACAATGGAACAAAAAATTGAAAACTCACTATGAATAAAAGCAGAGCTACAACTTTCAAATAAATAACAATGCTATTGTGGCATCATCTCAATTGAACTCAGCCTCAAAATAAAGCACATTTCTTATAACTTGCACATTGGCTTATGCCTTTTGATCAACTTGGCACAATCTCAGACTGCCTAACCTAAGGGAACATTTATATTTAACAGTTTTGCGATAAAGTGAAGGTAGACTGCCCTACAGCTGTGTTCAGAAAGATCTGTAATAGATTGTCATCTCCATGCCCAGTGATTTACTGCTGAATATTTTCTGGACATTTAATATTATCAAGGCATGTTGATTTGAGATTCTATCCTTATTCCTTTATCTCAATGTTTTCCTTTTATAACCCTCCCATTATTTATACGTGGACCAATTTTTATGTGCAACTGACTGGGAACAACTGTTTCTACTGTCCTCCAAATTGGATTTCCATCTTGAAGAAGTTTTATAATCATTTCCATTGTTTCAAGCAACAACTCTTGCTGCAGCCATGCTTGTTTTCACTCGATTAGCTTATTAAAGTCTGTAACCATTTTGTTTCAACAGTAAACTAAAGTACATTTCTAGACCTAGCTGTTCTTTTCAAAATATGAATTTCAATGTAATTCACATCACCAGTGAGTGACTCTTTTTTTATCTCGCCAGTGAACGATTCCATCATTTTTTCATCTACTTGAAAAACATATGGCAAACATTAATTACAATTATTTATTTGTATTTCTTTAGGGTATATAACCCATGAAGCTGAATGTCCAGCTTTTAAACAAACATTTTTTTCCGTCTTATCTGGAAATGTGTATTTGATAAAAAGTTAAAGAGTTGGGAGAACGTCCTGTAAGTGTGGTGAATGCAGAGTCTAAGCCCACGGCCCCACTATCAGTATTTGGTCAGTATTTGGTCAGTATTTTTTATCAGGAGTGGGAGACAAAACCAGGTGAGGAACAATCAGAGAAAAGGTATAGTAGAAACAAGTCACCAATTCTGCATTTATCACCCGCTCCTGGTTTTGTCTCCCACTCCTGAGAAAAAACACTGACCAAATACTGATAGTGGGGCCGTGGCCTAAGGGGTAATGTCTCATCATGTGGAGATTGACATGCCTGACATGTCAGTGAAAGGAGACTTATAGACCATGCAATGCTCCTCTGGGAAATTAAATATGCAAATTGACTCTTTGGCAATCCTAAGGCTGTGTGCCCACTATGCGTTTTTTTTAGCGTTTCCGCATTGGCAATTCCGCCGCAGAAACGCTTAAAAAACGCTTGGTAGAAGGTCGGCCATGTTCTCCAATGATAATCCGCATGTGTTGTGCACATGCTGCGGAAATTTCCGCTGCGGATTATCATTGTGGAAAAATCTGCAGCACTACCAATTACTCTGCGTAATTGCGGCATTTTCGCCGACATTAACTTGCATTGAATCGCTTAATATCCGCATGACTACATGTGCACATGCGGATATTAAGCGATTCAATGTGTGGATGGTACGCGGGTCTGGAGAAGAGGAGACTCTCCTCCAGACGCGGGTACCATAGCACCTGTAAAAAAAAAGAATTAAAATAAAAAATATACATTATACTCACCTTCTGATAGCCCCCGGTCTCCATAGTGATGCATCCTGGCTCCCTGGCAGCTCGCGATGGTCTAAAAGGACCTGCCATGACGTCATTAAGTCATGTGACGGGTCACGCGACCGCTGACGTCGGCGATCGTGTGACCTGTCACATGACTAAATGACGTCATGGAAGGTCCTTTTAGACCACCGCGAGTCGCCCAACACACCGGACGTACCAGAGGAGACTGGGGGACATCGGAAGGAGAGTATAATATTTATTTTTTATTTTTTACCATTCTTTTAACTATAACTTGGTCACACTATATAAATCCATGCCGGTTGCATGGCTTTATATAGTGTGACCAAGTTGTCAAGCACTTTCCAAGTGATGCTAAAATCGCTTGGAAAGCGCTTGACAACCCGCAATGGAAATCGCATGATCAAAGCGCTTCACTTATGCTTGTCCCTGCCAGGGAGATGCAGAAACGCTCAGGAAAAATCTGGAGCATTTCTGCATCGTGGGCACATAGCCTAAAAGTCAACATCGATCCTTTAACAAGCCTTATCCCATGACTTAGTATAATTAGTATAAGAGCCAAACCAGATTCTCTATTTGCAGACATGTGTTTGGGGTGTTGCTCCTCATCAGTGCAAAGCAAGGGATCTGATTTGGCTGTATGAGAGGCCTGTAACTGGGGTCTAAGAGCTAATATCTATCCTTGTGGAGAGTGACATACCTGACAAGCCAATGTAAGGAGACCTATAGGCCATGCAATGCTCATCTGGGAAATTAAATATGCAAATTGACACTTCAGAGAGGTAGAGGGCTAGAACTCTAGTGCCACCTGCTGGAAATAGCAATCTTAATAGTCAATGTTGGCCCACAAACTGTAGAACACAGTCAAGGAATAAATATAAAAACTATTGTGACATTGTTACCACCACAACACAAGTAAGTAACATTATTGTAACATTACCATAAACACACAGCCACCGAACATAGACAATCCCTATTTGGCCTTCAGCACGATAGAACATGGGTAAGATGTACAGATATATACTATTGTGATGATGCCACATGAACAATGATAAACAAAACTTAAAGGGGTTTTCCACTTTCAAAAAAGTGGACTCCAAATGATTGCAGTCATGTAAAATAACAAAGCCAGATAGTACTCACCCTCCCTGGGTTCAATGTTGAATGTCTCTGTGTTTTTTGTGACTTTATGACTACCTGTTGAATCACTGCTGCAGCTAATTGATATATATGGCAGAAGCCACTGAGCTCAGTGATTGGCTGCAGCGGTGACACAAGCTGTACTTATGACATCAAAACGCAGAGACCGTAGCAGCAGAGGGGAGCCGGACCTGGACCCGGGGACAGGTGACTAAAATCTGGCTTCGTTTTTTTTGTTGATTACAATAGTTTGGGGAGCACTTTTTGGAAAGTAGAAAATCCCTTTAAAAGTTTAAACAAAACACTATTATAACATCATCACACAGGACCACAGTCAAGGTATAAATGCAAATTAATACAACTGATCTATCTGTGAACAAAGACAGACATTATTTGACCATACTACATTAGAACACAGCCAAAGAAAGAAAAAATGACCAATATTGTGGCATCCTTGGCAACAAACACAACCATAGACTAGGACAGTGCTGCGACATCTTCACCATTGAACTCTGCCTTAGAACAATGACAAACACTGTTGATGAAATCATAGATATAGCAATGTCTCACTGTCAGACCACGCTATGTAAAGCCACGTTCACACATTCAGTATTTGGTCAGTATTTTACATTAGTATTTGTAAGCCAAAATTAGGTGTGGAATGTGAAGGCTGGGGGGATGTAATGGCAGCTTACAATCATCCTGTAAGCATGTCTAGTTGTCACAAGACACCTGGTCAGCTTCAAACAAGGGATTCACACCCCCACCGGTAGCTACTATGCAACCTTCTACAGGAAGACCCCCTGTCGATCCCGGCCAAGTGATCTTAGTCCTTTATTCAGCCAGCTATGATTTCATAAGGAGTTATGGAAATACTATACGTCCTATCCGTACATTGTGTATATTTCTGAGATTCCCAGGACATGTCGAGCTCCCGCCTGGATCTCAACCCGTTCTAGCACATAGGGGCATGGAGATACATAGAACAGCTAGTAGCAACCAGGTAGCCAAGCTGTGTTTAGTCTCCACGCGTAGCAGGGGCCTGGCCAGATCCGATGATGCAAGAACCGCCGCCCTAGGAGGGTGGTGCCACGTCAGTGACTGTATGGGTCACATCCTCTCACTCCCTGTGCCCATGTGGACAGGGAGTGTCTGCGTAAAACTGTACCAATCTGATCTTACGTGTCCCCGAGTGGTGTGGAATGTCACATTAGTGCAAGTGCAGATCCGCATCACGTGATCCTTCTGACATAATAGTGACGTCAGGCGGGGAGGCGAGGTGCGGATTCTTTACATGGAACAATCAGAGGAAAATAATAATAGAAACTTGTGCACCAATTCTGCATTTTTCACGCACTCCTGGTTTTGGCTTACAAATACTGATGTAAAATACTAACCAAATACTGAACGTGTGAATGTGGCCTAAGAGATACTGTACATATATTTTGAATAATTATAAAGAAACATAATGTAATTAAAATAAAAATTTAATTGTTCTACATTCCAATGAATCCCAAATATAAAAACACCCCACAGAATTAAGATTCTCATGATTCATATTTCGGCAAAAAAAATTACAATGATTAAATAACACAACCTTTGTGATCTGCTTTTTGAAATTTGAAATACTTCTGCTTGGACTTCCTAGTAATATACAATCTAAATTATGACATATATGACATTGCAGAGGAGCCACTAATTGGATTGATATTCTCTATGGAAATTACAGATATAAACATGCTATATGTCTATCTGTCAATAGTATGACAGACCCAATTACAAGGTTTCCAGTGGGGAAGTGGTGGCACCTCTCGGAAGGAACTTGATAGACATGTTCAGTCCTTAGATTTTCTTCCATGATTTCTACAATGCAGTTAGACTGTGTGCCCGCTATGCATTTTTTAAGAGTTACCGCAGCGGCAATTCCGCCGCAGAAACGCTTAAAAAATGCTTGTTAGTAGGTCTGCTATGGTCCCCAATGATAATCCGCATGTGCTGTGCGCATGCTGTGTAAATTTCCGCAGCACTACCAATTATTTTGCGGAATCGCGGTGATTTGGCCTCCATAGACTTGCATTGAATCGCTTAATATGTGCATAACTACATGTGCACATGCGGATATTAAGCGATTCAATGTGCGGATGGTACGCGGGTCTGGAGAAGATGAGACTCTCCTCCAGACCCGGGTACCATAGTACCTGTAAAAAAAAAAGAATTTCAAATAAAAAAACACATTATACTCACCTTCCGAAGGCCCCCAGTCTTCTATCCGGTACATCTTGGCTCCCTGGTGGCTGGCGATGGAGTAAAAGGACCTTCCATGACGTCATTTAGTCATGTGATAGGTCACGCGACCGCTGGCGTCGGCGGTCGCGTGACCTGTCATATGACTAAATTACGTCATGGAAGGTCCTTTTACACCACCGCGAGACACCGGGAAGACCGGAGAAGGAGACCGGGGGCCATCAGAAGGTGAGTATAATATTTTTTTTTTATTTTTTAACATTTTTTTTTAACTAACTTGGTCACACTATATAAAATCCATGCCGGTTGCATGGATTTATATAGTGTGACCAAGTTGTCAAGCACTTTTCCAAGCGATGCTAAAATCGCTTGGAAAGCGCTTGACAACCCGCATGCGAAATCGCATGTGCAAAACACGTGACAAACGCTTCTACCTGGCGGGAAAAACGCATGTACAATCCGCATGTGTTTTTTCTGCCAGGGAGATGCAGAAACGCTCAGGAAAAATCTGGAGCATTTCTGCATCGTGGGCACATAGCCTTACCGTAATTTGCTCAACAAATCTCTTATGTGCTCACAAGAAAACTAGATTATGGGCCTCGTCATCAACATCATCAACATGTCGGTGAACGGATGGTTGTAGCTGGCTCTTATCTCCATGAATGAGATATTTTATCTTGATATGAAACAATATATGAAATTAATAATGATGCAACAAAGGCAGGTGAGAACCTAACATCATCACTATCTGATGTTTCCGCAGACATATACTTCTCCCACATTGTTCCAAAATGAATAGTGGTTACCTCCTATATGAAGACAACTCCTGTTCATTTCCCATGCGCTGTGCCTTTCTTGAATATTACCCTCCACATCATCCTTTCTTTCCTTGCCTGAACTTACCGGATATATACCTCTGTTCTAATCATACCAATTTTGCCTTATCCACTATATGCTTTTTACCCATTAGTCAACTCTTGCATATTTTCATTTCTTACTGATAATAAAGTTTTAAAAAACTCTCAAAAACTTAAAAACAATTATTTAAAAAAAAAAAATAGAACAAAATTATTAAAAGCAGTGCCACTCTTGTCCACAGGTTTTGTGCGGTATTGGAGCTCAAACTCAATTATATTAACAGAGCTCAGTTGCAATACCAGACTCAACCCATGGACACATGTTGCCGTTTTTAATCTTGTTGGTCAATAAAAAGCAACCTTTTATATTTAAGTCTTGTCAAGGGTGTGTCAGGTTTGACATTCAGTCATTCTGGATCCAGCTGTAGAAGGTCGCTGCGCTAGGCCTTGCAGACACCTTCTGGATCCTTTCATCATCCCTCCCTCTCTAGGACCCAGCGGTGATCTCCACCTTCTGCTGCTAATTAATACACCCTTGCAGGATCCTTAAATACACTCAGTTTCTCCAGAGAATCGCTGGTGATAGAGTATATTCCTCTGTTCAGGTCTGGAGTTCTAGTAGTCAGCTAGATTCTTCTTGGAGTTCCTTTGTGGATTGTAGTCATTATCTCTCGGGTGTCTTCTCAAAGCTAAGTGTATCCCCTTGTATGTTTCCCTTGTTTGTCTTTAGTTGCAGTGGGGCTGACTAGTGCTCACCCCTTCCCCTCCCCAGCCTGAGCCTAGCTCTAGGGTAAGCCAGGGCTAAGGTGTCCTGCTCGGCGATAGGTGCAGAACCTATTTAGGGACGATAGAGGAGTTAGGGTGTTGTTGATTCTGCCTAGGGATCTCCACTCTCCCTTTCCCTAATTGCTGGGCTTCCCCCCTTTTCCCGTCATCGTATACTGGGTCCTTCCCATACCTAGAGTGACAAGTCTTGGACAAGTCTTTTAAATAGGACTTGTCACCAGCTCAAAAGTGGCCATTTTTTGTTCTTATTTTATTTCCACTGCCCCCCTGAATAACATTTCTTTTTTTATTTGCCATACGGTGGTAGAGATTCGGGCTTTTATATTTAGTGACAATTTTTATGGTCTTTACCAAGGGGGTGTTGCTCACAGGATTCCTTGGGGGCATGTTTTATTATTCTGCTCTACATTATTACCCTGTGAGCAACGCACCTTATCACTAAATAAAAAGTCCCATATTTATGGAACTGTATGGCAGATTTAAAAAAAAAAAAAAATGAACGAAACATAATATTGGCCAACTTTTGACCTGTTGACAGGCCCTTTTTTAATCCCATAAGCACACTATAAAGTATATATTGTTTGCACCCCAAAACAGCACCAGTGTAAACAGAAGCTCGTCCCTTAAAAAAACGAGCGCTCTATGTAAAACAAAGAAGTAAAGGCTCTAAAAATATGGAAAGAAAAAATATATTATTTTATTGTGCAACATAAAAATCTACATAAATTTGGAATGGTCACAATTGTAATAACCAGCAGAAGAAAGGTAATGCATTATTTATGACACTTGGTGAACCGCACAAAATTGAACAAGTAAGAAAACAATAGCAGAATTGCTTTTTTTTATCTACCCCTTCCCTCCGTAGAAATTAACAAGCTACAAGTGCTAATAGTGTCATTGAAAATTATAACTCATCTCTCAAACAAAAAGTCCTCATAAGGCTAAGTTGACAAACAAAATATAAAAGTTATGGCTTTCAAATATAGAGATACAAAAAAAAAATCACAATGTTCTAAACAGCAAACAGATAATTAAGAGGTTAAATAATTCTCCTTTCTCTGATTTATTATCATCAATCATATGGAATCTCAAGTCTCTGCTTCAAGAATTTCGAGTACCTCCTCTCTCCTTTCTTAATGGTTCAACACATTTATGTTAAGCCAAAATAACAAAAGAAAGGGCCTAAGTATCACAGTACACGTAATATCCAGCAATGTAAGAAACAACCTAACCTCTGACTCCTATTTGTAGCTGATTAAACTATAAAAATAATTAAAATTTACAAAAAACAATGGAATCTAAAAAAAAGAGCCCCACACATAGCCTCAAATAGACGAGCGAGTAAAGAAATTTTCCCCCGAAATATTTTGTTGCTTAAAATAGTAGATACTCACAAACTTATCTTCTAAATTCCATTCATGTGACGCTAGTCCTGTAATCTCTGTTAACTGCATAAGGCCTCATTCACACGTCAATGACTTTTCGCGTTTGCAAAAAAATGGTACGAGTTTCATCAGTGTTTTGGACCCGAATTTCATCAGTGTTTGGTCATTGTGTCAGTTTCCACCATCAGTGATTCATCACTATACATTGCAATCTTAATCTCAGACAGCACATAATTTACACACTGATTCCCTCCGTGCACCTTCTGCGATCCTCACTAACCCATAGACTTGTATGGGCTGATTTTTATCTGTGACGCTGATAAAAAACGGACATATCTCCGTGATTTTTTTTGCGGACCTGCGCTCTGCAAAACGACACAGATATGTGAACAGCCCCAAAGACTACAATGGGTGAGTGCTCTGTCCGTAAAAATCACAGATAGAACATGTATGTGAAAATCAGACGTCTGAATGAGGCCCTAGGTGAAGGTGTGCCATACCTACCGATGTTGCTTGAAATAAGACGCCAACATGAGGGGAGGAGTGAAATCAATGAAAATATTAATTAATTTATAAGAATTATTTTTTTTTTAGTATTATTGCCATTATTATTATTTTCTATCCATGTCTTATCTGTTTATTTTAGATTTGGCAACTATCCCAGAATATTTGAGAAGTTCCCGGAAGAAGGGGAGACCTCCGGAACTCCAAGTAAGGAAGAAAATCTCTTGAGTGTCACTATAAATGTTCTTGTCCATGTCAGGAATACTTCATCATTAATTGGCTCCCAAGGCCGTTTCAAAATGTGCATTAAAGGGAATCTGTTAGCAGGTTTTTGCTATGTAATCAGAGAGCAGCATGATGTAGGGGCTGCCAGCCTGATTCCAGAGATGTGTCACTTACTTGCTGTTTCAATAAAATCAGTGTTTTATCAGCAGGAGATTATCACTATAGGACTAGGTGTCGTGTGCCTCCTGGCCCAACCCCGCCCCCACCACTGATTGGCAGCTTTTTGTTAATATACAGCGGTGTGGGCGGGGTTATACAGGGCTTAGCATTCCGAGCTCTGGTAAATCTGCAGCAGAGAAAACTGTGATTCTATCACAACTACTGTACCCAGTAAACTTAGTGACACATTGCTGGAATCAGGGTCTCTGTCCCTACATCAAGCTGCTTTCAGATTATATAGCAGAAACCTGCTGACAGATTCCCGTTAAGGGAATGATGACAAACTGTTAAAAGAGCTTGACAGAGACTTGGTCATAGGTACACATTTTTGGCCGCATGCTCTGTGAATATTCACTTTGCGGAATGGTCACCAGAAAAGTTGGCAAGTATAATCTATCTCTTCTTCTACAGCCCAAAGAACTTTTAGTCGTGCTCTTTCTAGGACATATTTTTTTTTTTTACCTTTATTAATATCCTAATCATATACTCTTGTCGACATTGCTGATGTTCATCAAAGAAGTGGAGGAGTTGACTCTGTATTCCCACTTTGATAATTACAGTGTTCAGTCTCACGAGAGCTCTGCAGGCAAGACACTTCAAAATGCATTAATTTCTAAAGCTAAATTTGATCATCATTAGATTAGCCTTTCATTAGCAAAATTATCTTTTTGAAGAAAATTTAAATTAAAATAAGAATCGCTTTCCAAAAAGCTGCTAGTTAGGGAGATGTATTTATCTCACATTCTGCATGTCCTGCAGATTGATTTATTTTCTGGTATAAAGTAGAACAAGGAGAAAATGGATTTCAAAATAGGCACGACTTAAATGAAGAATTTGCAACAAAACAAAAAAAAAGACAGCTTTAGAAAAAGGAAAAGCTAGGCAAAACATATGGGCAAATGCAATAATGGATCGGACCCATAGTGTACAATCATGTAAGGAATAAATAACCATACCGTGGAGTGTCTAAATATACAGCACGGTGAAAAAATAGAAGTGCAATATGTTGTTAAAATAACAATTACAAACAGATGGCAAGAAAACAATGGCTGATAAATGTACAAATAAAATGCTATAAACAACCTAAGTAACTGTGCTATACAAGTCTAACTAAGGGGAAACTGTCAGCAGGTTTTTACATATGGAAGTATTTGTATGGCTATGTAGGAGTTTGTTCTCCAGAAAAAATTAAACATTTTATAGAGATCCGATGTGCAAGTCATGAGAAATCTAGGGTCAAAGCCATACATGCCCTATCAGAGCAGTGGCTCAATGGTTAGCACTGCTGCTTTGCAGTGTTGGGGTCCTGCGTTCAAATCCCACCAACGACAACATCTGTAAGAAGCTTGTATGTTCTTCACGTGTTTTGTGGGTTTCCTCTGGGTACTGTAAATACTTTTGTGCCCAAAAATGACAAAAGTATTCTCGGAGTGATACCTTTATTGGCTAACCATAAAAAATATATATATATGCAAACTTTCAGAGCACAGAGGCTCCTTCTTCAGGCAATATTACAAATTAATTGATAAGACAAAAGGCACAACATTTAAGAGATGTTACAGCAAGACATTTGTTCTTAAGGTGTCAGGGGTGATGCCTCCTAATGATAAGTCAAAGAGTTCAAATTTAGGGTTTTTAGTTGCAAATGGCAAGTCTGTGGGCATGTTTAATTATCCGGAGACCGTCTGGTGGAGGTGAGAATTGAATCCATGTAGTGAGTCATAAATCCAGGTGTTAGATTGAGTCCTGTTGTCAAGGAATTGAACATTCTTATCAATTTGAATTCCCAAATTTTTCTCTCTCTGTCGTCCTTGAAATGACCTTCTAGTATTAAAACTTTTAGATCTGTCATACAGTGTCCTGGGCCACAGAAATGTTTTCCCACAGGCATGTCCAGTTCATTCTTAATTCATTCTCGTTTGCAGTTTTTGCATAGTTTCTCCAATATAAACTCCTTCCGGGCACCTTGTAAATTGTACCATGTACACTACATTGGAGGATGTACATGAAAAGATATCCATGATTTTGTAGTCCTGATTTGTGTTAGGTATACAGACTGGATTTGATAGTAATATGTGGGTACAAGTTTTGCATTTTTTGTTTTTACATGGGAATGTGCCCGTCACTGAGGTGATGAGAGGACACTTCTGACAAGGAGATTCCTTAAGTTAGGGGGCTGTTTGTAGGAGAGAAGTGGTAGTTCTGTGAATATTTCTTTCAGTTTGTGGTCTCTGTAGAATATGTGTTGGAGATCAGCACCAATTTTCCTTAGGCTGTTCATGTAGGGGTTGTATGTGACCGCAAGAGGTACTCTGTTGTCCTCCCTCTGTATGTAATCCAGGAGGCTGCTTCTTGGTATCCTTGTAGCTCTGTGAATTTGTTCATCTATTACCAGCGGAAGGTATCTTTGTAGGAATGTATTCCTCAGTGATAGTAGCTGCAGTTTTCTGTCCTTGCTGTCTAAACAGATTCGAATGTACCTCAGAGCTTGACTGTAGATGATGGATTTTTTTGTATGTCTTGGATGAAACCTGTTCCATCTAAGATATGCCGGACGTCCTGTGGGCTTATGGTAAATCAATGTTTGTATGGTGTTGTCTTTGATGTATATGGTCGTGTCCAGAAAATGTATTAGGGATTTTGAGAAGTTGAGGGTTAGCTTGATGGTTGGGTGGAACCTGTTGAAGTTATCATGGAAGGTCAGCAGATCATCTTTTGAGGCTGTCCATCATCTACAGTCAAGCTCTGAGGTACATTTGAATCTGTTCAGACGGTAAGGATAGAAAACTGCAGCTGCTATCACTGAGGAATACATTCCTACAACAAGGATACCATCCACTGGTAATAGATGAACAGATCCACAGAGCTACAAGGATACCAAGAAGATACCAATAAACAGGCCAAATCTATAATGACCTCTTCAATTCACAAGAACACCTATATAAACAAACAGAGGTTCCTTTATAAAATTTAACAACTCTTTATTTCATACATAATTAAAAACAACACAAACAATTAAAAAAAAGCATGAAATATTGCAGTAATGGACATCAAGTGGCATGGCCAATAAACATTATGTCTTTATTCACACACAGGACACAAGATATATATATATCTAAAGTGCATAGTGCTGGGAAAATACTAAAGTGTCGCCACCTAGTGAAAATGATTATACAAAACAGGCACCAAATATTTATTTAAATAAATTAGACATAGATCAATTTTTCACCACAGACTTTTATGCACTATTACCATCCTGTTAATTGTTGTACCGATGGTGCAGCATGGGCATTAGACAGTGACACAAACTAGAAACATTATAACAACATAATACATCCATGCCCAGGAGGCACCATCAAAGCACACAAATCCCCATGACTACTTTTATAACATAATTACCAGGTATGAAAGAAATGGTCAGCCACACAGAAATGTCCCCCTTAACGCGCGTTTCGCATGAGCTTCTTCATTAGGAGGCATCACCTCTTACACCTCATGAACAAATGTTTTGCTGTAACATCTCTTAAATGTTGTGCTTTTGTCTTATCAATTCATTTGTAATATTGCCTGAAGAAGGAGCCTCTGTGCTCTGAAAGCTTGTATATATATTTTTTTTTTTCTGGTTAGCAATAAAGGTATCACTCCAAGAATACTTTTGTCAATTTTGGGCACAAAAGTATTTACATCTATTTTTCTGGCTAACACGGTACCACAATATAACTTTGTATTGTACATCTCTGGGTACTGTGGAATCCTTCCATAATCCATAAACATACTGATAGTGAATTTAGATTGTGATCCCAATGGGGACAGCGATGATGATAATGTGCTGTGGAATTAATGGTGCTATGTAAGAGTAAAATAAATAAAAATAACTAAATGCACAAATAAGAATAGAAGTGTACTGAGGGTGTGGCAATGCACTTGCAAGAAGCACTGATATACCCCACTTCAAGGGAACTTCACGTCTCATTTGCAAATGGCTTCTTTGCTAGATTTTCCATATGTAAAATGTGTTGAAAAAGTTTCCTTTTCCTCTAGCAAAATGGCGCGGGCGCGATTTTTCTAAAGGAAAAAGAAACTTGCCTGCAGCAATTTGGCCCCTGTCACCCACGCTTGCGCAGTAGCATCTCTCGGCAACCAAAAGATGCTACTGCGCATGCGCGGGCAGCAGGGGCCATTTTGGTGCATGTAGCTTTTCACTTTGCCACAGAAATTACAAAGGCAGTATTTAAAATAGTAGGCAGGTCATTGAAAGCACAGTGACCTGTCAGAGGCTAGCGATAGGAATACCTAATGAGAGCACCAGCTACAGCCCCTCCCTAAAGTTCCGCCCCAGAGCACGAGTATATCATTATGTCTGAACTGAAAATAAAGATTATAAAAGAACCACAGGACGAATTTCATCAACAAAGGTATCATTTTACTCAGTGTAACGGCGCCCACCTGACAGTGCATGTGATTTACTAAGCACAATCCTGCTGACAGGTGCGCTTTAAAATACTATGGAATCTAGGGGTAATATTTCTTCTTGCGGAGAGTGACGTGTTAAGCACGTCAGGTGAGGAGACTTTAAAAGCCGCAATGCTCCTCTGGGAAATATGCAAATTGTCTCTTCAGAGAGAAAGAGGACTAGAACTTTAGTGCCACCTACAGGAAGTAGCAATCAGTGCAAAGTGTGACGAGGGGCAGTACCCCGAAACACAATGTCTGCAAATGAAGTTTCTGGTCTTGGCTTTTTATCCTAAGTTATGTGATAAGGCTCGTTATAGGGTTACTATTGACTTTTAGGATTGCTACTTCCTGTAGGTGGCACTAGAGTTCTAGTCCTCTTCTTCTCTGAAGAAACAATTTGCATATTTCCCAGAGGAGCATTGCGACTTTAAAAGTCTCCTCACCTGACGTGCTTAACACGTTACTCCCCGTAAGGAGAAATATTTCCTCTAGATACCGGTCTGACACCTCTCATCCAGCCAAACCAGAACTCACACTCTGCACTAATGAGGGGCAGTACCCCGAAACACAGTGTCTGCAAATTGAGTTTCTGGTCTTGGCTTTTTATCCTAAGTCATGTGATAAGGCTCGTTAAAGGGTCACTATTGACTTTTAGGTTTGCTACTTCCTGTAGGTGGCACTAGAGATCTAGTCTTCTTCCTCTCTGAAGAGACAATTAAAATACTACCATACACTGCTTAAAGTAATACCAACATACAGTGATGAAATACATCTACATTACTATGCTACTATAAATTTAATAATAGAACATGTGGTGATCAACATGATGGATTATCTTGCTTTAAGATAACTAGTAAGACTTTTTTTCCTCAAAAAACACAAACAATAGGTTATGGGTCTGTTTAATAGCTCTACTAGCATCTTTCCAGTTATGCTGGTTGATATTGAATACAGAAGAAAATTTGTCAGGTGCCATTTGTCTTGATAGTCAAGCAGTCCCTACAGTAATCATTTCCTAGAGCATTGATCTTCAACCTTTCTGACCTTGAGAGCCAAATTCACCTTTGAGAGAGGGTCTTGAGCCACATTTAGCTCTAAGAGAGAGATGCGATTTACATCCAGCTCCTGCCCCCTTCACAGTAGTGACACACAGAGCCCCCATTACTGGTATAATGTATCATGCTAGGTATGGGAAGAACTCAGCATGAATGAGTTAACTGACAGAACTCTAAAGTTAAAGGGGGACCCTGAATTTGGCAAAAGGGAAGCGCTGCTCCAGTCATTTGTGGAGCGCTTTCAAGTCATTATAAAGGAGAGGAAACATAGTCAATTCCTCACAGACTTTAACGAATTTAAGGACAACAGGGCGTATAATTTTGTACCAATCTCCTCTGTTAATAATACTGATATCTCATCCTCTGAGGCTGAGAGTTCAGATCGTGAGGGCACAGACTCCAGGAATAGGTGGAGATATAGGGTGGTGAGAGAGGTAGATCATCAAGGAGTAGATGGCGGGGACAAGGAGGAAGGGGTATGCGACAGGGTCAATACAGAGATATGGGGAACCAATTAAATGTGATACCATCAGTGCCCCTGAGATAAGTTACACCAATAACAGATGTATCAGTAAACCAAGACCCAGCATCATCGTCCTTCTCCTCATCAGGATCTTTTTTGGAACAAAGAGCCCCAGGGGGTTATCAATTGAGAAACAGGATCAATTGAATAGGAGTCAGATTATCAACCTGACTAATTACAACCTGTCGAATGAGGAAGTTAGGGTCCTACAAAAGGGCCTTACCTTTGTCCCCACCACCCCCTTTAATTCCTTTATATGGGTCAAAGACATGCACCTCTTTGGACGAAACTTAAGTGGCATAAATTCTTTTTACAACAAAAAAGGGAACAGTGTCATAAGTTGGGGATTTCAGAAGATGAGCTGGGGGCGGTAGAAACACTGGCAGGTCTTCTGGAAGAAAATGACCAAATACATGGCATAGGACCATTCACTGAGCTCAAGAACAAGAACACTAGAGCACCCCTGATGGGGGATCTAGATAGTGTGGATATTTTTCTGAGAGTGGTGGTGGAGGAACTTTCTAGGTTAAAAATCCCCAAACCCACAGACTATAAATCCAATCTATCAGGTCCTAAATTGGAAGCTCTAAATAGATTGGAGATGAATGACCATCTGATCATAAAGCCGTCAGACAAAGGGGGGAATTTGGTCATTCTTGACCATCCCCTCTATTTGTCCATGTGCCAGTCTATTTTACAGGACACAGACACATATGAAGTGTAGAAATCTGATCCAACTATGCAATATCTGGACACTCTCACATCCCTACTTATAGAGAATCTTGAAAATAGGATAATATCAAAAGATGAATTTGAATTTTTGTTGCTGAGTCATCCCATGATCTCTACATTCTATGCCCTACCCAAGATACATAAGGGGGTGACCCCCCTTAGAGGTCGACCAATAGTATCAGGGGTGGGTTCCATAGGTCAGAATGTAGGGCTCTATATGGATAAGGTCTTGAGCCCATTTGTGACCTCTCTCCCGTCACATATAAGAGATACCTCTGACCTCCTAAAAGAATTTGAGGGCATGAATATTGATGATAATGTCCTACTGGCGTCTATAGACATACAGTCGCTTTATAGTAATATCCCCAACTGGGCAATTATTAAAGGGATGCAGCACTTCCTGAGTGCGAGATCCACACAGATGAGAAACCATAATGAGTTTGTCTTTGACCTCATGTCCTTCATCCTTACAATTACCCACAATTATTTTGTCTTTAATAGGAGGAACTACCACCAGCTCAGGGGGACAGCGATGGGGAACTCCTGTGCCCCATTGTATGCCAACCTCTTCCTGAGCTGGTGGAAGGAGACTGTTGTGCTACAAGAGGATAGTTAGTGGTTTCCGCACATCCTCCTGTGGACATGATTTATTGATGACGTGTTGATACTCTGGTCAGGATCCATGGAGGATTTCCATGGATTCATGAAATGCCTGAATGTCAATGAAATAGGCATGAGATTTACATCGGAGATCCAGAGACATGAGATCACGTTCTTGGATGTAACCATTGACAGGGATCAGGAGGGATTCATTACTACTCGTACCTTTAGAAAACCCACCTCGGCCAACAGTCTCCTCAGATGGAAAAGTCATCACCAGGGTCCTCTCAGAAGAGGTACCCCCAAAGGGCAATGTTTGCGTACAAGACGCAATTGCTTTGATAATAGGGATTTTTTGATACAGGCTCAAGATCTAAGAGCCCGATTCAAAGATACTGGACACTCAGAGAAGATACTGGACAGTACATTCTTACATGCGGAAAGTCAGGATAGACACATGTTGCTAAGTCCAAGGAATAGGGAGGATGGAAATGGGTCAATGAGGATCATGGGCACATTAGGTAATAGGTCTAATGAAGTGTACAACATCATAAAAAGGCAATGGGGGTTCCTAATGGCAGATCCGGACCTTAGGGGATGTGTGCCTTCATACCCAAGGATCACCTATAGAAAAGGGTGCTCAATTAGGGACAGACTTGTCCACAGTATGTATAAGCAGCCGACCAAACCAGGGACCTGGTTGGATCGTAAAATATGCGGCACGTACAAATGTGGGAACTGTAATTTCTCTCCATGGATTAGATCTTACAAAATAGATTTCTAAACTGGTGCATATTAGACTATAATCAAAGCTAAATAGCTTGCACCTAATGATGTAAGTACGGGAAAATCTCTATGCATAGGAATTATAATGAAGAAAATACGCGATCAGAAACAACCCAACGAGTGTTCAATAATAAAAATGAACCTTTATTCATAATATAATTAAAAGTCAGGAATAGATATCTAGCATGAAAGGTGCAAATGCATACATTGTTAAAAATCCATCATATACAGGATCAACACGGTCCATAGTGTGAAGAAGCCCAATAATTCTATTGTCCTATAACCCAGTATATCATGTACAGTGCCATCATACTGAAATCCCACTATATCCAACAGTAGTAATTTATACTTTTCAAAACACCCAGGGATATTAAGTCATTAAGTGTATATACCTAGACATTGCATTGAAAAATCACCTGGTGACCGCACAGCGTTTAGGTAAGTACATATATGAGGGAGAGCATACCTGGGCAGAGGACTGTGCTCTATAGACTTCCACAGATGGACCGTGCGTCCTCCCCAACGCGCGTTTCGGCGTTGCCTTCTTCAGGGGGCGTCAGTCCATATAGGAGGTGTGTGGTTTTAAATATTTAACCGGCCAATGGGATAAGGTGGGAGGACTTCTTATGACGCGCGCAGCGTCGCCGCTGCCAGGGCAACCAGTGACATCGGCGTCATGCGGTGGATCACGCGGTGGTCACATGGGCCCACGTGACTCCGCAGGTCCTTGCATAGAGACGCCGAGCAGCACTGGACGCTGTGACAACTAGCGACGCTCGCGCGTACCAGTCCTGGCAGCCTCTGGTACATTGTGAGTACTCAAATAGGATACAGTACGCATTTCACAGTAATCTATCTCCCCCTGCTATCCATTCCGCACATGATGTACATAACATCTTAAAGGGTCACCTGTCAATGTATCACATACGATTATCCATATACAGACATCACAAGTTAGAGCAGTACTTCATGTATAATAATACGACTAATTTCAAGTACTATTACGGCCCCTGGGTGATTTCATCTTTGATTAATTATATATTTGCAATACACTATGTATATCTATGATACAATCTAATTTATATTGAGGAACCAACCATAGGTCGTAAAATAAGACTATCAAGTCCAAAGTAGCCCTATATATAGATATTTCGGACATCTTACATATCCTAGATCCTGTCTTCCCACACTGGTTAGGATGGGACGGAAGGTGTGGCAGAAATATCTGTGGGTTTATTACTCTAAGGACATTGGCCGGATAGGGTACCACAGTAGTGCTGCATACATAGGGAATACAGCTGAAATAAGCACTGGTATCTGTCTATAACTTACTTTGCGGGTTGTACCCTCACTATTTATGTGTCAACTATCTGTTTAATATAGTATGGGGGGCTGGATCAGTATGATCCACCAATATTGGTTATGAATATGTACCCTCCAACTATTTTTTCCTGCTGTTTTTAATAGTAGTGATTTGGTGCTTGTAAGGTGGGTTTTGAATTATTGATTAACCTTATACTATCATATCCTAATAAATACCCAGTGGCAATTGATACTCCTCCTGCTGTGGGGGTGGGGTTACATAGGGTCTATAACTGTATACCTATCTGCACTAAGTCACCTTTTTAATGTGCACTTTATTCGTTTTTGTGTTGTATGTGTCATATTGATATTTGTGATTATTAAAGATTATCTTTTGTATTTATATTCCAAAGGGTCCTTTCTTGTTAGACGCTAGGCCATTACCCTTTATTTCTAATCAATACTTTGTGATCTGAAGATCTCAGCATACAACGACAGGAAAAGGGTTGAAACCCTGCAACTAGGGAAAGGGAGAGTGGAGACCCCTAAGCAAATCTAACAACACCCTGACTCCCTTATCGTCCCTAAATAGGTTCCGCACCTATCACTGAGCAGGATACCTTAGCCCTGGCTGAACCTAAAGCTAAGCCCTAGGTAGGGAGTGGGAGGGGTGAGCACTAGTCAGCCCACTGCAACTAAAGACAAACAAAGGAAACAGGCAAGGGGATAGACTTAGCTTTGAGAAGACACCAACTACAATCCACAAAGGAACTCCAAGGAGAATCTAGTCGACTGCTAGAATTCCACACCCGAACAGAGGAATTTACTCTATCACCAGCAACTCTATGGAGAAAGTAAGTGTATTTAAGGATCTAGCAAGGGTGTGTTAATTAGCAGCAGAAGGTGGAGATCCGCTGGGTCCTAAAGGTCTAATCCCCAAGCAAGATGAGGATCACCGCTGGGTCCTCGAGAGAAAAGGATGATGGAAGTATCAAGAAGGTGTTTGCAAGGCCAAGCGCAGCGACCTTTAGAGTCAGATCCAGCATGACTGTTTGTTAAACCTGACACACCCGTGACATATTGACAGCCAAAGCTTTTCCACAGAAATCACACCGAAGCAGTGTACCAAGATCCAGAGGTTCCCACAATAAACGATACCTCCATTCAGTATTCTCGCATCAATCACTCTCACCACACTGTTGCATCCAGCTTCAAGCTCCTCCTCTGACAGTCAGCATCATCCGGTCTCCAGCTTCCCATGCTTAAATTATCTCCAAACCCCCAAAGCCAGAATACGCACATTCAGATCTGCTCTTTTGTGCAGGGTTGCTCACAAGATTCACTATCTGGAGACCTGCTCTTCATAGATGTTTGCTAGACTTGGTGCTAATGCACCGAGCTGGAATTCAGCCGCGAGCCACACATCATGGGCCTGCAAGCCACATATGACTACCGAGCCACAGGTTGGGGACCCCTGCCCTAAAGGGTGGCAGAGTGCATCTGATGTGACCCAAATAGGATCATCCAGTCCATAATCAGACTCGCTTTTCCTTCTCAATCATACCTGACATGCTGAAAATGAACTCGTACACATGACAGAGCCCCAGAGCCACGCAGTTTCCAAACACTACTCCTGTGTATAGAAGTGTTCTCCCCTACTTTGCATACAGAATCTAAAAAACTTTCCATTTGCATACATACTGTAGGTGTAAAATAGTGCAGTATAGGCCCCCGGAGCAGACATACCATTGGTGCAACCTGTGCAGCCACACATGGGTCCAAAAGTTAAGGGGGCCCATTTCAACCTCCAAAGTGGATGGAACTGTGCATTATGATGAGCTATTGAATGGCAAAGGGAACATGTGTTGTTCTTGCACCGGCGCCTCTTCTGTCTGTGTCTCCCAGTCATAGGCCTCATGGACCATTATTGAAGTCCTACAATATAGCATCCTACAAAATGGAGCTTTAATATTGCATTGTATGAATGTGAATGTCTGACAAATAGTTGAAAAACTGAAATTTTTTTAGTTACTGAAAGCCGTGACATTCTGAAAAGCTGCATACAATTTTCATTTTCCTAGTTCCATCTCGTTAATCCAAAATCTGATACCAGACAATTCTTGTAATCTATTTTTTATGCTTCCTCTTTGACGTAATACAATGTTTACCCAAGAGAAGATCTGTAGGAGCCATGACTCCACGCGAAGGAGCCACGTGCTAGAAATATTAAAAGCAACTCACAGTTTCCACAAATGCAATCTACAATATTGTAAAAATCCACGTCGGAGGTGAGCGGTGCCAATGACATTAGGAGCTCACACACCTGCCGAGACACGCTCGATATCTGCCAATTTTGCAGGCAACTCAACAGGAGTGTGGGGTGATAATGTCATCGGCAACACTCATCTCCAATATGGAAGTGAGCGGCGCTGGATTATCCCTGTAATCTTTTCCTTCTGGGATCTCACCAATTAAAATGTGATGAGACCACTGATGGTAGACCATGAAAAATTATCTCAATTAATCTGAAAATTATTCCCTTGAAAAAGGAAAATTAAAAATGGAAAAGGGAATCAGTTACATTGCTAAATGGTAGAAAATCTGCAGAGTCTGGAATAAAAAAAAAACAGAAAAAATCATCAATTCCGCCACTGTTTTTTGGAGGGTTTTTGTTATTACAGTCCTAATTCTACAGAAAAGGGACCGGTAAAACTTGTTTTAGAAGCTAGTAAGGTTATGGTGATACCAAATTTATACTTATACACTCTCTGCCCTTGAGAAAGCGGCTTCGGACGCCGCGAAACATGCGTTGGGCAACCGTTCTCCTTACCTCTATGCTCCCCTTGTGACCAGTGGTGCTTCTTAGGTAGGTTACCTCTCCTCATGCCACTTCTATTTTCTATTATGGGTCTGTATGAGCCATAGGTTATGACCTCTAGTACTCATTATGTGACTATTACTTTCATCTTTTATGTGGCCATAGGGGAGGTTGGATTTTCCCATTAATATTTTGGGGCATTTATGGCATATATTGTGACCCTAGCCTGTGGCTCTGATGTTGATTGGCTTACAATCTAAGACTTATAGTGTGGCTTTTTGGGCATTGTGCAATTGTGTCGCCTCTTAATACTATGAATTTATAATTCATTATTTTTTCTTCCTACCGTGAAGCATTACACCATCCGGCACTACCTCCTTGTATGTAACTTATCTATATTGTGTATTTTGTATTAATAAAACATTGTTATTTGTATGCAAAATTCGGCTGTGCTATACTCCTTTTCTTCAACAAATTTATACTTAAAAGAATGAAAAAACTATTTTGCGTCTCCAAATTTTGAGAGCGATAACTTTTTTTGGTTTTCCGGCTGATGGAACTGTGCGGGAAATGTTTTTGTTTTTTTTCAGGGAAAGCTGTATTTTTTTCTATTATTATTTTGTTGTACATTTGAGTTTTTGATAACTTTATTTTTGGGGAGGGAGAAGACGAGGTGAGGTGAAAAGGGATTCTGGTATTTGGATTCTGTTTTTTCTATACCACGTTCACCATTTGGGAGATAAAAAAATATGTTAAGTGGTTATTCTAAAATCACTTGCACGATACACTGAAATAATTTTGTGTTGCAGTGTATTCTATTTTATCGATCTTCACAGGTTGGGCTACATAGGAGTACTAATATGGTAGACATGGGGGCGTTTAGCAGGCAAAATTAAATGACAAAATTCGAGGGAGGAGGAGTTTTCTGAATCGGCTCCATATATCTCCTGCTCTAAGAAGTTAGACATGTGCCTAACAACGTATGCTATACAGTACCATCCTCTACTCAGAGGACCCTATTATAAAATATATATATATGTTTACTGTATATGTTGTTTTTACTGTATACAGTTGTATGGAATAGGATATTCTTCTATTTAATTCCATATCTTTTTTTGTGGTGTACTGACATATACCAGTCAAGTGGATACCAAAATGTAATATTAAATTTTTGCTTAGGCTAAAGTAATCCTTTAGAGAACGGTTAGTGTGTTAGTGTGATGTAAACATAGCCTTAAAATGGTTGTCCGCTACTTAGACAACTTGTTTCTAAATGTTGTAGTTTCCCGAATAAGGGTATGTGCACACTTTCAGTATTTGCAGCAGAAAAATCAGCTTCAAATACTGGAGTGCTGGCAGGAAAAATGCTGTATAAAATACACACTTTTTTGTCACTTAACCTCCTCCCCCCTCAAAGATGGAATAACAAAAGAGATGAAAAAGTTGTATGGACGTCAATGAAAACCTCAGCTTGTCCCAGAGAGAACAGCTCTATCAAATGAAAAATAAAGACGTTATGGCTCTCAGAATAGGGCAACAAAAACTTATTTTTGGAAGTGAAACATAAATAAAATTAATTTGGCATAATCATAACTTTACTGACTTGTAGGACAATTTTTTTTTCCTGACAAATGAATGGTGTCAAAATAACACAGAAAAAATAAAGGGAGAATTGCTATTGTTTTTTTCTTCAATTCCATCACACTTGGGTATGGTTCATGTTTTTCAGTACATTATATGGTAAAATGGTGTCATTCAAAATGACAATTCTACATGCAAAAAACAAGCCTTAACCCCTTAAGCCCTGGAGCATTTTCCGTTTTTGCATTTTCGTTTTTGCTCCCCTTGTTCCCAGAGCCATAGCGTTTTTATTTTTTGGTCAATATGGCCATGTGAGGGCTTATTTTTTGCGGGACGAGTTGTACTTTTCAACGCCATTACTAGTTTTACCATATCCTGTACGGGAAAACGGGAAAAAAATTCCAAGTTCGGTAAAATTGCAAAAAAAAGTGCAATACCACAGTTGTTTTTTATTTTTTTTACCACGTTCACTGAATGCTAAAACTGACCTGCCCTTCTTATTCTACAGGTCATTACGAGTTCATAGACACCAAACATGTATAGGTTCTTTTATATTTAAGTGGTGAAAAAAAATTCCAAAATTTGGTAAAAAAAAAAATAGCGCCATTTTCTAAGACCCGTAGCGTCTCCATTTTTCGTGATCTGGGGTTGGTTGATGGCTTATTTTTTGCGCACCGGGCTGACATTTTTATTGATAACATTTGGGGTAGATCCGATGTTTTGATCGCCCGTTATTGCATTTTATTGCAATTTTGCGGCGACCAAAAAACGTAATTCTGGCGTTTAGAATTTTTTTCTCGTTACGACGTTTACCGATCGGATTAATTCTTTTTTTATATTGATAGATCGGGCGATTCTGAACGCGGCGATACCAAATATGTGTATGTGGGGTTTATTTTTTATTATTTTATTTTGAATGGGGCAATAGGGGGGTGATTTAAACTTTTATTTTTTTTTATTTTTTTAAAAACTTTTTTTTTTACTTTTTGCATGCTTCTATAGTCTCCATAGGAGACTAGAAGCAGCAACTATCCGATCGCCTCTGCTACATACAGGGGACAAGCAGGTCCCCTGCATGCAGCAGAAATGGTCCTGTGCTATGAGCGCCGACCACTAGGTGGCGCTCATAGCAACAAGATCATGACAACCACAGGCATCTGCTGCAGACCCTGGGTTGTCATGCCCACCCATCGGCGACCCGCGATCACGTGACGGGGTCGCCGGTGGGCGGGGCTTATGATGCGCTACCCGGAAGCGCGCGTTAAATGCTGCTGTCAGAGATTGACAGCGGCATTTAACATGTTAACAGCCGCGGGTGGATCGGGATTCCACCCGCGGCTGTTGCGGGCACATGTCAGCTGTAAAAATCAGCTGACATGTGCTCCGTTCAGTGAGGGCTCAGCGCAGCAGCCCTCACTGAACGGGCAGTACGCAAATATGCGTACTAATACGTCCCCGGTAATTAAGGGGTTAAAGGGGTTTTCCCATGAACAAAGTACATTTTAATCAATAGAACTTGGAATAATAATAAGTTCTACAATTGGATGTGTTTAAATAAAATGTTCCTGTGCTGAGATAATCTTATAATTGTGCCCCAGCTGTGTGCTGTGTAATGGCTGTGTCTGACCGTGCAGGAACATGGTCTGATCATACCACAGCTCCTGGACAGTGAGGGAAGGAAAAGAGTATACAGGCATTACAGCAGAGGTAAAACATTTCCCTGCCTGTTTTTAAACAATGTTTTACTTGAATCAGCTGTGATCCCCTGCTGTAATGTCTGTATACTCTTTTGCTCGCCCACCTCCCCCGCCCAGGAGATGTGGTACAATCAGACCGTGTTCCTGCACGGTCAGACACAGCCATTACACAGTACACAGCAGGGGCACATTTATAAGATTATCTCAGCACAGGGACATTTTTTTTTAAAATACATTCAACTGTGGAAGTTATTATTATTCAAAGATCTATCGATTAAAATGAATTTTTGTTTGTGGGAAAACCCCTTTAATACCACTACGTCGATAAAAAAAAAAAAAACAATGAAAAACAGGGGTTAAAGGAAATTACATTTCACCTTTTTAAACCTTTTAAACTGATTAAAAAAGTGATGTCCTATGTCTACAGTACAGACCAAAAGTTTGGACACACCTTCTCATTTAAAGATTTTTCTGTATTTTCATGACTATGAAAATTGTACATTCACACTGAAGGCATCAAAACTATGAATTAAACATGTGGAATTATATACTTAACAAAAAAGAGTGAAACAACTGAAAATATGTCTTATATTCTAGGTTCTTCAAAGTAGCCACCTTTTGCTTTGATGGCTGCTTTGCACACTCTTGGCATTCTCTTGATGAGCTTCAAGAGGTAGTCACCGGAAATGGTCTTCCAACAATCTTGAAGGAGTTCCAAGAGATGCTTAGCACTTGTTGGCCCTTTAGCCTTCCCTCTGCGGTCCAGCTCACCCCAAACCATCTTGATTGGGTTCAGGTCTGGTGACTGTCGAGGCCAGGTCATCTGGCGTAGCACCCCATCACTCTCCTTCTTGGTCAAGTAGCCCATACATGGCCTGGAGGTGTGTTTGGGGTCATTATCCTGTTGAAAAATAAATGATGGTCCAACTAAACGCAAACCGGATGGAATAGCATGCAGCTGCAAGACTGCTTTGCACACTCTTGGCATTCTCTTGATGAGCTTCAAGAGGTAGTCACCGGAAATGGTTTTCACTTCACAGGTGTGCCCTGTCAGGTTTATTAAGTGGGATTTCTTGCCTTATAAATGTGGTTGGGACCATCAGTTGTGTTGTGCAGAAGTCAGGTGGATACACAGCTGATAGTCCTACTGAATAGACTGTTAGAATTTGTATTGTGGCAAGAAAAAAGCAGCTAAGTACAGAAAAACGAGTGGCGATCATTACTTTAAGAAATGAAGGTCAGTCAGTGCGAAAAATTGGGAAAACTTTGAAAGTATCCCCAAGTGCAGTTGCAAAAACCATCAAGCGCTACAAAGAAACTGGCTCACATGAGGACCACCCCAGGAAAGGAAGACCAAGTGTCACCTCTGCTTCTGAGGATACGTTTATCCGAGTCACTAGCCTCAGAAATCGCAGGTTAACAGCAGCTCAGATTAGAGACCAGGTCAATGCCACACAGAGTTCTAGCAGCAGACACATCTCTACAACAACTGTTAAGGAGACTTTGTGCAGCAGGCCTTCATGGTAAAATAGCTGCTAGGAAACCACTGCTAAGGACAGGCAACAAGCAGAAGAGACTTGTTTGGGCTAGAGAACACAAGGAATGGACATTAGACCAGTGGAAATCTGTGCTTTGGTCTGATGAGTCCAAATTTGAGATCTTTGGTTCCAACCACCGTGTCTTTGTGCGACGCAGAAAAGGTGAACGGATGGACTCTACATGCCTGGTTCCCACCGTGCAGCATGGAGGAGGAGGTGTGATGGTGTGGGGGTGCTTTGCTGGTGACACTGTTGGGGATTTATTCAAAATTGAAGGCATACTGAACCAGCATGTCTACCACAGCATCGTGCAGCGGCATGCTATTCCAGCCGGTTTGCGTTTAGTTGGACCATCATTTATTTTTCAACAGGACAATGACCCCAAACACACCTCCAGGCTGTGTAATGGCTATTTGACCAAGAAGGAGAGTGATGGGGTGCTACGCCAGATGACCTGGCCTCCACAGTCACCAGACCTGAACCCAATCGAGATGGTTTGGGGTGAGCTGGACCGCAGAGTGAAGGCAAAAGGGCCAACAAGTGCTAAGCATCTCTGGGAACTCCTTCAAGATTGTTGGAAGACCATTTCCGGTGACTACCTCTTGAAGCTCATCAAGAGAATGTCAAGAGTGTGCAAAGCAGTCATCAAAGCAAAAGGTGGCTACTTTGAAGAACCTAGAATATAAGACATATTTTCAGTTGTTTCACACTTTTTTGTTAAGTATATAATTCCACATGTTTAATTCATAGTTTTGATGCCTTCAGTGTGAATGTACAATTTTCATAGTCATGAAAATACAGAAAAATCTTTAAATGAGAAGGTGTGTCCAAACTATTGGTCTGTACTGTACGTATAACCAAACCAAAGGTGGGTTGATATGCTATGGCAGTACCTGTTGCGTCACTAGTTGCTTGAATTCTGGGAAGATTAAAATTGTAATCAAAATTATTCAATTCCCATTGCAAATTAGTTTTTTTTAACAAAATTTACAAATGTTCCAATATTTGCAATAAACCATTTAAATAAGAACAATTTTACTGGCTTAACACAACTAATATAATAAGTGATTTCTCCAAATTCATTACAAAATGACACTTCTACTGACTACTCCAGTCTCAAAATTCATGACGAGCATCCTTAGTACTTAGTAGGGTGCCTTTGGCTGTTATGACCTGCTGTAGATGTGATGCATAGCCAAACACCAGCTTCTGGCAGAGTTTCTAAGGAATCTTAGCTTATTCCTCACGGGCAATGGCCTCCAGTTCAATAGTATTCTTGCGGTTGTGAGTCCAATTTCTTCAAATCTTGCCATAGAATCTCCTCTTTATATTCTTTTATTTGGTTACCCGCTACTAAAGCAACTATCACTGTAAGGAAGCTAAAAAAATGACTTCTGACTTTAATTCAAATAACTTTAGTAAATGAAAACAGCCTGATAATCATTAATAAAAACTGAATAATACATTTACAATCATTTTCTTCTTTCCTTATATTAATGAACATTTAGTTCATGTGAATCTTCCAAAGGTTTCATCTCTTAGAATAATATAAGGCAGGAACCACTGAAGGTGTACTTTAGGGAATTGGATAATGTTATATTTCGCACTAGTTTATGACAAGTTGCACTTGGTCTACATGACCTGAGCTTTTTTTGCTTGCTATAGGCATAGAAAAAAAATAAAGAGGTACAACATGTCACAGTAAACTGCAGCAAAAGTCAAATTGGTAAACGCTAAAATATATAGAGTTGGCAGAAACTCATGTTATTTATGAAGCTGTACATTCTCTCAACTATAATTTTACCCAACACATTAAATACCAAACTTTATACAAGGAATGTAATAGCAGCAGAGGAACATTTTGAAAACTGATTAAATAAAGTGTGTCAGCAAAAAATGACTGTTCAAACCAAGCTCAGGCACTCAGTGCACCCTTGGAATGACCAAATAGTTCAGTGCACATCCCCATCTACTTGTTTTCTTTCTATTTCTATGCTCCTCGGACTCCTGTAAAGTAAGAACTGTCAATCAAGGAAGAGGGAGGTGGAGATAGATGCAAAGCAAGTAAGTGGGGAGGTTCACTGAACGGTTTGCCCAATCCAAGGTTGCACTGTGTGTTTGTTTTGTTTTTTTAGTCAATTTGTGGTGACATACACTCTTTAAACAGGTTGTCCAACAAATAAAGTACATTTTAATCAATAGATCTTGGAATAATAATAAGTTCCACAACTGGATGTGTTAAAATGTTCCTGTGCTGAGATAATCTTATAAATGTGCCCCTGCTGTGTACTGTGTAATGGCTGTGTCTCACCAAGTAGAGAGCTGCTCCAGTTCATGGCTTGAACGTACCACAGCTCCTGGCCATGGGGGAGAAGCAAAAGAGAGTATTCAGACATTACAGCATGAGACCACATGATTCTTTCAGAAAGTCTCTATACTCTTTTTTTGTACTTCCTCCCCTGCCCAGGAGATGCGGTATGAGCAGACCATGTCCCTGCACAGTCAGACACAACCATTACACAGTACACAGCAGGGGAACATTTATAAGATTATCTCAGCACAGGAACATTTTTGTAAACACATCCAATTGTGGAAATTATTTTTATTCCAAGATCTATTGATTAAAATGTAATGAAGGGGAGGACGCTCCCAAAACAGAATTTTTCTCAAACAATACCTTGTCGCCAGCACAGTGCTGAGATGGGAGCTGCATGACTATTACCAGTAAGTACTACACCCACAGCAGTCACTGAAACTAACCTTGTGGCGTCTACTGTAAATAGCCATTAGAAGGCAGTCTCTCTGCGGCTGGTCAGGGTATACCTTTGGGCACATTGAATTCTTTGATATTCACCTATTTTATTCACTCTAGGCTTACATCATTTCTTTACAACTAGTGGAGATACCTACAGCCACTAGATTGTACTCCACCACGGCATAGGTTTACTAAGCACACCTGTGTCTTGTGGTTGCCCACCAGCTTACATTTAGTACAATCTCATGTGATTCATTCACATATCTGATTTCTACCTCATTCTGCTTTATACATTATGTGCACTATTTTCACTAGTAGCGCGGTAGTTTTCTTTTTCATTACTTTATCAACCTTGCTGATAGGCTAACACACAGATCCTGTTCTACGACCAGCAGCTTCATTTATCAGCACATAGTGAGCGAAAGTGTGTTATTCTATTTTCTTGATTAAAGTGTACTTTGTTTGTGGAAAAACCCTTTAAATTTCAAACAAATACTTAGGCTGCATGCCCACTATGTGTTTTTCAAGCATTTTTGCCGTGGAATTTCTGCAGCGAAAACGCTTAAAAAATGCTTGGTAATACGTGCCCCATGGTCCTCAATCATAATCCGCATGTGCTGTGCACATGCTGCGGAAATTTCTGCTGCGGATTATCATTGCAGAAAAATAAGCAGCATGTCCATTAATTTTGCGGACACGAAGCGTAATTGCCGCCATTGACTTGCATTGAATCGCTTAATATCTGCATGACTACATGTGCACATGCGGATATTATGCGATTCAATGTGCGGATGGTACCCGGGTCTGGAGAAGAGGAGACTCTCCTCCAGACTCGGGTACCATAGAACCTGTTAAAAAAAGAATTTAAAATAAAAAATAAAGATTATACTCACCTTCCGATGGCCCCCGGTGTTTTCTCCGCTACGTCCGGTCTCTTGTACTGCTCGCGATGGTCTAAAAGGACCTGCGGTGACGTCATTTAGTCAGGTGACAGGTCATGCGACCGCTAACATCGGCCAGGGAGAAGCGGAAATAATATGCAGCATTTCAGCTTCGTGGGCCGTTAGCCTTATGGTAGTGAGGGATAGAATTCTGGTGGCGTTGTCCTTCCAGAAGGTTCCTAGGATCGCTTATTATGAAAGGGAAGCTTTGGTGAAAAAGAAATGTGATGTGTTTAATAACCATCATATACCCTTTTCTAATATGCTCCAACCTATAGACTTCATTCAAACTTGCAGTATATCGACTGTTGCCCCAACGTGGCTCAAGATTGGGATCTGATGATTCCAATTTAAATAAAAGCCTTTGTGCAGGGTTTTCGCAGAATGTGTCACTGTTCATAGAACTGATATCATGAATAAACATGAGGATTATTTTTTAATTATGTACTAATGGTGCACTGTGTGCCAATAACTGGGACCCCTATAAACTGAAATTATGAGAGATTCCTAACCTCACTCCAGGAAAGAGCAAGTGAGGTTGGGAGGCGGCCGTAAGTGTGCAGCTACCATCAATAGTAGACTGGTGAAACTCTGCTACTTCAGGAGCTCACTTCAGCTACAATGGAGAGAATTGCATGCATGGTCTCTTCTGCAGTATAAATGGGAAAGAAGAAGACCCTCATCTTTCTTAGAAGGTGGTGCCCTGGAATTGAAACTACCACGTGTTATATATAAGGCATATACATTTGATATGCAATTAATGTATCAGATGGAAATACTGTGGTACTTGAATCTGACAATGTGGTCCCCGGTGATGTCTTCAGCCTGGCAGCCAGCGGTACACTGCGGGGAGCGTGCTCGCTCCCAGCAGCGTACTGCGCTGCCAGGACCTGCGGTCACGTGAGCGATCAGCTGATCGCTCACATGACCTCACCGTGGGAAAATTCAGAAGAATGTTCCCATGGTGGTGAACTCACCGGGGCTGATCAGCTGTTCTTCAACTGATGAACCCCAGTGACCTCCTGCAGCATGTATACTGATAAGAGATTTTAAACTCCTGTAAGTATACAGTGATGTCTTCTACAGCAGTCATATCAGTGATTGCTTTTGTCACTGCTGTAGAAGTGACCCGGATCGCCGAGGGACAATCGTTGGCGGCAATCGTGGACTGCATCGTTGACGGCGGACAAGTGAGGGATATGATTGTTTGTTTTTTACTATTTTTTCAGAAGATTGATGACTTTGTGGATGGAGTGCAAAAAAAAAATTATTAAAACCATGTGTTTTTTATTTCATTAAAATATTTTATTCTGGCTGTGTCTTTTATTGAAAAAGCGGCAACCACTTTACTACCCGGTTAGTAACGGGGGCATCTAATAGACGCCCTCCATTACTAACCTGGGCTTCACGCCAGCCGCCATTACGAGGCTGACGTGAACTTCAACACCATTACCCTACTCGCCACAGCTACAGGGCAGTGGGAAGAGCGGAGGCTAAGCGCCAGATTTGCGCTATTTCTTGGACTGCTGAGGGATGATATTAATAGCCATGGAGGGGACTAGTATTCATGGCCCCATCCCTGGCTATTAGTATCAGCCCACCGCTGTCTATTTAGCCTTTTCTGGTTAGATATTATAGGGGGACCCCACGTAAATTTTTTTCTGGGGGTCCCCCTGTAATTTAGCCAGTAAAGGGTAAAGAAACAGCTGTGGGTTGATATTAATAGCCAGGGAACATTGTTGGCTCATGGCACTGTCCCCGGCAACTATTATCAGCCCACAGCAGTCGGCTTTCCCTTTGCTGGTTATAAAAATGACGCATGAGCCCACGCCATTTTTTTCTTTTAATTTTAGGCTCTGTGCCCACGATCCAGACGCAGCAGTGCTTCGGATGCATATTTTTTGCTGCGTCAAAAACGTTGCATTCTATTGAAAGCAGGTAAATCCACATGTGTTCACTGAACGATGCGTATTTACCGCATTCAATACATTCTAGTGGTCAAATTTATGTTGTGGAGACTAGCGACTCTGCAAGAGAATTTGACATGCTGCGGTCCTGAAAGCCTCTGATGCACGTGACGCGCCCCCTGGGCCGTGTGTGGGGGAATACCCGGAGCCGGGTCTCTGTGCAATGCTAGGGGTTGTAGTCTCCGTGGCAGCGACCCGGTCCCGTGGCTCAGGGTGGTCAAACCAATGGCGGATCTGTTTATTTGGTTTTTAATGTTTAAATGTCCGACTACGCCACCCGTGGATTGCGGTCACTGAGAACCGCCGCTGCGGGGCAGACCGCTGAGGCTGATGTTGGGTGCGCAGCAGAGGGTAGTATAACTCCCCACGGGAGGAGTATAGCCTCAGGGCAGCGTGTGTAGATGGTGAGTGTTGTGGTGCATGGGCGCAGAAGAAATGACTCAGAGTCCGTACAGTGCAGTTCAGGGTCTTTACTGTTGGTAATGAAGAAGACCCTGCCGGGAGTACTGGCTAACATTAGAGGCCTGGTCAGTCTGTGAGCAAACAAGAGTCCTCCTGGCCAGGTGGAGGTGTAGGCCTTCCCGTCTGACTGCACTCTTCCTGGCTACCCTGCTGTAGTCGTGTAGTAGCCCACGTCCCTGAGTGTACCGTGTGGTGCTCACCCGTATGGCTGGTGACTTGGGGCCTTTGGTACCTTCCACTCCTAGATGGCGGTGCTGGTCCCTTGCGTGTGACTGAGCCTCCGGGCTTTCTATGGCCAGAGGACCTGAAATCCCCTGCCAGGTTGTTTCTGCTGCTGGATGTGGATATCCTCACAGCCTCGGACTCCGGTGTCCGGTTCTCTGCGTCTTCTGCCAGGATGAGCTCTATCAGCTCCAATCCCTGGCCTTCAGCTCCTGTCTCCTACAGAGCTCCTTGCTTGCTGCTCTGTCCCTTCCTCTGGAACTAACTAACTAACCCCGCCCCAGATCCAGTTTATAAAGGGCAGGTTCCTCCCCTCCCTGGACTGGGGCAGGAGGCGTTGCATGCAATAGTGCTCCTGGCCAGAAAAGCCTATGCTCGCTCTCAGACATGGTATTTCTACCACTGTGGCAACCAGACACCTGGGGTGCCACACACGCATAGTGGACATGGGATTTCTAGAGATCCCATCATTGAATGCTTTCCATCCAATATGCTATAACATCTGGGCGCTGCGGCTTTGATGCTGTATATAATAAGTTTTCAGATTGGGTGCTCACTATTTTATATATGGTGCTCAGGAGTAATAAGGTATCACAAAAGTCAATAATAACTCCGGCACTCAATAATTTTTGATTTGCAAAATTTTCGATTTAGAATTTTTATTCATAATAAACAATCGACCCATGAATGCAGATACATAGAATCAACGTTTCGGCCTACAATGGCCTTTTTCAAGGTATCTGTCTATATAAAGAAACAAGAAAAAAACAAAAATCAGTATACCACAAGAAGACATAATGATTTACATAAAGCCCATTTTTTTAAAAAATTATTTTCAAACATTTTTTACATATTTTTTACAAATAGTATAACATCCGCTTACAATATGTCAATGTAATAAGAAGAATACATAGGCAATATAGTATTGTACTATTAATTCAAAATATAATATTACTTTTAATTCATATTTAATTCATATCATTATATAATATTATATTATTGGACTATATAGTAGTAGGGATGGAGGTCAAAAGATTCATTCGAAATAACAATCAAATTTCCATCAAAAGAAAAATTTATCAAAAAGATTCATCAAAAATATCATCCAAAATTCATCAATAAAATATTCTTCTAAAGGTTTCTCAAATATCCCTAGGAAAGTCAGAGAATAAAAATTCCATAAGAGAATCCACTGCATAATTCCAATATCTCCATATCAAAAAAGCCTTCTGTGTATAAATGAAAGACTATCTCAGTGATATTCATTATCCCCAGACTAGGAAAGAAAGGTAATATCCAGAAAAAGAAATAAGGACAAGAAATAAATATATAAGATATACCTTAGAGAGGTATTACCTGGTGGTTATGGGGTCCCGTAGCACAAGCGTGCGATCCAAAAGAAGCCGCTGTACAAGCCCATGTCCTCACCACTATAAGTGCGCGCCTGAGGTGGGCGTGTGTGCTCATTTCCGGTGCGTGGATGAATCGAAAAGAAGTTAGCGCGCAAGCGCGAGCCAATTTCTGACGGAAAAAGACGAAGGCAGACGATATCAAGAAGTGCATGCGCAGTAACGTATGTAGGAAGTAGCGCTATCGCCGTGGACAGAAACAAGGGTAATTCCAGGACAGAGATACATAGAAATGGAGAGGTATATGAAAGGAAAATAAGAGGGAGAAATGAAAACTAAGAATAAGAACAAGAAAAAGAATAGAATCAAGGGAAAGAATAAGGACAAGGACAGAAAGCAAAAAAGGAAAAAAGAAAAAACAAAGAAAAAACATTCCAGGAATATATTATACCTGTTGAAATTGAGAATACATTGTACCTGTTGAGGTTTTACTGGAGAGTCTGAAAAAAATACACATATAAAAAATAATATATAATAATATATATGGAGAATTCAAATGCCAATATACAGTTAGGTCCATATATATTTGGACAGAGACAACATTTTTCTAATTTTGGTTCTAGACATTACCACAATGAATTTTAAACAAAACAATTCAGATGCAGTTGAAGTTCAGACTTTCAGCTTTCATTTGAGGGTATCCACACTAAAATTGGATGAAGGGTTTAGGAGTTTCAGCTCCTTAACATGTGCCACCCTGTTTTTAAAGGGACCAAAAGTAATTTGACAATTGACTCCAAGGCTATTTCATGGACAAGTGTGGGCAATCCCTTCGTTATGTCATTCTGAATTAAGCAGATAAAAGGCCTGGAGTTGATTTGAGGTGTGGTGCTTGCATTTGGAAGGTTTTGTTGTGAAGTAAACATGCGGTCAAAGGAGCTCTCCATGCAGGTGAAACAAGCCATTCTTAAGCTGCAAAAACAGAAAAAACCCATCCGAGAAATTGCTACACTATTAGGAGTGGCAAAATCTACAGTTTGGTACATCCTGAGAAAGAAGGAAAGCACTGGTGAACTCATCAATGCAAAAAGACCTGGGCGCCCACGGAAGACAACAGTGGTGGATGATCGCAGAATAATCTCCATGGTGAAGAGAAACCCCTTCACAACAGCCAACCAAGTGAACAACACTCTCCAGGAGGTAGGCGTATCAATATCCAAATCTACCATAAAGAGAAGACTGCATGAAAGTAAATACAGAGGGTTCACTGCACAGTGCAAGCCACTCATAAGCATCAAAAATAAAAAGGCTAGACTAGACTTTGCTAAAAAACATCTAAAAAAGCCAGCACAGTTCTGGAAGAACATTCTTTGGACAGATGAAACCAAGATCAACCTCTACCAGAATGATGGAAAGAGAAAAGTATGGCGAAGGCGTGGTACAGCTCATGATCCAAAGCATACCACATCATCTGTAAAACACGGCGGAGGCAGTGTGATGGCTTGGGTATGCATGGCTGCCAGTGGCACTGGGTCACTAGTGTTTATTGATGATGTGATACAGGACAGAAGCAGCCGAATGAATTCTGATGTATTCAGAGCCATACTGTGTGCTCAGATCCAGCCAAATGCAGCCAAACTGATTGGTCGTGGTTTCATACTACAGATGGACAATGACCCAAAACATAAAGCCAAAGCAACCCAGGAGTTTATTAAAGCAAAGAAGTGGAATATTCTTGAATGGCCAAGTCACTCACCTGATCTTAACCCAATTGAGCAAGCATTTCACTTGTTAAAGACTAAACTTCAGACAGAAAGGCCCACAAACAAACAGCAACTGAAAACCACCGCAGTGAAGGCCTGGCAGAGCATCAAAAAGGAGGAAACACAGCGTCTGCTGATGTCCATGAGTTCAAGACTTCAGGCAGTCATTGCCAACAAAGGGTTTTCAACCAAGTACTAGAAATGAACATTTTATTTACAATTATTTAATCTGTCCAATTACTTTTGGTCCCTTTAAAAACAGGGTGGCACATGTTAAGGAGCTGAAACTCCTAAACCCTTCATCCAATTTTAATGTGGATAACCTCAAATGAAAGCTGAAAGTCTGAACTTCAACTGCATCTGAATTGTTTTGTTTAAAATTCATTGTGGTAATGTCTAGAACCAAAATTAGAAAAATGTTGTCCCTGTCCAAATATATATGGACCTAACTGTATGCCAATAATAATAATGGACAAATTTTTTTATCCAACAGACAGCAGTTAATGATGAATATCGTACTCACGATTAAGGCCCATAGGGGATAGAGTTTGAAGAGTGTGAATTCAATAAGATTCACGCTCTTTAAGTTTTTTAATCCGATTCCCCCCTCTACGTAATAATAGAACAGTATCAATGATCTGGTATTTTAATTGGGCAATTGTATGTCCCCTGGAAATAAAATGGGCCGGAATAGGTAACAAAGTACGGCCACATCTAATTGTGGACTTATGCTGAGAAATAAGGTCTCGGATATGTTGGGTAGTTTCTCCAACATATCCGAGACCGCATGGACATTTTATCAGGTATACCACAAAAGAAGATTCACAAGTGAAATGACCCTTAATGAAATAACATTTCCCCGATCGAGGATGAGTAAATGAATCTCCTTTATATTTGAACATTGAAGGCAGCTTAAGCATGGAAAAGTGCCATTCCGAGTAGGGGCCAGGGTGCGTTGCATAATATTGGGTTTACCAGTTCCCACATCTGCCCTAACCAAGTGATTGCGAATATTAGGAGGACATTTATTACAAAGGAGAGGTCGGTTTTTAAATTCCGATATAGTAGGATATGATCTCTGAAGTACTGGCCAATGAGAGAGGATACATTGGAAAATCTTTCTACCGAAAGGATGGTAAAGCCCTCCCTCGATCCCAACATTGCAGGATTGATCGAATCGTTTCTGATGACTCCATTCGATCCACCAGATATGAAGAAATGAATCAGAAATTTAGAAACAGGGGCTACCCTGAGGATTTTTTAAAAATTACTACTCCCACTATTACAACGAGAGATAATATACGGAGAATGGCATTTGTTAATACATACCATCCTTTCGGTAGAAAGATTTTCCAATGTATCATCTCTCATTGGCCAGTACTTCAGAGATCATATCCTACTATATCGGAATTTAAAAACCGACCTCTCCTTTGTAATAAACGTCCTCCTAATATTCGCAATCACTTGGTTAGGGCAGATGTGGGATCTGGTAAACCCAATATTATGCAACGCACCCTGGCCCCTACTCGGAATGGCACTTTTCCATGCTTAAGCTGCCTTCAATGTTCAAATATAAATAAAGGAGATTCATTTACTCATCCTCGATCGGGGAAATGTTATTTCATTAAGGGTCATTTCACTTGTGAATCTTCTTTTGTGGTATACCTGATAAAATGTCCATGCGGTCTCGGATATGTTGGAGAAACTACCCAACATATCCGAGACCGTATTTCTCAGCATAAGTCCACAATTAGATGTGGCCGTACTTTGTTACCTATTGCGGCCCATTTTATTTCCAGGGGACATACAATTGCCCAATTAAAATACCAGATCATTGATACTGTTCCATTATTACGTAGAGGGGGGAATCGGATTAAAAAACTTTAAGAGCGTGAATCTTATTGGATTCACACTCTTCAAACTCTATCCCCTATGGGCCTTAATCGTGAGTACGATATTCATCATTAACTGCTGTCTGTTGGATAAAAAAATTTGTCCATTATTATTATTGGTATATATTGGCATTTGAATTCTCCATATATATTATTATACATTATTTTTTATATGTGTATTTTTTTCAGACTCTCCAGTAAAACCTTAACAGGTACAATGTATTCTCAATTTCAACAGGTATAATATATTCCTGGAATGTTTTTTCTTTGTTTTTTCTTTTTTTCCTTTTTTGCTCTCTGTCCTTGTCCTTATTCTTTCCCTTGATTCTATTCTTTTTCTTGTTCTTATTCTTAGTTTTCATTTCTCCCTCTTATTTTCCTTTGATATACCTCTCCATTTCTATGTATCTCTGTCCTGGAATTACCCTTGTTTCTGTCCACGGCGATAGCGCTACTTCCTACATACGTTACTGCGCATGCGCTTCTTGATATCGGCTCCCTTCGTCTTTTTCCGTCAGAAATTGGCTCGCGCTTGCGCGCTAACTTCTTTTCGATTCATCCACGCACTGGAAATGAGCACACACGCCCACCTCAGGCGCGCACTTATAGTGGTGAGGACATGGGCTTGTACAGCGGCTTCTTTTGGATCGCACACTTGTGCTACGGGACCCCATAACCACCAGGTAATACCTCTCTAAGGTATATCTTATATATTTATTTCTTGTCCTTATTTCTTTTTCTGGATATTACCTTTCTTTCCTAGTCTGGGGATAATGAATATCACTGAGATAGTCTTTCATTTATACACAGAAGGCTTTTTTGATATGGAGATATTGGAATTATGCAGTGGATTCTCTTATGGAATTTTTATTCTCTGACTTTCCTAGGGATATTTGAGAAACCTTTAGAAGAATATTTTATTGATGGATTTTGGATGATATTTTTGATGAATCTTTTTGATAAATTTTTCTTTTGATGGAAATTTGATTGTTATTTCGGATGAATCTTTTGACCTCCATCCCTACTATTGTTGTTACTATATAGTCCAATAATATAATATTATATAATGATATGAATTAAATATGAATTAAAAGTAATATTATATTTTGAATTAATAGTACAATACTATATTGCCTATGTATTCTTATTACATTGACATATTGTAAGCGGATGTTATACTATTTGTAAAAAATATGTAAAAAATGGTTGAAAATATTTTTTTTTAAAAATGGGCTTTATGTAAATCATTATGTCTTCTTGTGGTATACTGATTTTTGTTTTTTTTCTTGTTTCTTTATATATACAGATACCTTGAAAAAGGCCATTGTAGGCCGAAACGTTGATTCTATGTATCTGCATTCATGGGTCGATTGTTTATTATGAATAAAAATTCTAAATCGAAAATTTTGCAAATCAAAACTTATTGAGTGCCGGAGTTATTATTGACTTTTTTGATGCGGCATAAACACGCAGCGTCAAACCTGCAGCAGCTCCTGATCGTGGCCACGTACCCAAACTCACCCACAGCATGTCAATTTCTGCAAAGGACATGCTAGTTTCCGCTGCAGATTTTGACCAATTGAAGTGTCATTATATGCGGTGGATTCACATGTACCAACAACAAAAGTGCGGCATTGTAACACAGCATTTTGGATGCTGCAAAAATACGCTGCTTCCAAAGCGCTGCTGAGTGCTAATCGGGGGGGACATAGCAGCTAACTGTTAGAACCCTCCTGTTTGTTTTTTCCATCTTGTGTTTTGCGGTCACGTGACCACCTGCCTTTATATTCCAGCTCCGCCCTTTTGGCTGTGCTGGACTTCAGTGTTGTTTGACTGTTTTTCTAGCCAGGTGCTTCGGTGCCTATCTCTGTCAGTTCGCTTGGTCCTTCTGGGACCTCTAGTACCTTTTTGTCAGTTTGTCTTTTTGTGTTCTGCAACAACTTTCTTTTTTCAGGAGGTGTCCCATTTTTGTTCCAGTCCTTAGTTCTTTTAGGGACTCCTTCCTTTATTCTATAGGTCTTTGTTCAGACTAGCCGAGGACTAAGGCGGGTCCATTCGCAAGGAGCAGGCAGCCCGCTACATCGTAGGGATCCAGCTTAGTCTTACTGTAGGGACAGCTTTCCCCTTTCTTTCCTTAGTACATGTTGCAGATCATAACACTAACGAAACAGCTGCGGGCTGTTATTAATGGCCAGGGACCTTGTTTGCAAATGGCACCACCTGACACCAAGCTCTTTTGTTTGGTGATGACAAGGTGTCAATCAGACCCTTTCATCACCAAACCTATTTAAAATGAAGAGTTAAATAAACACACAGACACAGAGCAAACACTTTATTTGAAATATAACAGACACATGCTTTAATCATTTAAATTAACCAATATACTCACCCCAGTTCTGATTGTAATCCAAGGGTTTAAGCAATGTCCCACCAAATAACTTTATTTAGCTCCAAAAATCATTCATTGATGTACCGCAACGCTTCAAAAACCGCATCAAAAAACGTGTCAAAAACGCAGCATTTTTCCTGCCAATGAGATGCAGAAACGCTCAGGAAATTTCTGCTTCAAATCCTGATCGTGCGCACATAGCCTTATACAGCAAATCAGATATCACAAACTGCAACTATGTATTTTATTGTGTATTATACTCCCACCAAACATTGCCAGGGATGCTAGTAATTTTATATCTTTTTCTTTACTGCAATTATCTTGCTAAACTTTTCTTTTCTTCAATTGCAAATAGCAAGCACTAACCACAGTCAGCTACACTTAAAATTGCAGTTTTTAATACACTTTTAGTAGCCACAGCCAGGAATGGATGCAGAAAGGAGAAATCGCAAGAAAAGGATTTATACTTTTATCCTTTTTTGTATCCGGTTCTGTATGTGTGACTTCCACCTTAGATCCCATGTGTCCTTAGATCCCAATGAAATTAAATGTTAGACTGATCCATGAGATCACAACTCTGCTAAAAGCTGGGGTTAGAAAATGAATGCATGTGGGGTAAGGAAAGTGAAGGATGAACATTAGACTACATTTCCAACATATTCATTAGTTATATTCTTAGTTAACAGAGAATTGTTATTGGACGTCTAGTATTTTTGTTCTTATAATGGTTTAATGCCGTTTGTTTTTAATTGCCCATAGATAGATAGATAGATACATTCAGGCTTGGACTGACCCACAGGCGAACAGGAGAATCCTCTGGTGGGCCACCACCCTCTCAGCAGTACTTGGCACAATATACTTGAATCACTATGTACAGACAGAGGCAGCATCTTATTCATCTAACAATCTACCCAGTTCATTGTTAAATACATTTGTGATTGAGGATAATGTCACATTTGCATGTAGCTGAAAAGTGGGGCCCTGGAGTTGGTTACTGGTGGGCTCTTGGCACCCCAGTCTGACACTGCTTACATTGCAGTAATATCAGAAATTGTTATTATATACCATATTAGAGTTTTCTTCCTAAGACTCCAATTTGTTCCCAAAAGGTTTACTTAAAAGTAGCTCCTTTTCCAAGCTTGTTAGGAGTACTCAGTATAGATGAGATACCGGGTTTCTAGCATCTGCCCATTTTCCTAGAAAAGTGTATAAACAAGATAAATGTTTTTTAATAATGCAGTCTCTTTCTAGAGGCATCTAACCAGGGTTCAATGCAGATCAATAACCAAAGAAGTGTTTCAAAGAGCAGCGTAATCATTACAGTTTCTTCCTGTGTCAAGTGTTTTAGCAGCACAGTGGATTAATCTGGACACATGGTAAATCTAAAGCATTGATCCTATCAACACAATGCTTGTTACTTTTACTCATTATAAATGAGTTACAATTCTATCAATTCTGCTACAAGCCCAATATGATCTTGCACCAGATTCTCGGCAAATATTTCTGTAGCCTACACGGTCACTCAAACGGAAGCTGAAATGTTGGAAATGCACAAAGAAATTCCTTCTTAAAAGAAAAGCTGTGTAATAATATGTCTAGCACAGGGCTGAGGGGGAAACCTCTGGGTTACAAATAGATTTGAAAGGGGCTAATCCAGAAAGAGCAGAGACTAAGTTATTGTAAGTTCTTCACCATTAACATTTGCAAAGAGACTTTATTGCTCAAGTCCAGGATGATGGATGACAGGTCCGAATGGAGACAGTGATGCCAGGGCATAGACAAAAGAAAATGGTGCATTGACGAGCATTGGCTATTTCATAAGCAGGGGGTCATGTGTGTCGGTCACAGCAGCAGAGGACCCACCAGGCAAGTAGCAGTTATGAGGAGCACATCAGCCACAGAAAACCCATCCAGGATGCTCGGGGGTCACCCCTTTGCCTTTAATAAATAGCCGTATATAGAAGATTAAATCATAAAGCAAAATTTATCATTTTAGGATGAGATTTTAAAATCTGTTCCTGCTGTAAATGATCACTTGTCCTTTCAAGAAACTTTGCAGAAATCAATATTACAAGTGAATATAAGAAACTGTGTAATGTATCTTATCAGAGAAATTGTTACGAATCGTGGTTCTGAGCTAGCACCTGGGAATGGAGCAGGCCCAGTGTTTCACTAGTTAGGTTGCAGGTGCTACCATTGTCCTGACCCTACCACGCACGCAGGAAAACTGTCTCAATCTTATGGAGAGTTGCGTTCTGGAGTAGTAGGATGTGTGAGGATGCAGGACGCTGTATCTGCCACAAATTTCACTGTCCGGGGAACATGGGACGCTGTGTTCCCTGATTGCCAGGCAATGCAGGACGCTGCTGTGTCAGTCACTAGGCAATGGTGAAATTGTGTCCATTCTGCAGTGCACGTTAGCAGGGAGTGGTTGTCTGGGGACGATTGGGAGTTATTCAACACCTGACCATTCCCTTCAGCATTAGGCGGGCTATTTAACTCTGTTCCATGCTCAGTCCTTTGCTGTTTATTGCAGTCCCTATGTGCTGTGGTGGTAAGTGGTGCTAGCATTATTGGTTGTTATCTTTCCACGTTTTTTCTTAGAGTTCTTCTCCTTCCCACTTCATTCTTCCAACGGGTAGCTTGCAGAGGTTCCCATCTAGTTCTTGACTAGGCACCGGCCGCGTCACCAGACGCCAGCTGACTGGCAACAATGGGCCTGGGAAGGGCTCTGCCAAAGTCCCCCTTCTATTACTGGGAGCTGAGTGAAAAGTATTCTCGACTCTCAAGGGCTCCCCTAGCTGGGCAGCTTGCGCCAAGTGTGTCTGTGGCTGCCCCTTTGTTGGTTTGGTGCCAGTCTTTCTGGGTTTTTCTGCATTAGTGCATAACAGAAATATGTTTTTTGCCACGTTTGAGACAATTCTCCCCCTCCATCGCCTCCTGAGCTCATCATTCCCTCTTGAAAAATAGCTAAATTCCTTCTTGCTCAAAAGAAAATGAATTGCAGGCTCACTGAGGAATCAGATTACACCAGCTTATTGAAGTATATGGTCAGGGAAAGGCAGAAGGATGTCTCAGCAGTTAGCTCTGTTCCTCTGCAGCTCTGGGGTCCTGGGTTCCAATCCCACCAAGGACAATATGTGCAAGGAATTTGTATGCTCTGCCCATAACAGTGTGGGTTTCTGCATGGTACTTCAGTTTCCTTCCACACTAAGACCTACTCAGAGTTTAATATATTATTGGTGCAACCTGCGCAGTTGACAGGGGCCCAAGAGATAATGGGGTCCATATCCACCTCTAAAGCGGGGGAAATTGTGCTTTATAAAGAGCTATTGGACAGCAAAGGGCCCATATATTGTTGTTGCATAGGGACCCTTTTCTATCAGAGGACATACTGATAAGGAATTTAGATTGTGAGCCCCAATGGGGACAGTGATGTCTGTAAAGCGCTGTGGAATATGATGGCGCTATATAAGCAAAGCATAATAATAATAAGAGGATGGGTCATATAGAGACCAGAGATAGTGATATCTCTCATGTACACAACACATGACAGCTTATTACTAAAATTCACGAAAAACTAAAGGTTTGCTTTAAGTATCACCAGTGTTCCAGAAAAACTAAATTCGGAAACAATGCAAAAGCAGTTTATGTAAGAAAGACAAGTGTATATAATAAAAAAAAGTTAAGACGCTGCAAAAGAAAATGACTTGCAAAGAGTAACAAATCAGCCAATAACATTTTCTGCATGGCTTAGCAACCGGGGAAACCGCTCTTGTACGTCAGAGATAACTGATATGTGCAATAAAACACAAAGATAGGAATCATCCTTGTGTACAGAAAAAAAACCATTTGTGAGTATCAGAGGTAATTACTTGAGAAAAGTTCCCTTTACCTTACAAGAACCTGATCTCTGCCAGTATCTGCGTTTCTGGTGACAAGATGATGCTACCGGACAATATATTTAAAAAAAAAAAGGTGCTGCCGTAAACGGAAAGTCTAAAATTGCTACTTTAAATCAAATATAGAATAGTATATGCACGCAAGATGCTTGTGGCTTCCAAACATTTTCAATAAATTGAGCAAGATACTAAGACCACAATTAAAACAGCCTGCTACGTAATTCCCATCCAGAGTCACTGGCCTTTGGAATAAGACAGACGTACATCATCCACACAACTTATTGGAGTGGTGCCCTGACCCCTGATCCGCTTGGTAAGGTGGCGTCCACATTTAGATTAAGTTTAAAAGACCTTGATTGGCAGTTTCCTATAGTCTTTTGCGGAGTGAGTGCTGGGCATGTGCCATCCAATGAAAAAGGAGCAAACAGGAATTTGCTACATAATATAACATGTAAAACAATGCATAACATAAGTACATGACGAACAATAAAAAATTATATTGTGGTACTGTGTTAGCCCGAAAAATCAATGTAAATACTTTTATGCCTAAAAATGACAAAAGTATCACTCCTGAGAATACTTTTGTCATTTTTGGACATTAAATTATTTACATTGATAAATACATAACATAAGATTAAAAAAAAAAATTGCAATAAGACAATAAATACTAAAGGAGCGACCGACTGGTATGGAGGCAGACAGGACCCTGCTCGCAAAGGCTTACAAGTGAAAAAGACGGTCACTGAGACTAGACTTCGAGTGCAAAACTTAAAAGAATAACTGGGGCAAATGCATAAATAATGAGCAGAGAGTTGGCATGAGTCTAGATGGATTGGTGGAGTCCAATCTGCAAAGTCCAGTGAGCAATAAAAATAGTTATATTACAGTAATTAGTCAAAAGGTGTGACGTAGACACACTTTAAATTGCCATTCATTGATATGCAAAGGTCCAGTGGCGTGCCGCCAATGGCGGCAGACCAAGCGACTGCTATGGGGCCCGTGAGCCGGGGGGGGGGCCCCATAGCAGTCCAGGGGTGGACATACCGCCGCCGGTGCAGCTGCGCCGGGTCCCCACCATGCAGCTGCACCAAGGGGCCCGCAAGGTGCAGCTGCTCCCTGCACGCGGCGGTCAGGGGGCGATCCCTGCAGCTCCGCTGCTGTCAGGAGGAGAATAGCAGCGGAGCTGGGGGGTTCGTCCTCTGCTTCCTCCCTGATCCAGGGGCGCGCAGCTTGATGACATCATCATGCAGCGCACACCTGGGTCAGGAAGAAAGCTGCCGGCAACCAGGAGGATGCTGCTGCAGGGGAGCGAGCTGAGGTAAGTTGTTGTTTTTTTTTTGTTTTTTTTTTACTGAAATGCTGGGGAGGGGAGGTGGGGGGAGAACAATGGTGGGATGGTGGGGCTGGGGAGAGGAATGATTGGGCTGGGAAGAGCAATAATGGGGCTGATGGGACTGGGGAGAAAAATATTGGGGCTGGGGAGAGGAATAATGGGGTTGATGGAGCTGGGGAGAGCAATAATGGGGTTCATGGGGCTGGGGAGAGGAATAATGCGGTTGATGGGGCTGGGGAGAGCAATAATGGGGTTCATGGGGCTGGGGAGAGGAATAATGCGGTTGATGGGGCTGGGGAGAGCAATAATGGGGCTGATGGGGCAGGGGAGAGGAGTGATGGGGCTTGGGATAGAAATAATGGGACTAATGGGGCTGGGAAGAGCAATAATGGGGCTGAGGAGAGGAATGATGGGGTTGATGGGGCTGGGGAGAGGAATAATGGGATGGTGGGGCTAGGGAGAGCAATGATGGGGCTGGGGAGAGGAATGATGGGGCTGGGGAGAGCAATGATGGGGATGGTGGGGCTGGGGAGAGCAATGATGGGATGGTGGGGCTGGGGTGAGCAATAATGGGGCTGATGGGGCTGGGGAGAGGAATAATGGAGTTGATGGGGCTGGGGAGAGGAATGATGGGATGATGGGGCTGGGGAGAGCAATAATGGGGCTGATGGGGCTGGGGAGAGGAATGATGGGGCTGGGAAGAGCAATAATGGGGCTGATGGGGCTGGGAAGAGCAATAATGGGGCTGATGGGGCTGAGGAGAGGAATGATGGGGCTGGGAAGAGCAATAATGGGGCTGATAGGGCTGGGGAGAGCAATGATGGGGATGGTGGGGAAGGGGAGAGCAATGACGTGTTGCTTTGAAGACCAACTTTTTCTACAAAAGAGGGGGACCGCTATGGGCTCAAATGTAGCCCCCCCCTACGCCAACATCTTCATGGCTGATTTTGAGAATCACTTTGTATATACTCACAACTCTTATCAAAGACATATACAATATTACAATATTGTAAACGCTTTATAGATGACATCTTCTTGATTTGGACAGGCACAGATACTGAATTTATGCTATTTTTTGACTACCTTAATACGAGGGTCCCTAACCTTACCTTCACCAAGCATAGTGATCCACATTCTATCCATTTTTTAGACACAACAATCACATTACTCAACACGGGAATGCTTGAGAGTGATCTGTATGTGAAATCAACGGACAGAAATAGCCTTTTGTTATATTCCAGTTGTCATCCATGACATGTGAAGAAATCTCTCCCCAAATCCCAGCACTGTAGGGTCGACCGGATCGTGTCCAACAGCGTAGTGAGAAATATGAGACACACAGAAGTGTACTTCAAATTTCGACAGAGAGGTTACCCAACCGATACTCTGCAAAAAGAAAGAAACAACTACCTCCGCTATGACTAAAACTCCATGGGTAGCATTTGTCAATACATATCACCCATTTAACGGGGCCATTTATAAATGTATTCAACAACATTGGCCCTTATTGCAAAAATCCTATCCTACAATCACAGAATTCTCTACTACACCTCTGTGCTGTTACAAAAGAACCCGCAACATCCGTGACTACTTAGTCAAGGCAGATATTGGGTCGATACAAACGGGACCGATCCAACGCAACTTGGCCACCCCACGCCGAGGGACTTTTCCTTGTCTGGGATGCCCACAATGCTCTAACATCACCAAAGGTGATTCTTTCACACATCCCCGTACAGGGAAAAGATACCCTATTAAAAGGTATTTTTCATGTGACTCCAGCTATGTCATATACCTAATTAAATGTCCATGCGGTCTCGGATATGTTGGGGAGACTACCCAACATATCCAAGACCGCATTTCACAACATAAATCTACTATTAGATGCTCTCGAATGATGTTGCCAATTCCAGCTCATTTTCTGGCAATGTCCCACACTGTATCACAATTAAGGTTCCAGGTGATTGACCATATCCCACTGAGCAGAAGAGGAGGTGATCGTGTCTTAAGATTGAAAGAACGTGAATCCTATTGGGATTCACATACTACAGACTTTAGCGCCTGAGGGTCTAAATAGAGAATACGAGACACAATATCGTTGAAAGTATTCCATTTAATTAACAATGTGACTTATTACATTAATTACATAATTGTTATATTTGTCTATTATGTTTGCATTTTATAATTTCTCCCTTTCTTTCTATTTTCCCTCCACAGGTTAATACCTAAAATAGGGGGTGCCAAAATTGTTCTTCCCCATTCTGCTTGAGGCTTAATATGAGACTTTAGCTATCCCTTTTTCTGTGCCTTATACCACTTTCGCCTATTGTCTGGCCATTTAAAGGCTCTCTCTTCAGTATTTCCACTTGCGCTCCAGCATTTTCCTGCAAATATAAATTGCGCATGAGCAGGAATCCCGATGCGGTCCACCGTGCGTTCCAACAACCGGAAGTACGCACTGCACGCAGCCGGAAGTCGCACAATGACTGACATGCACTGATTTATGCACGCGACCGTACACACGTGCAATACACGCTGGATGCAGTGCCTGTTAGTGTCCTCTCACCCGGACCCGGATATTTCATTCTTGGTTGCACAGTATATAAAATAGGGACATGTCGGACCACTTCACATATTGCCCTGAGCACCGGCACATCCCTCTGGGAGGCACCTTTCCCCATGGTACCAGGTATGCTCAATATATATGTACACTCCATTTGGTTAGGTTTAATCTATACCATTACCACTATTGATTTATTTTCCTATGATTATCTTCCTCTCTCTTTAGTACCCCTCTGGTCCAATCAGTATTTGTCCATTTGAGCTAGTAAGTTCTTTTGCCTTTTCAGACTTTTCTGTACTTTGCAATATGTATCAGTAACAGATTCTCCCTTTTGATATATATGTTCATTTATTTTGTTTATATTAATCATGTGAGATGGCCAATCTACTTTTTCTTTTTTCTCTTTTCTTTTTTCTTCTTTTTTGATCCATGACCGTTAGAAGTAATCTTATCCTATATGTCTTATGAAATAATATTGTATATCATGTATTTGTTGCTTTAAATATAAACCCCCCTATCCCCCTTTTTTATTCTTTTCCCTTTTAATTTTTTTCCTATAGAGTAACCTTGATAAAGACCTATACAGGTCGAAAAGTCGGTTAATACTGTTTTTTTGACAAAGAATGCTCTATGACATATGACCAGTATACTCTCACTAAAGAAAGGGATTGTACTCTGAGTAAATAAATTAATTTTTGCTGTACCTCCAGAATCCTATGAATTTTTTCGTATTCGTATTGGTGTGCCGAGGTTCTCTCCATATATCGTGTTGCTGGGAGAGAGCAATGATGGGGGTGCTGGGAGCGAGCAATGATGGGGGTGCTGGGATAAAGCAATGGTGGGGGGCTGGGAGAGAGCAATTATGTGGGGCTGGAAGAGAGCAATGATGGAGGTGCTGGGACAGAGTAATGATGGGGGTGCTGAGAGGAAATGATGGGGGTGCTGGGAGAGCGCAATGATGGGGGTGCTGGGAGAGAGCAATGATGGGAGGGCTGGGAGAGAGCAATGATGGAGGTGCTGGGACAGAGCAATGATGGGGGTGCTGGGACAGAGCAATGATGGGGGCTGGGAGAGAGCAATGATGGGGGTGGTGGGACAGAGCAATGATGCGGGTGCTGAGAGAGAGCAATGATGGGGGTGCTGGGAGAGAGCAATGATGGAGGTGCTGGAAGAGAGCAACGATGAGGGTGCTGGGACAGAGCAATGATGGGGGTGCTGGGACAGAGCAATGACGGGGGTGCTGGGAGAGAGTAATGATTGGGGTGCTGAGAGAGAGCAATGATGGAGGTGGTGGGAGAAAGCAATGACGGGGGTGCTGGGAGAGAGCAATGACGAGGGTGCTGGGAGAGAGCAATGATGGGGGTGCTGGGAGAGAGCAATTATGGGGGTTTCACTTTGCTTGTACTGTGAAGCTTTGTATGTTTTCCATGTGCACATAGTCTTACAGTTAACTGGGGAGAGTCACAGAGACTGAATAATTTATATTATTGGCCGGTGCAGATTATAGTTAATGGGGGGCACAGTGCTGCTTATCACTTTATATTTTGATTACTAAGTGGCTAATAGTATATTAATGGGGGGGGGGTTATATATCTGTATTCGAGGACGCAGTGTGGGGGAGACACATGTATGCATACAATGTATGACCTTGTTATTTTCTAGGCTGGAGATCATCGTGACAAGACGAGTCATGGCTGGGAGATGTCGACATGAAGGTCTGACCAGATGGAGAAGAAGCAGCAGAAACCGACTCTGATCAGATGAGACGTCAGCGGTAAATGCCTGGATGTAAATATTATTCTATATCTGCACTGTGTGACTTGAAATGATAATGTTATCTGTAAAATCCCTTAGGCCACATTCTCACATTTGTGTGAAATGTCCGTGTGCTGCCAGATCTTTTTATCGGATGGTCCACGGACTCGTACAGTTTTATAGATCCATTCACACATCCATGAAAATCACGGATCTGAGAATGAGATCTAAGAGGGTCAGAGAATGTCCTGTTCTGATCCGATTTTGAAGATTAGAATAGGACATGCTCAATGCGTCAGTAAAACAGGGCAGCACACTGACACTGCACACAGATGCAGGAATGTAGCCTTATTATATATAGCACAGTCCCTTAGTATATGGTGTACTCACTTATTATGTATAGCGCCATCCTTAGTTATATAGTTTCCTCTTTTATTATGTATAGCGCCGTCCCTTATTATGTACCATCCTCTCTAGCGGCTCACAGTTGGGGGATCATACTGTGTTGGGGTCAGCATACTTTACCCTGGGAGTTGAGGTGGGGTACAGTAGGGTCATTATACTGTGCATGTGGAGGAATTCACCATGGGAGTATCATACTGTGTTTGGGGGCCCTTTTATTGGCATCACTCTTTATGGGGCAATGAAAGACAGATCTAGGACGTCAGCAGGAAGAAAATTACTATGTAAAGGATGGAAAGTTTTGAGATCTGATCTTTGGCGACCCCGACAATTATTTACATTTTTTTTTTGAGGGGGGGGGGGCCCAATTAGAGCTTCTGCTATGGGGCCCCATGATTCCTATGTACGCCCCTGCAAAGGTCAGATGTCCACATTCACTCCACTAATTGAATTTTTATAGAAGGATGTCCCCAAATCACTGTACATTTTTTTGTAGTATGTACCACATTCTTCTACATATGCCAATGGAAGATACTAAGATATGACAAGTACAATCATATAAAAAGTAGAGACACTGTGAGACAATTTGATCTCATTTGATCTCATTTCATAGACAATAATAGACAATTTGAAAATCACTTTATTTAGAAATTCTGTTGCTGTAATCATGAAAAATCACTACAAAGAGCCGACCACTAGGTGGCTCCCTTCTGTCTAACTAGTTGCCCACTGCCTGTTGTCAAATTCAATCTGTCTCTAACGGCAAAGATGCTGAAGAAGGATTACAGTAAGAGTAGAGTCACACGACTGTATAAAAAAATCATTCAGTGTCATCCAGAAAAGTAGGACGATTCTTTTCTCACTTGTCATCCGTGCGCACTCGACTGACAGCTATTAATCATTTACAAGACCATTTACAGTTTCCTATCTTATAGAATTGCAATGCATTAGTAAAAATTGGATGATCCATTGTGACAACTGATTTTTTTCTTGCACTAATAGATGTGAATGGGTGAGTCTCATCCAATTTCCGGAAGAAAATCATGTATGCTACAATTTTTTTCACATACAGATTCAGCCAGTGAAAAAAATCGTTCATCTGAAGTGCCTCCTTGAATAATATTGGTCTGAGTACCACCCGTTTTTTTTCACGGATAGCATTAGAACCAAAAATTTATCTGTGTGCTCAAGCCCTGAGGTTGTGTCTTTTTTTTTTGCTCCTTTTCTGTCTGTACAGCTGCACACAAGCATAATAGAAAGGTGGGCTTTCCGTTTTGGTCAGGCATGGAAGAGGCAGAGCATGATTGGAAGTGAGAGAAAAGGAAGTTCCAGGTCTTATAGTACTGGAGTAACTACAATTAAGCAACAACTCTTTAAATATTTAAACATGTACAATTACATTTTATTTTCAATAAATAATGGGTTGTACAGTTTTCAGATAGGAGTGTAATTTTCAGGGGTGTCATATCACACCCTGGTTGTCACATGGATACCGCAACAGAGAGGGGCCAGAAGACCGCATTTTCTAGTTTTACGAACTCCTGCATTGGTTTGAAGAGCATCACCATCTTATTAAAAAATGCAGTTTTTTTCCTTGCTAGCAGTGCAAGGGTTAATCTGTTCAGTTGAGGCTCCTGAGAGTTTTCCTACCTGGATTGTCTCAGCTGTTCAGTGTTGGCCACTCCCCTCTACTATATATGCTCGTCTCTGGCACTTAGGAATTGTCAGTGGTAGTTCTTGCTGCCTGGTTCTGGAGTTGGAGGTGTAGTTCGTGGTTGGAGGTGCCATTTGGAGATTTGCTCAGGAGACTGTTGCTTGGAGTTTGTGTGCACATCCTCATCCTCTCCTATTTTGTTTCTCCTTCTTTTAACTCCCGTGTGTTCCACTCTGTTGTTTGGTGCGTGTATTTTGCATGATTGTTGTTTTCAATTATCCCCGTCTGTCTTTTTTGTTTGTCTAGTTAGTGTATTCCTATACACTTCTGCTTCCCACTATCATGGGTGGGAGAGGAGACAGATATGGGTTGATATAGGAGCATAGCAAGGCACGTGAACCCTGCATCTCCACCTTCAGGAGACAGGGATAGACTAGGGCGCCCCTAATTCTCGGGACCTGGTTAGTGCCCATAGCCTGTGTGACACTGGTATTTGAGGTAGCTCATAGACCCCTATATTGTATATGGGAGGCCCAGTTATGGATTTTGCATAAGCAGCACATAAGCTTGGAGCTACCTCCCTTTCCAGTTATATGACGCGCCCCCTGGGACATATTCCTTTTTGAGGGGAATACCCGGCACCGGATCAGATGGGGGGTTGTAGTCTCCGAGCGGCTGTGACCCGGCCCCGTGCCCAGGGCGTCAAGCTCAGTGTTATGTGGCAGTCCTACAGATGTTATTAAGAGTTCTTTTGTGTCGACTACGCCACCCGTTGTGATGCGGTCACTGTGGCCGCCGCTGCAGCAGGGTCCGCTGAGGCTGATGATGCAGGTGCAGCTTGTGATGATAACCCCCAACGGGAGGGGTATAGCCTCAGGGGGGACAGGTGCAGAGGATGGGGGTTGTGGTGGTGCAGTGCAGACGGCAGTGAAGACAGAGTCGGGTTATGCAGTTAAGGGTGTTTACTTACTGCAGATGTTGTACTGGTCACTCCAGCTCCGAGTGACCACCCGAGCCGTGCTGCGTCCACCAGGTCCTGGATCCAGCCAACCCCCAAACAAGTCCGGAGCGTGGCCCTGAGCTCTCCTTCTGTCCCGTTCTCTGGCCGTCCCCACCAGTGATCCACCTAGGTCCAGCTCCCTCGGGCCTTCTGTTGGGACACCCTTGGCCTTGGGTTCCCTGACCCTTCATGTGGTGTGCCTTCGGGGTGGATGTAGTGGGTGACCGTGGCAAACGCTGCCCACGGTCTCCGGTCTCTGGCTGGGGAATGTTTTTACCCCCACCAGCTTGGGTTCCGGTACCCTGATGCCGACTCTTCACCCGGGGTTTTAATTTGGGATCTTAGAGTCCTGTTCTTCTGTGCCTCTGGGTCTCTCTCTCTCCTCTCTCACTCTGGGTCTTTCCTTCTCCTCTGCTCCTGACTTGTTCTCTGCATCTGACCCTGTTCTTAGTTGGTGCCCACCTTATATACACCCTCTATGTGTGAGCTCAGGTGACCAGCACCCAATGAGCTCCTAACTTTACCCAGGCTGCTCCCCCTATCTGCCCCTACACTACTTGGGATGTACCACCCCCCTCCCACTCCAGCCAGGAACAGACTCGGTCGTACCTGCACATTTCTAAGTGGGAGTACCGTCGGTCTGCTCCTCGGAAATGGGATGTGTGTAGTGCATGCAGCCTACCGAGCTCAGATCCACACTCCATCCTTACCCGGGAGTGGAATATCACACCTCTGGGTTGAGGTGCAATACCCCTGTAGCAGCCGAATCCTCAGGGTGCTACATTCCCCCCTGGTAAATCACAGCACGTCCTCGGGCTGTAAGACATAAAACATCACCAAAACTTACAAATTTTTTCATAAACATATAAAACATATAAAACATTATATATATATAAAACTTTTCATATAACATTCTCGTCGTCTCTTGTTTCTGGTTCCTCCTCCTCCGGACACTGTGCAACGTGTGTCCGGGAAAAGTGCGACAGTCTCTTAGAAAAACAGGTTTTCTATAAAACCGGTAGGGGGCGCTTTAGGACGCGCAACTATATACAGGGGAAGTTGGCCGCTCTCAGTCCTCGGCCAGGTAAGGAGGGAAAGGGAATGGCTGCTCACAGTCCTCAGCCTGTGGGATTAAAGGGGTAAACGGGTAAACAGTTCACACTTGCTGGTCCCAACGGGGACTATATTTATGTAGCAACAGTTTCAGTTTCTTTATACCCCGATTGGGTAACTTATTTACAGCACCTGCTCTGCCGCACTCAACGGCGTCTTCCTCCTGCTCTTTGCTTATAGCTGGTGGTAACTTCAGACCCGTCCGGGTCCTCTTGCTCCTCCTCCTCGCACCGCAGCTCTTCCTCCGTCAGGCGGTGTACGTGGAGGGCGTAAGGTCCTTTGGCACACTTGTGCCGGGTAAAGGTGACCTCGTCCCCGATATAAAGGTCACGACCTCTGTGCCCCTCCGGCAGATGGGACTCAACGTCTCTGCGCGTTACAAAAACGTCGCCGGGGGTGTTGTGGTCTCTGATGAAGCCCCACCCATGCTGCTGGTTGAACTTGATCACTGTCCCGATGGTGCGGGGACAATGCGCTGCACGGGGGTCTCTCCTGGCCCGGCTCTTCTGCTCCGCGCTCCTTATCTGGGCTTGTTGTTCCCGGACCCGCCTCTCTCTCCGCTCCCTCTCAAAGACCTCGAGCTGCTGGCGGCAGCACTCAGCACGCTCCGCTGCAGCTGCCCGAGTCTCTTGAGTGAATCCCATAAGATCTTCTCCGGTGGGGTCCCACTCAAACTGTGCTTCCGCTAGCGGGGGCGAGATCCTCTTTACGGGCTTTGGAGCCGGGATCAGGGGTTCATCCAGGGGTCTCTCTCTCCGGAGTCGGGGATGGTGGAACTCCGGTGGCCATATAAATGGCTGCCCATCCGGGCACGTATGCTGGGCGTACAGGTCCTCTCCCAGATGCGGCACTTTAGGTCTTATGGGCGCGGTGGTGTTAGCGCCCGGGATGCCCGGGCCCTGCGGCCAGGCCTGGGGTATCTGGAAGGTGAAGGGCACCGTAAGGACAGCGGCGCCCTGGGCTACTTGGCCCTGCGACCAGGCCGGGGGCTCCGCGGAGGTAGGGGGCGCTGTTGGTATTGCGGCGCCCGGGGGTACTAGGCCTTGCGACCAGGCTGGTGGTACTTCCTGCTTGGTCACACTCGGGGTCGAGGCGTGTGACGTCACAGGGGTCGCGGCGGCGGCTTCCAGTTGGGGCCTAGTCTGCGTCGGTGACATGGCGTTTTCGGGCACAGCAGGGGGACTTTCGGGCTCTGCGACGGGGAGCTGGGGCAGGTAAGCGGTGTCCCGGCTTGGGGTGTAGACGTCCCCTTTACCTGCCTCCATGCGTTCGGCTCCCTTCTCGGCGCCGTCTCCGGCCTTTGGTCCTCCCGCGCCATCCTCAGAGGCAGTCTGTTTCCTCATCTTGGCTGGCGTGCTCCGGGTCTTGGTTTCAGCTTGCTGGGCCATCTCCCGGCTCCATTCTGCCAATATCTCTCGCTGTACCCGGGCCATCCTCCGTGCGAGGCCCTCCAGGGCAGTTTGTGCACACTCCCGGTCTCGGGGGAGCTGTGCAAGGACCTCCACTAGGCCTAGCGGGGTCGTGGTGTCTAGCAGGCTCCTGACCAACGGGTCGGTGCTGCTCTGCTCTTCTTCCAGCAGGCTCCTGGCCAGCGGGCCGGTGCTGCTCTGCTCTCTGGACATCTCCGGGTGAGCTTCTTTGCTGCTCCTCTCCAGGCTTCCTGCCTCCGGGTGTGCTCGCTCCAGACTGCTCCAGGCGACACCCATCTTTGCTCTCTCCTTTCGTCTCCTCCCACTTCGAGGGCGGTCCCGGGGCAACTCGGTGACTGTCAGCTCCAGGGGTAGTTCTTTCACGCTGACAGACACCTCCAGCATCACAGTCTCTGTTGGTGGGGGCGGTTTCCACTTTTGGCGCCATTTTCTGTCCCGGCCCACGATGGGAGGCGGCCTCTTGCCATCCTCTGGCACGCCCATAATGGCGTCCGCTCTGACAAGGCGGGAAACCTTCGGATTTGGCGGGAAGCGTCGCCCAGTGGCGGGAAACTCTGCAGATGGCGGGAACAAGCTGGAAATGGCGGACAATCGGCGGGACACGACCTGTGATGGGGTCCGATGGTGTGGACCCTCCGGAACCGGCGGGAGACTTCTTTCTGAGGTAAACTTGCACTTTTCTTCAGGCACGCAGTACCCGGGTGTTGCGGGCACGTAATCCTGCCGACTACGCCAAAGTTGACGCGCCCCCTGGGACATATTCCTTTTTGAGGGGAATACCCGGCACCGGATCAGATGGGGGGTTGTAGTCTCCGAGCGGCTGTGACCCGGCCCCGTGCCCAGGGCGTCAAGCTCAGTGTTATGTGGCAGTCCTACAGATGTTATTAAGAGTTCTTTTGTGTCGACTACGCCACCCGTTGTGATGCGGTCACTGTGGCCGCCGCTGCAGCAGGGTCCGCTGAGGCTGATGATGCAGGTGCAGCTTGTGATGATAACCCCCAACGGGAGGGGTATAGCCTCAGGGGGGACAGGTGCAGAGGATGGGGGTTGTGGTGGTGCAGTGCAGACGGCAGTGAAGACAGAGTCGGGTTATGCAGTTAAGGGTGTTTACTTACTGCAGATGTTGTACTGGTCACTCCAGCTCCGAGTGACCACCCGAGCCGTGCTGCGTCCACCAGGTCCTGGATCCAGCCAACCCCCAAACAAGTCCGGAGCGTGGCCCTGAGCTCTCCTTCTGTCCCGTTCTCTGGCCGTCCCCACCAGTGATCCACCTAGGTCCAGCTCCCTCGGGCCTTCTGTTGGGACACCCTTGGCCTTGGGTTCCCTGACCCTTCATGTGGTGTGCCTTCGGGGTGGATGTAGTGGGTGACCGTGGCAAACGCTGCCCACGGTCTCCGGTCTCTGGCTGGGGAATGTTTTTACCCCCACCAGCTTGGGTTCCGGTACCCTGATGCCGACTCTTCACCCGGGGTTTTAATTTGGGATCTTAGAGTCCTGTTCTTCTGTGCCTCTGGGTCTCTCTCTCTCCTCTCTCACTCTGGGTCTTTCCTTCTCCTCTGCTCCTGACTTGTTCTCTGCATCTGACCCTGTTCTTAGTTGGTGCCCACCTTATATACACCCTCTATGTGTGAGCTCAGGTGACCAGCACCCAATGAGCTCCTAACTTTACCCAGGCTGCTCCCCCTATCTGCCCCTACACTACTTGGGATGTACCACCCCCCTCCCACTCCAGCCAGGAACAGACTCGGTCGTACCTGCACATTTCTAAGTGGGAGTACCGTCGGTCTGCTCCTCGGAAATGGGATGTGTGTAGTGCATGCAGCCTACCGAGCTCAGATCCACACTCCATCCTTACCCGGGAGTGGAATATCACACCTCTGGGTTGAGGTGCAATACCCCTGTAGCAGCCGAATCCTCAGGGTGCTACATATACACTGTTCTATAAATGATTCTTTCAGTCTAGAATTTACTGAGTAAAACCAACCTAAAGTCTTTGATTCCCTTATATTTATCTAAGAAGTGGCTGTGCAGCAGACTTCTTGTCCTCTGGGACTTACAGGCGCAGGGGGATGATTGCAGAAAACTAATGAATATTACACTCGAACAATTATAAGTTAGCCTTGGCAGCTACTTGTTACAGTTCATGCTCTAATGGAAAATGCAACTGCACAACAGCAGGGAAACTGGATCATAAATAATTTACATATCACCTTCAGCAACTAAACAAGTTTCTCCGAGCTGCTCTATTCTGCTATTATTAAATTCAACACATTAAACTATTGGAATCATAAAAGTAAGAGACCAAACGGTTAATAATTAATGTTATAGACATATGTGAGACATGGATTTGGAATCAATATAATTAGTTCTTTCACTACACAAAGATCAATTGCAGAACTCTATAGAAGAGATGATTTATGTGATATTGGAAACGCCTATTACAAATTGATGTCCAAAATTACAGTAAAATTCTTACTTTTTGGAGACACTGTATTGTCACAAGAATATGACATATAGGTACCATCTGAAAACTGCATAAAAGTGAAAGTGTTCCATAGGTGGAAGCTTAATTTGATCTTTGGAACTTTAATTGGTTATTATGACAGATAGCCAAATGACCATCATGTTGCCCATCCTGGCAACATAAGGTTGCGTGCCCACTATGCGTTTTTCAAGCGTTTTTGCCGCAGAATTTCGGCAGTGAAAACGCTAAAAAAAACGCTTAGTAATATGTGCCCCATGGTCCCCAATGATAATCTGCATGTGCTGTGCACATGCTGCAGAAATTTCCGCTGCGGATTATCATTGCAGAAAAATCCGCAGCATGTCCATTATTTTTGCGGAAACGCAGCGTAATTGCCGCCATTGACTTGCATTGAATCACTTAATATCCGCATGACTACATGTGCACATGCGGATATTAAGCGACTCAATGTGCGGATGGTACCAGGGTCTGGAGAAGAGACTCTCCTCCAGACCCGGGTACCATAGTACCTGTTAAAAAAATGAATTTAATAAAAAATATACATCATACTCACCTTCTGATGGTCCCCGGTCTCCTGTATGGTGCGTCCTGGCTCCCCGGCGGCTCACGATGGTGTAAAAGGACCTTCCATGAAGTCATTTCATGAAGTCATTTCCATGAAGTCACGTGACAGGTCACGTGACCGCGAGCAGCCCAAGACACCAGACGCACCGGAGAGAAGACCAAGGGCCATCAGAAGGTGAGTATAATGTTTTTTTTTACCACTTTTATTCTTTTTTTAACTATTAACGTGGTCACACTATATAAATCCATGCCGGTTGCATGGATTTATATAGTGTGACCAAGTTGTCAAGCACTTTTCCAAGGGATGCTAAAATCGCTTGGAGAAGTGTTTGATAACCCACATGCGAAAATGCATGCAAAAACGCTTGACAAATGTTTCCACCTGGCAGGAAAAACGCATGTAAAATCTGCATGCATTTTTCCTGCCAGGGAGATGCAGAAAAAATACGGAGCATTTCTGCTTCGTGGGCACATAGCCTAATAGCTTGTCTTTTTAAGGAGCACCCACACAGCTCCATTCTATTATATTTCTATTCTCATGTTTTCCCCATAGTATTGCATACCTGGTTCTGCCTGACCTTTACCATGACCTGATCCTTGGCTTATCTGGCTAAGCTAATTTCCTGCCTGACCTTCCTTAAAGGGAGGCTGTCACTGATTCATGTTGTCCGTGGATTGGGTAGCATGATTTAAGAGGCTGGCTGCACAATGGCAGAGGATTTCAGAGAAAATATTCTTTAAAGATATGGCCAAGGACATAGCTAGAGATGAGATTAGCTCTGCCACCGGCTGGCTTTTCACAGAGCCGCTCTAGGTGATTGACAGATTTCTCGTTATGGGAGAGACCTGTCAATCACCTCTAACAGCACTAGGAGAAGCTGGCCGGGGGCAGCTTCTCTTCTTTGGTTAAAGTATATTTTCTCTTACACGGTATATCCAGAAATAGGAAAAATAGACTGGGTGAACAGCAGTGTGAGCAGCCTCTTCTTACCTCAGCATCCCTGGCATCTCCAGTATTAGATCAGAAGGACAGGGTGGACAGCAGTGTGAGCAGCCTCCTCTTACCCCAGCACTCCTGGTATATCCAGAATTATATCAGATCCCACTCATACTATTATCCCATGAAGTGACTGTACCTAGAGAGTAAATAACATTGACCAACCCTTGGTAGGATCATTACATATATCACAGTCAACAGGTATATTACCTGGTAAAGGAATAGGTCAGGAAAACAGTAGGAGCAGCTGTGCCCTCCCCACACGACAGTGTCAGAAGCCTCTTCTTACCCCAGCACTCCTGGAATTTCCAGTATTATATCAGATATACAGTGTAGACAGCAGTGTGAGCAGCCTCTTCTTGCCTCAGCACCCCTGGTATCTCCAGTATTAGTTCAGATAGATTGGGTGGACAGCAGTGTGAGCAGCCTCATCTTACCTCAGCACCTCTGGTATCTCTAGTATTATATTAGCTCTGACATGCTTGCACAGTCAAGCTGGCACAACACTCACTGTCCTTAGACTATTGGCCACTAATGTCAATCACACATTCAATTTCAGTTCATTTCAGAAACTGGTTTCTGACTTTTACAGAACACCAGCCTGTTGCTTAGATAGGCCTGTAGAGGGGTTGTCCAGCTGTTTATATTTATGGCCTATCTTCTCATCTGGATCACAATGGCCATAGCAGTAATAACCATTGGGTAAAAGTTAAAGGGGTTGTCCAGTACTTTTATATTGATCACCTATGCTTAGGGTAGAAGTTCTATAAAAATTACGTGAGAAGTGATGAATTTTCTCACTTTGAAGAGGCAGTGAACTATGCATCTGGGTTTGAAGCAACTGACTGCTGTGAGTTTTTTTCGAAACTTATCGCAAAGAGTTGCTTGGGCTCCAGACCAACGAAAATCTGGAAAAACAGTTGCGAGTAGCAACATCATCAATCCCACCTAACATCACACATCACCAAAGAGAAGCAGCTCCATCCATTACATTAGGGGTGAGTTCAATAAATGTTAGACCAAATGTAGCAGGATATTTTATAAGTTGATGATTTTGTATGGCCCCCAAATGATGTTCGAAATACCAAAAAGGCCCTTGGCAGAAAATAGGTTCCCCACCCCTCCCGTAAAGGCTAACCTCTTCAACTAGAAACTTCTTCAGAACTCTATATTAAAACTTGCTAACAACAAATAGGTTGGCAAAAGTTCATCTGGCTACCTTCTTAAAAATTCAGGTTGACTCGAGCACAATCTGCTACAACATTTGATGTCCCTGACTTTCCACCTGGCGGTGCGTCATATGTGAAAGTATGTCCCCATTCCATCCCCCATTGTTTTCTCCTATTGTTAACCATTGCAGTGTTCTTGCTGAGTATTGTTGTTATCAGGATGAAAACAATTTGTTCTTGTTCTCATCCTAGCGAACTATCTCTGCATACTGAAATGTGTAGATCTTCATTAGCCTTTATTTTAAATTAAAAATTAATATGTGAACTTGAGTTGCCAAATTGACTTTTTATTTTTTCTGGACAGATTATCAAAAAATCACAGACAGACAATATTTTTTACGGACACGTTGGAAAACCATAATAAATCACAGTGATACATGTTTAAAGCCCATAATTCTGATACGAAGAAATCAGCTGCATTCACTGTAAACTGTAAAATGATAATAATTACAGTCAAAATAATTTGTATCAGTTTCAAAAAAATCATGGACGACTTTTTTTACGGACAGGGCAAAAAAGTGCCCTATTTTTACGGACTGTCCTGGTATTTCTGGATGTATTTAGCACAAAAAAATCACATTAATGAAGGAAAACCTTTCCTAATGTTTTATTTAAATACAAAATTTTTTTAGTCCTAAAATCCTAACTAGTTGCTCACATTCATTTCATTTACCATATTTTGCATACTATAAGACGCACCGGACCACAAGATGCACCCCAAATTTTGGGGAGGAAAATAGGAAAAAAATGTAATTAAATGGTGCTGCATCTTATATCCAATTTTATGGTAGCTTACCGGGGTGGGGGGCAGCTGCGATGAAGCCGGGTCATAGGAGGCAGGATCGTTGCTGCAAAAATCTGGCAGTGGCAGCAGGAGTGGGGTGATGCTGCGGGCCCCAGGCTGAGAGGACGGGTGTCCCAGCGGTGCGGGGCTGTGGGGCAGCATTCGAGCACTGAAGTGTGCATCGTTTACTGTTTTCTGCTTGTGTAAACCGTAGAGATGAGTGGATCAGACAAAATTAGTAATTGCCTGTTCGAGCGGATTTTCCTGGGAAATTCGACTTGCAGAGAAGTTATTGTCCACAAATTTATTGTCCCTTATTATGCTCTGGAATCTCTTTACGGATTCCAGAGCAAAATAAATATAAGATGTTAAAAGAAAAAATTACTTTATAATCACTGACCCGGGTCACCCGTCTTGTCCTTACGCTCCTCACCATCACCCATCTGAAATTAGTGACATCTTCTGATCACCTCCGTGAGTGATGAAATCCTCAGGCCTCTCAAACTAGACCGGAACTTCCGGCACTGATGATGCTCGTGAGGGTTCTGTGCAAGCGGAGATATCAGCGCTCGTGGTGCTGAAGAGAATATGTGACAGGGATGGGACAGTAACGGTGAGGAGCAGAAGAGCCAAAGAGGTGAGAAGTAAAGTTACTATAAGAATTTTTTTCAATTTTTTGAACATTTTGATGGCCCTTTATGGTTCAGAAAAATGGTGGCCAGCAGCCGCCATATTTCTGTATCCATGAGTAAATGACCTACTAAAAAAATATGCATTTTGGCAAATGCTAACTTTTGTAAAATTCAAGTAGAATTCAATTCTACTCGAATATATTTGCTCATCTCTAGTAAACAGGCTGTTAAACAATCGCTGATCAGTAAAGGTTTAGTACCCCGGGTCAGTCCAAGAAAATGGATCCTAAAATATTGATGTGTACACCTGCCAAATCACATGGGGATGTGCTGTAGATTTTTGGTCTGGATCTTCCAGGCGTAAGATGCAGTGTATTATAGTACAAGAACTTTGGATGAGACTAATAAACTTCAGAAAAAAAGTCTGTGCGAAATCCTCACATAAATTAACCTATGGAGTCAATTTTAAAGTGACTCTGGATTTCGCCCTCAACACATAGGGTGAAATCTGCACGTAAGTAAAGACAATTCCGCGTGTAGATTTTGGTGTGGATTTGTTTGGGATTTTTATGCTTAAATTATCCCCTATGTGGACATACTCTTACAAATATAACAAGAATAAAAACACACCATAAAGTGCTTGAAAAACATGGCTTTTTTAAAAAAAAAAAAATTTTTTACAAGTGTTAAAAAACAACGCTGAATAAAAAGTGTGTGAAGGAGGCCATAATGGTTTGAACAGGATTAAGGAAGCATGGCTGCTTTCTTCTAGAAATAGGACTGAGCTGCCATACTGCACTCATTCTGTGGACAGACGTGTTGGGGATGTGGAAGAAAACAATCATGTTTTTCAATTCTGTAAAACTGTATCTGCTCCACCACGTATGTGTATTGATGAACCGTTAGATTCACGGGTACGAGAGGAACACTGCCCTAAGAAAATATGCTACAACAATTCCAGTATCCATTCGATTACGATGTTCCTTTAAGCACTGAATACACGTGTGTCAAAAAGACAAAGAGAGCAAGCGGTGGACAGAGCTGTATCTGTCGTTCCTGCTACAAAACTTTACTGCCACTTATAAAAAGCAGCTTTGCTCCAAGGCAAATTTCCCAATGTTCTCTTTAGTATCTAATATAAGTAATGCTGCACTGAAAAGACACTTTAATGGGTTTGTAAAAGCGGAAGATAATAGAGAGGAAAGCAATAATTGATAAAGATCAGGTACCTGTAACTTGTCAAAGTGTCTGCCTGTTCTAGAAATGGCTTTTTTGTTTGACCTGTAAATTTCTTTCATGATATACTATAAATGTATCTATTTAAGAAATGAAAAAAAAAACAGCAGCGATTTGCAAAATATAATACATGACAAGCATTATCCTGTCATTGCTTATCATCTATGCCTGATTTCGCCACGACTGCTATGTATTTCATTCGGGTTTTTTAGTTTTTGTTTTTTCCATTTGCTTTGCATAGTTCACATTAGAAGACTTAAAAGAAAACCTCTGTCAAGAAGACCGTGGATCAGAAGGAGGAAAATATCATCTACTATAGGTAATTCGGTTGTGATTCATCAAAGTGTTTTTGACAGATTTCTGATGTAAAACACTTTGCAAAGTTGCAAAACTTTTGCATAACTTTAAAGTGCGCAAAAATGTAGTGACTTTTGGCATTTTCACAACAGTTTCTGGCCAGATCCGCAAAAGTGGGAGAGGCATGGGAAAAGTGGGCATGTTGATAAATTCATCAAAAGTTGTGGCGTAACTCCAGATATGTTGTCCTTGAGTGGAGTAACATTGAGCTGCTTGTGAACTCTTTGGCGAAAAAAACACAGCCATAGTAATGTCAAAGTGACCTCAACATGGTTATGGGTAAACAGGTGATAACTAGTAATGAGCGAGCACTAAAATGCTCGGGTACTCGTTCTCGGGTCGAGCAAATTGGAATGCTCGAGTGCTCGGTCTGAGCACAAGCCCAATGTAAGTCTATGGGAAACTCGAGCATTTTTCAGGCGGCTCCCCCTGGCGGTCTGCAGAGGGCCTAAAAATTGCCCAAATCGATGGGAACAGTGCTCAAATAACATGGGAACAGCATGGGGAAGACCCCTGAAAGCATTTCTGACTCCCAGGTCACTGCTGTCAACAATGTTGTCAGAGTATTACGCCACTTTTACAGACTCACAATAAAACATACAAAAACAAAACCAAAATGGATTTATCTGAGAAATATGCTAAGGAACATCCTTTCCAGGGTAATGACTTGTATATAAGGCAAAATAAATAACCAAAAACAAAAATGTTCCTCCACATCTTGGGCAATGTTCACATGTAGTGTTTTTGATGCGTTTTTGCACTTTTGCAGTGCTTTCAACGGTGAAAAGTGCATTCACTGGGAAATGTCATTTTAACATTTTACTACCTTATCTGGCCATGTGGTGGGTGACATGGGAACAGCAGGGGGAAGACCCCTGGAAGCATCTCTGACTCCCAGGGCACAGCCTAAAACTGTGGTCATCTCATCAGACGTGATCCTATATTACTGCGGTAATAATACAGACATTTTTGGCAACGTGACAAATCTTAAACTCCATTTAAAATGGGCAAGGTGTGTGTCAAGGGATGGGGAAGTGGACGTTATGGTGATGGTGATAGTGCACGCAGAGGCCGTGGGCAAGATGGAACTGTGCCTGCTGAGGGAGCATAACAAACACATGTCGATCTACCTTCCTGTCTTAATTTCTAGGGGGCCGCGGAACATCACTATTGAAGCCAGAGCAGTGTGAAAAGGTTGTTGGCTGGATAGCAGATAAAGTTTCCAGTCAGTTTGCCACCATCACCACCCTGTGTTCCACATGGTCCAGTCTCAGTAGATGTGAGTCTGGACACATTATTATTATTACTTTATCACCATTTATTCCATTGCGCTTTACATGTGAAAAAAGGGTATACATCGCAAAAAAATTACAATAATCTTGAACAAAAATGTGACAGCAACTGGTACAGGAGAGGAGACGAGAGGACCCTGCCCGCGAGGGCTCACAGTCTACAAGGGATGGGTGAGGATACAGTAGGTGAGGATAGAGCTGGTCATGCAGCGGTATGGTGGAGCGAGGGTTACTGCAGGTTGTACGCATGTCGCAAGAGGTGGGTCCTCAAGTGCTTTTTGAAGGTTTCAACAGTAGGCGAGAGTCAGAAATGGTGGGGTAGAGAGTTCCAGAGAAGGAGGGATGCACAGGAGAAATCTTGTATGCGATTGTGGGAAGAGGAGATAAGAGGGGAGTAGAGAAGGAGATCTTGTGAGATTGGAGGCTGCGTGCAGGTAAGTACCGGGAGACTAGGTCACAGATGTCTCTGGGCAATGGGGAGCCAATGAAGGGATTGACAGAGAGGAGAGGCCAGGGAATAGCGAGGGGACAGGTGGATTAGTAGGGCAACAGAGTTTAGGATAGATAGGAGGAATGCAAGAGTGTTAGAAGGTACTTCACAGAGCAGGAGGTTGCAGTTGTTGAGAAGAGAGATGATGAGTGTATGCACTAGTGTTTTTGTAGATTCGTGGTTGAGGAATATGCGGATCCGGGAGATTTTTTTTACTTGGAGTTGGCATCTTCCTCACCCTGATCCTCCTTCCTCTTGCCCATTCTAAGAGCCCTGAGACAACTGATCACACACTTGGACACTCCGAAGAGCTGTTTTGTTCATCTTTCCATTTATAGATTCTGGCCTCTCGCTCGGTCTGCTCGGAAGTGGAAAGAGCTTGGATATGTGGTTTGAAAGAGAGATTAGAGTCCAAGAGCTGTTCACTTTTTCATCGATAAATTCGGGCCTCTCGACCGGCCAGCTTCAAGCAGGGCAACAGAAGATCGCATGTAGTCATTTGAGCAGTCATGGTCACCCGAAAGTGACGGTGAGAAAGTGAAAATACTGTCGCAAGAGGTGGATAATGATGAGACACAATGGACAGAAAGTTAGGAGGAGGACCAGGGTGCGGAAGTGGAAAACGAAGAGGTGGACGATGAAGTCATTGAACCAGCCTGGCAAGGGGAAATGTAGAACGAGGACAGCAGCATACAGGGAGAGGGAGGTGTAGCACCACAACAGGCAGGAACAAGCAGTGTGGTGGCCACAGACACAAGGGAAGAAACTGGTCCCCGGAACACCAACACGACGGACATTGCCAGTACAACTGTTAGGTCTTCCCGAGTCTGGTTCTTTTTTAAAGACTGTTTAGATAACCCCAAAAAAGCCATTTGCAACATCTGCCAGGTCAGGATCAGCAAGAGCACCAAAACTACCAGCCTGACCACCACCAGCATGCTCAGGCACATGACAGCAAAGCACCTGACAAGCTGGGCCAAACACCAAGGTCCCGAAACAGTGTCTGGGGGTGACACCACTGCCTCTTCCGCTGTTGTGCGTGCACGCCAATCCCCTGTCCATGGCGCATGCGAAGCTGCCTCTCGCCCTGCACCTGTTATTTCAGACTTGCAACCATCACCATCCACGTCCTTGTCCCTTTGCAGCATTCAGTTGTCATTACCACAGTCCTTGGAATGCAAGCGCATGTATGCAGCCAACCACCCACCCACCACATTTCTGGACTGCTTGCACTTGAAATGTTTCCTTTTAGGCTCGTGGAGGCGGAAGCTTTCTACAACCTCATGGCGGCGGCCGGGTGTCCATACTCGATCCCCAGCCGCCACTATTTATGGGCAGGAGCACCTAACCACAGACACATGGACAGGTGAATGTGGCCAGGGATGGTACAGAGCCAGTCCACAGTAAAAAAAAAACAGCCATAGAGTGTCCGGGAACCTTCCCACACACTTCTCTTAGCCAGGTCTGCTTCTCGGCAGGGTTGGACAAGCCCACGAGAACCGGACAATCCTCTGGTGTGCCCTGGCTTCTCCTTCAGGAGAGTTCATAGCACAAACCTTTCAGGATGTGATGATGATGAGGCCACCATCTCCTTAGTTTTCTGTTACTTGGAATGCAACCGCAAGTACGCAGCCAGCCACCCACCCACCCAAAGGCCGCAATACTAAACTGCCACATTTCTGGACTGCTTGCACTTGAAATGTTGCCTTTTAGGCTTGTGGAGGCGGAAGCTTTCCATAACCTCATGGCAGCAGCGGCCGGGTGTCCATACTCGGTACCCAGCCGCCACTATTTCTCCCAATATCGTCTCTGCCTTCCACAAGCGTGGGTCCCAGAACATTACCTGTGCCCTCCCCAGTGCATGTAAGTGGGAAGGACTGCCTAACCACAAACACGTGGACAAGTGAATGGGGCCAGGGACGGTTCATCACGCTGATGCATTCCACTGGGTTAATATTGTGGAAGCCGGGACCCAGTGGGACCCTGAATGGAACACGTCCTCCGAAGCAGAGGATTGCAGGCCCTGGGTCAATCAGGGTTGCCCCTACATTCTACAGCTCCAGCATCCTCCTCCTCCTCTTCAGCCTCCATCTCCATCACTTATTTTATTTTTTCAGGACATATTCCAGATTATTTACTTAAACTTCGTCTGTGCCAATAACAATAAGCAGGACTGTATGCTTAGGCGACAAACAGCACACCATTGAAGAGTTGTTGAAAGCTGTATTAGAGAACCTGGTGGTGGCTCTGAAGGTAGGCAAGCTCGCGCATGTACCATGCCTGGCCCATGTGCTCAACTTAGTGGTTCTGCAGTTTCTCAAAATCGACACGGATCTGCCAGAGCGGCTTGTGAAAGTATGCCCATTTCAGAAAGTTAGCTACAGCTTCCGCCGCCCTGGCAGGGCTTCAGCAGCGTTTGCAGCTTCCAGCTCACCGACTGGTGTGTGATGTGACCACGCGTTGGAAATCAACGTTGCAGATGTTTGGAATGATTTTGAGCAGCAGAGAGCAGTTGTTGAGTACCAGCTTCAACACGTCCGTCGGCATTCAGGTCAGCCTCCACACATAAGAGCTGATGAGTGGGCATGGATGCCTGACATCTGTGCACTCCTTGAAAACTTTGAGGACTCCACCAAGATGGTGAGTGGCGATGACGCCATAATTAGCATCACCATCCCGCTTCTCTGTCTACTGAAATGCTCGCTGCTCACAATTAAAGAGGAGGCATTGCAGGAGGAGCAAGGAACTATACAGGATGATGCTACCCAGCCCATCCTCATCTCATCTCAACGCAGACTGGGTGATAATGAGGAGGCGGAGGAGGAAGAGAACATAGACAGTCATGCTCTTGGTGAGAACAGGAAAGTCTTGGCTGTTGGCAGTCTGGCACACAAGGCCGACTTTATGTTCCCCTTCCTTTACCATGACCATCGTGTTGTACTCATTTTGGGCATTACAGAAAACTGGTACGGCACAAGAGAATTCTTGGAGACGGAGGTGTGAGGTTCTGATTAAGGAGGATGTCAGTTTTAGATCAGTTGCAGAACGGAGGGCACAGGATTGGTGACACACAGAAATGAGGGAAGAGATATAGGCCGATGCAGAACTGTGGACAGCTTGGTGGGTGAGAGAGATGAGTTTTTATTGTATTCTGTAGTGATTGTTTAACCTAACCCGTGCAATGACTGGCATAGAGTAGAGGCGTCGATGAAGAGGCTTGATTGAAATACAACCCTGGCTGCTGCATTCAGAAGGGATTGGAGAGGAGACAATTTGTTTAGAGGGAGACTGATTAGAAGAGAGTTGCAGTAGTGAATAAGAGCAACAGTAAGAGTTTTGCAGTATCAAAGGTGAGAAATGGTCGAATTGTGGAGATGTTTTTAAGGTGCAGGTGACATGAGCGAGTGAGTGATTTTCCACGTTGAATAAAGGAAAATTGTGTGTCAAATATGACTCCAAGATAGTGGGAGTTATGGTAGCACCACCTAAAGGAAATTGCAAAGTCAGGTGTAGGTAGGTTAGTAGAGGGAGGAAACCGAAGGAGTTAATTTTTGGAGATATTAAGTTCAGGCTCTTGTTGAAGAGCTGGACACGTGGCATGAACTGTCTTTCTACGCCTTGGAGGTCCTGGCCGCTAGTGTTTTGTCAGAGATGGTTTTTAGTGCCGCCAGGGGAATTATAACTGATAAAACTGATTGGCGCATCCGCCTGTCAACTGAAAATGCTGGCAGGATGACTCTTATAAAAATGAACAAGGGCTGGATTGGGCCAGACTACTCAAAACCACCAGATGATAGCATCAAACATAAACTCAAATCCAGTGGATATTTTTTGGGGGGTCTATTCCCTTGCACCCCTCCACACCCAGACATGGGTATACCCTTCAGGAATTGTTCTATTTTATGTCGTCCTCCTCCTCCTCCTCATCACCCACACAATTTTTTAAGGGTGTTTCTGTTTAGAGATGAGCGAATATTTCAATATTCGCTTCAGATTACAATCGCCGTTTTTGCAATATTCGCCAATGTAATTGTCAAATATTCACCGAACATTGCCGAACGCCATTGGATTCAATGGGTGCCAAAACCAAAAGTACATACAACACCTTCAAACGGGACCAAAAGCTGCCAAAACACATCAATTTAGGGGCAGTCACCAGGAAAGTGCCATCAATTGACCCAGAGTACAAGTAGTACAATTATTATTATTTATTATTATAGCGCCATTTATTCCATTGCGCTTTACATGTGAAAAGCAGTCACCAGGAAAGTGCCATCAATTGACCCAGAGTACAAGTAGTACAATTATTATTATTTATTATTATAGCGCCATTTATTCCATTGCGCTTTACATGTGAAAAGAAGTCACTGACTTGTACAAGAGCAGAGAGTACCCTTCCCGTGAGGGTGCACAAACAGTCTAGAAGGGATGGGTGAGGATACAGCAGGTGAGGATAGAGCTGGTCGTGCAGCAGGTGGAGCGAGGGTTACTGCAGGTGGTAGGCTTGTCGGAAGAGGTGGGTCTTCAGCTTCCTTTTAAAGGTTTCAACAGTAGGCGAGAGTCTGATATGTTGGGGTACAGAGTTCAAGAGTACAAGGGATGCATGGGAAAAATCTTGTATGTGATTGTGGGAAGAGGAGAGAAGACGGGTGTAGAGAAGGAGATCTTGTGAGGATCGGAGGTTGCGTGCAGGTATGTACCGGGAGACTAGGTCACAGATGTATGGAGCAGACAGCTGTGGATGGCTTTGCATGTCATGGTTACGGTTTTGAACTGAAGTCTCTGGCCAATGGGGAGCCAGTGAAGTTATCATAGATTTCAATCTTATAGATTGCTAGAGCCAGTCCACAGTAAAAAAGAAGCCATAGAGTGTCCAGGAACCTTCCCACAGACTTTTCTTAGCCAGGGCTGCTTCTCGGCAGGGTTGGACGGGCCCACCAGAAAACAGGAGACTCCTCCGATGGGCCCTGGCTTCTCCTTCAGGAGAGTTCATAGTGCCGAGGTGAGGTTGTGATGATGATAGAGGCCACCATCTCCTTAGCTTGCTGCTGGTACTTTTCTATGGGAATCAGCTTGGCTCCAACCAGCCTCGAATATTTCCAGTGAACTACGGCACGACGCCATGGTACCATAGTATTAGCAGAGCCCCCAGTACCAGTAGCGAAGCCATCCACAATTTCCTTTTCTTCTGCCCAAATACATTAGTTTCTCAAAAAGGAGCTGAAGGTACTGAGTGGCAGTAGGTTGAAGTTTCTCCAGCGTGTTAGATATCAGAGGGAGAACAGAGAGGGCAGCACAGTGGCTCAGTGGTTAGAACTGAAGCCTTGCAGCGCTGGGGTCCTGGGCTCAAATCCCACCAAGGACAACATCTGCAAGGATTTTGCATGTTCTCCCTGTGTTGGCATGGGTTTCCCCCTCAGTAAAAAAGCAGCCATAGAGTGTCCAGGAACCTTCCCACAGACTTTTCTTTTCTTAGCCAGGGCTGCTTATTGGCAGGGATGGACGGGCACACCAGAGAATCCTCGGGTGGGCTCTGGCTTCTCCATCAGGAGAGTTCATGACAGTGCAAACTTTGCAGCGGCTATTGGGCTCTTGAGCGGGGGAGAAAGGTGGGTCCTCATAATCAAATCCTCTGGTGGGCCCAATGTTTTTCAGTCTGACACTGCTTCTCGGTGAGAGTTGTATTTCACCACAGCCATATTCTTTAGCTCAGTGAAAGGACTGGCATAGAGGGAAACCGTATCTACTCCAGCTGTCATTTCTGTGCCACCAGGTTCCGCTCATTGTCACACACGACCATGCCTGGCTATATGTTCAGAGGTGAGAGACACTCTGCAGCGGTGGGCGGTTTGTCACCTAAGCATTAAGCATATTCTCTTCAGCACAGCCTGTTGCCACTTGGCCAAGGCAGTGCTGCAGTGCTTCCAGTTTGTGACTGATGTCGTCATTTCGGAGATGGAGGCCAAACTGGAGAAGGAGTAGATGCAGAAGCTGAACAATCTGATTACATTGAGGTTACATTGGCGAGTCTGTTTTTTATACTAAAAAGATCCTACTGTGTTTTTATTTACTTATTTTACGTCTCTTCAAATGTGTATTGGAGTTCGTCCTAATTTTTGCCAGCCCTTGAAACTGCTGCATATGCAATAACAGTATAGGAAACACACTCTTTAATAATGGGAAGGACAATTCAAATAGATTCTATATTCTAGAATATTAACTGTCTTATCTGAAATTCTTTTACGGGTGAGGTATCACAGTATGGATAGCGTATTACATTGATCCAGCCAGGTATTATTGCCTTATACTGCGTGCTGCTGGTGCCCAAAAAATTTTTAAATCTATTCTATTCCCTATTGATAATGCTGTTAGATGAATTTACAATAGGGACAGGTGCTGCTACTAGTTGGTATCATCACCAGCTACAGACGAGTGTTCATTCTGGTCGCATAAATGTCTTCCACAGTCCATAACTTTATTTTTTTTTATTTCTTTGGCCTTATGTACAAGTCATTACCCTGGAAAGAATGTTTCTCTTGTTTTTGTATGTTTTTTTTTTGTCAGTCCGCAAAAGTGACGTAATACTCTGACAACATTGTTCACAGATATGCTATTTGTCAGCGGCCAACTGTGAATAGGTTTGAACCCACAACTGCAATACTTTAAATGGAGTGTAATATTTGACATGCTTACAATAATTGCTGGATTATTAAGGCAGTCATATGGGATAACGTCTGATAGCCATGGTTTCAGGCAGTCGCCTAATAGTATGGCATTTGTCAGCGACCAAGTGTCAATTGGTTCAACAAAACACAGGTGGTTGACTTTAAATGAAGTGGAATATTTGGCACGCTCCCCAAAATTTCTGTATTATTACGGCAGTCGTATGGATCACATGCGTCTGATCATTGAAAAAAGTTCCTCTGCTTCCACAATACAGTAATATGAATAAAACTAAAAAAATCTGGCTGTATTTTGCGAACAAGCAAATGGAGCTGTAAAATGGTGTACACTGACACACTCCTACAATCTATAAATAGAGGACAATATTTTCCACGTTCACTACAAATGGCTGGATTTGAACCGCAGTTATATGTGATATGTCTGACAGAGAACCACGGTTTTAAATAGCAGGCTTGTAGTTTACTAATATTATTCTTCAGAGACCCAGTGTGAATAGCTTGACCGACACACTGCAACAAAATGGTACAAGAAAAGAAGAAGAGATATGCATAAATGGGGATCCCACCCAAAAATGATAAACACTGTAGTAATATCAAACCTTTATTAGTACATAAATATAGACAACAACGACCCAATAAAAACAATTAAAACAGCCAAAAATGGCCCCAAGAAAACAGCCCAAATTAAGGGTGAATAGTCAGGCAAAAAACCATCCCTCACCAAACCAGCGCTAGGAACAATCACCAAAGGTCAATAAAAGGGACAAAACAACCCTATGCAAATATTACACTTCTGGACACATTTAAATATATAAAATATTTGGAAACCATCATCCAATGATATATTCAAGGCATGCTAAAGAGTATATAATAGCTTCAGTCCTGAACAGTGTACATCACAGGCAATGCCCTGACATATAACAGGGAAACAAAATACATGTGAAAATTAAACAATCATAAAGCCAAACTTGTGCTATATAGACAATATACTGAAAAGGGAAAAGATAAAGCCTCAGATAAATAATCATGACATGATCAAAAAAGGCCCCCCATTTGTCCAATGAGGTTACCAACTAAGTCCAGATAAAGTGTAGCCAAGTCGCCTGTTTGAATAATGTGTGAGGAAAAGGGGCATTGAGAACCCACTTGGGTGGGATCCCCATTTATGCATATCTCTTCTGCTTTATTTGTACTTGGCTATTTATATGCTTTGGGTTGATCTCCTCTAAATATTAGGGTGGTGTGCGCCACGTTTGAATATAAACTGCCCCTTTCCCTCACACATTATTCAAACAAGGCGACTTGGCTGCATATATACATATACGCCCCCGGAAGAAGAGCGAAACGGCGTCGGGTCAAGGGAGACAGCCTACATCTTTTCCCCATGGTGGCCTTTACTTAAATGTATCCTGAGCTGCTTTGTCATGAGCGAACTTAGCTTCCTTATAATTGTTTGTTGGCACTGTTGAATAGTTATATTGTGTCACCATATTATATGGAAAATCGCACTGTTGCAGTGTTACTTCTTTGACTTAAGATATATTGAACCTCTTCATTGCTAGTATATAGTAGAATTTTTTTTTTTTGCAGGCAATTCAGCGTTTCCAAATCTTAGACTCCATCATGGTGACTCAGTATGATTTATTATGCACGGTGCACTTTATTTAGAGTTGGTGAATTCCAAACTAATATAAACTGATGAAATATAAACATATTAGTAATTGAGAAAATACTTGGCATTTTCTTGAGATATATACCCTTAACTAGCATCCTCTTGGTTACTATGGTGCCGAGCTCAGTTTAGGTCTAATGATTACCACCTACGAATAGTCTTTGTGGATAACTGTTCTCCCCTACACTATGAGGTTTCCCTGATTTTCTTTCTTGTTCTTCTTTTTTCTTTTGTGTTTCTTTTAACTGTGTATCAATAAAAATTATTGTTTTATGATAATCTTGAGCTAGAGTCTCTTTTTCCCTTCACCCATCACTGGGAATTTGGGGAATCCTGGAGTATTTATACAGTACAGACCAAAAGTTTGGACACACCTTCTCATTTAAAGATTTTTCTGTATTTTCATGACTATGAAAATTGTACATTCACACTGAAGGCATCAAAACTATGAATTAACACATGTGGAATTATATACTTAACAAAAAAGTGTGAAACAACTGAAAATATGTCTTATATTCTAGGTTCTTCAATGTAGCCACCTTTTGCTTTGATGACTGTGACGCGCCCCCTGGGCCTGTGTTGTGCAGGGGAACCCGGAACCGGGCCTGTTGTAGAATGCTGGGGGTTGTAGTCTCCGTGTGGCGTTGACCCGGTCCATGCCCAGGGTGGTCAAACCAGTGGCAGTCTTAATGTATAGCAAATGTCCGACTACGCCACCCGTGGATTGCGGTCAGTGGGGACCGCCGCTGCGCTGCTGACCGCTGAGGCTGATGTTGTTTGCGCAGCCGAGTATGGGATAACTCCCCACGGGAGAAGTATTGCCTCAGGGCAGCTAATGTGAGAGATGATGGGAGTGATGGTGTGAGGGTCCCAGTGCTAATGGTGCTGGTGCAGCAAGGAATCACAGAGACGTGAGGTGCAGTTCAGGGTCTTTACTGATGGTACAAGGCAGACCCTCCCGGGAGTACTGGCTAGCATAAGGGGCCTGGTCAGTCTGCGAGCAAGCAGGAGTGCCCCTGGCCAGGTGGAGTTGTAGGCCTCCCCGTTTATCTGCACTCTTCCTGGCTACCTTGCTGTCAGCGGTTACAAGTAGCCCACGTCCCTGAGTATACCGTGTGGTGCTCACCCGTATGGCTGGTGACTTGGGGCCTTCTGTTAGCCTCCGCTCCTGGATGGCGGTGCTGGTCCCTTCTTTGTGACTGAGCCTCCGGGCTTCTATGGCCAGAGGACCTGGAATCCCCTGCCGACTGGTTTCTGCTGCTGGGTATATCTCAGTCCCCACAGCCTCGGACTCCTGTGTCCGGTTTTAGTAACTTCAGCCAGGGCGAGCTATATCTCTGCTCACAGCCCCTGGCCTTCTGCCTCTGCTGCTACAGAGCTCCTGTTCTCACTTTCCCTCTCCAGGCTCTGACTGCTCTGCTTGTTCTGCAGGCTCTGACTCTGGCTTCACTCACTAATCCCGCCCCAGACCCAGTTTATAAGGGCAGATTCCTCCCCTCCCAGGTCTGGGTGGGCCGTGTTGCAAGTTTAGGGCTCCTGACCAGAGAAACCTCCCACTTGCTCTCAGACATAATATCTCTATTACTGTGGCAACCAGACCCCTGGGGTGTCACATTCCCCCCTAGTGAATTTTAGTACTCCGGGACTAAACACATTTTTTTTTTAAAGAAACATAAATACAGGGTATAAACAATAATACGATAACATATTTACAAGAAACTTTAGTTCTTTAAAGGTCACGGCGTGTCCGCAACCGGGTGTCCATATCACCCAAGGTGAAGCTTTAAGCGAAGTAGGGGACCTGTCCAAAGCAAACCCCTTGCATTGTCGTTGGGCGTGGCTGCAAGGGTAGACTAACTACTTTGGGCCGCAAGGAGGCCACGCCAGACAGTTTTTCTCTTCCGCGGCTGTCTTCGCAAGAGGCACCAAGGTACAACTATCTACAAAACTGTTCCGTTTATCCAGCGTCCATAACCTGTTAGTCCATAAAAATCTGCAGGGTAACTGAGAAACATAATTAATAACAGGCAACAAACATAAACCATAAACAGTTAGCAGATAAATTCACATTGTATTAGTTTAGATTCTCCAGCGAGCAGGCATCTGACCTCTAGTGACTCTAGTGGACCTGCGGAGCTCACTAACTGGTTCTGCACTACAGGGTGTAGGAGGTGTTATGGGTAAGCTGGGCAGCTGTCTGCGCACTCTTTGGCTCACTAGGGGCACGGCAGGCTCACTACTAGCAGAGGGTTGATCCTCCTGTACTGCTGGTGTGCACTCTTCTGCCTCTTGGGCCGGCTGCTCTTCCAGCTCTACCGGTTCCTCTGTAGGCACTTGCGGGGCTGGCTGGAGAAAGGTGAGGACGGGTACCACGACAGCGCCGTTTACTTGTGTCCAAGACCGGGGGAAGTCTCCGAGTACGGTACTGATCATTTCTTCCCTTTCCTCTGCGGGTTGAGGGTTTCCTTGATCTTCTTCAGGGCTTTGCAGCTGCTCGGGACACTTCTTCAGGTGGTCTCTGGAGACAATGGCTGTGGTTTCTCCTCCATCCTTACTGATTACGCAGATTTTTGGGTTCTCATGGCTTGATGGCAGTACGGTGTACGGGTCCTTCTCCCACTGGTCGTCCAACTTCCTCTTCAAGACCTGCTCTCCAAGTACCAGGGGAACAGCGGGAGCATACTGGTTATAAGCCTTCTCTTGCCTTTCTCTAGCTTGAGACAGACTTCGCTCGACGCTCTCCTGTACTTTCCGATACTGCTGCTGCCGTTCTGTATCCTAGTCTGCCTCTGGCGAGGTGTCCTCAGGCGTCAGGACTCCCATATCCAGGTCAATAGGCAGCTTACCAGGTCTTGCTCTCATTAGGTAAGCCGGGGTACAGTTGGTGGAACCTACAGGGATGTGGTTATACAGGTCCACCAGATCGGGCAGTTTCTCAGGCCACAGACTGCGTTCTTCCAGGGGCAATGTTTTTAGCAGATCTATCACCACCTGGTTCATCTTCTCGCAGAGTCCATTGGTTTGAGGGTGATAGGGCGTTGTTCTTATCTTCTTGCAGCCATACAGGTTGCAGAGCTCCTGGAAGACCTCCGCTTCGAAGGCTGGTCCTTGGTCTGTCAACACTTGGTCCGGGTACCCGTGTGGACGGCAGAAGTGCTGCTGTAAGGCTCTAGCTGCTGTTTGAGCCGTTAAGTCCTTGACCGGGACCACCACCAGGAACCGGGAGTAATGATCTACGATTGTGAGGGCGTAGACATACCCAGATCTGCTTGGAGCCAGTTTCACATGGTCCAGGGCTACCAGTTCCAGTGGCTGTCTGGTGATGATGTGCTGCAGGGGAGTCTTCTGGCTGGCTCGGTCTTTTCTTCTCAGGTGGCACGGGCCACAGTCTCTGCACCACCTCTCGATGGCTCCTCTCATGCCTACCCAGTAGAACCGTTCACGCAACGAGAAATCCAGCTTCTTCCATCCGAAATGCCCTGCTCCGTTGTGGTATGCCTCCAGAACCATAGCCGCGTCTCGTCTTGGGACCACTACCTGCCAGGTCAACTCATGTGTTCGAGAGTTAACCATTCTCCGGCACAGCTTCTCCCTGTAGAGGAACAGCTTACTTTTCTCCTTCCACAGTTGCTTGGTCTCCTCCGGAGCATCTGGGTCAAGACGGGCATCGGCCTGGGTCAGCATTTCCTTCACCAAATGGACTGCGGGATCACTGTCTTGCATCTCCGCCCAGTTGTAGTGGGGCAAGGGATTGAACGTCACGGAGCGCCTGTCCTTCACACGGTGGGAATACAGGGTAATCCCATGACGGTGGAACGCAGGGAGCTCAACTTCTTCCAGATCTTCTGGATCTTCCCCTACGTCCGGTAACTTCGGCATTCTAGACAGGGCATCCGCATTGGCATTTGAGCGTCCTGCCCGGTATTTGATGGTGAATTCAAAGTTGGACAGGCGGGCCATCCATCTCTGTTCCAGGGCACCGAGCCTTGCAGTGTCCAGGTGTGTCAACGGGTTGTTATCCGTGTACATGGTGAATTTGGAGGAGGCAAGGTAATGCTTGAAACGTTCGGTCACTGCCCACACTACTGCCAGGAACTCCAGCTTGAATGAGCTATAATTCTCAGGGTTCCTCTCCGTGGGCCGTAGCTTTCGGCTGGCGTAAGCGATTACCCGTTCTTTCCCTTGCTGGATCTGGGACAGTACGGCTCCTAGCCCGATGTTGCTTGCGTCCGTGTGGAGGATAAAGAGCTGGCTGTAGTCTGGATATGCCAGGATTTCATCCCCCGTGAGGGCCATCTTCAGCTGGCAGAAGGACTCCTCTTCCAGCTTTTCCCACCTAAAGGGCGGCTTCTGGTTTTTGGCTTTCCGAGATTGACCTATCAGGAGGTCCTGCATAGGGGCTGCCATTTTGGTGAAACCGGGAATGAATCTTCGGTAGTAGCCTACCAACCCGAGGAACTGCCGCACTTCCTTTATGCTGGAGGGTCTTGGCCAGTCCTTAATCACGGTGATCTTATCAGGGTCAGGAGCCACTCCGTCAGCACTCACCACGTGTCCCAGGTATTGCAGCTTTGGTTTCAGGAGGTGACACTTGGAGGGTTTCACCTTTAGGCCGTAGTTTGCCAGAGCTTCGAACACTTCTGCCAGGTGTTTCAGGTGGTCCTCGTAGGTCTTGGAATAGACGATGACATCGTCCAGGTATAACAGGACCGTCTCGAAGTTCCGGTGTCCCAGACAGCATTCCATCAACCGTTGGAAGGTTCCTGGTGCGTTGCAGAGCCCGAACGGCATACAGTTAAACTCGCTGAGACCCATCGGGGTGGTGAATGCGGTCTTCTCCCGGTCCGCCTCTGCTACAGGAACCTGCCAGTACCCGCTAGTGAGATCCAAAGTAGAGAAGAAGTTAGCAGATTTTAATGCAGCTAAGGACTCTTCTATCCTTGGTAACGGGTACGCATCTTTGTGTGTGATACGGTTGACCTTCCTGTAGTCTACACACATTCTCATGGTGTTGTCTTTCTTTTTCACTAAGACTAGTGGAGCTGCCCAGGGGCTACAGCTGTCCCTGATTACCCCAGCCTCCTTCATGTCTCTAAGCATCCCCTTGGCGTGTTGGTAGTGTGCCGGGGGTACGGGTCGGTATCTCTCCTTTATGGGAGGATGGTCTCCCGTGGGGATGTGGTGTTCTACCCCCTTTACTCGCCCGAAGTCTAGCGGGTGTTTACTAAACACTCTCTCGTACTCTCGAACCACCCGATAGACTCCCTGTTTCTGGTGTGAGGGAGTGGAGTCAGTACCCAAATGCAGTTGCTGACACCAGTCCTCCATTGGTTTCTTAGAGCCGTTACCTTCCTCTGGTTGAGATGGAGGCAAGGGTTCCACGGCCTGTACAGAGTTCTGGTTGATGGTGAACAATTTGGCTAGCGTGGCATACCGGGGCAGGTGTACTTCTCTCTCCCCGATATTTATGATGCGAACGGGCACCCTCCCATGGCGTACATCGACCACCCCCCGTGCTGTCAAAATGGTGGGCCTACTGTCTGAGTAGACGGGTTCTACCATTGCTTGGTAGTCTCTACCTCTTAGACCAATAGCTGCCCGGCACCAAATCATCATCTCACTTTTTGGGGGCATGGCAATAGGGAATGGGTCACACATTCTCACGCTACCTATCTCACCACCAGATAGTTCCACCTGTTGCCGCTTCATCAGTGCCCGGATCTCTTTTTGGAGCACACGCTGCTGGCCGGAACTGGCGTTCTTGGCAACCTGCTGTAAAATGAGAATCACCTCTGCAAGACAATTTTCAATCACATTAGTTCCCAAGGTTATTCTAGGGTGACTCTCATGACGGTCTATGTCCACTATAATCAGTCCTTGTGCCGCCAGTTCGACTTTACCGATCTTAATGGTCACCTCTTTGAATCCCACCAGCGGCACGGGCTGACCATTGCTGGCGATGATACTCAGGTCGTCATCTGGGTAGCGGGTTATGTCCGAGTCATTCCAGTACTGTTTAAAGAGCACGTACGGGATGGTGGTCACCTGTGCCCAGTGTCTAGTAGGGCACTCATCGGAATGCCATCCAGTACCACAGGCAAGATTGGATGTCCCCCTACGTATTTATCACGCCAGTTTGATGGGCCTGATGGTCTTATGCCTGGGGGTTGGCCCTCTACCCCAGGTTGTGCCCGTTTAAATGACAGTACCTTGCCACATGTCCGGGTTGATTGCAGCGGAGGCAGATGGGTCGTCCGTCCTCGTTGTATCTGTCGCTGGGTCTTCCTCTGGCCGGTGGGGTCCTCCTCAGTCGGTGCCACGGGACGTCCTCCGGTCCGGATGCCAGCTGGATCTTTCCTGGAGAAGAGACCTGTAAAGACTGCACAGTTCTGGTTAGCGTGGCAACGCTCTTAGTCAGCTCTTGGACCTGATGGTGCAGGTCTGTAGCCGGGTCACTGTTTAAAGCCTGCGCATCAGCTCCCACAGGCCCTACAGACAAGGGCGCCGACTCCTGGTGGTAAGTGATACCAGGGCGCCTGTGGGTCACAGCGCCACCTGGTGCCGTTTCTCGGAGCACCCGGATGGCTTTGTCCTTGAACTGTGCAAAGTCCAGGTCAGGGTCCTGTAAGGCCATTGCCCGCAACTGGGTTCGGTGGGCATTGCACAGTAGACCCTCAATAAATTGTTCAGTCAACAGCTTATCTTCATTTCCTATGCTGTCAGGGTGTGCCTGCTTAATGGCTCTCAGGGCCTCTTGTAGGTTTAGAGCATAGTCTCTTATACTCTCATGTGCTCGCTGTTTACACCCGTAAAATCTGAGCTTTATTTCGGCTGAGGTGCGGGTATCAAATGTGTCTTTCAGCCGGGCTAGTATTTCTCTGACAGTCCTCTTCCTCCCAGGTGGCCAGGACTTTACCTCCCTTTGGGCTGCCCCGATTAATTGGGCCACCAGGATGCTCACTTTTTGCTCTTCTGTGAGGGGGTACACCTGGAAGAGGCTATCCAGTCTTTCTCTAAAGTCATTTAGAGTATGTGACTCCCCTGAGTACTGGGGTAGCCAGGTTGCCCCCGGGATATAGGGCATGGTGAATGGCATGACTGCTGCAGCGGTTGCGCTGGCGGTGGCTGTGGCAGTGGAGCTCCCCTCGGTATCCGGCATCCTCCTCCCCCCTAGTGGACCGTGGCCTACCTTGCGATGCTCTTCTTCCGTAGGCCGCGGCTCCGCAGTCGATCGTCGGGGTTGAGGACCTGGCGTCGCGCTCCGATGACGTCAGCGTCGCTCTTCCTCCCTTCCAGGACCTTGCGCAGCGTCAGAGCGTGGGACGGAGCGTGGGGCGGAGCTTCGGATCTCGCGCGTTTTCGGCGTCCACGCCCCTCTTCTTCCCGTGCGGCGTCCCGAAGATGGCGTCCGAAGGCGGGAAGCAGCTGCGGATGGCGGGAAGAAGGCAGAAGACGGCGGGAAACGGTCCAAGATGGCGTCTGATGGCGGGAATCGGCTCCGGATGGCGGGAAACGACTCCGGACGGCGGGAAACTTCACCACAGGTAAGTATAAAAGTCTCTTTTTCAGGCACGTAGTACCCGGTGGTTGGGGCACGAAATCCTGCTGGCTACGCCAAAGTTGACGCGCCCCCTGGGCCTGTGTTGTGCAGGGGAACCCGGAACCGGGCCTGATGTAGAATGCTGGGGGTTGTAGTCTCCGTGTGGCGTTGACCAGGTCCGTGCACAGGGTGGTCAAACCAGTGGCAGTCTTAATGTATAGCAAATGTCCGACTACGCCACCCGTGGATTGCGGTCAGTGGGGACCACCGCTGCGCTGCCGACCGCTGAGGCTGATGTTGTTTGCGCAGCCGAGTATGGGATAACTCCCCACGGGAGAAGTATTGCCTCAGGGCAGCTAATGTGAGAGATGATGGGAGTGATGGTGTGAGGGTCCCAGTGCTAATGGTGCTGGTGCAGCAAGGAATCACAGAGACGTGAGGTGCAGTTCAGGGTCTTTACTGATGGTACAAGGCAGACCCTCCTGGGAGTACTGGCTAGCATAAGGGGCCTGGTCAGTCTGCGAGCAAGCAGGAGTGCCCCTGGCCAGGTGGAGTTGTAGGCCTCCCCGTTTATCTGCACTCTTCCTGGCTACCTTGCTGTCAGCGGTTACAAGTAGCCCACGTCCCTGAGTATACCGTGTGGTGCTCACTCGTATGGCTGGTGACTTGGGGCCTTCTGTTAGCCTCCGCTCCTGGATGGCGGCGCTGGTCCCTTCTTTGTGACTGAGCCTCCGGGCTTCTATGGCCAGAGGACCTGGAATCCCCTGCTGGCTGGTTTCTGCTGCTGGGTATATCTCAGTCCCCACAGCCTCGGACTCCTGTGTCCGGTTTTAGTAACTTCAGCCAGGGTGAGCTATATCTCTGCTCACAGCCCCTGGCCTTCTGCCTCTGCTCCTACAGAGCTTCTGTTCTCACTTTCCCTCTCCAGGCTCTGACTGCTCTGCTTGTTCTGCAGGCTCTGACTCTGGCTTCACTCACTAATCCCGCCCCAGACCCAGTTTATAAGGGCAGATTCCTCCCCTCCCAGGTCTGGGTGGGCCGTGTTGCATGTTTAGGGCTCCTGACCAGAGAAACCTCCCACTTGCTCTCAGACATAATATCTCTATTACTGTGGCAACCAGACCCCTGGGGTGTCACAACTGCTTTGCACATGTAGCACCCTGAGGATTCGGCTGCTACAGGGGTATTGCACCTCAACCCAGAGGTGTGATATTCCACTCCCGGGTAAGGATGGAGTGTGGACCTGAGCTCGGTAGGCTGCATGCACTACACACATCCCATTTCCGAGGAGCAGACCGACGGTACTCCCACTTAGAAATGTGCAGGTACGACCGAGTCTGTTCCTGGCTGGAGTGGGAGGGGGGTGGTACATCCCAAGTAGTGTAGGGGCAGATAGGGGGAGCAGCCTGGGTAAAGATAGGAGCTCATTGGGTGCTGGTCGCCTGAGCTCACACATAGAGGGTGTATATAAGGTGGGCACCATCAAAGAACAGGGTCAGTCTTTGCAGAGCGGTCAGTCTGTCAGAGTCAGGAAGAGGAGCAGAGAAGCCCCAGAGAGAGAGAGAGGAGAAAGCAAGAAAGACCCAGAGGGGGAAACAGAAAAGGAACTCTGAGAACCCAAAGTCCATCAGCGGGTGAAGAGTTGGCAAAAGGGTACCGGATCCCAAGCTGGTGGGGGCAAAAGCACACCCTAGCCAGAGACCGGAGGCCGTGGGCAGCGTCTGCCACGGCCACCCACCACATCCACCCCGAAGGCATACCACGTGGAGGGTCAGGGAACCCAAGGCCAAGGGTGTCCCAACAGAAGGCCCGAGGGAGCTGGACCTGGGTGGATCACTAGTGGGGACGGCCAGAGGAAAGGACAGAAGGAGAGCTCAGGGTCACGCTCCGGACTTGTTTGGGGGTTGGCTGGATCCAGGACCTGGTGGACGCAGCACGGCTCGGGTGGTCACTTGAAGCTGGAGTGACCGGAACATCAGCAGTGAGTAAATACCCTAAACTGCACAACCCGACTCTGTCTTCCTTTAACATCTATGCTGCACCACCACAACCCCCATCCTCTGCACCTGACCCCCTGAGGCTATACCCCACCCGTTGGGGGTTATACCACCAAAAGCTGCACCTACACCATCAGCCTCAGTGGACCCTGCTGCAGCGGCGGCCATAGTGACCGCAATACAACGGGTGGCGTAGTCGACAATAAAGAACTTAATAACATCTGTAGGACTGCCACATACAACTGAGTTTGATACCCTGGGCACGGACCGGGTCACAGCCACTCGGAAGACTACAACTCCCATCTGATCCGGCTCCGGATATTCCCCCTAAAGAATATGGCCCAGGGGGCGCGTCAACTTTGGCGTAGTCGGCAGGATTACGTGCCCGCAACACCCGGGTACTGCGTGCCTGAAGAAAAGAACGAGTTTACCTCAAAAAGAAGTCTCCTGCCGGTTCCGGAGGGTCCCCGCCATCGGACCCCATCACCAGTCGATTCCCGCCGGTTGTCCGCCATTAACAGCTTTTTCCCGCCATCTGCAGAGTTTCCCGCCACTGGGAGACGATTCCCGCCATTTCCAAAGGTTTCCCGCCTTGGAAGAGCGGACGCCATTATGGGCGTGCCAGAGGATGGCAAGAGGTCGCCTCCCATCGTGGGCCAGGACCGAAAATGGCGCCAAAAGTGGAAACCGCCCCCACCAACAGAGACTGTGATGCTAGAGGTGTCTGTCAGCGTGAAAGAACAGCCCCTGGAGCTGACAATCACCAAGTGGCCCCGGGACCGCCCTCGAAGGGGGAGGAGACGAAAGGAGAGAACAAAGATGGGTGTCGCTTGGAGCAGTCTAGAGCGAGCGCACCCGGAGGCAAGAAGCCTGGAGAAGAATATCGGAGGAGCTTACCCGGAGATGGCGAGAAAGCAGAGCAGCACCGGCCCGCTGGCCAGGAGCCTGCTGGAGACAACAGAAGAGGGAGAGCAGAGCAGCACCGGCCCGTTGGTCAGGAGCCTGCTGGAGACAACAGAAGGAGAGCAGAGCAGCACCGACCCGTTGGTCAGGAGCCTGCTGGAAACAACGACCCCACTAGGCCTAGTGGAGGTCCTAGCACAGCTTCCCCGAGACCGGGAGTGTGCACAGACCGCTCTGGAGGGCCTCGCAAGGAGGATGGCCCGGGTGCAGCGAGAGACGTTGGCGGAGTGGAGCCGTGAGATGGCCCAGCAGACCGAGACCTGTCGGCGGAGCACGCCACCCAAGACGAGGAGACAGACCGCCTCTGAGGATGGCGCGGGAGGACTGAAGGCCGGAGACGGTGCCGAGAAGGGAGCCGAACGAGTTGAGGCAGGTAAAGGGGACGTCTATACCCCAAACCGGGAAACCGCGTACCTGCCCCAGCTCCCCGTCGCAGAGCCCGAAGTCTATCCTGCCGTGCCCGTCGCTGCAACGTCACCGCCGCAGACTAGGCCTCAAACGGGAGCCGCGACCCCTGTGACGTCACACGCCTCGACCCCGAGCGTGACCAAGCAGGAAGTACCACCAGCCTGGTCGCAAGGCCTAGTACCCCCGGGCGCCGCAATACCAACAGCGCCCCCTACCTCCGCGGAGCTCCCGGCCTGGTCGCAGGGCCAAGTAGCCCAGGGCGCCGCCGTCCTTACGGTGCCCTTTACCTTCCAGATACCCCAGGCCTGGCCGCAAGGCCCGGGCAACCCGGGTGCTAACACCACCGCGCCCATAAGACCAAGAGTGCCGCATCTGGGAGAGGACCTGTACGCCCAGCATACGTGCCCGGATGGGCAGCCATTTATATGGCCACCGGAGTTCCACCATCCCCGACTCCGGAGAGAGAGACCCCTGGATGAACCCCTGATCCCGGCTCCAAAGCCCGTAAAGAGGATCTCGCCCCCGCTAGCAGAAGCGCAGTTTGAGTGGGACCCCACCGGAGAAGATCTCATGGGGTTCACTCAAGAGACTCGGGCAGCTGCAGCGGAGCGTGCTGAGTGCTGCCGCCAACAGCTCGAGGACTTTGAGAGGGAGCGGAGAGAGAGGCGGGTCCGGGAACAGCAAGCTCAAATAAGGAGCGCGGAGCAGAAGAGCCGGGCCAGGAGAGACCCCCGTGCAGCGCATAGTCCCCGCACCACCGGGACTGTGATAAAGTTTAACATGCAGCATGGGTGGGGCTTCATCCGAGACCACCGCACCCTAGGCGACGTCTTCGTGACCAGGAGAGACGTTGAGTCCCACCTACCGGAGGGACACAGAGGTCGTGACCTTTACATCGGGGACGAGGTCACCTTCACCCGGCACAAGTGTGCCAAAGGACCCTACGCCCTCCATGTGCATCGCCTGACGGAGGAAGAGCTGCGGTGTGAGGAGGAAGAACAAGAGGACCCGGACGGGTCTGAAACTAGAGTTAGAGGTAACCACAAAGAAAGAGCAGGAGGACGCCGTCGTTAAGTACAGCAGAGTAGAAGCTGTATATAGTTGCCCGTCGGGGCACCGTGAACTGAAACTGTTACTGTTGCTAATGTAGTCCCCGTTGGGACCAGAGAATTGAACTGTTTACCCGTTTAACCCCTAAATCCCACTGACCGAGGACTGAGAGCGGTCATTCCTCCCCAATACCTGGCCGAGGACTGAGAGCGGCCACTACCCCTGTATATAGTTGCGCGTCCTAAAGCGCCCCCTACCGGTTTTATAGGAAAACCATTTGTCTAGAGAGACTGTCGCACTTTACCCGGTCACAAGTTGCACAGTGACAGGAGGAGGAGCCAGAGGCGACGAGAAAGTTTTATATGAAAAGTTTTATTAATATATATATATATGATGTTTTATATGTTTATGCAAAAATTTGTATGTTTTTGGTGTTTTGTTCTTACAGCCCGAGGACGTGCTGTGATTTACCAGGGGGGAATGTAGCACCCTGAGGATTCGGCTGCTACAGGGGTATTGCACCTCAACCCAGAGGTGTGATATTCCACTCCCGGGTAAGGATGGAGTGTGGACCTGAGCTCGGTAGGCTGCATGCACTACACACATCCCATTTCCGAGGAGCAGACCGACGGTACTCCCACTTAGAAATGTGCAGGTACGACCGAGTCTGTTCCTGGCTGGAGTGGGAGGGGGGTGGTACATCCCAAGTAGTGTAGGGGCAGATAGGGGGAGCAGCCTGGGTAAAGATAGGAGCTCATTGGGTGCTGGTCGCCTGAGCTCACACATAGAGGGTGTATATAAGGTGGGCACCATCAAAGAACAGGGTCAGTCTTTGCAGAGCGGTCAGTCTGTCAGAGTCAGGAAGAGGAGCAGAGAAGCCCCAGAGAGAGAGAGAGGAGAAAGCAAGAAAGACCCAGAGGGGGAAACAGAAAAGGAACTCTGAGAACCCAAAGTCCATCAGCGGGTGAAGAGTTGGCAAAAGGGTACCGGATCCCAAGCTGGTGGGGGCAAAAGCACACCCTAGCCAGAGACCGGAGGCCGTGGGCAGCGTCTGCCACGGCCACCCACCACATCCACCCCGAAGGCATACCACGTGGAGGGTCAGGGAACCCAAGGCCAAGGGTGTCCCAACAGAAGGCCCGAGGGAGCTGGACCTGGGTGGATCACTAGTGGGGACGGCCAGAGGAAAGGACAGAAGGAGAGCTCAGGGTCACGCTCCGGACTTGTTTGGGGGTTGGCTGGATCCAGGACCTGGTGGACGCAGCACGGCTCGGGTGGTCACTTGAAGCTGGAGTGACCGGAACATCAGCAGTGAGTAAATACCCTAAACTGCACAACCCGACTCTGTCTTCCTTTAACATCTATGCTGCACCACCACAACCCCCATCCTCTGCACCTGACCCCCTGAGGCTATACCCCACCCGTTGGGGGTTATACCACCAAAAGCTGCACCTACACCATCAGCCTCAGCGGACCCTGCTGCAGCGGCGGCCATAGTGACCGCAATACAACGGGTGGCGTAGTCGACAATAAAGAACTTAATAACATCTGTAGGACTGCCACATACAACTGAGTTTGACACCCTGGGCACGGACCGGGTCACAGCCACTCGGAAGACTACAACTCCCATCTGATCCGGCTCCGGATATTCCCCATAAAGAATATGGCCCAGGGGGCGCGTCACACACTCTTGGCATTCTCTTGATGAGCTTCAAGAGGTAGTCACCGGAAATGGTCTTCACTTCACAGGTGTGCCCTGTCAGGTTTAATAAGTGGGATTTCTTGCCTTATAAATGGGGTTGGGACCATCAGTTGTGTTGTGCAGAAGTCAGGTGGATGCACAGCTGATAGTCCTACTGAATAGACTGTTAGAATTTTTATTATAGCAAGAAAAAAGCAGCTAGGTAACGAAAAAGATAACAAAAAAAATTGGTCCTGAACAATGGACCCTCTTGTACTGTATCATGCACTGCAGTCTGCCACAAACCCTGCCTTCCTTGGTATTTAAGCAAATAACCAGGATTAAGATAAAAAATTGGCCCTGGCCCCTGATATATGGGGCAATGGCTACAAATATATGTCAGAACAGCAGCAGCAGACAGAACTATTAATGGACCCTCTTGTGCTGTATCATGCACTGCAGTCTGCCACATACACTGCCTGCCTGCCTAACTCCTGCTATCACCTTCACCACTGAAAATATGCAGCTGTATTAGTCCTCAAGGATTATTAGTTCATATGGATATGTATGTTGTGGTATACCTATACTAACTATAAACAGGCAAATCTCTCCCTGACTCAGCAGCACCTCTCCCTACTTTGCCTGATTCCGGGATAGACTGTGACGAGCATCAGGTCTTATATTGACCTGATGACGCTGTGCAGCCAGCCAATCACTGTAATGCCACAACCAACATGGCTAAGGCATTAACAAAAACATGATATCCTATAACTGCCAGCCACAAGCCGGCATTCACAGAAGTATCATAATGACAGGCAAGGGGGTCTTCTGCAGACTACTGGCTGTCATGACAACTTATTGACACCCAATGATCATCTGAAAAGGGCGCCGATGGGTGGGATTTGTGTTAAAATCAGCCATCAAGTGCGGGGAAAGCAAAGCCTGCACCAAAGGCAGGGACACGGCAGATGACGTAAATATACGTCATCGGTCATGAAGAGGGTTAATAGCACACTGCACTGAAATGCTTTTTAAAATGTAAAAATGGTTTAAAAATGATTGCCTATTTGGAAACTGATGCTTGTCGTTCAGCTATTTATACGCAGGCTATGTACATGGAAGAAGACATGGCTTTTTGACAATTGGTGACCCAAAAATTATCCCAGCTTAGGGAGCAGCAACAGGTTTATTGTTTGCAAAATGAAGAAGTTATCAATTTTTAACAAACCTTCCAAAAATTATCCCTATTTTGTGATCAGCAATAGGTTTGTAGTTTGAAAAATGAAGGAGCAATTGCGTTTTAAAAAGGCTTTCAAACACAATCCTTTTTTAAGAGCAGGTAGAGGATTGCTGTTTTGAAACTGAAGAAGAAATGGCTTTTTAAAAAGTTTAGCAACTTTTTTCCCTTTTTAGGAGCAGTTTCAGGTTAATTAACACTATACAGTGTAAAGTTTCAGAAGAAATATAGTATAGCTATAGAACACAATGGACAAGCAGGAGATGTGTGGTTGCCTATCAACAGTGGCAGTGGAAGTGGCAGCTGCAACAGCCACAAAATATAGTTTATGATGTGACAGGTAAGGAGATGATCAGCTGTGTAGAACCAGCTGTGGTAGACCTGGAAGCAGCAGTGCAGCATAGCTATAGAACACAATAAACAGGCAGGAAATGTGAGGCTGTCTATTGGCAGCAGCAACTGAACAGTATTGAATATTATAGTACAGGTAAATAGATTTCAGGGTGTGTAGGGACAGCACTGGCAGCCTTAACAGTAGCAGTGCAATATTATTATAACATGATGGAATCATAGGCTGTGTAGGTGGCAGAACAGTGTAGAAACAATGGACAGGCAGACAGATGCTACGGCAGAACAGTGTAGAAACAATGGACAGGCAGACAGATGCTACGGCAGATCTATTCATTGGCATCAGCTGTATGTGAATTAAAATCGGCACTGATCCATGCCTGATTCATTTTTCCAAAAGTAAGATTTTCCATACTTTGGAATGACTATGAAAGTATGACTGAACCGGGCTGTTCAGGCACTGCATCTGTTTGCTGATCTGCATCAGGTTTTGTATAGTGGCAGATAAAACATCCGGCCCACCAAGATATATATCAGTTATTGCTGCCTCAGGTACTCGTTATAGCCCTAGCGCTGGCACAGTTGGGGGAGTGCTGGTTCCACAAGAAGCAGAGAAGGGTCTCCTGGTCAGACGTGTTGTCAGCAAGCTTCTGATGAAATCTTTGCTGAGCAGGGAACACAGTTTATCTTTGCAATTCACCAATTTTCAATTTCTTTCAAAAGATTCTCAAAATTTGCGTTTATATTGAGAATCTAAAAGCATGGCTATCCAAGAGTCATCCCTTTGTTTAGTGCTAACAACATGCCTGTCATCCCACAATCAATCAATTATGCAACTTTCTGTGCTCACCAGCACGCACTTTCTGTGCCCTGCTGCAAAGGTTGATCATCATCAAGTGCACACTGACAGTCATCTTCATCCCCTGCCTATGCTTGGGGGTAACTCAATACCCCCCTCAACATCCACCTGCTGCTGCTCCTCCTCACCCTCCTCCACATCCTGCTGCATTAACATTGTACTTGAGGGTCCCAACAGCCCTATGACAGCGATGAACTTGTACAAATTGTTGTTCTTCCTCTAACTCCTGTTGCATACTTGTTTTTTCCCTACATAAATATGAGGTGGATAACATTATTGATGCCATAGTTATCCTTAACCGACACATTTCGTAGCCTTTTCGAAGAGCCTCAGTAGGCAACATGAGTCCCTATTCAGCTGAAAATGGTGGATTTCAAAGTAGCCCAAGCTCCAATCAGTATTCACTTTACACCACTCGTAAAGCTTCTTTAACATATCCAGTATTGAATTATATCATATTGCAACATAGCAAATCAGATGCTGCTGTGTATAAAACGGAAGGGAGACATTTTTTTTGCAATTTGTGTGAATTGAATATATTTAGAATTTGCCAAATTGATTCGCTCATCTCTACTGAATAGGCTTAAAAAATATCTAAAACTTATTTGAAAGGATAGAAGACCTCCGGAAAAAATGTACTGTAAAATGTACTGTAAAAGTCAATTCATGTATTTATTACATGGTCATCAATTCAGTCATCCATATTTACATTTTGGGAAGAGTTAACTTATTAACTTTGAATATTTATCTAGCGTACCTTTACTTTATGGGTAACAACTAGTCCCAAAGAGGGAGCTATAACGTGCATAAGTATTTGGATACACTGCTTTAAGAATGTTTCTGAAGTTTCAGAGACAGCTGGCTGCCTGCCAGTCTCTGTAGTACATGAGTCACAGATAACAGGGAAGAAGGGATAAGAGAAATCCCAGAATAAAAGGACCTGCTGGAATGTCACACAGCTTGGGTGGAATAATTTGTTCTTTCTGCCAGGCTTCCTTCTGTGCATTTCATCTTTGCATTGATTTCATCAGCAGAAAGTTGTTTATTCTTGTTGACCAGGGTTATAGCATTTCACTGCTGTGCAATGTTTTATCATCCAGTGTCATAAAAAATTTCCCTTCCTAAACGATTAGTACTGATGTTACATGCAGCTACATTTTTGGTTGATGCCCCACCCCACCACCCCCCAAAAAAAACAAAAAGCTAAAAATTATAATTGTTCTTTTTTAGCAAAAGGAACAGTAGAAAGCAATTATCTGATGAGAAGAACTAAACAGTTGTTAAAATGTTGACTATTACTAAGATTGATCCAGCACAAGTTGGTCTGATTGTCATTTATGGGTTTTGTGAACCTGTACTGGGCTTCTTTTCTCAAGAGATAAGCAACAACAGCAAACAATGAAGACCTAAATTGAAGGTCATGTTATATTTCTTTCCAACAAAAATTGGGAGGAAGGGAACGGGGGCAAACAAGAATTAGGCCTTCTTGCCAGTGCACGGTAAAATGAATCAACTGAATCAAATGAATCAACTGAATTGCTTTTGGTCTATGTATGACTATGAAAAGTGTAAAAGAAGTTATCCAGGATCTTAAAAAAGTTCTGGGAACTTGATAAAAAAATTAATGCATCTGCTCAGCTCCCACATCTTTTTAAGTACAGGTCCTGAAATGATAATGTGCCTTAAGGCCCCCACGTACAGTTGACTACCCGCCGATATTGATGTGTTCAGCCAACATACTAATCAGTATGGGGTCGCCAGCTAACTGAACATCAAGGAAGATGTCAATCGGGCATGTCCAATTTCAGACTGTCGATTTCGTTGTTCTCCTTGAGACAAAGCCACCGAACTGAATAAGTGCTTATGTGAAAAAGACATACCGTACTTTTGGCAAAACATCTGCTTCACAGAAGTCATTGGATACTGCACTTTTTTATTTATTAGCAATTGTATAGAAAATGTAATATGAATTATGCCTTAGATAGACCGCCATCATTCATGCCGCTAGGCCCAAAAAATGCATGAGTCTTCTATAGTCCATTGTGTCTAGGCGGACCATTCAATTTTTATTATTAAACCGAACCCTAAACACCTAGTAGAAAGAATAGACAAGAATAATTTTTAGCTACATATTTATCAGTGAATTGAACATGAATTTAGAAGGGTAAAGCTGACGTAAAACATACAAATTATTATTTCCCCATTGAAAGTTTTTAATTTCCTTCCTAACATTTTCTGCATAACGTGAACCCTTAAAAAGTATAAAGAATATGATCTGTATTAATTAGCTTTCATGCCTCCGTGACCTCCCAAAATTCTATCACTAGTTAAAAGAAGTCAAAACTAATTCCATCGTTACTGGAATTCCGCAGTATAAAATGTTTGGAAGCGTCTTGCAAAACAACGATTCCATGCAAACACAACTTAATTATTTTTCAAACTAATTGCTTCTAAAATACTTGCCACACGAAAACTAACAGCCTGACTACATAATTGGAGGATAAGAGTTGCCCGCTGTTGCTGTGTATAAGAGCAAGTAAACCTTCTCCGCGGGGAGCATTGCACTGCTGCCGCCTGTGCTGTCATAGGGCATGCTACATTTACCAGTCCTGAAATAAAGAGTTGAAAGTCATGTCACTCTGAAACTCTGACACGGAAGGAGAAAGTATGTTTTTCTTTCAATGCTATTAACATTTCCCAATACTACTTTATATTTACATACTACATTGGAGTTTGCAAGAACTAATACCTTAACAGATTGTATCAACAGATTTTTCTAGGCTCTGAAACTGGTGATTCAGCCTTGGATTGTCTCCCATTCTGTTCTTTTTACTGATAGCAGATATGCAGCACATGGAAAAAGTCATTTCCAGAATTGGGAACAGAAGATATGGAGTCACAAAGGGAGTAGACAGAGATCAGTGGTTTCCATCTTTTATAACTATGAAGTATGAGCATGAATGAAAGCCCAATACATATTTTATTTTATTTTTTTTTAGCTTTTACCTAGCTGAACATTCAGATATCTTGGCATTTTTTATTGTTTGTCTCAGACTTTATGTTACCAGGTGATAGTGATAAAAATTAAGCGCATGGCAAAAATTAAGTTACCAGGTGAAAATGGTAAAAATTAAGCGCATGGCAAAAATTAAGTTACCAGGTGATAATGGTAAAAATTAAGCGCATGGCAAAAATTAAGTTACCAGGTGATAATGGTAAAAATTAAGCACATGGCAGAAATTAAGTTACCAGGTAATAGTGGTAAAAATTAAGCGTATGGCAAAAATTAAGTTACAAGGTGAAAATGGTAAAAATTAAGCGCATGGCAAAAATTAAGTTACCAGGTGATAATGGTAAAAATTAAGCGCATGGCAGAAATTAAGTTACCAGGTGATAGTGGTAAAAATTAAGCGCATGGCAAAAATTAAGTTACCAGGTGAAAATGGTAAAAATTAAGCGCATGGCAAAAATTAAGTTACCAGGTGATAATGGTAAAAATTAAGCGCATGGCAAAAATTAAGTTAACAGGTGAAAATGGTAAAAATTAAGCATATGGCAAAAATTAAGTTACCAGGTGATAATGGTAAAAATTAAGCGCATGGCAAAAATTAAGTTAACAGGTGATAATGGTAAAAATTAAGCGCATGGCAAAAATTAAGTTAACAGGTGATAATGGTAAAAATTAAGCGCATGGCAAAAATTAAGTTACCAGGTGATAGTGGTAAAAATTAAGCGCATGGCAAAAATTAAGTTACCAGGTGAAAATGGTAAAAATTAAGCGCATGGCAAAAATTAAGTTACCAGGTGATAATGGTAAAAATTAAGCGCATGGCAAAAATTAAGTTACCAGGTGAAAATGGTAAAAATTAAGCATATGGCAAAAATTAAGTTACAATGTGATAATGGTAAAAATTAAGCGCATGGCAAAAATTAAGTTAACAGGTGATAATGGTAAAAATTAAGCGCATGGCAAAAATTAAGTTACCAGGTGATAGTGGTAAAAATTAAGCGCATGGCAAAAATTAAGTTACCAGGTGAAAATGGTAAAAATTAAGTTAGCAAGTGATACTGGTAAAATTTAACACTATGGCAAAAATTAAGACTAAAATGATACGCAATCAATATCAGACGGGTAGTTCTTCAACTACTCTGACCTCCGTGGGGCATTGGCGTTGTTTTATTTCCCAGTTCCAATCTGTACATGGTCCGAGAGTTCTTACACGTGCTAGATAGCATCACCAGTCAGTCCGAAGACAGGTTATAGGTGGTGTACTTCACTACTTTGATAATACAGTCCATTATAAACCACTTATTTTGCATTGAAGGCTGTAGTATAGACTGATGTCCGGTATACAGAACACGACAGAAGCAAATGTAGAAATAGTCCTTCAGAGCACAATGAGAACTTGAAATTTAACACGTTACATTTAGTAGTTTTTATATAGTGCAGAGATTTAAGAGCAAGCGGTAAAAAAGCAACACTACAAATCCTATCTACTGAGTATCCCTGGAAATAGAAGCTAGCCAAAATTACTTAGAGTACCTATCACAAGTCTGTGGCTGACATTTTTATTTTAAAGAATAGAAACTGGGCAGTCGCAGATTGGTGATTTTACTAATTAACATCTATTAAAAAATGTTGCCAAGTGTCTCTAAAGGACCCCTAAAGCACACGACTTTCTAGCAACTTCTGGGTTATTGGAGCCCGGCATGCAGAGCAAGATCCCTCCAGAGTTGCCAACTTGACTTTTTATTTTTTCTGGACAGCTTAGCAAAAAATCACGGACGGACAATATTTTTTTACGGACACATTGGAAAACCATAATAAATAATTATAATTATAAGTGATTTATGTCTACAGCCCATAATTCTCATAAGAAGAGATAAGCTGCATTCACTGTAAATTATAACATGATGATAATTACAGTCTAAATAATCTGTTTAAGTTTCTTCAGCTTCAAAAAAAATCACAGATGCCTCAAATTTTTTTTAGAGACTGGGCAAAAAAAAAAAAGCCTTATTTTTACGGACTGTCCTGGAATTTCAGGATGGTTGGTAACCCTGGATTTCAAAACCCTGCACAGTCTCTCTTGCAGCAAATATGCAAGATCTTGCATGGAAGCGTGAGATCTCGCGCTTTGAACTAAACAAGTTCTTCTACATCCTTTACTGAATGGTTGTTACCAAACATTAGAGTTATTTGGCAACTGGATGTAGCAGAACTTGTTTAGTTAAAAGTATGAGATTTCACACTTTCACTGAGAGAGGGGCTACAAAAGATTGAAGGATCCCGCTCTGCAGGCCTGGATGCTACAGTTTGGACCCTACTTTTGCTTGATAGTTGCGTCCTTTAGAGGGCCAGCATTTTTTATTAATAGATGTTAATTAGGAAAATCACCAATCTATGACTGCTTATTTTATTCTTAAATACAAAAAGGTAGCCCCATATTGGTGATAAGTACTCTTTAAGAGATATCTACTCGATGTGATTTAAAAACCAAAGAGATGAGCCGGAGCATATGTTGGTATAAGTGCAATGTCTAGGAGCATGTTCACACTGTGGTTCAGCTCTTCGGTTTTGCTGTAGTTTTTTGTACTTTGTAAAAAGAGGGACCTGGCTTCCCTTTTTGAGCTTGGCATTTCATCCATATAGGTTCCCGTGTCTGAACAGTCGGGACTGGGTCCTGCTCTGCGTCCATCTATATTGAAGTCGGCTGACACAAGGTGAAGTTTAATACTAGAGATAGTCCAGATTGGGTGCACCTTGACGTGGTGGGATGGCTTTTACACATTTTTGATCAAAATAGTATTAACTAAGTAGCCTATGTTATTTACATGTGCTATTATTATTTATTTGCTACAGGGTATATGCTCATTTTGTTTTTATGTTATTTGTTGTGATTTAAGGCTATGTTCACATCTTATAAACAAACTCAATGTATATATTTTTTAAAAAATTCCATGGCAGAAATCTAAGGCTGGCTTAAATATCTCTTTATAAGAACCCTACCAGGTTACAGATATTACAGTATCCAGTAGAGAGGTCATTTATACGGATGAGTGTAACCAAGGAAGTTCAGTTTTTGGTACCCAACCCAAACTTTAGCCCAAAGTTCAGTTCTGGTACCAGAACTTGACCCGAACTTGAAACTGAACCCGAACCCCATTGAAAACAATGGGGACCCGAACTTTGGAGCTGGAAAATTCTCACTCCCTCTCTCTCCTCCTGGCCTTCCCCCCAGAACTCCGAACATTAAAACGGACTTCCAGGAGAAGTCAGTGTTCGGAGTTTAGCACCAGACACTAAGTGTCCAGTTTGAACCCCGAACTTTTAAGTTCGGGTTCCGTGCACCTTTAGTCATTTGTCATTCAAAATAGGCAATAGGTGTAATTCCACATGATATGGGATCCTTCCAACCACCCTTCGCCAGGTCTTTGCATTGTAGGAATCCAGGAATTCAGGTATGTTGTTTTTGAGGGTTTAGAAATCAACCCTACGTCAATTTTCAGTTCATTGAGCCGTGCTAAAACCAATTCATCACTGCGAGATCAGGAAATTGACAATACTTTTACAAACACTGATGAATTCTGATTGCTTCTGTAACATCATATTCTTGATAATCTCTATCTGGTGGATAAGTATATAGACCACTCATTTCTACATCCACCATCGCTAATACTTACAATGAATAATCAATACAAGTTGACATTTCATGGCCAGTTATGGGAGAAAGGGAAAGCAAAATGACAACCTCATATTTCAATGTCACAAATGTTCTGTAATCAAGAACGGAGTAATGAAGCAGAACATAAAACTCTACAATAACATGAGTATTATCTGAGAAAAAGAAATTGTTCTGAATCATCCCTGCATTGTCTTTGTTCAAATGGTGAAAATGATTCCAGCTTACATCCTCAAGCAGCTGTATAAAAAAAATCCTGGAAGTTCACGACTTTACCATGCATTGCTTAGACTTCTAGATTTATCTGTTCTTCGAAAAGTTCAACTGAGGGTGGCTCTATCACCAGACCTCACAAGTGAAATTGCATATATTATTAGGCAGATCTCTTAGACCTGACAATACTTGGGTATTTACTTTGAAAATCTATATTTTGTATATCCCTCATATTCAAATGAATAAACTAAAGTTGGACTCATAAATCCTCATTCTAATAACACTGGGATCTTAGGGGTAATGTTTCACCGTATGGACAGTGACATGCCTGGCATGCCAGTGTAAGGAGACTTATACAAACTGGGAAACTAAATATGCAAATTGCCTTTTCAAAGAGGAACAGGACTTCAACTCTAGTGCCACCTATTTGGAAGCAGCAACCCTAAATGCCAATATCGACCCTTTGACAAGCCTTGCCGCATGACTTATGATAAAAGGCAAACCAGAATCTGAATTTTCAGACAGTATTTCAGGGTTTTGCCCCTCGTCAGTGCAAAGCGTGAGATCTGATTTGGCAGTAGGCAAGATTATATAGCCATTCTGATATGGAGTTTCAAACTCAGTTTGTTTCATAGAGATTTTGTTACATCCCAACCCGGAATTGCTTCAGCGACTTCTGCTTCTGTCACCATGAGCCACCATATTCACTCTGGAGGCAGCACTGGTAATGGTGGAGCCATCATAACTAATATTATGCAGGCGCTGTCAAGCAAGGGATACAATCCTGGCCAGGATGTATCATGGTGTATACAGTCCAGAAGCTCAGCAAGTGTAATTATTTCCCTGCTGTGGCCAATGGAGCAGTACCACACCCCGCTTAAACTCCCAGCTTACTGGTCGTATTTGCCAGTTATTACGTTTGCTAACGTATTTGTTCTTGATCTGGCTTGTGACCCTGACTATGTCTGGCTCCACGATCGCACTCATCAGATCTCAGCTTGCCTTACTTCGCTTTCCACTGACCTTCTGGTATCCATCCACGGCTATCCCTCCGACTATGGTATTGCCTTCTGATTCTGTCCATGTTTCTGACCCTTCTGTTACTGAGCCAGCTAGGTTGACTATCCTTATTTCAGTCTCACTGCTCTGGACAGCAACTACTCTGTGGACACAACTCAGGGGGCCCCGTTGATCCCTGTATAGGGGTTATTTGCTATACGTGAAGACTGGAGGTTCCTCTGGGATCTTCCGGATGGATCAGCAACTGCCTACACTGTGTTCCAAATTATTATGCAAATAATATTTTCTCAGATTTTCCCAAATTACCTATATGAATTGCAGTCATTGTAATTTTCTAGTCAAATAACTATTAGAGTACAATTGAAAGGTTTTTGTACAAACTGCCTATGATAACAGTATATTTTTAAAAAAATAAAAAACTCAAACCACTCAAAATGCATGTTCCAAATTATTATGCACAGCAGAGTTTTCAACCTTTTCATTTTAATAAAAAACAAAAAAATGGTCATTTTTGAAATTATAAGCATTAGCAGGTTATTACAAACTGAAATCAAACAGTTTTCAACTCAAAACTTTATTCTAGGTGATGTTACATTTGCACTTAGGACCCCTTGTTCGAAAGGAGCTTCTGAACTCTCTCGTCCATTGAATTTGTCAGGTTCTGGATGGTTTCTGCTTTAATTGTTTTGCATGAGGACAGAATACCCTCCCAGAGCTGTTGCTTAGATGTGAACTGCCTCCCGCCATCATAGACACTCCTTTTGATGATGCTCCAGAGGTTCTCAATGGGGTTGAGGTCAGGGGGCCATGGGTGCCACACCATAAGTTTGTCCCCTTTTATGCCCATAGCAGCCAGAGATGCAGATGTGTTATGTGCAGCATGAGACGGGGCATTATCATGCATGAAATGATCTCGATGGTCCAGATGGATGGAGTGGAGGATGGCTGGTTGATGGACACCCCATGCAAACACGGCTACGGCGCTAACAAGGAGGAGGTGGAGTAATGTTTTGGGCTGGAATCATGGGGAGAGAGATTGTCGGCCCTTTTAGGATCCCTGAAGGGGTAAAGATGAACTCCATAATGTATGTTGAGTTTCTCAAACAGCACTTCCTGCCATGGTTCAAGAAGAAGAACCGTGCATTTAGCAGCAAGGTCATTTTCATGCATGATAATGCCCCGTCTCATGCTGCACAAAACACATCTGCATCTCTGGCTGCTATGGGCATAAAAGGGGACAAACTTATGGTGTGGCACCCATGCTCCCCTGACCTCAACCCCATTGAGAACCTCTGGAGCATCATCAAAAGGAGTGTCTATGATGGCGGGAGGCAGTTCACATCTAAGCAACAGCTCTGGGAGGGTATTCTGTCCTCATGCAAAACAATTGAAGCAGAAACCATCCAAAACCTGACAAATTCAATGGATGAGAGAGTTCAGAAGCTCCTTTCGAACAAGCGGTCCTATGTGCAAATGTAACATCACCTAGAATAAAGTTTTGAGTTGAAAACTGTTTGATTTCAGCTTGTAATAACCTGCTAATGCTTATAATTTCAAAAATGACAATTTTTTTGTTCTTTATTAAAATGAAAAGGTTGAAAACTCTGCTGTGCATAATAATTTGGAACATGCATTTTGAGTACAGTTTGGGTTTTTTATTTTTTTAAAAATATACTGTTATCATAGGCAGTTTGTACAAAAACCTTTCAATTGTACTCTAATAGTTATTTGACTGGAAAATTACAATGACTGCAATTCATAAAGGTAATTTGGGAAAATCTGAGAAAATATTATTTGCATAATAATTTGGAACACAGTGTAGTTAGTCCGAGGCAGTTTTTTTCTCAGTGGTCAGCCTCAGACTGACTTTACAACTTTGAGACATAGATCTTGAATTTTCCACTCTCAACTTGTTCAGTGCTCCAGTGTTCAGAAACCAACACTTTAAAAGACAGATTGTGCTGAGATTTTTGTGACCTTCTGTGAATAAGCTGCCATTGCAAAGCACTGACATTAATAGAATATGAAACAGTAAAATGTTTCCCTCTTCTCAATCGACAACACTGCAAATGACATCTCTGTAACCTTTCTGATCATACGCTTGAAATATGCACAAAGCCATCATTATCTGCTTAGGGACCCATCCAAATTAATAAAACACTGGTCTAAATCGAGTGTGTTAATTTTAAATCTAACGCAATCCGCAGTAATATTAAGCTAAAATTGACATATTGTCTTCAGATTCCTTTACGGCTCTGTAAATGGCATAATCACAGGAATATTATTACCGCTATACGGCTACATTCTGTCAAATGGATTCAATCTTTTCAAATCCTCCATAAATGTAGTTTTATGTAAAACAGCTACTTAATTACACCTATAAATCGGGTCTATTGTTATTCAAATTGTTTATTGACTATAATTCTTTGCAGCATATACTTCCATCTATAATTCAATTACTACGGCGTTGCATGGTGCATAGCCTCGTAAAAACTGTATTATAATTTTATCACAGCGCTTATAGCTTATAGTGGATAGATGCTATAAAATAAAAAAAAAAACACGGCTCCTACGTCACATCTATCCGAAATAAAAAATTAAAAGAACTAGTTCTTGTTAATATGAAGTGAATAAGATGTTCATTGGAAAGTTTATTAAATTATAGTTAATAAATCACCACATCTACACTAGATAATCTGCAGAAAAACAAAGAGATCCATTAGTATATAGACGTAATTTTATTTCATCAATCAATTAAAATCATGACAAACCATAACAAACCAAATAATACATATAAGGTATAATTAAAAAACAGAGTGCCCAGTATAAGGAGACTAGCTCCTGCCCAAAATATAATAATTATATTGTCAGACGTGTCCAGGTTATCGCTTGTGTGCCGCGCTTTATGTATTACAGCGGCCGCTGCGCGCTCATTGTTGGGTCACAATCGGTGCATAGAACGCGGAGCTCTGGAAGTTCCTGACCGCGCCCCTTTCTGTATCTTCGGCTCAACGTGCGGTGAACGCTCCGAGGATGGAGATTGAGCAGGTGCCGGAGGCTGGGGGCAGCATAGTTACCATCAGAAATATTGAGCGTGAGCTTTTATGCCCTGCCTGTAAGGAGTTGTACACACATCCCCTGATTTTACCATGTCAGCACAGCATCTGTCACAAGTGTGTGAAGGAGCTGCTCTTCATGTCTCTGGAGGACTCTACGGATGTGAGCTCCGAAACGTCAACACCTGGAAGCCCCCGAGTCTGCATGCAGTCACCCAGCATAGAGAGGATCAACAGACTCCTTAGATCAGGGTCGAAGCACAATTCTTTAAACCCTAGAATTACTTCATTGTCGTGTCCCGGCTGCTTACGTGACGTGGACCTTGGAGAGCGGGGAATGAATGGCCTTTTTCGGAACTTTACTTTGGAGTCTATAGTAGAACGCTACAGACAGGCTTCTCGCGCTGCTACCGCCATCATGTGTGACTTTTGCAAACCTCCAGTCCAAGAATCTACAAAGAGCTGTTTGGATTGCAGCGCCAGCTTCTGCAATGAATGCTTCAAGATCAACCATCCCTGGGGGTCCATCAAAGCCCAGCATGAATATGTTGCACCTACAACAAACTTCATACCTAAAGTGCTCATGTGTCCTGAACACGAGTCTGAGAAGGTGAACATGTATTGTGAAATCTGCAGAAGACCGGTTTGTCATTTGTGTAAACTCTCAGGATCACATGCAAACCACACAGTGACCACCATGAGCAACGCCTACAAAATGCTGAAGGAGAAGCTTAGTAAGGGCATCAGTTATCTTATCAGCAAAGAGAGTCAAGTGAAGACCCAGATAACAGAACTGGAGATTTTAATCAGAAGAACTAAGAGCAATGGAGATAAAGCCGTAGAAGAGGTTATCTACAACTTTGAGAAACTATTTAATATTTTGGAAGATAGAAAAGCGTTTGTGCTACAGTCTATAAAGAGTTCCCAGACCTCTAGATTAGAGAAACTACAGAGTCAGCTGGGCCTCCTGGAGAATAATGGGCTGGTGGGATATGCACAAGAAGTCTTGAAGGAGACTGATCACGCCTGCTTTGTTCAAACTGTAAAGCAGCTCCAAACCAGAATTCAGAAAGCTTCAGAATCTTTGAAAACTTTCCGCCCAGCTGCAGATTCCAGCTTTGAAGACTATTTGGTTGATATTTCTAAGGAAGAAGGTTTATTGAATGACTTGTCTTTCTCCAAAGCTCTAGAGGTGCCGCAGATCAATACGGATGAGAGCAGAGTGTACAACAACGCAAAGATCTGCTGGAATCAGCGTAACGACTCCGGCTTCACAGATGGCTATATTCTGGAGTACCGCAAACTTGATAAAAATCAAGAACCTTCATGGAATGAAATTGAAGCAACAAGTACAAGTAAAGTCATCTCTGATCTGGACCTAAACAGCTCTTACTGCTTCCGGGTGCAGGGCCTTAGGGGCTCCATGTGCAGCACCCACAGCAAAGAAGTCGTCCTCCAGACACCACCTGCTCCAGTGTTCAGCTTTCTGTTTGATGATAAATGTGGCTTTAACAAGGAGCACCTGATGCTTAACGACATAAGGAACAACGTGGAAAGTGTCGCCGGTCATCCCCTACTACTCGGAGCTGAACGTGTTCAAGTAGGGTGTTACATGTGCCTTGACTACATTATTGGCGATGCTGGCATCACTAAGGGCAAGCATTTTTGGGCCTTCTCGGTCGAGCCTTACTCATACATGGTGAAAGTTGGAGTTGCATCGGATATCAAGCTGCAACAATGGCTCCATAACCCTTGTGACATTAGTAGTCCCAGATATGATCAGGATAGTGGTCACGACAGTGGCAGTGAAGATGTTGCCTTTGACTCGTCCCAGCCTTTCACCTTGGCTACAATAGGCATGAGAAAGGTCTTTATCCCCAAAGTGTCTAATGTTTCCACCACTTATGGGGAGCGCATTCTCCCTCGGCCTGTCCGAATAGGGGTTTGTCTGGACTATGAAAAAGGAAAAGTGGGGTTCTACGATGCCACCAACATGAAATGTCTGTATGAAAGAGAAGTGGACTGCATCGGAACAATGTATCCCGCGTTTGCCTTGATGGGCGGTGGAGCAATTCGTTTGGAGGAAGTAATTACTGAAAAATACTTGGATTATCCTCAAGAAATGTAACCAAAAATCGATTGTTATTCTCTCGTTATGCGCAGAGTTCTCAAATACATGTGTAAAGCTGTCCTCCACACTTTTGCACTTCCTTCTCGTCATTTTAAATGTCATTCCACCGTCTGTTTTAGCTGAAGCCCCAGGAATAAGCTTTCATATCCGTTGTATGTGTCTGAATGTCTGTCCCTTAAAATGACTCTCCTTTTTAAAGGGCTTTTTTTTTTTTTTAAGAATGAGATATCAGATTTTATTGTCTAGAATCGTTTAATTCTAGATTATTTTAGATGTATCTATAATAATTATATAGTAGGCTCACAGATTGATTAATGGAATGCAATATTATTATTACTATAGTATTTAGATGAAACAATTATATCTGCAAGAGCTCTTTAATGTAAAGCATAGCTATAGACATATATAAAGGGTTTAGGTTAATGAGGGGACACAAACCCCTTCCTTAGATCAATTAATTCTCAATACAACGAAAAAGCCCAATATATATTGTAATTTAATTTATGCAGAATATATTACGATCTAAAACAGCATGATATTAATCTTTTCTAAAATTCAACATGGTATAAGAGTATAAGAAATGATGTAATGATCATTCATATAGGCCATGTACCTGATCCAGATTAAACCAATTGGTGAGCCGTGACACAGAGTAGCCAAAGTCCGGGCAGGATGCTGTCCCCCTTCACCCCGACGCGCGTTTCGCCCGCTTGCTTCTTCCGGGGGCGTCTAGTTCTTGTTAATATGAAGTGAATAAGATGTTCATTGGAAAGTTTATTAAATTATAGTTAATGTCAACTTGCAATACTTAGACATGCTTTGGGAATGATGGTTGCTTGGACTGATGCTAAGGGGTTTTCCAAAATCAATGTTTTATCTCAGGACATGGGATAAATGTTAAATCACCGAAGCCCTACCAATCTCTTTTTTACAGATCTGAGGGACCCAACCCATGTAACCTTCCTTATTCGTAAGGAGGAATCGGCTGTTTTGGAAACTTTCAAAGAATTGTAAAGAGTAGATGTGTGCATGACTGACCAATGCGCCTTAATAGCATCAAAATAGGACTCGGAACCACCATATTAGTGATCTGAGAAGGTCACGGCCTTGGGGATCTCAATGCACTAAAATATATCACCTTTCTATAATATGCTATATGTTATTTGTAATAAAACCGCCTTACCCCAAATATGATGAAACTGAATGTGATAAATATAAGGGGATGGTAGTTACTGGGGGTTTTCAGAACTTTGTAAAATTTGGCAGAAACTTATAAACTTTTAACACTTAAATTCCCTAGTGCTTGAGTGCCATCATTTTGGTATTCTCTGCCAGAACAGAAATCAAACACATCCTATTCTTCATTCACCTGACCACTGTAGCCTCAAAAGTAATGTATGCATGTATCTGAGGTCAGTGACTGGCTGCAGCAGTCAAATGACTGATCAATAGGAAGTCATCCCACTGAAAGTGGTAACATCCCATCCATCGACTGACCACTGCAGCCAATCAGTCACCCTATTGGCCAGGTAACTGATGGACTGGATGTCATCACTTCCTGTCTCATCATAAACCGACTGAGACCATTGGAGTTGCTGCGCATGAGTGGCAGCGATTTCAGTGGTAAATAAAATGTATTTCTTTTTTAGCAATCCCTACTCTCAGCCAAATCTTAAAAAGCCTCAGAAAACTCTATAAAATCAAAAGAAGTACAAGAACAGAATAAGTCTTTGTCTCCCCCTAGTAAGCCTTATTCAAGTCTACCCCTCCCCCATTGGAGTCTTAATCTTTTGCTTGATTAGGCTTTAAGGTGACGTGGATGGCAAAATCGGTAAAATATCAGATGTAAAGAATATTCACAACACCAGGAGAAAAGGTGCTAAGATTATTTTAGGATGTAGAAACAAAAAATCCCGGCAGTCACGTGTTGGTTAATGCTCTTTAATGGAGATCCAAACACAAAAACGTTTCAGCCCACCCCAGGCTTTTGTCAATTCTTTTTTGCTTCTACATGCTGCTATGTCTCCACGTGCACCACAGTCTATAACGTAGTGCCAACCCTTTTTGAATTTAAGATTATTTTAGGAACTACACATTCAACCAAAAAGTAATCGTTTGGCTACCTTTAACAAAGATAGACAAGCAGTAGCCCGTAACATGAGTTGAACAATATTCCGAAACAAATTGAACTATAAATAAAATTGCTAAAGAGAAAATACAATTTTTTCAAAAATCAACAGTACAAGAAAATAAATGAAACATTGCAAGATATCTTGTTAGTGAAAAATGCCTCTTTGCCCATTTGACAGTTAATTCACTCCTGCACTGATCATTCACTGTCAAAAACTGTTAAAATCCGTCTACACTTCTATCTTCATTGAGAGACCAAATTACAACTGCTGCCTATAGAAGTCTATGGAGAGAGAAGGGGGGGATTGAGCTGGACAGAGCAAGAGGCAGTTCACAGAAAGGAAACTTCTAGAAGCTAGAGCCTACAGATGAGTACAACTGCTAAAAATGCAGATTACAAGTAGTGTTGAGCGAATTTGTTCGGCATTTCAAATTCGGGTTCGTGTTCGGGGTTCCGGCTTGTTCGCGCCAAAAAATTGGCTCCGCCCATGAACATCCCTGATTTGCCACGCTGTTACGCAGATAACATCTGCGTGACAAATCAGGGATGTTCGTGGGTGGAGCCAATTTTTTTGCGCGAACCAGCCGGAACCCCGAACACGAACCCGAATTTGAAATGCCGAACAAATTTGCTCAACACTAATTACAAGTCATGTACACACACAAGCAAATTATTTTGAAAAGTTTCCTAAAAGTGCAATTGCACTGTAAGGAGTTTTCAAATGTTAAAATTTCCTTACATCTAAGAAGGTTATATTGGTTGGAATGTAATAGTTTATTTCATTATAATAAACACCTGAACAAAGGAGGTCTCAGTAGGAGTTGGCTCTGCTCATGCTCAGCCCTAAATAGTGGAATTTCATAATCCAGATAGTGGGCATTATTTTTATGCCATTCCAAAGAGAATGATCCATTTGCAAACTTGAGGATTCCTTCAAAAGGTCTCTTTGAAAAGCACGAGTTTAGTTCATTTCATACTAGAATGGCTGTACATTACAAATAACACTAAGGAAACCTTAGTAGACTGTAAATACAGTGCTTCAGAGTACAGGCGTCACAACTCAATTTATGTTAAAAGAGTTGTCAATTTTTCCAGATAACCTTGAACAGAGTTTTTGAAGGAACTCGTCAGGGAGATTGTTCCAAACATCTTGAAGATGTAACCACAGATCTTCTGTGGATGTCGCTTGCACAATTCCTTCTGTCTCTTCATGTAATCTTAGACAGACTCTATGATGTTGAAATCAGGGCTTTAGGGGGGTCATATCATCACTTTCAGGACTCATTGTTCTTCTTTACACTGAAGATAGTTCTTAATGACATTGGCTGAATGTTTGGGGTTGTTGTCCTGCTGCAGAAAAAAATTGAAACTAATCAGACACCTCCCTGATGGATAAGTATTTGCCTGTGTTTCTCAGCATTGTGGACACCATTAATCCTGTTCAAATTTCCAACTTCATTTCTGAAATATGGTCTCAAACTTGCAAGGAACTGCCACCATGCTTCATTGTTTCCTGCAGACATTCATTGTACTGCTCTCCAGCCCTTCAGCAAACAAACAGACTTCTGTTATTGACAAATATGTCATCTTTTGACTCATCAGTCCAGAGCACCTGCTGCTATTTTTCTGCACACCAATTCCTACAGTGCCTTGTGAAAGTATTTGGCCCTCTTGAACTTTTCTACCTTTTGCCGCATTTGTGGCTTCAAACATAAAGATATAAAATTAAATTTTTTTGGGGAAGAATCAACAACAAGTGGGACACAATCGTGAAGTGGAACGAAATTTATTGGATATTTTAAACTTTTTAAAAAAATTAAAAACTGAAAAGTGGGGCGTGCAATATTATTCGGCCCCCTTGAGTTAATACTTCATAGCGCCACCTATTGCAGCGATTACAGCTGCAAGTCGCTTGGGGTATGTCTCTATCAGTTTTGCACATCGAGAGGCTGAAATTCTTGCCCATTCCTCCTAGCAAAACAGCTCAAGCTCAGTGAGGTTGGATGGAGGGCGTTTGTGAACAGTAGTTTTCAGCTCTTTCCACAGATTCTCGATTGGATTCAGGTCTGGACTTTGACTTGGCCATTCTAACACCTGGATACGTTTATTTTTGAACCATTCCATTGTAGATTTTGCTTAATGTTTGGGATCATTGTCTTGTTGGAAGATAAATCTCCGTCCCAGTTTCAGGTCTTTTGCAAACTTCAACAGGTTTTCTTCCAGAATGGTCTTGTATTTGGCTCCGACCATCTTCTCATCTTGAGGGTGATGAGTAGAGATGAGCGGTGTTCGACTAGAACTGTTCGCCAATCTCAAATTCGAGCTGTTTTGGGCGGTGTTCGAGTTGTTCGACGAACCCGAACGATTTGCAAAAAATTCGGCTGTTCGAGGTTATGTTCGATAACTGTTCGTGCACCAAAAGCGTGTTCTGCATGTCTGGCGCTATTTAGAGCACCAATCATGCAGGGATTGTCTGCCACTCACTGTAATGCCACAGCCATGGTGGTTGTGGCATTACAGTGATTGCCCAAATCGATGGGAACAGTGCTCACAGTGAAACATGAAAAGCCGGCAATTCATCAGCGGCATACACCGGTACCCGACAATTTAGAACAGAAAGAATAGAGCTTCACACATAGATTAGATAGATAGAAACATGTCAGTCACATATATATGAAGTACAGTGACAGTGTTGCTTACTGTACTTGTCATTTAGTGTAAAGGATTTATCAAAAAAAATAATAGTGTTTTCATGCACCGTCTCTTTAAAAAAGCCGGCCGGCAATTCAGCAGCGGTACCCGACAATTTATAACAGACAGAATAGAGCTTCACACATAGATTAGATAGATAGAAACATGTCAGTCACATATATATGAAGTACAGTGACAGTGTTGATTACTGTACTTGTCATTTAGTGTAAAGGATTTATTAAAAAAAATAATAGTGTTTTCATGCACCGTCTCTTTAAAAAAGCCGGCCGGCAATTCAGCATCTGTACCCAACAATTTAGAATAGAAGAAATAGAGAATCACACATAGATTAGGTAGATAGAAACATGTCAGTCACATATATATGAAGTACAGTGACAGTGTTGCTTACTGTACTTGTCATTTAGTGTAAAGGATTTATTAAAAAAAAATAATAGTGTTTTCATGCACCGTCTCTTTAAAAAAGCCGGCCGGCAATTCAGCATCTGTACCCGACAATTTAGAATAGAAGGAATAGAGAATCACACATAGATTAGATAGATAGAAACAGGTCAGTCACATATATATGAAGTACAGTGACAGTGTTGCTTACTGTACTTGTCATTTAGTGTAAAGGATTTATTAAAAAAAAATAATAGTGTTTTCATGCACCGTCTCTTTAAAAAAGCCGGCCGGCAATTCAGCATCTGTACCCGACAATTTAGAATAGAAGGAATAGAGAATCACACATAGATTAGATAGATAGAAACATGTCAGTCACATATATATGAAGTACAGTGACAGTGTTGATTACTGTACTTGTCATTTAGTGTTAAAATAAAGGATTTATTTAAAAAAAAATTGGCGTGGGGTTCCCCTTAATTTTAGTCTCTAGCGGAGGTTAAGCAGACTGCTGGGGCAGATGTTTGAAGCCTGGGAAGGGGGTAATACCCATGGAGCTTCCCAGGCTACTAATATCAGCCCCCAGCGGAATACCTAGCCTTTACTAGCTATTAAAATGGGGGACCCCCCAAAAAAATGATGTGGGGTCCCCCCTATTTTAATAGCTAGCAAAGGCTAGGCAGACAGCTGGGGGCTGATATTAATAGCCCAGGAAGGGTGCCATGAATATTGGCCCCCTCCCAGGCTAGAAACACCAGCCGTCAGCCGCCCCAGAAATGGCGCATCCTTAGAATGCGCCAATTCTGGCACTTAGCCTCGCTCTTCCCACTGCCCTGTAGCGGTGGCAGTGGGGTAATAGGGTTGGGGTTGATGTCAGCTTATAATGCCAGCTGACATCAAGCCCAGGTTAGTAATGGAGAGGCGTCTATAAGACACCCCCATTACTAACCCCATAGTCAAAGTTAAAAGAAAACACAAACACCCAGAGTAAAGTCCTTTAATTGAAATAAAGACACATTCCTTTATTGTTCTAAATTAAACCATACTTACCGTCACGCCCATTCCAGCTGAAGCCAACGATCTCCTGCAATAAAAGAAAAATAATAAAGCAACCTCATCCTTACCTTTCCATGGTTCCCACGACAGCTTCAGCTCTGCTACATCGAGATAACAGGCTGGACCGCAGCAGAACGCTGCCATCCAGCCTGTCATCCCGCAGACACTGAGAAGCGCAGGCATTCTTGCGCTCTGCAGTGTCTGGCTGTGACGGCATCCAGATGAGCCGAGGTCATGTCCAATGAACTCGGCGCACCTCATGCACGTCACTGACAGCGTGGGAGAATTCTTCTGCACTCAGCACTTCAGCGTGAGAATTCTCCCACGCTGTCAGTGACGTACATGAGGTCAGCTGAGTTCATTGGACATGAATGAGCTCACCTCATGCACGTCACTGACAGCGTGGGAGAATTCTCACGCTGTAGCGCTGAGTGCAGGAGAATTTTCCCACGCTGTCAGTGACGTGCATGAGGTGAGCTGAGATCATTGGACATGAATGAGCTCACCTCATGCACGTCACTGACAGCGTGGGAAAATTCTCCTGCACTCAGCGCTTCAGCGTGAGAATTTTCCCACGCTGTCAGTGACGTGCATGAGGTGAGCTCATTCATGTCCAATGAACTCAGCTGACCTCATGTACGTCACTGACAGCGTGGGAGAATTCTCACGCTGAAGTGCTGAGTGCAGGAGAATTCTCCCACGCTGTCAGTGACGTGCATGAGGTGAGCCGAGTTCATTGGACATGAACTTGTCTCATCTTTATGCCGTCACAGCCAGACACTGCAGAGCGCAAGCAAGCCTGCGCTTCTCAGTGTCCGCGGGATGACAGGCTGGATGGCAGCTTTCTGCTGCGGTCCAGCCTGTCATCTCGATGTAGCAGAGCTGAAGCTGTCCTGGGAACCATGGAAAGGTAAGGATGGTGTTGGTTTATTATTTTACTTTTATTGCAGAAGACATTGGCTTCAGCTGGAATGGGCGTGATGGTAAGTATGGTTTAATTTAGAACAATAAAGAATTGTGTGTTTATTTCAATTAAAGGACTTTATTCTGGGTGTTTGTGTTTTTTTAAATACTTTACTAGAAATTCATGGTGGTCATATCTAATATTGGCGTGACCCCATCAATTTCGGGCTTAGGGCCAGCTGATAATGCCAAGCTGGCCTTAACCCCTTTATTACCCAGTGAGCCACCGCACCAGGGCCCTGGATGAGTTGGGTACAGCGCCAGAAGATGGCGCTTCTATGAACGCGCCATTTTTTGGGGCGGCTGCGGACTGCAATTTGCAGCGGGTGGGGCCCAGAAAGCTTGGGCCTCCCTGCGCTGCGGATTCCAGCTCCCAGCTGCCTAGTTGTACCTGGCTGGGCACAAAAATAGGGCGAAGCCCCACGCATTTTTTTTTTTTAATTATTTCATGAAATTCATGGAATAATTAAGAAAAAAAGGGCTTCCCTATATTGTTGTGTCCAACCAGGTACAAATAGGCAGCTGGTGGTTGGGGGCAGCCCGTCCCTGCCTGCTGTACCTGGCTGGACACAAATATAGTGCGAAGCCCCACGTCAATTTTTTTTTAATTATTTCATGAAATAATTTTTTTAAAAAAGGGCTTCCCTATATTGTTGTGTCTGGCCAGGTACAAATAGGCAGCTGGTGGTTGGGGGCAGCCCGTTCCTGCCTGCTGTACCTGACTGGACACAAATATAGGGCGAAGCCCCACGTCAATTTTTTTTAAATTATTTCAGGAAATTCATGAAATAATGAAAAAAAAATTGATGTGGGGCTTCGCCCTATATTTGTGTCCAGTCAGGTACAGCAGGCAGGAACGGGCTGCTCCCAACCACCAGCTGCCTATTTGTACCTAGCCGGACACAACAATATAGGGAAGCCCTTTTTTTCTTAATTATTCCATGAATTTCATGAATCTAAAAAAAAAATGCGTGGAGCTACGCCCTATTTTTGTGTCCAGCCAGGTACAACTAGGCAGCTGGGGGCTGGAATCTGCAGCGCAGGGAGGCCCAAGCTTTCTGGGCCCCACCCACTGCAAATTGCAGTCCGCAGCCACCCCGGAAAATGGCGCGTTCATAGAAGCGCCATCTTCTGGCGCTGTACCCAACTCATCCAGGGCCCTGGTGCGGTGGCTCACTGGGTAATAAAGGGGTTAAGGCCAGCTTGGCATTATCAGCTGGCCCTAAGCCCGAAATTGATGGGGTCACGCCAATATTAGACATGACCACCATGAATTTCTAGCAAAGTATTTAAAAAAAACACAACACCCAGAAAAAAGTCCTTTAATTGAAATAAACACACAATTCTTTATTGTTCTAAATTAAACCATACTTACCATCACGCCCATTCCAGCTGAAGCCAACGATCTCCTGCAATAAAAGAAAAATAATAAAGCAACATCATCCTTACCTTTCCATGGCTCCCACGACAGCTTCAGCTCTGCTACATCGAGATGACAGGCTGGACCGCAGCAGAACGCTGCCATCCAGCCTGTCATCCCGCAGACACTGAGAAGCGCAGGCTTGCTTGCGCTACTCAGTGTCTGGCTGTGACGGCATCCAGATGAGCCGAGGTCATGTCCAATGAACTCGGCGCACCTCATGCACGTCACTGACAGCGTGGGAAAATTCTCACGCTGAAGCGCTGAGTGCAGGAGAATTTTCCCACGCTGTCAGTGACGTACATGAGGTGAGCCGAGTTCATTGTCGGCTCATCTGGATGCCGTCACAGTCAGACACTGAGGAGCGCAAGCATGCCTGCGCTTCTCAGTGTCCGCGGGATGACAGGCTGGATGGCAGCGTTCTGCTGCGGTCCAGCCTGTCATCTCGATGTAGCAGAGCTGGAGCTGTCCTGGGAACCATGGAAAGGTAAGGATGAGGTTGCTTTATTATTTTTCTTTTATTGCAGGAGATCGTTGGCTTCAGCTGGAATGGGCGTGATGGTAAGTATGGTTTAATTTAGAACAATAAAGAATTGTGTCTTTATTTCAATTAAAGGACTTTATTCTGGGTGTTTGTTTTTTTTTTAACTTTGACTATGGGGTTAGTAATGGGGGTGTCTTATAGACGCCTCTCCATTACTAACCTGGGCTTGATGTCAGCTGGCATTATAAGCTGACATCAACCCCAACCCTATTACCCCCTGCCACCGCACCAGGGCAGCGTGGAAGAGCGAGGCTAAGTGCCAGAATTGGCGCATCCTATGGATGCGCCATTTCTGGGGCGGCTGACGGCTGGTGTTTCTAGCCTGGGAGGGGGCCAATATTCATGGCTCCCTTCCTGGGCTATTAATATCAGCCCCCAGCTGTCTGCCTAGCCTTTGCTAGCTATTAAATTAGGGGGGACCCCACGTCATTTTTTTTGGGGGGGTCCTCCATTTTAATAGCTAGTAAAGGCTAGGTATTCAGCTGGGGGCTGATATTAGTAGCCTGGGAAGCTCCGTGGGTATTACCCCCTTCCCAGGCTTCAAACATCTGCCCCAGCCGTCTGCTTAACCTCCGCTAGAGACTAAAATTACGGGGAATCCCACGCCAATTTTTTTTAATAATAAATCCTTTATTTTAATACTAAATGACAAGTACAGTAACCAACACTATCACTGTACTTATTATATATGTGACTGACATGTTTCTATCTATCTAATCTATGTGTGAAGCTCTATTCTGTCTGTTATAAATTGTCGGGTACAGATGCTGAATTGCCGGCCGGCTTTCTTAAAGAGACGGTGCATGAAAACACTATTATTTTTTTTGATAAATCCTTTACACTAAATGACAATTACAGTAAGCAACACTGTCACTGTACTTCATATATATGTGACTGACATGTTTCTATCTATCTAATCTATGTGTGAAGCTCTATTCCTTCTATTCTAAATTGTCGGGTACAGATGCTGAATTGCCGGCCGGCTTTTTTAAAGAGACGGTGCATGAAAACACTATTATTTTTTTTAATAAATCCTTTGCAGTAAATGACAAGTACAGTAAGCAACACTGTCACTGTACTTCATATATATGTGACTGACATGTTTCTATCTATCTAATCTATGTGTGAAGCTCTATTCTGTCTGTTATAAATTGTCGGGTACCGCTGCTGAATTGCCGGCCGGCTTTTTTAAAGAGACGGTGCACGAAAACACTATTATATTTTTTAATAAATCCTTTACACTAAATGACAAGTACAGTAAGCAACACTGTCACTGTACTTCATATATATGTGACTGACATGTTTCTATCTATCTAATCTATGTGTGATGCTCTATTCCTTCATGTCTAAATTGTCGGGTACCGGTGTATGCCGCTGCTGAATTGCCGGCCGGCTTTTTTAAAGCAAGCGTCTTCTGAGCAGTTTGTCAGCTTTTGGACACCTTTGAAGGTGTTTTCTATGTGTTCCTATGTGTTTTTGTTTGCCTGCCATTGGTTTTAACGGTGTTCGACGGTGTTCTAAGGCAGGGGTCTCAAACACGCGGCCCGCGGGCCGCATGCGGCCCCTGAGGCTGCTTTATGCGGCCCGCAGGCACAGACCCCTTGATGATCCCGACCAGGTCCAGGAGGAGCCGCCGACAGCAGCGCTGCATTGCCGCACAGAGACTGTTTCCCAGCACTGCATTTCCAATGCCAGCCGCCGGCCAATCAGAGGCCAGCAGCTGATATCTGCGTGTCGGCGCAGCGAGTATGACGTCATTGCCATATGCAGATGTCCGCTGCTGGCTTCTGATTGGCCGGCGGCTGACATTGAAAATGCTGTGCTGGGAGACAGTCTCTGTGCGGCAATGCAGCGCTGCTGTCGGCGGCTCCTCCTGGACCAGGTCGGGATCGTCAAGGGGTCGGACTCTGTGGTGCCTGCGGGCCACATCTGCAGGAAGGACGCCGAGGGAACGGAGGACAGGTGAGAATCATCTTTTTTTTTTTTATGTGTGTGAAGAACAGCACAGGGAAAACATAGCCACAGGATGGGGACCTGGATGGGGCACAGAGCCACAAGAGGGGACCTGGATGGGGCACATAGCCACAAGAGGGGACCTGGATGGGGCACATAGCCACAAGAGGGGACCTGGATGGGGTACATAGCCACAAGAGGGGACCTGGATGGGGTACATAGCCACAGGATGGGGACCTGGATGGGGCACATAGCCACAAGAGGGGACCTGGATGGAGCACATAGCCACAAGAGGGGACCTGGATGGAGCACATAGCCACAAGAGGGGACCTGGATGGGGTACATAGCCACAGGATGGGGACCTGGATGGAGCACATAGCCACAAGAGGGGACCTGGATGGGGCACATAGCCACAAGATGGGGACCTGGATGGGGCACATAGCCACAAGATGGGGACCTGGATGGGGTACATAGCCACAAGAGGGGACCTGGATGGGGTACATAGCCACAAGAGGGGACCTGGATGGGGTACATAGCCACAGGATGGGGACCTGGATGGGGCACATAGCCACAAGAGGGGACCTGGATGGGGCACATAGCCACAAGAGGGGACCTGGATGGGGCACAGAGCCACAAGAGGGGACCTGGATGGGGTACATAGCCACAGGATGGGGACCTGGATGGGGTACATAGCCACAGGATGGGGACCTGGATGGGGTACATAGCCACAAGAGGGGACCTGGATGGAGCACATAGCCACAAGAGGGGACCTGGATGGGGCACATAGCCACAAGATGGGGACCTGGATGGGGCACATAGCCACAAGATGGGGACCTGGATGGGGTACATAGCCACAAGAGGGGACCTGGATGGGGTACATAGCCACAAGAGGGGACCTGGATGGGGTACATAGCCACAGGATGGGGACCTGGATGGGGCACATAGCCACAAGAGGGGACCTGGATGGGGCACAGAGCCACAAGAGGGGACCTGGATGGGGTACATAGCCACAAGAGGGGACCTGGATGGGGTACATAGCCACAGGATGGGGACCTGGATGGGGCACATAGCCACAAGAGGGGACCTGGATGGGGCACATAGCCACAAGAGGGGACCTGGATGGGGCACAGAGCCACAAGAGGGGACCTGGATGGGGTACATAGCCACAGGATGGGGACCTGGATGGGGTACATAGCCACAGGATGGGGACCTGGATGGGGTACATAGCCACAAGAGGGGACCTGGATGGAGCACATAGCCACAAGAGGGGACCTGGATGGGGCACATAGCCACAAGATGGGGACCTGGATGGGGCACATAGCCACAAGATGGGGACCTGGATGGGGTACATAGCCACAAGAGGGGACCTGGATGGGGTACATAGCCACAAGAGGGGACCTGGATGGGGTACATAGCCACAGGATGGGGACCTGGATGGGGCACATAGCCACAAGAGGGGACCTGGATGGGGCACAGAGCCACAAGAGGGGACCTGGATGGGGTACATAGCCACAAGAGGGGACCTGGATGGGGTACATAGCCACAGGATGGGGACCTGGATGGGGTACATAGCCACAGGATGGGGACCTGGATGGGGTACATAGCCACAAGAGGGGACCTGGATGGGGTACATAGCCACAGGATGGGGACCTGGATGGGGCACATAGCCACAAGAGGGGACCTGGATGGGGCACAGAGCCACAGGATGGGGACCTGGATGGGGCACAGAGCCACAGGATGGGGACCTGGATGGGGCACATAGCCACAGGATGGGGACCTGGATGGGGCACATAGCCACAAGAGGGGACCTGGATGGGGCACATAGCCTCAAGATGGGGACCTGGATGGGGCACATAGCCACAAGAGGGGACCTGGATGGGGCACATAGCCACAAGATGGGGACCTGGATGGGGCACATAGCCACAGGATGGGGACCTGGATGGGGCACATAGCCACAGGATGGGGACCTGGATGGGGCACATAGCCACAGGATGGGGACCTGGATGGGGCACATAGCCACAAGATGGGGACCTGGATGGGGCACATAGCCACAAGATGGGGACCTGGATGGGGCACATAGCCACAAGATGGGGACCTGGATGGGGCACATAGCCACAGGATGGGGACCTGGATGAGGCACATAGCCACAAGATGGGGACCTGGATGGGGCACATAGCCACAAGATGGGGACCTGGATGGGACACATAGCCACAGGATGGGGACCTGGATGGGGCACATAGCCACAAGATGGGGACCTGGATGGGGCACATAGCCACAAGATGGGGATCTGGATGGGGCACATAGCCACAGGATGGGGACCTGGATGGGGCACATAGCCACAAGATGGGGACCTGGATGAGGCACATAGCCACAGGATGGGGACTTGGATGGGGAACATTACTACAAGATGTTTGCCATTATTACTATATGATGCTAATTGTAAGACAATATTACTGAATGTGGCCAATTGGGGGAAACAAAATTGTAAAAATCAAAAAAATAAAAATAAAGCATGAAAAAATATTGGGCGCTAAAAATGCTGTTTTATATGTAAACTAAAGTAAACACAAAAAAGTGCACGTTTATTATCGCCACATCCATAACGACCCAAGCCATAAAAAAATAAACACGGAAAAAATGTTCAAAAGGTGTATACAAAAAAAATGGTATCACTAAAAATGTCACATTGAACAAAGAATGCGGCCCCCCAAATTCAAATTTTTTCCATGTGCGGCCCATATACCCAGCCGAGTTTGAGACCCCTGAAGGTGTTCGACGAACAGTTCGACGAACAGTTCCTCGAACATCCCGGTGTTCGACGAACCGAACCGAACCCGAACACTACGGGGGTGGCTCAACACTAGTGATGAGCTGTGTTGCTTTTACGACAAATATATCGTTTTGCATTGCAAAGTTTGATTTTGGTTTCATCTGACCAGAACACCTTATTCCACATGTTTGTTGTGTCTCCCAGGTGGCTTGTGGCAAACTTCAAACAAGACTTTTTATGGATATCTTTGAGAAATGTCTTTCTTCTTGCCACTCTTCCATAAAGGCCAGATTTGTGCAGTGTACGACTGATTGTTGTCCTATGGACAGACTCTCCAACCTCAGCTGTAGATCTCTACAGTTCATCCAGAGTGATCATGGGCCTTTTGGCTGCATCTTGGGAAATCATTTTGTATCCAAATCCGGCTTTAAACTTCGCCACAACAGTATCTCGGATCTGCCTGGTGTGCTCCTTGGTCTTCATGATGCTCTCTGCACTTGAAACAGAACCCTGAGACTATCACAGAGCAGGTGCATTTATAGGGAGACTTGATTACACACAGGTGGATTCTATTTATCATTACCAGTCATTTAGGACAACATTGGATCATTCAGAGATCCTCACTGAACTTCTGGAGTGAGTTTGCTGCACTGAAAGTAAAGGGGCCGAATAATATTGCACGCCCCAGTTTTCAGTTTTTAATTTTTTTAAAAAGTTTAAAATATGCAATAAATTTCGTTCCACTTCAAGATTGTGTCCCACTTGTTGATTCTTCCCAAAAAAAATAGAATTTTATATCTTTATGTTTGAAGCCAGAAATGTGGCAAAAGGTAGGAAAGTTCAAGGGGGCCAAATACTTTCACCAGGCACTGTATGTTTTCATGCATAATTGAGTCGCTTGGCCTTGTTTCTATGTTGAAGGTATGGTTTTTGATGGCAATACTACCATGAAGACCACTTCTGGCCAGACTTCTTCAAACAGTAGATGGGTGTAGCTGGGTCCCAACGATTGCTGCCAGGTCTGTACGATTTGTGCAAGCCTACATTTAAAGAAGATCTGTGGTTAGTTGTCGAAGATGTTTGGAACAACATCCCTGACGAGTTCCTTCAAAAACTATGTGCGAGTACCTAGAAGAATTGATGCTTTGATGCTGTTTTGAAGGCAAATGGTGGTCTCACCAAATATTAATTTGCTTTAGCTGTCTGTTTTGCTCGTTCATTTTGCATTTTGGTAATTTAAAATTAGGTGCTAGTAGTATATATTAATAAAAGTATTCTTACTTTACAGCATATTATATTGTTCTTTTTATAATGTTTATATGATTGCCTAGGTTCACAAAGCTTCCTTTTCTGCTTGTTCATTGAACTGTACTTGCTGTTTGTATTTTTTTCTAAAATTCAATAAAAATGTACAATTAAAACAAAAATTAAAAAATGAAAGATTGTGGGGGAAAAAAAAACCTAACAATGACAAACATAACTGCTATTACCAAAAACACTCCAGTAACTGAACTGTCTGAAAGAAAGGAAAATCTGGCTCTGTGTGATGCTGCAGGATTTGCTGATGAACACATCATGGATCATTTGACAACACAGAGGAGACATTTAAACGGTTATAGGGAAAAAAGAAAGTAGATTTATCTAGACAGGAATATAAACCAGTCTTGTATGAGTGCACTGCTAACTAAACCATCTTGTGAGTATAACAAACATCAGCACTTTGCAGAGGAATAATGTGCTAAAGTTTTGTATTGTAAGGAGGCAGCCTCCACAAAAACAGCATCCATTGCAAACAGTATATCCATACTTTTGAAAAAAAAACTACTGTTTATCCACTGAATATTACAGCTACTATGTAGATCAGGAAGTCTCAATCACCAGAGATATGTTACACACCAGTCCTGGGTATCCAGGGCTCCACTTCCTTCCCCTGGGTCCGCTGCCCTCTGTTGTGCTCCACATTGGGTTTTGCAAGCTGCCCGGCATGGATCAATTACATCATCTCCCTAGCACACCTGTGTCTTGGGATTGAGAATCTAGACTTCTATGTTTTTTGTGCGTCATCTTCTGTGCATACTGGGCTTTAACTTCCTTGACGGATTCCACTTCATCTATCCTGGTACTCCTGAGATTCCTGAGTGTGCTAAGTTCTTCGCTTCCCACATGCTTTCCTGCTTGAAGCATAAACGTACGGGTTCCATGTGTCCATCCGGACGTGACGTTTAGAGGATCCACTCTACCAGATGAGCCTAACAGATACAGCAACTTTAATGGGAACCATTCTTCAGAAATGTTGCCCCTTAAAAAGCCACCATAGTGTTATATAATAGTTTTGTAAAAAAATGTCTCTCTAACATGCCACTTTCAGCAGAAAAATTAAAATGATAAAGTAGGGCATGATACCTGTAAATAGTCAGGTGGGCGGTGCTAGTCTCAAAAGTAGTCATGCAGTCCTCGATTGCAAACCATCTTTAGTAGTATCCGGGGCATGCAGAGCGAAGCAAGGTCTACTGGCTTCATCTTCATCTGCATGCGTCAGATAATTACGGGTCTGGTTTGCAAGTGAAAACTGCATGACTACTCCTAAGGCAAGTAGTATTTGCTAATGTATAACTTTTTGTTGTCTTCTATGCTAAAAATGATGTTTTAGAGAGCAACATCTCTACAAAGTAATTATTATCCATGCTGGAGGTTTAGGAACTTAATTTGTGATGGCAGATTCACATTAATTGTCCCAACCTGTAAAATAATGTCTCTAGAACAGAGCTGGGCAAACTGCTGCCCGCGGGCCACATCCGGCCCTCTGGCTGTTCCAGTCAGGCCCTCGGACCAAGACAGCCGAAGGGCTGAACAGCGGCCCATGGGCCGCACCGTGCCCTCCCCCGCCCACCATCCATCTGCCGCCACTCACTGTCACCGCTAGAAAGCGGTGAATACATTGGTTGAGGATGGGGCCGCCGGATCCATCTTCCACCAATTGGCGTGTGCTACAGACAGCAGTCTCGAAGACGTAATTTCATTGTGCTGCTGCTGAGAGATTCAGTGGTGTACAAGAGTCAGGAGCAGAGCGCCGAGGGAATGAGAGCGAGGTGAGTGTTTTTTCTTGTATATGGAATATTTGTATGTATACATGGTGGCTATGAGGGACCCACACTGTTTATTGGAGATTATGTAGTGTCCACTCTGTATAGATGGGGGCTATGTGGTGCTCACACTGTACATATGGAGGCTATGTGGTGCTCAAACTGTATAGATGGGGGCTATGTGGTTCTTACACTGTATATATGGAGGCTATGTGGGGCTCACACTGTGTATATGGAGGCTATGTGGGGCTCACACTGTGCATATGATGGCTATGTGGGGCTCACACTGTGTATATGGAGGCTATGTGGTGCTCACACTATGTACATGGAGGCTATGTGCTATGTGGGGCACACACTGTATATATGGAGACTATGTGGGGCTCACACTGTATATATGGAGACTATGTGGGGGTCACACTGTATATATGGAGACTATGTGGGGCTCACACTGTATATATGAAGGCTATGTGGGGCTCACACTGTATATATATGGAGACTATGTGGGAACGCACGCTGTATATAGGGAGGCTATGTGGGGGCTCACACAGTATATTGGAGGCTATGTAGGTGGCTCACACTGTATATAGGGAGGCTATGTGGGGCACATGCTGTATATAAGAGGCTGTGTGGGGAAAATACTGTATATCAAAGGCTATGCGGGGCACATGCTGTATGTTGGGAGGCTATGTGGGGGCTCACACTGTATGTAGGGAGGCTATTTGGGGCTCACGTATATTTGGAGGCTATGTGGTGACTAACGCTGTATATTTGGAGGATATGTGGGGGCTCACTCTGTATATAGGAGGCTATGTGGGGGCTCATGTTGTACATAGGAGGCTATGTGGGGGTTCATACTCTATATAAGGGGATGTCAGCATACTTAATTCAATTAATACAATTAATATTAATATAAATAACTATAATTAATATGTTAATAATATTGAGCAAAATTCATTTCAGCCTATTGGTTCGGCCACAGCAGTCACAGTCTCTAATGTGGCCCCTCAGGAAAATTAATTGCCCACCCCTGCTCTAGAACCATCAGATACCTATACAGCGCAATGATAACAGATATCCGAGCTCATTCCGGATTATGTGTTAATGCTTAAAGATCTTGAAAGGCTCTAAAACTTAGATGACGGGAATAGAGAAGCATCAGCAGAAAAATTCATTGTCTGGGTCATGGCTGAATGCTCAATGCTTGGATATCCGTGGCCTGATACACTGAGAGAAGACATAAATACGGAGTGATATAGTCTGTCACCTCTAATGTGACCTGATTACAGAGTGCATGGATCTTTTAGATGCCTGGATGCTATTATTTGGATGTGCAGAAGCACAAACCTAGACAGACGGCTGACATTTGATTTTAATTTAGCACCAAATGCAACACAGTAAAAAAAAGTTTTGTTCTTTTTAATCGTGTGCAAATTTATTGTATCTAAGTAATAACCAAATAAATGCATACATTTACTGCATGTAATAATAAACACCTACCAGTTGTAACATTAAAACCACCTACCAAAAGCTAGGGTCACACGACTGTTTATTCTTTTTCCGAGAGAATCGGGTCGATTATGCTAATCGCACTCTGATCAAACTCTAAACAGAGTGTGATCCGAGTATCATCACAGTCTGATATGATTCTCTCAGATGAGAGCACTGTGAGGAGAAGATGGAGAATAACATTTCTCCATCTTCTCCATTGTGTCAGTGCTTGGAAATCGGACTGCACTCAGATGTCATCAGAGTGCAGTCTGATGTTTTCCACACGCTCAGTGACTTGCATGGTAGAGCGTGATCTGAATATCGGACCAAACTTGAGCATGCAGTGATTTTTTTCCTCGGATCGGCTCGGTCAGATGAAAAAAAAATTGATTTGTGCGCGGCCCCATAGAATAACATAGATCCGAGTGCGATCCAATGTTTTGTCAGAACATACGGTGGTGTGAGCAAGCCCTAATATTGCGCACTATTCGTCTAAACAGCAAGCTGTAATTCACTATGTGTTCTGTTACTTTTCTATCATAGTCAGAATTAACTTGTTCAGTAATTTGAGTTGCAGTAACTCTTTTGGGATCGGACCAGATGGGCTGTCCTCCACTCCCAAAGCACATCAACAAACCTGTGGTCTCATGGCCCTTTCTCCAGTTGTGCTACTTTTGGTAGGTACTATCCACAGCATACTGGGTACATCCCACCTGTCCTTTAGGAGATGCTCTGATCTTGTCATCTAGCAATCACAATTTTGACCATCAAACTTGTCAGATCTCTTTGCTTCCCTATTTGTCTCTCTTCTAGTGCATCAACGTCAAGACTTGATTATTCAGTTGCTGCCTAATATATGCCACACCTTAACCGGTGCCAGCTGTGTTATTTGCCAGTGTATTGTATTAGTATTGTGGCTGACTGGTATAAATTGCAACAATTACATGCAATTGGATAAATGCTAAAACAATCATAGTAGGTACTGTATTGCCTATATAATTCCACCTTTCAAAGCAAAGCCTAATACAGTGAAACTTCTTTGAGCCGAACAACAAAAATTAAACCACAAAGTGGTTTGTAGAAGGGAGGTCCTTTAAAACACATGGTCAGAATGCATAGCAGATGGTAGAACTGAAATCTTTCAAAAGTAGAGTTGGTGTGAATCAATTCACAGGACCCGGACCATCGCATATGTAAGTTATCTCCATTTGTTGGATTGGAGCCCTAAGAACCACCGGTCGACTAAATGTACAGCTCTTTTTTGATTAGCCAGCCTGGCGCATCGTCACATGCGCGTCATGCCTCAACAAAGACATCACGCCGGCTAATCAAAGAAAGACCTGACGAGGCCAATGGACCATTACCTTCAAATCGATTTCCAGCGACACTAGACTCACAAGTAATCCGGTAGAAATGTGGAGACCTGCCTTCTGGTGATTCTGTCTATATCTAGTTTTCGATCCTAAATTCAGTTTTGGTTTGTTCACGGTTCCATGATAATTGGCTATATAGTGGGCTCTGAAACCATAGTTCAATCACTGCTGACTGTAAAATGAAGCTGCAGCTCATCTGATCTGGTCTTTCCCAGGGACATCATATCAACACTTTGGCCACAAGTCATATGAACTTGTCACGGGTGTGTCAGAGGTGACAGACAGTCGCCCTGAAGTGGTTTGCAGGAGATCCACGTTTGGCAATGAAGACAGCTGCCTAGATGGGAGGCTATGTTTAGGACCCAGCGACTACCTCCCTTTAGTTTGGGTGTATATATACCTGGTGAGTCTAGGTGGGCCTTGCCGGTTATACTCATTTCTACTTGGAACTTGGCTGAAGCAGCATCACGTCCTCTCTGGAGTCTTGAGGCCGTGTGCCCTGTTGGAGTTCTACTAAAGCTAAGTTGTTATTCCCCTGTGTTGTCTTCCCCTTTTTGTCTTTAGAGTGCTAGCGGAGGTTGACTAGTGCTTATCTCCTTCCACCCCCAGCTATAGCCTTACGCCAGGGATAGTAGGGCGAGGCACGTGATCGGCAACAGCTGCGGAGGCTGTATAGGAACGTTAGGGGGATACAGGGTTACACTAGTCCAGATTTGGAGGTCACCTCTTCCCCCTTTCCCTAGTGTCTGGGTTCCCTTTCCCTTTCCCCTCTGTGTTGCACTCACACCTGGCGCGACTCTCTGTGTTGCACTCACACCTGTGTTGACATTATAACCAGTCGAGCACGTTTTGGAAAAAAAAAAAAGGCACAAGATTGACATTTTGTTTTTTCTTTCTTTGTGTGTTTTTGGGTTTACAGCTTTTTTTTCCTTACTCCCTTTAGTATGGGATCAGTTGCAGAGCTCACAGAGCAGTTAAGCTGTCTGTCTCTGGAGGTGAATGACCTCCGCTGTGAGGTTCAGCAGCAGTGTCACCGGTTACAGGCCGCCAATGTAGGGGTTTCTGCTGGTGGACCTGTCCAGTCTGAACCCAGGATTGCCCTTCCGGACAGGTTTTCAGGAGGTAGGGACAAGTTTTTTGTGTTTAAGGAGGCATGCAAATTGTACTTTAAACTTCGTTCCTACTCCTCCGGTAATGAGAAGCAACGGGTTGGTATTGTGATCTCTCTACTGCAGGGCGATCCTCAGTCATGGTCGTTTTCGTTACCGCAGGACTCAGTTTGTCTCCAGTCTGTGGAGGCATTTTTTGGAGCTCTTGCCCTCATCTTTGATGACTCTGACGGGGTTTCCTTGGCTGAGTCTAGGCTATGTCATCTTCAGCAGGGGATTCGGTCAGTGGAAACGTACAGTTCGGAATTCCGTAGATGGGCACCGGATTCCAAATGGAATGACTCAGCCCTTAAAAGTCAATTTTGTGAGGGGCTTACTGAAAAGTTGAAAGATGCCTTGGCTGTATATGATACCCCTCAGTCCTTGGAGGCTGCCATGTCTTTGGCCATATGTCTGGATAGGTGCCTTCGGGACAGACGGGTGCAACCTTCTTCTCCGGGGCCTTCTTGTTGGGGTTCTGTACCTTTGCCAAGGAAGCGGTCTGGGAGTGAACCAGTACTGGGGGAAGTGGAGGAACCTATGCAGTTAGGGGGTGTCTCTACATCATACATCTCCCCGGAGATTCACAAGAAGAGAGGCGTATGTTTTTTTTGTGGGAAAAAGCGACACTTTATTGTGACCTGTCCTTCAATTTCAAAACAAAAGGAGACTCGTTTAACTCTCGGTAGTCTGGAGTTTGATAAACAAGGGGTGCATTTGTGGCCAAACTGCAGTTCCCGCTTTGTCCTGACAGCAGAGGTGGTGCTAGAGAGCAAAACCGAAAAAATTTCTGTGTTTGTTGATAGTGGAGCAGGGGTCAGCATGGTTGATGCTGAGTTTGTGAAAACTCATGGTCTTGCTTGCTCTGCTTTAGCTGAACCTATTTCCATCTTTGCCATTAACTCGGCGCCACTTGCACATAAAGCATTTACTCAGATTGTACATAATGTAAAACTGAGGGTGGGATCAGTTCATTGTGAAATCATTCCTTGCTATGTTTTGGAGAATCTTCCTACTCCGATTGTTTTAGGTATCCCCTGGCTTGTTAAACATAATCCGTTGGTGGATTGGCAAACCGGGGAGATTACTGAATGGGGAGATTACTGCCATTAGAACTGTCTGAATGTTTCTATTGCTGCTGTCTCTACGGGGATACTACCTGCTTTTCTGTCTGACTTTGAGGACGTTTTTCTGAAAAGGGGTGTCAGGATTTGCCTCCTCATCGTGTCCTGTCCTATTAACCTGACCCCAGGAGCTAAACTACCAAAGTCCAGACTATATAATCTTTCTGGCCCTGAGAAACAAGCCATGAAAGTTTTCATTTCGGAAAGTCTGTAGAAGGGACATATCAGACCCTCATGTTCACCCGTGGCGGCAGAGTTCTTTGTGAAGAAAAAAGATGACGGTCTACGTCTCAGTTTAGATTTCCGGGAATTAAATCAAATTACCATTCGTGATCCATACCCTCTTCCTCTGATTCCTGATTTGTTCATCCAGGTTGTGGGAGCTAAAGTATTCTCCAAGTTGGATTTAAGGGGAGCCTACAATCTGGTTAGAATCAGAGAGGGGGACAAATGGAAGACAGCATTCAATAGCCCGGTAGGTCATTTTGAGAGTCTGGTTATGCCTTTTGGTTTGACCAATGCACCTGTGGTATTCCAGCATTTCATAAATTATATTTTTCATCATTTGGTGGGGAGGTTTGTGGTGGTCTATCTGGACGATATTTTGGTTTATTCACCTGATTTTGAGACCCATCGGGGGCATGTTAAGCAGGTGCTCCAGATATTAAGGGATAACAAACGTTATGCCAAACTAGAAAATTTTGTTTTTGCTGTTCAGGAGGTGCAGTTTTTGGGGTACTTGTTGTCATCTTCAGGTTTTCGGATGGATCCGGAGAAGATCCATGCAGTCCTTGACTGGGAACGTCCCGAGAACCTTAAGGCCTTACAATGTTTTCTGGGCTTTACTAATTTTTACAGGAAATTCATCCAAAATTACTCGTGGTAGTGAAACCCCTTACTGACATGACTAAGAAGGGGTCTGATTTTTCCAACTGGTCAGAAGCTTCCCTCCAGGCTTTTTCTTCCTTAAAGAAGCATTTTGTCACTGCACCTATTCTAAGTCAACCCGATGTTTCTCAACCCTTTATTGTGGAGGTCGATGCTTCGGATGTCGGGCTTGGTGGCTGTATTGTCTCAGGGTTTGTCCCCTGGTAAATGGTGTCCATGCGCCTTCTTTTCTAAAAAATTGTCTTCGGCTGAGAGAAATTATGACGTGGGTAATAGGGAACTTTTGGCGATCAAATTGGCATTCGAGGAATAGCGACATGAGAACCCTGCCCTGATATTACAGAAAGGGGTAGTTATTTCGGCTCTTTTTCCTGAACTGGAGGGGGAGGTACTGGAGGCTCAGGGGGACAGATGCCCCTGCCTGCTGCCCTTCAGGAAAGTTATTTGTACCACCTGATCTGCGCCGTAAAGTAATCAAGGAACATCATAACTCTGTGCTTGCTGGGCATCCAGGTGGTAAGGCAACCGCGGACCTCCTCTCTCATCATTGGTGGGGGCTGGGGGTGCATCGGGATGTAATTGAACATGTAGCTTGTAGTATTTGCGCTCGTTCTAAGGTTTCGTACACCTGTCCATCTGGTACTCTTCTTCCGCTACCTATCCCTAGCAGGCCATGGACACACTTGTCCATGGATTTTATTACTGACCTACCAGTTTCTGCAGGCAAAACGTTGGTTTTGGTAGTAGTAGATAGGTTCAGTAAAATGGTTCACTTAGTCGCTTTACCTGCACTTCCCAATGCTAAGACCTTTGCTCAGGTGTTCATAAATGAGATTGTGAAGTTTCATGGGGTTCCCTACGATGTGGTTTCTGATCGGGGGGCCCAGTCTGTTTACAAATTCTGGAAGGCATTCTGTTCTCGACTGGGGGTGCAGCTGTCCTTTTCTTCTGCCTTCCACCCTCAGTCGAATGGTCAGACCGAGTGGGTCAATCAGAACTTGGAGACATACCTCAGGTGTTTTGTCTCCGAAAATCAGGAGGATTGGGCATCAAACTTACCGCTGGCAGAATTTGCCATCGATAATCATCATCAAGAATCCACTGGCAGGTCACCGTTTTTCAGTGCATACGGTTATCATCCACAGTTTGGTACTTTCAGTGGGGGAAGAGCTTCGGAGTTCCCGAAGAGGAGCGGTTTGCTTCATCGCTCTCCTTGGTATGGCAGGGTGTTCTGTGTAATTTGAAGACCATGTGTGACACTTATAAACGTATGGCTGACAGAAAACGCTTGCCAGTTCCGGACCTGAATGTGAATGACTTTGTGTGGTTGTCTACCAAGAATATAAGATTGAAAGTTCCTTCTTGGAAGCTGGGACCTAGGTTTATTGGTCCCTACAAAATTACCGCCGTCATTACCCAGCAGCGTTTCGTCTTGAACTTCCTCGGGCCCTTAAGGTTCACAATGTGTTCCACAGGTCCTTACTCAAAAGGTACGTAGAACTTCTTGAGCTCTCACCTCTACCACTGCGAGATTTTGAGGATTGTATATTCTCATCTCTAACGTCGTTCTTTGCAATACTTGGTGCACTGGAAAGTCTATGGTCCGGAGGAGAGGATGTGGGTTTCAACGTCAGAGGTGAACGCTCCCAGATTGGTTCGCTCTTTTCACACCTCTTTTCCTGAGAAACCCGATCCTGAGTGTCCGGAGGCCACTCGTAGAGGGGGTTGTACTATCACGGGTGTGTCAGAGGTGACAGACAGTTGCCCTGAAGTGGTTTGCAGGAGATCTCCATGTTTGGCAATGCAGACAGCTGCCTAGATAGGAGGCTGTGTTTAGGACCCAGCGACTACCTACTGTTAGAACTCTCCTGTTATGTTTTTTCTGTCTTGCTGCTCACATGACATTTTTTGCCTATTCAATCCTGCTCCGCCCTCCTGGCCTTGCTGGACTTCATTGTAATTTCTACTCTTAAGTTTGCCTGGTGCTTAGTTACCTTTCTCAGTCAGTTTAGCTAGGTCTTTGGACCTTTATGTTCTATGTTGTGTGTTTGTCTTTTACTGCTACAATCTCTGCTAGGAGGTGTCCAACTTTATCCCAGTCCCTAGTTCTTGTAGGGATCCCTCCCTTGCATCTATAGGTCTTCGTACAGACTAGCCGAGGACTTTAGCGGGTCTGATCGCAGGATCAGGTTCCCCGTTACATCGTAGGGATCTAGCTTAGTTCTATTGTAGGGACAGATCTCCTTTCTTTCCTTAGTGCTTGTAGCAGATCATAACAGTAAGTCCAGCCCAAAAATATCTCTAAGGAAAGACCTCCAGTTTCCATCATGGTGTCGGTTCAGGATTTGGCTCAACGCCTGCAGGGACTCTCTCTGGAGGTGGCCGAGCTCCAACAACACGTGAGTAGCTGTTCTGGAGCACATTTTGTGGAGCCAAAGGTACGTTTGCCTGATTTATTTTTTGGTGATCAGCAAGAGTTTTTTTCCTTTAAAAATGCTTGTTTGTTGTATTTTTGTTTGAGACCCAGATCCTCTGGTGATGAATCACAGCGCATAGGGTTCATAATGTCACTTTTGCGCAAAGAACCTCAGGGATGGGCCTTTTCTCTCCAACCTAGTGATCCATACTTTAGATCAGTGGATAGTTTTTTTTATGCTTTGGGTTTGTTGTATGATGATCCTGATCGTGTCTCATCAGCTGAGACTGAATTGAGACGTTTGAGGCAGGGATCAGGTAATGTGGAAAAATATTGTTCTCACTTCCGTCGGTGGTCTGCCCAGGTGGGGTGGAACGATTCAGCTTTGAAAAGTTTGTTTCTTGCGGGGCTAGGTGAAAGGTTTAAGGATTTGCTGATTGCTTATCCCACACCTGGAAACTTGCAGGAGGCAATGCAATTAGCTATACGGGTGGACAGGAGACTGGGTGCAAGGGTTAATGAGAGTAAATCCTCTGCCATGTCAGCTCCTAGTCTTGAGAGGGTCTGTAATGACATTGGAGAGCCGATGGAGATTGGGGCGATGGCACCCCGCTCTCAGGAAAAAGACCGCAGATCTTCTGAAGGTTTGTGCTTTTATTGCGGGAAATCTGACCATTTTATTAAGAACTGTGTGCTTCGTATGAACAAAGAAAAAAAAAAGGTCAGTTACGCCCGTATTGCCTGTTTAAATACTAAGGGGGTATTTCTTTCTGCTACTACTGCTGCTCAGGAAGAATTAATTGAATTTCGGATATTTGTGGATTGTGGTTCTACTCTGAATGTGATTGACGGGGGATTCTTGGAAAAACTTAAATTAAAACCCAAACATTTGTCATCCCCTATTGCTGTGGTTTCTGTCGATGGCTCCCCCTTGAAGAGTGTTACTCACAAGGTCTGTGAATTTCCCCTCACTATTAATGGTATTCACCAAGAAAATTTGGATTTGGTAGTATTAAAAAATGTGCCTTCTCCAGTAATTTTGGGGTTACCCTGGCTAAAATTGCACAATCCTGTACTGGATTGGTCTACCAATGAAATTAAGTCCTGGAGCCCTAAGTGTTATGACAAGTGTTGTAACGGACGTATTGCTGTGGTGGAAAAAGGGGAATTACCTGTACCTATTCAGGATTTTTGGAGAGTTTTTTCTGAGGAGGAGTCACAAATTTTGCCTCCCCATAGAGACTACGATTGTACCATTGAATTTGTCCCTGGAGCGACTCTTCCTAAAAGTCGTTTATTTAATCTTACTATTCCTGAGAGAAAGGCTTTGGAGGAATACATACAGACAAGTTTGGCCGCCGGTCACATTAGGCCTTCCAAATCTCCTGTGGCTGTTGGATTTTTTTTGTTAAAAAAAGGACGGCGGTTTACGTCCTTGTCTGGATTTTCGTGAGATTAATAAAATTACTGTACGCAATCCTTACCCACTGCCATTGATTCCTGATTTGTTTAACCAGTTAGTGGGGGCCAAGTGGTTCTCTAAAATTGATCTCCGGGGGGCATACAATTTGTTGCGCATGAAGGAGGGTGATGAATGGAAGACTGCTTTTAACACTCCTGTGGGTCATTTTGAGAATCTGGTTATGCCTTTTGGTCTTACCAATGCTCCAGCATTTTTTCAGAATCTTATTAATGACATCCTTAGAGCTTTGATCGGCAAAAATGTGGTTGTGTATTTGGATGACATTTTGATTTATTCACCGGATCTGGAGTCTCATTGGCGGAGCGTACGTGAGGTATTACAATTATTAATTGACAATTCGCTTTTTGCTAAGCTGGAGAAATGTGAGTTCGCTGTACAGAGAATTCGTTTTTTGGGCTACATTATCTCCAGCGAGGGCTTTGAGATGGACCCTGTGAAGGTTCAGGCGGTTCAGGAATGGCCTAGGCCTATTAGTTTGAAATCGATACAGAGGTATTTGGGTTTCGCCAATTATTACAGAAAATTCATTAAAAAAGTTTCTATTATTGTCAAACCACTGACCGATCTCACCAGGAAAGGTGCTAATGCGGTTCAGTGGACTACTGAGGCCATTGAAGCTTTTGTGTTTCTAAAGGAGAGGTTCAGCTCTGCTCCCATCCTTATGCAGCCTGATGTGACTAAGCCGTTTTTGGTTGAGGTTGATGCTTCTTCGGTGGGGGTCGGTGCGGTGTTGTCTCAGAAAAACAAGGATGGAGTACATCCCTGTGCTTTTTTTTCAAAAAAATTTTCTGAGACTGAACTTAATTACGATATTGGTAATCGGGAATTGCTGGCTATTAAACTCGCATTTGAATACTGGCGTCATCTCTTGGAAGGTGCTGAATTTCCCATTCAGGTTTTCACTGATCATAAAAATCTGATCTATCTTGATGCTGCCAAGCGCTTGAATGCCCGTCAGGCTAGGTGGGCACTTTTTTTCTCGCGGTTTAATTTTTCCGTTACTTACATCCCGGGTACCAAGAATGTTAAAGCTGATGCGTTGTCTCGCAGCTTTTCTCCCATGGTCGGTGCTGAGGAGGAGGGGAGCATTTTACAAGAAGGTGTTGTGATTGCTGCATTGGACTCTGTTTTGGAAGATGAGATTCTTAAAGCACAGGAGAATGCCCCATCTATCACTCCCCATGGGAGGTTGTTTGTGCCTAGGACCTTTAGGAGAGATTTGTTTGTTGAGTGTCATGAGTCTCGGTTGGCAGGTCATCCAGGAATTTCTGAGACCAAGAGACTTGTGGGTCGCAGTTTTTGGTGGCCTGGATGGCAGAAGGAAGTCATTAAGTGGGTGCGTCAATGTACGGTGTGTGCTAGATCTAAGTCTTCACATACTCCTGCAGCGGGGTTGCTTTGCCCTCTGGAGGTTCCTAGTGCACCTTGGACACATCTGGCTATGGACTTTATTACTGACCTTCCCCCCTCTGAGGGTTCCACAGTCATCTGGGTGGTCGTGGACCGTTTTAGCAAGATGTGTCACTTGGTTCCTTTCATCAAACTGCCCTGCGCTAAGACACTCGCTAAGGCCTTTGTCAAGGAAATTGTCAGACTACATGGCGTTCCTACTGACATTGTTTCGGATAGGGGACCTCAGTTCGTGGCTCATTTTTGATGTGCTTTTTGTGACAGGTTGGGAGTTCATTTGTTGTTTTCATCCGGATATCATCCTGAGTCTAATGGCCAGACAGAAAGGAAGAATCAGGATGTTGAGCAGTTCTTGCGTTGTTTTGTGGCAGACAATCAGGAGGGGTGGTCTGAGTTTCTGCCATTTGCTGAGTTTGCTCTTAACAACCATACATCCTCTTCTGCTGGTTGTTCGCCTTTTTTTTGTTGTTCTGGGAGACATCCATCTTTTGGGTCATTCTCCAAATTGGTATCGGCTGTGCCTGAGGAGGAGAGTTTTTCCGGTGATTTGGAGAGAGTTTGGATGGATGTGCGTGGTAATCTTCAGGAGGCTAACAAAAAATCTAAGAGGTACTTTGATAGGAAACGGCAAGAGGTTTTGTTTGCTATTGGTAACATGGTTTGGTTGTCCTCTAAGAATCTGTGGTTGAGGATTCCTTCTAAAAAATTGGGTCCCAAGTTTGTAGGGCCCTTTAAGGTGCTTCAGGTAGTTAACCAATCTGCTGTTAGGTTGGAGGTTCCTACCTCCTGGAAGATTAATCCGGTGTTTCATGTTTCTCTGTTGAAAAGAGCTTATGTGTCGGATGGAGACGCCTCTGCCACTGTTCCTCCGGTGGTGGAGGATGGGGAATACGAAATTTCCCGCATCCTAAATTCTAGACGGTATAGAGGGAGTTTGCAGTATCTCGTCGCTTGGAAGGGTTTCGGACCCGAGGATAACTCATGGGTTTGGGCAGATGATGTTTCTGCTTCCAGACTTGTCAGAGCGTTTCACAAGAGGTTTCCTGATAAGCCTGGGCCTAGGGGATCCGGAGGATCCTCATAGAAGAGGGGGTACTGTTAGAACTCTCCTGTTAGGTTTTTTCTATCTTGCTGGTCACATGACCTTTTTTGCCTATTTAATCCTGCTCCGCCCTCCTGGCCTTGCTGGACTTCATTGTAATTTCTACTCTTAAGTTTGCCTGGTGCTTAGTTACCTTTCTCAGTCAGTTTAGCTAGGTCTTCGGACCTTTATGTTCTATGTTGTGTGTTTGTCTTTTACTGCTACAATCTCTGCTAGGAGGTGTCCAACTTTATCCCAGTCCCTAGTTCTTGTAGGGATCCCTCCCTTGCATCTATAGGTCTTCGTACAGACTAGCCGAGGACTTTAGCGGGTCTGATCGCAGGATCAGGTTCCCCGTTACATCGCAGGGATCTAGCTTAGTTCTATTGTAGGGACAGATCTCCTTTCTTTCCTTAGTGCTTGTAGCAGATCATAACACCTACCTTTAGTCTGGGTGTATATATACCTGGTGTGTCTAGGTGGGTGTCACTGGTTATACTCATTTCTACTTGGAACTTGGCTGAAGCAGCATCATGTCCTCTTTGGAGTCTTCAGGCCGTGTGCCCTGTTGGAGTTCTTCTAAAGCTAAATTGTTATTCCCCTGTGCTGTCTTCCTCTTTTTGTCTTTAGAGTGCTAGCGGAGGTTGACTAGTGCTCATCTCCTTCCACCCCCAGCTATAGCCTTACGCCAGGGATAGTAGGGCGAGGCACGTGAACGGCGACAGCTGCAGAGGCTGTATAGGGACATTAGGTGGAGATAGGGTGACGCAAGTCCAGATTAGGAGGTCACCTCTTCCACCTTTCCCTAGTGTTTGCGATCCCTTTCCCCTCTGTGTTGCACTCACACCTGGCGTGACTCTCTGTGTTGCACTCACACCTGGCGTAACTCTCTGTGTTGCACTCACACCTGGCGTGACACAACTATATGTTAGGTCTCTACAAAGATTATTCTAGTGTAAAACTTTATGGACTTTGACCAGATGTGACCCTCCATATGAAAGAAGGTCTACACATCCACACTAAATTACATCATACACTGCAATGTTACTAATGAATACACAAGATAAAATAGGTCTAATATTATTTGAGAATCAACAAAAAAGAAATAAATCTGAGTGGCAAGAAATATGCCTTTAAAGTAAGCTCCAACTAAGGTGTTCTCCTTCTTCATCGGGATCCATTTTTGCAATGGAACCAAGGCCCTCTAGAGGATCCTCTGGTCTGAACATGCACACCAAGACTATAACACCTCCAAAAGAAATCTTGACGTAAACAAATAATTTCTTCTGAATGATCTGTGCTGGAAGAAGATTTTTTTGTAAGGTTTTGATTTTTTGCTTTAGATTATTTGGATGAGCAGATAGTTTCCAAACTATGGCTTGGTTCTAAAGAAGTCTCTACGCCCTATAGCTAGGCCTCTGCTCAAAGTGCAAACTGGCCAAGAGGCATCAGACCATGGAGGGAAATTTATGTAATATATACCCCAATTAGCACTTTGGCTTAGTTAATACCTTTACTGTGATAAGACCCCCTCAGGAACCCAGAAATGTTAGTATTGGCTATTCTATAAAGTTACTATCTAATTGCAAACTGGTTAGAGCATGGAGGGTAACATGGTGAACATTTTAACTTTTAGCCCAATTAGAAATGAATATAATGTTGTAAGCGATTCTGAAATAATTCTTAGATTTAATAAGTTTCCTTTCATTGAATATAATAATTGGCATTCTCTACAAGAATACTAAATAATTCCAAATTCACGCACCAATGAGAGTATTAATATATTCCTGCAAAATAAAAAATACAGTATAAGTTTGATCAATACTGTCCACATACTGTTACTCAATTGATATTGTAAGATTAATCGCATATTGTCACAATGTTCTACAAAACAGGATTTAAAGGGAAAAAAAAACTAAACATAAATAAGTAAACCTCTTTTTGCTTGTTTTCTTGGCCTTATTCTGCCATTTCAATCTATTCTTGGGAATGTTAATCAAGGCTCAGTACAAAGAGAAAGAACGATATTAAAAATAGGCATTGTGCAATGTAAAACTGGAGAACAGAAGCAAAGGGCAAGCTTAGTTTCATTATGAATAATCTGGAGTTATAAAAGATGCTTAACGAATAATCCGCTATTAAAAATAATACCTCTAAAAAAAAAAAACAGAGAATATTTATATTCCTAAAACACTGGTTTGAGATTTTAATAAAAAAACAATTCTACTAGGCTTTATATCTATATTAAATGCTTACAAAAAGAACATGCAATTACGAGTATTAAATATAAATTTATTACATTTATTTTCTCATAAACATTGTCAATAAAATGGTTCAAGGGAAAGGGATAACACAAAAAAAATCATTAAAAACACATGGTGTGGGATAATGAAATGCAGAAAACTGGAATCATTCCATACAATAGATGAAAGACAATGTGCCAAAATAAGTACTCAAATTAATCACATCAATGAACAGGGAAAGTTATACATACATCAGGTAAGTACAGTACATAGTGCTACAATAAAAAAATAAAGAGATAATGATAAATCATCAAAGTGACCAAAAAGTTATATATATCTACAAAAAAATTATATCACAAAGTGCTAGTGCTGTACTAAATTAAGTACCATGATATATAATGAATAAGGATGAGTGGACCAGTGGAAATTCGGGTTCTGGTATCCGACCCGAACTTTATTCCAAATTTCGGTTCAGGTATCAGAACTTCAACCAGAACCCGAACCCCACTGAAAACAATGGTGTCCCGAACTTTTGAACTGGAAAATATTCTCTCTCTCCTTTCCCGGAACTCCGAACATTGCAACAGAGTTCCTGGAGAAGTCAGTGTTCGGCGTTTACCACCGGACACTAACTGTCCGGACGAACCCAAAACTTTTAAGTTTGAGTTTGCTCATCTCTAATAATGAATAATATGAATATAACAGTCATGATAATGTATGTCCTTATACAATTCAAGTGGTATGACTTAAAGTGACGTGCTATCAAAAGACTGAATAAATAGATATAATAATACCAAGATAAAGTGCACATTAAATATATACAGGCTCTATTGTAGACCTGAGTAATATAAATTGGACCCAAATTAATAAATATAATGAAAATAAAATAATTGCATCAGCATAGCCAATACACACCCACGGACTGAAGGTCGTGCCCCAACACGTGTTTTGTTGGTGGCTTTGACGAGAAAACCTTTATATCTATATATGGTAGATACGCATACAATCTGTTATGATAGTGTAGCAACTCACTAGGGAAAATAGGTAACACACTAAAAATTGCCACTCACCCTGCCGGTTCCTGTACAGGCTAGAGATCCTCACCCCGCAGTCCCTAGTGGTTCCTGCATGAGCTGAGATAGCCCTAACCACAGACTAGACAATGGCAAATTGGACCTATGCTGCCTGAAATTTCACATACCTCCTAAAGAAGCGGGGGGCAGAGCAGAGCGCAAATTACCTACAGAAGGGAGAGTGTTCTGAAAGAAACATAAGCTAAATGCAGGGTGAAGAACATAAATAGCAGGAAGATGAACCCTAGCTGGTCTTTTACTGACGTACTTAAACTACAGCAGAATGGCTGGACATCAAAAAGAGGAAATACCTGCAGGGGCAAAGTATATAAAGCTGCGCCCGAAAAGTGATAGGGCAGACAAATGAGTAAATGCTTGCATCAATCTGTTTGTCCCTTGTACAGTATACGTCCTGCACCCAATCCAATATCTGCTGTATCCATTGATCCCTGTATTAATGGATCCCTGCTTGTATCAATCTGTTTGTCCCTGGTATGTTTGATGCCATCTGCATGTTTATCACCTCACTCCTTTGATCCCAATACACACTGGTCCCTGTCTACCTCCTGAATGAATTTAGCCTCTGCGTCCTAATTATTCCCCCCCTCCACTAGGCCAGAAGTGGCCAGAAGGTACGAGTAACTATTTACTTACTGTTCTTAGTTTCTCTTTCGCATTCACACTTAAACCTTCACTATGCTTACATATGCCCTTACTGTCTTTGCACTACTAATCCTCACTCTCCTTCGCTATCCCCAAACCCCAGCACCCTCTAACCAAATAATCACCTTTCCGTCCCTCTTACCTCCCCACCTGACCTCATCTGCAGACCTGCTCCTCAACCTCAGATCTATCCTACCAAAACATAAAACAAGCCAGACACTCTCCTTCTCCCACCTGCTTTCCCTCTCTCTGCTTCTCCTCACTGCTGGTGACATATCTCCCAATCCTGGACCCCCACAACTTACACCTCCCACCAATTCCCCCTCATATGGCTTCCAACCAACTGCAACCTCTTCCACATAAAACCCAGGCCCCGGATGCCCACCCCCTTGCTCCCTCTCTCTGGAGCACTCTGAAACGCCCGCTCTGTCTGCAACAAGCTCCATTTTGTCCATGACCGCTTTACCTCTCATTATCTCTCCTTCCTGGGCATCACAGAGACATGGCTGACACCCTCCGACACTGCCTGTGTTACGGTGGCCTCCACTTCACCCACACTCCTCGCCCTGGTAACAGACATGGTGGAGGAGTGGGTCTTCTCCTTTCTACAAACTGCACCTTTAGCCCTATCCCACCTCTACCCTCCCTTATTCTCCCTTCTTTTGAAGTTCACTCTGTCCGCATCTACTCTCCCTCCAACCTCCAAGTGGCTGTTATATACCGACCTCCGGGCCCAGTCCCTGCCTTTATTGACCAATTCTCCACCTGGCTTCTCTACTTTCTCTCTGATTTCTCTCTTTCCCGCAATCATCATGGGTGATTTCAACATCCCCACTGACACTCGCCAGTCAACAGCATCCAAACTCCTGTCGCTCACTTCATCCTTTGGACTTACTAAGTGGTCCTCCTCAACCACCCACACAGGCGGACACACACTAGACCTCATCTTCACCCGACTCTGATCCCTATCCAACCTCACAACCTCCCCCCAGCTGACCACCATCTATTCACATTCTCATCCCTGTCCTCCTCACCTGTCACCTATGTCCAGCAACTAGCACACCCATGAAGAAACCTTGCACATCTAGACACACACACTCTCTGACTCTATTCTACCACTGACATCCATAGTCTCACTCCACAGCACAGACAGTGCCACTGCTTTCTTCAATGCCACTCTCGCATCAGCTATTGACCCGGTCGACCCTCTTGTGCATGGCAGAGCGCGACGAGTCAACAGGCAACCCTGGCATAACAACCTCACTAAACAGCTTCGGCAAGCATCCAGGGTTGTGGAGTGGCATTGGAAGAAAACACATTCCCAAGATGACTTCACTGCATTCAAACAAGCAACACTCGCATTCAAATCAGCACTCACCTCTGCTAAACAGGCCTACTTCACAACCTTCATATTGTCCTTATACTACAACCCCAAACAGTTATTCAACACTTTTAACTCTCTCCTCCGCCCTCCACTGCCCTCTCCGACCTCATCTCTGCTGAGGAGTTTGCCACACACTTCAAAAACAAGATTGATCAAACACGGCAAGTCTTTACTGTCCGACCACCACAACCCCTTTGTTTCCCGGACCATTGTCCTTCCCCCATAACCTCTCTTTCCAACATCACAGTACCACTTGTGCACTCGACCCTCTGTACCAGTCTATCATTGTTAGTTTGTTTACTGTAAGTGATATCTGTATTTGGTATGTAACTACTCCTTATATACAGCACCATGGAATCAATGGCGCTATATACATAAATAATAATAATAAATGAAAACACTTTTTACCCTAAAAAGACTGAAGCAAGGATAACAGAAACTAAACAGTAAGAGTAAAGGTGTATCTGTTTTGGCTTGGCAGAGAGAAAAGCTGACCACAAAGCACAGGCTCAAGGGTTCGAACCCAAACGCATGACACAATCTCAATATAAAACTTACTAGGTCATAAACATACAATTGTCAGAATATTCTGTATTTTTTTCAAATGAAATATTTAAAAATATTGCACGCTTTTATGGTAGTAAATAGGCGTCTTACTGTATATTGCAGGCGGAGCACCATATGATGGCACATAGACTGCCTAGTGTGACACTACAGGAGACTCTTTTCCATGTCTTTGTAGGCTGCTAAACAAACGCTCTGCCATGTGCACGAGACCTTATATATAATTATATTTCTGACCAATCCGTGATGTTATATATTTTATTACAATACACCAATTTAAAGAAATCATTGTTTTATTAGCCGGTGGTCATTTTTGCTTTTGGTTGCTAGTTGATAACTTGGACTATCCTTCCTACCTCTGTGGGTCAACAGACTTCACATAATAAAACTCTGTAATGCCAGCAGCATTCCAATAAGAGTGTAGATTATATTTCATAGATTGCACTGGAAACAATAGATCTGATTGATTGCTATAGGCAACAAAGTCATGTATTTTTATTGGATAATTGTATCATAAATTGAAAAGTTCAGCTCACCCTATAGTAGAAAAGTTAGGGCTTTTTCACACACTTTTTTGCTTTACAGAAGGCACAAAAAATTGCTTTCTGTTTCAACTTTGATTAATGCTGTTTTTTCCAAGCATTTAAGGCGGCATTTTTTTATTTAATGATATAGTTTACAAAAGAAACCTATGAAAGAAAATGCCAGACATGCAACATGCTGCATTTTATTTAAAAAAAAGGGCTACTGACTGACAAAATGCTACAAAACAGCAAAAAATAACATTAAATATAGGCTTTTTTATATTTCATGTACACTGCTCAAAAAAATAAAGGGAACACTCAAATAACACATCCTAGATCTGAATGAATGAAATATTCTCATTGAATACTTTGTTCTGTACAAAGTTGAATGTGCTGACAACAAAATCACACAAAAATCATCAATGGAAATCAAATTTATTAACCAATGGAGGCCTGGATTTGGAGTCACCCCCAAAATTAAAGTGGAAAAACACACTACAGGCTTATCCAACTTTGATGTAATGTCCTTAAAACAAGTCAAAATGAGGCTCAGTATTGTGTGTGGCCTCCACGTGCCTGTATGACCTCCCTACAACGCCTGGGCATGCTCCTGATGAGGTTGCGGATGGTCTCCTGTGGGATCTCCTCCCAGACCTGGACTAAGGCATCCGCCAACTCCTGGACAGTCTGTGGTGCAACGTGACGTTGATGAATGGAGCGAGACATGATGTCCCAGATGTGCTCAATCGGATTCAGGTCTGGGGAACGGGCGGGCCAGTCCATAGCTTCATTGCCTTCATCTTGCAGGAACTGCTGACACCCTCCAGCCACATGAGGTCTGGCATTGTCCTGCATTAAGAGGAACCCAGGGCCAACCGCACCAGCATATGGTCTCACAAGGGGTCTGAGGATCTCATCTTGGTACCTAATGGCAGTCAGGCTACCTCTGGCAAGTACATGGAGGGCTGTGCGGCCCTCCAAAGAAATGCCACCCCACACCATTACTGACCCACTGCCAAACCGGTCATGCTGAAGGATGTTGCAGGCAGCAGATCGCTCTCCACGGCATCTCCAGACTCTGTCACGTCTGTCACATGTGCTCAGTGTGAACCTGCTTTCATCTGTGAAGAGCACAGGGCACCAGTGGCGACTTTGCCAATCCTGGTGTTCTGTGGCAAATGTCAAGCGTTCTGCACGGTCTTGGGCTGTGAGCACAACCCCCATCTGTGGACGTCGGGCCCTCATACCACTCTCATGGAGTCAGTTTCTAACCGTTTGTGTAGACACATGCACATTTGTGGCCTGCTGGAGGTCATTTTGCAGGGCTCTGGCAGTGCTCCTCCTGTTCCTCCTTGCACAAAGGCGGAGGTAGCGGTCCTGCTGCTGGGTTGTTGCCCTCCTACGGCCCCCTCCACGTCTCCTGGTGTACTGGCCTGTCTCCTGGTAGCGCCTCCAGCCTCTGGACTCTACGCTGACAGACACAGGAAAACCTTCTTGCCACAGCTCGCATTGATGTGCCATCTTGGATGAGCTGCACTACCTGAGCAACTTCTATGGGTTGTAGAGTCCGTCTCATGCTACCATGAGTGTGAAAGCACAACCAACATTCAAAAGTGACCAAAACATCAGCCAGAAAGCCTTGGTACTGAGATGTGGTCTGTGGTCCCCACCTGCAGAACCACTCCTTTATTGAGGGTGTCTTGATAATTGTCAATAATTTCCATCTATTGTCTATTCCATTTGCGCAACAGCATGTGAAATTGATTGTCAATCAGTGTTGCTTCCTAAGTAGACAGTTTGATTTCACAGAAGTTTGATTTACTTGGAGTTACTGTATATTCTGTTGTTTAAGTGTTCCCTTTATTTTTTTGAGCAGTGTATATGGACACATTTGGTCATTTTTTTATTTAAAGGGAATCTGCTATTAAGTTTTTGATATCTGATTTGAGAGTAGCATGATGTAGGGGCAGAGACCTTGATTCCAGCGATGTGACACTTAATGGGCTGCGTGCTGCAGTTTTGATAAAATTATCTGCTGTAGATCTACCCTATCTCTGAATGCTGAGCTCTGCATAACCCTGCCCGCATCACTGATTGTCAGCTTTCTGTGTATACTGTGCATAGGCAGAAAGTTGCTGAACAGTAGTGAGGTTAGGGTTATGCAGAGCCCATGAATATGTATTCTCTGCTCTATGGAGAAACAGGAAGTCTCTTGTCCTTGCATTTATCATTCCCCCATTTCAACACCTGTCCCAACTTCTCTCTCCTCCCCCTGCCAGGGACTTTTGCAATGACTCATGACTCATACAGGGAAAATCAACCTCCTGTTTCAACATAGAGCTTAGAAGGATTCAGCTAGTAAATTTTTAATCATGTGACGTTGTAGCGCCCCGAGGGTTCGGTTGCTACAGAGGTATTGCATCTCATCCAGATGTGCGATATCTCACTTCCAGGTAAAGATGGAGTGTGAATCAGGACCCTGACACCTGCATGCATTACACCACATTTCCGGGGGGCAGGCCGCCCTGAGCCATGGAACCGGGTCCCCACCACGCAAGGACTACAACCCCCAGCATCCACAAAAGGTCCGGTTCCGGGTTCCCCACACGGCCCAGGGGCCGCGTCAACTTTGGCGTAGTCGGCAGGATTTCGTACCCGCTACCACTGGGTACTGCGCGCCTTCAGAGACTGAGATACTTACCGTGGTGAAGTTTTCCCGCCATCCGCAGCCGTTTTCCCGCCATTGGGGGCCATCTTCGGGACGCCGCGCAGGAAGTAGAGGGGAGTGGACGCCGAAAGCGCGCGAGATCTGAAGCCCGGCCCCACGCACTGACGCTGCGCAAGGTCCTGGAAGGAGCCCAGCGAGCGCTGACGTCAGCAGCGCGCGACGCCAGGTCCTCAACGCAGACCATCGCCTGCGGAGCTGCGGCCTACGGAGGAGAAAGAAGAGAAGGTAGGCCGCGGTTCACCAAGGGGGAGGAAGATGCCCAAGATGGAGGGAACTTCAGCCGCAGGTGTGGCCGCTGCCACGGTAATGCCGTTCTCCATGCCGTGTACACCGGGAGCGGCGCTGCAAGTGATCAGCGGCGCCCAAGCCCCGGCGAAGCTTCTCATGGATCGGAAGGTGATAGGCCGAGCTGAAGTGGTCGCGGGAGCAGGTAGGAGTGATGTCCCTGTCCCGGACGCAGCTGGCGCTGCACCGTCCCTGGTTCCCCTGCCAGAACTGCTTATCCCGGGAGCTTGCGCCCCAGACCTGTACCCTGGTGATCACGTCATCTACACCAGACACAGAGGCCTGCGGGGGTGGTACGCCCTTAATGTCCAGAGGGTAGAAGAAGAGCGGCACTACCATGAACCCTACTATCCAGAGGACCCGGACGGGTCTGAGGAGTATGAGGAGGAGGAGCGTCCACCAGGAGGACATCGCTACTGATGAGCAACAGCCTGACTGTATATAGTTACCCGTCAGGGTAAAAGAAGAAAAGTTCACCCCGGTTGGGGACTGTTGCCTGACTGTTGCCTGTTTGTTCTACCTAAAGTTACCTGGAAACGGGTCAGTAATATCCGGCTGAGGACTGGGAGCAGCCAACCCTTTGTTTATATCGGCCGAGGACTGGGAGCGGTCAACTTTGTAAATAGTTGCACTTCTTAAAGTGCCCCCTACTGGTTTTATAAGGTACTACAACAACCGACCTCAGAACAAAAACCCGCTTGGCGTGGCGGAAGACGTGGTCCAACGGCCGGATCACCTATGCCCTGCAGCCACGCCCAGGGCCTACGTTGAAGGTTTACGAACAGGTCCCTCCTGTTAAAAGTTTTGTCAAGCTTGCACTTTAAGAAAAATGGACACCTGGTCGCAAATTGCACAGCGGCCAGTGACAGAGAGTCCACTTGAAAACGCTTTATATGAAAAGTTTTATATACCGAAATGCTTTATATGATGCTTTACATGATGTTTGATAAAAGAGTTCCCGTGATATTAAAAGTGCACTTATAATGTTGAAAAGAGAAAATGGTTTCCATAAAAGGAAGTTGTATATTGCCAGCAGTTTTATGATGTGAGAAATGTTAAAGTTTTGCATGTCCTAATATACCCTGTATTTTGCTCTGTTCCAGCCCGCGAACGTGCTGTGATTTACCAGGGGGGAATGTAGCGCCCCGAGGGTTCGGTTGCTACAGAGGTATTGCATCTCATCTAGATGTGCGATATCTCACTTCCAGGTAAGGATGGAGTGTGAATCAGGACCCTGACACTTGCATGCATTACACTACATTTCCGGGGGGCAGGGAGACCGATATGCCCCTGAGATGGGCACGACAGTCCCAGTCCCTGGCTGGAGTGGGGGGAGGGAACACCGTGGAAGGGGAACCATGTAGTGCAGGAGCAGGGAGGAAGTAGATCCTGGGTGTACTGTGTAGGACCATATAAAAGGGAGGAGCCATCTTAGGTTCGGTGGCCAGTCTGAGGAGAAGTGACAGGGAGCAGGGGCTCTGCATGAGCTCTGCTCCAGAGGCGGGCCTAGTAAGGTGGCCTGAGCCTGGAGGAGAAGAAGGAGAGCAGGAAAGGCTCCAGGAGTGGAGTGAAGGGACCCCAGGGGTGTGGACCGGCGAGTCGCCACCGCACTCCCGAATCTACCTGCGTAGGGGGTTCAGGCCAAAGGGGGAGACCGGTCCCCGAAACTAGTGGAGGCGGGGAACTACCCTCAGCTAGAAACCGAAGGCTGTGACATTTTATGTGGCGCAGCCCCTCACCATACCCGTTAGGAAGGCACCACATAGGGTCAGGGGAAACGGAGGCCAACGTTTACTCGCCAAGGCCCGAGGCAGCCGGACAGAAGCGTGGTCACTGGTGGGGTATGATAGGCCAGAGAAAGGACACACAAAGGGGGTCCTGTGAAACGCTCCAAAGTCAAAGTTATCTGGCAGTTGGCCGAGCCCCTCACCTGGTGAGCACAGTGCGACGTGGGACGTTATGACCAGCTGGAGTAACGTGGATAAAGAACTGTGAGTAAAGCCCCTGGACTGCATTACAGGACTCTGTGTCGTTACTGCTGCTCCCACGCACCATCACCCCCATCATCTCTATTTACTGCCCTGAGGCTACACTCCTCCCGTGGGGAGTTATACTACCCTCTGCTGCACCCACAACACCAGCCTCAGCGGTTTGCCCTGCAGCGGCGGTTCATTCTGACCTCAATCCGCGGGTGGCGTAGTCGGACATTCAACATATAGATAGGCCATTTGGTTTGACCACCCTGAGCCACGGAACCGGGTCCCCGCCACGCAAGGACTACAACCCCCAGCATCCACAAAAGGTCCGGTTCCGGGTTCCCCACACGTCCCAGGGGGCGCGTCAAAGTCATAGACCTAATGGAAAAGACAATAATTAGCGGGGTAGAAAGGCAAAATTAGCAATTGTAAGTACACAGTGCTATATAACAATTTTGATAAGAGTGCTTCTTTAAAATTATTTGCACTGTTTGGCATCTGTAGTCTCTATGTCTCACTGTACATAGCTGGCTTCAGAATGAGTTAACTGTGAATCCATCAGTGAGCTCCTTCTTAAGGAAGGGTTTGTAACTCATATCTTTATTCTTCTGAGCAACTCCAAGATTATTTATGACCACATCAAGGTTCATCTCCACCTTTAAACAGATATTAGGGCCCCTCGGTTGTTGATTAACAACACAAGGAGCCCTTGTTCTGTCTCACAAACTACCCCATCAAGCACTACACTGCCGTATTGGTATGGCCCTTGGTCAATACAAATTAATTTCCCCCATTTTTTTCACATGGTTCCTTTCTCCCTAGATTTCTGCGGATACTTAATTGACGCGCCCCTGGGCCTGTGTCGCGCTGCGTTGCGCACGCGGGAGCTTACCCGGAGCCGGATCTGTTGAGGGTTGTAGTCTCGTGGCGGTGATCCGGTCCGTGCCCAGGGAGTCAGACTAAGTGGCGCTGTTTTAGCGGTAGATGTTGGACGACTACGCCACCCGTTGAGTGCAGCCAGGGAGCTGCTGCTGCAGGGCAGACCGCTGAGGCCGGTGGTAGGATTGTGCAGCGTGATAGTATAACCCCCAACGGGAGGGGTATGGCCTCAGGGCAGCCGACGTGGATGATGGGGGTAGCAGGAACCACTCGGAGACGGTACTGTGTAGTTCAGGGTCTTTACTGGTGACAAAGATAGACCCTCCCGGAGTACTGGCTAGCGATTGGGGCCTGGTCAGTCCTTGAGCAGATGGGATCTCCCCTGGCCAGGCGGAGTTGTAGGCCTCCCAAACTAACGATACTCTTCTGGCTACCTTGCTAGAGGCGGGTATAAGTAGCCCACGTCCCTGAGTGTACCGTGTGGTGCTCACCCGTATGGCCGGTGACTCGGGGCCTTCGGGTTTCTGGGCCAGAGGACCTGCAATCCCCTGCCGGTCGGTTTCTGCTGCTGGATAGGAGTTAGTCCCCACAGCCTCGGACTCCGGGTCCGGTGATAACTTCTCAGTCAGGGCGAGCTCTGCAGCTGCCAGCCCCTGACTCCTTGTAACACTGCTCCCACAGAGCTCCTGTTGTTTCTTCCTATATTTGCTTCTTTTCTCTGCTTCTTCTCTACTCACTCACCCTGCCTCAGCCCTAGGTTTATATAGGGGAAGTTCTTCCCCTCCCAGGACTGGGCAGGAGGTGTGGCATGCATAGGATCCCTGACCAAGAGACCTCCCACCTGCTCTCAGACATAACATTGCTGTTACTGTGGAAAACCCGACCCCTGGGGTGCCACATTCCCCCCTAGTGAAATTTACTACTCCGGGACTAAACATATTTTAGAAAAACATAACAAGATATAACAATAACAATAAAGAAACACATAAAGGTGGTCACGGCATGTCCGTAACCGGGTGCAGTCTTTGAAGAAAGCAAGGTGTCCATTTCACCAAAACAGGGAGACGTAACCAGGTAGGGGTCTGTCCTGCCCCGAGTCCTTAACAGTCTTTAGTCCGTCCTGGGTTACGCTCCAACTATGTACAAAGGATTCCCGGTAAATCCACCAAGGACTCCTAAAAATAACTAGAAACACATAATTATACACAAGCAACAATAAACAGGTAACCACAAATAAAACAGTTTATACACTTCAAATCCTCCAACGTGCGGGTAGCTGGCCCCTAGTGGCCCTAGTGGACCTACGGAGCTGACTGTCTGGCCCTGAACTACAGGGTGTAGGAGCTGTTAAGGGTAAACTGGGCAGCGGTCTACGGGCCCTTTGGCTCACTAGGGATATGGCAGGCTCACTGCAAGCAGAGGGTTGATCCTCCTGGTCTGCTGGTGTGGGGTCTTCTGCCTCCTGGACCGGCTGTTCTTCCAGCTCTACCTGTTGCTCCGTAGGTGCTTGGGATGCTGGTTGGAGGAAGGTGAGTACGGGTACCACAACTGCACCATTGACTTGAGTCCAAGACCGAGGGAAGTCTCCGAGCACAGTATTAACCATGTCTTCCCTTTCCTCTACGGGTCGAGGGTCTTCTTGTTCCTCTTCAGGGTTCCGTAGCTGTTCGGGACACTTCTTCAGGTGATCCCGGGATACAATGGTTGTGGTTTCCCCTCCGTCTTTACTGATGGTACAGACCTTTGGGTTGTCGTGGCTTGAGGGCAGTACGGTGTACGGGTCCTTCTCCCACTGGTCGTCCAACTTGTGGAGCCGTCTTTTTCTCTTCAAGACCTGCTCTCCGGGTACCAGGGGAACAGCGGGAGCATACTGGTTGTAAGTTTTCTCTTGTCTTTCCCTAGCCTGACAGAGACTTCGCTCCACGCTCTCCTGTACTCTCCGGTACTGCTGCTGCCTCTCTGTGTCCCAGTCTGCTTCTGGTGAAGTGTCCTCAGGTGTCAGGACTCCCATTTCCAGGTCAACAGGTAACTTACCAGGTCTCGCCCTCATTAGGTAAGCCGGGGTACAGTTGGTGGAACCTACCGGGATGTGGTTGTATAGGTCCACCAGATCGGGCAGCTTCTCAGGCCACAGACTGCGTTCTTCCAGGGGCAACATTTTCAGAAGATCCATTACCACCTGGTTCATTTTCTCACAAAGTCCATTAGTTTGCGGATGATAGGGTGTCGTCCTTATCTTCCGGCAGCCATACAGAGTGCAGAATTCTTGGAAGACCTCCGCTTCAAAGGCAGGTCCCTGGTCTGTCAACACTTGGTCCGGGTACCCGTGTGGACGGCAGAAATGCTGCTGGAAGGCTCTCGCTGCTGTTCGAGCTGTTAAGTCCTTGACGGGGACGACAACCAAGAACCGGGAGTAGTGATCCACGATGGTTAGTGCGTAGACGTAGCCACTTCTGCTTGGGGTCAGTTTTACATGATCCAAGGCTACCAGTTCCAACGGCTGCCGGGTGACGATGGACTGCAGGGGAGTCTTCTGGCTGGCACGGTCCTTCCTTCTTAGGTTGCACGGGCCACAGTCTCTGCACCACCTCTCGATGGTTCCCCTCATGCCTACCCAGTGGAACCGCTCGCGCAGCAGGAACTCCAGCTTCTTCCATCCGAAGTGTCCAGCCCCGTCGTGGTATGCCTCCATCACCATGGCTGCGTCTCTTCGTGGCACCACTACTTGCCAGATTAGTTCATGCGTCCGGGAGTTAACCATTCTGCGGCACAACTTCCCCTTATAAAGGAACAGTCGACTCTTCTCAGCCCACAGTTGCTTGGCTTCCTCCGGAGCGTCTGGGTCAAGGCGAGCCTCTGGCCGAGTCAGCATCTCCTTCACCAGTCGGACGGCAGGGTCACTGTCTTGCGTTTCCTCCCAGTTGTAGTGAGGCAAGGGGTTAAACGTAGCGGCTTGCTTACTCCTTACCCGGTGGGAATACTGGATAGTCCCATGCCGGTGGAACGCAGGGAGTTCGACTTCTTCCAGTCCCTCTGGATCTTCTCCTACGTCCGGTAGGTTTGGCATCCTGGACAGGGCGTCCGCGTTGGTATTGGAGCGTCCTGCCCGGTATTTGATTGTGAACTCGTAGTTGGACAGACGGGCCATCCATCTCTGCTCTAGGGCACCGAGTCTTGCTGTGTCCAGGTGTGTCAACGGGTTGTTATCCGTGTACACGACGAACCGGGAAGAAGCGAGGTAGTGCTTAAAGCGTTCGGTGACTGCCCACACCACTGCCAGGAACTCTAGCTTAAATGAGCTGTAATTCTCAGGGTTTCTCTCGGTGGGTCGCAGTTTTCGGCTGGCGTAAGCGATTACTCGTTCTTTCCCCTGCTGGATCTGGGACAGCACGGCTCCTAGCCCGATGTTACTTGCGTCGGTGTAGAGGATAAAGGGCTGGCTGTAATCCGGGTACGCCAGGATTTCATCCCCCGTGAGGGCCATCTTCAGCTGGCGGAAGGACTCCTCTTCCAACTTCTCCCATCCGAAGGGCGGCTTCTGGTTCTTGGCCTTCCGGGACTGGCCTATCAGGAGGTCCTGCATAGGAGCTGCCTTTTTGGTGAAACCGGGGATGAACCTGCGGTAGTAGCCTACCAACCCGAGGAACTGCCGCACTTCCTTTACACTGGAGGGACTTGGCCATTCCTTAATTGCGGTGATCTTATCAGGGTCGGGAGCCACTCCGTCAGCGCTCACCACGTGTCCCAGGTACTGCACCTTTGGTTTCAGGAGGTGACACTTGGAGGGTTTCACCTTTAGGCCGTAGCTTGCCAGAGCTTCGAACACTCCCGCCAGGTGTTTCAGGTGGTCCTCATAAGTCTTAGAATATACGATGACATCGTCCAGGTACAACAGGACCATCTCGAAGTTTCTATGGCCCAGACAGCACTCCATTAATCGTTGGAAGGTTCCTGGTGCGTTGCAGAGTCCGAACGGCATGCAGGTAAACTCGCTAAGTCCCATCGGGGTGGTGAATGCGGTCTTCTCCCGGTCCGCCTCTGCTACAGGAACCTGCCAGTACCCACTAGTGAGATCCAAGGTAGAGAAGAAGTTAGCAGATCTTAAAGCAGCCAAAGACTCCTCTATCCTTGGTAAGGGGTACGCATCCTTGTGTGTGATACGGTTGATTTTCCGGTAATCTACACACATCCTCATGGTGTTGTCTTTCTTTTTGACTAAGACTAGTGGAGCTGCCCAGGGGCTACAGCTATCCCTGATCACCCCAGCCTCCTTCATGTCTCTAAGCATCCCCTTGGCGTGTTGGTAGTGTGCAGGGGGTACGGGTCGATACCTCTCTTTTATGGGAGGATGGTCTCCCGTGGGGATGTGGTGTTCTACCCCCTTGACTCGCCCGAAGTCTAACGGGTGTTTACTAAACACTCTCTCGTACTCTTGAACCACCCGATAGACTCCCTGTTTCTGATGTGAGGGAGTGGAGTCAGTACCCAAATGTAGTTGCTGACACCAGTCCTCCATTGTTTTCTTAGAGCAGTTACCTTCCTCTGGGTGAGATGGAGGCAAGGGTTCCACAGATTGTATAGCATTTTGGTTAATGGTATATAATTTGGCTAGCGTGGCATACCGGGGCAGGTACACTTCCCTCTTCCCGATATTGATTATGCGAACGGGCACCCTCCCACGGCGTACATTAACCACCCCCCGTGCTGTCAAGATGGTGAGCCTACTGTCTGAGTAAACTGGTTCTACCATTGCCTGGTAATCTCTACCTCTCAGACCAATAGCTGCCCGGCACCAAATCATCATTTCACTTTTTGGGGGCATGGCAATAGGGAAAGGGTCACACATTCTCACGCTACCAATCTCACCGCCGGAGAGTTCCACCTGTTGCCGTCGCATCAGTGCCCGGATCTCTTTTTGGAGCACTCGCTGCTCGCCGGAGTTGGCGTTCTTGGCAACCTGCTGTAAAAGGAAAATCACCTCTGCAAGACAATTTTCAATTACATTAGTTCCTAGAGTTATCTTTGGGTGACTCTCGAGTTTGTCAATGTCTACAATGATCAGTCCCTGTGCTGCCAGTTCAACTCTACCAATTTTAATGGTCACCTCTTTAAATCCGATCTGTGGCACGGGCTGACCATTGCTGGCGATGATACTCAAGTCGTCGTCAGGGTAGCGGGTAATATCCGAGTCATTCCAGTACTGCTTGAAGAGCACGTACGGGATGGTGGTGACCTGTGACCCGGTGTCCAGTAGGGCACTCATAGGAATGCCATCCAGTACCACAGGCAAGACTGGACGTCCTCCCACATATTTGTCGCGCCAGTTTGATGGGCCTGATGATCTTTTTCCTAGGGGTTGGCCCTCTACCCTAGGTTGTGCCAGTTTAAAGGACAGTACCTTGCCATATGTCCGGGTTGATTACAGCGGCGGCAGATGGGTCGTCCGTCCTCGTTGTATCGGTCGCTGGGTCTTCCTCTGGCCGGTGGGGTCCTCCTGGGTCGACGCCACGGGATGTCCTCCGGTCCGGATGCCAGCTGGATCTTCCCTGGATTGGAAACCTGTAAAGACTGCACAGTTCGGGTTAGCGCAGCAACGCTTTTAGCTAGCTCTTGGACCTGATGGTGCAGGTCTGGAGCCGAGTCATTGTTCAAAGCCTGCGCATCAGCTCCCACAGGCCCTGCCGACAAGGGCGCCGCCTCCTGGTGGTAGGTGGTAGTGGGGCGTCTGTGGGTCACAACGCCACCTGGTGCCGGTTCTCGGAGCACCCGGATGGCTCTGTCCTTGAACTGTGCAAATCCCAGATGAGGGTCCTGTAAGGCCATTGCCCGCAACTGGGTTCGGTGGGCATTGCAATATAAACCCTCTATAAATTGTTCAGTTAACAGCCTGTCCTCGTCTCCCACGCCGTCAGGGTCGGTCTGCTTAATGGCTCTCAGGGCCTCTTGTAGGTTCAGGGCATAGTCCCTTATACTCTCATGTGCCCGCTGTTTGCACCCGTAGAATCTAAGCTTGATCTCGGCTGAGGTGCGGGTATCAAAGGTGTCCCTCAGCCGGGTTAGTATCCCTGCGACAGTCCTCCCCCCAGGTGGCCAGGACTTTACCTCCCTTTGGGCTGCCCCGGTTAATTGGGCCACCAGGATGCTCACTTTTTGCTCTTCTGTGAGGGGGTACACCTGGAAGAGGCTATCCAGTTTTTCTCTAAAGTCCTGCAGGGTATGTGACTCCCCTGAGTACTGGGGTAGCCAGGCTGCCCCCGGGATATAGGGCATGGTGAAAGGCATGACCGCAACAGCGGTGGCGCTGGCGGGGGTTGGAGCGGTGAAGCTCTCCTCCGTATCCGACATCCTTCTCCCCCCTAGTGGACCGTGGCCTACCTTGCGATGATCCTCTTCCGTAGGCCGCAGCTCCGCAGTGGATCGTCAGGGTTGAGGACCTTCCGTCACGCTCCTGTGACGTCGGCGTCTGCTGGGCTCCTTCCAGGACCTTAAGTAACGTCCGGACGTGAGGCGGGGCTTCAGTTCTCGCGCGTTTTCGGAGTCCACGCCCCTCTTCTTCCCGCGCGGCGTCCTCAAGATGGCGTCCAATGGCGGGAAAACTCCACGGATGGCGGGAAGAAGGCCGAAGATGGCGCCGGATGGCGGGAAAACTCCACCGATGGCGGGAAGAAAGCGGAAGATGGCGCCGGATGGCGGGAATCTTCACCACGGGTAAGTTTTCACAGTCTTTTTCAGGCACGCAGTACCCGGTGGTTGCGGGCACGAGATCCTGCCGACTACGCCAAAAGTTGACGCGCCCCTGGGCCTGTGTCGCGCTGCGTTGCGCACGCGGGAGCTTGCCCGGAGCCGGATCTGTTGAGGGTTGTAGTCTCGTGGCGGTGATCCGGTCCGTGCCCAGGGAGTCAGACTAAGTGGCGCTGTTTTAGCGGTAGATGTTGGACGACTACGCCACCCGTTGAGTGCAGCCAGGGAGCTGCTGCTGCAGGGCAGACCGCTGAGGCCGGTGGTAGGATTGTGCAGCGTGATAGTATAACCCCCAACGGGAGGGGTATGGCCTCAGGGCAGCCGACGTGGATGATGGGGGTAGCAGGAACCACTCGGAGACGGTACTGTGTAGTTCAGGGTCTTTACTGGTGACAAAGATAGACCCTCCCGGAGTACTGGCTAGCGATTGGGGCCTGGTCAGTCCTTGAGCAGATGGGATCTCCCCTGGCCAGGCGGAGTTGTAGGCCTCCCAAACTAACGATACTCTTCTGGCTACCTTGCTAGAGGCGAGTATAAGTAGCCCACGTCCCTGAGTGTACCGTGTGGTGCTCACCCGTATGGCCGGTGACTCGGGGCCTTCGGGTTTCTGGGCCAGAGGACCTGCAATCCCCTGCCGGTCGGTTTCTGCTGCTGGATAGGAGTTAGTCCCCACAGCCTCGGACTCCGGGTCCGGTGATAACTTCTCAGTCAGGGCGAGCTCTGCAGCTGCCAGCCCCTGACTCCTTGTAACACTGCTCCCACAGAGCTCCTGTTGTTTCTTCCTATATTTGCTTCTTTTCTCTGCTTCTTCTCTACTCACTCACCCTGCCTCAGCCCTAGGTTTATATAGGGGAAGTTCTTCCCCTCCCAGGACTGGGCAGGAGGTGTGGCATGCATAGGATCCCTGACCAAGAGACCTCCCACCTGCTCTCAGACATAACATTGCTGTTACTGTGGAAAACCAGACCCCTGGGGTGCCACATAATCACCAACTTTTCTTCTTCATTCCAGGTTCATTTAACCTTTCTGCCCCCTATACCAGCTTCTGCATGCCCTGCACCCATGGATCAGAATAGGTATCGGGCACAGTGTCCATAGTTTCATTGCATGTTTCCGTTAATATAGTAATTATGCTTTTCTTTATGAGCATTGTGTATCATGTGAAAATATACTGCATAAGCCTCAAGATGTTAATCTTTATTTTTGACATCCCATCATATTGTCATAAATCAGCTAAGATGAATTTGTAAAAAAGTAAGAGTAAAAGACTCTCAGACAGAGCTCACTCACAAATTCTCAGTAAACTCTTTTTTTTCTGTGTGTTATATACAGTGCAATACAGAGTTCCTAGAAGCCAAACGGTTCCCGATTTCTAGAGATCCCCTAAAGCAAAAATTATTTTTAACCTAAAATGCATGTATTTTAAGTATAGTAACCCAAGGTGTCCATATCCTTTATCACTTAGCCATAATGTTTTACTGCAAAAAAAAAAACATGCAGTGAAAAATAGCAACACAATCTGACACAGTGTTCAACCTGATATCAGATCACTCAGTGGCTTACATAGTAGGAATGTCTAAATATGAGTGGGTGTTCCTAAATAACATTATTATACAATGCCTAATTTATACGTACATCCGTCAAGGGGAGAAAAAAAAATTTCTTGGTTCAAAATGGCACCTCTTGAAACCAATTGGCTTCAGTGATAGAACTGACAGTAAACATATACAGGTGTGAATTAAACCCTATATGACTATCATAGATAACCACATATTTGGTGTTTACAAATCTGAATTGACTAACATTACATGGAAATTCATCAAACAATTGAAACCAGAAAACTAGAGAAGAAAAATCACAAATTATGTGACTTAAAGTATTTTGAAGCCAACTTTGACAACTTTTTGAAAAGTGGGCCTTGCTTAGCAGGAGGGTCATAGTCTAGTGCAGAGACAGATTCACTGTCATTTATGTCACAAAAAGTGGTGCAGAAATGTGCCCCAGTCCATTTTCTGATATTAGGGCATGAGCAGCCAATGAATAAACCAAATTCATTAAAGGGGTTGTTCGGGACTTAACATTGATGACTTATCCTTTGCTTAGGTCATCAATGTCTGATCGGAAGGGTTGGAACACCCAGCAACCCTGACGATCAGGACGGAACTGCTCAGTTACGGATCTGAACAGCACAATTTTGTCGACTGTATAGTGGTCGTGGTCGGGCACGACCACTGTGATGTGCAGCTCCGCAACTGAGCAGTTCCAGGCCAACACCGGGAACAGCTGATTGGTCGGTGGTGTCCGGTGGCCTAAGGATAGGTCATCAATGTTAAAGTCCCAGACAACCTTTTTAAGAGTTGTGTGCACCTTACTCCAGTGGACTCTGGATCAAGACTACTGTACAAAACACCACTCTTGATGAATTCCCTCCATTGAGTACGTGCCAAGTACAAATCCAACATGAATTTGACATGTTGTAAAAATAAGGAAAGAAGATTGAAGAACATCCCACATTCTATTATTTCACAGGATAGAAATTCCAACTTTAGCCATTGGTTCCCTTTAAGAATATCCTTATACTGCCTGGATTCCTTTTTCCCATTATACCGATGATCAAACAGATCCTTAAATGACAAATCACACACCTGCATCATCATTAGCAACAGTGACAAAATCATCCCGTGCCTTTCTATTAATTTTTAAAGTGCTGTATTATGCGCCCTTAACAATGATCTGAAAGGAACATCTGTTGCCTGTCTGCGCACATCGCTCACAGCCTCGTTAGGACTGTTTGTTTTAAACTTGTTGGGCCTTCTCTTGTTTAAATACCACGTAGGCTACGTAGAGCTCGCAGGTAGCATGCGAGAGCGGCAGGCAAGTCAACAACCCTAATGCTTTAATCAAAACAAGCATACAACAATCTTCTGAAATGGCAATCAATCACAAGATGCTTTTGTCTCGCGGGGCTGTTGATTGTGAAGCGCTATGCTTATCAAGTCATTCATGCCTCTTATCCCGCCTGGCGTATACAATACAAGCCAATCTTCATCCATAACGTGAAACATTTATGTTCTTGAAGTGGGAGAAAATCACTTAGAATTCTTTAGATTCAATTCCTCAAAAAATGTTGCACTTGAGTATTGTTTACAGGAATGAACGCATCCATTACTGAAAAAGTCTTGTTGGCTTGAAAAGTGGGAATGAAAGTCACAATCTACAGCCTACGCACTAATTACACGTACGTAATTATATAGGGCAATAAGTAAAATTGAAGGAAAACAAAAAAAAAATATTTCTCTAGGTTATATTTCTTTTAAATACTAATACAGCTATCGCAAGTCATTACTGTAGTGATCCACAATAAAGGCCCCGTCACACTTAGCGACGCTGCAACAATCCCGACAATGATACGACCTGTCAGGGATCGTTGCTGCGTCGCTATGTGGTCGCTGGTGAGCTGTCAAACAGGCAGGCTCAACAACGATCAGGGGAGCAGCGACATCGTGGAAAGAATCTTTCCACGATGTCCTGCTCCTGGTTACCAGCCTGCTGAAGCAGGAGCAGGCTGGTAACCATGATAAACAGCGGGTTACTAGGGGCACACGCGCACCTAGTAACCCGCTGTTTATCATGGTTACTACTCTGCTATGGTGAGCGGGAGGTTACCGCTCACTTTAGCAGGCTCGTAACCATGATAAACAGCGGGTTACTAAGTGCGCGTGTGCCCCTAGTAACCCGATGTTTATCATGGTTACCAGCCTGATCGCTACTCCCGCTGGTCACACACAGTGATGTGTGCTGACCAGCGGGAGAGCAACGACCAAAAAATGGTCCAGGACACTTTGCAGCGATCAGCGACCTCACAGCAGGGGCCTGATCGCTGCAAAGTGTCACACATAGCGACATCGCTGGTGAGGTCGCTGTTGCGTCACCAAAACCGTGACACAGCAGCGATCTCGCTAGCGATCTCGCTATGTGAGACGGGGGCTTAAGGCTTGTACCTTAGTGGCCCATTTAGAAGGACCAACTACCCAATATTTGTTCAGGCACTTTCTGGTAGTCCACATGTATTTTATCATAGAATGATAGAATGTTAGAGTTGAAAGGGACCTCCAGGGTCCTTGTGTCCAACCCCCTGCTCAATGTAGGATTCACTAAACCATCTCAGACAGATGTCTGTCCAGCCTCTGTTTGAAGACTTCCATTGAAGGAGAACTCACCACCTCTCGTTTATTGAGAGGCTGAGCTAGGTCACTAATTCAGATTATTATTTATGTGATGCAATGTTACACAACTATTTGCCTGTAGTTTTTATTTTTTACATTCCATTCTGAATTATTTTTATGGCCTTCATACATATTATATGAAAGTTGGCCTAACACGCTAATTCTGTCAGGATTGGGTGGTCCTTCTACTGTGTATTTGGGACCTCCTGATTTTCCCCAACAGATGATGTTTGGGTAAAGTTCTGCACTTGGAATTTCAATGCCTGATCTTTGTTTTTTCAGGGGATAGGCTTTCTCCTCTTTCTCTGCTCAAAATAAATGACCACTTGGCCGAGCCATGTGCAGATGTGTGGTGTGGAAGGGTCGGAAGAGATAGCTGTCGTCTGCTAAATTAATGTTTGCTAAGTGAATGAAAGCTATATTTTGTGTATAGCCAGTATTAGAGAATAATGAAAGTGTCATAAAAGGAATATGATTTTATGGGGACTTAAGAATCCTTATTGTCAGGCAACGACAGAAAGGATAAGGTAAACTGAAATTCCAGGACGAACTAGTGAACAAATATACAAAATAAAAGTGATGAAATAAACCAGCAATTTATAAATGAAGAAAGCACATCAGACCACAGATCTGCTGTCACGGGTGTGTCAGAAGTGACAGACAGTTGCCCCGCAGTTGGTTGCAGGAGATCTCTACGTTTGGCATTGCGGACACCTTCTTAGAAGCTGTCTCTCTAGGACCCAGGGGCTACCTCCCTTTGGCTAATTAACACTCTGGCCTGGGTGTATACATACCTGCTGTCTGCTGTTGGAGGTGCCGGCGATACTCACATTACCCTTTGTGAAGGCTCGGAGCAAGTTCATTACTTCGTCCTCACTGGAGCTGTGAGGACGGGTGTTCATCTCTCTGAAGTCGACTAAAAGCTAAGCAATCTTCCCTTGTTTGTTCCCCCTTGCTGTCTTTAGTGGTCAGTGGGGATCTGCTAGCGCTCATCCCCCTCCCTTCCATAGTCAGGGCCCAATGCCAGGGAAAGACAGGGCGAGATTCGCATGCGGCGATTGGTGAAGAGCCAATATAGGGACGTTAATGGAGACAGGGTGATATTAGATCAGCCTAGGAGGTCTCCACTCCTCCCTTTCCCTAGAGTATGGGCTTCCTTTCCCTCTTTCCTTTGTGTTGCACTAAGTCTTTCCCACACCTTGCATGACATCTGCAGGCAGAACCACAAGACAGTACCATTAGTCAAAATCAATTGGCAAAGGGTATCACTGAGTAGGTAGAAGAAAGGAGTTACAAGTGACCACAATGGTGTATTATTTCTTTATGGGTTCTACTCTGCTGTGTAACATTTTTTATCAACCATGGGCCATCAAAAGGAGGACCATGTGCCATATTAAGCCACCTGAGGGGAAGAGCCATTTTGGTTATTAGAAAGAACTTTGTTGACTAGACTTGGAGGAAAACATACAGGACCAATGAGAGCACATGTGGTTGTTTGGGTAATGTCACATCCAGGGTAGTCAATGGTGCCCAATAAAATAACATTGATGGTTTAAAGAAGTTCCTTCAAGGCCAGGATTGGCAAATACTTGACCCCCAGCCCTGTATTGTGGCTTACCTTATCTCCCCTGATGAGCCTATAAACGAAACGTGTCGGGAGGGAGGTTGTAGGGGCATTTTTTGATTCCAGGGTTTGGTGTTACCCATGGAGTAACGTGTGGGTGGTTTTGAGGTACCACCCCCCACACACACTCGTTTTTTCACCAGAAACGGTATCTCATGGTCTTTTCATCCGGAATTTGCCTGGAATCAGCTATACCCGAATAGGACAACCAATTGGTGAGATTGTTCCTTTTTATATATATTTCCTATGTGTAATACCTATATGCAGTATCATTGTGGTTGTTCCTTTTCTCCTCCTTCGGTTCATTTTGACTGCCTCCACAACTTATATGAAAGGGGGCGTTACCAGTGGGAGACATGTAATGACTGACAGTCTGCTCGCCTGATCTACATGCCCCATGAGATTTATGTCCGGGCCATAGATGTTAACAGTTGATTTATATATTAAGAAAAACTTGAATTTCTCGAGAATAAGACAGGAGATTTCAGATATCAAGGTATCATGTTATTCAGGTGGCACACGTGGTTTGTGAACCCACTGTGCCACGAGACCAGGCTTGCCTGGGAGGGATGCAGCTAAACGGCTACCTGGTGTTCACTGGAGCTCCTGATGGTGGAGTCAGGCTTGAGCTGCTGGTAGCCGCCAGGTACCACTCCTAGGTAATCCCCGGTACCGCAGCTGCCGAGCCCAAGGGGTTGGGTTCACTGGACAGGGCGACATGACTGGAGTCACTGGTGAGCAGGATTCGGCGACCGATGGACAGTCCGGATAATCTGGATCTCGGATATAGGTTCACGTTCAGACGCGCAGTTTATCGGGAAACAATTAAGGTAACATGGTTTCAGGGTTCGGGTACCACCAGAGCGGCCACAGGATCACATACAGACTACACAGGGCTATAGGGAATATAATGAAAAGGGAATACTAATTTAGACTAAGGACGGGGGACCTGGCAACGTACAGTTGCACACACTACCAGTACAAACTAGTATAGGGGTTGATCTGGCACCTCCCTATTGGGGTAGGTGCCTTATATACAAGATGCCTCCCAGCTATTGACTGTAGAGAAGATGGAGCCAGATTCTTCCTCTTGAACTCCCACGACCTCTCATCAGGACCACGTTCTCTCCAAGCCACTGGAAGACTGGTTGCATCTCCCAACTTATTCTTGGTCAGGATGCTTCTCACCGACTGGACATCCTTGAAGCAGAATGGAGCAGATTTGGAAACAGGAGCCCTAAATTGCTGAGTCTTAGCCCTGCAAGACTAGCTATCCCTTGGGAAGAAACGAAGATGGACTGGGATTCTTCCTTCTGGTCGGTAGATAGTAGAGACTCGGAAGATGTCTCCACCTTGACGTTCTCATCCTGTAACAACCTGGAACTAGAAGATACCTTTTCTGGGTCAATCTTCAAATTGGTCTCACCGAGTATATGTCCTTGAGGCTGTTGGGTTTTCAGGAAACAGGTCATTGGAACAATCGCCTGGTGGAGAAGATGGCAACACTGGCAGCCCAGCTGGAAGTAAAGGGACCAGACACCTCTTGTGACACAGTAAAATAATAGTCGGCACTAGGTATTTGTTCGTATTCTTTCAGTGGTGCACGTGAAAGGGTAACATATCAAAGAAGAAAAGGGTTCCGGCACTCACGTGTAACGAATCAATCATTTATTCACATCAGCAAAACATTTCAGCTCTACCAGAGCCTTTGTCAAATGACAAAAATTCTAAATGCCTGAAAAATTGCATTTTTTTTTTGGTCTCTACGATGTCACAAAAAATGCTGTAACAAGCGATCAAAATGTCATACAGTATGTATCCTAAAATGGCATCAATAAAAACTTTGTCTCGCCACTAGTGTTGAGCATTCCGATACTGAATATCGGGTATCGGCCGATATTCGCGGTATTGGAATTCCGATACTCAATTCCGATACTTTTAGAATATCGAATACCGGAATCAGAAGTTCCCATAATACCTGCGCTCTGCAGTGTCTCTGAAGGATGACAAGCTGGATGGCAGCGCTCAGCTGCGATCCAGCCTGTCATCAGAATGCCATCCCAGCGTGAAAGAATTCTCCTGATTGTTTAAAAGCCGGCCGCCGGCTTTTAAACAATCACACAGCCCCATACTGCTTCCCCGCAGCCTCCCACCCCGATCCTCCGCTCCCCCCCATCCTGATCGTAAGTTAGGACCGGGCGGGGAGCGCAGCACCAAGGAGCGGGGAGCGAAGGACCCGGGCGGGGAAGCCGGCAGTGAAAAGACTACACCGCCGGCTTTCCCGTTCTGTGCTGCGCTTTCCCGCCGGTTATTTCAAATGAACAGCTGAGGTATCTGCTGATGCCGATCAGCTGTTCATTTGAAGTAGCCGCGGTGCCCTCAGAGGGTTCATGTGAGTTCATGCTTGACTGCATTGCATGAACTCACATGAACTTTCCCACGGCCACACAGGTCAGCCTCACCTCCCAGACCATCAGACCCACCTCCCAGACCATCAGACCCGTCATGATTAGTGTGTGCGCGGTGTCTGTGCGATGACTGGAGTGTGTGCGGGTGTCTGTGCGATGTCTGCGGGTGTGCGCGGTGTCTGTGCGATGTCTGCGGGTGTGTGCAGTGTCTGTGCGATGTCTGCGGGTGTGTGCGGGTGTGCGCGGTGTCTGTGCGATGTCTGCGGGTGTCTGCGTGCAGCCAGACATAGGACGATGTGACACTACTACTCCCATCGGCCTATGTCTGTCCCCCGTCCACTCGTGCCAGCAGGATCAGCTCGATGTGAGCAGTAGTTCCCATCAGCCTGATCCTGCTATTTAAACTGCCCCATATGTTATTTTTGCCCCTATATACATGTTTTATTCTTTTAGGCCCCCATATTTTTTTTTTGTTTTTGGTCCCCAATAAATTTTAAATACATTTCATTGGTGGCCAGTGGTTACCTAAAATAAATTAGTTTATACATTACCTGTCCCCGCCGATCGCCACCTAAAATAAAGTAAAAAATAAAAAACTACACCTATACTCACCTAGACACCTAATTCCCCGAAGCCATCGATCTCCTGTAATAAAATATAAAATAATAAACCACAACCTTATCCTTACCCCTCCGTAGTAGTCCACGAGTGTCCCACGATGATCTCCAGTTTAGAGCAGCCACATAGAATGTGACCGCTCTGAACTGCTGCCGCCGCTAGAATGACAGGGCCGTAAAGCAGCCCCGTCATTGCATAAGCGGGTTCGCCGGAGTTCAGGCAGCGCTGCTCCGGTGAGCTCCTTTACGGCCCTGCTGTACCATGAGAAATTCCCATGGTACAGCGGTGCCGTAAAGGAGGTCTCCGGAGCTGCGCTGCCTGAATGCACTCCTGTGACCTCAGTCAGTGGCTCCCGCTGCCGGGAGCGGACGTGTTCCCGGCAGTGTGAGCTTACAGCAGCCATGCACAGCTGTCACCATCTCCAGATGTGACAGCTGTGCATGGGAGATCAGCGCAGGAACGTGGGCAGGTAACTATTTTTTTTTAGTAAACTAAGAATTAAATAAAATGGTGTGTCTTATTTCAAATAAACTATTTTTTTTTGGGTGTAGTGTGTTTTTTCATTTTAACACTTTGTAGGTTAGTAATGGGGGTGTCTTATAGACGCCCATCATTACTAACCTGGGCTTCATGGCAGCTGGCGCTGACATGAACCCCACCACTATTTCCCCCTGCCACCGCACCAGGGCAGCGTGGAAGAGCGAGGCTAAGTGCCAGAATTGGCGCATCCTATGGATGCGCCATTTCTGGGGCGGCTGACGGCTGGAGTTTCTAGCCTGGGAGGGGGCCAATATTCATGGCACCCTTCCTGGGCTATTAATATCAGCCCCCAGCTGTCTGCCTAGCCTTTGCTAGCTATTAAAATAGGGGGGACCCCACGTAATTTTTTTGGGGGGTCTCCCATTTTAATAGCTAGTAAAGGCTAGGTATTCAGCTGGGGGCTGATATTAGTAGCCTGGGAAGCTCCGTGGGTATTACCCCCTTCCCAGGCTTCAAACATCTGCCCCAGCCATCTGCTTAACCTCCGCTAGAGGCTAAAATTATGGGGGATCCCACGCCAATTTTTTTTTTAATAAATCCTTTATTTTAACACTAAATGACACTTGAGGGGTTAATAAAGATGCAGTCCCTAAATTATTATTTATTTTTTAATTAATTTTTCCCAAAAATTTTGAGGTGGGCTTTGCCATATTTTTGTGTGCCAGCCAGGTACAGCAACCAGGAACAGGCTGCCCCCAACTCCCAGTTGCCTATTTGTACCTGGCCGGACACAACAATATAGGGAAGCCCTTTTTTTATTATTATTTCATGAATTTCATGAAATAAGTAAAAAAAATAAAAATAAGTGAGGCTTCGCCCTATTTTTGTGTCCAGTCAGGTACAACTAAGCTGCTGGGGGCTGGAATCCACAGCGCAGGGTGGCCCAAGCTTTGTGGCCCCCCCTGCTGCGAACAGCAGTCCGCAGCCACCCCAGAAAATGGCGCGTTCATAGAAGAGCCATCTTCTGGCGCTGTATCCAGCTCATCCAGGGCCCTGGTGCGGTGGCTCACTGGGTAATAAAGGGGTTAGGGCCAGCTTTGTATTATCCGCTGGCCCTTAGCCCGAAATTCATGGGGTCACGCCAATATTAGACATGACCGCCATGAATTTCTAGTAAAGTATTTAAAAAAAACACAACACCCAGAATAAAGTCCTTTAATTGAAATAAACACACAATTCTTTAATGTTCTAAATTAAACCATACTTACCATCACGCCCATTCCAGCTGAAGCCAACGATCTCCTGCAATAAAAGTAAAATAATAAAACAACATCATCCTTACCTTTCCATGGTTCCCAGGACAGCTTCAGCTCTGCTACATCGAGATGACAGGCTGGATCGCAGCAGAAAGCTGCCATCCAGCCTGTCATCCCGCAGACACTGAGAAGCGGAGGCATGCTTGCGCTCCTCAGTGTCTGGCTGTGACGGCATCCAGATGAGCCAACAATGAACTCAGCTCACCTCATGCACGTCACTGACAGCGTGGGAGAATTCTCCTGCGCATGCGGTGAGCGTGAGAGACTCGGCTCATCTTTATGCCATCACAGCCAGACATTGAGGAGCGCAAGCATGCCTGGGTGTTGTCAATTTTTTTTTAATTATTTCAGGAAATTCATGAAATAATTAAAAAAAATTGATGTGGGGCTTCGCCCTATATTTGTGTTCAGCCAGGTACAGCATGCAGGAACGGGCTGCCCCCAACCACCAGCTGCCTATTTGTACCTGGCCGGACACAACAATATAGGGAAGCCCTTTTTTTCTTAATTATTTCATGAATTTCATGAAATTACTTTAAAAAAAAAAATACGTGGGGCCTCGCCCTATTTTTGTGTCCAGCCAGGTACAACTAGGCAGCTGGGGGCTGGAATCTGCAGCGCAGGGAGGCCCAAGCTTTCAGCCCCCCCCCCCCCCGCTGCAAATTGCAGTCCGCAGCCACCCCGGAAAATGGCGCGTTCATAGAAGCGCCATCTTCTGGCGCTGTGCCCAACTCATCCAGGGCCCTGGTGCAGAGGCTCACTGGGTAATAAAGGGGTTAGGGCCAGCTTGGCATTATCAGCTGGCCCTAAGCCCGAAATTCATGGGGTCACGCCAATATTAGACATGACCGCCATGAATTTCTAGTAAAATATTTAAAAAAAAACACAACACCCAGAATAAAGTCCTTTAATTGAAATAAACACACAATTCTTTATTGTTCTAAATTAAACCATACTTGCCATCACGCCCATTCCAGCTGAAGCCAACGATCTCCTGCAATAAAAGAAAAATAATAAACCAACATCATCCTTACCTTTCCATGGTTCCCAGGACAGCTTCAGCTCTGCTACATCGAGATGACAGGCTGGACCGCAGCAGAAAGCTGCCATCCAGCCTGTCATCCCGCAGACACTGACAAGCGCAGGCATGCTTGCGCTCCTCAGTGTCAGGCTGTGACGGCATCCAGATGAGCCGAGTCTCTCGCGCTCACCGCATGCGCAGGAGAATTCTCCCACGCTGTCAGTGATGTGCATGAGGTGAGCTGAGTTCATTGTCGGCTCATCTGGATGCCGTCACAGCCAGACACTGAGGAGCGCAAGCATGCCTGCGCTTCTCAGTGTCCGCGGGATGACAGGCTGGATGGCAGCGTTCTGCTGCGGTCCAGCCTGCCATCTCGATGTAGCAGAGCTGAAGCTGTCCTGGGAACCATGGAAAGGTAAGGATGAGGTTGCTTTATTATTTTTCTTTTATTGCAGGAGATCGTTGGCTTCAGCTGGAATGGGCGTGATGGTAAGTATGGTTTAATTTAGAACAATAAAGAATTGTGTGTTTATTTCAATTAAAGAATTTTATTCTGGGTGTTTGTGTTTTTTTAACTTTGACTATGGGGTTAGTAATGGGGATGTCTTATAGACGCCTCTCCATTACTAACCTGGGCTTGATGTCAGCTGGCATTATAAGCTGACATCAACCCCAACCCTATTACCCCACTGCCACCGCTACAGGGCAGTGGGAAGAGCGAGGCTAAGTGCCAGAATTGGCGCATCCTATGGATGCGCCATTTCTGGGGCGGCTGACGGCTGGTGTTTCTAGCCTGGGAGGGGGTCAATATTAATGGCACCCTTCCTGGGCTATTAATATCAGTCCCCAGCTGTCTGCCTAGCCTTTGCTAGCTATTAAAATAGGGGGGACCCCACGTCATTTTTTTTGTGGGGTCCCCCATTTTAATAGCTAGTAAAGGCTAGGTATTCAGCTGGGGGCTGATATTAGTAGCCTGGGGAGCTCCGTGGGTATTACCCCCTTCCCAGGCTTCAAACATCTGCCCCAGCTGTCTGCTTAACCTCCGCTAGAGACTAAAATTACGGGGAACCCCACGCCAATTTTTTTTTTAAGAAATCCTTTATTTTAACACTAAATGACAAGTAAAGTAATCAACACTATCACTGTACTTCTTATTTATGTGACTGACATGTTTCTATCTATCTAATCTATGTGTGATTCTCTATTCTTTCGGTTATAAATTGTCGGGTACCGCTGCTGAATTGCCGGCCGGCTTTTTTAAAGAGACAGTGCATGAAAACACTAATATTTTTTTAAATAAATCCTTTACACTAAATGACAAGTACAGTAAGCAACACTGTCGCTGTACTTATTATATATGTGACTGACATGTTTCTATCTATCTAATCTATGTGTGAAGCTCTATTCTTTCTATTCTAAATTGTCGGGTACCGCTGCTGAATTGCCGGCCGGCTTTTTTCAAGAGACGGTGCATGAAAACACTGTTATTTTTTTTAATAAATCCTTTACACTAAATGACAAGTACAGTAAGCAACACTGTCACTGTACTTCATATATATGTGACTGACATGTTTCTATCTATCTAATCTATGTGTGAAGCTCTATTCTTTCTGTTATAAATTGTCGGGTACCGGTGTATGCAGCTGCTGAATTGCCGACTTTTCATGTTTCACTGTGAGCACTGTTCCCATCGATTTGGGCAACTGACGCGCCCCTAGGCCTTCTGTGTCGTGCGGCATCGCGTGCACGGGGGCTTACCCGGAGCCGGATCAGATGGGGGTTGTAGTCTCGTGGCGGTGACCCGGTCCGTGCCCAGGGAGTCAAACTAAGTGGCGAGTCTATTAGCAGTAGATGTTGGATGACTACGCCACCCGTTGAATGCAGCTTTGGAGCTGCCGCTGCAGGGCAGACCGCTGAGGCCGGTGGAAGGATGGTGCAGCGGGGATGGTATAACCCCCAACGGGAGGAGTATGGCCTCAGGGCAGCCGACGTGGATGATGGGGGTAGCAGGAACCACTCAGAGACGATGCGGTGTAGTTCAGGGTCTTTACTGGTGACAAAGATAGATCCTCCCGGAGTACTGGCTAGCGGTTGGGGCCTGGTCAGTCCTTGAGCAGATGGGATCTCCCCTGGCCAGGCGGAGTTGTAGGCCTCCCAAACTAACGATACTCTTCTGGCTACCTTGCTAGAAGCGAGTATAAGTAGCCCACGTCCCTGAGTGTACCGTGTGGTGCTCACCCGTATGGCCGGTGACTCGGGGCCTTCTAGTAGCTTCCGCTCCACGACGGCGGTGCTGGTCCCATGCGTGTGACCGTGCCTTCGGGTTTCTTGGCCAGAGGACCTGAAATCCCCTGCCTGACGGAATCTGCTGCTGGGTAGGAGTTAGTCCCCACAGCCTCGGACTCCGGGTCCGGTAAGAAATCTTCTCAGTCAGGGCGAGCTCTGCAGCTGCCAGCCCCTGACTCTTTGTAACACTGCTCCCACAGAGCTCCTGTTGTTTCTTCCTATGCTGCTTCTCTTCTCTACTTCTGGCATGGCCCAGGAGCTGGGCCCAGCCGGAGCCACAGCTCCCTGTCAGCCCTCCTGGCTGAACTCTCCCTCTCAACTCTCTAACCCTGCCTCAGCCCCAGGTTTATATAGGGGAAGTTCTTCCCCTCCCAGGACTGGGCAGGAGGTGTGGCATGCATAGGATTCCTGACCAAGAGACCTCCCACCTGCTCTCAGACATAACATTGCTGTTACTGTGGAAACCAGACCCCTGGGGTGCCACATTCCCCCCTAGTGAAATTTAGTACTCCGGGACTAAACATATTTTTAAACATAACAAGGTATAAACAATAATAGTACAATAAGAAAAACATATAAAGATGGTCACGGCGTGTCCGCAACCGGGTGCAGTTTTTGAAGAAAAGCAAGGTGTCCATTTCACCAAAACAGGGAGACGTAACCAGGTAGGGGTCTGTCCTGCCCCGAGTCCTTAACAGTCTTTTAGTCCATTCCTGGGTTACGCTCCAACCAATTGTACAAGGATTCCCGGTAAATCCACCAAGGACTCCTAAAAATAACTAGAAACACATAATTATTTACAGGATATGGCCGCTCTCAGTCCTCGGCCAGTGGGGATAAGGAATGGCTGCTCACAGTCCTCAGCCTGGTTTAAGATAGGGGCACATGGGGAACAATTCACTAATCCCAACGGGGACCATATTTTAATTAGCAGCAGTCCTTGTACCCTTACGGGTAACTATTTACAGCTCTTTATTCACGCTACTTCCCTTTAGTAGCTATGTCCTCTTTGTGCTCCCTCCTGAGGGTAGTCCTCAGACCCGTCCGGGTCCTCTTGGCTTTCCTCGTATTGGTAGTACTGCAGCTCCTCCTCGGTTAGCTGGGTTAGTATCTCTGCGACAGTCCTCCTCCCAGGTGGCCAGGACTTTACCTCCCTTTGGGCTGCCCCGGTTAATTGGGCCACCAGGATGCTCACTTTGTGCTCCTCTGTGAGGGGGTACACCTGGAAGAGGCTATCCAGCTTTTCTCTAAAGTCATGCAGGGTATGTGACTCCCCTGAGTACTGGGGTAGCCAGGCTGCCCCCGGGATATAGGGCATGGTGAAAGGCATGACCGCAACAGCGGTGGCGCTGGCGGGGGTTGTAGCGGTGAAGCTCTCCTCCGTATCCGACATCCTTCTCCCCCCTAGTGGACCGTGGCCTACCTTGCGATGATCCTCTTCCGTAGGCCGCGGCTCCGCAGTGGATCGTCAGGGTTGAGGACCTTCCGTCGCGCTCCTGTAACGTCGGCGTCTGCTGGGCTCCTTTCAGGACCTTACGCAACGTCCGGACGTGAGGCGGGGCTTCAGTTCTCGCGCGCTTTTGGAGTCCACGCCCCTCTTCTTCCCGCGCGGCGTCTTCAAGATGGCGTCCAACGGCGGGAAAACTCCACGGAAGGCGGGAAGAAGGCTGAAAATGGCGCCGGATGGCGGGAATCTTCACCACTGGTAAGTTTGAACAGTCTTTTTCAGGCACGCAGTACCCGGTGGTTGCGGGCACGAAATCCTGCCGACTACGCAAAAAGTTGACGCGCCCCTGGGCCTTCTGTGTCGTGCGGCATCGCGTGCACGGGGGCTTACCCGGAGCCGGATCAGATGGGGGTAGTAGTCTCGTGGCGGTGACCCGGTCCGTGCCCAGGGAGTCAAACTAAGTGGCGAGTCTATTAGCAGTAGATGTTGGATGACTATGCCACCCGTTGAATGCAGCTTTGGAGCTGCCGCTGCAGGGCAGACCGCTGAGGCCGGTGGAAGGATGGTGCAGCGGGGATGGTATAACCCCCAACGGGAGGGGTATGGCCTCAGGGCAGCCGACGTGGATGATGGGGGTAGCAGGAACCACTCAGAGACGATGCGGTGTAGTTCAGGGTCTTTACTGGTGACAAAGATAGACCCTCCCGGAGTACTGGCTAGCGGTTGGGGCCTGGTCAGTCCTTGAGCAGATGGGATCTCCCCTGGCCAGGCGGAGTTGTAGGCCTCCCAAACTAACGATACTCTTCTGGCTACCTTGCTAGAAGCGAGTATAAGTAGCCCACGTCCCTGAGTGTACCGTGTGGTGCTCACCCGTATGGCCGGTGACTCGGGGCCTTCTAGTAGCTTCCGCTCCACGACGGCGGTGCTGGTCCCATGCGTGTGACCGTGCCTTCGGGCTTCTTGGCCAGAGGACCTGAAATCCCCTGCCTGACGGATTCTGCTGCTGGGTAGGAGTTAGTCCCCACAGCCTCGGACTCCGGGTCCGGTAAGAAATCTTCTCAGTCAGGGCGAGCTCTGCAGCTGCCAGCCCCTGACTCTTTGTAACACTGCTCCCACAGAGCTCCTGTTGTTTCTTCCTATGCTGCTTCTCTTCTCTACTTCTGGCATGGCCCAGGAGCTGGGCCCAGCCGGAGCCACAGCTCCCTGTCAGCCCTCCTGGCTGAACTCTCCCTCTCAACTCTCTAACCCTGCCTCAGCCCCAGGTTTATATAGGGGAAGTTCTTCCCCTCCCAGGACTGGGCAGGAGGTGTGGCATGCATAGGATTCCTGACCAAGAGACCTCCCACCTGCTCTCAGACATAACATTGCTGTTACTGTGGAAACCAGACCCCTGGGGTGCCACACAACCACCTCCCCCAATACATTCCACATTATTGTTAGTTGTTTTCTTTCATGCAGAATTAACCTACAAGGAAAGAAAGGGTTTATTTTCATTCCGATATTTGTGTCCCATTGACTTGCATTGGTTTCCGGTATCGGAATCGGCGATATCCGATACTTTTTGGGTATCGGCCCGATCCAATCCGATCCGATATTTCCTGATATCGGAAGGTATCGCTCAACACTACTCACCACGCAAAAAATAAGCCCTCACACAGCTCCATCGACAGAAAAATAAAAATGTTAAGGGTCTTGGAAAATGGTAACCCAACCCGAAAATTTTTTTTCTTTTCAAACTTCTCATTTTTTTTACCATAAGGCTACATTCATATGTACAGTATTTGGTCAGTATTTTACATCAGCATTTGTAAGCCAAAATCAGGAGTGTGTGAAAAATACAGAAGTCGTGACGTGTTTCTATTATACATTTCCTCTGATTGTTCCACTCATGGTTTTGGCTTACAAATACTGATGAAAAATACTGACCAAATACTGAACGTGACCTTAAAATAATAAAAAAACTGGACATGTTTGGTATCGCTGCAATCGTACTGATGAGGAAAATTATATTGCAAGGTCATTTTTACATCCCGGTGGCTCAGTTGTTAGCACTGCAGCCTTGCAGCACTGGCGTCCTGGGTTCAAATTCCCCCAAGGACAACATCCGAAAGGAGTTTGCACGTTCTCCCTGTGTTTGCGTGGGTTTCCTCCGGGTTCTCCGGTTTATTAAATGCTACTGTTCTACCGTTTATGAGGACTCTTGTCAAGTGTGTCTGGTCAGCAAGTGAAAGAATCTACGTGTCTGTGCCTGAGGGTCAACACCCCTGTGTGCCTGAGAGAAGTTGCAGCATATGGTCTATGGTCACCCCGAGTAACGGTTCCCCCAGGATTCCAAAAAATTCATGTAACCTGTCTCGCCCCTATCTGAACCTAGCGGCGTGCGTGTAACACATACAGATAGGGAATCTAGATTGTAAGCCCCAATGGGGACAGTGAGGATAATGTCTGTAAAGCACTGTGGAATTAATGTCGCTATATAAGTGAGTAAAATAAATAAAAACAAAAAAATGTGACCACAAAATAGGAGCTGATAGAGATGTCTGTTCACCCTTTTTTAATAAACTACAGGTAATATTGTCACGTGGTCTGGAGCTAATATTAATTTCTTACCGTGTCTTACAAACCACAATTTTAGGGAACACCACTCCAGACAGGGGTAACCAGGGGGGCATGCTTTCATTGCACTGCTTTATTCTATGGAATTTTCCTACCTTAGTCCGTATGAATAGTTGTCTTATTATTAAAAGTCCAGTAGTTATTACACAAGAGTTTATTTCTCCAGCCTGCGTTACACTATAAAGGTTTATTGATATATTACTATCTCCCTGAGTCTTCAATTACCCAAAGGAACTAATACATACTTGAGACAAGAGCCAATAAGAGGGGCTTATGTCCCTGACACACATAATTGGTATTCTGAAATAATAATTTTTAATTACATTTCAGGGGAAGAATAGAAAACATCCCTCGGGGGCTCCTTAAACTCTGGATTAAAGTCCTTTAAATCTATTGTGATGTTCTGCCCTAAGTAAGGCTAACGCTAGAGACACGCTATTGTAGGTCTAACCCTGAGTCACATTTCAAAGAAAATAAGTGACATGTTATTCTATGGGGGCACAGTAAGGTTTGTTACAATGTAAATGTCTAGGCAATCCTCTGGGAACTAAACTTATCATCTGCATACCTTTTCAGTAAGAATGGCCAATAAAGCGGATCAGCCATTAGATTTCACAATACAAAATGCATCCATTATTAAATAGATCTCTTTCACTTGATGAGGCTGGTGTACTTACTTTGAATAACCATGTGAGAATGACCATATAACGCTGATATTAATATGAGCATTTTAGAAGTCCAGCTAGGGGTAAAAAATGCTGAATTTATTATCAGGCGGTAAGACGTAAAGGATTAGGCAGACATACAGTACAAACCAAAAGTTTGGACACACCTTCTCATTTAAAGATTTTTCTGTATTTTCTTGACTATGAAAATTGTACATTCACACTGAAGGCATCAAAACTATGAATTAACACATGTGGAATTATATACTTAACAAAAAAGTGTGAAGCAACTCAAAATATGTCTTATATTCTAAGTTCTTCAAAGTAGCCACCTTTTGCTTTGATGACTGCTTTGCACACTCTTGGCATTCTCTTGATGAGCTTCAAGAGGTAGTCTCCGGAAATGGTCTTCCAACAATCTTGAAGGAGTTCCCAGAGATGCTTAGCACTTGTTGGCCCTTTTACCTTCACTCTGCGGTCCAGCTCACCCCAAACCATCTCGATTGGGTTCAGGTCTGGTGACTGTGGAGGCCAGGTCATCTGGCGTACCATCCCATCACTCTCCTTCTAGGTCAAATAGCCCTTACACAGCCTGGAGGTGTGTTTGGGGTCATTGTCCTGTTGAAAAATAAATGATGGTCCAACTAAACACAAACCGGATGGAATAGCATGCCGCAGCAAGATGCTGTGGTAGCCATGCTGGTTCAGTATGCCTTCAATTTTGAATAAATCCCCAACAGTGTCACCAGCAAAGCACCCCCACACCATCACACCTCCTCCTCCATGCTTCACGGTGGGAACCAGGCATGTAGAGTCCATCCGTTCACCTTTTCTGCGTTGCACAAAGACACGGTGGTTGGAACCAAAGATCTCAAATTTGGACTCATCAGACCAAAGCACAGATTTCCACTGGTCTAATGTTCATTCCTTGTGTTCTTTAGCCCAAACAAGTCTCTTCTGCTTGTTGCCTGTTCTTAGCAGTGGTTTCCTAGCAGCTATTTTACCATGAAGGCCTGCTGCACAAAGTCTCCTCTTAACAGTTGTTGTAGAGATGTGTCTGCTGCTAGAACTCTGTGTGGCATTGACCTGGTCTCTAATATGAGCTGCTGTTAAACTGCGATTTCTGAGGCTGGTGACTCGGATAAACTTATCCTCAGAAGCAGAGGTGACTCTTGGTCTTCCTTTCCTGGGGCGGTCCTCATGTGAGCCAGTTTCTTAGGAGCGCTTGATGGTTTTTGCAACTGCACTTGGGGACACTTTCAAAGTTTTCCCAATTTTTCGCACTGACTGACCTTAATTTCTTAAAGTAATGATGGCCACTCGTTTTTCTTTACTTAGCTGCTTTTTTCTTGCCATAATACAAATTCTAACAGTCTATTCAGTAGGACTATCAGCTGTGTATCCACCTGACTTCTGCACAACACAACTGAAGGTCCCAACCCCATTTATAAGGCAAGAAATCCCACTTATTAAACCTGACAGGGCACACCTGTGAAGTGAAAACCATTTCCGGTGACTACCTCTTGAAGCTCATCAAGAGAATGCCAAGAGTGTGCAAAGCAGTCTTCAAAGCAAAAGGTGGCTACTTTGAAGAACCTAGAATATAAGACATATTTTGAGTTGTTTCACACTTTTTTGTTAAGTATATAATTCCACATGTGTTAATTCATAGTTTTGATGCCTTCAGTGTGAATGTACAATTTTCAAAGTCATGAAAATACTGAAAAATCTTTAAATGAGAAGTTGTGTCCAAACTTTTGGTCTGTACTGTATTTATTTAGAATTTTAAAGTAACTACACCAGCCTCTTCAAGTCTAACAGTTCTATTTAATAATGTATACAGGTTGTATTGTGAAATCTGGTGTCAGATTCACTTTAATAAGATAGCTTAAACAGATTTTCCCATCTTTTAAAGTGATGGCACATCACTGAGATATACCAGCACTTTATGACTGATGGGGTCCAATCTCTTGGGACCCCCTCCCAACCTGAGAATAATGGGGGACACTGCTCTGGTATAGCACTGAATTCTCTGTTTCTCCTATGCACAGTGGCAGCCGGGTGCAGTACTCGGCACAGCCAGGACACAAGGAGTGCTGATGTACAGAGAAACCTAGAAAGGTCTTCTTCATGCTCAGGAAGAAGCTAGGACCCCCAAGACCATAAAGTGATGGCATATCCTAGGAAAAAACTATTGAACAACCCACTTTAAATATCCTTATTAGGATGTGTGGACTAAGTAAAGCGGTGCTGCATAGCCAAAAAGCACAGGTCCATCATTTCCTTTACACAGTTGTCACGGATGTGTCGGGTGTGACAGACAGTCTTTCTGGATCCAGCTATAGAAGGTCATTGCGCTTGGCACCTTCTTGATCTTTTCATCTCTGTAGTGTAGTGATAGACTTCTCGCTCTAGGACCTAGCAGTGACCTCTTCCTTCTGCTGCTAATTGACACACCCTTGCTGGATGTTTAAATAACTTCAGTCTCTCCAGAGAGTCGCCGGTGATAGCTCTATTTTCATTTGTCCAGGCTTGAAGCACTAGTAGTCGGCAAGTGTCTTCTTGGAGTTCCCTTGGAGGATAATTGGCATGATCTCTCTGGTGTTTTCTCAAGCTAAGTGTATTCCCTTGCCTGTTTACCTGTTCATCTTTAGTTGCAGTGGGGGCTGATTAGTGCTCACCACTTCCCCTCCCTATCCAGGGCCTATCGCTAGGGGCAGTCAGGGATTAGGTTTCCTGCTCGGCGATTAGTGCGGAACCTATTTAGGGACGTTAGGGCAGTCAGGGTGTTGTCAGATCTCCCTAGGTGTCTCCACTCCCCCTTTCCCTAGTGTTTGGGCTTTCTCCCCCTCTTCCCGTCATTGTGCACTTAGTCTTTCCCTCACCTTGCATGACAATAGGTTACTTTAAAGGGAATTGTCACTTTTTTGAGCTTTTTGAGTTAATAATAAAGGCATATAGGTTGTATACAGGTGAAATTAGTCACCTCTATGCCTCCTTGATGATGCCTTGTTTAGTAAAAATCATCTTTTATAGCTGCGATCTTCCAGGCTATGGGGCGTAGGCTGCCCGGAAAATAAGACTGCCTCTGGTCTTCATTATACAAGTTTTCTCCTTCCCTTCTCTTCAGACGACCCTTGGAAGTCATGTGTACGTTCGGAGAACCCGAGCCTGAGCATTCTGCCTGCCGTCTCTCCTCTAAACAATTCATTATCAAGGAGGCATATAGGTAGGACTAATTTCACCTATATACAACCTGTATGCCCATATTAATAACTCGAAAAGCTTAAAAAGGGTGACAGATTCCCTTTAAAGGGGTTTCAAAGACTATATAAAATTTTCACTATTGGCCTTCCTAACTACCTGCCTGTTAGTAGTTTTTTGGCTAATAGTAAAAAAATAATTTAGTCCTGGACAACCCCTTTAGGCTTCATGGAACAATAACAGCTTATTACTGGTTAGTATAGAAGTTGGGCTTATAGTGATATGTTAATCACCCAGGCAGGTTTTAATCCAAGCATCAATATAAAACTACAAGACCCATATAATGCTAACACTCCATAGATACTATATAAACTATTTAAATCTGAATATGGCTGTTTCAGAAGGGCTATTCTACCCTTGGTTAATATTCCATATAACAGACCCTCCGAGGCTCTACTAATACAGGTCAGCGTAAAGCCCTGCCTGAGCTTGCTATTGTAGAAGCACTTGGGTCTGGTGGTTATGTATATTATACAGACGGTCAGAACGTATCAGTCATTTCAGTTGACTTTTCAGAATAAGTTTTTGAGAATGGCCAATAATAAAGCAGATCAGACATCAGATTTCACCATACAAACTGCGTACATTATTAAATAAGTCACTTTGACTTTATGAGGCTTGTGTACCATGTCAGAATGGCGATGTAAACCTGATATTAAGATAAGCATTTTATGAGCCCAGTTTGAGCGGAAGTAAAAAATGTTCAAAAATTTGCAAATGATGGAGGCACTGCTCTTGATGTAGTATTGAATCCTTTTCACGGTTTTTCCCCTATACAGTTGCACCCAGTTGCAGTATTTGGTACACAGCCAGATTGCAGGGAGTGCTGCTGTGCAGGGAAATCGAGAAGGGTCTACTTCATTCTTAGGATCGACAGGGGTTTCAGAAGTTGTACCTCCTCGGATCATTAAGTGATGACACATCCTTGCAATGGGCTATTTCAGCAAACAAATTCAAATAGACTTGTTGGGGCACATAAATATCTCAGAGGTGAAACTCTTCCAGAGTCAAGAGGTGCTGCACAGGACCATCAAGTCCATCATTTCCCTTACAGCGGTCACTTTGCGTTTCAGCCAGAAAGAACACATTTCTACTGGGCTGCACAAGCGCAAGGCTCAAGGTTTCATCCCAAAAAAGATCATCAAGATCAACATGGGCAACAGGGTGGCCCAATGTTTAGGGAGGTCCCACCAAGGACATCTGTTTAGAATCTGTATGTTCTCCCCATATTTGTGTGAGTCTCCTCCAGGAAGTATTTCTTCCCACACTCCAAAGACATACTAATCGGGAATTTAGATTGTGAGCCCCATTTTAGACAGTGAAGATGATGATGATGATCAACATTATTTCTGGCCATTTTATTACTTTAATCTTGTTTCTCTCAACAGTTCTCCCCTTTGCATGCTCTCTCTCTACTTTTTCCAGTTGTCTCTGAGCTAGTGGATTTATACTAGCTACTATGATTTCTCCAATATATAACATATAAAAACATGAGGGATCCCTGCTCTCCTTGTTCTATGTAGCACAAGTTCTGAAGCAGCAGAATGGAGTACATTATATGGCAGTACTGAGCAGCCGAGCTGTGAATCCACACTAGGGTAAGCTAAAATACTTACTAGAAAGCAGCAGTGCAGCCTGTGTGTGTCTCACCAGCTGTCACTCTGCGCTGCCATCCTTTATTCCTTCTCTTCTACATAGACTTCAAATGGCAGCTGGAACCTAATCCCTCAGTGGATTGACAGTCCATCTCGTCTTGAGCAAGACAAATTTTAGCTGTATTTCTGAGTGAACAATGAGTTCAGGAAGCAGTGGGAGGAGAAGTGGTTTATATCTGGAGAAAGAAGTATTTTTCTCTAAAAACATATATAACAAAGTTTCTTATATTTCTTGTACTATTGAATTATTCAAGGTCTGTTGAAATGTCTCCAACAAAACTGAAGCTAGCCAAACACTTGCATGCAATATTCATGTAATGTGAATATACTACACATGATTTCCTATGACTATCAATAACATGATTGCATTTATACAATAAAACATTAAAAGAAATCATAAAGCAAAGAAAATGTTATGCTATGTCAGAGGCAATTTTCGATTTCAACATTTACGGTTGAATTTTGCACCTTCAAGGCAAGTTAGAGAAGAGATCACAGAAATCCTTAAAAGTCCACAATGCAAATTGCCTCTTCAGAGAGAAAGAGGACTTGAACTCTATAGCGCCACCTATTGGAAGCAATGATCCTACAAGTCACCATCAACCCTTTAACGAGTCGTGCAATATGACTTAGGATAAAAGCCAAATCAGAATCTCAATTTGCAGACTCTGTGTTTTGGGCTGTTGGCCCTCATCAGTGCAAAGTATGATATCTGATTTGCCTAGGTGAGAGGCTTTGGACTGAGGTCTAAGGGGTAATGTTTCTCCTTGGCATGCCAAGGTAAGGAGGCTTAAGGCTGTGCTTTCCTTGTTGGCATGCAAGAGTCAGTACGTCACTAAAAGTCCACTATAAATTATAGTATTGTCTTCTGTGACTGCTTAAAAAATACATAGAATGAGACTGTTCAGAGAGATGAACCAGTTTTGACTAACGATGAGCGAGCACTAAAATGCTCGGGTGCTCGAAGCTCGAGTCGAGCACATTGTAATACTCGGGTGCTCGACCCGAGCAACGAGCCCAGTGTAAGTCTATGGGAAACTCGGGCATTTTTCTGGCGGTCCCCCCCCCCCCCCTCGCGGTCTGCAGAAGGTCAAAAATTGCCCAAATCGATGGGAACAGTGCTCAATTAAACGGCAGGCAGAATATACAGGCAGACAAGCAGGCAGGGTATATAGGAGGGTGCATGAAAAACATAGCAGGGCACTTGGAACACACTAGTGCCCTCCGATTTTCATGCACCCGTCTCTTTAAAAAAGCCGGCCGGCAATTCATCAGCGGCATACACCGGTACCCGACAATTTAGAACAGAAAGAATAGAGCATCACACATAGATTAGATAGATAGAAACATGTCAGTCACATATATAATAAGTACAGTGACAGTGTTGGTTACTGTACTTGTCATTTAGTGTTAAAATAAAGGATTAATTTTAGTCCCTAGCGGAGGTTAAGCAGACGGCTGGGGCAGATGTTTGAAGCCTGAGAAGGGGGTAATACCCACGGAGCTTCCCAGGCTACTAATATCAGCCCCCAGCTGAATACCTAGCCTTTACTAGCTATTAAAATGGGGGAACAAAAAAAAATGACGTGGGGTCCCCCCTATTTTAATAGCTAGCAAAGGCTAGGCAGACAGCTGGGGGCTGATATTAATAGCCCAGGAAGGGTTCCATGAATATTGGCCCCCTCCCAGGCTAGAAACACCAGCCGTCAGCCGCCCCAGAAATGGCACATCCATAGGATGCGCCAATTCTGGCACTTAGCCTCGCTCTTCCCACTGCCCTGTAGCGGTGGCAGTGGGGTAATGGGGTTGGGGTTGATGTCAGCTTATAATGCCAGCTGACATCAAGCCCAGGTTAGTAATGGAGAGGCGTCTATAAGACACCCCCGTTACTAACCCCATAGTGAAAGTTAAAAAAAAACACAAACACCCAGAATAAAGTCATTTAATTGAAATAAAGACACAATTCTTTAATGTTCTAAATTAAACTCTACTTACCATCACGCCCATTCCAGCTGAAGCCAATGTCTTCTGCAATAAAAGTAAAATAATAAACCAACCTCATGCTTACCTTTCCATGGTTCGCAGGACGGCTTCAGCACTGCTACATTGACATGACAGGCTGGATCGCAGCAGAAAGCTGCCATCCAGCTTGCCATGCCACAGACACTGAGAAGCGCAGGCATGCTTACGCTCCTCAGTGTCTGGCTGTGACGGCATCCAGATGAGCCGAGTTCATGTCCAATGAACTCAGCTCACCTCATGCACGTCACTGACAGCGTGGGAGAATTCTCCTGCGCATGCGGTGCTGGCAAATTACTCATTTGGATGCCATCACTGGGGCGGCTGACGGCTGGTGTTTCTAGCCTGGGACGGGGCCAATATTCATGGCACCCTTCCTAGGCTATTAATATCAGCACCCAACTGTCTGCCTAGCCTTTGCTAGCTATTAAAATAGGGGGGACCCCACGTCATTTTTTTTTTGAATCCCCCATTTTAATAGCTAGTAAAGGCTAGGTATTCAGCTGGGGGCTGATATTAGTAGCCTGGGAAGCTCCGTGGGTATTACCCCCTTCCCAGGCTTCAAACATCTGCCCCAGTCGTCTGCTTAACCTCCGCTAGAGACTAAAATTACGGGGAACCCCACGCCAACTTTTTTTTTAATAAATCCTTTATTTTAACACTAAATGACAAATACAGTAACCAACACTGTCACTCTACTTATTATATATGTGACTGACATGTTTCTATCTATCTTATCTATGTGTGATGCTCTATTCTTTCTGTTCTAAATTGTCGGGTACCGATGTATGCCGCTGATGAATTACCGGCCGGCTTTTTTAAAGAGACGGGTGCATGAAAACACTATTATTTTTTTTTAAATAAATCCTTTATTTTAACACTAAATAACAAATACAGTAACCAACACTGTCACTGTACTTATTATATATGTGACTGACATGTTTCTATCTACCTAATCTATGTGTGATGCTCTATTCTTTCTGTTCTAAATTGTCGGGTACCGGTGTATGCCGCTGCTGAATTGCCGGCTTTTCATGTTTCACTGTGAGCACTGTTCCCATCGATTTGGGCAATCACTGTAATGCCACAACCACCATGGTTGTGACATTACAGTGAGTGGCAGACAATACCTGCATGATTGGTGCTCTAAATAGCGCCAAACATGCAGGACGGGGACCCGAGCTCCCGCCCGAGCATCTCGAAAGTACTCAGTGAGCTCCGAGCATCTCGAGTACTGAGATGCTCGGGCGAGTACCGAGCAGTGGCGAGCATGCTCGCTCATCACTAGTTTTGACTGTTTCACCTTTAATCCATGATACACCGAAATGCTGAGTGGCATTCTTGGTTTATTAACAATAATTCCAGATGATTTTTGAACTCGATTTTATGAGAATTACTCCATTCTAACTCCATACATTTCTAAATACCCAAATATGAAAAATTGCAATAATTCCAAATATAATTGATACAGTTTTACATTGGCATAAAATAACTCATCACTTATATATGGCAATACAGGAATATATCTGTAGCATCGGCGTCTCTGCCTCTTGCCCGGCAGAGACGCCGCCCCCCTTACCGCTGCGGTACTGCTCCAGCGTCTTCCGGCCTCCCTGCAGCTGCTGCTGGTGCACGAAGCTTCCCCGGCTCTGTGCTTAGGGCGCGCGCTCCCTCCCTCTTAAAGGGGCCGTGCGTGCCATCCTAAAAAGTCCCCGGCCAATGGCCGGAGGACTTCCCCTATAAAAGGCACCTCCTCTAATATGGAGGCGCCGTGCAAGGTTGTAGCTTTGTGTGTTAAACTCTGCTTCAGCCCTCAGGTCCCGCTGCTAAGCCTGACTACAAGTCCTTCCTGCCTGCCAGCCTGACTACCAGTCCTGCCCGCCAGCCTGACTACCAGTCCTGCCAGCCTGACTACCAGTCCTGCCTGCCAGCCTGACTACCAGTCCTGCTCGCCAGCCTGACTACCAGTCTAGTCTGCCAGCCTGACTACCAGTCCTGTCCGCCAGCTTGTCTACGCTCCAGCTCGACAGTCTGCCTATGCTCCAGTCCGCCAGTCTGTCTATGGGCCCAACCCGCCTGTTTACCTGGAAGCACCTGCCTGTTACCTGCCGTGCCTACTAACCAGCCTACCTGGAGGCTCCAGCCTGTTACCTGCCGTGCCTACTAGCTAGCCTACCTGGAGGCTCCTGCTTGTTACCTGCCGTGCCTACCAGCCAGCCTACCTGGAGGCTCCTGCTTGTTACCTGCCGTGCCTACCTGTCAGCCTACCTGGAGGCTCCTGCTTGTTACCTGCCATGCCTGCCTGTCCGTCTGCCTGGATCACCCATCAGCCTGCTTGCCGTGCTCATCTGCTGTACCGGTCAGTCCCTGCCTTCTGACCCGTGGGAGTCACCTGCTGTCTTACAAGGTCGGTCCCCAGAGTAGCACCTGGTCCCTCTGCTCGGTCCCTCCCTGGTCAAGGAGTCGATTGAGCCGCCATACGACCTTGGTCGGTCCGAGTTGATGCCTAGTTACGCCCCTCCGGTCCCTCCTTGCACAGCAGCACAGAGGTTCCACCACCCGGATCCGTAACAATATCAAATAACTGAAAAGAGCAAACAGCATTTTAGAAAGGTTCTTCAGGGCTTAAAAGTATAATGCTGTGATCTAATGTACAATTTGCAATGTTTCACAGTTTATCTAATCACTATTCATGACAATCTAAAGTTAAAGGGGTAGTCCGGTCTAAAGATATAAGTCTGCAGTCACCATGTGACTGCAGACTTATGATTCCTCCCATCGTGCACACTGTGCACTGTGAGGATTCTCCGGTGCTGGCGGCGGAAGTGGCGGTCATGTGATCACAAGTATACGATATGCATACTCCCGACCACATTCCGACTAGATTGTTTCTGGACTTGCTCAATACACTTGTACTGAGCGAGGCCGCGCCCATCTAATCGGAACGTGGCAAGGAGTATACATATCGGATACTTGTGGTCTCTGGGCGCTGACAACGGGGAATCCTCAACAGCATGCAGTGAGAGTGATGTGAGGATTCACAAGTCTGCAGTCACACAGAGTGACTGCAGACTTGTGGTTTAGACAAGACAACCCTTTTAATCCAAATTGCTACTATAAAAAGTGAAGCTGCAGACTTTGTGAAAACCAAAATTTCCCTCAGTCTCGAAACTTTTGTCCATGAATATATTATAGAGCAATTCATCTGAATTGAGATATGTTGTAATTCCTGACACAGCACCTGGTCAAAAATGGTGTTATTTTTTCAGAAAAATCTACAATCTCTATAGCTACAGACATCACTAGGGGTGTAGCTGAATAAGGATTGTGAGAGACCCTTTTTACACTTTGGCCTCGATTCTTCCCGACTGGTGATGATCACGCCGATCTTGATGAGGACTAAGACACTCCTAATTCCTTAAGAGCCGCATTCCTTAATGAATCCGGAGCATCTGACGAGTGGCGTGCGCCTCCATGGACCTCTCCACAAAACTTACTCCAGTCAGAGACTGGAGTAAGATTTCTGGAGTAAAGGATGCCTCAGCTAGTCATTAATTAAATGAGCGGTGGCACCATGCCCCTGTCCCACTTATTTTGGTGGAGCTGGGCAAAACTGGCATGGAAATGCCACAAAAGTCAAAAAAATTTAGCGAAAAAACTTTTGTGAAATTTTCCAAGCAATGCATGCCAGAATTCTGGCGTAATTGCATTTATGATTCAGAGTCTGTCTTTTCTATTTATATTTCCTTCCAATACCTTTTTTTATATTGGAGTTAAAAAAAAAAATCACAGATAAAGATATTATAAAAATGGAACACGTGCAAAGTGTATTTAATTATTTACTGTCCATATGAAAATGCAGCCATGAAAGCAACAAGCATGTTAATATCATCTGTTAGACTGGGTTCTGATGTGGCATAAGATGGCATAACAGCGTTGATAAGAAGATTTTTTAGGTTCCAAAAACAAACATATCAGGTGAAATATTATAAATATTTCCAGAATACAGTTCAGTACACAGTTGTCATATAATGGCGCACAGAGGCGCTACATATTTGTACTGCACAACCGTAAGGTCTCTCTGTATCCCATCATAGCCATCATGACATCTACAAAAAATACTATCATTGGTTCAAATATTGTAATAAAAAAAATAAGATTTAATTATTGTCACTGTATTTCTGCCATCTAGTCTGCTGTAACATGAAGCCATGTAATAAAGATATTTTATAATGGTGACAGAAGCCTGTGATCTGTGTAAAAGTAATATCTTCGTTAATAAATGCCTACATGACCATAATATTATTTAATCTGCTTTAATCCATACGTAGCAGGCGCCCCCTATAGCTACAAACATTTTTACTTTAATTGTTTATATAAGTTTAGCTGGAGTCACAGGGGAACGACTGTTTTAGGTGGCATTGACTTTGCTAAAGATCTTCCAGTTTGTTCATGCTTGAGGGAGTCTTGAAGTAAAAGTCTAATTCTGCAAAAAGAATTATAGTAGGTGGTTTTGTACAAAAGCCAAGAATTCTTGGTATCTCAATCTAAAGGGAATCCTGAGGCTAAAAGGTTTATTTAGGACTATTTTTTTAATAACTATGGACCTAAAAACTAAAAGGCAGGTAGTTGCTAACTACCGGCCAGTTCTACTCAGCGCCGACCCAGAGTAGACACTGACCGCTCCTGCCCGCGATTCAACTGTTCCACGTCAACAGAGCGGCTCTTCCTCAACCGGGCTGCTCTGTTGACTGAGCGTGACTGCTGACGTCATGCTAATTGACAGCTGGCTTCCCGCAGTTAGGCCTTGGGGAGCCGGTTGTCAATCAGCATGACATCAGCAGTCACGCCTAGCCAACAAAGCAGACGAGAAGCAGCTGATCTGTCAACGTAAGATCAGCTGCTAAATCGCCGGCAGGAGTGGCCTCTGACCGCTTTGTGCTGGTGGAGATCGGTGCCGGGCACAACAGGCAGGTCTCATCAGCGTTGCCTGGTCGCGCTGATCGCAGGGAGACCAGGCAACGATGATGAGAGTCCGAATCAGCACCAGGCGCCTGGGAACAGCGCTAACTGTACTGCTTTTCCCGATGGTGCACACCAATGGCACACAGATGTTACACATGGACATGAATAGCACCGGTACTGGTTTTTGCAGTACCGGAAATATCAGGACATGTGAAAGAGGCCTTAGGGGAGAGATCTGTCAGTCAATAGGAGTAGAGTAGGGAGAAGCCATCAGAGACCTGCCTTGGACTAGCCATCCGAGACGCATGGTCCCTGGCCGGATTGTCACAGTGTGTTTTCTCTGAAATGCTACAGTGAAGCAGACAGTATCTAATTCCAGCCTGTGGTTTGGGTTCCTTTTAAGGGTAGTCTGAAAGCACAAAGTGACTGTTCAAACCAAGCATAGCACCTTGCAGAAAACACAGCCTTACTAAAACTCATACCTTTGATGTCCAAGTCCATTGCTGCATGTGCCAGAAATAGTTCTTTACTTACATATGATGATAAGGTGCTCAGTGCATCCTGGGCGTGGCCAGACTTTGGTGCGCCTTCCACCTACTATTTTTGCATTTATCTCAGCCCCCTCTTATCAGTTTTGGCTTCACAGGAGCCAGAAGAGGGAGAAGATGTGTGGAAAAAAAGTAGGTGGAAAGGTGCACCTTTGGGTTATCTGAATAAAGAACAATTTCTGCCAATTTCTGACAAATGCAGAAACGGATTTGGACACTAAAAGTACCATTTTTAATAGGGTTGCATCTCTTACAAGATGCCTTGATTGGTTTGAATAGTCATTTTGTGCCGACAGAATCCCTTTAAATGTATACAATAAGGTTTCAATATGACATGCATGACACCTCCATAGCTGTGAAGTGACTTTTACACACTTAAAAAGGTGTTTAATATATTTATCACATAATGACTGACGTGTTAGATGCCTGTCATGTTCTGTCCTGTGTTCTCACTATAAAGAAGACACACAAGTACACTTTAATGCAAAAAGTGCATAGCAAAACTTAAAATGAGCCCCTTATCATGGTGTCATCCACGTTAAAAGTGCCTGGAATTCGGAGTGTCCCATTGGTATAGCTGTACTGCTGGATACTCATTTTAGAGGGAATCTGACACCAGATGTTTGTTATTCCATCTGATATAGGGCCAGAAACCATGATTCCAGCGATGTATCACTTACTGGGCTGCTTGATGCAATTTTGATAAAATATCAGCGCTCGTGAATATGGAGGGCGACATGGCAGCAGGTTTACTATTCCTCTAGTGATAATCTCCTGCTGATAAAATAGGTGATTATATCAAAACTACAGCAGGTAGCCTAGAAAGTGACACATCACTGGAATTAGGGTTTTTGTCTTTACATTATGCTGCTCTCCGAATAGGTGGGAAAAACCTGATGGCAGATTCCCTTTGAAAATAAATTCAAAGTATAATCAACATTTTTCAATACAGAGGGATCCTGCAAGAACAAGTATACCACATGTTATACAAGTATTTATATGTGCAACTGTATGGCAATAGTATTATATGCCTGGTGCCATAAGTTTGTAGTATGCAGTATATTGGGAGATTTTCCTTAAATATGATGTGAATGACCTTAAAGGGAATCTATCACATTGTACATGCAGTCAGATCTGTGGATAGCATGGTATGGAGAAGGAGAAGCTGCATAATGATATATTGGCTTGTGGGAAAGGATTCACTAAAACTTGAAATTTATTCATTGAAATCCCTGGTGTTTGCAGGCGTATGAGTCCGGGGGGCGGTCCTACTCAATGATTGACAGCTCCTCCAGTTCTCTAACAACCTGCCCTGCAGATCAGATACCATTTTCAACATGACAGGTTCCCTTTAAACCATTTAGGACCGGGTGTTTTTTAGGTTTTATGCCTTTGTTTTTTCCTCCATCTCTTACAAGAATCATAGCTTTTTATTTTTATGTCATAATAAACAAATGGAGTGAGGGATTAGATGAGTATTCAAGGTTTTCTTACACCTTCGTTTATAACTATGAGATGTCTATAAGTGAAATGAAAAGTCGGGGACTGAATATATTTGAAAACAGGAAATAAAAACCTCAAAATTGAGGGAAAAAAATGCAATTCCAGCAATGTTTTTTGGGTTTTGTTTTTATAGGTTTCATTAATAAAAAAAATGACTTGGCATCATGATTCTCCTAGATCAGTACGATTACGGCAATACTAAACAACAAGTATCTATTTTTTTAATTTAACTCCTTCGCCAACGGGCCATTTTCAATTTTTGCTTTTTACTGCTTTTTTTTCCTCAATTTTTGCTTTTTTTTGCTTTTTCAAGAGACATAACTTTTTTTAGTTACCATCAATATAGCCATATGAGGGCTTGTTTTTTGCAGGACGAGTTCTACTTTTGAATGACATCATTGATTTAACCATATAGTATACTGGGAAAAGGGAAAAAAATTCTAAGTGCAGTGAAATTGCAAAAAAATGTGCAATTCCACAATTGTTTTATTGTTTTTTAGATTTACCATGTTCACTATATGGTAAAACTGGCCTAGAAATACTATTCCCCAGGTCAGTCTGAGTATGCAGATACCAAAGTAAGTGGTGAAAAAATTTTTTGAAAATTTGTATGGAAATTTTTTTTTGCTTTTATCGCCATTTTCCATAAATTTTCATTTTTCGCAATGTGGGGCTGTGTGACGGCTTGTTTTTATGCGCCCTGAGATAATGTTTTTACTGATACCATATTGGGGTAGATATGGTATTTTGATTGCCACTTATTGCATTTAATTGCAATGTTGCGGCGGCCAAAAAACGTAATTACGGCCTTTCATTTTTTTTCTCGTTACACTGTTTACCGATCAAATTAATTTATTTTATATTTTGATAGATCGGACATTTCTGAACACAGCGATACCAAATAGGTGTATTTTGGGGCAAGAGGGGGTGATTTGAACTTTTGAGTTTTTTAATTTTTTTCATACTTTTAACCCCTTTAAAGCCTAATACGTATCTGCGCCGTGGGACTTAGGAGCATGATAAGTATTAGTACGCTCTATCTTTAATGCAGCATTGCGGCTTCGGTCGCGGTGATCGCATTAAATTTACGGTGCCATCTTACCTCAAGGTAGATGGGGTCATCATCCCGGGGGGTGTTGCCGCCCCCCCCCCCCCCCCGCACTCACGATCACTGTGATTGGCTGTTCAATTCTGATCAGCCAATCACAGCGTTTCTCACTGTTTCCGGCAATCAGATTGCCGGAAACAGTGATGTGCAGCCTAGGATCGGTGCTCCTAAGAGCACCGATCTTAGGCTGTTGTTGGGAGACCCCAGCCCTGGCCCCAAACCGCTATGATCGGTTCGATCGCCTGCCTGTCACCGCCCCATGACCCCCTGTGATGTTATCAGACAGCTCTGATTGGAGCGATCGATGATGACATTGATCGCTCCAATCAGAGTACCTGAACACAGGTGACAGGGCGGTCACAGGGTGGTGTCACCTCCCTGTGACCCCCTGTGGTGCTGCCCAGGCCCCAACCATCTCTGACTGGTGTGATTGATGTCATCATCGATTGCACCAATCAGAGTACTTGACCGGGAGGTGACCGGGTGCTCTCCAAAGCGGTCACACTCCTGATCTCTCTGTGCTGGGCCTTCTCCTACCTGTTCCAGGCTTCTGCTCCAGTCTCCAGGCTCCAGTCTCCAGGTTCCGGTCTCCAGGCTCCGGTCTCCAGGATCCTGCTCCGGTCTCCAGGCTCCGTTCTCCAGGCTCCAGCTCCGGTCTTCGGTCTCCTGTCTCCGGTATCCAGGCTCCAGCTCGGGTCTCCAGGCTCCGGTCTCCAGGCTCCTGCTCTGGTCTCCAGCCTCCTGCTCCGGTCTCCAGGCTCCTGCTCCAGTCTCCAGGCTCGGGTCTCCAGGCTCGGGTCTCCAGGCTCCAGTCTTCTGCTCCGGTCTCCAGGTTCCAGTCTCCTGCTCCCGTCTCCAGGCTCGAGTCTCCTGCTCGGGTCTCCAGGTTCCAGTCTCCTGCTCCTGTCTCCAGGCTTCAGTCTCCAGGCTCTGGTCTCCAGGCTCCGGTCTCCAGGCACTAGCTCCGGTCTTCAGTCTCCAGGCTCCGGTCTCCAGGCTCCTGCTCCGGTCTCTGGGCTCCGGTCTCCAGGCTCCGTTCTCCAGGCTCCTGCTTGGGTTTCCAGGCTCCGGTCTCCAGGCTCCTACTCGGGTCTCCAGACTCCAGTCTCCTGCTCCGGTCTCTAGGTTCCAGTCTCCTGCTCCCATCTCCAGGCTTCAGTCTCCTGCTCCGGTCTCCAGGTTCCGGTCTCCAGGCTCCTGCTTCGGTCTTCTGCTCCTGCTCAGGTCTGCTGCTGATCCTGTTCCAAAGCCTGCTCCTGCTGCTAATCCTGCTGCTGCTGAAAGAAGAACAGAGAAGACTTTGGTAAGTCCATCTCTGATCTCCCCTCTTCCACCCCAATCTCCCCTTCCCCCTCTTTTTACCCCTCCCCTAACTCCAATTCCCCTCCCCCAGTGTTTTTTTTTGTGCGTCCTGCAGCGGCCGAGCGCTAACAAGTGACTATGTCACTGATCAACGTCCGTGCTCGCTGCTTTTCAGGACTTTATTTTGTCCCTGTCAATTCTCCCCCCCCCCACACTTTGCACCACCTCCGTGCGTGCATCCAACAGCCGCCGAGCATGGATCTGTGACGCAAATCACCGATCAGCACTCGCGCTCGCCACTGTTTTTCCACTAACCTTTTTTCTTTTCTAGAGGGCGGTCGCGCTGTCCGATTGTGCGCCTTGCTGGGCCTTGCGGTGCCATAGAAGCCTGTGACACCACAATCGCCTCTCCTGCTACAGAAGACATCTGACAGAAGACATCTTACAGAAGACAGCTGAAAGACAACATCTGAAAGACAACTGTAACTAGGATTTGTTGACCCCTCCTCATCCACCCCAATCCCCCTCTTCCCCCCCTTCCCATCCCCCTTTCTGCCACCAAGTGCTGATCATTACTTGATCAGTACTTGACCGCTCGACTTTTGTCATTTTTTTTCATGCTTCCGGCAGCGGCCGAGCGCTTATCAGTGACCACAGATCACTGATTCGCACTCGTGTTCGCTGTTTTACACAGCCTCGTCCTTTGCACCACATCCGCACGCACACCCAGCAGCCGCCGCGTGTTGATCGGTGACATGTTCACCGATCCGCACTCGTGCTCGCTGTTTGCACCACCTAAGGCAGTTTCTTTTTTTCCCTTTTTTTCAGAAAAAAAAGTTCACACCAAGCACACTGACATACACACTCCAAATAAAGTACTGCCACACACGCACCACATACATAACAAAAAAAAATGTCCCACTCATCCCAAACTCGCTATTCAGCGGAGGAGGCATATGCATTTCTTGTCTCTGACACTGACAGCGAGGATCCCACCTTTCTTTAATTTTCTGATTCCTCGTGGTTCTCCTCTTCTTCCTCCTCTTCCTTCTCAGGTGCTGCTGAAATGCCACGCAGTCGCCCCAGAAGAGAAGATGAACCAGCACCCCCCACTACTGACCCCGTATAGACCTCACCACCCGAAAATTATGAGCCACTGATTCCTGATTTCGTGGCGGAATCAGGAATCAAGTTTGACACCACCAGCCTCACAGAAATAGACTTTTTCAAAGTCTTTTTCTCTGAGGATTTCGTAAACCTCATGGTGGGCCAAACTAATTTATACGCTTATCAATTTTTGGAACAAAACCCCTCTTCATCATTTTCTAACTGGTCTCCTGTAGATGCAATAGAAACTATGACGTTTTGGGGCCTGGTTCTTCATATGGGGATCCTGAAGAAGCCAGAGCTTCGGCAATACTGGAGTGTTGACGTTTTGTATAACACTACAGTGTTCCGAATGGTCATGACCCGGAAACGTTTTCAGGCCATCCAAAAGTTCTTGCATTACCACGATGATGCAAGGTGCCTTGCACGCAATTACCCGAACTTTGATCGTCTTTTCAAAGTTCGGCAGGTCATCGACCACTTCAACAACAAGTTTGCTGAAGTGTACGAACCCCAAAGGGACATCTGCGTGGATGAGTCCTTAATCGTTTTTAAGGGGCGGCTTGGATTCCGGCAGTACCTGCCCAGTAAGAGGGCCAGGTACGGAATCAAGCTGTATAAACTTTGCGAGAGTACTACAGGGTACACTCACAAGTTTAGAGTTTATGAAGGGAAGGACTCCCGGATTGAATCCCCTGAATGCCCCCCTGTTCTGGGAGTGAGTGGCAAAATTGTGTGGGACTTGGTGCACCCACTGCTGGATAAAGGTTATCACCTGTACGTGGATAACTTTTATACCAGTGTCCCTCTCTTCAAGTCCCTCTCTGCCGAGGTACCGCAGACTATGGTACTGACCGCAAATATCAGAGAGGCCTCCCAAAGACGGTAATTGGGCAGCTGCTCAGCAGGGGTGAGAGCAGAGCCCAATGTAGCGACTATCTTCTGGTGGTCAAGTACAAGGACAAGAGGGATGTCCTTTTCTTGAACACCATACATGGTGATGGCAGCACCCTCAGCACTGTACGAGGTTCCACTACACAGGTCGTCAAACCAGAATGTGTAGTGGGGTACAACAAGTACATTGGGGGAGTTGATCTCTCTGATCAAGTCCTCCAACCATACAGTGCTTTGAGAAAGGCAAAGGTATGGTATAAGAAGCTGGCCGTGCACATCGGACAGATGACAATGCACAACGCTTTCCTTCTGTCCCGATGCAGATGCAGTGATGCGGATGTCACGCAGTCCAATGCAAGTCAATGGCAGCGATTACGCTGCGTGTCCGCAAAATTAATGGACATGCTGGGTATTTTTCCGCTATGATAATTTGCAGCGGAAATTTCTGAAGCATGTGCACAGCACATGTGCATTATCATTGGGGACCATGGAGCACGTATTACCAAGCGTTTTTTAAGCGTTTTCGCTGCGGAAATTCCACCTGACCAGTGGGGCTCGCCCGAATGCCCTCAGACACCCAGGTCCATTCCTACCCTGTACTCCTGTTGGGTCTAAGATAAGATCAGTAAAAGACCCTGGACTGCATTATTGGACTCTGTGTGATTACTGCTGCGCCTGCACCATCACCCCCAGCATCCTATCACACTGCCCTGAGGCTACACTCCTCCCGTGGGGAGTTGTACCATTCCCTGCTGCATCCCCAACACCAGCCTTAGCGGTCTGCCTTGCAGCGGCGGTCATCACTGACTGCAATCCACGGGTGGCGTAGTCGGACATTATCAACAGCACATAGCAGACTACCATTGGTCTGACCACCCTGAGCCACGGAACCGGGTTGCCACTACTACCCCCATCGTTCCCCTATTGCCCGGATCCGAGTGCCCCACGGCCCAGAGGGTGAGTCATTATTTCTTAACTATTTTGTGTGACATATCTCTCTGATTTAAGGGCAGGAAAAAACAATCTCAGAATCAGTGGGATCCATTGAAGCGTTCCAGAATAATTACCTCATAAAGTGACACTGGTCAGAATTGTAAAAATTGGCCTGGTCATTACGTGCAAACCACTTTGGGTGGTAAATGGGTTAAAACCTTTTTTTTACATTTTACTGTTTTTAATAGTCCCCTTATGGGGCTAGAAGCTAAGATCCTCCGATCACTTGTGCCATGTATAGCAGAAATCTCAATCTCCCATGAACGCCAACCACGTCCGTCGCCCTTCACTCTCCCTGTACCGCCTGCACACCGCGTCTATGTCCCGTTTGATGGTATAAAGAACTATTTTAAGGAAATGGTGAGTGATATTTTTCTCATACTCAGCACTGACTATATATTGCACCACCAAAATGCCTTTTTATATCCAGTATGCTCATAGAAGGATGAGATCTCCATATTGCATTGTTGCATGGTCCCGAAAACTCTTTTTGTGTAATAAGAATATCTAGTTCAACATATTAGGATGTTAAAGGGTTATTCCCAGTGTGAAGAATATTGGAGATATAATTCCATGTCAATCATTGTATCCTACTTGGCAGAGCAATATAAAGCCCCCTTTAGTGTGCAGTTGTAACAGGACACCTAGCAGCTGCAGGATGGGGGGGTCAAGAGACTATGAGTGACAAATATCCCACCTCTAGTCAGTTCTCTCAGGACAAAGGGCCTGATGTCATGTGGTCCCAAGCCATGTGGCTTTCCTTTAGATAGACAGATAGGAATTTCATACAGAGTTATGGAAATACTATACATCCTATGCATACCTCAAATAGATTTTTGAAATCCCCAGGACATGGTGAATGTCCGACTGGGTCTCGACCCAGTCTAGCACATAGGGATAGGGAGATACACAGTGCAGCATGTTTAGTCTCCATGCATAGAAGGGGCCCAGCTGGATCCGATGACACCAGAACCGGCTCCCTAGGACCATCCATTAAGGAGTTATGACCCATCTTAGTTTCTAGAGTTTCTAGCTACTAGAAGCCAGGGGTGGAGATTTGGTTTCAGCCCAGAGGGCAGATGGGGGTGATCCAGAGGGGTTAAAAAGCTCCTGCAACTCTTGGCCTATTGATTTTTCTTTGGGAGGTCGCGACAACACATTGTGGGGGAGAAATCACGCAACAGAGGGGACCACAAGCCTCCCCTGTGGCAGCCCTCCCCCGTAAGCCAGGCCTTTCATCTGACTGGCAATTTTCTCTTAATATCTGCTTATATCTTTTGTACCACTACTATTGTGTTTGCATCTCTGATCATTATGTACGTATAACCCATATGTATATAGTGTATTGTCTAGAGTGCCCTTAAGGTGATTAAATATATATTTTAACCTTGGGCTGCTCTTTTACCTCGATCCACGAATCCACATGTCTGTTTTTCGGTTCAAATCACATGCTACCGGGGTTGGCTTCTGGCCCGATATAATTCCCGTTGCGGACCGCGGCTTATGTCTAATAGGAACTACTGGAAGATCTAGTGGGCTGATAAGGTTCTGTTTCACTGAGGTCAGTTAGAGGGGCCTTTCAGCCTGTCAGGAGTGTGAGCGAGTGTGGTGCCACGTCAGTGACTTAGTGGGCCACCTCTTCTCACTCCCGGTACCTTCCTGAACCCATGAGGACAGGGGTGTCTATTTAGAACTGTACCAAGCTGACCTTACGTGTCCCAGAGGGGGTGTGGAACCTTGGTGCAAAGTACGGATCCGTATCGCGTGATCTAGCTGACAAAATAGCGACGTCAGGCAGGTGGCAAGGTGTGGATCCTTCACAAGTTTCTACGTGATCTCTCCGGTGCCATTCATCACACCCAGCCTTAAAAATTCTTTCATGTCCAAAGGATAGGTGATAACTTGTGGATTGGTGTGGGTCAGACAGTTATTCCCCCACTGATCCTGAGAACAGGGCTCTGAAATGTCCAACCATAATGGAGTGGTGGTCGCCACTGCTCCATTCACTGTCTATGAGGCTGTCTCCGGCAGTCCCACAGAGAATGAATAGAATACACAGTCATTGCTCCATTCCGACTGGGCATTTCACATCACAGGGGTACCAGTACTCAAAACGCTTCCGTTCTGTAAATTATCACTTTTATTAGAGAGAAGATAACTTTTAGTCTAGGAAGTAACTCTTTATCATCAGTGTTGTCATTCTGTTCTGTCAGGTTTTTGTTGCCCCGAATAATGTCTTTACTGCAAAAGAAAGAAACGTACAAGGGTGCAGCTATAAGGGGTGCAGAGGTAGCAGCTGCACTTAAACCCTGGTGCACGAGGGAGCCCAATGCCCACTATATGTGAAAACTTGTATTGTATGCGGTGCCTGGTACAGATTTTGCACTGGAACAGAAGAGTTTAACCTAAGCGTCTAAAAAAGATCGAAACGGATCTGTCCGATTAACCATTTATTTAGTAAAAATGGAACTCACCATACCAATGTAAAAAGTGCTATACCATGACACATTGCTAAAGAGTAGTGTTGAGCGAATTTGTTCGGCATTTCAAATTCCAGCGTGTTCGCGCCAATATCCCTGATTTGCCAGATAACATCTGCACGACAGTGTGGCAAATCAGGGATGTTCATGGGTGGAGCCGATTTTTTGGCACAAACAAGCCGGAACCCCGAACACAAACCCGAATTTGAAATGCAGAACAAATTCGCTGAACACTATAAAGAGTAGAATTTCATCATTAAAATCATATTAGAAAACTGCCTACAAAATGCAGCATTTGTCGCTACCCTTTAAGTGGTTAGAAGGTAAAACTGAGAAAAAACATGATAGTTGAATCTATAGATAAGCAGAATTACCTGTTGGACATGATCAGGAGCCAATGAACACACAAGTATGCAGGTAACACCTCAGTTTTACCGAAAAATCATGCGTGCTGTAGTGTCGTAGGTGGGCATGACATCTGCATACGGCCACACAGCGGATCGCCAGTTATAGAATATAGACAAGTGTAGCAAATTTGATGCAGAATTTTTTTGCAATACAAAATGAGTTCTTTTGAGGTTATTTTGGGGTAAGCACGCGAAGTTCAGCAAGACCATACACAAGAAAGAAACACTCACAGAAGACCTGCAATAAATATGGCAGGTGTGAATATACCGGTATGATAAGAAAAGTAGGACCTAAACATCAGTCTATAATATTTCCCAGGAATGCTCTCTGTAGTATAGAAGATTTCTTTTCTTTTTACTGTGGCAATGTTTTTCAATAATTTATGATTTTACTCAGCACATCTCATACCATGAAATCTATGCAGGAGGCTTATACTTCACCCTTTTTTTGAGAACCACCATTGCTGTAATATGGATGTATGTTGTATGTACCGATTGATTATATGGTGGTCACGTGAGTTCATATTGATTGATAAGAAATCGGAAAGGATATTTTGGTACAGAATGTCTCACTGGACAACATATTAAAGAACTGTATTGCAAAACCAAACTCATCTTTCCTCCATCTAACTCACCCCCTATCAGACCTATCCATCAGTATAAATTACATCACGCTTTCCCCTATTTCCCAAGTCCACTGTATTGGTATAACCCTTGACTCTTCTCTGATCTTCAAGCCACACATCCAAGCCTTTACCATCTCTTGACACCTCCAAAATCAACATTATTTCCAGAATCTGACCCTTCCTCAACCCCGAATCATCACTAAATTAAAGTACATGACCTCATCACCTCCCTCCTTGTCTACTGCAACATCCTTCTCTGTTGTCTCCTGACAAAGACTCTCACACCTCTCCAGTTTATCCTTTACTCCACTGCTCAATTAATCCACCACTCCCCTCGCTACTCCTCCCCCTCTGCCATCTGCCAATCCCTTCACTGGCTTCCAATTCCCCATCAAATCAAGTGTAAATTACTAACTATGACCTACAAGCTAGCCCACAATCTGTCTCCACCATACATCTCCAAATTAATCTCCCAATATATTTCCACATAATATCCAGTCTTCAAAAGACCTCCTTCTTACCTCCACCTTTGTACATTCCTCACCAAGATTTTTCCTGAGCATCCGTCATCGTCTGGAATTCTGTACCTCAATAAGTCGAATTGCCTTCCACATTTGAAACCTTCAGACACAACCTGAAAACTCAGGAAAGTCTACAGCCTGCAATAGCCCTGCTGCCACCTCACCACCATGGGAGCTGCTCCAACCCCCCGACCTACTGTCTCCTTCTCCATTACCCTGTAGGTTGTAAGCCCATGAGAATAGGGCGCTCTCCCCCTCTGTACCAGTATGTCACTGTAAGGCCACGTTCACATGTTCATATTTGGTCAGCATTTTACATAAGTATTTTTAAGCCAAAACCAGGAGTGGGTGAAAAATGCAGAATTGGGGACGTGTTTCTATTATATTTTTCCTCTGATTTTGTCTTTCAAATACTGAAGTAAAATAATCAGCAAATATTGAACGTGTGAATACGGTTCACATGACCGTATTTTCAGTCCGGGCGCTGTTCATGAAAAAATTGGCATCACACAGACAACACTAGGACCAATATTATTCAAATAACCTGTTCAGATGAGTGTTTTTTTCACAGTCCAAATCTGTGCATCGAAAAAAACTGCACCATGCACAAGTTTCTAGTTTATTCTATATGTCGGACGTGACTATTCAAGTCAATGGGTGCACAAAAAAATTTGGATCCCATACATAACAAGCATATAGCATTTGATTTTTATGGAAACAATGCAATTCTATAACATAATGAAACTTTTTGGTCTTGTAAATTGTAATAACTGCTGAAATAAAACAGATTGCATATACGGTAGATGACAAGATGAAAACTGTAAAATTTTTTATACGCATGTGTGAATATAGCCTTAGTTTCTTTACTGTACTTCTTTATTATATAGGTATTATATGTATGTAAACCCTCTTCACATGTACAGCATCCTGGAATAAATGGTGCTTTCAAAATAAATAAAAAAAATAATAATAATAACAATAATAATGATTATAATAATAATAATAATAATAATAATGATAAAAACAATAATAGTTGTAACAATAATAATAATAATGATAATAATAATAATAATAATAATAATAATAAAACATAGAATATTTTACAGAAACACAGGGTGCCTTTTGTAATACAAAGCCAAAGGGACTCGATATGCCACCCTTAATGGTCCATGGAGGCATCAGCCCTAAAACTGCAAATTCTCACTTACAAAAAGTAACAAAAGCAAGAATAAAACTTAAAGATGAAAGCAATGTTTGCAATAGTGATTTGCACTTTTTTTTCTTGATGGAACAGTTGCCGCACAAGCCTAGCCAGCATTGCAGGCTTCAATAAATGGTCTGCAGACGGTGCAAATACTTTCTGGCTACAGTGCAAGTCACGAAGCACATGACACCTCTACAGTACGTACGTTGTGAAGCGGCACCAAAGAACACCGGGTCAGTGAATTGGTAATGAGACTTGTTATCTGCTCAGCATGCCTGGCCAACAGCAGCATCAAGAAAATGATAAAACAGCATTCTGATTTAAAGAGCAATTTGCCCTAAAATAAAAACATCAATACAAATCCTTGGCATGACCTTCTGAGTAAAGCTTGGGGATTTATATTTACTGGTGCAGGGGTGAACATATCATTGGTGCAACCTGTGCAGTCACACAGGGGCCCAAGGGGTAAGGGGTCATTTCTACCACCAAAGCAGGTGGAATTGTGCATTATGATGACTTATAGGACTACAAAGGGTCCATATATTGTTCTTGCACAGGGGCCCTTTCCTGCCAGTGTACTGGTGACAGTTACTATGTAATGTAATACATGTCATGGAAATATGTACGGCTGCTGAAAGTTACAATGCGTTAAATGTAACACGCAAAATATAAGTCAATGCAAAAATACTAAAACAAAAGAAAATAATAATGCAAAATGGTACACTAAAAAGAGAATATTTTCAGATAGTACAAAATATGGATCTATCAAACCAGATCATATCTGTGTCAAGTAATGAGAAAATGTCATGTAATCAGTTCGTTTTCATTTAGTGCTGGGTAATTTGGTGAGCCGTGATCTTATTCCTTTAGCCCAGATAATTAAGAGTCTATTTACACTAACATTATGTCAAATAGTATGATTTCAGGAGACATAATATACATATCAACACTTCCGCAGGCAACTAGCAGATAAATGGAATTGTCAGGATCCAAAGTTGTCAGGTTGTCAGCTCTAAAAAAAAAAATATGTTTGGGCAATCAGCTGAATGTGTACTATATATCTTCCATAAAATGTTAATGAGTTATAGACAGCAGTAATTCCCAAGGGTTTTTCAGCAGAAACTGGAGTCATCAAATCTCATTGGAGTCTTGGATGAGAAATGTGTGTTTGACAGTCAAGGAGATGGAAAAACCTCATTTAGTGAGAATACTACATTGTGCCTCGACAGTTACTGTGCAAATCATGTCCACTCCACCCCACACCCCTCAGTGACAGCTGACAGCGAGGCATCAGGTGAGGAATATTGACCTACCTGGTAAGCATCTGGGATATTGACCGTTTCTCCATGTTCTGCAACATAACCTATGATACCTTTTCCCCAAGGCACCTGTACTTCATTGGAGTTATCCGTGCTGCAGGAAGGTAATAGAGTGGTTCCTGCATGCACATCAAAGAATTTGGACACCAAACTCTTTTTGTTGGTTGTACCTTCCACCAGGAACAGAGAACATCTGTCAGCATCCACCATGATGCACACAAAGATCAAGATCTTGTAGCAAAGACTGGTGAGGTTTAGCTCATTAGATATGTCCTTCACTAATTCCAGGAAGAACTCTCTCTCATTGTGCTCCTTCAGGTAGTACTTATAGTCAATGGCAGTGGATGTATATTGGGGGATGTTGACCCTGGACTCCAGCAGAGCACTGAGAATATGAGCTGTGGTGGGTGGTAAGGAGCTGGCCTTCCTGAGCAAGGCTCTTCTCCTCATGCTGGTCAAAGGCTCCTGGGCTCTGGAGTTGACATGCTCATCATAGGTCCTGTTCACATTAATGGCCTTAGAACGTGCAAAACTTTTCCTCAGCTCCTTCTGAGATGCTCTCCTCTGCAAGCCATCTCCTCTGTTCCCCCAACACTCCTTACTCTTCTCATCAGCACCAGAGACAGAAGATGTTTTGGACATCTGGTTCCTCTTCAGCCACTTTTCCACCATGTAGTGCTTCCCTTTCCTGATGAGATAATCCTCAAAAAGATCTGGATGCCTGTCCAAGAAACTTTCCACTTTGGAGAAGTCCAGCTCTGGCTCTGACATCTCTGCAATGTCACTTCCTTTGGCTTTGCCAAATGGAATCTCAAGAAGGTTGACTTCAAGTTTGCAAAAGCATGTTGTGTGGAAGGTGTGAGGTCTCAATGCACCTGCTACTTTCCAGGCAATCCCTTGTGCACTGTCTTCTTGGGGGATTCCCTCCCTGGGTCAGGTCTGCAGTGACTTCATGCAATGATTACACAGTTATGTAACTAATATTTCCATGTGTCCTTCTCATGCATCTTCCTGCACAGTGCATGGGCTACAATGAAGCTCTGTGCAGTGGCAGGCAATAATCCCAGAAATACAGACGTGGTCTCCTAGTGCTTTGCGAAAGATGTACTGAAGCAGCAGATTGCTCCTGTAGGTGTCACCCAGCAGCCACAGAACCTCCCAGTGATGCAAATAGCTCCCGGGTGAAGCGTCTGGGCAGGAGAGGGTTAACGTTAACTCTTGTGCTGCTGCTGGTACAGTGTGAGCACAAGCAGAACATGATCCATACCAGCAGCTGGAACATCGCAGCTCCCCCTGCTGACAGCTTCTGTGAACTATTAGAAGAGACACTGCTGAGTCTGAAGTCCTGTGTCTTCATTTTTCATTGCTGCATAAAAGTATGATCAAGCGTATAAAAAAATTGTCCGATTTTCATCCAGAAAAATATAGATTATTTTTCATCTGTATTGTCATCACTAAGCAATCTGTATGTTATGCGTATGTCCTTTTTTTTTTTTTTTTTTTTATTAATTTGGTGTAAAAAATTCAAAGTGTGATGAGATTGCAAAAAAAAAAGTGCAATTCCACAATGTTTTTTTTTTTTTTTATTTACCGTGTTCACTATATGGTAAAACTGGCCTGCCATTATGATTCCCCAGGTCAGTACGAGTCCGCAGATACCAAACATGTATAGATTTTTTTATGTAAGTGGTGGAAAAAAATGTGGAAATTTGTAGAAAAATTTTTTGGGCTTTTGTCGTCATTTTCCGAGACCCGTAACATTTTTGTTTTTCAGGATATGGGGCTGGGTGAGGGCTTACCTTTTGCGCTCTGAGCTGACATTTTACTGATACCATTTTGGGGTAGATACAATATTTTGATTGCCTCTAATTGCATGGTTTTACAATGGTGCAACGGCCAAAAAAACATAATTTGGGCATTTTTATTTTTTTCTCATTATGCCGTTTAGCGATCGGATTAATTTAATTAATATTTTGATAGATCTGACTTTTTCGAATGCAGCGATACCAAATATGTGTATTTTTAAATTTTTTGTGTTTTATTTTTAATAGGGCAAAAAAAAAAAAAAACATTTTTATTTTTGTTCATATTTTAAAGAACTGTTTTTCTCACTTTTTACAGTATTTGTTAGTCCCCTTGGGGGACTTGAAGCTGTTATTGTCTGATTGCTTTTACTATACATAGCAGTGCATCAGTACTGTTATGCATAGTGAAAATAACAGTCTCCTATGAACACCAGCCACGCCATCAGCAGAACCCCCATTGTCATGACAATCCTTCGGCGCCCTGTGATCACGTCATGGGCGTACCTATAGGTCCATGGAATGATGCGTCCCTCCGCCCACACGTGTTGAATGCCGTTGTCAATCTGTCAGTGGGATTTAACAGGTTAAAAACCGCGCTCCACTCCATCCAACGGCACATGATGGCTGATTAAATTAAACATGTACGTCATATGTTGTGAAGGCGTTAAGTATGAAGGAGAATAGTGTGTGCATGTACCAAGGAAGAAAGGACGGCATGTAACTGAGCAGTGATCACCTAAAATATACAGTACAGACCAAAAGTTTGGACACACCTTTTCATTTAAAGATTTTTCTGTATTTTCATGACTATGAAAATTGTACATTCACACTGAAGGCATCAAAACTATGAATTACCACATGTGGAATTATATACTTAACAAAAAAGTGTGAAACAACTGAAAATATGTCTTATATTCTAGGTTCTTCAAAGTAGCCACCTTTTGCTTTGATGACTGCTTTGCGCACTCTTGGCATTCTCTTGATGAGCTTCAAGAGGTAGTCACCGGAAATGGTCTTCCAACAATCTTGAAGGAGTTCCCAGAGATGCTTAGCACTTGTTGGCCCTTTTGCCTTCACTCTGCGGTCCAGCTAACCCCAAACCATCTCGATTGAGTTCAGGTCTGGTGACTGTGGAGGCCAGGTCATCTGGCGTAGCACCCCATCACTCTCCCTCTTGGTCAAATAGCCCTTACACAGCCTGGAGGTGTGTTTGGGGTCATTGTCCTGTTGAAAAATAAATGATGGTCCAACTAAACGCAAACTGGATGGAATAGCATGCCGCTGCAAGATGCTGTGGTAGCCATGCTGGTTCAGTATGCCTTCAATTTTGAATAAATCCCCAACAGTGTCACCAGTAAAGCACCCCCAGACCATCACACATCCTCCTCCAAGCTTCACGGTGGGAACCAGGCATGTAGAGTCCATCCGTTCACCTTTTCTGCGTCGCACAAAGACACGGTGGTTGGAACCAAAGATCTCAAATTTGGACTCATCAGACCAAAGCACAGATTTCCACTGGTCTAATGTCCATTCCTTGTGTTCTTTAGCCCAAACAAGTCTTTTCTGCTTGTTACCTGTCCTTAGCAGTGGTTTCCTAGCAGCTATTTTACCATGAAGGCCTGCTGCACATAGTCTCCTCTTAACAGTTGTTGAAGAGATGTGTCTGCTGCTAGAACTCTGTGTGGCATTGACCTGGTCTCTAATCTGAGCTGCTGTTAACCTGCGATTTCTGAGGCTGGTGACTTGGATAAACTTATCCTCAGAAGCAGAGGTGACTCTTGGTCTTCCTTTCCTGGGGCGGTCCTCATGTGAGCCAGTTTCTTTGTAGCGCTTGATGGTTTTTGCAACTGCACTTGGGGACACTTTCAAAGTTTTCCCAATTTTTCGCACTGACTGACCTTCATTTCTTAAAGTAGTGATGGCCACTCGTTTTTCTTTACTTAGAATTTGTATTATGGCAAGAAAAAAGCAGCTAACAGTGTATTCAGTAGGACTATCAGATGTGTATCCACCTGACTTCTGCACAACACAACTGATGGTCCCAACCCCATTTATAAGGCAAGAAATCCCACTTATTAAACCTGACAGGGCACACCTGTGAAGTGAAAACCATTTCCGGTGACTACCTCTTGAAGCTCATCTAGAGAATGCCAAGAGTGTGCAAAGAAGTCATCAAAGCAAAAGGTGGCTACTTTGAAGAACCTAGAATATAAGACATATTTTCAGTTGTTTCACACTTTTTTGTTAAGTATATAATTTCACAAGTGTTAATTCATAGTTGTGATGCCTTCAGGGTGAATGTACAATTTTCATAGTCATGAAAATACAGAAAAATCTTTAAATGAGAAGGTGTGTCCCAACTTTTGGTCTGTACTGTATATATATATATATATATATATATATATATATACATATACATACTGTATATATATATATATATCTCAGATAGTATATAGAGAAGTACAAAAATACACCAATTTATTTTTATATATATAAACACATATACAGAGTCGTGAACATACCAAAAACATTAAAACACATGTAAAAAATCTAGTGGAGAGTCCACTGATTGTACATCCATGTAATGTACTTTAGAAACATGATCATAAGAATAAATACTAATCAAAAATCCATATACCCACACAGGCTAATATTAGAGAATGTCTTTAGTGGCCAATATTGCACAAAACCCAAAATATTTTATGGGGGCAGACATACAAACGTCACATGTACCTATATCAGTGTATACAATGCAAATAGGGGGCGATGGTATACATATGAATCACTGTGATGTCACACACCAATGTAGGTCGAGGTTTAGGACAAACCCATCTCCTCTAATAAAGGTGATAGCAACACTGCAATAATCCTATTCAAACAAACATTGCCACCTTTTCAAAATAGAAGCCAAACGTGCAATACCACCAGCTAATATTACATCAGACAAGCCTGTAGTCAGAAAGGTGTAGATGGAAGGCCCATCTACACCTTTCTGACTACAGGCCTGTACTTGCTTTTTTTTAACTAAAAATGCAGCAAAACCTGATGGCTATGTTCACACTAAGCGTTTTTTCACCACCCATTACTTTCAATGGGTGAAAAATGCTGAAAGAAGTGACATGCTCTATTGTGCAAAAAGAAAACATGCATAGACTTTGCTGGTACTGTAAAATGCAGCTGAAAATTTGCATAAAAATACGCTGAAAAAAGCGCAGAAAAAACACCTAGTGTGAACATATCCTAAAATAACATTAAAATATTTGAGGTCCGCAATCCATAGTTTGTTCGTGAAGTGGGTTGTTATAGACAATTTAATGTTTTGTATTAAAGTATAATGTTTATTAAAGTTTATCAGAAGGACCACAGCAGTTTTCTGTAACCTGTAGCTTTCCAGTTTCAGATGTTTTTTTTGTCTCCCTGTAGCGCTCTGACATCCAGTTTTGCAATCCATAAACTGTAAGGCTACGTTCACATTTACATTTGAGCATTCCATGTGTTAGTTCTTTCTACAGGAACCAACAACAAGGAAGCGCTGCATTACTGCTGCAAATAGAAGAAGAGAAGTGGGACTTTATTGGTTATTAGGGCGTCCGGTTCCTTTTTGTTTTGTGTCAGTTAGAATTATGCACTTTTTCTTCCATTCTAAAAGTGACACAAAACAGAAAGCAGAAGAACGCTATATTAATCAATGGGGCCCCTCTGCTTCTGTTTACATCCGTTGTGGAACAGATATATATTGCACATGAATTCCCTTTGCCTGTTTCTCCAAACCGAACAGACAATTGAAATGTGCAATTAGAAATGTGAATGTACCCTAATGTTTAAAATGAATATGTCAGCAGGTTATTGCTATGTAATCTGACAGCACCATGGTGTAGGGGCAGAGACCCTGATTCCAGAAATGCATCCCTTACTTTACTGGGTGCAGCAGTTGTGATAGAATCACTTTTTTCTCTGCTGCAGATCTAGCAGAGCTCTAAATGCTGAGCTGTGTATAACCCCGCCCACACCACTGATTGGTAGCTTTCTGTGTAAACAGAGAGCTGCTAATCAGTGTTGGGGGTGGGGTTGGACTAGGAGGCACGAGAGACCTAGTCCTCTAGTGATAATCTTCTGCTGATAAAAGACAGATTTTATTGAAGCTGCAAAACACAACCTAACAAGTGACACCGCTAGAATTGTGGTCTCCCAGAAGTCCATGTACATGCTGCAGAGACTTGTCCCATTCGGACAAATAGCATCAAATTTTGAGAAACAAGTTATAGGAGAAAATTTATCAACACTGGTGTACACTGGTGTTTCACATGCCAGTCTTGAACAAATAGCTTACTGGAGTAAGGTGAAGCAGATTTATTAAAAGTCTCACTCTTTCTAATAAATTTGGCATACCTATGGGATGTCCATGCACCAGAAAAGGAAATACTCAACAGCCGTAAGCGAGCTTAGATTTTTGCTATAATGTATTCCAGATTCTGGCAAACATATCAAATTTGTCCCTTGATGCTAAGCCATGTCCCCTTTTTCTAAGCCGAATCCATTGTTGAAAAATTGCAAAAATTTTCCCAAATACTACTTGTAACAATTTTTTTGATCACAGTTTTCTGGCATAGAGAGAGTAATAAATTCCACACATAGTGCTGGTAGACTCATTGAGAAACACTATAGAACACAATGTATAATAAATGCACCTGCTATAACATCAAATGCATTAGAACATGTGGTCTTTAACAAAAAAAAAAACTTGACAATTCCCCTGAGCTCTTGCATACTTCCCTGAAAATTTTTGGAGCTGGAAAAGGCATCATGGGCTGAAAAGCACACAGTCCACTAAATCACTATATGAACGGAAATTCATAATCCGCCATTGTTTTACATGTAAAATATGGCTGGAGATGTTTATACACTCATTTCTGGAGACATGTCATACAGTTCCTACTGCACAGTCCTCCCTTGTTATGGTTCTTTTTTATGTTGTATATACTTTTTTGTAAATGTTGTTGGCACACTCTGTCCTTACAGAACACTTAACAGGAATTAGAAATGTGATTTTCCTCCATATGCTGATTCAGATACAAGAAAGTAATACAAGACGTGCATGACCCATTTTGCAGTCTAATTATCTTCCGCCTGATGTCATTGTCATTTAACAGAACAGAATGCGCTACATGTTGCATGACCGGGGGGCGATCTATTATCATCCCTAATTGGAGAATTCAGGAGTTTTGTGTATTCCATCATTTTATCTGTTACAGTATGACATAAAGCAGGGTACTCGGGATAGATATCTGCTTCTGCTCTGAACAATTTGATTCACAGATTATATGAATCAGACATAGTGCCAATGAAGACTTTCACAAGATGCCAGAACTGTGACATTCTCCGTGATACACGATCTTGGGTATACATGTGTTCTGTCACTATGAATGAACATTCACAGATAGAATAGATTAATGTTTTAGTATAATATAAAATCAGAATTGTCTTTTTTCGGTCACCATACCTTCCCCGCAAAAAAACAAAACACTGCATGTACCCCAACATGGTACTAGTAAAAAAACAACAGCTTGCTATGCAGATAACAAGTCCTTGCGTGGCTCCTTCAGAAGAAGAGTAAAAAAAGTGACGGGTATCAGAAAAATGGTGACACAAACCACATTTTTTTTCACAACATTCCAAAAAAAATGAATCACTAAAATGTAAAAAGATATTACAAGTAACCATACTCAGCATCGGACTGGCCTGCCACGACACCGGACGATTCTCCGGTGGGCCCCAGGTCTTCGATGGGCCCCCTTGCCATATATATTGTGGGCCTGCTGGTAACCGTGGTCCTTCTAAAGACCACGGGCCTATCAGAGGCTGTGCGCTGAAGCGCGCGGTGCATACAACCGTTATCATGATGGCCGCCGGGAACGTCACTGCTATGTGTGGCGCCCAGGGGATGGGGACTACTCGGCACCCGGGCCTTAATGCCTGGTCTTGGGGGAAGTTGCGGTGGTCGGCTCCCGGGCCCGTACCCTACGGTCTCTCTTAAAAAAAGGGGAAAATAAAATGTCAAAGTTCGTGACGCCACCTGTGGTGTCTGGTGAGGATCACCAGCGCTGCGGCAGTCCACTGAGGCCGGTGTTACGGCAGCTTTGATGGTGTAGCTCCCCACAGGTGGAGTTAGGCCTCAGGGCAGTGATGTTTGACGAGGTGCACTATATGGCGGTGACCCAGCCGGGTCCAAGGAAGAACAGGGGACACACACACACGGTTTGCTTCTGTACCTTTTACTTGTGGAAATGCAGGTACCGTCCAGAGCACTGTAGGGTGAGGGGTGCACTGCAGGACTCTCCCCAGTGAGCAGGTGTAGGGCCTCCTGTTTCTTCACCGCTTAGTGTTAGTCTATAGCCTGCCTGAAGCTAGGCCTAACGTAGTCTCTGTTCTGCACCGGCTGATCCTGTGGTAGGGCCTTCTGTTGGAGTACACACTCCCTGGTATGTGGGGCCTCGGTAACTCCTGACCCTGCTATAACAGTCAGCGTTTGGTATTCCTGGGACATGTAGTTCGCCAGGGATTCTGGTTGTCTTCTGCTGTGTGTAAAGAATCCCCGCAGACTCTGACCCTGTGTCCGGTATATGGTTTCTGGGGTGAGCTGGTAAAGCTCCTCTGCCCCCAATGCTACTCACTCCTCTAGCCTTCGGCCTACTCGGGCCCTCACTAGGCTATACACACTGGCAGTTAGTTGGCTGCCTCTTCTGCTGCTCTCTGAGCGTCAGCAGCGCTCCTAGCTCACTTAACTCGAGCTGCTTGAGTCTGACTGAGCTCCACTGCAGACTGACCTGTTTCTCTGTGTCTCACTCTGCAGGAACTGGCTGTGGACTCCAGACTGTTCTGTCTCCACTCACTTCCTGAGGAGAACTAGCAAGCAGACTCTTCTGCTCTGTTCTTAACTCTGGAGCAGACTGACTCTGCCTAGCTCCACCCTCCGTATTTATATCCCTATCCGGGCTCCCTCTGGTGGTCTGAGGTAGGGTGGAGGTGTGTGTATGCTCTGAGGGCCTCTTGTGGAGAAATCCCGAAATGCACCCCTCCAGGATCTGTGGCTCCATGCGCAGCAGGGCGTCACATTCCCCCCTAGTTGAACTCAGCACTCCCGGGCTGAAGCACATTTTGTAACAACAACAATAACAAGCTTCCCTTTATGGGAGGTTAGGACACTTGAACGTTGCATAACCAGAACATGGATAAATATACATATATAGTTCAATAAAAAGTAGGCAATGAGCAACCAGAAAGTCCAAGTCTCTTCCGGAGATGTTGCTCAAAGGGGCACTCCAGGGAGTGCAAATATGTACAATAAAAGTCTTTGGGTTGCACACAGTCCTCAGCCACAGAGTTCTTAGATACCCAAGCGGGTAATGGGAAGCAAATAAGTAAAGTGTCCGTTTCACTTGGATTGTCCATTAGAGGGGCAAAATATAAGTTAAAGGCCTGTAAAAGGCAATAAATACATAGCAATACATACACAGGATAATGCAATAATATACAGTATTATACAATACAATACAATACCCCAGGGGTAACTATCTACATCTGTCGGGGTTTAACTATTTTACTTAGTGTACCTGACAGGGAGTTGACCTTTCGTGCTACGTGTAGATCTGCGTAGTGCGGTGGTCTGTGTAGTGTCAGTGTTTCTCTCAGCTACCCTGTTTGTTCTACTAGCGATGGTATTGAAAAACTGCCTTAACCTCGCTACTGGGCTGGCAAGTTCACCGTTGGCTGGGCCTTCTTGCTCTGCTTCTGCCGGGGTTCCGTCTTCCGGGGATTCTTCCTGAGCAGGCTCTTCTGCGGCACTAGGCTCTTCTGCAGCACTTACAGGTTCAACTTGCTGTGGAGGTGTCTTCTTGCTGTTGGAAGAATTGGAGTACTGGAATTATGACTGCTCCTCCGATTTGAGGCAAATCTGCCGGGAAGTCTCCTAAATCAGTGTGTATTACTGCTTCATCAGGTTCCTCCGGGAAAATGAGAGGCACTTCTTCTTGGGGTTTTAGCAGATCTGGACACAACTTCAGGTGGTCCCTAGATACTGTTGCAGTTGTTCTTCCTCCATCTTTGCTGATCAGACACGTCTTCCTGTTGTCAAACCTTGAATTCAACACAGTGTAGCAGGGCCGGCTCCAGGTTTTTCTGGGCCCCGGGCGAAAGAGTCTCAGTGGGCCCCTTTAACACATACCACGATTCATGATGCAGAGATACGGCGGAGAAATATATATATATAGTACAATGCAAAGATTTCACTTCATGAGTGATATCTATTGTAAATTCCACAATAGCTCAGAAACCGGTGAATCGCTCCACACAGAATAGTGGCCCCCATATAAGGCTCCATACGGAATACTGGTCCCCATATAACGCCCATACGGAATACTGGCCCCCATATAACGCTTCATACGGAATACTGGCCCCCATATAAGGCCCCATACGGAATACTTGCCCCCATATAAGGCCCCATACGGAATACTGGCCCCCATATAAGACCCCATACGGAATACTGGCCCCCATATAAGGCCCCATACGGAATACTGGCCCCCATATAAGGCCCCATACGGAATACTGGCCCCCATATAAGGCCCCATACGGAATACTGGCCCCCATATAAGGCCCCATACGGAATACTGGCCCCCATATAAGGCCCCATACGGAATACTGGCCCCCATATAAGACCCCATACGGAATACTGGCCCCCATATAAGACCCCATACGGAATACTGGCCCCCATATAAGACCCCATACGGAATACTGGCCCCCATATAAGGCCCCATACGGAATACTGACCCCCATATAAGGCTCCATGCGGAATACTGACCCCCATATAAGGCTCCATGCGGAATACTGACCCCCATATAAGGCTCCATGCGGAATACTGACCCCCATATAAGGCTCCATGCGGAATACTGACCCCCATATAAGGCTCCATGCGGAATACTGGCCCCCATATAAGGCTCCATACGGAATACTGGCCCCCATATAAGGCTCCATACGGAATACTGGCCCCCATATAAGGCCCCATATGGAATACTGGCCCCTATATAAGGCTCCATATGGAATACTGGCCCCCATATAAGGCTCCATAAGGAATACTGGCCCCCATATAAGGCTCCATACGGAATACTGGCCCCCATATGGAATACTGGCCCCCATATAAGGCTCCATACGGAATACTGGCTTCCATATAAGGCTCCATACGGAATACTGGCCCCCATATAAGGCTCCATACGGAATACTGGCCCCCATATAACGCTCCATACAGGATACTGGCCCCCATATAACGCTCCATACAGGATACCGGTCCCCATATAATGCTGCATGCAGGCTGTTACCCCCCACATAATGCCCCATACAGGCTGTCCCCCCCTTATAATGCTCCATGCAGGCTGTTACCCCCCACATAATGCCCCATACAGGCCCCTCCCTTTTAATGCTCCATGCAGGCTGTTACCCCCCACATAATGCCCCATACAGGCTGCCCCCCCCTTATAATGCTCCATGCAGGCTGTTCCCCCCCACATAATGCCCCATACAGGCCCCCCCTTTTAATGCTCCATGCAGGCTGTTACCCCCCACATAATGCCCCATACAGGCTGCCCCCCCCCTTATAATGCTCCATGCAGGCTGTTCCCCCCCCACATAATGCCCCATACAGGCCCCCCCTTTTTAATGCTCCATGCAGGCTGTTACCCCCCACATAATGCCCCATACAGGCTGCCCCCCCTCTTTATAATGCCCCATGCAGGCTGTCACCCTCCTCTTTATAATGCTCCATGCAGGCTGTCACCCCTCCTCTTTATAATGCTCCATGCAGGCTGTCACCCCTCCTCTTTATACTGCCCCATGCAGGCTGTCACCCCTCCTCTTTATAATGCCCCATGCAGGATGTCCCCCCCTCTCTTTATAATGCCCCGTGCAGGCTGTTCCCCACCTTATAATGCCCCATGCAGGCTGGTCCCCACCTTATAATGCCCCATGCAGGCTGTCACCCCTCCTCATTATAATGCCCCAAGCAGGAATCCCCCCCTCTTTATAATGCCCCATGCAGGCTGTTCCCCACCTTATAATGCCCCATGCAGGCTGTCACCCCTCCTCTTTATACTGCCCCATGCAGGCTGTCACCCCTCCTCTTTATAATGCCCCATGCAGGCTGTCACCCCTCTTCTTTATACTGCCCCATGCAGGCTGTCACCCCTCCTCTTTATAATGCCCCATGCAGGATGTCCCCCCCTCTCTTTATAATGCCCCGTGCAGGCTGTTCCCCACCTTATAATGCCCCATGCAGGCTGGTCCCCACCTTATAATGCCCCATGCAGGCTGTCACCCCTCCTCATTATAATGCCCCAAGCAGGAATCCCCCCCTCTTTATAATGCCCCATGCAGGCTGTCACCCCTCCTCTTTATACTGCCCCATGCAGGCTGTCACCCCTCCTCTTTATAATGCCCCATGCAGGCTGTCACCCCTCCTCTTTATACTGCCCCATGCAGGCTGTCACCCCTCCTCTTTATAATGCCCCATGCAGGATGTCCCCCCCTCTCTTTATAATGCCCCGTGCAGGCTGTTCCCCACCTTATAATGCCCCATGCAGGCTTGTCCCCACCTTATAATGCCCCATGCAGGCTGTCACCCCTCCTCATTATAATGCCCCAAGCAGGAATCCCCCCCTCTTTATAATGCCCCATGCAGGCTGTTCCCCACCTTATAATGCCCCATGCAGGCTGTCACCCCTCCTCTTTATAATGCCCCATGCAGGATGCCCCCTCCCCTCTTTATAATGCCCCATGCAGGCTGTCACCCCTCCTCTTTATAATGCCCCATGCAGGATGCCCCCCTCCCCTCTTTATAATGCCCCATGCCTCCATACATTAAAAAAAAAAAAAAAATCAAATACTCACCTCCCTTCTCCTCACCTGCTACCTGCTGCCCGCTGCCTGCTGCCCGCCGCTCGCTGCTCGGCTCCGAACTCCAGCGTTGTCGGCGTCTTCCAGCTCAGCGCTCCCTGTGACGGCTCAGGGGAGGGCGCGGTGTAAAGACGTCACCGCGCCCTCTGACCTGAGACGTCACAGGGAGCGCAGAGCAGGAAGACAGCTGATCTGCGGAGGCACGGGGAGAGGTAAGTATCGGGCTGCCGGGGCTCTGAGCAAGCGGGGGAGAAGGGCGGGCGCTGACACTGCTCTCCTCCACCCATAGCCCAGCGGGGTGCTCGACCGCCAGTGGGCCCCTCTGCCTGCTCAGGGCCCCGGCATTTGCCCGGGTGCGCCGGGTGCTGATGCCGGCCCTGCAGTGTAGGGTTCTCTCTCCCACTAGTCATCAAGCTTGTGGTTCCTCCGCTTCCTTTTCAATATCACTTCTCCTGGTGTGAAGGGTTCCGCTGGTGCACTTCTGTTGTATTGTGCTTCTTGTTTATCCCTCACCCGAGTGAGACTGTCTTCGACACAGACTTGTACTGTTCTGTACTGCTCCTGTCTGGTCGTGTCCCAGTCTTCAGTGGTCACGTCTGCCTCTGGTTCTACAACACCAAGCTCCAGGTCCATGGGCAACTTTCCTGGTCTCGCTCGCATGAGAAAAGCTGGAGTGCAATTGGTGGAACTCACAGGTATGTGATTGTACAGGTCTACCAGGTCAGGTAGTATGCCTGGCCACTGGTTTCTCTTTCAAGTGGTATGGTCTTCAGCAGGTCGATGACAATGTTGTTCATCTTTTCACAGAGACCGTTAGTTTGGGGGTGGTACGGTGTAGTCCTGATCTTTTTACACCCGTACAGATGGCAGAACTCTTTGAACAATTCAGCCTCAAAGGCTGGGCCTTGGTCATTCAGTACCTGCTCAGGGTATCCATGGGGTCTGCAGAAGTACGCTTGGAACGTCTTCGCTGCTGTCTCTGCTGTCAGGTCTTTGACAGGGGCGACCACCAGGAACCTGGAGTAGTGATCCACCATGGCCAGGGCATAGGTATATCCTGACTGGTTGGGTGACAACTTGACATGGTCCAGGGCCACGATCTCCAGGGGACGAGTCGTCTTGATGGGTTGCAGGGGTGCCTTCTGGCTGCTGTAGTCTTTTCTTCTGAGGCTACAGGGTCCACAGTCTCTGCACCACCTCTCAATGGAGCTGCGCATTCCCACCCAGTAGAATCGACACTTCAACAGGGTCTCTAGCTTTTTCCAGCCAAAGTGCCCCGCTTGATCGTGGTAGGCCTCCAACACCATTTGAATGTCTGTCTTGGGGACTACTATCTGCCATACCATCTCGTGGGTCTTGGGATTGACGTATCTCTGGCACAGCTTCTCACCGTAGATAAACAGCCGGCTTCTCTCATTCCACAGCTGCTTTGCTTGGAGAGACGCATCCTTCTCCAGGAAGGAACCTTCTTGGGTTATCAGCTCCTTGATACGTCTGACAACCGGGTCGCTGTCCTGGGTTTCTTTCCAGCTGTGATGAGGCAAAGGGTTTAACGTCTTACCACGCTGCCTCCTGGACGCTCGTTGCTCGTGGATCATCCCATTCCGGTGGAAGGCAGGTAGCTCAACCTCTTCCAGGTCATCCACTTCTTCTTCTGTGTCTGACTGGTGAGGCATCCTGGACAAGGCATCGGCGTTGGCGTTCTTGCGGCCCGCCCGGTACTTTATTGTGAATTGCTAGTTTGACAGCCGAGCCATCCATCGTTGTTCCATGGCTCCCAGCTTGGCTAGTTCAAGATGAGTTAAGGGGTTATTGTTAGTGTAGGCAGTGAACTTGCTGGAGGCTAAGTGATGCTTGAACCTTTCTGTGATGGCCCAGACCAAGGCCAGGAACTCTAACTTAAAGCTGCTATAGTTCTCTGGGTTCCTCTCAGTCGGGCGGATCTTCCTGCTTGCATACGCGATGACTTTCTCCTGGCCATTCTGCTTCTGACTTAGGACAGCTCCCAATCCTTCATTGCTGGCATCAGTATACAACAGGAACGGTTGGCTGTAGTCAGGGTAGGCTAGGATCTCATCACCTGTCAGGATCTCCTTCATTGCTTGAAATGATTCAGCCTGTTCTTTACCCTGGTAGAACGGGTAATTTCTGCCTTTGGGGGGACTGTCCTACCAGGAGGTCTTGCAGAGGCGCTGCTCTCTTGGTGTAATCTTTTACAAACCTCCGGTAGTATCCTATCAGTCCCGGGAACTGACGCACCTCCTTGAGGTTCTTCGGCTCCGGCCATTTCTGGATGGCAGTGACCTTCTCCGGGTCTGGTGCTACTCCCTCTGGACTGACAATGTGTCCCAGGTACTGTACCTTTCTCTTGAGCAGGTGGCACTTGGAGGGCTTCAACTTCATCCCATACTGGGACAGTGACTCAAATACCTCCGCCAGGTGCTTCAAATGGTCCTCATACGTCTTGGAGTTAGTGCCTAGTACCACATTCAGTCCATTTTCCTCATTGACAGTCTTCACTACAATGAGTCCCTGGTCCTTTAACTCCACTCTCCCCACTTTTACTGCTACATTCTTAACCCAAGTAGGTCAAGAGGGAGGCCGTTAGAGGCATATACTGAAAAGTCTGGGTTTGGGGGTTGGAGACTGTCCATGGACCAGTATTTGCTATAGAGGATATCAGGTATGATTGTTACCTGGGATCTGGTGTCCAGCAGGGCAGTTATCGCAATGCCGTCCAGTATGATGGATAGGAAAGGTCTTCCTCCCATGAACCTTCGGTGCCAGTCTGAGGGGCCTGCTGAGTCTATTCCTGGGTGTTGGCCCTCGGACCCAGGGTTTGCTTGTTTAAAGGACACTGGTGCACTGTGTGACCTGCCTTCTGGCAGCAGTGGCAAACGAACTCTTGGTGAGGATGGCGTTGGTTGTTGGTCCTTCCTGGGGGCAGCGTTGTCCTCATTCGGGGTGGCGACGTCCTCCTTCTCCTCCGGCTCATCCAGGGGACATCCTCAGGGCAGTCGGCTAGCAGGATCTTTCCCTCCGTCTCTGGCTCCGTCCGTAGTTGCAGGGCACTCATTACAATGGCCAGGTTTTTGGTCAGCGGGCGCACTTCTGAGCGCAGACAGTCCAGCTCAGTAGGGGGGCGCTGCCTGCACTTTGGCTTCAGCAGCCAGCGAGGAAAAGGTGGGTGCTGCTGGCATTAGAATGGCCCCACCCTGGTAACGCTGGATAGACGTATCTGCTGTCTCCAGGGGTTGCAGTCCCTTGATAGCCATGTCCTTAAGGGTGTCAAAGGTAGCATCTGGATGGTCCAAGGACCACCAACGCACAGTCCTGCTCTCCGCTTGGGACCTCAGCCCCCGGACAAATTGTTCTTTTAGCATTTTACTCTCATTGGTTATGCTAATTGGACTAACCTGTTTTAGAGCTCGCAGGGCCCCTTGTAAACGGCAGGCATAGTCCCGAACGCTGTCCTCCGTCTTCTGAGAGCATTGGTACAACCTCATCCGGAGGTCTGCTTCAGTGCGGTCCTCAAAGGCAGTCTGTAACTTTTTGAAAATTGCGGACACTGATTCCTGGTCTGCGGCCGACCAAGTCTCTACTTCTCTCTCCGCAGCACCAGTCAATTGTCCCACAACAACTGCAGCTCTTTGTTTGCCCGTCATAGAATACATGTCTGATGCTGCATATTTTGCGCTTGAATCCAGACAGGGTGTCTGGCTTGTACTGGGGGAGCCACTTTGCTCCAGGCATGTATGGTAAAGTCAATGGTACGATAGGTGCTACAGGCCCTGGTGATGGAGCGGCTGCTCCGTCTTGCGCAGCGGCGGCCGTGGGTGCATCATCGGGGCTGTCAGCCTGGGCCGCGACGTCGGGTTGTTGCTGCAACATCTTGGCACCCCCCCTAGTGAACCGTGGCCTACCTTCCTTCTGTAGGCCGCAGCTCCGCAGGTGTCGGTCTTCTGGTAGGACCTTGCGTCGCTTACGTTCCACGTCAGAGCGTTCGCTGGGGCTTCCTGCCAGGACCTGACGCTGCGTCAGTGCGTGGGGCGTGTCCAAGACTTCGCGCGGTTTCACAGATACGCCTCCTAGTTTTCCCGCGGTTATGCCCTTCTTCTCGCGCGGCGACTGGAAAGATGGCGGCCAGTGGCGGGAAACTCCAGAAAATGGCGGCAAAAGCTTCACCACTGTGAGTTTTACAGTTTCTTAAGGCGCACAGTACCCAGTGGCAACGGGCACAACTCCTTCCGTTGCCGCAGGCACGCAATCCTGTTCGTGACGCCAGTTAGAGAGATGTGGCGCCCAGGGGATGGGGACTACTCGGCGCCCGGGCCTTAATGCCTGGTCTTGGGGGAAGTCGCGGTGGTCAGCTCCCGGGCCCGTACCCTGGGGTCTCTCTTAAAAAAGGGGGAAAATAAAATGTCAAAGTTCGTGACGCCACCTGTGGTGTCTGGTGAGGATCACCAGCGCTGCGGCAGTCCACTGAGGCTGGTGTTACGGCAGCTTTGATGGTGTAGCTCCCCACAGGTGGAGTTAGGCCTCAGGGCAGTGATGTTTGACAAGGTGCACAATATGTCGGTGACCCAGCCGGGTCCAAGGAAGAACAGGGGACACACACACACGGTTTGCTTCTGTAACTTTTACTGGTGGAAATGGAGGTACCGTCCAGAGCACTGTAGGGTGAGGGGTGCACTGCAGGACTCTCCCCAGTGAGCAGGTGTAGGGCCTCCTGTTTCTTCGCCGCTTAGTGTTAGTCTCTGGCCTGCCTGGAGCTAGGCCTAACTTAGTCTCTGTTCTGCACCGGCTGATCCTGTGGTAGGGCCTTTTGTTGGAGTACACACTCCCTGGTATGTGGGGCCTTGGTAACTCCTGACCCTGCTATAACAGTCAGCGTTTGGTATTCCTGGGACATGTAGTTCGCCAGGGATTCTGGTTGTCTTCTGCTGGGTGTAAAGAATCCCCTCAGACTCGGACCCTGTGTCCGGTATATGGTTTCTGGGGTGAGCTGGTAAAGCTCCTCTGCCCCCAATGCTACTCACTCCTCTAGCCTTCGGCCTACTCGGGCCCTCACTAGGCTATACACACTGGCAGTTAGTTGGCTGCCTCTTCTGCTGCTCTCTGAGCGTCAGCAACGCTCCTAGCTCACTTAACTTGAGCTGCTTGAGTCTGATTGAGCTCCACTGCAGACTGACCTGTTTCTCTGTGTCTCACTCTGCAGGAACTGGCTGTGGACTCCAGACTGTTCTGTCTCCACTCACTTCCTGAGGAGAACTAGCAAGCAGACTCTTCTGCTCTGTTCTTAACTCTGGAGCAGACTGACTCTGCCTAGCTCCACCCTCCGTATTTATATCCCTATCCGGGCTCCCTCTGGTGGTCTGATGTAGGGTGGAGGTGTGTGTATGCTCTGAGGGCCTCTTGTGGAGAAATCCCGAAATGCACCCCTCCAGGATCTGTGGCTCCATGCGCAGCAGGGCATCACACTATGCACCGCGAGCTGACGTCATCATGCGGTGCAGAGCAGTGATGTTTAACCCTAGAACGCATACCTGGGGCCTCGCAGGCCCGCCCTGTTAATTGTTTTCTATTTTCTGCAAGATTTCTTTAGTTAGAATTTTGAAACTCTAGGTATTCCTCAGGTATATAGTTGTTTGTCATTTCCAGTTGGTCATTTATTTATTATTTGCACACGGGCCTAAAAGGCCCCAGATATGTGAAAGTGTACATTTTTATGGTCATGCGTTCTAGGGTTAAAGACCGCCGGCCAATCAAAGGCCGCATGCTATGTGCCAGGTGCTGACATCAGTGCGCGGCGTATAACAATGATGTCAAATGTCCTCCAACCAGTGGCCTTTAAATGTCACTGCTATGCGCCACACACCGACATCAGCGCGCGGCCTCTGATGGGTCGGCGGCCATGTTAAAGATCATGCTGATGTGAAGCCGCAAGAGAACGATGCCGGGGGAGCACAGGAAGGTGAGAATTTTTTTTCATTTGTGAATGGGCAGGGTAGTGTCACACCAAGTGTGGCAAAGGGAAGCCAAGAGGGAAAAGGGAAAGGGAGCCCAGACACTAGGGAAAGGGGGAAGTGGAGACCTCCTAGTCTGATCTAGCGTCACCCTGTCTCCCCTAACTTCCCTATATTACCTCCTTAGCAATCGCCGCACGCGTGCCTCGCCTTACTCTCCTTGGCGTATGGCTATGGCTAGGGATGGAAGGAGATGAGCACTAGTCAACCTCCACTAAACTCAATAGACAACAAGGGTGGGCAAAACAGGGGAAATGGCTTACCTTTAGATGAACTCCAAATAAGCACACGGCCTCAAGATCCAGAGAGGACAAAGTACTGCTCCTGCTAAGCTTCACAAGTAGAAATGGATATAGCCGGTGACTCCCTCTCAGACACACCAGGTATATATACACCCAGGCAGAGAGCTAATTAGCAAGAGAGAGGTAGCCGCTCGGTCCTAAAGACAGCCTTTTATCTGGAGGACATAGTGACCTAGGATGGGGCAGCATAGGGGCCCAGGATGGGGGGTACATACCCCCCCAAGATGGGGGGGTACATAGGGGCCCACTATACAGTATATACAGATCTCCTGTGTATAATGTCACTGGTGCTGACTATATTACCTGTACACTTTACACTATATACAGAGCTCCTGTGTATAATGTCACTGGTGATGACTGTATTACCTGTACACTGACACTATATACAGAGCTCCTGTGTTAAATGTCACTGGTGATCACTGTATTACCTGTACACTATACACTATAAACAGTGCTCCTTTATAAAATCTCACTGGTGATCACTGTATTACCTATACACACACACTGACACTATATACAGAGCTCCTGTGTTAAATGTCACTGGTGATCACTGTATTACCTGTACACTATACACTATAAACAGAGCTCCTTTATAAAATCTCACTGGTGATCACTGTATTACCTATACACACACACTGACACTATATACAGAGCTCCTGTGTATAATGTCACTGGTGATCACTGTATTACCTGTACACTGACACTATATACAGAGCTCCTGTGTATAATGTCACTGGTGATGACTGTATTACCTGTACACTGACACTATATACAGAGCTCCTGTGTTAAATGTCACTGGTGATCACTGTATTACCTGTACACTGTACACTATAAACAGAGCTCCTTTATATAATCTCACTGGTAATCACTGTATTACCTGTACACTGACACTATATACAGAGCTCCTGTGTATAATGTCACTGGTGATCACTGTATTACCTGTACACTATACACTATATACAGAGCTCCTGTGTATAATGTCACTGGTGATCACTGTATTACCTGTATACCATATACACGGGATCTCTGTCCATAGTGTTAGTGAACAAATAATACATTGATCACTATATACAAGCTCTCTTCAGGTCATTGACCATGTCCTCTCTTGTAGTTCTGGGCAGAATCATAACCTTTCTCAGAAAAATCCTTACCCCACGAGGCGAGGGCCCACATGGAGCCCCAGACCGAGGAAGATTGACAGTCATCTTGTGTTTCTTCCATTCTCTAATAATTGTGCCAACAGTTGTTGCCTTCTCACCAAGCTGCTTGCCTATTGTCCTGTAGCCCATCCCAGCCTTGTGCAGGTCTACAATTTTGTCCCTGGTGCCCTTAGACAGCTCTTTGGTCTTGGACATGGTGTAGGGGTTGGAGTGTGATTGATTGAGTGTGTGGACAGGTGTCTTTTATACATGTAACAAGGTTAAACAGGTACAGTTAATATAGGAAATGAGTGCAAAGTAGGAGGTCTTCTTAAAGAAAAACTAACAGGTCTGTGAAACCAGAATTCTTGCTGGTTGGTAAGTGATCAAATACTTATTTCATGCAATAAAATGTAAATTAATTATGTAAAAATGATACAATGTGATTTTCTGTTTTTTTATTTTTAGATTCTGTCTCTCACAGTTTAAGTGTACCTACGATAAAAATTACAGACATCTCCATTCTGTATAGGTGGGAAAACTTGCAAAATCGTCAGTGTATCTAATACTTATTTCCCCACTGTACATATTAGCTCCATATATAGTGAAACTATTCAAATATTCCCCCACATTGATAGGGTTCATATTGTTTGATCTGTAGTATATTGGGCAATGCACTTCAAGCATCGGGGTGCTCAGTTATGCTCGTTACTTGATTGAGTATCACAGATGCTCAAGCGCCAAGTTCAAGTCCCCGCCCCACATGTTTCGCGGCTGTTAGACAGCCAATTAACATACAGAGATTTCCTGCCATACATGGTAATGCAGGAATTATTGCCTTATAGATGAAACTGTGCATGCTGTGGGAGCACAACAAACACGCTCATCCATGAGACCTAGCTTCCTGTCCCATTTTGCAGGGGGCTGCGATACACCACTCTTGAAGACAGAACAGTGTGAACAAGTGGTAATTTGGATAGCAGATCAGACTTTGCATAGGGGCAGATGGCAGATAATGCTTCCAGTCTGTTTCATCACCCTGTCTGTTCCACACGATCCAGTCTCGCTAGCCAACAGTCTGAACCACAGAATCCTAACCCTCATCATCCTTCCTCCCACCATGGCGAGTCCCAGAAAACAAGTGATCCCACACTCAGACACTCCAAGGAGCTCTTTACTTTTCCATTTATTGATCCTGGCCTCTCGCCTTGCACGTTTCAAGAAGGACATGAGGAGATCATGTGTAGTGATGCCCAAATATTTGAGCAGCCACGGTCAGAAGAAGACGACAGTGGAGAATGGCAATTAGTGTCTCAAGAGGTAAATGATGAGACACAGTTGCCAACAAGTGATGTTGTTACGTCAACAAGTCAGGAGGACTAGAATGCGGAAGTGGAAGATAAGGTGGTGGACGATAAAGTCATTGACCCAACCTGGGAAAGTGCCATGCAGAGCAAAGACAGTAGCGCAGAGGAGGAGGAATCCACAGCTCTGCAACAGGCAGGAAGAGGCAATGGGATGGACCAGAGGGTGAAGGCGGGCAACTGTTCCCCAGATCACCCACACGCGGCAAGTTCCCAGGCCAAGGGTTATGTGTTCACCAGTCTGACACTTTTTACAGAAAGTGTGATCGATAAAAGAACGGTCATTTGCAACCTGTGCTGTAACAAGATCAGCATGGGCCAGACCACTACGAACCTGATCACCAGTCCACCAGCTTTCTCAGGCACATGTCATCAACGCTCCCGACTAGGGGGGTTGAACGCCTGGGTCCACAATCTGTGTCTGCGGGTGACACAACTGCCTCTTCCCCTTTGCTACTTGCTTTGTCGATCACCTGTCCAGGACGTAGGCGTGGATGCCTCCCGGCCTGCACCTGTCATTGCACATTCACAAGCACCATCAGCAACCACGTCCAATTCTTTGTCCCAGCACAGCGTTCAGCTATCCCTACCCCAGGCCTTGGAATGCAAACGCAAATACCCAACCACCCACCCACAGGCCTAAACACTAAACAGGCACATTTCCAGACTGCTTGCCCTGGAAATGTTGCCGTTTAGTCTTGTGGGCACTGAGGATTTCCGCAACCTCATGGCGGCGGCCGTCCCTTGGTACTCAGTCCCCACCCGCCACTATTTTTCTCAATGTGCCATCTTACCACCTTACACCAGCATGTGTCCCATAGCATCACCCGGGCCCTGACCAATGCAGTTACTGGGAAGGTCCACTTAACGACCGACATGTGGACAAGCGTTTGTAGCCAGGGACGGTACATTTTCCTCACGGCACATTGGGTGAACCTTGTAAAGGCCGGGACCAAGTTGGACCCTGGGACAACACACTTGCTATAGAAGCCGAAGATTGTGGGCCATAGTTCCATCAGGGCTTCCTCCACCTCCTACACCAGTTACTGCACCCCCTCTTCCTCCACATCCTCTATCTCCGAATTGTCATCTTGGAGCACGTCGTCCATATCAGTCGCAAGCTGGAAGCACTCCCCCATTGCCTCGGTGAAGCGGCAACAGGCTCTGATGAAACTAATTTGTTTAGGTGGCAAACAGCATACCGCCGCAGAGTTGTGAAAAGGTATAACAGAGCAGACAGATCTGTGGCTCTCACCATTGAACCTACAACCAGGCATGGTTGGTGGAGGCTCTGAAGCTTGGCAAGTTTGCACACGTATCATGCCTGGACCCAGTGTTGGACTGGCCCACCGGGACTCTGGATGATCCTCCGGTGGGCCCCCCTGCCGAATATAGTGGGGGCCCGGCGGTAACTGTGGCCATTAGAACGACCATGGGACTATCAGAGCCACGCACTTCAGTGAAGTGGCGCATACATCTAATGTTAAGATGGTCGCCGGGAACGTCACTGCTATGAACCGTGCACTGACATCATCATGCGGCGCATAGCAGTGCCGTTTAAAGACCGCCGGCCAATCAAATGTCGCGCTCGTCATTGTCGGCCCAGGAGGGGGGATACATAGAGGCCCATGATGGGGGGATACATAGGGACCCAGGATTGGAGGGGAAATATATAGGAACTCAGGATGGGGGGATACATAGGGGCCCAGGATGGGGGAGATATATAGGGGCTAAAGAAGGAAGGGTACATAGGGTGGTACATAGGGGCCCAGAAGATAGGGTACACAGGGGCCCAGGATGGGGGGGGTACATAGGGGACCAGGATGGGGGGAGATACATAGGGACCCAAAATGGGGGGGATACACAGGGGCCCAGGATGGGGTGACATAGGGGCCCAGGATGGGAGATATTATTAAATAAAGGGACCCAGGATGGGGGACATTATTAAATAAAGAGGGCCAGGATGGGTGACAATTACTGTATGGGGGCCAGAATGAGGAACGTATATTATTGTGCATTATGGTGGCAAGTGGGGACATAATTACTGAAGGGGCGTATTAGGGGACACTAATGCTCTAATATAATTTAGTTTTAAGGATACTGTCTTCCATGGGGTACAAAAGAGAGGTTCTGTTACTGTGGAGGGTGGCACTATATTGCTTTTTTTCTTCATCTGACATAGTGTAGAAATCGGGGAAAAAGTGGAGAATGTGATCTAGAAGTAATCAGTTATAGATAACCGTGTGTTATTTTTAGCGGTGATGAAGAAGAAAAACGAAGATTAAGGACTACAACTAGAGACGTTACTGGTGAGTCAGTGTATGACATGTACATGCACACTATACACTGACACTAAATAGAGAGCTCCTGTATATAATGTCACTGGTGATCCCTGTATTACCTGTACACTGACACTATATACAGAGCTCCTGTGTATGTCACTGGTGATCCCTGTATTACTTGTACACTGACACTATATTCAGAGCTCCTGCGTATAGTGTCACCGGTGATCACTGTATTACCTGTACAGTATATACTATATACAGAGCTCCTGTGCATAATGTCACTGGTGATCACTATTACCTGTACACTGAGACTATATACAGGGCTCCTGTGTATAATGTTACCAGTAGTAATATTTGTGTACTGTGGTTTGTATTCATGATCATTATTGTAGTATTATTCGGTCACTATGTGGTGGTAATATGTGATCTGGTCATGGTGTGGCGGTATTTGTCACTTGTATGTGGTATTATTCGGTTACTATGTGATAGTAAGATGTGGTCTGGTCATGGTGTGGCGGTATTTTTCTCTTGTATGTGTTATTATTAGTTTGGGATGGGGGATTGTGTTGTGTATGGAGGTCACTTGTTCTCTCTGATATCAATTAGGGGAAGATTCTTTATTTGCAATAGAGATTAATTACTTGGACATTTAACTCTTCCCTATCCTGTGCCTATTACACGGTAGCAAATATGAACTAACAGAGGTTATCCTGTGAAAACAAGTAATTGCTTATCCTAAGACCATGTTCACACTTTCAGTATTTGGTCAGTATTTTACATCAGTATTTGTAAGCCAAAACCAGGAGTGGGCGAAAAATGCAGAAGTGGTGACGTGTTTCTATTATACTTTTCCTCTGATTGTTCCACTCCTGATTTTGGCTTACAAATAAATGATGTAAAATATTGAATGTGGGAACATGGCCTAAGGATAAGTGATAAGTTATTGATTGGTGGAGGACAACTGCTGGGACCCAGCCGATCGTGGAACTTTTATCACTATTAGAATGGAGCGACATGTGCGACTTTACCACTGATCCATTCATTCCCTCAGTGGCTGTACACGCTGTGCTTGACTTTTTCTGGAAGCCCCAAAGAGGATGAATGGAGCTGCAGTCAGACATCCCACCTGTCGCTGTGTTTTAAAATGGGGATAAAAGTGCCCTATCAGGTTCCCAGTTCTTCTGATCGGTGCAGTTTCTAAGGGTCGGATTCCACGATCAATAAGTTATCAGCTACCTAACCTGTGGATCGGTGATGACTTGTGTTCATCAAATAACCCTTTAATGCAAACTACAGTAATTGTACATCCCAGTTATGGTGGCGCACAGTAGATGTGCAGGAGCCGCCTGTGTTTTACAGTCAACACTCCACCATAACTGGGATAAAGGCTAACAGGTATTTGCATACAGTTTTAGAGTGGGACCCTAGAGTTAATTCCTCCTGTGGGCCCCAGACAAACCCCAGTCCAACCCTGACCATACTGACCTTAAAAATCATTTTCAATGTCATTTTTACCATACAACGAATGCCGTGTAAACAAAACCCAAAAAAACCTATGTCGGGATTGCTTTTTTTTTTACCTTTTCACCCCCCTTGTTTTCTAATTTTTCAGTACACTATATGGTAACATTAATGTTGATATTAGAGATGGGAGAACTCGATCTTACGAGCTCGGCGTTCGTACCCGTACTCTGAACACGGACTGTCCCCAGAAGTCCGTAGCAATGTTCGAAGTTACGGGGTAAGTCCGTAGAGAGAGAGAGAGATTTATTATTCCTTTCCTAGTTTGGGTAACCTTTATTTTAATGAGATTCGGGTTCTGGTTGAAGTTCGGGTACTGTTCTGGTACCTAAAAAGAACTTTGAAATAAAGTTTGGGTCGGGTACCAGAACCCGAACTTCCACCAGTCCACCCATCCCCAATTGTCATTAAAAAATACAAGTTGCCTTCAAAAAACAATCTCTCATGTAGCTACGTCGATGGGAAAATAAAAGCTATGGCTCTTGGAAGAAGGCTAGGAGAAGCGAAAGGGCAAAAATCAGGGACGAGTTTAATAATGTATATGGCTGGTATTGTGACAGGTGACAGATCTACTTTAACAAGAAAGTCCTGTCAGTCAGCAGCTAATCCGCATTACTAAGAACAGTCCCTGCAATCCCGACTGCAGGCAAGTGATTTACAGACTTCAGATCTCAGTGATCTTTTCAGTTGGATGTCCAAGGACAGTATATAGCCCCCAAAGGCTATTCGTAGCCACCTGATAAATCCTGCATATTATTAAGCCACTGAGACAGATAACAGCACATTTATAATACATTTAAAAATAAATAATTTTAGTTAAATCAGAGAGGAAAAATGTATAAATATAATCCACCACCTACCCAAAAATTCATTAGTATTCCAAATATCCATCCAGCATATGGAGCCAGTCACATGTTTTCTATGTTTGGTCAGTTGGTTTAGCAAAGATTGATTCCTAAACATGTTTTACCATAAGGAAAAGAATAAATCTGCTCTGTACTGACAAGGAAAGTAGAAAAAGAAAACTATATAGGGTTTTTTTATGCAAACACATAGCATTTTTTCCTAAATTCTATACCGGAAATTGTGGATGCAAAGGGTGTAACATAAAGTCGAATGCGTAGGTGAGTGCTTCCTAGTGTACGTTGTCTTTACACATTACTTAGGCAGGCAATGCTTCCTAGTGCATGTTGCTTTTTACACATTAGTTAGACAGGTAGTGCTTCCTAGGGCACATTGTTTTTAAACATTAATTAGGCAGGCTTCCTAGTGTATATTGCTTTTTACACATTAGTTTGGCAGGCAGTGCTTCCATGCTTCCTAATACACGTTGTTTTTTACACATTAGTTAAACAGGCAGTGCTTCCTAGTGCATATTGTTTTTTACACATTAGTTCAATCACAAAGACAGTGATCTTTAAACAGTATAATATGGCTATGTTACCGTAAGACTGAGGTGCGGTGCAATTTTTTTCTATCCAGGACAAATATTCAAATAAATTGCTGCCCCAAACCCTGAATATAAATGCCCTGGTCAAAGCAAAAATTTTTTCACACAGGGCCCTGTAGGTTTGGATTTCTTTTTCCCTTAATAATAAAGATCTTCATTTAAAAACTGCATTTTGGGTTTACTTGTGTTATCTTTGTCTAATATTTAAATTTGTATTGTGATCTGAAACATTTAAGTGTGACACATGCAAAATAATAAGAAATCAGGAAGGGGGCAAACACTTTTTCAGGTGCATGTAAAAGTTGGGGCACCTCTGGTCAAAATTACTGTTATTGTGAACAGTTAAGTAAGTTGAAGATGAAATGATATCTAAAAGGGCTAAAGTTAAGGATGACACATTTCCTTTGTATTTTATGCAAAAATATATACAGTATATTGTCAGGTTTTCCATTTTAAAATTACAAAAAGGAAAATGAGCCAATGCAAAAGTTTGGGCACCCTGCATGGTTAGTACCTAGAAGCATTCCCTTTTGCAAGTATCACAGCTTGTAAACGCTTTTTGTAGCCAGCCAAGAGTCTTTCTATTCTTGTTTGATGGATTTTCATCCATTCTTCCTTGAAAAATTCTTCCAGTTCTGTGCGATTCCTGGGTCGTCTTGCATGCACTGCTATTTTGAGGTCTAGCCAGATTTTCAATGCTGTTCAGATCAGGGGACTGTGAGGGCCCTTATAAAACCTTCAGCTTGCGCTTTTTGAGGTCGTCTATTGTGGATTTTGAAGTGTGATAAGGATCATTATCTATTTGTAGAAGCCATCCTCTTTTCAACTTCAGCTTTTTTACCAATGGTGTTATGTTTGTTGAAATTTCATTGAATCGATTCTTCCCTCTACCCGTGAAATGTTCCCCGTGCCATTGGCTGCAACACAACCCCAAAGCATGATTGATCAACCCCATGCTTAATGGTTGGTGAGATGCTCTTTTCCTGAAATTTGGTGCCCTTTTTTCTCCACACATACCTTTGATCATTGTGGTCATAAAGTTCTATTTTAACCTCATTGTTCCACAGGACTTGTTTCCAAAATACATCAGGCGTGTTTAGATGTTCTTTTGCTGAAGCTGAATTTTATGGTGAGGACGCAGGAGAGGTTTTCTTCTGATGACTCATCCATGAAGGCCATATTTGTGCAGGTGTCTGTGAACAATAGAACAATGTACCACAATTCCAGAGTCTGCTAAATCTTTCTGACGGTCTTTTGCAGTCAAGTAGGGGTTCTGATATGCCTCTCTAGCAATCCTACGAGCAGTTCTCAATGAAATTTTGCTTGGTCTTCCAGACCTTATGTTGACTTCCACTGTTCCTGTTAACTGCCATTTCTTAATTACATTTCAAACTGAGGAAAGGACAACTTGAAAACGCTTTGCTATCTTCTTATAGCCTTCTTCTGCTTTGTGGGCCTCCACCATTGTCATTTTCAGAGTGCTAGGCAGCTGCTTAGAAGAACCCATGGCTGCTGATTTTTGGCACAAGGTTAGAGGAGGCTGGGTTTTATAAAGCTGGGAAATTTGCATCACCTGACCTTTCATAACGTGATAGTGAACAAGCCATAACCCTAACAGGCTAATTAAGTTCTGAAACCTTGGTCAAAGTTAGCTGAGCACACAAATCTCCAAGGGTGCCTAAACTTTTACATCGGCCCATTTAACTTTTTGTAATATTTAAAATGTAAAAAATGACAATTTTTTTTTTACCAAAACTACAAAGGAAATCTGTCATTGTTAACTTTAGTCCTTTTAGAGATCTTTTCATCTTTAACTTGCTTAACTGTTCACAATAAGAGTAATTTTGAGCAAGGGTGCCCACACTTTTACATGCCACTGTATATATATATATATATATATATATATATATATATATATATATATATACACACGCACACTTATATGTATAGTACAGTAGGCAGGGACTGCTTTGAAATCTTGGTTGATGCTCCAGGTTCCTATGCAAAGCAACTGAGATCGCAAAGCTCTCAGTATAATGAAGTAGCTTTGTCATTTTGGTTGCTGCTGATGCCGAGCACAGCAGCTGATGACAAGCTCATCTCTGCATAGGCAATGACCAATATGACAAAGGTTGCATTGTGCTATCCAACAGATCCATGTCTCTCCATTCACTTGTAATTTTGTGAAAGAAGAGACAAAGACCTACTGGAGCAGCTGTCCTAAATTCAAAATAGATGTCCCCCTATAAAAAAAGAAACTCAACCTATAAAATAAACTTTGAGTTTTTACATACTTTTTCTAAGCCTAACTAGGCTTAGGGTTAGGGCTCTGAATAGGGTTAGGATTAGAGTTTTATATTGCTAGCTATAGGGTTAGGCTTAGGGCTAGGGCAATAAAACAGACACATAAAAAATACAAAAATGTAATAAAAAATCTTAAAGTAAAACAATATGACAATGTATCACTTTTTATTTTAAGATTGTATGTTATATTTCAGCAAAAAGCATAAAATAACTAACGGGATAAAGGGCAAACTATAATTACATCAATATTGTCTTAAAACATTAAAAGTGATTGTGGAATAAGGGGTTCAATACTACACTGGCAAAAAGGACTCAGGAAGGGCTAATGGTCCACCGGTTAAGAGGCATAAAACACTTGTAGAGTCATGGTCAATGGCAACCCAGGCTATGCTACTGTTGCGGTTACAGATGTAAATTGGTGCTGGATCCTCACTATAGGTGTGATGACATTGTGTTATTTGTGGACCTGTCTGAGGTGGGTGTTGTGGTGCAAAACTGGGGCTGACTGACAGTAATTTGACTGTCTGATGGAGATTAGAGAAAGGAATTTTCCTGCCAAGAGAAAAACAGGAGAAGCGAAGTAAAGAGAACTTTCCAAGGAGATAAGGATAGCTGTCTGAAGGTCCATTAACATGGACTGACTGGCGACTCAATACAACTGCCGATCGGTAAACATTTACCTATTGGCGGTAGTTTGAATGCCTGTTTACATAGACAGACATATGTAAATGATGCGCACTAGATCGATGCTAGACCGCTCAGGGTGCATTTGTTGACATAGTTCTTGGCAGCGCAAGTCCTGTTTACACGCCAAGAATTATCTTTCTTGTGCTGCACAAAAGATAATTTCACCTGATTATCAGATGATTGGCATCCTGTTTACACGGCAAGATAATCGTGAAACAAATGTTTTTAACAACGCTTGTTCACGATCATCTAGCAGTGTAAATGCCCCTTAAGTTATACTGAAGTGCAGTTAGTGAAGTCAGAGTCCCGGATGTACCACTGGACAGAGAGGGATAATTAGATGCCTGTAGAATTCCACGACGAAGAAATTTGGTCTTACAGCTAAAAGACAAGTGATTGTGGCCTTCAGAAGGAGAGGCAGATAGGTGGCCTTAGGCCACATGCACACGTTGAGTATTTGGTGAGTTTTTTACATCAGTATTTGTAAGCCAAAAAGAGGAGTTGAACAGTCAGAGGAAAAGTATAATACAAACATGTGCACCACTTCTGTATTTTTTACTCACTCTTGGTTTTGGCTCACCAGGAGCAGATTACGCCTCTGTGGTTCTCAACTAATTGGGAGAATGTGAGTCCCTTGACCACAGCTCATTGATTCTTGCCAGCCGCTCCTCCAATAGAAGCTGGTCTCATTCTGCTTTTTCTCTTTGATGCTTGACCATGATCCAATCTTGTTCCCGAAAACCTGAAATTTGTTTCAGTCCAAAAAATTATCAGAACTTCTGAAAAAATATTCTCAGGCAACAAATACAAAGACTGTGATTGATTCCTTTATGGTTAATTGTCCATTGTCCAAATGTCCTATCTGGAAACTAATTAAAAAATAGAAAGTTAAATTTTTTAACAATGTGAAAGGTTTATTTTTGGTCAATATACAAATGAAATAAGTGGCAGAAAAAAAAGGAATGAGGTGTATGTCCTCGCTATACTGATCTGGGAACTAAAAATATTTGTGTTCCTGTTCAGTTTTATTGATCTGTGTCTGGGAACAGAGCAGTAACAAAAATGACATTATGTAATACAAAATAAAAAGGACAAGTAGTCAATAATAATAAATGTTTTAACCCCTTACAATCCTGGCCAATTTTCATTTTTGGGTTTTCGTTTTTTTCCTCCCCTTCTTCCAAGAGATATAACTTTTTCATTTTTCATACATAGCCATATGAGAGATTGTATTTTTACAGGACAAATTGTAGTTTTGAATGGCTCCATTCATTTTACTTTATGGTGAACTGAAAAATGAGAAATACAAATCCATTTGGAGTGATGTGGAGAAATGAATGCAATTCCTTTCATTATTTTTTAACTCCTGTTTCATAACTCTTGTTTTTACAGCGTTCAATGTGCAGTAAAAATGACTTGGAAACATGATTCTTCAAGTCATTACAAATATATATATACTAGATGGAGGCCCCATGCTATCGCATCGGGAGGGCGTAATGTCACCATGGGGGCAGGCTTTGCAACGTTGAGAATCTCTCCCCCCCCATGTGCTCACCCACCTATCCACTCTCTCTTTCCCCCCATGTGCTGACTAATCTCATGTGATCTCTTCTTTGACCTGTCTACCCCATGTGCTATCCCCCTTGTCTGCTCTCTCTCTCCCTGTGCTGTCTTTTTCCCTCATGTGTTCTCTCGTTTGAGAACACCGCCAGGATCAGACGAATGATTCACTGCACCTGCGTGGAATTCGCGCAGGCGCAGTAAATCAGATCACCGCCATCTTTGTGCAGGCAGATCGCGGCGTCACATTAAAACTGTGCATGCGCTCCTCCTGTACAAAGATGGCAGCGGTCAGCGAATCATTCAGCTGATCCCGGCTGCGGCGTGTACGGCGTGTTAGCGACGGTATTCCGCTGGTGATATCGTGCAAGAGGCTGGTTTGCATATTGAGACACCCATCACTTGGGTGTCTCAATATGGAGGTCGACGAACTTCCACAGCTTGGAATTCTGGGATCCGGACACATCTGGACGGAACCGGATGTGAAGACATTACAAGGTAATTAGATTATAGAAGAAGAAAAGATATATAGATACCGTAGTTTTTGGACTATAAGATGCACTTTTTTCCACCAAAATTTTGGAGGAAAATGGAGGGTGTGTCTAATAGTTCGAATGTTGGGGGAGGAGGTGGTATATATATATGATGTGTGGGGTGCGGGGGGAGCGGTAGCCGCGGAGGAGCGGGGTACAGGAGGCAGCAGCCGCCCGCTGCAGCCTACACTGTGCCCTTTGCTAAAGAAAATGAATATTCACTGCTCCCCACACCCATGGGGCGTGGGGAGCACTGAATATTCATGCTCCTTAATAGCGGCACACAGTGTAGCCACAGTGCAGCTCCTGCTGCTGCCGGAAACGCCTGCGCCCGTTGTTAGAGGGCATTAATATTCAACCCCTCTCCACGCCTATGGGCGTGGGGAGGGGTGAATATTCATGCCCTTTAGTAGCGGTCACACTCGATCGCCCAGCAGCAGCAGGAGCCGCGCTGCGGCTACGCTGTGTGCCGGGTATCAAGAAGCATGAAGTCACTGCTCCCCGCACACACAGTCCCGGCGTGGTGAGCAGTGACTTCCGGCAGCTGATCTCTCCTTGTGAGCAGCGCATGGTAGTGACGTCATGTGCGGCTCACATGGAGAGATCAGTGCGGGCAGACAGGACACAGCGCTGGAAGAGAGAGAAGAAAGGTGAGTAGGAGTGTTTATTATTTTTATCTGCAGCATGATGGGGATTAGGGGGACCATGCATACCAGGATAAGGATGAGGGGGCCATGCATACCAGGATAAGGCTGAGGGAGGCATACATAACAGGATAAAGATGAAGGGGCCATACATACCAGGATAAGGATGAGGGGTCATACATACCAGGATAAGGATGAGGGGCCATACATACCAGGATAAGGATGAGGGGTACCATGCATATGAGGATAGGGATTAGGGGTGCCATGCATACCAGGATAGGGATTAGGGGTGCCATGCATACCATTATAGGGATTAGGGGTGCCATGCATACCAGGATAGGGATTAGGGGTGCAATGCACACCAGGACAGGGATGAGGGATGCCATGCATACCAGGACAGGGATGAGGGGTGCCATGCATACCAGGATGGGGATTGCTGTGCCATCCATACCAGGATAGGGATTAGGGGTGCCATGCATACCAGGATAGGGATGAGGGGTTCCATGCATACCAGGAAGGGGATTGCTGTGCCATGCATACCAGGATAGGGATGAGGGGTGCCATGCATACCAGGATAGGGATTAGGGGTGCCATGCATACCAGGACAGGGATGAGGGGTGCCATGCATACCAGGACAGGGATGAGGGGTGCCATGCATACCAGGACAGGGATGAGGGGTGCCATGCATACCAGGATGAAGGGGTTCCATGCATACCAGGATGGAGGGATGCCAGGCATACCAGGATGGGGATGGGGGCCACGTATAAAAGGAAGGTGGGGCATAAATACCAGGATGAGGGATATTGTCAGAATTGGGAAACATTACCCCTATACCAGTGTCAGCAGAAGACCCCCTCACCCTTAAAAGTGCATCGTGAACACATACATACATATATATATATATATATATATATATATATATATATATATATATATATACAGTACAGACCAAAAGTTTGGACACGCCTTCTCATTTAAAGATTTTTCTATATTTTCATGACTTTGAAAATTGTAAATTCACACTGAAGGCATCAAAACTATGAATTAACACATGTGGAATTATATACTTAACAAAAAAGTGTGAAACAACTGAAAATATGTCTTATATTCTAGGTTCTTCAAAGTAGCCACCTTTTCCTTTGATGACTGCTTTGCACACTCTTGGCATTCTCTTGATGAGCTTCAAGAGGTAGTCACCAGAAATGGTTTTCACTTCACAGGTGTGCCCTGTCAGGTTTAATAAGGGGGATTTCTTGCCTTATAAATGGGGTTTGGACCATCAGTTGTGTTGTGCAGAAGTCTGGTGGATACACAGCTGATAGTCCTACTGAATAGACTGTTAGAATTTGTATTATGGCAAGAAAAAAGCAGCTAAGTAAAGAAAAACGAGTGGACATCATTACTTTAGGAAATGAAGGTCAGTCAGTCCGAAAAATTGGGCAAACTTTGAAAGTGTCCCCAAGTGCAGTTGCAAAAACCATCAAGCGCTACAAAGAAACTGTCTCACATGAGGACCGCCCCAGGAAAGGAAGACCAAGAGTCACCTCTGCTTCTGAGGATAAGTTTATCCTAGTCGCCAGCCTCAGAAATCGCAGGTTAACAGCAGCTCAGATTAGAGACCAGGTCAATGCCACACAGAGTTCTAGCAGCAGACACATCTCTACAACAACTGTTAAGAGGAGACTTTATGCAGCAGACCTTCATGGTAAAATAGCTGCTAGGAAACCACTGCTAAGGACAGGCAACAAGCAGAAGAGACTTGTTTGGGCTAAAGAAAACAAGGAATGGACATTAGACCAGTGGAAATCTGTGCTTTGGTCTGATGAGTCCAAATTTGAGATCTTTAGTTCCAACCACTGTGTTTTTGTGCGACGCAGAAAAGGTGAACGGATGGACTCTACATGCCTGGTTCCCACCGTGAAGCATGGAGGAGGAGGTGTGATGGTGGGGGGGTGCTTTGCTGGTGACACTGTTGGGGATTTACTCAAAATTTAAGGCATACTGAACCAGCATGGCTACCACAGCATCTTGCAGCGGCATGGTATTCCATCCGGTTTGCGTTTAGTTGGACTATCATTTATTTTTCAACAGGACAATGGTTCCAAATACACCTCCAGGCTGTGTAAGGGCTATTTGACCAAGAGGGAGAGTGATGGGGTGCTACGCCAGATGACCTGGCCTCCACAGTCACCAGACCTGAACCCAATCGAGATGGTTTGGGGTGAGCTGGACCGCAGAGTGAAGGCAAAAGGGCCAACAAGTGCTAAGCATCTCTGGGAACTCCTTCAAGATTGTTGGAAGACCATTTCCGGTGACTACCTCTTGAAGCTCATCAAGGGAATGCCAAGAGTGTGCAAAGCAGTCATCAAAGCAAAAGGTGGTTACTTTGAAGAACCTAGAATATAAGACATATTTTCAGTTGTTTCACACTTTTTTGTTAAGTATATAATTCCACATGTGTTAATTCATAGTTTTGATGCCTTCAGTGTGAATGTACAATTTTCATAGTCATGAAAATACAGAAAAATCTTTAAATGAGAAGGTGTGTCCAAACTTTTGGTCTGTACTGTGTATATATATATATATATATATATATATATATATACGAAATTTGTATGTTTTTCTTTTCTTTTAGTTTTTTTTTTTAAGAATTCAGAACTTTATAAAGAAAAGTCCCCAAAAATTGGATTATCTATGACTTCTAACTTTTCATTAGTTTTTTTGCATGGTGAGCTGACATTTTTACTACTACTTTTTATTGGGTATATACAAAGTTTTGATCTTTTTTATTCCAATTTTTATAGGATGTAAGGTGACCAAAAACGCCAATTCAAGCTTTTCATGATTTCTTTTCTTTACAGTGTTCAGCGTATGGATTAATTTTATAATTTTATAGATCAAATTTGATGCTAAATATGTTTATTTTAATTTCTATTTTTATAAATCAGGAAAAAAGAGGTGAATCAAACCTTTATATTTTTTAAAAAAAAAATTTTTAAAGAGAACCTGTCACCAGATCAAAGTGGCAATTTTTGCTCTTAATTTATTCCCAATGCTCCTCTGACTATACCTTTTTTTTTCTCTTTCATTCCGTCATATCGTTCTAGAGATACGGGCTTTTACATTCATAACATTCAGAACTTTTTATGGTGTTTATTGAAGGGGCACAGCTCACAGGATTCCTTGGGAGAGAGTCTTTTGGCGGATCTGCATTATTACCCTGGAGCAACACCGGCTTGCAAGACCATAAAAATTAGTGTTGAAGAAAAAGGCCCATACTGCTAGAACTGAATAGCAGATATATATGTATATACTTGAATACTGAGGGGAGCAGCAGGAATAAAATAAGAATAAAAACTGCTCACTTTTGACCTGGTGACATGTCCTCTTGAACTTTAATTTATTTTTTTAGTCCAGTCCCCCTAGGGGACTTGAACCTGCAATTGTTTGATTGCTTTTACTATATACTGCAATACTCCAGTATTGTAGTATATAGCAAAAATGATGACTTCTTATGCAACCTAGGCTACATGGGAGTACAAAGATGGCAACGCCAGGGTCTTCAGAAGACCCCTGCCTGTCGTGGCAACCCAATGGCAGCCTGCGATCTCTGAACAATGCTGTCAGAGATTAGTTAAACAACAGCAATCTGTGCTAACTAACCCAAAAACGTTATATGCTGTATGGTGATTGTACAGCCGAGCAGCACAGATAGAGGGGCAAAGAGCTACTTCTAATAAAATAGCTGGGGCTTACAGAGAGGACAGTGCTACAGCACCTTTACAGTGAAAATCTCAGACAGTGTTAAGTTTTCAAAATATTTATATTTGAAAACTTCCTTTTTATTTCAGCAGCGGGGACAATGTGCCACCAAACTCAAAGTTTGCTTCTTACGTAACTTTATTAATTATATGGAGAATTTTGTCATGATGTTAGAATCTTAGCTCAGTAAAGAAGAAATCATCATTGCTGCTAAAATTCATCACGGTCATGTGGAAAAGAAAAATGGGGGAGCCAAAATCAAAATTTTGCGATTGTGAGGTTCCAATGGTGGGGCTCCAGACAACTATCCTGAAAATCCATCCTGCTGAAATGATGATGCTTCATTTTGCCATGGACGTAACTGATGCTGCCAATCACTGACTGATTTTGTCTTTTGTATAGTACATGTGTGTGGGGGGAGGGTGACTGCCTCCATCATGGTCATGTAATAAGTATCAAGAATAAGGCTATAAACTGTTATTAAAATGATACCAAGTCCCCATTAAATACAAAACGTATGTTTCTCTGTCTTCCCACTATGCTGGCACTACAACTCTATCCATGAGTCATCATTAGAACTACAATTCTACATCACTGCAGGAGGGAGGAGGGAGCAGCTGGGCAGGAGTTGAAGAGGGGAATGACTCATGCAGGGAAAGTTGACCTCATGTTTCTACATAGAGCTAGTCAGTTTTTAATCACGTGATGACATAGATCTAATGGAAAAGAGAAGAATTAGCTGGGTAGAAAGGCAAAATGAGCAATTGTAAGTACATGGTACTGTATAATATGATGATTGCAGTATATTAAGAGGATTAAGGCATTGATGAAAGTGCTTCTTTAATGGCCAGAGGGTGCTGCATAGATTGAAAAAAAAATCTATACTTACTTCCTGGACCAGCGCTGCGGCTCTACTCTCAGTCCTACGTCCTGCAGATTCGCTGCAGCCTTCACAATTACGGCCGAGCAGAAGAACAGAACCGAATTAGTAAAATAAACGATCTTAACCTTTCTGGGCTGCACTCACATTCTGAAATAATGTTTAAACACGATATACTGTATACTGCAATAGAAACAGGATTTGATCCATGAAAAGATGCCTATTCTTCTGCTGAATAAAGGCTGCACTCATAACACAAGCACTGCTGCCACTTCTTGCTACTTTACTTACAATATGCATCATCCATAAAAGGGCTTCTCAACCTTTTTCTCCTGCGGTCCTACTATTAGTGGTGCAAGCTTATGCCGAAATGAAAAAATATTGCTCAATTTTCTTGTCTCTTGCCTTGTGCTCTCTGTATGACATTAAAGTAAGTACAAAATCAGTCGTTTATGTTGCTAAGCTAAAAAGTTCTGCAGCCAAAAAAGCACTATGCGTCATAAGATCACTTCTGTGACCAGCGACATAACTTAAAGCTCATGGGCCCCAATGCACAAGCGCCAACGGGGCCCCCAGTTATTGCAACCCTTTAACCTCTTCACGACCGATGTATATTTACGTCATCGGCTGAAAGACGTGCTATGTGTAGCACAGGCAGTTGGACGACTGCAGCTTCAAGTCTCCTAAGGAGACTATTGAAGCAAGTAAAAAGTAGAAAAAAAAGTTTTAAAAAATATTTAAAAAAAATAAAAAAACACAAAAGTTCAAATCACCCCCCTTTTGCCCAATTAAACATAAAACAAGAAAAAATACCATTTGGTATCGCTGTGTTCAGGAATATCCAATCTATCAAAATATAAAGTAAATTAATCTGATTGGTAAACGTCGTAACGAGAAAAAAAATGGCGACAAACACAAAAACTTTTTTTCATACAAATTTCAAAAATAAACTTCACCATTTAAATAAAAAAAGAACCTATGCATGTTTGATATGTACGTACTCATACTAACCTGGAGAATCACAATGGCAGGTGAGTTTTACCATGTAGTAAACAGGGTAAATAAATAAAAAAAAAAAATCGTGGAATTGCATTTTTTTTGCAATTTCACTGCACTTGGATTTTTTTAAACGTTTTCCAGTACACTATTTCGCAAAATCAATGGTGCCGTTCAAAAGTTCAACTCATCCCATAATAAACAAGCCCTGATATGGCTATATTGAAGGAAAAATGAAAAAGTTATGGTTCTTGGAAAAAGGGAAGGAAAAAACGAAAAATCGCCCGGGGTGGAAGTTGTTAATAGCATTATTATTTTTCTATATACCAAAGGGATTTTTTTGGCCTCCTAGGCTCCAGGGCCTGGGTGGGATTGTAACCCCTGTACCTATTGTAGTTAAGCCCCTGTCTGTTGTGGCACCCTGCTGTTCACAGGTACCACAGGACCCAAAAGGGTGCATGGATGGACTTCTCCACAAGAGGCCCTCATTACATGCAGACACCTCCACCCATCCACCTCATACCACCAGAGGGAGCCTGTTAGGGATATATATATGGAGGGTGGAGCCAGGCAGTTCAGTCAGAGTTAGTTGTTCAGAGAGTATGCTGCCACTGAGAGCAGTGAAGACGCAGCACGTCTGCTGCTGGATTGAGGGCCCTGAGTGTTGCCGGAGGCAGTAAGGAGAGGAGAGATGAGTTGAGGGGGCAGAGGAGCATCATAGGCTCACCCCAAGACACAAACCGGACACCGGGTCCGCGCCTACAGGGTCCTTTATACCCAGTAGGGATCACCGGCATACCAGGAGGACTACAAGTCCCTGGTCGACCTGAAGCTAAACCCTTGACAGGACTAGGAACCACGAAGGCCCCGGCGTCCAGGGATAGTGGTTGCCAGAAAAAGGTCCTACTACCAAGCGACAGGTGAAGGAACAGCACGACACAGAAGCTAGGCCCAGTTGCAGGCTGGGCAGGAGCTTAGAGAGAGGGAGACACGGACCAGGAGGCTTTATACCCGCTCACTGGGGAGAAGTCCTAAAGTGCACCCTTCCTACCGAGTACCCTGGACCGTAACTGACATCCGCACCAGTAGAGGTACTGAAGTGAATCCCCTGTCTCTGTCAGTTATTCCTGCTGCGCCATCTCTCCTGCACTGCAAGCCCCAGCATCACCACCATTTGCACCTACACTGCCCCGGGGGCCCGCTCCGCCTGTGGGGAGCAGAAGCATCCCAGCTGCCATCCCATCACCCCCCCCGGAGGTCTGCAGCAGCCCCGGTAACCATTACCGGAAACCACAGGTGGCGTCACGAGACAAACTGTACACTAAAAACCCCTTTTTAAAGAGAGTCCCAGAGTACGGGCCCGGGAGCCGACTGCCGTGACCTCCTAAACAAGGTAAAAGGCCCGGGTACTGAGTCCCCTATATTACCCCTGGGTGACACACTGTGACTACTGATCGGTAAGCTGATCCTCAACAACATCTAGGAGGCGTCTCAAGGTTTGAGAAGCAAAAAACAAACATCTACTAGTTGCAAAAACAATACAATGTCTATCCAATGATTCAATAATCTTGCAGCAACTAAAGGGTTGAACATGTTTGTGATTTAGATTTGGCAATATACCTTTTACTCCTGTTTATCATCTACATTCTGTATTTGTAAGAAAATGCATCAGGAAAAAGAAAACAAGAAGAGAAACATAATTTAATGAATTAGACTCTAAACTGTAATATTTAATAATTTATGAAGATAAAGCTAGCCAATACTCCAATGAGCAAGGCAATTATTCATCAAAGACTCCTGGCTACGAAACGGAGAATAAGGTACTTTATAATGTAGTAAAAGCGTATGCAAAACCCTTGCATCTGTTTCCTTATTGTTGTCTAAGGCATATCACTATTCATGTACCGTGGCTGGCATCTCTGCATATACCGTATGATCTTCTCTGACAATGGCTTGGCTTTCTCTGCAGTAAAGGTGTACATTTTAGGAAAATACATAATTTGTCACTGTCTTTGATATCATAGACTCTGGACTTGTTTATTCTGCAATTTTGTAAGGAACAGATAGACCTCATTTCACAACTATTGTATGTCATAAAAAATGTATGTTTATGGCATCAAGTAGAGATGAGAAAATTGCTCAAATCCAAATTTTTTGAGATTAATTTCTTGAAGAAAAAAAAATATACCCACTTTGTCACTCATATGTCTCACTGCCGGAGCTCCCGATACAGTCATCCACTCCACTGACTCTCTCTGGCACCAGTCTTTTCTGGTCTCAAGCAATGCATGTCATGTCCTCATGGGTCTACAACGTATGCCGACTAGGGCCCATTCAGCGCAGAGTGAAGGAAGACCAGAAAAGACTGGAGCCAATTTGAACCTACAGAGGACTAGGCTGAGAGCTCTGGCAGAAAGACAGTCTACCTTTATAATACTAGGGACTGGCAAGACCCTAGAGCAGTGTTCCCCAACTCCAGTCCTCAAGAGCCACTAACAGCTCATGTTTTCAGGATTTCCTTAGTATTGGCCAGGTGACAATTGCATCACCTGGACAGGCAATAATTCCATAACTTGGGCAATACTAAGGAAATACTGAAAACATGACCTGTTGGAGGCTCTTGAGGACTGGAGTTGGGGAACACTGCCCTAGAGCATAATAACACACATTCGATTTGCATCAAATAAATTCACCGTGAATCGAGTTTACTGGGCAAATTCAAGCGAATGATCGAATTCCAATTTTGACAGATTGGCTCATTACTAGTAACATGTTTAGTGCACCAAACTTCAATGTCATCAGCAACAAGAACTAATGATACAAGATTTTATTGAAAGTCACTACCTATAAATTGAGATTTGATTGTCTTGCTGAAAAGATCTTTAGATCAGTCAGGTAAAATGATAAAATATAGTTACTACAAGCGTTCATTATGGTCAAAATTATCCAATTTCATCAATTCTAGCCTAATATGTGTATGGTTACTTTTAGAAATGTCCCTTGACAATAGGATGTCCCAGTGCTGGGATCTTTACTAATCAGCTGTCATCTGATCGTGAAGTGTTCAGCTCCTATTCAGCGCCACCACAGGAGAGATAAAGAATTACAGGTAGACAAGGATGCATTAGTCATGGCATGGACATTCTGATCCTTAAGTGTGAGACACTCTTTGGAGCTGATCACTGCTGTAGCCGACAGATGAGGGTCCTCAATGGGGAGTTGAAACCTCTATAAACTCAGGATTCCCCAATAGGAAATTTCCTAAACCAGAACCTCCTTTAAAAACAACTGAAGGACTTATACTTAAAAGGAGTTGTCCAGGACTTTTTATTTTTACTATGCAAATAAAAAGTAAGGCAGGTAGGTACTAACAGAGGCAACTACCAGCCTGTTGTACCCAGTGCTGGCTCAGAGCGGTCACCAACCATTCCTCCCGGCAGGGCCGGCGTCACCACCTGGCCATCCGGGCAAGTGCCAGGGCCCTGGACAAATGGGGGGCCCACTCGCCTTCAGGGGGTGGGAGGAGGCAGCACACTTTCTGAAGGCATTCATTTGTATTTGTGTTTTTCAGGCGGCAATGCAAATGAAGATGCAAGCGCCATCAGTTCCGGGATCTTCTCCCTGCCTCATGTGCAGCATGATGAGGTCATCTCATCACGCTGCAGACGTCATGAAAGCGCCACAATGGCAGGACGATGTGGGGGAAGTAGTCGGGATACAGTAAGCACTCGTAGAGTTTATGACATGGGCATATAATACACAGAGGGGCTTAATATGGAAAGGAGCTGGTATGGAGATGCAGCAGTACAGATTGGTCTTTATGGAGATATGTCAGTATAGGGCAGTTTAAGATGAAGATGGGACAGTACAGGGGGCTCTATACAGAGATGAAGCAGTATAGGGGGATTCTGAATAGAGATGGAGCAGCATAGTGGGATTCTGTATGAAGATGTGGCAGTATAGAGTGCCATGTATCAAGATGGGGCAGCATAGAGGGACTCTGTATGGATATGGGGCAGGATAGGGGGCGTTAAATAAAGACAGGGAAGTATAGGGGACTCTATATGGAGATGGGGAAGTATAAGGGGACTCTGTGTGGAGATAGGCAGTATAGGAGGCTTAGTATGGCAATAGGGCAGGATAGGAGAGCTCTATATAGAGATGGGTCAGTGATAGGGTCTTTGTGTGGTGATGGGGCAGTGTAGGGAGACTCTTTATGGAGATGGTACAGAATAGGGGTCTCAATATGGGGATGGGGCAGTGATAGGGTCTTTGTGTGGTGATGGGGCAGTGTAGAGAGACTCTTTATGGAGATGGTACAGAATAGGGGTCTCAATATGGGGATGGGGCAGTATTGGGGGTCACTGTGTGGAAATAAGACAGTATGGGGGGCTCAGTATGGAGATCGTGTAGAATGGGGTGGGGCGGTTCTGTATTTAGTTGGGGCAGTGTGTGAGGATTCAGTGTAGAGATTGGGCAGTATAGGGGAACTCAGTGTGCAGAAGTATCAATGTAGGGAGTCTGTGACTGGAGATGGGGCAGTATGGGGAGCTGTCTATGAAGGGGAATGGAGAAGGGGCAGCATTGGAAGGACAGTGTTATGAGGAGGTTCAGTAAAAAGTGGGGGGCAGTGTGAAGAAGGAGCTCAATATGGAGTGGAGGCATAGTGGGGGTCATTATAAGGGGAAAACAATGTGGAGGTCATAGTTCATAAAGAAGGAAGGTGTTTTAGGTATATCTCATAATGAAGGACAATGTGGCAGTTGTACTTCACCAGGCCGTACAGTATGGTGGTAGTCATAGTAAAAAAAAAAGTGAAACCGTATGATGGGAATATTTTATAGGACAAAAAAGTGTGGACACTATGTAACATAAGAGAGACAATGTGGGTTAATTTGTGTGAAAGACCACAGTGAGGGGCAATTATTTATTTCTGGGCACAGTGTAGGGTTTATTTAGGGCACAGCATGGGTGGTCATATTTATTTTATTCTGTACTATACCTATATTTCTCTGCCGTATCTGTGCATTATGAATCGGGGTATGGGTTAAAGGGGCCCATTGAGACTTTTTCGCCCCAGGGCCCACGAAAACCTGGAGACGGCCCTGCCTGCAGGCGATTCAGTTGCTCCATGTCAAGAGACCAGCTCTTCTTTTTCTGGGCGGCTTCCAAAGACATTCTGATTGACAGATGGCTTCCTGCAGTCAGTCAGCATGACATCAGCAGTCACGCCTTGTCAGTAGAGCAGAGAGAAGAGAAGCTACTGCTCTGTTGACATTACATCAGTGGAAGCCACTGAATCGCTGGCAGGAGTGTGGCGTCCCTGAGGGTTCGGTCGCCACAGAGGTACTGCATCTCACCCAGAGGTGTGGTATCTCACTCTCAGGTAAGGAAGGAGTACAGCTCGGGACCCTAACACCTGCATCCAACACATACCAGCAGTGGGGGCAGGGCGAGATTGCTCCTAAGGGAGAGCACAGTCCCAGGTCCCTAGCTGTTGGGAGGAGCTATGTAATGGGTGTGGGTGACGGAAGTAGCTTAGGGGAGCACAGGAAAGGAGAGTATAAATAGAGAAGCCATCTTGTTCAGAGAGAGTAGTAGAGGGCAGTCAGAGAGATCAGTCTGAGGAGGAGTTGGGAGCAGGAGCTCTGTAAGAGCCCTGCTCAGGCAGAGGGCCTGAGGAGAGGCCCAAGACTGAAGGAGAAGGAGAGAGGAGCAAGAAGGGCTCCAGGAACGAGGAAGGGACCCCAGGAGTACGGGCAGTGCTGGAGGCCACCCGTACCCCCGAATCTACCGGGAGGTGGAGGGGTCAGGCCACACAAAGGGGACCGGTCTCTCAACTAGCAGAGCACTCTATGTCTCAACTAGAAACCGGAGGCTGCAGTATTTCAAGTCCTGCAGCCAACAGTCCATATCAGTCTCACCAAGAAGGTAGCTACAGAGGACCCAGGGTACGGAACAGACGTAGCCCGACAAGGCCCGCGGGTACCGGATTGGGACACTTGGTATGAGGTGCAGGGAAACGGCCAGAGAGAGGACACACAGAAGGGGGTCCCGCTAAGAACTCCGGAGATATCTGAGGGTGGATTGAGCCCCTCTCTGAGTAAGCGCAGCACGACGAGGGAAGTTACACTGGTACCTGTAACTTGGACTGCAACAACCGTGAGTTAAGACCTTGAGGACTGCACCCACTGTCTCTGTGATTATTAGCTGCGCCATCACCCCTGCACTACAACGCCCAGCATCACCTACAACATCTACACTGCCCTGGAGCTAAGCTCTACCTGTGGAGAGCCACATCAGCTTTGCTGCACTAACATCAGCTCCAGAGGACCTGCTCCGCAGCGGCGGCTCCCTTTAGCCGCATACCACAGGTGGCGTCACGAACTTTGTACATAAAAACTATAAAAATCCCCTGTAAATAATAACCCCTTTTGAATGACCGCCCTGGGTCACGGACCGTGTCACCGCCACTGTGACATCTCTCCAAACAACGACCGGCCCGGCACCGAGTACCCTATGGCCCAGGGGACGCGTCAGGAGCACTCTGTGACCGCTCTGTGCCTGCAGAGATCAGCACCAGGCACAACAGGCAGATTGTTAGCAACTACCTACCTGTTAATTCATAGGCACATTGTAAAAAACATAAAGGCCCGGATAACCCCTTTAGAAGGTCATAATTTTAGGGGAAAAGGTTTTCATATACCGTACTTATGCATATTTTTGCGTATATAATATATTCTTGTTACATGTTTGTATTATTTTTTGTATTTGGTATTAACTATTTTTATTGTTCCTTCTGAAAAAAATGTTATACATTTTAACCCACAACGATGATTTATATATTTACTGAAATGCAATGATGGCCCATGAAAAATGTGAACCAATAAGGAGCGATTTCTTCCTCCGTTACAGCTTGCAGTAATAATAACCACAAAGCAATAATCACAGACTCTGGGCTATAACGTACTACACAAATGCCATACCTTGGGATCCCATTAGTTCATTCTGTGTTCTTTTAGAATTGCCGTTGGTTTCATTGTATTTTAAGAAAACAACACTGTATCAATGCAAACCTGGAATTGTAAATATTTTGCTACATTCAGATGTAAATATTTGTATGAGCGGAATCATCGGCTTTCTAAATGTTCTGTAGTGACTGGAAGCAAAATGATTCTAATTAGAGTAGTAATTGAACATACAACACAAAAGTCTTCAAGAAACCAGGAATGTAATCATTTATAGAGACGCCAACTTTGTCAAGTCAAAAATAACTGGGAGAATTAATTACCAGAGGGAAATAAGAATAACCCTTCCTTCAGAGCAGCTTCCATGAATAGCAATGAATAAACTTTCAGTCACTGAACATACACTGCATAATAATCCTGTGGAAGATTACAGCTAGAAAGTAACTTGTTAATGGGGTTTTTATTTTCACATATTGTGTAGCCTTGTTATTTGTCCCTCTAGGATGTTCTGTACAAATATTAGGGGTGTCTCCCTGATCAGAACCTTATCTTCCTAAAGTGACAACTAGGCTGTGCTGTTCATCTGTAAACAGGTGCTAGCAACCAATATATATAGATAGATAGATAGATAGATAGATAGATAGATAGATAGATAGATAGATAGATAGATAGATAGATACAGTCCTGCTCATCGTTATTGGCACCCATGAAGTTTATGTAGATAATGTGGAATATCCCCTGAAATAAATGAATCAAGTGAAACAGTTTTTTTGTATAGAGCACTCATGTTAAATACAAAAGAGCAAATGATAAACATTAATTTAAAACCAAAAACAATGGGAGGGAAAAATAGAAAAACCTAAAGCTTGCTGTGTCACTGGTATTGGCACCTTTACATTAATTTAGTATGGAAACACATTTTGACTCGCCTGTGGTAAATGACAAAAGAAATGCACCTGTGATTAATTGTTGGTGCCCATGTGACATGAATTAGCCAATGAATGATGACTTCAGTGTTTTAAAAGTCATATGGTAGGCCCTGTTCCTTTGTCAAAATGGTGAAGATAAAGGAGCTGTCTGGAGACATCAGAACTGCTATTATTAGCAAACACAAGACCTCCAAAGGGTATAAGGCCATCTCCAAAGACCTTGGTATCCCAGTTTCAACAGTGCGCACGCAATGTTATTAAGGAGTTTGTCAAGCATGGAACCGTCAAGAACCTGCTTGGACGTGGGGCAAAGAGGAAAATTGATAAGAGATGTCTTCGAAGGTTGGTGCGAATGGTGGAAAAAACACCACGTCAAACATCCAAAGACCTGAAGGCCAACTTGGAACAGTCTGGGTCATGGTTTCAACAAATACCATATGCTGCATACTAATCCTAGCAGAGCTTCAAGGGCGAAGGCCAAGGAATAACCCATTGCTGAAGAAAAGACATAAAAAGGAACGACTGATCTTTGCCAAAGAGTATCTTGACAAACCACAATCCTTCTAGGAAAATGTTCTGTGGACAGATGAAACAAAAATAGAGCTTTTTGGCAATGCAAAGCAACAATTTGTTTACAAACGGCGCAATGAAGCTTATAAGGAAAAGAACACCTTACCACCAGTTAAGCATGGTGGAGGATCCATAATGCTGTGGGGTTGCTTTGCTGCGTCTGGTACTGGAGGCCTTGACCGTATCACAGGAGTCATGAAATCAGAGAATTATCAAGAGATTTTAGAGCGAAATGTCCTACCTATTGTAAGGAAACTTGGTTTGAGTCAAAGATCATGGGTCCTCCAGCAAGACAATGACCCAAAGCACACATCCAAAAGTACAGCGGAATGGTTGAAAAAGAAAAAATGGACTGTTTTAAAATGGCCAGCAATGAGTCTTGACCTCAATCCCATTGAAAATCTTTGGGGTGAGCTGAAATCTGCCACTGGGTAAAAGAACCCTGCAAACATTCAAGAGCTTGAACAAATTGCAAAGGAAGAGTGGGAGAAAATTCCAGCTGAGAAGTGCAAGAAGCTTATAGATGGCTACAAGAAACATTTGGAGGCTGTCATCAATGTCAAAGGGTGTGCAATCAAGTATTAATTAGCGGTGCCTTTATTGCTGCATGTAATGCACACGCCCGGGCTGAGCGTAATTAGCCAGGAACTCAGCTAGAGAAAAAAAAATTGTATTTATTTATTTTTAATGCATGTATTCGCTGGAAAACGTCTCAGAGAGCGAAGGCCGTGGGGCTCAACGGGAACGATGGCCTGAGCATGCTGTAATGCACACGCCCGGGCTGAGCGGCGTGTGCGTGTGATTCCACTGGACCGTGCCGGAGAGTGAATGCCTGGAGGGGCGTAACTAGGTATTCACCCGATCCGACCAGGGTCGCACGACGGCATACGACGCCAGTGCACCCAGGAGGAACCGAGCAGAGGGACCAGGTGCTACTCCAGGACAGACCCCGGACACGGCTGTTGACCCACACAGGGGAATACAGGAACAGACTGGTTAGGCTGGCACACAGACTGGTGGGAATAGGCAGGCACGACTGGTATGAGGGCAGGCGGGTATGCAGGCAGGGTAGTACAGGCAAGCACGGCTAGAGTGCAGACAGGAAGGCACTAGCAGGTAGGAACACAGGCGGGATAGGACCCAGTACACACTGGGACTCTGGAACAGAACCACAGATGTGGCAGACAAACACAGCAGAGTGAGGCCGCCCAGAGAGGTGAGCGAGAGCAGGGCAGGACGAGACCGCCTGGAGCGGTGAGTAAGAGCAGAGCAGGACGAGACCGCCTGGAGCGGTGAGCAAGAGCAGAGCAGGACGAGACCGCCTGGAGCGGTGAGCAAGAGCAGAGCAGGATGAGACCGCCTGGAGCGGTGAGCAAGAGCAGAGCAGGACGAGACCGCCTGAAGCGGTGAGCAAGAGCAGAGCAGGACGAGACCGCCTGGAGCGGTGAGCAAGAGCAGAGCAGGACGAGACCGCCTGGAGCGGTGAGCAAGAGCAGAGCAAGACGAGACCGCCTGGAGCGGTGAGCAAGAGCAGAGCAGGACGAGACCGCCTGGAGAGGTGAGCAAGAGCAGAGCAGGACGAGACCGCCTGGAGCAGTGAGCAAGAGCAGAGCAGGACGAGACCGCCTGGAGCGGTGAGCAAGAGCAGAGCAGGACGAGACCGCCAGGAGCGGTGAGCAAGAGCAGAGCAGGACGAGACCGCCAGGAGCGGTGAGCAAGAGCAGAGCAGGACGAGACTGCCGGAGCAGTGAGCAAAGGAGTCAGAGCGGAGCGAGACTGCCGGAGCAGTGAGCAAAGGAGTCAGAGCGGAGCGAGACTGAGCAGGGGGGACAGGGCTCTGTTCACACGGAACAGACAGGAAGGGAAAGGCAGAGCCAGATACCCACAAGGTACTTGCAGTGAAGTAGCGAGTGGACCACAAACACACAAATGGGAGTACAGAGACAACAAGCAGGAGTTAGGTACGAGTTCAGACTCTGCAGAAAAAGGAAAGGAACGGACATAGAGGCAAAACAGGTAAAGGATAGGAGAGAGTTCAGACTGGAACTGAGTGTACGGAAGAGACCGACACTGCAGCGGGATACAGGAGCGGGTCTGGGAATACGGCCCCCAGAGAGGCGGGACGAACAGGCAAGGAGCGTGTTCAGACAGGACAGACAAGATACAGGAGCGGGTCTAGGTAATCGGCCCCTAGAAGGCGGGAGGAACAGGCTAGGAGCGAGTTCAGACAGGACAGACAAGATACAGGAGCGGGTCTAGGTAATCGGCCCCTAGATGGCGGGAGGAACAGGCTAGGAGCGAGTTCAGACAGGACAGACAAGATACAGGAGTGGGTCTAGGTAATCGGCCCCTAGAAGGCGGGAGGAACAGGCTAGGAGCGTGTTCAGACAGGCCTGGAAATACAGCCTCCAGGATAGGCAGACAAGAGAACACAGAACGGGACCTGGCACCTTCAGAGTGCAAGCACACACTGAATGAAACACAATGCTCAGGCAGGGATTGATTGGAGCAGCTGGGTTATATACCAGGTGACAGACAGCAATAGGCTGAGGACGCACAAGGGGTGTGACCCACAGCAGGTACAAAAAGCAGGAAGTGATCGGGCGCCGCCCTTAAGCAGCAGAAACAGACACAAACAGACAGCATGGAGGGAAGCCATAGAGACATTCTGGACTGGAGATCAAGTGCGCGCTCTTGCACAGTGGGAGATGGACCACCATGCAAGGGCGCCGCCAGGTATGTTACAGTACCCCCCCCTCACGCCCCCTCTTCTTCATGCCTGCCAGAATCTTCCACAGGGAATTCGAGGGCCAATCCTTCACTTTAAGGAGATCACTCCCACTGTCCACAGGAAAAACTGGTCTCATCTGGTTAGCTAGGATGCTACCTCCTATCCAGCCATCCTCAGCAACAGACGAAACGGGTGGAGTACCAGGAACAGCACACAAGGAAGTCTCTCTCCACATATTTTCAGATGGCACCCCAGAGGGTACAGGAGACAACTGCAAGTCCTCCACCGTGTTGGAGGGGAGCAGAGACTTGGGGGTAAACTCTGCTTCGAGGTACATCTTGTCAAGCTCACAGGAAGAAATAGACGGGTTATCAGGTACACGATGAGGAAAAATCACTGTCTCTTTGGTATCTGGTGGTACCCCGGAGGATTCAGGAAACAACTGGAGGTCCTCTGCCGGGTCAGAAGAGTGCAGAGGCTCGGAGAAAACATCTGCTTCAGAGTACACTAGGCCGGACTCACTGGACGAAGCAGGCGAGGTATCGGGTACCGAGTATAGGAAAGTCTCTGTCCATTCACCACCAGGTGGCACCCCGAAGGGTTCTGGAGACAACTGGAGGTCCTCCGCCCGGTCGGAGGGGTGTAGAGACTCGGGAGTAACCTCTGCTTCGGAGTACACTAGGTTGGACTTACTGGACGAAGCGAGCGAGGTATCAGGTACAGAGCATAGGAGAGTCTCTGTCCTTTCGCTACCAGGTAGCACCCCGAAGGGTTCTGGAGACAACTGGAGGTCCTCCGCCTGGTCAGAGGGGTGTAGAGACTCATGGGTAACCTCTGCTTCAGAGTACACTAGGTTGGACTCACTGGACGAAGCGAGCGAGGTATCAGGTACAGAGTATAGGAGAGTCTCTGTCCTTTCGCTACCAGGTAGCACCCCGAAGGGTTCCGGAGACAACTGAAGGTCCTCCGCCTGGTCGGAGGGGTGTAGAGACTCATGGGTAACCCCTGCTTCAGAGTACACTAGGTTGGACTCACTGGACGAAGCGAGCGAGGTATCAGGTACAGAGTATAGGAGAGTCTCTGTCCTTTCGCTACCAGGTAGCACCCCGAAGGGTTCTGGAGACAACTGGAGGTCCTCCGCCTGGTCGGAGGGGTGTAGAGACTCGGGGGTAACTACCACTTTGGGGTACCCATTGTCAGGCTCACAGGACGGAGCGGACAAAGTATCGAGTACCAGGTGTAGAGAAGTCTCTCTCCATTTGTCATCGAGTGGTATCCCGGAGGATTCAGGAGGCAACTGGGGGTCCTCCGCCAGGTAGTAGAGGTGCACAGACTCTGAGGTAATCACAGCTTCGGAGCATCCTTGGACATGCACACCGGTTAAAGTGGGTGAAGCATCTGATGCCGGGTGCAGGAAGTTCTCCTGTGTGGAGTCTGGATGGGCAGTAGTCTCTTCGGGCAGGAGAACTGGTGCACTACCCACGCACATTACCCGTTGGGGCTTCTCCGGGATACAGGGAGATGAAGCTTCAGTAGGGACTTCAAGGTTGGGGTCAGGAGGTCTCAGGGAGGACAGACCCTGGCATGACGGCTTGCCTCTACGTCTAGCACGTCTGGACTGCCTCTTGAGGTTGGGAGAAGTATTCCGGAGAGCGTAGTCACCCTGTGAGGATTCTGGGTGGGCAGTAGTCTCATTGGGCTGGAGGACTATTGCGCTACCCACACACATTACCCATCGGGGCTGCTCCGGGATATTGGGAAGTGAAGCTTCAGCAGGAGCCTCCGGGTTAGGATCATCGAAGACCATTAGAAAGGCCACCAGGAAGGCCATTATGTCCAGGACGATAGGATCCTGTGTTTCCCATAGGGGGTTGATCCATTCCAAGGCATCACCCGCTAGGTTAGACATAATGAATGCCACCTTAACCCGATCGGTGGGAAAACATAGAGGGTAGAACTTGAAGTGTAGCATGCATTGCTTGACAAATGCATGACTTTGTCTTGGATCCTCATAGTAACGTGGCGGATCCGCAGGAACGAGAGCAGATAGATCCATCTGGACGGGTGCGTAATTAGCCAGGAACTCAGCTAGAGAAAAAAAAATTGTATTTATTTATTTTTAATGCATGTATTCGCTGGAAAACGTCTCAGAGAGCGAAGGCCGTGGGGCTCAACGGGAACGATGGCCTGAGCATGCTGTAATGCACACGCCCGGGCTGAGCGGCGTGTGCGTGTGATTCCACTGGACCGTGCCGGAGAGTGAATGCCTGGAGGGGCGTAACTAGGTATTCACCCGATCCGACCAGGGTCGCACGACGGCATACGACGCCAGTGCACCCAGGAGGAACCGAGCAGAGGGACCAGGTGCTACTCCAGGACAGACCCCGGACACGGCTGTTGACCCACACAGGGGAATACAGGAACAGACTGGTTAGGCTGGCACACAGACTGGTGGGAATAGGCAGGCACGACTGGTATGCGGGCAGGCGGGTATGCAGGCAGGGGGGTACAGGCAAGCACGGCTAGAGTGCAGTGCAGACAGGAAGGCACTAGCAGGTAGGAACACAGGCGGGATAGGACCCAGTACACACTGGGACTCTGGAACAGAACCACAGATGTGGCAGACAAACACAGCAGAGTGAGGCCGCCCAGAGAGGTGAGCGAGAGCAGGGCAGGACGAGACCGCCCGGAGCGGTGAGTAAGAGCAGAGCAGGACGAGACCGCCTGGAGCGGTGAGCAAGAGCAGAGCAGGACGAGACCGCCTGGAGCGGTGAGCAAGAGCAGAGCAGGACGAGACCGCCTGGAGCGGTGAGCAAGAGCAGAGCAGGACGAGACCGCCTGGAGCGGTGAGCAAGAGCAGAGCAGGACGAGACCGCCTGGAGCGGTGAGCAAGAGCAGAGCAGGACGAGACCGCCTGGAGCGGTGAGCAAGAGCAGAGCAGGACGAGACTGCCGGAGCAGTGAGCAAAGGAGTCAGAGCGGAGCGAGACTGCCGGAGCAGTGAGCAAAGGAGTCAGAGCGGAGCGAGACTGAGCAGGGGGAACAGGGCTCTGTTCACACGGAACAGACAGGAAGGGAAAGGCAGAGCCAGATACCCACAAGGTACTTGCAGTGAAGTAGCGAGTGGACCACAAACACACAAACGGGAGTACAGAGACAACAAGCAGGAGTTAGGTACGAGTTCAGACTCTGCAGAAAAAGGAAAGGAACGGACATAGATGCAAAACAGGTAAAGGATAGGAGAGAGTTCAGACTGGAACTGAGTGTACGGAAGAGACCGACACTGCAGCGGGATACAGGAGCGGGTCTGGGAATACGGCCCCCAGAGAGGCGGGACGAACAGGCAAGGAGCGTGTTCAGACAGGACAGACAAGATACAGGAGCGGGTCTAGGTAATCGGCCCCTAGAAGGCGGGAGGAACAGGCTAGGAGCGAGTTCAGACAGGACAGACAAGATACAGGAGCGGGTCTAGGTAATCGGCCCCTAGATGGCGGGAGGAACAGGCTAGGAGCGAGTTCAGACAGGACAGACAAGATACAGGAGTGGGTCTAGGTAATCGGCCCCTAGAAGGCGGGAGGAACAGGCTAGGAGCGTGTTCAGACAGGCCTGGAAATACAGCCTCCAGGATAGGCAGACAAGAGAACACAGAACGGGACCTGGCACCTTCAGAGTGCAAGCACACACTGAATGAAACACAATGCTCAGGCAGGGATTGATTGGAGCAGCTGGGTTATATACCAGGTGACAGACAGCAATAGGCTGAGGACGCACAAGGGGTGTGACCCACAGCAGGTACAAAAAGCAGGAAGTGATCGGGCGCCGCCCTTAAGCAGCAGAAACAGACACAAACAGACAGCATGGAGGGAAGCCAGAGAGACATTCTGGACTGGAGATCAAGTGCGCGCTCTTGCACAGTGGGAGATGGACCACCATGCAAGGGCGCCGCCAGGTATGTTACACTGCACATGCTGTTTATTCTGTTTTTTCTTTGAAATTGCAACATGGAAGCTGAAAAACAATGTTTTATTGTTGTATTACTTTGGACCACTAATTAAAAAGTCCTGAGGATATAACTTTAGTACATTTCCATTTATTTCTGAAGATATTGTACAGTGTATGAAAGAAAATGAAGGGGTGTCAATAATGGTGAGCAGGACTGCATATCTGTCTGTCTGTCTATTAATATATATTATTAGGGATACAAAAACATATCCAAGGAATTGATAATGGCAGTCAGCAGCGTTCAAACTGTGATTAACAAATGGAAAATCAGGGGCTCTGTAAAAACCGAACCACGGTCAGGTAGACCAACAAAGATTTCAGCCACAACTGCCAGGAAAATTGTTCGGGATGCAAAGAAAACCCCACAAATAACATCAGCTAAAATCCCGGACTCTCTTAAAACTAGCAGTGTGGCTGTTTCAAGATGCACAAGAAGGAGGCACTTGAAGAAAAATGGGCTGCATGGTCGAGTCGCCAGAAGAAAGCCATTATTGTGCAAATTCCACAAAGTATCTTGCCTGCAAGACGCCAAACAGCACAGAAACAAGCCTCAAAACTTCTGGTACAAGGTAATTTGGAGTGATGAGACCAAAATTGAACTTTTTGGCCACAACCATAAACGTTACATTTGGAGAGAAGTCAACAAGGCCTATGATGAAAGGAACACCATTCCTACTGTAAAGCACGGAGGTGGATCGCTGATGTTTTGGGGATGTGTGAGCTACAAAGGCACAGAAAACTTGGTAAAATTTGAAGGAAAGATGAATGCAGCACGTTATCAGCAAATACTGGAGGCAAATTTGCACTCATCAGTCAGGAAGCTGCACATGGGATGTACTTGGACGTTCCAACATGACAACGATCCAAAACACGAGGCCAAGTCGACCTGTCATTGACTACAGCAAAACAAATTGAAGGTTCTGGAGTAGCCATCTCAGTCTCCTGACCTCAATATCATTGAGCCACTCTGGGAAGATTTCAAGCACGCGGTTCATTCTAGACAACCCAGGAATTTACAGGAACTGGAATCTTTTTGCCAAGAAGAATGGGGCAGCTTTACCATCTGATAAAATAAAGAACCTCATCCACAACTACCACAAAAGACTTCAAGCTGTCATTGATGTTAGAGGGGGCAATACAGGGTATTAAGAACTGGGGTATGTGAACTTTTGATCAGGGTCGTTTGGATGTTTTTGGTTGTCATTAAGATTTTAAAAGAGAAAACACAGTAGTTTAACAATAAATGGCTTCACCCAACCAATAACCATGAGTATAGAATACGTTTTTTTGTTATCATTCATATTCGCTGAAACAAGGCCAAGAAAGCAAAAATTCTGCCGGGGTATGTAAACTTTTGAGCACAACTGTATATATATGGTATGTTTTTCATTTATGACCTTGTTTACTTAGCCTTTGACTATCTAGCAGCTGATCAAGATGAGCACAGACCACTCCCCTCTGGTTCAAAGCTGAATGCATTCTGCTACAAATATATTGTGGGCTAGGAGTCTGTTAGACTTTAGTCTGTGTCCATCACCTTATGTGTGTCCATTGCTTAAGTGTGAGAAATATGAATTAATCCTGAATTTAACCTGAAGTGAACTGAAGGTAACTGGATACTAAGTCACAGTAAACAATGTTTGTCTTTGTTTTCACTCTCACCACCTTAATCCTTCACCTTTTCCAACCACCCCTAATCCTTACACCTAGTAATGAACTATTCATCTCTCCCTCCATCCTCCCCATTCATCTCACCTCCTCCTCAGAACTATTCCTCAACATTCAATCCTGTGTCTCCAAACACAGACAGCCACCTCATGCCCTCTCCTGCTTCCACCTACTAACACTTTCTCTGCTCCTCTTCACTGCCGGCGACATCTCTCCAAATCCTGGCCCTCCTCACCACATCCCTACAATCACTTCCACCTCCTACCCACGATCTATCCCAAACTCCCGTAACCCTTCTAACCTTATACCCATCCGCCCAGCCCCCGCTTCCCCAGTCCCTCTAACAGGAGCTCTATGGAACGCTCGCTCCGTTTGCAACAAACTTTCCTGCATTCACGATCTCTTCATCACTAACAGGCTTTCCTTCCTCGGCATCACTGAAACCTCGCTCACCCCCTCCGACACGGCCTCTCCTGCTGCAATTTCGTATGGTGGATTCCCCTTTTCTACACCCCCGCTCCACCGGCAAGCATGGTGGAGCAATAGGTTTCCTCCTATCAGATAACTGTTACTTCACCCAAATCCCACTGACGCCCTCCATTACTCTCCCGTCTTTTGAGGTGCACTGCATCTACTCCCCCTCCAACCTTCAACTGGCTGTCATTTACAGCCCCCCAGGATCAACCACCACCTTCTTTGACCACTTCACCAACTGGCTACTTCATTTAGTCTCCATTGACATCCCCACTATCCTCATGAGTGACTTCAACATCCCCATTGACACTTTCCTCTCAGCTGTCTCTAAGCTTCTATCCCTCACTTCCTCCTTCAGCCTTACTCAGTGGTCTTCCGCAGCCACCTGCAAAGACAGCCACACACTGGACCTCATCTTCATCCGCCTCTGTTCCCTATCTAACCTCTCTAACTCACCTCTCCCTCTTTCTGACCACAACCTACTTACATTCTCTAACCTCTCCTCTCCAGGGCAACAATTCCCACTCCACAAACTTGCACACCCTCGCAGAAATCTTAAACACCTTGACCTACACTCACTCTCAGAATCCCTCCTTCCTCTTACAGACATTAGGTCCTTACATGATGCAGATGTTGTTGCCACTTTATACAACACCACAACAGCTGCAGCTTTCTATTCGGTCGCCCCCCTCACACATACCAAAGTTCGCACAAATCAACAGTCAACCCTGGCACACCAGCCTAACTAAAGAACTGCTACGGGCCTCCAGGGTTGCTGAGCATAGATGGAAAAGTTCCCACTCCAATGAGCACTTCATCGCATTCAAACAGTCCCTCACTACCTTCAAGTCCACACTCACTGCAGCAAAACACAGATAGTTCTCATCTCTCATATCCCTCCTGTCTCACAACCCCAAACAACTATTCAACACCTTCAATTCTCTCCTCCGTCCCCCAGTGCCTCCTCCCTCTCCTTTTATTTCAGCCAAAGACTTTGCCTCATTCTTCAAGCAGAAGATTGACACAATCAGACAAAGCTTTTGCCTAAAGTCCCCACAGCCCCTCCCTACACTTACTCAATCCTCCTCCTCCATAACCACGTTCTCCACCATTATGGAAGATCAACTTTCCTCTTTACTCTCCAAATCACACTTCACCACCTGTGAACTTGACCCAATCCCGTCCCACGTCATCCCAAAGCTCACCACTATCTTCATCCCAACCCTAGCCCACCTTTTCAACCTGTCACTAACAACTGGCGTCTTCCCCTCATGCTTCAAACATGCCTCGATCACACCCATCCTCAAAAAGCCCTCCCTTGACCCATCCTCTCTTACTAGCTATCGCCCCATATCACTTCTCCCCTATGCCTCAAAACTACTGGAACAACACGTCCATTCTGAACTGTCCTCCCACCTCTCCTCCTGCTCCCTCTTTGACCGCCCACAATCTGGTTTCCGACCACACCATTCTACTGAAACTGCACTGACTAAAGTCACCAACGACTTACTTACCGCCAAATCCAAGCAACACTACTCTGTCCTCCTCCTCCTGGACCTGTCATCTGCCTTCGACAAAGTGGACCATTCCCTTTTACTCCAGACTCTCTCATCTCTCAGCATCACAGACTTGGCCCTATCCTGGATCTCCTCATACCTAACAGACTGGACATTCAGCGTCTCCCACTCACACACCACCTCCTCATCTCACCCTATCTGACGGTGTCCCCCAAGGTTCAGTTCTAGGACCCCTACTCTTCTCCATCTACTCCTTAGGCCTGGGACAGCTCATAGAGTCTCATGGCTTTCATTATCACCTCTATGCTGATGATACACAGATCTACCTCTCTGGACCTGATATCTCCTTCCTACTAACCAAAATCCCACAAAGTCTGTCTGCTATTTCATCCTTCTTCTCTGCTAGATTTCTAAAACTTAACATGAACAAAACAGAATTCATCATCTTTCCGCCATCTCATTCAACCTCCCCAACTGACCTATCTTTCAACATCAATGGCTGTCCACTCTCCCCAGTCCCTCAAGCTCGCTGCCTTCGGGTAGCCCTGGACTCTGAACTCTCCTTCAAACCACATATCCAAGCCCTTTCCACTTCCTGCTGACTCCAACATAAAAATATCTCCCAGATGCGCACATTCCTCAACCATGAATCTGCAAAAACACTAGTGCATGACCTCATCATCTCTCGCCTCGACTACTGCAACCTCCCGATCTGTGGTCTCCCTTCCAACACTCTCGCACCCCTCCAATCTATCCTAAACTCTGCTGCCCGACTAATCCACCTGTCCCCCCGCTATTCCCCGGCCTCTCCTCTCTATCAATCTCTTCACTGGCTCCCCATTGCTCAGAGACTTCCGTTCAAAACTCTAACCATGGCATACAAAGCCATTCACAACCTGTCTCCCCCATACATCTGTGACCTAGTCTCCCGGCACCTACCTCTATGCAACCTGCGATCTTCACAAGATCTCCTTCTCTACTCCCCTTTTATCTCCTCCTCCCACAATCGTATACAAGATTTCTCCAGTGCATCCCCCCTACTCTGGAACTCTCTACCCCAACATATCAGACTCTCGCCGACCATGGAAACCTTCAAAAGGAAACTGAAGACCCACCTCTTGCAACAAGCCTACAACCTGCATTAATCATCGCTCCACCATACCGCTCCACAACTAGCCCTACCTTCACCTACTGTATCCTCACCCATCCCTTGTAGATTGTGAGCCCTTGCGGGCAGAGTCCTCGCTACTCTTGTACCAGTCGCCATCACGTTTTGTTCAAGATTATTGTAATTGTTCTTGTATGTATACCCCTTTTTCACATGTAAAGCGCCATGGAATAAATGGCGCTATAATAATTATTAATAATAATAATAATAATAATGTGGCAAAGCTCGTAAAAAGGATCAATAGTGACTTTTAGGATTCCTTCTTTCAACAGGTGGTGCTAGAGCGCAGGTCCTCTTCCTCTCTGAAGAGGCAATGTGCATATTTCATTTCCCAGAGAAGCATTGTAAGACTTATAAGCCTCCTCACTCTGACATGCCAGGCCTGGCTTGTCACTCTCCACAAGGAGAAACGTTATCCCTTAGATCTATACATCAGGAACATAGACAAAAAGTGAAGGGCTGAGAAACTGAATGCATGCTACATAATTCGTCAGCCAATTTCATACACTGTGTAGGTTTTATATCACTGTTTACTCATAGATGGAAAACAGATTAATAGGTCATTTAGGTTCAGTAGGAAAAAGGATGACATCCTCTATAGATACCAAAATTGCTTCTATAAGTAGTTGTCACTTTTAAAAAGCCAGCATCTGTTAGACCATGAAAATTCAGAATTGGCTAATTAGGATATTAAAATACATAAAAATGATAATGATACAATGCGACAAGTCAAGTACTTATGACACTGATGGTTGTCGAACCACTGTGCCAGGGACCGAGGAGAGCCAGGAGAGGCGTAACTAAACGACCATCTGGTTCTTCACTAGATCCCCTGATGGTGTGATGAGCAGCTGGGGATGCCACTCCAGGACAGACCCCGGAGCCGCAGCAGCTGAGCCCAAAGGGGCAGGGAAGAGGGGATGAACTTGGAGAGGAACTTTTTCACAGAATGGGTGGATGCAGTATGGCTCGTTAACAGGACAGATACCAGAACTGGAACAGGCAGGGTAGGTTCAGGAACACAGGACGGACTCAGGTACAGGATCTCAGGCACTAGTTTAGACTAGACAGTAGATGAATGAAGTACAGATGCAAGCAAGGCGGAACAGAATCAGGATTAGGTACAGGTAGGAAGGGTTCAAGGTCAGGAAGAGACAGGATGGACAGGATCAGGTTTAGGCAGGACGGAAACAGGGACCTTACAACTAAGTAAGGATCAGGATTAGGTACAGGCTCCCCACAGGTGCCTTAAGTACTTGATATTTCTGAAGTGTGTGCGCTGCCCCTCTAAGAAGTGGGGAGAGATTGCGCGCCCTAAGCACACTCCCGAAATACCTGCGCATCGTGCGCAGGTCCTGGAAGGAAGAAGCTGTGGCGTGGACCAGAACAGTGCAGCTGTGGTGGTGAGCAAGTCGGCGTCCCTACCGGGAGGAGGAAGGGGTGTTGTACAGGGACGCCAGCACTGACATTACACTTATCTTCTGGCACCATTCTTAGGAAACACCCTCTAAAAGACTTAAAGGTATATGCTCAAGTTGTCTCTTGAGCAGCTCAGAGCCCTGCTGTCTCCTTATTTCCTAGTTGCTTGTGAGGTATGCACTCCTCCTTAACTGACAGTTCTGGTCAGGAGTTGCATTCTGCTACAACACATTAATGTCTGTCAGTGTTTGTTCTGAGCATACATTGTGATAACTATATTTGGATAAAGAGATAACAGTGCATTTCAACAAGCAAATAGCTCAGGGCAGTGAGAGCAGTAATTAGAATTGCTCTGGAAACTGCTGATTGTTATGTTCTGCAACTTAGAACTAAGGCTCTGTGCTAATGATGCAGAAATGCTGCATATTTTTTCTGCTTCTCCCTGGCAGGAAAAACGCATGCGGTTTTTACATGCGTTTTTCCCGCCAGGTAGAAGCGTTTGTCAAGCGTTTTTGCATGCATTTCTGCATGCGGGGTATCAAGCGCTTTTCCAAGCGATTTTAGCATCACTTGGAAAACTGCTTGACAACTTGTTCACACTATATAAATCCATGCAATCGGCATCGATTTATAGTAGTGTGACCAAGTTAGTTAAAAAAAAAAAAAAAAGATTATACTTACCTTCCGATGTCCTTCCGGTGTTTTCTCTGCTGCGTCTGGTGTCTTGGGCGGCTCGCGGTGGTGTGAAGGACCTGCGGTGACGTCATTGAGTCATGTGATAGATCACATGACTCAATGACGTCATGGCAGGTCCTTCACAACAACACAACCCATACAGCAGACCAGACGGAGGGGAGAAAACACCGGGAGGACATCGGAAAGTAAGTATAATCTTTATTTTTTATTGTAAATTCTTTTTTTTACCGTTTCTATGGTACCCAGGTCTGGAGGAGAGTCTCCTCTCCTCCAGACCTGGGTACCATCCGCACATTGAACCGTGTGATATCCACTTGTGCAGATGCAGTGATGCGGATGTCACGCGGTCCAATGCAAGTCAATGGCGGCGATTACGCTGCGTGTCCGCAAAATTAATAGACATGCTGCGTATTTTTCCGCAATGATAATCCGCAGTGGAAATTTCCGCAGCATGTACACAGCACATGCGGATTATCATTGGGGACCATGGGGCACGTATTACCAAGCGTTTTTTAAGCGTTTTCACTGCGGAAATTCCGCGGCAGAAACACTTGAAAAACGCATAGTAGGCACGCAGCCTAAGGAATAGGAGGGAAAAGCTGTCCCTGCAGTGAGTCTCAGCTTAACCCTACGCTGGGGTGGGTGCCCTATTCCTTATGAATAGCCCCACCGAAACTCCGGCACTGAAGTCAAACAAAGACCTGTAGAAAGGGGAAAAAGGGGTCCCTAAAAGATCTAAGGACTGGGAGCAGAAGCAGGAGACCTCCTAACAGAAAAGCTAGTTGCAGAAACGAAAATTAAAGAAAACAAAACTGGTGGAACAAGAAGTCCCAGGATAACTATAGTCAAAAGCAAGAAGAACTAAACAAGGCTACTTAGACAGAGCACGAGCGATACAACACTGATGTCCAGCAGGGAATGGGGAACAGGTGCAGGGTAATAAAGAGTGCAGAGATCACGTGACCAAGAAACCCAGCACGAGAGGAAAAGACTAGAAGCAAGCAAACCACAACAAGATGGCCGATAGTAAAACAACATAGATTCTAACAGTAACTCCCCTTTTACGAGGATCCTCCCGATCCTCTAGGCCGAGCCTTACCAGGAAATCTTCTGTGAAAAGCCTTAATTAGCCTCGGGGCCGAAAACTCTCCAGGACACAAGATACTGTAATTTTCCTATATGCCACCTGGAATCCAAAATGCAAGAAATCTCAAATTCACTGACCTCATCAACAGGAGGAACAGTAGGCTTCGCCTGTTTATCAGGAGTGTGCGCCTTCTTAAGTAACGACACATGAAACACAGAATTAATCCTCCAGGACGAGGGAATGCCCAACCTCACAGCTGCCAAGTTGACAATCTGAACCACTTTGAAAGGACCCACAAATTTAGGCCCCAGTTTTTTAGAAGGAATTTTCAAACGAAGATTCCTAGAGGACAATGAAACCATATCCCCAACAGCAAACAAGGACTCCTTTATTTTTTTGTCAAAATACCTTTTTGATCTCCTGTTAGCCTCTTTAAGTTTCAGGCTTACACTGGTCCAAACCCTCTCCAAATCACCAGAAAAATTGTCCTCCTCCGGTACAGCAGCCCCAACTTTGGAAAATGGACCAAAAGATGGATACCAGCCGAGGAAGAAGTATGATTATTAAGGGCTAACTCCGCAAGTGGTAGAAATTCAGACCACATTTCCTGATTGTCTGCCACAAAACATCTCAAAAACTGCTCGACATCCTGGTTCTTCCTTTCAGCCTGTCCACTGGACTCTGGATGATACCCCGACGAGAATGACAAATGAATTTTCAATCTGTCACAAAAAGCATGCCAAAAGTGAGCTACAAACTGTGGTCCTCTATCGGAACCAATGTCCGTGTGAACACCATGGAGCCTGACAATCTCCTTCACAAAAGCCTTAGCAAGAGTCTTGGCACAAGGTAACTTGTTGAACGGAACCAGATGACATATTTTACTAAACCGGTCCACAACAACCTGGATGACAGAAAAACCCTCCAATAAAGGCATATCGGTGATAAAATCCATGGCAAGGTGCGTCCATGGCGAACTAGGAACTTCCAAGGGGCATAGCAACCCCGCAGCCGGAGCGTGAGAGGCCTTCGACCTAGCACACACAGAACACTGACGCACCCACTTGATGACTTCCCTTTGCCATCCTGGCCACCAGAAACTCCGACCGATAGACTACCTAGTTTCCGAAATCCCTGGGTGACCCGCCAACCGAGACTCATGACATTCAACAAACAATGCTTTCCTCAAGGCTCTAAGCACAAACAATTTACCACACGGAGTGTTAGTTGGTGCCACACTCTGAGCTCCTAGGATGCTATTCTCCAACTCAGAATCCAATGCGGCCACCACCACCCCTATCTGCAAAATACACTCCTCCCTCTCAGCATTCACCACTGGAGAGAAACTACGAAACAAAGCATCAGCCTTAACATTCTGTGTCCCCGGGACAAAGGTTACAGAAAAATTGAACCGGGCAAAAAAACGTGCCCACCTAGCCTGATGGGCATTCAAACGTTTAGCTGCGTCCAGATAAATCAAATTCTTATGATCAGTGAAAACCGGTATAGGATGTCGAGCCCCCTCCAAAAAATGTCGCCAATGCTCGAACGCGAGTTTAATAGCCAACAACTCACAATTCCCAACATCATAGTTGAGCTCTGTCTCAGAAATTTTTTTTGAAAAGAAAGCACAGGGATGCACCCTCCTGGGACAGAACTGCCCCTACGCCTATAGATGAGGCATCCACCTCAATGAAAAATGGCTTGGTCTCATCCATCTGGATAAGAACAGGAGCAGAGCTGAACCTCTCCTTGAGATACTCAAAAGCTTCAACAGCCTTAGTGGACCATTGGACTGTATTAGCACCCTTCTTGGTGAGATCAGTGATGGGTTTAGCGATGACAGAAATTCTTTATGAATTTCCTGTAATAATTGTCAAACCCCAAAAACCTCTGTACAGACTTCAAACCCTCAGGCCTCGGCCACTCCAGCACAGCCTGAACTTTCACCGGGTCCATCTCAAAACCATCACAAGAGACAAAGTAACCCAAAAAACTAATTTTCTGGACAGCAAACTGACACTTCTCCAATTTAGCAAAGAGTGTGTTATCTCTCAGTATCTGAAGAACTTCGCGGACTCTCTGCCAATGAGACTCAAGATCTGATGAATAAATTAAAATGTCATACAGATAAACAAACAATAACACTCCTACCAATCAAGGGTCTCAGAATGTCATTGATGAAATTTTGAAAAAATGCAGGGGCGTTAGTAAGCCCAAAAGGCATCACCAAACACTCAAAATGTCCTGTTAAAAGCTGTCTTCCATTCATTTCCATCCTTCACCCGCAGCAAATTATATGCCCCACGAAGGTCAATCTTAGAAAACCATTTAGCTCCGGTAAATTGGTTAAACAAATCCGGAATAAGTGGTAACGGGTAAGGATTGCGCACAGTGATCTTATTAATCTCCCGAAAATCCAGACATGGCCTAAGACCCCTATCCTTCTTTTTGACAAAAAAGAACCCAACCGCCACAGAAGACTTAGAGGGTCTTCTGTAACCTGCAGCTAAACTAGTCTGAAGGTACTCCTTCAAAGCCTCCCTCTCGGGAATTGTCAGATTAAACAACCGGCTCTTAGGGAGATAAGCATCAGGGACGAAGTCAATAGCGCAATCGTAATCTCTATGAGGTGGTAAAGCTTTCGACTTCACCTCCGAAAAAACCCTCCAAAAATCCTGAATGGGTTCAGGTAACTCCCCCTTCACAAGAGCCGCAATGTGAACATTACAACACTTACCATAACACCCCTGACCCCAGGATCTTATGGAACCAGACGACCAGTCCAGCAAAGGATTATGTACTTTTAACCAGGGCAGCTCCAGGACAACCGGGGAAGGCAACTTAGCAAGTACAAATAAGTCAATCTGCTCCTGATGTTCCATATTTATAGTAAGCAGAAACCCAGTGACCTTTCGAAGAATGCTCCCATGCTCCAGGGGAGTATTATCAATCGCCACCACAGGAAAAGGAGATGACAAAGGTTTAGAATCAAACTTATACTTTTCAAGAAATTGTTTATCAATCAAATTAAGTGCAGAACCACAATCCACCATAACCTGAAACTCAATTAAATGACCCTGACAGGTGGTATTGTAAATGACATATTGATATTCATGCTATGGCAACTCCATTTTGTCTGCTTGCTTCAAAATCATGTTATTATACTCTTTGCATAACATACATTCTTTCCTCTTGATTCACAAGCAACTTTCCCACACTTACCTTTTTTCTCAGGAACATTCTAGGAGACACCCCGCTCCTGTTATCTAGTTAGTCTGAGCCGGGATATACGACCTTGTAACTTTCCACCATGTACCGAACTAACGATAATATGACCATATGTGTATTTCCGTAATAATTGTACTAACATTGGTTCAAGCCTGTAGTATGGCTGTAGGTGATTGGCCATTGATAAACTCAAAACAATATAAAATGCTAAGTAGAAATAAACGGGGTTAGAGATTCTCTGAATCCTCCCATACAGAGCACTGTCTCCATTTGGTTTTCTGTTGGATTGCGCAATCAACATAATAATTTGACACTCACTTTGTCAACCGTGAAGGGACGTTGGTGCCCTCCCTCAACAGCTTGGTGCCGTGACTCGGATCCCTAACCAGGGACGCCCCACCACCTCTGGACGTCCACAAAGAGAGACTTGCTTTCAGCCTCCTCCACTGGAATTGGGACTGATCATCCCCCACAAAAAGCCACGGTAAGTGCACAAGTTCTTTACTAGTGATACTGACCGTTTGGCGTGGTTTCCACGTGGTGTGTGGTTGTTTGCAGTATCTCCGGACGTCCTGGTTGGATATAGTCAGAGATGAGACTATAGGGGTGTAGTCCCAATGCTAAGTAGAAATAAACGGGGTTAGAGATTCTCTGAATCCTCCCATACAGAGCACTGTCTCCGTTTGGTTTTCTGTTGGATTGCGCAATCAACATAATAATTTGACACTCACTTGGTCAACCGTGAAGGGACGTTGGTGCCCTCCCTCAACAGTGTTACCAGGAAAAACACCCCAGCAGAATGTAAAAACGCAATGCGAACGGGAGTGTTATTTCTACTGACGATTTTTTTCTCTTTCCTTAAGTGTACCTCACATTGCTTTAAAAAATGATCAGCCTTACTGCAATACAAGCAAAGTCCCTCAGAGAACCTCCTGTCCCTCTCCCTGGAATGGGATGACATTGCCCTGACCTGCATAGGGTCCCCAGTGTCGGCAGGTATATCGTGAGAAACAGAATCCAACAATACAGGCAACTTCTCCTCATTCTGTCTAGCCCTCAACCTTCTATCCACACGGATAGCTAACTGCATGGCAACTTGCAGAGTATCAGGTGCAGGAAATGCAATGAGCAAATCTTTAACCCTTTCACTCAAGCCTGCCAGAAACTGAAACTTGAGTGCAGGGTCATTCCACCTGACCTCTGCAGACCATCGTCTGAACAGGGTGCAATAACTCTCAGCATCAAGAGAACCCTGTTTGAGACGTCTCAGCTCTGCCTCAGCTGATGCAACCCAATCAGGATCATCATACAGCAAACCCATGGCATTAAAAAATGCTTCCACAGACCTCAGACAATGATCATCAGGAGACAAGGAAAACGCCCAGATTTGAGGTTCCTTACGCAATAGAGACATAATAATTCCTACACGCTGTAGTTCATTACCAGAAGATCTAGGTCTGAGCTGAAAATACAACAAACAAGCATTTTTAAATGAAAAAAAATCCTGTCGTTTCCCCGAGAAACACTCAGGTAATCCTACCTTAGGTTCATCATAGCGTTCTGCAGGGTATTTACTCACGTACTGCTGAAGATCGGCAACCTCCAAAGTTAACCCTTGCAGGAATTGAGCAAGTTCCTGGACGGAAACCATACTGAAAAAAATCCAGGAAGAGGAGGGGGACCTTCTTTTTTTTTTTTTTTTAAACGTGGCTGGACATACTGTTATGTTCTGCAAATTAGAACTAAGGAATAGGAGGGAAAAGCTGTCCCTGCACTGAGACTCAGCTTAACCCTACGCTGGGGTGGCTGCCCTATTCCTTATGAATAGCCCCACTGAAACTCCTGCACTGAACTCAAACGAAGACCTGTAGGAAGGGGAAAAAGGGGTCCCTAAAATATCTAAGGACTGGGAGCAAAAGCAGGAGGCCTCCCAACAGAAAAGCTAGTTGCAGAAACGAAAATTAAAGAAAACAAAACTGGTGGAACAAGAAGTCCCAGGATAACTATAGTCAAAAGCAAGAAGAACTAAACAAGGATACTTAGCCAGAGCATGAGCATTACAACACTGATGTCCAGCAGGGAATGGGGGCCAGGTGCAGGGTAATAAAGAGTGCAGAGATCACGTGACCAAGAAACCCAGCACCAGAGGAAAAGACTAGAAGCAAGCAAACCACAACAAGATGGCCGATAGTAAAACAACATAGATTCTAACACTGAAGCTGTGGGGATTGTGATTATGCAGGAGTGATAAAAGCTGGGGGGAGGGGCAATGAAGAGAGCAGCTAACTGCTGTGTAGAAATCAATGGGCTGGAGAGAGATAATTGGGAAGTTAGGAGTTAACTCCTAACTCAGCCTGGCTCTAGTGGCTGAGCGTCTTGGAAACAAGCTGTACACTATGTAAGATAAAACTTCTTACAGTAGAATAACAGCAGATAGAAAAAGCAAGTCAGTTGCAAACTTGCTTATTTTCATGCTGTCTAATTAAAGCAATTTAATATAATTAGAATACCGCTCAAAGTAGTTGCTACTGCAGCCATAGTAAAACTTTGGCTCTACAATACCATTCCAAGCAGGACTGTGTCATTTTTATGGTAGTCGTGGGGGCACCTTATAGTATTTTATTGGTTTTATGGTAGGTGTGTTGGTTATTTTATGTTAGGAACCCTCAATATTGTATTGCATATTTGAAATACATTTATCAGTTTGTCATTTTCTGTCATTGCATCTGACATTAAGGTGGTACAATTGTGGATAAGATTATGTTAATGTTTAATCACAGTTTGAGGGATAATGATGGTCTGATATCTGTTGACTAAGATTTTTATTTTTCATAGAATTTCTTCAGTTCCCTGCAAAATGCCACCAGTCAGGTTTTGACAGCCTATAATAGTGAGAATTGTCCAGAGCACATGCCAAGCAGTTCAAAGGAGAGCCCAAGGCATGTAAAGCACACGGCTGCCCTGGCAGCAGGATAAGCAGACAGACGTCTTAGCTTTTGGCTGTACCGGTGAGGTTACAGTGAAACAAACTGCAACAACAGTTCGGAGCATGTGTGTCAAGACAAGTCCTGGCAAAGGATTTCTACAGAGAAAAGCATTTTAATTGGAACAAATGTTTTAAGCTAACATTCCTCTGGTTCCAATAGACAGATTGGCAGAAGGATCTGTATCGGCATATCATCTCACAACAACAGAACATCCCTCATATTGAATAGCAGAGCTCAATCAGGAAGCCAGGGTCGTAATTCTGCCAGTCTTTGGAAAAATACAGATCATATGTATAACATGGAAATGATTTTAGAGGAAAAAATCTCTGTTCATCCAAAAGTGTAATTCCAAACCTATCACAATATCGAAGTTTCATTCATAGCCATCAAACATATGTTTAAAGGGGTTGTCCACTACTAGGACAGCCCTTATTAAACAAAATGTTGGGCCCCTATAAAATAAACCTATACTCACCTCCCGTGCTGCCTCCGTTCCAGCGGTGTCGGCACTCGTGGTCCCGGAGCTGTGATGCAGTGGAATGACATGTGATGCCCGGCGCCCAATCAGCGCTGGTGTGGCGTCCAGCTGTGCTTGGAGCCACAGATCCTAGAGGGGTGCATTAACGGATTCCTCCACAAGAGGCCCCCACAGCACACACACCTCCACCTTCCACCTCAGACCATCAGAGGGAGCCCGTTAGGGATATAAAAAGGGAAGGTGGAGCTAGGCAGTAAGCAGTTCCTCTGGAGAGTTCAGCAAGTACAGACCTGAATACAGAGTCGAGCTCAGTCTAGTCCGGAGTCTACAGAGAGTCAAGTCTGAGAGAGGTCAGCCTGTAGTGGAGCCCAGTCCAGACGCAGTTGTAGCTCAGTTAGAGCTCAAGGTGTGCCGGCGCCATAAGATCGGTGAAGCGCGGCAAGCTGCCGCTAATGTGTATAGCCTAGTGAGGGCCCGAGCGTGGCCAAAGGCGAGTGGAAAGTGAGTAGCATTGGGGGCAGAGGAGCTGTACAAGCTCACCCCAGAAAGAATATACCGGACACCGGGTCCGAGCTTACCGGGATCTCTAGGACCCAGTAGGACATAACCGGAATCCCTGGAAGAGAAGGCCCTACCACAAAGTCAGCCGGTGAAGTACAGAAACCAGGTTAGGCCTAGCTCCAGGCTGGTCAGAAACTTACCACATGATGGCAAGAAACAGGAGGCCCTACACCCGCTCACTGGGGAGGATCCTGATATGCACCCTTCACCCTACAGTGCTCCGGGACGTGCCTGAATTTCCATCAGTAAAAGGTACTGAAGTGACTATCGTGTCTGTCCCTGTTTTTGCTCTGACCCGGCTGGGTCCCATCTGTCCTGCATCCTTAAATCCCCGCTGCCCTGAGGCCTAGCTCCACCTGTGGGGAGCTATACCACGCAAGCTGCCTTAACACCGGCCTCAGTGGGCTGCCGCAGCGCTGGTGATCCTCACCAGACACCACAGGTGGCGTCACGAACTTAGTAACATAATCATCCACCCTTTTAAAAGAGAGGCCCAGGGTACGGCCCCGGGAGCCGACCACCGCGACATCCCCCAGGGTCAGGCCGTAACAAGGCCCGGGCGCCGAGTACTCCCCATTCCCCCCTGGGCTCGACATTCTCTTTCCTGGCGTCACAAACAGGATTCCGTGCCCGCTGCAACGAGGGAGTGTTATGCCCGTAGCCACCGGGTACTGTGCGCCTTTAATTAAGAACTGTGTATGTTAAACTGTGGTGAAGATTGCCGCCATTGTTGGGCCGCCGAGCGAGAAGAAGGGCGTAACCGCGGGAAACTGAAGGGCGTACCTGCAAAAGGGCGCGAAGCCCCGGACACGCCCCACGCCTCGACGTCAAACCAGGAAGCGCCAGGTCCTGGTAGGAGCGTCGCTGAACGCTCTGACGTAGGACGCAAGCGATGCAAGGTCCTGAAGACGACCGTCACCTGCGGAGCTGCGGCCTACCGGAAGAAAAGAAAGGAAGGTAGGCCACGGTTCGCTAGGGGGGCGTCAGAATGTCCGAGGAACAGCACGACGCCGGAATACCGGTTAACGGCCCTGATGTTCAACCTGCGCCTGACGCCGGGCAGGCCGAGGCGGCCGCTCCACCAGCAGCGCCTGTAACTCCTGTCATCCCCATAACTCTACCTTACATTCCTAGAGCAAAGTGGCTCCCCCAGTACAACGGCAAACCAGACACCCTGTCTGGATTCAAACGGAAGATATGCGGTATCTTGGACATGTACTCTATGACAGGCAAGCAGAGGGCCGCTGTTGTATTAGGACAACTGACTGGTGCTGCGGAACGGGAAGTGGAAACATGGTCGGCCGCAGACCAGGAGTCAGTGTCCGCAAAATTTAAAAAGCTACAGACTGTTTTTGAGGATCATACTGAGGCGGACCTCCGGATGAGGTTCTACAACTGTTCCCAACAGCCGGAGGACAATGTTCGGGACTATGCCTGACGTCTACAAGGGGCCCTGCGGGCTCTGAAACAGGTTAGCCCGACCAGCATCGAAAATGAAAACAAAATGCTGAAGGAACAGTTTGTCCGGGGACTGAGGTCTCCAGAGGAGAGCAGGACTGTGCGTTGGTGGTCCTTAGATCATCCAGATGCCACCTTTGACAATCTTAAGGACATGGCTATAAAAAGACTGCAGCCCCTGGAAACAAATGCCATCCAATGTTACCAGGGTGGGGCTACCCCAGTGCCTGCTACACCCACCTTTTCCCCAGTGGCTGCTGAAGCTAAAGTTCCAGCAACGTCTCCTAGAGAGCTGGACAGTCTGCGCTCTGAAGTGCGCCAGTTGAGCAAAACCCTGACCACTGTGCTGAGTGCTCTGCAGCTGCGGACAGAGCCCGAGGAAGGAGGGAAAATCCTGTTAGCCGATAGCCCTGAGGATGTCCCCTGGATGCGAAGGAGGAGGAGGACAACACCACCCTCTACGAGGATCAGTGACCAGCGCCGTCCACAGAAGGACCCTGCCTGCTACCGCAGCCGCAAGACTGGACACACCGCCCAGAATTGTTCTTTAAATGAGAAAACCCTGGGGCCGAGGGCCGACACCCAGGAGTAACTCAGCCAGGCCCCTCAGACTGGTACAACAGGTTCGTGGGAGGAAGACCTTTCCTGTCCATTGTGCTGGACGGCATCCCGACGCACGCTCTGCTGGACACAGAATCTCAGGTAACCATAATGCCTGATGTCCTCTACAAGAGGTTCTGGTCCATGGATGACCTAAGTCCGCCAGCTCCAAATCTTTCTGTTTATGCCATAAATGGACTCCCCCTTAACCTAATTGGGGTTAAGAATGTGACAGTAAAGGTGGGGAGAGTGGAGCTGAAGGACCAGGGACTAATTGTAGTAGAGACTAATCCTGATGATACCAATCCGTATATGGTACTAGGCACTAACATAGTTGGTAACTGTTTGGGAGAAGTTGTGTTCTTACTCCAACAGATAGCTGACACTGCCAGACCAGGGCAGAGAAGGGCGCTGCAGAAGGAGATCCGAGTCCTGATGTACCAACAGCAAGTAAGATTAACAGATGGTGAAATCGGTAATGTGCGGGTGACGGACCCCATACCCATTGTGATCCCCCCAATGAGTGAAATGCTTATGTGGTGTAGAGCCGCCATAGGTCTTAGAGGACAGAGCTACCAGGCGGTAGTAAAACCCCTTTGCTCCAAGCACAGACCCATGCTCTTAACCGCCAGAGGAGTGGTGGATGTACGCAATGGGAGGGTGCCCGTCCGTCTTCTCAACTGTGGGGAAGATGAGGTCAGATTGCCACGTTATGCCACTGTTGCCAAATTACATGCTGTAAATAACAACTGCATTCACAAGGCGGAGTCCTTAACCTCACCAGACGAAGTGGAGGATGATGACCCTGCAACCCAGGTGGAGGATTGGTGTCAACAGCTCCATGTTGGGACAGACACCACTCCTGCCCATCAGAAACAGGGTGTACACCGGGTGGTTCAAGAATACACGCAGGTGTTTAGTAAACATCCACTTGACTTCGGGAGGATTAAGGGGGTTCAACATCATATCCCCACAGGTGACCATCCACCCATCAAAGAACGTTACAGGCCTATACCACCAGCTCACTACCAGAAGGCAAAGGAGATGCTGCACGACATGAGAAAGGCGGGGATGGTGAGGGATAGTTGTAGTCCCTGGGCAGCTCCCCTCGTGCTAGTTAGGAAAAAGGATGGGAGCATGAGAATGTGTGTAGATTACCGACAAGTAAATCGCATTACACATAAAGATGCATACCCTTTACCACGCATAGAGGAGTCCTTAGCTGCCTTAAAGTCTGCAAATTACTTTTCCACCCTTGACCTCACTAGTGGGTACTGGCAAGTAGCTGTGGCTGAGGAGGATCGGGAGAAGACGGCCTTCACTACCCCGATGGGACTCTGCGAATTCAACAGTATGCCGTTTGGACTCTGCAATGCCCCCGGAACGTTCCAGAGACTGATGGAGTGTTGCCTGGGACACCACAACTTCGAGACTGTGTTACTAAACCTGGATGACGTGATAGTGTACTCCAGGACTTATGAGGACCACTTGAAGCACCTGGCAGAGGTATTTGAGTCACTGTCCCGATACGGGATGAAGCTGAAGCCCTCAAAGTGCCACCTGCTCAAGAGAAAGGTACAGTACCTGGGGCATATTGTCAGTCCAGAAGGGGTAGCACCAGACCCGGAGAAGGTCACTGCCATCCAGAAGTGGCCAGAGTGGAAGAACCTCAAAGAGGTGCGTCAGTTCTTGGGACTAGTAGGATACTACCGGAGGTTTGTAAAAGACTACACCAAGAAAGCAGCTCCTCTGCAAGACCTCCTGGTAGGGCAGTCCCCCAAAGGCAGAAATCCCCCATTCCACTGGGGTAAGGAGCAAGCCGAGTCGTTTCAGGAGATGAAGGAGATCCTGACACGCGATAAGATCCTAGCCTACCCTGACTACAGACAACCGTTCCTGCTGTATACTGATGCCAGCAACGAAGGACTGGGAGCTGTCTTGAGTCAGAAGCATAATGGCCAAGAGAAAGTGATCGCATATGCAAGCAGGAAGCTCAGCCCGACCAAGAGGATCCCGGAGAACTATAGCAGCTTTAAGTTGGAGTTCCTGGCCTTGGTCTGGGCCATCACTGAAAGGTTCAAGCACTATCTAGCCTCCAGTAAGTTCACTGCCTTCACTGATAACAACCCCTTGACCCATCTTGAAACAGCTAAGCTAGGATCACTGGAACAACGATGGATGGCTCGGCTGTCAAATTATCAATTCACAATTAAATACCGGGCGGGCCGCAAGAACGCCAACGCCGATGCCCTGTCCAGGATGCCTCACCAGTCAGACACAGAAGAAGAAGTGGATGACCTGGAAGAGATTGAGCTACCTGCCTTTCACCAGAATGGGATGATCCACGAGCAACGAGCCTCCAGGAGGCAGCGTGGAAAGACGTTAAACCCCCTGCCTCACCACAGCTGGAAAGAGACCCAGGACAGTGACCCGGTTGTCAGCCGCATCATGGAGCTGATAACCCAAGAAGGTTCCTCCCTGAAAAAAAGAAGCGTCTCTGCAAGCGAAGCAGCTGTGGAACGAGAGAAGCCGGCTGTTTATCTACCGTGAGAAGCTGTACCGGAGGTACGTCAATCCAAAAACCCATGAGATGGTATGGCAGATAGTGGTCCCCAAGACAGACATCCAAATGGTGTTGGAGGCCTACCACGATCAGGCGGGGCACTTTGGCTGGAAAAAGCTAGAGACCCTGCTGAAGTGTCGATTCTACTGGGTAGGAATGCGCAGCTCCATTGAGCGGTGGTGCCGGGACTGTGGACCCTGTGGCCTAAGAAGAAAAGACTACAGCAGCCAGAAGGCACCCCTGCAACCCATCAAGATGACTCGACCCCTGGAGATCGTGGCCCTGGACCATGTTCAGCTGTCCCCCAGCAGGTCAGGGTACTCTTATGCTCTGACCATGGTGGATCACTACCCACGTTTCCTGGTGGTCACCCCGTCAAAGACCTGACGGCAGAGACAGCAGCAAAGACGTTCCAAGCGAATTTCTGTAGACTCCATGGTTATCCTGAGCAGGTGCTGACGGACCAAGGCCCGGTCTTTGAGGCTGAGCTGTTCAAGGAGTTCTGCCATCTATACGGGTGTAAGAAGAAAGGAACTACACCGTACCACCCACAAACCAATGATCTCTGTGAGAAGATGAATAACATCATCATCGACCTGCTAAAGACCATACCACTTGAGGAGAGAAATCAGTGGCCAGACCTACTACCTGACCTAGTAGATCTGTACAATCACATACCAGTAAGTTCCACCAACTGTACTCTGGCATATCTCATGGGGGCAAGACCAGGAAAGCTGCCCATGGACCTGGAGCTTGGTGTTGCAGAACCAGAAGCGGATGTGACCACTGAGGACTGGGACACGGCCAGACAGGAGCAGTACAGAAGAGTACAAGCCTGTGTTGAAGACAGTCTCACACGGATGAGGGACAAGCAGGAAGCTCAATACAACAGAGGTGCCCAAGCAGAACCCTTCACACCTGGTGAAGTAGTACTAAAAAGGAAAAGAAGAAACCACAAACTTGATGACCAGTGGGAGAGGGAACCCTACACTGTGTTGAATTCAAGATTTGATAATAAGACCTGCATAATTAGTAGAGACGGGGGAAGGACTACTGCAACAGTATCCAGGGATCACCTAAAGTTGTGTCAAGACCTGCTAAAGCCCCAAGGAGAGGTGCCTCTCATTATCCCGGAGGAGCCTAAAGAAGCAGTAATACACTATGACTTAGGAGATTTCCCGGCAGATTGGCCCCAACTAGGAGGAGCAGTAATCATCCCTGTAATTACCTTCTACCCACAGCAAGAAGAACCTGTAAGTGCTGAAGAGGAGCCAGCTCAAGAAGAGACCCCGGAAGAAGGATCCCCAGTTGGAGCAGAGCAAGAAGGCCCAGCCTATGGTATACTTGCCAGTCCTGTAGAGAGGTCAATGCAGCCTAGTAGCCCCTCCAAACCTAGTACTGACACATTGGGAGGTAGAGCACCTATTAGTGCCTCACGCATTCCAGTACCACGCAGGTCCACGCGTAGTACTAAAGGTCAACCCCCTGTCAGGTATAATCAGTAAGATAGCTAAACTCTGACATGTGTAAATAGTTACCCCTGGGGTATTGAACTGTATTTCTGTGTGTTTTCGTGCATATGTATATTACTTTGTGTTTTGCCTTATTGCTGAACAGTTTAAGTGATACGGACACTTCTCTTGATACAGAACTTTGTGGCTAAGGACTTTGTGCAGCCCAAAAACTATTATGACCTCAGAAGTAAAACCTGTCTGGAGTGGCTGTACTGGAGGTCCAACTCAGGATCTTCATGCCCTGCAGCCACCCCAGGGCCTACGTTGAGGGTTTGGGACAGGTCCCTCAAGCTACCAAGTACTCTGCCTTGTGAGATGGACATCCTTTCGGGGAACCTCACCAAAGAAGACTTAAATTCTGAGGTTGCTTATGGTCTATATGTATATATTTGTTATTTATAATGTTATATGCAACGTTTAAGAATGTGCCTCCCATAAAGGAAAGATTGTTATTGTTAATGTTTATCTTTTTCTAAAATGTACTTCAGCCCGGGAGTGCTGAGCTTTGCTAGGGGGGAATGTGGCGCCCAGCTGTGCTTGGAGCCACAGATCCTAGAGGGGTGCATTAACGGATTCCTCCACAAGAGGCCCCCACAGCACACATACACCTCCACCTTCCACCTCAGACCATCAGAGGGAGCCCGTTAGGGATATAAAAAGGGAAGGTGGAGCTAGGCAGTAAGCAGTTCCTCTGGAGAGTTCAGCAAGTACAAACCTGAAGACAGAGTCGAGCTCAGTCTAGTCTGGAGTCTACAGAGAGTCAAGTCTGAGAGAGGTCAGCCTGCAGTGGAGCCCAGTCCAGACGCAGTTGTAGCTCAGTTAGAGCTCAAGGTGTACCGGCGCCATAAGATCGGTGAAGCGCAGCAAGCTGACGCTAGTGTGTATAGCCTAGTGAGGGCCCGAGCGTGGCCGAAGGCGAGTAGAAAGTGAGTAGCATTGGGGGCAGAGGAGCTGTACAAGTTCACCCCAGAAAGCATATACCGGACACCGGGTCCAAGCTTACCGGGATCTCTAGGACCCAGTAGGACATAACCGGAATCCCTAGAAGACTTCAAGTCCCAGGATCACCTAAGAGCTGATAAGTAACAGAGCCAGGAGTCACGGAGGCCCCGCAAACTGGGAGCGCGTGCTCCAAGTGAAGGCCCTACCACAAAGTCAGCCGGTGCAGTAAATAAACCAGGTTAGGCCTAGCTCCAGGCAGGTCAGAAACTTACCACACGAAGGCAAGAAACAGGAGGCCCTACACCCGCTCACTGGGGAGGATCCTGATATGCACCCTTCACCCTACAGTGCTCCGGAACGTGCCTGAATTTCCATCAGTAAAAGGTACTGAAGTGACTATCGTGTCTGTTCCTGTTCTTGCTCTGACCCGGCTGGGTCCCATCTGTCCTGCATCCTTAAATCCCCGCTGCCCTGAGGCCTAGTTCCACCTGTGGGGAGCTATACCACGCAAGCTGCCTTAACACCGGCCTCAGTGGGCTGCCGCAGCGCTGGTGGTCCTCACCAGACACCACAGGTGGCGTCACGAACTTAGTAACATAATCATCCACACTTTTAAAAGAGAGGCCCAGGGTATGGCCCCGGGAGCCGACCACCGCGACATCCCCCAGGGTGAGGCCGTAACAAGGCCCGGGCGCCGAGTACTCCCCATTCCCCCCTGAGCTCGACACTGGCGTCACTGTCCACGCCTCCTGTCGAAATTAAGAGGAAGTCCGGGATCAGCTGCAGCCCAGACTTCTGCTTCATGTTCAGTTTGTCCGAAGGCGGGCACAGTGAGGGCAGCGCTGATTAGGCGCTGGGTATCATGTGTCATTCCACCGCATCACAGCCCTGGGACTGCGAGTGCCGACACCGCACGGGAAGTGAGTATAGGTTTGTTCATTTTATCGGGGCCGAACATTTCGTTTAACCCCTTAGTGACCGAGCCAATTTTGACCTTACTGACCAGGCCAAATTTTTTAATTCTGACCAGTGTCACTTTATGAGATAATAACTCTGGAACTCTTCAACAGATCCCAATGATTCAGAGACTATTTTTTCATGACATATTGTACTTCATGATAGTAGTAAAATTTGTTCTATATGACTGACGTTTATTTGTGGAAATATCAGAAATTTGGCGAAAATTTTGAAAAGTTCACAATTTTCAAAGTTTTAATTCTAGTGCCCTTAAACCAGAGATTTATGTCACACAAAACAGTTAATAAATAACATTTCCCACATGTCTACTTTACATCAGCACAATTTTTGAAACATCATTTTTTTGGGGTTAGGAGGTTAAAAGGGTTAAGTTTACCAGCGATTTCTAATTTTTTCAACAAAATTTACAAAACCATTTCTTTAGGGACCACATCACATTTGAAGTTACTTTGGGGGCCTACATGACAGAAAATACCCAAAAGAGAGACCATTCTAAAAACTGCATCCCTCACAGTCCTCAAAACTACATTCAAGAAGTTTACGAACCCTTCAGGTGCTTCACAGGAACTAAAGCAACGTGGAAGGAAAAAATGAATATTCAACTTTTTTTTACAAAAATGTTACTTCGGCCCCAATTTTTTTATTTTCACAAGGGTAACAGGATAAAATGGAACACAAAATTTTCTCCTGAGCTTTCCGATGCTCTATATGTGGGAGAAAACTATTGTTTAGGCACACAGCATGGCCCGGAAGGTAAGGAGCACCGTTTTGACTTTTTGAACGCAAAAATGTCTCGCATCGAGAACAGACGCCATGTCACGCTTGGAGAGCCCCTGATGTACCTAAACAGTGGAAATCCCCCACAAGTAACCCTATTCTGGAAATTAGACCCTCAGGGAACTTATCTAAATGTGTGGTGAGCTCTTTGAACCCCCAGGTGCTTCACAGAAGTTTATAACATAAAGCCGTAAAAATAAGAAAATCACATTTATCCAACAAAAATGTACTTTTAGCCCCACATTTTTTATTTTCACAATGGTAACAGGAGAAAATAAACCCCAAAATTTGATTTTCAATTTCTACTGAGCACGCCAATACCCCATATGTAGGGGAAAACTATTGTTTGGGCGCACAGAAGGGCTTGGAAGGGAAGGAGCACCATTTCACTTTTTGAACACAAAAAAAGGCTGGAATCGAGAGCGGAAGCCATGTCGCATTTGGAGAGCCCCTGATGTGCATAAACAGTGCATAAACAGGCAAAAATTTTACGGGGGCTTTGAGGAAAAAAGTTTTCTATATGAGAGACTTTGCTAATTGCAAGTCCGAGGGGGTGGTTTATATGGCGACCTGTTCATGTCTCCGCAGCTACATTGGTAAGACCAAGAGATAGTTGCGGAGACGAATAGGGGAACATCTGGGGGACATAAGACATAAGAGGGATACACCCCTAGCCCGACATACCAGGGAATATCACCTTAATGACCCCAAATCCCTGTCATTTTGTGTGGTGGAAGTGGTAAGGAAAAATCCATGGGGGGGGAATTGGGATAGGCTACTCCTTCAGAAGGAGTGCCAATGGATATTTAGACTGGATACTCTTGCACCTACTGGACTCAGTGAGCAGCAGAATTTTTGTTGCTTTATTTGATTCTTTAACCCATAATATATCGGCCTGCACTGGTTTAGTTATTTCTTAATTTACTAGATGGTGGCCCGATTCTAACGCATCGGGTATTCTAGAATATGTATGCACCCGACCGGGCGCGACTAATCAGCGAAGCAGTGTTTAAATGGGCTGTGCACTACTTTAAATTAACCCCCCAATGTATCCCCCCGGGGCGCCTAATGAATTTTGTAATTACATCATGTTGTCAATACTGCTTGTGACAACATCGCTGACCGCGCACAGCCAGCACATAATTCCCCTGGCTGCAGCCGGCTCTTGCTTCCGCTTACATCACGACTATTTGCGGCTGCAGCCAGGGGTCTCTTGTACCGCGTACCACGGTGAATGACAGGCTGTGGGCGGGGTTATCCCCCATCGTGTCACACCCAGCATCCACCGCGCGCTCTGTCAATGAATGCACGTGCGGTGGATGCCGGGTGTGACGGGATGGGGGATAACCCAGCCCACAGCCTATCACTCACCGTGGAACGCAAAACAGGAAACCCCTTGGCTGCAGCCGCAAATAGTCATGACATAAGCGGAAGCAAGAGCCAGCTGCAGCCGGGGTCACATGCTGCCTGCGCGCGGTGACCCGAGTATAAGCCGAGACCCCTAATTTTACAACAAAAAAATGGGAACATTTATTGACTTGAGTATAAGCCTAGGGTGGGAAATGCAGCAGCTTCTGTTAAATTTCCATATCCTGGTATGTATGGCTCCCTCATCCCCTAATTGTGGTTTGTAAGGCTCCGTCATTCCCCTAATCCTGGTTTGTATGGGCCCCTTATCTTGGCTTGTACGGCCCCCTCATCCTGGCTTGTATGGCCTCCTCATCCTGGCTTGTATGGCCCCCTCATCCTGGTTTTGTACGGCAGTGTATTCGGTGTCTCCCATTCCCAACGTTGTCTGTGAGATTCCACATCCTAGGCTTGTCTGGCGACAGTGTGTTGCGGTGTCTCCTGTTGCCGACATTTTCTGTGAGATTCCGCATTCTGGGCTTGTGTGGTAGCAGTTTGTTGTGGTGTCTGTTGCTCTCAACGTTGTCGTTTCCTTGCTGCTTCTGCTGCTTTTCTGTCATGCTCAGTGGCGTATTTTCGCTTACGACCCATTGGAAGACAGGAAGCGTAAATCGTGATAACGTGCAGTAAAGAAGTATCTATTCAGCGCGCTGTGACTGGCAGAACATGTTCAGTAAACGTGACAGAACTATGTCGCACTGTGACTGACAGAACGTAATCATTAAACGTGACAGAAGTACATCACACACTGTGACTGACAAAACATGTTCAGTACATCATGGGCAGTTGGTGAGTCACATGACCACATGGGCGGAGTCAGCCCTGCTGACTGACTGACTGATTGGCCACGGCCAGACCAATCAATGACGCGGGATTTCCTGGACGGACAGACAGACGGGATAAGCTGATTATATAGTAGATGTTTATCAAATATCGCAAATTGGATATCAGATTATCTATATACATAGGACACATAGGACTATCCCCAACTTGATGTATCTCTTTTGCCCCTTTGATTCAGGGACAAAATGATCCATGCAGTATAAGGCGAAAACACCCCATTTAAGCTGTCTCTTTATTAAATATACCTGTAGACATTGGGATATATGACAGGAATATAAAAAGGATAGCAGCCATTTATTATAATGTGTCCTTATGTCATCAGGCTTCTCTACCTGTGAGCAAGAAGGGAATACGCCGGATGCTGATAATAGCAATTCCTTCACTGTAGGCATCGTTGTGGAGGATGTCTATATATATGTAGCCTCTGGCATAGTTAGAGGGCTGTATGGCTACTGAGGAAAGGGCCCCTCTGTTTAGTAAATTAAGGGAAACACAGACATAGCGAGCGCTAGGATTAGACCCTAAGGAATGGCTAAAGCTGTGCGTGCGCAGTGATAAGGAATTACTGCGCTGCACCTCGTGTTGAGTGCTGGACTTAGAAATAAGATTTGACCCTGACTTAGGGAAGTGACACTATCTTGATATGGCGTGGTGAGCCTTTATATGGAAGGGATGTGATGAAGGAATAGAGCTCTCTGCAGGATCACTGGATCTTCTCCTGATGAACCAATTATTAATGGGGAAACGCGTCGAGGAGTACTTGGGGCAACCTAACACTTTTGCAAGATAAGTTCTATTTTATTTTTCTATTTGTCATGTTACTACCATGTAACGGCAGATGTGGCAGAAATATCTGTCCGCCACTCTAAAGCAATAGCTGTGGGTCTATCAGCATTAAGAACCACAGGGGCACGGCATTCAAAATAGGACATGCTGATAGTGTTTTGGCTTATCTTGCGGGTTGTACCCTTGATATGTTTTTTGTGTCATCTATTCATTGAATGTAGTTTGGGGGATTGGATCATCAACATCAGACAAGAGCATGTACCCCCTAGCTACATTTTCCTGCTGTTTTTAGAATAAGTGATTTGTTGCATATACGGTGTTCTTTGTTTAACCTCACACTAACGTATTGTATATCCAGTGGCAAAAAATTATTTTCATTTCCTCTGATGGGGGTGTAGGGGAAGTGACCGCATAGGGTCAATATCTATATAACTACCTGCACTAAGTCACTTTTTTATGGGCACTTTATATATGTTATATATGTCATGATGTGATTATTAAAGATTATCTTTTATGTAAAAGGGTTTTTCACGTTAGATGTTAGATTATTTTCCCTTTATTTTCAATCAAGACCGTGTGATCTGATGTCCTTTATGTAGTCAGAAATTACTGTTAGGCCACACGTCAGGGCTGAAAAGGAAGGAGCGCTATTTGGCTTTTGGAGCACAGATTTTGCTTGCGACATTTGCGGAGACCCGAAGCTGCCAGAACAGCAGAAAACCCCCAAAATTGACCCCATTGTAGAAACTGCACCTCTCAATGAATTAATCTAAAGCTGCAGTGACTATTTTGTAACATCCACGCCAGGGGCGTACATAGGAATCATGGGGCCCCATAGCAGAAGTTCTAATTGGGCCCCCTCCCCCCCCCCCCAAAAAAAAGTAAATAATTGTCGGGGTCACAGAAGAGCAGATCTCACAACTTTCCAGCCTTTACATAGTAATTTTCCTCCTTCTGAAGTCTTAGATTTCTTTTTCATTGCCCCATAACATGTGATGCCAACAAAAGTGTCCCCAAACACAGTATGATACCCCCATGGTGAATTCCTCCACATTCCCAGTATAATGACCCTATTGTACTCCATCTCAACTCCCAAGGCAAAGTATGGTGACCCCAACACAGTATGATCCCCCAACTGTGACCCCCACACAGCCCTCCATGCAGTATAATGGGCCTACATAGAATATAATGGCCCCACACCTCTCCACACTCCACAGAGTATAATGCGCTCGCCATGATCCTTCACTCAGTATAATGCAATCACCAGGATCCTCCACTCAGTATAATGTACTCTCCATGGTCCTCCACACAGTATAAGACACTCGCCATGGTCCTCCACACAGTATAATGCACTCACCATGGTCCTACACACAGTATAAGACACTCGCCATGGTCCTCCACACAGTATAAGACACTCGCCATGGTCCTCAACACACTATAAGACACTCGCCATGGTCCTCCACACAGTATAATGCACTCGCCATGGTCCTACACACAGTATAATGCACTCGCCATGGTCCTCCATGCAGTGTAATGCACTCGCCATGGTCCTCCACGCAGTATAATGAACTCCCCATGGTCCTCAACACAGTATAAGACACTCGCCATGGTCCTCCACAAGGTATAAAACACTTGTCATGGTCCTCAACAAAGTATAAGACACTCGCCATGGTCCTCCACACAGTATAATGCACTCGCCATGGTCCTCCATACAGTATAATGCACTCGCCATGGTCCTCCACGCAGTATAATGCACTCGCCATGGTCGTCTACGCAGTATAATGCTCTCTCCATGGTCCTGTATGCAGTATAATGCATTCGCCATGGTCCTCCACACAGTATAATGCACTCCCCATGGTCCTCCATGCAGTATAATGCACTCCCAATGGTCCTCCATGCAGTATAATGCACTCCCAATGGTCCTCAACACAGTATAATGCACCCCATGGTCCTGTACGCAGTATAATGCAGCCCCCCATAGGGTAAAATGCAGCTTCCCCCCACCATAGGGTAAAATGCAGCCCCCAGTCCTCCAGTTTTATCAGTACTCACTGATTTACAAATAAATACATACTTACCGCTCCTCGTTCCCCACTTCTTCAGCCTCTGCAGAGCGTCTCTGTCATCACCTCAGCAGCTGCCAGCTCCACTGTCTGACACAGCATGGTGCGTCATCATGCCACTGCGTCAGACGCAGAGGAGGAATGATGGGAAAGGGAGTGTCACACGACGTTCCCTCCTCCATTATTGCTGTCAACCAGGGCCGACTCCAGGTTTTCGTGGGCCCCGGGCGAAAGAGTCTCAGTGGGCCCTTTAATGCATACCAACATTCATGATGCACAGATATCGCAGAGAAATATAGGTATAGTACACAGGGCCCAGGCTGTCCCCTCATCCTTCATATATGCAGACATGCACATGTAGCGCCCTGAGGGTTCGGTCGCTACAGAGGTATTGCATCTCACCCAGAGGTGTGATATCTCACTTCCAGGTAAGGATGGAGTATGGCTCAGGACCCTAACACCCACATGCACTACACCACATTTCCGGGGGACAGGGCGACAATGCTCCCGGGCGTGAGAACAACTGCCCCTGTCCCTGGCTGGAGTGGGGGGAGGGAACACCTAGAAAGGGGGAACCCGGTAGTGTGTGGGTGGGGAGAGTAGATCCAGGGTGCACTGTATAGGGGAGTATATATGGTGGGCATCATCTTAGAGTCAGGAGAGAGAAATAGAAAGTGAGTGGGAGCAGAGGCTCTGCATGGGCTCTGCTCCGCAGGCAGGCCAAGTCTGAAGGCCTGGGCCTGGAGGAGAAGGAAGGAAAGGAGAGGAACGGAGAAGGCTCCAGGAGTGGAGTGAAGGGACCCCAGGGGTGCGGACCGGCCAGCCGCCACCGCACGCCCGCAGCTACCAGAGTAGGGGGGTCAGGCCAAGAAAGGGAACCGGATCCCTCATCTAGTGGAGGAGAGCAACAACCCTCAGCTAGTAACTGGAGGCCGTGGCATTGTACGTGCACGGCCCCTCACTACACCTGTTAGGAACGCACCATATAGGACCCAGGGAAACGGAACATACGTTTGCTCGCCAAGGCCCAAGGCAGCTGTACAGAAACGTGGTCAATTGTGGGGTACGACAGGCCAGAGAAAGGACACACGAAGGGGGTCCTGAAAAGTATTCCAAAGGTATCTGGGAGTAGGCCGAGCCCCTCACCTGGTGAGCACAGTACGACGTGGGCAGCCGTTACCTGCAGAAGTGGTCTGGATAATAAGAACTGTGAGTAAAGACCCTGGACTGCATCACTGACACTGCCCTGAGGCTACACTCCTCCCGTGGGGAGTTGTACTACCCTCTGCTGCACCCACAACACCAGCCTCAGCGGTCTGCCCTGCAGCGGCGGTTCATCCTGACCGCAATCCACGGGTGGCGTAGTCGGACATTTTAACATCACAAATAGACTGCCATTTGAGTTGACCACCCTGAGCCATGGAACCGGGTCCCTCGCCACACGAGGACTATAACCCCCAGCAGCCGCAACGGGTCCGGTTCCGGGTATCCCCTCACACGCGCGGCCCAGGGGGCGCGTCAACTTTTGGCGTAGTCGGCAGGATTTCGTGCCCGCAACCAGCGGGTACTGCGTGCCTGAAAAGAGACTGTTTCACTGTATTGAAAATGGCGCCCGCCCCAGCAGAAAGGACGCCATAATGTGCGCGCCAAATACAACAAGAAGCCACCTCCCATCGTGGGTGAGGTCCCAGAATGGCGCCAAAGACGGAGCCCACCCCCAACAGCAATGAGTGCGGCTGCAGAGATGTCCATCAACGTGGGGGGGCTGCCCCTGAGAGTGATTGTCAGAAGATGGCCCCAGGACCACCCCCAATGGGGGCGGAAAGAGAAGAAAACCGGGGGGCAGGGTGTGGTTTGGATCAGTCTCGGCAGACCACACCCGGAGATGGCGAGCAGCACTGACCCAGCACCCTGACGGGTGGCTTGCTGCAGGCCATCGCGGCCCCGTACAGCCTCAGGGAGCTGATGGCGCAGCTCCCTGGAGAAGACCCGGAGTTCCTCCGAACGGCGTTGGAGGATTTGGACCGGAGGATGGTCCAGGCGCAGCGAGAAGCTGTAACAGAGTGGAGAGAGGAGATGGCCCGGCGGGTCGCGGCCCAGCAGCACAGGATGCCGCCAGCACCGGCCAGCGAGCCAGCCCCTGAGGACGAGGAGCGGAGGCCGGAAGCTGAGAGCAGCGCAGCCCTGGAAGCAGGTAAGGGGGACACCCCTGCCACCAGCCCTGATGCCACCAACCTGCCTCTGGACCCTGTCGGGTGGCTTGCTGCAGGCCATCGCGGCCCCGACAGGAGGCTTGCTGCAGGCCATCGCGGCCCCGTACAGCCTCAGGGAGCTGATGGCGAGGAGCGGAGGCCGGAAGCTGAGAGCAGCGCAACCCTGGAAGCAGGTAGCAGGTAAAGGGGACACCCCTGCCACCAGCCCTGATGCCACCAACCTGCCTCTGGACCCTGTCACGGAGCCAGACGTTCCGGGCGTCGCTGCGCCTCCCCCGCTCCCGCCGCCGGCACGCAGGCCCCAAGCTGTGAGCCCCGTTGCCGGATCAAGTCCCAGGCCGTGCCCCCTGACCCCGGGTGCGGTCGGAAGCGGCCCGTTCCAGGCCCGGTCGCAAGGCCTGACCTCCCCAGGCACCTCCCAACTGCGTGCGCCCCCGGTCCCGAAGCCACCACCCCTAGGGACCGACCTGTACAGCCAGCTCACCGGACCCGATGGAGAGCCGGTCCCTGTGCCAGAGGGATGGGTTCATCCTAGTCAGCGAGAGACCCTGTCCGCAGAGGCCGAGGCCCCACTTGCTCCGCTCCTGCCCGTGCCACGGTCAGTCGCCATCCCCCAGCTCCCGGAGGAAGAGGTCCAGATCGAATGGGACCAGACCGGGGAGTAACTGATGGGATTTGCGCAGGAGACGCGGGGGGCCGCAGCTCGCAGGCAGGAGATCTGTGAGCAGCTTGAAAAGGAGGAGAGGGCGCGGTGCCAGAGGAGGGAGCAGCTGCAGGCCCGGAGCACAGAGGAGAAGACGCGGACTCGTCGAAACCCCCAAGCAGCACGCGGTCCTAAAGTTGCTGGGACCGTGGTAAAGTTTCACCAAGAGAAAGGGTGGGGCTTTATCCGGGACTCTACCACAGCCACAGACCTCTATGTTGACAGGAGGGATGTGGAGGGTCATCTGCCAAAGGGACACCGGAAATGGGAGCTGTTGGCGGGAGATCGGGTAATATACACCCGACATTGAGGCCTAAAAGGGTGGTATGCCCTCAATGTCCAGAGGGTGGAAGAAGAGCACTACCCTGAACACTACTACCCAGAGGACCCGGACGGGTCTGAAGAGTATGGCGAGGAGGAAGAGCGTGCACAAGGAGGACACCGCTATTGAAGGAAAACGTGAGTGCACTGTAAATAGTTGCCCGTTAGGGTACAGGAAAGAAAAGTTCACCCCGGACGGGGACTGTTGGCTGACTGTTGCCTGTTTGTTTTTGCTGAAAGTTACCCGGAGACGGGTTAGTAATAGCCGGCTGAGGACTGGGAGCAGCCAACTCTTTGTTTGTATCCGGCTGTGGACTGGGAGCAGCCAACTTTTGTGAACTATCCGGCCGAGGACTGGGAGTGGTCAACTTTGTAAATAATTGTACTTCTTAAAGTGCCCCCTACTGGTTTTATAAGGAACTACAACAACTGACCTCAGAACAAAAACCCGTTAGAGGTGGCCAAAGACGAGGTCCAGCCGCTGGATCTGCTACGCCCTGCAGCCACCCCAGGGCCTACGTTGAGGGTTTACGAACGGGTCCCTCCTGTTAAAAGTTTTGCCAAGTTTGCACCTTAAGAATGGACACCCGGTCGCGGAAAGAACTGTGACCTGTTGAAAAGAGACTTCGCCGTTGATATGCTGCTGATGATATTTTATATGTTTGCTACTAAAAAGAATGTTTTATATATTGATGAAAAGAGAAAATGTTTCCCATAAAGATAAGTGATATGCAGTTGACAGTTAAAAAAATAAAAAAAATATTTCTTTGCATGTCCTAATTTGCATTGTCTTTTGCTCTGTTCCAGCCTGCGGACGTGCTGTGATTTACCAGGGGGGAATGTAGCACCCCGAGGGCTCGGTGGCTACAGAGGTATTGCATCTCATCCAGATGTGCGATATCTCACTCTTAGGTAAGGATGGAGTGTGGATCAGGACCCTGACACCTGCATGCATTACATCACATTTCCGGGGGGCAGGGCGACCGATATGCTCCAAGCTGAGCACGACAGTCCCTGTCCCTGGCTGGAGTGGGGGGAGGGAACACCAGGGAAGGGGGAACCCTGTAATGCAGGAGCAGGGAGGAAGCAGTTCCTGGGTGCACCTAGAGGGAGGTATAAAAGGTGGGCACCATCTTAGAGAAGAAGTCAGTTCAGACAGAGGAAAGAAGTGACAGAGCAGGGCCTCTGTGGAGCTCTGCTCCGGAGGCGGGCCAAGCCTGTGAGGCCCAGCCAGCACTGAAAGGGGAGAAGAGAGAGAGAGTTCAGGAGAAGGAATGAAGAGGAGCGGAGAAGGCTCCAGCAACCAGGAACGAAGGGACCCCAGGGGTAAGGACCGGCGAGTCGCCACCTCACGCCCGAATCTACCAGCGTAGAAGGGTCAGGCCAAAGGGGGAGACCGGTCCCCAAAACTAGTGGAGGCGGGGAACTACCCTCAGCTAGAAACTGGAGGCTGTGACATTTCACGTGGTGCAGCCCCTTGCTACACCCGCTAGGAAGGCACCACATAGGCTCAGGGAAACTGGCGTCAAGTTCACCAAGAGAAGGCCCGAGGCTGCCGGACAGAGGCGAGGTCACTGGCGGGGTATGACAGGCCAGAGAAAGGACACACGAAGGGGGTCCTGTGAAGCGCTCCAATGTTATCTGGGAGTAGGCCGAGCCCCTCACCTGGTGAGCACAGTACGACGTGGGCAGCCGTTACCTGCAGAAGTGGTCTGGATAATAAGAACTGTGAGTAAAGACCCTGGACTGCATCACTGACTCTGTGTCGTCACTGCTACTCCTGCACCATCACCCCCATCCTCCGCATACACTGCCCTGAGGCTACACTCTTCCCGTGGGGAGTTGTACTACCCTCTGCTGCACCCACAACACCAGCCTCAGCGGTCTGCCCTGCAGCGGCGGTTCTTCCTGACCGCAATCCACGGGTGGCCTAGTCGGACATTTTAACATCACAAATAGACTGCCATTTGAGTTGACCACCCTGAGCCACGGAACCGGGTCCCTCGCCACACGAGGACTACAACCCCCAGCATCCGCAACGGGTCCGGTTCCGGGTATCCCCTCACACGCGCGGCCCAGGGGGCGCGGCACCTGCACCTAGGCCCAAAGCCTCAAGCGCAGCCGCCGGACCACGTCCCACGACGTGCCCCTTGATCCCGGGTGCGGCCGGAAGCGGCCCGCTCCGGGCCCGGTCGCAAGGCCTGATGTCCCCAGGCGCCTTCCAACAGCAAGCGCCCCCGGTCCCAACACTACCACCCCTAGGGACCGACTTATACAGTCAGCTTGCCGGGCCTGATGGAGAGCCGGTCCCCCTGCCACGCGGATGGGTTCACCCTTGCCACCGGAGGAACCTGTCCGCAGGGGCCAAAGCTCCGCTTCCTCCGCTCCTGCCCACTCCGCAGCCAGTCACCATCCCCCAGCTCCCGGATGAAGAGGTCCAGCTAGAGTGGGACCAGACCAGGGAGGACCTGATGGGGTTCTCACAGGAGACGCGGGCGGACGCAGCTCGCAGGCGGGAATTCTGCCACCGGGAAATAGAGCAGCTGGAGAAGGAGAAGCGGGCGCGGCGCCAGAAGCAGGAACAGCTACAGGCCCGGAGCGCGGAGGAAAAGACCCGGACCCGCCGAGACCCTCAGGCTGCACGCGGTCCCACAGTAACAGGGATTGTGGTCAAGTACCACCAGGAGAAGGGGTGGGGGTTCATTCGGGACCCAACGACCGACACAGACCTTTTTGTCAATAGGAGGGATGTGGAGAGTCGCCTGCCCGCGGGTCACCCCCCGAGGCCTGCGGGGGTGGTACGCTCTCAACGTTCGGAGGGTGGAGGAGCACCGCTACCCTGAACCCTGCTACGCGGAGGACCTGGATGAGCCTGAACAGGATGAGGCGCAGGGAGACCGCTACTAAAGGACAACAGCAGGAACGGTATATACTGCAGTTACCCGCCAGGGTGAAAAAGTTTCGAGACACGCCGTTTGCGGATTATAAAAAGTTCACCCAGTTTGGGATTGTTGCTCATTTATTTGTTCAAGTTACCCAAAAAGGGTCTGTGAACTATCCGGCTGAGGACTGAGAGCAGCCAACCTTTTTCTATCCGGCTGAGGACTGGGAGCAGCCAAATTTTGTAAATAGTTGCACTTCTTAAAGTGCCCTCTATTGGTTTTATACACACCTACCTCAAAAGATACCTGAAGGTGTTTGAAAGTTTGCACTTAATAAAATTGCACCTTATTGGTGACATGGACACCTGGTCGCGGCAAGGACTGTGACCTGCTAAAGCGACTTCATAGCAAGAGTGCTGCTGAGAATAGTTTGTGTTTTCTACTTGAAGAAATGTTTTATATACATATATATGCCGAGAGTTATATATTTAAAAGAAAATTTCATATATACTAAAAAGTAAAGTTTAATAATGCTGAAAGTAATAAGAAAAGTTGTCTCCCATAAAGGAAAAAAAGAAAATGTTGAATTGCTTTTATATGATTGCATTTAAAATGTCTTTGCATGTCTTAAAATCAAATGTCTTTTGCTCCGTTCCAGCCCGCGGACGTGCTGTGATTTACCAGGGGGGAATGTAGCTCCCCGAGGGTTCGGTCGCTGCAGAGGTATTGCATCTAACCCAGAGGTGTGATATCTCACTTCCAGGTAAGGATGGAGTATGGCTCAGGGCCCTAACACCCACATGCACTACACCACATTTCCGGGGGACAGGGCAACAATGCTCCCGGGCGTGAGCACAACTGCCCCTGTCCCTGGCTGGAGTGGGGGGAGGGAACACCTAGAAAGGGGGAACCCGGTAGTGTGTGGGTGGGGAGAGTAGATCCAGGGTGCACTGTATAGGGGAGTATATATGGTGGGCATCATCTTGGAGTCAGGAGAGAGAAAGAGAAAGTGAGTGGGAGCAGAGGCTCTGCATGGGCTCTGCTCCGCAGGCAGGCCAAGTCTGAAGGCCTGGGCCTGGAGGAGAAGGAAGGAAAGGAGAGGAACGGAGGAGGTTCCAGGAGTGGAGTGAAGGGACCCCAGGGGTGCGGACCGGCCAGCCGCCACCGCACGCTCGCCTCTATCAGAGTAGGGGGGTCAGGCCAAGAAAGGGAACCGGATCCCTCATCTAGTGGAGGAGAGCAACTACCCTCAGCTAGTAACCGGAGGCCGTGGCATTGTACGTGCACGGCCCCTCACTACACCTGTTAGGAAGGCACCATATAGGACCCAGGGAAGCGGAACATACGTTTGCCCGCCAAGGCCCGAGGCAGCTGGACAGAAACGTGGTCAATTGTGGGGTACGACAGGCCAGAGAAAGGACACACGAAGGGGGTCCTGAAAAGTATTCCAAAGGTACCTGGGAGTTGGCCGAGCCCCTCACCTGGTGAGCACAGCACGACGTGGGCAGCCATTACCTGCAGAAGTGGCTTGGAGTGTAAAACTGTGAGTAAAGACCCTGGACTGCATCACTGGACTCTGAGTCATTACTGTTGCTCCCGCGCACCATCACCCCACCATCTGCACTCACTGCCCTGAGGCTATACTCCTCCCGTGGGGAGTTATACTACCCTCTGCTGCACACACAACATCAGCCTCAGTGATCTGCCCCGCAGCGGCGGTTCTCAGTGACCGCAATCCACGGGTGGCGTAGTCGGACATTTAAACATTACAAAACCAAGTAAACAGATCCGCCACTGGTTTCATCACCCTGAGCCACGGGACCGTGTCGCCGCCACGGAGACTACAACCCTCAGCATTACACAGAGATCCTGCTCCGGGTATTCCCCTACACACACGGCCCAGGGGGTGCGTCACACACACACACACAGTACGCAGACATGCACACAGACACAGTATGCAGATACGCACACATACACAGTACGCAGACATGCACACACACATTACACAGACACACACACATTACACAGACACGCACACACAAAGTACACAGACACGCACACACACAGTATGCAGACATGCACATAGACACAGTACGCAGACACGCACACACACACACAGTACGCAGACATGTACACAGACACAGTACACAGACATGCACACAGACACAGTACGCAGACACGCTCACACACACAATACGCAGACATACACACACGCAGTATGCAGACACGCACACGCGCAGTATGCAGACATGCACACACACAGTACGCAGACATGCGCACACATACAGTATGCAGACATGCGCACACAGTATGCAGACATGCGCACACAGTCCGCAGACACGCGCACACAGTCCGCAGACACGCGCACACAGTTCGCAGACACGCACACACACACAGTATGCAGACATGCACACACACAGTACACAGACACGCGCACACACACAGTACGCCGACATGCGCACACACACAGTACGCAGACATGCATACACACAGTATGCAAACATGCACACACACAGTACGCAAATGTGGCGCCCCTGAGGGTTCGACCGCCACAGGGATGCTGCACTTCTCTAATGGAGTGTAGTGTTCCTCCTCTGAGGTAAGAACAGTGTGATGGTCAGGACCTCACCTCCACATTCAACACCACACTTCTCCCACCAGAGGGGGCTAGAATGCACTAGGTTCTGCCCCTCCTGGTACTCGGGAGACTGGGGAACTAAGAGATAGGGGAACCAGTTAGTGGGTGAGGGTGGAGGACTCACATTTTAGTGACACTTAATAATTTATATTTAACACACAGCCATCTTGGGCTCATTGTTCTTTGACTGTTCTTCTATCGTGATCTCCCTCCCTGAGAGTGGATCCTGTGTGGGCCTGCAGAGGATGGAGACATGGCCCTCGTACCCCGGCCTTGGGTCGAGGGGTAGGTTGCAGATAATGGATGTCTCAACCCGGTCAAGAACCATGACCAAGAAGGCCCGGAGCTTAAGAGTGTAGCTCCACCGCAAATGGATCCCAGGGAGGATGCAGACGGAGCGGTATACTCCACCTGTCCTCGCCAACCTGATCTATTCAGAGGGATTCCGGCTGCAAGAGGGGTTCCGGCCCCCGACACCCGACCTTGCTACTCCACGTCCTGGTCGGGAAAGCCCGGTAGGCCCAGAGGATCCCACCGGGTAACGGAAAGAGCAGAGCTGCCACCCGTACCCTTTTTCTGAGTGAAGTTCAGAGGGAGACCTGGCCTATTTACACACACACAGACAGGAAAGGACCCGGTCTGAAGTCTAGGAACACTCTGGTGCGGGGTGCTAATTGAACACTGGACTTACTCGGAGGTTGTCGGACCCCCCCGTCTCTGGTGACCGCAGAACTCCGCGATGAGCAGGGAGAAGCCTTGTAGCTGTACTCTTCAACGTGAGTAAAAACCCTGGAAGTTAACCCCTATGGCCTCTGGACTCTTTATTCTGCATTACACCGCACTACGCAGCACCGGACCTCCTAGACTACTACCCCCTCCATCCGGTCCCTCTGCCCTGAGGCCCTGCTCCGCCTGTGGGGAGTAGTAACAACAACGGCTGCCATAACACCATGCCTCAGCGGACTGCAGCAGCGCTGGTGGCCTTCACCAGGTGCCACAGGTGGCGTAGTCGAGATCAGCCACTCAACCCGGATAAGCCCGTACGATCTCTTTTGTTTTAGTGTGACGACCCTGGGGACGGAGCGGGTCCGGGCCATGGCTGCAACCCATCTCTACATCACAGGACCCGACTCCGAGTCCCCCATCTCCCAGGGTAGGGCTTACAGAATGTAATGCACACGCCCGGACTGACTGGCGTGTGCGTGTTTAGTGGTTCCACTGTGCCATGAACCGGAGAGTGCCTGGAGGGGCGTAACTAAGTATCTGCCTGATCCGAAAGGTCGCACGACGGCATACGACGCCAGTGCACCAGGGAAGAACCGAGCAGAGGAACCAGGGTCTACTCCAGGTCAGACTCCGGACACGGCTGTTGACCCACACGGGGAATACAGGAACAGGCAGACTAGAGCGCAGGCTAGGTAGGGTCCAGTACAGACTGGGAGACAAATTCAGAGCCGCAGATGCGGTAAACAAACAGAGTAAAGTGAAACCGCATGTGCGGTAGACAAGGCTGAGCAGAGCAGAACCGCAGACGCGGTAGACAAGGCTGAGAAGAGCAGAACCGCAGACGCGGTAGACAAGGCTGAGCAGAGCAGAACCGCAGACGCGGTAGACAAGGCTGAGCAGAGCGAAACCGCAGAAGCGGTAGACAGGGCTGAGCAAAGCGAAACCGCAGACGCGGTAGACAGGGCTGAGCAAAGCGAAACCGCAGACGCGGTGGACAGAGCTGAGCAAAGCGAAACCGCAGACGCGGTGGACAGGGCTGAGCAAAGCGAAACCGCAGACGCGGTGGACAGGGCTGAGCAAAGCGAAACCGCAGACGCGGTGGACAGGGCTGAGCAAAGCGAAACCGCAGACGCGGTGGACAGGTCTGAGCAAAGCGAAACCGCAGACGCGGTGGACAGGGCTGAGCAAAGCGAAACCGCAGACGCGGTGGACAGGGCTGAGCAAAGCGAAACCGCAGACGCGGTGGACAGGGCTGAGCAAAGCGAAACCGCAGACGCGGTGGACAGGGCTGAGCAAAGCGAAACCGGAGACGCGGTGGACAGGGCTGAGCAAAGCGAAACCGCAGACGCGGTGGACAGGGCTGAGCAAAGCGAAACCGCAGACGCGGTGGACAGGGCTGAGCAAAGCGAAACCGCAGACGCGGTGGACAGGGCTGAGCAAAGCGAAACCGCAGACGCGATGGACAGGGCTGAGCAAAGCGAAACCGCAGACGCGGTGGACAGGGCTGAGCAAAGCGAAACCGCAGACGCGGTGGACAGGGCTGAGCAAAGCGAAACCGCAGACGCGGTGGACAGGGCTGAGCAGGCAAGAGCCGCCGGAGCGGTGAGCAAGGCAGAGCAGGAGGGACAGGGCTCTGTACACACGGAACAGACAGGAAGGGAAAGGCAGAACCAAATAACCACAGGGTACTTGCAGTGAAGTAGCGAGTGGACCACAAACTCACAAACGGAAGTACAGTGACAACGAGCAGGAGTTAGGTACGAGTTCAGACTCTACAGAAAAAGGGAAGGTACGGACATAGAGAAAAACAGGAAACAGGCTAGGAGAGTATTCAGACAAGAACAGACACAGCAGCAAGATACAGGAGCAGGTCTAGGTATGCGGCCCCTAGAAGGCGGAACGAACAGGCTAGGAGCGTGTTCACACAGGCCTGGAAATACAGCCTCCAGGATAGGCAGAAGACAACAGGCTAGAAGATAATATAGACAGGACAGAGTTCAGACACGGGAACTGATACCGAAGGCAGGAAACATAAACGGGACCTGGCATATCAGTGACCAGAAGCCAACTGACAGAACACAATGCTCAGGCAGGGTTTCTTGGGAGGAGCTGGGTTAAATACCAGATGACAGACAGCTATAGGCTGAGGATGCACAAGGGGTGTGCCTGCAGCAGGTACAAGAAACAGGAAGTGATCGGGCGCCGCCCTTAAGCAGCAGAAACAGAGGCAAACAGACAGCATGGAGGGAAGCCAGGCTAGCAGACTGGACTGGAGATCAAGTGCGCGCTCTTGCACAGTGGGAGATGGACCACTATGCAAGGACGCCGCCAGGTATGTTACACAGAGGGACGCACATGAGTCACACACAGACATGCACACACAGTACGCAGACATGCGCACACACAGTACGCAGACATGCACACACACAGTATGCAAACATGCACACACACAGTACGCAGACACGCACACACACACAGTACGCAGACATGCACACACACACAGTATGCAGACATGCACACACAGTATGCAGACATGCGCACACACAGTACGCAGACATACACACACAGTATGCAAACATACACACACACACAGTACGCAGACATGCACACACGCAGTATGCAGACACGCACACACGCAGTATGCAGACACGCACACACACAGTACGCAGACATGCGCACACACAGTACGCAGACATGCACACACACACAGTACGCAGACATGCACACACGCAGTACGCAGACACGCACACATGCAGTATGCAGACACGCACACACACACAGTACGCAGACATGCACACACACAGTACACAGACATGCGCACACACACAGTACGCAGACATGCGCACACAAACAGTACACAGACATGCACACACACAGTATGCAAACATGCACACACACAGTACGCAGACATGCACACACAGTACGCAGACATGCACACACACTGTATGCAGACATACACACACAGTATGCAGACATGCGCACACACACAGTAGGCAGACATGCACACACACGGTACACAGACATGCACACACACGGTAAGCAGACATGCACACACTTGGTACACAGACATGCACGCACACGGTAAGCAGACATGCACGCACTTGGTACGCAGACATGCACGCACACGGTACGCAGACATGCACGCACATGGTAAGCAGACATGCACGCACTTGGTACGCAGACATGCACGCACACGGTAAGCAGACATGCACGCACACGGTAAGCAGACATGCACGCACATGGTAAGCAGACATGCACATGGTACACAGATATGCACATACATAAACAGATGCACAGATAAGGACACATACAGACATACGTACATATTTGAACACATTCTTAAAAACACATAAAACAGACATAAATATATATACACAGTCATACACACTGACATACACACAAGACACATTAGAAATATATTTAATATGGGGATTGGGGAATCTGGCGACAAGCCTCACTCACCTGCCCCTTGGCCTGTGTCCAGTCCAGCTGTGCAGGGCCGCCGGCTTGTCTGATGGCCATCACAGGCCCTGGACCATCAGAGGGGCCCACTCGCCATTGGGGCCCACACTGCTTCCCCAGCATCTCCGCAGGGAGGACATCCGGCGGTGTTTGATTGCTGACACTTCATCAGGGCCCCCCTCCTGCTCCACCGGCGCTGCTTAATTGACGGCACTTCATCAGGGCCCCCCTCGGGGCCTCCCTTCGTCAGGACCCCCCTCGGGGCCTGCCTTCATCAGGGCCCCCCTCGGGGCCTTCCTTCATCAAGGCCTCCCTTCATCAGGACCCCTTCTTCATCGGGGCCCCCCTCCTGCACCCCCTGCTCCGCTGCTTGATTGCCGCCGCTGCCCCCAGGCACTGTTTTCAGGCATGGCCGCGCGCAGTGCTCTGTGCTGCTGTGTCTGCTAGTAATGACTGCAGGGGCGGCACAAGCACAATTAAAGGCGCAGTGTCGCCCCTGCCGTGTCATTACTACAATACACAGCCGCACGGCGCACTGCACGCGGCCATGCCTGAAGACAGTGCCGGTGGGCGGCGGCGGCAATCAAGCAGCTGAGCGGGGAGTGCAGGAAGGGGACAACTACTATGGGGCCCCCCCAGCTCATGGGCCCCATAGCAGTAGCGTGGCCTGCCGCCCTTGGCGGTACGCCACTGATCCATGCCAAGCTTTATTCTGGAGAATTGTGAGTAATATGCCAGTTTAGTGCCCATACATTGTGCCCCCATATATTGTAGTGCCCCCATATATTGTAGTGCCCCCATACATTGTGCCCAGCTTGTGCTTCTGGCGATATGCACCCTGTTAATTGTTAAGTGTTCTCTACACGCTACAATAATGCCAAACATGTGGCCGCTTACTGCGATTTGGGCACAGTGGGGCTCAGAAGGAGGGGGCATTTGGATTTGAGAGCGCAGAATTTACTGGACTTTATTTGAGGTGGCAGGAACCATGTTGCTTTTCCAGAGTCTTTGTTCTACCAGTAACGTAGGACCCCCTATATTTCCAGTGACAAAAGACGGACCTGAGTGGGGGCTGATTTTGTGTGGGATAGATTAGTGTTTTATTGATAACATTTTGTGGTACATAATATTTTTCGATTGCTTCTAGTTTAAGGCTGAATCACAATCTTGTGTTCTACGCTGAGCATTTACCTCGGGGTTTCCATGAAAAACCCACAAAAATGCGATTCAGACGAAACCGCAAATGGAACCCACCATAATGAGGCACATGGAGACACTTTTTAGACGTGCACAGATCTGTGGTCGCCCACACTTGTGAATTAAAAAGACACCTAAAATGATGGGACACCACCAGAACACAGACCAGTCCAAAGTGACTCCTTCTGTCTCATATGTGAGTGGTTCCATCCGGGATTTTTTTATGAACCGCGGTTTTGGAGAATTTACACGGAAACCCCAATGTAAGTGCTCAGCGGAGAGGGCAGGATAAATGTGAGCCGATTCTTGTTCCAATTTTTGGTAGGCAGAATGAACAAATAGACAGCAGTCCCAGAATAGTTCTTATTTTTGCACGGTTCACCGTGCGATATAAGTGATAAGGCAGATTTATTCTTTGGGTCAGTGCGATTCCTGTGATACCAGATTTATATCGGGTTTATTAGGTTTTGTTGCTGTCATACAGTAAAAATGCTTATTTATAAAAAGTATTTTTTTCATTACCATATTCTGAGAGCTGTAACTTTTTTATTTTTTGGCAAACAGAGCTGTATGAGGGTTTATTTTTTGCGGGACGAGTTGCATATTTTTTGGTACCATTTTGGGGTACATAGGATTTTTTTCATTGCTTTTTATTCATATTTTTAAGACACAGAATGAACAAAAAACAGAAAATCAGTTATTGTTTTTATTTTTTGCACAGATCACCGTGCGGTAAAAGTGATGAGACCGAATTGTTCGTCGAGTCGGTACGATTACAGTGATACCAGGTTGATAGCTTTTTTTTATGATTTGCTATTTTTACAGACTAAAACAATATTTTACAAACATGAATTTGTTTTTGCATCATCATATTCTGAGAGCTATAAGTTTTTTATTTTTTTGCGAATGAGCTATCTTAGGGCTTGTTTTTTTGCGGGATGGGTTGCCGTTTTCATTTATACCATTCTTTTTTACATATGACTTTTTGACCGCTTTTTATTCACTTTTTTGTGAGTCAGTATGATGAAAAAGCGACATTTTTGGCGTGTTTTTTATTATTTTCTTATGACGTTAGCCAAACAGAATAAATAACATGTCAGTTTTATAGAGCAAGGAAATACCAATAATGCATACTTTTTTTTGTTTTATCACAAACGCTGTGTTTTGAATGGTGAAACGGTTTTCATGATTTGTGTGCGCTTTTTTGTCTGTTTTTTTTACATATTTTATTTTACTTTTTTACTAAATCCCACTGTGGAACATGTATAATTTTTATTTTGATCACTGGTCTCATACACTGCATACTCGTGTACTGCAGTGCATGAGACTGTCAGTGTCTCACTGACTGTGCCTGTGAGAACCAGCTTATAGCTGGATCTCACAGGCCACCATACCCTGAGGTCATCACATGACCTCAGGGTACCATGGTAACCATTGGGACCCGCAATTGTCATCGTGGGAGTCCGATGGTTACTATGGGGGTCTTGTGACCCCCTTGTAACAACTTAGATACCTCTGTTGCGATTGACAGCGGTGTTTAAGGGGTTAATCGGCCCCGAACGGTCACAAAACCAGCCAAGGTTGATACTGCAGGGTTTCAGCTGTCACAAACAGCTGACAACCGCAGGAATTGCCGGCGCCGGGTGGCACTATTCCCTTATTCCCGATTGGAGAGAATAAAGCCCCTTAACGACCGCCATTTTAATGCGTATCGGCGGTCATTAAGGGGTTAAGACCGCTTTAACTTTAATGCACTTTAATGTAGTGTGTTACACACAATGAACTGTAGTTTTAAAAAAATGAACAGCTCAAATTCTAATTCTAAGGCTATGTCTATACTCAGCTTTTATGCAGCGTTTTTTTTCTACAACCAAAACCTGGTCTCTTGGCAGTAAAGCCGTTTTTCTTGTTGTGTTTTTTTGGGGTGCCGATAACATGAGTGATTTGTGTACAGCACATGATTAATAAAGTTAGTTTTATTCACCAAAAATGCTGCAAAAAACACTGCAAAACCAGTTAGCTGCATTTTTTTTGCAGAGTTTGTGCACGTGTGCATTGCTTTCTATGGATGAGAAAACGCTGCAAAGATGCTGAAAGAATTGACGTACTGCAATTCTCAAATTCAGTCATGGAAAAAAACAAGTGTGTGAATGAGATTTCTGAAATTTCATATTTTTTGCTGGTACTGTAAAATGTCACTTCTTTTCTGCAGGAAAAAAAAAATGCTGCAAAAACACTGCATGTGAACACAGCCTAAGGCCCCGATTCACAAGAACCGGCAATTTTCTGTCCGGGCTTGATGAGGAGGCATGTTGGAATCAGACACTCCTGATTCATTAGGGGAAAGCACTTTGGTCAAGGTACATGGAGCCTCTCATTCATCAAAACAATTTCCCCAGAATTTTGGTGTAAATTGCTTTGAAAATGTGCAAAAATTTACCAACTTTTCACATTTTTACACTATTTTCTCCCAGCTCAGCCAAAACAGGTGGAGCTGGGGCGGGGGCATGACTTCTGGAGTAAGATTTCTGTTATGACACACAGGGGGACGCACCACTTGTCAGATGCTCCTGATTCACTAAAATGAATGCGCCTCTAAACGGACTGTCCGTCTGAAGACACTCTATGTGACTGCAGACTTGTGAATCCTCACATCGTGTGCATTGCACACTGTGAGGATTCTCAGATGCCAGAAAAGGCGGACGCCTGACCGCAAGTGTGCAATATGAATGTTTTTTCTCTGCAGTAACTTCTTTTAACCCCTTTATGATGTGCTCAGTAATAGTAAGTCCCTGTGCCCTGGGCCATTTGGACCAGATACGTACTATTACGAGCACTGCGATCGTGCCCGCACACAAGCGGTGTGATCACCGCCGTGTGGCAGCTGATTTTCACAGCTGACACCCGGTGCTATGTGCCAGGAGCGGTCAAACACTGCTCCTGGCACATTAACCCCCGAAATGCTGCGATCAAAGTCAATCGCAGAATTCCGGGAACAAGGGGAGGTAAGCGTGACTTACTCACCTTCTCTCTGGCGTCCCGCGCTGACTCTGCCGGGTCCCTGTAGTTGTCATGGTGACCCGATGTCGTTATGACGACATCCGGGTCACCAGACATCAGAAAGTTACTTTGATCATGCACAGTACGCGATCAAAGTAACTTATGAGTGTGCAGCTCTGACACGCAGCATAGCATAGAGATGCTGCTACATTTCTATGCTATGCAAGTGATCAGCCTGCAAAAAATGAAAGTCCCATAGTGGGACAAAGTGTAAATGTAAAAAAAAGTATCAGAAAGTGAAAAAAAAAATTGAAAAAATATTTTAAAAAAAATGAAAAAAATAATCAAAAAAAATAAAAATATACTGTACCCATAAATATGTATTATTATGAATTTGAAAAAAAAAATAAAAGTACATATATTTGGTATCACCCTGTCCGGAACGACCTGACCTATAAAACTGTCCCACTAGTTAACCCCTTTAGTGAACACGGTAAAAAATAAAAATAAAAAACGAAGCAAAAAGCTATGCTTTATCATCATAATGCCAAACAAAAAATGGAATAAAACACAGTCAAAAAGACAAAAGTAAAAAAAATGGTACCACTAAAAATGTCATCTTGTCCCGCAAAAAACAAGCTGCCATACAGCTCCATCAGCCGAAAAATAAAAAAGTTATTGCTCTTAGAATAAAGCGATACAAAAAAATTATTTTTTTCTATAAAATAGTTTTTATTGTGTAAAAGTGGCAAAACATAGAAAAAATTATAAATGTGGTACTGCTGTGAACATACTGCCCGAAGAATAAAGCTACATTATCAATTTTACCAATAGCATTAAAAAAATAAAAAAAACAATTGTTGTTTTTTGTTTATTCTGCATCCCAAAAATCGGAATAGAAAGCGATCAAAAAATGTCACGTGCCATAAAATGGTACCAATAAAAACGTCAACTTGTCCCGCAAAAAACAAGCTGTCACATGACTCTGTCGGCCGAAATATGGAAAAATTATAGCTCTCAAAATATAGCAATGCAAAAACTAGTCTTTGCAAAAAAAGGGTATTTTCAGTGTGTGACAGCTGTCAGTCATAAAAACCTGATATCAATCTGGTATCGCTGTAATCGCACCGACCCGAAGAATAAAGTCGTCTAATCACTTATACCGCACGAGGAAAGGCGTAAAAAATAAACTCTAGGGTTAAGGTTGTGCTAGGGTTAGGGTTGTGCTAGGATTAGGGTTCGGGTTGTGCTAGGGTTAAGTTTGTGCTAGGTTTAGGGTTGTGCTAGGGTTAGGGTTGTTCTAGGTTAGGATTGTGCTAGGGTTAGGGTTGTGCTAGAGTTAGGGTTGCACTAGGGTTAGGGTTGTGCTAGGGTTAGGGTTGTGCTAGGGTTGGGGTTAGTGTTGTGCTAGGGTTAGGGTTGTGCTAGGGTAAGGGTTAGGGTTGTGCTAGGGTTAGGGTTGTATTTGGGTTGGGGTTAGGGTTGTGTTGGGGTTGGGATTTTTCAAAAGTAAAGAAAAAATATGATAATGATATGACGACTAGTGTTGAGCGTAAGTGCTCGCTACTTGAGTTTGCATCGGGTGCTCAGGTATGCATCAAGTATCGCGGGTGCTTGAGTGACATGCTCGAGTCTCCGCCCCATATGTTTCGCGGCTGCAGTACAGCCAAAAAAACCTTGCGGGGATTGCCTGCCATGCCGAGCTATCCCCGCATGGTTTTTTTTGGGTGTCTAATAACCGTGAACTATGAGGGGCGGGGACTCGAGTATCCTGGTGCATACTCAAGTACCCGATGCAAACTCAAGTAGTGAGCACTTGCACTCAAAACTATTGACAACTTATTCAATATGATGACCTAATGTTATCAAATTCTATGTTGTACCTCTGGGTTCAAAATGTTCTCTTCTATACCCCTTGTTAAAATCCTTGAGGGGTGTAGTTTCCAAAATGGGGTCATTTGTGGGGGGTTTCCACTGTTTAGGGGCATTAGGGGCTCTCAAAATGCGACATGGCGTCCTCTCTTGATTCCAGCCAATTTTGCGTTCAAAAAGTCACACAGTGCTCCTTCCATTCTGAACCCTGCCGAGTGCCCAAACAGTGTATTTTCCCCACATATGGGGTATCGACGTACTCAGGAAAAATTGCTCAACAGTTTTTGGGGTTCATTTTCTCTTCTTACCCTTGTGAAAATAAAAAAAATTGGGGCTAAAAGATCATTCTTGTGGAAAAAGTTTGATTTTTTTATTTTCACGGCTCTGCGTTATAAACCTCTGTGAAGCATCTGGGGGTTCAGGGTGCTCACCACACATCTAGCAATGTTCCTTGAGGGGTCTAGTTTCCAAAATTGGGTCACTTGTGGGTGGTTTCCACTGTTTAGGCACATCAGGGGCTCTACAAATGCAACATGGCGTCTGCTAATTATTCAAGCAAATTTTACATTCAAAAAGTCAAATGGCGCTCCTTCCCTTCCGAACCCTGCCGTGCGCCCAAACAGCCATTTTCTCCCACATATGGGGTATCGACTTACTCAGGTTCACAACAAGTTGCATGGTGCAATTTCTCCTGTTACCCTTATGAAAATGCAAAATTGGGGGCTGAAAAACATTTTTGTGGGAAAAATGTGAAAATTTTATTTTTACGACTCAATGTTATAAACTGCTGTGAAGCACCAGGGGGTTCAAGGTGTTCATCACAAATCTAAATAAGTTCCCTGAGGGGTCTAGTTTCCAAAATGGTGTCACTTGTGGGGGGATTTAAGGGCATGAAAATTCAAATTTGGAAAATTGAAACATTTTCTACATTTTGGCCAAATTTCTGATTTTTTTCACAAATAAACACAAATGATATCGAAGAAATTTTACCACTATCATGAAGCACAATATGTCACGAAAAAACAATCTCAGAATCAGTGGGATCCGTTGAAGCGTTCTAGAGTTATTACCTCATAAAGTGACAGTGGTCAGAATTGTAAAAATTGACCCGGTCATTAACATGCAAACCACCCTCGAGGGTAAAGGGGTTAAAGGGGTTTTTCCATGAACAAAAGTTCATTTTAATCAATAGATCTTGGAATAATAAATAATAATAACTTCCACAATTGGATATGTTAATAAAATGTTCCTGTGCTGAGATAATCTTATAAATGTGCCCCTGCTGTGTACTGTGTAATGGCTGTGTTTGACCGTGCAGGAACATGGTCTGATCATACCACATCTCCTGGGCAGGGGGGAAGCAATAGAGTATACAGACATTACAGTACGGGGTCGGGGTCACAAATGATTCTTTCTTGGAACTAAAACAGGCAGGGAAATGCTTCATCTCAAAGCGAGAATCAGCTGCAATCCCCTGCTGTCCTGTCTGTATACTCTCTTGCTTCCTCCCCTGCCCAGGAGCTGTGGTATGATCAGACCATGTTCCTGCACGGTCAGACACCGCCATTACACAGTACACAGCAGGGGCACATTTATAAGATTGTCTCAGCACAGGAACATTTTATTTAAACACAACCAATTGTGGAAATTATTATTATTCTAAGATCTATTGATTAAAATTAACTTTTGTGCATGGGGAAAACCCCTTTAACTGTTTTTATTCTGTATATGTGCTCAACAAAGACTGATTTTTTATTTCCCATTTGGAGAGGAGTCTCTTTGTATCAGCTTTTTTTTAGGCATGATACAAGTGTAATTAGTCTCAGCTTGTTACGTATAAGTCCACTTGTTATCACTTGGGCATGTTACGTGGTGAATTGTAATCGCCGCATTATCGTGCACTTTGTGAGACACTTAGGAAGCAGGAAGCTAAAGTTTTAGAAATAAATGTCTCCTGCAGATGTGAGCAGAAAGGAACATAATGAAACAGCTGCTCTCCCCACCAACAAGTTGAGCTGAGTAAATTCTAGGAATTATAGAACCAATTAAGGAGGTTTTAATTAACCTGTCAAAACCAGATAAATTAGCTGGCGGCTTTTCTTGCGCGTCACCAATATGAAATGCCTGTTTGATTTTCACTGGTTACAATAATATAAATCTTTAAGTTTATCTTTTTCTCATACACTTAATTCTCTCACATGATGAATTATATTCATGTGAAGCTGCAACTGATTTCAACAGGATAAGTGTCGTTACTATATAGCGGGTTACTCAGCTGGTGAACCCGCTGAGTTTTCCAAGAGGAAACGCTGGCGTTTTCTTTCCAAAAGAGGTTTATTTTCTTGCATTTTTTTAGTCGTTTTATTACTTTTTTTTAGCCTTCACATTGACCTCTATTGCAAATTATAGAGCGTCTTCAGAGTGGAAAAAGCCCGAAGAATGGTCTGATCACTTCTTTTAACCGCTTGGCATCTTTGGAAATGTGAAGCAGTTAAAAGACGAAAAAAAGACTGAACATATGAATAGCGAGGCGTTTATACATAGAAATGCTTATGTTCATTCTTCTGGTGCGTTTCAGTATGGAGGTAGGGCTTAGAAGTCTACAGAAATCTGCATGATACTGACCTGATGCCTATATCAAATGGACCCATGGACCACCATTCTCTAGACAAAGGCCCAAAAAGTGTCCTTTATGCAATTCTTTCAGAAGGTATATAGCAGGGTTTCTATTCCTTTAACTGTATGGAATAGCGTTATTTTGAACAGAGGCATATAAAATATAGACATGGGTGCATAGAGGGAATGGACGGCAGTGAATGGCGGGCATCAGTTTAACATATTTTTATCAAAAGCTTTTCACAATATGTGAAGTAGAATCCATTATAGTCTTCAGGTGATGGATGTCACTTAGTGGCATCAGATAAGTGTATTCATCCAAGATGTCTCCCGACAGAAACTTTATTCCTCTGATTCATCATAGCCTTTCCTGTTTTTTGTCTAGTTTTGTGCCTTTTATTTTATTTGCACCCAAACCATTATATTATGTTTTTTGTTTTCCACTTTGTGGGAAAAAATTTAGCGATTCCAGATGTTTTTGGCTGATTTATCAATTGCGACTTTTTAAAGAGTTGGAAAATTTGGTAAAATTCTACTGTGCCCTCACCAGGGGTAGTTTTATGCATGTTTTCCAAAGCAAAAACCTAAATAGATGAACTGGAATATAAGTTGGTGTGCATGCAGCGTGTAGGCGCATGTTCACACTGGCCACTAAACAGACAAAACCTAAGATAAAAAAACAATATAAGCAAATACCCTGCAGTAACTAAATAAACAGCAATAGTGCATAGAAATAATATAAGGTGCTGCTTAGTTAACATAGTTTTGATTGAAAAACATGTAAAGGCCATTCCACCACGTCAAGGTGACCCTATTCGGGACGGTCCTAACCTCTAGTAATAAAACCTTACCATATGTTAAGCGACGTAATGTGAATAAGGGCCGAGATGGACTGAGACCCGGCTAATGGACACCCAGCAATGGGGAGCTATATAAATGTATTGTCCAGCTCAAGGAAAAGGGAGGCTACACCCTTATTTGCATACAGAGCAAACAAACAAACAAAAACCTAAAGAGATGAACTGTAATATAAGTTGGTATGCATGCAGCCTGTAGGCGCATGTTCACACTGGCCACTAAACAGACAAAACCTAAGATAAAAAGAAAATAAGCAAATACCCTGCAGTAAATAAATAGCAATAGTGCATGAAAATAATGTAGGGTGCTTAGTGATTAATTTTGATCAAATTAGCCGAGTCTCAGTCCTTCTCAGCCCTTTTTCACATTATGTCACTTGAGATATGGTAAGGTTCTAATACTAGAGGTTAGGACCGTCCCAAATTGGGTCACTGTGACGTGGTGGAATGACTTTTATGTTTGTTTGATCAAAATTATGTTAACTAAGTACCCTATGTTATTTTCATGCACTATTGCTATTTATTTATTTACTGCAGGGTATTTGCTTTTTCTTTATCTTCTGGTTTCAAAACGTCGCATCTTTTTGACACTTTTTACTCAAAATGTCACAAAAATTGCTAATGACCGGAAATAAGCCCTTTTTTGACTTTTCGCCAAATTCATGACCCACTTGCACCATTTTTTATGAATTTACCGTAATAAACATTGTTGAATACCGCAAGGCAAAAAAGAAATGGAACTTAAAAAAAATGCAAATGATGAATGGAGGGGCTATACTAGAGAAAATATCCACTCTTTAGAGGAAAGATATTCTGTAGGTTATCATTCCTTTCCACTCCGCGCTTATAAGTGTGGGCAGTCATTGTTTACTCCAGAGTGGCTTCTTGGCAGGTTGATAGCGCAAGCTGTTCTTTTGCTGCTTCCTTGTTTTTGTAGCTTTCTGGACATGACTTAGATGCTGATGTTGTAGAACTGTAGTCATTGTCACCATCTTGCCACCCACTGTCGTCTTTATTTAATTTAAGATGAGAAAAGAACCATTTGAATGCATGAATTTCTTACTGAAATGGCATAACTAAAGTATTACCGTAAAAAAAAAAGAATTTGGAATTTTACAGAACATTGTTATCAAGAAGACTGGCAAGGATTAAAGAAGTTGTCCACTACTTTTACATTGATGGCCTATCCTCAGGATAGACCATCAATGTCTGATCTCCCAGGGTCCGACGCCCAGCACCCCCACCGATCAGCTGTTGTCGGTTGCGGTGGCGGCAGCCGCCGACCGGAAGTACTCACTTGCCAAGCTTGGCCGTCTACTTGTAGTGGCCAAGGCTTAGTACTACACATCCGCCTCCAATTCTAATCAATAGCAGCTGGAAGTGCAGTACCCCGCGGCAGCCACTACAAGTAGACGGCCAGCGGCCACTGCTGGCACCGATGACAGCTGATTGGCGGGGGTGCCGGGAGTCGGACTCCGGCCAATTAGACATTGATGATCTATCCTAAGGATAGGCCATCAATGTAAAAGTAGTGGACAACCTCTTTAAGCCAATAAATTCCTATTCCCACCTCCTTGACTCTTGGAATAGTTGGATAATCTTCTGGGGCCAATGAAGCTTCCTGCAAACTCTCTTTGTGGATTTGAAGGTGATTGGTGACTGTATAGTTTCATTGTGTTCTGTTTCTTTATTTGCTTTTATTATTTATTTTTCTGCAAATATAAAAAAGTATAGATAATGAAATATAAACCACACATTGGTCATACTACTGTTATTAAATGTTTACTGGTGAAGGAAATGTATTGAGCGAGGTTAGAGAAGCAATATTTTGTGTACTTTGCATGTGCCATGTGTTTGCAGAATTTAACTTGTGCCATGAAAAATGTCCACCCGCTATCCAGGCTGGAACATATTGTTCGAAAAATCTGTGAGTAGTGAGGACTGACATTATATTTGAATCGTGACACAGGGAAGCCGACTAACACATTTAGAAACTTTGACTTGCCATCACAGGCCATCTGCACATTCATTGAATAGTGATGTAGAAATGTAGAAAATTTCTTTTTAGACAGATTTTAAGTGACAGTAGAATACAAGTAAGATCTGTGACTTTGGCAGGGGCACAGTATGGAGATAATTTAGATAATTTATTGTATTTGTATCTGTATATATATATATATATATATATATATATATATATATATATATATAATGTGAATTCTAAAGTCTTAATCTGAATCCATAGACAATAATATGGAGTGGGCCCCTTTACAGCTAAAACATCTTCCGTTCTTCTGGGAAGGTTTTCTACAGGATTTTGGAGGTGTCTGTGGGAATTTTTGTCCATTCATCCAGAAAAGCATTTGTGAGGTCAGAGACTGAGGTTGGAGGAGAGGCCAGGATCGCAATCTCTGATCTAGTTCACCCCAAAAGTGTTCAATGGGGTTGAGCTAAGGACTATGCGGGTCAGTCAAGTTGTTAAAATCCAAGCTCACCAAAACTGATCCTACCTTGCCCTGTGCACTGGGGAACAGTCATGCTGAAACATAAAAGGGCCCATCCCAAAGTATTTCCACAAAGGTGATGTCACGACTCTTTTGTCAGATATCCCAGGGCAAGGGGCTCATTCCCTGTCCCTAGCGCTAGGGGCACCCTAGCTATCACTGCTCCCCGGATTACTTCTAATGGTGAAGACGCCGGGGCCATGTACCTTGCTGAGCTCCTGAATCCGCCCTTAATCTGTTCCCTCCCCCATCCAGGGAAGTGGGGAGTAGTTGTGTATGAAAATACACAAACCAGACTAACAAGGGAATATGAACAGGGATAAAGGAAAATACTAATCACACAAATATGCACTCACAAACAACAGAGTGGAACACCAGGGAGTGAAGGAAGAAATAAAACAAATAGGAGAGGATGAGGATTTGCACACTACCGAACAACCAAGCAACAGGGTTTAGATAAACACTCCAAATGCTTCCTCAAACAACCAACTCCTCCAGCTCTAGAACCAGGCAGCATGAAACTAACACTGGCATCCCTGAAAGCCAGCGGCGAGTATATACAGGAGAGAGGAGTGGCCAACACTGAACAGCTAAGACCATCACTGCTGGAAAGCTCTAGATGCTCTCAACTGAACAGTTTAACCTCTGCACTTCTAGCAGAAACCCAGAAACCTGCACCATTTAATATGATGGTGAGGTGCATCTAATCAATCCATGATTACAGGAAATCAGACAGTGCAGTCTTCTGGCACCTCTCTATCGCGGTAAACCCTTGACAGGTGAAAGCTACAGTTGTCGAAAATCTCTTGTATGCTGAAGCATTAAGATTTCCACTGACTGGAACAAAGGGGCTAAAGCCGACCGCAGAAAAACAATACCATAGCATTATCCTTCCTTAATCAAAATTTACTGTCAGCTCAATGCAATCCCATGACATTTACCAAACTCAGATTCATCCATCAGAAGACAGATAGAGAAGTGTGATCTGTCACTCCACAGAACATGTTTCCACTGCTGCAGAAAACATTTCTGACTGCTTTACACCACTCTATCCAACGCTTGGCATTGTGCTTGATGATGTAAAGCTGCATGGAGCTGCTCGGCCATGGAAACACGTCATCAAGCTTATGGTGCACAGTTTTTGTGCTAATGTTGATGCCAGAGCAGGTTTGGACTCTGCAGTTATGGAATCAGCAGAGCATTGGTGATGACACTATACGATCCTGTTCTGTAACTTTACTTGGTTTGCCACGTCATGGCTGAGTTCCTGAATGCTCCAATGTTCAGTAATACCTCTCACAGTTGATTGGAGACAAGTCCGGAGACGCTGAAGGCCATGGTAGCATGTTTAGGCCATGTTGGCTGCTCATAGTAGCATAAGCAACATGTGGCCTGGCATTTTCTCTGGACTTGTCCCCCACCCAGCACATCTGGAACATCATTGGTCAGCAATTCCAGATGGAGCTACCAGCAGCGGGTCTAAGATTTGCTCAAATGCATTCAGCATGGCAGAACATTCCTCAGACAACCATTAATAATCTCATTGATAGCAGCCAAGGAGTGTAAGTGTATGCATTTCTTCCAATTCTATACTGAATAAATTGTGTAAGTCCTACCATAAAAACGCCATAAAAAAACATAATCAAATAATAATAATCACATTTTTGCATGATATGAACAAAGCCAAAAATTAATGAATCTTTAGTGCACTCTCTGTAAGAAAGCATCTGTATATAGTTCTCATATGGTCATCTGAGATGGTCCACTTCAAATTATCAAGCAATACCTGCAGATGCCACAGCTTAAAGAAGCACTCCTCCTCCTTCTCTTCCCATCAAAATTTTTACCCTCTTAATATATTTCAGTCATCAATATATATAGCAATGTGTACTTACAATTGCTCATTTTGCCTTTCTACCCAGCTAATTCATCTGTTTTCTATTACGTCTATGACATCACGTGACTAAAAACGGACTAGCTGAATCCTTCTCACGTCTTTGTAGGAATAGGAAGTAAATTTCCCCCTGTATAACTGATAAGTCACTACAAAATTCAATTGCAAGGGGAGGAGCAGAGGAGCTGGGTCAGGAGTTGAAGAGAAGAATGATTTCTGCAGGGACAAGAGACTTCCTGTTTGTACATAGAGCAGAGATAAAAGAAGAATTATCTTGGTAGAAAGGTAAAATGAGCAACTGTAAGTGCACAGTGCTGTATAATATGATGACTGCAATATATAAAGAGGATAACAACTTGGTGGGAGTAATTCTTTAGGATTTCCCATCACCGAGGCCGACCCCTGAAAAACAGCCTAATAGCATTATCTCTGTTCCACCAAACTTTACATTTGGCACAATGTAGTCAGGCAAGTAAGGTTCTCCTAGCATTCATCAAACCCAGACTCATCTATCAGATGTCAGATAGAGAAGTGTGATCCGTCATTCCACAGAACGTTTCCACTGCTGCAAAGTCCAGTGATGGTGGCTTCACACCACTCCATCACAAGGTTAGCAATGTGTTTGGTGATGTAAGGTGTAAATACGCTGCTCGGTCTTAAAAACTCATGTCATGAGCTCCCGACATGCTGATGTTAATAGTAGAGGAGGTTTGGACTCTTCAGTTATGGAGTAAGCAGGGCATTGGTCACTTTTATGCCCTCTACTCCTCAACACTCGGTGGCCTCACTCTGTAACTTCATGGCTTATGTGGAGACACGAGGGTCAGTGGGTGATCTCGTCCGCTGGCCCAGCTGTCTTTAGAAAGACCGCATGGACCATGGCTCATTCCACTGAACCCCCGCTCTCTCCTTCTCTGTGTGGGCAGAATACGCAGCAGCCGTTCAACAATTCACAAATATCAATTCAAGAGTCAACGTTCAGACTCATATGACAATAGCCTATATTTCTTGGCTCTCTGAAAATATACGTCTGGCATAATTAAGATTAAATGCTTTGTCGTTACAGCTTAGTTGCTGCAGTTCCTAAATGCTTCCATTTTTCAATAATACCATTCATGTGAATATTTGGGAGGCAAGTAACTTCATGGACTGACTTATTACAGCGATAGCGTCCTATTACAGGACCACGCTGGAACTCAGAACGACCCATTCTTTCACAAACATCTGTAAAGGCAGACGGAAAATGAATTCAATAATTAAGATGTCAGGCAAGGTGAGTGAAAGACTAAGTGCACAACAACGGGAAGAGGGGGAGGACGCCCAAACACTAGGGAAAGGGGGAGTGGAGACCACTAGGCAGATCTGACAACATCCTGACTGCCCTAACATCCCTAAATAGGTTCCGCACCTATCGCGGAGCAGGAAACCTAATCCCGAACTGCCCCTAAGGATAGGCCTTAGATAGGGAGGGGACGGGGTGAGCACTAGTCAGCCCCCACTGCAACTAAAGACAAACAGGTAAACAGACAAGGGAAAACACTTAGCTTGAGAAGACACCAGAGAGATCACGCCAACTATCCTCCAAGGGAGCTCCAATAAGACTACTAGTACTTCAAGCCTGGACAGAGGAAAATAGAGCTATCACCGGCGACTCTCTGGAGAGACTGAAGGTATTTAAACATCCAGCAAGGGTATGTCAATTAGCAGCAGAAGGTGGAGGTCGCTGCTAGGTCCTATAGGGAGAAGGATATCACAACACTACACAGATGAAAAGATCAAGAAGGTGCCTGCAGAGCCAAGCGCAATGACCTTCTACAGTTGGAACCAGAACGACTGTCTGTCCCACCTGACACTCCCGTGACATAAGAGGTGCGTCCCAGTCCTTTTTCTCCATATAATTAATGTGTATCGTGTGCAGGTAGATAGATACAATGAAGAGGCAGGAGCGCTTGGTATAGCACAGAGGCCCCTGCAAACAGCTGAGCTGCGTAGAGTCTGAGGATCAGACGCCACCGATCCGATATTGATGTCCTGTCCTAAGGGTAAATTCACACATAGCAGATTTGTTGCATACATTTGGATGATTGGGTCATTAATCTGAGTGGGGCTTCCAAGTGTAAGCTGCAGAAACCGATCCCATATAGATGAGTGGAACAACAAATTTGCAATGTGTGAATATCCCCTAAAGAAAAGCTTCTTAAACATTTATAGGTAAAGGTCTCACTCGGACAATCTAATAGTTAACACCCAGCGTTCTGGCTCACCGATCAATACTCAACTAATTGTTTTTGCAATGAATCACACCGTTCAGCGATAATACAGTGGCCGTTGTATTAAGGTGCTGGAGTGAGCTCGGCTGCGTCTTTTACAATATCATTAGTTCCTGTGACATTTATATTACTAGGTCCAGGTTTATAATAAATATTTCAGGAGCTACCAGCATCAGTATTGTGACCGGCAACAAATGTAACGCTGCCTGGTTATTGCATTTGGAGTGAACTGCACCCACCTGCCCCATTACCGATCTACTTTTCTTAATCACTGTTCAATAATTCACTAGTTTCTTGTAGTAGTGATGGGGGGAGGGGCGGGTTTATTTCTACTTAAAGGGTAACATGATTTATTACTGTATTATACACCATCCTGTTATATGTGGGCAAATATCGCAAAACTGTCTATTAGAGTTTATTCACACAAGGAGGAAATTCATTAAAGGGGTTTGTCCACGAACAAAGTTAACTTTAATCAACATTTACATTTTAATCAATTGATCTTTGAATAATGATAATTTCCACAATTGGATGTGTTTAAATAAAATGTACCTGTGCTGAGATAATCTTATAAATGTGCCCCTGCTGTGTACTGTGTAATGGCTGTGTCTGACCGTACAGGAACATGGTCTGATCATACCACATCTCCTGGACAGGGGAGGACGCAAAAAAGTATACAGACATTACAGCAGGAGATCACAATTGATTCTTTCTTTGAGGTAAAATATTGCTTAAACACGGGCAATGAAATGTTTTGCCTCACAAAAATAATCAGTTGTGATCCCGTGCTGTCCTGCCTGTATACTCTTTTGCTTCCTCCCCTGCCCAGGAGATGTGGTATGATCAGACCATGTCCCTGTACAGTCATTACACAGGGGAACATTTATAACATTATCTCAGCACAGGAACATTTTTTCAACACATCCAATTGCATAACTTGTTTTTATTCCAGGATCTATTAAGTAAAATGTAGTTTGTTAGTGGAAAAAACCCTTTAAAGGGAAACTGTCAGGTTTATTCATGCCGACCAATCAGATGGAATCAGTGGCTGGCTCCATCATTAGAAAGGGAGCCGGAAACAAGTTCATAAGAAGGATACTTATGGGGGTGGGTTCCTCAGGCTTCTCCCTGCCCAGCTATACTTGACTTACAGGTCTATTCCATAGCTTGTAGGGAGAAATCTGTCAGTCATGTAGAGCCAGGTGGAGATCTGACCCCAGGTAAGTATTCTAGGGCTTGCTGCCTGCTTTCTCTGAACCAACACACTGTTTCAGAATGAAACACACATATTGGTAATGATGAAGCTGCCTGAAAATACATTCAGCATTACTCACTTGACAGGTTCCCTTTAAAGGGACTCTGTCGGCACAGAATGACTGTTTAAACTCAGTACAGGCGCTTGGTGCTTCACGTGGGGGCCAATTATTTAAATACACTTTCCCACCTGCTTGCTTTCTCTCTATCTCGGTCCTTCTCTGGCTCTATGAATCCAGAGCTGTCAATCAAAGAAGAGAGGGGTGGCGATGGAAAGAAAACAAGCAAGTGGGAAGGTGTATTTAAATAATTGGCCCCGCCGTGAAGCACTGAGTGCCTGTACTGGCTTTAAACAGTCATTCAGTGCTGACAGAGTCCCTTTAAGGCTTTGATGCCAGTTTTTTTATTTATAAAAGTTGCAAACTTTTGTGCAAACCATAGTTGCACAAAAAAGTATTTACGACAGTTTGGCCACATTTCCTAGAAGTGGGTAGGAATAGCGGAAGTGGTGTGGACAATAGCTCAATAGTCAATATAATTTACACCATAAAGTGGCAAAAATTTAAAGACGAATGTGATGGCTGCAGATGTGGACCCATGAGCCACTGGCCAGGCTTACCCTGGAGGAGTGTAACTAAGTAGCTACTTGGTATTCACTAGAGCCTCTGATGGTGAGGATAGGCTTGACCGTTAGAGTAGCCGCCAGGTGCCACTCCAGGGCAGTCCCAGGACCTGCAGCAGCTGACCGGAGGGTCAGAGGCAGAACAAGAAGTACAGAGGGCAGAGACGTGGTCAGACAGTTTGAGGTCGGTTCAGGCAGCACTGGTTCAAAATACGTAGTCTGGGTCAGGAATGAAGAGCTCAAACAAAACGAAAAGACAAGCCAGGTCGGTAACAGGAGAGGCAAACAACAAAACACCTTGACTGGGAACTAGATGCAAACTGCAAACTAGAACCAAACCTCAGGCAATAAGTGGAGGGAGTATCTAATATTGATATTCCCTGCTGGCAGGGGATTGGCCACTGAAGCAGAACTCTGCAGGACCCAGCAGGGTTAAAGGGGTTTTCCCACAAATAAAAGTACATTTTAATCAATAGATCTTGGAATAATAACAATACTTTCCACAATTGGATGTGTTTAAATAAAATGTCCCTGTGCTGAGATAATCTTATAAATGTGCCCCTGCTGTGTACTGTGTAATGGCTGTGTCTGAACATACAGGGACATGGTCTGATCATACTAGAAGAGCGACCAAGGTTATTAGAGGACTGGGGGGTCTGCAATACCAAGACAGGTTATTACACTTGGGGTTATTTAGTGTGGAAAAAAGAAGGCTTAGGGGTGATCTTATTACTATGTACAAGTATATGAGGGGACAGTACAAAGACCTTTCTACTGATCTTTTTACTCTGAGGCTAGAGACGGGGACAAGGGGGCATCTTCTACGTCTGGAGGAAAGAAGGTTTAATCATAATCACAGACGGGGATTCTTTACTGTAAGAGCAGTGAGACTATGGAACTCTCTGCCGCATGATGTTGTAATGAGGGATTCACTACTAACATTTAAGAAGGACATGGATGCCTTTCTTGAAAAGTATAACATTACAGGTTATAAATACTAGATTCCTTGATAGGGCGTTGATCCAGGGAACTAGTCTGATTGTCGTATGGAGTCAGGAAGGAATTTTTTCCCCCAATGTGGAGCTTAGTGTTTGCCACATGGGGTTTTTTGCCTTCCTCTGGATCAACATGTTAGGCTATGGGTTGAACTAGATGGACTTAGTCTTCCTTCAACCTTAAAAACGATGTTACTATGTGTGACGCCTTAAGCCCTCACCCTGGGAGATGGGGACTCGGAGCCGGGTCCTGATGTCATCGATGGGGTGCAGCGGTGGCCCGGACCCGCTCCGTGCCCAGGGCCGTTGCACTAAAAAGGATGGTATGGGCTTATCCGGGTTGAGTGGCTGATCTCGACTACGCCACCTGTGGCACCTGGTGAAGGCCACCAGCGCTGCTGCAGTCGGCTGAGGCAGGGTGTTATTATAGCAGCCGTCGTTGTTACTACTCCCCACAGGCGGAGCAGGGCCCCAAGGCAGAGAGACAGGATGGAGGGGGTTGTAGTCTAGAAGGTCTGGTGCTGCGTAGCGCGGTGTAGTGCAGAATAAAGAGTCCGGAGGCCTTAGGGGTTAACTTCCAGGTTTTTTTTACTCATGGTGGAGATTGCAGTAGGAAGGCTTCTCCCTGCTCCTCGCGGAGTTCTGCGGTCACCAGAGACGGGGGGGGGTCCGACAACCTCCGAGTAAGTCCAGTGTTCAATCAGGACCCCGCACCAGAGTGTTCCTAGACTTCAGACCGGGTCCTTTCCTGTCTGTGTGTGTGTAGATAGGCCGGGTCTCCCTCTGAACTTCACTCAGAAAAAGGGTACGGGTGGCAGCTCCGCTCCTTCCGTTACCCGGTGGGATCCTCAGGGCCTACCGGACTTCCCTGACCAGGACATAGAGTGGCAAGGTCAGGTGTCAGGGGCCAATACCCCTCTTGCAGCCGGAATCCCTCTAAATAGATCAGTTAGGCGAGGACAGGTGGCGTATACCGCTCCGTCTGCATCCTCCCTGGGATCCATTTGCGGTGGAGCTACACTCTTAAGCTCCGGGCCTTCTTGGTCATGGTCCTTGACCGGGTTGAGACATTCATTATCTGCAACCTGCTCCTCGACCCAAGGCCAAGGTACGAGGGCCGTGCCTCCATCCTCTGCAGGTCCACACAGGATCCACGCTCAGGGAGGGAGGTCACGATGTAAGAACGATCAAAAACCATCAAAAAAGACAAAAGACCATGAACCAAGATGGCTGTGTATTAAATATGAAATTTAAAGTGTCACTAAAATGTGAATCCTCCACCCTCACCCACTAATTGGTTCCCCTATCTCTTGGTTCCCCAGTCTCCCAACTTCCAGTAGGGGCAGCACCTGGTGCCTACTAGCCCCCTCTGGTAGGAGAAGTGTGGTGTTGGATGTGGAGGTGGGGTCCTGACCATCGCACTGTTCTTACCTCAGAGGAGGAACACCACACTCCATTAGAGAAGTGCAGTATCCCTGTGGCGGTCGAAGCCTCAGGGGCGCCACAACTACATCTCCTGGGCAGGGGAGGAAGCAAAAGAGTATACAGACATTACAGCAGGGGATCACAGCTGATTCTTTCTTTGAAGTAAAATATTGTTTAAAAACAGGCAGGGAAATGCTTTACCACACAAAAACAATCAGCTGTGATCCCATGCTGTCCTATCTGTATACTCTCTTTTGCTTCCTCCCCTGCCCAGGAGATGTGGTATGATCAGACCATGTTCCTGTACAGTCAGACACAGCCATTACACAATACACAGCAGGGGAACATTTATAAGATTATCTCGGCACAGGAATATTTTATTTTAACACATCCAATTCTGGAACTTGTTATTATTCCAAAATCTATTGATTAAAATTAACTTTTGTTCGTGGGAAATCCCCTGTAAATTCTGCCCCAGCACCAATAGAGGAGGCATCCACTTCCAGGAGAAACTGTTTGTTAGGATCAGGGTGGTGCAGCACCGGAGTTCTCGTGAAGACTTCTTTGAAGTGCTGAAAAGCTAATACGGCATACCCAGACCAGAACTTGGCATTAGCCCCTTTCTTGGTTAAGACGGAGATGGGCTCCAAGAAGGACGAGAAGTGCGGAATAAATTGTCTGTAGAAGTTGGAGAAACCCATGAACCACTGGATGGTCCGCAGGCCTTGAGGGCGAGGCCACGAGAGAACAGCAGAAACCTTCTCGGGATCCATTTCGAGGCCCTGGCTGGATACAATGTAGCCGAGGAATGGCAAGGAGGATCTTTCGAAAACACATTTGGACAACTTGGCAAACAAATTGTTCTGCTGTGGATGCTGCAGTACCTGATGGACATGTCTTCTATGGGTAGTTAAATCAGGGGAGAAAATCAGGATGTTGTCCAAATACACGACCACGGAAACACAGAGATCTTGGAAGATGTTGCTAACAAATTCCTGAAAGACGGCGGGCGCATTGCACAGACCAAAGGGCATGACGAGATACTCATAGTGACCATCTCAGGTATTAAAGGTTGCCTTCCATTCGTCGCCATTGTGGATCCACAACAAATTATAAGCTCCTCGTACATCAGATTTTGTGAAAATCTTTACCCCACGGATTCTGTCAAAAAGTTCACAAATCAAAGATGCAGCAGTTCTGGGAATGCTGCAAGACGCAACTCAGTGAGACAGCCTGACATGAGAAGCAGAGCAGTGACCACTGTGAGTAGGACAGAAGGCATGCAAGTTACCGGCGTGACACCAAAATTTGCTTAAGCTCCTAGCTGATATACAGTCATAGCTAAAAGTATTGGCATCCTTGAAATTGTTCCAGAAAATGAAGTATTTATCCCAGAAAATTATTGAAATTAAACATATTTGTTATACACATTTTATTTCTATGTACATTTTATTTCTATATACACATTTTTATTTATATGTATTGGAACAACGCAAAAAAAATGAGAAAAAAGGCAAATTGGACATAATTTCACACAAATGGGGGTTTAAATAGTAAGTGGCCCCATCCAAGGCTCACAGCAGAGGGCTGATTATAATCGGCACCCTGTATTAAGACATAAACGACCTGTCTGGGCAGGACCACCAGTCCAAAGCCAGATTAATGTAAAATCGGGGCATCGGAAATGCAAATAGAGTTCAGAGAAAGTTCAGACACGGATGTAACCTGTTCAATTCTTAGAGACATTTAACCAATCTAGTATTACACAGTGGCATTCAGCAATTCAGTTTTTGACATTGTATCTGCATACATCTTTAGTAAGGGGAGGCTAATGTGTCGGGTTAGTGGCCGTTTCACGTACTCCTACACTTTCACTGACCGCCGTTGCCTTTGTAGAGTAACGATCACCTGCAAAAGCTGTAAAGAAATAACAAAAAAGTGAATTGGTGATTGCCTCTGTGTGTCTTGCATTACCGGATTAGAAAAAGTCTACATATCTAGAAGACATCAACCTTGGTGTCTGTGGCTTGTACAAAGCACAAAGGCTCTACTGGGTCTACGTCTGGCCATAGCTGCATGATTTACAATACCTAATAGTCATAAAGGATTTTTACATCCCCATTTGTGTGACCAGAACAGAATGATTTTATGATATATGTATACATCATTTACGGCAGGTGAAGTTAATTAAAATGGATTGGATTGCTGTCATAAATGTAACTCATGACTATTACACAGAATTGTGTTTGCAGTAACTGCAGTGTGCACAGGGCTTTATCACATTTACTTAACTGGTGTGAGAATCAAAGAGTTTGTGAAAGAGTGGCTGACGGGAAAACATGGCAGCCCAGCCGAGAAGAATGATACAGGTACCGAAATGCCTTAAAGGGGTTCTATGGGAATAGTGAAAAAAACAAAACCAAGGAGTCTTCATAAATAAAATTCCTGAATACCTTAGATTAGCAAATAACACTTGTTTTGCCTAGGGAGGAAAACGCTATAGTAAATTAACGTGGTCACCTTCTTGTAACACTGACAGAACTCTGTTCTAGCAGGTGAATAGGACAGGAGCCTGTGAGCACGTGCAGTAAGAAGTCCAATCCCATCCCATCATGTGAACCTGATATTCTGATCTAATACTGGAGATACCAGGGGTGCTGAGGTAAGAAGAGGCTGCTGACACTGCTGTCTACTCTATCTGATCTAATGGTAGAGAAACTAGGGGCTGCTGAGATAACAAGCTGCTCACACTGCTGTCCACCCTGTCTATCTGGTCTAATACTCGAGATACCAGTACTGCTGAGGTAAGAAGAGGCTGTTCACACTGCTGTCCACCCTATCTAATAATTTACTGTAGATACCAGGAGTGCTGGGGTAAGAAGAGGCTTCACACACTGCTGTCCACCCTATCTGATAATATACTGGAGATACCAGGGGTGCTGAGGTAAGAAGAGGCTGCTGACACTGCTGTCTACCCTATCTGATCTAATGGTAGAGATACTTGGGGCTGCTGAGATAACAAGCTGCTCACACTGCTGTCCACCCTGTCTATCTGGTCTAATACTCGAGATACCATGACTGCAGAGGTAAGAAGAGGCTGCTCACAGTGCTGTCCACCCTATCTGATAATATACTGGAGATACCAGTAGTGCTGAAGTAAGAAGGGACCACTCACGCTGCTGTAGACCCTATGTAATCTAATACTGGAGATACCAGAAGTGATGAGGTAAGATGAGGCTGCTCACACTGCTGTCCATCCTGTTCATCTGATCTAACACTGGAGATACCTGGGGTGCAGAGGTAGGAAGTGACTGCTCACACTGCTGTCCACCCGGTCTATTTGATCTAATATTGAATATACTAAGTGTGCTGAGGCAAGAAGAGTGTAGCATCAGCGTCTCTGCCCCCTGCCGGGCAGAGACGCCGTCCCTCTCACCGCCGCACTCCCCGCCCGGTGTCCTCCAGCGCCCCTCTTCCTGCTGCTGCCGGCGCATGCAGCTTCCCGGGCACTGTGCTTAGGGCGCACGCGCGCTCCCTCCCTCTTAAAGGGGCCGCGCGCGCCGCCCTAAGGAGTCCCCGGCCAATTGCCCGTGGTCCTCCCATATATAAGGCACCTCCTCCAAAATGGAGGTGCCCGAGCAATAGTTGATGCACAGTATACTTACCTCTGCTTCAGCCCTCAGGTCCCGCTGCTAGCCTGACTACTAGTCCTGCACGCCAGCCTGACTATCAGTCCAGTCCGCCTGCCTGACTACTCTCCAGCCCGACAGTCTGTCTTCCGTTCAGTCCGCCAGTCTGTCTATGGGCTTTGCCTGCCTGCTTACCTGGAAGCACCTGCTTGCTACCTGCCGTGCCTACCTGGAGGCTCCTGCTCCTGCTGTCACTTGCTGTGACCACCTGTCAGCCTACCTGGAGGCTCCTGCCCGTCACTTACCGTGACTGTTATGAACTGCTACAAGCACTAAGGAAAGATAGGAAAACTGTCCCTACAATAGGACTAAGCTGATTCCCTACGATGCAGCTTGGGACCTGTTCCTTGTGAACAGACCCGCCTAAGTCCTCGGCTAGTCTGAACGCAGACCTATAGATACAAGGAAGGGGTCCCTACAAGAACTAAGGACTGGGATATAGATGGACACCTCCTAGCAGAAATTGTAGCAGAGCAAAGACAAACAAACAAAAAGTACTAGTGGTCAAAAGACCAAGCAAACTACAGAGTTAGGTACAAGGCACCTGGCTAGCTTAAGAGCAAAAGAAACACTGAAGTCCAGCAAGGCCAGAAGGGCAGAGCTGGATATATAGACAGAAAGTCATGTGACCAACAAAATAGAAAAAGAACTAACAGGAGGGTTCTAACAGTACCCCCTCTTCTATGAGGATCCTCCGGATCCTCCAGGCCCAGGTCTATCAGGAAACCTCCTGTGAAACGCTCCGACAAGTCTAGGAGCAGAGACATCATCCGCCTTTACCCAGGAGTTATCCTCGGGACCGAAACCTTTCCAAGCGACGAGATACTGCAATCTCCCTCTATGCCATCTAGAAATAAGAATGCGAGAAATTTCATATTCACCGTCTTCCACCACCGGAGGAACAGAGACAGTGGCGTCCCTATCCGAAACATCAGCTTTTTTCAATAAGGAAACATGAAACACCGGATTAATCTTCCAGGAGGTGGGAACCTGCAACCTAACAGCAGATTGGTTAACTACCCGAAGTACCTTAAACGGCCCTACAAATTTCGGGCCCAATTTCTTAGAAGGAATCCTCAACCGCAGATTCTTAGAGGACAACCAAACCATGTCACCAACCGTAAACAAAACCTCTTGACGTTTCCTGTCAAAGTACCTCTTAGATTTTGTGTTAGCCTCTTGAAGGTTACAACGTACATCAGTCCAAACTCTCTCCAAATCACCGGAAAAATTCTCCTCCTCCGGCACAGCCGATACCAATTTGGAGAATGACCCAAACGACGGATGTCTCCCAGTACAACAAAAAAAGGAGAACACCCAGCAGAAGAGGATGTATGGTTGTTAAGAGCAAATTCAGCAAGTGGCAGAAACTCAGACCACCCCTCTTGATTGTCAGCCACAAAACAATGCAAAAACTGTTCAACATCCTGGTTCTTTCTTTCTGTCTGTCCATTAGACTCAGGATGATATCCAGATGAAAATGACAAATGAACTCCCAACCTGTCACAAAAGGCACGCCAAAAACGAGCCACGAACTGAGGTCCCCTATCGGAAACAATGTCGGTAGGAACGCCATGGAGCCTGACAATTTCCTTAACAAAAGCCTAAGCGAGTGTCTTAGCGCAGGGCAGTTTGATGAAAGGAACCAAGTGACACATCTTGCTAAAACGGTCCACGACCACCCAAATGACAATGAAACCCTCAGAGGCAGGAAGGTCAGTAATAAAATCCATAGCAAGAAGCGTGCAAGGTGCACTAGGAACCTCCAGAGGGCAAAGCAACCCTGCAGCAGGAGCATGTGAAGACTTAGATCTAGCACACACAGTACATTGACGCACCCACTTAATGACTTCCTTCTGCCACCCAGGCCACCAGAAACTGCGACCTACAAGTCTCTTAGTCTCAGAAATTCCAGGATGACCTGCCAACCGAGACTCATGACACTCAACAAACATATCTCTCCTAAAGGTCCTAGGCACAAACAACCTCCCATGGGCTTTCAGAATCCCATCTTCCAAAACGGAGTCCAATGCTGCTATCACAACCCCTTCCTGTAAAATGCTCTCCTCCTCCTCGGTACCAACCATGGGAGAAAAGCTGCGAGATAAAGCATCAGCTTTTACATTCTTGGTACCCGGGATGTAAGTAACAGAAAAATTAAACCGCGGAAAAAAAAGTGCCCACCTAGCCTGACAGGCATTCAAGCGCTTGGCAGCATCAAGATAGATCAGATTCTTATGATCAGTGAAAACCTGAATGGGAAATTTAGCACGTTCCAAGAGATGACGCCAATGTTCAAATGCGAGTTTAATCGCCAGCAATTCCCGATTACCAACATCGTAATTAAGTTCGGTCTCAGAAAATTTTTTTGAAAAAAAAGCACAGGGATGCACTCCATCCTTGTTTTCCTGAGACAGAACAGCCCCGACCCCCACCGAAGAAGCATCAACCTCGACCAAAAAAGGCTTGGTCTGATCAGGCTGCATAAGGATGGGGGCAGAACTGAACCCCTCCTTGAGATACACAAAAGCTTCAATGGCCTCCGTAGTCCACTGAACCGTATTCGCACCTTTCCTGGTGAGATCGGTCAGCGGCTTAACAATTATAGAAAAATTCTTAATGAATTTTCTGTAATAATTGGCGAAACCCAAAAATCTCTATATCGATTTCAAACCAATAGGCCTAGGCCATTCCTGCACCACCTGAACCTTCACCGGGTCCATCTCAAAGCCCTCGCTGGAGATAATGTAGCCCAAAAAACTAATTCTCTGCACAGCGAACTCACATTTCTCCAGCTTAGCAAAAAGCGAATTGTCACTTAACAATTGCAATACCTCACGTATGCTCTGCCAATGAGACTCCAGATCCGGCGAATAAATCAAAATGTCATCCAAATACACCACTACATTCTTACCGATCAACGGTCTTAGGATGTCATTAATAAGGTTCTGAAAAAACGTTGGTGCATTGGTAAGACCAAAAGGCATAACCAGATTCTCAAAATGACCCACCGGAGTGTTAAAAGCAGTTTTCCATTCATCACCTTCCTTCATTGGTAACAAATGGTATGCCACCCGGAGATCAATTTTAGAGAACCACTTGGCCCCCACTAACTGGTTGAACAAGTCAGGAATTAATGGCAGTGGGTAGGAATTGCATACGGTAATTTTATTAATTTCGCGAAAGTCCAGACATGGACGTAAACGGCCGTCCTTTTTTTACAAAAAAAAATCCAACAGCCACAGGAGACTTAGAAGTTCTAATGTGACTGGCGGCCAAGCTTGTCTGTATGTATTCCTCCAAAGCCTTTCTCTCAGGGATAGTCAGATTAAATAAGTGACTCTTGGGAAGAGTAGCTCCAGGGACAAACTCAATGGTGCGATCATAGTCCCTATGAGGAGGCAAAACTTGCGACTCCTCCTCAGAAAAAAACTTCCAAAAATCCTGAATAGGTACAGGTAATTCCCCTCTTTCCACAGCAGCAATGCGACCGTTACAACATTTATCATGACACTTAGGACTCCAAGACTTAATTTCATGGGTAGACCAGTCCAGTACAGGATTGTGCAATTTTAGCCAAGGTAACCCCAAAACCACTGGAGAAGGCAAGTTATTTAATACCGCCAAATCCAAATTCTCTTGGTGAATACCATTAATGGTGAGGGGAAATTCAAAAACCTTGTGAGTAATACATTTCAAAAGTTTGGATTCTAATTTAAATTTTTCCAAAAATCCCTTATCAATCACATTGAGTGTAGAACCACAATCCACAAATATCCGAAATTCAATCAATTCCTCCTGAAATGAGGTGCTCCCAGAAAGAAATACTCCCTGTGAGTTTAAACAAGCTATACAGGCGTAACTGACCTTTTTTTTTTCTTTGTTCAAACGAAGCACACAGTTCTTAATAAAGTGGTCAGATTTACCGCAATAAAAACATAATCCCTTAGGAAACCTGTGGTCTTTTTCCTGAGAATGGGGTGACATCGCCCCAATCTCCATCGGTTCTCCACCTTCCGAGCAGACCCTCTGAAAACTAGGAGCTGCCATAGCAGTAGATTTCTCTTCATTAATCCTAGCACGCCGTCTCCTGTCCACACGTATAGCTAATTGCATTGCCTCCTGCAAGGTTCCAGGTGTTGGGAAGGCAATCAGCAGATCCTTAACCCTTTCACCTAGACCAGCAAGAAACAGACATTTTAATTCCGAGTCATTCCATTCCACTTCGGCCGACCATCTTCTGAAGTATGTACAATAATTTTCCACATCACCTGATCCCTGCTTCAAACGTCTTAATTCAGTTTCAGCAGATGAGACTCGATCAGGATCGTCATACAACAACCCCATAGCAGAAAAAAAATCTTCCACTGATCTAAAACACGGATCATTAGGTTGGAGAGAAAAGGGCCAATCCTGTGGTTCTTTGCGCAAAAGTGACATTATAAACCCAATGCGCTGTGATTCATTCCCAGAGGATCTGGGTCTTAAACGAAAATATAATAAACAAGCGTTTTTAAAAGAAAAAAAATCTTGCTGTTTACCATAAAAAAATATCTGGCAGTCCTACCTTCGGTTCTACAAAATGCGCTCCAGGACAGCTACTCACGTGTTGCTGGAGCTCGGCCACCTCCAAAGACAGTCCCTGTAGGCGACGAACCAACTCCTGAACCGACACCATGCTGATATCTGGATTTCTTTCCTTAGAGTGTTTTATTTTTGTTTTGGGCTGGACTTACTGTTATGAACTGCTACAAGCACTAAGGAAAGATAGGAAAACTGTCCCTACAATAGGACTAAGCTGATTCCCTATGATGCAGTGGGGGACCTGTTCCTTGTGAACAGACCCGCCTAAGTCCTCGGCTAGTCTGAATGCAGACCTATAGATATAAGGAAGGGGTCCCTACAAGAACTAAGGACTGGGATATAGATGGACACCTCCGAGGAGAAATTGTAGCAGAGCAAAGACAAACAAACAAAAAGTACTAGTGGTCAAAAAACCAAGCAAACTACAGAGTTAGGTACAAGGCATATAGCATTTATGCATACTTTATCGAAGTGCCATAATTTAGCAAAGTGCCCTGGCAGTTAGAAAATGGCATTGCTAATATCCATCTTTCTTCTCTTCTTACAGGTATATATTTTTCACTGCTTGTGTGATCTGTCCTGAAAACTGCATTATATCTCCATGCAATGCTCTGCAGCCTATCAATTTCTGGTATATATTTTTCACTGCTTGTGTGATCTGTCCTGAAAACTGCATTATATCTCCATGCAATGCTCTGCAGCCTATCAATTTCTGGTATATATTTTTCACTGCTTGTGTGATCTGTCCTGAAAACTGCATTATATCTCCATGCAATGCTCTGCAGCCTATCAATTTCTGGTATATATTTTTCACTGCTTGTGTGATCTGTCCTGAAAACTGCATTATATCTCCATGCAATGCTCTGCAGCCTATCAATTTCTGGTATATATTTTTCACTGCTTGTGTGATCTGTCCTGAAAACTGCATTATATCTCCATGCAATGCTCTGCAGCCTATCAATTTCTGGTATATATTTTTCACTGCTTGTGTGATCTGTCCTGAAAACTGCATTATATCTCCATGCAATGCTCTGCAGCCTATCAATTTCTGGTATATATTTTTTCACTCCTCTAGCTTTTTTATTCCATGATACTTAAAGGTCATCACACTTACTTTAAGAGTTTATGATCCATGCCGAGTTTACTAGTCTGTTTTTTTTTTTTTTTTTTTCCCTGCACTTTATGGTCTCCTGTTGTCTTTTAAGCTAGTGATTGATTGTTAATGAGTTAAATCTGTGCAGATCTAAGCAGATACGTCCCTATATATTGAGACTTAGTTAAGGGGAGGCATTTATGCGGGGGCATTTATGCATATAGCATTTATGCATACTTTATCGAAGTGCCATAATTTAGCAAAGTGCCCTGGCAGTTAGAAAATGGCAGTTGGACAGGGCAGGAGACAGGTAAGACATGCAAGACAAACCAACAAACTTGCTTCCAGGTCATCTTTTTGGCAAACAGTATTCACCATTTGTATCTGTGCCATTTATACTCTGGTTGCTACAATCATCCACATTCACCGTTCACCCACAAATGCGGCACACTTCATCCATATTAATCCCTCACTCCTCTCTTCTCCTATGTACAGTTGTCATGCTCTCTTCACAATGTTATACCACGCAGATCCATTCATTCCCACCATACAACGCAGGAAACGCTCTCACAAATCACTCAATCATCTGCTCACTCTCTGTATCTTCCTTCTATTAGTCGCAGGTGATATTTCTCCCAACCCAGGACCCTCCAGTAATAATAACACTAACTCTTTCCCTGTTACATTCAGAAACCCTGCTAATCTCATTAATATTCCCTGCATATCTTCTGTCTCATTCAACTGTGCCCTTTGGAATGCACGCTCAGCTTGTAATAAACTCTCTTACATCCATGACTTTTTCCTCTCTAATTCCCTCAACCTTCTGGCTCTCACTGAAACCTGGATCCAGCAGTCGGACACCACCGCCGCTGCAGCTCTCTCCTATGGTGGCCTACATTTCTCTCATACCCCGCGACCTGACAACAGATCAGGTGGAGGTGTTGGTCTGCTTCTTTCAACAAAATGTACTTTTCAGGTTATCCCCCCTGTACCCTCCCTTATCTTCCCGTCCTTTGAGGCCCACACAGTCAGACTCTACCGGCCCTTCTCCCTGCGAGTGGCGGTTGTCTATCGCCCCCCAGGTCCCCCCCGTCAATTCCTGGATCACTTTGCTGCCTGGCTTACAAATTTTCTATCCTGCGACATCCCCACGATAATCATGGGAGACTTTAACATCCCAATTGGCGATCCTCTTTCCCCATCTGCCACACATCTTTTATCATTAACCTCCTCCTTCGGCCTTTCACAGCTTGCTAATTCTCCTACACATGAGGACGGGAACACATTGGACCTGATCTTCTCCCGGCTTTGCTCAGTACATGACTTTACTAACTCTCCCCTTCCACTCTCTGACCATAATCTTCTTTCATTCTCTGTCAAGAACTGTGACTCTACTCAAGACACTCCCACCGTCCACACTTATAGAAATTTACGCGCCATTAACACCCAGAAATTTATAAAAAGGTTGCAATCATCATTGGCCCCAATCTCCTCCCTCTCATGTCCCGAATCTGCATTGAAGCATTATAACAAAATAATGCTATGCGCCCTGGATGAAGCCGCACCTCCTACACAAAGAACAATTCGGCATAGACGGCGACAACCCTGGCACACGCCTCAAACACGTCTTCTCCAGAGGTACTCCAGGTGCGCTGAACGGCTGTGGAGAAAATCAAATCTGCCCGAAGATTTCCTCCACTATAAATTTATGCTGAAAACATATAACTCTGCCCTTCACCTCTCCAAACAAACCTACTTTAACAACCTCATCATCTCACTTTCCAATAATCCTAAACGACTCTTTGACACGTTTCATTCTCTCCTCAATCAAACAGCACAGGCCCCGACCACCGACCTCAGCGCTGACGATCTGGCTAACTATTTCAAAGAAAAAATTGACCATATCCGACAGGAAATTTTCTCCCAATCCCCAAATGTTATGCATGCTCCCCCCCGCCACATTGTATCTTGCTCATTTTCTGACTTCGAACCAGTCACGGAAGATGAAGTGATCAGGCTCCTTGCATCTTCTCGCCCTACCACCTGCACCAGCGACCCTATTCCCTCACATCTCCTTCAGTCCCTTGCTCCAGCTGTCACCTCTCACCTAACTAAAATTTTCAACCTTTCCCTCTCATCTGGTATCTTTCCCTCTTCTTTTAAACACGCCAGCATACAACCATTACTTAAAAAACCATCCCTCGACCAGAACTGCACGGCCAACTACAGACCTGTTTCCAATCTTCCCTTTATCTCTAAACTCCTGGAACGCCTGGTCCACTCCCGTCTAATCCGCTATCTCTCAGACAACTCTCTTCTTGACCCTTTACAATCTGGTTTCCGCTCTTTACATTCTACTGAAACTGCCCTCACTAAAGTCTCTAATGATCTACTAACAGCTAAATCTAATGGTCACTACTCCCTGCTGATTCTCCTGGATCTCTCTGCAGCATTTGACACTGTGGATCACCAGCTCCTCCTCACTATGCTCCGCACTATTGGCCTCAAGGACACGGTTCTCTCCTGGTTCTCCTCTTATCTCTCTGACCGCTCCTTCTCTGTGTCTTTTGCCGGCTCCTCCTCCTCCCTACTTCCTCTTACTGTCGGGGTTCCTCAAGGATCAGTCCTAGGCCCCCTTCTTTTCTCCTTATACACCGCTCCTATTGGACAAACAATCAGTAGATTCGGTTTTCAGTACCATCTCTATGCTGATGACACCCAATTATACACCTCTGCTCCGGACATCACCCCTGCATTACTACAAAAGACCAGTGATTGTCTTTCTGCTGTGTCTAACATTATGTCCTCCCTCTACCTAAAACTGAATCTGTCAAAAACTGAACTACTCGTCTTTCCTCCCTCCATTAATCTACCTGTGCCCGATATTGCCATCTCCGTTTGTGGCTCAACCATTACTCCCCAGCTACAAGCCCGCTGTCTTGGGGTCATTTTTGATTCAGATCTTTCTTTCACTCCTCACATCAAATCACTCGCTCGTTCATGTCATCTACACCTCAAAAACATCTCAAGAATCAGGACTTTTCTCACCTTTGACTCGGCAAAAACTCTTACTGTCGCTCTTATTCATTCTCGTCTTGACTATTGCAACGCTCTACTAATCGGTCTCCCTCTTACTAAACTCTCCCCTCTCCAATCCGTCCTGAACGCAGCAGCCAGGATCATATTCCTCGCCAACCGCTACTCAGATGCCTCTTCCCTGTGCCAGTCATTGCATTGGTTGCCCATCCAATATAGAGTTCGTTTTAAACTTATCACGCTTACCCACAAAGCGCTCCATGCTTCAGTACCCCCCTACATCTCCTCCCTTGTCTCAGTCTACCACCCTACACGTGCCCTCCGTTCTGCAAATGACTTGAAACTAAAATCCTCCATAATCCGAACTTCCCACTCCCGTCTCCAAGATTTCTCGCGTGCTGCGCCAATTCTCTGGAATGCACTACCCAGGACAGTTCGATTAATTCCCAATACCCACAGTTTCAAGCGAACCCTAAAAACACATTTCTTTAGACTGGCGTATCACCTAAACACACTCTGTCCATCCCAGCTTTCCCCCATATTAAAATCTTCTTCAACTTCGCGTTCAAACCAACCATGCACATAAAAGCCTCTGTCAGGACTGCACACATACTGGCTGGCGACCAGTCCATGTATTATTATTTATCCTATTCAGTATATCAAGGCTGCATTATACAATATATGTACTTTTTACCTTTTGTGTCTCCCCCACTTCCTCATAGACTGTAAGCTCGCGAGCAGGGCCCTCACTCCGTTCGATATGAGATATGCTTATTCTGTATTGTCTGTATAAGTCCCCCCTAAAATTTGTAAAGTGCTGCGGAATATGTTGGCGCTATAAAAATAAACTATTATTATTATTATAAGGCACCTGGCTAGCTTAAGAGCAAAAGAAACACTGAAGTCCAGCAAGGCCAGAAGGGCGGAGCTGGATATATAGACAGAAAGTCATGTGACCAACAAAATAGAAAAAGAACTAACAGGAGGGTTCTAACAGTGACCACCTGTCAGCCTTCCTAGAGGCTCCTACCTGTCACATTGCCATGACTATCTGTCAGCTTACCTGGAGGCTCCTGCCCGTCACTTGCCGAGACCACCTGACAGCCTACCTAGAGGCTCCCGCCTGTCACCTGCCGTGACCACCTGACAGCCTACCTAGAGGCCCCCGCCTGTCGCCTGCCGTGTCTGCCAGTCCATCCACCCGGATCACTCATCAGCCTGCCTGCTGTGCCCATCTGCAATACCGGTCAGTCCCTGCCATCTGTACCGTGGGAGTCACCTGCTCCCTTACAAGGTCGTCCCCAGAGTAGCACCTGGTCCCTCTGCTCAGAGCCTCCCTGGTCACGGAGTCGATTGAGCCGCCGTACGACCTAGGTAGCTCCAAGTTGATTCCTAGTTACGCCGCTCTGGGTCCCTCCTTGCCCCGCAGCACAGAGGTTCCACCACCCTTATCCGTAACAGTTTGCTCGGGCCATGGAACCCGGTGGCCCCCAAGCTCCTTCGCTCTCTGACCTGTATCAGGAGGTTTCCCGTCAGAGATCCCAACAGGAAACCATTCTGAACTTCCTGAGGAATGTCAACTCCCGCCTGGACACGCTGTCTGTTCCACCTGTGTCCGCCACGAGTCGCGCGACTCCCGCTCCGGCAGCACCGCTGCCCACCAATACCACGGCATCCAACCCAGGTCCCCGGCTTTCTGCACCTCCTCGTTTTGGAGGTGACCCCGTCTCATGTCGGGGCTTTCTGAACCAGTGCACGCTGCACTTTGAACTTTTGGCACATCAGTTTCCCTCCGACCGGGCCAAGGTGGCGTTCATCATGTCTCACCTCACCGGAGAAGCACTGGCATGGCTAAATCCCCTGTGGGAGAGAGGGGATTCCCTGGTGTCCGATCTATCGTCTTTCCTCGCTGCTTTCCGGAGAGTCTTCGATGAACCAGGACGAAAATCCTCTTCTGCCTCCTCTCTGCTATGTCTCCGCCAAGGGAGTCTCACCGTGGGCCAACATGCCATACGGTTCCGTACCCTCGCTTCTGAGCTTGCCTGGGACAACGAGGCTCTAGTCTCCGTCTTCTGGGAGGGTTTTTCCGGTCGGATTAAGGACGAGATAGCCGGTCGGGACATTCCTACCACACTGGATGACCTGGTGTCACTAGCTACCCTGATTGACATCCGTTTCCAAGAACGTACCAAGGAGGTAGCCCGGGAGAGAAGATTTCCTCGTCTTGCTCCTGTTTTTCAGAAACCGGTTTCTCATTCAGCAATTCCCCGGTCACGCTCGCCCGAACCTATGCAGATTGACCAGACCAAGATGGTCAAGTCTCGCCTAGAAACTCGCCGAACCGAGGGGAGCTGTTTCTACTGTGGTAGTAAGGAGCACCTGATCCGTTCCTGCCCGGTGAAGCCGGGAAACTCCAGAGTCTAGGACCGCTCGGAGAGGTCATCCTAGGCAAAAGTAAATCCTCTCCGTCCTTGACTTTATCCGTCTCTATCTCCTGGGGAGAGAACCACTACTTTGAAATTGCACACCTGGATTCCGGAGCTGCTGGGAACCTCATTTCCCAGTCCCTGGTAGAGAAATATCACATTCCCACCAAACCTCTGGCTGAACCATTGGCAGTCGCCTCCGTGGATGGAAGACTCCTTCCGGTGACCATCCTGCTCGTCACAGAACCTATAACCCTGCAGGTGGGAATGCTGAACTCTGAGAGGCTCTCCTTCCATGTGCTTTCCGGCCTTTCTCACTCCCTATTGCTAGGTCTACCCTGGCTTCAGAGACATGAACCCGTGCTGAACTGGCAATCCGGCAGGATTGCCCCAGTCCGCCCGGTTCATCCGCCACCTACCCCAGCTAATCTACCCGGTTTACCGGCACCTTACTGGTCCTATGCAGATGTCTTCGACAAAAAGGAAGTAGAGACACTGCCACCTCATAGGCCATATGATTGCCCAATCGACCTGGTACCCGGTGCCACTCCACCCCGTGGGCGTATTTACCCGTTGTCGTCGGCCGAAACCCGGGCCATGTCGGAATACATTAAGGAGAATCTGGCTAGGGGATTCATCCGGAAATCTACCTCCCCGGCTGGAGCCGGATTCTTCTTCGTCAAGAAGAAGGATGGTTCACTACGCCCCTGTATAGACTATAGAGGACTCAACCAAATCACGGTCAAAAACAAATACCCCTGCCGCTCATCTCCGAGTTGTTTGACCGCCTTAAGGGCGCTAGGATCTTTTCCAAGCTGGATCTACGTGGGGCGTATAACCTGGTCCGGATCCGACAAGGAGACGAGTGGAAGATGGCATTCAATACCCGGGACAGTCACTATGAATAACGTGTGATGCCCTTCGGTCTCTGCAATGCTCCCGCCGTCTTCCAAGAATTAGTCAATGACATCTTCCGTGACCTTCTATATTCCTGCGTGGTGGTGTACCTGGATGACATCTTGGTCTTCTCTCTGGACCTTCCCACACACCGGAGGGATGTTCGTCAGGTCCTGCTTAGGCTTAGGCAGAATCACCTCTATGCCAAATTTGAGAAGTGCCTCTTCGAGCAGACCTCCCTTCCGTTCCTGGGCTATATTATCTCCCAGACTGGTCTACAAATGGACCTCGAGAAGCTCTCTGCTGTCTTAAAGTGGCCTCGTCCGGAGGGGTTGAAGGCGATTCAGCGATTCCTGGGCTTCCCCAACTACTACAGTCTCTTCATCCCGCACTTCTCTTCCCGGACTGCTCCTATCTCTGCGCTCACCCGTAAGGGAGCAAATCCCAAGCAATGGCCAACCGAAGCCGAGGAGGCCTTCCTTTCCTTAAAGCAAGCCTTCTCCTCTGCCCCAGTGCTGCATCGTCTGGACTGCAACAAACAGTTCTTCCTGGAGGTGGATGTTTCCTCCTCCGGAGCCGGAGCGGTGCTCACCCAAAAATCTTCATCCTGGAGAATGGTAACCTGCGGCTTCTTCTCCAAACTCTTCTCCTCGTCTGAGCGCAACTACTCCATAGGAGACCGAGAACTACTAGCCAACAAATTGGCGCTGGAGGAGTTGCGTTACCTGCTTGAAGGTGCTCTATACCCGGTGATCATTTATACTGATCACAAAAACCTAGCATATCTCCAGAATGCCCAAAGACTCAATCCGCGTCAGGCCCGGTGGTCTTTTTTCTTTGCTCGCGTCGACTTTATCCTACATTACCGCCCGGCGGACAAGAATGTTAAAGCTGACGCCTTGTCCCGATCCTTCTGTCCTCCGATCTTGAGGAGGAGCCTATGCACATCATCGACCCCTCCAAAGTGATGGCCCCCTTGGCTCTGACTCGTCTTCCACCCGGTAAGACATTTGTAGCGGTTCCAGATCGGGAGAAGATTCTTCACTGGGGTCATTCATCTAAACTAGCCGGCCACGCCCGTCAGAAGAAGACCTTCCTGCTCATTACCCGGCATTATTGGTGGCCTACCCTGCGCAAGGATGTGGTAGACTTTGTCTCGGCCTGTTCATCTTGTGCCCGCAACAAAGTTCCCAGACATCTCCCAGCCGGTCACCTCTTACCCCTTCCCGTACCTGCTGCCCCGTGGCAGCACATTGCTATGGACTTTATTACAGATCTCCGTTTCTGCCGGTTGTACTGTCATTTGGGTGGTCGCCGACCGCTTTTCTAAAATGGCCCACTTTATTCCCCTGCCTGGTCTCCCGTCTGCATCGGAGCTGGCTAAGGACTTCATCCTTCTCATCTTCCGTCTCCATGGCCTACCTCTCCACATTGTGTCAGATCGAGTTCAGTTCACCTCACGCTTCTGGAGAGCTACGTGTAAGCTGCTGGATGTCACCCTGGATTTCTCCTCCGCTTACCATCCACAGTCCAATGGCCAAGTGGAGCGTATCAACCAGATCCTTACCAGCTACCTCCGGCACTTTGTTATCGCTCACCATACTGATTGGGTGGAGCTCCTACCATGGGCCAAGTTCTCCTACAACAACCATGAGAGCGAATCGACTTCCAATTCCCCGTTCTTTGTAGTCTACGGTCAACATCCCCGGATTCCGTTTCCCGTCTCCGCTTCTGTGGACAACCCTGCCGCAGAGTCTCTGGTCAGCGAATTTTCCACCATTTGGGAGAATACCAGGTCCGCACTTCTTCAGTCCTCCGAGCGGATGAAGAGACATGCTGACAAGAGACATCTGGATCCGCCTCAATTCCGTCCGAGAGACAAGGTTTGGCTCTCCTCCAAACATGTTTGGCTCAAAATACCCTCCTATAAGTTGGGTCCTCAGTTCATCGGTCCATTTGAAGTCCTCAAACAAATCAACCCAGTGGCCTACAAGTTAAAACTCCCGGCCAACTTGTGGATTCCCAATTCCTTCCACGTATCTCTCCTCAAACCAGTTGTGTTTAATTCTTTTTCCAACAATTCAGGTACTCCCCCTGCTCCGATTTCCGCTGAGGACGTTTTTGAGGTAGAGAACATTCTGGCCACCAAGAGGGTAGGAGGAAAAACATTTTTTTCTGGTGGATTGGAAGGGGTTTGGCCCTGAGGAAAGAACTTGGGAACCCAGGGAGAACATTCATGCCCCGCTTCTCCTTAATAAATTTCTTTCTGGCCTAAAAAAGAGGGGGCGTAAAGGGGGGGTACTGTAGCATCGGCGTCTCTGCCCCCTGCCAGGCAGAGACGCCGTCCCTCTCACTGCCGCACTCCCCGCCCGGCGTCCTCCAGCACTCCTCTTCCTGCTGCTGCGGGCGCGCGCAGCTTCCCGGGCCCTGTGCTTAGGGTGCGCGCGCTCCCTCCCTCTTAAAGGCGCCACGCGCTCCACCCAAAGGAGTCCCCGGCCAATTGCCGGAGGTCCTCCCATATATAAGGCACCTCCTCCAAAATGGAGGTGCCCAAGCAATAGTTGATGCACAGTGTACTTACCTATTCTTCAGCCCTTAGGTCCCGCTGCTAGCCTGACTACTAGTCCTGCCCGCCAGCCTGACTACTCTCCAGCCTGACAGTCTGTCTTCCGTTCAGTCCGCCAGTCTGTCTATGGGCTTTGCCTGCCTGCTTACCAGGAAGCACCTGCTTGCTACTTGCCGTGCCTACCTGGAGGCTCCTGCTGACACTTGCTGTGACCACCTGTCAGTCTACCTGGAGGCTCCTGCCCATCACTTGCCGTGACCACCTGACAGCCTACCTAGAGGCTCCTACCTGTCACATTGCCGTGACCACCTGTCAGCCTACCTGGAGGCTCCTGCCCATCACTTGCCGTGACCACCTGACAGCCTACCTAGAGGCTCCTACCTCTCACATTGCCGTGACCACCTGTCAGCCTACCTGGAGGCTCCTGCCCGTCACTTGCCGCGACCACCTGTCAGCCTACCTGAAGGCTCCTGCCCGTCACTTGCCGTGACCACCTGACAGCCTACCTAGAGGCTCTCAACTGTCACCTGCCGTGACCACCTGACAGCCTACCTAGAGGCTCCCGCCTGTCGCGTCTGCCAGTCCATCCACCCGGATCACTTGTCAGCCTGCCTGCTTTGCCCATCTGCAATACCGGTCAGTCCCTGCCATCTGTACCGTGGGAGTCACCTGCTCCCTTACAAGGTCGTCCCCAGAGTAGCACCTGGTCCCTCTGCTCGGAGCTTCCCTGGTCACGGAGTCGATTGAGCCGCCGTACGACCTAGGTCGCTCCGAGTTGATACCTAGTTACGCCCCTATGGGTCCCTCCTTGTACTGCAGCACAGAGGTTCCACCACCCGGATCCGTAACAAAGAGGTTGCTCACACTGCTGTCCATTCTATCTATCTGATCTAATACTGGAGGGACCAAGGGTGCTGAGGCAAGAAGAGGTTGCTCACACTGCTGTCCATTCTATCTATCTGATCTAATACTGGAGGTACTAAGGGTGCTGAGGCAAGAAGAGGCTGCTCACACTGCTGTTCATCCCCTCTGAATGCTGAGCGGCTGTTGTGAGTTGGCGATAACACATAATATATACTGTCAAGCTATGAGTATCTAATGTGTATAAGGTATCCAGACTTTTCCACAGCCTGCAAGGAAAAGAAGAGTCAAGCCAGCTGCAGGGCAACATACCTGAACGTTTTATTCTCACCAGAGAGCAGATGACAACATCAGATCTGCCTGGCAGTAGCAAAACACATATGCAAACTCACAGGGCCGGCAGAAAAGCTGGCCAGAACACTTTTTATGGACATCAATATCAGCCATAAATTTCTTTACATCATTCAAAAAAATGGCTGAGTTTAGCATTGTTGGCTTGCAGCTGTGGGTTTGATTCCTGCCAATGCAGCAATTGTCTGTAAACTTCTTTGGAGTATCAAAAAGCTAACAAACGCAGGTTAGATTGATACCTTACACTTTCACCTGGGTATCTTTTCTCCCCTGATATGAATCCTGTAGGTATTTCCTCCAAACTTGATTCCATTTTGTAGTGTTTACCCAGTCTCTACTTTAAGATAATTAAGATTGATTACTAATATTATATTATAGACCATATGTTCTTGGCCAGGAGGGCTAATGTGATATTACGAGGTTTGGTGAATTTTTTGTACTGATATTTTTGATAACACTGATGGATTCTTCATAAAAGTTTTTTATAGAGGTCAGGAATTTTTTTCCTTGTTCCGCATCACTGATTTTAATATATATGTATTTTAATCTTGTATGATTAATAAAGAAATATCATTGTAATTTTTTTAATCATTGCAAATTTGAAGCAGAATTTGATTCTAATTATTCAGAAGTGTTGTCTGTTTTTGGAAGTTATTCCTGGGTTCATTCTACACCTCTAGCGAGAGGGAGCGTTTAAATGTAGTTTCACTGACAGCCCCATTCACTTTTTGCTGCCTCTCCCATCATGTTCTCCTTTCTGGTGAGACTTCCAGGGATGGCCACGTAGTGAAACCCAAGTACGTATCTGTCCTTGTTCTATACTGCGCGCCAATCCTCTTCTCTCTGGCAAGGCTTATACTTATCACTAGCCGGCGGACCAGACAAGCTTGTCCATCACCAGATGATTGGGGGGCCACACAGAATGGCATCACAGGTTGTGCCGCGCTAATCTATACAATAATTGTGATATTTCAAGGGATTTTCTGGTTTTAGAAAACCCCTGTTCTCTAGCTGTTGTTCGTTTTAAAAGAATAAACTGCGCTTTACTCACCCTCCCCAGGTCCAGCACTTGGCCTCATCACTGCTAACTGTCTGTTATTGTTTGTAGCGCTGACAATAACTGAGCTCAGAGGCTTTGATCGGCTTGTGCCGTCAACTGAGCTCGGTTATTGGCTGCAACACTGTCAACGGGCCGACAGCACTGCAGAAAATAAGAAACATTATGAGCAGTGGTGGAGACCCAGGGTTGGACCTAGGAAGGGTGAGTGAAGTACATTTTATTACAGCTCTGGCAAAAATTAAGAGACCACTGCAAAATTTTCACTTTCTCTGATTGTTCTCTTTATAAGTATATTTTTGAGTCAAATGTACATTGTTGTTTTATTCTATAAACTACTGACAACATGTCTCCGAAATTCAAAGCTAAAAATGTTGTATTTATTTGCAGCAAATGATAAAGCGTCAAAATACTAAAAAAGAAACACAGTGCTTTCAGACCTCAAATTACTCATGTTTTAACTGTGAAAACAATATATTGCAATATTTGGTGGACTAACCATGATTTTTAATCACAGCTTTCATTCGTCTTGGCTGCTTTCCACCAGTCTTTCCATGCCTTCCAATAGAAAACTGTTCAGTGGTCTCTTAATTTTTTTCTGAAACCAGAAAATCCTTTGAAATATCCTAATTATTGTGTAGATCAGCAGTGTAGTAAATCACAGTTTTTTACAAATGGAAAACCCCATTCAATGGTTATGTGCACACAGAGTCTTTAGGATGCTGACGGACCCGCCAAGGTCTTCCTAGGTAAAGTTGCTTCAGGAAAAAGCTGGTGGTCTTCTTCCTAAACTGGCTTCGCTGGAAACTTCGCTGTCGTCTTTTTTATATTATTGAACTATGACATGCAAAGAATGGGATCTAAGGGGTAACGGTTCTCCTGGTAGAGAGTGACAAGCCAGGCCTGGCATGTCAGAGTGAGGAGGCTTATGCGCAATGCATGCTCCTCTGAGAAATTATATATGCAAAATTGCCCCTTTAGAAAGAAAGAGGACTAAGAACTCTAGCGCCATCTCATGGAAGTAGCAATCCTACAAGTCAATATTGACCCTTTAACGAGTCTATCCATATGACTTAGGATAAAAGCCAAACCAAAATCTCAATTTGCAGACACGGTGTTGCCCCTCATCAGTGCAAAGTATGAGATCTAATTTGGCTAGGTGAGAGGCTTAAGACTCGGATCTAATGGGTAATGTTTCTCCTTGTGGAGAGTGACAAGTGCATATAAGTCTCCTCACTCTGACATGCCAGCCCTGGCATGTCACTCTCCACAAGGAGAAACCTTACCCCTTATATCGCAGTCTTAATCCCCTCACTTAGCCAAATCAGATCTCATACTTTGCACTGACGAGGGGTAATACCCCGAAACACTGTGTCTACAAATTGAGATTTTGCTTTGGCTTTTATCCTAAGTCATATGGCAAGGGTCATTAAAGGGTTGATATTGACTTTTAGGATCGCTACTTCCAATAGGTGGCGCTAGAGTTCTAGTCCTCTTCCTCTCTGAAGAGACAATTTGCATATGCAAAGAATGAACATGCTACTTCTTTTAATTGCTTTATTGTTAGCGAACTCTGAAGTGGTTATAAGAAGTAACAAAAGACTGAACATGTGCACAGCAAAGTTGTTGTTACATTGTTCTGCATTTTGTTCACTTTTATGGTGGTTTTGCGACATTTTTTCATGCTGAATCTGCCTGAAAAAATACATATCCTAATGGTAGTACAACCTTTTAAACTAAGGACATTGATTTTTGAAATTATAAAAGTAACATAAAAAAGCACAAAATACTACAGATTTCTTTTGGAGTTATATTACCTTTTCAATGTGACATAAAATAAGAGTTTCATAAATATATTACCATTTAATGACAGATTCCCTTTAAACATTCCTCCAACCAAACACTCATGACACTACCATCGCGTTCACACAAAGTATTTTTTAGTTAACCCAAACCCAGGACAGGAACCTAAAGAGAGAAGGTGTCACATTTTCCTTCCATCTTTAGAATTCTAGCTAGAAGGAATAAATAGGCATGAGACAACCATGGCCCTCTCTCACAGTGCCCTGACACAGGGCCCACACAGCTACGAATCGCTGCTCCCCATTAATATTCTTCACATGAACGTCATAACTTCACAATGACACGTCCCGAGTGTGCACGTCTCATGGCTTATAAGGGAATCCCTGCAGCGATTCTCATTCAGAAGTTGATTTCTTTAGATAGGCGATAAGATCTAAGCGCTCATTTTTCTTCTTGATACCAGCAAAGATCATCTTGGTTCCGGGAATATACTTCTTTGGGTTCTCCAGATATTCGAAAAGAGTATCTTCTCCCCAAACAATACCTGTGAAAGTACAAGAAGATATTAGGGCATATAGAAAAGAGTACGACAACAATATTCTTGGGCAAACTGTAGTGAAGAAAGTAGTCTTCCTCTCTGGGAGGGAAGGTCTTTGCCTCTCCGCTCCTGCTCTCCTGTCTGGGAGGGAAGGTCTTTGCCTCTCCGCTCCCGCTCTCCCGACTGGGAGGGAAGGTCTTTGCCTCTCCGCTCCCGCTCTCCCGACTGGGAGGGAAGGTCTTTGCTTCTCCGCTCCCGCTCTCCCGACTGGGAGGGAAGGTCTTTGCCTCTCCGCTCCCGCTCTCCCGACTGGGAGGGAAGGTCTTTGCTTCTCCGCTCCCGCTCTCTCGACTGGGAGGGAAGGTCTTTGCCTCTCCGCTCCCGCTCTCCCGACTGGGAGGGAAGGTCTTTGCTTCTCCGCTCCCGCTCTCCCGACTGGGAGGGAAGGTCTTTGCCTCTCCGCTCCCGCTCTCCCGTCCGGGAGGGAAGGTCTTTGCCTCTCCGCTCCTGCTCTCCTGTCTGGGAGGGAAGGTCTTTGCCTCTCCGCTCCCGCTCTCCTGTCTGGGAGGGAAGGTCTTTGCCTCTCCGCACCAGCTCTCCTGTCTGGGAGGGAAGGTCTTTGCCTCTCCGCTCCCGCTCTCCTGTCTGGGAGGGAAGGTCTTTGCCTCTCCGCACCAGCTCTCCTGTCTGGGAGGGAAGGTCTTTGCCTCTCTGCCCCTGCTTTCCTGTCTGTCAGACTGCACACAGGCATAAAAGAGTCAGGCTTTCAGTTTTGGGCAGACAAGTTATTAGACAATGGCTGGATCAATGTATAACGGGATGTGAGTGGAAATGAATTTCCAGTACTTATAGTGCTGGCACGATGTGGATGAAGAGGAACCACCCATTTAAAATGAAAGTGGATACCAAGTTACAGATCATGGGAATATGAGCAATTTCTTGACATAGACTGCTATGGAAGCCAAAAGCGATTTAAGCATATTGTGAAGATGAGAGCAGCAAGAACATTTTTTTAGGTTGTGTGCCCAATGATGCGTTTTTTAAGCGTTTCCGCAGCGGCAAAAACGCTGCAGAAACGCTTAAAAAACGCATGGTAGAAGGCCTGCCATGTTCCCCAATGATAATCCGCATGTGCTGTGCACATGCTGCGGAAATTTCCGTTGCAGATTATCATTGCGGAAAAAAACGCAGCACTACCAATTATTTTGCGGAAGTGCTGCGTTTTCGCCGCCATTGACTTGCATTAGAACGCGTGCATTCTGCTTCACTAGATAAGCACATGCGGAATACATGCGTTCAATGTGCGGATGGTACCCAGGTCTAGAGGAGAGGAGACTCTCCTCCGGACCCGGGTACCATAGAAAACTGTAAAAAAAAGAATAAAATAAAAAATAAAGATTATATTTACCTTCTGATGGCCCCCGCTACACTCGTCCTTTCATGCCGGCAGCTAGCGATGGACTGGAGGACCTGCGCTGACGTCATAGTCATGTGACGGGTCACGCGACGCTGACGTCGGCAGGTCCTTCAGTGTACCGCTGCCGGCAGCCAGGACAGAGGGAAGCAAGACACCGGGGGCCATCAGAAGGTAAGTATACATTTGTTTTTTTATTTTTTTACCATTCTTTCGGTCACAGTATATAAATCCATGCCGGTTACATGGATTTATATAGTGTGACCAAGTTGTCAAGCACTTTCCAAGTGATGCTAAAATCGCTTGGAAAGCGCTTGACAACCCGCATGCGGAAATGCATGTGAAGAACGCTTCACATCCGCATGTCCCTGGCAGGAAAACGCATGTACAATCCGCATGTACAATCCGCATGTGTTTTTTCTGTCATGGAGATGCAGAAACGCTCAGGAAAAAATCCTGAGCATTTCTGCATCGTGGGCACATAGCCTAACTCTGGTTGGATGAAATGGTAAGACTGCTTTAAGAGTTCAATGGTACTTATAATGAATGCCAGCATCTAATTTTCTACAGAAGGCGTCAACCAATGCACTTGTAGTTTGTGTATATTAAAAGGTGTATTTCCATCTCCAAATTCCTATCCAAATACGTAGATGTAATAATAATATTAGCAAATACCTCCAATTAGAAATGTAGTATAGTTCTTCAGATTTGCTATGTCTCTTACCCCATGTGCAGGGCATTGCAGTAGCTTAGGTATCCATGTTTACGACCACTAAGAGCCAACTGTTACTATATGAGTGGTCATAACTATGGATACCTAAACTACTACTGCGCATGGAGTAAGCGACATAGCGAATCAGAAGAACTATACTACATTTCTAATTAGAGGTATTTGCTAATATTATTATTATTACATCTAACACATATTGTGATAGGATCTTGGAGATAGGAATATCCCTTTAAGCGCTTCCTGACATCAGGTCTCCATGTATGTAGCAAGCTCGGCAGCTGAGCCCACACCATACCCGGCAGATGGAGGCTGCGTTACACAGCCAGCATCTGCCTGTAACTGCTCCGAACCTTAGTCTGCTGTTAATCACTGACAGCTGAATTTAAATAACGTGAACAAGAGGTGCACAAATTTGTATTGATAAAAACGTCAGCTCACCACACACAAACCAAGCCCTCACAAGATGACGTCAATGAAAAAATAAAAACATTATAAGTCTCTTAAAATGAAGACACGAGCATTTTTTTTAAATAAACTTACAAATTGTTTTTTTTACTTCAAATAAAATTTAAAAAAAAAAAAAAAAAAAGCAGAATAATACAGACCTGGAGAATCGTACTGTCTTGTCATTTTTACCGAACAATGACAATTAAATGTAATGTAAAATCCAAAAAACAATGAGTTTTTTTTTCCACTGCACTTGAAATGTATTTCTTGTTTTTTAATACATTTTTTTGGTAAAGTGTATGGTGTCATTCAAAACTACAACTTGTCCCGCTAAAATCAAGCCCTCATGCAACCACATTAATGGAAATATAAAAAAAGTAAAGCTCTTGGAAAAAGAGGCTCTTGCAAGAAAAACCCAAAAAATTGTCCTCATTGCTCATTTTGTTCAAAAACCTTCTGGTGTATTGCGATGACATGACGAGGACAATGAGCTTTCCCTAGTCGCTCACCTTTGCTTTTGTTCGCATCCGTGTAAGAAAACCCTGCGGCCTGGCCGGTTTTACGCCCAAATAATCCCCACAAGTTGGGTCCGGTTTTATGTTTTCCGTTCTTCTCCACCATATGGCACTGCGCACACTTCTGCACAAAGATCTTCTTCCCTTTCTCTACATCTCCCATATTGAATCCGGCCAATGAACTTTGAAACAATATAAAAATAAAATTAAGAAACAGAAAACTTGTATAAGCTCATAACAACTAGATTAAAGGGAATGTCCGCATGTATGAAGTGTGGAGGTCTCGTGCTGTCTTACAAAACGTAACGTTCTGTAATTTTATATTCCTACAATGTCATATTGTCATATGATTGTAGAAATGTGAATGTGGGCACATTACGGCCTATAAGAGATCACAATATGACAGTCGTCTACTAGGTAACTGCATGGGAGCTGCCAGCAGCGGATCTTGATGGTTTGCACATTTGTGCATTCAGAGGCAGAACATTCCTCAGACAACCATTAAAAGGAATCTGTCACCCCCTGGGACTTATCTGACCTCTAATATAGGCATACAGGTGATAGAAATGTAAATCTATACCTACCAGTATGTCCAATATTAGAGGTCTGGTTTCAGTGAAATGTCTTTTTATTCCTACAAGTTTCTGATGGGTTCCAGTCCCGGGGACTGGAAGAAATCCCTGCCTCCTCAGTGAATTACAATATTTCCCCCCTCCCCGGCATGTCACAGTGCCTGGATTTGGCTGCTGCAACTGCACATCACAGGGCACTGTGACATGCAGGGGAGGGGGGAGACATTGTAATTCACACAGTAAGCGGGGATTTCTTCCAGTCCCCGACTCCACAGCATCAGAAACTTGATTGAATAAAAAGACATTTCACAGCAACAAGACCATTAATATGAGGCATACAGGTAAGTATAGATTTACATTTCTATCACCTGCATGCCCATATTAGAGGTCAGATAAGTGCCAGGGGTGACAGATTCCCTGTAATATCCTCACTGATAGCAGTTGAGGCTGTATGTGCCAGGATTTCTGCATGTGGAGCTCATAGTTAACAATGAATAAATCAAGATGTTTTGAAAATGTTGTTTTCATTTTTTCCTCATTCGCATATAATTAACATGTCTCCATCCTGTGATTCCATAATTCCACAACTTTTACTTCTCGGTGTTGAGATTTAAATGTTGAGGAGTGTGTACATACACATTATAAATAAATTGAAAAAAATATATATACAGTACAGACCAAAAGTTTGGACACACCTTTTCATTTAAAGATTTTTCTGTATTTTCATGACTATGAAAATTGTACATTCACACTGAAGGTATCAAAACTATGAATTAACACATGTGGAATTATATACTTAACAAAAAAGTGTGAAACAACTGAAAATATGTCTTATATTCTAGGTTCTTCAAAGTAGCCACCTTTTGCTTTGATGACTGCTTTGCACACTCTTGGCATTCTCTTGATGAGCTTCAAGAGGTAGTCACCGGAAATGGTCTTCACTTCACAGGTGTGCCCTGTCAGGTTTAATAAGTGGGATTTCTTGCCTTATAAATGGGGTTGGGACCATCAGTTGTGTTGTGCAGAAGTCTGGTGGATACACAGCTGATAGTCCTACTGAATAGACTGTTAGAATTTGTATTATGGCAAGAAAAAAGCAGCTAAGTAAAGAAAAACGAGTGGCCATCATTACTTTAAGAAATGAAGGTCAGTCAGTGCGAAAAATTGGGAAAACTTTGAATGTGTCCCCAAGTGCAGTTGCAAAAACCATCAAGCGCTACAAAGAATCTGGCTCACATGAAGACCGCCACAGGAAAGGAAGACCAAGAGTCACCTCTGCTTCTGAGGATAAGTTTATCTGAGTCACCAGCCTCAGAAATCGCAGGTTAACAGCAGCTCAGATTAGAGACCAGGTCAATGCCACACAGAGTTCTAGCAGCAGACACATCTCTACAACAACTGTTAAGAGGAGACTTTGTGCAGCAGGCCTTCATGGTAAAATAGCTGCTAGGAAACCACTGCTAAGGACAGGCAACAAGCAGAAGAGACTTGTTTGGGCTAAAGAACACAAGGAATGGACATTAGACCAGTGGAAATCTGTGCTTTGGTCTGATGAGTCCAAATTTGAGATCTTTGGTTCCAACCACCGTGTCTTTATGCGACGCAGAGAAGGTGAACGGATGGACTCTACATGCCTGGTTCCCACCGTGAAGCATGGAGGAGGAGGTGTGATGGTGTGGGGGTGCTTTGCTGGTGACACTGTTGGGGATTTATTCAAAATTGAAGGCATACTGAACCAGTATGGCTACCACAGCATCTTGCAGCGGCATGCTATTCCATCCGGTTTGCGTTTAGTTGGACCATCATTTATTTTTCAACAGGTCAATGACCCCAAACACACCTCCAGGCTGTGTAAGGGCTATTTGACCAAGAAAGAGAGTGATGGGGTGCTACGCCAGATGACCTGGCCTCCACAGTCACCAGACCTGAACCCAATCGAGATGGTTTGGGGTGAACTGGACCGCAGAGTGAAGGCAAAAGGGCCAACAAGTGCTAAGCATCTCTGGGAACTCCTTCAAGATTGTTGGAAGACCATTTCCGGTGACTATCTCTTGAAGCTCATCAAGAGAATGCAAAGAGTGTGCAAAGCAGCCATCAAAGCAAAAGGTGGCTACTTTGAAGAACCTAGAATATAAGACATATTTTCAGTTGTTTCACACTTTTTTGCTAAGTATATAATTCCACATGTGTTAATCCATAGTTTTGATGCCTTCAGTGTGAATGTACAATTTTCATAGTCATGAAAATACAGAAAAATCTTTAAATGAGGTGTGTCCAAACTTTTGGTCTGTACTGTATATATATATATATATTACAAATGACAGCTACAGTTTAACTACTGATATTGGCATTTAAATGGTTCTGTCAGGCTTGTAGGGTGACATCGCATCCATCACTGCCGTCACTCTACCTCCATCATTTATGGATTCTGCCCCCAGTTCTGACATTATTCATGTCACCTGACAAATGACATGACATCATACATGTCGCCTGTGAGGTCACCTGATATATGACATCATACATACTGCCTGTGTGGTCACCTGATATAGGACATCATACATGTCGCCTGATATATGACATCATACATGCCGCCTGTGCAGTCACCAGACCTATGGGTCACCTGATATAGGACATCATACATGCCATCTGTGCAGTCACCAGACCTATGACATCATACATACCGCCTGTGCAGTCACTTGACCTATGACATCATACATGCCACCTGTGCAGTCACTTGACCTATGACATCATACATGTCGCCTGTACGTCACCTGATATATGACATCATACATACCGCCTGTGTGGTAACCAGACCTATGACATCATACATGTCACCTGTGCAGTCATCTGACCTATGACATCATACATGCCGCCTGTGCAGTCACCTGACCTATGACATCATACATGCCGCCTGTGCGGTCACCTGACCTATGACATCATACATGCCGCCTGTGCGGTCACCTGATAGATTACATCATACATACTGCCTGTGTGGTCACCTGATATAGGACATCATACATGTCGCCTGTGCGTCACCTGATATATGACATCATACATACCGCCTGTGTGGTCACCAGACCTATGACATCATACATGCTACCTGTGCGGTCATCTGACCTATGACATCATACATGCCGCCTGTGCAGTCACCTGACCTATGACATCATACATGCCGCCTGTGCAGTCACCTGACCTATGACATCATACATGCCGCCTGTGCAGTCACTTGACCTATGACATCATACATGCCACCTGTGCAGTCACCAGACCTATGACATCATACATGCCACCTGTGCGGTCACCTGACCTATGACATCATACATGCCGCCTGTGCAGTCACCTGACCTATGACATCATACATGCCACCTGTGCGATCACCTGACATATGACATCATACATGCCACCAGTGCGGTCACCTGACATATGACATCATACATGCCACCTGTGCGATCACCTGACATATGACATCATACATGCCGCCTGTGCGATCACCTGACATATGACATCATACATGCCACCAGTGCAGTCACCTGACCTATGACATCATACATGCCGCCTGTGCAGTCACCAGACCTATGACATCATACATGCCGCCTGTGCAGTCACCTGACCTATGACATCATACATGCCACCTGTGCAGTCACCTGACCTATGACATCATACATGCCACCTGTGCAGTCACCTGACCTATGACATCATACATGCCACCTGGGCAGTCATCAGACCTATGACATCATACATGCCGCCTGTGCAGTCACTTGACCTATGACATCATACATGCCGCCTGTGCAGTCACCTGACCTATGACATCATACATGCCGCCTGTGCAGTCACCTGACCTATGACATCATACATGCCGCCTGTGCAGTCACCAGACCTATGACATCATACATGCCGCCTGTGCAGTCACCTGATCTATGACATCATACATGCCGCCTGTGCAGTCACCTGACCTATGACATCATACATGCCACCTGTGCAGTCATCAGACCTGACATCATACATGCCGCCTGTGCAGTTACTTGACCTATGACATCATACATGCCGCCTGTGCAGTCACCTGACCTATGACATCATACACACGCCGTCAGATGACATCACCTCCTTTACTCGCACAGACCTAGCTCTGACATTTTGGACACTGTGGTGATTTTGGACGTTTCTCAGCTTTTCCTGGTAGACAATGCACAGGGGTGGGCAGAATGCAGCGCGGGTCAGCTCCGACCCCACTACGGCTCATGTACTCAGCCTCCATGAACCCCCCTCCACCCTGTCTCACCGGACTGTTCAGTAACCTGGCGGCGCCCACGGGTGACCTCTTTGGTTTCGCACGACGACCACTTCAGGACACGAAGGTGTCACATAACCCCAGCCAATCAGCGCGGAGCGAAGACGTGCATGACGTCACTGCAGCTATCCCGCCGGTGCCCCGCCCTGCGACGCGCTGTTTCTCCAATGGCATTAGCCTATTCTCTGTTTCCAGCGCTGTGATTGGCTGAGTGGATGTGGTGGGCGTAGTCGTTTTCGATGTCACCTTAAATAGAAATGGCGCATGAGACATCCGGGGAGGATGTTGACTTGTGCAGTGTTCTGGGAAATTGGCTGTGTAGAACCAGTAGTCTCAGCACGCCCGACTTATAGAATGAGACCTGTAATAGTTGGGCTGGAGGGGCGCTTATGTTTCCAAACTAACTATAAAACTGCCCTTGTTGCCCATAGCAACCAATCACAGTGCAGCGTTTATTTTCAAAATGTAGTTAATTAAATGAAAGCTAATCTGTGATTGGCTGCTGTGGACAACAAGGCCAGTTTTACTCTAAGACAGGTTTGATAAATGTGGGGCCTGTGCAGTGCAATTTAGACTGTTTTTGAAAACCCTACTCATCCTCCCCAGGTCCAGCGCAGAGTCCCCAGTATCTGTTACTGTCTGCAGTGCTGATGTCCTGTCAACCGCATGGCAACCAATCAGCTCAGTGGCTTGTGCTGTCAACTCAGGCAGAGCTCACTGATTGGCTGCAGCGCAGAGACTAAACGCTGGACCAGGGGAGGGCGAGTAAAGAAGACTTTGTTAAAAAAAAAAAATTGAGGAAAGAGGTTTTCTGAAACCGGGAAACCCCTTTAAGGCCATGTGTGCACAGAGTTTATTTTTTCAGGTGGATTCTGCCCGCAATCCGACATCATGACATGAACATAATGCACAGCAATGTCAAAGCAACATTGCTGTGCGCATTACATTCTTTAACTACTTCGGGGATCACCTGAGATAACGTGGCGGGCGCGCCAGAGACTGTAAGACGCCGCGTGTACACAGCCTAAATGATGCCATCCGGGGCAGGAATCTGTTAGGATGTCCTCACTCCCCATCAGTGTGACAGAATGACAAGAAATTTATTTGTTTACAAAATTCAGGGTTTTTTTTCCCAATAAAAATATATATAAAAAAAATATTAAACAAGTTTGGTATTACCATAATGATACTGACCTAAAGAATTGTTACCAGGAGACTTTTTTTTGCCGCACACTGAACACTGTAAAAACAAAAATCAAAAAAAAACTTTTTTTTTTTTCGTTACTTTGCTCCACTCGGAATATTTTTCAATTTTCTAAATACATGATATGGTAAAATGAATGGTGCCATGCAAAATTACAACTCTTTCTACAGAGAAACCTTCATGTGACTATGTCAATGGGAAAGAGAAGAAGAGAGAAAAATTAAAATTGGCCCAATTTTGGCAGAGGCCAAGCATATGCACTCCATTCAAGACAGTGCTCTGCAGGGCCACACCGTTAGGCCACGTTCACACATTCAGTATTTGGTCAGTATTTTACATCAGTATTTGTAAGTCAAAACCAGGAGTAGGTGAAAAATACAGAAGTGGTGACGAGTTTCTATTATACTTTTCCTCTGATTGTTCCACTCCTGGTTTTGGCTTACAACTACTGATATAAAATACTGACCGTGTGAACGTGGCCCAAGTTTAGTAACATGTCAATTCTTTTGGTGTCTATCGATGGGAAGACACAAAATATAAAGAAGTCTCCCGGGCATTTTTTGGTAATTTTTTTTAGCGATCCACCGCACTAAATGTTTTGGTTTCTTCATTGCTTTGTGGATTTATAAAAACGTCTGGAAAATACTGGTAAAAAAAATGCCCAAAAAAGTGTAAAAAGTAAAAGATCCAAAAAAGCAAAAGAAAAAAAAAACAGAGATTACAAAACCCCAGAGAAAAGGAGGGATTCCTGAAGAATATTCTGCTTGAAAATCTGACGTTTTTTGAACATTGGAAAAACACCGTGTGCACACAGTCTGATAATAAAGACACCATATGTACAGTCTGATAATAAAGACACCGTGTGCGCACAGTCTGATAATAAAGACACCGTGTGCGCACAGTCTGATAATAAAGACACCGTGTGCGCACAGTCTGATAATAAAGACACCGTGTGCGCACAGTCTGATAATAAAGACACCGTGTGCACACAGTCTGATAATAAAGACACCGTGTGCGCACAGTCTGATAATAAAGACACCGTGTGCGCACAGTCTGATAATAAAGACACTGTCTGCGCAGTCTGATAATAACAACACCGTGTGCGCAGTCTGATAATAAAGACACCGTGTGCGCAGTCTGATAATAAAGACACCGTGTGCACACAGTCTGATAATAAAGACACCGTGTGCGCACAGTCTGATAATAAAGACACCGTGTGCGCAGTCTGATAATAAAGACACCGTGTGCGCACAGTCTGATAATAAAGACACCGTGTGCACACAGTCTGATAATAAAGACACCGTGTGCGCAGTCTGATAATAAAGACACCGTGTGCGCAGTCTGATAATAAAGACACCGCGTGCACACAGTCTGATAATAAAGACACCGTGTGCGCAGTCTGATAATAAAGACACCGCGTGTGCACAGCCTGATAATAAAGACACGGTGTGCGCAGTCTGATAATAAAGACACCGCGTGCACACAGTCTGATAATAAAGACACCGTGTGCGCACAGCCTGATAATAAAGACACGGTGTGCGCAGTCTGATAATAAAGACACCGTGTGCACACAGTCTGATAATAAAGACACCGTGTGCGCACAGTCTGATAATAAAGACACCGTGTGCGCACAGTCTGATAATAAAGACACCGTGTGCACACAGCCTGATAATAAAGACACCGTGTGCGCAGTCTGATAATAAAGACACCGTGTGCGCAGTCTGATAATAAAGACACCGTGTGCGCACAGTCTGATAATAAAGACACCGTGTGCACACAGTCTGATAATAACCACACCGTGTGCACACAGTCTGATAATAAAGACACCGTGTGCGCACAGTCTGATAATAAAGACACCGTGTGCGCACAGCCTGATAATAAAGACACCGTGTGCGCAGTCTGATAATAAAGACACCGTGTGCACACAGTCTGATAATAAAGACACCGTGTGCGCAGTCTGATAATAAAGACACCGTGTGCGCACAGTCTGATAATAAAGACACCGTGTGCACACAGTCTGATAATAAAGACACCGTGTGCGCACAGCCTGATAATAAAGACACTGTGTGCGCAGTCTGATAATAAAGACACCGTGTGCGCACAGTCTGATAATAAAGACACCGTGTGCGCACAGTCTGATAATAAAGACACCGTGTGCGCACAGTCTGATAATAAAGACACCGTGTGCGCACAGCCTGATAATAAAGACACCGTGTGCGCAGTCTGATAATAAAGACACCGTGTGCACACAGTCTGATAATAAAGACACCGTGTGCGCACAGTCTGATAATAAAGACACCGTGTGCACACAGTCTGATAATAACCACACCGTGTGCACACAGTCTGATAATAAAGACACCGTGTGCACACAGTCTGATAATAAAGACACCGTGTGCGCACAGCCTGATAATAAAGACACCGTGTGCACACAGTCTGATAATAAAGACACCGTGTGCGCACAGCCTGATAATAAAGACACTGTGTGCGCAGTCTGATAATAAAGACACCGTGTGCGCACAGTCTGATAATAAAGACACCGTGTGCGCACAGTCTGATAATAAAGACACCGTGTGCGCACAGTCTGATAATAAAGACACCGTGTGCGCACAGCCTGATAATAAAGACACCGTGTGCGCAGTCTGATAATAAAGACACCGTGTGCGCACAGTCTGAAAATAAAGACACCGTGTGCGCACAGTCTGATAATAAAGACACCGTGTGCACACAGTCTGATAATAACCACACCGTGTGCACACAGTCTGATAATAAAGACACCGTGTGCACACAGTCTGATAATAAAGACACCGTGTGCGCACAGCCTGATAATAAAGACACCGTGTGCGCAGTCTGATAATAAAGACACCGTGTGCGCACAGCCTGATAATAAAGACACCGTGTGCGCAGTCTGATAATAAAGACACCGTGTGCGCACAGTCTGATAATAAAGACACCGTGTGCACACAGTCTGATAATAAAGACACCGTGTGCACACAGTCTGATAATAAAGACACCGTGTGCGCAGTCTGATAATAAAGACACCGTGTGCGCACAGTCTGATAATAAAGACACCGTGTGCGCACAGCCTGATAATAAAGACACCGTGTGCACACAGTCTGATAATAAAGACACCGTGTGCACACAGTCTGATAATAAAGACACCGTGTGCGCACAGCCTGATAATAAAGACACCGTGTGCGCAGTCTGATAATAAAGACACCGTGTACACACAGTCTGATAATAAAGACACCGTGTGCGCACAGTCTGATAATAAAGACACCGTGTGCACACAGTCTGATAATAACCACACCGTGTGCACACAGTCTGATAATAAAGACACCGTGTGCGCACAGCCTGATAATAAAGACACCGTGTGCACAGTCTGATAATAAAGACACCGTGTGCGCAGTGTGATAATAACGACACCGTGTGCACACAGTCTGATAATAAAGACACCGTGTGCGCACAGTCTGATAATAAAGACACCGTGTGCGCAGTCTGATAATAAAGACACCGTGTGCGCACAGTCTGATAATAAAGACACCGTGTGCGCACAGTCTGATAATAAAGACACCGTGTGCGCACAGTCTGATAATAAAGACACCGTGTGCGCACAGTCTGATAATAAAGACACCGTGTGCACACAGTCTGATAATAAAGACACCGTGTGCGCACAGTCTGATAATAAAGACACCGTGTGCGCACAGTCTGATAATAAAGACACTGTCTGCGCAGTCTGATAATAACAACACCGTGTGCGCAGTCTGATAATAAAGACACCGTGTGCGCAGTCTGATAATAAAGACACCGTGTGCACACAGTCTGATAATAAAGACACCGTGTGCGCACAGTCTGATAATAAAGACACCGTGTGCGCAGTCTGATAATAAAGACACCGTGTGCGCACAGTCTGATAATAAAGACACCGTGTGCACACAGTCTGATAATAAAGACACCGTGTGCGCAGTCTGATAATAAAGACACCGTGTGCGCAGTCTGATAATAAAGACACCGCGTGCACACAGTCTGATAATAAAGACACCGTGTGCGCAGTCTGATAATAAAGACACCGCGTGTGCACAGCCTGATAATAAAGACACGGTGTGCGCAGTCTGATAATAAAGACACCGCGTGCACACAGTCTGATAATAAAGACACCGTGTGCGCACAGCCTGATAATAAAGACACGGTGTGCGCAGTCTGATAATAAAGACACCGTGTGCACACAGTCTGATAATAAAGACACCGTGTGCGCACAGTCTGATAATAAAGACACCGTGTGCGCACAGTCTGATAATAAAGACACCGTGTGCACACAGCCTGATAATAAAGACACCGTGTGCGCAGTCTGATAATAAAGACACCGTGTGCGCACAGTCTGATAATAAAGACACCGTGTGCACACAGTCTGATAATAACCACACCGTGTGCACACAGTCTGATAATAAAGACATCGTGTGCGCACAGTCTGATAATAAAGACACCGTGTGCGCACAGCCTGATAATAAAGACACCGTGTGCGCAGTCTGATAATAAAGACACCGTGTGCACACAGTCTGATAATAAAGACACCGTGTGCGCAGTCTGATAATAAAGACACCGTGTGCGCACAGTCTGATAATAAAGACACCGTGTGCACACAGTCTGATAATAAAGACACCGTGTGCGCACAGCCTGATAATAAAGACACTGTGTGCGCAGTCTGATAATAAAGACACCGTGTGCGCACAGTCTAATAATAAAGACACCGTGTGCGCACAGTCTGATAATAAAGACACCGTGTGCGCACAGTCTGATAATAAAGACACCGTGTGCGCACAGCCTGATAATAAAGACACCGTGTGCGCAGTCTGATAATAAAGACACCGTGTGCACACAGTCTGATAATAAAGACACCGTGTGCGCACAGTCTGATAATAAAGACACCGTGTGCACACAGTCTGATAATAACCACACCGTGTGCACACAGTCTGATAATAAAGACACCGTGTGCACACAGTCTGATAATAAAGACACCGTGTGCGCACAGCCTGATAATAAAGACACCGTGTGCGCACAGTCTGATAATAAAGACACCGTGTGCGCAGTCTGATAATAAAGACACCGTGTGCGCAGTCTGATAATAAAGACACCGTGTGCGCACAGTCTGAAAATAAAGACACCGTGTGCGCACAGTCTGATAATAAAGACACCGTGTGCACACAGTCTGATAATAACCACACCGTGTGCACACAGTCTGATAATAAAGACACCGTGTGCACACAGTCTGATAATAAAGACACCGTGTGCGCACAGCCTGATAATAAAGACACCGTGTGCGCAGTCTGATAATAAAGACACCGTGTGCGCACAGCCTGATAATAAAGACACCGTGTGCGCAGTCTGATAATAAAGACACCGTGTGCGCACAGTCTGATAATAAAGACACCGTGTGCACACAGTCTGATAATAAAGACACCGTGTGCACACAGTCTGATAATAAAGACACCGTGTGCGCAGTCTGATAATAAAGACACCGTGTGCGCACAGTCTGATAATAAAGACACCGTGTGCGCACAGCCTGATAATAAAGACACCGTGTGCACACAGTCTGATAATAAAGACACCGTGTGCACACAGTCTGATAATAAAGACACCGTGTGCGCACAGCCTGATAATAAAGACACCGTGTGCGCAGTCTGATAATAAAGACACCGTGTACACACAGTCTGATAATAAAGACACCGTGTGCGCACAGTCTGATAATAAAGACACCGTGTGCACACAGTCTGATAATAACCACACCGTGTGCACACAGTCTGATAATAAAGACACCGTGTGCGCACAGCCTGATAATAAAGACACCGTGTGCACAGTCTGATAATAAAGACACCGTGTGCGCAGTGTGATAATAACGACACCGTGTGCACACAGTCTGATAATAAAGACACCGTGTGCGCACAGTCTGATAATAAAGACACCGTGTGCGCAGTCTGATAATAAAGACACCGTGTGCGCACAGTCTGATAATAAAGACACCGTGTGCGCACAGTCTGATAATAAAGACACCGTGTGCGCACAGTCTGATAATAAAGACACCGTGTGCGCAGTCTGATAATAAAGACACCGTGTGCGCACAGCCTGATAATAAAGACACCGTGTGCGCAGTCTGATAATAAAGACACCGCGTGCACACAGTCTGATAATAAAGACACCGTGTGCGCAGTCTGATAATAAAGACACCGCGTGCACACAGTCTGATAATAAAGACACCGTGTGCGCAGTCTGATAATAAAGACACCGCGTGCACACAGTCTGATAATAAAGACACCGTGTGCGCACAGCCTGATAATAAAGACACCGCGTGCGCAGTCTGATAATAAAGACACCGCGTGCACACAGTCTGATAATAAAGACACCGTGTGCACACAGTCTGATAATAAAGACACCGTGTGCGCACAGTCTGATAATAAAGACACCGTGTGCGCACAGTCTGATAATAAAGACACCGTGTGCACACAGTCTGATAATAAAGACACCGTGTGCGCACAGCCTGATAATAAAGACACCGTGTGCGCAGTCTGATAATAAAGACACCGTGTGCGCACAGTCTGATAATAAAGACACCGTGTGCACACAGTCTGATAATAAAGACACCGTGTGCGCACAGCCTGATAATAAAGACACCGTGTGCGCAGTCTGATAATAAAGACACAGTGTGCACACAGTCTGATAATAAAGACACCGTGTGCGCACAGTCTGATAATAAAGACACCGTGTGCGCACAGTCTGATAATAAAGACACCGTGTGCGCACAGCCTGATAATAAAGACACCGTGTGCACACAGTCTGATAATAAAGACACCGTGTGCGCACAGTCTGATAATAAAGACACCGTGTGCGCACAGTCTGATAATAAAGACACCGTGTGCGCACAGCCTGATAATAAAGACACCGTGTGCGCACAGCCTGATAATAAAGACACCGTGTGCGCAGTCTGATAATAAAGACACCGCGTGCACACAGTCTGATAATAAAGACACCGCGTGCACACAGTCTGATAATAAAGACACCGCGTGCACACAGTCTGATAATAAAGACACCGTGTGCGCAGTCTGATAATAAAGACACCGTGTGCGCACAGTCTGATAATAAAGACACCGTGTGCGCACAGTCTGATAATAAAGACACCGTGTGCGCACAGCCTGATAATAAAGACACCGTGTGCGCACAGTCTGATAATAAAGACACCGTGTGCGCAGTCTGATAATAAAGACACCGTGTGTGCACAGTCTGATAATAAAGACACCGTGTGCGCACAGTCTGATAATAAAGACACCGTGTGCGCACAGCCTGATAATAAAGACACCGTATGCGCAGTCTGATAATAAAGACACCGTATGCACACAGTCTGATAATAAAGACACCGTGTGCACACAGTCTGATAATAAAGACACCGTGTGCGCAGTCTGATAATAACGACACCGTGTGCGCAGTATGATAATAACGACACCGTGTGCGCACAGCCTGATAATAAAGACACCGTGTGCGCAGTCTGATAATAAAGACACCGCGTGCACACAGTCTGATAATAAAGACACCGTGTGCGCAGTCTGATAATAAAGACACCGTGTGCGCACAGTCTGATAATAAAGACACCGTGTGCGCACAGTCTGATAATAACGACACCGTGTGCGCAGTATGATAATAACGACACCGTGTGCGCACAGTCTGATAATAACGACACCGTGTGCACACAGTCTGATAATAACGACACCGTGTGCACACAGTCTGATAATACAGACACCGTGTGCGCACAGTCTGATAATAAAGACACCGTGTGCGCAGTCTGATAATAAAGACACCGTGTGCGCACAGTCTGATAATAAAGACACCGTGTGCGCACAGTCTAATAATAAAGACACCGTGTGCGCACAGTCTGATAATAACGACACCGTGTGCGCACAGTCTGATAACGACACCGTGTGCACACAGTCTGTTAATAACGACACCGTGTGCACACAGTCTGATAATAACGACACTGTGTGCACAGTCTGATAATAACGACACCGTGTGCACACAATCTGATAATAACGACACCGTGTGCACACAGTCTGATAATAACGACACCGTGTGCACACAGTCTGATAATAACGACACCGTGTGCACACAGTCTGATAATAACGACACCGTGTGCGCAGTCTGATAATAACGACAGTGTGCACAATCTGATAATAACCACACCGTGTGCACACAGTCTGATAATAACGACACCGTGTGCACACAGTCTGATAATAACGACAGTGTGCACACAGTCTGATAATAACGACAGTGTGCACAATCTGATAATAACCACACCGTGTGCGCACAGTCTGATAATAACGACACCGTGTGCACACAGTCTGATAATAACCACACCGTGTGCACACAGTCTGATAATAACCACACCGTGTGCACACAGTCTGATAATAACGACACCGTGTGCGCAGTCTGATAATAACGACAGTGTGCACAATCTGATAATAACCACACCGTGTGCACACAGTCTGATAATAACGACACCGTGTGCACACAGTCTGATAATAACGACAGTGTGCACACAGTCTGATAATAACGACAGTGTGCACAATCTGATAATAACCACACCGTGTGCACAGTCTGATAATAACGACACCGTGTGCGCACAGTCTGATAATAACGACACCGTGTGCACACAGTCTGATAATAACCACACCGTGTGCACAGTCTGATAATAACCACACCGTGTGCACAGTCTGATAATAACGACACCGTGTGCACAGTCTGATAATAACGACACCGTGTGCACACAGTCTGATAATAACGACACCGTGTGCACACAGTCTGATAATAACCACACCGTGTGCACACAGTCTGATAATAACGACACCGTGTGCACACAGTCTGATGATAACGACACCGTGTGCACACAGTCTGGTAATGGCGCCTTACACAGACAAAAAATATACCACTTCTTATCCTCATGTAGGTATGGTGACTTACCGCACTGTAGGATCGCATTGTCTCATGGTAACATTGTAAGTAATGATAGTAAATCTGGTCTTTGTGACCGTCAGCCTGACAGTCATCAGAAATACAATTCTACTGGATTTCTGCATTTTCTATTATTACTTGCAATGTTTGGACATTGGGACTATATGACCAAAAATATTCGCAGGACACAGTTGGTTGTCCATGGCTGCCAGACCAGAGCCATGAGAAACTCTTCCTACCTGCCGGCCTAAACAGAGCCTTTTCTGATTAGTAGGCCCTGCACAGAGTCATCAATGCAGCGTGATGCACACATGACATCTAAAAAAAAAAACCCTTCTTGAATGTGAGGGCTCGCTCACACTGCCGTACAGTCCATCATGCCAATTATGCTAATGACACTCAGCTCAAACTTTGATCAGAGCATGAGCTGAGTGCCATCTTTGTGTGATCCGATTCTCTCGCATGAAAGGTGCAGAGAAGATGGAGAACGTAATATATTTTTTTAGTTAAAAACATTTAAAACAATGGTGCTTATGATAATAGCTGTCAGGGAGTGTTCACATATAGCAGATTCTTCTTCTACATCTGTAACCGAAACATCTGCCATGTATCACAGCGTCTACAAAGTGACTAAGATTTTACCAACCCTCATCCACACACCCAAAATATCAGTGTGGAAATGCATCTGCTAAATGGATGTTTTACAGGCAGCATGGTGGCTCAGTGGTTAGTACTGCATCCTTTGCAGCACTGGGGTCCTGGGTTCAAATCCCACCAAGGACAACATCTGTAAGGAGTTTGTATGTTCTCCCCATGTTTGTGTGGGTTTCCTCCCACACTCCAAAGACATACTGATAGGGGATCTAGATTGTGAGCTCCATTGAAGACAACAATAATATGCATGTAAAGTGCTACAGAATATGATAGTGCTATATAAGCAATGAATAAAAATAAAATGATCTTCATGTTCCCTATGGGTTTGTTCACACATGGTGGATTAGCAGCTACTTTTTTTTCATCAAGATTTGCAAAATGAAAATCCACAGATTAAGGCCATGTTCACACGTTCAGTATTTGGTCAGTATTTCACATCAGTATTTGTAAGCCAAAACCAGGAGTGGGTGATAAATACAGAAGTGGTGACGAGTTTCTATTATACTTTTCCTCTGATTGTTCCACTCCTGGTTTTGGCTTACAAACACTGATGTAAAATACTGACCAAACACTGAACGTGTGAATGTGGTCTTAAAAGGCTTGTCTGGCACCACTTACTTCTGCACTGGAGGGCAGCGGTGCCAATGTTGTTACCTCCTGATATGCGTGCATGATTGGCAGGTATTGTACAGTAGAATCATCAAGTATCATGAATGTAGCGCTGCAGTCGTGGTCATAATGTCATCAGCACAGCTCATCTCCAAAGTAAAAGGCTCTTTTAAAGGGTCAATCCCGTCTTCACAGATGGATGTCGTCAGATAGTGCTGGTAAAAACAAGCTTGTTGCCTAGGAGACCGACCACCACTGCTGCCTAGGTTGTAAACACTGCAGTGTAGCTAGCCGGGATTAGGAGGTAACAGCGGCTCATCAACGACTCTGGCCGGCTTCAAACCAGTGCTTACAGGCCTCAATAGAAAAGAGCTTGTAAGCGCTGTGCACTTTCTGCTGTCTGGCAGCAGTGGTCGGTCTCCAAGGCAACGCATTATAATAAAAACAATTGCTAATATCTCAAGAACAGCTGAAAATTTTAACAAGCAGTAAATTGCAAAAGTGTTTGTATTTACATGCACTATCCGAAAATACACTTTTATGAAAATGGGACTAATCCTTTTAGCTTTTTTTTCCCTCTCAGGAAAAAATAACTGTGTAGAAATCGACCTGCAAAGATTTTAATGCGGAATTCAACCATTGAGTTTGCAGCAAATTTTCCCACCGATGTGGTGAGGGCAGGGTCCATCCGTGTGATGAGGAAGACCCTCACTCTTGGGTGACTCACTCAGGCTGATGGTAGAAATGAGCAGTGAGGGTGCAGTGCAGCCTCCAACCACTAGGTGTCGCTGCTACGGCAAAGTGAGGCCACGTTTACGACAGACGTGTCCATACGTGACCGGAAAGGGCGGAGCTTGCATTGTGTCCCAGTAACGGCTGCAGAGCGCACTGTTGTTCTGCTGTTGCCGCGCTCACAATAACCGAAGACATGGAGGACAACAGCGGGTTTCGTCCATCGGCCGGAAATCTGGACGATCCTCCCAACAGCCGAGTGTTCCTGGTGGTCAGCAAGACGCTGACGGAGGACATGATCCGGGAGAGATTCGCGGAGTTCGGGGACATCCAGGACATCTGGGTGGTGAAGGACAGACACACCAAGGAGTCTAAAGGCATCGCCTTCGTGAAGTACGCTAAGTCGTCTCAGGCGTGCCGGGCCATGGAGGAGATGCACGGCCGCTGCCTCAGCGACAACAGCAAGCCCATCAAGGTGCGCGGGAGGGAGGCGATCACGTGCGCCAATCACAGCTCAGCTTTCATCCTGTCTCTTCGAGAGAAAAAATCCATGCTGGCTTGTGATTGGTTGCCTTCGGTTAAAGAGTTACACTCCGCATCCAGTCAGATCACACCTTTCAATCTGTTTTTTTTTTTATTGGTTTCTTTTGGCAAACTTTTATTTAAATCAATTTTGTGACTAAATTGTTCAATATCAGGAGATAATCTATAAGAAGCTTCCCTGACATTTGCTAATAGATGAGCATCCAGCAGTTTTGTTATATGCTGATACAGCCTCTGCCATTACTACCTCGTTCCTGAATCTAACTGTAAAGAATCCTTTCCTCTATACTTTCTGCTGCAGTACTTTGTCCTCATGCAATGTCATTGCTTCAGGGTGTAATCAGTGCATGCTTTGCTTCCCAGAGATCGGAGGACCAGGTTTATCTTGCATTCTTTTTTTTTTTTTTTTATAAACCCTTTCCTGGCCCTCAAAAGAATCCAGTAACATGTGGCCAGCCGGTTACCATTTTGCTGGATTCATGCAAATCAGATTCTGACAAATTCAAGATTTCTGAACTGAAATGATTAATGACCAGTCAACGTAGTCGTCTGTAGTAAGCAGCAGTAATGTCAGGTGTAGGTGACCGAATGGCGATTTGTAGACATCCAGATATTGCAGTTTATTGACGTTGGTGCTGGCTCAGACTAATCGATCAGATCCTTTCTAACGTGTCGGAAGTTTTGCCCCCCCTGTTTAGTAACTTCTTCTATTTCAGGTCTTTATTGCTCAGTCCCGGGGATCCACGAGCCACAGAGAAGTAGAGGACGAGGAGCTGACGAGGATCTTTGTCATGATCCCGAAAACCTATTCAGAAGATGATATAAAAACAAGGTTTAAGGTACAAACACTGTAGATTCCTTTGAATTGTGTCTCCCAGACATCTGAGCATTTAGGAAATTGCATTATTAACCATAAATGTTTCTTGGAGGTCTAAGAGCTCTGGGTGGGTATTTAGGCTTCTCTGCATGATTACCCTGTAGGCACCACCCCCTTGGCAAACACTAAATAAAACAGTCCCATATTTCTGGAGCCAAGTTTGTTGCCGTTGAGGCGAAAATTACGCCATAGGTTGCAGAAATATTAGCGTTGTGACTAAATTTTGCAACTACTTACTTTTTTTTTTTTTGTCCTGGAAGCTTTGATGAAACAGGCCCTATGCCTGTAAGAATGGAGACTAATCCTGTGTTTTGTTTCAAATATTTGTAGTGTTTAAAGCTGAAAGTTTTCTTCTTTCTCCAGGAATATGGCCCAGTTGAATACTGTTCAATTATTAAGAATAAAACCACGGGCGAGAGTAAAGGACTGGCCTACGTGCGCTTCCAGAAGCCTTCCCACGCTGCTTTGGCAATTGAAAATTGTGACAGAAGTGAGTGCCGTATTCTGAGAATCCTGGAGTCTCGGTACTTGTGTGACTTGCAGGTTTAAATCTGCAGCATGTCAATTTCTTACTAATGAGTAGGGTAAAATCTGCACCAAAATGCAAGTTAAAATGTGTGTTGCTGCTGTGTTTTTCACTTAAAGGGAAGGTGCCATATAAAAAAAAACTTTTTTTTTTCCCAACAATTGACCATGTAAAGTGTTATTTATTTATTTTTTTAAATATCATTTGTTTTTAATGAAGAAAAATAATTTAAAAAGATTACAGACCCTAGTGCTAATGTCATGAAACAAGTTCTACTATAGTTAAAGGGGGTTGTTCACCTTTGTGTACATTTGTTTTCCTTCGTTAAATACATGCAATTGGGGCTAAGTTTTCCTCCTATAGCTCCTGTATTACCCTGTCTATTGCTCAGACTGCACAGCTCTCCTGTCCATACAATGGCTGCTGGTGGAGGAGCAGTGACCAAACCTGCCCATTTACCAGCCCCAGTAACTCATTCTGCAGCCAGCAATAGACAGTGTAATACAGCGGCTATAGGAGGGGAACGGTGCAAAATGTTTAATGAAACCACAACTGGAAAAATTATTTTTAGCCCCAACTGCATGTATTTAAGTAAGAAAAAAAAATTGTCCCCTTAAGTGAACAACCCCTTTTAAGCGTGCCTATTTATTTTTTCTTTTTGAATACTACTTAATGTGTAGCAGATCGGTGAGGATCTGAATCCCTAATCTGTTTTTTTCACCGATCACTCAAATATCTGTTCTGAAGCACGCAGCTCGTTGGGGAGAAGTGCTTTGCTTGTGCACGGGGCTCAGACTTCATATTGTGCCCGTACACCACTCTGCTCACGCAGGATGACATTGTTCTTACACTTATCAGGACACGAGAAAGGGTTGTATTGCAGCCTCTAAGCTGTAAGGTACAGAGGAGGCACAGACTGGCTGCAGGTGAGCCTCTAAGCTGTAAGGTACAGAGGAGGCCCAGACTGGCTGCAGGTGAGCCTCTAAGCTGTAAGGTACAGAGGAGGCCTAGACTGGCTGCAGGCGAGCCTCTAAGCTGTAAGGTACAGAGGAGGCCCAGACTGGCTGCAGGTGAGCCTCTAAGCTGTAAGGTACAGAGGAGGCCTAGACTGGCTGCAGGTGAGCCTCTAAGCTGTAAGGTACAGAGGAGGCCCAGACTGGCTGCAGGTGAGCCTCTAAGCTGTGAGGTACAGAGGAGGCCTAGACTGGCTGCAGGCGAGCCTCTAAGCTGTAAGGTACAGAGGAGGCCTAGACTGGCTGCAGGTGAGCCTCTAAGCTGTAAGGTACAGAGGAGGCCTAGACTGGCTGCAGGTGAGCCTCTAAGCTGTGAGGTACAGAGGAGGCCCAGACTGGCTGCAGGTGAGCCTCTAAGCTGTGAGGTACAGAGGAGGCCCAGACTGGCTGCAGGTGAGCCTCTAAGCTGTAAGGTACAGAGGAGGCCTAGACTGGCTGCAGGCGAGCCTCTAAGCTGTAAGGTACAGAGGAGGCCTAGACTGGCTGCAGGTGAGCCTCTAAGCTGTAAGGTACAGAGGAGGCCTAGACTGGCTGCAGGTGAGCCTCTAAGCTGTAAGGTACAGAGGAGGCCTAGACTGGCTGCAGGTGAGCCTCTAAGCTGTAAGGTACAGAGGAGGCACAGACTGGCTGCAGGTGAGCCTCTAAGCTGTAAGGTACAGAGGAGGCACAGACTGGCTGCAGGTGAGCCTCTAAGCTGTAAGGTACAGAGGAGGCCTAGACTGGCTGCAGGCGAGCCTCTAAGCTGTAAGGTACAGAGGAGGCCTAGACTGGCTGCAGGTGAGCCTCTAAGCTGTGAGGTACAGAGGAGGCCCAGACTGGCTGCAGGTGAGCCTCTAAGCTGTGAGGTACAGAGGAGGCCCAGACTGGCTGCAGGTGAGCCTCTAAGCTGTAAGGTACAGAGGAGGCCCAGACTGGCTGCAGGCGAGCCTCTAAGCTGTGAGGTACAGAGGAGGCCTAGACTGGCTGCAGGTGAGCCTCTAAGCTGTAAGGTACAGAGGAGGCCCAGACTGGCTGCAGGCGAGCCTCTAAGCTGTAAGGTACAGAGGAGGCCTAGACTGGCTGCAGGTGAGCCTCTAAGCTGTGAGGTACAGAGGAGGCCCAGACTGGCTGCAGGTGAGCCTCTAAGCTGTGAGGTACAGAGGAGGCCCAGACTGGCTGCAGGTGAGCCTCTAAGCTGTGAGGTACAGAGGAGGCCCAGACTGGCTGCAGGTGAGCCTCTAAGCTGTGAGGTACAGAGGAGGCCTAGACTGGCTGCAGGTGAGCCTCTAAGCTGTGAGGTACAGAGGAGGCCTAGACTGGCTGCAGGTGAGCCTCTAAGCTGTGAGGTACAGAGGAGGCCCAGACTGGCTGCAGGTGAGCCTCTAAGCTGTAAGGTACAGAGGAGGCCCAGACTGGCTGCAGGCGAGCCTCTAAGCTGTAAGGTACAGAGGAGGCCCAGACTGGCTGCAGGCGAGCCTCTAAGCTGTAAGGTACAGAGGAGGCCCAGACTGGCTGCAGGTGAGCCTCTAAGCTGTAAGGAACAGAGGAGGCCCAGACTGGCTGCAGGTGAGCCTCTAAGCTGTAAGGTACAGAGGAGGCCCAGACTGGCTGCAGGCGAGCCTCTAAGCTGTAAGGTACAGAGGAGGCCCAGACTGGCTGCAGGTGAGCCTCTAAGCTGTAAGGTACAGAGGAGGCCCAGACTGGCTGCAGGTGAGCCTCTAAGCTGTAAGGTACAGAGGAGGCCCAGACTGGCTGCAGGTGAGCCTCTAAGCTGTAAGGAACAGAGGAGGCCCAGACTGGCTGCAGGCGAGCCTCTAAGCTGTAAGGTACAGAGGAGGCCCAGACTGGCTGCAGGCGAGCCTCTAAGCTGTAAGGTACAGAGGAGGCCCAGACTGGCTGCAGGTGAGCCTCTAAGCTGTAAGGTACAGAGGAGGCCCAGACTGGCTGCAGGTGAGCCTCTAAGCTGTAAGGTACAGAGGAGGCCCAGACTGGCTGCAGGCGAGCCTCTAAGCTGTAAGGTACAGAGGAGGCCCAGACTGGCTGCAGGTGAGCCTCTAAGCTGTAAGGAACAGAGGAGGCCCAGACTGGCTGCAGGCGAGCCTCTAAGCTGTAAGGTACAGAGGAGGCCCAGACTGGCTGCAGGCGAGCCTCTAAGCTGTAAGGTACAGAGGAGGCCCAGACTGGCTGCAGGTGAGCCTCTAAGCTGTAAGGTACAGAGGAGGCCCAGACTGGCTGCAGGCGAGCCTCTAAGCTGTGAGGTACAGAGGAGGCCCAGACTGGCTGCAGGCGAGCCTCTAAGCTGTAAGGTACAGAGGAGGCCCAGACTGGCTGCAGGCGAGCCTCTAAGCTGTGAGGTACAGAGGAGGCCCAGACTGGCTGCAGGTGAGCCTCTAAGCTGTGAGGTACAGAGGAGGCCCAGACTGGCTGCAGGTGAGCCTCTAAGCTGTGAGGTACAGAGGAGGCCCAGACTGGCACTCTCGTCAGAGAAGTGCTCCACTCCTGTCTGTATTTTACGTTTTCTGGGTATGAGAAGCTGGGCTGTTCTGCATATTAGACATACAGATGCCACACTGATAGTAAGGCTGAGTGCCCACGTAGCGTTTTTCAAGCGTTTATGCTGCGGAATTTCCACAGCATAAACGCTTGTGAAACGCTAGGTAATCCGCACCCCATGGTCCCCAAGGGGATTCCACATGTTCTGTGCACATGCTGCGGATTTTTCCACAGCGTTTATGCTGCGTACAAAAATCCGCAGCATGTCATTTAATTTTGCGGACACGCAGCGGAACTCCCGCCATTGACTTGCATTGAGACGCATAGAAACTGCGACTGCTTCTATGCGTCTCTATGTGCGGATGGTACCCAGTTCTGGAGGAGAGGAGACTCTCATCCAGACCTGGGTACCATTGTACCTGTAAAAAAAGAATAAAACAACAAATAAAGTTTATACTCACCTGTCCGGCGGCTTCTCTCTGAATGCCGGCATCGCTTGAGGACCTGCGGTGACGTCAGTCATGTGACCGCAGGCTCTTCACCGCTCTGTCTCGCGATATGCCGGCATCCAGGAACCAGACAGGAACGAGCGCTGCAGCCACGCCGGGGCCTCGGGGGTGAGTATAGCTTTATTTGTTTTAATTTTTACGGTTCACACTGTATAAATCCATGCCGTTTGCATGGATTTATACAGTGTGACCTAGTTGTCAAGCACTTTCCAAGTGATGCTATCGCCTGGAAAGCGCTTGTCAATCTGCATGCGTTTTTTCTGCCAGGGAGATGCAGAAATGCTGCAGAAATTTTCTGCTTCATTTCTGCATCGTGGGCACATAGCCTAAAACACATGGACCAAAAATGGATGAAATTTAGATCCAGTGCCACTCCTGCCGGCAATTCAGCAGCTTCCGGTGACATTGCGTCAACAGACCAGCGGCTTCTCTTCCGCTCTGCTGTTGATGGGGCGTGACTGCTAATGTCATGCTGATTGACAGGCAGCTCCCCACTGCCTTACTGCAGGGAGCCAGGTGTCAATCAACATGAGGTCACAGTTATGCCCCCCTAGAGAGAGCAGCCTGGAAGAGGAAGAGCAGCTCTGTTGACATGGAGTAGCTGAATCACCGGCAGGAACGGTTAGTGACCATTTTGACCTGGCATTGTGTAGAGCAGGCAGGTAGTCAGCAACTACCTGCCTGTCAGTTTTTAAGCCCATAATAAAAAATAAAAAAAAAATGGACAGCCTTTGTGTGCAGGTCTTTAGGTGTATATACTGAAAATTACATCAGAAAGTTGAAAAATGTTTTACAGAAGAAAAAAAACTTAAGGTGTATCTGCAAAGATCCTCTCCCTCGTGGGCCCTATTAGTGCTAGCTGGACAGTATTACTGGGACTACATATATAGAGACGATGGCGTTGTCTTCATTATTCGTTCAGCCGTGCCATGTGAAACCTGGTTATAGTATAACTTTAGTTACCCCAGATTGTTCTCTGCAGATTTACATTAATGTCGTTATTCTCAGGTTACAAAGCCATCCTGGCCGAACCCAGGAACAAGGGCGCAACATCAGAAGCCGCAGATTACCACGGCCCGTCTCGGCAGCAGCAGCAGCCGCCGCCGGAGCCTCTTCTGCACGACCCTGCAGCATCCATGTATTCTTTCGGGCAGTCTGGTAATGTTTACTGCTTTCACTTCTCAAAGAATATATTTTTTAAAGGGTTATTCCCATCTTCCGTATCATGGCAGATGTAGAGATAACTGTCCGTGCTGCATTGTGTTGATAACCCTTGTTTATTTCTCTGGGAGTTATGGAAAGGGTGTAGCTCAGCGGTGACTTGATTTATTCCTGTTGAGAAATCTTAAAGGGGGGGGGGGTTGTCCAACTTTGTGGACAATATATATATTTTTTTTCTTAAAGGTAATTTCACCCAACTAATTATTTATATGTTCATGTAGCTCTTTCAAAAGCAAGTCCACCAATACTTTTACATAGCCAATCCATTCCCCTGTTACTGAGAAATCCTCATTTGAATTGATACGCAAATGAGGCTGAAGAGCTATAGTAGATCTGAAGCCTCTGTCACTCCAGCTCTAATTTCCCACCCAGCCCCGCCTCTTCCTGCTTGACTGACAGCCTCTATGCAGTGTGACTTCGGACAAATGCATCGTCGGGCGGGACGAGCTGGCACTGGGAGGGGAATAGATGGACCTGGAGTGACAGGCTTCAGGTCTACCATAGCTCTTGAGCCTCCTTTGCTTGTAAATTCAAATGCTGATTTCTCAATAATGGATGAATGGACTGGCTATGTAAAGTATTGCTGGACTTGTGTTTGAAAGAGCTACATGCTCATATAAATAGTTTGGTGGGTGAAAGCTTTGTAATATATACCCAATATTGATATATTTGCATTAGGTCAAGTGCAAAATACTTAGTTTAGAACCAAGGAGCACTGACACATCTTATACCAGTGCACTATAATCCTGACAACACTTGTACTGTAATAGCGCATGGTAGAGGATCTAGCTCACATAATCTTTACACTGACGACTATCTTAAATTCTCATTTTTAGAACAGTATGACTATTCCCTTTATGACAAAGCGGGAGATGGCCGAGGCCAGGAAAGTGTGTCCAAGCGTCTAACTGTTGTGTCCCGAGTGCCCTTGGTCCAGGATCAGATCTACAGTTTATTCGATCTTATTCCAGGACTCGAGTTCTGCGAGGTCCAGCGCGACATGTTCTCATCATTTGGTAAGGTTTCTTCTTTTGGGAAAGCTGCACTGGTTTTACCCTTTTAGCTTTATACCACTTATTAAAATCCTACTAATGAGCACTCCACACTCCTTTTATAGTAATAATATCCTTTTAATGCGACGCAGCCCTCTTTAATAGACAATCTGATGTTTTGGTCTGTTATTATACCTTCATCAGACTCTAAGATTGTGAGATGAAGACTGGTAAAGAATAGCGCTGTGAGAAAAGGCAATGTTCTTGAATCCTTTTCTTGCTGCTCTATTCTATTTGCTTCAGTCTTTCTCTGATAGCGAAATAACAGACTGAAGGGTCACGTGCATTTGTCTGATTGTCTGTTAATAGTTTCACTCGCATTAAAGGAGTGCCAGGGTCTTCATTGTTGATCTGTCATGGAGAGGTGTCTTACCATGGTGTTAAATTCCTATCGGTTGAAACTATACAGCACGGCTCCGATCAGTGTGTGGCGCCCACTGCTGGGTACTACAGATCAGATCCGATTTAAAGGGAACCTGTCATGTGAAGAAAAAAAGCAGATATTGAGTTTATAGCTTTCTGATCTTGCCGGAGCTGGCACTTAGAGCCCCACTGCCGGGTGGAAATAAACTTTTTTCCTCTTGGTAGCGTTCGGGTTTTAGTCACGGGTGTTCGGTCGCATCTCTCTGCATATAGAGTGGCTGCTGTATCTGCACCCCTTGCACTGACTGACAGGTCTCTCATCAGTAGGGCCGGCTGTCAGAAAGTTAATTTCCTCCCTGCAGTGGGACTCTCGGCGCCGGGCAGGCTCAAACATTATTGATCTGCGGGTTAATAGCATTTTTTCATGTGACCGGTTCCCTTTAAGAGAGTGGAAGTTGATGTGCCAACTCTACGCATTGGACAGACATGTACAGCAGAGATTCGATCAATGTCTACATCTGGCTGCTGATGAGTGTCGGTGACAGGTGTTGAAGCCCCGCTAATCTGATATCGATGACCTATACTAAGGTGTGACCGGTAAGAGCAGTGGTCACACATGCTCAGTAATGTTTATTTCACAGGGGGGAATTTGGGATCTCATTCAGAGGATAAGTGATCTATCTTGTTTAGGAGACCACCCATGTAATTATGGTAGTCTCCAGTGGCAGAGAAGTGCAGATCACTTTTGGGACCAGTCAGTACTGCTGCCATCATGTGCAGCGTTGAGCCTGACGGTGACAGACCCTGGGAGGGCGTCCATCTCTATCTGGTAGTATCATTATGGGAAGTGTCTCAGTAGACCACAAAACCAACCCTTTCATTGGATTGGGATTCTAAAACGCACCCAACCGGATCACGAGAGATTGCGACTTTCAACTGGACCATCAGATAAGGAGAAGCTGACTGTACCATTGACTTCTGGAATTGTGCGCCATCTACACACAGATCATTCGATGTCAAACACTGATTGTACCTCTGACCAGCCAGGATCAGACGTTGACTGTGCCTTGACCAGGAACCGGATATTGACTGCTGCACTTACTGACGAAGCCGGTTGTGGATGATTAATGTACTGCTGACCATACTGCTGACTACCAGAGACCCAGATGTATCCCAGTGATCGACTATACTACTGACCATCAGAGATAGGAAGCCGGCACCGTGTACCTCGAGCAATGGGCAATAATTATTCCTCTGCCCAGAAGACGCTACTACTCTGACTGTACCACTTACCAACAGGGAACATAAAATCGCTGATCATCAGGTACCAACGGCTGCTTGAGAGAGAAAAATAACCACATCGAACTAGTTATTGATGTTACTACTGACCTCCGGGTAGAGGACATTGACTGTACAGGCTGGATGCTGACTGTACTGTTTACCACCAGGTACCAGATGCCGACTGTACCACTAATCACCAAGCACCAGATGCTTAATGTTCCATTTACCACCAGGGACCCTGATGCATAATGTGCCACTAACCACCAGGGAATGAACACTAGCTGACCTCTAGGGGCCTCATGCAGATATGTGCCATTGCCCAGGGGTAAGTACAAAGCAGCGGAGCTGTTTAAGGCATTGACACTTCTGATTTATGTCGTCGTCCCATTGCATATGGCAGTGAGGGCTTTCACAGCCTTGGAAAGGTTCAGTGTGTGAACACACAAATGTCCGCAGGTAAGTTTCCATCAGTGTGCACTTCAGTAAGTTTTCCTGCATTGTATGGGTTGCTAGATACCAGAACACCAGCTGATTTCTGATGCCTTTTCCCTTTTCTTTGGTAGCTTATGCCGTGGTGCAGTATCAGAATATCTCATCCGCTATATATGCCAAGTACAAGCTGCACGGGTTTGAGTATCCCCCCGGAAATCGTCTGGGTGTCACTTATCTGAATGATGGAGGTGATGGTGCTGAGTGAGTATAATCATGAGACCACCGGTCATACTTTTTATTTTCACTGTCCCAACACTGCGAGGTCCATGTCACACCCAATGTATCTGTACAGGAGTCGGGCAGAGGTGTGCATTCCTATTTATATTATTAAAGAGGTTGTCCACTACTTTTTGAGTGATGGCGTATCCTTAGGATAGGTCATCAATGTTTGATCGGCCGGGGTCCGACACCCTTCACCCCCGTCGATCAGCTGTTATTGCTGGTGGCAGCCGCCAGCCGTTAGTGCTCACTTGCGGAGCTGGCCGTCTTCTGGTAGTGGCCGACGCAGGGTACTACACATCCGCCTTCTATTAAAATCAATAGGCGGAAGTGCAGTACCCTACGGTGGCCACTATCAGACAGAGCAGCTCCACCAGTGAGCACTGGCGGCCGCCAACACAGATAACAGCTGATTGGCGGGTGTGCCGAGTTTCGGACCCTGGCCGATCAGACATTGATGACCTATCCTAAGGATACGCCATCAAACAAAGTAGTGGACCACCTCTTTAAACTACATTGAGTCCCAGAAGATGGGGTTTTAGATTAGTGAAGGAATAACGAAGGGGGTATTGGGCGCTGCTCGCTCTGCTTTACCTGCAAAACAGATTACTGAACGGTAGGAAATTCTCTATAACCTACATTTAAAGAGATACTTATAGATTTTAACCTGTCCCTGATTGCAGTGATGTTTTGTACTGAGCTGCTTGCTGTAGTTTTGATTATCTCCTGCCAATGAAAACCGTGATTTTATCACTAGAGGACTAGTAAACTTGCTGCCATGCAGTCCTCCATATTCATGAGCTCTCTATAACCCTGCCCTCACCACTGATTGACAGCTTTCTGCCTATGCACAGTGTACACAGAAAGCTGCCAATCTGTGGTGTGGGCGGGGTTATTCAGAGAACTGTTACATCTGCAGCAGAGAAAACTGATTTTTATCAAAACTCTAGCAAGTGACATCACTGGAATCAGGGTCTCTGTATACAAAGTTCATTCCTAAACAAAAAGGTTTATTATTATTTTACTCACTTATATAGCGCCATTAATTCCACAGTGCTTTACAAAATTATCATCACTGTCCACATTGGGGTTCACAATCTTGTATCAACTTGGAAGTTATACCGCACCTTAACCTTAGGAAACGGGATAATGTCTTGATTGCTGGAGGTCCAACCATCGTGACCCTCACCAGTCCCAAGAGCAGGACTGTGCGGAGTCTTGTCTGAATCAATCATGTCCATCTGCTCTATTCTTTGACTGCTGGAGTCCATAGGATAGGGCATAACTTCCACACTTGGTACAACCCCTTTAAAAATCACCAAAAAAAAAAGAAAAACAAGTTTAACTTTTTTTTTTTTTTGTCCTAGACTTCTTAAAAAAATGGCATCCAACATGGTGGCTGCTCAGGTAAATTCAATGGTTTGGGGTCCGCAAGTTGCCCAACAATACCCACCGACGGGATCTGTAAGTATTTTATCCATATCTATTAAGATAATAAAGGCTTTCCTGTCACTGTGACTTTGGAGCCGTAAATTCCTACACTTTTGCTGACTTCTTTTGAATCCTTTGGGGTACGTTCACACATACCGGAACTTGTAGGTGTTCTCAAAACAGCCTTTTAGATGAAAAATCGACAACAGAAAACCCATCCAGGTGCCGCAGAAATTGGCCCGCTCTGCGGACTTTTAAATCGACAGCACATCACTTTGTCTCTGATCTGTTGTAGATTCTCCCCAAGTGATGATGATTTTTCTGTGGATTATCCAGAGAAGTGCAGAGATTAAAATACAATTTCCCAAAGTGTAAAATAAAAAAATAGGAATACTACACACATACTTTTCATAATGTATCTCAGTATAGTGCTACTGCTATGATCCTATACTCTGCAGTCACAGCTGTGCAATTTTGTTTTATAAAATCCTCACAAAAATGACAATGTTTAACCCTGTACCAACATATAATGTACTGATGCGTCATATGTCTGCCCCCTGACTTTGATGCGGGCTCAGGAATTTATCTATTTTACTCACTCGTATAGCACCATTAATTCCACAGCGCCTTACAGACATTATGGGCACTGTCCCCGTTGAGGCTCACAATCCACATTCCCTATCAGTATGTCTTTGGAGTGTGGGAGGAAACTGGAGTACCCGGAGGAAACCCACACAAACACGGGGAGAACATACAAATTCCTTGCAGATGTTGTGCTTAGTGGGATTTGAGCCCAGGACCTCAGCTCTGCAAGGCTGCACTGCTAACCACTGAGCCACTGTGCTGCCCAATTGAGCTTGTATCTTTGCCAGTAGGTGACGGCTGTATTATCCAGCCATCACCTGTCTAACAGCCACGAGCTCCGCACACTGCTGTTAACCTGTTAATGTCACCTGTGATGGCAGCATTCAAAGCACATGGCCCGGTGGGCTGTCATGGCTGCTAGGGATCTACTGAAGACCCCTGTGCCTGTCATGACGGTACTACTATGAAAGCTAGCCTGTGGCTTGATTTTTGCTGTATACAGCAGCACTGTGGTATTGCTGTGTATAGCACAAGCGATCAGACACAAGTGCCTCAAGGGGACTACAAAATACAGTAACAAAAAGTTTTTAAAAATATGAAAACGTCCCACTTTAATTTGCAATAAGCTCTGGAGGCAGATTCTCTGGATTTCTCTGGAATAAGACATTGTATCGCATAGTATCATTTTATTCATCTTCCTATGGCCTATATGCCCATATAGACGGCTTAGGAGGGGTGATCCTACTGACCGATGCCCTTTTCAAGGAAGTTTTATACAAGAGGATAATTAAAGGGGTGGTCTTGTTAAAAACTGCCTTTCAAAATGTGGCCCCTGCCTCTGTTCAGCTGATTCCCCCTCCCCCGGTCCTGTTCCTGGCACTCTTGGCAAAGCACTGGGATGCCACATCCCATTAGGAACTTCTTGGAATACAAATCTTGAGCTGCTCGTGGATTGCTCTGCTGAGTGGCCCCCCTCGGTCTATTATGTGATGTGTTCTTGGGGCAACCCCTATAACTATGACCACTGCTTCGGTGACGTCACAATGCAACTAGTTTGCTCCTTCGTGGTCCTTACTTGTGGGGACAAGTCTCATACGGCATTTAACCCTGTGAAAACGTTAAATTCAGATACTGTTTTCTCTGTATTTGTGAACATACCCTATGAATACTCTAATGGGGCAATTAAATCCAATTTTTAGATTGCACTCTCTTCCCTGCTTTCTTAGTTAAAGGGGTAATCCCTTCTCCAAGATTCTATCCCAATATGTAGTAGATGTAATAATATTAGCAAAACTTTCAATTAGAAATGTAGTACAGTTCTTCTGATTCACTATGTTGCTTACCCCATGTGCAGGGCATTGCAGTAGCTTATGTATCCATGGTTACAGCCACTCAAATAGTGACAGTTAACTGGACGATAGTGATCGTAACCATGGACACCTACGCTACTGCAATGCCCTGTACATGGGGTAAGCGATATAGCGAATCAGAAGAACTATACTACATTTCTAAGTGGAGGTATTTGCTAGTGTTATTAAGTCTACAACATATTGAGATATGATCTTGGAGATGGGAATACCCCTTTAAGCTCTTTACACTCGGCTCTCCTCTCATTCTCATCAGCAGCTCTTGTCTTTACACGGTCATCTTTTAATGTCACTAAATGTTTGCAAAACGTCTAAGGACGGTGTGACCGTTAAGGGGATTATGCTATTTGGTGAGGTATGTGCGCTTGCCCAGGCTGGACGTGACACCCTGCTTGTCATATGTCTGTCACCAGCTCTCCGGTGCCTGCTGGGTGCACATCAGAAATACAGTCCCATCATTCCTAAACCCCTCTATAACAAAGGCGGCCAAGCTGAATATCCATCACATGAACGCCCAGCCAAGTATATCTGCTATTTCTGCTGTGTGGGGTAGTGTGGCCTGCTGTGCTAGTCCATGGATACACACACGTTTTCACCCCTTAGTGACCACCAATATGACTTAAACTGACCTGAGATATAACTAAATGTCATCGCCCAAAGGGTTAAAATGCAGCAGCTGTCGGCTGTACACTACAGCTGACCCCCACTGTCACAAACGTGTTAGCACCAACCATGGCCTTTTAACCCCTTAGATGCTTAGATAAGTTTTGTAAATTTCCTTGGAAAAAATAAAAATGACTGCTACAATTTTAAAGCATCTAACATCCTAACAAAACAAAATAACATTTTACAGATGGTGCTGATGTAAAGCCGGCATGAGGGAAATGTTTATTAACTTTAGGTGCTATGACTATCTGGATTAGGCCACGGCCCCACTATCAGTATTCGGTCAGTATTTGGTCAGTATTTTTTCTCAGGAGTAGGAGCCAAAACCAGGTGAGGAACAATCAGAGAAAAGGTATAATAGAAACAAGTCACCAATTCTGCATTTATCACCCACTCCTGGTTTTGGCTCCCACTCCTGAGAAAAAGTACTGACCGAATACTGATAGTGGGGCCGTGGCGTTTAAAGAAATAATCATTCAAAGTTTGAAAACTTCTAATTTTTTCAAAATTTGTCAAGCTGACCTTTTTTTTATAAACAAAAGCAAAACCATATCGACCTAAATTTATTCTAAAAATAAAATATAATAGGTCATGAAAAAAACATCTCAAAACCACTGGGACATGTCAGATTTGAAAAATTTGGCCTGGTCACTAAGTGGTTAATATATACTATACATGTATTCACACACTAATATATGCAGTATATCACAACGGAATACACCCCTCACATTTTTGTAAATATCTTTTCATGGGATAACACTATACATATGACACGTTGATACAATGTAATGTCGTCAGTTTACAGCTTGTATAAAAGTGTAAATTTGGTGCTTTCTAAATAACTCAACACAGAGACATTAATGTTTAAACCACTGGCAAGAAAAGTGAGTACACCCCTAAGTATAAATGACCGAATTGTGTCCACAGAGCTGGGGGATGTTACAGACCTTGCGATCCTCCACCTTCCGTTTGAGGAGGCCCCATAGATGCTCAATAGGGCTCAGGTCTGGAGACATGCTCGGCCAGTCCAGCACCTTTACCCTCAGTTTCTTTAGCAAGGCAGTGGCCGACTTGGAGGTGTTTGAGGTCATTATCATGTTGGAATACTGCACTGTTCAGTCTTGTCATCATGGAGGAGTGGAAGAGGACTCCAGTGGCAACCTGTGAAGCTCTAGTGACCTCCATGCCCAAGAGAGTTAAGGCAGTGCTTGAAAATAATGGTGGCCACACAAAATATTGACACTTTGGGCACAATTTGGCCATTTTCGCTAACGGTGTACTCACTTTTGTTGCAAGCGGTTTAGACATTAATGTCTCTGTGTTGAGTTATTTAGAGGGCACACCAAATTTACACCGCTATACAAGCTGTACACTGACCACTCTACATTGTATCAAAATGTCATATCTTCAGTGTCACTTTTGTTAAATACTGTGTATATGTATGCGCGTGTATATATACGCTCACACATTCAGTCAGTCACTGTCCACCATTAAAGCTTTTTCTCCAGGACCACTACCTCAGACACATCTAAGCCAATTCGGCTGCCTTTTATAAAACCTGCAAGGCCCAGACTGGAGTGTATTGGAGAGCCCATTCCCACCCAGTGGTTTTCTGGTCACTCCTTAATCCCGGACCTGAAATTCGGTCCATGTACAAAAAAACAACACTCCGTAACCTACCATTACTGGAGCTTTCAATTCTGGGACCTAGATCACATCATATAATATCATTACCATAAGGAAATGTTGATTTTTACCCTTCTGCCTCTAGATTTGTATCACTTTGTGTAATTTCGGATTTAGAGATGGAGAAATGATAAGCTTAAGTATTACAGCCAGCCAACCCGAAGTGCAGATAGAGGGGCAGGTTATCACTCAGGGCTGTGGAGTTGGAGTCTGAGCCCATTTTGGTGGAGTCAGTATGAAATATACCAACTCTGACTCCTAAAATATATAATACATTGGGTACAGTAGTTCAATGCAGTTTGTGGGGAATATTTTTTCATAAGTTATGAAATGTCCTATAAATGTCTGTCCTATTCCTGATCTAAGGGTCTAGACTTTTAGCTGAGATGAATCTGTTCTACAGTAAATTTATCACTTAAACATGAGCCATGTATGAGGGAGTCGTGGAGTCGGTGTTATGGAAATTGATTAGTCGGAGGTTTGGCTTACCGACTCCACAGCCCTGTTATCACTGCAGGGTTATATTGTGCGGAGCACATATCTTCCGTTTTCTTTCCCCTCCTTGTCTGACATGGTTGCTTGTTGCAGTATTCAGCAGGGTTTTCACGGTGAATCTGTTTTGTCTGCAGGCCTATGATCGACCATATGCTTCCCCTGGTGCCTCCCAGCTTCAGACAGACGCTACCCTTCCCGCATACAAAAAGAAGGCGCACGTTGATGCACAGTGCAAGGAGAGACTGTTCATTGTGTTCAACCCTCACCCCCTGAGCCTGGATGTGATGGACGACGTGTTCTGGTAGGGCGCTCTGATGACAGTAGTACCTGTTACTGACGCTTGGGCATGGATTGGAGAATTCCCTCGTTATACACCATGTCTGCTCTTTTTTTGGTGGCTCCAGCGCTTCTCTGCAGGAATTCAGGAATCCATATATATTTTTCCTTCTATTTTTTTAAGTCTAGAAAATGAACACTTAAATTATTTGCAAAGTTCTCGCTACAAAAGCATCTCTGCTGTTGTGTTATGGCCAAAATTTTGCTAATCCCTTTCATAACATTTCGGTGTATCTGGGTGGGGGGTAGTTAAAGGGGTTGTACACTACTCGGAACAACCCCTTCTGAATCCCTGATTCCCCCCAGTAAAATAATACTTATACTCTGCTTCCGTGCTGGCGCCTTTCCAGCAGGGTCAGCATTGGCTCTCCCAGGGATTGCATGACATTGTCCCGCAATCTCCGGAGAGCCAGTACCGACACTGCTGCAACGGCAGAGGTAACTGGTATGAGTGTTTTATTATTTTTACTGGGGGGAAACATAGGGATTCAGAAGGGTAGTGGACAACCCCTTTAAAAAAAAATAAATAAAGATCAGAGCACCGGAGCTTTACTGGAGCAGGTTTGATTGTGTGATCGCCTTCTGTGGGCTGCTGCAATTGTTTCATAGTATAAAGTCCACAGTGCTGATCACTCACACACATTTGCCATAGGATAAGCTCAAAGGGTCCTTATCTTTCATGTGTGATTACAGAATGGTATAGTTCTTGTATCTGACCGGAGATCATCGCGAGTTGTCAGGACACATGAGGTCAGATATGATGTAAATGCTAAGGAGCTCTTTAAATGCTCTTCTAGGACCTTGTGCTGCTATTACTGAAATATTTAACCTCTTCCTTTTGTAGTCGTTTTGGGAATCTGATAGAAGTTTACATTGTTCCGGGGAAGAACGTTGGGTACGCCCGATACTCTGAGGTGTACAGCGCAAACGATGCCATAGCCGCTCTACACGGAAAATTGGTGAACGGCGTAAAGCTGAAAGTGATGCAAGCTGATTCTCCAAAAGATGAGTCCAACAAGAGACAAAGAACATACTGAATCTCTATACATCGGGTAAGTACCTGGTGCCCGTTCTGCAGTCTTATCTACTGCCCCTTATTCACTGTTCATTGTTATCAAGTCTAGGGGTACGTAAAAAAAAAAAATGGATTTTATGGTAAGCAAGGTGATTGTTAGATGACCACTAGAATACATTTGTGGTGCACTGAGGAAGAGAAGAAGCAAAGACTGGCTATAGAGAGATACTGATCCCCCTCCTGCCATGTATGATACTTCCATGCTGTCAGTAATGCGCACTAGGATGCATTTGTATAGGGGGGACGCAGAACATTTTAATAGAAATTCAGATTTTTCTAGAGGTTTTAAATCGGAGTCGCTTCTGAGATCTGCCATAGATTGTCTTGATTGGTTGACCTCCATCCTCCAAGACCCCCAACGATGACGGTCACCTCTTATGTCTGTTAGGCTGAGTTCAGATGAGAGCATCAAAAACTGTCAGTTTAGTGGGTAAGTCTGAGCTAAGCAGTTAGGTTTTTTTCACCACATTGCATTGAAAAAAAGTCACATAAGTTACACCAATGACTTGCTTTGGTCCATGCTTGGTTTGCATGCCATCAGTTTTGCACGTGGACAATAAATGTGCTCGTCTGAATGAAACCTTAATGGAAATAGTAGAGAAAACACATCTCTTCTGTTTGCAGCCTCCTGTCTTAAAGGGATGTGTATCACCAGATTCTTGATACCTCATCTTAGAGCACCATATTGTAGGGACTGAGACACTGATTCCAGTGGTGTATTGCTTGCTATAGTTTTTTTTTAATTCACTTTTTATCAGGTGATTGAGGACTAGTAAACCTGCTGCCACTTAGTCCTCCATATTCATGAGCGCTGATAACCCCGCCCCCACCACTGATTGGCTGCTCTGTGTACACTGTGAAGCTGTCAATCAGTGGTGTGGGCGGGGTTATACAGAGCTCAGCATTCAGAGAACGGTTACATCTGCAGCAGATAAAACAGGGATTTTATTCCAACTGCTGCAAGTAGCCCATTAAGTGACACATCGCTGGAATCAGGGTCTCTGCCCCTACATCATGCCGATCTCAGATGGAGTGACAAATTACCCTTTGGGACTCTGTATGGGGGTCCCTAACTAATGAGACATTTATGACATATTAAATCAGTAGAAGGAGGGAAGTAAAGGGCATTACCATTTCTATCCTGGGAATGACACTTGTCCGCAGTGGTGCTGTATACACTGTACTCTAGGAGCTCTGTATAAATATCTTCTATACGGAAATAAGCATAGTCCCCTCCTGAGAGCGGAAAGCTCCATATATCACCCTATAGAATCACCATTAAAATGCTGAATATAATGTGCAAAATACAGAATGAGTCCGTGATGGAGTAATACAGTGAATGTTCTGTTAGGAGACAGGAAATCCTATTTATTTCAGTCTTATTTGAAGGTATAAAATTTAAGTTGCTTGTAGGTATCTTGTTATTGGAGCCTTTTGCTCCCGAGTCGCCCTGGCATTCACTCCGCATTTAGTTCTCCTGCTTCCAGCTTGGCAGAATTATTTTACGTTGCTGTCATTTTCTCCTGGGCGCTTAGCAATTACCAGCCAGCAATTTGTCAGGAAGCGTTTGATTATATGATGAAAGTGTTCGGTCACGTCCTGGTTATCCCCATTGTATCCTAATTAGTAGAGTAACCATGTGGGAGGCCCCCGCCTACACTCATCAGTGTCAGATGTTACAGGTTGCTACTTTCTGGAATACCCCTGCAGAATCTTAGCTGCGCGATGTATAGTGAGAGGCGCGATGTATAGCGAGCGACGTGATGTATGGCGAGAGGCGCGATGTATGGCGAGAGGCGTGATGTATAGCGAGCGGCGCGATGTTTGCAAACAGAACCTGTTTTCACTGTTGCATACTGTATGAGGTTGTCATCAGTGGATTGCAGAGCTAGCAATGTGCTTAACCCCCTATAATATTATACGGATACTACACCTTTATTGATCTGGCTCAATTTCAGAGTATTTTATACACCATTTTAAATCCTTTTCCAAAATGTAGAGAGAATGGATCTGTAGATGCAAATAAACATTGCAGAGTCAACTAGATATATAGATCAGTAGTAGGAAACCACTTAACGGCTTGTTCACACTGTGTTTTTGCCATGTTTTTCCCCACACAGCAAAACGTAGTATTTTACAGTACCCGCAAAGTGAATGGGATTTCTGAAATCTCTGCACATGCTGCTTGTTTTTTTCATACCTGCAGTATGGCAATTCTTTGTGTTTTTGCAGTTCTTCACCCATCTAAATGAATGGGGAAAAAACGCACCTATTTTTCTTAAGCATCGTTTTTCCTGCCAGCACAAAAAAAATCTGCTGAAAACACTGAACGTGTGCACATACGCTTGATATGGCAGTCACACAGAAGAATTGGCCGCTTTTTTCTTCAGTGTCATGATGTCTACGTCAACAAATTTTCTGAAGAATGCAGCAAGATGTAACCACCATACATATGGCGCTAATATACGCCCCCCCACTTTTTTTTTTCTTCTTTTTTCTGATGTATGGATTGCATATTTCCATACAATGGTACAATGGTAAAAGGAATAACATAAGGCTCTGGTTGGTAGATGCCACTGTATGCTTGCAAACTTTTCTATTTTTATTTTTCTTTATTACTATTTTTACATTTTGGTTCCACACTTCTGGCAGTTTTAAAGGATTATTCCCCTTCTCCCAAAAAAACGTTCTGATCACTTTGCGCTCTACCACTGGGATCACCCGGGATCCTGAGATTACGGCTTGGGAACCTTACAACGGGGACTACTGCACAGCTTTGAAGGGAACAGAGGTGCACATGCTCGATCTCTGCTCCATTGTTTGTCTTTGGGACTTTTTTTTTATTTTTGTGGGGGCAATAAGTTTTGTATTACCATCTGAATCCTTGATCTAGCTTTAAAGGAAATCTATCAGCGGGTTTTTGCTATATAATCTGGAAGCAGCATAACAGAGCAAGAGACCCTAATTCCAGCGAAACCCCTCTTATTAGCGGTAACACTGCATTCTTGCTCCTTTTTTTAATCTAATTATTTTCCTAGCTCCGCTTCTGCACATCCCCATACAGTAGAATACGTGATGTGTGTACTCTTATAGTATACATCAATAGCGCTTCCTCCCGGCGGCTCCTCCGGATACACGGGGAGCAGCGGGAGGCTGGCTTATTGGCCAGCACTGCAGCATAGCCGCGGCTTCTCTAATGGTGGCTGTGCAGCAAGGATACAGTTCACTGTCTGCCAGGTTTTAGTGATTCACATTGAGGGGATGAGCCGTCAAGATGCAGGATGCGATTCCATCGTTCTCTGTCTAAATAATTATAATACGACGCTGTATGCCATTTTACTGAGAGACTGACCTTCCTTTGACTTAAAGGGAACCTATCGCCAAGTTTCCCGGATCTAAACTGCAGCCACCACCTTCTGCGTCACATAATTAGGATCCTAACGATCCATCACTTATGACTCTGCAGTCAGGAGAAAGGATCTTTATACTTCACTGTCCCTCTAGGGCAGCGGTCAGACCCAAATACACAGAGGGCCAAAACTAAAAGCTTGGACAAAGTCACGGGCCGTTGAGATTCCAGATCTGTGACACAGAATGTGGGGGCTGCATTTAAAAAAGCCTCCCATGATCTTTTATTTCCCTCTTAAACCTATGTGCGTTTACCAGTATCAGTGTGCTAATATCCTCACCTACTGCTGCCTTCTCCGGTATCGAGCGCTGCTCCGTTCCTTTTCTGGATGACCCCACCGCTCTTCAGACTCTCTATTTTTACTATTTAAGTCTATGGAGCTTGTTCTGATGCTTCATAGTCTTACATTGTAAAAGCCACTTCTAGGTCACACACAGCACAGCAGGACCTGGAGACTCTGAAGAGCGGTGACGTCACTGAGAAGAGGAGAAGAACGGCACTGACACCGGAGGAGACTGTGATAGGTGAGTATATTAACACACTGACACTGCACTACATACACAGATTAAGGGGAATCTGGTTCATGGGAGGGCTTCTACGCGATCCAGGTAACTTTTTGTGACAGGTTCCTTTCACTATCCAGGAAGACACTTCTGCTTAAAGTCCTAATCAGAGATCAGCAGCGATCACATCACATACAAGTCTAGTATGATATATTTCATACAGTTTGATAGACAGTTTCTATATCCCACTCGTTTAAAGTTCTTTATTTCTTTGCCCATTGGGGCCTCAGGAAAACTCTTAAAGGTGTAGTCCCTTGTACAGTGGTGACCTATCACTTCAATAGGATCTAAGCTGCGGTACCTGAGGTTGGCCATGTCAGTGTATGGTTCTGTGCTGCTCCGCCTCTGCCCGCGGTGTACAACCAGTCTCACCCGAAGCCACAAACCTCTGATTGGTGTTGGGCGTCTTACTGATCTGATATTGATTACTAGCAGGGCTGTGGAGTCGGTAAGCCAAACCTCCGACTCCTCAATTTCCATAACTCCAACTCCGACTCCCTCATACACGGCTCATATTTAAGTGATAAATTTACTGCAGCACAGATTCATCTCAGCTAAAAGTCTAGACCCTTAGATCAGGAATAGGACAGACATTTATAGGACATTTCATAACTATCCCAAATTCTTATGAAAAAATATTCCCCACAAACTGCATTAAACTACTGTACCCAATTTATTATAGTAGTATATATATTATAATATATTTTAGGAGTCTGAGTTGGTCCATTTTATGCCAACTCCACCAAAATGGGCTCCGACTCCACAGCCCTGATTACTTGTACAAATGATAGGTCATCAGTATGTAAATCCTGGACAACCCCTTTAATAGTTATGTTGAATGTAATCTTCCTGAAGTATAATGTCAAAGGTCAATTAACTTTGGAAATACCCAGAACTATAGGAGGAGGGATGGTAGGGTTGGAAGCATTGCCAAAAAAAAGGCACCTTTCTTTGACATTCAGGGTCTCTGGAAAGCTGGGTGTCAGCCACTCTGGGCCATAGAATGGGGCACCTGTTACCTACATTGGGGACAGCTGAATGTAGTAGGAACCGATCTGAAAAGGATGGGGTTATTTGTGTGTTTCAGGCTGACCGGTCAGCACTCCTGACCTGTACTTTATACACCTCTGGGTCATCTCTCCTCCGAGCTCTGCACTCTGCCGCTCCTCTTATTCCTACCTGGGACACCTGAGCTTTGCCATTCGTCTCATAAAAGGGGCGTGTCTGATATAAGCCGCATTCATTGGGCAGTTGTCAGGACACGCCCCGCAATGGTCACACCTAGTTGTCTGTTTATCCATACCAAAAAAACAGGAGCGGCACAATCTAGAGATGCAAGAAAGGATGTGCAGAATTCTTATTCCACATGGAATATAAGTATTTACTAAAGTAAGGAGAAGAGATGGGTTTTACCCCCTTAAAGGGGTATTCCCATCTCCAAGCGCTTATCCCAATATGTAGTGGGTGAAATAATAGCAGATACCTCCTGCACCCAGCCGCCACACATGTCACACACAGCTCCGATTGCTTAATGGTTGTGTAATGTCCGGACACCACGGCTAGGAGTGGGTGGAAAATGGGCTAATCACAGCACAGCTAAAGTGCTTTTCTATGGAAACTGTTTTATACAGAGAGAAAAAAAGTTGTCATTTACATTTTATGTAACAGGTAATGAATGTATCCAGGTGTCATTGCTAGGTCGTCTTTAAAGGGGTATTCCCATCTAAAAAATTACAGAATATGTAGTAGGCGCAATAATAATATTAGCAGATACCTCCTATTAGAAACGTAGGATAGTTATTCTGATTCACTATGTCGCTTACCCCATGTGCGGGGCATTGCAGTAACTTGGGTATCCATGGTTACGACCACAAACTGTCACTGAGTGGTTGTAACCATGGACACCTAAGATACTGCAATGGCCCTGCACATGGGGTAAGCGACAGCGTATCAGAAGAACTATACTACATTTCTAATTGGAGGTGTTTGCTAATATTATTACGCCTACTACATATTCTGATAGGATCTTTGAGATGGGAATACCCCTTTTAAAGAAGACTTACCGATGACACCTGGATGCATTCATTACCTGTTAGAAAAAAGTTTGTGTATACATTTTATGTCTCTGTATAAAACGGTTTCTATAGAAAAGCACTTTAGCTGTACTGTGATTAGCCCATTTTCCACCCACTCCTAGCTGTGGTGTTCTGACATTACACAACCATTAAGCGATGGGAGCTGTGTGGCTGCTGGGTGCAGGATAACCTTTTACGGATAGCAGAAGTCACAATGTGCCTCTGGTCCGGATGCTGCAGAACTGGCGGATTCCTTCCATTTAGTCATTGGGCGTATGAGGATCAGAACGTTAAAGCCAACAATGTGACCGTTCTGTAAGGATTGATATGGTGTCGGGGATTTATTTATTTTTTTGCTGTAACTTTAGACTAGACTGATATTGGGACTGTGAATATATGTGATCTCTTACTGAAAATATTAGGAGCTTTGAGAACTATGCATTGTACTTATTAACCATGTATAGCCATTTAATGTGTATTGCAAGAAAAGTTTCATATGCACACTTCCTTTATTGAACTGGTAGTTTCATAGATAATCAATCCCCTGATTTCTGAAAATCTGGACTATGCAAGATTTCTAATAAAAAATGTTGTGGCAGCATACATGGCTTACAATTTATGCAATTTTCACACTGGACAATGGGGATGTTTTAGACGGAGTGTTTTTTTTTTTTTTTTCAGGAAATTGCACATGTACATTAACAGCAATTGATTGACTCACAGCCTATCTTTTGTATTGAAGCATCTAATGTCCGTGTGCAAATGTTATTGTAAAGGGAGGAGGTGCTCTGACATCACCTATTATATATTGTGTACAGAGGTGTGACCTGTCATTGTAATCCTGTCTGTGAGGGTAATAACTACTGAAAAATTATCTGTAAAGAGAAGGAAGTATAAGTCTAAATTAGTCCCGTTGCCATTGTGAAAATTGCAAGTTTTCTAATCTAATTTTTTTCTTCTAATACAGATTGTAATCATTTTTTTCAATGCACAAAAACCTGATTGAAACAATTTTCTGACAATACTCCCTTAAAAAAAAAATCTACAAAATGCAGTGATGTTCCTCTTCATTGTTTTTGCTGACAGCTTGGTGAAACCAACACCCCTTATCAACGTAGTCATACAATTCCAGGCAGAAAAGGGCACAACACAGTTCTCTTTTTAAGTGGTTGTCCGGCCTTAGAGTCACTGCAGACATGTGAATCCTCACAGCACACACGCTGCAAGCATTGTCCGGTGCTGGGAGCAAGCAGTCATGTAACTGCAAGTATGAGATTTGCATACGTCCGGCAACATTCCGACTAGACGTGCCTGGCCTTGCTCAATACACTTGCATTGAGCGAAGCTGCACAAGTCTAGTAGGCACGTGACTGCATGTATGCAAATCACATTCTTGCAGTCATGCCCCTAATGTCAGCACTGCAGAATCCTGACAGCGTGCACACTGCGTGCTGCGAGGATTTACAAGTCTGCAGTCACATTGTGACTTTAATAGGCATATTTTACATTTACTGATTAAATAAGTTCTAAAGTAGTAATAATGAATATCACAGAACTTTATTCGCCTCCTCTCTCGTGCCCCCGCAGATGGTGATGTTATGTCGTCGTTGGTTGATGATTGTGAATGACTTTTATGCAGATAACTGTTTTATAATTGTATTGTGCTCTTTCTACAGAACAGAGACTAAATTATGACATGACCCTCACCTTGACTGACTGAAACGTGACAGGAGACAGCTTTTAAGTACTGGTTTAGGAAACATTTGTGCGTTTTGTTCACGGACCGAAAAAGGTTTTAAGATCATTTTTTAAATCCTTTTATCTCGCATTCCAGTGCATATTCAACTGTTTTTTTTTCTTAATTGTGTCCATGCTGTTGGCATTTGCAATGAATAAAAGCGTTTAAAAATTTTCGGTTTGTGCTGTGTTTTTATTAATCACGATTTATGCATGTGTGTAATGCAGCATATGAAAAAATCTGTTTTTCATCCTGAAAACAGTGACAGTTTTGCACATCGGTGCGTCAGTTTTGCACATCGGTGCATTTTCCAGATGCACAATTTAATAAAAAAGGTCAAATACAGTTTCTTATACTAATAATTTTAATGGATCTGTGAAAGACATGACGTATGGATGGTAACCCGTATATGATGTGTGTGTTTGTTTTTTTGTTCCCATTGACTTTTAATGAGCAAGTCTGATCCACACTAGAGATCGGAGTAGGGCATTCTGCAATTTTCTTACATGCAATGCATCGGTCCATGTGTGAAAACGTTCATGTGATCTACTACATTGACTCGAATTAGTCCAAGTGTTGTCCAGATGTTAGCACTTTTGTATATGGACAGGGCACAGACTTTTAATGCGCTTGTCTGAACAAGCCCTACAGCTGGCCATGCACATCAGATAGTTGGTGGCCAAATGCTTAACTCATCGGCTCACTCTTCACTCTCCTGTGGATCAGTGCACATGTGCTCTCTTGTGCTGGAGGTTAGCTGCAGTTGGAGGATCAGGCATGTTGATATCCAGCTTGCCTGATCCTTTTTCCATCAATGCCCACCCCCAATGTTTATCATCTAGAGGAGGAGGTGAGTTAAGTCATCATACACATTAAGGCCACATTTAGTATTTGGTCAGTATTTTACATCAGTATTTATAAGCAAAAATCAGGAGTGGAACAATCAGGAAAAGTATAATAGAAACACGTCACCACTTCTGCATTCTCTCCCCCCACCGGGTTTGGCTTACAAATACTGATGTAAAATACTGACCAAATACTGAATGTGTGAACGTGGCCTAAATGTTTGGCCATCATTAATGTATATGGCCAGCTTAAAGGGACTTTGTCAGCAGAGGATTGTTCAAACTAAGTCTCGGTGCTTCACGGCGCAGCCAATCCTTTATATACACCTTCCCACCTGCTTGTTCTCCTATCTCCACCTCTCTGTTCTTTGATTGACAGCTCTGGCTTCATAGAGCCAGAGAAGGGCAGAGATGGACGCAAACCAAGCAGGTGGGAAGGTGTATATAAATGATTGGCCCCGCCATGGTGCAGAGCGCTTGTACTTGGTTGAATAGTCATTCTGTTCGCTTTAACGCTCATCTGATACTGACGATCATCAATATCAGATTGTTGGAAGTCTGACACCCTGCACACCCCCTAATCAGCTGTTATTAGCCCTGGCTGACGTGCAGGGTCCGGCAGTGGCCGCTACACAATGGGTGGAGCAGTGCCGCTCCCGTCAGCGTTCACATCCAACAGCCCCCGGAAGTAATGACAGCTGATCGATGGGAGTGCCCCCCACCCCCACCCATTTGACATCAATGACGTATTGAGGATAGGTCATCAATATTGTTGATGATTATTACAATCTAATAATCTGATACTAAGTGGTTCTGAATTACATTTTTACTGTGTTTGCAGATTTCTATGTTTTGGGGGGTTTTTTTGTTCCCAGTACATTGTGATCCATTGGGTTAAAAGGAAGCAACACCTCTTTAAATGGGTATTGCAAAGCATAAAATGCACTGTTATTTGCACATAATAATTTGCCCTCACGGGTGCGTGAGCTGCAGCAGAACACTAGTAACCTTGTAGTGTCATAGCACAGTGCAAAGAGCAATGAACCAGATTTTTTCTCAGTATAAAGTCCTATTGATGCCGAATTAAATACATAATATATGGGCACATATACTATGTGATTTTACTGTGTATACATCTATAGATTGCAGAAATTAAATCAATATCCGTAAGTATCCAAGGCTTGTTATGAGATTGGGCCACTTGTCTGGCAGTGATTTGAGTCCAGAGAACCCGTATCATGGAAGATAGCGAGAAAAGATTGGAGCGTCTGGTGCCGCACAGCCTTCATCATTCACCACCGGTAAATGATTCATTACGAGAAAAGGAAAGTAACTCAAATAGAGGGGAAAAAATGCTGATTATCGGCAGTCATTTGTCTGGCTTTGTTTCAATAAAAACTCTTCATTTTGGTGAAATTGTAATTTTAACAATTTTTTTTTTAGGGGTTGATAAAGCAAAGTGTATTTAAGGCGATTATATATCTCACATTCCTATTTTATTTAAATTAATATTTAATCTTATGAAGAGTGACATGCCCGTATGAGGAGGCTCAAATGCTTTGCATGCTCCTCTGGGAAATGAAATATGCAAATTGCCTCTTCAGAGAGGAAGAGGACTAGAACTCTATAGCGCCACCTATTGGAAGTAGCAATCCTACAAGTCAATATTGACCCATTAACGAGTATTATAATATGACTTGGGATAAAATACAAATCAGAATCTCAATTTGCAGACACAGTGTTTCGGGGTATTGCCCCTTATCAGTACAAAGTATGAGATCTGATTAGGCTAGGTGAGAGGCTAAGACTGGGATCTAAGGGGTAACATTTCCACCTATTGGAAGCAGCGATCCTACAAGTCAATATCAACCCTTTAATAAGCCTTATATTACAAGGCTCGTTAAAGGGTCGATATTGACTTATAGGATTTCTACTTCCTATAGGTGATGCTAGAGTTCAAGTCCTCTTCCTCGCTGAAGAGACACTTTGCACAATGAATATTTTAAAAAATAATAATCTCTTGCGGTTTTGTAACCTAAAGAGAAAGTAATTTAAGAATGAACTAGAGTTCTATTACTTCGTTATCACAGATTCATTGAAGGGGAGATACTCGTTTTTGTTCTGGCTACCGTCGTCATTAACAGCCATCAAATTATATCCCAATAATGAAAGAAACTTTAAAAAGGCAACTGAAAATGTATTTATATATATTTTTTGTCCATGTGAACTCTCAAGTAGATTCAAGAACTGCAGAAGAAAGAAGCAGAAGAGAAGGCTCTGTACTTTAATTTTCTTCAGATCTGTACCATGATTAAATTTATGAAGAATTAAAAAGAAAAAAAAAAATCTGCTTCTGCTCATTTGGTCTCCTTTTCATTTGTAAATTGCCCATAAAATAAGTGTTCCTTTTACATGTGGGACTGAAACCGAACATCCCCAGTGGTCCGCTGATCACGGCTGGATGAAAGTAGAGAGACTGAACACCACAGCGCCGCACACTAAGTAGTGGTTGTTCACGAGTACTGCAGCTTGGATCATATTGAAGTGACTTGGAATGAGCTGCAATATTCGAGAATGTCCATTGCACAATATATGGAGCTTTTTTTTTTTTCTGCCCCGAACATTGCTTACATCTGGCTGGTCAAAGGGGTAGGGGTTTCTGGAATCCCAATCGTTCTCATATTGATGACTAAAGTAATGGACAACCCCTTTAAGGGAAGAGTCAACCGGCTGTATGACTTGGACGAGAATCGCAACGGAATGCTCAGGCTGGCCATTGGCTCTCCAGGCCTGAGCGTGACAGCTGCATAGAAATGCATGCTGTCATGTTCGGGTTGGAGGAACCGACTGCCAGTCCATGCATTGCGTTGCGATCCTCATCCAAGTTATCCAACCATCTGACTCTTCCCCCAAGGTTCAGCCCTTTGTGTTACAGTCCTTTTCTTTCTAATTTGCGCAATGGGGGAAGAAAGAAAAAAAAAAAGACCGGCGGTGCTGCCACAAGACCACTGAAAACAAAAACACCAATGAAGTCTTTTTCCTGAGGAGTCTTTGAAAAAGTCGGTGGGTATGGTCCTTTTTTTTTTTCCTTCTCTCTATTACACTGCTTTTGGTTTTCGTTCACACGTCTGTGGTTTCATGGAAAAAAAATATGTTAACCAAATATATGGGCATTTAATACACTTAGCTATTATCATTGATTATAGGTTATGGAGGTACCATATAATACAACACATCCTGACTATTGCAACCCTTTAAAAAATAGGAAATATAAAGTGATCATATACAGCTTTTTAAAGTATCATAAAGTTTATTAATTTCAAGTCAAAAAACAGACTCCCAAACAGAAACCCTATTTAAAAAAAAAAGCCCCTAAAAAACCCAGTTTAACATTTATTGGGTGGTTTGGGTTAAGATGACAATAATTGAATGGCAAAGGTAATTAATAAAAGGTAATATAAGTGGCATATATATATTTTTTTGGTAATACAATTGATTTTTATATAGTTAATAATTATAACCAGAAAAATTCCAGAATTGCATATATACCATAAACAGGATTTCATGTACACTACTCAAAAAAAATAAAGGTAACACTTAAACAACAGAATATAACTCTAAGTAAATCAAACTTCTGTGAAATCAAACTGTCCACTTAGGAAGCAACACTGATTGACAATCAATTTCACATGCTGTTGTGCAAATGGAATAGATAATATATGGAAATTATTGGCAATTATCAAGACACCCTCAATAAAGGAGAGGTTCTGCAGGTGGGGACCACAGACCACATCTCAGTACCAATGCTTTCTGGCTGATGTTTTGGTCACTTTTGAATGTTGGTTGTGCTTTCACACTCGTGGTAGCATGAGACGGACTCTACAACCCACAGAAGTTGCTCAGGTAGTGCAGCTCATCCAGGATGGCATATCAATGCGAGCTGTGGCAAGGTTTGCTGTGTCTGTCCGTGTAGTGTCCAGAGGCTAGAGGCGCTACCAGGAGACAGGCCAGTACACCAGGAGATGTGGAGGGGGCCATAGGAGGGCAACAACCCAGCAGCAGGACCGCTACCTCCTCCTTTGTGCAAGGAGGAGCATGCCAGAGCCCTGCAAAATGACCTCCAGCAGGCCACAAATGTGCATGTGTCTGCACAAACGGTTAGAAACCGACTCCTTGAGGGTGGTATGAGGGCCCGACGTCCACAGATGGGGGTTGCGCTCACAGCCCAACACCGTGCAGGACGCTTGGCATTTGCCACAGAACACCAGGATTGGCAAAGTCGCCACTGGCGCCCTGTGCTCTTCACAGGTGAAAGCAGGTTCACACTGAGCACATGCGACAGACGTCTGGAGACGCCATGGAGAGCGATCTGCTGCCTGCAACATCCTTCAGCATGACTGGTTTGGCAGTGGGTCAGTAATGGTGTGGGGTGGCATTTCTTTGGAGGGCCGCACAGCCCTCCATGTGCTCGCCAGAGGTAGCCGGACTGCCATTAGGTACCGAGATGAGATCCTCAGACCCCTTGTGAGACCATATGCTGGTGCGGTTGGCCCTGGGTTCCTCCTAATGCAGGACAATGCCAGACCTCATGTGGCTGGAGTGTGTCAGCAGTTCCTACAAGATGAAGGCATTGAAGCTATGGACTGGCCCACCCGTTCCCCAGACCTGAATCCGATTGAGCACATCTGGGACATCATGTCTCGCTCCATCCACCAACGTCACGTTGCACCACAGACTGTCCAGGAGTTGGCGGATGCTTTAGTCCAGGTCTGGGAGGAGATCCCACAGGAGACCATCCGCAACCTCATCAGGAGCATGCCCAGGCGTTGTAGGGAGGTCATACAGGCACGTGGAGGCCACACACAATACTGAGCCTCATTTTGACTTGTTTTAAGGACATTACATCAAAGTTGGATCAGCCTGTAATGTGTTTTCCAAATTTAATTTTGGGGGTGACTCCAAATCCAGGCCTCCATTGGTTAATAAATTTGATTTCCATTGATGATTTTTGTGTGATTTTGTTGTCAGCACATTCAACTTTGTACAGAACAAAGTATTCAATGGGAATATTTCATTCATTCAGATCTAGGATGTGTTATTTGAGTGTTCCCTTTATTTTTTTGAGCAGTGTATATATACATACAGCTAATTACTTACAAATAGGGTACGATCAGATATTACAGTCACAGAAGGGTTGCCCAGTACCCATCAGTGCCTCTATATCACAAAGGCAAACACTAATGATGAAGAGTGGATTAGACCCAAAAAGTATGAACCATATGCCATGATATTGAACCACACTGCTTAGTACCCCAACGCACGTTTCACATTCAGCTTCGTTCGGGTCTATGGGCATGTTCACATGACAGTTTTTGGGGAGAGAGATGGTCCCCTTGGAAACATTTTTGTTTTGTCATATCAGGTTTTTTTTTATTATTATTTTAAATCCTAGGGTAGGATCAAACTTGCCTTTTCAAGTGAATAGGTCGGTAGGGGAAAAAAGAAAAAAAATCAGCACCCAGATGGCATCCTAGTGCCAGCTGTTTTTTTGCTGCCCAATGCTAAGAGAAGTTTTGGAAACAATTACCCAGGTTTTTTTTTCTTTTTGCTTACTAGAAAAAACACTAACACAAATGTAAAACAGGAAAATTTGATCCAGCCATACTGATGAAAACCGGTTCCCCCTCTATCGTATGAGGGGGGAAAACAAAAAACTGGCATTCGAATGGGGTCTTACTAGTCTCATGCAGCTGAGTCAGCTGGAATCACAAAGCTTGACCAGTTAGCAGGTTTTCTTTACACACACCACACCTTGCAATACCCTTCCCTCAGGTACGATATTTTTACTCATTTAGTGACATTTATTTATTTTACTCACTTATATAGCACCATTAATTCCACGGTGCTCCACAAACATCATCACTCTCCCCATTGAGACTCACACTCTAAAATTCCCTACCAGTATGTTTTTGCAGTGAAGGAGAAAACCAGAGTACCCCCACACAAACAATATACAAACTTTATAGATGTTGAGCTTGGTGGGATTTGAACCAAAGACCACAGCACTACAAAGCAATCAGTGCTAACCACTGAGTCACCATGCTGATTTGACTTGTTTTAACCACAGCATATGCTCTTTTTTTTCTTCACATGTTTGACCAGCAGTAGCCGATATCAGCAGGGAGAAAGTAAAGGGACACAGCTAGGAAGACCCCCTATGCTGCCCTTTATTGAAATGTAGTTTGCACTTGTAGAAAGTAAGTGAGTAAAGCTACTTAGTGCTAACCACTGAGCCACCATGCTGATTCAATTATTTTTTTTAACCCTAGCATATGCTCTATTTTTTCTTCACATGATTTGTTCTTCATTTGTTCTTCAGTAACTGATATCGGCAGGGAGAAAGTAAAGGGACGCAGCTGGCAAGACTCCTATGCTGCCCTATATTGAAATGAATGTAGTTTGCACTTGCTGACGGTAAGTGAATAAAGGTACTAAGTGTGTGTATGCATATATATATATATATATATATATATTTATATATACATATATATGTATATTTAAAAATATATAATACAGCTTTATCAAGGTGGCTGCAATTTTGGAAGGCTCGAGCTGTCTTGGTATTATATGGCAGCCATGTTCTACAACTTTTCACAGTGGTAATGAATGGTGACCATGGATTTCTCTGCCCAAACCTGCCGTTTTACATTTACCTACAGATATTGAAGTGTTCTGCATCTCTTCCCTGGCCATGATCGTGCTCCTATCTGTTACACCCTAGAATCTGACGGGCTCCAGGTTTGTAGATAATGTCACTGTGCAGTAAATGACAGAAATATCATTGTTGTGAAGCTACAGACAGATCATGTCACATCATCTGTAAGCTACGGAGCTTGAAATGTAGACAGTCCTCAGCCTGAAGAGGAATTATCCTACGAGCTCAGCGCTGAATGACAGGATATGTGAGTGCACTGCCGGCAATCTGTGACCATGGAAAGACCAGTGGGTCAGGATGAACCATGCGCTACATACCCTACATGTATACAATGCTGATAGAATAACTCTTCCACAAGGTTTGTCTATATTATTACTGTATCACGGGATCAGAATAGGATCCAGAACACATGAAGAACAGACTGACACTATTCCTGGTATTCTTGTATGAATCCTTAAAGCCCGCTGCTAATTATCCGCATTCAGTAACTTTAGAATTAAAGGGTTAACTACTGTACTTTACACAATCCAATGTCCCTCTAAAAACCACAAGATGACCCTAAGCATTTACCAGGAAATCTCAAATTATTTCGCTGCATTAGCAAAACCACAATGAAAAGTCAAGGTATAAACACCTTTCGGGGCTTGTGTTTTGTTTTTGTTTTCTTTTGTTTTTTTGTTTTTTTTACTTAAATGCATGTATTTTGGACTAAAGATAATGTTTGTAATTGGGTTTTATTTCAAATTTTGCATCATTTGGCTTCTACTCGCTTCATTGTTTCCCTGCACATTGCTGGCTGCAGAATTGATTCCGTCATGCCGACGGAGTTTTTTTTTAACTCTCTTGCTCTCTTATCTGTCTTTTTCAGGGCTCTTCTGTTCTGATTTTTTTTCTTTTAGCTAATTTTTATTGAAATTTTGCAAAATTAAAAATCACATGTATAGAGAAACGAAAAAAAAAAAACACATGAAGCTTGTATGGCCGAGTAAGACTCAATGAAACTTTTTTTCCAAGGGAGTGAAAAATCAGCAGAGATCCCGCAAAGAACCACTTGGCAAACCCTTAATATTAGCAATGTACCCCAAGGCGCCTTACTTAGATTACATTACTCCGCCGAATCCAATCTATAACATAATCAAAGACTGACTATAGACAAAAGACACAGACTCACACAGAGAATGAGGGTAAGGGGGAAAAAGTGAAAAAATTATCCATCATATTGAGCCCAAAAATTATCCCAAGCTGCCCAAATTAACTCAAATAATTCAACTCCTGCATTCAGGATAGGCGTCATATGTTCCATCCTCAGAACATCAGAGATTCTGTAGAGCAAGTACAGAAGAGAGGGGGGATTTTTCTTCCAATGGAGAGCAATCAACCTTCAGGCTGCTGCCGTTAACATATGGAGAAGCAAGTTTAGAGGAGTTTTTACCCATCCCCCTGGGAGGAACATTGAAAATATAGATCAAAGGATCCAAAGAAACCTCAGTGAATAGCTTCTGTTCTGATTTAATGACCACAGCAAAGTCCAATTCAACTTTGATGTGGTTTGTGGTCATAAATCAAGTGAGAAGAGAGATAAAATAGTTACAAACACCCCATAAGGGTAGGTTCACACGAGCGTATTTTCGATCCGAGTGCTGTCCATGAAAAATTGGACCAATGTTATTCAATGGGCGATTTTTTTTTTTCACAGACCTAATCTGCACGTGAAAAAAAGCAGCAGCATGCGCTTGTTACGTTTGTATGTTTGATGAGACTCGCACACTTAAGTCTACGGGTGCGCAGAAAAGATCTGATTCCATACAGAGCCGCCATATAGCATCTGTTTTTTACAGATACATTGCAGTTATTAATATAAGAAATGTTCAAGCTTTCTGGATGGAAGATTTTTTTATACGCTCGTGTGAACCTATTCTCAGAATAAGCTTACTGAGGGATTCTCAGTTAACTCAATTTGCAGCCAGCAAAGGACAGTGCAACAATGAGGATATTAAAGGCAAAGAGTACAAAATATTTAATGAAATCCAATAGAAAAAAATATTTTTAGTCCAAAATCCATGAATTTAAGTAAAAAAAATGCCTGCAAGTTGTCCGTAGAGTTGTTGGGTGCTTCAGAGATAGCGCCATTCTTACTATTTGTCCTCTCCTTTGGCTAAGGGCAATCTGGAACAGTGATTTACTGATCAGGGTTGGGGGGTAGAGCTTCACACCCATTTTTTTTCCACCTGTCCAGTGGATGAGTAATAATTAGTGATGAGCGAACATGCTCGTTACTCGAGATTTACAAGCATGCTCAGGTGTTTTCCGAGTATCTTCAGCGTGTTCAGGTGTTATGTTTGAGTCACGCCGTGCACATGATTTGTGACTGTTTGACAGCTTTAATACATGTGAGGAATGCTTGTTTCTTAGGCATTCCTCACATGTATTAAAACTGTCAGACAGTTGCAAATCATGAGCACGGAGTGACTAAAACATAACACCCGAGTACGCTGAAGATACTCGGCGAGCACCCGAGCATGCTCGCCGAAAGGGTTAACAGAACATACTCGCTCATCACTAGTAATAAATGTTCTTGATTTTCTTAGTGAAAAGGCCTTCAATACTTTCATTACACATTAGCTCTGGGTCTAACAGTCATTACAGTGACTCTTACTGATAAAAATGTAGACTCAAATTTAGATAAAATTGTATATTCATTTCTAAAAAAGGGAATAGGGCGCTGCTCCATATCCTCATGCTGTGCTTTTATACATAAGAACAACTTTAGTAAAATTCAATATACTGGATCCTTTCTCCCTACAGATACCATGCTGCCACTTTCACACTAGGTTGTGGTGGAACTACCAACTTTTTATTTGTACATTTCCATAAAAATAGAATGCTGTCTACTCCAAAGTGGTAGGGCGATTGAAGTGTCAGGCTTAGTGCCCACGATGCAGAAATGAAGCAGCAATTTTCCTGAGCGTTTCTGCATCTCCCTGGCAGAAAAACGCATGCGTTTTTTACATGCGTTTTTGACGCGTATTTGACACGTATTTAACACGTATTTGCAATGCGTTTTTCCAATGCATTGTATAGGCAAATACGCATGCAGAAACGCACAAGAATTGGTCGTGTCCGTATTTTTTCTGCAAGTAAAATCTGCGCAGAAAAAATACGGACCATGTGCACAGAACTTGCAAAATGTCATAGGAAGTCATGGGATAAGGTATGCAATGCGTTTCTGGAGCGTTTTCGCACTGCAAATACGCACCAAAAAAAAGCACCAAAAACGCCACGTGGGCACACAGTCTTACCTGCACCACTGCTGCAATCCTGTAGCCAATCAATGGATCAGTGGCATGCTTGGACTGCAGAGCCTGTTCTTGGGATCATTGGGGTTCCAGCAGTTGCCCCCCCCCCCACCAGCGATCAGTAAGTTATCTCAGATATTATGGATAAGTGATAGCTTGGTATTAACCCTTTAAAGGGAATGTATCAGAAGGTTTTTACTATTCTCTCTATAACATCTTACTCTTAAAGGATATTTCTCAGAAGAGAGCATTCTTGTTAAAATGGGAAAAAGAGTTAGGTATCTCTTTTACTGATTGCCAAATCAAACAAATATACAATTTCTCACATGGTCCTTCAGAATGTGTCAGGGTTCAAGAGAATTCCTATAAAATAATCTCTCAATGGTACACAACACACATCCAGACTCATAAATGTTTTTCTACTACCCCAGACCTTTGTTGGAGGTGTGAAAAAGATAAAGGATCATACTTACAGATATGGTGGAATTGCCCGGTTATTCAAAGATTCTGGAAAATGATAGCTCAAACCTTATTTGAATTACTACTAGTGTTGAGCGAGCATCAGGGCCGGCGTCAGCACCCAGCGTACCCGGGCAAGTGCCGGGGCCCTGGAAAATCAGAGGGGCCCACCACCCACTCACTGTCGGGGCCCACCGCCCACTCACTGTCAGGGCCCTGGCCGCTTCTTCGGCACCTGTTCAGTGACGCAGGCGCTGCTTGATTGCCGGCACTCCCCTAGACACGGCCGCGCGCTGTGCGGCTGTGTCTGCTAGTAATGACGCGGCAGGGTCGACGGCACTGCACCTTTAATTGTGCTTGTGTGTCACCCCTGCCACGTCATTACTAGCAGACACAACCGCACAGCGCGCGGCCATGTCTGGGGGGAGTGCCGGCAATCAAACACCATCGGAGGTCCTGCACAGATGGGGGGGGAACGGCCTGGACCCGGACCCGACCGCAAGTGGGCCCCTCTGATGGTCCAGGGCCATGATGTCTGTACACGCCGGGGGGCCTGCACTGCCCCATACCTGAGGAGCTGCTGGACAGGACACTGGACCGGGGACAGGTGAGTGAGGCTTCCCCAATCCCCATATTAAAAATATTTGTAATGGGTCTGTGTGAGTGCATGTATGTGAATGTCAGTGTGTATGACTGTGTATATATATTTGTCTGTTTTATATATGTCTTTAAGAATTTGTGTAAAAATGTGTGTATGTCTGTATGTGTACATATGTGTACCATGTGTGCGTGCATATGTCTGCGCGTACCGTGTGTGCGCATGTTTGCGTACCGTGTGTGCGTGCGAATGTCTGCATACCGTGTGTGTGTGCATGTGTCTGCGTACCGTGTTTGCGCGCGCATGTCTGCGTACCGCGTGTGCGTGCATGTGTCTGCGTACCGTGTGTGCGTGCGCATGTCTGCGTGCCGTGTGTGTGCGCATGTCTGCATATGTGAAGGATGAGGTGGCAGGCTGGGCCCTGTGTACTATATATATATTTCTCCACCGTATCTGTGCATCATGAATCGTGTATGTGTTAAAAGGGCCCACTGAGACTCTTTCGCCCGGGGCCCAGAAAAACCTGGAGCCGGCCCTGGCGAGCATACTCGACACTGCTCGGTACTCGCCCGAGCATCACGCTACTCGGGATGTTCGGCGAGCACTGAGCATTTCCGGGTTACTCGGGCGGGAGCTCGGGTCTCCGCCCTGCACATTTGCCGCTCTTTACAGAGCCAATGAACATGCAGGGATTGCCAGCCAGTCACTGTAATGCCGCAGCCATGTTGTTTGTGGGCATTACAGTGATTGGCTGGCCGCACAGCGTCACCTCGAGTATTTAAAACTGGGCGCCGCCATCTTGGACACAGTCACTACGGATCAGACAGTGTAGGGAGAGTGCTGCTGAGCTAGGGAGAGATTTATACTGCGAAATAGTTAGTGTAGGGTCTCTAAAGCCTGCCAAATCAAACAAACAGTCCTTCTTAGGACTAATATCCATCCCAGATATCAGGCAGGCAGGCAGGCTGTATAGGAGACACAGTGGTTATACCAGCAAACGCTGCATTACAGTCCTGTGTGCTCCTGTTGGTCAAATTGCTAGACTTATCACCCCGGTCTCAGGGGCCAGGAAAATTTTTATTTTTTTTTATCTAAATCCTGTATTTTTTTTTTCCTCAGTCAGACTGTCCAAATACGCATCTTATTAACCTTTTGGTATTTCCCCCCCCAAAAAAAAAAATTGAGTGTGTCTGTGACTGTTCAGACACCAATATATCTGTTTAAAAGAGTCTGGTGTAGGCCAGAAAAATAGAATTGTGGTTTTGCAGGTCCATGGGTCAAGTCTCTGTATTATCCTGCTTTTGGCATTTTTTGCCGTAAAAAAAAAACGTAATAGTGTCTCCCTGACTGGTCAGACACCAATATATCTGTTTAAAAGAGTCTGGTGTAGGCCAGAAAAATATAACTGTGGTTTTGCAGTTCCACGGGTCAAATCTCTGTATTATCCTGTTTTTGGCATTTTTTGCCGTAAAAAAAACTAATAGTGTCTCCCTGACGGGTCAGACACCAATATATCTGTTTAAAAGAGTCTGGTGTAGGCCAGAAAAATATAACTGTGGTTTTGCAGTTCCACGGGTCAAATCTCTGTATTATCCTGTTTTTGGCATTTTTTTGCCATAAAAAAAAACTGTAATAGTGTCTCCCTGACGGGTCAGACACCAATATATCTGTTTAAAAGAGTCTGGTGTAGGCCAGAAAAATATAACTGTGGTTTTGCAGTTCCACGGGTCAAATATCTGTATTATCCTGTTTTTGCCATTTTTTGCCATAAAAAAAACTGTAATAGTGTCTCCCTGACTGTTCAGACACCAATATATCTGTTTAAAAGAGTCTGGTGTAGGCCAGAAAAATAAAACTATGGTTTTGCAGTTCCACGGGTCAAATCTCTGTATTATCCTGTTTTTGGCATTTTTTGCCATAAAAAAAACTGTAATAGTGTCTCCCTAACGGGTCAGACACCAATATATCTGTTTAAAAGAGTCTGGTGTAGGCCAGAAAAATATAACTGTGGTTTTGCAGTTCCACGGGTCAAATCTGTATTATCCACTTTTGGGCCTTTTTACATAAGAAAAAACAGTTTGAGTGTGTCGCTGACTGTTCAGCCCCAAATATATCTATTAAAAAAAGTCTGGTATACGCCAGTAAATTAGAACTGTGGTTTTGCAGTTCCACGGTTCAAATCTCTGTATTATCCAGCTTTTGGCCTGTTTTACGTAAAAAAAAAAAAAATAGTGTCTCCCTGTCTGTTCAGTCACAAATATATCTGTTTAAAAGATTCTGGTGTAGGCCAGAGAAACAGAATTGTGGTTTTCCTCTTCAACAGTTCTAACCTCCTTTTTATTACCCTTTTTCCATTGATAGTGCGAGTGTAAGCTATTTTACTTCACTTACAATGGGCAAGGCGCGTGGCAAGGGACATGGAACTGGACTTTCTGGTGATGGTGCGTATATATAGAGGACGGGGCGGTGGCCAAGGTGAAAATGTGCCACAACCAACAGCCACATCTTCTCGCTCCCACTTCTTGACCGAATTACTAGGGAAGCACACTACAACACCAGTATTGCGAACTGATCAGTGTGAACAGGTTATTAATTGGATAGCAGATAATACTTTCAGTTACCTGGGCACCACCACCTCCGGTCTGTCTTCCACACGGTCAAGTTTTAGTAGCCGTGAGTCTCGACCGCATACTCCTCCTCACCCTGATGCTCCTTCCTCCCACCATGCCGAGTGTCGTCAGACAGCAACTGATCCCACACTTGGACACTCTGAATAGCTGTTCACTGGTCCATTCCCATATTTGTGCCCCTCGCCTGCTCCGCTGGAAGTGGTGGAAGAGGAGATCCCATGTAGCGATGCCCAAATATTTGAACAGCCATGGCCACAGGAAGTCGATGCTGGCAATTTGTCACAAGAGGTGGACGATGACGAGACACAATTGCCACGAAGTGAGGAGGAGGATCGTGATGTGGAAGAGGAGGAGGTAGTGGATGATCTAGTAACTGACCCAACGTGGCAGGAGGACACGCAGAGCGAGGCCATCAGCACACAGGGGGAGGGAGGCAGAGTACCCCATCAGGCAGGAAGAAGCAGTGTGGTGGCCGCACACAGAAGGCGGGCAACAGTTCCCCGTAACACCAACACGAGGGACATTGCCAGTACAACCGGTAGGTCTTCCAGAGTCTGGAATTTTTTTAAAGACTCTGTTGATAACCTCAAAAACGCCATTTTGTACCACCTGCCATGCCAGTATCAGCAGGAGTAACAAAACTACCAGCCTGACCACCACCAGCATGACCAGGCACATGGCAGCAAAGCACCCGACTTTCTGGGGCGAACCCCAGGGTCCACGACCAGTGTCAGCGGGTGTCACCACTGCTTCTTCCGCTGTTGTGCATGTAATAGAACCCCTTGTTGTGCGTGCAAGGCAATCCCCTGTCCATACTGCATGCAAAGATGCCCCCTCCTCTCAGTCTTCATTTGTTATGGCAGTTTCTCAAGAAACAGCATCAACGTCCACGTCCCACCGCAGCGTTCAATTGTCCATATCCCAGAGCTTTGAACGAAAGTGCAAATTCGCAGCCAACGCCCCACAGGCCACAGTCCTAAATTCGCACATTTCACGACTGCTTGCGTTGGAAATGCTGCCTTTTAGGCTGGTGGAGACGGAATCCTTCCGCAACCTTATGGCGGTGGCCGTCCCTTGGTACTCAATCCCCAGCCGACACTATTTTGCCCGGTGTGCCATCCCCGCACTACACAAGCACGTGTCCCAAAACATCTGCCGTGCCCTCAACAACGCAGTTACTGGGAGAGTCCACCTGACAACGGACACGTGGACAAGTGCTTGTGGCCAGGGACAGTACATCTCCCTGACGGCACACTGGGTAAACATAGTGGAAGCCGGGACCCAGTCGGACCTTGGGACAGAACACATCCTCCCAACACCGAGGATTGCGAGCCCTATGTCAGTCAGAGTTGCCCCCACAGTGTACAGCTCCTGCGCATCCTCCTCCTCCTCCTCATGTTCAGCCTCCATCTCAGATATCACCACATCAGTTACAAGCTGGAAGCACTGCAGTACTGCCTCAGCCAAGCGGCAACAGGCTGTGCTGAAACTCATAAGCTTAGGTGATAAACCTCACACTGCTTGTGAGTTGTGGACAGCTGTGAAAGAGCAGGCATATCTGTGGCTGAGACCGCTGAACCTACATCCAGGCATGGTCGTGTGTGACAATGGCCATAACCTGGTGGCGGCTCTGAGGCGAGGCGAGATCACACACGTACCATGCCTGGCTCATGTGCTTAACCTTGTGGTTCAGCGGTTTCTTAAATCGTACCCCGAGTTGCCAGATCTGCTTGTCAAAGTACGCCGCCTGTTCGCTCATTTTCGCATGTCGGCTACAGCTTCCGCCGCCCTTGCTGTGTTGCAGCAGCGTTTGCAGCTTTCAGCACACCGACTTGTGTGTGATGTCCCCACACGTTGGAACTCTACCCTCCACATGTTGCAAAGGATTTGTGAGCAGAAGAGAGCAGTTGTGGAGTACCAGCAGCAACAAGGTCGTCAATATTCAGGTCAGACTCCATACATAAGACCTCAGGATGTCTGACATATGTACCATCCTGACAAACTTTGAGGAGTCCACCAAGATGGTGAGTGGCGATGACGCAATCATTAGCGTCAGCATCCCACTTGTCTGTCTTTTGCAACATTCTCTGCAGAGAATTAAAGAGGAGGCATTGCAGCCAGAGGATGATGAGATGGATCAAGAAGCCGTAGCGGGCAATTACACACAGCCCAGCCTCATCTCATCCCAACGTGCATTGGGGGACAATGAGGGAGAGGAGGAGGAGGAGGAAGAACAGGAGCTGGTATCATGCGCTGTAGACGATAGTACCTTTACAACTGTAATACCGTCGGTTCAGCGTGGGTGGCCTGAGGACAGGGGGGAGGAGGAGGAGGAGGAGGAGGAGAGCATGGTCAGTCGTCATCTTGGTGAGGACACGGAAGTCTTGCCCGTTACCAGTCTGGCACGCATGGCTGACTTTATGTTACGCTGCCTTAACCGTGACCCTCGGTTTGTAAAAATGTTGGGTGACAGTCATTACTGGTTGGTGACACTTTTAGACCCCCGCTACAAGGAGAACTTTCACTCTCTTATTCTTGAGGTGGAGAGGTCTACAAAAATGGGGCAGTACCAGAAGGCCCTTGCTGCAGAACTGTTAAAAAAATTCCCATCTGAACACGCTAGCGGCAGAGGTCAGAGTTCGTTGCCCAACCAAGGAGTACAGGCGAGAGAGATGCAACTCCAATCCAGCAGAGGCAGGGGAACACTGTCAATGTTCTGGGACAGTTTTCTGAGACCCGCCCAGCTTACAGGCCCTGAGGCGCGGAATACTCTCACAAGGAGTGGAAAGTTTCAAAAGATGGTGAGGGAGTACCTTGCCGACCGTACCAGCGTCCTCCGTGATTCCTCTGTGCCTTTTAATTATTTGTTATCCAAGCTGGACACTTGGAATGAACTCGCTCTGTACGCCTTGGAGGTCCTGGCCTGCCCTGCCGCTAGTGTGTTATCGGAGCGTGTTTTTAGTGCCCCTGGGGTATTATAACTGATAAGCGCACTCACCTGTCAACTGACAATGCTGACAAGCTGACCCTTATCAAAATGAACAAGGGCTGGATTGGGCCAGACTTCTCATCACCACCAAAAGACAGCAGAGTAACATAAAGTCAAATCCACTGTGTTATTTCGGGAGGTGTATTCCCATGCACCGCTTCACACCCACACATGGGTATACACTTCCTCATTTCGGCTGTATTTTGCTCTTCTCCTTATCCTCAGCCTCCACCACCACTATACCACCAGGGTGACCTTGGTCCGTGTTGCCAGCATTGCAAGTTCCTCCGTCCTAATTTTTGGCTTTTGCTTGGAAGGCATAGGCAAAGACTATGGGAGACCCACTCCCCAATAATGGGAATAAAGTTTTTAAGATGCTGTACTGCATGGCTCTTGTTGGCCAGCATTGCAAGTTCCTCCGTCCTAATTTTTGGCAGCTTTTGCTTGGAAGGCATAGGCAAAGACTATGGGAGACCCACTCCCCAATAATGGGGATAATGTTTTTAGGATGCTGTACTGCATGGCTCTTCCAAGGGGCATTTACACCGTCTTGTTAAGCTACTGCAACCTCCGCGTCTCTTCCAAGGGGCATTAAAACCGTCTTGTTAAGCTACTGCGACCTCCACCATTCTTCCAAGGGGCATTAAAACCATCTTGTTAAGCTACTGCGACCTCCACCACTTTTCCCAGGGGCATTAAAACCATCTTGTTAAGCTACTGCGACCTCCACCACATTTTCAAGGGGCATTGATATTGTCTTTTTATTCCACTGCGACCTCCACATCTCTTCCAAGGGGCATTAAAACCGTCTTGTTAAGCTACTGTGACCTCCACCACTTCTCCATGGGCCATTAAAACCATCTTGTTAAGCTACTGCGACCCCCACCACGTTTCCAAGGGGCATTAAAACCGTCTTGTTAAGCTACTGCGACCTCCACCGCTCTTCCAAGGGGCATTAAAACCGTCTTGTTAAGCTACTGCGACCTCCACCATTCTTCCAAGGGGCATTAAAACCATCTTGTTAAGCTACTGTGACCTCCACCACTTTTCCCAGGGGCATTACAACGGTCTTGTTAAGCTAATGCGACCTCCACCACATTTTCAAGGGGCATTGATATTGTCTTTTTATTCCACTACGACCTCCACGTCTCTTACAAGGGGCATTAAAACCGTCTTGTTAAGCTACTGTGACCTCCACCACTACTCCAAGGGGCATTAAAACTGTCTTGTTAAGCTACTGCGACCTCCACCACTTTTCCAAGGGGCATTAAAACCGTCTTGTTAAGCTACTGCGACCTCCACCGCTCTTCCAAGGGGCATTAAAACCATCTTGTTAAGCTACTGCGACCTCCACCATTCTTCCAAGGGGCATTAAAACAATCTTGTTAAGCTACTGTGACCTCCACCATTTTTCCCAGGGGCATTACAACGGTCTTGTTAAGCTAATGCGACCTCCACCACATTTTCAAGGGGCATTGATATTGTCTTTTTATTCCACTACGACCTCCACGTCTCTTACAAGGGGCATTAAAACCGTCTTGTTAAGCTACTGCGACCTCCACCACTTCTCCAAGGGGCATTAAAACCGTCTTGTTAAGCTACTGCGACCTCCACCACATTTTCAAGGGGCATTGATATTGTCTTTTTATTCCACTGCGACCTCCACGTCTCTTCCAAGGGGCATTAAAACCGTCTTGTTAAGCTACTGCGACCTCCACCACTTTTCCAAGGGGCATTAAAACCGTCTTGTTAAGCTACTGCGACCTCCACCACTTTTCCAAGGGGCATTGATATTGTCTTTTTATTCCACTGCGACCTCCACCATTCTTCCAACGGGCATTGCATTTCCTCCTAATTTTAGTCAGCTTCTGCTTTTCAATGCATAGGCGAACACTAAGGGAGACCCACTCCCCAATAATGGGTAGAAGGTTTTTAGTACGCTGTAATCCACGTCTGTTTCAAGGGGCAATGCAGTTCCTCATAATTTTTGGAAAGCCTTCCATTCACTGATTCAGTGTACAGGAGACCCAGTTGCTATAAATGGAAAAAAGGGTTTAGTTAAGGCCCTCTGACCTCCATGTCACTTCCAACGGGCATTGGAGTGCCTCGAAATTTTTGATAGGCATTGCACTCACTGCATGCCCTATAACTGTGTAGCCGAACCGCTCCTTTTGGTACAGAAACATATCCTACAAGACATGTGTGGTTGACTGGCCTGATATTGATGTGAATGGTCCCTGTTTCTCCTGCTCTTTCTCCTTTGCCACCATCATTCATCACCTGAAGCTTTGTTTTAACGGGAGTCATAGAACTGGGATAGTAGCAGGAAAACATCCAGCAATCCTCGGAGGAGGTAGGATATGCGCCAAAACGCTGACCACCTCAGGCCTAGCCGCTACTACATACATGTGCTAGCATCCCAAGATAACAAAGCAGACGCTAACTTCTATCATCATCATCATGATCCTCACCTTGGCACTCTCAACTCCCCTGATGGAGAAGCCAGGGCCCACCGGAGGAGTCTGGTTCTCTGGTGGGCTCGTCCAATGCTGCCCTAAAGCAAGCCGGGCTAAGAAAAGTGTGTGGGGGGATGTTCCAAGGAGAAATGAGGGTGGCTGGGGACCGTTTATGGACACCCGGCCGCCCCCAGGCGGCTGAGGAGCGTGTGTGGAAATCAGGCCACGGGGCGGAAGGGACCGAGTATGGACACCCGGCCGCCCCCTGGCGGCTGGGGACTGAGCGTGGACACCCGACCGCCGGGCGGCTGGGGACTCAGTATGGATACCTCGCTGCCGATCAGCCATGAGGTAGTGGCCAGCTTCGGCCTCCTCCAAACTAAAAGGCCCCATTTCAAGTGCAAGCTAGCAGTATGGTATTGCAGCCTGGGGGTGGGTGGGTGGCAGGCTGCATACTTGCGCTTGCATTGCAAGAAATGGGGGAGGTACAATTGAACACTGCCCTGGGACAAGGACTTACACGGGGATAGTTGCAAGTCTGCATCTTCTGATGCGGAAAGGATCACTTCTGATGGGCACACTTTTAGGCAGTGACCTGGGTGTCAGAGATGCTTCCAGGGGTCTTCCCCATGCTGTTCCCATGTCTTTTCAGCACTGTATGCATGTGTCACACAGCACATGGCCAGATAAGATTGTAAAATGTTAAAATGACATTTCCCGGTGAATGCATTTTCACGGTTGAAAGCAATACAAAAGTGCATAAACGCATAAAAAATGCTACTTGTGAACATAGCCCAAGGTGTGGAGGTGTGTTTTTTTTTTTGGTTATTTATTTTACCTTATACACAAGTCTTTACCCTGGAAACGAACTTCCTTAACATATTTCACAGGAAAGCAGTTTCAATTTCATTTTTGAACGTTTTATCGTGAGCCCGTAAAAGTGGCTTAATACCTCTGACCACGTTGTTGACAGCAGTGACCTGGGGGTCAATTCCGGGGCGATTCCCATACTGTCCCCATGTCTTTTGAGCACTGTCACTATCGTTTTGGGCACTTTTTAGGCTTTCTACGGACAGCAGGGGGTGCCGCCGCAAAAATGCTCGGGTCTCCCATAGACTAACATTGGGCTTGTTGCTCGGGTCGAGCACCCGAGTATCACGGCGAGCTCGGCCTGAGCTTCGAGCACCCGAGGATTTTAGCGCTCGCTCAACACTAATTACTACACATACGCCTGACCTTAACCCCTGAACACATATTCTTAAACCTCCCAATTAAATTGGACAAAAAGTTTCCATCTAAATTAGTCTCTTTTGTTCTATAGGCGGGTAAGCTGCTCATACCACCTCTTTGGCGTACACCTGATTTACCAAGCAAGAACCAATTGCTTCTAAAAATCAACCAATTATTCCAAACTGAACAACTGGCAGCCTTGTCAATGCAAAATATCACCTCCTTTCATCGGGTTTGGACTCCTTAGCTGAAATTTAGAAACTCCGTCTCCTACCTATCCTCTATCACATAAACCGTCACAACATTTTAATATATGCTACTTTTATTTTTAACCTCTTCATACAGTGACTGGACCTCCCACACCTCCCCCCTCTTCACTTTCCCCTCTCATTCTCTTCCTCCTACCTTGTCTGTCCCCCCTTTTATATCCAAGTTTTCTCTCTCCTCATTACCCAGTTGATTTTTTGATTCTCTTATTTCTTTTTTACGCATCCTTATCCTTGTTTTTCTTATATTGTCATTACTTATATAGAGAGCCAATTACTTCTCTCTTTTATGTTATACATTGATCATATATTCAAATTGCATCATCTGTATTACTATGTTTTGCTGCAATCTTCATGACAAATCCGTCTACCTACATTTCAAATATTTAAAATTTGTTGAACACTTTTCTTTATATGATTTGATTCTGATTGAAAAATGTGTGTATATTATTTATCTGTTATGTCTATTTCTTCAATAAATAAAACATTGAAAACAAAACAGAAGGTTTTTACTATGTTTACTAGGCTGTGTGTTGCTGTTTCAATAAAATCAGTGTTTATCAGCAGGAGATTAACACTACAGGACTAGTTGTCTCCTGCCTCCAAGTCAACTGCTCTGTGCATCCCCGTCCCCACCACTGATTAGCAGCTTTCTGCCTATACACAGTGAAAACACCTGCCAATCAGTGGTGTGGGTGGGGTTATGCAGGGCTCAGCATTCTGAGCACTGCTAGATCTGCAGCAGAGAAACCAGGGATTCTATCAAAATGACAGCAAACAGACTAGCATCTGACATCACTAGGATCAGGGTCTCAGACCCTACATCAGATCAGACTCCCTTTAATTAAGCCCGGCTGTCCTCTGCTTGTGAGCTGAAATCATCTGGGGTCTGGTTCAGTGGAAGAATGAAATATGATGGATAATTAGTAATGGATATACAGGAAGCGGTAAAGCTCATAACTGTATCTTCATATATTAATAGAGATATTTTCAGGTTCAGTTAACGCCTAATAAATGATCACAGAGGAGGTGGCCTTATTGGTTCTCATGACAGTGATTAATCCTCTAATAACACCATTGTAAACCACAACTCATTACTGTAAAACGCTAATAATATTTTTGGTCTTTTCTAATTTGTCATAATTAAAATGAAAAAACTGTCAAAGAAACACCTGACAGTGCGGACCTGTTTTATAAAGAGGTTGTCCGGTCACAATATATGGATGCATCTACAGGATGGCTCTCAAACCTCACAGATGTTAGTTGTTCCCGACGCTGGTGGATGGAAATACTTTGAATGGAGCGGCAATGTGCAGTTCTGTTGAATGTGTAGTGGTCGCTGCCGGGTGCTGCAGAAAATCTATTCTTGAATAAAATACAACTGCTCAAGAAAATGATGCTTTCTTTCTAAGCCATGCATGAAGTAGAGACTATGAGAACAATCTCCATGATAATGAAGAATGAACACTCAAATGTATGTAAGATATATCTTAAGACTATTCTCATTCTCCCAATGTCTACCCCCAACATATGCCACAAAATCGACTACGTTGGCCATTGACTCATAAATAAAAAAGAGTACTATACAGTATTCGGGTTTTTATGGGATGCCTCTAAGTGACTACAATATTTAATGTAGGTAAAAAAAAAGGTATGTCGTCACACTATTAGTATTCAACAGGTCAATAGGCCCCTTGGGTAGTTGTTGGAAGCATTTTGCAGAACATACATCTAACATACCAAGTGCATGTATAAGGTGTGATCAAGTTCTTTATCTTATAAACCAATAACTGCAATGAAATCTGACCCCAATGAAAGTATACAGTTGGTACGGAAAGTATTCAGACCCATTTAAATGTTTCACTCTTTGTTTCATTGCAGCCATTTGGTAAATTCTAAAAAGTTCATTTTTTTTCTCAGTCGCTCATATGTAAGTCTCATGCTGTCCATTTCCTTGTGATCCTTGAGTTGGTTCTACTCCTTCATTGGAGTCCAGCTATGTTTAATTAAACTGATAGGACTTGATTTGGAAAGGCACACACCTGTCTATATAAGACCTCACAGCTCACAGTGCATGTCAGACCAAATGAGAATCATGAGCTCAAAGGGACTGTCCAAGGAGCTCAGAGACAGAATTGTGGCAAGGCACAGATCTGGCCAAGGTTACAAAAGAATTTCTGCATTACTCAAGGTTCCTAAGAGCACAGTGGCCTCCATAATCCTTAAATGGAAGAAGTTTGGGACCACCAGAAGTCTTCCTAGACCTGACCATCCAGCCAAACTGAGCAATTGTGGGAGAAGAGCCTTGGTGAGAGAGGTAAAGAAGAACTCCAAGATCACTGTGGCTGAGCTCCAGAGATGCAGTAGGGAGATGGGAGAAAGTTCCACAAAGTCACCTATCACTGCAGCCCTCCACCAGTCGGGCCTTTATGGCAGAATGGCCCGACGAAAGCCTCTCCTCAGTGCAAGACATATGAAAGCCCGCATAGAGTTTGCTCAAAAATACATGAAGGACTCCCAGACTATGAGAAATAAGATTCTCTGGTCTGATGAAACGAAGATAGAACTTTTTGGTGATAATTCTAAGTGGTATGTGTGGAGAAAACCAGGCACTGCTTATCACCTGCCCAATACAATCCCAACAGTGAAACATGGTGGTGGCAGCATCATGCTATGGGGGTGATTTTCAGCTGCAGGGACAGGATGACTGGTTGCAATTGAAGGAAACATGAATGCGGCCAAGTACAGAGATATCCTGGATAGTGTTGAGCCACCCCCGTAGTGTTCGAGTTCGGTTCGGTTCGTCGAACACCCGTGTGTTCGCCGAACTGTTCGTCGAACTGTTCGTCGAACACTTTCGAACACCGTTAAAACCAATGGCAGGCAAACAAAAACACAAGAAACACATAGAAAACACCTTCAAAGGTGTCCAAAAGCTGACAAACTGCTCAGAAGACACAACTAACACATGGAAAAGTGACAAGTACATATAGTCATGCGAAAAGAAAAGAGGTGGAGGAGTAAAAGGAGGGGGAGACACAGATATAGGCATGTCATGCCCTTCTAAAATCCAAAAAGTGAGAAGCCGAGACGGCCAGTCCGCTCCTGCCCGTGCCACCTCCGTGTCGCCGGGTTTGTGCCAGAGCCGCGGTGAACCCTGACGGCCAGCCCCCCTCTCCCAATACTGGTGCCTGTCCGCTGGTGGGTCGAGAGAGCCCCCCTGTGGTGGAGGCAGCTCTAAGCTTTTTAATTTAAATTGTCCCTCTAATTTGAATGAATACACTTTAAATCCATTTACAAGGATCTATTGGAGGGCAAGTCTCATGCCAGCAGCCGCGTAATTCCAGCTCCAGTAGCGTCCACTAAAGCTGCTGCAGTTAAAAAGCTTTTATAAGGATCGAGCTCGGCTGTCCACCGCAAGGCATCCTAGTGCCAGTCCCAGCCCCTATGCCTTGGGGTGCCTCCTGATGCTCTTCACTGAGTATCCCGTGGTCCCGAAGCATTTCCTTTGAAAAAATTAAGTGTCCAAACTACAGGTGGTCTAGCTTGCTTAACAGCCGGGATAATCCGCTGACTAGCAGACACTGCTACTAGGCACAAAGTATTTCCTGGGCTAGATGCAGTTAAAAATTTGTAAGTAGATACTCTCGTTGGATGCTGAGAAAGCATTCCATAGAGTCTCCTGGCACGCCATATATGATTCTCTTAAAAAGCTTGGGGTAGGGGTCTAGGGGACCCTTTTATAGCCAAAATCACGGCCCTGTATCACAATACGTCACCTAGGCTGAAGATAAATGGAACTGTAGCACCGAGGGCTCGGTTGCTACAGACGTATTGCACCTCACCCAGAGGTGTGATATCTCACTCTCAGATAAGGATGGAGTGTGGATCAGGACCCGACACCTGCATGCATTACACCACATTGCCGTGGGGCAGGGCGACCAATATGCCCCTGAGATGGGCACGACAGTCCCTGTCCCTGGCTGGAGTGGGGGGAGGGAACACTGAGGAAGGGGAACCCTGCAGTGCAGGAGCAGGGAGGAAGCAGTTCCTGGGTGCATTGAGAAGGGAGTATAAAAGGTGGGCACCATCTTAGTTCAGTGCAGAGAAGTCTGAGCAGAAGTGGCAGGGAGCAGGGGCTCTGCATGAGCTCTGCTCCGGAGGCGGGCCTAGTAACAGAGGCCCAGGCCTGCAAGAGGGAGAAGGAAGGAAGAGGAGCGGAGAAGGCTCCAGGAACGAGGAATGAAGGGATCCCAGGGGTGCGGACGGGCGAGTCGCCACCGCACGCCCGAATCCACCTGCGTGGAGGGGTCAGGCCAAAGGGGGAGACCGGTCCCCGAACTAGTGGAGGCAGGAAACGACCCTCAGCTAGAAACCGGAGGCTCTGACATTTTATGTGGCGCAGCCCCTTGCTCCACCCGCTAGGAAGGCACCACATAGGGTCAGGGAAACTGGCGCCAAGTTTACCAAGAGGAGGCCCGAGGCAGCCGGACAGAAGTGTTGGTAAGAAAGGCCAGACAAAGGACACACAAAGGGGGTCCTGTGAAGCGCTCCAAAGTTATCTGGGAGTTGTCTGAGCCCCTCACCTGGTGAGCACAGTACGACGTGGGCAGCCGTTACCTGCAGACGTGGTCTGGATAATAAGAACTGTGAGTAAAGGCCCTGAACTGCATCACTGACTCCGTGTCGTTACTGCTGCTGCCCTGCACCATCACCCCCATCCTCCGCATACACTGCCCTGAGGCTATACTCCTCCCGTGGGGAGTTATGCTACGCTCTGCTGCACCCACAACACCAGCCTCAGCGGTCTGCCCTGTAGCGGCGGTTCACTCTGACCGCAATCCACGGGTGGCGTAGTCGGACATTTAAACATCAAAACCACATAAATAGTTCCGCCACTGGTTTGACCGCCCTGAGCCACGGAACCGGATCGCCGCCACGAAGACTACAACCACCAGCATCCACCAAAAAGGGTCCGGCTCCGGGTGTCCCAAGGCCCAGGGGGTGCGTCAGAACATTTTCATCACCTTTCACAATCACCAATGGGACAAGGCAGGGATGTCCTCTGTCCCCTCTCTTATACATCCTAGTGACGGAGCACCTGCTCTCATCAATTCGCCATAACCCCAATATTAGGTGGATTGAGGTGGGAGGCACCGAGTACAAGTGCTCTCTATTTGCTGATGATGTCCTAGTATATATCACTCAATCACATATATCCATCCCTGCTGTTATGGCTGAAATAGATCACTTTGTTACATGGTCAAATTTTAAAATCAATGCAGCGAAGTCTGAGGCCCTCGATGTCTCCCTCCCTAAATCCATATAGGATTCCATCCAGTCCAACTTTCCCTTTGCCTGGCCCTCACAGGGTATCAAATACTTAGGAATTCCTATTCATAGAGACCTCTCCCATCTATGTTATCTTAATTTTGGGCCCTTTATTGAACAATTCCATACAGACCACGGTTGGCAAGTTAGAACTGTAAGATTCACTACGTGAACCACTGGTGTTTTGTGGAAAAGCACATGTACACCGCGTTCCAAATTATTATGCAAAAAGTGTTTAGGAGTGATAAGGGAAGAATTTGTTTGTTTGTCAGTTAAACTCATTGATGGTGATGTGTGTCAGGGCTCTTTATATCACTGTAAGCAATTGCAGACACCTGTGCTAATTAGTTTGGCAGGTGTGTCCAATGAAAGGCAAGACTACTTAAGAAGGCTCTCTCACATTATTAAGCAGCCTACATTTTCTGCCAAAATGGGAAAGAAAAAGGATGTGTCGGCTGCTGAGAAGCAACAAATTGTGGAGTGTTTAGGTCAAGGCATGACTACAATCAACATTGTGTGATGATCAGGATGAAGTGTCTTGGCAATCAAGAAGTATGTAGCTGATTCACAGTACACACGTGTGCGTGCTGATAAGGGCAAATTGAGGACTCTTTCCTACAGGCAATTACGTCAGGTTGAAAGAGCAGCGGCAAAAAAGCCTTGTCATAGCAGCAGACAAGTTTTTGAAGCTGCTTGTGCCTCCAACGTCCCCCGAACAACAAGATGCAGGGTCCTTCAGAGGTTTGCAGCTGTGCATACGCCATCCTGTCGACCTCCTCTATCCACTTCACACAAGCAGAAACGGCTCCAGTGGGCCAAACATTACATGAAGACTGATTTCAAAACTGTTTTGTTCACGGATGAGTGCCGTGCAGCGCTCGATGGTCCAGATGAATGGAGTGGAGGATGGCTGGTTGATGGACACCCCACGCAAAACGGCTACAGCGCCAACAAGGAGGAGGTGGAGTAATGTTTTGGGCTGGAATCATGGGGAGAGAGATTGTCGGCCCCTTTAGGATCCCTGAAGGCGCTAAAGATGAACTCCATAATGTATGTGGATTTTCTCAAACAGCACTTCCTGCCATGGTTCAAGAAGAAGAACCGTGTATTTCACAGCAAGATCATTTTTCTGCATGATAATGCACCATCTCATGCTGCACATAAAACATCTGCATCTCTGGCTGATATGGGCATAAAAGGGGACAAACTTATGGTGTGACCCCCATGCTCCCCTGACCTCTACCCCATTCAGAACCTTTGGAGCATCATTAAAAGGAGTGTCTATGATGGCGGGAGGCAGTTCACATCTAAGCAACAGCTCTGGGAGGGTATTCTGTCCTCATGCAAAACAATTGAAGCAGAAACCATCCAAAACCTGACAAATTCAATGGACGAGAGAGTTCAGAAGCTCCTTTCGAACAAGGGGTCCTATGTGAAAATGTAACATCACCTAGAATAAAGTTTTGAGTTGAAAACTGTTTGATTTCAGTTTCTAACAACCTGCTAATGCTTATAATTTCAAAAATGACCATTTTTTTGGTCTTTATTAAAATGAAAAGGTTGATCGAAAAGTTTGGGGGATCTAAGAGTGTGGCAACCCAGTAGTCATGATTACTTCGAATTCTGACAATATGAGGGTCATGCTGCAGGTAGTGCAGCAAGAAGGCACTTATGTGTCTTGCGTATCTCGGAGCCCCAAAATTATTTTCCGGGCTAGATGCAGCTAAAAATTATTTTTAATTTTAAATCTGGTGAAGCTTATTATAGATGGCCTAATAGGATCAGTGCTGCACACTGCTACAAAGCCCAAATTATTTTCCAGTCAAGATACAGATAAACATGATTAGTAATTTGAAAGCTTAAAACGGTTGGTAGGGTGATTTTAACCAATCATCAAGCTTTTACTCTCCCCAGGATGACACAGGGGTAGAAAAGTCGTTTCGGATCCATGATTTGTTCATCTTTATGAACGTGAGTCTGTCTACATTATCAGTGGAGAGCCGCGTGCGCTTATCTGTCAGCACACCACCAGCAGCGCTGAACACACGTTCAGACAGAACGCTGGCTGCGGGGCATGACAAGATCTCCAAGGTGTAAGTGGCTAGCTCCGGCCATTTATCCAGATTGGAAGCCCAAAAAGAGCAAGGGTCCAGTGACACAGTCGTGGCTTCAATGTTTACTTGGAGATACTCCTGTACCATCGTCTCTAGGCGTTGACTATGTGTCAGACTTCTTGTCTCCTGTGGCCTTGCAAAGGATGGGCTAAAAAAGTGGTGAAATGATTCCGCAAAATTGATGTTACCAGCAGATACTGTGGTTCTGTTACGGTTTGAGTGCTGAACACTTGACGGTCCCACGGTTGGCAAGTTGGAACTGTGAGATTCACTACGTGCACCACTGGTATTTTGTGGAAAAGCACATGTAAGATTCTGCAACAGTCTCTGCTGATACTCCTGCATGCGTGCATCCCTTTCTATGGCAGGAATAATTTCTGCAAATTTACTTTTGTACCGGGGATCTAACAGTGTGGCAACCCAGTAGTCAGGATTATTTCTAATTCTCACAATTCGAGGGTCATGTTGCAGGTAGTGCAGCAAGAAGGCACTCATGTGTGTTGCGCATCCAGGAGCACCAAGTCCCTGTTGTGTTGGTGGCGAGGTAACAATCATGCTTCCTTCCTCTGTCCTCTCCCCCCAACCTCGCACAACAGAAATGTGATCAAGGTCTCCCTCATCTGATGAGTCTTCCATCAGTTCGTCCTCCACTTCTTCCTGGGCTCCTGCACCTTCCTCACTAGTTTGGCTGCTACCATGCGCCCTGGTAAAATCATCTCCCCCACCCTCACATGCCTGCCGCCTTGGTGCTGCCGACCGTCTGGACCTTGCAGATGTTAGCCCTTCCGCATACAACTCCTCCTCCTCTACTTCCTCCACCTCCTCTTGTGCCACCACCTGACTCCGAATTCTGTTTAACATGTGCTCCAGCATGTAAATCACCGGAATAGTCATGCTGATAATGGCATCGTCAGCACTAAACATCTTCGTCGCCATTTCAAAACTGTGCAGAAGGGTGCATAGGTCCCTGATCTGAGACCACTCCTCCAGCGTGATTTGCCCCACCTCTGAATCTCGTTGGCCCAGGCTATACGTCAGAACGTATTGCACCAGGGCTTGTCGGTGCTGCCACAGTCGCTGCAACATTTGCAGAGTTGAATTCCACCGGGTAGGCACATCGCATTTTAGCCGGTGAAGTGGCAGGCCCAACGACTTCTGTAGAGATGTAAGTCGCTGAGCTGCGGGATACGAACGGCGGAAGTGAGCACACAGCGACCGTGCCCTCTGCAGAAGGCCATCTAGTCTGGGATAGTGGGCTAAAAATTGCTGGACAACCAGGTTCAACACGTGAGCCATACAAGGCACGTGTGTGACATTGCCCCGGCGAAGGGCCGCACCCAGGTTTGCAGCATTGTCGCACACGGCCTTCCCTGGTTTCAGGTCCAGTGGAGACAACCATTCATGAAATTGGTTCTCCAGAGCTGACCACAACTCCTCAGCTGTGTGACTCACATTTCCCAGACATTTCAATGTAAAAACCGCCTGATGACGTTGAGCCCTACTGCCAGCATAGTAAGGAGGTGTGCAGGATCCCTTCTGCGCAGTTAGAAAGCTTGTGGCATGACCAGACAGGCTTTGGGTGCAGGTGGAAGACCGAGAGGAGGTTGAGGAGGCAGAAGCAGTGGAGGAACTTTGACATAAAGAGGATTGACGCACAACTCGTGGGGACGGCAAGACTTGGACAGCAGCCCCTTGTCCTGCTGTCACCATAGTTACCCAGTGCCCAGTCAGCGACATGTAACGCCCCTGTCCATGCCTACTCGTCCAAGTGTCTGTGGTGAAATGCACCCTGTCACACACAGAGTTTCTCAAAGAAGCGGTGATGTTGTGTGCGACATGCTGGTGGAGCGCAGGCACACCTTTCTTTGACAAGTAGTGCCGACTGGGCATCTGGTACTGGGGCACTGCGACGGACATAAGGTCTCGAAAATCCTCTGTGTCCACCAGGCGGAAAGGCAGCATTTCTGTAGCCAAGAGCTTGCAGATGGTGAAATTCAACCTCTTAGCTTTCTCATGGCTAGGAGGAAATGGTCTTTTACTTGTCCACATCTGAGGGACCGAGGGCTGGCTATTGTGCTTAGACGGGGTTGATAAGGGTGTCCCCGGCAAACTGCCGGTCTGTGAGGAAGATGCAGGCGGACATGTTAGGTTGCCTTGATCCAAAGGTGGTGCTATCGATGTCGGACAGCGCTCAAGACCAGCTGGTGTTACCACCTCCAAAGAAAATGATGACCTGCCAATCACGCTGGCTGTTGCGGGTAAAGAGGTGGCAGGTCTGCGCCCCAAAACAGGTGTGACTGCTGTCCCCCCAGTCACAGAGGATGAAGAGGCCGCGGATGCACAAGATATGGCAGACGGTGGTTGGCCCGGCCGGCTAGGCCGCATTGTAGCACACTGAGCTTCCCACTGCAACTTATGCTTCATGTCCATGTGCCGGTTCATGCATGAAGTACTCAAACTATGTATTTTTTGGCCTCTACTTAGCTTTTGCTGACAAATGTTACAGATAACACGAGTTGGGTCATCTTTATCGATCTGAAAAAATGCCCAGGCTATGCAAGGCTTAGCACCCATGCGACCTGAAGAGCCACCACGACTTGTGGTGAGAGGCAGAGTTGTGTTTGAGGATGCAGTTGTTGACGTGCTTCCAGTACTACGTCTCTGTCCAGGAAGGCGAAACCTGACCTCGTCGTCACTAGCATCTTCCTCCACCTCCTCTGCTGACCTCATCTCTTGGCTGACTGTGGGTTGACAGTAAGTGGGATCTCCGACCTCATCATCATCACCCTGTGCGTTATCACACCCGTCGTCCTCAGAGCCAACCTGTTCCTGCCCTGACAAAAAACTAAAGTTGTCGCTCCAATCAGGTATTTGAGTCTTATCATCGTCTTCCTCATTGTCTCCACCAACAGGAGTTACAGTTTGGGAATGAGGGTCTACATTATGGTCAGAACCTTCTGCGTCTGGTCCTGGATCCGACTCATAAAGATTCTGGGCATCAGTGCAGATCATTTCCTCGTCTGGATTCACAGAAGCGCTGGAGTCGACCTCTGATTCCCAGGCTATAGTATGAGTAAACAGCTCTGCAGACTCAACCATCTGTTCTACCTCATACTCAGACGGGCAGCTGGAGATTTGGGAGCTGTGAGGAAGCAAGTGCGATTTGGGTGACACCTTTGAGGACTGGAGTATTTGTGATGTTGAAGTTGATGTGGAGGAGAGCCCACTTAAAGGAGCACTTGATATCCGTTGAAGCACCTGCTGTTTTTGTGCCTCATCTGGAATTTGTAGCGATTGGCGTGGCCGTAAGAAAGGGATCTTATCACATTGTCCGCTAAAAGAAGTAGACATTTTAGTTTGGCTGGAAGATGGTCTTTCTTCTGCACCTACCCCACGGACACAACCTTTTTTCCCCTTCCCAACACGCCTATTCCACTTTCCACCAGCAGCAGGCCTTTTTCCACTCATTTTGGTGGTTAACTAATTCACAACTCTGGAGTTGTTTGCACAAAAAAACAATGGATGGTAACCGAGCAGAGCTGAGTGGCCAAACTGTGGTATTAGGCCAAAACTATTGGCTGGGTTAGATGCAGAAAAAAATTATTTTTAATTTGCAACCTGATGGAGGTCAGTATAGATGGACTAATAGACCAAGTCCCACACACCGCTAGAAGCCCAAATATTTTTTCAGAGCTAGATGCAGAAAATTTTTTTATTCAATTTGCAACCTGATGGAGGTCAGTATAGATGGACTAATAGACCAAGTCCCACACACTGCTAGAAGCCCAAATATTTTTTCAGAGCTAGATGCAGGAAAAAATTATTTTTAATTTGCAACCTGATGGAGGTCAGTATAGATGGACAAATAGACCAAGTCCCACACACCGCTAGAAGCCCAAATATTTTTTCAGAGCTAGATGCAGAAAAAAATTATATTCAATTTGCAACCTGCTGGAGGTCAGTATAGAAGGACTAATAGAACAAGTCCCACACACTGCTAGAAGCCCAAATATTTTTTCAGAGCTAAATGAAGAAAAAAATTATTTTTAATTTGCAACCTGATGGAGGTCAGTATAGATGGACTAATAGACCAAGTCCCACACACTGCTAGAAGCCCAAATATTTTTTCAGAGCTAGATGCAGAAAAAAATTATTTTTAATTTGCAACCTGATGGAGGTCAGTATAGATGGACTAATAGAACAAGTCCCACACGCTGCTAGAAGCCCAAATATTTTTTCAGAGATAAATGAAGAAAAAAATTATTTTTAATTTGCAACCTGATGGAGGTCAGTATAGATGGACTAATAGACCAAGTCCCACACACTGCTAGAAGCCCAAATATTTTTTCAGAGCTAGATGCAGAAAAAAAATATTTTTAATTTGCAACCTGATGGAGGTCAGTATAGATGGACTAATAGAACAAGTCCCACACGCTGCTAGAAGCCCAAATATTTTTTCAGAGATAAATGAAGAAAAAAATTATTTTTAATTTGCAACCTGATGGAGGTCAGTATAGATGGACTAATAGACCAAGTCCCACACACTGCTAGAAGCCCAAATATTTTTTCAGAGCTAGATGCAGAAAAAAATTATTTTTAATTTGCAACCTGATGGAGGTCAGTATAGATGGACTAATAGACCAAGTCCCACACACCGCTAGAAGCCCAAATATTTTTTCAGAGCTAGATGCAGAAAAAAATTATATTCAGTTTGCAACCTGCTGGAGGTCAGTATAGAAGGACTAATAGAACAAGTCCCACACACTGCTAGAAGCCCAAATATTTTTTCAGAGCTAAATGAAGAAAAAAATTATTTTTAATTTGCAACCTGATGGAGGTCAGTATAGATGGACTAATAGACCAAGTCCCACACACTGCTAGAAGCCCAAATATTTTTTCAGAGCTAGATGCAGAAAAAAAATATTTTTAATTTGCAACCTGATGGAGGTCAGTATAGATGGACTAATAGACCAAGTCCCACACACCGCTAGAAGCCCAAATATTTTTTCAGAGCTAGATGCAGAAAATTTTTTTATTCAATTTGCAACCTGATGGAGGTCAGTATAGATGGACTAATAGACCAAGTCCCACACACTGCTAGAAGCCCAAATATTTTTTCAGAGCTAGATGCAGAAAAAAATTATTTTTAATTTGCAACCTGATGGAGGTCAGTATAGATGGACTAATAGAACAAGTCCCACACGCTGCTAGAAGCCCAAATATTTTTTCAGAGATAAATGAAGAAAAAAATTATTTTTAATTTGCAACCTGATGGAGGTCAGTATAGATGGACTAATAGACCAAGTCCCACACACTGCTAGAAGCCCAAATATTTTTTCAGAGCTAGATGCAGAAAAAAATTATTTTTAATTTGCAACCTGATGGAGGTCAGTATAGATGGACTAATAGAATGATGCTATGCCCAAAAGATTTTACTTCACTAGGTGCAGTAAAAAAATTGGTATTCTATACACAGGTGGTATATCTTGCAACACAGATAGGCTACTCCACTGACTAACACACTCTGCAATAGGCCAAAAAGGATTAGCTTTGCTAGATTCAGCCAAATGCTGTGAAAAAAACTTGCACAGCACTGGCACAGACCTGCCTGGCAAAAACTGATAGGAACTGATGTAACCTAGTCCTGAAAAGGACTCCAATTACAATTAGTCTTTACTCCCACAATCTATCTATTTAAGAGCACAGACCTGCTTGATAAAAGTCGTAGGAAATGCTGTAACCTAGTCCTTAAAAGGACTGCAATCACAACTATTCCCTACTCCCAAGCTATCTGTATATTTGTGCGAAAATTGGCTTGAAATTAACAAGGTATAGCGCACACAGCAACAGCGGTGCCGTCTAACACGCAGCTGCAACAGTGAGAAAATGGTGGCGACGGGGAAAATGGCTTGGTCTTATAGGGCAAGGACATGTGACATACACTGCCAATCACACATGCCCTTGCTTGTGTGAAAAAAAGCACTTCGCTCCGTGTGTGCGCTGCTGATAGGCTGACAGATTGCACCTCCCCACTGCAAATGCGGGAAAGAGAAAAAAAAATGGAGATCTTCATTGTTCCTGCAGAGATCCATCCCCTGCCCCTCCCCCCGCCCCGCTGTACACTCAAACTGCGTATTAACATTAATTTTCATCATTACTGAGAAAAAATCCAGTTATGATTTTGGTGCACGAACAGTTATCGAACATAACCTCGAACAGCCGAATTTTTCTCAAATTGTTCGTGTTCGCCGACCGGCTCGAACACCGCCCAAAACAGCTCGAATTTGAGATTGGCGAACAGTTCGAGTAGAACAACGCTCATCTCTAATCCTGGATGAAAACCTTTTCCAGAGTGCCATGGACCTCAGACTTGGCTGAAGGTTCACCTTCCAACAAGACAATGACCCTAAGCACACAGCTAAAATAACAAAGGAGTGGCTTCAGAACAACTCTGTGACCATTCTTGACTGGCCCAGCCCAAGCCCTGACCTAAACCCAATTGAGCATCTCTGGAGAGACCTGAAAATGGCTGTCCACCAACGTTCACCATCCAACCTGACGGAACTGGAGAGGATCTGCAAGGAAGAATGGCAGAGGATCCCCAAATCCAGGTGTGAAAAACTTGTTGCATCATTCCCAAGAACACTAATGGCTGTACTAGCTCAAAAAGGTGCTTCTACTCAATACTGAGCAAAGGGTCTGAATACTTATGACCATGTGATATCTCAGTTTTTCTTTTTTAATAAATTGGCAAAAATTTCTACATTTCTGTATTTTTTCAGTCAAGATGGGGTGCAGAGTGTACTTTAATGAGAAAAAAAAATTAACTTTTTAGAATTTACCAAATGGCTGCAATGAAACAAAGAATGAAAAATTTAAAGGAGTCTGAATACTTTCCGTACCCACTGTATATGCCAGTCTGCACCGGAATGTAGGTCACAGGCTGGAAGAAGCGGCATGATGTGTTCATCATGGGAACAAGTTTGTTGAGTATTAATTTTTTTTTTTTAGAGGGAACTCCTACTGTCTTGGGATTTTATTCCAATTTGCCACTATGCAATAAATCCATGAGATATGGGTGCAGAATGAAATCTGTCTTTCGCTAATCCCTATAGACTTGAATGGACGATTCTGAGCTACAAACACGAATCAGAATTGGATCTGCCCCGAGTCCCATGGATCTGTGTTGTTTACAGATGTGTATAGAGCCTAGAAACTCTATGGGTTCGTGTGCTGTACGGGAAAATGGACAGCACATGGACATATTGCATGAAGATCTAATCTTTCTAGAATCTAGAAAAAAATGTCTGGAGGAAATTATTCTATTCAAGAAAACACCTGCCATCTTGACAATTGACATTTAAACTAATTGCTTTAAAATCCAGTAGCGTATCGATAATGGTTGCAGAGGAATTATTTGTGACTGGCTCCTTAGGGGACCATAGTCTACCCAATGTATTACGATGTTGGACAGAACTATAGTACTGTACATATAAATAATTTCATATTGTATGATTACCCTATAAAGCATATTATCACAAGATGTAATGTAAAGTAGCTGGTGCTTAGGTGGAGGCCCAACAAATCCAAACTATATTCCAGCAATAATTTTTTTTCTTGCTTTCCAAATTTCTATCTCCAAGCACTACATTGATATAAAGCATTTCTAGCTAATAACCAGTGTTTTGCTCGCATGGAGGGCAGGTGCCAGCTAAAAGGAGGTACTATAAGTGTGACATGCAGAAGTAGTGCTGTTGCAGAGTGTGACATGCAGAAGTAGTGCTGTTGCTTTAAAAGCATTTAGTAACTATTAGAAGTAACACAAGCACAGGAGACAGGAAGTATTATGCTCCAGAAGCATCCAGCACTAGAGGGGTTAACACAGTCACAGGAGAAGGGGAGTGTTTTAGCAGAGCCCCAGGGGGATTGTGGGGAAGTTGTTTACTGTCTGGCTGGAGCCGAAGAGAAAGGTGGCTTATGATCTGTATCTCACAGATGGCAAGGGAACAGAATTCAGGCCAGGAGTGAAGCTAATCAAAGGTCAGTTAGACTCCCTGAGCTAACAGTGTGGAGCATTATCGGCCAGGAAGATAAGGACTGGAAGGAAGCCTGTCATAGAGATCATCTCCCTTATCACACCCTTCCCCCCTCCATCTCCATGCAGGATAAAGAATGCTGTGTACTACTGAGTCCTTGTGAAGGCAACACCTGTGGTTGTGTATGCATGAAAACGGTGCTGTACTGTGCTTACTGGATAGACTGTGTACTACTGTGCTTCGAAGGAGACTGCACTGTTTTTACAGGAGCCTGTTGCTCAAAGAGACATTTGCATTGCACTGGCCATGCGTCATTAAATGTTATTGTTCTACCGTTTATGAAGACTCTTGTCAGATGTATCTGGTCAGCAACTGAATCTATCATGTGCCTCAGAGAAGCTGCAGCCTATGGTCGCCCTGAGTAACGGTTCCCCCAGGATTCCAACGAATTCATATAACCGGTCTCGCCCCTATCTGAACTTAGGCGGCGTGCGTGTAAAATTGGTGGCCCGTACGAGGAATCCTGAGCGGGAATTAGCGCGTAAAGGGAGAAGAGGAAAAGTGTCTGGAAAAACACAGCATAGCACCTCAACTCATCTCTGCTACACCAGGTAAAGGGGACCAGTCCTAAAGAAAAACTCATTAGCAGCAATGGATGTGGAAACACAAATAGACAGAATTAGTGAGCTGCTTCTTCAATTAACCTGTGAAGAATTGAGAACCGTAGCAGAACGTATAAAGATGTCAGTAGAACAGATTTCCAAAGCACACAACCGCAGGCAACTGTTAGCTGCCATTAATGCAAAAATGGATGAGCTGGGGGAGGAAGAAGCTGAAGACGTCATGGGGACATTCCTCCAGGAACTAACACAGTTTCTAGCCAGGTTGAAGTTGGAGAATGGAGGGGCGGCGCCAATTACCAAAAGCGGGAATCTCCGTCCACAGACTGAATTACAGGAATTTAAAGAACAATTCAAAGCCCTAACAACAGCCCTGCAAGAATCAACCAAAACCTCTGAACGGGTGATAGACTCAGACAGGACCTTTAACCTGCTCGGGTTAGATAAATCAGGGAGACAGCCCTCTCTAACACCACAAATCACCATAAGGGAAGAATTCAAGATCCTGGGACAGATTGGAGAGTGTGAACAGAAAGAGAGACTGTCTTATAGGAACTTGTTGCACCAGATCGATGCAGGCTTACAGAAAGGTTACCAGCCAGATGAGATCATTGAGGGGGTGTTGAAAGCGATCAGCCCAGGACTGAACCTCCATAGTATGCTAGTAATGAAAAGTCAATTGACCTTGCAACAGCTGAAGATGATTTTAAAAGGGCACTATAAAGAAGAGAGTACTTCAGAATTGTTCCACCAACTCATTAACCTCTCACAGAAAAATAATGAATCACCCCAAAATTTGTTGTTCAGAGCAATTGAACTGAAGGATAGACTGTTGTTTGCATCGAGAGATGTAGAAGCGGAAGAGAAGTTTGATGCTGGACTAGTCCAGAAGAAGTTCTTGAGATCATTGGGAACGGGATTAATCAGCAAAGATATCAAGTTGCAGCTGAAACAGTACTTAGAAGATCCTGGCATTTTGGACGAAGTCCTAATTGAAAAAATGAATGAGGCTGCTAGTTTGGAGTCAGAGAGCGAACAGAAGTTAAAGAAAGGCTGGGCTCCTAAAATCACCAAAATGAGTAAGCTGAAGTTGGAGACCCCCGGTGGCCAGTCCGAAGATCATCATAGAGACCCTCCAGTGCCACCTCCAAGAGGGAACCTTAAATCACCAACAAAAGAGAGGACCGCCAGCGCTGACTGGGAGGAAGTAATAGGAGAACTCTGAGCCGAGTTGATTGAGGTGAAAAAGTTGCAGGCCAGAACCGGTGTCCCTCAGACCCAGAAGTGGGTTCCAAAACAGAAGATACCCGACTTGTGAAGCGTGCCGTTCATCAAATCAGAGTACGATGTGTGTCCACTAGTGTTGAGCGAGCATGCTCGACACTGCTCGGTACTCGCCCGAGCATCTCACTACTCGGGATGTTCGGCGAGCACCGAGCATTTCCGGGTTACTCGGGCGGGAGCTCGGGTCTCCACCCTGCACGTTTGGCGCTATTTACTTAGCCAATGAACATGCAGGAATTGCCAGCCAGTCACTGTAATGCCGTAGCCATGTTGTTTGTGGGCATTACAGTGATTGGCTGGCCGCACAGCGTCATCTCGAGTATTTAAAACGGGGCGCCGCCATCTTGGACACAGTCGCTCCGGATCAGACAGTGTAGGGTCAGTGCTGCAGAGCTAGGGAGAGATTTATACTGCTAAATAGTTAGTATAGGGTCTCTAAAGCCTGCAAAATCAAACAAACAGTCCTTCTCAGGACTAATATCCATCCCAGATATCAGGCAGGCAGGCAGGCAGGCTGTATAGGAGATGCAGTGGTTATACCAGCAAACGCCGCATTACAGTCCTGTGTGCTCCTGTTGGTCAAATTGCTAGACTTATCCGCCGGTCTCAGGGGCCAGGAAAAAACCTTTTTTTTTTTCATCTAAATCCTGTATTTTTTTTTCCTCAGTCAGACTGTACAAATACACGTCTTATTAACGTTTTGGTATTCCCCCCCCACCTCCAAAAAAAAAAATTGAGTGTGTCTGTGACTGTTCAGATACCAATATATCTGTTTAAAAGAGTCTGGTGTAGGCCAGATAACTAGAACTTTGGTTTTGCAGTTCCACGGTTCAAATCTCTGTATTATCCAGCTTTTGGCATTTTTACCGTAAAAAAAAAAAACAGTAATAGTGTCTCCCTGACTGTTCAGACACAAATATATCTGTTTAAAAGAGTCTGGTGTAGGCCAGATAACTAGAACTGTGGTTTTGCAGTTCCACAGTTCAAATCTCTGTATTATCCTGCTTTTGGCATTTTTTCCGTAAAAAAAAAACCCGTAATAGTGTCTCCCTGACTGTTCAGACACAAATATATCTGTTTAAAAGAGTCTGGTGTAGGCCAGATAACTAGAACTGTGCTTTTGCAGTTCCACGGGTCAAATCTCTGTATTATCCTGCTTTTGGCATTTTTTCCGTAAAAAAAAACAGTAATAGTGTCTCCCTGACTGTTCAGACAGAAATATATCTGTTTAAAAGAGTCTGGTGAAGGCCAGATAACTAGAACTGTGCTTTTGCAGTTCCACGGGTCAAATCTCTGTATTATCCTGCTTTTGGCATTTTTTCCGTAAAAAAAACAGTAATAGTGTCTCCCTGACTGTTCAGACACAAATATATCTGTTTAAAAGAGTCTGGTGTAGACCAGATAACTAGAACTGTGGTTTTGCAGTTCCACGGGTCAAATCTCTGTATTATCCTGCTTTTGGCATTTTTTCCGTAAAGAAAAAACAGTAGTAGTGTCTCCCTGACTGTTCAGACACCAATATATCTGTTTAAAAGAGTCTGGTGTAGGTTAGATAACTAGAACTGTGGTTTTGCAGTTCCACGGGTCCAATCTCTGTATTATCCTGCTTTTGGCATTTTTTCCGTAAAAAAAAACAGTAATAGTGTCTCCCTGACTGTTCAGACACAAATATATCTGTTTAAAAGAGTCTGGTGTAGGCCAGATAACTAGAACTGTGGTTTTGCAGTTCCACGGGTCAAATCTCTGTATTATCCTGCTTTTGGCATATTTTCCGTAAAAAAAAACCTGTAATAGTGTCTCCCTGACTGTTCAGACACAGATATATCTGTTTAAAAGAGTCTGGTGTAGGCCAGATAACTAGAACAGTGGTTTTGCAGTTCCACGGGTCAAATCTCTGTATTATCCACCTTTCTGCCTTTTTTACATGAAAAATAAAAAAATTGAGTTTCTCGCTCAGTGTTCAGACACAAATATATCGGTTTAAAAGATTCTGGTGTAGGCCAGAGAAATAGAACTGTGGTTTTCCTCTTCCACGGTTCTAATCTCCTTTATATTACCCTTTTTCCATTGATAGTGCGAGTCTAAGCTATTTTACTTAATTTACAATGGGCAAGGCGCGTGGCAAGGGACGTGGAACTGGACGCTCTGGTGATGGTGCGTGTAGAGGACGGAGCCGTGGCCAAGGTGAAAATGTGCCACAACCAACAGCCACATCTTCTCGCTCCCACTTCTTGACCGAATTACTAGGGAAGCACACTACAACACCAGTATTGCGAACTGATCAGTGTGAACAGGTTATTAATTGGATAGCAGATAATACTTCCAGTTACCTGGGCACCACCACCTCCGGTCTGTCTTCCACATGGTCAAGTTTTAGTAGCCGTGAGTCTCGACCGCATACTCCTCCTCACACTGATGCTCCTTCCTCCCACCATGCCGAGTGTCGTCAGACAGCAACTGATCCCACACTTGGACACTCTGAAGAGCTGTTCACTGGTCCATTTCCATATTTGTGCCCCTCGCCTGCTCTGCTTGAAGTGGTGGAAGAGGAGATCCCATGTAGCGATGGCCAAATATTTGAACAGCCACGGCCACAGGAAGTCGACGCTGGCAATTTGTCACAAGAGGTGGACGATGACGAGACACAATTGCCACGAAGTGAGGAGGAGGATCGTGGTGCGCAAGTGGAAGAGGAGGAGGTGGTGGATGATCTAGTAACTGACCCAACGTGGCAGGAGGACACGCAGAGCGAGGCCAGCAGCACACAGGGGGAGGGAGGCAGAGTACCCCAACAGTCAGGAAGAAGCAGTGTGGTCGCCGCACACAGAAGGCGGGCAACAGTTCCCCGTAACACCAACACGAGGGACGCTGCCAGTACAACCGGTAGGTCTTCCAGAGTCTGGAATTTTTTTTAAAGACTCTGCTGATAAACCCAAAAAGGCCATTTGTACCACCTGCCATGCCAGCATCAGCAGGAGTGACAAAACAACCAGCCTGACCACCACCAGCATGATCAGGCACATGGCAGCAAAGCACCCGACTTTGTGGGGCGAACCCCAGGGTCCACGACCAGTGTCAGAGGGTGTCACCACTGCTTCTTCCGCTGCTGTGCGTGTAATAGAACCCCCTGTTGTGCGTGCAAGGCAATCCCCTGTCCGCACTGCATGCATAGATGCCCCCTCCTCCAGTCTTCACTTGTTATGGCAGTTTCTCAAGAAACAGCATCAACGTCCACGTCCACGTCCCACCGCAGCGTTCAATTGTCCATATCCCAGAGCTTTGAACGAAAACGCAAATTCACAGCCAACGCCCCACAGGCCACAGTCCTAAATTCGCACATTTCACGACTGCTTGCGTTGGAAATGCTGCCTTTTAGGCTGGTGGAGACGGAATCCTTCCGCAACCTTATGGCGGTGGCCGTCCCTCGGTACTCGGTCCCCAGCCGACACTATTTTGCCCGGTGTGCCATCCCTGCACTACACAAGCACGTGTCCCAAAACATCTGCTGTGCCCTCAACAACGCAGTTACTGGGAGAGTCCACCTGACAACGGACACGTGGACAAGTGCTTGTGGCCAGGGACGGTACATCTCCCTGACGGCACACTGGGTAAACATAGTGGAAGCCGGGACCCAGTCGGACCTTGGGACGGAACACATCCTCCCCACACCGAGGATTGCGGGCCCTATGCCAGTCAGAGTTGCCCCCACAGTGTACAGCTCCTGAGCATCATCCTCCTCCTCCTCATGTTCAGCCTCCATCTCAGATATCACCACATCAGTTACAAGCTGGAAGCACTGCAGTACTGCCTCAGCCACACGTCCCCACACGTTGGAACTCTACCCTCCACATGTTGCAAAGGATTTGTGAGCAGAAGAGAGCAGTTGTGGAGTACCATCTGCAACAAGGCCGTCGATATTCAGGTCAGACTCCACACATAAGACCTCAGGAGTTGACCTGGATGTCTGACATATGTACCATCCTGACAAACTTTGAGGAGTCCACCAAGATGGTGAGTGGCGATGACGCCATCATTAGTGTCAGCATCCCACTTGTCTGTCTTTTGCAACGCTCTCTGCAGAGAATTAAAGAGGAGGCATTGCAGCCAGAGTATGATGAGATGGATCAAGAAGCCGTAATGGGCGATTACACAGAGCCCAGCCTCATCTCATCCCAACGTGCATTGGGGGACAATGAGGGAGAGGAGGAGGAGGAGGAGGAAGAACAGGAGCTGGTATCATGCACTGTAGACGGTAGTACCTGTACAACTGTCATACAGTCGGTTCAGCGTGGGAGGCCTGAGGACAGGGGTGAGGAGGAGGAGTAGAGCATGGTCAGTTGTCATCTTGGTGAGGACACGGAAGTCTTGCCCGTTACCAGTCTGGCACGCATGGCTGACTTTATGTTACGCTGCCTTAACCGTGACCCTCGCGTTGTCAAAATGTTGGGTGACAGTCATTACTGGTTGGTGACACTTTTAGACCCCCGCTACAAGGAGAACTTTCACTCTCTTATTCCTGAGGTGGAGAGGTCTACAAAAATGTGGCAGCACCAGAAGGCCCTTGCTGCAGAACTGTTAAAAAAATTCCCATCTGAACACGCTAGCAACAGAGGTCACAGTTCGTTGACCAACCAAGGCGTACAAGCGAGAGAGACGCAACTCCAATCTAGCAGAGGCAGGGGAACACTGTCAACATTCTGGGACAGTTTTCTGAGACCCTCCCAGCTTACAGGCCCTGAGGCGCGGGGTACTCTCACAAGGAGTGGAAAGTTTCAAAAGATGGTGAGGGAGTTCCTTGCTGACCGTACCAGCGTCCTCCGTGATTCCTCTGTGCCTTTTAATTATTGGGTATCCAAGCTGGATACTTGGAATGAACTCACTCTGTACGCCTTGGAAGTCCTGGCCTGCCCTGCCGCTAGGTTGTTATCGAAGCGTGTTTTTAGTGCCGCTGGGGGAATTATAACTGATAAGCGCACTTGCCTGTCAACTGACAATGCTGACAAGCTGACCCTTATCAAAATGAACAAGGGCTGGATTGGGCCAGACTTCTCATCACCACCAAATGACAGCAGAGTAACATAAAGTCAAATCCACTGTGTTATTTCGGGAGGTGTATTCCCATGCACCGCTTCACACCAACACATGGGTATACGCTTCCTCATTTCGGCTGTTTTTTGCTCTTCTCCTTATCCTCAGCCTCCACCACCACTATACCACCAGGGTGACCGTGGTCCGTGTTGCCAGCATTGCAAGTTCCTCCATCCTAGTTTTTGGCAGCTTTTGCTTGGAAGGAATAGGAAAAGACTATGGGAGACCCACTCCCCAATAATGGGAATAATGTTTTTAATATGCTGTACTGCATGGCTCTTGTAAGGGGCATTAAAACAGTCTTGTTAAGCTACTGTGACCTCCACCACTCTTCCAAGGGGCATTAAAACCGTCTCGTTAAACCGCTCTGACCTCCAAGTCTCTTCCAAGGGGCATTAAAACCGTCTTGTTAAGCTACTGCGACCTTCACCACTTTTGCAAGGGGCATTAAAACCGTCTTGTTAAGCTACTGCGACCTCCACCACTCTTCCAATGGGCATTGATATTGTATTTTTATTCCACTGTGACCTCCACCACTCTTCCAAGGGGCATTGATATTGTCTTTTTATTCCACTGTGACCTCCACGTCTCTTCCAAGGGGCATTAAAACCGTCTTGTTAAGCTACTGTGACCTCCACCACTCTTCCAAGGGGCATTAAAACCGTCTCGTTAAACCACTCTGACCTCCAAGTCTCTTCCAAGGGGCATTAAAACCGTCTTGTTAAGCTACTGCGACCTTCACCACTTTTGCAAAGGGCATTAAAACCGTCTTGTTAAGCTACTGCGACCTCCACCACTCTTCCAATGGGCATTGATATTGTCTTTTTATTCCACTGTAACCTCCACCACTCTTCCAAGGGGCATTGATATTGTCTTTTTATTCCACTGTGACCTCCACGTCTCTTCCAAGGGGCATTTAAACCGTCTTGTTAAGCTACTGTGACCTCCACCACTCTTCCAAGGGGCATTAAAACCGTCTTGTTAAACCACTCTGACCTCCTCGTCTCTTCCAAGGGGCATTAAAACCGTCTTGTTAAGCTACTGTGACCTCCACCACTCTTCCAAGGGGCATTAAAACTGTCTTGTTAAGCTACTGCGACCTCCACGTCTCTTCCAAGGGGCATTAAAACCGTCTTGTTAAGCTACTGCGACCTCCACCACTCTTCCAAGGGGCATTGATATTGTCTTTTTATTCCACTGCAACCTCCACCATTCTTCCAAGGGGCATTAAAACCGTCTTGTTAAGCTACTGCGACCTCCAACACTTCTCCAAGGGGCATTAAAACTGTCTTGTTAAGCTACTGTGACCTCCACCACTCTTCCAAGGGGCATTAAAACCATCTTGTTAAGCTACTGCGACCTCCACCACTCTTCCAAGGGGCATTGATATTGTCTTTTTATTCCACTGCGACCTCCACCATTCTTTCAAGGGGCATTAAAACCGTCTTGTTAAGCTACTGCGACCTCCAACACTTCTCCAAGGGGCATTAAAACCGTCTTGTTAAGCTACTGCGACCTCCACCACTTTTCCAAGGGGCATTAAAACCGCCTTGTTAAGCTACTGCAACCTCCACGTCTCTTCCAAGGGGCATTAAAACCGTCTTGTTAAGCTACTGCGACCTCCACCACTCTTCCAAGGGGCATTGATATTGTCTTTTTATTCCACTGCGACCTCCACCATTCTTCCAAGGGGCATTAAAACAGTCTTGTTAAGCTACTGTGACCTCCACGTCTCTTCCACGGGGCATTAATATTGTCTTTTTATTCCACTGTAACCTCCACCACTCTTCCAAGGGGCATTAAAACCGTCTTGTTAAGCTACTGTGACCTCCACGTCTCTTCCAAGGGGCATTAAAACCTTCTTGTTAAACCACTCTGAACTCCACAGCTCTTCCAAGGGGCATTGAAATGTTGTTTTTAGTTTTCTCTAACCTCCACGACTCTTCCAACGGGCATTGCATTTCCTCCTAATTTTAGTCAGCTTTTGCTTTTCAATGAAGAAGAAGGTTTTTAGTATGCTGTAATCCACGTCTGTTTCAAGGGGCATTTCAGTTCCTCATAATTTTTGGAAAGCCTTCCATTCACTGCTTAGGCCAACAGTGTTCAGGAGACCCAGTTGCTATAAATGGAAAAAATGGTTTAGTTAAGGCTCTCTGACCTCCATGTCACTTCCAAGGGGCATTGGAGTGCCTCGAAATGTTTGGTAGGCATTGCACTCACTGTATGCCTTATAACTGTGTAGCCGAACCGCTCCTTTTGGTACAGAAATATTTCCTACCAGACATGTGTGGTTGACTGGCCTGATATTGATGTGAATGGTCCCCAGTGGAATACCGCCAATGGCAGCAGACCACGCCATTGCTATGGGGCCCGTGGCCGTAGGGGGCCCGTGAGCCGGGAGGGCCCCAAGCAGCGTGGGAATGAGGAGCATACGTGAGTAGGAGGTTGCGGCGGCAGATGAGCGGGTTGCGGCAGTGGAGGAGCAGGGCACATGTAGTACCCCTGCTGCAGCTACTACGTGTGCCCGCTGCTAAAGGGACATGAATATTCCCTCTTCTCCACTCCCATGGGCGTGGAGAAGAGGGAATATTCATTCTCTTCAGAAGCGGGCATGGAGGAGAGCTGAGCCGCGGCTCCTGTCAGTGTCCGCTGCTAAAGAGAAAGCATATTCACACTTCTTCACGTCCATAGTCCCGGCGTGGAAAGGAGTGAATGTGCCAGCAGCAGCAGCAGCTCACCTCGGCTTCTGAGAGTGCGCGCAGCTCAGATGCCGACATGAGCTGCTGCAGACAGGACTCAGCACTGGAGCAGAGGTGAGGAAGGAAGGTGAGTATAATTGTTTATTGTTTTATGTGTGCAGTGATTGGGGGATGAGGGGGCCACACATGCCAGGATACTTGGATTGAGGAGGCCACACATACCAGGAATGGGGGATTGAGGAGGCAACACATACAAGGATTTGCGGATTGAGGAGACCATACATACCGGGAATGGGGGATTGAGGAGGCCACACATACCAGGATTGAGGGATTGAGGAGGCCACACATACCAGGATTGAGGGATTGAGGAGGCCACACATACCAGGATTTGGGGATTGAGGAGGCCAAACATACTAGGATTTGTGGATTGAGGAGGCCACACATACCAGGATTGGGGGACTGAGGAGGCCGCACTTACCAGGATTGGGGGATTGAGGAGGCCGCACTTACCAGGATTGGGGGATTGAGGAGGCCACACATACCAGGATTGGGGGATTGAGGAGGCCACACATACCAAGGTTGAGGGGTTGAGGAGGCCACACTTACCAGGATTGGGGGATTGAGGAGGCCACACATACCAGGATTGGGTGATTGAGGAGGCCACACATACCAGGATTTGAGGATTAAGGAGGCCACACTTACCAGGATTGGGGGATTGAGGAGGCTACACATACCAGGGATTGGGGGATTGAGGAGGCTACACATACCAGGGATTGGGGGATTGAGGAGGCTACACATACCAGGGATTGGGGGATTGAGGAGGCTACACATACCAGGGATTGTGGGATTGAGGGGGCCACACATACCCGGGATTGGGGGATTGAGGAGGCTACACATACCAGGGATTGGGGGATTGAGGAGGCTACACATACCAGGGATTGTGGGGGCCACACATACCAGGGATTGTGGTATTGAGGGGGCCACACATACCAGGATGGGGAAATTTACCAGTAGCTGCTGCATTTCCCACCCTAGGCTTATACTCAAGTCAATAGGTTTTCCCATTTTTATGTGGTAAAATTAGGGGCCTCGGCTTATATTCGGGTCGGTTTATTTAAAATATACGGTATTTTAAAATCAGTGAGTACGTGGTGCCCATAATACTGCAGGACTGTGGCGTGCATTATACTATATGGGGGCTGCATTTTACCCTATGGGGTGTGTAATATACTGTATGGAGGACTATGGGGAGTGCATTATATTCCATGGAGGACCATGGGAAGTTCATTATACTATATGGAGGATTATGGGGGGCGCATTATACTATATGGAGGTTTATGGGGGGAGCATTATACTATATGGAGGATTATGGGGGCGCATTATACTATATGGAGGATTATAGGGGGAGCATTATACTATATGGAAGATTATCGGTGGTGTATTATACTATATGGAAGGCTATGTTGGGCCATTATAATATTTGAGGGCTATGTGGGGGGCCATTTTACTGTATGAAAGCAATTATACAGTGTGAAGGTTTGTGTGGGGTCCATTATACTGTTTGGAGGGCTGTGTGGGGGCCATTATACTGTTTGGAGAGCTGTGTGGGGGCCATGAGAGTTTATGGAGGGCTCTGTGGGGTTCACAGTTGGGGGATTATATTGTGTTAGGGTAACCATACTTTGCCGTGGGAGTTGAAGTGGGGTACAATAGGGTCATTATACTGTGCATGTGGAGGCTAATGTGGAGGAATGCACCATAGGGGTATCATACTGTTTGGGGGGCACTTTTGTAGGCATCATACTTTATGGGGCAATGAAAGAGGAATCTACGACTTCAGAAGGAGGAAAATTACTATGTAAAGGCTGGAAAGTTATGAGATCTGCTCTTCTGTGACACAGAAAAGTATTTATTTTTTTGGGGGGGGGCCCAATTAGAGCTTCTGCTATGGGGCCCCATGACTTCTATGTATGCCCCTGATGGTCCCTGTTCCTCCTGCTCTTTCTCCTTTGCCACCACCTCATCCATCATTCATCACCTGAAGCTTTGTTTTAACGGGAGTCATAGAACTGGGATAGTAGCAGGAAAACATCCAGCAATCCTCGGAGGAGGTAGGATATGCGCCAAAACGCTGACCACCTCAGGCCTAGCCGCTACTACATACATGCTCTTGCATTCCAAGGAACAGAAAGCTAAGGAGATGGATGGCCTCATAATCATGAGTAATTTACTCGTTGTGTAGGAGGCCAACCACTGCTGCTGTCTACCTTCTGAACTTTGTGTTGAAGCCTGATTGACCCAGGACCTGCAATCCTCTATGTCTGGAGGACGTGTTGCATCCCAGTGTCCAACTGTGTCCCGGCTTCCACAATATTAACCCAGTGTGAAGGCATCAGTCAGATGGACCATCCCTGGCCACATTCACTTGTCCACGTGTTTGTGGTTAGGCTGTCCTTCAAATAGGGGCGGCTGGGGACCGTTTATGGACACCCGGCCGCCCCCAGGCGGCTGTGGACCGTGTGTGGGCACCCGGCCGCGGGGCGGCTGGGGACCGAGTATGGACACCCGGCCGCCAACGTAGCCATGACATGGTGGCCGGCTTCTGCCTCCACATGCCTAAAAGGCCCAATTTCAAGTGCAAGCAAGCTAGCAGTATGGTATTGCAGCTTGGGGGTGGGTGGGTGGCAGGTTGCACACTTACGCTTGCATTCCAAGAAAACAAAGCAGATGCTAACTTCTATCATCATCATCATGCTCCTCATCTTGGCACTCTCAACTACCCTGATGGAGAAGCCAGGGCCCACCGGAGGAGTCTGGTTCTCTGGTGGGCTCGTCCAATGCTGCCCTAAAGCAGGCCAGGCTAAGAAAAGTGTGGGGGAAGTTCCTAGGAGAAATAGGGGTGGCTGGGGACCATTTATGGACACCCGGCCACCCCCTGGCGGCTGGGGACCGAGCATGGACACTCGGCCGCCGGGTGGCTGGGGACTGAGCATGGATACCAGGCCGCCGACGCAGCCATGACATGGTGGCCGGAGTCTGCCTCCACATGCCTAAAAGGCCCAATTTCAAGTGCAAGCAAGCTATCAGTATGGTATTGCAGCCTGGGGGTGGGTGGGTGGCAGGCTGCATACTTGCGCTTGCATTGCAAGGAATGGGGGAGGTACAATTGAACACTGCCCTGGGACAAGGACTTGCACCGGGATAGTTGCAAGTCTGCATCTTCTGATGCGGCAAGGATCACTTCTGATGGGCACACTTTTAGGCAGTGACCTGGGTGTCAGAGATGCTTCCAGGGGTCTTCCCCATGCTGTTCCCATGTCTTTTCAGCACTGTATGCATGTGTCACACAGCACATGGCCAGATAAGATTGTAAAATGTTAAAATGACATTTCCTGGTGAATGCATTTGTCACGGTTGAAAGCAATACAAAAGTGCAAAAACGCATAAAAAATGCTACTTGTGAACATAGCCCAAGGTGTGGAGGAGTATTTTTGTTTTTGGTTATTTATTTTACCTTATACACAAGTCTTTACCCTGGAAAGGAAGTTCCTTAACATATTTCACAGGAAAACCGTTTCAGTTTAGTTTTTGAACGTTTTATTGTGAGCCCGTAAAAGTGGCTTAATACCTCTGACCACGTTGTTGACAGCAGTGACCTGGGGGTCAGAAATGATTCCTGGGGCGATCCCCATGCTGTCCCCATGTCTTTTGAGCACTGTCACTATCGTTTTGGGCACTTTTTAGGCTTTCTACAGACTGCCGGGAGTGCCGCCGCAAAAATGCTCGGGTCTCCCATAGACTAACTTTGGGCTCGTTGCTTGGGTCGAGTACCCGAGTATCACGGTGAGCTCGGCCCGAGCTTCGAGCACCTGATCATTTTAGTGCTCCCTCAACACTAGTGTCCACTGTCTAAGATGTGGTGAGGAAGGACATTATGCCAAGAAATGCCAATGGCCACGGTTGTTTGGGTTAAAAGACAGGAGGTTACCAGTGCGGGGCGACAGGTAACCGCGACACGGAGGAGGCCCCAGAAGAAAATCCAAATCTCACCAAACCCCAGAACGGCACATGAGGTAAAACGGCTGCGTCAGTACTATCCCCAAGTGTGTTTCCATCTACAACAGCTGCAAGGGAGACAGGGACATCAGTTACTTAATGCCCAGTGCGGAGGTCAAGCGATGTACTCCTGAGAGGAGGATTTCTCAGTCAGTAAAGATAGCCTCATCAGCCTAATCGGTGAAAGGTGCTTTATTCAGTGCCAGCTACATGAACTCCTAGTAAAAGCACTGTGGGACACAGGAGCCCAAGCGAGCCTTTTAAATGAAGAATGAAGAAGGCGCTACCTGCCACACACTTGCCTTCGGTCGCTAAAAGGACTATTGGGACCAGTGGAACTCCATAGCAAAGCTGTCAACCAGACCGAAATCCCTTTCATAGGCATAGGCTGGGTGGAAGTGACTTTCCAACTCAGGGCCATGAAGAACAGCAACACCATCGAACTTTTGGTACCTTTTCTCATGACCAGTGATCAGAACTTGGCAGAGGATCCTATCCTGGGTTAAAATGTAATCAGTGAGGTCATCACGAAACACAAGGCAGGGGCGCTGATGGTGGATGCAATCGCCACATCGCTCGCCATACCCAACGCCGTGGCAGAAAACGTGATTCATAGAGTAAAGAAAGCACAGAATACAATGGACCTAAAAGAAGTCAAGGTAGGCTTGCGCCCAACCATCATCCCTGCAAACCAAATGGTGGGGGTGAGGTGTGGAGTTCGGGTAGAACCGGGAAGAAAAGTCCAGAAAAGACTGTCCATGCCAAAAGACTCCTCAGAACTTCCGTAAGGCTTAGTTCAAGGTGAGACTGTGCTTACGATTCCTACTGGTGGGTTTGCTTAAGTGACAGTACCGGTGATGAATACTGCAAAACACGAAATTAAACTGGATCCAAAGACTGTGTTAGATCACATCGAAACCATTAAAACGGTATATCCAGCTAGTGTGAGACCAGCCAAGCGGTCTACAGTGAATTCAGTCTCCCCACCAAGGAACAGGGGTTGCCCAGGGGAGGAAATTGCGCAACCCTGCAACCCACCTCGGGGTCCTGGGATCCCCAGTACACCTGGAACACTTGTGTGCTGAAGATCAAGTGGTAGCAAAACAGATGCTGAGAGAAGAGTGTCGTGCGTTCTCTAAAGATGACTCTGATATAGACTGTATCCCGTCGTTGCATTTGAAAATCAGTTTGAAAGATACGACCCCAGTAACCAAAAGTTACATGTCTGTGCCAAAACCATGACATCGTGAAGTGAAAGAATATTTACAAGATATCATCAACAGAGGTTGGGTCCAAAAGTCGAAGTCGTCTTATTCTTCTCCTATTGTCTGTGTTAGGAAGAAGGACGGTACGTTGAGACTGTGTTGTGATTACTGGGAACTAAACCAAAAGTCAGTACCTGATCGACACCCGATACTAAAGATCCAAGATATGATAAATAGCCTATCAGGAAGCACCTGGTTCTCTGTCCCCGATCAGGGTAAGGCATACCACCAAGGGTTTGTCGAAGAGTCCAGTAGACCCTTGACAGCATTCATCACACTGTGGGAATTATATGAGTGGAGCCGCATACTGTTTGGGCTCAGTTCAGCTCCAGCAGATTTCCAGAGGAGCATGGAGACGTGTCTAGAAGGATTGAGAGACGATATCTGCCAGCCGTACTTGGATGACAATGTGGTACACAGGAAAACCTTCCGGGAGAATGTTGAACACGTGAGGACCGTATTACAACGGTATCAACAACACGGAGTTAAGCTGACCCCAAAGAAGTGTGAACTGTTCAAAAGACAAGTCCGATTTCTAGGGAAAATTGTGTCCGGAGAAGGATATACCATGGACCCAGCAGAAATCGCTCCGATACTGGCCTTAAAAGACAAGCCGCCCTCTACCGTCGGGGAGTTGAGCCAGATATTAGGATTCCTCCACTACTATCGTACTTACGTTCGGAACTTCTCCAGGATTGCCGCACCACTATACCTCCTCTTGGGGGGGGACGACAGAGACAACAACACCCATGGAGGAAAAGAAGAACGAGGGAAGGACCGAGCTTAAAAGAAACAACGCCGTTTTGTCCCAACAGCCCATTCTCTGGACAGCAGACCACCAGGAGGTATTAGAAGAACTAGTAGACCACCTGGTAAAACCACCCATCTTTGGATATCCTGATTTCAATTTACCACTTGTTCTTCATTGTGACGCTTCTCAAGTTGGACTGGGAGCTGCCCTGTATCAACATCAAGATGGAAAATTGAGAGTCATCGGTTACGGTTCTAGAACGTTGACAGACGCCGAGAAGAATTATCATCTACATTCTGGAAAATTGGAGTTCCTGGCATTGAAATCTGGGCTATCTCTACTACAGCAAAGAGTTTGAGGTATACACTGACAACAACACTTTGACCTATGTCCTTACTACAGCCAAACTGAATGCAACGGGTCAGAGATGGGTCACTGAACTAGCTGACTTCAATTTCAGCATCAAATACAGGCCAGGAAAATGCAATGCGGATGCTGATGGATTGTTAAGAATGCCACTAGAGCCTGAGGAGTTCATGCAAGAATGCTCGGAGGAAGTCAGTCTGGAAGTAATTGAGAGCACTACCCAAGCAGTACAAGCTTATCAAGAGGAAGACACACCATTGTGGTGTCCATTGACAGTGGAAACCACCATAAAAGCAAGAGAACAAGATCACCCCCTGTCCATTAAACAACTACCAAAAGGAAAAATCCGTAGAGCACAACGGGAAGATCAGATAATTGGTAGAATACTACTTTATGTGGACCAAAATCGGTTTCCAGGTAAACGGGAGAGAGATAATGAGTCTCCAGAAGTATCTGTTTTAGTTAAAGAATGGACGAAGCTCTACCTCAGTGAAGACGGTATCCTGTATCGTAAAGGAGGACAAAACCGGCAGTTGGTACTACTCAGAGTATTCCGTAGGTTGGTCTTCAAAGAACGTCATGAAAACATGGGACACCTGGGAGTGTAAAGGACAACCAACTTGATCCGTGAACGTTTCTTCTGGCCATACATGCAGAGAGATATTGAGAGGTATGTGACCAGGGAGTGTGGGTGTCTGAAAGATAAACGTCCCAACACATCAACCCGGGCACCTAGGGGCAACATCCAAACTACGTATCCGTTTAAGATGGTCTCAATAGACTTTCTACATCTCGAGACATGTAAGGGTGGTTAAGAGTACATCTTGGTGGTGATGGACCATTTCACTCGATTTGCTCAAGCATGTGCCACCACCAATAAATCGGGTCGAACAGCGGCAGAGAAGATCTTCAATGGTTTTGCTCTGAGGTTTGGGTTCCCTATGAGGTTACACCACGACCAAGGAAGAGAATTTGAGAACTAGATCTTTGCCAAGCTAGGAAAGTACTGTAGAATTCAGAGATCCCACACAATGCCCTATCACCCAGAGGGTAATGGACAAGTGGAACGTTTTAACTGGACATTATTGTCAATGTTGCGCACTTTAACAGCTGATGAGAAGAAAGACTGGAAGAGTTCTCTGTCAAAAGTGGTACATGCCTATAACTGTACAAAGAGCGATGCAACGGGTTGCTCACCCTTTTTCCTATTGTATGGACGATCGCCAAGACTGCCAATCGACATCATGTTCGATACTCCGGTGTCAGAGACTTACAGAACGTATCCGGAGTACATTCAGAAATGGAAGGAACGGATGGCAGAGGCATACAACATAGCTTCCAAAGTGTTTACGCAAGGACAGAGCAAGAGTAAGGAGTAATACGATCGAAAATGTTATGCAGCAGAATTGGCACCGGGAAGCTGGGTGCTAGTCAAAAACGTACGTGAGAAAGGCGGTCCAGGAAAACTTTGTTCGTACTGGGAAGAAAAGGTGTATATGGTCGTAAGGAGGAAAGATGATGAAAGCCCTGTGTATGAAATCTGATTGGAAACGGGAGACAAGAAAACCAGAATAATCCATCGGCATTTACTACTACCCTGTGATTATCTCCCACCTCAACAAGACTTCCCAGAAGTAGACCAACATCGTCCGAGATCGACTAAGGGACCACTGCAGACTGAAGCTCCGGAGGTGGATAGTGACCTTGAAAGTTCCGATGGAGAAGAACACACCGTTGTATTTCTAGGACCGGCAAGGAGAGAGATATACCATCCTCAGGAGAGTGAACTAAGTCCTGAGGCTCCAGAATTCGTACCAAGGAGTACAGATGAAGTCCATTTCAGATCTGATGATCGAACACAGGCCCCTGAAGAGACCGATCGACACTCACGAGGAATGGAATTATCAGACTGTGCGGAAACAAGCGACTCAGGAGAAGTACAGAAACTTACAGAGGTAGCACCAAGAGCATCTGAGGAAGCACAGGAAATGAGTGCGGCGGAAGAAACTTCTGTGACCAAAGAACCCATGGTCTCTGAGGAACAAACCACCAGGAGGATGTCGACTCGAGAAGTGAGGAGGCCCGTGATGCTGATGTATGATACACTTGGTGAACCAAGTCAAGTGCCAAGGACTGTCGACTGGAAACAGGTATCTCTGCCTACGGACCAAGTAAGCCCACATGAGTGGTATTCACCACCGCGAGGCAGTATGGAAGATGTTGCCTGGTGGAAGGACTTGTTTTCATGCTTTGATTTTCCTTAAAAGACTTTGTAGAAACAAAGAACTGTTAAAGCATAGAGAGAGAGAGAGAGAGAGAGCTGGTTGAAGACATATGAAAAGCTCCAGCTGAAGAGATGCTGATTGTTTTAATTGTAATTGTTTATTTATTACAGGCATCCTACAAGAAAAATGTCGTAAGATTAGGTTGTTATCAATGTTTATGAAGGTTATACCAATTTCATAATGCCAATTTGTATATAAAGTTATCCAACTTTCACCACTGTCTCAGAATTGGTCAGATTGACCAATTAAGACGAATGTCGAGGACGACATTCAAAAAGAGTGTGACATGCAGAAGTAGTGCTGTTGCAGAGTGTGACATGCAGAAGTAGTGCTGTTGCTTTAAAAGCATTCAGTAACTATTAGAAGTAACACAAGCCCAGGAGACAGGAAGTGTTGTGCTCCAGAAGCATCCAGCAACTAGAGGGGTTAACACAGTCACAGGAGAAGGGGAGTGTTTTAGCAGAGCCCCAGGGGGATTGTGGGGAAGTTGTTTACTCTCTGACTGGAGCCAAAGAGAAAGGTGCCTTATGATCTGTATCTCACAGAAGGCAAGGGAACAGAATTCAGGTCAGCAGGTAAGCTAATCAAAGTTCAGTTAGACTCCCTGAGCTAACAGTGTGGAGTATTATTGGCCAAAAAGATAAGGACTGGAAGGAAGCCTGTCATAGAGATCATCTCCCTCATCACACCCTTCCCCCCTCCATCTCCATGCAGGATAAAGAATGCTGTGTACTACTGAGTCCTTGTGAAGGAAAAGCCTGTGGTTGTGTATGCATTAAAACTGTGCTGTACTGTGCTACCGGATAATAGACTGTGTACTGCTGTGCTGCAAAGGAGACTGTACTGTTATTACTGTAGTCTGTTGCTCAAAGAGACATTTGCATTGTACTAGGCGTGCCTCATGAAATGTTCTACCGTTTATGAAGACTCTTATCAGATGTGTCTGGTCGGCAACTGAATCTATTGTGTGCCTGAGAGAAGCTGCAGCCTATGGTCGCCCTGAGTAACGGTTCCCCCAGGATTCCAATGAATTCATGTAACCGGTCTCGCTCCTATCTGAACTTAAGCGGCGTGCCTGTAACATAAGCCATTTATTTAGCCACCTACTTTCCAATAAACACAATTTAAACCAGACTTCTAAAAATGGAAGCAAACTTATTTTTCTGTAATTTCCAGCTAAATTTAAATCAGATACGATGGCATGTAAAAGTTTGGGCACCCCTGGTCAAAATTACTGTTATTGTGAACATTTAAGCAAGTTGAAGATTAAATTATATCTAAAAGGCCTAAAGTTAAAGATGACACATTTACTTTTGTATTTTAGGCAAAAAAAAAATACAAAAAGGAAAATGGGCCGATGCAAAAGTTTGGCCACCCTTGGAGATTTGTGTGCTTAGATAACTTTGACCAAGATGTCAGACTTTAATTAGCCTGTTAGAGTTTTTGCTAGTTCACGATCAGTGTCAGGATAGGCCAGGTGATGCAGATTTCCCAGCTTTATAAAAACCCAGGCTCCTCTAACCTTGTGCCAAAAAAACAGCAGGCATGGGTTCTTCTAAGCAGCTGCCTAGCACTATGAAAATGAAAATGGTGGAGGCCCACAAAGCAGGAGAAAGCTATAAGAAGATAGCAAAGCATTTTCAAGTTGCCCTTTCCTCAGTTCGAAATGTAATTAAGAAATGACAGTTAACAGGAACAGTGGAGGTCAAGATAAAGTCTGGAAGACCAAGCAAAATTTCAGTGAGAGTTGCTCGTAGGATTGCTAGAGAGGCAAATCAGAACCCCCTCTTGACTGCAAAAGACCTTCAGAAAGATTTAGCAGACTCTGGAGTTGTGGTACATTGTTCTACTGTTCAGAGACACCTGCACAAATATGGAAGAGTCATCAGAAGCAAACGTCTTCTGTGTCCTCACCATAAAATTCAGCGTCAGAAGTATGCAAAAGAACATCTAAACAAGTCTGATGCATTTTGGAGACAAGTCCTCTGGACTAATGAGGTTAAAATAGAAGTCTTTAGCCACAATGATCAAAGGTATGTGTGGAGAAAAAAGGGCACAGAATTTCAGGAAAAGAACCTCTTGCCAACCATTAAGCATGGGGGTGGATCAATCATGCTTTGGGGTTGTGTTGCAGCCAATGGCACGGGGAACATTTCACAGGTAGAGGGAAGAATGGATTCAATGAAATTTCAACAAATTCTTGATGCAAATATAACAACATCTGTAAAAAAAGCTGAAGTTGAAAAGAGGATGACTTCTACTGGATAACGGATCCTAAACACACATTAAAATCCACAATAAACGACCTCAAAAGGCGCAAGCTGAAGGTTTTACAATGGCCCTCACAGTCCCCTGATCTGAAAATCTTTGGCTAGACCTCAAAATAGCAGTGCATGCAAGACAACCCAGGAATCTCACAGAACTAGAAGAATTTTCCAAGAAAGAATGGATGAAAATCCCTCAAACAAGAATTGAAAGACTTGCAAAATGGGGTGCTACTAGGTACAAACCCTGCAGGGTGCCCAAACCTTTGCATCAGCCCGTTTCCTTTTTGCAACTTATAAAATGTAATAGATGAAAATATATATATTTACCTAAAATACAAAGGAAATGTTTCATCTCTAACTTTAGCCCTTTTAGAAATCATTTCATCTTCAACTTGCTTAACTGTTCACAATAACAGCAATTTTGACCAAGGGGTGCCTAAACTTTTACATGCCACTGTATAGCATCTTAAAAGAGCTGATCAGGACAGATATATTGATAACTGGAGTCAGAACAACATGACTGAGAATGCTGTTTAATGGCCTTTCATTTATGTGTAGTATACATGCAATTTCCACTATGAAAACGTACTGAAAAAAAGGACATATGTGTTTTTTATCCACGGCTTTTCTGTATGTAATGCAGTTCTAAGGTGAAAATCAGCACATAAAACTCAGTTTATACCCACAAGAAAAACTGACATGTTGCGAATTTAAAAAATGCTAAAATTTCTATAAATTCGATCCACTTTGCTGGAACTGTAAGACGCGGTGTTCTTTTCCACAATGAAAAAACGCAACATCCAAAACTCATCGTGGGAAATTAACCTTAAAGTGAGTTTTTTTGTGGTTGTGTTGCCTTTATTTGCTCCAAATGTATCAAAAGTATTGTGAATATTTAACAGATTTGTTGCATCTTTAACCAGTTGAAGACTTGGCCATTTCCCTCCATTCCTGATCAGGAGCTCTAAAATTTTTCTCATTTAGATAATTTTTGCATCTTTTTAGGGCCTAAATTTTATGTTATTTTCATCTTTTTTTTATTATTATTATTTTTCCTATATCAGGGGGACAAAAGGAAAATACGTGTCTAGTGTTCACATTTTTTTACCATTTTTTGTGATCACAATGGACCACTAAAATACATTTTAAAATAATTTGCTCCTTTTCCTGTAACAATTATTTTGATATATGAGACACGTATTTTGTTTTTGCTTTTCTCAATAGGGGCAGGGCTAGCATCATCGATTTGGACTCGCAGCAACTTTTATTTATTTTTTCCTGCTTTATTTACCTATTTATTAATTCATTCATTTATTTCACACATTGTTTCCACCATAAGGTCCTAAAAGACCTTTGGGGAGCATTTCAATATTTAAATCCTTTTTTTTATATATATCTGATTTCCTGTGTAACTGGTGCTGGTATATTAGCCCAAGTTACAGAGCAAATTTAGCCTCTTGCTCCTTCCAGGTACCGGCGATTGCATAATCGCTAGGTCCAAAGGAGTAAGCACTGTTAGCACATTCTATACTGTATACACAGTGCTTGTTCAGTGCTGAGCAGGAAGTCAGAGATGGTACTGAACTATCTGTGCCTTCTCTATGGGTAGTTCAGCTGTGTCTGACAGCCGGCTCCTTGCAGCTACTAGATCTTCTGCCACTGTTTACTTTGCAATGATGTTTTAGAATGTTATTGCAGAGTATTATGTGGACCGGCTGGACGTTTTAAATCTATGAGCCATTTGGAAGTAGTTAAATGTAAAACTTCTTACTAGAGATGTTTTTCCCCTTTTTATTTCACCCACCTACTGGAGTAAGGGTCCAAGGGTAAAAAATATTCCATGCAGCTTCCTTCCTGTTGAGAAGCCATTCCAGGTGATCACCTGATCAAGCTGCTGGACAGAATGTGAAGGGTGTGTAAAACTGTCATCAGAGTAAGGTCAAGTGGGGCACTATCAGTATTTGGTCAGTATTCGGTCAGTATTTTTTCTCGGGAGTGGGAGCCAAAACAAGGAGTGGGTGATAAATGCAGAATTGGTGACTTGTTTCTATTATACCTTTTCTCTGATTGCTCCTCAATGGTTTTGTCTCCCAGTCCTGAGAAAAAATACTGACCGAATACTGATAGTGGGACAGTGGCCTAAAAGGGGGAGGGGGAATTTGCGGAATTTAAGTTTTAACACTTATTCTGGTTTGTTTCACATGTGTTTCTTTACTCGTTGTTTCCATATGTGTCCCTTTGTGGTTTTGCTGTCTTAAGTCTGAATCTACAGTATGCACATTCCAATAAGAACAAGGAAAACCGTTGTATGACCAGGTGTGTCCAAACTTTTGACTGGTACTGTGCATATATTTATTTATTTTACTCCCTTATATATTGCCATTAATTCCACAGTGCCTCACATACATCATCATCACTGTCCCCATTGGGGCTCACAATCTACATTCCCTATCAGTATGTCTTTGGAGAGTGGGAGGAAACCTGAGAACCTGGAGGAAACCAACACAAACACGGGGAGAACATACAAACTCTTTGCAGATGTTGTCCTTGGTGGGATTTGAACCCAGGACCCCAGGGCCACAAGGCTACACTGCTAACCACTGAGCCACTGTGCTGCCCATATACACACAAATACCTCTTGCGCAGCGTAGATGGATCTTTATGGTGCAATGGTGCGGAGAGACACCTTTTAACATCCCTGGCGGCGTGCTTGCATAGTGCACCACCTCCCACCATGCAAGACCGCAATCTTACCCATCAGTCCAGCTTGCAAACCTTGCTCCAGTTCATGCTGTGTGCAGGTCTCTTGTCTGACTGCTTAGGGAGGTGGCCCGGTTACTTCCTGATTCTTATAGCTGCTGTGGGCGCACCCCTAATGCGTCTCCAGCCTATTGCTGTGAGTCACTGGATATTTAAACCCCCTCCACCCAGAAGGAGGAGCCTGAGCAACACTATCTATCAGTGTGCTCCTTGCCTCTGAGTTGCCAGGTCTTGTCCTGTATCTTGTCTGTTTCTGCCACCCTGGGGGCTGCATACCCATGCCTGTTATCTCTGACTTCCAGTCTGTTTCTGCCACCCTGGGGGCTGTATACCCAGGCTTGTTATCTGTGACTTCTAGTCCATTTCCGCCATCCTGGGGGCTGTATACCCAGGCTCGTTCCTGTATCTCGTTGCAGTATCAGTTCCTGTCTGAACTGTCTCCTAGCCTGTTACCTGTTTGTCTCTATGTCCGTACCCTCCCTTTTCCTGCAGTGTCTGAACCTGCACCTAACTCCAACTCGTTGTCTCTGTACTTCTGTTTGTGAGTTTTGTGTCCACTCGCTACTTCATTGTAAGTACCTTGTGTGTATCTGGTTCTGCTTGTCCCTTTTCCCTTCCTCCGTATCCACCTCCTGTGTTCTAGCCATCTTCCTGTATTTTCCTATCTTTTCCACGTGAACAGAGCCCTGTCCTCTCTGCCTGCACCGTCAGCCCTGTTCTGCTCTGCCTTGTCCACCGCACCTGCGGTTTTGTTCTGCTCTGCTTGCTCACCGCTCCGGCGGTTTCGCTCTGCTCTGCCTTGCCCACCGCTCCGGCGGTTCCTCTCTGCTCTGCCTTGTCCACCACTCCGGCGGTTTCACTCTGCTCTGCCTTGTCCACCGCACCTGCGGTTCTGCTCTGCTCTGCTCTGCCTTGTCCACCGCTCCGGCGGTTTCCCTCTGCTCTGCCTTGTTCACCGCACCTGCGGTTTTGTTCTGCCCTGCTTGCTCACCACGCGAGCGGTTTCTCTCTGCTCTGCCTTGCCCACCGCCCCGGTGGCTCCTCTCTGCTCTGCCTTGTCCACCGCACCTGCGGTTTCGCTCCGCTCTGCTTGCTCACCGCTCCGGTGGTTTCGCTCTGCTCTGCCTTGTCCACCGCTCCGGCGATTTCGCTCTGCTCTGCCTTGTCCACCGCACCTGCGGTTTCGCTCCGCTCTGCTTGCTCACCGCTCCGGCGGTTTCGCTCTGCTCAGCCTTGTCCACCACACCTGCGGTTGCGCTCTGCTCTGCCTTGTCCTCCGATCCGGCGGTTTCGCTTTACTCTGCTTGTCTACCGCATCTGCGGCTCTGTCCCTGTCTCCCAGTCTGTACTGGACCCTATCCAGCCTGCGCTCCAACCTGCTAGTATCTCCCTGTCTGCACTCCAGCCGTGCTTGCCAGTACCCACCTGTCTGCATACCAGCCGTGCTTGTCAGTACCCACCTGTCTGCATACCAGCTGTGCTTGCCAGTACCCACCTGTCTGCATACCAGCCGTGCTTTCCAGTACCCACCTGTCTGCATACCAGCCGTGCCTGCCAATACCCACCTGTCTGTATGCCAGTCTAACCTGCCTGTTCCTGCATTTCCCGGTGTGGGTCAACAGCTGTGACCGGGGTCTGACCTGGAGTAGCACCTCGTCCCTCTGCTCAGTTCCTCCTTGGTTCACGGAGTCGACTGAGCCGCCGTGCAACCTTGGTCGGATCGGGTTGATACTTAGTTACGCCCCTCCAGGCACTCCTCGGTTCATGGTACAGTGGGATCACTAATCACGCTCACGCCAGTCAGTCCGGGCGCGAGCGTAACAGTTTGCTCAGGCCATGGTTCCCATTGAGCCCCACGGCCCTTCGCTCTCAGAGACATTTGAATCCTTGTCTGGCAAATACGTGCACCAAGAATTTTTTTTTTCGCAAGCCGAGGTCCCGGCAATTTACGCACCAGCCTAAATGGATCTATCAGCACTCGTTCCTGCGGATCCGCCTCAGTACTATGGGGATCCAAAACGAAGCCGTGCGTTTGTGGAGCAATGCATGCTGCATTTCAAGTTCTATGCTCACTATTTTCCTACCAATCGGGTTAAAGTGGCATTTATGATGTCCTACCTAGCGGGTGATGCCTTGAAATGGATCACCCCCCTATGGGAAGCATGGGATCCTATCATCTTTGACCTGCAAGCCTTCCTGGTGGCCTTTCTAATGGTCTTCGATGACCCTAATCCTGAAGCCTCTGCTAAAGCTTCCCTTGCCAATATCCCGGAGCAGCCCCGATGGGTAATGTGTGTAGGTAGCCTACCAGTTCTCCAGCCTGAAGAGACTGCTGCCCACCCAGAATCCACACAGGATGATTATGCTCCACAGAATACTTCTCTTCCCAACCTCAAGAGGCAGTCCAGATGTGCAAGGCGTACAGGTAAACCATCACGCCAGGTTCTGTCCTCCCAAAGACCTCCTGTTCCCCAGCCTGTAAAGGCAGCTATCCGCACTGAATCCATGAAGGATGACTATGTTCGTCAGGCAAAGCAGATGCCAGAACTCAGTCACAAAATCGGATTGCAGTCCCGCTGCGGTTGTTTGGGACCCCCTGACGGTCTTTGTCCAGCGAAGGTTGGAGAATCCCAAGACATTAGGCCTGTAGGAGAGGCTGCCCTTAGAGTTAGTGTTTCCTCTCCACAGATGACCATGACTGTCTCCGTGGCAAGTGAAGGCCTCGGATCAACCGGAAGTTTCGGGCTTAAAGCCTTGAAGAGTCAGTGTTTGATTCCCGTCCGAAAACTCCAGAAGCCGGTTTGGGCATTGTCAGCGGAAGGACGAGCCCTACTCAGAAACAGTCAAAATATGTCTGTACAAATTAAGCTCCAGATTGGAGCATTACACATGAAGAAGTTCACATTCCAGGTGCTGACTGGCTTACCCACAGGTCGTCCAGAGCCGAGAGATCTAGTGCCCGCTCAGGTCTAGAGATCCTGCATGGTGTATCCTGGGGGACTGTTAAGGTACAAGGAGTGTCCAGTCCCCATATCTTCAGGACAGTCAGCAGTTTCTTCTTCTTCTTCACCAGATCTGCTAGTCGCTGACTCGCTGTGCGCTGAAGTCTCCGAAGGAAGAGAAGCGGAGGCGATGTCCCCACACAGTCTCGACGATTGTACCAATGATCTGGCTTCAGGTACCGTCCCGCCTCCCAGACATGTCATCTCTGAAACCAGATTGAAGATGGTCCCAAAGCAAGGACCCTCCGTCTTTAATAAATCTGGTCTTACGTCCATCAAGGCGGTGTTTATCCCCGAGTCTCTGCATCACTCCAATCAGGCGGAGGACCTCCAGTTGTCTCCTGAATCCTCAGGGGTGCTACCTGATAACAAATGGAGAGATGTAAAGAGAGGAGAGAACAAGGCGCAATGGGTGACTCAGTATTGCAATTGTTAGAGGGGTGTGGGGATGGCTACTAACCTTGTGAAGTTGTGCACCTCTGCACAACCCCAGTGTAAAGCTCCACAAGCTCCGCTCTGTTGGTGGCTGTCATCTATTTCCAGCGGCGTTCACAGATCCTGATCTCTCGGTGGTGGATCACGTGGTCAGGTTAGTAGCATGTAACGCCGAGATGGACGCCCAGCTTCACCAACACCCCCGGCAGCGCTCCGGAGGGGTTAGGGAAGCGCAGCTTGGAAAACCAGGGTAGTAATTCTAATTAAATTGCTCCCACAGGTGAAAGAACAATAGATTAAAGGCAGCTCTACCGCACCCCAACAGGGGGAAAGGGACAATCAGTGAATATAAATAGCGGTACCAGAGCGCCAATAACAGGGCAAAAATATTAAAAGGACTGATTTATTAATACACACAACGCGTTTCGCTGGACACAGCCACCTTCATCAGGTGTGACAAGCAGCAAACAATTGATCCTTATATACATTTGACTAGGTATACAATTACTTAAAAGGGGCGGGGCCAGATACAGAGTAATACCTCTATATTAACCCCTTGAGTTCATATATGTTCAATAGAGTAAAAAGGATTGTTATAAATTAATACCTAATAAAGCATAAAGGGTTCTTATAAAAAGGATTCGCTGTATAAAAACTTGTGAATCCTATAATCATAATACTTAATAGGATATATTGTCATCTACCACCCTATATTTTATATTATAAAAAAAAAAATAATAATAATTTTTACATACAACATAAAACAATGTATAAATATAAAGTTATAAAATTACAATCAGTTTCTATCATTATAATTAGGGAAAAGTAGACGAAGACAGGAAAGAAAAAAAAAAAAAATTCCCCAAAAAAGTTCCCAAAAAAAAAAAAGTTTTTTTAATTTTTTCTCCTTTCTCCCTCTCCTCCCTCCTCCCCTCCCTCTCTCTTTTCCCCTCTTCCCTCCTTCTCTCTCTCCTCCCCCCTCCTCCCCCATATAAAAGATATATATAATAAATTTGCTAAAATATAAAAACAATTATTTAAAAAGTTGTCTTCTCTATATTAAGGTTCAAACCTTCAGGAGACAAGGTTCCCATTTTGAAAATCCAATAATTTTCACGTGTAATGAGACGATTTAGTCTATCAGGGTGTGTATCAACTATATGATCAATGATAGTTAGTTTTAGGTTATTAGGATTTTTTTGATGTTCTTTTAAGAAATGATTAGAAACACTATGTAGGGGAAAGCCGTTTCTAATATTTTGGCGATGTTTATTTAATCTGGAGTGCATTTCCTGGATAGTGCGGCCAATGTATTGCAGGCCGCAGGTGCACTGGAGCAGATATATCACATATGAGGACTGACATGTAAGTCTAAAGCGAATGGGATATATCTCTCCAGTGACCGCAGAGACGAATGTTTTAGCTCCGTTATCAATGGATTGACAGCATAAGCATTTAGGGACGTTACATTTATAACATCCATTATTGCTAGTAGGAGCTGAATTTAAATGGTTCGGTCTTCTACCAATTGTTGTGTTGCTGGGGGCTATATAGTTTCCTAGATTTTTACTCCTCCGATATATGACATGAGGAAATTCCGGTAAATGACCAGTTAATATTGGATCATTACTTAAAATGAACCAGTATTTTTTTAATAAACTGGATAACACTTGCGTAGGTTTACCATAGGTAGTAATCAGATTTAAACTGAAATCGTTGTTTGGCTCTTGGCTGGTATTCTTGGATTTGTTGATACACAGGTTCTGTGATAGGGATCTAGTTTTGGAGAAAGCATCCTTTAATCATTTCTGGGGGTATCCCTTAGCTCTAAAACGTTTTTGTAAAACCTTAGATTCCAGAAAAAAATCCGAATCATGTGTACAATTTTTTCTGACACGCCAATATTGACCATATGGAATATTTCTAATCCAGCTGGTAGATGGCCACTGTCAAATTCAAGATAGCTATTTACATCCACTTCCTTTAAGTGGGTAGATGTGGATATTTTACCCGAATTGTCTATATTTATCTGAAGGTCAAGATATTGAATATTACTCTCAGATATGGTAGAGGTAAAGGAAAGACCCCAGTCGTTAGAGTTTAATTCATCAATAAATTTGGCAGCCTCCACAGTATTTCCCCTCCATATGATAAACAGATCATCTATAAAGCGGCGGTACATAACGATGGATTTATCGGCGCCGAGGGATTGCGCGATGTGGACAGACTCGAATGCCCCCATATATAGATTTGCATAACTGGGGGCAAACCTCGTCCCCATCGCGCAGCCCCTCAGCTGCCGATACATCACCCCCTCAAAAGAAAATACATTGTTCTCAAGAATGAAAGTTATACCCCTCAATAAAAAGTTTTTTTGAGGATCTTGTAAGTTTGGGTCCTCATCTAGGAATTTTTTAATTGCCTGTAAACCCAAAACATGTGTGATATTGGAATAAAGAGAGCTTATATCGAGTGTAATAAGAAGACAGCCTGGAAGAGGGGGTAATTCTCTCAACAGTATAATTAAATGTGTGGAATCCTTTAAATGAGAATCTAGGGATAAAACGTACTTCTGTAAAAAAAGATCAGTATAGTGGGATAAGTTGGATGTGATAGAATTAATACCAGAAATAATAGGACGTCCAGGGGGATTAAATTTATCTTTATGAATTTTGGGTAAAAAATAAATAAATAAATAAATAATAAAAATAAGGGACTTTGAATTTTTTAATGTCTAAAAAGGATTTTTCTTTTTTATTGAGGAAGCCAGCTGTAGAGGCCCCTGCCACAAGTCCTTTGTACTCCAAAAAAATGGTTACAGATGGGTCTGCTTCTAATTTCACGTAGTAGTTTGAGTCGTCTAAGATTCTGAGGCCCTCCTTGATGTACCAGCCCCTGTTCATTATCACAGTCCCCCCTCCTTTATCTGCTCTCTTTATAATTATTTCTTTATTATCCTGAAGGGTTTTTAATGCACATTTCTCCTGGTAGCTCAAGTTATTAACTTTTTTAGAAATTGGGGGGAATGTCCTAAGGTCCCTCAAAATTAATTGTTGGAAAGTTTCAAGGTGTGAACCTTTATGATGTAATGGATAAAAATTATTTTTCCCCTTCACATTTACATGAGTGAAAAGGTCCAGTAATGGGGGGCCTGGTATATTAGATTCTTGAATGGAGGGGGATACTGTTGAGCATGAACTAATAGGATGTGATTTTCTCTTATCTTCCAATAGAAAATGTCTTTTTAGTGTCAATTTCCTTATAAATTCATTTAAATCACAGAACAAAGTGAAATTATTAAATGGGACAGCTGGACAGAAAGATAATCCTCGACCTAACAAGGATCATTCAGCTTCAGATAGCACATAGCTAGAAATATTAAAAATACCCCCACAACCGATAGGGGTTTCTATCTGCAGGGAATTTGTATTCTGGTTCATTGGCAAGATTTCATTTTCTTTATATTTGGATTGTGTCTCAATTTCGGCATTTGGACTATTTTTGTTGTTGAGACCTCGGGTTTTTCCACTCCCTCTACATCCCCTAAATTTCTTTTTCGTTTTGGACAACGTCCGGGGACCACGTGAAAAAAATCTGTAATTTTCGTTTTATTAGTTTGGGATGCAACTGCATTCTGTGTTTGAGGATTTATCAAGATACTATTTTCATTCAAAATCGGAGATAATTCCAAGGATGTCATTCTGTTTATAGGGGGTTTTATGTGGTTTATACCACTTGTTTTATCAGAGGGTCTCCCTTGATTTAAAATATTCAGTGTATCCGCTATCGGGATCTGACCAGATGACTCCCCAGCAATAGGAATCTGTATTGCACTAGAAAGCTCTGAGATATTAGATCCACTATGGGATATCTCCTGTGTGTTAATATGTAATGTGAAGTTCAATTCATCTATATCTGCTACTTGTGTGGAAATAGTAGACGGATTAGCAATAAATTCTACATCTGCTGCTTGTGTGGATAAAATAGGTGGATCAGTAATCAATATGGAGGGAGGAGTAATTTCCATACACATTCCCTCTATTATAAGGTCATTATTTTTTTCCAAATTAGAATTAAATGCAGTATTTTTCTTGTAATTATTGTTAATGGATAACTTCTTTTTATGAGTCTCATATATTGCTTGTTGTTTTTTATTCATAAAAAACTGTTTTTGAAAACTATTCACTTGTTTTGTATGGTTATCAGGATCATTGCTTAGAATAGGGGATGATGGATTATCCCTAGTTGTTCTCTGCATAGAGATGATGGGAACAGGTGAAATTTGAAGTGGTGATTGGATTTTTTCTTTTTTAGAGTCTTTTATATCTCTTTCATATTTTTTTGCTTTTTTATTTATTAAATCATTTTCAAACTTAGCCAGTCTTAGTTTTACCTCATTATCTGTGGCAAAATATTCCGCAGATGAAGAAAAGAACTCCAAATCCCCTTTAATTTTAGCTATTGTTTCTAAAGCATGCATAGCCAGAGTATTCCTTTTATCAATCAACAATCTGATAAGTGTTGTTGAGCAATCAGAAATACACCTGTCCCATCTTTCAGTAAAAACAATATCCTGAGGAAAGGATGAGTGGAGATTCATTCTCAATCCCTTGGGTATTATGCTATCCTTAATGTAATGTTCTAAAAACATCGTGTCTATGTGATTAGTTATTTCTATTTTGCTATTATTTTCTAAGTTCAAAAACAGTCCACGTAACCTTTTTTGATCTGTATCATTCAGCATAGTTGGATTATTATATATGCATCTGTCGCCATCTTTAGAGTCTTTACTAAGGGCTGTAATGATCAGAGATAATCTAAATTTCTCTCTATTGGTCACATAAAAGTCCATAATGATCCAGCAATTTAGATTTTAAAGTCTTAAACAGAGTTCTTATCTGTTGACGATTCTGCAAGGTTTTTCCGTCTCTCGATGTGTAGAATAATCTGGGTCGCCCAATTTGCAGCTCCTGGTCTTGAGGCTAAGCCCCCAGCAATAGCAGACTCAATATGTAAAGAGAGGAGAGAACAAGGCGCAATGGGTGACTCAGTATTGCAATTTGTAGAGGGGTGTGGGGATGGCTACTAACCTTATGAAGTTGTGCACCTCTGCACAACCCCAGTGTAAAGCTCCACAAGCTCCGCTCTGTTGGTGGCTGTCATCTATTTCCAGCGGCGTTCACAGATCCTGATCTCTCGGTGGTGGATCACGTGGTCAGGTTAGTAGCATGTAACGCCGAGATGGACGCCCAGCTTCACCAACACCCCCGGCAGCGTTCCGGAGGGGTTAGGGCAGCACAGCTTGGAAAACCAGGGTAGTAATTCTAATTAAATTCCTCCCACAGGTGAAAGAACAATAGATTAAAGGCAGCTCTACCGCACCCCAACAGGGGGAAAGGGACAATCAGTGAATATAAATAGCGGTACCAGAGCGCCAATAACAGGGCAAAAATATTAAAAGGACTGATTTATTAATACACACACAACGCGTTTCGGTGGACACAGCCACCTTCATCAGGTGTGACAAGCAGCAAACAATTGATCCTTATATACATTTGACTAGGTATACAATTACTTAAAAGGGGCGGGGCCAGATACAGAGTAATACCTCTATATTAACCCCTTGAGTTCATATATGCTCAATAGAGTAAAAAGGATTGTTATAAATTAATACCTAATGAAGCATAAAGGGTTCTTATAAAAAGGATTCGCTGTATAAAAACTTGCGAATCCTATAATCATAATACTTAATAGGATATATTGTTATCTACCACCCTATATTTTATATTATAAAAAAAAAAATCATAATAATTTTTACATACACAACATAAAACAATGTATAAATATAAAGTTATAAAATTACAATCAGTTTCTATCATTATAATTAGGGAAAAGTAGACGAAGAAAGGAAAGAGAAAAAAAAAAAAAAAAAATTCCCCAAAAAAAATTCACAAAAAAAGTTCCAAAAAAAAAAAAATTCCCCCCCAAAAAAATATTTTTTTTTTTACATTTTTTCTCCTTTCTCCCTCTCCTCCCTCCTCCTCTCCCTCTCTCTTTTCCCCTCTTCCCTCCTTCTCTCTCTCCTCCCCCCTCCTCCCCCATATAAAAGATATATATAATAAATTTGCTAAAATATAAAAACAATTATTTAAAAAGTTGTCTTCTCTATATTAAGGTTCAAACCTTCAGGAGACAAGGTTCTCATTTTGAAAATCCAATAATTTTCACGTGTAATGAGACGATTTAGTCTATCATGGTGTGCATCAACTATATGATCAATGATAGTTAGTTTTAGGTTATTAGGATTTTTTTGATGTTCTTTTAAGAAATGATTAGAAACACTATGTATACCTAGTCAAATGTATATAAGGATCAATTGATTGCTGCTTGTCACACCTGATGAAGGTGGCTGTGTCCACCGAAACGCGTTGTGTGTATTAATAAATCAGTCCTTTTAATATTTTTGCCCTGTTATTGGCGCTCTGGTACCGCTATTTATATTCACCAACAAATGGAGAGAGACTTTCCTACACCCTGTACCTGGTACTTCGCCCACTTCATCCAGTAAGCTTGGCAAAGTGTACTTTGAAGCAGTGATTACCCCCGAGTCTCTGCACCCCTCCAACCAGGCGGATGACCCCCAGTTGTCTCCTGAATTCCCCGGGGTGCTACCTGATAAACGGAGAGAGACTTTCCTACACCCGGTACCTGGTACACCACCAACTTCTTCCAGTAAGCTTAGCAAAGTGTACGTCATGGCGGTGGTTACCCCCGAGTCTCTGCACCCCTCCAACCAGGCGGAGGACCTCCAGTTGTCTCCTGAAATCCCCAGGGTGCTACCTGATAAACGGAGAGAGACTTTCCTACACCCGGTACCTGGTACGCCGCCCACTTCATCCAGTGAGCTTGGCAAAGTGTACATCAAGGCGGTGGTTACCCCCGAGTCTCTGCACCCCTCCAACCAGGTGGAGGACCTCCAGTTGTCTCCTGAATCCACCAGGGTGCTACCTGATAACAAATGGAGAGAGACTTTCCTGTGTGCTGTTCCTGGTACTTCACCCACTTCATCTGTTGCTGAGGATGGCTTGATAGGAGGAAGCATCCTAGTCACCAAGATGATGAAACCAGTTTCATTTCCTCTAGTGGAGAGAAGAGGTAATCCTCTTGAAGAGAAGGATTGGCCTCCAAATTCTCTGCAGAAGACCCTTGCAAGCCTGAAGAAGAGGGGACGTAAAGGGGGGGGGTACTGTAACATCCCTGGCGGCATGCTTGCATAGTGCACCACCTCCCACCATGCAAGACCGCAATCTTACCCATCAGTCCAGCTTGCAAACCTTGCTCCAGTTCATGCTGTGTGCATGTCTCTTGTCTGACTGCTTAGAGCGGCGGCCGGGTTACTTCCTGATTCTTATAGCTGCTGTGGGCACACCCCTAATGCGTCTTCAGCCTATTGCTGTGAGTCACTGGATATTTAAACCCCCTCCACCCAGAAGGAGGTGCCTGAGCAACACTATCTATCAGTGTGCTCCTTGCCTCTGAGTTGCCAGGTCTTGTCCTGTATCTTGTCTGTTTCTGCCACCCTGGGGGCTGCATACCCAGGCCTGTTATCTCTGACTTCTTGTCTGTTTCTGCCACCCTCGGGGCTGCATACCCAGGCCTGTTATCTGTGACTTCTAGTCCATTTCCGCCATCCTGGGGGCTGTATACCCAGGCTCGTTCCTGTATCTTGTTGCAGTATCAGTTCCTGTCTGAGCTGTCTCCTAGCCTGTTACCTGTTTGTCTCTATGTCCGTACCCTCCCTTTTCCTGCAGTGTCTGAACCTGCACCTAACTCCAACTCGTTGTCTCTGTACTTCTGTTTGTGAGTTTTGTGTCCACTCACTACTTCATTGTAAGTACCTTGTGTGTAACTGGTTCTGCTTGTCCCTTTTCCCTTCCTTCGTATCTACCTCCTGTGTTCTAGCCATCTTCCTGTAATTTTCCTATCTTTTCCATGTGAACAGAGCCCTGTCCTCTCTGCCTGCACCGTCAGCCCTGTTCTGCTCTGCCTTGTCCACCGCACCTGCGGTTTTGTTCTGCTCTGCTTGCTCACCGCTCCGGCGGTTTCGCTCTGCTCTGCCTTGCCCATCGCTCCGGCGGTTCCTCTCTGCTCTGCCTTGTCCACTGCTCCGGCGGTTTCGCTCTGCTCTGCCTTGTCCACCGCACCTGCGGTTCCGCTCTGCTCTGCCTTGTCCACCGCTCCGGCGGTTTCGCTCTGCTCTGCCTTGTCCACCGCACCTGCGGTTTTGTTCTGCTCTGCTTGCTCACCGCGCCAACGGTTTCTCTCTGCTCTGCCTTGCCCACCACTCTGGCGGTTCCTCTCTGCTCTGCCTTGTCCACCGCACCTGTGGTTTCGCTCCTCTCTGCTTGCTCACCGCTCTGGCGGTTTCGCTCTGCTCTGCCTTGTCCACCGCTCCGGCGGTTTCGCTCTGCTCTGCCTTGTCCACCGCACCTGCGGTTCCGCTCTGCTCTGCCTTGTCCTCTGCTCCGGCAGTTTCGCTTTACTCTGCTTGTCTACCGCATCTGCGGCTCTGTTCCTGTCTCCCAGTCTGTACTGGACCCTATCCAGCCTGCGCTCCAACCTGCTAGTATCTCCCTGTCTGCACTCCAGCCGTGCTTGCCAGTACCCACCTGTCTGCATACCAGCCGTGCTTGTCAGTACCCACCTGTCTGCATACCAGCCGTGCTTGCCAGTACCCACCTGTCTGCATACCAGCCGTGCTTACCAGTACCCACCTGTCTGCATACCAGCCGTACCTGCCAATACCCACCTGTCTGTATGCCAGTCTAACCTGCCTGTTCCTGCATTCCCCGGTGTGGGTCAACAGCTGTGACCGGGGTCTGACCTGGAGTAGCACCTGGTCCCTCTGCGCGGTTCCTCCTTGGTTCACGGAGTCGACTGAGCCGCCGTGCGACCTTGGTCGGATCGGGTTGATACTTAGTTACGCCCCTCCAGGCACTCCTCGGTTCATGGTACAGTGGGATCACTAATCACGCTCACGCCAGTCAGTCCGGGCGCGAGAGTAACACACCTTAGGACAATAATATCCATGGGGCATTGGGAACATCACAGGCTTGATCTTCCTCGGCAGCAGAGCAGTGCAAGAAACCTTTCCTTCCCCGACTTCGATGTCCCTGACAGCAAGAAGTGAATCAATGGTGACCAGGAAGTTCTACAGCAGTACCAAAGAGTGAGGAGAATCTCAGAGAGGACGGGAGGGCTGTTATCAAGGAAGCGCTGGGAAGGATTTTGAGCCGAAGTTCAAATTGCTGCCCCTCCTAACACGATGAATTCTGCCCCCCCTGAGGCGTGATGCTCAACTTGTAACATGGCAGATGCGGCCTTGGCACCGAGCAGTGGTGGCAAGACCTATGCTACTGATTAGCAGCAAGGGATGTGCTTTATCCTTATTAGTTAATGTGCTTGTGACATGGCCGAGTCATGCATCAGCATAGGGTAAATATTAGCCTGTATGTCCATGCCCCCATTTCTAGAGAACATATAAGATTCCTGTTTTCTGCCATTAGACGTCAGACAGATGCAGAATAGTGATGAGCGAGTATGTTCGGTTAACCCTTTCGCCGAGTATACTCGGCCGAGCACCGAGTATTTATAGAATGCTTGGGCTTTAAGTTTTCGTTGCTCCGTGAACATGATTTGCAACTGTTTGACAGATTTAATACATGTGAGGAATGCTGGAAAAACAGACATTCCTCACATGTATTAAATCTGTCAAACAGTCGCAAATCATGTTGACAGAGCGACGAAAACTTAAAGCCCAAGCATTCTATAAATACTCGGTGCTCGGCCGAGTATACTCGGCGAAAGGGTTAACCGAACATACTTGCTCATCACTAATGCAGAAGTAATAAGAAGCTGTGCAGCCCAGCAGAAAGGCCTGTATCTTAGCAAGTTAGCAAGTGGGGGTGAGAAGCAGTATTAAGATGCACTATCCCAGGGCTTTGGGGTAAGCCAAAGTTGACCATGTAAAGAGCTCTAACCTGAGTTGCCGTGCAGTTTTCCCCACTCTTGCAGCCTATTCCTTACAGTTACACACATGAGGCAATATTCTTCACACTCAAACATCAGCATTCAGACTCTTCTGGTGTGGTAATTTTTTACAGTCAATGTTTTACTTGTTTCAGGCTTATATATTTCAGGCTTAGCAGCCCTTAGGCATGGTCTCAGTTTATGCATGTATATTGGTAGACATATTTTAAGGCACTATTTTAGAGTCATTTAAAGACATCGCCAACGTTCTGCTGACTCAATAACTGCAGAGTTCAAACCTCCTCTGGCCTTTACATCTGCACAAAAACTGTGAGCTGGAACTTCATAGCATGGGTTTCCATTGTCAAGCAGCTGAACGCAAACCTTACATTACCAAGCACAATGGGACTGTGGAGCTGTGGAAATGTGTTCTGTGGGTGACGGATCAGGTTTTTTTTATGAAAAAATTTGATGGACAAGTCTAGAATTGGTGAATGTCAGCAGAACATTCCCTGCCTGACTGTATTATTCCAACTGTAAAGTATGATGGCAGAGGGAAAATGCTTTTGGGTAGTTTTTCAGGAGTTTGCCTAGGCACTGTAGTTCCAATGAAGGGAAATCTTAATGCTTAAGCATTCCAAGATATTTTGGGCAATTATAGCTTCCAACTTTATGGGGACAGTTTGAGGATTTAATTCCATGTTCCAAGATAATGCAGAGCAGTTAGTAGACCTTTAATAAGCATGTATTTTAGAAAGGTAGCAAGTGGGGGTAAGAAGCACTATTACAGCACAGTACCCACTGAGTGGCTGTGACAAGAGCTGTTAATTTGTGCTTGTTGTATCTCATTGCTAGAGACTGAGCCTGAGTGAAGGAGGTGCTGCTGAGAAGATTGCCAGCAGACTGTCATATCACTGTTAGTTTGTGCTATACTTCAGTGGAAACACACAGAGAATGAGCTGGAGTGCTGCTGAAAAGACTGACAGCAGACTGTCATAGGCATAAGTAAATTGTCAAAAGGACAAGAAAAGTGTCCCAAGCGTCAGCCCGTTGCTATATGTCATTCAACAACTTCTCTTCATGCCTGTTGTCTCTTGTAAGATTCTGTAACCTTTCAGTTCATTTCCTTCATGCAAAGATGGGCAGTCCAGAATTGTTTAAAGGCATAGCAGTCTAAGTGTAAACTTTTGACTTTGCAGTAAGTAATAAAAATGCCTTAAAATATTCTCTCTCTCTCATTATTCTGGCATTTGGCAAATATTAAAATTATGGTAATCCTAATTGACCAAAAACGGGAAAGGTTTATTCTGATTTCATGTCAGATATTGAGAAAAACATGAATATGTGTCTTTTTATATAGTGTATGTAAACTTCTGGTTTCAACTGTACATGGGTAAGGAGAGGGGGAAGGAAAAATTAGGAATGGGGATTCGGTTAGGAACTAGGTAAAAAGAGGAAAGGGAAAGGAATAAAGGGAAACCTCAGATTTATACAATCAGGTATAAACATAAGATTATCATCTGTTATAATAGCTTCAGGAAATTTACAACATACTTTTGCAGTAATACAGTCAAAAATATACATAGATCATAATTGTCCTACCGAATGACCAAAATAAAATGAACATAAAATGTTTCCAAATAGTGAATTCAAGTATCAATTTGCTTCAATAAAACTTTCCCTCAGTGATATAAACGAGATCAAGTTTCCCATGCAGACACATTGCAAGACACTTAGACTGTGTACCCACGATGCGTTTTTTAAGCGTTTCCGCAGCGGAAAAAACGCTGCAGAAACGCTTAAAAAACGCTTGGTAGAAGGTCTGCCTTGTTCCCCAATGATAATCCGCATGTGCTGTGCACATGCTGCGGAAATTTGAACTGTGGATTATCATTGCGGAAAAAAACGCAGCGCTACCAATTATTTTGCGGAAGCGCTGCGTTTTCGCCGCCATTGACTTGCATTGAAACGCTTGGATTCCGCATCACTGGATCTATATATGCGGAATCCATGCGTTCCAATGTGCGGATGGTACCCAGGTGTGGAGGACAGGAGACTCTCCTCCGGACCCAGGTACCATAGAACCTGTAAAAAAAAGAATAAAATAAAAAATAAATATTATATTTACCTTCTGATGGCCCCCGGTCTCCTTGTCTTCACTTGCCGGCAACTCGCGGTGGACTGAAGGACCTGCGCTGACGTCATAGTCATGTGACGGCAGGTCCTTCAGTGTACCGCGAGCTGCCGGCAAGCCAGGACGGAGCGAAGCAAGATTGCGGGGGCCATCGGAAGGTAACTATAGATTTATTTTTTACCATTCTTTCGGTCACATTATATAAATCCATGCCGGTTGCATGGATTTATATAGTGTGACCAAGTTGTCAAGCACTTTCCAAGTGATGCTAAAAGCGTTTGTCAACCCGCATGCGGAAATGCATGTGAAGAATGCTTCACTTCCGCTTGTCCCTGGCAGGAAAAATGCATGTACAATCCACATGTACAATCCGCATGCTTTTTTTTCTGCCAGGGAGATGCAGAAACGCTCAGGAAAAAATCTGGAGCATTTCTGCATCGTGGGCACATAGCCTAAAGGTTAGATTTGTACTATAATATACATATAGTCTAATGAAAGAAAAAAAACACATTAATCAGGATTATTCTTTTTCCCCTATTAGGCTATGTGTCCACGATGCAGAAATGCTCCGGATTTTTTCCTGAGCGTTTCTGCATCTCCCTGGCAGAAAAATGCATGCGGATTGTACATGCGTTTTCCTGCCAGGGACATGCGGAAGTGAAGCGTTCTTCACTTGCATTTCCGCATGCGGGTGTCAAGCGCTTTCCAAGCGATTCTAGCATCACTTGGAAAGTGCTTGTCAACTTGGTCACACTATATAAATCTATGCAACCGGCATGGATTTATATAGTGTGACCCGAGAGAATGTCAAAAAATAAATATATACTTACCCTCTGATGGCCCCCGGTGTCCTGCTTTCCCTCCGTTCTCCCTTGCCGGCAGCGGTACACTGAAGGACCTGCCGACGTCAGCGTCGCGTGACCCGTCACATGACTATGACGTCAGCGCAGGTCCTTCAGTCCATCGCGAACTGCCGGCATGAAAGGACGAGTGCAGCGGGGGCCGCCAGAAGGTAAGTATATATTTATTTTTTATTTTATTCTTTTTTTTTACAGTTTTCTATGGTACCCGGGTCCGGAGGAGAGTCTCCTCTCCTCCACACCCGGGTACCATCCGCACATTAGAACGCATGGAATGCGCATCTACATATACAGTGATGCGGAATCCAAGCGTTTCAATGCAAGTCAATGGCGGCGAAGACGCAACACTTCTGCAAAATAATTGGTAGTGCTGTGGATTTTTCCGCAATGATAATCCGCAGCGGAAATTTCCGCAGCATGTGCAGAGCACATGCGGATTATCATTGGGGAACATGGCAGGCCTTCTACCATGCGTTTTTTGCTGCTGCGGAAACGCTTAAAAAACGCATTGTGGGCACACAGCCTTAGACCTCTGTTGTGGCTGCTAATTAGACAGCTCAGACATTGCACATAATGCAGAGCAGATGATTAGGATGCAGCACACTATATGCACATGCAGTGGTCTGGGCTGATAGGCAGCTCTGTGCCTGCTCTGGTCCTGCCTTGTGCCTACTCTGGTCCTGCTTTGTGCCTGATCTGGTCCTGCCTTGTGCCTGCTCTGGTCTTGCCTTGTGCCTGCCCTGTGCCTACTCTGGTCCTGCTTTGTGCCTGATCTGGTCCTGCCTTGTGCCTGATCTGGTCCTGCCCTGTTCTGCTCTGTACCTGCCTTGTGCCTGCTCTGGTCCTGCCTTGTGCCTGCTCTGTGCCTGCCCTGGTCCTGCCTTGTGCCAGCCCGGGTCCTGCCTAGTGTCTGCCCTGTGTCTGCTCTGTACCAGCCTTGTGCATGCTCTGGTCCTGCCTTGTGCCTGCCCTGGTCCTGCCTTGTGCCTGCCCTGTGCTCTCCCTGGTCCTGCCTAGTGCCTGCCCTGTGTCTGTTCTGTACCTGCCTTGTGCCTGCCTGCCCTGGTCCTGCCTTGTGCCTGCTCTTGTCCTGCCTTGAGCCTTCTCTGGTCTTGGCTTGTGCCTGCTCTGGTCCTGCCCTGTGTCTGCTCTGGTCCTGTCTTGTGCCTTCTCTGTGCCTGCTCTTGTCCTGTCTTGAACCTTCTCTGTGCCTGCCCTGGTCCTGCCTTGAGCCTTCTCTGGTCCTGCCTTGTGCCTGCCATGTGCTTGCTCTGGTCCTGACTGTGCCAGCTCTGGTCCTGCTCTGCGCCTGCCCTCTGCCTGCTTTGTGCCTGCCTTGTGCCTAGTTTGGTCCTGCTCTGTGCCTAGTCTGGTCCTGCTCTGTGCCCGCCCTGGTCCTGCCTAGTGCCTGCTCTGTACCTGCCTTGTGCCTGTCCTGGTCCTGCCTTGTGCCTGCTCTGGTCCTGCCTTGAGCCTTCTCTGGTCTTGCCTTGTGCCTGCTCTGTGCCTGCCCTCTGCCTGCTCTGGTCCTGTCTTGTGCCTTCTCTGTGCCTGCTCTTGTCCTATCTTGAACCTTCTCTGTGCCTTCCCTGGTCCTGCCTTGTGCCTGCCCTGGTCCTGCCTTGAGCCTTCTCTGGTCCTGCCTTGTGCCTGCCCTGTGCTTGCTCTGGTCTTGACTGTGCCTGCTCTGGTCCTGCTCTGTGCCTGCCCTCTGCCTGCTCTGGTCCTGCTCTGTGCCTGCCCTCTGCCTGGTCTGGTCCTGCTCTGTGCCTGCCCGTCTGATCCAGCCTTGTGCCTGCTCTGGTCCTGCTCTGTGCCTGCCCTCTGCCTGCTCTGGTCCTGCGCTGTGCCTGCCCGTCTGGTCCTGCCTTGTGCCTGCCCTGTGCCCGCCCTGGTCCTGCCTAGTGCCTGCCCTGTGTCTGCTCTGTACCAGCCTTGTGCATGCTCTGGTCCTGCATTGTGCCTGCCCTGGTCCTGCCTAGTGCATGCCCTGTGTCTGCTCTGTACCTGCCTGCCCTGTGCCTGCTCTGGCCCTGCCTTGTGCCTGCCCTTGAGCCTTCTCTGGTCTTGGCTTGTGCCTGCTCTGGTCCTGTCTTGTGCCTTCTCTGTGCCTGCTCTTGTCCTGTCTTGAACCTTCTCTGTGCTTGCCCTGGTCCTGCCTTGTGCCTGCTCTGTACCTGCCTTGTGCCTGCCCTGAGCCTGCCTGCCCTGTGCCTGCTCTGGTCCTGCCTTGAGCCTTCTCTGGTCTTGCCTTGTGCCTGCCCTCTGCCTGCTCTGGTCCTGTCTTGTGCCTTCTCTGTGCCTGCTCTTGTCCTATCTTGAACCTTCTCTGTGCCTGCCCTGGTCCTGCTCTGTGCCTGCCCGTCTGGTCATGCCTTGTGCCTGCCCTTGAGCCTTCTCTGGTCTTGGCTTGTGCCTGCTCTGGTCCTGTCTTGTGCCTTCTCTGTGCCTGCTCTTGTCCTGTCTTGAACCTTCTCTGTGCTTGCCCTGGTCCTGCCTTGTGCCTGCTCTGTACCTGCCTTGTGCCTGCCCTGAGCCTGCCTGCCCTGTGACTGCTCTGGTCCTGCCTTGAGCCTTCTCTGGTCTTGCCTTGTGCCTGCCCTCTGCCTGCTCTGGTCCTGTCTTGTGCCTTCTCTTTGCCTGCTCTTGTCCTATCTTGAACCTTCTCTGTGCCTGCCCTGGTCCTGCTCTGTGCCTGCCCGTCTGGTCCTGCCTTGTGCCTGCTCTGTGCCTGCCCTCTGCCTGTTCTGGTCCTGTCTTGTGCCTTCTCTTGTCCTATCTTGAACCTTCTCTGTGCCTGCCCTCTGCCTGCTCTGGTCCTGTCTTGTGCCTTCTCTTGTCCTATCTTGAACCTTCTCTGTGCCTGCCCTGGTCCTGCTCTGTGCCTGCCCGTCTGGTCCTGCCTTGTGCTGCTCTGTGCCTGCCCTCTGCCTGCTCTGGTCCTGTCTTGTGCCTTCTCTTGTCCTATCTTGAACCTTCTCTGTGCCTGCCCTGGTCCTGCTCTGTGCCTGGTCTGGTCCTGCTCTGTGCCTGCCCGTCTGGTCCTGCCTTGTGCCTGCTCTGCTCTGTGCCTGCCCTCTGCCTGCTCTGGTCCTGGCTGCACTGATGATAGTCAGATCCATGTGCTCCACTCTCCAGTTCTTCCTCCCAGCTCTGCTGTCCCTATAGGATTGCACATGCCTCTCACTGCAGGGAGGGGCAATCCGTTACCCGGCTAGGAACTGCAGAGAGAGGGGCACAAAATAGCAGAGAAGATTGTGCAGGAGCACAGACTGGATCCCAGCCAAAGGATCAGTGTATTCTCGCAGCCGGCTGATGCAGTGCATTGCATGATCCAGTGCAGAGCAGTGATCATCCCCAGCGCCCTTGACAGTACAATGTGAGGCTTTGCTGCAGGTGACAGATTCGGAGCTGTGTGGCTGCTCTGTGCATTCTCCTCTGCTGCATCACTATCTATGGTGAGTCTATGCCATCTGATCTGATGGCCCCTTCTTGTGTCCTGTGTCCTATAGACAATGCATGACTGCTGCATGAGCGATTGCTGATGAGCTCAGACTATCCAGAAGCTGAGATCAATGTGACTGATGATCATTGCAAAGTGTGTCCCTACTGCAGTAATCCTCTCCATACAAGAAATGGAGGAGGGGGGGAGTGCATTGCTGCCAGACCCCCAGTACTTATCTGAAAAGTTCCTTATTGAGCATTAGGTTAGCAGTGGGGGTAAACTTTATCATTGGTGTTTTTATGCATTGCAGTCACTTTGCTGCATGACAGCTCATAAGTAATGGAAGTTGTGTGATCCCACACAGATGATGTCATCAGTGTTTCCCAAAGCCATGGCTGAGCAATGTGGGCTAGCGATGACGTCATGCCATTTCTTCCCCATAGAACATGCTGAGCAGCTCCATAGATGGCAGCGGAGCCAGATTATGTTTCTTCATTGTTTGAGTAAATAGGTTTTATGTATTTATTTTACCATAAAGTGCAGAGCAATGTTATGGGACCAAAGCAAAGTTTTGAAAATATAAGTGCAGAAAAGAGCGATGGTTAAGTAGTATGTAGTACAGCATGTAATGCACATGTCTGGCTAGCTATTAACGGCAGGTGCAGACGGCCGTATTTTTGGTCTGAGTGCGATCCAGCTTTTACTCAGTCCAATGTTAGTTTATGGGGCCATGCGCGTCAGATTTTTGCAAGTTAATGGGTGCGTGGAAAACTATCGGACTGCACTCGGATGACATCTGAGTGCAGTCCCATTTCCACAGACTGACATAATGGAGAAGTTGGAGACATTTTCTTCTCCATCTTCTCATCAGAGAGAATCGGAGCACACTATAATCACACTATGATCAGAGTGTGATTTGGATAATCGGCCCGATTCTCTTGGATGAGAGAATACACAGTCCGGTCAGTACTTGTAAAGTATGTAGAAAGTGTTTTATGCAGTTTATACCTATGGGTCCGTGAAAGTCACAGACAGTGCGCATTGCAGTCCACATTGTCACGTATAGGAGAATCTTTACTATATTTTTATTTTTTTTCATATATAAAAATAGCTGATTGTTTACTGATATTTAACACTGATGAAAAGCAGATGCACCGTTTTTCTTTTGCGCACATGAAAAGTCGCGGACATACGAAAGAGGCTTCAGGATACATTCACACATCCGTGTCCTTTTTTTTTTAGGGACTGTTTTTATCCCATGTGTCATCCATTTTGCCTCCTTGTTACATCCGCGTTGTATCTCATCCGTTTTTGATCACTGAAGCAGACGGACTATCTGAACTTTGTATTTATTCAATGACTCTTAACAATGAATCAGTTAAAAACGGGGGAAACTTGGATGGAAGACTGAAGCAAAAAAGGACGTTGATTTCTTTTTTTTTCATCTGGTTTAAATGGTTCCCCTTCCCCAGACTTTAATGGCTGAGTCTGATCCGCATGAGAATAAGACAAGTTCTGAGTCTCACAGATCGGACACACTGATCCGTTTTTAATATGGATGTGTGTATGGATCAATAACATTTTATGGAGCAGTGTTTTGTCCGAGAAAAAACGGACACACACGGATGTGTACAGCGGATGTGTGACTGTAGCCTTGTGAATATGGGGGGGCTGCCCAGCACATGGACCCACTGAGCACGTCTAATTCTAATCTTACACATGGGATCAGTATAAGAAACGCTCTGAGTTTTTTCTCAGATGTGTGATTATCACGTACAGCTGAAACCAGAAGTTTACATACACTATATAAAAGACACAGATGCATGTTTTTCTCAATATCTGACATGAAATCAGAATAAATATTTCCCGTTTTAGGTTAATTAGGATTACCATCATTTTTAATATTTTCCAAATGCCAGAATAATGAAAGAGAGAGAATGTTTAAAGGCATTTTTATTACTCACTGCAAAGTCAAAAGTTTACATACATTTCATTAGTATTTGGTACCATTGCCCTTAAACTGAATGACTTGGATCAAACATTTGGGATATCCTCCCACAAGCTTCTCACAATAGTTGGTTGGAATCTGGGCCCATTCCTCCTGACAAAACTGGTGTAACTGATCCAGGTTTGTAGGTCCCCTTGCTCACACCTGCCTTTTCAGATTTGCCCATAAATTTTCAATAGGATTGAGATCAGGGCTTTGTCATGGCCACTCCAAAACATTGACTTTGTTATCCTTAAGCCACTTTGTTACCATTTTGGCAGTATGCTTTGGGTCATTGTTCATTTGGAAGACCCATTTCCACCCAAGCTTTAACTTCCTGGCTGATGTCTTGAGATGTTGCTTCAGTATTGCCACATAATCTTCTTTTCTCATGATGCCATCTATTTTGTGAAGTGCACCAGTCCCTCCTGCAGCAAAACAACCCCACAACATGATGCTGCCACCCCCATGTTTCACAGTTGGGATGGTGTTCTTACGCTTCCAAGCTTCTCCCTTTTTCCTTCAAACGTAACGATGGTCATTATGCCCAGACAGTTCAATTTTAGTTTCATCAGACCACAGGACATGTCTCAAAAAATGAAGGTCTTTGTTCCTGTGTGCATTTGCAAACATTAATCTGGCTTTTTTTGTTTTTTTTTGAGTAATGGCTTCTTCCTGGCAGAGTGGCCTTTCAGCCCATGTTGATACAGTACTCGTATCACTGTGGTTATAGACACAATCTTACCAGCTTCCACCATCATCTTCACAACGTCTTTTGCTTTTGTCCTTGGGTTGATACGCACATGTCGGACCAAAGCACGTTCATCTCTGGGACACAGGACCCGTCTCCTTCCTGAGCGGTATGATGGCTTGGCATTCCATCTTGTTTGTGCTTGCGTTTAATTGTTTGTACAGATGAATGAGGCACCTTCAGGTATCTTTAAATTGTACCCAAGGATGAGCCAGACTTTTGCAAACCCACAATTCTCTTCCTGATATCTTGGCTGATTTCTTTAGACTTTCCCGTGATGCTACACAAAGAAGCAGTGTGTTTCAGGTGTGCATTAAAATACATCTACAGATTTGTCTCTAATTAACTCAGATGTTGCCAAAAAAAACTATCAGAAGCTTCCAAACACATGACATCATCATATGGGCAGTCCAGAATTGTTTAAAGGCATAGTAATCTCAGTGTATGTAAACTTTTGACTTTGCAGTAAGTAATAAAAATGCCTTAAAACATTCTCTCTCTCTCATTATTCTGGCATTTGGCAAATATTAAAAATGATGGTAATCCTAATTGACCTAAAACGGGAAAGGTTTATTCTGAATTCATGTCAGATATTGAGAAAAACATGAATATGTGTCTTTTTATATAGTGTATGTAAACTTCTGGTTTCAACTGTTTGTGTGAATGGACAAGTCACAGTATATGGGTACAAGTGATGTCCGATAAAAAAATTGGACAGCACTCGGACATTACACACAGATACGTGAATGCACCCTTATCCTAATAGTTTTCCTAATAATCCATGAATAAATAAATACAGTATATACTGGTATATACAGTACAGACCAAAAGTTTGGACACACCTTCTCATTTAAAGATTTTTCTGTATTTTCATGACTATGAAAATTGTACATTCACACTGAAGGCATCAAAACTATGAATTAACACATGTGGAATTATATACTTAACAAAAAAGTGTGAAACAACTGAAAATATGTCTTATATTCTAGTTTCTTCAAAGTAGCCACCTTTTGCTTTGGTGACTGCTTTGCACACTCTTGGCATTCTCTTGATGAGCTTCAAGAGGTAGTCACCGGAAATGGTCTTCCAACAATCTTGAAGGAGTTCCCAGAGATGCTTAGCACTTGTTGGCCCTTTTGCCTTCACTCTGCAGTCCAGCTCACCCCAAACCATCTCGATTGGGTTCAGGTCTGGTGACTGTGGAGGCCAGGTCATCTGGCGTAGCACCCCATCACTCTCCTTCTTGGTCAAATAGCCCTTACACAGCCTGGAGGTGTGTTTGGGGTCATTGCCCTGTTGAAAAATAAATGATGGTCCAACTAAACGCAAAACGGATGGAATAGCATGCCGCTGCAAGATGCTGTGGTAGCCATGCTGGTTCAGTATGCCTTCAATTTTGAATAAATCCCCAACAGTGTCACCAGCAAAGCACCCCCACACCATCACACCTCCTCCTCCATGCTTCATGGTGGGAACCAGGCATGTAGAGTCCATCCGTTCTCCTTTTCTGCGTCGCACAAAGACACGGTGGTTGGAACCAAAGATCTCAAATTTGGACTCATCAGACCAAAGCACAGATTTCCACTGGTCTAATGTCCATTCCTTGTGTTCTATAGCCCAAACAAGTCTCTTCTGCTTGTTGCCTGTCCTTAGCAGTGGTTTCATAGCAGCTATTTTACCATGAAGGCCTGCTGCACAAAGTCTCCTCTTAACAGTTGCTAAAGAGATGTGTCTGCTGCTAGAACTCTGTGTGGCATTGACCTGGTCTCTAATCTGAGCTGCTGTTAACCTGCGATTTCTGAGGCTGGTGACTCAGATAAACTTGTCCTCAGAAGCAGAGGTGACTCTTGGTCTTCCTTTCCTGGGGCGGTCCTCATGTGAGCCAGTTTCTTTGTAGCGCTTGATGGTTTTTGCAACTGCACTTGGGGAAACTTGCAAAGTTTTCCCAATTTTTCGCACTGACTGGCCGTCATTTCTTAAAGTAATAATGGCCACTCGTTTTTCTTTACTTAGATGCTTTTTTCTTGCCATAATACAAATTCTAACAGTCTATTCAGTAGGACTATCAGCTGTGTATCCACCAGACTTCTGCACAACACAACTGATGGTCCCAACCCCAATTATAAGGCAAGAAATCCCACTTATTAAACCTGACAGGGCACACCTGTGAAGTGAAAACCATTTCCGGTGACTACCTCTTGAAGCTCATCAAGAGAATGCCAAGAGTGTGCAAAGCAGTCATCAAAGCAAAAGGTGGCTACTTTGAAGAACCTAGAATATAAGACATATTTTCAGTTTTTTCACACATTTTTGTTAAGTATATAGTTCCACATGTGTTAATTCATAGTTTTGATGCCTTCAGAGTGAATGTACAATTTTCATAGTCATGAAAATACAGAAAAATCTTTAAATGAGAAGGTGTGTCCAAACTTTTGGTCTGTACTGTATGTATATACATATACAGCTGTCGCAAAAATTAAGAGACCACCGCAAAATTTTCATTTTCTCTGATTTTTCTCTTTATAGGTATATTTTTGAGTAAAATGTACATTGTTGTTTTATTCTATAAACTACTGACAACATGTCTCCGAAATTCAAAGCTAAAAATTTTGTATTTATTTGCAGCAAATGATAAAGCATCAAAATAATAAAAAAGAAACACAGTGCTTTCAGACCTCAAATTACTCATGTTTTAACTGTGAAATCAATATTTGGTGGACTAGCCATGATTTTTAATCACAGCTTTCATTTCTCTTTCCATGCTTCCTAATAGAAAACTGTTCAGTGGTCTCTTAATTTTGCCAGAGCTGTATACAGTGGAGGAAATAATTATTTGATCCCTTGCTGTTTTGTAAGTTTGCTCACTGACAAAGACATGAACAGTCTATAATTTTAAGGGTAGGTTAATTTTAACATTGAGAGATAGAATATCCCCAAAAAAATCAAGGAAATCACATTGTATAAATTATATATTTTTTTTTGCATTTTGCAGTTAGAGTCAAGTATTTGATCCCTCTGGCATACAACACTTAATACTTGGTGGCAAAACCCTTGTTGGCAAGCACAGCAGTCAGACTATGTGCCCACGATGCAGAAATGAAGCAGAAAATTTCTGCAGCATTTCTGCATCTCCCTGGCAGAAAAAACGCATGCAGATTGTGCATGCGTTTTTCCTGCAGAATACATGCGGATTCACATGCGTTTCCGCATGCAGATTGACAAGCGCTTTCCAGGCGATAGCATCACTTGGAAAGTGCTTGACAACTAGGTCACACTGTATAAATCCATGCAAACAGCAAACAGCATGGATTTATACAGTGTGAACCGTAAAAATTAAAACAAATAAAGCTATTCTCACCCCCGAGGCCCCGGCGTGGCTGCAGCGCTGCTTCCTGGCTGGTTCCCGGCTGCCGGCATATCGCGAGACAGAGCGGTGAAGGGCCTGCGGTCACATGACTGTGACGTCACCGAAGGTCCTTCAGCGCTGCTGGCATTCAGAGAGAAGACGCCGGACAGGTGAGTATAAACTTTATTTGTTATTTTATTCTTTTTTTACAGGTACAATGGTACCCAGGTCTGGATGAGAGTCTCCTGTCCTCCAGAACTGGGTACCATCCGCACATAGAGACGCATAGAAGCCGCTTGTAAAAATGTACAGTCGCGGTTTCTATGCGTTTCAATGCAAGTCAATGGCGGGAGTTCCGCTGCGTGTCCGCAAAATTAAATGACATGCTGCGGATTTTTGTACGCAGCATAAACGCTGCGGAAAAATCCGCAGCATGTGCATAGAACATGCGGAATCCCCTTGGGGACCATGGGGTGCGAATTTCCTAGCGTTTCACAAGCGTTTATGCTGCGGAAATTCCGTAGCATAAACGCTTGAAAAACGCTACGTGGGCACCCAGCCTTAGACGTTTTTTTGTAGTTGATGATTAGGGTTGCGCTCATGTCAGGAGGAATTTTGGTCCACTCCTCTTTGCAGATCATCTCTAAATCATTAAGATTTTGAGGCTGTCGCTGGGCAACTCGGAGCTTCAACTCCCTCCATAAGTTTTCTATGGGATTAAGGTCTGGAGACTGGCTAGGCCACTCCATGACCTTACTGTGCTTCTTTTTGAGCCACTACTTTGTTGCCTTGACTGTATGTTTTGGGTCATTGTCTGGAAGACCAGCCATGACCCATCTTCAATGCTCTTACTGAGGGAAGGATGTTGTTGGCCAAAATCTTGCGATACATGACCCCATCCATCTTCCCTTGAGTTCAGTGCAGTCGCCATGTCCCCTTTGCAGAAAAGCACCCCCAAAGTATAATGTTTCCCCCACCATGCTTCACGGTTGGGACGATGTTCTTAGGGTTGTACTCATCCTTCTTCTTCCTCCAAACATGGCGAGTAGAGTTAATGCCAAAGAGCTCAATTTTTGTCTCATCTGACCACAGCACCTTCTCCCAATAACTTACAGAATCATCCAGGTGTTCATTGGCAAACTTCAGACAGGCCTGCACATGTGCCTTCTTGAGCAGGGGGACCTTGCGGGGACTGCAGGATTTTAAACCTTTAAGGCGTAATGTGTTACCAATGGTTTTCTTGGTGACTGTGGTCCCAGCTGCCTTGAGATCATTAACAAGTTCCCCCCGTGTAATTTTAGGCTGATCTCTCACCTTCCTCATGATCAAGGATACCCCACGAGGTGAGATTTTGCATGGTGCCCCAGATCTATATCGATGGACGGTCATTTTGAATTTCTTCCATTTTCTTACTATTGCACCAACAGTTGTCTCCTTCTCACCCTGCGTCTTACTTATGGTTTTGTAGCCCATTCCAGCTTTGTGCAGGTCTATGATCTTGTCCTTGACATCCTTAGAAAGCTCTTTGGTCTTGCCCATGTTGTAGAGGTTAAAGTCTGACTGGTTAATTGAGTCTGTGGACAGCAGTCTTTTATACAGGTGACTATGTAAGACAACTGTCTTTAATGCAGGTAACGAGTTGATTAGGAGCGTCTACCTGGTCTGTAGGAGCCAGAACTCATAATGGTTTGTAGGGGATCAAATACTTATTTCTCACTGCAAAATGCAAAAAAAATATCTAATTTATACAATGTGTTTTCTTGTTTTTTTTTGGATATTCTATCTCTCAATGTTAATATTAACCTACCCTTAAAATTATAGACTGTTAATGTCTCTGTCAGTGGGCAAACTTACAAAAACAGCAAGGGATCAAATACTTATTTCCCCCACTGTACATATATACAGTGGGTATGGAAAGTATTCAGACCCCTTTACATTTTTCATTCTTTGTTTCATTGCAGCCATTTGGTAAATTCTAAAAAGTTCATTTTTTTTCATTAAAGTTCACTCTGCACCACATCTTGACTGAAAAAAAATACAGAAATGAAGAAATTTTTGCAAATTTATTTAAAAACAAAAACTGAAATATCACATGGTCATAAGTATTCAGACCCTTTGCTCAGACACTCATATTTAAGTCACATGCTGTCCATTTCCTTGTGATCCTCCTTGAGATGGTTCTACTCCTTCATTGGAGTCCAGCTGTGTTTAATTAAACTGATAGGACTTGATTTGGAAATGCACACACCTGTCTATGTAAGACCTCACAGCTCATAGTGCATGTCAGACCAAATGAGAATCATGAGCTCAAAGGAACTGCCCAAGGAGCTCAGAGACAGAATTCTGGCAAGGCACAGATCTGGCCAAGGTTACAAAATAATTTCTGCATTACTCAAGGTTCCTAAGAGCACAGTGGCCTCCATAATCCTTAAATGGAAGAAGTTTGGGACCACCAGAAGTCTTCCTAGACCTGGTCGTCCAGCCAAACTGAGCAATCGTGGGAGAAGAGCCTTGGTGAGAGAGGTAAAGAAGAACTCCAAGATCACTGTGGATGAGCTTCAGAGATGCAATAGGGAGATGGGAGAAAGTCCCACAAAGTCACCTATCACTGCAGCCCTCCACCAGTCGGGCCTTTATGGCAGAGTGGCCCGATGGAAGCCTCTCCTCAGTGTAAGACATATGAAAGCCTGCATAGAGTTTGCTCAAAAACACATGAAGGTCTCCCAGACTATGAGAAATAAGATTCTCTGGTCTGATGAGATGAAGATAGAACTTTTTGGTGATAATTCTAAGTGGTATGTGTGGAAAAAACCAGACACTGCTCATCACCTGCCCAATACAATCCCAGCAGTGAAACATGGTGGTGGCAGCATCATGCCAGGGACAGGACGACTGGTTGAAATTGAAGGAAACATGAATGCGGCCAAGTACAGAGATATGCTGGATGAAAACCTCTTCCAGAGTGCTCTGGACCTCAGACTTGGCCAAAGGTTCACCTTCCAACAATACAATGACCCTAAGCACACAGCTAAAATAACAAAGGAGTGGCTTCAGAACAGCTCTGTGACCATTCTTGACTGGTCCAGCCAGAGCCCTGACCTAAACCCAATTGAGCATCTCTGGAGAGACCTGAAAATGGCTGTCCACCAACGTTCACCATCCAACCTGACGGAACTGGAGAGGATCTGCAAGGAAGAATAGCAGAGTATCCCCAAATCCAGGTGTGAAAAACTTGTTGCATCATTCCCAAGAAGACTCATGGCTGTACTAGCTCAAAAGGGTGATTCTACTCAATGCTGAGCAAAGGGTCTGAATACTTATGACCATGTGATATTTCAGTTTTTCTTTATTAATAAATTTGTAAAAATTTCTACATTTCTGTTTTTTTTCAGTCAAGATGGGGTGCAGAGTGTACTTTAATGAGAAAAAATGAACTTTTTAGAATTTACCAAATGGCTGCAATGAGACAAAGAGTGAAAAATTTAAAGGGATCTGAATACTTTCCGTACCCATTGTATATTCATAGAGAGAGAGAAAGAGAATAAACTATATAAATGACAGAATTTCTATTTATCAATATTTTAAAAATTAAAAGGTAAAGTTGTATAGTAAAAGTACGGTGTGTTAGTTTACTAGATAAGGTTTGGATAACTAATGTGGAGCATTTACTATTTTAGTGTTTTATATGGCGAATTTTGATTCTCGATGTTGATCAAAAACGGACATGTCTCTTGTGTTTTTTTTTTTTTTTTGCGGATTCGCGGTCTGCAAAAAAACCCAGACATGTGAACAGTCTCATAGACTATAATGGGTACGAGTTCTATCCTTGAAAACCACGGATAAAAGACGTATATGAAAGACAGACAGCTGAATGAGGCCTTAGGAGCACAATGCCATCTGTGCATTTAGTCGGAGGTATAATTCAAGAGTTCTCACTGACATATACTGTGGCGTTCCCAGAAGCTACCATTCACAAGAAGAGGCCCAAAAGTGTATTCTTGTAGCTTCTGTCTGGCTGGTTTGCCCCCTTTGTACTGTTCTTTTGACTGTATTGAAAACTGCAGCAGACGGCACTTTCTTATGGAGAGTCGTTGCAAAAACGTAAACTATTCAGTAAAATTTTTATTTTTAAATGGTTCCCTACGTTCCGCATTACATTATCATGTTGTTTCCTGGAGTAAATATGTAAAATCGTGTATCAAAAACTGCACCTAGCCTTAAAGGAAATCTGTCAGCAGTTTTTTTTTGTTATGTAATCCAAGAGCAGCACAATATTGGGGCAGAGACTTTTATTCCTGTGATGTGTCACTTGCTGGGCTGGTTGCTGTTATTTTGAAACAATCACTGTTTTCTCTGCCGCAAAACTAGTAGCGCTCTGAATGCTGAGCTGTGTATAAAGTTTAAGTACATAATATGGAATATCTCCTGAAAAAATTAATCAAGTAAAACAGTTTCTTTGCATAGAGCCCTCGTGTTAAATACAAAACAGCAAATGGCAAACAATAATTTAAAACATTAACAATGGAAAGGAAAAATAGAAAGACCTAAAGCTTGCTGTGTCACTGGTATTGGCACCGTTTACATTAATTTAGTATGGAAACGCATTTTGACTCGCCTATGGTAAATCACAAAAGAGATTCACCTGTGATCAATTGCCAGTGCACATGTGACATGAATTAGCCAATGAATGATGACCTCAGTGTTTTATAAAGCCACATGGTAGGCCCCATTCCTTTGTCACAATGGTGAAGACAAAGGAGCTGTCTGAGGACATCATAACTGCTATTATTATCAAACATAAAACTTCCAAAGGGTATAGGCCATCTCCAAAGACCTTGGTATCCCAGGTTCAACAGTGCACAATGTTACCAAGAGGTTTGCCAAGCATGGAACCATCAAGAACCTCCTTGGACGTGAGGGAAAGAGGAAAATTTACAAGAAATGTCTTCGAAGGTTGGTGCGAATGGTGGAAAAAACCACCACATCAAACATCCAAAGACCTGAAGGCCAACCTGAAACAGTCTGGGTCATGATTTCAACAAGTATCATAAGTCGCACACTAAACCAATCAGAGCTTTATGGGCGAAGGTCTAGGAAGAAACCATTGCTAAGGAAAAGGCATAAAAAGGAACGACTGATCTTTGCCAAAGAGTACCTTGACAAACCACAATCTTTCTGGGAAAATGTTCTTTGAACAGATGAAACAAAAATAGAGCTTTTTGGCAATGCAAAGCAAGAGTTTGTTTACAGACGGCGCAATGAAGCTTATAAGGATAAGAACACCTTACCAACAGTTAAGCATGGTGGAGGATCCAAAATGCTGTGGGGTTGCTTTGCTGGATCCGGTACTGGAGGCCTTGACCGTATCGCTTGAGTCATGAAATCAGAGAATTATCAAGATATTTTAGAGAGAAATGTCCTACCTAGTGTAAGAAAACTTGGTTTGAGTTGAAGATCATGGCTCCTCCAGCAAGACAATGACCCAAAGCACACATCCAAAAGTGTGCCTTCCTGCCTCCTCCATTTGAAATCTCAGTGGTGACCTGTCACTCACAGACCGAAGGCAGGCGGAGGGGCCGGGAATCACAGACAGGGAGGAGAAGACCCAGTGCACGGTCCGGCCCCTGTGCAACGAAATCTAAAGAGCAGAAAACTTCAAATGCTGATTAAAGAAGAACCACAAAGCGGATTCCTTGACCAAAGGTATCAACGTAATCAGTATTACATCGACATTACAGGCCATGACTTTACTTCACGATACAAAATCGTGCTGTTAGATTCTCTTTAAAAGTAGTTGAAAAGACTGAACATATACTTAGGAAGCCGTTTAAGGGCTATGTGCACACTTTGTTGAGGAGTTTTTGGAGCGGAAATTGAGAGGAAACTCTTCAAATCCTCAAAAACTTGGAGGATCTGCTCAGTTTCCTCCAACAAACTCAGAAAGAAAACTCAGTGTGCACATAGCCACTGAACAGAAACTCTCCAAATCCTCCTCCAAATCTGAAAAATCCTCAAAAATGTTGAGTTTCCATTAAGTTGCTGCTCTGAAAACTCAGCAAAAAGACACAGTCTGCATATACCCTTACATTGCAGTGCATATGTTCATTGTTTTAGTACATTTATTGAGCACTTTTTCAGGCAGGTTATGGAGCAAACCCAGCTGAAAAAGGCATTGCTCTTAGGGTATGATGACACTGAGTTTTTTGAAGCACAGCCATGAAAAAGTCATATGAGGAGTTTTAGCTTTTTTTCATGAAGATGTTTTGAAAAAGGAAAAACGCCTGGTGAAAAAAAAGTGCATATTACTGTCCTCCAGGGGTCTTTTCACCTTCTCCATTGAGTTGTATTGTAAAGTACAGCGCGTCTTCTGAGTGGAAAATGCCAGAAGAATGGTCAGGTCACTTCTTTTAACCGCTTGGTGTTTTTAGAAATCTGAATTGGTAATTGGTTAAAAGACGTTGAAAAGCCTTAACATAAGCAGAGCAAGTTGTGTTTATATAGAAATGCATATGTTAATTAATAGGGTTGAGCGAGTATGTTCTGTCCGAGTATGCTTGGGCCAAGCTCGGAGTATTTACAGCTGCTTGGTGATATGGTTGAATCGCTCCCGTGTGCATGATTTGCAACTGTCAGGCTATGTGCCCACGATGCAGAAACGCTCTGGATTTTTCCTGAGAGTTTCTGCATCTCCCTGGCAGAAAAAACACATGCGGATTGTACATGCGGATTGTACATGCGTTTTCCTGCCAGGGACATGTGGAAATGGAGCGTTATTCACTGACATTTTCGCATGCGGATTGACAAGCGCTTTCCAAGCGATTAGCATCACTTGGAAAGTGCTTGTGACAACTAGGTCACACTATATAAATCCATGCAAACCGCATGGATTTATATAGTGTGACCCGAGAGAGTGGTAAAAATAAAAAAATAAATATATACTTACCTTCCGATGGCCCCCGGTGTCTTGTTTCGCTCGGTCCCGGCTGCCGACAGCGGTGGATTGAAAGACCTGCCGACGTCAGCTTCGCGTGACCCATCACATGACTCTGACGTCAGCGCAGGTCCTTCAATCCACTGCAAAGTGCCGGGAAGCAAGGAGAAGCGCACCGCGGGCCGCCGGAAGGTAAATATACATTTATTTTTTATTTTATTCTTTTTTTACAGATTTTTTTATGGTACCTGGGTGTGGAGGAGAGTCTCCTCTCCTCTACACCCGGGTACCATCCGCACATTAGAACGCATGGAATGCGCATCTACATATACAGTGATGCGTAATCCATGCGGTCTAATGCAAGTCAATGGCGGCGAAGACGCAGCACTTCTGCAAAATAATTGGTAGTGCTGTGTTTTTTTCCGCAATGATAATCCACAGCGGAAATTTCCGCAGCATGTGCACAGCACATGCGGATTATCATTGGGGAACATTGCTGCCCTTCTACCATGCGTTTTTAATGCGTTTCCGCAGCTGCAAAAACACTGCAGAAACGAATTAAAAATGCATCGTGGGCACACAGCCTTTGACAGCTTTATTACATGTGAGGAATGTGTAAGAAATAGACATTCCTCCCATGTATTAAAGCTGTCAAACAGTTGCAAATCATGCACACGGGAGCGATTCAAACATATCACCGAGCAGCTATAAATACTCAGCGCTCGGCCCGAGCATACTCGCCGAAAGGGTTAATAGAACATACTCGCTCAACACTATCAATTAACTTTGAACATTTTTTAATAAGATTTTTTTGGTGATCAGAAACTGTGCAGAGACTCTCCAAATCTCAAAACTCCTCAATAACTTTGTTTCCACTCATTTTCTGTCCTGAAAACTCAGCAAAAAGACTCCATGTGCACATACCCTAATATGTAGAATTCCTATAAGCTGTGGAAATTGGAGCAATGTTTGTTTCCCTCCGGTTTGTTACATACTGATGTGATATTTCCATTGATACATATGTTGAAAGACAAGATATACGTTTTCACAAACTACTCCACCATAAGGCTATGTGCACACGATGTCTTTTTCAAGCGGATTTGTAGCAGAGACTATATTAAAACTTGGTGCATTATATTAGTGCTTCTATTATTAAGTTGTCCGTTTCCTATAGCGTCAACATATTCTGCAGCGCTGTACGGAGAATGCTCTATTAGTTTAGTAGAAAATCTAAAAAAGGATAGTTTTATTTTATCGATGAGGAAAATCAATATTCATGAGGATAATTAGGTAATTAGCTCTGCTGTCCGCCAGCCAGGCTTGGTCTGGCCCCTGGCAGATCAGGAGAATCCTCCGGTAGGCCGCTGTGAAGAAGTGCTAATGAGTAGTGCAGAAAAAAATGATCAACTTATCATTCATTAAGCAAGCTAGTCAAAAGAGTATCACATAGAAGCAAAAGTAAATTTGTTTGCTGGGGTCAGGTTATTTTTGCATGTAGCTCAACAGTGGGCCTCAGGAATCAAAGTTACTGGTGGGCCTTTGACAATCCAGTCCGACACTGCCGCCAGCCATATTTTCGCCACTGACCACATCACATTTTTACATAGTCATATTCCCCTGGTTTCTGTGTCCTTGTAGAAATTGTCCGGGTCAGTGCTCCAGAATCCAGCCGTACTTGTGGGCCTTATGTGTGACATGGGAATACTGGTATCTTGCAATAAACACATTTACTGTATAGTGAAGACGTAACAGTATCACCTCTGGAGGTGATAGACACATCCAAGAAATCCAGTGGTGTCTCTAAATGACTTTATCTCCTGCGCAGCAGTCCCTTCCCACAGTTTATGGGAAATTTTGCAATCAATGTGTTAGTTTATATGTTGTTTCCTACTAGCTTATATTAAAAGTTTTACATAAAATTTTGAGACTATGAAAAAGAGTTAAATCGTCTGTATATGATATAATCTCTTCAACTACAGGCATCCTATGACTGTACGTAAACTATGCGACCACTAGTGTGTTGTCCATTGCAAACCACTGACTAATGGATGTAGCGCACCTCAAAGCTTTTGTTAGTGCAGTTGTGTGACCTCAAGATAATAATAATGATAATAATTTTTATTTTTATAGCGCCAACATATTCCGCAGCTCTTTACAAATTTTAGGGGGGAATTATACAACAATACAGAATAAACATAACTCATATCGAAAGGAGTGAGGGCCCTGCTCGCAAGCTTACAGTCTATGAGGAAATGGGGGAGACACAAAAGGTAGAATGTACTTATATTGTATAATGCAGCCTTGATATACTATATAGGATAAATAATACATGGACTGGTCACCTGCCAGTATGTGTACAGTCCTGACCGAGGCTATTATGTGCATGGTTGGTATGAACCTGAAATTGAAGAAGATTTTAATATGAGGGAAAACTGGGACGGACAACTGGGATGGACAGATAATGTGTGGAGGCGATACGCCAGTCTAAAGAAATGGGTTTTTAGAGTCCGCTTGAAACTGTGGGTATTGGGAATTAATCGAACTGTCCTGGGTAATGCATTCCAAAGAATTGGCGCAGCACGCGAGAAATCTTTTAGACGGGAGTGGGAAGTTTGGATTATGGAGGATTTAAGTTTTAAGTCACTGGCAGAACGGAGGGCACGTGTGGGGTGGTAGACTGAGACAAGGGAGGAGATGTAGGGGGGTACTGAAGCATGGAGCGCTTTGTGGGTAAGCATAATAAGTTTAAATTGAACTCTATATTGGATGGGTAACCAATGCAATGACTGACACAGGGAAGAGGCATCGGTGTAGCGGTTGGCGAGGAATATGATCCTGGCTGCTGCGTTAAGGACGGATTGGAGAGGGGAGAGTTTAGTAAGAGGGAGACTGATTAGTAGACAGTTGCAGTAGTCCTGACGAGAATGAATAAGAGCGACAGTAAGAGTTTTTGCCGAGTCAAAGGTGAGAAAAGTCCTGATTCTTGAGATGTTTTTGAGGTGTAGATGACATGAACGAGCAAGTGATTTGATGTGAGGAGTGAAGGAAAGATCTGAGTCAAAAATTACCCCAAGACAGCGGGCTTGTTGCTGAGGAGTAATGGTTGAGCCACAAACGGAAATGGCAATATCAGGCAAAGGTAGGTTAGTGGAGGGAGGAAATACAAGGAGTTCAGTTTTTGACAGATTCAGTTTTAGGTAGAGGGAGGACATAATGTTAAACACAGCAGAAAGACAATCACTGGTCTTTTGTAGTAATGCAGGGGTGATGTCCGGAGCAGAGGTGTATAATTGGGTGTCATCAGCATAGAGATGGTACTGAAAACCGAATCTTCTGATTGTTTGTCCAATAGGAGCAGTGTATAAGGAGACGAGAAGGGGGCCTAGGACTGATCCTTGAGGAACCCCGACAGTAAGAGGAAAGGGAGGAAGAGGATCCAGCAAAAGACAGTGAAGGAGCGCTCAGAGAGGTAGGAGGAGAACCAGGAGAGAACAGTGTCCTTGAGGCCAATAGTGCGGAGCATAGTGAGGAGGAGCTGGTGATCCACAGTGTTGAATGCTGCAGAGAGATCCAGGAGAATCAGCAGGGAATAGTGACCGTTAGATTTAGCTGTTAGTAGATCATTAGAGACTTTAGTGAGGGCAGTTTCAGTAGAATGTAAAGAGCGGAAACCAGATTGTAAAGGGTCAAGAAGAGAGTTGTCTGAGAGATAGCGGATTAGACAGGAATGGACCAGGCGTTCCAAGAGTTTAGAGATAAAGGGAAGATTGGAAACAGGTCTGTAGCTGGCCGTGCAGTTCTGGTCAAGGGATGGTTTTTTAAGTAATGGATGTATGCTGGCGTGTTTAAAAGAAGAGGGAAAGATACCAGATGAGAGGGAGAGGTTGAAAATTTTAGTTAGGTGAGTGGTGACAGCTGGAGCAAGGGACTGAAGGAGATGTGAGGGAATAGGGTCACTGGTGCAGGTTGTAGGGCGAGAAGATGCAAGGAGTCTGATCACTTCATCTTCCGTGACTGGTTCGAAATCAGAAAGTGAGCAAGATACAATGTGGCGAGGGAGAGCATGCATAGCATTTGGGGGTTGGGAGAAAATTTCCTGACGGATATGGTCAATTTTTTCTTTGAAATAATTGGCCAGATCGTCTGCGCTGAGGTCGGCGATCGGGGCCTGTGCTGTTTGATTGAGGAGAGAATGAAACGTGTCAAAGAGTCGTTTAGGATTATTGGAAAGTGAGATTATGAAGTTGTTAAAGTAGGTTTGTTTGGAGAGGTGAAGCGCAGAGTTATATGTTTTCAGCATAAATTTATAATGGAGGAAATCATTAGATTTAGGGGATTGCAACATCCTACCATGTATCGGAGACTATTAGTAGGTGCTGTGACTGCTATGGACGACTTGTCACTCAAACTTTAGTTTAACATGTAGCTTAGTTTATATGCACAGCAGGGAACAAAAAAAAAAACATTGAGTGACATGAAAAAATAAAAAACTATGTGAATAGTGAAATGTCTCAGGATATTATACAATTGAGCATTGTCATCCTCACACCAAGAAACTGGAAAAAGTATGGTAGAATTACTGTGCCCCCTAATCTGGGACTGTCAGGGTCCTGTATATAATTTATATCTCTGCGTTCTGTGTCTGTGCCATACTTTACCCACTACCTTAATAAAGAAGACCTTTCACTGGATTTTTTAAATTTAAACCAAGTTCCTCCTCCAATTGCCTCTGCTCCGCTGATTCTGGAACAGTTTTTCATTTTCTTTTGTGCCCCTTCTTTCCAAAGTTATGACCCCCGGTAATAAAGAGAAAAATTTCCATTACTACTAACTAGGCGTGCACCAAAGAACCTCCCTGTGGTCGTGATTGTGTTTTGATTGGCCAGTATCAGCAGAAAAGCTCACATCCTTGGAGAAGTTCTGGTAAATGCCCAGTTGGTTGATGGGAAAATGTAGATCTTTATTTTTTGGGCTGGACATAACTTTGGAACGGAGAGGCACAGAAGAAAAAAAAATCTGTTCCAGAATCAGTGGAGCAGCGGCAATTGGTGGGAGAACTCAGTGTAAATTCAAAAATTACAATGACAAGGCCCCTTTAAGTTAATTATCTATCAAACAGCATTAACAGGTTAGGTACTACTGCTGTTATATGTGTGAGGGTGTAGCCTGTGGTCTACCACAGCTGCTCTTTTGGCAGTTCCAGAATTGCCACATTGACTTCCTTCATTGTATTCCTTTCTGTTTTGACATAATTATACCTAGATTGTCTTATATAACATATTTGTTCACTGTGTCTGTACAAGGATACTGTAAGAAACTCACACAACGTCTTGCTAGTTCTTCAGACATACACTAGCTTTCATCCAAGCTTGCAATTACCTGTCTGACGCAGTAAGTACAGTACGGAGTCAATCTTCTGTGATCGGTGACGTCTGGAGACTTTTGTTACAGTTCAGCAGTGCAGATCTCATGTGATTCACAACTTTTATATAATAGCAAAAACTTTTTTTGCTAGAAATGTCGCAGGTCGTGATTGGTTTCTTCCCCTCTTTTATCACACACCCGTCATTATTCTGTTTTATGAGATATTCATATTACAAGTAGATGGATGCAGAACCAATATCGTCCCTGTTTACACCATGGACCCATTCATTGAAGTGTGTGAGTTTGGTCTGCCAATTGAACCAAATTCAGACATATCTTCATCAGTCTGCAGAAAAATGGATGTATTATCAGAAGCCTATGCTGTAATGAGTCAGTGTGCTATCTACAGGTGCATCTCACAAAATAAGAATATCATCAAAAAGTTAATTTATTTCAGTTCTTCAATACAAAAAGTGAAACTCATATATTATATAGAGTCATTACAAACAGAGTGATCTATTTCAAGTGTTTATTTCTGTTGATGTTGATGACTATGGCTTACAGATAATGAAAACTCAAAAGTCATTATCTCAGTAAATTAAAATAATTAACAAAAAACACCTGCAAAAGCTTCCTAAGCGTTTAAAAAGGTCCCTTAGTCTGTTTCAGTAGGCTCCACGATCATGGGGAAGACTGCTGACTTGAAAGATGTCCAGAAGGCAGTCACTGACACTAAGTAAATGCAATATAAATTTTGCATTTCATTTGGAAATCCAGGTCCCAGAGTCTGGAGGAAGAGTGGAGAGGCCACAATCCAAGCTGCTGGAGGTCTAGTGTGAAGTTTCCACAATCAGTGATGGTTTGGGGAGCCATGTCATCTGCTGGTGTAGGTTCACTGTGTCTTATCAAGACCAAAGTCAGTGCAGCCGTCTACCAGGACATTTTAGAGCACTTCATGCTTCCCTCTGCCCACAAGCTTTTTGGAGATGGAAATGTCATTCTCCAGCAGGACTTGGCCCCTGTCCACACTGCCAAAAGTACCAATACCTGGTTTACAAACAGCAGTATCACTGTGCTTGATTGGCAGCAAACTCGCCTGACCTTAACCCCATAGAGAATCTATGGGGTATTGTCAAGAGGAAGATGAGAGACACCAGACCCAACAATGCAGACGAGCTGAAGGCTGCTATCAAAGCAACCTGGGCTTCCATAACACCTCAGCAGTGCCACAGGCTGATCGCCTCCATGCCACGCCGCATTGATGCAGTAATTGATGCAAAAGGAGCCCGACCAAGTATTGAGGGCATTTTCTGAACATACATTTCAGTAGGCCAACATTTCAGATTTTAATAACATTTTTCAAGCTGTTGTTATAAAGTATTCTAATTTACTGAGATAATGACTTTTGTGTTTTCATTAGCTGTAAGCCATAATCATCAACATTAACAGAAATAAACACTTGAAATAGATCACTCTGTTTGTAATGACTCTATATAATATATGAGTTTCACTTTTTGTATTGAAGAACTGAAATAAATTAACTTTTTGATGATATTCTAATTTTGTGAGATGTGCCTGTAGAGTGCACTCATACACAGATTTTTCCATTCTATGATCTTTGATCTGTTTTTTTTTTTTTTACAACTGACCTCACACGTACCTGTGGCTAAAAAACATGGAAACTGTTGTGTGGATGTGCCCTTACTTTGCTTTCGCTTTGTGCCTCGCTGTCATATTTAAATGAATTTTCCAGTTCCAGGAAACCCCTGTTCTTTGGCTGCCTTTTTGTTTAAAAAAACAAACTGTGCTTTACTCACCTTCTCTGGGTCCAGAGCTGAGTCTCCGTCACTGCTTCAGATGTCTGTTATTATCCGCAGCACTGGTGTCAGATTGACAGCGCTGCAGTCAATCACTGAGCTCGGTGACTCTCCACTAGTTGAGCCATTCAGTTCAGTTCAGTTATTGGCTTCAACACTGTCGACATGACGTCAGCGCTGCGGACAACAAAAGACACTTGGAGAAACAGCGGAGACTCAGCGCTGGACCTGGGGAAGGTGAGTGAAGGACATTTATTTTTTTAAAACAAACTGCTGCCGGTTTAACAGTTGTTTTCTGAAATCAGAAAACCCTTTAAATGTATATTGGTCTGACGAAAAAAAACAAAAACAGAATTAAGTGGACCTGTCCATGTTTGTTCTCCGTCAATTAGAAAGAATAGAGGGCTCAATATCGCTCTTCTAGTATTCAGTAGGGGCCCCAGGGGCCGCCTCTCTCTGCTGCCCCCTCTGGGCATTGTTCACACGGCCGCAGCACGTGACAGGTGTAGCCAATCACTGGGCTCAGCGGATTTATGCTGTCTAGGTCAGCAGTGATCCACTGTATTTTTCACATGTTGTACACAGGTCATCAACAAAGACTGTCAGGGAGCAGTGGAGAGGCGACACCGGAGCAGCATTTTTTTTAGTATTTTTTCATCTAGATCAAGCAGTTGGACGATTTAAGTTTGATGCAAATAAAACCCCTTCGACAAGTGATTGTGGTGGTGGTTAGACTCCCCAGCTGTTGAGCTGTTGCAGAACTACAACTCTCAGCGGTTTGTGTCTGCTGTATACATGTCTGATCAGCTGTAGTTCACATCATCCAGTCCAGACACAGGACTACTAATGTTTGCTGCTCCTTGTGAGACAGCAGTGATATGTCATGTTCTCCTGTTTTCGGTGTCGCCATGGAACACATTGAGTAACATTTTTACATTTTTCAAATTCATGACATATTTTCCCTACCCTGCCCATGTGGACTGACGGTTGGACCTTCACTCTCCTTTCAATTCATTTTTGGCTGGAGTCCATCCTCCCTAGTCTGGTTCATTACTAACATTGCATTTTTTGTAGCAAGTTTGTTTAGAAAGTTTCCATCTATGGAAGTTATGATGTGATGTTCTCTGCAGCGTTTTATCCCCTAGAACCAGACTTAAATAAGTTTCTCCTTGGCTGTGATCCAAAATCATAACCTACTGTGGTCTGTACATTAGTCACCTCTTATTTTCTGTGCTTTTTTTCCTATAACAGGCAGTCATAAACCAATTACTTATTTGAGGCTGACTTTGGATACACTTGACCCCAATACATAGCATATATGTTTCTTAAAGGGGTTGTCCAGTCTTGGGATAAAAGTCTACAGTCACTCTATCTGCCAAAACGTGATGGCGTGCGGTGTGTATGCTGTCATGATTTCTTGCTGCGAGTGGCTTGTCCTGTTATTTGTATACTTGCGGTCACATGTCAACTAGACGCTTTCAGCTTTTCTCAATAGAAATTAATTGAGAGAAGCTGGATGAGTCTAGTCGGCATATGACCGCAAGTATACAAATTGCATACGTGAGGTTGCGTGATTTCCAGCTTGCATTGGGGAATCAAGACAGTATGCACACAACACATTCTCATGGTTTGGCAATGTTCTCGCACACCCCTTTAAAGCAATTTATCTTCTTATGGCAATATACTGCAGAATGTTATATGGGGCCTTAAAATCAATGATTGGGATGTCTGAAGTAAAGAGTGGATTCTCAAAAATCTATACGTATATATTACATGGGTTTTGATCACCTATATAATAGATCATTAATATTAAATGGGTGAGGGTCCGATACCCTCCACCCCCACTGATCAGGTGTACTCAGCTCTAGCTTACTGGACTAGGACAGCACAGCTCTCTTTAAAGCGAACCTGTCACCAGGTTTGGCCGATATAAGATATGGTCACCACCTTTCAGGCCTGATATACAGCTTCTATAATGCTGTATATAAGCCCTGAACCCGACCTGAAAGATAAGAAAAAGAGCTTTTTTTTATACTCACCTGGGAGGTGGTCCGGTTCGAGGGGTGTCGCTGGTCTTGGTCCGACGCCTCCCTTCTTCTTGCATTGCCTTCCTCCTTCTTGCTTCCTGTGGATGACGCGTCCCTAAGTCATCCACACAGTCTCGCCGGCATCACGCTCCTGTGCAGGTGTACTTCTCTGCCCTGACGAGAGCAGAGTAAAGCACTGCAGTGCGCAGGCAACGGGGCTCTTTGACCTTTCCCAGCACCTGTGCACTGCAGTACTTTGCTCTGCCCTCGTCAGGTCAGAGAAGTACGCCTGCGCAGGAGCGCTATGCTGGGGAGACTGTGTGGATGACTTTGGGACGCGTCATCCACAGGAGCAAAAAGGAGCACGGCATCGCAAGAAGAAGGGAGGCACTGGACCAAGATGAGCGACAACCCTCGGACTGGACCACCCCCCTGGATTGTTCAATGGATTAACACATGTCCTAAGAATAGATATCAGTTGTTGATGGTCTACATTCTGAGAAGACAAGCAACTAGTGATGGACTGCAAGGATGAAGCATTACCGCTGCAGTCACTGATTGGCTGCAGCCAATAAGGGATGGAAAGTCAGATAGAGTAGGAGAAGAGACCGTAGCTGTAGTAGGTTATATGCTATTTTTTTATTTATTAACACATTAGAGCCTCATAAATTTAAAAGTAAGGGGTGGAAGACAAGACCGCTTTAATATTTCTCTACTGACTTCCAGCAAACATCTGGCTGCAGCATATTTCAGCCAAAAATAGGGCAATGAAGAAGCAGTACTGGGTGAAAGCAAACATGTCAGCAGTGTCTTTGGTACAGGTCAAAGTATGTTGATCATATTCACATAGTTTAGGCGCACTCACAATCTAGAAGTTTCCATGTATCTGCCGTCCAAGTTTCTGTCTGTTGACGTGTATAAGGAGAAGCTGGCAGTATGCGGACTGTTATTAGGCAAGCATGACTCATGGCTACGGTCTACTTTAATGGCCAATTCATGCCTGAGCCATAGACCTGAACCGTTCAATGTCAGCCTATGTGTGTGGTCCGCTGACAGACTACACGGTACCAACACAGCCTGTACTCCACTGACTATTTTTGGTCTATGTTTCAGGTCTTTATTTTTAATGGAAAATGTCTTCTTTATTATCTCTAGGATGATTTCCTGTTTAGCAGTTGAAGGAGCTCAATTGCTGTCACTGCAACTTAAACCTAAGTCATCTACAATCCATTTCCAGGAATAAATCCAGATGACACAATGAGCATTTCAAGTCGATAAAAGCATTAACTCATTCATTACAATATTGCTGGTGCTTATGTATGGATTTTGAAATATGTGTGGCTTGTCTGTTACCTAAAATCCGATCTCAAAGTTCTCATGTATTAAAAATAAGCATTTCTATAATTTCCTGGTATTTACAGGCAGTTTTTCTTTTATTGTTCTTTTATTATTTCCTCTGTTAGCCATCAATAATGTGTTACAGTATATGCGTTATAATACTTAACCATTGCTATCTCCTCCCGTTTCCAGCGCAGCTTCATTCCTCTCCTGCATCATTTGCTAGGCCGGCTTTACACTGCAGACCCCATTAGTTCCTTTCGTAATGTAGGTCTATGAGAGCTTCTGTTATGTGTCTCATAGATTGACATTTGGAATGGAACTTCCGGTCCACACAGAAGAAGCAGGGTGAGCTAAATAATCACAATGATGGGCAGAAAACCGGAGCAGCGCTGGAAACGGCAGAGGACCGTGACTGTTGTGCACACGCTGCACAGACATTAATAATGTTTATCAGAGGGAGCAATACAAAATCTGTGGGAGTGGTCCTTTAAAATTCCCTACCACTCCATAGATTTCTGGTTTCTTGATTGTTTTTTTTTCAGCTTTCGATAACATTCCGTTCGGAACTCCCAACTTGCATAGTCTACAACAGAATGTCATCAGTGACATTCTCTCCAGGGGCTGCTCCTGCTTCGTCTCCCACCCCTCCTTCCTTTTATTGTGCAAAGTCTCACATCAGAGGCACAGTGCATGCCCAGGGCAAATTTTTTTTTTATTGATCATACAACAATGGCCTTTGCACCCATCCCCGTATGCGCAATTAAGAAAGCCACTGTTTGCTGTGGGAATGCAATGAATTTGCATTTTGAGACATTTTATTCTAGGAGGAAGGGTGGATGGAGGACACAGCAGAAACAGCCCCTGTAGTGGATGTCATTAGAAAGTCCATGCATGCTGGGAGCTGCAAACAAAATGTCATTGGGAACTGAAAAAAAAATGAGGCTATCTAGGGAATGGTAGGGGGTTTTAATAACAGTAAATTATATTACTTTTAATAAGTGGGAAATTTGAGGTAGGATTTTAGGAATTGGACAACTCTTTAAAATCACTTGAAGTTCCTCGTTCCCTATGCAAAATCTGTAACAGGGCACACAGCAATCATGTTCCATGAATAATACTGTTTCTGTTGTGAGGAGCCTTAGACAAAAGGGCAGGTATGACTGCTATGACTGTGACCATGACCGGAATTAAAAAAGGTTATCCGAGCTCTGTCATTCCCATAGACAGTGAATAGACTGGTCATCTCATCACACATTCGCATAAGAGACTTGGGGACATCCATTCACATGACTGGTCTATATGATTATCTAAGGGACTGCTGGAAATACCTGATCGCTAATCTGGGCTATCTCCGGTAGTTCCATAGATGAAGGAAGCAGAGGTTGAAAAGGCTCACCCTCGCTTCATTCAAGACTGGATTCTGCAGATCACGGTTCCTTGATTTCCGGGCACTAATCTTGGAATCTGAAAGAGTCCCAGTGGTCGGACCTACAGAAATCAGTAAGTTATACCCTGTTGTGCAGATAAGGGATCACTTAATGTTTTGGAAATAACAAAATTTAATTGTTATGTTAAACCTGATTTTAAAACCATTTTTTTTCAATCACTATCTTCAATAAAAAAAAAAACCTGAAATCTTGCAGTTTTCACCCTGACCAACCTAATATTAGGCTGATACTCCATGTTCTTCAAGATTACTTTTCAGTTTCCGTCTGGAGATGTTCATATATTCATAGACTTTGTATGTCATTCTGTCATATGTGTGTTTAAATGCACAGCTCACAGAGCATGCTTACAAAAGTCTTCAATGAAAGTCAATTAATGTCTCTAGATTATTGCTACCATGGTGCGCAATGTCTGCAATAAATCTTATCTGTGAATGCTGGTAACAGCACCTTAGGCAAGATATCCGCTCTATTCATATACAAAGAATATAAAAAATGATTAGAAAAAAAAGGCTATGTAACTATCTAGTTTTACTTATTAAAATTAACATAAGTGATACATTCTAGAGTCTGTCAACAGGTTTATGATACCCTGTACTTGAACAGCTTAAGACAGTGACTACAACCCTGACTGTATCAAGCTCTGTTTCTGTTAGAACCCTCCTGTTTGTTTTTTTCCATCTTGTGTTTTGTGGTCACATGACCATCTGCCTTTATATTCCAGCTCCGCCCTTTTGGCTGTGCTGGACTTCAGTGTTGTTTGACTGTTTTGCTACCCAGGTGCTTCTGTGCCTTTCTCTGTCAGTTTGCTTGGTCCTTTTGGGACCTCTAGTACCTTTTTTGTCCGTTTATCTTTTTGTGTTCTGCAATTACCTTCTCTGTTCAGGAGGTGTCCCATTTTTGTTCCAGTCCTTAGTTCTTTTAGGGACCCCTTTCCTTTATGCTATAAGTCTTCGTTCAAACTAGCCGAGGACTAAGGCGGGTCTGTTCACAAGGAACAGGCAGCTCGCTGCATCGTAGGGATTCAGCTTAGTCTTACTGTAGGGACAGCTTTCCCCTTTCTTTCCTTAGTACTTGTTGCAAATCATAACAGTAAGTCTAGCCCAAAAAAACTAAAAGGAAAGAAATTCGGGGATCGGTATGGCTTCCGTCCAGGATTTGGCTCAACGCTTGCAGGGATTGTCTCTGGAGGTGGCCGAGCTCCAGCAACACGTGAGTAGCTGTTCTGGAGCGCATTTTGTGGAACCCAAGGTAGGACTGCCTGATGTTTTTTTATGGTAAACAGCAAGATTTTTTTTCCTTTCAAAATGCTTGTTTGTTATATTTTTGTTTGAGACCAAGGTCCTCTGGGAATGAATCACAGCGCATTTGTTTTATTATGTCACTTTTGCGCAATGAACCACAAGGTTGGGCCTTTTCTCTCCAACCTAATGATCCATGCTTAAGGTTGGTAGAAGAATTTTTTTCAGCTATGGGTCTATTATATGACGATCCTGATCGAATCTCATCTGCTGAGGCAGAACTCAGGCGTTTGAATCGGGGGTCAGGTGATGTTGAAAATTATTGCACACACTTTAGAAGATGGGCTTCAGAAGTCAAATGGAATGATCCTGCTCTGAAATGTCTATTTCTTGCTGGTCTGAGTGAAAGGGTTAAGGATTTGCTAATTGCATTCCCCGCACCTGAGACTCTGCAGGATGCCATGCAATTAGCTGTTCGTGTGGATAGGAGGCTTAGATCTAGGCAGAATGAAGTAAAGACTCCTGTAATGCCAGGTCCTAGTCCCCAGAAAATCTGATCAGACGGCGGAGAACCGATGGAGGTTGGGGCGATGTCGCTCCGCTCTCAGGAAAGAGACCGGGAAAGCTGACCATTTGATTAAGTATTGTGAGCTTCGTTTAAGTAAAGAAAAAAAAAAGGTCAGTTACGCCCGTATAGCTTGTTTACGCTCTGCAGGAGTATTTCTTTCTGGGAGTACTACTTTGCTGGAAAATTTGATTGAATTTCTGGTATTTGTGGATTGTGGTTCAACACTTAATGTGATTGATAAAGGGTTTTTGGAAAACCTTAAATTGAAATCCAAACCTTTGTCATCACCTATTTCTGTGATTGCAATTGATAACACTCCCTTGAAATGTTTTACTCACAAGGTTGCTGCATTACCCCTCACTATCAATGGACTTCACCAAGAAATTTTGGACTTGGTTGTATTAGATAATTTACCCTCTCCGGTCGTTCTAGGATTGCCTTGGTTAAAACTGCACAATCCTTTGCTGGACTGGTCTACTAATATGATAAAGTCTTGGAGTCCGAAGTGCTATGATAAATGTTGTAATGGTTGCATTGCGGCTGTGGAAAAAGGGGAATTACCTGTACCTATTCAAGATTTTTGGAAGGTTTTTACGGAGGAGGAGTCGCAAGTTTTCCCTCCTCATAGGAATTATGATTGCGCCATTGAGTTTGTTCCGGGTGCTACTCTTCCCAAAAGTCGCTTGTTTAATCTGACTATCTCTGAAAGAAAGGCCTTGGAGGAGTACATGCAGACTATCCTGGCTGCTGGTCACATTAGACCTTCTAAGTCGCCTGTGGCCGTTGGATTTTTCTTTGCTAAAAAAAAGGACGGCGGTTTACGTCCATGTTTGGACTTTCGTGAAATTAATAAGATTACCGTACGCAATTCCTACCCATTGCCGTTAATTCCTGACTTGTTTAACCAGTTGGTGGGGGCCAAGTGGTTCTCTAACATTGATCTCCGGGGGGCATACAATTTGTTACGAGTGAAGGAGGGTGATGAATGGAAAACTGCTTTTAACACTCCGGTAGGTCATTTTGAGAATCTGGTGATGCCTTTTGGTCTTACCAATGCACCTGCATTTTTTCAGAACCTTATTAATGACATCCTGAGGCCTTTGATTGGTAAGAATGTGGTTGTGTATTTAGATGACATTTTGATTTATGCGCCAGATCTGGAGTCCCATTGGCAGAGTGTACGTGAAGTTTTACAGTTATTGAGTGATAATTCGCTCTTTGCTAAGCTGGAGAAATGTGAGTTCGCTGTGCAGAAAATTAGTTTTTTGGGCTACATTGTCTCCAGCGAGGGCTTTGAGATGGACCCGGTGAAGGTTCAGGCTGTGCAGGAATGGCCTAGGCCTATTGGTTTGAAATCTATACAGAGATTTTTGGGTTTTGCCAATTATTACAGGAAATTCATTAAGAATTTTTCTGTAATTGTTAAGCCGCTGACCGATCGCACCAGGAAAGTTGCGAATACGGTCCAGTGGACTACTGAGGCCATTGAAGCGTTTGAGTATCTCAAAGAGAGGTTCAGTTCTGCCCCTATCCTTATGCAGCCTGATGAGACCAAGCCTTTTTTGGTCGAGGTCGATGCTTCATCGGTGGGGGTCGGAGCAGTTTTGTCTCAGGAGAACAGGGATGGAGTACATCCTTGTACCTTCTTTTCAAAAAAAATTTCAAAAACCAAACTGAATTATGATGTTGAAAATCGGGAGTTGCTGGCTATTAAACTCGCGTTTGAACATTGGCGTCATTTTTTGGAAGGCGCTAGATTTCCTATTCAGGTTTTCACAGATCATAAGAATTTGATCTATCTGGATGCTGCCAAGCACTTGAATGCCCGTCAAGCTAGGTGGGCACTTTTTTTTCTCTCGGTTTCATTTTTCTGTTACCTATATCTCTGGTACTAAGAATGTTAAAGCCGATGCTTTATCTCGCAACTTCTCTCCTACGGTCGGTGCCGAGGAGGAGGAGAGCATTTTACAGAAAGAAGTTGTGGTGGCGGCATTGGACTCCGTTTTGGAGAATGGGATTCTGAAAGCTCAAGATGATGCTCCATCTAACACTCCCCATGGGAGGTTGTTCGTGCCTAGAACCTTTAGGAGAGATTTGTTTGTGGAGTGTCATGAGTCTCGGTTAGCAGGTCATCCAGGAATTTCTGAGACTAAGAGACTTATCAGTCGGAGTTTTTGGTGGCCTGGATGGCAGAAAGAAGTCATCAATGTACTTTGTGTGCTAGGTCAAAGGCTTCACATTCTCCTGCTGCGGGGTTGCTTTGCCCTCTGGAGGTTCCTAGTTCACCTTGGACGCATCTCACAATGGATTTTATTACTGATCTGCCTGTGTCTGAGGGATTCACTGTCATCTGGGTGGTCATGGACCATTTTTGTAAGATGTGTCATTTGGTTCCATTCATTAAGTTGCCCTGCGCCAAGACACTCACTAAGGCGTTTGTTAAGGAGATTGTCAAGCTTCATGGCGTTCCCACGGATATTGTTTCTGATAGAGGACCTCAGTTTGTGGCTCGCTTTTGGCGTGCTTTTTGTGACAGGTTGGGAGTCCATTTGTCATTTTCGTCTGGGTATCATCCTGAGTCTAATGGACAGACTGAAAGAAAGAACCAGGATGTAGAACAGTTTTTGCGTTGTTTTGTGGCGGACTATCAAGAGGTGTGGTCAGAGTTTCTGCCTCTCGCAGAATTTGCTCTTAACAATCATGCATCCTCCTCATCTGGGTGTTCTCCTTTTTCTTTTTGTACTGGGAGACAAATTGGGGTCGGCGGTACCGGAGGAGGAGAATTTTTCCGGTGAGTTGGAGAGAGTTTGGACTAGTGTACGTTGCAACCTTCAAGAGGCTAACAAGAAGTCCAGGAAGTATTTTGACAGGAAACGTAAGGAGGTTTTGTTTACTGTGGGTGACATGGTTTTGTTGTCCTCAAGGAACTTGCGGTTGAGGATTCCCTCTAAGAAACTGGGTCCTAAGTTTGTGGGTCCATTTAAAGTGCTTTAGGTTGTTAACCTGTTTGCGGTTAGGTTGGATGTCCCTACTTCCTGGAAGATTAATCCTGTGTTTCATGTTTCCTTGTTGAAAAAGGCTGATGTATCTGATAGGGATGCCACTGTCACAGTTCCTCCTGTGGTGGAAGACGGTAAATATGAAATTTCTCGTATCTTGAATTCTAGATGGCAAAGAGGGAGATTACAGTATCTCGTCTCCTGGAAGGGTTTCGGTCCCGAAGATAACTCCTGGGTAAAGGCAGATGATGTCTCTGCTCCTAGGCTTGTTAGAGCTTTCCACGGGAGGTTTCCGGATAGGCCTGGGCCTGGAGGATCCGGAGGATCCTCATAAAAGAGGGGGTACTGTTAGAACCCTCCTGTTTGTTTTTTCCATCTTGTGTTTTGCGGGCACGTGACCATCTGCCTTTATATTCCAGCTCTTCCCTTCTGGCTGTGCTGGACTTCAGTGTTGTTTGACTGTTTTGCTAGCCAGGTGCTTCTGTGCCTTTCTCTGTCAGTTCGCTTGGTCCTTCTGGGACCTCTAGTACCTTTTTGTTAGTTTATTTTTTTGTGTTCTGCAACTACCTTCTCTGTTCAGGAGGTGTCCCAATTTTGTTCCAGTCCTTAGTACTTTTAGGGACCCCTCCCTTAATTCTATAGGTCTTCGTTCAGACTAGCCGAGGACTAAGGCGGGTCTGTTCACAAGGAACAGGCAGCCCGCTACATCGTAGGGATTCAGCTTAGTCTTACTGTAGGGTTAGGTTTCCCCTTTCTTTCCTTAGTACTTGTTGCAGATCATAACAGTTTCATACTGTAGTTGTCAGAAAATTACTCTTAGCAGCATTGAGATCCAAGCAGATGCCTTTTGAAGGGAATCTGTTCTCAGATTTTTGCTACCTCATCTGAGAGCAGTGTAATGTAAGCAAAGAGAAGCTGAATCCAGCGATGTATCACTTAGATTACTGGGTGCAGCCATTCTGACACAATCAGAACTTTTAGATTTAGAATGAAGCGGAGCTGAAGAATCTAACCCCGCCCACACCACAGCTAACCCCTCCCACACCAGGCTTTCTGTGTACAAAGTCCATACACAGTGAACTGCTTATCACAGAAGAGGGGTTGTCAGACACTGATAAAGGTGAACAGAGACATATTATCTAGCAAGATTTTTTACATGGTATTTATTCATCCATCCATTTGTGTGCTATCTGATAAGTGTGAACAGAGTCATATTATCTAGCAAGATTTTTTACATGGTATTTATTCATTGCTCCTGTGGTTTTTTTTTCTTTTCTGTTTTAAAGTGTTCAAAACTATCTATTTCACTGTTTTATGGCCTATCTGTTCAACATTAGTTGTTTATCCTGCATAGTAATACCTGCTATGGCCTTGTACTAATTGGCTAATTACTTAGTGTGGCCAATTGGTGCTGGATTCTAGCAGATATTTAATTTCATATATATTCCGCCCTGGCTAGGGATAGCACGCGTGGGTGGTCACGCGTGCAATAGATTTTAAGTGCAATAGTTTAAAGTTCTTTTAGCAGTTATACATGGCAGTTGGACAGGCCAGGAGACAGGTAAGGTGCACAAGACATTCAAACAAACATGCTTCTTGGTCAGTTGTAGTGCATTATGCATTGGTCATATCACTCTGCTTCTTATTTGTTTTAACTTCTGCTTTCTCACAACCCACCTGCCCTTTAGCACATTCTGTGCATTCTCTCCATATCAATCCCTCCCTTCTCCCCTCTCCCATGTATAACTCTGAGGCTCTACTGACATTTCTCACCCACTCCAAACCATCCACTACCTCCATACAGCACTCGAAACGTTCATACAAATCATTGCACCACCTGCTCTTTCTCTTTTTTCTCCTTCTACTAGTCGTTGGCGACATCTTCCCCAACCCTGGTCCACCTTCCACTAGCATACATTACTCTCCTCCATCTGCATAGAGAAAACCCTGCTATTCTTATTAACATTCAGTGCATGCCCTCTCCTATCGCTTTCCATTGTGCTCTCTGGAACCCATGTTCTGTGTGTAACAAACTAACTTACATTCACAATTTTTTTCCTCTCTAATTCCCTTAACCTTCTGGCTATTACAGAAATCTTGATCCAGCAGTCAGACACCACCGCCACTGCTGCTCTTTTGTTTGTTGAGCTGAAATTTTCACATACCGCCAGACCTGAGAATAGATGTTGGTTTGCTCCTTTCACCACAATGTGCTTTCCTGGTCACCCATTCCCCCCCCCCCAGCCCTGGTTCCCTTACTTATGTTTCCTTCCTTTGAAGTCCACACTGTCAGACTTTTAAACCCTTCTTCCTGCCAGTGACGGTTGTGTGTCGCCCTCCAGGCTCCTCCCGCCAGTTCCTGGATCACTTTGCCACCTGGCTTCCTCACTTTCTATCCTGTGACATCCCCACCCTCATCATGGGAGACTTTAACATCCCCATTGATGATCCCCTCTCCCAATCTGCCTCTCATCTACTTTCTCTAACCTCTTCATTTGGCTTTTTACAGGTTACTAACTCTTCTACACATGAAGACGGGAATACTGGTCTTCTCCCGTCTCTGCTCGCTGCATGACTTTACTAACTCCCCTCTCCTGCTCTCGAACCACAACCTTCTTTCCTTCTCTGTCAAGAACTGTCTCCTTACCCGGGACACTCCCACTTACCACACTTATAGGAATACACGTACCATTAATGCCCAGCAGCTTATGGACAATCTACACACATCTTTAGCTCCCATCTCCTCCCTCTCCTGTCCAGACTTAGCATTGTCACACTACAATAATACACTGAAGGGTGCCCTAGATTAAGCAGCACCTTCTACACGCAGAAAGACCCAACACAGACAACGGCATCCCTGGCACACAATGCAAACACGTTTTCTTCAGCGTTGCTCAGGATGTGCTGAGCGTCAGTGGAGAAAATCTCTTTTAGCAGAGGATTTCATCCACTATAAGTTTATGCTCAAAACCTATAACTCTGCCCTTCATCTGGCCAAACAACTCTACTTCACCACCCTCATCACTTCACTGTCCAACAATCCAAATTGTCTTTTTGAAACCTTAAACTCCCTCCTGAACCCTAAAGCACAGGCCCCCATCTCCAACCTCAGCAGTGGGGATCTGGTCATCAGGACATCTCAGCCCAATCTCCTCAGTGCCTGGATCCCCTTCCCTGCCGCACTTCAAGCTCACTTGCCATCTTTGAGCCTGTTACAGAAGAAGAAGTTACCCAGCTCCTCACTTCTTCTCGGCCTACAACCTGCAACAGTGACCCCACTCCTTCACATCTCCGGCAGTCTCTCTCACCGGTGGTCACCACTCACCTGACTAAAATATTTAACCTCTCTCTTTCTTCAGGTATCTTTCCCTCCTCATTTAAACATGCCTTCATAACCCCTTTACTTAAAAAGCCATCCCTAGACCAGAACTGCTCTGTTAACTACAGACCTGTCTCTAATGTTTCATTCATCTCTAAACTCCTGGAACGCTTGGTCCACTTCCGTCCAATCCGCTATCTCTCAGATAACTCTCTTCTCAACCCTCTACAATCTGGTTTCCGTTCTTTACACTCTACTGAAACTGCCCTCACTAAAGTCTCTAATGATCTACTAACAGCTAAATCCAAAGGTCACTGCTCACTGCTGATTCTCCTGGATCTCTCTGCAGCATTCGACACTGTGGATCACCAGCTCCTCCTCACTATGCGCTTCTCTATAGGCCTCAAGGAAACCGTTCTCTCCTGGTTCTCCTCCTATCTCTCTGACCGCTCCTTCACTGTATCTTTTGCCGGCTCCTCTTCCTCTCCTCATCCCCTTACTGTTGGGTTTCCGCAGGGCTCAGTCCTAGGCCGCCTCCTCTTCTGTTTATACACTGCCCCTATTGTACAAACAATCAGCAGATTTGGGTTCCAGTATCATCTCTATGCTGACGACACCCAGTTATACACTTCTTCCCCTGACATCATCCCTACTCTAATACAATATATCAAGGATTGTTTGTCTACTGTCTCTAACATCATGTTCTCGCTCTATCTTAAACTGAATCTCTCCAAAACTGAACTTCTTGTATTTCTCCCCTCTACTAACCTAACTCTACCTAACATCGAAATTACCTTGGAGGGTTCAACCATAACTCCCAAGCAGCACGCCCGCTGCCTTGGAGTCATATTCGACACTAAACTTTCCTTTATCCCCTATATCCGATCACTCACCTGCTCTTGTCATTCTGCATCTCCAGAATCCGACCTTTTCTCACCTTTGAAACTGCTAAAACTCTTACTGTCGCTCTTATTCACTCTTGTCTGGACTACTGCAACTCTCTTCTGATCGGTCTCCCTCTAACCAAACTTTCTCCTCTCCAATCCGTCCTGAATGTGGCCGCCAGGGTCGTATTTCTGTCCAGCCATTTCACTGATGCCTCCATCTTGTGCCAGTCATTACACTGGCTACCCATTCGCTTTAGGGTCCAATATAAATTCATCACTCTCACCCACAAAGCTCTCCACAGTTCTGCACCACCTTATACCTCCTCTCTCATATCTGTCTATCACCCTACACGTGCCCTCCGTTCTACAAATGACCTAAGACTAACATCCCCCATAATCCGAACCTCGCACCTCCGTCTCCAAGACTTCTCTTGTGCTGCACCAGTTCTCTGGAATGCTCTACCCCAGACGATCCGACTGATGCCTAGCCCCGATGTCTTCAAGCGCGCTTTAAAAACCCATCTCTTTAAACAAGCCTACCACCTCAAATACCCAGGAAACTAACTTTCCCCTGTTCCCTCCTTCTAAATATTATTCAGAATCTGCACCCTACTATTCATCTGTCTCCACACCCTCCATGCACACAATAGCTGCACTTTACTTGATTATTGCACTTAAACATACTGGCTGATGACCGTATCATGCAGCTTTATATGACAATCCCTATTTATTATAATTGCCAGACCTGAAATAACAAGCACTTTTCACCTATTGTGTCTTCCCATTTCCTTGTAGAATGTAAGCTTGCGAGCAGGGACCTCACTCCTAATGTAATCGATTAAACTGTCTTACCTTGTATTGAATTTACTGTCTGTACATGTCCCCGCTTAATTGTAAAGTGCTGCGGAATATGTTGGCGCTATTATTATTATTATTATATAAATTATTATTATTATCTACCATTTGTTTTAAGCCAATCCACCCAGTGGTGTAGCACGTGGTGGGGTTGTTCACGTAGGCAGTTGCCCAAGGTGCCAAAGTCTAAAGAGGCGCAAAATTTCCCCTCCCACTGTCAAATGAGTGGCGCCTACTGGCACTGCTTTTTCTTGGTGCGGTGAAGTGAATGCCTGCCTATTTCTGTTGCAGAGTTCTGCAGGCACGATGTCTTTGTTATCACCTGCTGTGCTCTGCATAGGCAGCAACTGAAATTACAAAGCTTAGTGTAATGAAGTGAGCTTTGTCTTTTTGGTCACTGCCTATGCAGAGCTCAGCAGGCTATGACAAACTCATCTCAGCTGCTGCGTTCTGCATAAGCCGCGACCAAGATGACAGAATAAGAGCAACAAATGAATCAAAACAGCATTAAAGCGTGTTCAGTGCGTATAATTCTGTACTGTACTGTCTATATTCATTGCTTTTACAGCTTTGCACTTTTTCTTGCCCTAATTAAGTTTAGGGCTAAAGTTAGGCTAGGGTTAAGGATGGCATTAGAGCTAGGGTTAGGATTAGGGCTAGGGTTATAAAATTGTTACATAAGAACAAAGTTTTTTTATTTTTAAAATTTTAAGTTGGATTTTAGCAAAAAGCAGAAACAACTAAGAGGTGAAAAAGAAAATTCTAATTCTAACAGTATTTTACTTAAATTAGAATACTTGTCCTTGTGGAATAAAGAGTTCATTATGAGACTGGTGGAGGGGACTCAGGAAGTCCTAACAGTTTACAAAGTGCAAAATACTTGCCATGACTGGGACATTAGTAACTGAGGCTATGCCAATCGTCCCATCTACTGCAGAACCTCCCCACCCAAAATGTGTGGAACCACTTTGTGAAGAGAAACAGGAGCCCTGTGTCATTTACTCTCCAGCGACTAAGGTATGTATTATATGACATAACATAAGGTCTGCTAATATTTTTTCCTTTTTTATATGGTCAATGAATTCCCAACGGCATCTCTCACGCTTACAATTTACAGCAGGTCATACGCCAATATATATAGTCTATTAATTTACTGGAAGCTAATGCGATTACTAAGGCATAAGGCTTGTGGTGAACAGAAATTGTATTTTCACGTGCGGCCTCTAAATGAGCACAGATGACATGTTCACTAAAAAAATGAATATTTCATCCATGTAAGTCTTGTAGAACATTTGTTTTATTGTCATGTATACCTCCACGTTATCCCGCTGACATCAAATGAATATTAATATTTCAGGAAACTACATGCTACACAGTAAACTGCCCAGAAAGAAAAATCCAACTAGTGTAAAACATTCACCATAATCAAACTAAATGACTTTAATTTCATACAGGAACTGTAATCTTAAAATAATTGTCTTACGATTGTTGTTCAGGAGCACACAGCTCCCCTGGCACCTCCTGCTTCCTGACTGCCTGGGTATGGTGTGCTCCTGAAGAACCATCGTAAGACAAGGTGAACAGCAGTGCTCTTCAATGCAGCAAGTGAAAGCCTTACCCCGGCCATTTCTCTGGACACTGAACACCTTGTACTTCTGTGTCTTGTTCAGTGGAGGTCGGGTTTCAGCCTCCTTACCTTGGCCCTGTCTCTGAGCACTGAACACCTTGTACTTCTGTGTCTTGCTCAGTGGTGATCGGGTTTCCTCCTTCCTTACCTCAGCCATGTCTCTGAGCGCTCTACACCTTGTACTTCTGTGTCTTGTTCAGTGGTTGTTGGGTTTCAGCCTCCTTACTTCAGCCCTCTCTCTGAGCACTGAACACCTTGTACTTCTGTGTCTTGCTCAGTGGTGGTCGGGTTTCCTCCTTCCTTACCCTGGCCATTTCTCTGGACACTGAACACCTTGTACTTCTGTGTCTTGTTGAGTGGTTGTTGGGTTTCAGCCTACCTTACCTTGGCCCTGTCTCTGAGCACTGAACACCTTGTACTTCTGTGTTTTGCTCAGTGGTGGTCGGGTTTCCTCCTTCCTTACCTCAGCCATGTCTCTGAGCACCGAACACCTTGTACTTCTGTGTGTTGTTTAGTGTTTTTTGGGTTTCAGCCTCCTTACCTCGGCCATGTCTCTGAGCACTGAACACCTTGTACTTCTGTGTCTTGCTCAGTGGTGGTCGGGTTTCCTCCTTCCTTACCTCAGCCATGTCTCTGAGCACTGAACACCTTGTACTTCTGTGTCTTGCTCAGTGGTGGTCGGGTTTCAGCCTCCTTACCTCGGCCATTTCTCTGGACACTGAACACCTTGTACTTCTGTGTCTTGTTCAGTGTTTTTTGGGCTTCAGCCTCCTTACCTCGGCCCTCTCTGTGAGCACTGAACACCTTGTACTTCTGTGTCTTCTTCAGTGGTTGTTGGGTTTCAGCCTCCTTACCTCGGCCATGTCTCTGAGCACTGTACACCTTGTACTTCTGTGTCTTGTTCAGTGGTTGTTGGGTTTCAGCCTCCTTACCTCGGCCATGTCTCTGAGCACTGAACACCTTGTACTTCTGTGTCTTGTTCAGTGGCTGTTGGGTTTCAGCCTCCTTACCTTGGCCCTGTCTCTGAGCACTGAACACCTTGTACTTCTGTGTCTTGCTCAGTGGTGGTCGGGTTTCCTACTTCATTACCTCGGCCATGTCTCTGAGCGCTGAACACCTTGTACTTCTGTGTCTTGTTCAGTGTTTTTTGGGCTTCAGCCTCCTTACCTCGGCCCTCTCTTTGAGCACTGAACACCTTGTACTTCTGTGTCTTCTTCAGTGGTTGTTGGGTTTCAGCCTCCTTACCTCGGCCATGTCTCTGAGCACTGTACACCTTGTACTTCTGTGTCTTGTTCAGTGGTTGTTGGGTTTCAGCCTCCTTACCTTGGCCATGTCTCTGAGCACTGAACACCTTGCACTTCTGTGTCTTGTTCAGTGGCTGTTGGGTTTCAGCCTCCTTACCTCGGCCCTCTCTCTGAGCACTGAACACCTTGTACTTCTGTGTCTTGCTCAGTGGTGGTCGGGTTTCCTCCTTCCTTACCTCAGCCATGTCTCTGAGCACTGAACACCTTGTACTTCTGTGTGTTGTTCAGTGGTTGTTGGGTTTCCTCCTTCCTTACTTCGGCCATGTCTCTGGGCACTGAACACCTTGTACTTCTGGGCCTTCAGGGAGGCTGCAGTTCTGGAATAGTGACAGCACTGGAGGATGATGGCTTCCTGGTTGCTTCACGTTTCATTCTTCTCTAATCTTTGAGAGATGATGTACAGTACAGACCAAAAGTTTGGACACACCTTCTCATTTAAAGATTTTTCTGTATTTTCAGGACTATGAAAATTGTACATTCACACTGAAGGCATTAAAACTATGAATTAACACATGTGGAATTATATACTTAACAAAAAAGTGTGAAACAACTGAAAATATGTCTTATATTCTAGGTTCTTCAAAGTAGCCACCTTTTGCTTTGATGACTGCTTTGCACACTTTTGGCATTCTCTTGATGAGCTTCAAGTGGTAGTCACCGGAAATGGTCTTCACTTCACAGGTGTGCCCTATCAGGTTTAATAAGTGGGATTTCTTGCCTTATAAATGGGGTTGGGACCACCAGTTGTGTTGTGCAAAAGTCTGGTGGATACACAGCTGATAGTCCTACTGAATAGACTGTTAGAATTTGTATTATGGCAAGAAAAAAGCAGCTAAGTAAAGAAAAATGAGTGGCCATCATTACTTTAAGAAATGAAGGTCAGTCAGTCCGAAAAATTGGACAAACTTTGAAAGTGTCCCCAAGTGCAGTTGCAAAAACCATCAAGCGCTACAAAGAAACTGGCTCACATGAGGACCGCCCCAGGAAAGGAAGACCAAGAGTCACCTCTGCTTCTGAGGATAAGTTTATCCGAGTCACCAGCCTCAGAAATTGCAGGTTAACAGCTGCTCAGATTAGAGACCAGGTCAATGCCACACAGAGTTCTAGCAGCAGACACATCTCTTCAACAACAGTTAAGAGGAGACTTTGTGCAGCAGGCCTTCATGGTAAAATAGCTGCTAGGAAACCACTGCTAAGGACAGGCAACAAGCAGAAGAGACTTGTTTGGGCTAAAGAACACAAGGAATGGACATTAGACCAGTGGAAATCTGTACTTTGGTCTGATGAGTCCAAATTTGAGATCTTTGGTTCCAACCACATTGTCTTTGTGCGACGCAGAAAAGGTGAACAAGTTGACTCTACATGCCTGGTTCCCACCGTGAAGCATGGAGGAGGAGGTGTGATGGTGTGGGGGTGCTTTGCTGGTGACACTGTTGGGGATTTATTCAAAATTGAAGGCATACTGAACCAGCGTGTCTACCACAGCATCTTGCAGTGGCATGCTATTCCATCCGGTTTGCGTTTAGTTGGACCATCATTTATTTTTCAACAGGACAATGACCCCAAACACACCTCCAGGCTGTGTTAGGGCTATTTGACCAAGAGGGAGAGTGATGGGGTGCTACGCCAGATGACCTGGCCTCCACAGTCACTAGACCTGAACCCAATCGAGATGGTTTGGGGTGAGCTGGACCGCAGAGTGAAGGCAAAAGGGCCAACAAGTGCTAAGCATGTCTGGGAACTCCTTCAAGATTGTTGGAAAACCATTTCCGGTGACTACCACTAGAAGCTCATCAAGAGAATGCCAAGTGTGTGCAAAGCAGTCATCAAAGCAAAAGGTGGCTACTTTGAAGAACCTAGAATATAAGACATATTTTCAGTTGTTTCACACTTTTTTGTTAAGTATATAATTCCACATGTGTTAATTCATAGTTTTGATGCCTTCAGTGTGAATGTACAATTTTCATAGTCATGAATATACAGAAAAATCTGGAAATGAGAAGGTGTGTCCAAACTTTTGGTCTGTACTGTATGTCTTTTTTTTTCTCAACGCGTTTCGCAACAAAACATTATGCTGCTCTCAGATTAGGTGGTAATTACCTGGCGACAAATTCCCTTTAAAAAAAAAGCCTTTGTTTTTTAGTGCTTTTCCACATAGCAGAAACGCAGTAAAAAGTCATGTAATCGGCACATGACTTCATCAGTAATTTTTTTTTTACCAAGGATAAGTAATGGGATATTGCCATAACAAAGCAGTATTATTTAAGGCATGACATACCAAAAGGAGACAAAAAAACACAGCTGAAACAACGATATAAAAATCCACATTAAAAAAAGAATGAAAAAAAGACAAGTAACCTAATTGGTGCAAAAATAGTGCAGAAAATCTGCAGCATCAAAAACGCAAAAAATGCTTGTGGGAATTTAGCCTGAAACACATAATAAATCTGGTGCAAGGCATTTAGCTTAGTAATTTTTGACCATTGACTCCCCCTATTTAGATTGTTATCCGATGTCCTCCCCCAACTAATGTGAAGTTTTGTGTATTTTGAGAGCTGTGTGTAGCTTCTGCTGCCATACTATATGTTTCTTTTCAATTTGACTGTAATTTCAGCTAATGCTATGTCTGGGAGTAAAATATTTTTTACTGAAGACTGCTCGTATAAATGTTCATCTAAAAAGGGACCTTGCAGACAACCGTCATTTTTCCACATTAGCAATGGCTGGGAGAGAGAGCTTCATGATGTCAAGTTGACCATCACAACTAGATTATTATTGTAATGAGAGCTACAGGGAAAAACACAGTCAGTTCTTGAGCTGCACTGTTCTCCCCATGAATCTGAGAGCGCATATGTCATGTCATTGGTAAGAGGGGTGATAACATGAAGAAAAGTTCCTGTATTCCAACCGGGGTCACTGTAGGCTGCACGAGTGATGGTGGGGAGGAGAGGACTCTAACCGGCTGTCAGATTTCTCGATTTCTTCCTGATATTTCCCTCATAGCTTCCCCATCCCACAGATCTCATACAGTCACAAAAGCAGAAAAAAAACTGTTCTTCATACTAACCAAATTGTGCTTCAATGAAAAAAAAAACTCTTAAAAAAAGATCCTGTTTTTTGTTTGCTTCATATGAATTAGTTTTAAATAAGTTCACAAACTGACAAGTAGTTGACTTCTTTAAGGGCAGGTTCACACGACCGTCTAAAAAAATCGTTCACAGAGTTTCATCCAGACAACTGTGACAACTTTTTTTTTCACTTTTTTTATTTTTTCTGTGTACAATCTGTTGTATTTTTCTGTTTCCTGTGTTACAGAATTGCAATGTATCAATAAAAATTGGATGCTGTACTGTGGCATCCGATTTTTTTTTTTGTGCACCCATAGACTTGAATGGCTAAGTCTCATCCACTTTAGGGAAGAAATTAGTGCATGCTGTGATTTTTTCTTCACACACAGATTTGGTCAGTGGAAAAAATTGCTCATCTGAACTGCCACATTGAATAACATTGGTCTGAGTGCGATACTTTTTTTTTAACGCATAGCACTCAGATTGAAAATATGGTCGTGTACACGAGCCCTAATACTGAAAATTTCCACCCAGCCAGACCAACGGTGGATATATAGGGGTTGTGTCTTCACTTATATCACTTACGAATAATTAAAGGGGTTATCCGGGACTTTATTATTTTTTCGGATGGGGCTAAGAACTTACATGCAAATAGTTGCTGTACGTCATGTTGACAGAGCAGCGTCTTCTCTTCCACTCTGCTCTGTTGACAGGGCGTCTCTGCCAATGTCATGCTGATTTACAGCCTTTGGGGAGCCAGCTATCAACCAGTATGATGTCGGCAGTTACGCCCCCTTCGACAGAGTAAACCGGAAGAGGAAGAGCTGCTCAGCTGACGAGAGGTGATATGGAACAGGGGAATCGCCGGCAGAGATTATCCTTGTACAGAACGGGCAGGTAGTTAGCAATTACCTGTCTGTTAGTTCTTAGCCCCATGCCAAAAATAATAAAAGTCCTGTGTTACCGCTTTAAAAAAAAGGATAAATTGTAAGCTAGGTGAAATCCCTGCCAACCCTCAATCTGCAAGAATTTAGCATTAAATGTTGCATTATTTTAATAATTTTTAATATGCAAAGTCTTATGAAATATATACAAAGTAGTGTGTGCACATATCTTCTGGTATAAGAGGGGTGATAACATGAAGAAAAGTTCCTGTGTGTTCCCACTGGGGTTACTGTAAGCTGTACAGGTGGAGAGATGACCATAACAGGCTATGATTTTTCTTCCTTATTTTTCACCTATAACTTTTGAAGAGGTGTCACGAAACGCGCGTCGGGGTTGAGGGACACGGGACTTGACAGCACTTTATTCCTTGCACGCTACACTTTAGTAACTATAATTATAATATAGGCTGAACTCTCGTATCAATATGCATGTCTATGATAGCTGTGAACTGTTACTGTGATACTGGCCTAGGATGACGATTATCTTACAACCATTGTGTCATTGTATGGGCTGCATATAGATCTTGTCTTGTGTCCCTCCTCATTGAGGTACCTATTCATTTTAATTTTTTTATTATTTCCATTAAAAATTATATATTTATTATTAAGTGTGGTGTTCAGTTGTTCACTCTATATATCTAGCCATTTCGTATAGGGTTTAGATATGTTTTTTGATAGAACATATTTTGAGCAGGTTCAAAAAAAGCATTAGTCAATCGAATGTTGAAAAAGACGTCCCAAAGATGCCAGGATATCTTTTTGAGCTTTATGTCAGCTTTTTCCTTCAGAAAAACACAAGTGTTTTCTTGATTGCTTTTCTTGATTTTTTTTTTAAATACTCCAGTAAAAAGAAATCCAACATACATGACAGATGTGTGACAGATGTCACTGGTGTTTAATGGTCTCCATTGACTCTATGACTGGTCACCCTTTCTTTTGGGAGGAAAATTAGCGCAGAATGCAGTTCTATTTTCCACGTCAAACCTGAAGACATTTGTGGAAGAGGTTTGACTGCTAAAGTATTTACTGAGCCTAATGCAAAACTCTTTCATAACTTCTCCGATTATTTTTTGGGAATAAAGTATTATCCTTGTTGCGGTGGTGATACGATTACCGTTACAGATAGTTTTCCTGTTAATTTTTTCTGCAAACTTCCGCCGCATTAAACATTCATTTTCTTGCTGGGAGCCATAGAAGGAGATGTTAAGCCTTTGAAAGCTTTGTGTAATTTTCTTTATAAAGTCTTGAGTTGCTGCTAGCCGAGAGGTATCTTGCTTTTAGAACATAAGGGTAGAGTGCCCTGATATATACTACTAATCTGTTATTTTGGATGGTTTGCATGGAGCTATAACACAAACACGTTTGATCTCCAAACCACACAAGAAGAACCTCCTGTATGAGGAGGAACCTCGGACCCTTGTGTTAGTGATTCTCAGGACACCCATTACATTAAGGTCATACTAAGCCAACATCCCAGTTTTTGTCGAAAAATATTATGCTCTCTTAGTACTGGATCCATGATAAGACCACGACCTCCATATACAGCAACTTGTTGATGGTTTCCATGTAGCGATATGTCTACACTTGATTTTAACTTCTGTTTTACTCTGCACAAAGAGATGATGGACATAAACTGTAAAAACTTTATGGTAATTTTAACCGAACTGCAGAATACTGCACTAACATTCACAACTTGCTTATCTGAAGAGCTTGCTGCTTCTCTGGGCTAATGGGTGATCTTAAATGGTAAATGTACCTTTAACAAACTTTACACAGATCAATACTACAGGCGATTATAAGAAACTTTGCAATGTATCTTATCAGGGAATTCTGCTTCTTTCTTCAATTGTGAGCCACTCCTTTCCTCTACCCCTGCCTCCTGAACTCATTGTTCACTTTAAACAAAACACCTCAAATCTATCTTGCTTAAAGGGAATCTGTCACAAGGTTTTCATAATATAAAGTACGGCTACCACCTTTGAGGCCTTTTTTCAGTTGTGTAACTAGAGTCCGATGGGCCCGATGCGAAATTTGCACCTGTTCTCCCTGCATGTTGGTAAGATATATGGGCCACTGTAGCGTTCTAAATCCTATAGAGACATACATGTTGCCCTCCATCCCTGCCTCATTATGTAGTAATGTCCCCCATCCTGTGCCCCTTCCAAGTATATATGTCCCCATCGTGGTATATATGTCCCCCATCCAGGTATATATGTCCCCCATCATGGAACCCTTCCATGTATATATGTCCCCCATCCTGGGCCCCTTCTTGGTATATATGTCTCCCATCCTGGTATATATGTCCCCCATCCTCGGACCCTTCTTTGTATATATGTCTCCCATCCTGGTATATATGTCCCCCATCCTGGGCCCCTTCTTGGTATATATGTCTCCCATCCTGGTATATATGTTCCCCATCCTGGGCCCCTTCTTGGTATATAAGTCTCCCATCCTGGACTCCTTCCTGGTGTATATGTATTCCAGCCTTGGCACCTTCCTGATATGCATGTCCCACATCCGGACTCCTTCTTGGTATATGTCTCCCATCCTGGCCCCTTCCTGATATATATGTCCCCCGTTCTGCCGCTGTTCTCTAATGCATAAAAAAACAAAAATTCTCCTCACCTTCCTCCTCTCCCACGCTGTGCGGTGTCCTCTTCTGTAGCCGGCGCACTGTCATGTGACGCCAATGCCTCTGATTGGCCGGCGGTGTGTATTGTGGTGCGGGGAGCTGATGGGTTGCTGCGCCGCAGTACATTTTAGCTGAATACGCATCCTCAGGCGCACATTCAGCTGAAATAGGCTCTGGCGTCAGCAGGCCCCTCTCCAGCACAGGGCCAGTCGCACCCTCTGCAACCGCGATTGTTACGCCCCTTTCTTTTTTACAGCATTCTATTATGCTGTCTATATGTCCCTAATCCCCTCTGTATAGCACAAAAAATCCCTTTTATTATACCCACGTACAGAGCGGTCCGGTCTGATGGGCGTCTCTGGTCCTGATCCAGTGCCTCCTCTCTTCCCACAATCGCCGTCTTCTCATCCTGCTTCATGTGGATGACGCGTCCTATGGCCTTAAAGGTGGTGGCCGTACTTTATATTGAGAAAACTTGGTGACAGATTCTCTTTTAAGACAAGAAGGACTGCCAATCATAATGAGGTGTCAGGTTACACCTCTCATCATACTCTATGGAAAGAGGAGGGGGGAAGCAGTGTGAGAAAACAGGCAGACGAAGACAAAAAGATATTTGTAACACATCTTTTGCCTCACCTAGGAGCTGGATTCACATCTACACTGCTCATAACTGCAGTATAATTTTTTCCCTGCGATTTCTGCTTCTGTCTGTTTACTAAGGAATGAAGAGCAGAAATTCATCCCTGATGTAGATGGGAGATATCGTAGCAGCTGGTCTCAACGCACCAGTTCAGAGTCAATTGCAAATTAGAGATAGAGCCTGCAAAGTGAAAAACTGATGAAAATGCAGGTTACAAATCATATAATGGCCTGAAATAGTGTTATTCATCACACAGGGCAATTTATTCTAAAAAGTCACTCGAAAGTATAGCTATCCTTTACTGCTACCCTCCTGCTTTTTTAGTTGGCAGGATTTTCAGTCAACATGTATATACCAAAGCTTTTTTTGATGCTTTTGGAGTTTGAGATATACATTTCTATTAATGGTGGGAGGCGGACAAAGAAGAGCAGACTCTGTTTATTATAAAATTATTTATTCACCGTATTTATTTTTTAAAATATGATTAATATATGTAATAAAAAAATCTGCAAACCGTTTAATCCTATCAAAGCTGCGTTTTTCGCTCATGTTTTAACTTGAATTAGAATTTTATTATTTTTTTTTGTATCTGATGTATGGCATATTTGTTCCCCGTTTGTGTTCTGCAATAAATTATTTTAACTTAGAACAAATATGCCGTAATGTCTGCAGGATTCCTTTGTGCTCATTGAGGCTATTTGCAGTTGATAAAACATTAGCACTTAATTTCTTGATTTATTTTGACTTTCAGATTTCAGATTGAAGCACTCCATCACAGATTGCGTGAGGAATTAGATAACGGATTTCTTTTCCTACACCTGCCTATATAGAGGCAAAGAAATGGGCTTAATACTTTCCTGTCCATAGTTATCCACAGAGGATTAAGGTGAGATATTCATAAATGTGAACAATATGTATCATTGTAATGAAAGATACAAGTAGCACTGCAAGTTTTAAGTGGTATTTACATAAGAATCTACATATTATACTATTCATATTGGCACTGCTCTCTGGATAAAGTCTTCCATATTGCCACTGAATATGTGATACTGCTACCCATACTGGTACAAGTGGATTTTTCCTTTATTGGTCCAAGCCTGATGAAGGGCACATTACCCAAAACATTGCTATACTTCACCTTTCGGTGTAACTTTTTTTTTTAATATGAGGGAGGAAAAATGAAAAGCATTCGAAAAACTTTCCTTTTTGTGCTTATTCTTGGTGTGCTATTCCATTATACACTGTTATTTTTTAATAATAAACACCCAATCTCTTTGCTACATAAATTGGAGGTTGATCAACCCAACTTTGGTCTATTACTCATTGAAAAATACTCTCTCTTTAAAGAGAACCTGTCACTCGATTCAAGCTGTCCAAACCATGGGTAGCATGACTTAGAGGCCGGCTGCATGATTGTAGCCAATTTGAAGAGTAGGCCGGGGACAATAGGAAGAGACCTGAATAGTTTGGCACGGCCCCCGTTCATCTCCTGGCTCCGCTCCAGTTGACTGACAGATCTCTCCATATATACACTGACGAACAAAAGGGTAACGATGTTTTGAAATTTTGACTTTCAGGCTCCATATCTCACCATCCACTACTGCTTCGAACGTGAGACTACCATTATTTTCTAGACATCATCTTGGCTATTTCATACATAAATTTGACTTGCAACTATTTAGCATATGATTAGTTATGCAGATTCTTATCATGTGGCTGCATTGTTACCGTTTTGCTCCTAAAAATCTAATTTTTTATTATTTTGTTAGTATTTTGTAAATCGACCTTCGGCTTTCAACACTGACTGAATCCTTCTGGGCATGCTCTCGATCAGATTCAAGTATGTCTCGACCGAAATCTGATCCCAGGTCTCTTCTACACGATCCCAAAGTTGGTGTATACTGGTTGACTCACTCTTTCACATGTAAGAGACCAGACAATCAATTGGTGCAGTGCGGGAAGAATCCGGCTGATGGCAGCTCCGTAGTAGTCATGTCACTGCCTGCTCTGATTTATGCTGACCATGATTTGGGTAACGTGATTTGAGTGACAGGTTCCCTTTAATATTTATAGTCGCCATTGTATATTAGATTAAAATAGATCTGTCCCCAAATTTCAAATTACATATTGCTTCCATTATTAAATAGCCCGCTTACATCTGATGAGGCTGGTGTACATACTTTGAAAAGAATGGCTTTTGAATGTCAGAATAGCCATATAATCCTGATATTAAGATGAACATTTTATTACTCCAGCTAGATTTGGACTTAATAAAATGCTTATTGTAATATCAGGCAGGAAAACGTTGAAAAATGAGTATAAATCTTTTCTGACATTGATTTTCAAGGAAAGTATGCCAGCCTCATCTGGTCCAAGACATGTATTTAACATTGAGATGTCTGATGACAGGTCCATTTTTAATGAGAACGTATGCACATGGGCATAGTATGATTACAGGCAATCTTTGAGGTAAATGGAACGGAAATAAGATGCCGGTATTAGTTTATTGATCCTTAATGGACCTTTGTGTTCATAGGATTACATAGGAAGTTTTGTTTCTGTTGTTTTTAGGCTAAAATATCTCCTGAATTAAAATTCTTTGTGATTATATAGGGCACACAACTACATCTATGCTTGTCTTCTCTACGAGGAACATGATATAGGTCTAAAATGATGTTTACTGTGAAAACCTTAGAGACACTGATGGTGCATAAGACCAGGGTGTATTACCTGACAAACTGTGTTAATTTTTCAGGTGTCAAAGTGTTCATTTATTTGGATATTTTTCCATTTGACAGCCAAAGATCATAATTATCTACACTGCTCAAAAAAATAAAGGGAACACTTAAACAACAGAATATAACCCCAAGTAAATCAAACTTCTATGAAATCAAACTGTCCACTTAGGAAGCAACACTGATTGACAATCAATTTCACATGCTGTTGCGCAAATGGAATAGACAATAGATGGAAATCACTGGCAATTATCAAGACACCCTCAATAAAGGAGTGGTTCTGCAGGTGGGGACCACAGACCACATCTCAGTACCAATGCTTTCTGGCTGATGTTTTGGTCACTTTTGAATGTTGGTTGTGCTTTCACACTAGTGGTAGCAGGAGACGAACACTACAACCCACAGAAGTTGCTCAGGTAGTGCAGCTCATCCAGGATGGCACATCAATGCGAGCTGTGGAAAGAAGGTTTGCTGTGTCTGTCAGCGTAGTGTCCAGAGGCTGGAGGCGCTGTCAGGAGACAGGCCAGTACACCAGGAGACGTGGATGTGGCCATAGGAGGGCAACAACCCAGCAGCAGGACCGCTACCTCCGCCTTTGTGCAAGGAGGAACAGGAGGAGCACTGCCAGAGCCCTGCAAAATGACCTCCAGCTGGCCACAAATGTGCATGTGTCTGCACAAACGGTTAGAAACCGACTACATAAGGGTAGTATGAGGGCCCGACGTCCACAGATGGGGGTTGTGCTCACAGCCCAACACCGTGCAGGACGCTTGCCAATTGCCACAGAACACCAGGATTGGCAAAGTTGCCACTGGCGCCCTGTGCTCTTCACAGATGAAAGCAGGTTCACACTGAGCACATGTGACAGACGTGGCAGAGTCTGGAGATGCTGTGGAGAGCGATCTGCTGCCTGCAACATCCTTCAGCATTACTGGTTTGACAGTGGGTCAGTAATGATGTGGGGTGGCATTTCTTTGGAGGGCTGCATAGCCCTCCATGTGCTGTCCAGAGGTAGCCTGACTGCCATTAGGTACCGAGATGAGATCCTCAGACCCCTTGTGAGACCATATGCTGGTGCGGTTGGCCCTGGGTTCCTCCTAATGCAGGACAATGCCAGACCTCATGTGGCTGGAGTGTGTCAGCAGTTCCTGCAAGATGAAGGCATTGAAGCTATGGACTGGCCTGCCCGTTGCCCAGACCTGAATCCGATTGAGCACATCTGGGACATCATGTCTCGCTCCATCCACCAACGTCACGTTGCACCACAGACTGTCCAGGAGTTGGCGGATGCTTTAGTCCAGGTCTGGGAGGAGATCCCACAGGAGACCATCCGCAACCTCATCAGGAGCATGCCCAGGCATTGTAGGGAGGTCATACAGGCACGTGGAGGCCACCCACAATACTGAGACTCATTTTGACTTGTTTTAAGGACATTACATCAAAGTTGGATCAGCCTGTAGTGTGTTTTTCCACTTTAATTTTGGGGGTGACTCCAAATCCAGGCCTCCATTGGTTAATAAATTTGATTTCCATTGATGATTTTTGTGTGATTTTGTTGTCAGCACATTCAACTTTGTACAGAACAAAGTATTCAATGAGAATATTTCATTCATTCAGATCTAGGATGTGTTATTTGAGTGTTCGCTTTATTTTTTTGAGCAGTGTATAATTCTGGCATAAAAGTGTGCAAGGAAGTGTACGCTAACCAGTGTCTCAGGAGTCTGGGGGACTTCTTTAAAATGCTAATGTCATCTAGTTACTTCTAGACTATTGTGACCTAGTAATTTTCAGACTACTTTCACACACTATTTGTGACCAATTGGCTCTTATTGGTCCTTAATAGTAAGGTAGGAGCCAGGGGCGTACCTAGAAATCATGGCAAAATTTAAAATTGGCTTCACCCCCCTTCCCTAAATAAAAATACAGAGGAGTAGTTGGATGTCACAGAATATACTCACAGAAAAGTATACCTCACAACTTTTAAAGGCAGCGAGAGAGACATGTATTGTGGCACATAAAATACACAAAAATATTGCCCTTAGTGTTTTCATCCCCTATGATAGTCTTTTCATGGCTGCCATACAGCATGATGCCACCAAAAAAGTTCACAATAAGCACAGTATAATTCTCCTACACAGTTTGCCCCCACAGTACCCCCAGAACAGTATCATGAGCCAACAGTGACCCCAGCAAAGTATGATGCCATCATATTGGCCCAACACAGTATGAAGTGCCTACAGTGCCCCCAACACAATATGATGCCCCAACAGTGCACCCAACACAGAATGATGCTACCACAGCGATACCTCCACAATATAATGCCTATATAGTGAACCCCCCCACACTATATGATGCCTGCACAGTCCACCCACACATTATGAGGCCCAAAAGTGCCGTCCAACACAAGTACTCACTGAAAAGAGAGGAAAATAAACTACTTACCTAGCCCTGTTGCCCCAATGCGCTGCTCTGTTCTGTCTGTTTGTGGACTGAGGCTTCATGCAGTAGGCGCAATGTAGTGATGTCATTGTGCCTGATACGCTGAGACTCAGACGCACAAGCTGACTTGGCGAGTAGAGAACTGACTGCTCCCTGTTTCACCATTGTATTCAACTTTTATCTGCACCCTTAATGTGCAGATACCGTTTACATCGAAACGCCTTGAGGGGAACAATGCCATTTGGCACTGGGTCCTCAGTTTCATGGGCCCCATAGCAACCATCAGGTCTGACAATATTGGAAGTATGCCACTGATAGAAGCCAATCATTAAACTCAACGGTGTTGTGACATATATGCTGGGATCACTTCTGAGGCACGTGTCTGCAGCTGTCACTTGGTTGTATGGCAAGTAATCGTCGCAGCAAAATATACAAATAAGTGTGGGGAAGGTGCAACAGGTGATTAAACAGGTGAGTGTTGGTTATTTTACTATTTTAACATATTTCCTGGTTTTAGTGTGACGATAGTCACTACTCGCGGACAAGCTGTAAGGGAGAGTAGTAAAACGTTCCGGGGTTAGATACCAAGAGAGCACTTTGTAAACTAAAGAGGTAAGACAAAGGCGTAGTCAGGTCACGGTCTGAGGTTAGAATACTAGGAAGATAGCGGATCAGAGCAAAGAGGCTAGGCAAGCGGAAGGTCAGAACAAGGTCAGGCAGCCATAGATCAACAAACAGATAAAGGGAATACAAAATGCAAACATGCACGACCGAACAAATGCTACAACTGCCAGAGATCTGGGACTGACAGCTAGGTAATCACTAGAACAAGGAACACCTGAAGTAATCTCAGCACCTCCCAGTCTCAGATTGGATGTCTGAGCAATGAATGAAAATACAGATATCTCAGCACGCCCCTGCACTAGATTGGACGACTGAGCTGTCTATAAAAATACTGACAGCTCAGCACGCCCTTACACTAGATTGGACAACTGAGCTGTCACTCACTGCGTCCAAGACACACTGAGTGGAGAAATTGTGACATTTAGCCTTTTTTTTTTGTCAGAAATCCCAGACGATTCCTTTAGTCCATTTTTGCAGCATAGAAGTCATTTTTTGGGAACATATCTCAATTATTTTTTGTTTTGCAGAAGTTCAAAGACACATCTGCAGACTCTTGAACATAATATACCTCACATCCTTGATCACCATGATAACAGTGGGCAGAATGACCTTGGGTAGTTAGCGAACTTTTCAGCTCATCATGCCAATCAGTGCAGTCATTTTACATTGACAGTAGACTTATATTTCTATTTCTTTCTTTACTGACTATTATTTCTTAATATTTTGAGTACCTATCTCGCTGTTTAAAACCTATAAGGAATGGCGGTAACAAAGTCTGAATGTATAATAGAATTTTTGAAGGATGACTTAAGTGCCTTCATTACTCGCTCTGTTCTAAAGACCTGTCTTGAAATGCGTTGGCTTATGTATGTCACGAATGAGTGGGAGCCAGGGAATTCTGTATTGCTGCTCAACATTTCAAGTGTTTTGAAAGGAAAGTTCTCTCCATTACCTTTTAGGTTTTTGATATTGTGTGATTTGTAATTGCTCATTTATTTTAAGTGATGGTGACCGAGAACATTGTGTACAGAAGTGTGGAACAAATATGGGCTTTGTAATTTGTTGGGTATTGTCGAGTTCCTGGTACCCTGCAGTTAGTTTATGATTGATATTCTTCTAAGCAGGGCTGTGGAGTTGGTAAGCCAAACCTCCGACTCAGATTCCTCAATTTCCATGCCTCCGACTCCACGACTCCGACTCCCTCATACATGGTTCATGTTTAAGTGATAAATTTACTGTAGCACAGAGTCATCTCAGCTAAAAGTCTAGACCCTTAGATCAGGAACAGGACAGACATTTATAGGACATTTCATAACTTTCCCAAATTCTTATGAAAAAATATTCCCCACAAACTGCATTGAACTACTGTACCCAATTTATTATACATTTTAGGAGTCAGAGTCAGTCCATTTTATACCTACTCCACCAAAATAGGCTCCGACTCCACGACTCCGACTCCACAGCCCTGCTTCTAAGACTGGTTCAGTTGCATTATTCATTTTTATTTTATTTTTTTAAAACAAGGTGAAACTCAAGACACAATTCTTATTGCCTTAACTCAGCATTTGTGTCACACAAGGTGTGTGAAAGACTAAGTGCAACACAAAGGGAAGAGGGAAAGGGAGCCAAGACTCTAGGGGACGGAGGGAGTGGAGATCTCCTAGGCTGATCTGATATCACCCTCTCTTCTAATGTTCCTATATAGGTTCCTCACCAGTCGCCGCATGCGAACCTAAACCTTGTATTTCCCTAGCGCTTGGTCAAGGATAGGGAAGGGGGGAATGAACACTAGTCGATCCACACTAACGATTAAAGACTACAAGGGAGACAAACACGGGTGAAACTAGCTTAGCTTTAGCCAACTTCAGAGAGCTAACTCCAAGAGTCCTCCAAGCACCACAGAGGAAAATAGCAGTCTGAGAGCTCCAAGCATTCACAGGGAAACATGTGAGTATCACCGGCACCTTCCTGTTGCAAAGTGAAACTATTTAAACACCCAGGCCAGGGTGTCAATTAACAGGAAGAGATAGCCGCTGGGTCCTAGAGTGAAACAGCTAAGAAGGTGTCTGTAATGCCAAACAAAGAGATCTGCAACCAACTGCAGGGCGACTGTCACATCTGACACACCTGTGACAGTACCCCCACCCCACGAGTGGCCTCCGGACACTCAGGACCAGGTTTCTCAGGATAAGAGGTGTGAAATGAAAGAACCAACCTGAGCGCGTTCACCTCTGATGCTGAAACCCACATCATCTCCTCTGGACCATAACCCTTCCAGTGCACCAAGTATTGTAGAGAACGACGTTGAAGATGGGAATCTACAATCCTCAAAATCTGAAACTCCAGATTGCCATCAAACATTACTGGGGGTGGTGGTAGAGGTGAGGGCTCAAGAGGTTCCACATACTTCTTCAGTAATGACCTGTGGAAAACATTGTAGACCTTAAGGGACTGAGGAAGCTCAAGATGAAACGCTGCTGGGTTAATGATGACGGTTATTTTATAGGGACCAATAAACCTAGGTCCCAACTTCCAAGAAGGAACTTTCAGTTTTATATTCCTGGTAGACAATCCCACAAAGTCATTCACATTCGGGTCCGGACCTGGCAAGCGTTTTCTGTCAGCCATACGTTTATACCTGCCTCCCATGATCTTTAAATTACTCAGAAGCTCCTGCCACATCGAGGAGAGCGACGAAGCAAAACGTTCCTCCTCAGGAACTCCCGAAGCTCCTCCCCCACTAAAGCTACCAAACTGTGGATGGTAACTGTATGCACCAAAGAACGGTGACCTTCCAGTGGATTCTTGATGATGAATATTAATGGCAAATTCTGCCAGTGGTAAGTAGAATGCCCAATCCTCCTGATTTTCGGAGACAAAACACCTGAGGTAGGTCTCCAAATTGATTGATGCGATTGGTCTGTCCGTTTGACTGAGGGTGGAAGGCAGAGGAAAAGGACAGCTGCACCACCAATCGAGAACAGAATACCTTCCAAAACCTGGAAACAAACTGGGTCCCCCGATCTGACACCGCATCGGAGAGAACCCCGTGAAGCTTCACAATCTCATTTATGAACACCTGAGCAAGTATTTGGCGTTTGGAAGTGCAGGTAATGTGATGAAGTGAACCATTTTAATGAACCTATCTAAAACCTCTAAAACCACCGTTTTGCCTGCAGAAACCGGTAGATCAGTGTAAAGATCTGAGGTTGTGGGTTGTAAGTAATCACCTAGGCAGGTTAACGATGCAACAATATTTTATTGATCACAGCCATGGTGATAAAGCAATTCCAGGTAAATGGCCAAAATACAGTTCTCTCAGTCCTCAAGTTCCCAATCTGGGTTCAGTAGTTCCACTGGCTTTGTATAAGGCCATACTCACAGTCTCCCAACTTTTGATTGGCCCACAGATTTCGTATCTCCAGCCAGTATAGTCCGTAGCTGTTATGATCTGCAACAAGTACTAAGGAAAGATAGGGGAAAGCTGTCCCTACAGCTAATTGCATGGCATCCTGCAGAGTCTCAGGTGCGGGGAATGCAATTAGCAAATCCTTAACCCTTTCACTCAGACCAGCAAGAAATAGACATTTCAGAGCAGGATCATTCCATTTGACTTCTGAAGCCCATCTTCTAAAGTGTGTGCAATAATTTTCAACATCACCTGACCCCAGATTCAAACGCCTGAGTTCTGCCTCAGCAGATGAGATTCGATCATGATCGTTATATAATAGACCCATAGCTGAAAAAAATTCTTCTACCGACCTTAAGCATGGATCATTAGGTTGGAGAGAAAAGACCCAACCTTGTGGTTTATTGCGCAAAAGTGACATAATAAAACCAATGCGCTGTGATTCATTCCCAGAGGACCTTGATCTCAAACGAAAATATAACAAACAAGCATTTTTAAAGGAAAAAAAATCTTGCTGTTTACCAGAAAAAACATCAGGCAGTCCTACTTTGGGTTCCACAAAATGCGCTCCAGAACAGCTACTCACATGTTGCTGTAGCTCAGCCACCTCCAGAGACAATCCCTGCAAGCGTTGAGCCAAATCCTGGACGGAAGCCATACCGATCCCTGAATTTCTTTCCTATTAGTTTTTTTGGGCTGGACTTACTGTTATGATCTGCAACAAGTACTAAGGAAAGAAAGGGGAAAGCTATCCCTACAGTAAGACTAAGCTGAATCCCTACGATGTAGCAGGCTGACTGTTCCTAGTGAACAGACCCGCCTTAGTCCTCGGCTAGTCTGAACGAAGACCTATAGAATAAGGGGAGGGGTCCCTAAAAGAACTAAGGACTGGGACAAAAATGGGACACCTCCTAAACAGAGAAGTTGTTGCAGAACACAAAAAGACAAACTGACAAAAAGGTACCAGAGGTCCCAGAAGGACCAAGCGAACTGACAGAGAAAGGCACCGAAGCACCTGGCTAGAGAAACAAACACTGAAGTCCAGCTCAGCCAAAAGGGCGGAGCTGGAATATAAAGGCAGATGGTCACATGACCACAAAACACAAGATGGAAAAAACAAACAGGAGGGTTGTAACAGTAGCCACAGTCCATGATCCTCTAGACGGCAGATAAAATGATGAAAGCACAGGTATCCAGTAGCAGCAGTCCTTTTAAGAAAGTTTAAATCCAAACGACATAATACATAATGGTAACATGTTTATCCATCCATCCTTCCAAGTCCATGGTCTCCATCCTCTACCTTCAATCCTTCCACACACTCTTAGACTAAAACATGTCTCTCCTCTACTTCCCTGGGGTCAGCCCCCTCCCAGCTCAGAAGTGCTGACACCCTTCCCCTTAAGCATTTACTGGTCGCTAAAACAATGAAGAATATTCTAGAAGCCTTCATCTGAGACTGCCTGTAAGACCCCCTGTGGCGACGACTCCACTGTGTCTCAATCTACACTCAACTAATGAGATTATTGGCTGTTGAAACAATGGACTCCTGAGATAAAAATGAGATTAGTGGAATGCTGGACATTTTACAAGTGAATCTTACATACTGACAAGTAAGTAGAACTATATAAAACATAACATGTAAATCACTAATAACACACAATAATAATATTGACGAAAATGGTGGTCCATGCTGGAAAAGTATCATAGTCTTTAGTAAGTGGGCAGCTCCTCACAATCAGTAATAAAATCCATGGACAAGTGTGTCCATGGCCTACTAGGGATAGGTAGCGGATGAAGAGGACCAGACAAATGGGTATGCTAAACACGCGCAAATACTACAAGCAGATACGTGTTCAATCACATGCCGATGCAACCCCGGCCACCAAAAACGATGAGAGAAGAGGTCCGCGGTTGCCTAACCACCTGGATGACTCGCAAGCACCGAGTTATGATGTTCCTTAATTACTTTGCGGCGCAGATTAGATGGTACAAATAACCTTCATGAAGGGCAAGAGGCGGGGGCATCCCCTTGAGCCTCCAACACCTCACCCTCTAATTCAATATATAATGCCGAAACAAGTACCCTCTTCTGTAATATCGGGGCAGGGTTCTCTTGGTCACCGCCACCAGGAAAGCTAGGGGACAAAGCATCAGCCTTGACATTTTTGACCCCTAGACGAAAAGTGACAAAGAAATTGAATCTAGTAAAAAACAGGGACCATCTGGCTTGCCTAGGGTTGAGACATTTATCTGACTGGAAATATGACAGGTTCTTATGGTCAGTAATAACAGTAATAGGATGGACGGCCCCCTCCAACCAATGTCGCCATTCTTCGAACGCCAATTTGATCACCAAAAGTTCCCTATTAACCACGTCATAATTTCTCTTAGCTGAAGACATTTTTTTAGAAAAGAAGGAACATGGACGCCATTTACCAGGGGGACGGACCCTGAGACAACACAGCCCCAATCCCCACATACGACGCATCAACCTCCACAATAAAGGGTTGGGAACCATCGGGTTGACTGAGGTGCAGTGGCAAAATAATTCTTTAAGGAAAGAATGAATGAATGTAAAGACAACAAGGGAGACAAACATGAGGGAAAGTAGCTTAGCTTTAGCCATCTTCAGAGAGATAACTCCAAACGTCCTCCTAGCACCACAGAGAAAGATAGCAGTCTGAGAGCTCCAAGCATTCACAAGGAAATATGTGAGTATCACCGGCACCTTCCTGCTGCACAGTGAAACTATTTAAACACCCAGTCCAGGGTGTCAATTAGCAGGACACTTCTGGGTCTTTGAGTGAAATAGCTAAGAAGGTGTCTGTAATGCCAAACGAAGAGATGTTCTGCAGCCAACTGCAGGGCGACTGTCTGTCACATCTGACACACCCGTGACAATTTGCCTGTCACCTGCACTGTGAAGGAAATTTAAGATTGACCAGTAAATGCTTGAACTTTAGAAGAAGTCTTACTTAAAGGTGTTGTCTATGCTTAAGGTAGAATGGGCCAATGCGGGTTGGGCGGATACAATAATTTAAGCACTCCTCCCATGAAAATTTTTATCCTGTTAATATATTACAATCATCATGTTATATAGCACTGTGTACTTACAATTGTTTGTTTTGCCTTTCTACCCAGCTAATTCTTCTCTTTTCTCTGCTCTATTTAGAATCAGTAAGTCTCTTGCATTTATCATTCTCGTCTTCAACTCCTGACCTAGGTGCTCCCTCCCCCCTACCAGGGACTTTTGCAGTGACTCATGACTGATACAGCGAAAATTGACCTCCTCTTTCTTCATAGAGCTTAGAAGGATTCAGCTAGTCAGTGTTTAATCATGTGATGTCTTAGACCTAATGGAAAAGAGAAGAATTAGCTGCGTAGAAAGGCAAAATGAGCAATTGTAATTACACAGTGCTATATAATATGGTGACTGCAATATATTAAAAAGATAAAAACTTTGATTCGAGGAGTAATGCTTCTTTAAGAATAAAAGATACCCTGTAATTTGCCAATTACTGGCCTTAACAGTCAAATTACTAAGGCTAGTGATTGGCTAGAGAAGTCACATGTGATGGGATATTATTGCTGCAGCCAAGTAAACAAAGATCAGCAAGGGAACAGTAGCTGTGCTGAGTTAAACAGTAAATTAATGCTTTTTTTTCTTGTTCTATTGTATTTCCTTCTATTTGTTTTTAAACATGAACAATCCTTTAATTACAGTCATAGTTGATATTTAAATCAATGTTCATTGAATGGTAAAAAAAAATGTAATGTTTTCATTAAAACAAGTGGATAAGTGGATTTGCCCACCTTTGTAATTTTTTTCTATATCTCCAATGCAACTTGAGAGGAATCTGTAAGTAGGATCAACCCTCCTAACCTGTCTATTTGGACTTGTAGGTTATAGCAAGCTGAATAAAGTGATACATAGATATCTGTTATCCGACGTCTTGTTCCAGAGAAATCCATGTTTTTCTTAATACAGTATGTAAGCCATTAAGATCTGTGGGCGGGACATAGATCTCCCTGAGAGTTTGTTATATAAACTCTGCGGCCATTTCCCTCTCCTTCAGACAAATCAAAACATCCAGAGGAAGTGGTAGAGCAACCACAGCTCTCACTACCTCCAGATGTCAATTACGTCTGTATTAGGAGAGCGAAGCCAGCGCTGATTGGCCTCAGGGATTGCTTGACATAACAGTGTTACACGATCCCTGGGAGAGCCAGTGCCGACACTACTAAAACGGCGCTGGCCATGGAGGAGAGCATAAGTGTTATTATTTTACTGGGGGGAAACAAGGATTCAGAAGGGGTTGTCCTAGTAGTGGACAACTCCTTTAATAGGACAGACTTTTTTTTTTTAAATTTTGGGTGTTTGTCCTTTAAAGCCACCATGATTGCGTATTTGCATCTTTTTTTTGTTGTAATTTATTTCAGTCTGTATTTCTACCGTTCATTAAACCAGCCTGATTCAGCACAAGGTTTGCAGACTTCTTACTGCTGTGTGGCTGATCATTCTTCTTCATTCCAATAGAGAATATATTAATTAGAAAGAAAACTGAGCAGCATTTCTCAGATTTAAATGTAAAGTATTAAATTCTGCTGCTCCAGAGTACAAAATTATAGCAAGAAAAAAATAAACCATTAAACGGATGTCTTTAAAGCACTGCTCCAGAATTTTTTTTTTTTAGGTTTCAGCGGTGGAGTGGTGCTACTAATCCTGAGCCTAGTCTTATACTTAGCAGCTGCCATCTTCATCTCTTCTCAGCGCTGCTCCGATCCCACCCACCATCTCGTGACCGCGGCTCCTGACTGACCAGAAGTCAGAGGTAACAGTCACATGTGTATAAAAGCCTTAAAGCAATTCTGAGATTTATAAAAAATGTTTTTGCTTTTATCGACATTTTCCGAGATCCGTAACGTTTTCAATTTTCGGAATACAGGGCTGTGTAAGGGCTTATTTTTTCCTCCCTGAGCAGACGTTTTTACTGATACCATTTTGGGGTAGATACAATGTTTTGATTGCAATAAAAGCCAATGTTGCGGCACTCAAAAAACTAATTCTGGTGTTTCAATTTTTATTGAGCCAAGATGTCAATCGGCGCGTGCACCGTCACCGGCAGCCATTTTCCTAAAGTCCACTGCCAGGAGATCAATGTGCAGAGCGGGGACTCCACTCCTGCCTCGCACCGCCGACATTTTCATGAAGCCCACCGCCAGGAGATCAATGGCTCCTGCCTTGCACTGCATGGACACCCTCTCCTCCCAGCCCAGGGCCTGCAGCATCGCCTCACTCCTACCGCTTCCGGGTTCCTGCCGCGACCCTGGCTCCAGGAACCCCCTTCACCACCCTCCTCCCTGTAAGTACATTCGCACTATAAGACCCCCATTTTCCTCCCAAATTTGGTGGAAAGAAAGTGTGTCTTATAGTCCAAAAAATACGATATATATTCATGTGTCTCATGTACTGTGAATGGACTGGGGACTTCTGACAATAACCATCCAAACTGGCACACTGGGGTGAATATATGGAATGATATTTTTATACATATTTGCCATAATGGAAATTTGTGATAAGATTTTGAAATAAATACTGTATGAAAAAAGAATTCCTTGGCTTGTTCATTGTTGACCATGGGACATTGATGTCTATGGCTATTAGGTGGGTCAGATGATATTATGACATTGTTCTGTCATGTTGTAAGTGCAAAGCCCTCCTAGAATACTGGAGGATACTATAGTAGCAAAGGGAGGAACAGGGATCTTGGTATTCATGCAAATGTATAGGGAGTCTGGGAGCCCAAACTGACAGTATAAACGAAACACATGTAGACTTAGTTCTGCAGAAAATTAAGTTTAATGAAATATGCTAATTAGGATGATTGGTGAACCCTTGGCATGATCACTCAGTGCACCATTCCGCCAAATGGTTTTGCATGCCCCCATGTCAGTGATTGACAGCGCTGACTTGCACGGAGTGAGCACTGTCTGCAGAGAAAGCTCAGGCAAGCCAGCGCTATCAATCACTAGTGAGAGGGGAAGCATGCAAATCAAATGGGCGTAACAGTGCACTGAGCATCTTGGCCACACCAAGGGTGCACCAAGCACCTAATTAGTATATTTGATTAAACATAAGTTTCTGGAAAATGGAGGCAGCGATTAGAACACAAAAGGGGCAAATTTTATAAGGGCTGTATCCACTACAAGGCTATGTGCGCAGTTTATACTGTAATTTTGGGGTGTCAAGAGTCCCTTTAAAAGATATTCTCATCTGACACATGAATTGCACATCGACAGACTTTGTAAGAAATCTGTAATAGGTGCAGGTCCCAAAAATGGGATCCTCACCTTGACCCCCATTCAAATCATCCAGTACTGACATATTTTAGTGCATTTACGCCAAGGAAAAACTCTTGAAAATGTATTGATATAGAAGCTAACAGTTCAACATTTGTTATTTTTTGAGCTTTAAAAAATACACCCAAATTTCATTATTTTACTAGGATAGCAATAAACTGAGTATATTGGATTCCACAGAGGATATAGTGCTTTGTCATATTCTACATTTTCCTCATCTATTCTTAGATCTTATATTATTTCAGCGGCTGCCATGATGATCAATGTCTTTTATGCTCGGGTATTGCAAAGTCAAATGTTATGATTCCCAGTATATTGGTGTACGTTCCTGAATTTATAGGCTCTCAATATTTTTAATTTAAAACTCTGCTTGGCTCAGTATGTTATTAATGGTTAAGAACAGTTTTCTGTTTGCATTACCTTTCTGGAATATACACTGCTCAAAAAAATAAAGGGAACACTCAAATAACACATCCTAGATCTGAATGAATGAAATATTCTCATTGAATACTTTGTTCTGTACAAAGTTGAATGTGCTGACAACAAAATCACACAAAAATCATCAATGGAAATCATTTTTTTTTAACCAATGGAGGCCTGGATTTGGAGTCACCCCCAAAATTAAAGTGGAAAAACACACTACAGGCTGATCCAACTTTGATGTAATGTCCTTAAAACAAGTCAAAATGAGGCTCAGTATTGTGTGTGGCCTCCACATGCCTGTATGACCTCCCTACAACGCCTGGGCATGCTCCTGATGAGGTTGCGGATGGTCTCCTGTGGGATCTCCTCCCAGACCTGGACTAAAGCATCCGCCAACTCCTGGACAGTCTGTGGTGCAACGTGACGTTGGTGGATGGAGCGAGACATGATGTCTCAGATGTGCTCAATCGGATTCAGGTCTGGGGAAGGGACGGGCCAGTCCATAGCTTCAATGCCTTCATCTTGCAGGAACTGCTGACACCCTCCAGCCACATGAGGTCTGGCATTGTCCTGCATTAGGAGGAACCCAGGGCCAACCACACCAGAATATGGTCTCACAAGGGGTCTGAGGATCTCATCTCGGTACCTAATGGCAGTCAGGCTACCTCTGGCGAGCACATGGAGGGCTGTGCGCCCCTCCAAAGAAATGCCACGCCACACCATTACTGAGCCACTGCCAAACCAGTCATGCTGAAGGATGTTGCAGGCAGCAGATCGCTCTCCACGGCGTCTCCAGACTCTGTCACATCTGTCACATGTGCTCAGTGTGAACCTGCTTTCAACTGTGAAGAGCACAGGGTGCCAGTGGCGACTTTGCCAATCCTGGTGTTCTGTGGCAAATGCCAAGCGTCCTGCACGGTGTTGGGCTGTGAGCACAACCCCCATCTGTGGACGTTGGGCCCTCATACCACTCGCATGGAGTCGGTTTCTAACCGTTTGTGCAGACACATGCACATTTGTGGCCTGCTGGAGGTCATTTTGCAGGGCTCTGGCAGTGCTCCTCCTGTTCCTCCTTGCACAAAGGCGGAGGTAGCGGTCCTGCTGCTGGGTTGTTGCCCTCCTACGGCCCCCTCCACTTCTCCTGGTGTACTGGCCTGTCTCCTGGTAGCGCCTCCAGCCTCTGAACACTGTGCTGACAGACACCGCAAACCTTCTTGCCACATCTCGCATTGATGTGCCATCCTGGATTAGCTGCACTACCTGAGCAACTTCTGTGGGTTGTAGAATCCGTCTCATGCTACCACGAGTGTGAAAGCACAACCAACATTCAAAAGTGACCAAAACATCAGCCAGAAAGCATTGGTACTGAGATGTGGTCTGTGGTCCCCACCTGCAGAACCACTCCTTTATTGAGTGTGTCTTGATAATTGCCAATAATTTCCATCTATTGTCTATTCCATTTGCACAACAGCATGTGAAATTGATTGTCAATCAGTGTTGCTTCCTAAGTGGACAGTTTGATTTCACAGAAGTTTGATTTACTTGGAGTTATATTCTGTTGTTTAAGTGTTCCCTTTATTTTTTTGAGCAGTGTATATTTATTTATATTATTTTTTTTCTTGCTGTATAGTGAACCCTGTTGTTTCTGTTAATTCTAACCTGTGTTCAAGCGTTTTCTCCTGACAGGTTACAATGAAATGCCAGTGTGATGATGCTAGTGCATAGGTGCATCAACTTCACTGATAGGTTTGTGGTAGCATCGTAGAATATTATACTTTAGTTACTAATTTATATGTTTGTAGGAATTCATAAAGAAGTTCTGTACTTAAAGTTATTGTTTGGTTTCAATCATGGATACCTCTATCAATTATCCGTTTTTTTATTTTTCAAGATGGTGTTTTGAGCTTAAAGAATCACTCCCAAGACTTTTTTAATTCCACAAACCCGTCCAAATGTGTATGTAATGTAGTATAAGTACAATAAAATACTCACTGATTGCCATTGTAACGGGTCCGGGAGGCGGAACCTCTGAGCTACTATACAAGGGGGCGGCCCTTGTAAGGGAGCGGGTGGCAGTCTCTGGGTGAACGGACAGGGAGTTACGGCAAGTGATCAGGGCAGTCTCTGGGTAAGGGGTAGGTACGACCTGTGATGGCGGAGCCTCCGGGTAGGCTAGCAGGCAGATGGTAGATGTGTGCTCCCAGGTGAGCAAGCGAGAGTCTCTGGAATAGCAGGTGGTCACGGCACGTGACGGCGGAACCTCCGGGCTGGCAGGCAGGTAGGTAACGGAGAAGCGCTCCCAGGTGAGCGAGCAAGAGTCTCTGGAATAGCTGGTGGTCACCGCACGAGACAACGGGACCTCCGGGCTGGCAAGCAGGCAGGTAACGGAGATGCGCTCCCAGGTGAGCGGGCAAGAGTCTCTGAGATAGCTGGTGGTCACAGCACGTGACAACGGAGCCTCCGGGCTGGCAAGCAGGCAGATAACGGAGAAGCGCTCCCAGGTGAGCGGGCAAGCTGGTCCATAGACAGACTGACCGGAGTAGTAAGGCAGACCGTCGGACCTCAGGCAAGCAGGCAGGTAGCTGATATGCGCTCCCAGGTGAGCGGGCAGGCTGGTCCTTTAGACAGACTGACAGGAGTAGTAAGGCAGACCGTCGGACCTCAGACTGGCAGACAGGTAACAAGTATTCAGGCAGGAATCAGGCAGGTAACTAGCAGGAAACTGGCAGGAAACTGGCAGGTAACTGGCAACGGGACCTGAGGGCTGAAGCACAGGTGAGACACAGGTGCAAACAACATTGCTCGGGCACCTCCATTTTGGAGGAGGTGCCTTATATATGATGAAGTCCTCCGGCCATTGGCCGGGGACTCCTTAGGACGGCGCGCGCGGCCCCTTTAAGAGGAGGGGAGCGCGCGCGCGCGCGCCCTAAGCACAGGGGCCGGGAAGGAGCGCGCGCTGAGAGCAGAGCGGGAGGAGGACGCCGGGAAGGAGCGCGCGCTGACAGCAGAGCGGGGAGAGGACGCCGGGCACGGAGCAGAGCGGTGAGGGGAGCAGCGTCCCTGCCTAGCAGAGGGCAGGGACGCCAGCGCTACAGTACCCCCCCCTTTAGGCCCCCCCTTTTTTAGGCCAGACAGAAATTTAGCTAGGATGAGAGGGGCATGGATGTTCTCCCGGGGCTCCCACGTTCTCTCCTCAGGACCAAACCCCTTCCAATCTACCAGAAAAAAGGTCTTTCCTCTTACCCTTTTGGTGGCAAGAATGTTCTCTACCTCAAACTCGTCCTCAGCAGAAACCGGAGCAGGAGGCGTACCTGTAGACTTGGAAAAAGAGTTAAGCACCACAGGTTTGAGGAGAGACACATGGAAGGAGTTAGGGATCCGTAAGTTGGCCGGGAGTTTCAATTTATAGGCCACCGGGTTGATCTGACTGATGACCTCCAGTGGGCCGATGAACCGAGGCCCTAACTTATAGGAAGGGATCTTGAGCCGGACATATTTGGACGAGAGCCAGACTTTATCCCCAGGGCGGAATTGAGGAGGGTCCAGACGTTTTTTGTCAGCGTGTCTTTTCATACGCTCGGATGACAGAAGGAGTGCGGACCGGGTACTCTCCCATATGGAGGAAAATTTGTTAACAAGAGATTCCGCAGCCGGATTGTCCGCCGAGGTGGAGACGGGAAACGGGATCCGAGGATGCTGACCGTAGACTACAAAAAACGGGGATTTGGAGGAAGACTCGCTCTCGTGATTGTTGTACGAGAATTCGGCCCATGGCAGGAGATCCACCCAGTCAGAATGGTGGGCATTAACGAAGTGCCGAAGGTAACTGGTCAGGTTCTGATTGATCCGCTCCACTTGACCATTAGACTGTGGGTGGTAAGCGGAGGAGAAGTCCAGGGTGACGTCCAGCAATTTACAAGTGGCTCTCCAGAAACGGGAAGTGAACTGTACCCCACGATCCGACACGATGTGACGGGGCAGGCCATGAAGACGGAAGATGTGGCGGATAAAGTCTTTAGCCAGCTCGGGTGCAGACGGAAGACCTGGCAGTGGAATGAAGTGAGCCATCTTGGAGAAGCGGTCAGCGACCACCCAAATGACCGTACAACCGGCAGAGACGGGTAGATCAGTAATGAAGTCCATCGCTATATGCTGCCAGGGGGCAGCAGGTACTGGCAGAGGTAGGAGGCGGCCGGCCGGCAGGTGTCTCGGAACTTTGTTGCGGGCGCAGGACACACAGGCAGAAACAAAGTCTATTACATCCTTGTGCAGGTTAGGCCACCAGTAGTGCCGGGTAATAAGCTGGAGGGTCTTTTTCTGACCGGCGTGGCCAGCTAGTTTAGACGAATGACCCCAGTGTAGGATCTTCTCCCGATCAGGTACTGGTACGAACGTCTTACCAGGAGGAAGACGATTTAGACTCACGGGAGCCACCTGCATTACTCTGGCGGGATCGATGATATGTTTCGGATCCTCCTCGAGATCAGACACCAGAAAGGACCGAGACAAGGCGTCCGCCTTGACGTTTTTGTCAGCCGGGCGAAAATGAAGGACAAAATCAAAACGAGCAAAAAACAAGGACCACCGGGCTTGGCGCGGGTTAAGTCTCTGGGCATGCTGGAGGTAAGCCAAGTTCTTGTGGTCAGTGTAAATTATTACCGGGTGAAGAGCCCCCTCGAGCAGGTAACGCCACTCCTCCAATGCCAGTTTGATGGCCAATAACTCTCGGTCTCCTATGGAATAGTTGCGCTCAGAGGAGGAGAAGAGTTTAGAGAAGAAGCCACAAGTTACCATCCTCCCGGAAGATGATTTTTGAGTAAGTACCGCTCCGGCTCCAGAGGAGGAGGCGTCAACTTCCAGGAAGAACTGTTTGTTGCCATCTGGGCGATGCAGCACCGGGGCGGAAGAGAAGGCCTGTTTAAGGGAAAGAAAGGCCTCCTCTGCTTCGGGTGGCCACTCTTTGGGATTAGTACCTTTACGGGTGAGCGCAGAAATTGGGGCCGTCCGGGAAGAGAAGTGTGGTATGAAGAGGCGGTAGTAGTTGGCGAAGCCCAGGAATCGCTGAATGGCCTTCAACCCCTCCGGTCGGGGCCATTTCTCGATGGCAGACAGTTTCTCAGGATCCATTTGTAGGCCGGTCTGAGAGATAATGTAGCCCAGAAACGGAAGCGAGGTCTGCTCAAAGAGGCACTTCTCAAATTTAGCGTAGAGATGGTTCTGCCTTAGCCTGAGCAGGACCTGACGAACGTCCCTCCGGTGAGTCTGGAGATCCGGAGAGAAGACCAAGATGTCGTCCAGGTACACCACTACGCAGGAGTAGAGAAGGTCCCGGAAGATGTCATTGACCAACTCTTGAAAGACGGCAGGAGCGTTACAGAGACCAAAGGGCATTACCAGGTATTCATAGTGGCCGTCCCGGGTGTTGAATGCCGTCTTCCATTCATCCCCCTGACGAATACGAACCAGGTTGTACGCCCCACGAAGGTCCAGTTTGGTGAAGATCCTAGCCCCCCTCAGGCGATCAAATAATTCTGGAATGAGCGGAAGGGGGTACTTATTCTTCACCGTGATCAGGTTTAGGCCTCTATAGTCTATACAGGGACGGAGAGAGCCGTCCTTCTTTTTGACGAAAAAGAAGCCTGCTCCCGCCGGGGAGGTAGATTTCCGGATGAATCCTCTGGCCAGATTCTCCTCAATATATTCGGACATTGACCGGGTCTCAGCAGCGGATAAAGGATAGATACGCCCACGGGGAGGAGTAGTACCGGGTAGCAGATCGATGGGACAGTCGTATGGTCTATGTGGTGGTAATGTCTCTGCCTCCTTTTTATTAAAGACATCTGCATAAGACCAATAAGGAATCGGAAGTCCAGGTAGATTAGCTGGGGTAGGAGAGGGACGGACGGGATGGACGGGAACCAGGCAGGTTTTATGACAGTCTTGTCCCCAGCGAAGGACCTCTCCGGTTTGCCAGTCTAGCACGGGTGCATGTCTCTGGAGCCAGGGCAGACCTAGCAAGAGGGCGTGAGAGAGTCCAGGCAGAACATGAAAGGAGATACTTTCAGAATGCAGCATTCCCACCTGCAGGGTAATGGATTCGGTGATGAGTTGAATGGGGCGAGGTAAGAGGCCCCCATCCACGGCAGCGACAGACAAGGGTACAGCCAGAGGTTTGGTGGGGATGCGGTATTTCTCAACCAGGGACTGTGAAATAAGGTTCCCGGCTGCTCCAGAGTCAAGTTGGGCTAGTTCGAAATAACGGTTCTCCCCGTAGATGATCGAAACTGACAACAGCAGGGATGGAGAGGATTTATTCTTGTCTAGGTGGACCTCTCTGAGCGAACCTAGACACAGGCATTTCCCGACCTCTCCGGGCAGGCACGGATCCGGTGCTCCTTACTGCCACAGTAGAAGCAGCTCCCCTCGGCACGGCGTGAGTCCTGACGGGTTTTGACCATCTTGGTCTGGTCGACCTGCATAGGCTCAGGAGAGTGTACCTGGGGAGAGATGGAGGGAATGACGGGTTTCTGGAAAGTAGGAGCTAAACGTGGAATCCTTCTCTCACGGGTGACCTCTTTGGCACGCTCCTGGAACCGTAGGTCAATCCGGGTGGCAAGGGTTATTAGATCATCGAGAGAGGTAGGAATGTCCCGACCAGCAAGTTCATCTTTAATACGACCGGACAGACCCTCCCAGAAGACGGATACCAGAGCGTCGTTATCCCAGGCCAGCTCCGAGGCAAGGGTGCGGAACCGTATGGCATATTGGCCCACAGTGAGACCCTCCTGACGGAGGCGTAGCAGAGAGGATGCGGATGAGGTCTTCCGTCCGGGTTCATCGAAGACTTTCCGGAAAGCCGAGAGAAAAGCAGGCAAGTTGGACACCAGGGGGTCTCCTCTCTCCCATAGAGGATTTAGCCAGGCCAGGGCCTCCCCGGTGAGATGGGACATGATAAAGGCAATTTTGGCCCGGTCGGAATTAAACTGATGGGACAAAAGTTCAAAGTGCAGGGTGCACTGATTTATGAAGCCCCGAGCCTGGACGGGGTCACCTCCGAAGCGAGGAGGTGCAGAAAGCCGGGGTCCGGGGTAGGATACCATAGTATTAGTGGGCAGCGGAGCTGCCGGATTGCAAGATATGGCACTGGCGGAGGTTGTTGGTGGATCAGACAGAGTGTTCAGGCGAGTATTAACATTCCGCAGGTGACCCAGGATGGCCTCCTGTTGGGACCTCTGACGGGACAGTTCAAGACAGAGGTCCGAGAGCGAGGGAGCTTGGGTGCCACCGGGTTCCATGGCCCGAGCAAACTGTAACGGGTCCGGGAGGCGGAACCTCTGAGCTACTATACAAGGGGGCGGCCCTTGTAAGGGAGCGGGTGGCAGTCTCTGGGTGAACGGACAGGGAGTTACGGCAAGTGATCAGGGCAGTCTCTGGGTAAGGGGTAGGTACGACCTGTGATGGCGGAGCCTCCGGGTAGGCTAGCAGGCAGATGGTAGATGTGTGCTCCCAGGTGAGCAAGCGAGAGTCTCTGGAATAGCAGGTGGTCACGGCACGTGACGGCGGAACCTCCGGGCTGGCAGGCAGGTAGGTAACGGAGAAGCGCTCCCAGGTGAGCGAGCAAGAGTCTCTGGAATAGCTGGTGGTCACCGCACGAGACAACGGGACCTCCGGGCTGGCAAGCAGGCAGGTAACGGAGATGCGCTCCCAGGTGAGCGGGCAAGAGTCTCTGAGATAGCTGGTGGTCACAGCACGTGACAACGGAGCCTCCGGGCTGGCAAGCAGGCAGATAACGGAGAAGCGCTCCCAGGTGAGCGGGCAAGCTGGTCCATAGACAGACTGACCGGAGTAGTAAGGCAGACCGTCGGACCTCAGGCAAGCAGGCAGGTAGCTGATATGCGCTCCCAGGTGAGCGGGCAGGCTGGTCCTTTAGACAGACTGACAGGAGTAGTAAGGCAGACCGTCGGACCTCAGACTGGCAGACAGGTAACAAGTATTCAGGCAGGAATCAGGCAGGTAACTAGCAGGAAACTGGCAGGAAACTGGCAGGTAACTGGCAACGGGACCTGAGGGCTGAAGCACAGGTGAGACACAGGTGCAAACAACATTGCTCGGGCACCTCCATTTTGGAGGAGGTGCCTTATATATGATGAAGTCCTCCGGCCATTGGCCGGGGACTCCTTAGGACGGCGCGCGCGGCCCCTTTAAGAGGAGGGGAGCGCGCGCGCGCGCGCCCTAAGCACAGGGGCCGGGAAGGAGCGCGCGCTGAGAGCAGAGCGGGAGGAGGACGCCGGGAAGGAGCGCGCGCTGACAGCAGAGCGGGGAGAGGACGCCGGGCACGGAGCAGAGCGGTGAGGGGAGCAGCGTCCCTGCCTAGCAGAGGGCAGGGACGCCAGCGCTACAGCCATCTTCCCCGGTTTCCAGTGCCGCTCTGGTCTTTTTCTCACTCATGTGACTGAAGTTCCACTGGATCACACTATCCTTTAGGTGCGAACCGAAAATCACTTTAAACGGGTGGTTCGAAAGTAATACTTATTTTCATCCTAAATGTCTATTTATTTTAATAACATAATAGTTTTTCTAATATGGTTTATTTAAAAACCGACAACTTCTATTTTGGGACTGAGCTGGTCTCTGCTCCCTCTTTCTCTCCTTACAGTGCACATTGACAGTGCGCTCTGTTGCCGGCTTGTTGCTTCTAATTTGAGCCGGTAAGGAGCACACTGTCACTATGGCGTCCTCTGGAGATGGACTTGTAATCATGAGATTGTTGATACTGATCAACAATTTTGATTCTCAAGTCCTCAGATAGTTCTCTTCTTCTCTTTCTGCTATCCAATCTTAGTGTGGCACACACAGACACACAATGCAAAGATTGAGTCAACTTCTTCCCTTTTTATCTGGTTTCAGGTGTGATTTTCATATTGCCCACACCTGTTATTTGCTACAGGTGAATTTGAACGAGCATCACATGCTTGAAATAAAGTTGTTTACCTATAGTTTTGCAAAGGTGCCAACAATTTTGTCTAGCCCATTTTTGGGGTTTTGTATGAAATTAGGTCCAATTCGCCCTTTCTTCTCATTTTTTTTTGTGTTAATCCAATACACACAAAGGAAATAAACATATATATATATATATATATATATATATATATATATATATATAATAAAACATGTGGAATTGCAATAATTTTCTGGGATAAATACTTCTTTTTCTGGAACAATTTCAAGGGTGCCAACAATTTTGGCCATGACTGTAAGTCGGTAGCAGAAAGATCTGACAGCCGCTCTCTCATAGAACGTTCTCAAGAGAGTGTTCTCGTGTATGAGGCAGTCAAGAGATATAGGTGTTGGAATGACTGGTGGAATGATTGTTCAGCTGACAGCTATCTAATGTGTATGGCCAACTTTAGACCCCACCCTATGATGTCATTTCCCCCACCTTAAGTATATAAATCCCCTAGTGTTTTCTGTTTGCCTGAGGAAGGCACTGAGATTCAGTGCTGAAAAGCATAGCAAATCTGTTCATTGGCACAATAAAGTCATTTGGACCGTACTTTTTGACTCTAGACGTTCTTCACTAACAGTGTGTATGTCAGCTTTACCCTGTTTTCTACCCCAAATTTATTTTTGTTAATATGGCAGGAAAAAATAAAGAATGTGATAGTTTAAACCTTTTTTGCTCTTGAAAGCCCATCAAGACATGCCTTCTTCCATCACAGATTTGGGGTATTAATTTGAATTGTTGAGACTTTAATGAGATTCCACAGATCCTTGGCAGTTACTGTACATGGGTAATATAGAATCAAAACCTTACTGATTCCACAATTTACATTATTTAGATTAGTATTTGAGATGATCCACTAGAACAACATAGCTGTGGAAAACCCTTGTGTGGGTCCAATCCTTGAAAGACGCCAGACAATGTCTGAAGGTTAGCCTATATATTAATCTATAATGTGAAAACCAATAGCCCTACATGAGTTCTACTGAATTGCTTCAGCTTCTGCTAATTCTTTTTTTTCAGAATAAATACTCCTGAGGTGGGGGTTTATCGTAAGGTTTTTCAACCCATTTTCACATGAAAATTAAAGAGTATCCATCATTTTATTTAATCAGTAGTAAATGTGAAAATAGAAACTCTGTAATATATCTTATCAGAAAAATCCAGACTGATAATTCATTCTCAAAATTCTCAATTCATAGGTAAAATTCTCCTTCAGTGACTGCAGACTTACGCATTACTGAGATAGGAGATGACAGTTGGTGCTTACAACCTTCTATGGAGCTTGCAGCTGAATGCCAGTGTCGGCCTCTAGCTCCTCCTTCTCCATAGAATTTTAAAAGCACCAATTGTCATTTCTTATCTTTGTAATGGGTAAATCTGTCTTCACTGAATACAGATTTTACCCGTGAATTGAGAATGAAAAATCAGTCCAGCAGGAGATAGAAGCTGCTTTCTGTGATAAGATATATTACAATCTTGCTTATTTTCATGTGTACTAGTAATCTATGAAATAAAATTGATAATGGATATTACTATTTAAAAACTGGGTCATCCAGAAGGAGCTATGTATCATTTTTGTTGTCTGGTGGTTTCTAAAAAAAAACAGACCCTGATGCCAATTTTTCCAAGGCTCTTCTTCATCCCTCCTGGGAGTTGCATTTCTTCACTAGCCGTGCCCTGCCTAAAGCTGCAGTGTGTGTATACGGCTGTACAGAGCTCTCCGCGCTCTCTGACAGCCATTTAATGCCTGATTCCAAATCCTATTATAAATTGAATTTAGAAATTTCGCCTAGTTTCCAGCGAAGGCAGCACAGCCTAAGTGTCTCTGTATAAATATGCATTTGCTTGTGGATATGCTGATCTCTGCCTAATGTAGCCTTCTAAATAGATTACACTGGTAGACAAGATCTATACAATTCCATCAGACTGATTTGAGCTGTGGGAATTAGTTTCTTTTCATAAAATGCTCTGGGCTCTACAGAATCAGAATCCACATGCCGCAATATGATGTCTAAATAAAACTGCAATTCTATTATTTCAGTGCAATGCCGACAGCAACTACAGGCGGCACAAATCTCCTAATGTCTTCGAAATCAACAATAGGCTAAAAATATACAATTCAGTGCTAGAAAGTGCAAGATGTAGAGACGGGCAACATAAATGTACCGATCAATTTATTTAATATATATGGATGTAAATTTTAAGAAATAGCATTTTATATGGCCTTTTCAAAATAATGTTGAAAAATTTGTAAATATTTGGTTCTTATTTCTTCTGTATCTTCACCACCCTAACTACTGCGCCCTAGGCGATGGCCTAGGTTGGCCTTATAGGAAATCCTCCCTGTTCCTACCTAGCGCTGACCTCCTCTGTTGGACTGTTTTTACAAGCAGTTTGTGGTTGTTCATCACTGAGCACCCCCCAAAAATTTTTTTCATCTTGACTGGTGACCAGATATAAACATTGAACAGAGTCGTTCACTGTGCAGGGAAGGTTGCCGAGAACTGCCGCTAAGCTCCTATACAGGTCAATCGGAGCAGAGCTGAAGGACTTGTCACTTGTGGCCTCTACACAGAGACTATTTTTCCATCAATATTGCCATGTGAGGGTTTGTTTTTTTGCGGGACAAGTTGTACATTTGAATGACCCCATTGGTTTTACTATATCGTGTACTGGAAAACGGGAAAAAAATTTCAAGTGCGGTGAAATTGCAAACAAAGTTCAATTTCACAATATTTTTTTATTTTTTTTATCATGTTCACTAAATGCTAAAACTGACCTGCCATTATGATTCCCCAGGTCATTACGAGTTCGTAGACACCAAACATCTATAGGTTCTTTTTAATTTAAGTGGTGAAAAAAAATCCAAAGTTTGTAAAAAAATTAAATAAAATTGGCGCCATTTTCTGAGACCCGTACCGTCTCCATTTTTCGGGATCTGGGGCCGATTGAGGGCTAATTTTTGCACGTTGAGCGGTTGTTTTTATTCATGCCATTTTGGGGTAGATACAATGTTTTGATCACCCATTATTGTATTTTATTGCAATGTTGCGGCGACCAAAAAAAGTAATTCTGGCGTTTTGATTTTTTTCTTGTTACGCCGTGTACCGATCGGAATAATTTTTTTTTTATATAGATCGGGCAATTTTGAACACAGCAATACCAAATATGTGTATTTTTGATTTTTTTTCTAATTGTTTTATTTTGAATGGGGCCAAAGTGGGTGATTTGAACCTTTATATTGTTTTTATTTTTTTTATATTTTAAAAACGTATTTTTTTTTTTTTAATTTCCTTCAATAGTCTCCACGGGAGACTAGAAGCTGCGATTATCCGATCGCCTGTGCTACACATAGCGGGGTTCAGCCCTGCCATGTGCAACAAAAGTGCTCATCTGCTATGAACGCCGACCGCTGAGCAGCCCTCATAGCAGATCAGCTATGACAACTACAGGGGTCTCCTGCAGACTCCCGGTTGTCATGCCAACCCATCGGAGCCCCGTGATCATGTGGCGGGCGCGCCCATGGGCTTGTCTTATGAAGCGCTTCTGGTGTGGCCATGTTAAATGCCGCTGTTGGAGATTGACAGCGGCATCTAACATGTTAACAGCAGCGGGTGGATCGCAACTCCACCCGCGACTGCTAGGGGCACATGACTGATGATTAGCTGTCAGCGATGGAGCCCGCATCAAAGGGAGGGGGGCAACCTTAAAGGTACATATACATCATAGGTTGTAAAGGGGTTAAGTAAATTAGGTTACGTACATTTTTTCATTGCATTTTTTAGTATGTTTTTTTATGTGCTTTTTTATTGTGTTTTTGTCGAAAAGCTGCTTTGTTTTTGATACTTCCTTGTATTTGGCTTTGACAAGCTTTATTGATTACAGTCATGTGTGGATTACATGCGTTCTTGATGCATTTCCACCTCGGAAATTCACTAAAAATGCATGTGTGTGTTCTGCATCTAAGGCCATGTACACACTTTCAGTATTTGGTCAGTTTTTTACATCAGTGTTTTTTCCACTCCTGGTTTGGTCTTACAATCACAGGAAGAGATAGAAGGTTTTGAAAAAAATGCAGCATCTTACAGTTCCTGCAAAGTGGATGGTATTTAGGCCATGGCTCCACTATCAGTATTTGGTCAGTATTTTTTCTCAGGAGTGGGAGTCAAAACCAGGTGAGGAACAATCAGAGAAAAGGTATAATGGAAACAAGTCACCAATTCTGCATTTATCACCCACTCCTGGTTTTTGACCGAATACTGATAGTGGGGCCGTGGCCTAAATACCATCCACTTTGCTGTAACTGTAAGACGCTGCATTTTTTTTCAAAACCTCACCAAAAACTCATTGTGGGCACACAGCCTAAGAGTCTTTTGAAATGGATTTTGGTATGAAATCTTCTCCATAATCCACATTGAAAAAACACTTTGTGAATAAATATTCGCTTGCACTGCTGTTTTCTAGCTTTATGATAATATTTCCATTATACTAATATTGCCTCTTAGGATTATTTTATGCTACAAATAAACATGTCAGTGATCTGGTGCTTTGTATAATGCAGGAATTTGTCTCTAATCTTTTGAATTGTTAATGTTACATTTATTTTTGAGCTCTTTAGATTTGAAACCTCATAAAGGTGAGTTTACCGAATAGCAAATGTCTACCTTTGTAAGTGCCTTACTGCTCGGGGAATTAGCAAACAGCAGCATGAAGAGGACTTGAAAATTCTGTTAGATGTGTGAAGTTCTGAGAGATTCTCCCCGTTTGGTTTAGGATGTTGATTGCCTGATATATCGCATTTTTGCTTCAATGTATTTTGGACAAATCTATCCTATGACAACAGCTATATCTACCATCTACCAAACCAGTGACATTATAATGGCACCTGTAAGGCTATGTTCACATGCAGCCTTTGTTTTTTTGGCTGCATTTTTTTTAATGTAGATTAAAAGCTGCTTTTTAAATACCAGAAATCTCTTAGCTGTGTTTGAGAACTTCTGCATTTTTTTTTTTTTAAATCTGCAGTATGTCAATTCTTTCAGCGTTTTTGCAGCATTTTTTTCACCCATAGAAACAATGAGAAAGTGAAAATAAGCTGGGTAAAATCACAGTAGCATATTTTTGGTATATAAAACTAACTTTAATGAACATGTACTATAGACAAGGCGCACACGTAATCCGCAGCGCAGAATATGCAACAAAACGCTGAAAAAATGGCATTTTGAATGCGAAGACAGCACGTTTTGGCCACCGAAAAAAAAACGCAGCAAAAATGTAGCGTGTGAACATAGTCTAAAGAAGTAGGATATATTAGGCAGAAAATGAAGAGTTAGGCCATGGCTCCACTATCAGTATTTGATCAGTATTTTTTCTCAGGAATGGGAGACAAAACCAGGTGAGGAACAATCAGAGAAAAGGTATAATAGAAACAAGTCACCAATTCTGCATTTATCACCCACTCCTGAGAAAAAATACTGACCGAATACTGACCAAATACTAATAGTGGGGCCGTGGCCTTATGGCCGCTCAGGACTAATTGAAATGCATGGTCTAATTCCACAAGTGAGCTGCTGTAGCACAAATTGCTGAAAAAGTTACTGCTGGCTATGATAGGAAGGTGTCAGGCAGCCATTTATATATATAATATATATAATATGTATATATTATATATAAAAAAAAAAAAAAATGTATGTGGTGTGTGTACACACACACATATATATATATATATATATATATATATATATATATATATATTACACAGTACAAACCAAAAGTTTGGACACACCTTCTCATTTAAAGATTTTTCTGTATTTTCATGACTATGAAAATTGTACATTCACACTGAAGGCATCAAAACTATGAATTAACACATGTGGAATTATATACTTAACAAAAAAGTGTGAAACAACTGAAAATATGTCTTATATTCTAGGTTCTTCAAAGTAGCCACCTTTTGCTTTGATGACTGCTTTGCACACTCTTGGCATTCTCTTGATGAGCTTCAAGTGGTAGTCACCGGAAATGGTCTTCCAACAATCTTGAAGGAGTTCCCAGAGATGCTTAGCACTTGTTGGCCCTTTTGCCTTCACTCTGCGGTCCAGCTCACCCCAAACCATCTCGATTGGGTTCAGGTCTGGTGACTGTGGAGGCCAGGTCATCTGGCGTAGCACCCCATCACTCTCCTTCTTGGTCAAATAGCCCTTACACAGCCTGGAGGTGTGTTTGGGGTCATTGTCCTGTTGAAAAATAAATGATGCTCCAACTAAACGCAAACCGGATGGAATAGCATGCCGCTGCAAGATGCTGTGGTAGCCATGCTGGTTCAGTATGCCTTCAATTTTGAATAAATCCCCAACAGCTCATCAAGAGAATGCCAAGAGTGTGCAAAGCAGTCATCAAAGCAAAAGGTGGCTACTTTGAAGAACCTAGAATATAAGACATATTTTCAGTTGTTTCACACTTTTTGTTAAGTATATAATTCCACATGTGTTAATTCATAGTTTTGATGCCTTCAGTGTGAATGTACAATTTTCATAGTCATGAAAATACTGAAAAATCTTTAAATGAGAAGGTGTGTCCAAACTTTTGGTCTGTACTGTGTATATATATATATATATATATATATATATAAAAGAATCAAATATGATAGATGCATCTAAACATGCGATATATGGCGTTACTTGCTGTATAGACTCTATTGATCCCTTTATTGATTGAAACACAGTTGCTTTCTCTTGTGTGTTAATATTTTATGTATATCCTTTAGTATAATCTACTATGTGTTATACAAGTATAAAACATTTATATGCTCTTTACGTGGTCTGTGAGTTTGCTATAAACCTATTCTGTCCAATTCCCTTACACCATTGTGATTATGGATTCCTTTTATTGTCGAGAATTCTCCGCTGGTCTGTCTTTGCCTATGGGATGTTTTTGTGAGCAATCTGTAAGAATATAAAGTGATTTTTGTATTGTAACCTGTATAAAAGTTGAACTTAAGCTTTAATGAAACTGCTAAGCAATAGCTTGGGAAGCTCAACTATTCACATAGAGTATTTATTCCCCAGCCCACCAGTTGTGAACATACTGTAGGCATACTGTATACAGCCTGTATGGATCATCACACTGTAAAAACAATGGCCAAAAAACAACCAATGTAGAAATGTTCTTGTATAAATGAAATTACTGAGGACAACGCTTCAGCCTATCTTGATTTTTTCCCATCTTCTATTGAAAAGTAATAGGGAGGTCGTTAAAACATTGGCCCTTTAATGATCTGAAAGGGCCTTAATGACCGGCCCTTTTTTTTTTTTGCTTAACTTTTTTCTTTTTTTCACAGTCATAACCGCATGAGGTTTTGTTGTAATTTAATATGATTTTTTTTTCTACACAAATATCTAAAAAAATTGCTTTTTTTATTTGTTTGCAGTGTAGACTTTTAATTACTTGATTTATTTTTTTCCTCACATTATATATGTATAGTATATATTATTCTTATAAAATTTGTTCCCCAAGAGATCAAAGTTACATAGTTACATAGTTTATAAGGCCGAAAAAAGACAAGCGTCCATCCAGTTCAGCCTATTTCTTGTGCACTGCAGCTATTCCGCAGCGTTGATCCAGGGGAAGGCAACAAAAACCCATGCGGTATAGGCCAATTTACATCATTGAGGAAAAATTCACTTCCCGACACCAATCTGGCAGTCAGATTAAATCCCTGGATTAATTAACTATCACTAAGCATAAGATGTAATTTTATTGTTCTCAAGAAAGACGTCCAGGCCTCTCTTGAACTCATTAAGTGAGTTGGACATCACCACTTCCTCTCCCAGAGAGTTCCAGAGTCTCACGGCTCTGACCGTAAAGAATCCCCTTCTATGCTGGTGCAGGAACCTCTTTTCCTCCAGACGCATAGTGTGCCCCCTCGTCTTTGTCACCATCCTTGGTACAAACAGGTCATGCGAGAGATCTCTGTACTGCCCCCTGATGTATTTATACATGTTTATGAGGTCTCCCCTAAGCCTTCTTTTCTCCAACGTAAATAGGCCTAATTTTGACAACCTCTCTGGGTATTCTAGTCCCTCCATTCCCTTTATTACCTTAGTCGCCCTCCTTTGTACCCTCTCTAGCTCCAATATGTCTTTTCTGAGCACCGGAGCCCAGAACTGTGCACAATATTCTAAGTGCGGCCTTACCAGCGCTTTATACAGAGGAAGAACAATGTTCTCATCATATGCCCCTATTCCTCTTATGATGCATGCCATGACTCTATTTGCCTTCGCAGCTGCTGCCTGACACTGGGCACTCCAATTTAATTTGCTATTAACCAAGACGCCCAGGTCCTTCTCCCCAACGGTTTCCCATTTAATATGTATGGGTGACTGCTGTTTTTCTTTCCCATGTGCATGATGTTAGAACCTTGCTGTTAGGTTTTTTTTCCTTTGCTGGTCACATGACCTTGTTGGCCTATTTAGTCCTGCTCCGCCCTTCTGGCTTTGCTGGACTTCATTGTATATCTACTTTCTAGCTAGCCTGTGCTCTGTATCTAACTCTGTTAGTTTGCTTGGTCTACGGACCTCTATGTTCTATCTATTTTGTTTGTTCGTCTGTCTGCTACTATTTCTGTTAGGAGGTGTCCCATTTTCCTCCCAGTCCTTAGTACTTGTAGGGATTCCTTCCCCACATCTATAGGTCTCCGTACAGACTAGCTTAGGACTTTAGCAGGTCTGATCGCAGGATCAGGTTCCCTGTTACATCGTAGGGATTCAGCTGAGTCTCATAGTAGGGACAGATCTCCTCTCTTTCCTTAGCTTTGGTAGCAGAACATAACACATGACCTTACATTTATCGGCATTGAACCCCATTTGCCATTTTTTGGCCCAACTCCCCAATTTATCTAAATCCTCCTGTAGCTGTGCCCTATCCTCATCTGTATTAACTACTTTACAAAGTTTAGTATCATCTGCAGGAATCATCTGAGGAATTTTTCTTTACTTTATTGATCAGGTTTTTTTTATCCCATTGTAACTGGGAAATCCATAGGAGTCCCAGTTACAGGGAAAATGGCCCCCTATGTTCCTGATGTTTCTGTACACTACATAGCCCCCATTGAACATTATGTAGTCAACACAATTGAAGACAGAAGCGGTGATAAACCGTTACTGTCTTCTCTCCACGGCCCCTGTGTGTATCTAATAGCTGTGGACCGGACCTGTTTCTGCTGGATTGGAGAAACCTTAATAACCACATGCTGTGCATTTACAATAGCTAGGGGTTAAAGTTGGGGACCAAGTGACGTCAGTTTACGTATAAATATATATTTACGGAACTTGGTCATTTTCACTATAGAAAGAATCTAATATGATAGGAATAGGCACCATACATAGGCAGAGCTTGAAGCTGTTGGGTCCCAATGATTTTTTTTTTAACAAGGCACCCAAATATCATATGTCATGTATATAATTAGTATTTGTGAAGTGATAGAGGGATCTTTGTGTTCCTTCAAACTCCAGAGTTAAGGTGTGACTTCTAACTTAGCACCCCTATTGCTATGACTCTGGCACCATAAGCCATTTAGCTGCATGTACATGCATGATTTCATTTTTAATTTTACAGTTTTTTCGATGGCCACTATTGGCACATTTAAAGGGGTTGTCCACTATGCAGATAAACCTTTCAGAATCCTTTTGTTTCCCCCCAGTATGATAATAAGACCCATACTCACCTCCAGTGTTGCCGCAGTTTCAGTAGTGTTGGCACTGGCTCTCCCCGGGATCATGTGACAATGATATGTCACGCAATCACTGCAGCCAGTAAGCTTCACTCTCATTCAGAGAAATCAAGAGAGAGACAAGCTGCAGCTCTCACTTCCTCTGCATGTCAATTACATCTGCAAGAGAGGAGACTGAAGCCAGCACTGATAGTCTGCAGGGATCATTTGACATAACAATGTCACGCGATCCCCAGGAGAGCTTGTGCCGACACTGCTGGAATGGCGCAGGGGTGGGGGGGAGGTAAAATATAATTAAAAAAATGCATACAGCCAAAACTGCATTTGCCTATAAGAATCAAATTTGCATTGTTTTGCTCCAACCAGACATTGGTTGCAATGTGTGGCCTCACCCTATGATGTGGAACTGATGGATATAACACTTCATATATAATATATTGTGCATTCTTATAAGAGCGATTCTTATGTAATCACTAGCTCAAAAAAGTAAACTAATGCGGTAGAAAAAATAGGAGCGAAACCTCCCACAGAACTCTATTACCATAACATGTAAACTGAAGAACAAATCTATTCTGCCCAGAGAGAAGCCATCCGTGACTGCAGAAATTTATACTCACTATCGGCAAATGCTCCCGGGCTTCTTAATGGGCCCAAGGCTGCTGAAATCTTTCTATTAGAATGAATAGTTTCTGAAAACCGTTTATACTAACACATTGAATTTTACCATTTTGATGAAATTTTATATTGCATATTATTGCCAAAAATGACAATTTGTATGTATTTCTGCTCATAGTTAAATAATCAAGCATTTGTATGATATTGGTATCGTATTGGCATTATATAGTTTCTTACATTATTGTTTTTGTTTGTTGTAGTATGTTCTGATAGTGACATATTGTAGTGGCAAAGTTACGGTAATCCAAATAATGCAACTACTGCACTAAAAATGGAGCAATGCCGCACTCTCTAGTCGGCCACCTTCACTGGATGGCCGCATCTCTAGTTGGGACACGGCCTCACTCGATAAAAACATACACCTCATGGATATTTTCTTTTAACTGTGGTCAACATACCCAGTGTATGATATGTAGAGTGTAATTTATGGTTTTTGGTTGACAAATGTCACGCACGGTGTGGGAAAGACTAAGTGCAACACGAAGGAAAGAGGGGGAGGAAGCCCAAACACTAGGGAAAGGGGAAATGAAGACACCTAGGCAGATCTAATATCACCCTGTCTACCCTACCGTCCCTATATAACTGGGCAGTTAATTTACAGGGCCATAGTCTGTTCAGAAATAACCGTACAAACAAGCGAGGGGGGGGTGTTTATATGTAAAATCATCCTTAAAACCCATCTTGCGGGAGGATATATGTGAATTTAATGAAAATGTAGAGTCCCTGTGGGTGGAGATAAGGGGAGGAGGAAAAAATAATAAATTACTGATTGGGGTTTGTTATAAGTCTCCAAAAATAATGGAAGCAGTGGAGAATATCCCCATAAAGCAAATAGATGAAGCAGCGACTCAAGGAGAAGTCATTATTATGGTGGACTTCAAGTACCCTGAAATACAATGGGGAACAGAAACCTGTAGTTCAAGCAAAGGTAATAGGTTTTTGACAACTATGAGAGACAATTACCTTTCACAACTGGTTCAGGACCCAACAAGAAGTGGGGCACTGCTAGACTTAATATTAACGAACAGGCCAGACCGCATATCAAATATATGAGTTGGGGGTCACTTGGGTAATAGTGATCACAAAATTCTAAGTTTTCATGTATCCTTTAATAAGATGTGTAGTAGAGGGTTACAAGGACACTAAACTTCAGGAAGGCAAATTTCCAACGATTGAGAGATGATCTTAGTGCAATAAACTGGGACGATATCCTGAGACATAAAGCTACACAAAGCAAATGGTAGACATTTATTAGCATCCTGAATAGGACCTGTGCACAATATATACCCTATGGGAATAAACATGCTAGAAATAGGAGGAAACCACGATGGCTAAATAGAGCTGTAAGGGGTGCAATAAGTGACAAAAAGAAAGCATTTAGAGAACTAAAGCAAGTAGGTAGTGATGAGGCATTAAATAAATACAGAAAATTAAATAAATTCTGTAAAAACCAAATCAAGGCAGCAAAGATTGAGACAGAGAGACTCATTGCCAGAGAAAGTAAAAATAATCCCAAAATATTCTTTAACTACATAAATAGTAAAAAACTAAAAAATGATAGTGTTGGCCCCCTTAAAAACAGTCTGGGTGAAATGGTGGATGAGGATGAGGAAAAAGCCAATATGCTAAATGATTTTTTTTCAACAGTATTTACACAAGAAAATCGCATGACAGAAAACATGATTAGTGATAACAAAAATTCTCCATTAAATGTCACTTGCTTAACCCAGCAGGAAGTACGGCGGCGTCTAAAAATCACTAAAGTTGACAAATCCCCGGGCCCGGATGGGATACACCTGCGAGTACTGCAGGAATTAAGTAACGTCATAGATAGACCATTATTTTTAATCTTTAAAGATTCCATAATAACATGGTCTGTACCACAGGACTGGCGTATAGCAAATGTGGTGCCAATATTCAAAAAGGGGACAAAAGCCGAACCTGGAAATTATAGGCCGGTAAGCTTAACCTCTACTGTGGGTAAAATCCTGGAGGGTTTCCTAAGAGATGCTATAATAGAGTATCTGAAGAAGAATAACCTCATGACCCAATATCAACATGGGTTTACGAGGGACCGTTCCTGTCAAACTAATCTGATCAGTTTTTATGAGGAGGTACGTTCCGGACTGGACCAAGGAAATGCAGTGGATGTTGTGTATATGGACTCTTCAAAAGCTTTTGATACGGTTCCACACAAAAGGTTGATACATAAAATGAGAACAATGGGGATAGGGGAAAATATATGTATGTGGGTTAAGAATTGGCTTAGTGTGTGATAGGAAACAAAGGGTGGTTATTAATGGAAAACACTCAGACTGGGTCTCAGTTAACAGTGGGGTACCACAGGGGTCAGAATTGGGCCTGCTTTTTAACATATTTATTCATGTCCTTGTAGGGGGCATACAGAGTAATATTTCAATATTTGCAGATGACACTAAACTCTGCAGGGTAATCAATACAGAGGAGGACAATTTTATATTACGGAAGGATCTATGTAAACTAGAAGCTTGGGCTGATAAATGGCAAATGAGCTTTAATGGGGATAAATGTAAGGTAATGCACTTGGGCTGAGGAAATAAAATGTATAATTATATGTTTAATTGTAAAACAGTGGGCAAAACTGTAACTGAAAAAGACCTGGGTGTATCGGTGGACGACAAGCTCACGTATGGTGGCCAGTGTCAGGCAGCTGCTGCAAAGGCAAATAAAATAATGGGATGCATTAAAAGAGGCATAGATGCTCATGAGAAGAACATAATTTTACCTCTATACAAGTCACTAGTGCGACCACACTTAGAATACTATGTACAGTTCTGGTCTCCGATGTATAAGAAAGACATAGCTGAACTAGAGCGGGTGCAGAGAAGAGCGACCAAGGTTATTAGAGGACTGGGGGTCTGCAATACCAAGACAGGTTATTACACTTGGGGTTATTTACTGTGGAAAAAAGAAGGCTCAGGGGTGATCTTATTACTATGTACAAGTATATGAGGGGACAGTACAAAGACCTTTCTACTGATCTTTTTACTCTGAGGCCTGAGACAGGGACAAGGGGGCATCTTCTACGTCTGAAGGAAAGAAGGTTTAATCATAATCACAGACGGGGATTCTTTACTGTAAGAGCAGTGAGACTATGGAACTCTCTGCCGCACGATGTTGTAATGAGTGATTCACTACAAAAATTTAAGAATGGATGCCTTTCTTGAAAAGTATAATATTACAGGTTAATGTGGAGCTTAGTGTTTGCCACATGTTTTTTTTTGTCTTCCTCTGGATCAACATATTAGGCTATGGGTTGAACTAGATGGACTTAGTCTTCCTTCAACCTTAAAAACTATGTTACTATATAGGTTCCACACCTATCACCGAGCAGATCCCTAAGCCCTGTATGTCCCTAGAGCTTGGCCCTAGATAGGGAGGGGGAGAAGTGAGCACTGGTCAAGCCCCACTACAAACTAAAGACATCAAGGTAGACAAACAAGGGGGATAAACTTAGCTTGAGCAGACACAAGAGGAATAATGCCAAATGTCCTCCAAGGGCACCAGAGAAGAAGCTAGTCGACTGCTATTGCTCAAAGCCTGCACAAAGGTACATAGAAGTATCACCGGCGATTCCCTGGAGCAAACCGAAAGTTTTTAACTCCCAGGCAAGGGTGTGTCAATCAGCAGCAAGAGGGAGATCGCCGCTAGGTCCTAAAAGAAGAAGGATTAAGAAGGTTTTGTTCATGTGCCTCTCTGTTCCTGTGATGTGTCCCTCTCTTCCTTTTTGCTCTCTATATTTAAATCTAGTCTTGCTAGTCAAGGGTTTGTGATCCTTAATAAGACCTACAAAGAGAAGGACTCAGGAACACGCCCCTTTGGATAACAAGACTAATTACCTTCAAGGAGCAAAGGGTCCTATCTCTAGAATGAAGAGGAGCAGGAATAAAAGAAAAAACACTCCAAATTCAGGAGAACAGCTTTTACAAGTAAAAATACATATGTGTGGCAAGTGAAAGATCCTCTTTAAGTATATCAAGATAGAAGAGGTATATGCACATGTCTAGAATTTGCTGTATTTCAGAAATACAGTATTTAAAACAGATTTTCCAAGATTGGTCATCAGAATGGTGGGGCAGCTGCACTCACAGTCATATTTAAAGGGAATCCGTCAGCAAGTTTTTCCTATGTAATCTGAAGACAGCAGGAGATAGAGGCTGAAACACAGAAAATGATGTGTCACTTTTTTGTCTGTGTGCTATTGTTTACTTACAATGAAGATTGTATCACCTGGGGATTATCACTGCCAGACTGGTGCTCACGTGAGCCCTGGTCCGACTCTGCCCCCTCCTGTGATAAGCAGCTCACTGTCCATAGACAGTGTACATAAGGAGCCTTGTGTGGGCGTGGTTAGCTGTAGTGTGGGTGGGGTTAGCTTTCTTAGCTCTGCTTCATGCAACATCTAAAAACTCTGTGTCATAACTTCTGCACCCAGTAAACTAAGTGATGCATTGCTGGAAACAGGCCCACTTTCCCTATATTATTCTACTCTCAGATTAACCCCCTTACAGCCTGTGCCGTATTTATATGCACAAGGCTGTAACCCCCGGTTCAGTGAGGGCTCCGGCTCTGAGCCCGCACTGAACTGGGCACGTCAGCTGATTATTACAGCTGACATGTGCCGGCAACAGCCACGGGTGAAATCGCGATCCACCCGCGGCTGTTAACATGTTAAATGCCGCTGTCAATCTCTGACAGCGGCATTTAACTTGCGCAAACCGGATGCGCGTCACTTACCACACCCATCGGCAACCCCGTCACATGATCGCGGGTCACCGATGGGTTGGCAGACTCCAGACTCCAGTGGTTGTCATGAGCTGGTCGCTATGAGCGCCACCTAGTGGTCGGCGGCCATAGCACAGGACCATTTCTGCTACACAGAGATGATCTGCTGATCATCTCTATGTAGCAGAGGCGATCAGACAAGTGCTGCTTCTAGTCTCCTATGGAGACTATAGAAACAAGCAAAAAATGAAAAAAAAAATGTTTTTAAAAATATTAAAAAAATTAAAAAAATATAGAAGTTTAAATCACCCCCCTTTCTCCCCATTCAAAATAAAATAATAATAAAAAAAAAACCACATACACATATTTGGTATCGCCGCGTTCAGAAATGCCCGATCTATCAATATAAAAAAAGAATTAATCCGATCGGTAAACGGCGTAACGAGAAAAAAATTCTAAACGCCAGAATTACTTTTATTGGTCGCTGCAACTTTGCAATAAAATGCAATAACGGGCGATCAAAACATAGGATCTACCCCAAAATGGTATCAATAAAAACGTCAGGTCGGCGCACCAAAATAAGCCCTCAACCAGCCCCAGATCCCGAAAAATGGAGACGCTACTGGTCTTGGAAAATGGCGCCATTTTTTTGTATTTTTTTTTTAGCAAACTTTGAAATTTTTTTTCACCACTTAAGTAAAAAAGAACCTATACATGTTTGGTGTCTATGAACTCGTAATGACCTGGAGTATAGTAATGGCAGGTCAGTTTTAGCATTCAGTGAACGTGGTAAAAAAAATAAAAAAAAAACATCTGTGGTATTGCACTTTTTTTGCAATTTCACCGCATTTGGAATTTTTTTCCCGTTTTCCCGAACTCGATATGGTAAAACTAGTAATGGCGTTGAAAAGTACAACTCGTCCCGCAAAAAAATAAGCCCTCACACTGCCATATTGACCAAAAAATAAAATCGCTATGGCTCTGGGAACAAGGGGAGCAAAAAACGAAAATTCTAAAACGGAAAATCCCAGGGTTGCGAAAGGGTTAAATAGCAAAAACTTGCTGATAGATTCCCTTCAAATACCCCGGAGGACATTTACTAAGCACAGAATTCTGTCTTACTTGCCATGGACCACATTTATTTTAGAGTTCAAAACATTTTTTATGCCTGGCTGATATAAAGACAGTCTAAAAATGCATCAGATTTATAAAACAGCATAAGCCACTTTGATAAATTTGGCTCATTTTAAGATTATCTAGTAGAGCTGAGCAAATTGATTCTTATGACCCTTGTCTAGCGGCCATGTCCAGTTCTGTGGCCACCGGATAGGAGCCCTGCGAACCGCCTCCTACCTATCAGCATCACCTGCATTTCTTCTGATTAGTAGGTCCGGTATGACATCAAGTGTTTTGTCATGCATCAACAATGAAGTCGTACTGGGCCTTTAAATAAAAAAGTGTCAGGGATGCTGGCATCTAGGTGGGGGGCTCCTCTCCGGCGTCTACGGACCACTGTTTTGACCCCTGGATATGACCAGTCCGTTTTTAGACTATTTTAGTCTACTTTTTGTCCCGGGTATCCTTGGCTTCATTCCTTTCTCCTGGGCCCGGTACCCTCTACTGTTCTCCACGTTGGGTTTTACAGGTTGCTCAGGGTGGATCAATGACATCATCTCCCTAAACCTATTTGAGGCCACATTTAGGCACACCTCTGTGTCTTGGGATTGAGTCTCTATATTGGTGTGCTCCACGATCTGTGCTTCTTACATTTGTGTTTGCTTGCATTTCATCCCTGCTGGATTCCACTTCGTCCATCCTGCTGTTCCAGATATTCCTTATTTTGCCAAGTCCTCGCTGCCCACATGCCATCATGCTTTCTACATCAACAATCTGGGGTCCGTGTGCCCACCCAGACCTGGGGCTTATAGGATCCACCTCACCCGGTGAGCCTGACACTTTTACACCACCTATTAGTTGGCTTATCTTGTAGCAGAAATTTTTGTGTCAAAATGTTGATGCATTTTTTGGCACACGTCTCCCTTTTTGCAAGACCTTGCCCTTCCACATAAGTTGGGCAAGGTGCCAAATGTGTCTAAAACACATAATAAATGTTGTGTAAGTAAAGATGAGCTAAAAGGTTTTGCGCTGCCCTGGTCTGGCAGTCTTCACTTCTGTATCCGTTATCTTCAGCCAGGGCACATTGTCTACTGACAATCAGAGAAGGGGGTGTGGTCAGACCAGTGCTCATGAAAGCTGTAGTCCAAGCAGTGAAAATCTCCTGTTGATAAAACATTCACTGTATGGAAACAACAGCACACAGCCTAATAAGTGATACATCCCTGAAATCTATGTATCAGTCCCTACCTCATGCTGTCCTCAGATTACATAGCAACAATCTGCTGCAAATAAAAGACAATAAAGACAGATTTTTATCAGTGGTCTTACTATACCCTCTGCGGAATGTCTCATTGTTGTTTCTTGAGCTCGGTGGAGGTTGTTTTACTAAACATCTGCTTTAGTGGATAATTCTCATATTACTTTGTTGAATAGCAATATACTGTATTGATGCTCTGACCTGTAAAATAAGCATAATGTGAATTCCCCCTAAAACTCTTCTCTAACTGCCAATTTATTTAACAGCTTGTCAAGAAATTTATTAGAAGCAAGAATTTGAGTAGCGGAAGCAATATCTGTTTGTGGTCGTACTTAGTGCGCTAGTGTGGAGCTGAGATCCATAAAATGTGGAGCTGAGCCAAGTACTGAAGAAAAAATATCTACCCAACAGTAATATTCAGAATTTTCTGCATCCTTTTGACCTGTGAGGTGCCTTATTATCAGAAACTCACAATTGTTGGACACTCGCACATAAACATACATGGCCTCACATGTATACGTACAGTCATGGCCGAAAGTGTTGGCACCCTTGAAATTGTTCCAGAAAATGAAGTATTTCTCCCAGTAAATTATTGCAATTCTTCATGTTTTATACACATATTTATTTCCTTTGTGTGTATTGGACTAAAAATAACAGAGAAAAAAAGGCAAATTGGACATAATTTCATACACAGCCCCAAAAATGGCTGGGCAAAATTGTTGGCACCCTCAACTTAATATTTGGTTGCGCAACCTTTGGAATAAATAACTGCAATCAATTGCTTCCTACAACCATCAACAAGCTTCTTACACCTCACAACTTTTCTTTTGCAAACTGCTCCAGGTCTCTCATACTTGAAGGCGCCTTCTCCCAACAGAAATTTTAAGATCTCTCCACAAGTGTTCAATGAGATTTAGATCTGGACTCATTGCTGCCACTTCAGAACTCTCCAGCGCTTTGTTTCTATCCATTTCTGGGGGCGTCTTGAAGTATGTTTGGGGTCAGCTTTCTGACACTGGGCACTACATTGAGACCCAAAATCCTTTGGTAACATTCAGATTTCATGATGACTTGCACGCAGTAAAGGCACCTAGTGCCAAAGGCAGCAACACAACCCCAAAATATCTTTGAATCCCCACCATATTTGACTGTAGGTACTATGTTCTTTTCTTTGTAGATCTCATTCCATTTTCGGTAAACAGTAGTTCCATAGTACCGTAGGTTGAATAAAGACCTAGGTCCATCAAGTTCAACCTTCCTCCCCCAACTGTAAATTTTGTCTAATTTAACTGTAACCCACAATGTTATTAGTATCGAGGAAATCACCCAGTCCTTTTTTGAAAGCTGTTATAGTGTCTGCCATTACTATCTCTTGTGGTAGGGCATTCCACAGTCTGACTGCTCTGACTGTAAAGAACCCTTTCCTATTTAGCTGGCAGAATCGCCTTTCCTCCACCCGTAATGAGTGCCCCCTGGTCCTTAGTATGGACTTTGGAAGGAATAAGTCATGTGCTAGTCCTTTGTACTGACCACACATATATTTATACATGTAAATGAGATCCCCTCTGTGGCGTCTTTTTTCTAAGCTAAACAAGCTCAGCTTTTTCATCATAAGAGAGTCCTTCCATCCCTTGTAATAATCTATTTTCCTGCCTTTGAACTGACTCTAACTTCTGAATATCCTTTTTAAAATGTGGAGCCTAAAACTGGATCCCATATTCCAGATGTGGCCTCACTAGTGATTTATAGAGGGGTAAGAGTACATTGGGATCGCGGGATTTTATCTCTCTTTTTATACATCCTAAAATCTTATTTGCTTTTGCGGCTGCTGCCTGACATTGAGTACTGCTGCTCAGCTTACTTGTAACCAGAATACTCAAGTCCTCCTGTTCTGTAGTCCTGAGTATACTCCCATTTAATGTATATGCAGCAATAGGATTACTCCGTCCAAGGTGCATTGCTCTACATTTATCAACATTAAACCTCATCTGCCAAGTGTTTGCCCATTCAGTCATCTTATCCAGATCGTTTTGCAATATTGTAATGTCAGGATCAGATTTTAATATCCTACATAGTTTGGTATCGTCAGGAAAAACTGACACTTTACTCTCAATCCCATCCACAAGGTCATTAATAAAGAGGTTAAAAAGAATCGGTCCTAGCACAGATCCCTGCGGTCCCCACTGCTGACTATGTCCCATTTAGAGAACGTACCATTTATGACGACTCTTTGTTTCCTATCATTTAGCCAATTCCTTACCCATCTACAGTATAAGGCTGTTATGTGGTACAGTATCAAATGCCTTTGTAAAGTCCAGATGAATCACATCAGCCGCATTACCAGCGTCTAGATTTGCACTTACCTCCTCATACAAACCCAACATGTTGGTTAGGCACGACCTATCTTTCATGGATCCGCGCTGATTATCATTTATTATATTATTCTCTGCGATATAACTCTGCAGGTCATCTCTTATGATGCCCTCAAAACTTTGCACACTACTGATGTCAGACTTACCAGACGGTAGTTACCTGGATCCACCTTCTTACCTTTCTTAAATATCGGTACAACATCGGCTATCCTCCAATCCTGTGGCACCAAGTCTGTTACAAGATAGTCTAAGAATATGAGATTCAGCGGTCTGTCAATTACTGAGCTCAATTCCCTCAGTATCCGTGGATGAATGCCATCTGGTCCAGGGGATTTGTCAATGTTTAGTTTGCTCAGATGCATGCCTACTTCTTTTTGTATTAAACTAATTATATCAGGTGGTGAACTTTGATTTTTACCTTGTTTAAAGATCCCTGGAACAGACGGTTCGTTGGTGAACATGGATGAAAAGTGACTGTTTACCTTATTTTTCGAACTATAAGACGCACCGGATCATAAGACGCACCTAGGTTTTAGAGGAGGAAAATAAAAAAATAAAAATTTAAGCAAAAAATGTGGTCATGATGCACTTTTAAGGGGGAGGGGGTCTTCTGCTGACACTGGTATAGGGGTAATGTCCCCCAATTCTGACAATATCCCCCATTCTGCTATATATGCCGCCCCCCTTTCTTTTATATGTGGTCCCCATCCCCATCCTGGTATGCCTGGCATCCCTCCATCCTGGTATGCATGGCACCCCTCATCCTTATCCTGGTTTGCATGGCACCCCTCATACCTATCCTGATATGCATGGCACCATCATCCCTGTCCTGGTATGCATGGCACCCCTCATCCCTGTCCCGGTATGCATGGCACCCCTCATCCCTGTCCTGGTATGCATGGCACCCCTAATCCCTGTCCTGGTATGCATGGCACCCCTCATCCCTGTCCTGGTATGCATGGCACCCCTCATCCCTTTCCTGGTATGCAGGCACCCCTAATCCCTATCCTGGTATGCATGGCACCCATCATCCATGTCCTGGTATGCATGGCACCCCTCATCCCTGTCCTGGTATGCATGGCACCCCTCATCCCTGTCCTGGTATGCATGGAACCCATCATCCCTGTCCTGGTATGCATGGCACCCATCATCCCTATCCTGGTATGCATGGCACCCCTCATCCCTGTCCTGGTATGCATGGCACCCCTCATCCCTGTCCTGGTATGCATGGCACCCCTAATCCCTGTCCTGGTATGCATGGCACCCCTCATCCCTGTCCTGGTATGCATGGCACCCCTCATCCCTGTCCTGGTATGCATGGCACCCCTAATCCCTATCCTGGTATGCATGGCACCCATCATCCCTATCCTGGTATGCATGGCACCCCTCATCCCTGTCCTGGTATGCATGGCACCCCTCATCCCTGTCCTGGTATGCATGACACCCCTAATCCCTGTCCTGGTATGCATGGCACCCCTAATCCCTATCCTGGTATGCATGGCACCCCTCATCCCTGTCCTGGTATGCATGGCACCCCTAATCCCTATCCTGGTATGCATGCACCCATCATCCCTATCCTGGTATGCATGGCACCCCTCATCCATATCCTGGTATGCATGGCACCCCTCATCCCTGTCCTGGTATGCATGGCACCCATAATCCCTGTCCTGGTATGCATGGCACCCCTCATCCCTGTCCTGGTATGCATGGCACCCCTCATCCCTGTCCTGGTATGCATGGCACCCCTAATCCCTGTCCTGGTATGCATGGCACCCATCATCCCTATCCTGGTATGCATGGCACTCCTCATCCCTGTCCTGGTATGCATGGCACCCCTCATCCCTGTCCTGATATGCTTGGCACCCCTAATCCCTGTCCTGGTATGTATGGCACCCCTAATCCCTGTCCTAGTATGCATGGCACCCCTAATCCCTGTCCTGGTATGCATGGCACCCCTAATCCCTGTCCTGGTATGCATGGCACCCCTAATCCCTGTCCTGGTATGCATGGTCCCCCTAATCCCCATCAGGCTGCACATTAAAAAAAAATAAACACTGCTACTCACCTGTCTTCTCTCCTCCAGCGATGCGTCCGGTCTGCCTGCACTGATCTCTCCATGTGAGCCGCGCATGACGTCACTGCCATGCGCGGCTTACAAGGACAGATCAGCTGCCGGAAGTCACTGCTCCCCACGCCGGGTCTGTGTGCGCGGGGAGCAGTGACTTCACTCTCCTCCATAGCCGGCACACAGGGGAGTCGCGCTGCAGCTGCTGCTGTTGCTGCTGCCGGCTATCTCCTGTGCCCGCTCATTAAAGGGCATGAATATTCACCCCCTCCCCACGCCCATGGGCTTGGAGAGAGGTTGAATATTCATGCCCTTTAACAGCGGGCTGAGGAGATAGCCGGCAGCAGCAGCAGCCGCAGCGTGGCTACACTGTATACCGCTATTTAAGGAGCATGAATATTCAGTACGCCCCATGGGCGTGGGGAGCAGTGAATATTCATTTTCTTTAGCAGCCGGGACAGTGTAGGCTGCAGTAGGTGGCTGCTGCCTCCTGTTCCCCGCTCCTCCACCGATACCGCCCCCGCCACACCACACACAAATATACACCCCCCCACAACATTCAGACCATAAGACGCAACCCCCATTTTCCTCCAAAATTTTGGAGGAAAAAAGTGCGTCTTATGGTCCGAAAAATACGGTAATTGTGCTTTTTCTTTGTCCTCCATAATAGTAGAATGATGTGCTTTACCAAAAAGCTCTATCTTGGTCTCATCTGTTCACAAGATGCTTTCCCAGAAGGATTTTGGCTCACGTACATTTTGGCAAACTGCAGTCTAGCTTTTTATGTCTCTGTGCCAGCAGCGGGGTCCTCCTGGGTCTCCTTCCATAGTGTTTCATTTCATTCAAAAGCCCAAGGATAGTTCACACTGACTCTGATGCGACCTGAGCCTGCAGGACAGCTTGAATTTCTTTGGAACTTGATTGGGGCTGCTTATCCACCATCCGGACTATCCTGCATTGCAACCTTTCATCAATTTTTCTCTGCCGTCTACGTCCAGAGAGATTAGTTAGGCTATGTTCACACACGTTGTGTTTTTTTCTGCAGCTAAATCTGCTACAAAACTGCTGACAACTTTTCTCTGGCAGGAAAACATCTGCGTCAAAAATGCAGGTTTTCTTGCGTTTTTTGATGCATTTTGCAGCGTTTTTTTCACTGTCCTTCTGTCTCTATTTAGGCATGTACATACTGTAAAGTTCTGTGAAAAAAAAAAATCCCATTCTATTTTGCCATCAAAAATGCTGCAAAAGCGCTGCAAAAATGCAGGTGCATTTTCTGCTGCGTTTTTTCAGCTTTTTTTCCACCACCCATTACTTCCTATGAGTGAAAAAACGCTGCAAAAACGCTGAAAAAACAAACGCTGAAAGAACTGACATGCTCTATTTTCCAAAAACGCAATCAAAGCAGAAAATACGCTGCAAACAAAGAGCAACATGTGTGAACAGAGAATTCTGGTTTCTCATAGACTTTGCTGGTACTGCAAGACACAGCTGAAAATTTTCATAAAACTCTGCTGCAAAATACGCAGCAAAACATAACCTTACAATTCCATGGGTTGTAAACTTCTTATGTTGCTCACTGTGAACAAAGGACCATCAAGATCTCTGAAGATGTACTGTATGTGTAACCTTGAGATTGTTGATATTTTTCAACTATTGTAGTTCTCAAGTCCTCAGACAGTTCTCTTCTCCTCTTTCTGTTCTCCATGTTTAGTGTGGCACACACAGACAAACAATGCAAAAAATTGAGTCAATTTCTCCCCTTTTTATCTGGTTTCAGGTTTGATTTTCATATTGCTCACACCTGTTACTTGCCACAGGTGAGTTTGAACATGCATCACATGCTTGAAGCAAAGTTGTTTACCCACAATTTTGGAAAGGTGCCAACAATTTTGTCCAGCCCATTTTGGGGGTTTTGTGTGAAATTATGTTCAAACTTTTTTTCCTCAGTTTTTTTTCTCAGTTCCAAAACACACAAAGGAAATAAACATGTGTATAGCAAAGTATGTGTAAGTGCAATAATATTCTTCAAGAAATACTTCATTTTCTGGAACAATTTCAAGGGTGCCAACACTTTCAGCCATGACTGCACGTGTTAGAGATGTCAATCTGGCAAAGCCCTTCTCAGGTGATATGTCATATATACATACAGGGGCTTGGATTACTGTCTTCAGCTCATGGGTACTATATTTTTTTAGATGGGTCATTGATCTAAAGATCATTTTAATCCTATAGACCAGGGGTCTCAAACTCAGGCTGCATATAGAAAACATTTGAATATGAAGGGCCACGTTCTTTGTGGGAGAAGATGACATTTTCAGTGATACCATTATTTTTCTATATGACTTTTTGATCTTTTTTTAAAATTATTTTACCATGCTTTTTTATTCTTCTTTATATTGTGTCCCCTGGACAGGGCTGTGATCGTCTCAGGGGCCCGAGGGCCGCACAATGGAGCCTCAGGGGCCACATGCTGCCCACGGGCCGCATGTTTGTGACACCTGCTCTAGACCATGGGTCCCCAACTTATGGTTCAGGAGCCACATGTGACTCGCGGGCCTGTGATGTGTGGCTCACCAGTTTGGTGCACAAGCACCAGTTCTAGCAACCAGTTATCAAGAACAGTGATATCAACTTCCTGTTTGTGGCACATTAGTATATGGGAGGGGGAAAACTTTTCCAGATGGGTGGTGACCAGGGTGGCCATTTTGAAGTCGGCCATTTTGAATCCAACTTTATTTTTTTCTATTGGAAGAGGGTATTGTGACACATCAAACCATCCGTAGGAATGCTCAGACCTGACACCCGTAATGTGCTGGTGCACCATCTTGTTGGAAAAACTCAGGGAACGTGCCATCTTCAGTGAATAAAGAGGGCAACACATCATCATGTAGCAATTTCAGACATCCAGTGACATTGAGGTTTCCATTGATGAAGAATGGTCCCACTATATTTGTACCCCATATACCACACCATACCATCAAGATACAAGATGTGCAGCATCTGAAACAACGGATACTGGAAGCCTGTGCTAGAATTTCTTCTGCGGTGTTGCTATCAGTGTGTCAAGAGTGGGAGAAGAGGGTTGCATTGACAATACAACACAATGGGCAGCACTTTGAACACATTTTATAAGTGGTCATAAACTTGTAAAAAACTTATGAAAGAATAAAGGTACGTTAAAACCAAGCACACCATTGTTTTTCTTATGAAATTCTCAATAAGTTTGATGTGTCACATGACCCGCTTCCAATTGAAAAAAATAAAGTTGGATCCAAAATGGCCGACTTCAAAATGGCCGCCATAGTCACCACCCATCTGGAAAAGTTTTCCCCCTCCCATATACTAATGGCCACAAACAGGAAGTTGATATCAACCATTCCCATTTAATTTAGGTGTATCCATATAAATGGCCCACCCTGTATAATGAATCTTCCCGATATGGGACTACCAAATAGAGTTAAAGTTGGAACCCTTGGATGTAATTACACCGGATATATCGGAGGGGGCAGACAGTCTCGGTGTGTTTTCTACGTGGGAAGCTTTGGCTGTCATCACACCGTTAATGGTGGGGTCTAACTGTCACTACTGGAGGGGGGGAGCTCTGAATGTGGATTGCAACCATCTCTCAGAGTTGAATGTGGCTCTCAAGGAATGAAAGGTTGGGACCGCTGCTCTAGACCATAACAGTAAAATTATACTGTAGTTTAGACTTGATGGATTTGTTTATGTTTTTTCTTTTAAAAGGTCCAGTATGTAGAATATTAAAAAGGAATCTGTCAGTAAGCTCAACCCCTTCCCCATCTGCATATATGGACATCCAGGTCTTGAAAGCTAAATTCATCAACACTCTTATACATCTTATATCTGTATCTGCATTTTTGAGAAATCAGTGTTTTAACCCATATACAAATTAGGCATTTAGTGCTCTGGGCGTGACAGAGCACTTTCCGAGCCTCTGCCTGTGCTGTTTTTTACTTGCCTAGAAACAGCCTCTTTAGCTGGATTGAAAGCTCACTGTCTGATTTCCTTGCTTCTTCCGGCCCAAACAGTGAGCTTTCAATCAAGCTAATGATGCTGGTGTTAAACAGTAAAACAACCTCGAGAGACAGAGGCCCCGGAAGTGTTCTGTCGAGCCCATTGCAATTAACATCTCATTTGCATATAAATTATAATGCATATTTTTCGGGAATGCAGCAAAAGATAGAAGATGTAAAGGTGTTTATGGATTTAGTGTCACGGGTGTGTCAGATGTAACAGACAGTCGCTCTGGATCTGGCTGCAGAAGGTCACTGCGTTTGGCATTTTAGATGCCTTCTTAGTCCTTCTGACTTTTGGACCTAGCTGCAACCTCCCTCCTGCTCTGATTGACATACCTTGGTCTGGGTGTTTATAAACTTTCAGTCTGTGTCAGGGAGTCGCCGGTGATCAGTCTGCTTCAGGGAGTCGCCGGTGATATTCTAATTTTCCCTTGTGAAGGCTTGGAGCAATAGCAGTCAGCTACCTTTCTCTCTGATGCCCTTGGAGGATGTTTGGTGTTATCTCTTTGGTGTCTGCGCAAGCTAAGTTTTCCCCCCTTTGTTTGTCTCCCTTGTTGTCTTTAGTTTATAGTGAGGACTGACCAGTGCTCACCCCCCCTCCCTATCTAGGGCCTAGCTCTAGGGATATGCAGGGATTAGGTTTCCTGTTCGGCGATAGGTGTGGAACCTATATAGGGACGGTAGGACAGGTAGGGTGATAGTAGCTCTGCCTAGGGGTCTCCACTCCTCCTTTCCCTAGCGTTTTTCTGCTACCCTCCCCTCATCCCTTCGTGTTGCACTTAGTCTTTCCTACACTGTGCATGACATTTAGCTTTCAGAGACCTGTATGACCATATATCCGGTTTGGGGGGATGATCTTACTGAGCAGATTCCCTTTAGTGGAAGATTCCATGAGCCACATACACTTTATCTCTGATTGATGAGGAGCAGCTGAAGAAAACATGATAATCTGATCTAAGTATCTATGACTGTTGGGAAAACAGCGTTGAATTATATTCAATATCATTTACACTCTACAGAATTTAGGAGATTTTTCCTTTAAACAAGGATGATGGAACATCAACTGGGACATCCCTATGCACATGCCACATTGTACAAAATGGATTTTCAGTTAAGTGTCCAGGGACTCTGGGTATAAACACTTGATCAAACACAATCACTGTGAAAGCAAAGTCTCTCTCTAGTGTTTCTAAGATTTGTAGCATAAAGAATTCCAGATTTGGTTTTATCTCCTGCTCTAGGCTTGACTCTAACAGAATTGCAGTAAATAAGCGTTATTGTTCATTCCTTCGTCAGATGGATTACAGCTTTGCCTATTACTTTCGCAGTTGTTTTGTTTCAGAATATAAATATTGAAGCCTTTGAGACAATTATGTGCGAACAGCGAAGAGAGAACTTCAGATTTATGCAGAAAGATCTGTAAATAGTTCCACACAGTACTATAAAGTGTTTATGAAGACTTAACTGAGATATCTGCTTACCTGATATGTTTAGAATTGATTTTTGCAGTATAATATTTTTGGTGTTTTTAGGCTACATTGAGTGCCTATTCTCCCAAGAGAACAGTAAAATTTCCCATGTGCCGCATCTTGTCTCCCGACAATCCAGACTATTGGTCATTTGTTTTTCAAGCCTGGACGTTATGTGCAAGTGTTGTCCAGGTGTATGGCTGGCTTTACACGTCCAAGTTTCACAGTCTGTGTACAGACCGGCCACAGTTCTCCTGACCGAAATTCAACATAGGCATATGGGTGGCAGGTGGTCCTAAAATCTCAGTCCTTTCACTGTGAAACTCGGATGTGTGCAGTGTCAGACCGAAGAACATTGGGCCCACCAGACGACTTGATTCTGAGGACAAACCTTTCATGCATGCAAAGCCAATGCATTATCATTAAAGTGTTTTTTTGGACCTAGACTAATTTTTATCAGGCACTGTATCAAGTGGTATAGCCATAACATACACAATGTAAGGATTCGGCTCTTCTTGCTGATTCTATTGGTTTTCACGTGATTGTTCAGATACTTTTGAAATCCAGATGGTGCACCGGGTTCTCCCCAACTCAAGAGCCCCATAACAGCTATAAACGCTCCTGAAGGAGAAGTCAGGGCCCACCGGAGGATTCTCCGGTTCACTGGTGGGCCAGTCCAACCCTGGATGTGTATATCTTTGTATGTTTTGTTTTTTAATTTTTCCCTTTTTTAACTATGTTGCTAATAAAATAATGGTTTAATGTACTTACCTTATTTCCTGCGGATGCTGGACTTTTCCATTTTGCTGTGCAGCTATAGAAGTCGGTCTGGAGCCTCCGTGCAACACTTTTTTTGTATTGTTTGTTCTGTATATATTTTAGAGTCCGTATTTATTTTAGAGTTCCAATTTGGGGTTAGCATTTTTGGGGTATATAATTATTGATTTTTAGTTATTTTTAAGGTGTAAGTACACTTTTTTATTTATTGATCAGCCTTTGTAAGCTTATGAATCTTTGTAATATACTTCATCACCTTCTTTTACTTCCTTCATCCTGAAAGTCCTGGCTTTTCTGCATGGTTCATTCTGTCTTGCAGCTGACTTGACCTGCTGGTCTAACAAAGATCCATTCTCAGAGAATGAATTGTTCTGCTTCCCTCCCCTATGCTCACACAGGGAATAGTCTAAGCATGAGGGAGGGGAAGAAACTTACTCTCTGACTACGAGAAATCAATATCCATTTGTGAACATGTTTGTTTTTGCAGCACAGTTATACAAAAACCTCTATTTTATGTATTGCTTTATTTATTGTATACATAACTAGTTTAGACTATTACTTTTATTCATTCACTTCTGCTATTTGGTATTGTAAGCTTTGCTCTAATTCAGCCTTCTGGAACAATTGAAGCCACAGTATTATGCAAGTAGACTTTATTGTCGGAAAATCGACCCAACTGAATATATCCAAAAATATATTTGAGGAAGTTTTCTTTTGCACTAACAGTAAATCATATTCTTTCTGTAATAGATAATGTAATTAATTACCAATTATGTATATGATATAAATGATATAGTTTGAGTGGTTTATATTCTTTTTCCTTGATGATATCTTATTGGTTGTTTCCTACTCACTACTGTTAGACCGGCCACTCGCACGCCTTCTAAGCACCGCCCTACTCACCGTGTGTTTCGCTCTGCTTCATCCAGTACCTGAACATCGCCCTGAGTTGCCTTGTGCTGGTTGTGAGTCATAGGGGGGCATGGCCGAACTCTGCAGGAAATTGTATCCACTATGTCCTGCAGAGATTTTCTTCCCCAGCCTATCACCTGCTAGCAGGTGATATATCGGGCTACTCCACCCTCCATTCCTCTCCCCAACATTGGTTCCTAGCCTGCTAGCACTCGTTTATGCATTTCTCAGCATTCTGTCTCACGCTATTGACCTGGCCTGTTTACCCGCTCAGTTTGACTTCTCCATCCCTGACTCCAGCTTTATTTTGTGAACCCGTACTGCCTGTCTTGACCTCGGACCGTCTGACTATGCTTTTGACTCACCCTCCTGGATCTCGTACCCTCACCTCTCAACCTCTGGTCAGCAGCTGCAGTCCCAGGGACTGCGCTACAGTGGTACCTGGTGTCTACCGGGAGCCCAGCCTACCCTCACCATCAGAGGCCCTAGTGAAGACCCATTAGACAATTAGTCATACCCCTCCAGGGTAAACCCGGCCCGTGGCGCAGTGAGCCCACACCTACTGCTACTATAATAAAGGACATTCCAAAGGTTTCGCCCCCAGAGAGGAACCTTAACTTACACACCACGTCTATTATTTTTTTTCCTCCGGCCGGCATCTCCCTAACACCAGAGGGTGATAACTTACTATTTAAATTCAGGGTCCACCGACAATAGGCTGTAGAGGAGTCCACAAAAATATAATTTTTGGAGCCCACTGAGTCCTGCATCAACACCTACAATTCAATTGTGCTACTAAGACAAAATAAACTAGGCTGACAAGCCAGCATTTTCAGCATGGTCTTAAACATAGCTGGAAGCAAAATAAAGTAATGAAGTATAGTATATTACAAAGATTTTTAACTTTACAAATGCTGATCAATAATGAAATGAAAAAAAAAAGTTTATAAAATCATTTATTCTAAAGTCAAGTTTTGAGTTTGTATTTGTTCTGGGGGGATTTTCAGAGTATTTCATGTCTTGAATTTGGAGTTTAAACTCATGTTTGGGTTGTAATTAAAGACATACTTTACTGGTGATTAGGCTGGGATTTTTTGGAAAATGCATAGACCATTTAATTTGATTTGCAATGGAATGGGCTTAAAAATGTGATTTTTTTCTTTAACAATCTGTAAGTTTGTGGAAATTGAGTCTTGACCTTTTTATTATTTGACGAGTTTTTTGTTATAAAGACTGACCCATTTTAACAAGCCACAGTTTATTTTTCCACGACAATCTGTAAAATTAATAATGATTGATTATATCTTCAAGTAATGCAAAAAATGTTGCAGTGATGCGTAACCATGTGATTCTTCAGCATTGTTTGTAAATTTTACACATTTGATTGCTTTTATTTAAGGCTTTTGTGCAGACGACTGTAGTTTTGGTTCAAGTGCGATCCATCAAAACATCAGATTACACTTGGACCAATGTTATTCAATGCGGCAGTGCACATGTTCAACTTTTTTCCTTGGACCACTCAGAAAAAAATTGCAGCATGCACGATTTGCCTTCCGCTAAACGGATGACACTGGCATATTCATTTTTGTCCGTGGAAAACATCGGACCGCACTTGGATGTCATCTTAGAGTGATCCGATTTTCATGGTCAGATTGGTTGAAGAAGGTGGAGAAAATGTATATTTTTTAATTCTCCACATCTGAGAAAAACAGGTCCAGCTCTGATCCACCTCTGATCAGAGTCTGTTCGGAGTGTGATTAGCATAATCAGATCGTTTTTCTCGGATGGAGAACATATAGTCGTCTGCACCTGCCCATAAAGAGAACGGCCATTTATAGGCAATTGCCATATAAAAAAAAGCTCTGTTTACACCTGGCCTGAGATGCAAGGCTTTGCTAACTAGGAAAAAGGAAGATGAAGGACTAAGCAGCAGGACCAGCCTCTGTAGCGGATGTTATTGATGACGTTTCATATGAGACTCCGTTGGGAGTTTCAAATGTAACATTGGAAGCTGAAAAATATTAAGAGACCGGAAGTGGTGTTATCTAAGGGACAGAAGAGAAATGAAATAATACATTTTATAAAAATGCTTATTTTTAATAAATAGAAACTTTTGAGATAAGGTTTTGAATTTCAGACAACCTCTTTAAGTGAGTCCATTGTGGTTTTTAAAATCTATAGTGGTTTATCTTTATATTCCTCCTTTTGTGGGCACTAGGCTGACAAATAATTGTTACTGAGAGAAGAATAGGAAAGTTTTGTACGGGTTCTAGAATTGATGTTGAAGAGTTGATGTCCTTTTGCTAAAGAAATGGTTGGTCCAGATGCCCAGCTACACCATTCTTCTCCAATCGGCACTGCAGAAAGTTGTAGATTATGGGAATTGGGGAAACAGACTAGCTTTTTACAACTTCCATAAACTACAATGGTCGAGAGCCGTGTGCATAGACGGATTGATCTGCTGCTCATCTACTTTTTTCTGGTGTGTCAAAAATGCATTGTCTCATGTAACCCCCACGTTGTGCATCTGTGCTTTAAAAAAAAAAAGAAGACAAACTCAATAAGTGGTTAGAATTAAAAATAAATCTTAAAGAAGAACATAAAAAAAACATTTAAAAAGCGCCTCTCCCACACAAGAAGCTTGATAACGGCGACTCTCTATAATCCTATTGTTATGGTACATTATGGCTGGCGTCAGTAGCTGTAGGGAGTGTGAATATTCATCCCGATCAGCCGCGTAGAGCATCAGATCTGGGTACGCGAGTGCAGTACATTTCCAACTACTTAGTCTGAATCTGGCATTTAAGTTCACAGTTTGTGTGGGTGTCTTGCATCTTCAGAGACGTGACTGGTCTTCTAGACACGCTTGTGCTGCTTTACTTGTAATCTTATAAAATGTCTCTGGGTTATATTTGATTTGACCGGTTCAAGTAAAAAAAATTTTGGCTTCTCTTTTTTTTTGACAAGCTATTTCCTGAAATATACTTGCTGAGCTGATGGTAGCAGCTCCAAGCGTTTTTCTTCAGCAAATGCACTGTGTGATGTACAGACAGATATTGTTTTACCCTCAATTTATAGTATTTCTCACATCACCTAATACAAAGCCAATTAAATAGTATAGAACGTGCTGTCATACTTAATGTCTAAACTAAACATCCAAACTGTATAGTTAGTCCGATATCCTTGGCCCAGCTTTGGAGGGGAAAAAATATATTGCACTGGTGCCAACCATTTACCAAGCATTGCAACATGAACAGAGATACCTTTTTGCAGACAGCTGTTTCAGGTACTTATCCTTCATCACTAGTTAAAGCATTATTTATCACATTTCTGTGCTGTGATATGTATGCTGTACATGTGATGTATGCGCTGTGCCTGTCTGACATGTCTGATGTGTATGCTGTGCTTCTGTAACTTGTACGATGTGTGTTCTGTGCTTGTGTGATGTGTGGGCTGAGCGTGTATGATGTGTCCAATGTGTGCGTGATATTTCTGATGTGTGCGCTGTGCTTGTGTGATGTGTGCACTGTGCTTGTGTGACGTGCCCAATTTGTGCGCTGTGATATGTCTGCTTTGCTTGTGTGGTATGTCTAATGTGTGCACTGCGCTTGTGTGATGTGTTTGATATTCGCGCTGTGCTTGCGTGATGTGTGTGCTGTGCTTGTGTGACTTGTACGATGTGTGCATTGTGCCTGTATGATGTGTGTGTTATGCAAGCTATCTAATGTGTGCATTTTGCTAATGTGATGTTCCTGATGTGTTTACTTTGCTTGTGTGACATATCTGAAGTAGGCTGTGCCTGTGTGATGTGTCTGATGTGTGCACTGTGCGTGTGTGACAAACCGGTGTGTGCTGTTTGTGTGACATGTCTAATGCCTGCTGTGCGATTGTAACTTGTCTGATGCGTGCGCTGTGCTTGTGTGATATATCTGATGTGTGCGATGTGTCTGTGGTTGTTGTGCTTGTGTGACATGTCTGATGTGTGCACTGATGTGTGACGTACAGTACAGACCAAAAGTTTGGACACACCTTCTCATTTAAAGATTTTTCTGTATTTTCATGACTATGAAAATTGTACATTCACGCTGAAGGCATCAAAACTATGAATTAACACATGTGGAATTATATACTTAACAAAAAAGTGTGAAACAACTGAAAATATGTCTTATATTCTAGGTTCTTCAAAGTAGCCACCTTTTGCTTTGATGACTCCTTTGCACACTCTTGGCATTCTCTTGATGAGCTTCAAGAGGTAGTCACCGGAAATGGTCTTCCAACAATCTTGAAGGAGTTCCCAGAGATGCTTAGCACTTGTCGGCCCTTTTGCATTCACTCTGCGGTCCAGCTCACCCCAAACCATCTCGATTGGGTTCAGGTCTGGTGACTGTGGAGGCCAGGTCATCTGGCGTAGCATCCTATCACTCTCTTTCTTGGTCAAATAGCCCTACACAGCCTGGAGTTGTGTTTGGGGTCATTGTCCTGTTGAAAAATAAATGATGGTCCAACTAAATGCAAACTGGATGGAATAGCATGCCGCTGCAAGATGCTGTGGTAGCCATGCTGGTTCAGTATGCCTTCAATTTTGAATATATCCCCCACAGTGTCACCAGCAAAGCACCCCCACACGATCACACCTCCTCCTCCATGCTTCACAGTGGGAACCAGGCATGTAAAGTCCATCCGTTCACCTTTTCTGTGTCGCACAAAGACACAGTGGTTGGAACCAAAGATCTCAAATTTGGACTCATCAGACCAAAGCACAGATTTCCACTGGTCTAATGTCCATTCCTTGTGTTCCTTAGCCCAAACAAGTCTCTTCTGCTTGTTGCCTGTCCTTAGCAGTGGTTTCCTAGCAGCTATTTTACCATGAAGGCCTGCTGCACAAAGCCTCCTCTTAACAGTTGTAGAAGAGATGTGTCTGCTGCTAGAACCCTGTGTGGCATTGACCTGGTCTCTAATCTGAGCTGCTGTTAACCTGCGATTTCTGAGTCTGGTGACTTGGATAAACTTATCCTCAGAAGCAGAGATGACTCTTGGTCGTCTTTTCCTGGAGCGGTCCTCATGTGAGCCAGTTTCTTTGTAGCGCTTGATGGTTTTTGCAACTGCACTTGGGGACATTTTCAAAGTTTTCCCAATTTTTCACACTGACTGACCTTCATTTCTTAAAGTAATGATGGCCACTCGTTTTTCTTTACTTAGTTGCTTTTTTCATGCCATAATACAAATTCTAACAGTCTATTCAGTAGGAGTATCAGCTGTGTATCCACCAGACTTCTGCACAACACAACTGATGGTCCCAACCCCATTTATAAGGCAAGAAATCCCACTTATTAAACCTGACAGGGCACACCTGTGAAGGGAAAACCATTTCCGGTGATTACCTCTTGAAGCTCATCAAGAGAATGCCAAGAGTGTGCAAAGCAGTCATCAAAGGAAAAGGTGGCTACTTTGAAGAACCTAGAATATAAGACATATTTTCAATTGTTTCACACTTTTTTGTTAAGTATATAATTCCACATGTGTTAATTCATAGTTTTGATGCCTTCAGTGTGAATGTACAATTTTCATAGTCATGAAAATACAGAAAAATCTTTAAATGAGAAGGTGTGTCCAAACTTTTGGTCAGTACTGTATGCTTTGTACTTATGTGACATTTGCACTGTGATTTTCTGATGTTTGAGTAACATGTTTTTGTTGTATGAAATGTGTTAATTAAAATAAATTTCCATTTGCCTTTTTATGCCCACAGGCTTGCTGTAGGGAAAGATGATAAAATCAAAGTTACTCACCCCCCCTTGTTTGTGCAATTACTATTCGCTACTGCTATGTGCAGGCTGTAGCTGTGATGTCTCGACTACTGCACACGTGACCACTGCAGTCAATCACTGATCTCAGCAGTCATGCCAAGGTAGACAGCACAAGTTACTGAACCCAAAGATTGGCAAAAGTAGTCACGTGAGTTGTAGTGATGACGTCACCACTACAGCCTGTAAGCATAGACTGGAACAGTAGTGGATAGGCATCGGAAGGAGGAGAAAATCTGATTTTCTTAGTTTTCCTAACTCAAGCATGTGGGCATAAAACAATTAAAATGGAAAACCCCATAAAGAAATCAACGCACAGGGGCATTTTGCTCTCAGTGTCTGTCTGTTCTGAACATAATATCCAGCAGAGCTTCCTTCAAAGAGTTAAACTTCATGTTATTAAAAGGACATTTTAATTTTCAAATTTAAATGGGAACCAGAATATAAATTGGACTGGATTATAAATTGGTTGCACAACCAGGTCCCAATTAATTTAAGAGTGAAAGGGCTTCTGCTCTAGGTGATGAATTCCAGCGCGCAGACTACAGATGTCAGTGCAGTGTTGTCCTAGTGTAATTAGGATTCATGTAATATGCATAAACCAGATTTTTCTTCCTTGCCTTCTCCCTGTAATATTTTTTCTTTTATTCTAAAGCAAAGTCTCTAAGTGGCTGTCTACAGATCTTTTATGGAAAATTCTCCATGCTTTCATATTCGGTGTAGTGTGCAGATGGAAAAAAAAATGCTGAATTTTACCAGAATGATCTGAAGTATGACAAGGGGGAAAACAAACGCAAAAATGTTCACTTGCATGACAAGATTTTTATTTTAAAGCAAATTTTTGCACCTCTTCTCCAACACCATTCCAGTTTTTGTTTATGGCACTTTTTGGAGTGTACACAGGAGCACACCGCGTTCTTGTTACTTATTACTTATTTATGTAAGGGCTGATACTAAGCAGCTGTTAGAAAATTAGTTTTTTTATATCTGGCTGTATCTGTGTGTTCAGTAAGAGCAGTAGAAATTTGGTTACTGGTTGTTTGCAGAATCGGCAAGATGCTCATAGTTAATGGGGTATTCCATGGCATATATATTGTAAATGTTTGATCGCTTGGAGCCGTACCAAATGGAAGAATAGGCTCCTGTGTCCCATTTGCAGCCCCGAAGCTGGGCCAAAGGTAGGTAGTTGGTGTTTGTTCTAAAATACAGTTATGAGAAAAACTAAGTACACCATCTTTTGATTTCTATAGTTTTATGTATCAGGAGATAATAAAAAAAACACTCCTTAGAAAGTCTTAAAATTGAGAAAAACACACCTTAGACCCCAAATCATCACCTGTCTACCACTGTGCTTCACAGTTGGTATGAGGTGTTTGGGCAGATATGCTGTGTTGAGTTTTCGCTGAACATGGCACAGGGCATAATGACCAGACTTCTCTTCTTTAGTATTTTCTGTGCAAAGGACATTGTTCCAGAAGTCTTGTGGTTTGTTAAGATGCAACTATCCAAATTTTAGGCATGCTTCCATGTTCTTTTAATAAAGAAGAAGCTTTCTTTTGTCAACTCTTCCAAAACAAGCTATAATTGTTCAGTCTTTTTCTAACTCTCCTGTCATTAACATGAATATTTAACATGCTACCTAAGTCCTTTAGAGTCTGAACTGTAGCTCTTGGGTTTGTGCATTGTATTGGCTGACCTTGAAGTGATTTTGCTGGATTCTTGGGATGATTGTGAACTGTCTTGAATGTTTTACACTTATTAAAAATCTTTAGATTCCAAATTGAGAGTGGCCTTATAACCCTTCCCGGATTGATGGGTAGCAACAATTGCTTCTCTAAGATCATTGCTGATATCTTTCCTCTTTGCCATTGTGTTTACACATGCCCGAATGCTCCAGACTAGCAAACTGCTGATGAACACATCTGGCTGCTAATAACCCTCTAAATTTCTATGGAAACATTAAGGGTCTTCTTAATTTTTCACATACTGCTTCTCCCTTATGACCTAGGTTTTGTTAAATAAGCAATCACATCATGTAATCTTTCATGTGTTGTTTTCCATCTTTGGTTGGAAATTGTCTAATTTGTATACCTTCCAAGTACCAGATCTTTTTTTCTTTAGTTAAAACACTACTCCGGCATATTTTTTTTATTTGACTGCTGGAGTGGTGTTGCTAATGTAAGTTTCCTGCCGCTAGTAATATTCTTGCCAGGGACCGTCTTCTTCTGTTCTCGGCGCCGCTCCGGTCGTCTTCTGCAGGTTGTGACCTGCCAGATCTCTCCATTGTTTGCTGGGTGAACCAAAGGTCACTTCTCAATGTAAGTCTATAAAAGCCAGAACGAGGCCCTTATAGACCATTGAAATCTTATGTCCGTTACCTCTGACTTACGATCTGTTAGAATATGGCGGATCGGGACTGGAGCGACGCTGAGATAAGAAGACGGCGGGAATTTACATTAGTGGCACCACTCCAGCATTGAAAATAACCTAAATTTATGTTAGCCTTATCTAATGTCTGCTCTGCTAACCTCAATTTACTTTCTATTTAAATAAAAAAAAAAGAATGTGAGCCTTATATTGGTGATCACAGGGGCTGGACAGGTCACAGCTGCAATGTTTCTAGTTCGTTATTGGTACTTATCTGGTACTGTCAGTGGAGAAGAGAGCTGCCATGAAGCCATACAATCACCGGCACAAGAGGGTAGAAGACGCAAGTGACAGCTGGATGCCAGGGACCTAGACACTTATCTATTCAGTAGGGGACACTGAGCCAAGGATATTCAATCTTTTTTGCTACCAAAAAGCAGCAAAGAGTTCACACCTCAAACAGTATTCAATGACAGTAAAAGCGATGTTTTTGGAGTATATTTGTGACATCACCGATGAGGATTTTGTGTGGGTGTTAAGCTGTGCCGCTTTTTGCTTCATCAGCTAGACGGGGCCGCACCTTTGTTGCAAGTGATGCTTGACAGCATCCGTCCTGTTTTATTCCTGGAACTTCTTGTATCATGAGAACAGGGTACTATGGGGTTAATTCACTGGTTTTGATTGCTCCTGAGAGCCCTAGGTGGGGTACATGCTATTTAAACCCCTGAGTCTCTGACTTCCAGTACCAGTCAATTAGTTTTGCTACCTGACTTGTGGTGTTTTCCTGATTCCTGCTGTTTTCTGACCTCAATGTGAATTTTGACTATCCTCTTGTGTTACGATTTTGTACCTGACTTGACCTCTTGGCATTGACACTGCTTGGCGACCCTTCTTGCTTCTGGTTTGTTACTCCAGACAGCCTTTCCATGGAGGCAGTCCACTGGACCCTGTTGTTTGATCAGATCCCGGTACAGCGGTTAAAGAGTAAAGATTGGCGTGTCTCTGGAATCTGCCTGACGGAGTGTCTTGTGCCAAGTCTGTCCGAGGTAGCCTTTTTGAGCCTGTGGACTCTGACAGACATGGCAGTAGAAAATGTTTAAAGAGAACAGCAGGGTGTTAACTGTTGGGAGGGTGTCAATGCATGCCCACACACTGTCCAATTGGTGATGTTAGTGTCAGATTATGTAGGGACACATCCCTTATACAAGGGAAATGGTAAGTTATTGCTAAATTTCTAGGAAGAACAGTGGGACAACACAACATACAAGTATGTACTGAAATGGACATGTCGAGAACTGGTAGGACCTCTTTCAAAAAAGCACAAAGTGGAGGGAATGTATATGTCTATGAGATCATTGCATTAAGACTTGTAATCTTTAGACATATGCTCATAGATATGGGGCATTAGTTTGTTCCCGTCCCTCCCTTTTAACTTATTCTCTATATTAGCTTTGCAGTGACATTCCCTATTCATTGGAATAAATGGCTGTATAGCATCTTTAATGTACCACCACTTTTAATTATATCTGCATTCTCAGAGCAAAGATACTGTTCAATACAATGGAGGAGCAGGGATTCATCGGCTCCCTGCTCCACCAATCACTCTGTAACCTTTCAAGTGTAACTCCAGTGAACCTCAACTGCTAATTTATATTTTCACTATTTTGTCCCATTATTCCCTTACTATTTTTCTATATGCTATTTTCAGTCTTGTAATCCACTAATAATTAATATGTATGGTACTAACATCTAAATGTGAAATGTCAATCTGTGTAAGGCTGAAAGTGTTCCTGGGGATACAGAACAAAACTTGACAGATTCTTATACTTGAAAGGTTATTACTGTATTTCAAACAGAACAAAAAAGACAACTAAGAGGAAGGCGGCCATCCTAAATCTTGGTAGTTGACCTGAGCAATTAGGGCAGAAAGGTGCAGGGTGAGTCTTATTGTGTCCCATCTTGTCTGTATATTTTAATGAAACTGGTGAGATCTGTCAGTTAGGAGAAGCTGCCAGTACTTCTGCCATTAAAAAATACCATATACTGACAACTAATGACAAAGAAATACCATCCACTGACAACTAGTGACTAGTGTTGAGCCACCCCCGTAGTGTTCGAGTTCGGTTCGGTTCGTCGAACACCCGTGTGTTCGCCGAACTGTTCGTCGAACTGTTCGTCGAACACCTTTGAACACCGTTAAAACCAATGGCAGGCAAACAAAAACACATAGAAACACATAGAAAACACCTTCAAAGGTGTCCAAAAGCTGACAAACTGCTCAGAAGATTCAACTAACACATGGAAAAGTGACAAGTACATATAGTCATGCGAAAAGAAAAGAGGTGGAGGAGTAAAAGGAGGGAGAGACACAGATATAGGCATGTCATGCCCTTCTAAAATCCAAAAAGTGAGAAGCCGACACGTTCAGTCCGCTCCTGCCCGTGCCACCTCCGTGTCGCCGGGTTTGTGCCAGAGCCGCAGTGAACCCTGACGGCCAGCCCCCCTCTCCCAATACTGGTGCCTGTCCGCTGGTGGGTCAAGCGAGCCCCCCTGTGGTGGAGGCAGCTCTAAGCTTTTTAATTTAAATTGTCTCTCTAATTTGAATGAATACACTTTAAATCCATTTACAAGGATCTATTGGAGGGCAAGTCTCATGCCAGCAGCCGCGTAATTCCAGCTCCAGTAGCGTCCACTAAAGCTGCTGCAGTTGAAAAGCTTTTATAAGGATCGAGCTCGGCTGTCCACCGCAAGGCATCCTACTGCCAGTCCCAGCCCCTATGCCTTGGGGTGCCTCCTGATGCTCTTCACTGAGTATCCCGTGGTCCCGAAGCATTTCCTTTGAAAAAATTAAGTGTCCAAACTACAGGTGGTGTAGCTTGCTTAACAGCCGGGATAATCCGCTGACTAGTAGACACTGCTACTAGGCACAAAGTATTTCCTGGGCTAGATGCAGTTAAAAATTTGTAATTAGATACTCTCGTTGGATGCTGAGAAAGCATTCCATAGAGTCTCCTGGCACGCCATATATGATTCTCTTAAAAATCTTGGGGTAGGGGTCTAGGGGACCCTTTTATAGCCAAAATCACGGCCCTGTATCACAATACGTCACCTAGGCTGAAGATAAATGGAACTGTAGCACCCTGAGGGCTCGGTTGCTACAGAGGTATTGCACCTCACCCAGAGGTGTGATATCTCACTCTCAGGTAAGGATGGAGTGTGGATCAGGACCCGACACCTGCATGCATTACACCACATTGCCGTGGGGCAGGGCGACCAATATGCCCCTGAGATGGGCACGACAGTCACTGACCCTGGCTGGAGTGGGGGGAGGGAACACTGAGGAAGGGGAACCCTGTAGTGTAGGAGCAGGGAGGAAGCAGTTCCTGGGTGCATTGATAAGGGAGTATAAAAGGTGGGCACCATATTAGTTCAGTGCAGAGAAATCTGAGCAGAAGTGACAGGGAGCAGGGGCTCTGCATGAGCTCTGCTCCGGAGGCGGGCCTAGTAACACAGGCCCAGGCCTGGAAGAGGGAGAAGGAAGGAAGAGGAGCGGAGAAGGCTCCAGGAACGAGGAACGAAGGGATCCCAGGGTTGCGGACGGGCGAGTCGCCACCGCACGCCCGAATCCACCTGCGTAGAGGGGTCAGGCCAAAGGGGGAGACCGGTCCCTGAAACTAGTGGAGGCGGGAAACGACCCTCAGCTAGAAACCGGAGGCTGTGACATTTTATGTGGCGCAGCCCCTCGCTACACCCGCTAGCAAGGCACCACATAGGGTCAGGGAAACTGGTGCCAAGTTTACCAAGAGGAGGCCCGGGGCAGCCGGACAGAAGCGTTGGTAAGAAAGGCCAGACAAAGGACACACAAAGGGGGTCCTGTGAAGCGCTCCAAAGTTATCTGGGAGTTGTCTGAGCCCCTCACCTGGTGAGCACAGTACGACGTGGGCAGCCGTTACCTGCAGACGTGGTCTGGATAATAAGAACTGTGAGTAAAGGCCCTGGACTGCATCACTGACTCCGTGTCGTTACTGCTGCTGCCCTGCACCATCACCCCCATCCTCCGCATACACTGCCCTGAGGCTATACTCCTCCCGTGGGGAGTTATGCTACGCTCTGCTGCACCCACAACACCAGCCTCAGCGGTCTGCCCTGCAGCGGCGGTTCACTCTGACCGCAATCCACGGGTGGCGTAGTCGGACATTTAAACATCAAAACCACATAAATAGTTCCGCCACTGGTTTGACCACCCTGAGCCACGGAACCGGGTCGCCGCCACGAAGACTACAACCACCAGCATCCACCAAAAAGGGTCCGGCTCCGGGTGTCCCAAGGCCCAGGGGGTGCGTCAGAACATTTTCATCACCTTTCACAATCACCAATGGGACAAGGCAGGGATGTCCTCTGTCCCCTCTCTTATACATCCTAGTGACGGAGCACCTGCTCTCATCAATTCGCCATAACCCCAATATTAGGTGGATTGAGGTGGGAGGCACCGAGTACAAGTGCTCTCTATTTGCTGATGATGTCCTAGTATATATCACTCAATCACATATATCCATCCCTGCTGTTATGGCTGAAATAGATCACTTTGTTACATGGTCAAATTTTAAAATCAATGCAGCGAAGTCTGAGGCCCTCGATGTCTCCCTCCCCAAATCCATATAGGATTCCATCCAGTCCAACTTTCCCTTTGCCTGGCCCTCACAGGGTATCAAATACTTAGGAATTCCTATTCATAGAGACCTCTCCCATCTATGTTATCTTAATTTTAGGCCCTTTATTGAACAACTCCATACAGACCACGGTTGGCAAGTTAGAACTGTAAGATTCACTACGTGAACCACTGGTGTTTTGTGGAAAAGCACATGTACACTGTGTTCCAAATTATTATGCAAAAAGTGTTTAGGAGTGATAAGGGAAGAATTTGTTTGTTTGTCAGTTAAACTCATTGATGGTGATGTGTGTCAGGGCTCTTTATATCACTGTAAGCAATTGCAGACACCTGTGCTAATTAGTTTGGCAGGTGTGTCCAATGAAAGGCAAGACTACTTAAGAAGGCTGGCTCACATTATTAAGCAGCCTACATTTTCTGCCAAAATGGGAAAGAAAAAGGATATGTCGGCTGCTGAGAAGCAACAAATTGTGGAGTGTTTAGGTCAAGGCATGACTACAATCAACATTGTGCGATGATCAGGATGAAGTGTCTTGGCAATCAAGAAATATGTAGCTGATTCACAGTACACACGTGTGCGTGCTGATAAGGGCAAATTGAGGACTCTTTCCTACAGGCAATTACGTGAGGTTAAAAGAGCAGCGGCAAAAAAGCCTTGTCATAGCAGCAGACAAGTTTTTGAAGCTGCTGGTGCCTCCAACGTCCCCCGAACAACAAGATGCAGGGTCCTTCAGAGGTTTGCAGCTGTGCATACGCCATCCTGTCGACCTCCTCTATCCACTTCACACAAGCAGAAACGGCTCCAGTGGGCCAAACATTACATGAAGACTGATTTCAAAACTGTTTTGTTCACGGATGAGTGCCGTGCAGCGCTCGATGGTCCAGATGGATGGAGTGGAGGATGGCTGGTTGATGTACACCCCACGCAAACACGGCTACAGCGCCAACAAGGAGGAGGTGGAGTAATGTTTTGGGCTGGAATCATGGGGAGAGAGATTGTCGGCCCCTTTAGGATCCCTGAAGGCGCTAAAGATGAACTCCATAATGTATGTGGATTTTCTCAAACAGCACTTCCTGCCATGGTTCAAGAAGAAGAACCGTGTATTTCACAGCAAGATCATTTTTTTGCATGATAATGCACCATCTCATGCTGCACATAAAACATCTGCATCTTTGGCTGATATGGGCATAAAAGGGGACAAACTTATGGTGTGACCCCCATGCTCCCCTGACCTCTACCCCATTCAGAACCTCTGGAGCATCATCAAAAGGAGTGTCTATGATGGTGGGAGGCAGTTCACATCTAAGCAACAGCTCTGGGAGGGTATTCTGTCCTCATGCAAAACAATTGAAGCAGAAACCATCCAAAACCTGACAAATTCAATGGACGAGAGAGTTCAGAAGCTCCTTTCGAACAAGGGGTCCTATGTGAAAATGTAACATCACCTAGAATAAAGTTTTGAGTTGAAAACTGTTTGATTTCAGTTTCTAATAACCTGCTAATGCTTATAATTTCAAAAATGACCATTTTTTTGGTCTTTATTAAAATGAAAAGGTTGATCGAAAAGTTTGGAGGATCTAAGAGTGTGGCAACCCAGTAGTCATGATTACTTCGAATTCTGACAATATGAGGGTCATGTTGCAGGTAGTGCAGCAAGAAGGCACTTATGTGTCTTGCTCATCTCGGAGCCCCAAAATTATTTTCCGGGCTAGATGCAGCTAAAAATTATTATTAATTTTAAATCTGGTGGAGCTTAGTATAGATGGCCTAATAGGATCAGTGCTGCACACTGCTACAAAGCCCAAATTATTTTCCAGACAAGATACAGATAAACATGATTAGTAATTTTAAATCTGGTGGAGCTTATTATAGATGGCCTAATAGAATCAGTGCTGCACACTGCTACAAAGCCCAAATTATTTTCCAGCCAAGATACAGATAAACATGATTAGTAATTTGAAAGCTTAAAACGGTTGGTAGGGTGATTTTAACCAATCATCAAGCTTTTACTCTCCCCAGGATGACACAGGGGTAGAAAAGTCGTTTCGGATCCATGATTTGTTCATCTTTATGAACGTGAGTCTGTCTACATTATCAGTGGAGAGCCGCGTGCGCTTATCTGTCAGCACACCACCAGCAGCGCTGAACACACGTTCAGACAGAACGCTGGCTGCAGCGCATGACAAGATCTCCAAGGCGTAAGTGGCTAGCTCCGGCCATTTATCCAGATTGGAAGCCCAAAAAGAGCAAGGGTCCAGTGACACAGTCATGGCTTCAATGTTTACTTGGAGATACTCCTGTACCATCGTCTCTAGGCGTTGACTATGTGTCAGACTTCTTGTCTCCTGTGGCCTTGCAAAGGATGGGCTAAAAAAGTGGTGAAATGATTCCGCAAAATTGATGTTACCAGCAGATACTGTGGTTCTGTTACGGTTTGAGTGCTGAACACTTGAAGGTCCCACGGTTGGCAAGTTGGAACTGTGAGATTCACTACGTGCACCACTGGTGTTTTGTGAAAAAGCACATGTAAGATTCTGCAACAGTCTCTGCTGATACTCCTGCATGCCTGCATCCCTTTCTATGGCAGGAATAATTTCTGCAAATTTACTTTTGTACCGGGGATCTAACAGTGTGGCAACCCAGTAGTCAGGATTATTTCTAATTCTCACAATTCGAGGGTCATGTTGCAGGTAGTGCAGCAAGAAGGCACTCATGTGGGTTGCGCATCCAGGAGCACCAAGTCCCTGTTGTGTTGGTGGCGAGGTAACAATCATGCTTCCTTCCTCTGTCCTCTCCCCCCAACCTCGCACAACAGAAATGTGATCAAGGTCTCCCTCATCTGATGAGTCTTCCATCAGTTCGTCCTCCACTTCTTCCTGGGCTCCTGCACCTTCCTCACTAGTTTGGCTGCTACCATGCGCCCTGGTAAAACCATCTCCCCCACCCTCACATGCCTGCCGCCTTGGTGCTGCCGACCGTCTGGACCTTGCAGATGTTAGCCCTTCCGCATACAACTCCTCCTCCTCTACTTCCTCCACCTCCTCTTGTGCCACCACCTGACTCCAAATTCTGTTTAACATGTGCTCCAGCATGTAAATCACCGGAATAGTCATGCTGATAATGGCATCGTCAGCACTAAACATCTTCGTCGCCATTTCAAAACTGTGCAGAAGGGTGCATAGGTCCCTGATCTGAGACCACTCCTCCAGCGTGATTTGCCCCACCTCTGGATCTCGTTGGCCCAGGCTATACGTCAGAACGTATTGCACCAGGGCTTGTCGGTGCTGCCACAGTCGATGCAACATGTGCAGAGTTGAATTCCACCGGGTAGGCACATTGCATTTTAGCCGGTAAAGTGGCAGGCCCAACGACTTCTGTAGAGATGTAAGTCGCTGAGCTGCGGGATGCGAACGGCGGAAGTGAGCACACAGCGACCGTGCCCTCTGCAGAAGGCCATCTAGTCTGGGATAGTGGGCTAAAAATTGCTGGACAACCAGGTTCAACACGTGAGCCATACAAGGCACGTGTGTGACATTGCCCCGGCGAAGGGCCGCACCCAGGTTTGCAGCATTGTCGCACACGGCCTTCCCTGGTTTCAGGTCCAGTGGAGACAACCATTCATGAAATTGGTTCTCCAGAGCTGACCACAACTCCTCAGCTGTGTGACTCACATTTCCCAGACATTTCAAAGTAAAAACCGCCTGATGACGTTAAGCCCTACTGCCAGCATAGTAAGGAGGTGTGCAGGATCCCTTCTGCGCAGTTAGAAAGCTTGTGGCATGACCAGACAGGCTTTGGGTGCAGGTGGAAGACCGAGAGGAGGTTGAGGAGGCAGAAGCAGTGGAGGAACTTTGACATAAAGAGGATTGACGCACAACTCGTGGGGACGGCAAGACTTGGACAGCAGCCCCTTGTCCTGCTGTCACCATAGTTACCCAGTGCCCAGTCAGCGACATGTAATGCCCCTGTCCATGCCTACTCGTCCAAGTGTCTGTGGTGAAATGCACCCTGTCACACACAGAGTTTCTCAAAGAAGCGGTGATGTTGTGTGCGACATGCTGGTGGAGCGCAGGCACACCTTTCTTTGAGAAGTAGTGCCGACTGGGCATCTGGTACTGGGGCACTGCGACGGACATAAGGTCTCAAAAATCCTCTGTGTCCACCAGGTGGAAAGGCAGCATTTCTGTAGCCAAGAGCTTGCAGATGGTGAAATTCAACCTCTTAGCTTTCTCATGGCTAGGAGGAAATGGTCTTTTACTTGTCCACATCTGAGGGACCGAGGGCTGGCTATTGTGCTTAGACGGGGTTGATAAGGGTGTCCCCGGCAAACTGCCGGTCTGTGAGGAAGATGCAGGCGGACATGTTAGGTTGCCTTGATCCAAAGGTGGTGCTATCGATGTCGGACAGCGCTCAACACCAGCTGGTGTTACCACCTCCAGAAAATGATGACCTGCCAATCACGCTGGCTGTTGCGGGTAAAGAGGTGGCAGGTCTGCGCCCCAAAACAGGTGTGACTGCTGTCCCCCCAGTCACAGAGGATGAAGAGGCCGCGGATGCACAAGATATGGCAGACGGTGGTTGGCCCGGCCGGCTAGGCCGCATTGTAGCACACTGAGCTTCCCACTGCAACTTATGCTTCATGTCCATGTGCCGGTTCATTCATGAAGTACTCAAACTATGTATTTTTTGGCCTCTACTTAGCTTTTGCTGACAAATGTTACAGATAACACGAGTTGGGTCATCTTTATCGATCTGAAAAAATGCCCAGGCTATGCAAGGCTTAGCACCCATGCGACCTGAAGAGCCACCACGACTTGTGGTGAGAGGCAGAGTTGTGTTTGAGGATGCAGTTGTTGACGTGCTTCCAGTACTACGTCTCTGTCCAGGAAGGCGCAACCTGACCTCGTCGTCACTAGCATCTTCCTCCACCTCCTCTGCTGACCTCATCTCTTGGCTGACTGTGGGTTGACAGTAAGTGGGATCTCCAACCTCATCATCATCACCCTGTGCGTTATCACACCCGTCGTCCTCAGAGCCAACCTGTTCCTGCCCTGACAAAAAACTAAAGTTGTCGCTCCAATCAGGTATTTGAGTCTCATCATCGTCTTCCTCATTGTCTCCACCAACAGGAGTTACAGTTTGGGAATGAGGGTTTACATTATGGTCAGAACCTTCTGCGTCTGGTCCTGGATCCGACTCATAAAGATTCTGGGCATCAGTGCAGATCATTTCCTCGTCTGGATTCACAGAAGCGCTGGAGTCGACCTCTGATTCCCAGGCTATAGTATGAATAAACAGCTCTGCAGACTCAACCATCTGTTCTACCTCATACTCAGACGGGCAGCTGGAGATTTGGGAGCTGTGAGGAAGCAAGTGCGATTGGGGTGACACCTTTGAGGACTGGAGTATTTGTGATGTTGAAGTTGATGTGGAGGAGAGCCCACTTAAAGGAGCACTTGATATCTGTTGAAGCACCTGCTGTTTTTGTGCCTCATCTGGAATTTGTAGCGATTGGCGTGGCCGTAAGAAAGGGATCTTATCACATTGTCCGCTAAAAGAAGTAGACATTTTAGTTTGGCTGGAAGATGGTCTTTCTTCTGCAGATGTTACTGTTGCTTTAACAACTACCCCACGGACACAACCTTTTTTCCCCTTCCCAACACGCCTATTCCCCTTTCCACCAGCAGCAGGCCTTTTTCCACTCATTTTGGTGGTTAACTAATTCACAACTCTGGAGTTGTTTGCACAAAAAAACAATGGATGGTAACCGAGCAGAGCTGAGTGGCCAAACTGTGGTATTAGGCCAAAACTATTGGCTGGGTTAGATGCAGAAAAAAATTATATTCAATTTGCAACCTGATGGAGGTCAGTATAGATGGACTAATAGAACAAGTCCCACACACAGCTAGAAGCCCAAATATTTTTTCAGAGGTAGATGCAGAAAAAAATTATATTCAGTTTGCAACCTGATGGAGGTCAGTATAGATGGACTAATAGAACAAGTCCTACACACAGCTAGAAGCCCAAATATTTTTTCAGAGGTAGATGCAGAAAAAAATTATATTCAGTTTGCAACCTGATGGAGGTCAGTATAGATGGACTAATAGAACAAGTCCCACACACAGCTAGAAGCCCAAATATTTTTTCAGAGGTAGATGCAGAAAAAAATATATTCAGTTTGCAACCTGATGGAGGTCAGTATAGATGGACTAATAGAACAAGTCCTACACACAGCTAGAAGCCCAAATATTTTTTCAGAGGTAGATGCAGAAAAAAAATATATTCAGTTTGCAACCTGATGGAGGTCAGTATAGATGGACTAATAGAGAAAGTCCCACACACTGCTAGAAGGCCAAATATTTTTTCAGAGCTAGATGCAGATATAAATTATTTTTAATTTGCAACCTGATGGAGGTCAGTATAGATGGACTAATAGAGAAAGTCCCACGCACTGGTAGAAGGCCAAATATTTTTTCAGAGCTAGATGCAGAAAAAAATTATATTCAGTTTGCAACCTGATGGAGGTCAGTATAGATGGACTAATAGAATGATGCTATGCCCAAAAGATTTTACTTCACTAGGTGCAGTAAAAAAATTGGTATTCTATACACAGGTGGTATATCTTGCAACACAGATAGGCTACTCCACTGACTAACACACTCTGCCATAGGCCAAAAAGGATTAGCTTTGCTAGATTCAGCCAAATGCTGTGAAAAAAACTTGCACAGCACTGGCACAGACCTGCCTGGCAAAAACTGATAGGAACTGATGTAACCTAGTCCTGAAAAGGACTGCAATTACAATTAGTCTTTACTCCCACAGTCTATCTATTTAAGAGCACAGACCTGCCTGATAAAAGTCGTAGGAAATGCTGTAACCTAGTCCTTAAAAGGACTGCAATCACAACTATTCCCTACTCCCAATGTTATGTTCTGCTACCAGAGCTAAGGAAAGAGAGGAGATCTGTCCCTACGATAGAACTCAGCTTAATCCCTACGATGTAACAGGGGACCTGATCCTGCGATCAGACCTGCTAAAGTCCTAAGCTAGTCTGTACGGAGACCTATAGATGTGGGGAAGGAATCCCTACAAGTACTAAGGACTGGGAGGAAAATGGGACACCTCCTAACAGAAATAGTAGCAGACAGACGAACAAACAAAATATAAAGAACACAGAGGTCCGTAGACCAAGCAAACTAACAGAGTTAGATACAGAGCACAGGCTAGCTAGAAAGTAGTTATACAATGAAGTCCAGCAAAGTCAGAAGGGCGGAGCAGGATTAAATAGGCCAACAAGGTCATGTGACCAGCAAAGGAAAAAACCTAAGAGCAAGGTTCTAACAGTACCCCCCCTTCTAAGAGGATCCTCCGGATCCCCTAGGACCAGGCTTATCAGGAAATCTCCTGTGAAACGCTCTGATACGTCTGGACGCGGAAACATCATCCGACCTCACCCAAGAGTTATCCTCGGGTCCGAAACCTTTCCAGGCCACAAGATACTGCAAACTACCTCTATACCGTCTAGAGTTAAGGATGCGAGAAATTTCATATTCCCCGTCCTCCACCACCGGAGGAACAGAGGCAGAGGCGTCACAATCCGATACAACAGCTTTTTTCAACAGAGAGACATGAAATACCGGATTAATTCTCCAGGAGGTAGGAACCTCCAACCTAACAGCAGATTGGTTGACAACCTGAAGCACCTTAAAGGGCGCTACAAACTTGGGACCCAATTTCTTAGAAGGAATCCTCAACCGCAGATTCCTAGAGGACAACCAAACCATGTCGCCAACAGCGAACAAAACCTCCTGTCGTTTCCTATCAAAGTAGTCTTTAGATTTTCTGTTTGCCTCCTGAAGATTACCACGCACATCCGTCCAGACTCTCTCCAAATCACCGGAAAAATTCTCCTCAGGCACGGCAGATCCCAACTTGGAGAACGACCCAAACGACGGATGTCTCCCAGAACAACAAAAAAAAGGCGAACAACCAGCAGAAGAAGATGTATGATTGTTCAGAGCAAATTCAGCAAGTGGCAGAAACTCAGACCACCCCTCTTGATTGTCTGCCACAAAACAACGCAAGAACTGCTCAACATCCTGGTTTTTCCTTTCTGTCTGGCCATTAGATTCAGGATGATATCCGGACGAGAACGACAAATGAACTCCCAACCTGTCACAAAAGGCACGCCAAAAACGAGCCACGAACTGAGGACCCCTATCAGAAACAATGTCAGTAGGAACGCCATGAAGTCTGACAATTTCCTTGACAAAGGCCTTAGCGAGAGTTTTAGCGCAGGGCAGTTTGATGAAGGGAACCAAGTGACACATCTTGCTAAAACGGTCCACGACCACCCAGATGACAGTAAAACCCTCAGAGGGGGGAAGGTCAGTTATAAAGTCCATAGCCAAATGTGTCCAAGGAGCACTGGGAACCTCCAAAGGACAAAGCAACCCCGCAGCAGGAGTATGTGAGGACTTAGATCTAGCACATATAGTACATTGACGCACCCACTTAATGACTTCCTTCTGCCATCCAGGCCACCAAAAACTGCGACCCACCAGTCTCTTGGTCTCAGAGATTCCGGGATGACCTGCCAACCGAGATTCGTGACACTCAACAAACAAATCTCTCCTAAAGGTCCCAGGCACAAACAACCTCCCATGAGGAGTGTTAGATGGGGCATTCTCCTGTGCTTTAAGAATCTCATCTTCCAAAACGGAGTCCAAAGCAGCTATCACAACACCTTCTTGTAAAATGTTCTCCTCTTTCTCAGCACCGACTATGGGAGAAAAACTGCGAGACAAGGCATCCGCCTTAACATTCTTAGTACCAGGGATGTAAGTAACGGAGAAATTAAACCGCGAGAAAAACAGTGCCCACCTAGCCTGACGGGCATTCAGGCGCTTGGCAGCATCAAGATATATCAGATTTTTATGATCCGTAAGAACCTGAACGGGAAATTCCGCACCTTCCAAGAAGTGGCGCCAGTGTTCAAATGCGAGTTTAATAGCCAATAATTCCCGTTTACCAATATCGTAATTCAGTTCAGTCTCCGAAAAATTTTTTGAAAAAAAGGCACAGGGATGTAATCCATCCCCGTTATCCTAAGACAATACTGCGCCAACCCCCACAGAGGAAGCATCAACCTCAACCAAAAACGGCTTAGTCACATCAGGCTGCATAAGGATGGGAGCAGAAGTCAACCTCTCCTTGAGATACACAAAAGCTTCAATGGCCTCAGAAGACCACTGAACCGCATCAGCACCTTTCCTGGTGAGATCGGTCAGAGGTTTGACAATACTAGAAATTTTTTTTATGAATTTTCTGTAATAATTGGCGAAACCTAAAAACCTCTGTATCGATTTCAAACCAATAGGCCTAGGCCATTCCTGTACAGCTTGAACTTTAACCGGGTCCATCTCAAAACCTTCGCTGGAGATAATGTAACCCAAAAAACTAATTCTCTGTACAGCGAACTCACATTTCTCCAGCTTAGCAAAAAGCGAATTGTCCATTAATAACTGTAATACCTCACGTACGCTCCGCCAATGAGACTCCAGATCCGGCGAATAAATCAAAATGTCATCCAAATACACAACCACATTTTTGCCGACCAAAGGTCTAAGGATGTCATTAATAAGATTCTGAAAAAATGCAGGAGCATTAGTAAGACCAAAAGGCATAACCAGATTCTCAAAATGACCCACAGGAGTGTTAAAAGCAGTCTTCCATTCGTCACCCTCCTTCATGCGCAACAGATTGTATGCCCCCTTAAGGTCAATTTTAGAGAACCACTTGGCCCCCATTAACTGGTTAAACAGATCAGGAATCAATGGCAGTGGGTAAGGTTTGCGTACAGTAATTTTGTTAATCTCACGAAAATCCAGACAAGGACGTAAACCGCCGTCCTTTTTTTTTACAAAAAAAAATCCAACCGCCACAGGAGACTTAGAGGGCCTAATGTGACCGGCGGCCAAACTTGTCTGTATGTATTCCTCCAAAGCCTTCCTCTCAGGAATAGTAAGGTTAAATAAACGACTTTTAGGAAGAGTCGCTCCAGGGACAAATTCAATAGATCAATCATAGTCTCTATGGGGAGGCAAAACCTGCGATTCCTTCTCAGAAAAAAATCTCCAAAAATCCTGAATAGGAACAGGCAATTCTCCCCTATCCAAAGCTGCAACACGCCCGTTACAACACTTGTCATAACATTTATGGCTCCAGGATTTAATTTCACTGGTAGACCAATCCAGTACAGGATTGTGAAATTTTAACCAGGGCAATCCCAATATTACTGGAGAAGGCAAGTTATTCAAAACTACCAAATCCAATTTCTCATGGTGAACACCATTAATAGTGAGAGGAAATTCACAGACCTTGAGAGTAATATTCTTCAAAGGGGAACCATCCACAGAAACCACAGCAATGGGGGATGATAAAGGTTCAGGTTTTAAATTGAGTCTTTCCAAGAATCCCCCATCAATTACATTCAGAGTAGACCCACAATCAACAAACACCCGAAATTCCATTAATTTTTCCTGAGCAATCGTGGAAGCAGCTAAAAATATACCCTTGGAATTTAAACAGGCAATACGGGCATGACTGACCATTTTTTTTTCTTTCTTCATACGAAGCTCACAGCCTTTAATCAAATGACCAGATTTTCCGCAATAGAAACACAAGCCTTCAGAAAATCTACGGTCTTTTTCCTGAGAGCGAGGTGCCACCGATCCAATCTCCATCGGTTCACCACTGTTAGTACACACATTCTCATAACCAGAAACTGACATAGCAGAGGATTTGCTCTCATTAACCCTTGCACGCAGTCTCCTATCCACCCGTATAGCTAATTGCATAGCCTGTTGCAAATCTTCAGGTGTAGGATAAGCAATTAGCAGGTCTTTAACCCTTTCATTGAGCCCAGCAAGAAATAGACTTTTCAGAGCAGAATCGTTCCACCCTGTTTGAGTAGACCAACGACGGAAATGAGTACAATATTTTTCCACATTACCTGATCCCTGTCTCAAACGTCTTAACTCAGTCTCAGCTGATGAGACACGGTCAGGATCATCATATAATAGCCCCAAAGCAGAAAAAAAACTATCCACTGATCTGAAGCATGTATCACTAGGTTGCAAAGAAAAGGCCCACTCCTGAGGCTCTTTGCGCAAAAGTGACATTATGAACCCTATGCGCTGGGATTCATCCCCAGAGGACTTGGGTCTCAAACGAAAATACAATAAGCAAGCATTTTTAAATGAAAAAAAATCTCGGTGTTCACCAAAAAATAAATCCGGCAAACATACCTTAGGCTCCAAGAAATGTGCTCCAGGACAGTTACTCACGTGCTGACGGAGCTCGGCCACCTCCAGAGAGAGTCCCTGCAGGCGATGAGCCAAATCCTGAACCGACACCATGATGGAACAGAAAAATCTTTCCTTAGAGAATTTGCAGGCTGGACTTACTGTTATGTTCTGCTACCAGAGCTAAGGAAAGAGAGGAGATCTGTCCCTACGATAGAACTCAGCTTAATCCCTACGATGTAACAGGGGACCTGATCCTGCGATCAGACCTGCTAAAGTCCTAAGCTAGTCTGTACGGAGACCTATAGATGTGGGGAAGGAATCCCTACAAGTACTAAGGACTGGGAGGAAAATGGGACACCTCCTAACAGAAATAGTAGCAGACAGACGAACAAACAAAATATAAAGAACACAGAGGTCCGTAGACCAAGCAAACTAACAGAGTTAGATACAGAGCACAGGCTAGCTAGAAAGTGGTTATACAATGAAGTCCAGCAAAGCCAGAAGGGCAGAGCAGGATTAAATAGGCCAACAAGGTCATGTGACCAGCAAAGGAAAAAACCTAAGAGCAAGGTTCTAACACCCAAGCTATCTGTAGATTTGTGCGAAAATTGGCTTGAAATTAACAAGGTATAGCGCACACAGCAACAGCGGTGCCGTCTAACACGCAGCTGCAGCAGTGAGAAAATGGTGGCGACGGGGAAAATGGCTGGGTCTTATAGGGCAAGGACATGTGACATACACTGCCAATGACACATGCCCTTGCTTGTGTGAAAAAAAGCACTTCGCTTCGTGTGTGCGCTGCTGATAGGCTGACAGATTGCACCTCCCCACTGCAAATGCGGGAAAGAGAAAAAAAAATGGAGATCTTCATTGTTCCTGCAGAGATCCATCCCCTGCCCCTCCCCCCGCCCCGCTGTACACTCAAACTGCGTATTAACATTAATTTTCATCATTACTGAGAAAAAATCCAGTTATGATTTTGGTGCACGAACAGTTATCGAACATAACCTCGAACAGCCGAATTTTTCTCAAATCGTTCGTGCTCGCCGCACGGCTCGAACACCGCCCAAAACAGCTCGAATTTGAGATTGGCGAACAGTTCGAGTAGAACAACGCTCATCTCTACTAGTGACATGAGCAATTCTAAAGTAAAAAACTGTGATGCTCACAGGAGGGGACACGGCCACCATCATCTTGGGCAGCACAATGACTCCAGCTCTTTGCAGCGCTGGGGTCCTGGGTTCAAATCCCACCAGGGACAACATCTGCAAGGAGTTTGTATGTTCTCTCCGTGTTAACATGGATTTCCTCCGGGTTCTCTGGTTTCCTCCCACACTCCAAAGACATACTGATAGGGAATGTCGATTGTGAGTCTCAATGGGGACAGTGCCGATAATGTCTGTAAAGAGCTGGGGAATTAATGGTGCTATATAAGTAAAATAAATAAATCTTGGTAAGTTATGAACACTGCAGTTTGTCTGCATTACTTATAGGCATCGATGGCTCTTCGATGTGCAGGCTAGAGTAAGGCCTGAATCTTTAAAGCATATCTTTTGCTACTAAACGGCGTACGGCGACAGCGTACGGCATTTCTGAAATTTGAGCAGAAAGCAGAGGACACTTTAATAGCAAACCTCGCAGACAATATGATGGCCCCCACCCAGCTCCGTTAATTGAATCTATTGTTAAAAAATAATTGTGAAAATTGCATATTTCTCACTGGCACCTACAGTCTTCTGCCGCCCATTTGTCTGCTTTGCTATATAAATTAGGTTACTAGCAGTTCTGTGGTATAGCTAGTGCCGTAGAGAACAGAAGTCATATGAACAGCACTCCTAGTCCTTACTTCCAGCATTTGGATGTGGTGCCTGCTACCTGGTGTGTTATGGTCCCTTGTAGCCATCGGCATAGCATGCTTGATGAAGGCTAAAATGTTGCTGAAATGTCGCATCTTGGATTACAATTTCTTGACACTATTTCTGGAGTAATGCTCCCACTAAAGCACTCCTCCCATCAAAGTTTTTATCTTCTTAATATATTGCAGTCATCATATTATATAGCACTGTGTACTTACAATTGCTCATTTTGCCTTTCTACCTGGATAATTCTTCTGTTTTCCATTAGGTCTATGACATCACGTGATTAAAAACTGACTAGCTGAATCCTTCTAAGCTCTATGTAGAAATATGAGGTTAATTTTCCCTGTATGAGTCATAAGTCACTGCAAAAGTCCCTGGCAGGGGGAGGAGGGAGCAGCTTGGTCAGGAGTTGAAGAGGGGGATGATTTATGCAGGGACAAGAGACTTCCTGTTTCTACATAGAGCAGAGAAAAGAGAAGAATTAGCTGGGTAGAAAGGCAAAATGAGCAATTGTAAGTACACAGTGCTGTATAATATGATGACTGCATTATATTAAGCGGATAAAAACTTTGATGTGAGGAGGAGGAGTGCTTCTTTAATTTTATTTGTTGAGTCTTAGCTAAGTTAGGATGCTAATAGTGCATTTACTCTATTAGATAATTATCAAGCAAGCGTTCGTTCATTTCTTATTATCCACCAGTGTAAACGTGCCGTGATCACCCAGCAAACAATCAAACCATTATAATCGGACCATTTATGCCAGCAAAAAAAAATCATTCTTATCGGCAGCGCATCGCCCTGTGTAAACAGAATGTGCTGCCGATAACATGATGATTTACAGGGATCGAGTGATTGTATTGCTGATTGTTCTGTCTCCATCTTTGTTCATTGTCACATGTAAATGAGCACTGAACAACTTGTGTAACGTCCCACTGCTCTCATTAATGGAGCATTGATGGGCCCAAATCTCCGCATCTAAATTCACCGTAATAAACTATGTATGAAATCTCTGGTCTCTGGGAGAAGCTGTGCTCCTTCAGTTTTTGGAAATGATAAAATTATAATCTGTGACACTTCTCAGTCTATTGATTCCCATGTATTTCCGCTATAGTAAAGAGCTGAACTGACTATACAGGAATCAGGTCTCCAATATGGCCACCTCCAGGAAAGTAAGATTAACAACAAGCACATTATTTTTCTTCCACAGACTTACATTGCGTATACATACAGTACAGACCAAAAGTTTGGACACACCTTCTCATTTAAAGATTTTTCTGTATTTTCATGACTATGGAAATTGTACATTCACACTGAAGGCATCAAAACTATGAATTAACACATGTGGAATTATATACTTAACAAAAAAGTGTGAAACAACTGAAAATATGTCTTATATTCTAGGTTCTTCAAAGTAACCACCTTTTGCTTTGATGACTGCTTTGCACACTCTTGGCATTCTCTTGATGAGCTTCAAAGCGTAGACATCTGAGATCACTTACCCACGGGCTGGAGACACCCAGTAGGAATAGAAAAAGTGCAGTTGCGACTTCCCAACGCGCGTTTCGCGTTGACTGCGCTTTGCTTTTTCAAGGGAAGGAAGTTTGGAAATGAGACTGACGTTATGTGAATTACTGGCAAATATAGACGAGGCTTGGTAACAAGCTGACCACTTGTCATTCAACTGGTATCTTTTTCCCAATTCATGAAATATAAGTATATCATTAGTCAACATGGTGAGCTTTCTATATCTGGATCCTAGTAATGGTAACTAATAATTAGATAATATGGAGCTTAATGACGACCCTTATTTTGTCACAAAATACCATTGTGTAACACGGAATAATTTTACGATACAAAATGCTGCTCTTCTGTTTCATACCAGGGCTCAAATAGATTAAGTCTTAAGATTTCCTATAATAAATACCCTTGTGCTAATTATGATTATGGATTTATCACAAAGAATGAACTCACCTTTGCAATATTAAGGAATTTGTCTATGATTTTTTTAAGGACTAAGGGCAGATGCAGACAAGTGTATTTTCTGTCCTAGTGCGTTCCGTCAAAACATCGGATAGCACGTGGACCAATGTTATTCCATGGGGCTGTGCACATGTCCGATATTTTTCCTTGGACCAAGTCCAGAAAAAAACGCTGCATGCCCGAGTTTGATTTGATGTTGGGATCGCACTCAGCCATGCAAGTCAATGAGTTTGTGGAAACCATCGGACTGCCCTCGGATGACATCCGAGCGCAGTCCGACTTCCACGGACTGACAGAATGGAGATGATGGAGAAATTTGTTTTCTCCATCGTCTTCTCATCCGAGACAATCAGATCCCACTCTGATCAGAGTCTATTTGCAATTTACGGTCGTCTGCAACTACCCTAACGCAAATCTAATTTTGCCCACACAATAACCATTTTGGAAGAAAAAATACAATTTTATACTACTACAGACCTCTGCATTCAACCACTGGTCTTAGCGGTGATCACTGCACCAGTGATTGGCAGCAGTGGTCACATATTTCCCATTGTTCTCTGCCCTCTCTGCTCCGGACATGTGTCCACTGCAAACTATTAATACTTTCCACCATTCTGAATGTGTTTTTAAAATGTTTAAATGACCTTTAATTCTTAAATCGGTGCGGCAGCTCTGAGGATAATCTTTCCGTACTTGAAGAGCTTTACAAATCTATTGTTGAGAAATCCATGCATTGCCAATCACGTAGTGCCATAGGCCATATTACTGCAATCGAATGCACAAAATAATAACCGCTATAATAAAACACAAAGTATAAGAACGCCATCTGTGCTTGATGACCATTGGCTCCATCAACAGAAATATCGATACAGTAAACCCTATTGTAATAAAGGGCAGTAATGGGCAGATCCATCACTTTCCGACTGTCATTTCCATTTCAATAACTAACAGTTTATTGAAATCTACAACACAGTTTTTAGTGGTGTAACATTTATTAGCTGTTCTTGTTTTATAGGTTACTTTTTTTTTCTCGATTTAATCCTGTTATTGCTGAACATGAAGCAGTCGGCATCTCTGGCAAGACTTCAGCAATGGAAAGAAGTCCAATGCCAGCTATTTAATCCATCTGCCTGTGTTTCTGTGTAGATGACCTAAATGCCCCAAAGGAGCACTATTTGTGCTGGCAATTGCATATCTACAATTAGCGTGCCTTCTTCTTGAGCCGAGGCCTGGGGACACAAGCTAAGAGGAGAAAAGATTTTTTCCTTTGGTTAGAAGTTAAGTGAAGGAAATTACAGAGTTAATTTTAAAGCAGAAATTACACTAACTAGTGTTCATTAAAGGGAATCTGTCACCAGGTTTTTCTGAGAGCAGCATAATGTAGAGACAGAGACCCTGATTCCATCAATGTGTCACTTACTGGGCTGCTTGCTGTCGTTTTGATAACTTAACTGTTTTATCAGCAGGAGATTATCATTAGAGGACTAGTAAACCTGCTGCCATGCAGTCCTCCATAACCCAGCTCCCAACACTGATTGGCAGCTTTCTGCTTATGCACAGTGTACATAGAAATCTGCCAATCAGTGGTGTGGACGGGGTTATACAGAGCTCAGCATTCAGAGAATTGCTAGATCTGATAAAACAGTGATTTTATCAAAACTATAGTCTAATGTGTATGGCGACCCAGGACTGATGGTTGTTGGATATAGTTAAAGGGAACCTGCCACTAGGTTTTCCCAATAAAGTACGGTCACCACCATTAAGCCCTCTTTTATAGCATTCTAGTATGTATATACAGTCATGGAAAGTGTTGGCACCCTTGAAATTTTTCCAGAAAATGAAGTATTTCTCTCAGAAAATGATTGCAATTCCACATGTTTTGTTATACACATGTTTATTTCCTTTGTGTGCATTGGAACAACTCAAAAACACAAGAAAAAAAGGCAATTTGGACATAATTTCACACACAACCCCAAAATGGGCCGGACAAAATTGTTGGCACCCTCAACTTAATATTTGGTTGCACGCCTTTTGGAATAAATAACTGCAATCAATCGCTTCCTATAACCATCAACAAGCTTCTTACATCTCTCAACTGGAATTTTGTATCACTCTTCTTTTGCCAACTGCTCCAGGTCTCTCATATTTGAAGGCACCTTCTCCCAACAGCAATTTTAAGATCTCTCTACAGGTGATCAATGAGATTTAGATCTGGACTCATTGCTGCCACTTCAGAACTATCCAGCGCTTTGTTTCCATCCAATTCTGGGTGCTTCTTGAAGTATGTTTGGGGTTGTCCTGCTGGAAGACCCATGACCTGGAACACAAACCCAGCTTTCTGACACTGGGCACTACATTGCGACCCAAAATCCTATAGTAATCTTCAGATTTCATGATGCCTTTGACTGTACAACCCCAAACTTCTTTGAACCTCCACCATATTTGACTGTAGGTTCTGTGTTCTTGTGTTTGTAGGCCTCATTCCTTTTTCAGTAAACAGAATGATGTGCTTTACCAAAACCTCTATCTTGGTCTAATCTGTCCAAAAGATGCTTTCCCAGAAGGATTTTGGCTTATTCATGTACATTTTGGCAAACTGCAGTCTAGCTTTTTTAAGTCTCTTTGTCAACAGTGAGGTTCTCCTTGGCTTCCAGCCATAGCGTTTCATTTCATTCAAATGTCGACTGCTAGTTTGCGCTGACACTGATGCACCCTGAGCCTGCAGGACAGCCTGCATTTCTTAGGAACTTGATTGGGGCTGCTTATCCACCATCCAACTATCCTTTGCAACCTTTCATCAATTTTTCTCTGCCATCCACATCCAGGGAGATATAGCTACTGTGCCATGGATGGAAAACTTCTTGATTATGTAGCACAACGTGGACAAGGGAATATCAAGATCGCTGGAGATGGACTTGTAAGTTTGAGATTGTTGATATTTTTCAACTATTTTGGTTCTCAAGTCCCCAGAAAATTCTCCTCTCTTTCTGTTCTCTTTGCCTAGTCTTGCACACACAGACACACAATGCAAAGGTTAAATCAACTTATCCCCTTTTTATATGGTTTCAGGTGTGATTTTCATATTGCCCACACCTGTTACTTGCTACAGGTGAGTTTGAACGAGCATCACATGCTTGAAACAAAGTTGTCTACCCACATTTTTGGAAAGGTAAAATTTTAAACAAGTACCAGTTTCACATCTTGTTATAGCATACCCATATATTAGCAACTCGACATAATATGCAAATAGGGCGGACTAGGTTTCTTATATCCTAAAGTATGGCCATATGAGTCAATTTGAATCATATGAATCATTTGAAAAAGCCTATACTTGGGAAAGGTATATCTATAAAAGGTATTTACCCATTATGTATATCCTACCCGTGCCTCGACCGAGATCCCCAATGAGCGTTTCGTGATGAGGGTTTACGAGTAAATGGGCGGCATTTGGATTCCTCCGCTTTGATGCACATGCGCCAAATCAATGCACATCATTGATTTACCGGGTAATCATCATTACCGGGTCATGTGACCGGAACGGTCTCATATATACTGTATATCAGACAGTCATTACACACAACCACGCCCCCTGAAAAAGTGACAAAATGCAAGTATACGCTTTTTCAAATGATTACAAATACTATTCATGGTAAGTGATTCATTATACAAGTGCTAGTTTATATGTTATCCAATATCCAGGCAGCATCTATGCATTGGTTCTTGTCTTACATGTATGTTTTTCTCATGAATAGATACTAATTGACTTATATGACCATACTTTACGATATAAAAAACCTTGTTTTTTTTACAGTCACCTCAATTGTGCCCTGACCCAGTCCTCCTCCTATAACCTCGGGGTCGTCTCGCTGATCTCTATATGTACCCATTATACCATTTTGTGAATATAATTGTACGGTATGTACATTGTTTACTCTTTTCTTCTTTTTTTGTATTTATAAATAAAATTTAATTTTATTAACAATATAGACTCTAGTCCTCCCTATTTGCATTTTTGGAAAAGTGGCAACAATTTTGTCCGGCCTATTTTTGGAGTTGTGTGTGAAATTATGTCCAATTTGCCTTTTTTTTTTTGTTGTTGTTTCAGTACACAAAAAGCAAATAAACATATATTTAACAAAATATGTACGGTAATTACAATAATTTTCTGGGAGAAATACTTCATTTTCTGGAACAATTTTAAGGGTGCCAACACTTTCTGCTATGACTGTATGTATGTCCCTAATCTCCTACGTAAGGCACAAAAAAACCCTTTAATTATACTCGTAGACAGTGCGGTCCGGTCTTATGGGTGTCCTGATTTCATGCCTCCTTTCTTCTTACAATCGGCGTCCTCCTTCCCTGCTTCATGTGGATGATGCATCCTACGTCATTCACACAGTGTCTTCCATCGCACTCCTGCGCAGGCGCACTCCACTCTGTCATGCCGAGGGCAGAGCAAAGTACTATAGTACTATAGTGTATGTATATGTATTTTTAGAACATTGCTTCGATTCATGGAGGGGCTGTTTCCCCCATTTGGACCTGGGCTTTCACCTCTGCCCTAATGAGCAAATAGTAAGTCTACCTCTATAGTGTATAGTGTGGGTGTGAGTATTACTGTAGGCTCAGCACAAAGTGTATTACCAGCTATACCTTAGAATAAATGGCCTCTAATTATCCAGCCTTTACAGCATGTCTGAAAGATACATGACATATTACTCAATGGGCTTTTGTAAAATGTAACAGGAGGGTCATACCGTGAATGTAGGCATATTCAGCCCATGAGCTTCCCTCCAGAATATCCTGGAAACCAGGCACGGTAATTATGGTGATAAAGATAGCTCCGATAGTTTGTTAAAAAGCCTTTTGTTGAACTAGCTAGGTAAATATTTAATACGGTCAGCCTCCACGATATCTTAATGGCTTTCAAAGTCATTTTCCTTAATTAAATATTTTAATTGAATTGCTGCGTCTCTTTAAGGTCAGATCAAGGCAATTTTTAGCGAGAAGTAAAGGTGCTTTATTTGAACTGACAATTCAGTATTGTATTCATTTAAGTACTAACCTGCAAATTAGCGTATTACATTCACAATTTTTTTGTAGAGTCATCAGTAGCCAAAGGAAATTAAGATATAAATATTTTAAACCGAGCAAATTGCCATTTTACATACATGAACTTTTCTGAGATTTGTTGGGGGTACTGATTAGTTATATTTCTAGTATAGAGACGTCAGCTCAGATTTGTCAAATATGGCAACCAAAGCCTATCTGGCAATGCCCGGTTGGGTATAACCCATTTGTGATAGAAATGTTCCTACATTTACAGGTCAGTATAATAGAATTTATAAAGCGATCAAAGGGCTCAACCCGTCATATCTACCAGTACTCTAGAAGGATCACTTTTTGAAAGATATACCCTATAAGGTGCAAATTTCTAGAAAAAAATCAAGATTGTTCAGCCATATTTTCTCCCCCTAGGAAGTATGCAAAAAAAAATATGGATGGATGTAGCTATCTTAGGCCTTGTTCACATCTGCACATGTTTAAGCCTTGTGCCTTACCTAATTTCTGCAAGAAGAAAAAGCACACCAGTAAAATGAGGGACACCTTGACAGGAAGCCTATAGACCTTATTATAGACATTGGGGCACCATTTGTGTTCATCATGATAGTTCTCTTCTCCTACATTAAACGAGTTGTCCAGTCTAAATTGATAAGTCTGCAGTCACTCTGTGTGACTGCAGAATTTTGGATCCCCCCAGCTCACACACTGTGCACTGCGGGGATTCGCCGGTTTCTGAGCTGGGAAGTTGGTGATGTATGCGATATGCACACTCCTGGGCAGAAGCTGTCTAGTGGTCGCGGCCTTGCTCCATACAAGTGTATAGAGCGAGAGCGCTCACTGGATGGGCACACCCACTAGACGGCCGCGCCCTTGCTCCAAACACTTTTATGGAGCAAAGCCGCGCCCACTAGACTGTTTCCGCCTGGGAGTATGCATATCGCATACATCACTGCCGTTCCCGAAACTGGCGAATCCTCGCAGCGCACCGTGCGCCCACTGGGGTGATGCAGATGTCTGCAGTCACACAGAGTGACTTTTGACTTTTCATTTTAGACCGCACATCATATTATGAGAGGAATACAAAAGCAGCAGCTTATCCTTCTTTAAAGGGGTTGTCCAGGCTTGAAGTAAAGGTCTGCAGTCATTCTATGTGACTGCAGACTTGTGAACCATCACAACAAACAGCTCTCAGGCTTATCTGGTGGCAGCAGCGGGAGCAGGCCGTCGGGTGACCACAAGTATGCAGTTTGCATACATGCTGTCACGTGCCAACTAGACATGTGCGTCCTATGAATTGAGTGAGGCTGGACACGTTTAGTCTGATAGTAGCCGGAAGTATGGAAATCGTATACTTGTGGTCACATGACTGCTTGCTTTCTGCTTCAGAACTAGTGAATCCTGACAGTGATTCTGTGCGGAATCATAGAGTGACTGTGTTATGCACGTACCATACTCACACACGGGAAAAGGGAGTAAGGAAGACTATAGAGAAAAACCGGACCTACACCCAACTGGTCCCTGTACAGACTAGTCAATCCCTAGCCGCACAACTAAAAACACCACCTTGGATCTGACTCCCTAAAAGGCCGTAGAGGGGTTTCTCGTGCTTCCAGAGGGGAGGCCGCAACACACTGCCAACAAGGGGAGAGGAAGGTGTGCAGGTGGACACGAAGACCCAGGGTGAGAAACTTTAAGCACATTCATAAAAGGTGAGAGAGAATTGTAAGGAGAACCAAAAAATAAATAAAACTAGAATAACCTCAAAGAAACCTAACAGTGGTAAAAGGAAAAGGTGCTGGGAAGGTAGACGAACAGACACATAGCAAGAATAGAAGTGGTGTAAGTCTAGCAGGGAAAATCCCTTCTTTAAAGGGCTGGAACTTCTTAGCACAAATCCACCTTGAAGTATAGCCAGCAAGGAAGTGCAATGAACGAATAATATATAAAGTCCCACCCAGAACGTGATAGGGTAAACCAAAATGGGAAATGGAAAACAGCTGGAAAGGAGCAAATCTAAAAGGGAGAATAAATACAATAGGAACAATCAGCATTTGGGCAGGGACGGAAAAGAGCAAAAGCTCCGCAGACCGAAGAACCGACAGTGAAGGAATAGGTCACCGGATAAACCGAGCCATGACTGACTGCAGACTTGAACCCCAACCCTGGACAACCCCTTTAAAATTTGTATTTATTGCGAGGTATATCCCAATTTGCACATAAATGGTTATAAATAGTGATGAGTGAACGTGTTCTGTTAACCCTTTCGGCGAGCATGAATTAAAATGATTTTTTTATTTGTTTATTGAAAGCACCAAACAATTTTACTTTATTTAGTTGAAACTAGGACTTTACGGATGGGAATATTGGGTATTCTGCTCTTTACCAGCTGTTCTCATGCAAGCGTTACAAGGACATTTGGCTTTTCCTGTAAGTGCCTGGCTGTATCCTACACCCCATCTGTGCACAGTGACATGGCTGGGGAAAGGGCTCACTGACCCGGTTAATCTTGGATGTGTTACTTGATCTTTTCCACTTTGCTAAGTATAGAAGCATTGCGGAGGGCAAAGCCATGTCATGCTGTCATTGTATACCGCTGACCTAATGCTTCAGTAATTGTAAGGAAAATATTGTGAATCAGTTTTCTAATTATTGTGAAAATTATATATAAATCCATGGAGTGTATTAATTATATTCATCTGCATTCATTCGTTCTTCACCCCTGTGCAGGCTGAGCAGTAGGATACAAAATGACGTACTTGTAGCTTGAATTGATACGATCTTGTAAAATGTATCCTCTGCGGCATTTCACACGGCAGCGATGCTTGATCTTCCAAAACTTTTGTGTTTTTTTTCCCACCAAGTGATACATTGTAGCCCTGTTAATAGAAAATAGTAAAACCAAGTGTCAGATAGTGATGGGACAAGTGGTGGGGACTGCTATATTTCCCCCACAAAAACAGCTGGGTTAGGTATAAGGAATCCAGTAAAGCTGGACTAGGTATAAGGAATCCAGGAAAAGCTGGGTTAGGTATAAGGAATCAAGGAAAAGCTGGGCAGGTATAAGGAATCCAAGAAAAGCTGGGCTAGGTATAAGGAATCCAAGAAAAGCTGGGTTAGGTATAATGAATCCAGGAGAAGCTGGGCAGGTATAAGGAATCCAAGAAAAGCTGGGCTGGGTATAAGGAATCCAAGAAAAGCTGGGCTGGGTATAAGGAGTCAAGGAAAAGCTGGGCTAGCTATAAGGACTCCAAGAAAAGCTGGGTTAGGTATAAGGAATCCAGTAAAGCTGGGATAGGTATAAAGCTGGGCTGGGTAAAAAGAATCCAGGAAAAGCTGGGTTAGATATAACGAATCCAAGAAAAGCTGGGCTGGGTATAAGGAATCCAGGAAAAGCTGGGCTCGGTATAAGGAATCCAGGAAAAGCTGGGTTAAGTATAAGGAATCCAAGAAAAGCTGGGCTGGGTCTAAGGAATCCAGGAAAAGCTGGGTTAGGTATAAGGAATCCAGGAAAAGTTGGGCTAGCTATAAGGAATCAAGGAAAAGCTGGGATAGGAATAAGGAATCCAGGAAAAGCTTGGTTAGATATAAGGAATCCAAGAAAAGCTAGGGTAGGAATCCAGGAAAAGCTGGGTCAGGTATAAGGAATCCAGGAAAAGTTGGGCTAGCTATAAGGAATCAAGGAAAAGCTGGGATAGGAATAAGGAATCCAGGAAAAGCTTGGTTAGATATAAGGAATCCAAGAAAAGCTAGGGTAGGAATCCAGGAAAAGCTGGGCTAGGTATAAGGAATCCAAGAAAAGCTAGGCTGGGTATACGGAATCCAAGAAAAGCTGGGCTGGGTATAAGGAATCAAGGAAAAGCTGGGCTAGCTATAAGGACTCCAAGAAAAGCTGGGTTAGGTATAAGGAATCCAGTAAAGCTGGGCTAGGTATAAAGCTGGGCTGGGTAAAAGGAATCCAGGAAAAGCTGGGTTAGATATAAGGAATCCAAAAAAAGCTGGGCTCGGTATAAGGAATCCAGGAAAAGCTAGGTTAGGTATAAGAAATCCAAGAAAAGCTGGGCTGGGTCTAAGGAATCCAGGAAAAGCTGGGTTAGGTATAAGGAATCCAGGAAAAGTTGGGCTAGCTATAAGGAATCAAGGAAAAGCTGGGCTAGGAATAAGGAATCCAGGAAAAGCTTGGTTAGATATAAGGAATTCAAGAAAAACTAGGGTAGGAATCCAGGAAAAGCTGGGTCAGGTATAAGGAATCCAGGAAAAGCTGGGCTGGGTATAAGGAATCCAGGAAAAGCTGGGCTTGGTATAAGGAATCCAAGAAAAGCTAGGCTGGGTATAATGAATCCAGGAAAAACTGGGTTAGGTATAAGGAATCCAGAAAAAGCTGGGCTAGGAATAAGGAATCCAGGAAAAGCTTGGTCAGATATAAGGAATCCAAGAAAAGCTAGGGTAGGAATCCAGGAAAAGCTGGGTCAGGTATAAGGAATCCAGGAAAAGCTAGGCTGGGTAGGTGTAAGGAATCCAAGAAAAGCTGGGCTGGGTATAAGGAATCCAGGAAAAGCTGGGCTGGGTATAAGGAATCCAGGAAAAGCTGGGTTAGGTATAAGGAATCCAAGAAAAGCTGGGCTGGGTATAAGGAATCCAGGAAAAGCTGGGCTGGGTATAAGGAATCCAGGAAAAGCTGGGCTAGCTATAAGGAATCAAGGAAAAGCTGGGAAGATATAAGGAATCCAAGAAAAGCTGGGTTAGGTATAAGGAATCCAAGAAAAGCTGGGCTGGGTATAATGAATCCTGGAAAAGCTGGGCTAGGTATAAGGAATCCAGTAAAAGCTGGGCTAGGAATAAGGAATCCAGGAAAGGATGGGTTAGATATAAGGAATCCAAGAAAAGCTAGGGTAGGAATCCAGGAAAAGCTGGGTCAGGTATAATGAATCCAGGAAAAGCTAGACTGGGTAGGTGTAAGGAATCCCAAGAAAAGCTGGGCTGGGTATAAGGAATCCAGGAAAAGCTGGGTTAGGTATAAGGAATCCAAGAAAAGCTGGGCTAGGTATAAGGAATCCAGGAAAAGCTGGGCTGGGTATAAGGAATCCAGGAAAAGCTGGGCAGGTATAAGGAATCCAAGAAAAGCTGGGTTAGGTATAAGGAATCCAAGAAAAGCTGGGCTGGGTATAAAGAATCCTGGAAAAGCTGGGCTAGGTATAAGGAATCCAGTAAAAGCTGGGCTAGGAATAAGGAATCCAGGAAAAGCTGGGTTAGATATAAGGAATCCAAGAAACGCTAGGGTAGGAATCCAGGGAAAGCTGGGTCAGGTATAAGGAATCCAAGAAAAGCTAGGATGGGTAGGTGTAAGGAATCCAAGAAAAGCTGGGCTGGGTATAAGGAATCCAGGAAAAGCTGGGCTAGGTATAATGAATCCAGGAAAAGCTGGGCTAGGTATAATGAATCCAGGAAAAGCTGGGCAGGTATAAAGCTGGGCTGGGTATAAGGAATCCAGGAAAAGCTGGACTAGCTATAAGGAATCTAGGAAAAGCTGGGCTAGGAATAAGTAGTCCAGGAAAAGCTGGGTTAATTTGGATTAGGTATAAGGATTCCAAGAAAACCTTGGGCTGGGTATAAGGAATCCAGGAAAAGATGGGTTAGGTATAAGGAATCCAGGAAGCGCTGGACTGGGTATAAAGAATCCAGGAAAAGCTGGTCTAGGTATAAGGAATCTAGGAAAAGCTTGGCTAGGTATAAGGTATCCAAGAAAAGCTGGGTTAGGTATAAGGATATAGGGTTGAGCGAGTATGTTCTGTTCGAGTATGCTCGGGCCGAGCTCCGAGTATTTATAGCTGCTCGGTGATATGGTTAAATCGCTCCGTGTGTATGATTTGTGACTGTTTGACAGTTTTATTACATGTGAGGAATGTGTAAGAAATAGACATTCCTCACATGTAATAAAGCTGTCAAACAGTTGAAAATCATGCACATGGGAGCGATTCAACCATATCACCGAGCAGCTGTAAATACTCGGAGCTCGGCCCGAGCATACTAGACGAAAGGATTAATAGAACATACTCGCTCAACACTAATAAGGAATCCAAGAAAAGCTAGGCTGGTTGGGTATAAGGAATCCAAGAAAAGATGGGTTAGGCTGGGTTAGGTATAAGGAATCCAGGAAAAGCTGGACTAGTTATAGGTATAAGGAATCCAGGAAAAGCTGGGCTAGGAATAAGTAATCCAGGAAAAGCTGGGTTAAGTTGGGTTAGGTATAAGGATTCCAAGAAAACCTTGGGCTGGGTATAAGGAATCCAGGAAAAGATGGGTTAGGTATAAGGAATCCAGGAAGAGCTGGACTGGGTATAAGGAATCCAGGAAAAGCTGGTCTAGGTATAAGGAATCTAGGAAAAGCTTGACTAGGTATAAGGTATCCAAGAAAAGCTGGGTTAGGTATAAGGAATCCAGGAAAAGATAGGCTGGTTGGGTATAAGGAATCCAAGAAAAGTTGGGTTAGGCTGGGTTAGGTATAAGCAATCCAGGAAAAGCTGGGCTAGGTATAAGGAATCCAGGAAAAGCTGGGTCTCATAGAGAGAAATTCAAATCCATAACCTATCTCCAGAGAGGGAACATATCACACTCACATTGAACATATGGAACTAATTATAACTAGGGAAAAAGAAACTAAATAAAAAAGGGGAAGTGAAAGAGAAAGACCTTACACTTCAACTTCCATTGAAGGTCGTAATGCCCCCTGCAGTGTCCAGGTTATTACAGCAGGGAGTTTTGCTGGCAAAGAGAAAGCAAGTCTGAGATTTCTTTACACAGAGGCGGGGAAGTACTCTTCCAAACCAAAGAGCTTCTTTTGATTAAAGACTTTTTCTAGACCTTTTGGATCCATTGGTCATTAATGAATATTGGGATCTGCGTCTATCTGATATTTATGGGAGATATATTTTCGGCGTGACAGCGTAAGGCTGACAGGACCCCTGCAACTTAATATTGGTCCGATGGATGATGCTATCCATGCAATGTTTCATCTCTATAGACAGATAAAATTGCGATAAGAAATATGACAACAATATCTACCACCTGAGACCTCCAAAGGCAAAGATATCCTGAAAGTTCGGGATCTCATAAAATTCTAACAGACCTAGCACATCTCACAACCAGCCCCCATATGAGCTCACCAAGGGGAAGTATGTGGGCTTAACCATGATCTGTCATTTGTCATTCTGGAAGACATAGTTTGATGTGAGTATTCCATTTTCCCAATCAGAGCGCTTCCCTCGATTAAGATAAGAGCCATTCCTGCAACATCTGATTTAGTAATTCTCTTTTGTTGTTCTTTTTATTTCATGTAATTGAATATATCGTATTGTTTTGTTCCCATTTTGTAACATCTTTGTATATTTTTAAAAACATTGCCTATCTTTCCAGATTAAAAATATAAAATTTAAGAGATCTGTTCCTCTTGCTCTGTAAACCACACCCCTGAAGCTATACGCTACCTGTATCAGGTGAAAAATTGGCCTGTATAAACGATTGGTGGTGGCGGGGAGTTTTTGTCCTTTTTTGCTATTGCATAGCTGTCAGTGACCGTATCCGGGTATATACATATATTCCATATGTTGGAATCGGCAGTGTATATACCATACATTCGCGGTTAGTTCCCCAATAACCGGCCTAGTAGTGGAAGCAGCTATGGCCTCAACCATCACTCGTCAGTCAATTGCATAAATTGTCCTGATGATTGGAGGCAGCGGAGTTGCGTTCCTCTGACAAATTGGTGGCTGCGGGTGGAATCTGTGTGATCTCCCCTGTGTCATCTGTGACAAAGTGGTGGCAGGGATGAGATCTGTGTGCCCCCCACCTCCCTGGCAGGTTTTGGTAACTGGCTTCTTCCTGGTCTGGTATAGTCTTTTGCTTTCAATTAATTGGAGCTGATTCATTACTGTCTTTAGAACAGTGTGTAGTGTGCGCACTTTAGGCCTCATTCAGACACGAGTGATTTTTCTCATTTGCAAAAAAAAAGGTCAGACTTTCATCAATGGTTTAGATCTGATTTTCATCAGTTTGGTCAACATATCATCTTTTCCATCAGTGTTTCATCAGTGATTTTCTGATATGCAAAAAAAAAAAATTGCAGAGCTTCTCCTACCCATCCCAATGTTAAAAATGGGCATGGATGGCATCCGTGTGCAGTCCGTCATTGTCACTGATCCATAGACTTGTATGAGTGATTTTGATCAAAATTGGAAAATTGAAAATCGATGACTTTTTTCGTGGACACATGGTCTGTGAAAAAATGTGAACAGTTCCATAGACTATGATAGGTATGTATTCTATCCGTGAAGAACGTGGATGTTGCACATACATGAATAACCAACGTCTGAATGAGGCCTTTGTTGGAGAAAAACTGAAGGGACAGCAGGTGTCTGGTGAAGAGACTCTGTGACTGAGGCCGAGTTCACAAGAGCCTATTTCATGGTCTGTATACGGAATACAAGGCTCAGACTGACCCGAACGTCATCCCATACAGTAGTTTTGCATGTAAAATATGAGCTGAAAGTGATTTACCGTACAGTATTTCCTTCAGCTTGTTTTTCCGGTTTCCCTTTAGGTGATTTTCATTTTTTTTTATGCAAAGAAAGTTTCGTCCGCTTATTCAAAATCATCCTACACACAATGGACCAATCCGATTAACCTTTACTGCTTAAATTTGCATAAATTGTCATGTTTGTGAGCTTTTAAAGGGAACCTGACACTAGATTCCACTGGCAGCATGAATCAAAGCCCGGCTGCACGATGGCAGCCAGGTATGTTTTACTTTGAAATACTCCGGCATTCCATAGAATATCCCAGCACTCTTCCATTTGATTGACAAGTCTCTCCCTATGTACATGCATGGGAGAGACCTGTCAATCAACTAGAGCAATGTGGGAAGAAGCCGGCTGGGAAGGGTGAGGTGCAGCGCCAGACTGGTCACATCTATTCTTATAGTCCCCAACTGGCTTCTCCCCACATCTAGTTGATTGACAGTTCTCTCCCAAGTACTTTCGTAGGGAGAGACCTGTCAATCAACTAGAGCAATGTGGGAAGAAGCCGACTGGGAAGGGGGAGAGGGGAGGTGTGGTGCTGGACCGGTCACCTCTATTCTTATAGTCCCCAATCGGCTTCTCCCCACATTGCTCTAGTTGATTGACAGTGCTCTCCCAAGTACGTAGGTAGGGAGCGAACTGTCAAGTCAAATTCAACGGTGCTGGGAGAAGACGCTTCAAACTATGTTTTTTCTAGCGCCCCGAGGGCTCGGCCGCTACAGGGGTATTGCACCTCTTCCAGAGGTGTGATATTCCACTCCCGGGTAAGGATGGAGTATGGACCAGGGCTCAGGTAGCTGCATACAGCACACACACCCCATTTTCGAGGGACAGTTCAACGGTGCTCCCATTAGACAGAAATGCAGGCACGACAGACCATGTCCCTGGCTGGAGTGGGGAGGGGGGAGGAAAACCCAGTTGTGTAGGAGCAGGAGGGGACGGTTTCTGAGCATAGGAAGGAGCTCATTGGTTGCTGGTCACCTGAGCTCACACACTAGGGAAGGGTATAAAAGATGGGCACCATCTTAGGTCTGGGTCAGTTCAGTCAGAGAAGAAGCAGAGTGGAGATGTGACAAGGAGCTGTGGCTCAGCCTCGGCCCAGCTCCATGAGACAGGCCTAGAGTGAAGGCCGGAGTAGAAGAAAGGAACAGAAAGGAGCAGAAAGGAACAGAAAGGAACAGCAAGGAACAGAAACAGAAAGAGAAGTATCCAAAGTGTGGAAAGGCTCAGGAACAAGAAGGTGGAAGGGACCCTAAGAACCCATGAGAATACAGGGTGAAGGGTCAGGCAGATTAAGGGTACCGGATCCCAAGTTGGTGGAGGAGAAACTACCCTCAGCCAAAGACCGGACGTCGTGATCATTTATTGGTGCGACACCTCATCAAACCTGCTAGGAAGGCACCATATAGGACAGCGGGGAACGGGGCCCACGTTTACCCGCGCAGATCCGCGGCAGCTGGACAAAAGTGGGTCACTGGTGAGGCAGGCCAGAGAAAGGATAGAAGGGAGTCCTGTGCCCTACTCCGGAATTGCCTGGGGGTTGACCGAGCCCCTCACCTGGTGGACGCAGCACGGCTTGGGCGGTCACTACCTGTACAGAAGTGACCCGGAGCACATGAACTGTGAGTAAAAGACATTGGACTGCAGTACGTTGTCTGAGTATTCCTTGCTCCTCCAGCACTAACGGCGCTGGGACGCCCTACACCATCACCCCCATCTTCTACTATACTGCCCTGGGGCCGCACTCTTCCCGTGGGGAGTCACACTACCCCAGCTGCGTACACCATCAGCCCCAGCGGTCTGCCTTGCAGCGGCGGTTCGCACTGACCGCAATCCACGGGTGGCGTAGTCGGACATTACCAACAGCGCATGGCAGACTACCAATGGTCTGACCACCCTGAGCCACGGAACCGGGTTGCCACTACTACCCCCATCGTTTCCCGATTGCCCGGCTCTGAGTGCCCCACGGCCCAGGGGGTGAGTCAGCTTTGGCGTAGTCGGCAGGATCGTTACCAGCCCGACACAAGCGGGTATTGCGCGCCTGAAAAGAGACTGTTTAATTGAAATTGACTGTGTTGAATATGGCGCCCGCCCCAGCAGAACGGACGCCATAATGTGCGCGCCAAAAGACAGCAGGAAGCCGCCTCCCATCGTGGGCCAGGTCCCAGAATGGTGCCAAAGAAGGAGCCCGCCCCCAACAGCCATGAGTGCGGCTGTGGAGATGTCCATCAAGGTGGGGGGGGCTGCCCCTGAAAGTAATTGGCAGAAGATGGCCCCAGGACCACCCCCAATGGGGGCGGAAAGAGAAGAAAACCGGGGGGCAGGGTGTGGTTTGGATGAGTATCGCAAGATCACACCCGGAGATGGAGAGGAGCGTCAACTCCGGCACCCTGGCGAGCGGCCTGCTGCAGGCCGAGGCGGCCCCGTACAGCCTCACGGAGCTGATGGCTCAGCTCCCCGCAGAAGACCTGGAGTTCCTGCGGACTGCGCTGGAGGAGCTGGACCGGAGAATGGTCCGGGCGCAGAGGGACGTCGTGGCCGGGTGGAGAGAGGAAATGGCCCGGCGGGTCGCGGCCCGGCAGCAAGAGACACCGCCAGCACCTGACAGCGCGCCTGCCCCCGAGGACGGAGAGAGGAGACCGGAGGCTGAGGACGACGCTGCGGAGGAGGCAAGTAAGGCGGACTCCCCTGCCCCGGGTCCTGACGCCGCAGCCTTACCCCTGAGTCCCGTCGCGGAGCCAGGAGTCCCGGGAGCCGCTGCAGCTTCCACGCTCCCGCCACAAACATCTAGGCCGCAAGCCATGAGCACCGTCACTGAGCCACACCCCCCGGCGTGCCCTTTGACCCCGAGCGCGGCTGAAAGCGGCCCGCTCCAGGCCCGGTCGCAAGGCCTAACCACCACCAGCGCCTCCCGACCGCATGCGACCCCGGTCCCAAAACCACCACCCCTGGGCGCGGACCTGTATGCCCAGCTGTCCGGTCCGGATGGGGAGCCAGTCCCTCCACCACCTGGGTGGGTCCATCCTAATCTCCGGAAAGGCCTGCCCGCAGAGACCAGAGCTCCTCTGCTTCCACCCCCGCCTGACCCGCAGCCTGTTGAAGGTCCCCAGCTCCCCGTCGAGGAGGTCCAGTATGAGTGGGACCCGACAGGAGAAGACCTCATGGGGTTCTCACAAGAGACGCAGGCGGCCGCAACCCGCAGACGGGAGTTCTATAGCCGACAGGTGGCGCAGTTCGAACGGGAGAGGCGAGCGCGGTGACAGAGGCAGGAACAGCTACACGCCCGGAGCGCGGAGCAGAAGATGCGCGTCCGGCGAGACCCCCAGGCTGCGCGAGGTCCCAGAATCATCGGGACCGTCGTCAAGTTTCACCCGGTGCAAGGATGGGGTTTCATCCGGGACTCGACCACAGACACGGACGTGTTTGTCACCCGGAGAGACGTGGAAGGCCACCTACCAGAAGGCCACCCGGAACGAGATCTGTTCCCGGGAGACTTGGTGTCTTACACCCGACACCGAGGCCTAAAGGGATGGTATGCCCTTCATGTCCAGCGGATAAGAGAAGAGCAGCACCCTGAAGCAGAGCCCGAATATCAGGAGGACCCGGACGGGTCTGAAGAATATGAAGATCAGTATGAGGAGGAAGAAGGAGCATCCGGAGGATACCGCTACTAGTGAGTGGCAAAGTACCTGTGTATATAGTTACCTGTCAGGGTATCAGAACTGTTTTTGGGACTGTTCCCGTTTTTGAAAATGTGGTCCCCATTGGGACAAATATTGAACTGTTACCTGTGTGTCCCTCATCCCTAACCTGGCTGAGGACTGAGAGCAGCCATTCCCCCTTTCCAACCGGCCGAGGACTGGGAATGGCCAATCCCCTGTAAATAGTTGCGCTTCCTAAAGCGCCCCCTACTGGTTTTATAACAAGACTGCAACGTCTACCTCGGGACAGAGAGTCCCTCACGTCTAAAAATTTGCTGAAGTTTTGGCACTTAAAAGAAGAATGAACACCTGGTCGCAAGTTGCACCGCTGCCAGGATCCAAGAATGTGTTTTGCTTAAAAATGTTTTATATGAATAAGTTTTATATGCTGCTAAATAGTAATGTGAAAGTTTTCTATAATGTTTTCACAAAAGAAAAGTGAAGTGTGTTAAAAGTGAGAAAAATGTTTTTCCCATAAAGGGAATTGAACTGTGTCATCCGATTCCTGATGTGAAAAGTTTTGAAAAAGTTTTGCATATCCTGTACTTAATTGTTTTTTGCTCTGTTCCAGCCCGAGGACGTGCTGTGGTTTACCAGGGGGGAATGTAGCGCCCCGAGGGCTCGGCCGCTACAGGGGTATTGCACCTCTTCCAGAGGTGTGATATTCCACTCCCGGGTAAGGATGGAGTATGGACCAGGGCTCAGGTAGCTGCATACAGCACACACCCCATTTCCGAGGGACAGTTCAACGGTGTTCCCATTAGACAGAAATACAGGCACGACAGATCATGTCCCTGGCTGGAGTGGGGAGGGGGGGAGGAAAACCCAGTGATGTAGGAGCAGGAGGGGACGGTTTCTGAGCATAGGAAGGAGCTCATTGGTTGCTGGTCACCTGAGCTCACACACTAGGGAAGGGTATAAAAGGTGGGCACCATCTTAGTTCTGGGTCAGTTCAGTCAGAGAAGAAGCAGAGTGGAGATGTGACAAGGAGCTGTGGCTCAGCCTCGGCCCAGCTCCATGAGACAGGCCTAGAGTGAAGGCCGGAGTAGAAGAAAGGAACAGAAAGGAGCAGAAAGGAACAGCAAGGAACAGAAACAGAAAGAGAAGTATCCAAAGTGTGGAAAGGCTCAGGAACAAGAAGGTGGAAGGGACCCTAAGAACCCATGAGAATACAGGGTGAAGGGTCAGGCAGATTAAGGGTACCGGATCCCAAGTTGGTGGAGGAGAAACTACCCTCAGCCAAAGACCGGACGTCGTGATCATTTATTGGTGCGACACCTCATCAAACCTGCTAGGAAGGCACCATATAGGACAGCGGGGAACGGGGCCCACGTTTACCCGCGCAGATCCGCGGCAGCTGGACAAAAGTGGGTCACTGGTGAGGCAGGCCAGAGAAAGGATAGAAGGGAGTCCTGTGCCCTACTCCGGAATTGCCTGGGGGTTGACCGAGCCCCTCACCTGGTGGACGCAGCACGGCTTGGGCGGTCACTACCTGTACAGAAGTGACCCGGAGCACATGAACTGTGAGTAAAAGACATTGGACTGCAGTACGTTGTCTGAGTATTCCTTGCTCCTCCAGCACTAACGGTACCGGGACTCTCCTCACCATCACTCCCACCATCCCCTGCACTGCCCTGGGGTTACACTCTTCCCGTGGGGAGTTACACTACCTCAGCTGCATATACCATCAGCCCCAGCGGACTGCCTTGCAGCGGCGGTTCATAATAGCCGCGATCCACAGGTGGCGTAGTCGGACAATATCAATAGCACATATCAGACTACCATTGGTCTGACCACCCTGAGCCACGGAACCGGGTCGCCACCACTATCCCCCATCGTCTCCCTGTTGCCTGGCTCCGAGTGCCCCGAGTCATTTTCTCTTAAACACTGCAGCATGTCAGAGTGTGGGTGCATTCATACTGAGTTTTTGCAACAAAACGTCGTCAACACTCCAAATCAAAAATGTAGGTTTTTGATCTCATCGTAGTTTTTTGGACATCAAAAAAACTCAAATGTAAACACACCCTAAGGCTATGTGCCCACGATTCAGAAATGCTCAGGATTTTTTCCTGAGCGTTTCTGCATCTCCCTGGCAGAAAAAACGCACGCGGATTGTACATGCGGATTGTACATGCGGATTGTACACGCGTTTTCCTGCCAGGGACATGCAGATGTGAAGCGTTCCTCACTTACATTTCCGCATGCGTGTTGACAAGCGCTTTCCAAGCGATTTTAGCATCACTTGGAAAGTGCTTGTCAACTTGGTCACACTATATAAATCCATACAAACGGCATGGATTTATATAGTGTGACCCGAGAGAATGTCAAAAAATAAAAAAATAAATATATAGTTACCCTCTGATGGCCCCCGGTATCTTGCTTCACTCCGTTCTCCCTTGCCGGCAGCAGTACACTGAAGGACCTGCCGACGTCAGCTTCGCGTCACCCGTCACATGACTATGACGTCAGCGCAGGTCCTTCAGTCCATCGCGAACTGCCGGCATGCGAGGACGAGTGCATCGGGGGCCGCCAGAAGGTAAGTATATATTTATTTTTTATTTTATTCTTTTTTTTTTACAGTTTTCTATGGTACCCGGGTCCGGAGGAGAGTCTCCTCTCCTCTACACCCGGGTACCATCCGCACATTAGAACGCATTGAATGCGCATTTACATATACAGTGATGCGTAATCCATGCGATCTAATGCAAGTCAATGGCGGCGAAAACGCAGCACTTCCGCAAAATAATTGATAGTGCTGCGTTTTTTTCCGCAATGATAATCCGCAGCGGAAATTTCCGCAGCATGTGCACAGCACATGGGGATTATCATTGGGGAGCATGGCAGGTCTTCTACCATGCGTTTTTTAAGCATTTCTGCAGCGTTTTTGCCGCAGCGGAAACGCTTAAAAAACGCATCGTGGGCACACAGCCTAAAACATACCTGTTAGCTAGCATGCATCCAGGCTCTGATTCATGCTGCCTGTGGTTTGGGCAGCATGGATCTAGAGGCAGAGTCCCTGTAATGTGTTGCACTCTATCTGCTGATAGCATGTAAGATTGCCTATATGCCATTAATATAACAGATTTACTTTGAGATTATTGCTATGTATAGATCTGTGTTGGACAAAATATGCTCAGGAAGTTTGTATTAAATCACAAATAATCAAACCTTTCTAAACAAAGGTACAATGTGGGTATATTATGTCACTGTAGTATTAAAATGTAATTTTCTTATTTATGGCATTTGTACCTGCAGGCCCTGGCCCCGCACATAACTGCCAATAGTCAATTTGGGGTTGTATAGTGGATGCAACTGTAGCAGGCTGTGTTCACACTATGCGTTCCCGATCCGTTTTTCTTTTGCCACGATTTTCCAAAAACATTGTAAAATCACTGCGTTTTTATCACGTTTTTGGAAAATCGCAGGAAAAAAAGCACTTCGGGAATACATTGTGTGAACATGACTGTAGACCTTTTTGGACTGGGATACCTTAGGCCCACCAAAAGAAAAATAATTTTAAGGCCTACTACAATGTTAAATAAAACGATTGTCCAATATTATTTGACAGTGTCAACTTAGTTGTCATAGGTCATATAATGAATCTAAGTAAATGTAGTATAATAGGTTCTAAGTGATTGGCTGCTGTACAGCTTCAATTGGGGTTGTCTTCTGGTGGACCCTTGGGAATTAGTTATTGTAGGGGCACATTATTGGGTCAGAACTTGAGCCTACTGGAGGATCTCTACATGTTGGGGGACTGTAAGCATGGGTTGCAATTCAATTCACAGAACCTGGTCTATTGGCCATGTTAGTGATCTGTGGCTCCTGGACGGGAGCCCTGAGAACCATCTCCAGCATTTTGTCGATGAGAAGTAGTTTCCAATAGCACCCATTTGGGGTACATACAATTTCATGCCACTTTTTAGTCTGGTCCCATCTCGGCCTTTCACAATGATCTACATTTCTATTGACATTTCTTCATTTCTGTAGGAGTTATGGAAGCAGCATAGTTCAGCTGTTCTCCGCTGTTTCTGTAGTTCCACCTCCAGTGATCAGAGATGATCAAAGTTCCACCCATCTCAGCCATTAAAGCTGAGCTAGTATTAATCCTTTAGGGGTAAAGTGAACAGAGGATCACTATGAAGAGAACTGGATGAGCATGTATGTACAGTAGCACTCAGCAACTGAACTTACAAATTGCTGTACACTTTTGAGCACAAGTTGGCACCATACTGTGTGTGTAAATGTAACTTTTCTTTAATGGTAGGACAATCCCTTTAAAGTGGTTGTATCAAGTTTAGAAGTTCCTATTTGTTGGAGGTCCAACAGCTGCGCTTGTCAATCTTCAGGAACGGAGGCGCACCTGATCGACCACCATTCCATTCACATGGGGATCGACAGAGCCCTGGTTCTTGGGATTGGTGGGGTCACAATGGTGGAGCCTCCGCGATCGCAAAGTTATGCCCTATCCAAACTTGGTACAACCTATTTATCTAATATTTGCAGATGATTCCTTTTGCACTGTGAAAGGTTTGTGGTTTTGTAGCATGTTCAAGGCCGGGACAGTGATGAAAAGATGTGTAAGACAGATGTGCTTGCGGAGAAGGAAACTTCACACCAGTGATTGCAACACAGCAGAGAAAACAGAGTGATTTACTGCCAACTCATTGCAGGATAGATCTCATTACTGTACATTTTACTTTGCATAAGCAAAACAGTGATGGCAAAATAGATCCAATTAAAGGAGCTTTCCCATCTAATAAATTGTTGGAATATAACTAGGATGCAATCCCGGAGATGCCCTGTGATCCTCAAAATAAAGGCGATTCAGCCCTGGTTTAGCATTGAATCCCCTTCAAAATTTCCCTTACACAGCGGTTCTCCTGGCCTCCTGACTGTGCAGAGACCATGATGTTGGCCCCATTCATTTATCTAGCTGATGCAGTGGAGGGCAGATGGTTGGATATTTGAACAATAAAAAATTAAAGTCGGACTCCATCCTCCTTACTAAAGCTCATCTGACTCAGTATTTTGCGTCAATTGTATCATATATATTTTTTTTAAATTGGTAGTTGAAATATTTGAAGTGTATGATCATTCTGTCCTTGCTGTTAGGAAAATCATATGCATCGGTTTCCTGCAAGGCTGGGCTTGTATGTAAATTCAGAAGCTAATCTGAAAAAGAAGAACTGTAGTATAAATGGATAAGGGAGAAACAAAACATAAAGCTGAGCCTCTGATAAGCTGCAGATGTGTACAATCGTAACTTTTCTTAAAATGTGTTAAAAGGCTTGTCCGGTCAAACCATACTGATGATCTATCCATTGGATAGCGTCTTGTGGACAGATGAGACCAAGATAGAGCTTTTTGATAAAGTACATTATTGTACTGTTTACCGAAAACGGAATGAGGCCTGCAAAGAAAAGAACACAGTACCTACAGTCAAATATGGTGGAGGTTCAAAGATGTTGCACACATACACACAGGAAATAAACGTGTGTAACAAAACATGTGTAATTGCAATAATTTTCTGAGAGAAATACTTTATTTTCTGAACGATTTCAAGAGTGCTAACACTTTCAGCCATGACTGCATGTGTGTATATACATATATATATATATATATATATATATATATATACATATATATATATATATATATATATATATATATATATATACATATACATTTTTTTTGACACAACAAATTGCTGGTGAGGTTTTAATGTTTGGTTCAAAATCTCACAATACGTATCTCAGGATATATCAGGTTTAGAAGACAAGTGAAAAGGAACCTGTCGACACGCTGGTACATATGGAAGTAGTGCTACAGCTCTATAGGTTCTTTTCGCCCAATAAAAATGATACCTTTTTTTGTAGAAATCCAAGGTTCCGGTCATGAGAAATCTAGACTGAAAGCCATATGCAAGTCAGGCTGGAAGTGCACTGGAGGCGAGTGACTGCACATAGAAGAAGAAGCCATTAGTGCATTTCCAGCCTGATCAGCATATGGCTTCCAGTCTTGATTTCTCATGACTGGCACATCTGTAAGTGGTGGATTTAAGAGCAACTCGTACTTTCTTTACCTTTAGTTTACCCTCTCAGGCAGCAGGAACAGGGTGCAACTGCTCCCTCTGCACCCCCTAAGGCTACACACTGTGTGCTTTAATGGAGCAGAACTTACCAGTCGAAACTGAAGAACTAAATTGCAGGTAAACCGCCATGGGGTGATGGCTTTTATATGATTTTTAGAATTTGCCTAGAATTTCATGGATCATTTAAAGACCACATTTATCAAAATATCACTATTTTTTTAAAACACTACTATTTCTTGCATGGCTAACTATACAATGTATAGCGTGACATTTATTAAATCTAATGACCTTTATTACAAAGAGAACTAAGAATATAAGAATGTATTGTTGAGTGGCCAATGTGTTCTCCGAGGGCTTCATGCATTAGCAATGTGGGGTGCCAGCTTGTGCTCTCTACAGCTGTGTTCATCACGACTATTTTTGTGGTTTTATATTGCTACAAAAAGAAGCTGCAAAAAAAAATGTATAAATATTATGTATATAAGCAGCCAGCTCTGGGCGCTCTCTTCCTCCCACAAGGTTGGCTTTCAATGTTATTCTTCTATGTTTTAAATATACCGAGCATTGAGTTGTGACTGCAGAGGAGGTGATAAGCTTGGAAAGTTTGCTAATACAGTTACATAATTCTAACTTTGTTTTGAATATTTTTAAGCCAAGTATTTTGAGTAATAACACAGTTTATTGAATAACAAGTGGTGGACAAACATTTTACACGATATGCATTTTTAGAGCAGATTCTTTTTTTTTAGCGAAAAGACAAAGGGGCCGATTCACCTACGGTTTCACACCAGAAAACTGCCATAAAACACTTTAAAAAGTCTTTTTCTTTTTCTTTTGTGCAACATGGAGTTGTGCAAAAAATGTTGCAGATTTTGGCTTTTTCATGTTGCCAAAGTTGGCAGAGCTGAGGATGAGTAAGGATATAAAGGTCATTGAAAGTGACGGCGTTTCTTACTGTAGAAATGCTACTACTGGAGTAGCTTTGCTGGCAAAGCGCATGCCACAGAAAAAATGCATCAAATTCATTAAGTGACACGCGCCTCATAATGAATTTGGTGCAGTGTACACTCCCCGACAGAAGTTATGTCGCTTATCCATGTTATGTAAATAATAGCTTATAACCTGACGTTAAATTCATCCATTGGTTTTATAAATTACTCTTTTGAAAGCTGAAACCTTCCCAAATTTGGTTGAGGTTAAGAAAATAAATTGGCATCAATGCTGAAATATTGATCATTTAATGAACACAGAATGGTCAGATTTTGGCAAGACAAAAGTTTTGTCGCCCACAGAAAGTAATGTGATATTCAAACAAATAATTATCTTAAAATACAAATATATATTGCATAACATTGGTGAATGAAGTTGTGCTGCTATTAGAGTCATATTTAATATTTTATGTGACTTCCATGAGCTTGAAGGACTGCATCCATGCGGTTCAACAATGATTCATACAATTTATTAATGAAGTCATCAGGAATAGCAAAGAATGCAGTCTTACATGCCTCCCAGAGTTCATCTAGATTCTTTGGTTTTGTCTTCCAAGCTTCCTCTTTCCTCCTACCCCAAACATGCTCAATGATGTTCATGTCTGGTGACTGGGCTGGCCAGTCCTTGAGCACCTTGACCTTTTTTGCCTGGAGGAACTTTGTTGTAGAGATGGATGTATGAGATGGAGCACCATCCTGCAGAAGAATTTGACCCCTTTTATGATTTGGAATGTAAGAGGTAGCTAATACTTCTTGATATTTTAGGCTATTGATATTGCCTTCCACCTTGCAAATGTTTCGCACACCCCCACACTGAATGTAACCCCAGACCATGATCTTTCCACCACCAAATTTAACTGTTTTCTGGGTGTATTTTGGATCCATTCCGGCTCCAGTAGGTCCCCTGCAGTATTTGCGGCGGCTGTGGTGTAATTCTACTGAAGATTCATCAGAGAAATCCACCTTCTGCCACTTTTCCAGCTTCCATCTGTTTAGCAGGCTGTGGGACTTTGCAAATGCCACTCGGTTTTTTATTTGCCTTTTGTTTAGTGCTGGCTTCTGGGCACTGATTCGACCATGGAGGCCATTTCGAGACAGAATCCTGCAAACTGTTCTAGTTGACACAGGGACTTGAGGTGACCAGGCCTGTTGGAGCTCTGCTGCAGTAGAAGAGGGGCTTGCTTTGGATTTTCTAACCAACAAACGTTCCTCCTGAGCAGTTGTCTTGCGGGGTCTGCCTGACCTGGGCTTGTCAAACACATCTCCAGTCTCTTCAAATCTTTTTTTAATTTTTTGTACTTGTAGCTGAGACACATTAAAGGTGCCAGCCTCCTCTGCAGTGGATCTGGTCTTCAGCCTCTTGATGATCAAGGCTTTGGTCGCAGGGTGGATTTTTTGGCATGTTGTCAGAGCTCAAGTTGCAGTTCAAGTGAAGGTCTGGGGTGCTGGGTTTCTTTTCATACACACCCACTAATTAACCGATCATTTACTGAGCACTGGTGAGGATGTAAACTAGAATTAGGTGCATTATATGACCAGGCGCAAAACTTTTGTCTTGCCAAAATCTGACCATTCTGTGTTCATTAAATGATCAATATTTCAGTATTGATGCCAATTTATTTTCTTGATATAACCAAATTTGGGAGGGTTTCAGCTTTCAAAAGAGTAATTTATAAAACCAATTGATGAATTTAACGTCAGGTTATAAGCTTTTATTTACATAACATGGATAAGCGACATAACTTCTGTCAGGGAGTGTACTCCAGCGAGCTCTTCATTTAGACTTATGAGCTCAATGTCAGTCTAAAAGTAGCACTCCTACTGTCAAAGTTTTTATCTTAATATATTGCAGTCATCATATTATATAGCACTGTGTACTTACAATTGCTCATTTTGCCTTTCTACCCAACTATTTCTTCTCTTTTCTCTGCTCTGTGTAGAAACAGGAAGTCTCTTTTCCCTGCTCTGTGTAGAAACAGGAAGTCTCTTTTCCCTGCTGATATCATTCCCCTCTTAAACTGCTGACTCAACTGCTCCCTCCTGTGCCTGCAAGTAACTTTTGCAGTGACTTATGACTCATTCAGGGAAATAAGACTTCCTGTTTCTACTGTTTTTAATCACGTGATGTCATAGACCTAATGAAAAACAGAAGAATTAACTGGGTAGAAAGACAAAATGAGCAATTGTAAGTACACAGTGCTATATAATATGATGACTGCAGTATATTAAGAGGATGAAAACTTTGATGGCAGGAGTGCTTGTTTAATGAATCGGCCCCTTAATATAAGGCCACATTCACAAATCAAGGGTTTTCTTCACACAGAGTAGATCGATTTCATCAATGTACTGAATCTGATTATTATCAGCTTAGGTCCATGTGTTCCTACAGTTATGTGAAAAAGTTTGGGCACCCCTATTAATCTTAAGCTTAATGTTTTATAAAAATTGGTGTTTTTGCAACAGCTATTTCAGTTTGATATATGTAATAACTGTTGGACACAGTAATGTTTCTGCCTTGAAATGAGGTTTATTGTACTAACAGAAAATGTGCAATCTGCATTCAAAGAAAATTTGACAGGTGCATAAGTATGGGCACCTCACCAGAAAAGTGACATTAATATTTAGTAGATCCTCCTTTTGCAAAAATAACAGTCTCTAGTCGTTTCCTGTAGCTTTTAATGAGTTCCTGGATTCTGGATGAAGGTATTTTTGACCATTCCTCTTTACAAAACAATTCCAGTTCAGTTAAGTTTGATGGTCGCCGAGCATGGACAGCCCTCTTCAAATGATCCCACAGATGTTCAATGATATTCAGGTCTGGGGACTGGGATGGCCATTCCAGAACATTGTAATTGTTCCTCTGCATGAATGCCTGAGTAGATTTGGAGCGGTGTTTTGGATCATTGTCTTGCTGAAACATCCATCCCCTGCGTAACTTCAACTTTGTCACTGATTCTTGAACATTATTGGCAAAAATCTGCTGATACTGAGTGGAATCCATGCGTCCCTCAACTTTAACAAGATTCCCGGTGCCGGCATTGGCCACACAGCCCCAAAGCATGATGGAACCTCCACCAAATTTTACTGTGGGTAGCATGTGTTTTTCTTGGAATGCTGTGTTTTTTTGCCGCCATGCATAACGCCTTTTTGTATGACCAAACAATTCAATCTTGGTTTCATCAGTCCACAGGACCTTCTTCCAAAAAGAAACTGGCTTCTCCAAATGTGCTTTTGCATACCTCAGCCGACTCTGTTTGTGGCGTGCTTGCAGAATCGGCTTCTTTCGCATCACTCTCCCATACAGCTTCTCCTTGTGCAAAGTGCGTTGTATAGTTGACCGATGCACAGTGACACCATCTGCAGCAAGTTGATGCTGCAGCTCTCTGGAGGTGGTCTGAGGATTGTCCTTGACTGATCTCACCATTCTTCTTCTCTGCCTTTCTGATGTTTTTCTTGGCCTGCCACTTCTGGCCTTAACAAGAACTGTCCCTGTGTTCTTCCATTTCCTTACTATGTTCCTCACAGTGGAAACTGACAGGTTAAATCTCTGAGACAGCTTTTTATATCCTTCCCCTGAACAACTATGTTGAATAATCTTTGTTTTCAGATCATTTGACAGTTGTTTTGAGGAGCCCATGATGCCACTCTTCAGAGGAGATTCAAACAGGAGAACAACTTGCAAGTGGCCACTTTAAGTAGCTTTTCTCATGATTGCATACACCTGGCTATGAAGTTCAAAGCTCAATGAGGTTACAAAACCAAAAAAAGTGCTTTAGTAAGTCAGTAAAAAGTAGGTAAGAGTATTTAAAACAAGAAAATGATAAGGGTGTCCATACTTATGCACCTGTCAAATTTTGTTTGAATGCTGATTGCACATTTTCTGTTAGTACAATAAACCTCATTTCAAGGCAGAAACATTACTGTGTCCAACAGTTATTACATATATCAAACTGAAATAGCTGTTGCAAAAACACCAATTTTTATAAAACATTAAGCTTAAGATTAATAGGGGTGCCCAAACTTTTTCATATAACTGTATTTACCATGTGTCTCCTGTAAGAAAACAAAAATAAAAAAAACACAATATCCCTCACCTGTCCGAAGTTCTGTCCCATGCCGTAATCCAAGTCTGGGATAAATAGTTTTCAACCTGGACGGTGCCAAGATGCGACCGTTCCCAGCTGAAAACCACTGAGGAATGAGCTGCTGCGAGCTCAGCCTTAGTGACTGATGGTGACATTATAGAGTTCACCGCCGATCATCATTGAGGCTGCGTTCCCAGCTGGGCTACTAGCGGTGATCTTGCTGAGGTCACCGCAGTTCATTGCCCGGCTAGGGACGCGACCTCTATGACCGGCGGTGAACTCTATGACATCAGCATTAGTCACTGAGGCTGAGCTCGCAGCAGCTCAGTCCTCAGTGGTTTTCAGCTGGGACGCTCTCATCTTGGCACTGTCCAGGTTGAAAACTATTTATCCCAGAAATGGATTATGGCGTGAAACAGAACTTCCGACAGGTGAGGGATATTGTTGTTTTTTATTTTTGTTTTTTTACAGGAGATAGTGGCTTCAGTGGATTGGGCATTAGGTAAGTATAACTGTTTTTGGCAAATTAACAATTTTAAATAAAAGAGTTTGTCATTATTTCAAATAAAGCACTTTATTCTGGGTATTTATTTTTATTTTTTATAATTTGACTATGGGGTTAGAATGGGGGCGTCTTATAGACGCCTCTCCATTACTAATCTGGGCTTCATGTCAGCTGCCAATACAAGGCTGACATGAACCCCAACCCTATTACCCCACCTGTCACCGCCGCAGGGCAAGTGGGAAAAGCGAGGTTAAGATCCAGAATTCTTTGACCACCTTCTTCGACCACTTCACCACCTGGATGCTTCATTTCCTTTATGGCTGCTTTATTTCCTTTCCGTTGACATCCCCACTATCATCATGGGCAACTTCAACATTCCCATTGACACTTCCCTCTAAGCTGTCTCCAAGCTTTTATCTCTCACTTCCTCTTTTGCCCTCACTCAATGGTCTTCTGTAGCCACTCACAAAGATGGCCTTACACTGAACCTCATCTTCACCTGCCTCTGTTCCCTATCTAACCTCTCTAACTCACCTCTCCCTCTTTCTGACCACAACCTTCTCTTCCCTCTCTTCTCCAGGTCCACAACCCCCACTCCACAAACCTGCACACCCTCGCAGAAATCTTAAACACCATGATCTACACTCACTCTCTGAATCCCTTCTACCTCTTACAGACATAAGTTCCTTACACAATGCAGATGCTGCTGCCACTTTATATGACACCACAATAGCTGCAGCTCTCAAATCGGCCACCCCTCTCACACATACCAAAGCTCACAAAATCAACAGGCAACCCTGGCACACCAGCCTGACCAAAGAACTGAGGCAGGCTTCCAGAGTAGCTGAGCGGAGATGGAAAAGATACCACTCCAAAGAGCACTTCATCACATTCAAACAGTCCCTCACTACTTTCAAGTCCACACTCACTGCAGCAAAGCAAACATACTTCTCATCTCTCATATCCTCCATGTCTCACAACTCTAAACAGCTAGTCAATACTTTTAATTCTCTTCTCAGTCCCCCAGCGCCTCCTCCCTCTCCTCTCAGTTGAAGACTTTGCCTCATTCTTCAAGCAGAAGATTGATAACATCAGAAAAAGCTTAGACCTACAACGCCCACATCCCCTCCTCATAGCTACTCAGCCCTCCTCCTCCAAAACCAGCTTCTCCGTCATCACGGAAGGTCAACTTTCTGCTTTACGCTCAAGATCACATCTCACCATTTGTGCCCTCGACCCGATCCCATCCCACCTCATCCCAAACCTTATCACAGTCTTTACCCCAACCCTAACCCATCTCTTCAACCTATGACTAACAACTTGTGTCTTCCCCTCATGTTTTAAACATGCCTCAATCACACCCATCCTCAAAAAGCCCTCATTTGACCAATCCTCTGTGTCTAGCTATCGCCCCATATCACTTCTCCCCATGCCTCAAAACTACTGGAACAACACGTCCATCTTGAGCTGTCCTCCCACCTCTCCTCCTGCTCTCTCTTTAACCGCTTACAGTCTAAATTCCAACTGCATCACTCTACTGAAACTGCCCTGACTAAAGTCACCAACAACCTACCAACCGCCAAATCCAAGCGACCCTACTATGTCCTCCTTCTCCTGGACCTGTCCCTATTACTACAAATTCTCTCATCTCTTGGCATCACAGACATGGCCCTAGCTTGGATCTCGTCATACCCAACAGACCGGACATTCGGCGTCTCCCACTCACACACCACCTCCTCACCTCACCCCCTATCTGTCGGTGTCCCGCAGAGTTCAGTCCTAGGGTCCCCGCTCTTCTCCATTTACACCTTTGGCCTGGGAAAGCTCATAGTTTCACAACTTTCAGTATCACCTCTATGCTGATGACACACAGATCTAACTCTCTGGACCCCATATCTCCTCCCTACTAACCAGAATTCCACGATGTCTGTCCACTATTTCATCCTTCCTCTCTGCTAGATTTCTAAAACTTAACATGGACAAAACAGAATTCATCATCTTTCCCCGATATCACTCAATCCCCCCAACAGACTTATCAATTAAAATAAATGGCTGCTCACTATCCCTAGTCCCGCAAGCTCTCTGCCTTGGGGTAACCCTGACTCTAATCTCTCCTTCAGACCACATATCCAAGCCCTTTCCACTTCCTGCCTACTCCAACTCAAAAATATTTCCCGGATCCGCACATTCCTTACTCAAAAATCTGCAAAAACACTAGTGCACGCCCTCATCATCTCCCGCCTCGACTACTGCAACCTCCTGCTCTGTGGCCTCCCTTCTAACAATCTCACACCCTTCCAATCTATCCTAAACTCTGTTGCCCGACTAATTCACCAGTCCCCCAGCTATTCCCCGGTCTCTCCCCTCTGTCAATCCCTTCACTGTCTCCCCATTACCTAGAGACTCCAGTTCAAAACCCTAACCATGGCATACAAAGACATCCACACCTGTCTCCTCCATACATCTGTGACCTAGTCTCCCGGTACATACCTACACGCAACCTCCGATCCTCACAAGATCTCTTTCCCTACTCCCCTCTTATCTCCTCTTCCCTCAATCGCATACAAGATTTATCCCTTGCATCCCCCCTACTCTGGAACTCTCTACCCCAACATATCAGACTCTCACCTACCGTGGAAACCTTCAAAAGGAATCTAAAGACCTACCTCTTCCAACAAGCTTACAACCTGCAGTAACCCTCGCTCTACCATACCACTGCACGACCAGCTCTGCCCCCCACCTACTGTATCCTCACCCGTTCCTTGTAAATTGTGAGCCCTCACGGGCAGAGTCCTCTCTCCTCCTGTACCAGTCGCTGACTTATATTGTCTAAGATTATTGTACTTGTTTTTATTATGTTTACCCCTTTTAAACATATAAAGCGCCATGGAATAAATGGCGCTATAACAATAAATAATAATTAATAATAATAATCCCAGACTTGGATTACGGCATGGGACAGAACTTCGGACATGTGAGGGATATTGTTTTTTTTATTTTTGTTTTCTTACAGGAGACTAGGGCTTCAGTGGAATGGGTGTTAGATGAGCATAACTGTGTTTGTTATTTTTAAATAAAAAAAGTAAAAGTGTGTGTGTTTTATTTCAAATAAAAGACTTTATTCTGAGTGTTTGTCTTTATTTACAATATAACTATAGGATTAGTAATGGAGAGGCGTCTTGTAGATGCCCCTCCATTACTAAACTGTGGGGTTGATGTCACCAAACAATACAAAGGTGACATCAACCCCACAAATATTACCTCACTTGCCTCACCACGAGGCAGTGGGGAGAGCCAGGCAAAGCGCCAGAATTGGCACATCTAATAGATTGGGGTTGGCCAATATCCATGGCCCTTTACCAGCCTGAGAATACCAGCCCCCAGCTGTATGCTTTAGCTTGGCTGGTTGTCAAAAATGGGGGTGGGATGACCCCACTCCGTTTTTTTAAATTATTTATTTAAGTAATTAAAAAAACGGCATGGGGACCCCTCTATTCTTGATAACCAGCCTTGCTAAAGCTGACAGCTGAGTGTTGCAGCCCGCAGCTGTCAGTTTTGCGTGTCTGGTTATCAAAAATGCAGGGGAGACCACACTACACTGTGTTCCAAATTATTATGCAAATAATATTTTCTCAGATTTTCCCAAATTACCTATATGAATTGCAGTCATTGTAATTTTCCAGTCAAATAACTATTAGAGTGCAATTGAAAGGTTTTTGTACAAACTGCCTATGATAACAGTATATTTAAAAAAAAAAAAAAAACAACTCAAACTGCACTCAAAATGCATGTTCCAAATTATTATGCACAGCAGAGTTTTCAACCTTTTCATTTTAATAAAGAACAAAAAAATGGTCATTTTTGAAATTATAAGCATTAGCAGGTTATTACACACTGAAATCAAACAGTTTTCAACTCAAAACTTTATTCTAGGTGATGTTACATTTTCACATAGGACCCCTTGTTCGAAAGGAGCTTCTGAACTCTCTCGTCCATTGAATTTGTCAGGTTTTGGATGGTTTCTGCTTTAATTGTTTTACATGAGGACAGAATACCCTCCCAGAGCTGTTGCTTAGATGTCAACTGCCTCCCGCCATCATAGACACTCCTTTTGATGATGCTCCAGAGGTTCTCAATGGGGTTGAGGTCAGGGGAGCATGGGGGTCACACCATAAGTTTGTCCCCTTTTATGCCCATAGCAGCCAGAGATGCAGATGTGTTATGTGCGGCATATATAGATCAAAATTCACACACGTGTTGGTGAAGTCTTACTGTTCACATGCAGCGACTTGTTTATGCCTTCTCTTTGTATGATGTACCTTAATATAGTGGTTTGTCCTGATGAAGTGTTGTATGCTTCGAAATGCGTTGACAAATAAAAACTGCTTCCAAATACTGTCTTTCATCGTCTGGTGGGAGATTGGCAGTGTGATTTCAGATCCATCTTTCAATTTGTCTACATGCAGGGACTTGTGGCGTAGATTATTGTATGAACTGAGGTTGGTTGGGACATTGTTCTGCAAAGTTTTATATAAAACCCCAAAACTAAGGATACAGAAAAATGAAGAAAATATGGTTGATCATCGTTGGTTCAACATCTGTTGTGTGGTCCGTTTGTGAATTCACAGATGAGGCTGCGTCAGCTACAAGTTAGGTTATGGTTATGTTGCATCATGTTGGGGTGTTCACAGAATTCCCCTTGTACTGCACTATGGTATAGGACCATCTATGCTTTCTATCTTACTATGTGCTAGTGGAAGCTTGTTCATCAGGGCTGCTGATAAAATAAATGTATGAAACTGATTATTTAATGTTCAGTATCTTCCTTTATGTGAAGTTCTCTCCGTGCTTTCATCATCTGTCCGTGTCCTTCATGTGCTTTGTACAGAGACGTCCTGATCTACTTTTATTGGAAGAACAGGAAGGCAATGGGGGAACGATCAATAAGAGTCTACATTAGCCTGCACTATAAGGGGAGTGATGCGGTTATACTATTAAAACGGCACTAACCTCAAAAATAGATATTTGGTTATCTCCAAGTAGGAAAAAATAAAAATACTGCCTGATTTATGGAGAAACACAAGGGAGACATTCCGTTTGTTTAATGCTTTGCAGTATTAATAGTTCCCAGTGGTTTAGTGTACTGCCCGCTCTACTTCTATACCATCCTCGCCCTCTAAAGAAATGTCTGGAAAGAAAAGCAAGTACACTTGGAGGCGACTTTTGCATTTTTTTATCACTGAAGTATGGCTAAACCTAAAGGATATTCCACATCTAAAAATGTATAGCATATCAGCAGTATATGCCATAATTACTTTTTAGGCTTGGACCCAACTCTAGGACCTCCCCTACCGGTAGAGTAGATCTTTCTAAATCAGACCTTCCTGTACCCCCTGAATTGTTAAGTGCTGTGGGTGCTATATATATATATTATTATTATTATCTATTTTTTCTGCGACTTCCGTAGATATTATTAGAGAGAGTTGGGTGCAACATCCCCTACCCCTATATTTTTATGGAGAAGCAGAGGTTATTGGGTACCGATGTCTCAGGTGGGGTCACATCTCAGGCATTCATGGCCGATTCTGTGGATATTTTCTGCACATCTGGGCAATAGACCTGCCTAAGGCTTCTTCTATGGCTCACCTTGTGAGGTGGAATCACTAAGCTGTAGGTCAGGGGGAGCAGCGCGGATCGCAGGTGTTGATGCAGTGGAGTTGGATAGGCCAGATGGCATGTGGAAGAGCAAAAATCGGTAGAACGCCACATGCTGGACGGCACATGGATCAGAGGAGCTGGATATGTTGGATGGCACATATAAAAGCAAGAATCAGTAGAACAGGAGATATGAATAGGCAACCTTGAAAAACAGAGTTGAGTGTACTCACAGCACCTTGGATCAATAGAGCAATGCATGAAGTTGGGCTCCTTTGAACAGCAGAGCTGAGAATGCTGACAACACCTTAAAACAGTAGAGTTGAATGGACAGACAAGTATGATAATGCAGCATAGCCGAGTTTGCGGAGGGCACTCTGGAACAGCAAAGTCTTGTACCACAAACAAGTACTTTGATGTGTCAGAGCAGGGTGCACAGACAGCACTTTAGAACAGCAGAATAGAGCTGGCAGATGGGCACATTGCGGTAGCAGATCCGAGTGTGTGGACAGCACACTGTAACAGCGCAGTCCTGTTAGATTTGTGGCTTGGTTGAATTTCAGGCACAAGCTAGCAGCATGCACAAACTACCTTAATCCTCAGGCAGCGTGCAGCCTCCCGAACCACCCTTAAAATCATAGGGAGGTGACATCAGAGGTGCACATTGGGTCAGCAAGGTGCCCTCTCTCACACTGTAGCAGAGAAAGCCCTGGGGAAGGACTACGCGCAAACCAAAGCTGGAGCCAGGACCGGTGTGTAGCAACTTGGAGTTGAGATCAGTATAAATCATACTGGACATACATGACCAAGGAATTAGGTCATAGGCATTGGCAATGGCCAATATGTCAAATTTAGGTAACAGTTTCTGCCTTTAATTAGCTTAAGATAGAAAATTGTGCCGATCCTCTGCTATCAAGTCCTGTGACTGCCATTGAAGTTGTAAAAAAGAAGGTCCCAGCACAGTTATTTTATGGGAATGCAAGATTTTATGAAAACTGATGTTAGAAGTGTCTAATGGCTGGGTCCACTATATCTGTAATACCAGACTCAGCCATAGGCGAGAGTGGCGCTGTTTATTTCTACCTGATGTATTTACACCTCCCCATTTTTAAGTTTCCTGTCATTTTGGCTTATAAATCATTCAGACTTTAGTGGCGCAGACTGTAATGAATAGATGAATTTAATGGCTGCTAACAAATGCAAGATGTGGTTTCCAATTCAAGCTCATCACCGCATAATTACTAAATTATAAAAATATCCAGGGTGGATGCCCTTTTCCCCGTATGTGTATAAAGATATTTATATATTTATCTCGTTATCAAAAGTTGTTTTTTTTCAAAGAAGGCTTCGAACAAAAATTGATTTAATTGATGCCTGTAATGCTTAGTCACTTTCAATCTCCGCTTATATTTTATTAAACTGTAACTTCAGGCCCCAGTGATGATAAAACATTAAAAAGAATATAAAATAGAATTAGAAATGATTAAAATAGATTACATCAAAAAGACCAAACAAATAATACCCTTAAAGGGAATCTGTCAGCAGGTTTATGCTGTGTAATCTGAGAGAACCATGATGTTTGGGCAGAGACCCTGATTCCAGCGACGTGTCACTTACTGGTTCTGTGTGTTGCTGTTTCAATAAAATCAGTGTTTTATCAACAGGAGATTATCAATACAGGACTAGGTTTATTGTGCCTCCTAGTCCTCCTCTGTGTAACCCCTCCCCCCACCACCGATTGTCAGCTTTCTGTCAATGTACGCCATACACAGGAATCTGCCATCTAGTGGCGTGAGAGTGAAAGATCAGTCCAGGAGGAGAAACAAGTAATTTCTGTGATAAGACATACTACAAAATTGCTTATTTTAATGTGTACTATTGATTTTTTAAATAAAAATTAAAACGGCGGTTACTCTTTAAAGTGTAAATATTATTGTTATTATTACATTTTTCATTATTTCGGTAATTATCTGTTGTGATTAAATAAGCTGTTTGGTTTAAGAAAATAAAGCTTCTTCTTCATAGTTCTACAATTTTCCAATATACTAGGTACTGCTTCATGGTTTGTAACATCTACTAATAGTCATAAAATAGGTTTAATCTACAGTACAGACCAAAAGTTCGGACACACCTTCACATTTAAAGATCAAGAGAATGCCAAGAGTGTGCAAAGCAGTCATCAAAGCAAAAGGTGGTTACTTTGAAGAACCTAGAATATAAGACATATTTTCAGTTGTTTCACACTTTTTTGTTAAGTATATAATTCCACATGTGTTAATTCATAGTTTTGATGCCTTCAGTGTGAATGTACAATTTTCATAGTCATGAAAATACAGAAAAATCTTTAAATGAGAAGGTGTGTCCAAACATTTGGTCTGTACTGTATGTGCGGACCCCCAGCAGTTTACACAGCAAATCCGCAGCCGAGATCCGAGGTTCTGCTTCAAATTTCTGCCTTGAATTCCAAGGCGAACACACGTTGGATTTTTCCATCATATATTTACTCCATGTCATCATGTTTTTTTTCTTGTTTTTTGAGACTTTTATTCTTTTATGGTATACAGTATGTGTTGCCCACTTACTGTATCTCTTATACCAGGGGTGGAGAACCTTTTTTTTGCCAAGGGCCTTTTTGATATTTATTCCATCCCTCGGGGGCCGTACAAATTGCACACCAACTCCACCCACAAAGTACGTCCTGGAGCTGGCACTGGTGTCCGGACATAATCTTTCATTGCCCGCGCGTCAGTGTTCAGTAGCGAGTGCGGCGTGCGCGTGCTCACAGAGCAAGAAGAAATTAAAGGGCCGGTGGCCATCAAAACACAGCTGCCGACCCAAGCACTGTGCTCTATGGGAATCTGCCCGGGGGGCCGCAGAAAAGGTTATTGCAGGCCGTTTATGGCCCATGGGCCTGAGGTTCCCCACCCCTGTCTTATGCAAACTGAACCATCATTGTCAAGTTTCGTTGAATCTCAGTCTGATAAGGGCGCATGTGAGAATATTGTATGCTGTGCTCTATTTGGGTATATTACATGTGTGATAATGAGTTTGTATTTTTGTGGTTTTCTTTCAGCTTCTATCATGTGATGTATTAAATATCTGGATAAATGTTTCTGGAGAGTATTTTTTTGCCCTTCTTGCGTGATCAGCATAAAAAAGGATTGATATGATTTTGCTGCCACCTTAGTACAACCGGGAACTACTTTTGAAGATGAGTTCAGAAGAGAAAGGCATATCGCCAGCTCACAGAATAGCAACGCCAACGCACAAAAGTGCCTCCTCTTCTTCCTCCTCCCAGAGGGATAGCAGGCAGGTAAGAATCATTTATTCTAATGGCCTCTGCCGTAAAGACCTACTTTGTCATCGCTCGCTTTGCTTTACTTAACAGAGTGAATTTTTTATAGCAGATGCTTGATTTTTAAAGGAATAGCTGCATTTTCTTAGCAGCAATTTTATAGGCAACTTTGCATCATGCTTTTAGCCATTTGTTCAAATATTTGTGCAATTTACTCTGAATTAAGGAAATATATATTTTTGGATATGGATATTTTTATGCATTTTGTTCCATTTGATTAGACTTTTGATGCCTTACACCTTTAAATATATCATATAAAGCAATGTAGTATATTAATTTTAATTTAATTGAAATAAGTATTCCTTTGTATAAAAAAGTCACTATCAGTATCACTATCATCACAGCACAGTAGATACTGGTGTAAAGAAACTAGGCTAGAAGGGGGTTTGCATTTCATTTTTATCATTGGGCGACTGAGAACTGCCAGAGGTAAAAAAAAAATTTTTTCGCTGTCAACAGAAACCACTAGGGGGAGCTCTTTGCATTAGAATTTATACAGCTCCCATTTGGTTCAAAGAAGCTGCATAGATCCATATGCAGTGAGCTCCCCCTGGTGGTGACCCCAAGCAGCAACAATTTTAGTCTATGGCTGTAATTAAAAGCAAGGTGTTTGAACTTTTGTAAAGATATATTGGATAAAAAATATGGCTCAAAATTTTAGGGGAGATGTTACATGTGTGAAACATAATCAACGAGGAGAGAAAAAGTGTTAGGACAGTTCTGAATACCAATAATATATATCTTTATTAGGAATATAATTAAGAACAATGTAAAAGGAAATAAATATCCAAAATGACAAAATATAGAAAAGGGAGGTGGCTGAGCCTAAAAGAGGAAAGATGTAATAATTACCCCAAAATGTTAACTTATGTAATAAAAATGCATGGGCAGACAATGTATGTGTCAAAATAAACAACCAAAAAAGGATACAGTATATACGGATAGGTTCAAAGTAAGAAGCAGCCAACCACACTGCTTTGGGGGAAGGCAGGGAACAGTGGAGGGCTACTCCCCTTAAATAAGAACTATACTTTCTGCAAAGCTTGCATACATCAATAGTACAGATGAATGTAAGAAACTTTTGGAATTTACACTGCTCAAAAAATAAAGGGAACACTCAAATAACACATCCTAGATCTGAATGAATGAAAGATTCTCATTGAATACTTTGTTCTGTACAAAGTTGAATGTGCTGACAACAAAATCACACAAAAATCATCAATGGAAATCAAATTTATTAACCAATGGAGGCCTGGATTTGGAGTCACCCCCAAAATTAAAGTGGAAAAACACACTACAGGCTGATCCAACTTTGATGTAATGTCCTTAAAACAAGTCAAAATGAGGCTCAGTATTGTGTGTGGCCTCCACGTGCCTGTATGACCTCCCTACAATGCCTGGGCATGCTCCTGATGAGGTTGCGGATGGTCTCCTGTGGGATCTCCTCCCAGACCTGGACTAAAGCATCCGCCAACTCCTGGACAGTCTGTGGTGCAACGTGACGTTGGTGGATGGAGTGAGACATAATGTCCCAGATGGAGGGGGTCGTAGGAGGGCAACAACCCAGCAGCAGGACCACTACCTCCGCCTTTGTACAAGGAGGAACAGGAGGAGCACTGCCAGAGCCCGGCAAAATGACCTCCAGCAGGCCACAAATGTGCATGTGTCTGCACCGACGGTTAGAAACCGACTCCATGAGGGTGGTATGAGGGCCCGACGTCCACAGATGGGGGTTGTGCTCACAGCCCAAGACCGTGCAGGACGCTTGCCATTTGCCACAGAACACCAGGATTGGCAAAGTCACCACTGGCGCCCTGTGCTCTTCACAGATGAAAGCAGGTTCACACTGAGCACATGTGACAGACGTGACAGAGTCTGGAGACGCCGTGGAGAGCGATCTGTGCCTGCAACATCCTTCAGCATGACCGGTTTGGCAGTGGGTCAGTAATGGTGTGGGGTGGCATTTCTTTGGAGGGCCGCACAGCTCTCCATGTGCTCGCCAGAGGTAGCCTGACTGCCATTAGGTACCGAGATGAGATCCTCAGACCCCTTGTGAGACCATATGCTGGTGCGGTTGTCCCTGGGTTCCTCCTAATGCAGGACAATGCCAGACCTCATGTGGCTGGTGTGTGTCAGCAGTCCCTGCAAGATGAAGGCATTGAAGCTATGGACTGGCCCGCCCGTTCCCCAGACCTGAATCCGATTGAGCACATCTGGGACATCATGTCTCGCTCCATCCACCAACGTCACGTTGCACCACAGACTGTCCAGGAGTTGGCGGATGCCTTAGTCCAGGTCTGGGAGGAGATCCCACAGGAGACCATCCGCAACCTCATCAGGAGCATGCCCAGGCATTGTAGGGAGGTCATACAGGCACGTGGAGGCCACACACAATACTGAGACTCATTTTGACTTGTTTTAAGGACATTACATCAAAGTTGGATCAGCCTGTAGTGTGTTTTCCAAATTTAATTTTGGGGGTGACTCCAAATCCAGGCCTCCATTGGTTAATAAATTTGATTTCCATTGATGATTTTTGTGTGATTTTGTTGTCAGCACATTCAACTTTGTACAGAACAAAGTATTCAATGGGAATATTTCATTCATTCAGATCTAGGATGTGTTATTTGAGTGTTCCCTTTATTTTTTTGAACAGTGTATTTTATCAGACAAATCTGTTTTTCTCCACTTTTAAGACGCCTCTTCCAATCCCCCTTCCTCCTGAACTGATCATCAACTCTGAAAAAACAGCTCAACTATGTCTAAGGCTATGTGCCCACGATGCAGAAATGCTGCATATTTTTTTCCGCTTCTCCCTGGCAGGAAAAACACATGCAGTCTTTACATGCGTTTTTCCCGCCAGGTAGAAGCGTTTGTTAAGCGTTCTTCACATGCATTTCTGAATGCGGGTTGACAAGCGCTTTCCAAGCGATTTTAGCATCACTTGGAAAGTGCTTGACAACTTGTTCACACTATATAAATCCATGCAACCGGCGTGGATTTATAGTAGTGTGACCAAGTTAGTTAAAAAAAAAAGAATAAGAATCGTAAAAAAAAAAAAAAGATTATACTTACTTAAGTATAATTTTATTTTTTATTTTAATTTCTTTTTTTTTACAGTTTCTATGGTGCCCAGGTCTGGATGAGAGTCTCCTCTCCTCCAGACCTGGGTACCATCCGCACATTGAACCATGTGGTATCCGCTTGTGCAGATGCAGTGATGCGAATGTCACGCGGTCCAATGCAAGTCAATGGCGGCGATTACGCTGCGTGTCCGCAAAATTAATGGACATGCTGCGTATTTTTCCGCAATGATAATCCGCAGTGGAAATATCCGCAGCATGTGCACAGCACATGCGGCTTATCATTGGGGACCATGGGGCACGTATTACCAAGCGTTTTCGCTGCGGAAATTCCGCGGCAAAAACGCTTGAAAAGCGCATAGTGGGCACGCAGCCTTACTCAAACAAGAGGCACTGCCAGCTACCTGTGGTGTTATGTGACACTGCCCATTATACTCTATGGGAGAGGAGGAGCAAGGAGCGAGAAGAGGAAACAAGCAGAAGGAGACACAAAAAGATGGAGCTGAACTTTCTAACAAGTCCGTTTCTACTATCTCTGGAATAACCAGTGCCTCTTCTGATTAGTAGGCCCATCACTACTTTGTGACACCCACATATGACTTCATGCGAGCCTATTAATCAAAAGAGTCACCAGACATGCTGCAGGTAGTAGAAGGTTTGCAGGGCTCTGGTCCAGCAGCCATGGACTACTGACTTGACCACTGATCTAGAGTCCTGAGAATGTCTTTACTCAACTCCAGATCTGGTCAAGATTTCTAACCTCTGGGACCCCCACAATCCTGAGAATGCTATCTTTGTCAGTCACATAAACAATATACTGACTGGTTGTGTGCATTTGCAGCCACCACTCTATTCTAATGAGGCATTTTAGAACCTTGTTCTTGGGATTACTGGGGGTTCTAGTGGTGGGACCCCCAGTAATCATGTACAGTATATTATGTGATCAGCAGGATCTTCATTATTTACAGCAGCTTGAAAGTTGGTTTGTACTTGCCCCCAATTTCTCTTTACCAGCTATTCAAAATATTGCAGCATTATTCCATTCACTTTGATAGAACAATGCTCTGAGTGACGCAGCTTCTTCGAAAAGTGCTCATTGTCTGTTCCCCAATAATTTAATATTAATTGTTTATTTTTATGATAATCTCATGAATACATAGCACAAAGTACTATATTGATTGTCCGGGATCCAAGGGGTAACGTTTCTCCTTGCGGAGAGTGACATGTTAAGCCTGACATGCCGAGGTGAGGAGACTTTTAAACAGCCGTGCTCCTCTGAGAAATGTGCAAATTGTCTCTTCAGAGTGGAAGAGAACTAGAACTCTAGTGCCACCTATAGGAAATAGCAATCCTAAAAGTCAATATCGACTCTCTAACAAGCCTTGTCACATGCTGTGCCAGGTATAATGTGTATAACCTGCGCTGCTGATGGAATTCCAGGACACGATGTATTCATAAATGGAATTTATTAAACGGTTACAAGTCAATTCGTTTAACAACCGTGTAATAAATTCCATTTATGAATACATCGTGTCCTGGAATTCCATCAGCAGCGCAGGTTATACACATTACACCTGGCACAGCATGTGACAAGGCTTGTTAGAGAGTCGATATTGACTTTTAGGATTGCTATTTCCTATAGGTGGCACTAGAGTTCTAGTCCTCTTCCCCTTTGAAGAGACCATTTTGTATATTGATTGTCCACATTTTATGCACATATGAGCAGGACTCTCACGACGCCATTTGTCGGAAAAGAGTCGGGAGGTTCAGACTCATGCAGTAGACGTCAGCCAATGACATCGATATCGGCGTCTTATCTCACAATTATGTTGATATTTCCTCTGTTGTTTTCCATTTTCATTCCTGTCTACTGGAGATTTGCATGCCTTCTGTCTGCTTTCATAAACCTCTAATCTACAAGTTATAAGTAAAGCACTTCTGTAACACAATCCACCCTTGGCTTATCCCATACATGGTGGATATTGTAGATATCACCACCGTCAAAAAAACAAGTCTTTGGTTTACAGATGTAGCAAATGACAATATAAATGGTCTGCAACCAATGTTCTGTAGAAATGCTTACATCATCTCAGGTTACAGATCATTGGAATTGCTGAGATCGTATAATTCATGCTGCAAATCTGTTGAGTTACATAGAGCTGTTTCCTAAGCAATAAATCAGGAGTTTCGAGCAGCTCAGCGCCTTGAGCGGCAATTGTTTCTAATGTTGCTAGCAGTCAATATCATAGTAATTTTTTATAGATTACCTAACTATAAACTGTGATCAGGATTAAGCCTATTAGATATTAGGAAAATAAGTTCCAACAGGCGAACAACTCATATGTTTATGTACATTTATTGCACCCTATTGACACCGAAAAATTGTAGGTGAGAGACGGTCTGAACAAACCTAGTTTTCTGTATAGGGTGAACATTGCTGGAATTAAAAGTGTGAAGGCGCATAGGGATCTACAATGTTCAGAGTGCTAGGTAGCAAGTAGTGATAGTTTATTGGATTTGTTTGGACCCATTAGTGAAAAGGACATCTGTGTGTTGCTCCCAAAAAGGCGCGCTCTCATGGATTGGAGAGGTTGCTGTGTTTGCATAGTTATTTTCCTTCACTTTTAGGGGAGTAGAGAAAATTGCCAATTGAGTTCAACAATTTTCAGCACTCCAAAAGAAACGAAGGAAAAAAAAAACATGTGCTGGATCCGGATTCTCAAGATAAATGTGAAAGTGGTTGGACACACATGTATTGGATATTTATGGCATATTTCATAGATATACCAAAAATGTTTAAAGCATACCTGTCCCTCCAGGTAAGTTTTTAGGATAAAATGTCACATGAGTGTGTACATGAATAATAACACTATTTCTGGCCATTATGTGATCTGTATTTTGCATTTTTCATTAGTTTTCCCCTCTGTAATCTCTTTCTCTAATTTTCAGATCCCTTTGAGCTGGTAGGTAGACACTTGCTGCAATCTTGTCTCCCATACACAGCACAAACACATTAGGGATTCCTAACACACAGCACACAGACAGAAGCTGAAGTAGCATGAAATATGTTATATACAAGTACTGAGCTGTGTGACTGTGAGTCCAGCACTGAAACAGAATACATTTCTTAGAAGCTGTAGTACAAGCTACCTGTGTCTGTAAGCTCCTCACTCCTCCCCATCACTCTAGAGAGTATACTTGGAGGTGTAACCTGGCATCTCACTGTGCTTGCAGACTGTCTTCTTGTATCCGAATGGATTTAAATGGGTATTCTCATGTTATTAAATTGCTTTAGTTAGTTAGACAGCAAGAAAATAAGCAAGTTTGCAGTTTACTAGCTTTTTCTATTTGCTGACATTATTATGAAGTGAAAGCTTTTATAGTGTACAACTGGTTGTCTTGAAGCTTGGCCACAAGTTCCTGTCCAGACAGTGGCCAAGAGTCTGCAGTTGTTACATTCCAGGAGAGGAGTTAACTCCGAACATACCAGCCACTTCTGTTCAGCGAAATAATTTCCATACAGCAGCTAGTTTCTGTAGCATCGGCATCTCTGCCTCCTGCCGGGCAGAGACGCCGTTTCCCTCACCGCCGCGGCCCCGGTCCGGCGTCTTCCTGTTCACCTGCTGAGGCGCGCAGTGCGCGCAGCTTTCCGGGCACTGTGCTTAGGGCGCACGCTCTCCCTACCTCTTAAAGGGGCCGCGCGCGCCGTCCTAAAGAGTCCCCGGCCAATGGCCGGAGGACTGCCCCTGTATTAAGTACCTCCTCCAAAATGGAGGTGCCTGTGCAAGGTTGTTGTTTGTGTTATAACACTCTCCTCAGCCCTCAGGTCCCTTGCCCCCCAGTCTGTCTAACAATCCTGCCCGCCAGTCTCTCTAACAGCTGAGCCCGCCAGCCTGCCTACCCGGAGCACCTGCCAGTTACCTACAGTGCCCACAAGCCTGCCTACCTGGAGCACCTGCAAAGTTACCTGCCATACCCGCCTGCTCGTTTACCCGGAGTACCCATCTGGCTATCCGCTGTACCCGCCTGCTTGTCTACCCGGATCACCCGCCAGCCTACCTGCCGTGCTCATCGGCTGTACCGGTCAGTTCCTGTCATCTGACCCGTGGGAGTCACCTGCTCTCCCAAAAGGTCGGTCCCAGAGTGGCACCTGGTTCACCTGCCCGGTCCCTCCCTGGTTCACGGAGTCGACTAAGCCAACATGTGACCTGGGTCGGTCCGAGTAGGCACTTAGTTACGCCCCTCTGGTCCCTCCATGCATCAAAACACAGAGGTTCCACCACGTGGATCCGTAACAGTTGCTCAACTCTCCCTCTCTCTCTGCTCCTGACATGCTGCTGTTATAAATCTTTCAAAATCACCAGGATGCAGCATCAGCTTCTCCCAGAGCAGTTTTCCTAATCACGGCTCTCACTGTCTTGAGCCGGTGCTTGTTCAAATGCCATGTTATCTCTATATGTAAATATAGTGATAACAGTGTAGACTCCAGAACAAACCACTGATAGCTGAGCGTGTCACACCAGATCTTGTGCTGAGATTTATAGTTTTACTAATACTACAGTTCTGCTACTTACCATAACTGTCACTCAAGGAAGAAAGCCCGCCCTGCCAGAAACCCTGAAGTGAAAGAAATGGGAAAGATGTGACAACTTGAGACTACCCCTTTAAACTGTTTTTAGAATGGATCAGAAGGCAGAGGTAAGAGGATGTGGCTCATAAAGGGAGAAAGAAGCAGAATTATCTGATATTTTATAAAGTTTCTTATATTCACCTGTGCTATTGATTTTTGCAAAGTTTGTTGAAATGTCAATGACCCTTTAAATGGGGCAACCGATTTTTTGGAGGCATATAGCAATGTCATAGATTTTTCTACTCAGGCTTCTGACGCGCCCCTGGGCCTGTGTCGCGCTGCGTTGCGCACGCGGGAGCTTACCCGGAGCCGGATCTGTTGAGGGTTGTAGTCTCGTGGCGGTGACCCGGTCCGTGCCCAGGGAGTCAAACTGAGCGGCGATGTATCAGCGGTAGATGTTGGACGACTACGCCACCCGTTGAGTACAGCTAAGGAGCTGCTGCTGCAGGGCAGACCGCTGAGGCCGGTGGTAGGATTGTGCAGCGTGATAGTATAACCCCCAACGGGAGGGGTATGGCCTCAGGGCAGCCGACGTGGATGATGGGGGTAGCAGGAACCACTCGGAGACGGTACGGTGTAGTTCAGGGTCTTTACTGGTGACAAAGATAGACCCTCCCGGAGTACTGGCTAGCGATTGGGGCCTGGTCAGTCCTTGAGCAGATGGGATCTCCCCTGGCCAGGCGGAGTTGTAGGCCTCCCAGACTAACTGTACTCTTCTGGCTACCTTGCTAGAGGCGGGTATAAGTAGCCCACGTCCCTGAGTGTACCGTGTGGTGCTCACCCGTATGGCCGGTGACTCGGGGCCTTCTAGTAGCTTCCGCTCCACGACGGCGGTGCTGGTCCCATGCGTGTGATCGTGCCTTCGGGTTTCTTGGCCAGAGGACCTGGAATCCCCTGCCTGACGGATTCTGCTGCTGGGTAGGAGTTAGTCCCCACAGCCTCGGACTCCGGGTCCGGTAAGAAATCTTCTCAGTCAGGGCGAGCTCTGCAGCTGCCAGCCCCTGACTCCTTGTAACACTGCTCCCACAGAGCTCCTGATGTTCTGTTCCTATATTTGCTTCTTTTCTCTGTCTCTACTTCTTCTCTACTCACTAACCCTGACTCAGCCCTAGGTTTATATAGGGGAAGTTCTTCCCCTCCCAGGACTGGGCAGGAGGTGTGGCATGCATAGGATTCCTGACCAAGAGACCTCCCACCTGCTCTCAGACATAACATTGCTGTTACTGTGGAAACCAGACCCCTGGGGTGCCACATTCCCCCCTAGTGAAATTTAGTACTCCGGGACTAAACATATTTTAGAAGAACATAACAAGATATAACAATAACAATACAATAAAGAAACACATAAAGGTGGTCACGGCATGTCCGTAACCGGGTGCAGTCTTTGAAGAAAGCAAGGTGTCCATTTCACCAAAACAGGGAGACGTAACCAGGTAGGGGTCTGTCCTGCCCCGAGTCCTTAACAGTCTTTAGTCCGTCCTGGGTTACGCTCCAACTATGTACACAGGATTCCCGGTAAATCCACCAAAGACTCCTATAAACAACTAGAAACACATAATTATACACAAGCAACAAGAAAAACAGGTAACCACAAATAAAACAATTTATACACTTCAAATCCTCCAACGTGCGGGTAACTGGCCTCTAGTGGCCCTAGTGGACCTACGGAGCTGACTGTCTGGCCCTGAACTACAGGGTGTAGGAGCTGTTAAGGGTAAACTGGGCAGCGGTCTACGGGCCCTTTGGCTCACTAGGGATATGGCAGGCTCACTGCAAGCAGAGGGTTGATCCTCCGGGTCTGCTGGTGTGGGGTCTTCTGCCTCCTGGACCGGCTGTTCTTCCAGCTCTACCTGTTGCTCCGTAGGTGCTTGGGATGCTGGTTGGAGGAAGGTGAGTACGGGTACCACAACTGCACCATTGACTTGAGTCCAAGACCGAGGGAAGTCTCCGAGCACAGTACTAACCATATCTTCCCTCTCCTCTACGGGTCGATGGTCTTCTTGTTCCTCTTCAGGGTTCCGTAGCTGTTCAGGACACTTCTTCAGGTGATCCCGGGATACAATGGCTGTGGTCTCCCCTCCGTCTTTACTGATGGTACAGACCTTCGGGTTCTCGTGGCTTGAGGGCAGTACGGTGTACGGGTCCTTCTCCCACTGGTCGTCCAACTTGTGGAGCCGTCTTTTCCTCTTCAAGACCTGCTCTCCGGGCACCAGGGGAACAGCGGGAGCATACTGGTTGTAAGTTTTCTCTTGTCTCTCCCTAGCCTGACAGAGACGTCGCTCCACGCTCTCCTGTACTTTCCGGTACTGCTGCTGCCTCTCTGTGTCCCAGTCTGCTTCTGGTGAAGTGTCCTCGGGTGTCAGGACTCCCATTTCCAGGTCAACAGGTAACTTACCAGGTCTCGCCCTCATTAGGTAAGCCGGGGTACAGTTGGTGGAACCTACCGGGATGTGGTTGTATAGGTCCACCAGATCGGGCAGCTTCTCAGGCCACAGACTGCGTTCTTCCAGGGGCAACGTTTTCAGAAGATCCATTACCACCTGGTTCATTTTCTCACAAAGTCCATTAGTTTGCGGATGATAGGGTGTCGTCCTTATCTTTCGGCAGCCATACAGATTGCAGAATTCCTGGAAGACCTCCGCTTCAAAGGCAGGTCCCTGGTCCGTCAGCACTTGGTCCGGGTACCCGTGTGGACGGCAGAAGTGCTGCTGGAAGGCTCTAGCTGCTGTTTGAGCCGTTAAGTCCTTGACGGGGACGACAACCAAGAACCGGGAGTAATGATCCACGATGGTTAACGCGTAGACGTAGCCACTTCTGCTTGGGGTCAGTTTTACATGATCCAAGGCTACCAGTTCCAACGGCTGCCGGGTGACGATGGACTGCAGGGGAGTCTTCTGGCTGGCACGGTCCTTCCTCCTCAGGTTGCACGGGCCACAGTCTCTGCACCACCTCTCGATGGTTCCCCTCATGCCTACCCAATGGAACCGCCCGCGCAGCAGGAACTCCAGCTTCTTCCATCCGAAATGCCCAGCTCCATCGTGGTATGCCTCCATCACCATGGCTGCGTCTCGTCGTGGCACCACTACTTGCCAGATTAGTTCATGCGTCCGGGAGTTAACCATCCTGCGGCACAACTTCCCCTTGTAAAGGAACAGTCTACTCTTTTCTGCCCACAGTTGCTTGGCTTTCTCCGGAGCGTCTGGGTCAAGGCGAGCCTCTGGCTGAGTCAGCATCTCCTTCACCAGCCGGACAGCAGGGTCACTGTCTTGCGTTTCCGCCCAGTTGTAGTGAGGTAAGGGGTTAAGCGTAGCGCCTTGCTTACTCCTTACCCGATGGGAATACTGGATAGTCCCATGACGGTGAAACGCGGGGAGTTCGACTTCTTCCAGTCCCTCTGGATCTTCTCCTACGTCCGGTAGGTTTGGCATCCTGGACAGGGCGTCCGCGTTGGTATTGGAGCGTCCTGCCCGGTATTTGATGGTGAACTCGTAGTTGGACAGGCGGGCCATCCATCTCTGCTCTAGGGCACCGAGTCTTGCCGTGTACAGGTGTGTCAACGGGTTGTTATCCGTGTACACGCCGAACCGGGAAGAAGCGAGGTAGTGCTTAAAGCGTTCGGTGACTGCCCACACCACTGCCAGGAACTCTAGCTTAAATGAGCTGTAATTCTCAGGGTTTCTTTCGGTGGGTCGCAGTTTTCGGCTGGCGTAAGCGATTACTCGCTCTTTCCCCTGCTGGATCTGGGACAGCACGGCTCCTAGCCCGATGTTACTTGCGTCGGTGTAGAGGATAAAGGGCTGGCTGTAATCCGGGTACGCCAGGATTTCATCCCCCGTGAGGGCCATCTTCAGCTGGCGGAAGGACTCTTCTTCCAACTTCTCCCATCTGAAGGGCGGCTTCTGGTTCTTGGCCTTCCGGGACTGGCCTATCAGGAGGTCCTGCATAGGAGCTGCCTTTTTGGTGAAACCGGGGATGAACCTGCGGTAGTAGCCTACCAACCCGAGGAACTGCCGCACTTCCTTTACACTGGAGGGACTTGGCCATTCCTTAATTGCGGTGATCTTATCAGGGTCGGGAGCCACTCCGTCAGCGCTCACCACGTGTCCCAGGTACTGCACCTTTGGTTTCAGGAGGTGACACTTGGAGGGTTTCACCTTTAGGCCGTAGCTTGCCAGAGCTTCGAACACTTCCGCCAGGTGTTTCAGGTGGTCCTCATAAGTCTTAGAATATACGATGACATCGTCCAGGTACAACAGGACCGTCTCGAAGTTTCTGTGGCCCAGACAGCACTCCATTAATCGTTGGAAGGTTCCTGGTGCGTTGCAGAGTCCGAACGGCATGCAGGTAAACTCGCTAAGTCCCATCGGGGTGGTGAATGCGGTCTTCTCCCGGTCCGCCTCTGCTACAGGAACCTGCCAGTACCCACTAGTGAGATCCAAGGTAGAGAAGAAGTTAGCAGATCTTAAAGCAGCCAAAGACTCCTCTATCCTTGGTAAGGGGTACGCATCCTTGTGTGTGATACGGTTGATTTTCCGGTAATCTACACACATCCTCATGGTGTTGTCTTTCTTTTTGACTAAGACTAGTGGAGCTGCCCAGGGGCTACAGCTATCCCTGATCACCCCAGCCTCCTTCATGTCTCTAAGCATCCCCTTGGCGTGTTGGTAGTCTGCAGGGGGTACGGGTCGATACCTCTCTTTTATGGGAGGATGGTCTCCCGTGGGGATGTGGTGTTCTACCCCCTTGACTCGCCCGAAGTCTAACGGGTGTTTACTAAACACTCTCTCGTACTCTTGAACCACCCGATAGACTCCCTGTTTCTGGTGTGAGGGAGTGGAGTCAGTACCCAAATGTAGTTGCTGACACCAGTCCTCCATTGTTTTCTTAGAGCCGTTACCTTCCTCCGGGTGAGATGGAGGCAAGGGTTCCACAGATTGTATAGCATTTTGGTTAATGGTATATAATTTGGCTAGCGTGGCATACCGGGGCAGGTACACTTCCCTCTTCCCGATATTGATTATGCGCACGGGCACCCTCCCATGGCGTACATTAACCACCCCCCGTGCTGTCAAGATGGTGGGCCTACTGTCTGAGTAAACTGGTTCTACCATTGCCTGGTAATCTCTACCTCTCAGACCAATAGCTGCCCGGCACCAAATCATCATTTCACTTTTTGGGGTCATGGCAATAGGGAAAGGGTCACACATTCTCACGCTACCAATCTCACCGCCGGAGAGTTCCACCTGTTGCCGTCGCATCAGTGCCCGGATCTCTTTTTGGAGTGCTCGCCGGAGCTGGCGTTCTTGGCAACCTGCTGTAAAAGGAAAATCACCTCTGCAAGACAATTTTCAATTACATTAGTTCCTAGAGTTATCTTTGGGTGACTCTCGTGTTTGTCAATGTCTACAATGATCAGTCCCTGTGCTGCCAGTTCAACTCTACCAATTTTAATGGTCACCTCTTTAAATCCGATCTGTGGCACGGGCTGACCATTGCTGGCGATGATACTCAAGTCGTCGTCAGGGTAGCGGGTAATATCCGAGTCATTCCAGTACTGCTTGAAGAGCACGTACGGGATGGTGGTAACCTGTGACCCGGTGTCCAGTAGGGCACTCATAGGAATGCCATCCAGTACCACAGGCAAGACTGGACGTCCTCCCACATATTTGTCGCGCCAGTTCGATGGGCCTGATGATCTTTTTCCTAGGGGTTGGCCCTCTACCCTAGGTTGTGCCAGTTTAAAGGACAGTACCTTGCCATATGTCCGGGTTGATTACAGCGGCGGCAGATGGGTCGTCCGTCCTCGTTGTATCGGTCGCTGGGTCTTCCTCTGGCCGGTGGGGTCCTCCTTGGTCGACGCCACGGGATGTCCTCCGGTCCGGATGCCAGCTGGATCTTCCCTGGAGTAGAAACCTGTAAAGACTGCACAGTTCGGGTTAGCGCAGCAACGCTTTTAGCTAGCTCTTGGACCTGATGGTGCAGGTCTGGAGCCGGGTCATTGCTCAAAGCCTGCGCATCAGCTCCCACAGGCCCTGCCGACAAGGGCGCCGCCTCCTGGTGGTAAGTAGTAGTGGGGCGTCTGTGGGTCTGTGGGTCACAACGCCACCTGGTGCCGGTTCTCGGAGCACCCGGATGGCTCTGTCCTTGAACTGTGCAAATCCCAGATGAGGGTCCTGTAAGGCCATTGCCCGCAACTGGGTTCGGTGGGCATTGCAATATAAACCCTCTATAAATTGTTCAGTCAACAGCCTGTCCTCGTCTCCCACGCCGTCAGGGTCGGTCTGCTTAATGGCTCTCAGGGCCTCTTGTAGGTTCAGGGCATAGTCCCTTATACTCTCATGTGCCCGCTGTTTGCACCCGTAGAATCTAAGCTTGATCTCGGCTGAGGTGCGGGTATCAAAGGTGTCCCTCAGCCGGGTTAGTATCCCTGCGACAGTCCTCCCCCCAGGTGGCCAGGACTTTACCTCCCTTCGGGCTGCCCCAGTTAATTGGGCCACCAGGATGCTCACTTTTTGCTCTTCTGTGAGGGGGTACACCTGGAAGAGGCCATCCAGCTTTTCTCTAAAGTCATGCAGGGTATGTGACTCCCCTGAGTACTGGGGTAGCCAGGCCGCTCCCGGGATATAGGGCATGGTGAAAGGCATGACTGCAGCAGCGATGGCGCTGGCGGGGGTTGAGGCAGTGAAGCTCTCCTCCGTATCCGACATCCTCCTCCCCCCTAGTGGACCGTGGCCTACCTTGCGATGATCCTCTTCCGTAGGCCGCGGCTCCGCAGTAGATCGTCAGGGTTGAGGACCTTCCGTCGCGCTCCTGTGACGTCGGCGTCTGCTGGGCTCCTTCCAGGACCTTACGCGACGTCCGGACGTGAGGCGGGGCTTCATTTCTCGCGCGCTTTCGGAGTCCACGCCCCTCTTCTTCCCGCGCGACGTCTTCAAGATGGCGTCCAACGGCGGGAAAACTCCACGGAAGGCGGGAAGAAGGCTGAAAATGGCGCCGGATGGCGGGAATCTTCACCGATGGCGGGAAGAAGGCTGAAGATGGCGCCGGAAGGCGGGAATCTTCACCACAGGTAAGTTTGAACAGTCTCTTTTTTCAGGCATGCAGTACCCGGTGGTTGCGGGCACGGAATCCTGCCGACTACGCCAAAAGTTGACGCGCCCCTGGGCCTGTGTCTCGCTGCGTTGCGCACGCGGGAGCTTACCCGGAGCCGGATCTGTTGAGGGTTGTAGTCTCGTGGCGGTGACCCGGTCCGTGCCCAGGGAGTCAAACTGAGCGGCGATGTAGATGTTGGACGACTACGCCACCCGTTGAGTACAGCTAAGGAGCTGCTGCTGCAGGGCAGACCGCTGAGGCCGGTGGTAGGATTGTGCAGCGTGATAGTATAACCCCCAACGGGAGGGGTATGGCCTCAGGGCAGCCGACGTGGATGATGGGGGTAGCAGGAACCACTCGGAGACAGTACGGTGTAGTTCAGGGTCTTTACTGGTGACAAAGATAGACCCTCCCGGAGTACTGGCTAGCGATTGGGGCCTGGTCAGTCCTTGAGCAGATGGGATCTCCCCTGGCCAGGCGGAGTTGTAGGCCTCCCAGACTAACTGTACTCTTCTGGCTACCTTGCTAGAGGCGGGTATAAGTAGCCCACGTCCCTGAGTGTACCGTGTGGTGCTCACCCGTATGGCCGGTGACTCGGGGCCTTCTAGTAGCTTCCGCTCCACGACGGCGGTGCTGGTCCCATGCGTGTGATCGTGCCTTCGGGTTTCTTGGCCAGAGGACCTGGAATCCCCTGCCTGACGGATTCTGCTGCTGGGTAGGAGTTAGTCCCCACAGCCTCGGACTCCGGGTCCGGTAAGAAATCTTCTCAGTCAGGGCGAGCTCTGCAGCTGCCAGCCCCTGACTCCTTGTAACACTGCTCCCACAGAGCTCCTGATGTTCTGTTCCTATATTTGCTTCTTTTCTCTGTCTCTACTTCTTCTCTACTCACTAACCCTGACTCAGCCCTAGGTTTATATAGGGGAAGTTCTTCCCCTCCCAGGACTGGGCAGGAGGTGTGGCATGCATAGGATTCCTGACCAAGAGACCTCCCACCTGCTCTCAGACATAACATTGCTGTTACTGTGGAAACCAGACCCCTGGGGTGCCACACTTCCCTCTATTAGCCACCACAAAAAGCTGCTATAGACAGCTATACCACACAGAAGGAGTTAGCAAAATACCATCTACCAGTTTTTCCAGACCGGTCCGGTTCTCCAGCGATGCTGTTCTCCTATTTTCTCCAATAGCAAGAAGGGATGTGGTGACTAAAGTGAGAACAAGCTGAGGCTGGATGCAGCTGTGACCTTCTCTGTGGGTGTTTGCTTTTTCCCCTCTATGACGTGGCCATGTTTTGATTGACCAGAGTCATAGAGGAGAAAAAGGAAATACCCAGAGAAGTTCTGTGGTATATACCCAGTTGGTTATTTGCATCATTATTATTGGGAGGATAACTTTGGAATGATAGGGCAGAGAAAAAAAGGAAAAACTGTTCCAAGATCAGTGGAACAGCGGTAATAATAGGAGGGACTCAGTTTAAATTAATAAAATCCAGTGAAAGGTCCTCTTTAACTACAGTAGAAGCAACATGCACCTCTGGTTGGAGGATGCTGTGCAGCATACAGATTATATTGATGCTGATGCTAGTGCTTAATTCTCTTCCTTCATTGTCTAAATTTTGACAGATGGCCTTTTCAATTTAAATATTTGACATGTGCATAATGACAGCAGAATGCAGCAATTCTCCTCAATGCAAATTTTAAACTACTGCGATAATTTGCCAATGATGGAATTTTATATCAAGATCTATTGGCACGCATTTCTTTGGCAGCTAGAAACTGGCAGTTGCAGAATCCTTTCTGTAACTCAGCTATATATTGCTTGCTGAGGCTGCCCGGTGCTACTGCTATAGCTAAGTCAGGCGTAGACTGCATTTCCTGATATGTGCAGCCATTAATCTAAAAGTGTGTTAAGGCCATTCATGCTGTTTAGTGCAGTGTACGTAAAAGTCTGTGACACATTCTTTGTAAAATCTTTACCTCTACACTCCAAATAGTAGATATGGAGATGAAGCTTTTGAACTTATTTGGACACCAAGACCAACCCCTTTAAGCAAAAATGGTGGATGCAATACATTACGCTCCAAAGAATTAAAGGGGTACTCCAGTATAGGTTATACATTTTAGATCAGTGTAGGTTCCACCTCTGGGATCCCCATAATCGCCAAAATAATGACTCCCTTGGATCTCCCTTGGTCACGAGACCCAGCCAGGATGAGCTAAATGGAGCTACCTGTTGACCATGTGCCTTGCCCCCCAATCAAGTTGCAGACATCCAAGAGTATAGCTGATTGAAATGTTAAGCTGTCTTCAAGTATCTTAATTTTCATAGATTTATATGTAGTGGCAGGGTGCATAGTCTTGTGACCAGGGGTGAACCAGAGGAGAATGAAGGACACAAGTCTTCCATATTGGCCATGTATTGATTCCAGTGGTGGGATCCACACTGATCGAACAGTTATCAACTATCCAGTGGATAGGTGATTACTTATGTAGATTGGAATAACCCATTCATGACATCCACTTATGGATCCAAACTATAGACAACCAAAAAGATTGTCGGGACACTGGTCCTGCCACCTCATCAGTAGTCTGTGGTCGCCGAACCTTAGTCCTGTGAACCTGCTTCTACCTACTGGAATCTCTGGTCCTTCTGCTGATTATTAGGCTTGACGTGATGTCATCATTGCGGCTCAACTCTCGAAAGTCAGGTAGGAAGAGGTTCACATGGCTTTGCTCCGGTGGCCATGGATTACTGACATGGCTGGTTGACCAGGGTCTTGCAAATTTTTTATGTTCATCTACTCATCATCTATCTAAACCCATTTTTGGAACTTAATATAAATATAAAGCTCTCAAATGTGGTTTTACACATCTATACCATGGCAGCAGAATCTGGGCCCTCTGTGGTTCTGTTGTCATCTGAGTTCAATTCAGTGGAGCAGTGGGGGAAGCAGGAGTTGAAGTGGTCATATTACCACATTACAGCTATGTGAAATTTGCTTTAGGCCTCAGCCACAGACGCCTGTTTTTTTGCTTATGAGTGCTCTCTGCTTTTCACGGATAGCACTCGTACCTGTGATAGCCTAGTACATGTCCATGATTTTCCCTGGACCAAGAGGTCTGTGCAAAATCGTGGAGACATGTTCAATTTTGATCTGTGTGTTGGCTCAGAATCAACAATGTAAGTCTATGGGCCTGTGACAAAGAATTGGACATCACTCGGATGACTTCCCAGCTCGGTCCGATTTTCACGGACTGTCGCATAGGAGAAGGTGGAGAAAGTTTTTGTTTTTCCCTACGTATGTGAAATACTGATGACACTCGGACCTCACTCTGATCAAAATAATGGTACGTGAGAAAAACAGACCTCTAAGGCCTTAGTTTGGAATCCAAAGGTGCACCAGGGGGCTGCTATCTGGGCAGATCTATAAAAAATTGTTAAACTAGCAAGTTTTGCTTCTATACAATTTCAAAGCAGAGTAAAAACAAAGTGTTACATGAAGAGTTAAGTGTTCTACCTGCTGCATGCAAATCCATCATTATGGTAATAGAGGAACATAGTATCAGAGGTTATTCCACATCTATCTGCTGTTACTAAGCCTCAGGTGTATTTATCTGCAGATGCTGGGTGTATAGAGTTCGTATGTTCCCTGTAGTTTTAGCTAAATAAAAACTATTAGAGCTGATTTCAGCAGGAATCACAGAGGTTGGATCATAACGTTATGGTATATCCTAGCAATGTGCAAAATAATATATAATACAAGATGGGAATACTTCTTTGATTATACACTGCTCAAAAAAATAAAGGGAACATTTAAACAACAGAATATAACTCCAAGTAAATCAAACTTCTGTGAAATCAAACTGTCCACTTAGGAAGCAACACTGATTGACAATCAATTTCACATGCTGTTGTGCAAATGGAATAGACAATAGATGGAAATTATTGGCAATTATCAAGACACACTCAATAAAGGAGTGGTTCTGCAGGTGGGGACCACAGACCACATCTCAGTACCAATGCTTTCTAGCTGATGTTTTGGTCACTTTCGAATGTTGGTTGTGCTTTCACACTCGTGGTAGCATGAGATGGACTCTATAACCCACAGAAGTTGCTCAGGTAGTGCAGCTCATCCAGGATGGCACATCAATGCGAGCTGTGGCAAGAAGGTTTGCTGTGTCTGTCAGCGTAGTGTCCAGAGGCTGGAGGCGGGCGCTACCAGGAGACAGGCCAGTACACCAGGAGACGTGGAGGGGGCCGTAGGAGAGCAACAGCCCAGCAGCAGGACCGCTACCTCCGCCTTTGTGCAAGGAGGAACAGGAGGAGCACGGCCAGAGCCCTGCAAAATGACCTCCAGCAGGCCACAAATGTGCATGTGTCTGCACAAACGGTTAGAAACTGACTCCATGAGGGTGGTATGGGGGCTCGACGTCCACAAATGGGGGTTGTGCTCACAGCCCAACACCGTGCAGGACGCTTGGCATTTGCCACAGAACACCAGGATTGGCAAAGTCACCACTGGCGCCCTGTGCTCTTCACAGATGAAAGCAGGTTCACACTGAGCACAGACGTAACAGAGTCTGGAGACGCTATGGAGAGTGATCTGCTGCCTACAACATCCTTCAGCATGACTGGTTTGGCAGTGGGTCAGTAATGGTGTGGGGTGGCATTTCTTTGGAGGGCCGCACAGCCCTCCATGTGCTCGCCAGAGGTAGCCTGACTGCCATTAGGTACCGAGATGAGATCCTCAGACCCCTTGTGAGACCATATGCTGGTGCGGTTGTGTCAGCAGTTCCTGTAAGATGAAGGCATTGAAGCTTGGACTGGCCCGCCCGTTCCCCAGACCTGAATCCGATTGAGAACATCTGGGACATCATGTCTCGCTCCATCCACCAACGTCACGTTGCACCACAGACTGTCCAGGAGTTGGCGGATGCTTTAGTCCAGGTCTGGGAGGAGATCCCACAGGAGACCATCCGCAACCTCATCAGGAGCATGCCCAGGCGTTGTAGGGAGGTCATACAGGCACGTGGAGGCCACAAACAATACTGAGCCTCATTTTGACTTGTTTTAAGGACAAAGTTGTATCAGTCTGTAGGGTGTTTTTCCACTTTAATTTTGGGGGTGACTCCAAATCCAGGCCTCCATTGCTTAATAAATTTGATTTCCTTTGATGATTTTTGTGTGATTTTGTTGTCAGCACATTCAACTTTGTACAGAACAAAGTATTCAATGAGAATATTTCATTCATTCAGATCTAGGATGTGTTATTTGAGTGTTCCCTTTATTTTTTTGAGCAGTGTATATGAGTGTAGAAAAACATGTTGGGAGTAGTGATGAGCGCAAGTGCTCGTTACTCGAGTTTGTCTAGGGTGCTCAAGTATGTACCGAGTATCGCGGGTGCTTGAGTTAAAGAAGTTGTGCACTACTTTATATTACCCCCCTAATGTACCCCCCCGGGGCCCCTAAGACTTATTGTAAATACCTTCTGTTGCTGTTTCTGCCTGTGAGCGGCGCTATCGGTGGCCACTCACAGGCATCACGTGACCCCGCTTGGACGTCACGACAAGTGATGCTTGACTCAGTGCTGGGGTCCACGCGGTGGCTGCTGGGTAGTGGGCGGGGTTACCTCCCTCGTCACACCCGGCATCCACCACGCACTTTCCCAATGAATGGGAGAGGCAGAGCGCGCGGTGGATGCCGGGTGTGAAATGGGGGAGTAACCCCGCCCACAGCCTGGCATTCACTGTGGAACCAGGAAGAAAAAGACCCCCGGCTGCTGCCAGCCCTTGTCATGACATCAGCGAATGTCAGAGCCGGCTGCAGCCAAGGGTCACGTGATGTCTGTGAGTGGTCAGTGATAGCGCCGCTCACAGGCATTATCTGCAATGGAAGGTATTTACACAAAGTCTTAGGGGCTCCGGGGGGATACATTGAGGGGGTAATCTAAAGTAGTGGACAACCCCTTTAAATGTCCCCGCGGCTGCATGTTTCGACATGCCACAAAACATGGGGGGATTGCACTTGTTTGTCAGGCAAACCTGCATGTTTAGTGGCTGTCTACCAGCTGCGAAACATGCGGCCGTGGGGATGCGAGAATGTCACTCGAGCACCCGTGATACTCGGTGCATACCCGAGCACCCGATGCAAACTCGAGCAACGAGCACTTGCGTTCATCACTAGTTCGGAGTTGTTAAAGGATTTGTCCACTACTTTGAAACACATTCTAAATGGGGCCCGAGTAATGAGAAAATATATTGATACTCACCTACCAGACTGCCACTGCTTCAACATACCCCACCCTGTATCCTCTGCATTGTATCTCTTGCATTGTCTCTTCCAGGTGAGCGCTGATCATCTGCAGCCTTCTAAGAAAAATACAAAAAAAGACCCTCCTACTATATACAAAATATTTTATTACAAAATAATTTAAAAAGGGGGGCTTATAGGCAGAAATGGGTAAGTATAGTGAATGTAGTAGGATGTTAGGGATAACTGACCCTAATGATGATCTAGCGGTCTCCCTACCTTGTCGCGGACGTTGGCACCCCTAGAACAAAGTGGTGCCCCCTCTCAACGTTGGCTCGTCCTAACTTACCCTAATGCACCCTGCAGGGGGATAACACCACCACAACACGTCCAAAAAAAAAGCAAGCACACATAAAATAACAGACGGCACCATGAGAGCACTGATAAGTGCACAAGAGTGGTCTAATGCTTGTCATGCATCCTTAGGTATTGAATGTTTAAATTAGATCGAGGGGGGCATCAAGGGCAGTGGAAACAATCACCCTACTTTCCTTCGTAGTTTCCCTGTCTTGCCGCAGAGGTTGGCATCCTAATCATCGATGTGGCGCCCCCGCTCAATGTCGGTTCGCCCTTTTTGGCCCTTACTGACCTTGATAGAAAGGGGTACCACAATCATTAAGAACAGTAAGGAGAAAATGATGGGATTAAATATCCCTACCGGCCAGAAAAACAATGAAAATATAGTACAGGAACCAAAAATGTAGGTGGTCCTCTTAAGTGCCGGAGGCTGTCAGGGCTTATTAGCCAAAATCACACACCTCGCTGGATAGTAGTAGACATTCAGATGTAGTGTGAACGTAACCAGAACACAGACAAGTCTTGTCCTTAATAGACCCCTTACATGGCAATAATGATAAAGACTTAAGTATCCTTTAATCAGGGTAAGGTATAAACTTGCAGTGGTCCCTATTAATACAGAAGGGTTGTACATTGGCTTAGTTAGTATATTGCACTCGCCCAATGTCCAAATAGACAGAAACCTGTCAGATCCGAGTTAGGATCCTTCACTTCCACTTCCACAGACAGATGTAGTAATGGACATTATTGTCAATATGCATAAAGGAATTGGTGTGTACCAGAGGGTAATCTCAGATAGAAAGCAAGTTCAACCACACATGCCATGTAAGAGCCAGGAGCAAAAGAACAAAGACAAATATATAAATATTCTCCATAAAGTACTTATCCTCCATGATTCTTCAGTATTCATCCCTACTCGTTTGCCCCCTCTAATTGTAGGGGTTCATCAGGGGATTAAGTGCCTAAAGGGGAGGCATCAAAGTGGGCACTCTCCCAGATTGGAGTTGATGGTGTGCTCACCTGCAGCCGTCACAGTCCATCTAAGGCTATGTTCACATGTCCAGTAATCATCCATTAGATGGGATCCAGCAAGTTGTGCAGGCATAACTTTTTTGTTTGTTTTTAAAAAACTAATTTCACCTGGATCCGTTTTTTTAATATTGAAGTCTACAGACAACTGATCGGTTAATTAAACTGAATCGGTTTCAAAGTCCAGTAGTATATGTTACATTTTTATTTTTCCACCTCCAGTAAGCAAAAAACTAATCCGTTTCAAATGGGTGAACGACAAATTCCTAATAAACGGATCTGTTTTCCATAGACTTTAATGTTAAAAAAAAACAGAAATCAGTTTTTTAAAAACGGACAATCTTCACAACTTTTTTGCTGCTAGATCCGTTCTAACAAATGATTACTGGACATGTGAACATAGCCTTAGCCAAAGAAGAGAACGCTTCTTCTGGCTTGGATGGAATTTGAAGGCTGCGGCTGATCTGAGTTGCTGATCAAGAGCAGTGGTCATGTGACACCCCTTGTCCGAATAAAAAGCGAGGAGACCGGTAAAGGAGAATGGAGTAGGGAGGAGCAGTGCCGCTATGGTAGGTGAGTAACTTTTTTTTTCTACCACCCTAGGCCTGTTTTAGAGTAGTGGGCAGCCCCTTTAATATAGAATGAAATGATGTGTATTGTAATATTATCAGCATGTAACCTGCTCCTCAGACATAAAAATGTTATGGTAATGGGCAGCACACAAAAAATATATATATATATAAGTTTCCACTACAACATGGAACGAGGAACCATTAGCCTTGTATTTATGGCCTGGTAACGCTGAAAATCCACAATATCAAACTATAACATTTATTAACCTGTATGGTAAAAGCTATAAAGAAAAAAAAAACCAATGCCAGAAATACTCTTTTTTCAGTCACTGTAACTTCCCCCAAAAATACAATGAGTAGCAATTTAAAGGGAACCCATCACTATAAGAAAGCTGTGCAATCTCAGACACCATATTATAGAGCAGAAGAAGCTGAGTAGACTGATGTATAGTTTTCTGAGAAAAGATTCAGTATAATCTGTATTTTAATCATTAAAACTTTTGCTTTTTCTGGGTTTTAGGCTGAGTGGGCGGTCCTATCAGTGATTGACAATTTGTATGCATAAGTGTGCATACAGAGAGAGCTGTCAATCACTGATAGGACCGCCCACTGAGCCTAAAACCCAGAAAAAGCAAAAGTTTTAATGATTAAAACACAGATTATACTGATTTTTTTTCACACAAAACTATATATCAATCTACTCATCAGCTCCTGCTCTATAACATGGTGCCTACAGATTGGACTTTATTTTCATGGTGACAAGTTTCCTCTAAACATTGTTTGTGCCCAAAAATGGTGTATAAAAAAGTCAGCTCGCCATTTTTCTTCACCACTTAAATGAAAAAAAAGAAAACTATACAGATTTGGCTTCAATATAATCTTACTTACCTGGGGCATCCTGTTTCTGGATCAAATTTACTAATTGTCATTAAAACTACAACCCATACTGCATAATAACAAAAAAAATACTCATACGGCTATGTCAAAGAATAAAAGCAAAGTGCAACAAAATTGGTCTATGGCGGGAAGGGGTTAGAGGTGTAATTAATTTACATCTTGGTAAGTAATGGCATATCGTATAATATTCTGTTACCCAATGATCGCTGAGGTTCTGACCCATACCTATAGTACGAATGGCACTCTCAGCTAGCTGGCTATTGGGTATTTATTGCAGACCCCATTAGCTTGGATGGAAGGACTCTGCAGCAGATGGCCGGGCATGCCGCTGTGCAGAGGAAAACCTGTCAATGTGTCGGCCATGAGTATCTGCGTTCATCCAGAATAACGTAAATACAAAACGTCAGATGTGATTAGCTCAGGGAGAGCATGCGGCCGCAGTATTAATCCCTGTCATGGTAAAAGCTGATTGCAGCAATTAATATGTATTATTACCTGCAGCCGCTGACCGCACCATCCATTTACTTATCTTTATTAGTAGGATATACAGTGAAAGAGATGATGCCAGCAATTCTTCTGCATGTACATTGCACAAACAGCCCACAATACAGCACTGTGACACTTCCGTAACGCTCTGTACAGATCTCTATTAGATAGTGTATGTTCCCATATATCTCTACACTATGAGCGTTGGATGCCAAAAGCTGATGTTGCATAATCCGGCATAATGAGTTTTTATTAATTTCCCAGCAGGCCGTCATAGTGGTGGCAGCCGTTTATATTCCACGCCCAATAATGAATGATTTAATCTGAGCTCATTTGATAGATCCTATTTCAAGCACTTGAACCTTTGCATCTCCCCGTCACCGCATGTTGTGTCCTCACCTCGGCATGTCAGGCTTGATATGTCACTCTGCTCAGAGAAACGTTACCCCTTGGATCCCAGTCAGACGCCTCTCACCCAGCCAAACTAAATCTCACACTTTGCACTGACGAGGAGCAATAACCCGAAACACAGTGTCTGCAAATTGAGATTTTGGTTTTAGCTTTAATCCTAAGTCATGTGACAAGGCTTGTTAGAGAGTTGATAGTGACTTTTAGAATTGCTACTTCCTATAGGCGGCACTAGAGTTCTAGTCCTCTTCCTCTCTGAAGAGACAATTTGTGTACATCAGTAACATACTTCATGTCCGTTACCTTGGAAGGGAGCAAGGGCAGGACGGGGATGTGTCGGTGCCCACCAGGCCAATTCATGAAAAGTTACACCAGAAATGTTACTCCAGTCCCTGACTGGAGTAATATTTCTGGGAACGTGCACCCCACTGAGGAGATGTGCCTAATTCATTAAGTGTCATGCATCTCTCATTGAATTTTGTACTTCCTAACTCCCAAATGCCCCTACATTAAGACTGGCGTTTAAAATGCCAGTCATAGTTAATCAGGTCCTATATTTTCTCTGACCCTCCAGCTGTTTTTCATTAGTACCACTTACTTTTCCAGCCTTTTGTTAACCCCTTTTTTCAGATGTTTTTCTGCCATCAATTTCTAAGTGAGTGTCTCGTGGGCACTGTTCATGGTCAGCTGGCAGCTCTAAAATGGCTACCAAGTACAGGCTTGGCACAAGCTACTCCATTTCCTAAAACCCAGAGTTTGCCGTGGCCTTCACCCCTTAATCCCTGTACAGGGCTCTGGACTTACACAGGGGTCCCTGGGTTAGGGCTACAGAGTCAACTGCTGTTTGGTGGTGCAAGGTGGCAAGAAGAATAGCCAGGAAGCCGGGTCAGATCCAGGAGGTACGGGAGGTCCCGAATCGTCAGGCAGGAGAAATGTCAATAAACTAGCCGAGGTCAGGGAACAGGATAAATCAGGATGAAACACCAGCTGGACTGAACACAAGTAAAACCAGGTAGCACAAACATTGACTGGCAGTGGGAACTGGTCCTCAGGGGTTTATATAGTGAAAAGCTTCATTCAGCGCTGACACCAGGAAGAAACCCAAACTAACAGGATTTAACCCAATAGCTTCTGGACTGCCCACAAGTCCCAGGAATAAAATAGAATAGATGCTGTCAAGCACCAACCGCAGCAAAGGTGCCATCTAGCGGCTGAAGCAGAAACCAGCACAGATGTTACAGTGAGTTCATTTTTTTCAAATGAAATGGAGAAATGTCAAACTTTCCAGTTCTGAACAGTGTTTTATGTTCTGTTCTGAATAAAATATGGTTTGAAGATATATCCAAATCATTGCATTTTTTGTTTTCTTTACATTTTACACAGGGTTCCAACTTTTTTGGAATTCTGGTTGTATATGGTGCCCAGGAAAGATTTGTTTGCAGCCTCCGTACTCTTGTTCGTAAAGAGGGATAAAGTCCTAGCAGTATCACTTTGGTTCTTAGGCACCAGTGGTGGTTCCAGACCAGTGATGGACATTCAGACATTGGTCCATTCTGGGAAATGTTGTTACAATATACTGGATATTTACAGTTCCATACGTTTTTCTCGGTGTGTTCTGAGCGGTAATGTTTCTAAGCGGTAAAGCATAGGGACACTTATAGGCCATGAGATGCTCCCCTACAAATTTAAATATGCAAATCCTTTCCTTTGGAAAGGAAGAGAACAAGAACTCTAGTAGAAGTAGCAATCCTAAAAGTCAGTCTTGATTCTTTAAAGGGTCTTACCACGTGACTTATCAATGTGTTCTGTGTCGTGTGTGCACAAAGTACGATACATGATATATCGTTGTGGTAACATTCATGTTCTTTTTTCCCCAGGAAGGAGACAGCTGGGAAATCATAGAGGGGCTGAAGATAGGACAGACAAGTGTCCAAAAACCTGAAAAACATGAAGGATTCATGCTGAAGAAAAGAAAATGGCCACTGAAAGGCTGGCATAAAGTAAGGGTCAATACTTGGCGTCTCTCATAGCAGAATTAATAATGTAAGAATTGATGCAACTGTTATTAATCTCATTCTGAAATTCATACCCAACATTTTTATTTTTTTTCATTAAAGAGGAGTCCACGATTAGAAAAATGTGTCTGATTTCTTCCAAAAACAGCAGTCTTACGTAGGTTGAGTAGTTATGGCAGGTTAGCCCCCATTCACTTCCGTTAAGCTGAGCTGCAATACCAGACACAACTCATGGGTAAGTGAGGCGCTGTTTCACTCTTCCAACTTTCCTGGTCTGAATATGGACAGCGATGTCCGGGCTGGCCACACTTCTCCAGACTAGAACTCAAAAGCCTCATCAATGCCTATGAGGTTTTTGAGTTCAGTTCAGTAGACCCCATGGTGGCCAAGCATCGCAATCCAAGTTGTGTCAAATGTAAGACGTTCCCTTTAAGGAGGTAGCTGCCAATGCGATTGGATGATCTTGTCGGAGAAGCCACGGGCAGCCAACCATTTGCAGTGGTGCTTTGCAGCCATTTCGATGAATGTTAGGTAATTAATTTTTGGTTGCCATTGCCTTACATTTGGTTGTTGTTGCCCGTCTGTTAAACCTATTGGCAACCGTTAAAGTTCATACAATATAGGAAAAAAAGTTTATAGACCATTAAGCTCTTATTTCAAAGGAATGTTGTGTGCACGATGTGTTGTACTGAGCTGGATGAATTGGGTTTAGGTTGCCGCTTGATATAATTTCTAAACAGTAAAGTTGTCCATTTTCAAAGTCACCGATAATAATTTTTAAGTTTGCAGTAGATTTTAACACCTAGATAAATTACGTGTGCCTCAGTGTCGCCAGTTGCATGGCATTCCCCAGAAGTTATAGAGAACGGCGACTGTAAAGTTGATAAATCTGCAGCGTAAGCCAACGTGGTGAGTGATAAAATAGAGGAAAGGTAGGAAAATTGAAAAATGTGAAATTGATTATTCGGTTTAGTGGGGAAAAATATTTACTTTAGTACAGTTAACGTGTTCCTGATCAACTATAAGGTGTTATTAAAGGGGTTGTCCACTAGTAGGACAACCCCTTGTTGATCTAAATGTTTGGCTCCAATAAAATGAAAAAGCTTATACTCCCCTCCCATACCGGCGCTGTTCCAGCGGTGTTGGCACTCGTGGTCCAATCAGAGCTGGCGTCACTGTCTCTGCCTTCATACGAATTGAACTTGAAGAGGAAGTCTGGGCTGCAACTGATCTGTATGTATTAAATACATAGCTAATTTTGCAACAACTGTTGTGAATAACAATTGTCTTTTAGAAAAGCTTGTGGGATGTAGCCTGGTGAGCAATCATTCCCAGTTCCTTGCTGAACACTTATGACTTGCAGTCTAGGAATCTGATCTTCAAAGGATGAGAGAATCCATCCAATCTATTTACCTTTCTCTTTGGAAAACCCATTTTATAAACCTTGATATTTATACTAACAGTCCTGATTTTGCTAGGATACTCCTTTGGTCCAATTTGTTAAAAGGTGGTCATTTTTGTATTATGTATACAAAGGTTGCTGTTTTTAACAGATCCAGGTGGCATTGCCTCTAATGAGCGCGAGAACAAGTAGGTGGAACCTTATGTGGTTTGGTGTACGGGACTGTCCTATCCTACCTGCCGCCTTTAGTTCAGTGATTTCCTCCCCACTTGAAAAGCCTCAAATTATTTTTATCCTTTGGGACAGGTATCTTTTAAGGGAACCCACCCTGGTACTGAAAAGTGAGTATACATTAGCCATGCATAGTCACCCAACTTGATGTCCTCTGCTTGCCTTCTGCTGCCTTTTCCTCTGTGAGTGGCGTTCCCGTCCCTCTACATCCAAGATGGTCACAGAAGTGGCATTGGGAATGGTAAGTGTGAGTCATGCCTTCCCTGCCTCTCCTGTCTTGTGGTGGCCATATTCTATGCAGGAAGATCGGATTGCCAGTCTCAACGATGGAGACATAAAGAGGCAAACAGAGGACCCCATGTAGAGTGACAATACGTGACAAATGTATAACTATTTTTCAGTGCCAGTGTAGAGGGGCGTTTTATGGCACAGAACATGTCACTTGTGTCACATCAGTAATGAACTATACTGTTTGCAATTGCATTTTCCTTAAGATACATCATGACTCACATGGCACATAAAGTAAAGCTACATCTTTTTCGTTTGACAACATTTAGGGACCAGGCCATACCAAAGACTAGCAATAGTCTGCCAAATTTATGTCCATGCCTTCACAGCTGCATATGTCTACCAAGCGTTTAACAAATAAATATAAATACTATGTGATGTTCTTCACCATATAATACCATTATAGACTACCACAGGCAAAAGTAGAAAGAAAGGCAGAACTCACCCAGTCTTCTTTAAAACGATCCTTTATTTGTGTGTGCGGAGCATATCAGCATGCAGCATCGGACTGAGACCCCGAAGGGTGTGCGGAGGAGAGGAAAAAAGGGACGATGGCCGTTTCGCTGCATTCCGGCGCTTCAACGGGTCCAAGGCAGCGAAACGGCCGTCGTCCCTTTTTTCCTCTCCCCCGCACACCCTTCGGGGTCTCAGTCCGATGCTGCATGCTGATATGCTCCGCACACACAAATAAAGGATCGTTTTAAAGAAGACTGGGTGAGTTCTGCCTTTCTTTCTACTTTTGCCTGTAGTTGAATTATTTCTTGGATATGCACCACCGTTTCAGTCTTGAAGCATGCAGTCTGAGGTATTTCTCTGTGATTTATTTTTGAAGAGCAGCGTGGTGCCGTAATGTTTCTCTTGCTTTGAATTGATTGACATTATAGACTACACTTTGTTTTCTGTTCTGCAATGGAAATACAAAAACTGAAAACTATGCTTAAAGGGTTATTCCCATTTTATTAAACGTCTTTAGTTAGTTAGACAGCATGAAAATGAGCATGCTTGCAATTGACTTGATTTTTATATCTGCTGTCATTCTCCAGCTGTGAGAGCTTTTATCTTACATAGTGTACAACTTGGCACCAGAGCCTGGCCAGGTGTGTGCAGTAGCTATAATGTAGGGGAGGAGCTCATTAATTTCTATGTAACAGTTAGACACCTGATCACCTTCCCATCCTTGTCAGGTGCTGAGCTGCTGTTATCAGTTCTGCTAAATCAGTTCTCCTAATCACTGCAGCTTGTTCAAAGGTTCTGCTGTCTCTGTATACAAATATAGTAATAACAGTGTAGACTCCAGAACAAGCATTAACAGACCATTAAATGGGTGGTCCGACATGCAAAGTAATTATCATTCTAAATCCCTATCTATTTAATGCCATAATCTAAACTAATTTCTAATATACTTGAATTAAAAATTCCCTATCCATGCCTAACTACACTATCTACAGTTGAAACCAGAAGTTTATGACGCGCCCCCAGGGCCGTGGGGTACTCGGCAGCTGGGCCTCTGGCTGCTGGGGGATATCACGGTGGCTTGCCCGGTCCGTGACCCAGGGCGGTCAGTGCAAAAAGGGGGTTATGTTTATAAAAAGTTCGTGACGCCACCTGTGGTGCCTGGTGAGGATCACCAGCGCTGCAACAGTCCTCTGAGGCCGATGTTAGGGCAGCTTGTGGTGGGACGGCTCCCCACAGGTGGAGCAGGCCTCAGGGCAGTGTAGTAGTAGAGAGTGGGTTGCGCTGGGCGTTGTAGTGCAGGGGGAACGATAGCACCGATGAAGGAATGGACAGAGGCAGTGCAGTGCAGTCATCCAAGATTTTACTCACAGTTCTTGAGACACTTCACAGGTGCACTGTACAAGTAAGGGCCTCCCGCGTCGCGCTGCGTTCACTGGGTTGGGGTTCAATCCTTCCTCAGACTGCTTGGGAATACCTGGCAGAACTCCACTTTCTCGTGTTCCTATTTTGACCGTCTTCACACTGGTCCTTCTCCCTCCTGCTCTGCGCTGCTCACTCTCAGTCCTGTTCGGGTACTCTGAAGTCCCTCCTGTCCATCGGAGTTACACAGACTTGCTTGACCCTCAGGGGACTAGAATGCGGCTGCGATCCCTCTGTCTTCTGACAGATGCGGAGCGTACGGGTGCCGTCCTGCACTCGCCGTACCCCCTGGGATCCTTTCTGTGGAACGGAGCCTACTCCCTGCTCCTCACCGGGGCCTCCTGACTTGGCCCTACTTGTGGAGCAGATCTCCTAATGAGACTCTGCTCCCGCACTGTTCTTCTGAACTGTCCCGAGCTGTTCTTCTTAACTGCTCCCTAGAACTGAACTCTACTCAACTGCCACCCTAAGATGGCTTCCCTATTTATACCTTACTATGATGGTGCTTCCTCTAACTACTTCCTCCACCCACACCCACTACTGGTTCCCCCTACCTTTCGGTTCCCCCCACTCCAGCCAAGGTCAGGGCTCAGCTGCTGCGCTCTGCATGTTGCCCCTCCAGCCGGCCTGGAGCAGTGTAGTGTTGGATGCAGGTGTTTTGGGGTTCCGTGCAGCCCTCCCACCTTACCTGAGAGAAGGGAGACACGACACCTCTGGGTGAGGTGCAGTACCTCTGTGGCGACTGAACCCTCAGGGGCGCCACATTTACAGACACTATATAAAAAGACACATATGCATGTTTTTCTCAATATCTAACATGAAATCAGAATAAACCTTTCCCGTTTTAGGTCAATTAGGATTACCATAATTTTCAATATTTGCCAAATGCCAGAATAATGAGAGAGAGAGAATATTTAAGGCATTTTTATTACTTACTGCAAAGTCAAAAGTTTACATACATTTCATTAGTATTTGGCACCATTGCCATTAAACTGAATAACTTGGGTGAAATGTTTGGGATATCCTTCCACAAGCTTCTCACAATAGTTGGGTGGAATTTGGGCCCATTCCTCCTGACAAAACTGGTGTAACTGATCCAGGTTTGTAGGTCGCCTTGCTCGCACCTGCCTTTTCAGCTTTGCCCATACATTTTCAATAGGATTGAGATCAGGGCTTTGTGATGGCCACTCCAAAACATTGACTTTGTTATCCTTAAGCCAGTTTCAACTGTAACTGCTTTCTTTTTTTTTACTACTTCTTTTTTTGATGACCCTTGAGAATCCCCAGCGTCATCAGGGGGCAGAAGCTGCAATCACTGCTGCAGTCCCTATCCCCTCCCTGAAATTAAGTATCCTCAGTGACGCTCATTTCAGGAGCTGCTCTGTCACTGTGCAATCTGCACAATGACAGTGCGCTCTCTCTTGTCGGCGCATATCGCACTGTTAGTATGTGTTCTAAGACTACCCGGCGTGCAGAGACTAGCACCACCCCCACAAGTAACTGCTCGTTACTGCTGATCTGAGCCATCAACAGAGAGCGCGCTGTCATTGTGCACATCACACAGTGCACATTGCGTAGGGGCTAGCTCAGCCATGAAACGAAAGTCACTGATGACACTTTGTTTAAGGGAGGGGGCAAGGGCTACGACATTGACGGCAGACTCTGCCCCTGATGACGTTTTGTTCGAGTATCCTAACATACACTGGGATTCTCAAACGACGTGTCATCAAAAAAGGAAGTAGTAAACAAAAAAATCAGTTAGATAGTATAGTTAGGGAAGGATAGGGAATTTTTAGTATATTAGAACTTAGTTTATATTAAATAGATAGGGATTTATGATGAAAATGACTTTGTATGTCGGATCACCCCTTTAATGTATCACAGTACCACAATAAGGTCAGCGCAGAAGGAAACTGACCCCAACAGTCACTCAAGGAGAAGTGCCCTCCCCCTCGCAACAAGGAAGTAAGGAGACTTAAGAGCTGTATACCTCTCAAGACACAACTTGAGAATAACCCTTTAAGTTAAAGTATAAATTGATGTCAAAAGGATTTGTAGAAACTTCAATTTCTCTCTGTTCTGTCTATTTTTTTCACAATGAAAAATAACTTAGTCTGCTGCACTTTTTTTCTGTAAAAATAAAACTACAAATGGAATGTCTTTTATCTGCATCAATTATTCATTCCATTTAATGTATCTATTAAACAGATGTTTTAAAATGGAAGGAAACGCAGATGTGAACCAAGCCTTAGAAAATCACATATATTGGAAAAGTTTACACTAATGGACATTTATTTATACCTTCATTCTTTTTTTGCAGTTATGATCTGTCTGCATTTTAGATAAATTCACAAAATGTATTTTTTTATTTCCTCCCTTTACATTATTTCTATTTTTTGCAGAGATTTTTCGTCTTAGAAAATGGTATATTGAAGTATTCCAAATCACCTATTGATGTAAGTACTTTCGCTGATCTTCAATGCTGAATACTTAATATTTCATTACCATTACTTAAAGTTGTGTGCTCAAGATGCAGATGAGTTAGCAACAGGCGGAAAGCTTTTTTTACCGAACATCTTAAAAAGTGCTTTGAGGGTGAAGATCTGTGGGTGGAAATACTGCAGTCTGTTCTCTGCGCAATAGGAGAAGTCTAGTTATCCCTCCATAGTGCGGGGAAATGTGTCTAGATAAGTGTCAGGCTTAGCTCATAACATCTGTGAAGTTTTACTTGGCAAGTAGCGGAGTTTATGGCGGAAGTTACTGTACATGGATATGCACTTTAGGAGTTGTTACATGCGATATACCTTCTGCCACATTCTAAACTGGAATAAACTAAGTAAGTGTCTGCCAACAAAGTGAAATAAAATTGCAGGTGCAAAGTAAAAAAAAAACAAAAAAAAACAACTTATAGCAGCATTCTGCAGAAGCTCAAATTTACAGTGGGGGGAAAAAGTATTTAGTCAGCCACCAATTGTGCAAGTTCTCCCACTTAAAAAGATGAGAGAGGCCTGTAATTGACATCATAGGTAGACCTCAACTATGAGAGACAAAATGATAAAAAAAAATCCTGAAAATCACATTGTCTGATTTGGAAAAAAAAATTTTTTTAAGTTTTGGTGGAAAATAAGTATTTGGTCAATTACAAACAAGCAAGATTTCTGGCTCTCACAGACCTGTAACTTCTTCTTCAAGAGGCTCCTCTGTCCTCCACTCATTGCCTGTAGTACTGGCTCCTCTGTCCTCCACTCATTACCTGTAGTACTTGCACCTGTTTGAACTTGTTATCAGTATAAAAGACACCTGTCCGCAACCTCACACAGTCACACTCCAAACTCCACTATGGTGAAGACCAAAGAGCTGTCGAAGGACACCAGAAACAAAATTGTAGCCCTGCACCAGGCTGGGAAGACTGAATCTGCAATAGGCAAGCAGCTTGGTGTGAAGAAATCAACTGCGGGAGCAATAATTAGAAAATGGAAGACATACAAGACCACTGATAATCTTCCTCGATCTGGGGCTCCACACAAGATCTTACCCCGTGGGGTTAAAATGATCTCAAGAACGGTGAGTAAAAATCCCAGAACCACACGGGGGGGATCTAGTGAATGACCTGCAGAGAGATGGGACCAACGTTACACAGGCTGCCATTAGTAACACACTACGCCGCCAGAGACTCAGATCCTGCAGTGCCAGACGTGTCCCCCTGCTTAAGCCATTTACGTGTCCGGGCCCGTCTGATGTTTGCTAGAGAGTTTGGATTATCCAGAAGAGTATTGGGAGAATATCATATGGTCAGATGAAACCAAAGTAGAACTGTTTGGTAGAAACACAACTCGGCGTGTTTGGAGGAGAAAGAATGCTGAGTTGCATCCAAAGAACACCATACCTACTGTGAAGCATGGGGGTGGCCATATCATGCTTTGGGGCTGTTTCTCTGTCAAGGGACCAGGACGACTGATCCGTGTACATGAAAGAATGAATGGGGCCATGTATCGTGAGATTTTGAGTGCAAACCTCCTTCCATCAGCAAGGGCATTGAAGATGAAACGTGGCTGGGACTTTCAGCATGACAATGATCCCAAGCACACCGCCAGGGCAACGAAGGAGTGGCTTCGTAAGAAGCATTTCAAGGTCCTGGAGTGGCCTAGCCAGTCTCCAGATCCTTTGGAGGGAGTTGAAAGCCCGTGTTGCCCAGCGACAGCCTCAAAACATCACTGCTCTAGAGGAGATTTGCATGGAGGAATGGGCCAGCATACCAGCAACAGTGTGTGCCATCCTTGTGAAGACTTACAGAAAACGTTTGACCTCTGTCATTGCCAACAAAGGATATGCAACAAAGTATTGAGATGAGCTTTTGTAATTGACCAAATACTTACAGTACAGACCAAAAGTTTGGACACACCTTCTCATTTAAAGATTTTTCTGTATTTTCATGACTATGAAAATTGTACATTCACACTGAAGGCATCAAAACTATGAATGAACACATGTGGAATTATATACTTAACAAAAAAGTGTGAAACAACTGAAAATATGTCTTATATTCTAGGTTCTTCAAAGTAGCCACCTTTTGCTTTGATGACTTCTTTGCACACTCTTGGCATTCTCTTGATGAGCTTCAAGTGGTAGTCACCGGAAATGGTCTTCCAACAATCTTGAAGGAGTTCCCAGAGATGCTTAGCACTTGTTGGCCCTTTTGCCTGACTCTGCGGTCCAGCTCACCCCAAACCATCTCGATTGGGTTCAGGTCTGGTGACTGTGGAGGCCAGGTCATCTGGCGTAGCACCCCATCACTCTCCTTCTTGATCAAATAGCCCTTACACAGCCTGGAGGTGTGTTTGGGGTCATTGTCCTGTTGAAAAATAAATGATGGTCCAACTAAACGCAAACCGGATGGAATAGCATGCCGCTGCAAGATGCTGTGGTAGCCATGCTGGTTCAGTATGCCTTCAATTTTGAATAAATCCCCAACAGTGTCGCCAGCAAAGCACCCCCACACAATCACACCTCCTCCTCCATGCTTCACGGTGGGAACCAGGCATGTAGAGTCCATCCGTTCACCTTTTCTGCGTCGCACAAAGACACGGTGGTTGGAACCAAAGATCTCAAATTTGGACTCATCAGACCAAAGCACAGATTTCCACTGGTCTAATGTCCATTCCTTGTGTTCTTTAGCCCAAACCAGTCTCTTCTGCTTGTTGCCTGTCCATAGCAGTGGTTTCCTAGCAGCTATTTTACCATGAAGGCCGGCTGCACAAAGTCTCCTCTTAACAGTTGTTGAAAAGATGTGTCTGCTGCTAGAACTCTGTGTGGCATTGACCTGGTCTCTAATCTGAGCTGCTGTTAACCTGCGATTTCTGAGGCTGGTAACTCGGATAAACTTATCCTCAGAAGCAGAGGTGACTCTTGGTCTTCCTTTCCTGGGGCGGTCCTCATGTGAGCCAGTTTCTTTGTAGCGCTTGATGGTTTTTGCAACTGCACTTAGGGACACTTTCAAAGTTTTCCCAATTTTTCGGACTGACTGACCTTCATTTCTTAAATTATTGATGGCCACTCGTTTTTCTTTACTTAGCTGCTTTTTTCTTGCGATAATACAAATTCTAACAGTCTATTCAGTAGGACTATCAGCTGTGTATCCACCAGACTTCTGCACAACACAACTGATGATCCCAACCCCATTTATAACGCAAGAAATCCCACTTATTAAACCTGACAGGGCACACCTGTGAAGTGAAAACTATTTCCGGTGACTACCTCTTGAAGGTCATCAAGAGAATGCCAAGAGTGTGCAAAGCAGTCATCAAAGCAAAAGGTGGCTACTTTGAAGAACCTAGAATATAAGACATATTTTCAGTTGTTTCACACTTTTTTGTTAAGTATATAATTCCACATGTGTTAATTCATAGTTTTGTTGCCTTCAGTGTGAATGTACAATTTTCATAGTCATGAAAATACTGAAAAATCTTTAAATGAGAAGGTGTGTCCAAACTTTTGGTCTGTACTGTATTTTCCACCAAAATTTGAAAAAAAATTCTTTCCAAATCAGACAATGTGATTTTCAGGATTTGTTTTCTCATTTTGTCTCTCATAGTTGAGGTCTACCTATGATGTCAATCACAGGCCTCTCTCATCTTTTTAAGTGGGAGAACTTGCACAATTAGTGTCTGACTAAATACGTTTTTTCCCCCACTGTATATGAACAGTGAATCTCTGAATGACTAATATTTACAGCGGATTTGTCATCTCTGCTAAAATGTCGGATTAATATGTACTTGTAATCCTTCAGAAATATCAGCCCTAGAGCTTCAGTCAGTGGCACACTACTAATAGTGGCTATGGGGGCTATGGGGCCTGTGAGTCAGGGGGTCCCGGTGGCAGTGCTGGTGCCAGCCCTCCCGCATTACACTTTCATCTACAGGGTGGGCCATTTATATGGATACACCTAAATTAAATGGGAATGGTTGGTGATATCAACTTCCTGTTTGTGGCACATTAGTATATGGGAGGGGGAAAACTTTTCCAGATGGGTGGTGACTATGGCGGCCATTTTGAAGTTGGCCATTTTGGATCCAACTTTATTTTTTTCAGGGGCCATCACACTGTGTGTGGGGGGACTGTAGGGGCCATCATACTGTGTCGGGATCACTATAGGGTCACCATACTTCTGTGAGTGTGATGGATACTGGGAAGGAATTCACTGTGGGGGTATATTACTGTTTTTGGGGTAACGTTAGTTGGCATCATACCTTATGGGGTCTATGAAAGGGCTTACTTAGTAAGGGCTGCACAGTAGTGAGATATGTGCTCTTCTGTGATCCTGCAGAATATTATTTTTTTTTGGTGGGGATGGGGGGCAATTAGGAATTTTGCTATGGGGCCCCATGTTTTCTGTGTATGCCCATGGCTTCATTTCTTGTCTGTTATTTATCCTGGAAATGTATAAATAAAGTTGGGAAGATCAGGGACATTGTGTGAAATAAATTATGGTAAAAAATTAACATTTGTAAAATGATCAAAATATTATTATTTTTTTTTTATATTTGATGTGATGTTTCCAAAACTGAATTAAAGAGAAAAAATAGGGTGGAGAATGATCAACTATAATCATTTATAGTCTCTACTTTCAGGCAGTTGGTAAAAATCCAGCAGAGCTCCTACAATGTAATGGGAAAATAAGTTTTATTTTTCCAAATTAGGTTACTTTACAGGGCATGGTATAAAATCTTCACTTCCAAGAATACAAAGGCCTCTGTTCAGACGTGGCACAAGCAAGAAATACTAATAGATTTCAGCTCCGAAGCCTATAAAATTGTGAATGCAGCTGTAGCCTAAAATGACAGGCTATTTAACTGATGCAAAATATTTGCAAAGTCATAATTTTTTTCTGTAAGTTATATGTGGATGCGGTATGACAAGACTTGTAATTCTGCATTATAAATATAACCACTTTGATAAAATGCTGGTGTTCTAACAATATCGTGTTTTCTTTTTAGACTCAGAAAGGGAAAGTACATGGAAGTATTGATGTTGGGTTGTCTGTTATGTCCATTAAGAAAAAGGCTCGGAGGATAGATCTGGACACCGAGGAGAACATTTATCATCTTAAGGTTTGCTTTATGTCGATTTGTCTCCAGTGTAAATCAGCTGTCTAGAAATGTATGCGTATAATACACAAAATAAACGCTGCTAGCGACGAAGAGGACGACCAGGGGTGTACAAAAAAATGATTGGGTCAAATTGTAAAACTCCAAATGGGATAATTTCCACATGTTTTTAGGTTTACAATTCTGCGCTGATTAATTTTGTACTATATCTGAACATAAGTGTTTTTTTTTTCCTTCTTGATAATGATGAAATTTTGCCTGCTTGAAGTTTCCACTAGAGGGAGCTAAGTGCAAATAGATTTATACACTTAGTATTGAACTCAGGTGGCGCTGTAAAAATCTGTATACAGTGAGCACTTATGGCATTCCTCCAACAGTTCAGTATCTGGCCCACTCCAATTACAGTCTCTTTGGTAGTCACTTGCCCAATCTTTAGGCTACGTTCACACGACCGTATAATCGTTTCTTTCATGCTAATCACACTCTGATCAGATTTTGATCATATAGTGTGATCCGATTTTCCCAGATGTGGAAAAGATGGAAAAAAAAATTCTCCATCTTCTCCATTCTGTCAGTACATGAAAATCGGACTGCACTCAGATGACATCCGAGTGTGATCTGATTTTTTTGATGGACCCATTGACTTGTATGGCCGAGTGCGATCCGATTTAGCCGCTGCCATACACCTCTGATGGAGGCTTATCTTCCCCCAGAAAACTAAAGTTTGAGTCTTCAAATGGTATCTGCCACCAGTTTTTTTCTCACCTAATCTGAGAGCAGAATAATGTAGAGAAAGAGACCCTGACTACAGTGATATGTCACTTACTGGGCGGCTTTCTGTAGTTTTGATAAACTCTTGCTGCTAAAACAGTGATTTTATCATTCAAGGACTAGTAAACCTGCTGTCAGGTAGTCCTCCATATTTATGAGCTCTGTATAACGCCACCCCCGCCACTGATTGGCAGCTTACTGCCTATGCACAGAGTACATAGACATCTGCCAATCAGAGGTGGGGGTGGGATAATACAAAGCTCAGCATTTAGAGATCTGGTAGATCTGCATTTGACAAACAGTGATTTTATCAAAACTACAGCAAGCAGCTCAGTAAGTGATACATCGCTGGAATCAGGGTCTCTGCCCCTACCTCATGCTGCTGTCAGATTCCATAGCAAAAACCAGGTGACAGATTCCCTTTAAAATTTCAAATGCCTGTTCCTTCTTTGCCCCAACATCATCTTTTAAAGGGATTCTCTGGGCTCACCATAAAGTTTTGCAGTCACTTTAAGTTGGTCGAATCCTGACAGTGTGCAATGTGCTCACTGTCAGAATTCCCCTCTATTTCCATCTCGAGTGTGCAGTCAGTTGACTGCATTATGTGATTTGCATACCGGTGGTCACGTGCCGACTACCAACTTTTCCTTCATCTCTCAGTTTTCTTTTGAGGGAAGCGGATGAGAAGCTAGTCACTAGCTGTTAGTGGACATGTGACCGCCACGTGAGCTGGAAATAGAGGGGAATCCTGACAGTGTGCATATGTTGATCTCAGAAAATCCTTTTCCGTGAGAGATGAGAGGCCGCCATATACATTAGATGGTCCTACTGAATTGTGCATGGGGGCCTCGGCTTTGTTATCCATCATTACTGTATATGTTAACTCATATAGTACTGTGGTTATAAACAGTATGATGTTTTTCAATACATTTTGTATTTGTTTTCTGTAGGTGAAATCTCAGGATACTTTTGATGCTTGGGTGTCGAAGTTACGTCACCATAGACTTTACCGGCAGAATGAAATTGTGCGGTCACCAAGAGATGCCAGCTTCCATATGTTTCCATCAACGTCAACAACGGAGTCCTCACCAGCAGCTAATATAACAGTGCCAGAAGGAAAGGTACCGCATCTCACACTATGCAGCCTGTTCTGGATCCCTGAGAATCACTAAATATACGTCATATGGATAAAAAAGAATGTCAAGCAGACAGATGTGTTGGATGGTGGTTGATAAAGGGAATGTACAAGAGCAGAATTTTTATTCTGCTAAACAGCAACTATGGAATCTTTTAAGTCTTGTACCAGACAATGTCTATGGACAAGTGTAATACTGTTTCTAGAAAAAAAATACCGTAATATGTTTTCAAAAAGATGTGACAAGAATTTTATTCATCTTAGGCCACGTTTACCTGTTCAGTATTTGGTCAGTATTTTACATCAGTATTTGATTTTAAAAATTTGTCCTGAAGGGGGCAACAGAGCAGACCCCTAGTACTGACTGTTAGTTCTGCTCCATTGTTTTTCTCTACTGTGATTTATCCTATATCACCCTGTTACCCTCTGCTATCCTATGTCCCCCTGTTACCCTCTGCTATCCTATGTCCCCCTGTTATCCTCTGCTATCCTCTATTTTATGTCCCCATGTTATCCTCTGCTATCCTCTATCCTATGTCACCCTGTTATCCTCTGCTATCCTCTATCCTATGTCACCCTGTTATCCTCTGCTATACTCTATTTTATGTCCCCATGTTATCCTCTGCTATCCTCTATCCTATGTCACACTGTTATCCTCTGCTATCCTCTATTTTATGTCACCCTGTTATCCTCTGCTATCCTCTATCCTATGTCACACTGTTATCCTCTGCTATCCTCTATTTTATGTCCCCATGTTATCCTCTGCTATCCTCTATTTTATGTCACCCTGTTATCCTCTGCTGTTCTCTTTCCTATGTCACCCTGTTATCCTTTGTTATCCTCTATTTTATGTCACCATGTTATCCTCTGCTGTTCTCTATCCTATGCCACCCTGTTATCCTTTGTTATCCTCTATTTTATGTCACCATGTTATCCTCTGCTGTTCTCTATCCTATGTCACCCTGTTATCCCCTGTTATCCTCTATCCTATATCACCCTGTTATCCTCTGCTATCATCTATCCTATGTCGCCCTGTTATCCTCTGTTATCCTCTATTTTATGTCACCTTTATCCTCTGCTGTTCTCTATCCTGTGTCACCCTGTTATCCTTTGTTATCCTCTATTTTATGTCACTCTGTTATCCTCTGCTATTCTCTATCCTATGTCACCCTGTTATCCTCTATTTTATGTCACCATGTTATCCTCTGCTGTTCTCTATCCTATGTCACTCTGTTATCCTCTGCTGTTCTCTATCCTATGTCACCCTATTATCCTTTGTTATCCTCTATTTTATGTCACCGTGTTATCCTCTGCTGTTCTCTATCCTATGTCACCCTGTTATCCTCTGTTATCCTCTATCCTATGTCGCGCTGTTATCCTCTGTTATCCTCTATTTTATGTCACCTTTATCCTCTGCTGTTCTCTATCCTAAAAACTCAATAAAGTCCAATTTGTTGGACAATATCCACACTGGTAAACATCACCGAAATAGATCATAAATCATAAGGAGGGGGAAAGAGAGGAAAAAAGTGTGAATAAATATAAAATATAACTTTTAATATCAATTAAATTAAAATACCAATAAATTTATATATATATAAAATCAAATTGTTACATACATCCAATTGGATGTATATAGGGTCGATATTATATTATAAACTCAGACCCTGTAAGTCCTGGATTGTGTATTACAGCACATGTAAATTTGTATAAATCCACCACCAATGTCCCTCAAAATTAAAATTAAAGGTGGGGAATTGTATAAAGATGTCCCTATTAGATGTCTGTTTCCCTAATATCTCCAAATCTGTCACTATGGAAAATAATTGCGGATCACCGCTAAATTCTGATTAAAAGGTGGATATAAATCAGTATGCGGTATGGGAACTGTAGATTGCTATTTAATGTGACAGCTGTTGCTGTTATCAAAGATATCCACTGTCACAAGTTAATGAGGGTCACTCTTATATTACAAGTGACCATACAAATGAATAAAGTGGGATCCCCGCAAAAATTCACCCGGAGGATAATTCTGACAGTTTGAATAAACGGGGATATATTATGTCCCCGTTAGTTGCGGTGTACAGCGCCCTAAATTTAGACCCCCGCAGCGGTGTAGGGAGCGGGTAGTAATCTGCCAGAAGCAGCTATGTACAGGGCTTCACCTTCGCTCCTAACACCAACAAGCCGTCTCACACGCTGACTGCGTGCACGTGGTAAGCACGCGGCCAGTGTAACCAGGAGCTGTCAAACTCCAGTGAGACGCTATATCGTAGGACCCGACGGGGGCATAGTGAGTGGGTAGGGAAGGAGCATAAGAGTTGTGGCTGACATGCCAATACACAGGACATAGACGTCCCTGACGCGCATTTCGCCGCGTCTCACTGGAGTTTGACAGCTCCTGGTTACACTGGCCGCGTGCTTACCACGTGCACGCAGTCAGCGTGTGAGACGGCTTGTTGGTGTTAGGAGCGAAGGTGAAGCCCTGTACATAGCTGCTTCTGGCAGATTACTACCCGCTCCCTACACCGCTGCGGGGGTCTAAATTTAGGGCGCTGTACACCGCAACTAACGGGGACATAATATATCCCCGTTTATTCAAACTGTCAGAATTATCCTCCGGGTGAATTTTTGCGGGGATCCCGCTTTATTCATTTGTATGGTCACTTGTAATATAAGAGTGACCCTCATTAACTTGTGACAGTGGATATCTTTGATAACAGCAACAGCTGTCACATTAAATAGCAATCTACAGTTCCCATACCGCATACTGATTTATATCCACCTTTTAATCAGAATTTAGCGGTGATCCGCAATTATTTTCCATAGTGACAGATTTGGAGATATTAGGGAAACAGACATCTAATAGGGACATCCTTATACAATTCCCCACCTTTAATTTTAATTTTGAGGGACATTGGTGGTGGATTTATACAAATTTACATGTGCTGTAATACACAATCCAGGACTTACAGGGTCTGAGTTTATAATATAATATCGACCCTATATACATCCAATTGGATGTATGTAACAATTTGATTTTATATATATATAAATTTATTGGTATTTTAATTTAATTGATATTAAAAGTTATATTTTATATTTATTCACACTCTTTTCCTCTCTTTCCCCCTCCTTATGATTTATGTTCTCTATCCTATGTCACCCTGTTATCCTTTGTTATCCTCTATTTTATGTCACTCTGTTATCCTCTGCTATTCTCTATCCTATGTCACCCTGTTATCCTCTGTTATCCTCTATTTTATGTCACCATGTTATCCTCTGCTGTTCTCTATCCTATGTCACTCTGTTATCCTCTGCTGTTCTCTATCCTATGTCACCCTGTTATCCTTAGTTATCCTCTATTTTATGTCACCATGTTATCCTCTGCTATCCTCTATCCTATGTTGCCCTGTTATCCTCTGCTATCTGCTCTTTCCTATATCATTCTGTTATCCTCTGCTACCCTCTGTCCTATGTCGCCCTGTTATCCTCTGCTATCCTCTATTTTATGCCCCCCGTTATCCTCTGCTATCCTCTTTCGTATATCACCCTGTTATCCTCTGCTATCCTCTATCCTATGTTCCCCTGTTATCCTCTGCTATCCTCTTTCCTATATCACCCTGTTATCCTCTGCTATCCTCTATCCTATGTTCCCGTTATCCTCTGCTATTCTCTATCCTATGTTCCCCTGTTATCCTCTGCTATCCTTTGTCCTATGTCCCCCTGTTAACCTCTGCTATCCTCTTTCCTATATCACTCTGTTATCCTCTGCTATCCTCTGTCCTATGTCGCCCTGTTATCCTCTGCTATCCTCTATCTTATGTCCCCCTGTTATCCTCTGCTATCCTTTGTCCTATGTCCCCCTGTTATCCTCTGCTATCCTTTTTCCTATATCACTCTGTTATCCTCTGCTATCCTCTGTCCTATGTCGCCCTGTTATCCTCTGCTATCCTCTATCTTATGTCCCCCTGTTATCCTCTGTTATCCTTTATCCTATGTCCCCCTGTTATCCTTTGGTATCCTCTATCTTATGTCCCCCTGTTATCCTCTGCTATCCTTTGTCCTATGTCCCCCTGTTATCCTCTGCTATCCTCTTTCCTATATCACTCTGTTATCCTCTGCTATCCTCTGTCTTATGTCGCCCTGTTATCCTCTGCTATCCTCTATCTTATGTCTCCCTGTTATCCTCTGCTATCCTTTATCCTACGTCCCCCTGTTATCCTCTGCTATCCTCTGTCCTATGTCGCCCTATTATCCTCTGCTATCCTCTATCTTATGTCCCTCTGTTATCCTCTGTTATCCTTTTTCCTATGTCCCCCTGTTATCCTTTGCTATCCTCTATCTTATGTCCCCCTGTTAACCTCTGCTATCCTTTGTCCTATGTCCCCCTGTTATCCCCTGCTATCCTCTTTCCTATATCACTCTATTATCCTCTGCTATCCTCTGTCCTATGTCGCCCTGTTATCCTCTGCTATCCTCTATCTTATGTCCCCCTGTTATCCTCTGCTATCCTTTATCCTATGTCCCCCTGTTATCCTCTGCTATCATCTTTCCTATATCACTCTGTTATCCTCTGCTATCCTCTGTCCTGTGTCACCCTGTTATCTTCTGCTATCCTCTATCTTATGTCCCCATGTTATCCTCTGCTATCCTCTATCCTGTGTCGCCCTGTTATCCTCTGCTATCCTCTATCCTGTGTCGCCCTGTTATCCTCTGCTATCCTCTATCCTGTGTCGCCCTGTTATCCTCTGCTATCCTCTATCCTGTGTCGCCCTGTTATCCTCTGCTATCCTCTATTCTGTGTCGCTCTGTTATCCTCTGCTATCCTCTATCCTGTGTCGCCCTGTTATCCTCTGCTATCCTCTATCCTGTGTTGCCCTGTTATCCTCTGCTATCCTCTATCCTGTGTCGCCCTGTTATCCTCTGCTATCCTCTATCCTGTGTCGCCCTGTTATCCTCTGCTATCCTCTATCCTGTGTCGCCCTGTTATCCTCTGCTATCCTCTATCCTGTGTCGCCCTGTTATCCTCTGCTATCCTCTATCCTGTGTCGCCCTGTTATCCTCTGCTATCCTCTATCCTGTGTCGCCCTGTTATCCTCTGCTATCCTCTATCCTGTGTCGCCCTGTTATCCTCTGCTATCCTCTATCCTGTGTCGCCCTGTTATCCTCTGCTATCCTCTATCCTGTGTCGCCCTGTTATCCTCTGCTATCCTCTATTCTGTGTCGCCCTGTTATCCTCTGCTATCCTCTATCCTGTGTCGCCCTGTTATCCTCTGCTATCCTCTATCCTGTGTTGCCCTGTTATCCTCTGCTATCCTCTATCCTGTGTCGCCCTGTTATCCTCTGCTATCCTCTATCCTGTGTTGCCCTGTTATCCTCTGCTATCCTCTATCCTATGTCACCCTGTTATCCTCTGTGTTGCTCCCTGTTATAGCCTAATACCCTGTGCCACCAGGTCACCCTCTGTTACCCCAAATACCATGTCCAACTTTGGTCTCTAGTGTAAAAGAAGGACATAGCTGAACTAGAGCAGGTGCAGACAAGAGCGACCAAGGTTATTTAGAGAATGGGTGGACTGCAATACCAAGACAGGTTGTCAGACTTTGGGTTATTCAGTTTGGAAAAATGAAGGTTTAGGGAAGATCTTATTGCAATGTACAAATATATCTGAGGGGACAGTACAGAGACCTTAGTAATGATCTTTTTACACCAAGGCCTGTGAAAGGGACAAGGGGGCATCCTCTACATATAGAGGAAAGAAGTGCGTAATCATAATCACAGATGCAGATTTTTTACTGTAAAAGCAGTGAGAATATAAAACTCTCTGCCCCATGATATTGTAATGGTTGATTCCGTAAAAAAAGTTTAAGGAAGGCCGGGAAAAGATATAATATTACAGTTTGTGGGCACTAGATTTTGTGATGGGACGTTGCTCCAGGGAACTAGTGTGATTGCCGCATGTGGAGTCGAGAAGGATCTTTTCCTAATATGGGGCAATTAGTGTCTGCCTCATGTATTTTTTTGCCTTTCTCTGGATCAAGATTAGGTTATAGGTTCAACTCGATGGACTTAAGTCTACCTTCAACCTTAAAAACGAAACTATTACCCTCTGTCACCCCAGTTATACCATGTCTCCTGGTTTTCACTCTGACGCTATCTCACCCTCTATTGTACATAATTATGTCACTCCCCAACCCTCTGTTATATCCTGTTACCATACAGTATGTCACCCCATCTCCCTCCATTATCTCTTAGCACCTTCTGTCACTGACAGCACCCCTAGGTGAGAAGCACTGTGACCAGGATCAGGAGTTGGCCTTCGTCTGGAGGGGTTTCCGCCTCTTATCTCTTTGTCTCCATCTCTGTCATTCTAATAACGCCTGCTGATGGGTGGCTGATAACAGTGAATACTAGTCTAACCTTTGTTGTATTGTATACTGCAACTGGGGCGAAGTCTTTCACCAGTATACGAAACAGAACTTTCTGGCACTGTAACTCTCGCAGCAGCACGTCCACCTAGAAGACACAACTGTCCTCCTGAGCACCGCTGCTATACATTCACTGTATGATAGCTTCTCCCCCTCCCGGTACAGGATATACGCTGCTGAGACCAAAGGTCCCACTCTACTCTTAAAGGGAATCTGTCAGCAGGTTTTTGCTATGTAACCTTAAGACTGCATGCTGTAGGGGTTAAAACACAGATTTCAGCGATGCCTCTCTTATCAAGCTCCTTTTGTTTGCTTACAATGATTGTTTTAGCACCAGAAGCTTATCATTACTGTGACTATCTGGTCCCATGAGCTTTGGTCCGACTCCGCCCCCTCCTGTGATTAGCAGCTCACTGTCTATGGACATTGTATATACAGAGCCTGGTGTGGGTGGGGTTAACTTCCTCATCTCGGCTGCATTGCTAAATCTAAAAACTGATTGTGTGAGAACGACTGCACCCAATAATCTAAGTGATACACCGTTGGATTCAGCTTCTCTATGTCTATCTATAGCTGCTCTCAGATGAGGTCGCAAAAAGCTGTTGACAGATTCCCTTTAAGCAGAGAGATGACAGCTTTTTCCATAGATAGTCCAGAACAGCTCTGAGGCCTAACACCTTTCTGCTTTTCCCTTTCCTAAACCCTTGCACAGCCTACAGGGAGAGGACACAGCTCTGCCCTGTACAAAACCTCACTGTTGTAATAGGCAAGGAAACCTGTTCCCGACCTATGAGGAAAATGCCTTGGCTGTTTGTAGGTTCCCACACTGTGATGAACATTTTTGTTACGTTGATCAGTGAAATGGCGAGCTCAATGGCAGAAGCGGAGCTGCTGTAACACATAGCCCTGCTCCTAATGCAACAGCCAGGATCAAAGCCAGCTTGTATCCTAGCAGGTAAACCCTTAGATGCTGCTGTCGATACCCGTTGCAGCATCTAAGTTGTTAGAAAGAGGGAGGAGCCTATCGACCCCATCCAAGACACGATCGCTGGGTGCTTATAGGTTGCTTTATCAGTCAGGGCCGAACTATGACCAGAAAACATGATGGCATTTGTGAATTATGTGATATACAGTATTATATGATATAATACGATGTTGTAAAGTCTTAAAAAAGTAAAGATACAGTGCTGTGCAAAAGTTTTAGGCAGGTGTAAAAAAAAAACTGCAAAGTATGAATGCTTTCAAAAATAGAATAGTGTTAATAGTTTATTCTTGATCAGTTAACGAAATGCAAAGTGACTCAACAAAAGAGAAATCTAAATCAAATGAATATTTGGCGTGACCGCCCTTTGCCTTTAAAACAGTATCAGTCCCGATACACTTGCACACAGTTTATCAAAGAACCCGGCAAGGAGGTCGTTCATGTAGTATCAGGGAGGAGTCTGATTGGCTCCAAATTTATTCTTAGTCATATATGTCCTAAATCAATTTAATGCTAGACACTTTACATTCAATGTAACAACCAAAATCTAAAGCAGCAGTGACTCAAGCTGTTTAGAAAAAAGTTTTTCCAGCTAGATAATAAAAATATACATTTTATTAAATGCAAATATAAAAACAGAGAACAATAAAAAGACAGAGCAGCAAACCTCCAAAAAAGGGGAGGAACACAAGCAATATGAAATAAATTGAAATACAGAGATTGTAATCCCCAAAAAACTATTCACAACATATAAATCCAAAAATGGATGATCATGTTAAGAGAAGCCATATGTTATCCCACTTAAGATATATTACCTGGTACGCCAGCCACATAGGAGAAAAGTAAAGCTGTGTGTTCCCCACACCCAACGCCGTTTCACCTATTCTTCTTCCGGGGCGTGTGACACGCCCCCGGAAGAAGCGTAGGCGAAACAGCATCTTTTCTCCTATGTGGCTGATGTACCAGGTAATATTCCCTTATTATTGAACTATAGTGATCAATGCCTATTTAGGATTTGTACCTTATGCTATCCAGACATCAGGTATACATGGACTAGCATGTAATTGCTGTTCATAACTTATATTGCACTTGGCACTTTGATATTTTTTGTTGGTGAGATTTTGGCAGCTGGCATACCCCTTGGGGACCTTTGATGCAATATATATGCTATTTATCACCTACTCATTTGGTTTATTTGCAATCTAGAAGTGACCCAACATTGTCTAGGAATGGACTACATATATATATATATATATATATATATATTTATATATATATATTTATATATACAGTTGTGCTCAAAAGTTTACATACCCAGGCAGAATTTTACGTACCCACATACCCAGGCTGAGAATGTGAAATAAATGGCTTCACCCAACCAATAACCATGAGTGGAGATAAAGTTTTTTTGTTATCATTCATATTCTCTGAAACAAGGCCAAGAAAGCAAAAATTCTGCCGGGGTATGTAAACTTTTCAGCACAACTGTGTATATATATATATATATATATATATATATATATATATATATATATATGTATATATATATATATATACTGCTCAAAAAAATAAAGGGAACACTCAAGTAACACATCCTAGCTCTCAATGAATGAAATATTCTCATTGAATACTTTGTTCTGTACAAAGTTGAATGTGCTGACAACAAAATCACACAAAAATCATCAATGGAAATCAAATTTATTAACCAATGGAGGCCTGGATTTGGAGTCTCCTCCAAAATTAAAGTGGAAAAACACACTACAGGCTGATCCAACTTTGATGTAATGTCCTTAAAACAAGTCAAAGTGAGGTTCAGTATTGTGTGTGGCCTCCATGTGCCTCTATGACCTCCCTACAACGCCTGGGCATGCTCCTGATGAGGTTGCAGATGGTCTCCTGTGGGATCTCCTCCCAGACCTGGACTAAAGCATCCGCCAACTCCTGGACAGTCTGTGGTGCAACGTGACGTTGGTGGATGGAGCGAGACATGATGTCACAGATGTGCACAATCGGATTCAGGTCTGGGGAACGGGCAGGCCAGTCCATAGCTTCAATGCCTTCATCTTTCAGGAACTGCTGACACACTCCAGCCACATGAGGTCTGGCATTGTCCTGCATTAGGAGGAACCCAGGGCCAACCGCACCAGCATATGGTCTCACAAGGGGTCTGAGGATCTCACCTCGGTACCTAATGGCAGTCAGGCTACCTCTGGCGAGCACATGGAGGGCTGTGCAGCCCTCCAAAGAAATGCCACCCCACACCATTACTGACCCACTGCCAAACCGGTCATGCTGAAGGATGTTGCAGGCAACAGATCGCTCTCCACGGCGTTTCCAGACTCTTGTCACGTCTGTCACATGTGCACCTTCTCTGTGATAGTCTCAGGGTTCTGTTTCAAGTGCAGAGAGCATCATGAAGACCAAGGAACACACCAGGCAGGTCCGAGATACTGTTGTGGCGAAGTTTAAAGCTGGATTTGGATACAAAAAGATTTCTCATGTTTTAAACATCTCAAGGAGCACTGTGCAAGCGATCATATTGAAATGGAAGGAACATCAGACCACTGCAAATCTTCCAAGACCTGGCTGTCCCTCTAATCTTTCATCTCGAAAAAGGAAAAGACTGATCAGAGATGCAGCCAAAAGGCCCATGATCACTCTGGATGAACTGCAGAGATCTACAGCTGAGGTGGGAGAGTCTGTCCATAGGACAACAATCAGTCGTACACTGCAGAAATCTGGCCTTTATGGAAGAGTAGCAAGAAGAAAGCCATTTCTCAAAGATATCCATAAAAAGTCTTGTTTGAAGTTTGCCACAAGCCACCTGGGAGACACACCAAACATGTGGAATAAGGTGTTCTGGTCAGATGAAACCAAAATTGAACATTTTGGCCACAATGCAAAACGATATGTTTGGCGTAAAAGCAACACAGTTCATCACCCTCAAAACACCATCCCCACTGTCAAACATGGTGGTGGCAGCATCATGGTTTGGGCCTGCTTTTCTTCAGCAGGGACAGGGAAGATGGTTAAAATTGATAGGAAGATGGGCGGAGCCAAATACAGGACCATTCTGGAAGAAAACCTGTTGGAGTCTGCAAAAGACCTGAGACTGGGATGATGATTTATCTTCCAACAAGACAATGATCCCAAACATAAAGCAAAATCTACAATGGAATGGTTCAAAAATAAACGTATCCAGGTGTTAGAATGGCCAAGTCAAAGTCCAGACCTGAATCCAATTGAGAATCTATGGAAAGAGCTGAAAACTACTGATCACAAACGCCCTCCATCCAACCTCGATAAGCTCGAGCTGTTTTACAAGGAAGAATGGGCAAGAATTTCAGCCTCTCGATGTGCAAAACTGATAGAGACATACCCCAAGCGACTTGCAGCTGTAATCGCTGCAAAAGGTGGCGCTACAAAGTATTAACTCAAGGGGGCCGAATAATATTGCACGCCCCACTTTTCAGTTTTTAATTTGTTAAAAAAGTTTAAAATATCCAATAAATTTCGTTCCACATCACGATTGTGTCCCACTTGTTGTTGATTCTTCCCCAAAAAATTAGAATTTTATATCTTTATGTTTAAAGCCGGAAATGTGGCAAAAGGTAGAAAAGTTCAAGAGGGCCAAATACTTTCACAATGCACTGTATACCCTCTCCTATGCTATATCTTAAGTGGGATAACATATGGCCTCTCTTGACACGATCATACCTTTTTTGGATTTATATGTTGTGAATAGTTTTTTGGGGATTACAATCTCTGTATTTCAATTCATTTCATATTGCTTGTGTTCCTCCCCTTATGCTGCCCTGTCTTTTTATTATTCTCTGTTTTTATATTTGCATTTAATAAAATGTATATTTTTATTATCTAGCTGGCATCACTTTTTATCTGAACGGCTCGACTCACTGCTATTTTAGATTTTGATTTCCAAATGTATACTGCAGCTGGACAACCCCAGTAGTGGACAACCCCTTTAAGTTACTGTAAATGGATTTTACAGTTATTAGTGGGTTTTTTTTTTTTTCTGTAGTCTTCTGAGTTTTATATTTCTACGCACTGTGGGTAAAAATAATAATTTTGTGTTTGTTTTTATGTTCTATTTGTTTTCTTTTATTTGCTTTACTGTTTTCTTTTACATACGGGGTTTATTCTTTTTTTTTTTTTTTTTTTGCAAGGTTATTTTACTTTTACTGGAAGCATATGAAAAAGGATACTTAGAAATGTCAGCATGATGTTGACAGATCACTGGATTCTTTGTGAATAATTGAGCCTTGTGTGTTGGTGTATGCCATGTCCCAGGATGGATCTTTGAAAAGAAGCATTGATGTGTGTCCTGATTATATGCGAAGCTCGTATTTCTTGGACTTTCTGAGTAAAATAGGGATGTACAATCAAATGATTGATTTTTTTTTTCATAACATGTGGAGAGTGAAAGCTCTACGTACCTGGAGTTTTTTGTGTGTACTGAAAGCTTAGATTTCTAGTAAGTGTCTCAAAGCTGAAATAAAGAGGACTTTTAACCATTTTTTTCATGTTGAACTGAAAACAGCGTAATAGTGGCTGCAGGGCAAAATAAAACTTTTTTTTATTTTTTATTTAATTTTTCAACTCTCCGTTACGAAGATATTAGCAATCAAAGTATTTGGCACCTAATGAGTTAACACCCACTTGGATTTAACTAAAGTTATCAGATAGTTTTCACTGGGGGGCTGCACTTCTTCTACCTGTATGAGTTTAAAAGTTAAATCATTGAGTGCCAAATACTTTGATTGCTAATATCTTCGCAAAGGAGAGTCGAAAAATTAAAAATAATCCAAAAAGTTTTATTCCGCTCTGCAGCCACTATTTCATTGTGTGTCCAGTTCAACGTGAAGCATTCGGTGAAAAGTCCTCTTTAAAGGGAACCGGTCACCTTAAAAACTGCCATTAACCTGCAGATATAGGGTTAATCTGCAGGTTAATAGCGTTATTTTCCCCGCACTTAGCTGAAAGTCGCGGGGAGAAAATTATCTTTATTCCCTTCAGTCTTCGAGGATCAGAGGAGCCATTGTCGTAATTTCTAGAGTGCCAACCTCCACAGATAGGTAGGGAAGAAATTTAAGGTAACTGCAGTCCCTAATTTTCCCCCCAAAATATATATATAGCCCTAGAAGTGATTTATTCCTTTTGGTGTGTCTTGAGAAACCTTTTTTTAACATATTGGGCAATATACCAGGATGATTATACACATACGCGAGGTGTGGTTCCTGTAAATTAATGATTAATAAAGAATTTGTATCTTAGCAGGGTTTTTTCTGGTTTGGTTGTGTTAAAATGATATCCCATCCCATTGATAGGTAATAACTTTCAAACTTGATAAGAAGCCATAAATTTATCAACCCCCATGCAACATTTTTACACATTTGAAACAAATACCGCCTTTTTGCCTCAAGCAGTATTTCATAGCATTATTGATAGTCATTATTGTCTCGCGATTAACTCCTCCTTGAAAAGCAAGCGTAGGCATTGAGATTGTGCATAATCTTCTTATTCTGGAGAATTCCTCTGAATACTGACTGTTAAAAGACTATACTGCTTTGATTATACTAAGTAGGTCCCACATACAGTAAATCTACTATTATTCATTTTAAGAGGACATAGCTTCTAATGGGTCAGTCTACTAGAGGAGGACATTGCTGCTGGTAAAAGATAATCTATGTCTCTCTCTACATGTATACCCCGCCAATAGCAACTACAATGAAGAGAAAACTGACATGGTTTACCTCTGTTGCTTCTGGTCTTTTTTTTTTTTCAAATCAAGAAACTTTTACTGAAACCGCTGTCAGTGCTTACACATGATCAATTGGTATTCACGAGATCAATATGCAAAACATATACAAGGATTGCAAACAAATACAACCAGTGTTCATCCAAATATTTGAACCATATACATTTTCTCCCCCCTACCCACCTCTTCTGCAAGAACAGCACCCACTCATCCCTTTTTGGTGTGCAACATGCATTGGACATCCTAGCAAATTAACTATAAGTTTATTAAAGTACTAATAAATTGAAAATCACATCATTTGCCAATACCTCAGATAATACTGCTCAGCATCTAATCCAGTCGCTCCATAGTTTTCCGAATAAAATCATACATACCCTCCGGTCCCGGCTCAAAAACCGGCGAAACCCTGCAGGGTACGGTGTGTGCGCCGGGGGGATTCATAAGTCTGCAGTCAGTCTGTGTGTGTTATCGGTTTGGACCGGCGATCCCCTTTAAATAGCATAATAGTACAGGTCCTTTTGTGTTTACATGATGCACCCTCATCTTCCCTGATACAGTAAAATATCCCAGCTCAGGAGAAAGAATACCACTCACGCAGCTACCAAAATAGTAAGACCGTGGAGAGCCCAACTTCTGGGTCAGAGCTTTTATCACTAAATTAGGAAGGAAGTTTTTTTTTTACTTTTTCTAATTATATAAATATGAGATAAAAAATTATATTCTGGTTTCCTTTCACTTCACAGTGTTTCTCCCAGGAGGCGATATGTCCTCTTTAAAAACTCTCATTATTTTAAACTTCTGTATAAAGCTAAACAAAAATAAATGAAAAATCGAATTTAGCAGATTAAATACAGTACAGACCAAAAGTTTGGACACACCTTCTCATTTAAAGATTTTTCTGTATTTTCATGACTATGAAAATTGTACATTCACACTGAAGGCATCAAAACTATGAATTAACACATGTGGAATTATATACTTAACAAAAAAGTGTGAAACAACTGAAAATATGTCTTATATTCTAGGTTCTTCAAAGTAGCCACCGGAAATGGTCTTCCAACAATCTTGAAGGAGTTCCCAGAGATGCTTAGCACTTGTTGGCCCTTTTGCCTTCACTCTGCGGTCCAGCTCACCCCAAACCATCTCGATTGGGTTCAGGTCTGGTGACTGTGGAGGCCAGGTCATCTGGCGTAGCACCCTATCACTCTCCATCTTGGTCAAATAGCCCTTACACCGCCTGGAGGTGTGTTTGGGGTTATTGTCCTGTTGAAAAATAAATGATGGTCCAACTAAACGCAAACCGGATGGAATAGCATGCCGCTGCAAGATGCTGTGGTAGCCATGCTGGTTCAGTATGCCTTCAATTTTGAATGAATCCCCAACAGTGTCACAAGCAAAGCACCCCCACACCATCACACCTCCTCCTCCATGCTTCACGGTGGGAACCAGGCATGTAGAGTCCATCTGTTCACCTTTTCTGCGTCGCACAAAGACACGGTGGTTGGAACCAAAGATCTCAAATTTGGACTCATCAGACCAAAGCACAGATTTCCACTGGTCTAATGTCCATTCCTTGTGTTCTTTAGCCCAAACAAGTCTCTTCTGCTTGTTGCCTGTCCTTAGCAGTGGTTTCCTAGCAGCTATTTTACCATGAAGGCCGCTGCACAAAGTCTCCTCTTAACAGTTGTTGTAGAGATGTGTCTGCTGCTAGAACTCTGTGTGGCATTGACCTGGTCTCTAATCTGAGCTGCTGTTAACCTGCGATTTCTGAGGCTGGTGACTCGGATAAACTTATCCTCAGAAGCAGAGGTGACTCTTGGTCTTCCTTTCCTGGGGCGGTCCTCATGTGAGCCAGTTTCTTTGTAGCGCTTGATGGTTTTTGCAACTGTACTTGGGGACACTTTCAAAGTTTGCCCAATTTTTCGCACTGACTGACCTTCATTTCTTAAAGTAATGATGGCCACTCGTTTTTCTTTACTTAGCTGCTTTTTTCTTGCCATAATACAAATTCTAACAGTCTATTCAGTAGGACTATCAGCTGTGTATCCACCTGACTTCTGCACAACACAACTGATGGTCCCAACCCCATTTATAAGGCAAGAAATCACACTTATTAAACCTGACAGGGCACACCTGTGAAGTGAAAACCATTTCCGGTGACTACCTCTTGAAGCTCATCAAGAGAATGCCGAGAGTGTGCAAAGCAGTCATCAAAGCAAAAGGTGGCTACTTTGAAGAACCTAGAATATAAGACATATTTTCAGTTGTTTCACACTTTTTTGTTAAGTATATAATTCCACATGTGTTAATTCATAGTTTTGATGCCTTCAGTGTGAATGTACAATTTTCAAAGTCATGAAAATACAGAAAAATCTTTAAATGAGAAGGTGTGTCCAAACTTTTGGTCTGTACTGTATATCTTTATATTTGCTTTGGTCTCTTTTTTTTTGCAAGGTCCTTTGTGTTACAGAAAAAAAATCAGGGAGGAGTAGTTAAAATAATTATTTTTTTTACTAGTGTATAGTCTGCCTCAACAGAGTCTGTCAGCACAAAATGATTGTGGAGGACACAACCCTGATAAAAATCAGACATTACTGTCCAAATCTCTTGGCAGAAATCATTCTTTATTTAAAGGGATTGTCCTCTATTAGGACAACCCCTTCTCAATCTGAGTGACTGCCCCTGTTAAAATAAAAGCACTTATACTCACCTCCCGTTCCAGCATTTTCGGCACTCGTTCTCCCGGTGCTCACTGGACATTGTTACATCGGTGGACCCCATTTGTAAAGGATCCATTTTTTGGCTTTTTGGATTCGTTACAAAAGGAAGAAAGCGCATGGCTAATTATCGGATCCATTTTCTATAGACCTTTAATGTTTAAAAAATGGATCCAGCAGTGATCAATTTTTAAAAAAATGGACTAAAAAGTTGTGTCTTAACAACTTTTTTTGTCAACGGATTGCTGCTGGATCTGTTCTAACGGATCATTACTGGATATGTGAACATAGCCTTGTATCCTAAATTGTTACTCCTATTGTTACACTTTATGAACTGTAAAGTGCTAAATATAAGTGTGGTGCTTTAACTAAGAAAAAAAAAACCAAAACATTCTGACAGGTTTCCTTTAAGCAATTCTTTCAGATAAATAAGAATGTAGAAGAAATCCGCCGGGCTGGTAGGCATTAGGCAGTCGATGATTATTAGGGCACTCTGTTCCCATCATCTGTCAGTCGTACATTTGATTTTCTTAAGTGTTTGAATTGTGTTTTCCATGATTAATTCTATATATGGAAAGGGCTTTTTACTTTTTATAGCAGTTGTCTCGCTAGAGATCGTGACTCACGATGGAAATGAATTTATGAAGTATTGAGGTCATTTTTGGATGCGTTTTTTAATGTCAGGTCAAATGACAAAACATTCCGGCATCGGGGGACACCGGATCTACTGTCATTATAACAATATGGTCACATTTTAAAGGTCCAGTTGCTTATTTGATGCTTCATAGATTATCTACATGTATCATGAGCACATTCTGTTTAAAGGGAACTTGTCACCATGAAAATACAGTCAAATCTGCAGGCAGAATATTATAGAGCAGGAGGAGCTGAGCAGATTGATATATCGATTTGTGAGAAAAGATTCAGTATATCCTGTGTACTCAACATTTAAACCTCAGTTCTTTCTGTGATTTTGGGTCCAGTGGGCGGTCCTATGAGTGATTGACAGCTTTCCTTGTATAATTGTGCATAGGGAGATCTCTGTCCGTCACTGATAGCCCCGCCCACTGGACAAAAAATCCCAGAAACAGCAGAGGATTAAATGATTATAAAACAGGTTATAGTGAGTCTTTTCTAACAAAATGATATATCAATTAACTCAGCTCCCCCTCCTCTATAACATGGTGCCTGCAGATTGGATTACATTTTCATGATGACAAATTCCCTTTAAACTGAGTTTTTTTTTTAGGAGATCCATGTTGCCAGATCATAGGGCTTCATGAAACAAGCATAGCCTTCCTTGTTGTAAAAAAGTTGTGTTCTATATTCTGAAAAACTGTGCCATTTTTGAGACAAGGTGGTTTTAAAAAAAAAAGTCAGCAACAATGGGGATAAGAGTCATGGGGGAGGCGTCCTGCCAGCTTCTTCCTGCCCAGCTGAGTTTGATTGGGTGGTATCTCCCTATATGTCAGTCAAGCTAAATCTGGCAAGGAGAAGAAGTTTGTAACAAGGAAGACCGAACCTGATTTATGCTGCCCGTTGTTCAGGCAACATGAAATTTGTGACAGGTTTTCGGCAATGTAAAACAAAACCATTTTGAAGATTATATTGAGGAATAACATAAATATCAGTTCTATAATATTAAAATCATACTGGACAACTCTCAGAAAAAGGGGCATCAGCCATGAAAGATGGGAAGTTTGATTATAAATACTAGTTATTATCTTTAAAATGTTCCAATACTGACACGAGACTACTATGATAGTTCTAGACAATCCGGTCTATATTTATACAATACTAGATGGTGGCCCGATTCGAACGCATTTGGTATTCTAGAATAGGTATGCGGCCGACGGGGCGCAATTAGCAGAGCGGCGTTTAAATTTGGCGCCCAAATCGCTGATTGGTCGCGTTAGGCAACCGCGACCAATCAGCAAAGCGGTGTTTAAATTTGGCGGCAATATCGGTGATTGGTCACGGGCGGCGGCCGCGACCAATCTGCGAACCGTGTTAGTGAGGACTGGAGAGCGTGTTTAAATTTGGCACCAAAATCGCTGATTAGTCGCGACCAATCAGCAGAGCGGTGTTTAAATTTGGCGCCAATCTCGCTGATTGGTCACGGCCGCCATCCGCGACCAATCAGCAGAGCGGTGTTTAAATTTGGCGCCAAAATCGCTGATTGGTCGCGGGCGGCGGCCGCGACCAATCAGCGAACCGTGTTAGTGAGAAATGGAGAGTGTGTTTAAATTTGGCACCAAAATCGCTGATTAGTCGCGGCCGCGACCAATCAGCAAAGAGGTGTTTAAATTTGGAGACAATACTGCTGATTGGTCGCGGCCGGCGACCGCGACCAATCAGCAGAGCTTTCCAGAGCGGTGTTTAAATTTGGCGCCAAAATTGCTGATTAGTCGCGGCTGACGGCCGCGACCAATCAGCAGAGCGTTGTTTAAATTTTGCGCCAATACTGCTGATTGATCTCGGCCAGCGACCGTGATCAATCAGCAGAGCGTTGTTTAAATTTGGCGCCAATCTCGCTGATTGGACGCGTCTGGCATCCGCGACCAATCAGCAGAGCGTTGTTTAAATTTTGCGCCAATACTGCTGATTGATCTCGGCCAGCGACCGTGATCAATCAGCAGAGCGTTGTTTAAATTTGGCGCCAATCTCGCTGATTGGACGCGTCTGGCATCCGCGACCAATCAGCAGAGCGTTGTTTAAATTTGGCGCCAAGCTCGCTGATTGGTCGCGGCTGGCGTCCGCGACCAATTAGCACAGCAGTGTTTAAATGTGGCGCCCAAATCGGTGATTGGTCGCAGGCAGCGACCGCGACCAATCAGCAGAGTGGTGTTTAACTTTAGCGCCAAGATCACTGATTGGTCGCGTGCGGAGAGCGCGACCACTCAGCGAATCGTATTGGTGAGGAGCAGGGAGCGGAATCGTATTAGTGAGGACCGGGTAGCGCCGCTGCCTGTGCGGCTACTTCCGCTGCGAGAACCCGGGACATGAGCGACTGCTCGCAGCAGAAGTATCCCGACCCGCAGCGCCGCTCCCCGGTCTTCCCTTCACACCCTAGCCGCTGATCTCACCACAGTATCCACATGGTGTTACAAAGGTCCGGACATTTATGTTAAAAATCGCTGATTGGTCGTTGGCGCTGCCCGCGACCAATCACCGATTTGGGCGCCAAATTTAAATATCGTCCGCGACCAATCACCGATCTTGGCTCCAGATTTAAACACCGCTGTGCTGATTGGTCGCGGACGATATTTAAATTTGGCGCCCAAATCGGTGATTGGTCGCGGGCAGCGCCAGCGACCAATCAGCGATTTTTAACACAAATGTCCGGACCTTTGTAACTCCATGCTGATACTGTGGGGACATCAGTGGCTAGGGTGTGAAGGGAGGACCGGGGAGCGGCGCTGCGGGCCGGGATACTTCTGCTGCGAGCGCCCGCTCATGTCCCTGGTTCTCGCAGCAGAAGTATCCCGACCCGCAGCGCCGCTCCCCGTTCCTCCCTTCACACCCTAGCCGCTGATGTCCCCACAGTATCCGCATGGTGTTACAAAGGTCCGGACATTTGTGTTAAAAATCGCTGATTGGTCGCTGGCGCTGCCCGCGACCAGTCACCGATTTGTGCGCCAAATTTAAATATCGGCCGCGACCAATCACCCATCTTGATTCCACATTTAAACACCGCTGTGCTGATTGGTCGCGGCCGATATTTAAATGTGGCGCCCAAATCGGTGATTGGTCGCGGGCAGCGTCCGCGACCAATCAGCACAGCGGTATTTAACTTTTGCGCTAAGATCAGTGATTGGTCGGGTCCGAAGACCGCGACCAATCATCGAATCGTCTTGGTGAGGATCGGGGAGCGGCTGCCTGTGCGGCTACTTCGGCTGCGAGAACCCGGGACATGAGCGGGCGCTCGCAGCAGAAGTATCCCGACCCGCAGCGCCGCTCCCCGGTCCTCCCTTCACACCCTAGCCGCTGATGTCCCCACAGTATCCGCATGGTGTTACTAAGGTCCGGACATTTGTGTTAAAAATTGGAATTAGGGGCTCTGCTACCATATCATGCTGCTCTCAGATGGAATAGCAAACAACTAACAAATAGCAAACAACTGGTGACAGATTCTTTTTAATGAGCACTCCAAAATCTCTAAAATTTAGATATTATTGTTTTGATACAGTGTGTAAATCCTAAGAATTTTCTTTAGTATGGGAATCATTTTGATTTGTGGTGAGTTTAGAATCTGACCATAAGTGGTGCAGAGGTTGCTACTGTACCCAAGTCCTGAGTCTAAAGGGCCTCTCCACCCATCAGAGGACAACAGCTTTATATTGTATATTGGGGTCCAGGGGATGCAAGTTATGCCTCTGAACCTAACTATTCTGTTCTGCCATCACTAGTAAGCAGCAGTGATGCACTGAAATTCTGTAGTTTTGCAGTGTTTTACTGAATATTGGGTGAAATATTGTAAATATTGTTTAGTGAATAACACATCTTAATTCAAGAGTTCTGCCATCAAACCAGTGGCATTACTAATGACTGCATTATTATTCATGTTGTGGCTTTAATTAAGGGATTTATTAATTTTAATGGTTATGGAAGTGAAAAAATTATCAGTGTGAGTCAGTGGTAAATATAAATTAGATCAGAATGATGTATAAAATATTAATACGCTGCAATATGATGTGAGTGGGTGGCCAGTAGCTGATCTGACCTTGATAGTTTTGACCTTTTTGATAGAAAAATGGTCCCTGGTTCTCTATTAGTTTGCAAACATGGATCAGTGGACTGTTAATGATCCTAAGATGAATACATTTACTGCAAAAAAGAGTGACCGAATCAAAAGTCGTAAAAGATTGTTATATTCTCCTGATTATACATTTTCTTGGGTTTACTGAGTGAGAGTCTCTGGAGGATGGCTCATGAAATATTGGTGACTTTGCACAACGAGTGTAAATGTCTAAAATTTTAGATGACAGAAAATAAAGCATTATGTTGTAACTTTTTGTATAACAAAGCAGTGCCTATAAATATAGGAAATGTTATGATATATCTCATGAAAAAGTAGTAGCGGACAATAATTCTTCTCTACCTTACTGCATTCTTGCTCCAAAGTTTCCCAAAAATCTGTCTGCAGTCACTCTATCTGACTTCAGACTTGTGAATCCTCGCAGATTGCACACTGTGCTGGTGTTGGGAGCAGTTGGTTTTGTGACCACAAGTATGTGATTTGCATGGTTCCCGCCACATTCCGACTAGATGTGTCCGGCCTCACTAAATGCACCTGCACTGAGAGAGTCCTTGCACGTCTAGTCAGCATGTGACCATACGTATGCAAAACGTACACTTGTCGTTAAATGCCCGCAGCTCCCAGTGCCAGAGAATTCACAAAGATTGAGGATTCACAAGTCTGCAGTCACATAGACTTACTGCAGACTTGTAGTTTACAGCCGGACAACCCCTTTAAAGGGCACTTTTTTTTTACTATTAGTGCAACCTATTGCTCCCCCATCACTAGAAGTTGATCTCTTTAATTACAGGGGGTCTTAATTTTTAATCTGATTTTTCCTTTTTCATTGTTTACAAAGATATAATTTTCCAAATGTCACAGATTTCTTTATACAATTCATAAATACCATGCCTATGAATTCCAAGGCAGATATATGCAGCAAGAGAAAAAAAAAGCTATAATCACATTAATGGCATTTATTGTGTTTAGTCCAAAGCATTATATTATTGTACATAGATTATGTTGTATTATTTCTGCTCTTCCATAGGTTCCACAGAATAACTTCTTGTGGCAGTCTCCTATCCCTTGCAGTAGCAGCCTCCCCGCCACATGTACCACTGGTCAGAGTAAGGTTGTGGCATGGCTACAGGACTCGGAGGAAATGGACAAGTGTGCAGAAGGTAGGTGCGCCGTTAGGCTTGACTACAATCAAACTGTTTAATTATCTGGATATAATCAAAGTGCTAGAGTGTAATAATAATAGAGTACTAAAGTATATGCTAGGGCAGTAAAGAGGACCTGTCACTTGATGTTTTTTCCGGTTGTTAATGCCTCTGTTCTCTTGAATCTTGAATTGTTTTTCTTTTGTCTGTGCACCTCTGTGTTCTTGACATATGCCTCTTTTTCTATATATAAATCTAGTCCCTTTTTCCAACTGGGCTTGACCCTCAAGAAAATTCATAGAGAAGAGTTGAAGACCACACCCACTTGGCCAACAAGACCAGATTTACACACTGGGAAGAGCAGGCCATATCTCAGGAACGGCGAGGCACAGGAACAAAATAAAAACAACCCCAAAATCAGGAGAACAGCGGCATTTACATTTATAGAGAAAAAAACTGCATATTTAACTAAATGATACAACCCCAAATCTTCATTGATTTGTATTGAGAGTTGAAGCCCAGAACCTCACCAAACCACTTTTGCAGTTATATGTTTGTCATAGATGGGTCCCATACATATCTGACATTTTTGAGACAGCCATTTATAGTACACCCACAGGAAAGGATGCAAAGAATCCTTCTTGTTTAACAGAACATATTGATTCTTCTACCAATGTACTCTTAAAGGGAATCTGTCAGCAGGTTTTTGCTACCTTATCTGAGAACAGCCTAATGTAGGCAAAGAGAAGATGAATCCATCAATGTATCACTTAGATTACTGGGTGCAGCTGTTCTTACACAATCAGAGCTTTTCGGTTTAGCAGTGCAGCAGAACTGAGGAAGCTAACCCCGCCCACACCACAGCTAACTCCGCCCACACGAGGCTCTGTATATACAATGTCCATAGACAGTGAGGTGCCTATCACAGCAGGGGGCGTGTCGGACTAGCATGCACGCACTGCTGTGTCCCAGCAATGATAAGCTCCTGGTGCTAAATCTGTTATGATCTGCAACATTAACTAAGGAAAGATGGGGAGAGCTGTCCCTACAGTAAGACTAAGCTGAGTCCCTACGTTGTAGCGGGCTGCCTGTTCCTTATGAACAGACCCGCCTTCGTCCTCGGCTAGTCTGAACGGAGACCTATAGAAAAAGGGAGGGGTCCCTAAAAGAACTAAGTACTGGGACAAAAATGGGACACCTCCTAACAGAAGTTGTTGCAGAGCAAAAAGACAAACTGACAAAAAGTACTAGAGGTCCCAGAGGACCAAGTGAACTAGAGAGAGATAGGCACAAAAGCACCTGGCTAGAGAGACAGTCAAAACAACACTGAAGTCCAGCAAAGCCAGAAGGGCGGAGCTGGAATATATAGGCAGAGGGTCACATGACCGCAAAACACAAGATAGAAACAAAAACAAACAGGAGGATTCTAACAGTACCCCCTCTTTTATGAGGATCCTCCGGATCCTCTAGGCCCAGGCCTATCCGGAAATCTCCTGTGAAAAGCTCTGACAAGTCTAGGGGCAGAGACATCATCCGCTCTTACCCAGGAGTTATCCTCTGGACCGAAACCTTTCCAAGCGACGAGATACTGCAATCTCCCTCTATGCCATCTAGAATTCAGGATACGAGAAATTTCATATTCGCCGTCTTCCACCACAGGAGGAACTGTGACAGTGGCGTCCCTATCCGATACATAAGCCTTTTTCAACAAGGAAACATGAAACACAGGATTAATCTTCCAGGAAGTAGGGACCTCCAACCTAACAGCAGACTGGTTAACAACCTAAAGCACCTTAAATGGCCCCACAAACTTAGGACCCAATTTTTTAGAGGGAATCCTCAACCGCAGATTCTTTGAGGACAACCAAACCATGTCACCCACAGTAAACAAAACGAACCTCTACGTTTCCTGTCAAAATACTTCTTGGACTTTGTTAGCCTCTTGAAGGTTACAGCGTACATTAGTCCAAACTCTCTCCAAATCACCGGAAAAATTCTCCTCCTCCAGCACCGCAGACCCCAATTGGGAGAACGAACCAAAAGACGGATGTCTCCCAGTACAACAAAAAAAAGGAGACCACCCAGCTGAGGAGGATGTATGATTGTTAAGAGCAAATTCTGCGAGTGGCAGAAACTCAGACCATCCCTCTTGATTGTCTGCCACAAAACAACGCAAAAACTGTTCAACATCCTGGTTCTTTCTTTCAGTCTGTCCATTAGACTCAGGATGATACCCAGACGAAAATGACAAATGGACTCCCAACCTATCACAAAAAGCACGCCAAAAGCGAGCCACAAACTGAGGTCCCCTATCAGAAACAATGTCGGTGGGAACGCCATGGAGCCTGACAATTTCCTTAACAAACGCCTTAGCGAGTGTCTTAGCGCAGGGAAGCTTAATGAATGGAACCAAATGACACATCTTGTTAAAACGGTCCACGACCACCCAGATGACAGTGAAACCCTCGGACACAGGAAGGTCAGTAATAAAATCCATTGCGAGATGCGTCCAAGGCGCACTAGGAACCTCCAGAGGGCAAAGCAACCCCGCAGCAGGGGTATGTGAAGCCTTTGACCTAGCACACACAGTACACTGACGCACCCACTTGATGACTTCCTTCTGCCACCCAGGCCACCAAAAACTGTGACTGATAAGTCTCTTAGTCTCAGAAATTCATGGATGACCTGCCAACCGAGACTCATGATACTCCACAAACAAATCTTTCCTAAAGGTTCTAGGCACAAACAACCTCCCATGGGGAGTGTTAGATGGGGCATCCTCTTGGGCTTTCAGAATCCCATCTTCCAAAATGGAGTCCAATGCTGCTACCACCACTCCTTTCTGTAAAATGCTCTCCTCCTCCTCGGTACCAACCATGGGAGAAAAGCTGCGAGATAAAGCATCGGTTTTAACATTCTTAGTTCCAGGGATATAAGTAACAGAAAAATTAAACCGAGAAAAAAAAAGTGCCCACCTAGCTTGACGGGCATTCAAGCGTTTGGCAGCATCCAGATAGATCAAATTCTTATGATGTGTGAAAACCTGAATAGGAAATCTAGCACCTTCCAAAAAATGACGCCAATGTTCAAACGCGAGTTTAATAGCCAGCAATTCCCGATTACCAACATAGTAATTAAGTTCGGTTTCTGAAAATTTTTTCGAAAAAAAGGCACAGGGATGTACTCCATCCTTGTTCTCCTGAGACAAAACTGCTCCGACCCCCACCGATGAAGCATGGACCTCGACCAAAAAAGGCTTGGTCTCATCAGGCTGCATAAGGATAGGGGCAGAACTGAACCTCTCCTTGAGATACACAAAAGCTTCAATGGCCTCAGTAGTCCACTGGACCGTATTCGCACCTTTCCTGGTGAGATCGGTCAGCGGCTTAACAATTATAGAAAAATTCTTAATGAATTTCCTGTAATAATTGGCGAAACCCAAAAATCTCTGTATAGATTTCAAACCAATAGGCCTAGGCCATTCCTGCACAGCCTGAACCTTCACCGGGTCCATCTCAAAGCCCTCGCTGGAGATAATGTAGCCCAAAAAACTAATTCTCTGCACAGCGAACTCACATTTCTCCAGCTTAGCAAACAGTGAATTATCACTCAATAACTGCAAAACTTCACGTACACTCTGCCAATGGGACTCCAGATCATGTGAATAAATCAAAATGTCTTCCAAATACACAACCACATTCTTACCAATCAAAGGTCTCAGGATGTCATTAATAAGGATCTGAAAAAACACGGGTGCATTGGTAAGGCCAAAAGGCATCACCAGATTCTCAAAATGACCTACCGGAGTGTTAAAAGCAGTTTTCCATTCATCACCCTCCTTCATTCGTAACAAATTGTATGCCCCCCAGAGATCAATTTTAGAGAACCACTTGGCCCCCACTAACTGGTTAAACAAGTCAGGAATTAACGGCAATGGGTAAGAATTGCGTACGGTAATCTTATTAATTTCACGAAAGTCCAAACATGGACGTAAACCGCCGTCCTTTTTTTTAGCAAAGAAAAATCCAACGGCCACAGGCGACTTAGAAGGTCTAATGTGACCAGCAGCCAGGCTAGTCTCTATGTACTCCTCCAAGGCCTTTCTCTCAGGGATAGTCAGATTAAATAAGCGACTCTTGGGAAGAGTAGCTCCAGGAACAAACTCAATGGTGCAATCATAATCCCTATGAGGAGGTAAAACTTGCGACTCCTCCTCTTAAAAAACCTTCCAAAAATCCTGAATTGGTACAGGTAATTCCCCTTTTTCCACAGCCGCAATGCGACCATTACAACATTTATCATAACACTTCGGACTCCAAGACTTAATCTCATTAGTAGACCAGTCCAGTAAAGGATTGTGCAGTTTTAACCAAGGCAAACCTAAAACGACTGGAGAGGGTAAATTATTTAATATCACCAAGTCCAAAATTTCTTGGTGAATTCCATTGATAGTGAGAGGAAATGCAGCAACCTTGTGAGTAATACATTTCAAAGGAGTGTTATCAATTGCAATCACAGAAATAGGTGATGACAAAGGTTTGTATTCCAATTTAAGTTTTTCCAAAAACCCCTTATCAATCACATTAAGTGTTGAACGACAATCCACAAATACCTGAAATTCAATCAAATCTTCCTGCAGTGAGGTACTCCCTGAAAGAAATACTCCCTTAGAGCTCAAACAAGCAATACGGGCGTAACTGACCTTTTTTTTTTCTTTACTTAAACGAAGCTCACAGTTCTTAATCAAATGGTCAGTCTTACCACAATAAAAACACAATCCCTTGGAAAACCTGTGGTTTCTTTCCTGAGAGCGGAGTGACATCGCTCCAACCTCCATCTGTTCTCCGCCGTCCGAGCAGACCCTCTGGGGACTAGGAGCTGCCATTACAGGAATTTTTTCATCATTAACCCTGGCACGCAGTCTCCTGTCCACACGTATAGCTAATTGCATGGCATCCTGCAAGGTCTCAGGTGCAGGGAATGCGGTCAGCAGATCCTTAACCCTTTCACTTAGACCAGCAAGAAAAAAACATTTTAACGCCGAATAACTCCATTTCACCTCTGAGGACCACCTTCTTAAGTGTGTACAATAATTTTCAACATCACCTGACCCCTGATTCAAACGCCTCAGTTCTGTCTCAGCAAATGAGACTCGATCAGGATCGTCATACAATAATCCCATAGCAGAAAAAAAATCTTCCACTGACCTAAAACACGGATCATTAGGTGGGAGAGAAAAGGCCCACCCCTGTGGTTCCTTGCGCAAAAGTGACATGATAAACCCAATGCGCTGTGATTTATTCCCAGAGGACCTTGGTCTCAAACGAAAATATAATAAACAAGCATTTTTAAAGGAAAAAAAATCTTGTTGTTTACCATAAAAAATATCAGGCAGTCCTACCTTGGGTCCCACAAAATGCGCTCCAGAGCAGCTACTCACGTGTTGCCGGAGCTCCGACACCTCCAGAGACAATCCCTGCAAGGTTTTTTTTTGGACTGGACTTACTGTTATGATCTGCAACATTAACTAAGGAAAGATGGGGAGAGCTGTCCCTACAGTAAGACTAAGCTGAGTCCCTACGTTGTAGCGGGCTGCCTGTTCCTTGTGAACAGACCCGCCTTCGTCCTCGGCTAGTCTGAGCGGAGACCTATAGAAAAAGGGAGGTGTCCCTAAAAGAACTAAGGACTGGGACAAAAATGGGACACCTCCTAACAGAAGTTGTTGCAGAACAAAAAGACAAACTGACAAAAAGTACTAGAGGTCCCAGAGGACCAAGTGAACTAGAGAGAGATAGGCACAAAAGCACCTGGCTAGAGAGACAGTCAAAACAACACTGAAGTCCAGCAAAGCCAGAAGGGCGGAGCTGGAATATATAGGCAGAGGGTCACGTGACTGCAAAACACAAGATAGAAACAAAAACAAACAGGAGGATTCTAACAAAATTAATAATTGCAAATAAACAAAACCACAGAGCTTGATAAGAGAGTCATCCCTGAAATCTGTGTTTTAACCCCTACAGCATGCTGTCTTCAGATTAAATTGCAAAAACCTGCTGACAAATTCCCTTTAATAGTCAAATTTTGCATTCAGTAATTTTCATCTTTGCTAGGTACAGTCCTGAGGTGAACTGTGCTCCACAAGTGACAGAATGGAATAACGGACATTAATAATTCTTTTTTCTTTGGACTGCATTTCCTATTTTTAGTCTTCCATTCTAACAATATAAATCATGTCAAACTGCAATTCAGATTTAATATGCCAGACAATAATTAAATCACCTCTTTTCTATGTTGTGTTATCTTCATAGAGCTTAACATAGAGGAATGTAAATGGAAAATGTGGCAGTATCTACTGAATGATTATCGAGAGGACGCTGTGTAGCATTTTAATTATATGGATATGTCCATTATTTACTAAGATAGATGTCATTTGATGCCTTTTCTTCAGTTTTTTTGTACAACCCTAATTGCATAAAAGTTGTGACTCTGTGTAAAATGTAAGGAACACAAGAATACAATAATTTGGAAATCTTATAGCCATATTTTATTCACAACAGAACATAGAACACAGATAAGAAGTTGCCAGATTTTTGTTTCATAATGCACCAAATGTTTTCTACAGTGGTGTAATTAGATTTTGTTGGGCGTCAGTGCAAAATTCGGACCTGGGCCACCAACTGCATATTCGTCAGATGTATGGGTCCTTGTAGCGTGCCAGATCGTGTGAAGACATACGTGTTTGCCCTCTCATGTAACAATGTCCCCCATCCTGGCCCCTACCTGTAATGATGTCCACCATCCTAGTCCCTTCTTCTAATAATGTTCTCCATTCTGGCCCCTTCCAAGTATAATGTCCTTCATCCAGGGCCTTTTCATAATACAATGTTCCCCATCCTTGGCCTCTTCCAGTAATAATGTTCCCCATCCTTGGCCCCTTCCTGTAATATACAGTGGGTGTGGAAAGTATTCAGACCCCTTTAAATTTTCCACTCTTCTCATTAAAGTACACCCTGCACCCCATCTTGACTGAAAAAAAACAGAAATGTAGAAATTTTTGCAAATTTATTAAAGAAAAACTGAAATATCACATGGGCATAAGTATTCAGACCCTTTGCTCAGACACTCATATTTAAGTCACATGCTGTCCATTTCCTTGTGATCCTCCTTGAGATGATTCTACTCCTTCATTGGAGTCCAGCTGTTTTTTTTCTCAGTAAAGATGGGGTGCAGCGTGTACTTTAATGAGAAAAAAAACTGAACTTTATAGAATTTACCAAATGGCTTTGACGCGCCCCCTGGGCCGTGGGGTACTCGGTAGCCGGGCCGGTCGATGCTGGGGGATGTCACAGTGGCAGTGACCCGGTCCGTGATCCAGGGCGGTCAATTAAAGGGGAAAAGTAAAAGGGGAATGAAGTTTTTATAGAGATAATGTTCGTGACGCCACCTGTGGTATGCGGCTATATGGAGCCGCCGCCGCGGTGCAGATCCTCTGGAGCTGATGGTGACGCAGCAGAGTTGGTTCAGCTCTCCACAGGCAGAGCTTAGCGACAGGGCAGGATATAGTGACTCTATGAGGTAGATGTTGCTGTGCAGTGTAGTGCAGGTGATGGCGCAGATGATGACCAGTCCACAGCTTAATGGCAGTTTCCTCTCATCTTTACTTGCGGTGGTTAGGCAGACCGGGGCACGGGTACTATCTGGTAGTAGAGGTCCGGGCGGCCTGGAAGCAAGTTGCGAATTCACCTCGCCAGGTGAAGTTGGAGGCCTTCCCTCTGCGCTAATCTCTTTTGGCCCTACTGCTTATAGCTGTGCTGTGGCCCTCGTCCCTGAGTAAAAAGTATTTGTGCTCACCCGTATGACAGGCAGCTCGGGCCTTCCCGGAGTGTCGCTCCCACGTGGCGGTGCTGGGCACTATGTGCTGCGGAGCCTCCGGGCATCTGATGGGGCCAGGAGACCTGCAGTCTCCTGCCCTCCGGTTTCTGCTGCTGGGCCTTCAGTGCCCCACAACTTCAGAGTCTGGTGTCCGGTTCTTCTGCGCTTCTCTCCTCTGGGGTGAACTGCCATGCAGCTCCACTCCCCAGGTCTCTCCTCGTCCCTCTCCTGTCTTCAACTCCTCTCAACTCACTCTAACTAACCCCGCCTCCAGATCCCAGTTGCTAAGGGGAGGAGCTCCCCTTTCTGGTCTGGAGCCAGGAAAGTGTTGTATGCTGGTAAACCTGATTAGGGGACCCCTCCTTACTTCCAGGCATGGCATCACCCCTTGTGAGGGAGGAAATGCCACTGTGGCAACCGGACCCCTGGGGTACCACAGCTGCAATGAAACAAAGAGTGAAAAACTTAAAGGGGTCTGAATACTTTCCGTACCCACTGTATATTCCCCATCCTGGTATAGTAACATACATAGTAACATAGTAATATCGTTTTTAAGGTTGAAGGAAGACTAAGTCCATCTAGTTCTACCCATAGCCTGACATGTTGATCCAGAGGAAGGCAAAAAAAAACATGTGGCAAACACTAAGCTCCACATTGGGGAAAAAAATTCCTTCCCGACTCCATATGGCAATCAGACTAGTTCCCTGGATCAACGCCCTATCAAGGAATCTAGTATTTATAACCTGTAATGTTATACTTTTCAAGAAAGGCATCCATGTCCTTCTTAAATGTTAGTAGTGAATCCCTCATTACAACATCATGCGGCAGAGAGTTCCATAGTCTCACTGCTCTTACAGTAAAGAATCCGCGTCTGTGATTATGATTAAACCTTCTTTCCTCCAGATGTAGAAGATGCCCCCTTGTCCCCGTCTCTGGCCTCAGAGTAAAAAGATCAGTAGACAGGTCTTTGTACTGTCCCCTCATATACTTGTACATAGTAATAAGATCACCCCTAAGCCTTCGTTTTTCCAAACTAAATAACCCCAAGTGTAATAACCTGTCTTTGTATTGCAGACCCCTCAGTCCTCTAATAACCTTGGTCGCTCTTCCCTGCACCAGCTCTAGTTCAGCTATGTCTTTCTTATACACCGGAGACCAGAACTGTACATAGTATTCTAAGTGTGGTCGCACTAGTGACTTGTATAGAGGTAAAATGATGTTCTCCTCATGAGCATCTATGCCTCTTTTAATGCATCCCATTATTTTATTTGCCTTTGCAGCAGCTGCCTGACACTGGCCTCCAAACGTGACCTTGTCATCCACCAATACACCCAGGTCTTTTTCAGTGACAGTTTTGCCCAGTGTTTTACAATTAAGCATATAATTATACATTTTATTTCCTCTGCCCAAGTGCATTACCTTACATTTATCCCCATTAAAGCTCATTTGCCATTTATCAGCCCAAGCTTCTAGTTTACATAGATCCTCTTGTAATATAAAATTGTCCTCCTCTGTATTGATTACCCTGCAGAGTTTAGTGTCATCTGCAAATATTGAAATATTACTCTGTATGCCCCCTACAAGGTCATTAATAAATATGTTAAAAAGAAGCGGGCCCAATACTGACCCCTGTGTATAATACCGCCCATCCTGGCCCCTTCCAGTAATAATGTCCCCCAACTTGGGCCCCTTCTTGTAATATAAGTCCCCCATCCTGGTATAATGCCACCCATCCTGGGCCCCTTCTAGCAATAGATGTCTCCCATCCTGGTATAATGTGCCCCATCCTGGGCTTCTTCCAGTAATAATGCTCCTGGTCTTCGTCTCTTCTCCAAGAAATGTAAAAAAAAAATAACCGATTCTACTCACCTTCCCCTGCTCCCATGCCTCTTCTACAGCCAGGGTAGAAGCCGGCAGCTGACTTCAGATTGCAAGCTATAGGCAAGCACATCACGTCACTGCTATGTGCCGACCGTTACGGGCATGTTGACGTCAGCTGCCGGATTCTGATTGGCTGGCAGTGTGTATTGCAGGGTACGGAGCCGGTGGGTCTCTGCACCACAATACATTTCAGATGAATGGACACACATCCAGCTTTAATAGCTGCCTGAGTTGGTGAGTCCCCCTACTGCACGGGCACGGTAAATGTCGCACTCTCTCAAACTTTGACCGTTACGCCCCTAGTTTTCTTTTGGTGAATGGTCTGGACTGCAGACTTGCGGTTCATTACTCGACTCTTCTTCTGCGAAGCCATGCTGTTTTGATGGATGCAGTGTGTGGATTAGCTTTGTCTTGCTGACATATGCAAGACCTTCCCTGAAATAGATGTCTGGATGCTCAGCATTGATAGTGCATTTCATGTTTAAGCTGCCCCTGCCATAGCCCCTAATGCAATCTCATTCCATCAGAGATGCAGGAACTGTGCGCTGATAACAAGCTGGATGGTCCTTCTCCTCCTGAGTCTGCAGGACACGGTGCTTGTGTTTTCCAAAAAGATTGCTTTCAGTGGGAAAAACAAGATAATCTTGTAGTTATGATACCTTTTAATGGCTAACAAAAATAAAATAAATTATGTTATAAAGAAAGCTTTCAAGACTTCTTAGGTCTCTTCCTCAGGCATGGTATAAGAAAGTATCTAAAGAAACACAATATATGCAAAAAAAAAAAGGCATGGCTTTGTTTCATCCGACCACAGAACAGTTTTCCATCCTGTCAATTTTAAATGCGCTTTGACCCAAAGAAGACATCAGCGTTTCTGGATTGTGTTGATACACGACTTCTTCTTTGCATGATACAGCTATAACTTGTATTTGTGTATTGCACATCGAACTGTATTCACAGGTAATAATTTTGGAAATATTCATGCTGTGATTTGCATGACCGAATCATGCCCGTATTTAATGTAGTGCCGATTGAGGGTCTGTAGATCACAAGCATCCAATATTGACTGTCGTTCTTGTCCCTTAAGCAGATACATTTCTCCTGAATCTCTGAATCTTTTGATGGTATTATGTACTGTAGATGGTAGGGTATCCAAAGTCTTTGCATTTTTACATTGAGGAACATTTTACTGAAATTGTTCCACAATTTGTAGTTGCAGTTTTTCAGTTTGGTGGACGTCTGACCATCTTCGCTTCTGAGAGACTCTGCCTCTCTAACATGCTCTTTTTATGCCCATACTTACTTTTACAGCCTTTTATAACCCTGTCCCAATGTTTTTTGCTGCCATTAATTTCTAAATGAGTTAATTTCTTCAATTGAAATAGACAAATGTCTAAACTTTCACGTTCTGATCTGTGTTCTATGTTGTGCTGTGAATAACATACAGTATGGTTATAAGAGATTTCCAGATCATTGCATTCTTGTTTTCTTTACATTTTACACAGCGTCCCAACTTTTTGGGAAATGGGTTTGCATACAACAAGTGTATATCTTTTGGTTTTGATTAGCTGATTAACTACTTTGCATTTTGCAGATCTGTCCCGTTGTCAGTCTAACCTGATTGAACTTAGCAAGCTGCTTCACAACCTCGAAATGCTGCAAAGGACTCAGTCTGCGCCTAATTTCATTGATATGCAGGTACAGTGAGTTATGTCTCACATAATGGAGTCTATTCGGCTGGAAAGGTTATAAAATCCTCTAATGAATGACTCACAGAGCTGTATATTAATAGAGTACAATGCCTGGAAGAATGACATGTATACTAATGGTTCACCAATCCTAGCACAACACACGGAAGGTCAAATTTAATCTTGGCTAGACTTGGTAGAAAAACCAAGCTGCATACCCTTCAATGGGCACTAAAGAGGAACACCTATTGACCCATTGTGGGATCCAGCTTTAATTTGTATCTGCTTTTCAGCAGTATATAAAAAACGTATAATATACATAAGCTGAAGTTTTCCATTGTCTGTGATCTGTATAACTGCGCTTTACCTCCAGCCTTGTGATTTTAAGTGGTCTCGGAGCTTCTTATAATGGTAGCCCAACATACTCTTATCATTTACAACTAGGGGAGGATATTATCCCATGACATGTATTAGCACCAAGTAGCAGAAAATGATAATAATATAATTATCTAAATGTAGAGGCTGATGAGGGATGATATAAGGCTAGAACCCATGGAGACTATTTATGAAGCAACATTGAAGTTTTATCTTTGCACATCCAATGATCAGTTCCAAAAGAAGTTCCAGAATTTGCTCACGCCAATGCCAATATGGGATGTCCCATCACATAAAAAATGTTTTCAATATGTTTGAAAATAAAAATAAAAATGACTAATATGCTTTTGTTGAAGCCCCAAGTGAACACCCGTCTGCTCTACTATTGGGAATGTTCTAGCACAAAATGGGGGCTTCCCCCATTTTATTTATTTTTAAAATCACTTTTTTATTTGTTATTTTAACGTTATCTTTTATTTTGTTTTGTACATCTCATGTTAGAAAGAGGTCAAAAGTAAAAATAAAAATGTTTAGTCTTTAGTGATTGATAGCTGTTAGTGGCTCATTAAAACCATGATGACAGATAGCAAGCGCCAGTACTTGGGTCTCCTCGGCAGGCATGGATATTGATTAAAGTCTGGTCTGGGATTGTGATGTTCCCACGAGGTCTGAGGAGCACATTCCTTAATTGGCATAAATCCTTTTCGACACATTAATTCCTGTTCATATGAAAACTCTCAGTTTTTATTATTTTCTATCTGCTGTCTGGACTTTTCATTGGACTGTAATATCCCTCTATGGAAAAAATCTATGTTTTTTCTCTGTTAATCCTCCCAGAGTTGTGGGCCTGGAAAGTCAATTAGCCTCAACCCATCTAATCTTAAAGGGAAATTGTCAGCAGGTTTTTGCCATGATGTTACAGCTGAGAACCTGATACCAGGGATGTGTCACTTATTAAGCTGTGTGATGTAGTTTCAATACAATCAGCAGGAGATTATCACTACAGGGCTACAGCTCACGCGCAGAACAGTCAGGCTAATTTGTACAACCCCGCCCCCACCACTGATGGGCTGCTTGCACAGTGTATAGGAAGCTGGCAGTAAGGGGTGTGGGTGGGGTTATACACAGCCCAGAAGTCTGAGCTCCTTTACATCAGAAAAAACAGGGATTCTATCAAAACTGCACCAAGCAGCCCAGTAAGTGACACATCGCTGGAATCAGGGTCTCTGTCTCCTCTTTATGCAGCTATCAGGTTCCGTAGCAAAGATCTGCTGACAGATTCCTTTAAGGGGCACATGTTGCACGATAAAAAATTACAGCATGTAGCAGGAAAGGAACTAAGTAATCAAGCTAATTGTAAAAATGCTGAGATTTTATAATAACCTGTCGTCGTATATGTGCCATCCGTCTGGTAAATGACCAACCTGCCGGTAAATGATACCCGGAGGGCAATGCTGGTATTAAACCTTCGTTGCCAATAATAAAGGTTTGTCTGCTCAGTGATCTCTTCCCTAATTGTGACAATAACGTAACAATCAGAGAACCCTGGGGCTGTTAAAGCACTGATTTATGCTAACAGTAACCCATTCTCTGCCCTAGACCATTAGGGCTGCTTAAATTAACTACTTCCCTTTCCTAGACCACCAGGAGCAATAACATTAGCCTTTACTGGTTTACACCATCAGACATGCTTATGACCCTTTTCCCTAACCCAGACCACCATTGATGCTTACAATACTATATCACTGCCCTAGACCACCAGGGATTTTGGCATTGACCTCTCTAATACAGTAAACCACCAATGATATTGGCATTGAACCGGTCAGTACCTAGACCACCGGAGGGATGTGGGGACTTCCCACCTTAACTAGCACAGACCATTAAGTGATAGTGACGTTAATCCTTTCATAACCATAGACCTTATGGATAGTAATGAATAAAAGGTAATGTTTGTCACGTCACATCCCCTTTTTATCATTCTATCTTGCATTTTTTGTGCTGTTAAAGTGACAAACCAAGATAAGCTGCATCCTTTATTGCAATGTAAAATAAAGTGATGCTTCAGCTTACGAAGACCCATTAAGCTTAGTATTCATACTAAACTAGTAGAGGATCAAGTTCTTTATACCAGGAAAAGGCTTGGTAAGGAAGAGTCCTTTAAGAAAGGCCGAGTTTCACAACATACAGAGGCTTGCAATCCCATTAAATAGAGGAGTATTATGTAAGCTTTCGATAGTAAATATTGACAACACGCAAAGAAACAGAATGAAGGAAGCATGGGTAGTAATGACAAGTCAACAACAGCTTTACTATTGATTTTTGGGTCAATGTTAGTCATGCTGACTACACAGCAGGAGACATCATTACAGGGGGTTGATATAAAGACTCACATCTGCCAAGTATAATCGTCTATATACCTTCCACGGCAAACGACAGATGCTGAGTGAAGTCTAAACTGCTGCATAATGCATGTTGTATAGACATGTAGTATAACGCCCGATACATCCATCTGACAGTAAAACCCGCTCAATACGCTGCGTGCAACCAGTCCATCTTCAAGGAGACGCGGATCAAAGGTCAGCTAGGTGTCCGCTAAGCAAACCCTCTTTTTACAAATTGAATCATAAATTTCAGTTTTGTATATTTAATACTTTCATCATTTCAGGTATATCATTAGGTTTTGTTAAATGTTTCAATCTATGATTTTGTTTTCTAATACCCAGACATACAGTATTTATAGTATTAGAACTTTTTAGGGATATTTGTTCATTTTTGAATTGAAGAAAAATATTTAGATTTGAGAGTCCTCTGGTTGATACCTTTTAATGGCTAACTGAAAAGATGGTAACAAATTGCAAGCTTTCGAGACTGCTCAGGTCTCTTCATCAGGCATAGTATACCACAAAATCTGAAGAGTCACATATTTATACACAATAAGACACACAAAAAATGCAATAGGTAAGGCAGGTGATGAAAAGCAGAGTTATTATGGAAGAGATAAACAGTTCTGGCTATAAATATTTTAGCAGTTAATAGATAAGGAGTGTGAAGGTTTTATTGTCCTGTGACTAGGTCCAGTGTTGTGATGACCGCACAGGTCTGAGAGTCTGAGGAGCACATTCCTTAGTTGATGTAGAATGACATATGCAAATTGCCTCTTCAGAGAAAAAGAGGACTTGTACTCTACAGCGCCACCTATTGGAAGCAGCAATCCTAGAAGTCACAATCAACCCTTTAACGAGTCGTGCAATATGACTTAGGATAAAAGCCAAATCAGAATCTCAATCTGCAGACACGGTGTTTCGGGCTGTTGGCCCTCGTCAGTGCAGAGTACAGAGACCTCTGTAGAATGACATAAATCCATGCGACACATTCATTCCTGCTCTGAAAGTGTTAAAGGTCACCATCAGTTTATATTCTGAGATTCTTCTTTCTCTTTGAGATTTGAAGTTACCTTTTAATACCAGTAATTTCATGTCTTTTATGCTGTGATCAGGGGAACAAAAATGCTTGGCTACAGGTAGATGTATTCTTTTTTATTTTATTGTGTGGCGATGATGATTCATCCTTGTTCTAAGTTTTTGCCCTGTCTCCCCTACATAAAGACCCCCAGCTGGACATTTGGTACATATAATTAAGTACACTACATTAGATGTGATACAGCTGAACGTACCTGGGATCTTATAGTTCTGATGTGAATTGGGAATCTTTATCTTGTCTGTGGTCATTATAAACGGACAGGTTTTACATTTTTTCTGGTTGCAAGGAAAGGTACCTGTAGCTGGTGGAGATGAGAGGGAGCTTCTGACAATGATGCTTCTTAGATTTGGGGGCTGCCTGAAACACAGAAGTGGGGGGTCTGGAAATATGGATTGTAATCTTTTTGTAGTAAGGGTTGTAGTTTCCGTGCAGCTCTCCTTAGCGCCTCCAGATTTGGATTGTAGGTGACTACTAGAGGCACCCGGTTGTTTTCTTGTTTGGTTTTGTAATGTAGGAGATGATTCCTTGATATTCTGGTGACTCTTGTAATCTGGTTCTCGATTGTTCTTGGATGGTAGCCCTGTTTCAAAAAGGTCTTTCTGAGGCCATCTAGGTGTTTGTCTCTATCCATCTGGTTGGAACATATCCGATTGTATCTGATGGCTTGGCTGTAAACAATAGAGTTTTTATGTGTTTTGGATGGAAACTGTCCCATTTAAGGTATGTAGGACGGTCGATTGGTTTCCGGTACAAGGATGTCTCTATTTCATTCTTCAGCCGAGACCTTTGGGGTTTGTTCGCATGTAGTGTTTTTGTTGTGTTTTCCCCATGTGTTTTTTTCATGCAAAAGACAACTAAAAATGAGCTCTTTACAGTAGCAGCAAAATAAATTGGATTTCTTTAATCTCATTCACACGGTGCACTTTTTTTTCCTTTCTCTTTTACCGCATGCGGTGTATTTTGAAAAAAACGTAGCATGTCAATTATTTTACGTGTTTTTGCCGCGTTTTTTACCTATTCATTTGAATGCATCGAAAAAGCTGCATCAAAAATATGTAAAAAAAGTGCATAATTTTTCCTGCTAAAAACTGCGTTTTTCATGTGGGAAACAAGGGGTAACGTTTCTTCTTGCAGAGACTGACATGTTAAACATGTCAAGGTGAGGATACTTTTAAGTCGCAATGCTCCTCTGGGAAATAAGCAAATTGTCTCTTCAGAGAGGAAGAGGACTAGAATGTGACAAGGGTCGTTAGAGAGTCTATATTGACTTTTAGGATTGCTATTTCCTATAGGTGGTATGAGAGTTCTAGTCCTTTTCCTCTCTGAAGAGACAATTTGCATATTTCCCAAAGGAGCATTGCGGCTTTAAAGTCTTGTCACCTAGACATGCTTAACATGTCACTCTCCACAAGGAGAAATGTTACCCCTTGGATCTCGGTCAGACGCCTCTCACCTAGCCAAACCAGATCTCACACTTTGCACTGACAAGGGGCAGTACCCCAAAACACAGTGTCTGCAAATTGAGATTCTGGTTCTGGCTTTTATCCTAAGTCATGTGGCAAGGCTTGTTAGAAAGTTTATATTGACTTTTAGGATTGCTACTTCCTATAGGTGGCACTCTCATGTGGGAAAAAAACACATTGCATGAGCATAATCTAAGACATGATTATTCCGGTGCACCCGGCTTCTTCCCGCTCCAGTCCAGTTGACTGATAGGTCTCTGCCTACGGAGGTAAGACCTGTTAGTCAACTGGAGTGGGGAGGAGATAAGCCAGCTGGGGGCCAAGCCGGACTAATCAGGTCTCTCCCTGTAGTCCACCTCCGGCTTTTCAAACAAAGTTTGAATCCAGGCTCTAAGTCATGTTGCCCGTGTTAATCTAGTGACAAGTTCCCTTTACGGGGTTATTCCGGCGCTGCTCACTACCGCACCTTTGGTGAGTGGGGTCGTGAGTGGGGTCGGTGATTTCGTGTCTACAGATTTTTACAGACTCGCTGGCTCAAGCGACAGCTACTGTGCACCTACTACTGTGCGGGGATTTGGACTGGATTCTCACAATTTACTGGGTGGGGGGATGCTCTCATTGAAATTTAGGGAACCTAAAGCTTGTGCAAATTATGTAAAGTGATATTGGGCTTATGTCGACTAATGTGAACAGTGTTGTGTGGTATAGTTGTTTACTTACACCAATTTATTATTTGCTTTATTTGTGTAATGCAGCATTAATTAAAGGGGCTGTAAACCTAAAGTCCATGTCCTCTACGTTTGCTTTGCATTCCTAACACACTCTATTGCTGTATGTAAGTAGACATTCTTTGGACTGTAATATCCTTCAGAGTGATTAATGTTAGAAAGTCATCATTTATCAGTACTTTATCCCACACCTGAAGAAGTAAATGTGCAATGTCACATCTTAGTACTTCTAAAATACTTTTTAGATGACTGAGAACCTTGGAAGAATCCTCGGCTGGGTAGAGAGTTGTATTGTTTTTGTTCTTTGTGTAGTATGTGTATGTGATAACGTGTCTTTTACACCCTGCAGTCTTTGTGTCTATTTACATACATCACTAGTAAAAAAAAAAAAAAGCTAGATACATAACTGCCTATGTCTTACTACTTTACTAATATACCTTGTCAGCATGTGTTGTCCTGCTTGTGTCTCCAAATTTAATAGCTTTTTGTTGCTTTTAATGGTTTGTGCAATTCAGGCTAACTGTATAGATTTGTCAAAGAAAGACAAGCGCACGGCGAGGAGGTGGAGGACAAAAAGTGTCAGCAAAGATGCAAAAATACAACTTCAGGTACAACATTCACCTGTGTACTTACTTTTCTGCTTGTTTTGTTGCTTTGCATAGTGCCCCTTGTTTTCTTCATTGCGTTGATATATAATGGATCCCTCCATGGGGGCTGTAGCATAATTTCAGATGCCCCAAACTCCCAGCATGGCATGTCTGCACCCATTCATACTTACTGACTTCCTTATGATGGTTGCTTGGCTATCTTAAAGGGATCTGGTCATGTTGTACATGTAGTCCTGTCTGTGGGAACCATGGTAAAGAGCAGGGGGAAATGTGCTGATCAATATATTGTTTATAAATTCTGCATATCTTTGTTAATCATATTCATTCCGGCTCATTCTAGGCTTAGGAGTCCAGTAGGTGGTCCTATAACTGAATGGGACAACCTACTGGACTCCTAAGCCTAGAATGAGCAAGAATTTAAATGAATAACAAATCTTTTCCATCTATATAGATATTCATGTATTGCTTTGAAAAAGTATTCATACCCCGTGAACCCCATGAAATTAAATGTTTTTTTATTTGGATTTGATATGATCTACCAACACAGCCACAACACAACACAAAGTATAAAGGAAATGATACATGGTTTTCTTAATATTTTAAAAATATAAATCTGAAAATTGTGACAGGCATTTGTATTCAGCCCCCTGTAGTCTGATACCCCTAAACAAAATCCTGAATGACCAATTGCCTCCAGAAATCACTTAATTAGTAAATTGAGTCCACCTGTGTGTAATATATTCTTAGTATGACTACACCTGTTCCATGAAGGCCTCAGAGGTTTGATTGAGAACATTAGGGATCAATACAGCATCATGAAAACCAAGGGACACACCAGACAGATCATGGATAAAGTTGTGGTGAAGAGTAAAATCAAGGAACACACCAGACCGATCAGGGATAAAGTTGTGGTGAAGAGTAAAATCAAGGAACACACCAGACAGATCAGGGATAAAGTTGATGTGAAGAGTAAAGCAGGGATAGGTTATTAAAAAATAGCCCAAGCTCTGAACATCTCATGGAGAACTGTTCAATAATAGAAAAAACAATGGCAGAATTCCTGTTTTCTTTCATCCCACCTCATAAAAAAATATATTGAAAAAGTTATCAAAATGTTTCATGTATCCCAAAATGGTCCTAAAAAACTACAGCTTGTTACGCAAAAAATTCAAGCCTTCATAGAGCTAAGTAAATGAAAGTATGAAAAAGTTATGGCTCTCAGAACATGATGCAAAAAAATATAGTTTCTTGTACAAAGTAGTAAAAAGTATAAAAGAAAATTATATAAATTGGGTATCACTGTAATTGTATCGACTGGAACTATAATACTTTATCATAATTTATGCCATATGATGAAAGAGGTAACAAAAATATGAAAAAAAGTACTAGAATTGCTCGTTTCTGCTCATCCAGCCTCACAAAAAAAATTAAATAAAAAGTGATCAAAAAGTCCTATGTATCCAAATTTGGCACAAATAAAAACGACATCTAATCCCGCAAAAAAAATAAGTCTTCATGCATTTATGTCTATAGAAAATTAAAAATGTTATAGATCTCAGAATATGTAGAACCATATTTTTAAAAAATGTATTTATATTTTTTAGGTGAAAGTATCGACCTGCTGCATAAAGCTGATATGTCAATTAAACTCAATAGTAAACAGCGTTTCAAAAACATTAAATTGAGAATTGCTCTGGAAAAGTATAATAAAAACAGATCAAAAGGTTCTATGTAACAGAAAATAGAACCAAAGAAAACCGCATCTTGCAAAATATAAGCGCTTATACAGCTATGGAAAAGTATATAACATGTGACTGAGTATGGCGACAAAAGATAAAGATTTTTTTTTCAAATCATGCATTTTTTGTGCAACAGTAATGAAATAAATAAAAATATATAAATTTGGTATCACCTGAACTTAATATCTTATTTGTGCAGCATGTAAATAGTGTAAAATGTAAAACTTCAAAAAGCAACAGCAGAATAAGTTATAAGTAACCCAAAATGCTGCCACTAACAAATACAACTCAGCCTGCAAAAAAAAGCCCTCGTTTATCTAAGTCGATGAGAAAATAAAAATATTATGGCTCTTGAAATGTGATAAAGAAAAATAACTTAAAAAAAATGCATTGTCCTAAAGGCCCCAAATGGGCTAGTCCTTAAAGAGTTGAAGGAGTTGTCCAAGCTAATGATATTGATGATCTATTTTTAGGACCTATCCTTATTATTGTCCTATCCTTGACTTATCCCATGGATAGAACATAAGTATCAGACCCGAAGAGGTCAGTCATCCGTCATCTCCACCGATGACTGGATGTAAACATTGGATGGAGATGAACAGCACAGTGGTCACTTCCAAAAATTGCAGCTCAGTCCCACTGGAGCTTATAAAAGCTGGTTGGTGAGGGTGAAGGGCGTTGAACCCCCACCAATGTGATATTGATGACCTAACCTATGGCTATGTCATCAATATTATTCGCCAGGACAAACCCTTTAAAGGGAACCTGTCGCCATTCTTTCCCCGTATAAAGTAGAGCCAGCACCTGTAAGCCCTCTGTTACAACATTTTAGAATGCTGTATGTATGTCCCCAATCCGCTCTGCAAGGCACAAATCATAGGTTTTATAATACTCACCTATGGCGCAGTCCAGTCCGATGGGCGTCGCTGGTCTTGATCCGCTGCCTCCTCTCTTCATGCGATCAGTATCCTCCTTCTCTGCTCCGTGTGAATGATGCATCTTGTGTCCTCCATCACACTCCTGCGCAGGCATACTTCTCTGTGCCCTGCCGAGGGCAGAGCAAAGTATTGTAGTGCGCATGTGCCGGCTCTCTTTGGCCTTTCCATGCGCATGCTCATCACAGTACTTTTCTTCGCCCTCGGCAGGGTAGATAGAAGTACACCTTCGTAGGAGCGCGATGGAGGATACTGTGTGGATGATGTAGGACGTGTCATCCACACAAACCATGAAGGAGGACGGCGATCGCAAGAAGAGAGGATGCGCCGGATCAAGTCCAGCAGCGCTCATCGGACCGGAGCGACCCTTAGGTGAGTATAATAAAAGCTATTTTTTGTGTTATGCAGAGCGAATTGGGGACTTATATACATTCTAGAATGCTGTCACATAGGGCTTACAGGTGCTGGCCCTACTTTATATGGGAAAAACCTAGTGACCGGTTCCCTTTAAATGTAAAAATGTGTGGCATATAATAATAGACAATAAAAATAGCCAGTCGATGCCAGTGTCTTCTGTTCTACTATCTCTTCTACTAGCTCTAGCTGTCATTTGTATATACACATTGTGCAGTGTCACCTAGCCATTACCCCGACTATAAATAATACATTATGCCCCATTAAATATCACTGTGGCTTGGAGACAAAATAAGATTTGACAGCCACTTCTAATGTCTTCCCTAAAATAGATCTTGTGAAGAAACCTAAGAAGCTGTGATGAGACTCCCTGGTGAGATCCAGGACTTCCCAGCTCATTCACATTCTACTCAGCAATTTTTGTCAAATGGGCTGAAAAATCCTTTACAGTCAGCATGAGACGGCGGGTCTCGTGAGGAGCAATGCTTTATGCATCTCATACTGTACTCCTATCATTGGGCACATAATGCATTATTTTATAGTGTAAAAAGTGGGGTTTTTTTGGAACGGACAGGTCCTTGGCACTAGGCGATGTCTATAACAACTCTTCAGTAGCTTTAAAGGGGATCTGTCACCAGGTTCAAGTGTCAAGTTTATTCTCTTATTTAATTCCCACTGCTCCTCTGATTATTCTTTTTTTTTTTAAATCTCCCATACAGTTCCAAACGTATAGGACTTATTTAGTGCTGAATTTTATGGTCTTTACCAATGAGGAGACACTCACCGATTTCTCTGGGGAGCATCTTTAGGCTGCTCTGCATAATTACCCTGGAAGCCACGCCCTCTTGGTAAAGCCCATAAAAAGCTGTACTAAATAAAAAGGCCCATCTGGAACCATATGAAGTATTAAAAAAATGGGAATAGTGGGAATAAAATAAGGATAAAAACTGGCCACTTTTTAACAGATAAAGGAATGGTATGTATAATAGTAAAGTATTGCCTTTCTAAAATAGAGGATATGCATATCATTTCCATCACACATCTGCAAAATAAGGAGCATATTTCACGTTTTATAATAGCAGGTGGAGCCAAATGTAATATAATGCCCCACACCTAGAACCAATGGTGTATACCCCAGGAACTTAGTTCTGTCATAGACCCACTCACAGAGAACTGTTTAAGCCTTGTTGACTCTCATCAGTGGCATGAAAGCATTTTGGACAAAATGTGACACCTCAACATTTGTGCGGCAGAAATGTAGTGGTTGTGGGTTTCACATGCGTTTACATATGCTAACCGAAGCCCACACAAAATATACTCAGTTTTGATCCTGATCAGATTTGACCTGTACGGATGGGTTTACAAAAAACTAAAAGACTCATATATATTTATTTATTTTTAAACAAGAAAAATAACGAGGGGAAACTATTGTGTATCCTCCTCTACAAGATAATTAGAATAAAAAAGCCCCTGAAAAATGAAATGCTAATAATAATATAAAAATATAGAATATGAAATAAAGGCTCAAAGTACATTGTGATGCAAGATATCACGTGCCCGTACCTTCTAGTTCAGCGCAGAATGTGTCTTGGTTTTATAATCAGTAATGTCTGTTCGCTAGGCAATAAATATATCTTGCAAATCATAGAGAAAATGTCATTCTTTTTTTTTGTTTATTATTTAATACATCGGCATTGTACATCCGTTAGTAACGCGAGTCGCGATGCCTTGAGGCCTAATTTTCCTGATTCCGGAGCAATTGTCAAAGGGATGTTATGTGTCTCACTTTGATACATTTAAATTGACTATTATGGTTCCATTGAAATATTGCGGGGGCACCGAGCTCACACTGAGCGTTCGTTCATGTCCCTAACAATGTGGTAGTAATTGTGAACAATGAAATTCCATTTTTTTCGGACCATAAGATGCACTTTTCCCCCCAAAATTTGGGAGGAAAATGGGGGGTGTGTCTTATGGTCCGAACGTAGCTTACCAGGAAGTTACGGTGGGAGTGGAGCGGGATCATAGGAAGCAGGTTCCCTCCCTTAGGAACCCAGCAGTGGGATCCCTGAAGCCCACGGCTTCAGGAAGCTGGACCTCCGAGATCCCAGTCTGCGCATGTTACGGCTCGGGCGGCCATTTCCCTGTAAATCACGGCTTTAGGAGGATGGCCGCGATCGCCGGAAAAGCAATGTACGCTGCTCTGCCTGACCATCGGCCCCGTAGCATGTCACCGCTTCTGCTGCCGCCACCAGGTTCCTGAGGGAGTGACCCTGCTTCCTGCGATCCAGCTCCACCGCCACCGCAACACCCCGATTCCGGGGCACCCCCTTCTCCCACCCAGGGCCCGCATCATTGCTCCACTTCTGCCGCTGCCAGTTTCATGAGGGACCATGCCTCCTGAGACCCCCGCTCCACTGCCCCCCCCCAGGTAAGATATCTATTCTGACTATAAGACGGACCCTCATCTTATAAGAAATATTTTTTTCCTATTTTCCACCCCAGAATCTTATGGTCCGGTGCATCTTATAGTCCGAAAAATATGGTATTTGATACACTGAAGTTTTTGCAAGTTTTCCCACCTACAAAAAATGGAGACATCTGTAATTTTTATCGTAGGTACACTTCAACTGTGAGAGGCAGAATCTAAAAATAAAATCCAGAAAATCACATTGTATGATTATTACATAATTGAATTGAATTTTATTGCTTGAAATAAGTATTTGATCACCTACCAACCAGCAAGAATTCTGGCTCTCACAGACCTGTTAGTTTTTCTTTAAGAAGCCCTCCTACTCTGCACTCATTACCTGTATAAAAGACACCTGTCCACACACTCAATCAATCACAGTCCAACCTCTTCACCATGGCCAAGACCAAAAAGCTGTCTAAGGACACCAGGGACAAAATTGTAGACCTGCACAAGACTTGGATGGGCTACAGGACAATGGGCAACAGCTTGGTGAGAAGGCAGCAACTGTTGGCACAATTATTAGAAAATGGAAGAAACACAAGATGACTGTCAATCTTACTCGGTCTGGGGCTCCATGCAAGATCTCGCCTTGTGGGGTAAGGATGATTCTGAGAAAGGTCAGGAATCAGCCCAGAACTACAGGTGAGGACCTGGTCAATTACCTGAAAAGAGCTGGGACCACAGTCTCAAACATTACCATTAGTAACACACTACGCCATCATGGATTAAAATCCTGCAGGGCACGCAAGGTCCCTCTGTTCATGCCAGCACATATCTAAGCCCGTTTGAAGTTCACCAGTGACCATCTGGATGATCCAGAGGAGGCATGGGAGAAGGTCATGTGGTCAGATGAGACCAAAATAGAACTTTTTGGTATCAACTTAACTCGCCAGAGGAAGCAGAAGGATGAGTACAATCCCAAGAACACCGTCCCAACCGTAAAGCATGGTGGGAGAAACATCATACTTTTGGGGTGCTTTTCTGAAAAGGGAACAGAACGACTGCACCATATTGAAAGGAGGATTGGTGGGGTCATGTATCTCTAGATTTTGGCCAACAACCTCCTTCTCTCAGTAAGAGCATTGAAGATGGGTTGTGGCTGGGTCTTCCAGCATGACAATGGCCCGAAACACATCCAGGGCAACTAAGGAGTGGATTTGAAACAAGCATTTCAAAGACTTGGAGTGACCTAGCCAGTGTCCAGACCTGAACAAAATAGAAAATCTTTGGAGGGAGCTGAAACTCATTGTTGCCCAGCGACAGCGCCGGAACCCGAAAGATCTGAAGATCTGTATGGAGGAGTGGGCCAAAATCCCTGCTGCAGTGTGTGCAAACTTGGTCAAGAACTACAGGAAACATCTGACCTCTGTAATTGCAAACAAAGGTTTCTGTACCAAATATTAAGTTCTGTTTTTCTATTGTATCAAATACTTGTTTCATGCAATAAAATGCAAATTAATATGTAAAATTCATACAGCATCATTTTCTGGATTTTTTTAAGATTCTGCCTCTCACAGTTGAAGTGTAACTATGATAAAAATTACAGACCTCTCCATACTTTGTAGGTGGGAAAACTTGCAAAATTGGCAGTGTATCTAATACTTATTTTCCTCACTGTATGTAAATTTGGTTAACTTTGCCAAAAATGAACTTTTTTTCTTTTCTGATTTTATGTGAAAGGAAGTTCCAGCGCTCGTCTTCAAAGATAAAAAAACAAAAATCTGAATTCTTTCGTTCATAAGATTAGAAACCAATGTATTAAGTCATACGAATAGGAAAAAGTAGTCTTAGTCATGGATAGAGGTATCTATCATACATGTAAATTTTCAAAATGTAAAAGTCTGGATATTTTATCCCTGTTTGCAGGAACGCTTACAAAACAAACTATATATGCTCCAAAAATGACTTCCTTGTGCATGATTTTGTGATGCCTTTTGGACCAGTTTGAGGGACTGTCCTGACAAAATCGGGGACGGTTGACAAGTATGATTTCCAAGGATTGAACACTATCCCAAAGTCCCGTTCGGGGTGCTGTTTTATAGCGGGCACTGAATCATACTTACAGGCCTGTACTGATACACAGTTAAAGTTGGCACGCAGGATACAATTTTAACAACTTACATTTTTTTATGGCTATTTTTTATGGCTTCTTATTTTTCTTATACGCGAACATGAGTAAGTAATTGTATTTTTTACTTTAAGAGTCGAAGAGCGGTTAGAGGGATTATTTTAACTGAGAAGCATCCTTCCCTGGAGCCTACAGGCACAAGCAATCAATAATATTCTGATAAAATATAAATGAATTTTCTATATTATACTTTCAGGTCAATTCTGGTCAGAATAGCAATAAAATATTTAACAAGGTAACATAGGATATATATAATTTGTAAATTGAGCAGATTGACATTGAGTACGGCGACTCAGTGGTTATCACTGTCGCGTTGCAACAAATTCCTCCAAGGACATCTGCAAGGAGTTTGTATGTTCTCCACGTGTTTCTGTGGATTTCCCCTGGGTTCTCCGGTTTCCTCCCACACTACCAAGACATACTGATAGGGGATCTAAATTGTGAGCCCCAATGGGGACAGTGATGATGTCTGTAAAGCGCTGTTGAATATGTTGGCACTATATAATCAAGCGTAATAAATTTTGACCAATGCTCCATAATTTTCCGGTTTAATAGTTTATTTTTCCTAGGTACCTCTCAGCGCCTCAATGTCCCCGGTTCGACTTCACGCCTCCAACCCTAACCTCTATGCAGATGTTGAGTTCCAAAATCCTCCAAGTCATGTAGCTGATGCCCTGGAGTTTGCATCTGATTATACCAAGCTGCAGGAGGAATTTTGTTTATTAGCACAGAAAGGTATGTTTGGAGAGAGCAGTAGATGATCTGTAGAGTGTAGGCGAATATTCATTGTATGTCATAAAAGAACGTGCATCAATTTCTAAAGTTTTAATTGTATTTTAATTTTTTGATATTAAAGCAAGCATGAGCAACTGACTGCAGGCGCTCCATTATATCCAGTGTTAAAAAAACATGGCTGCTTCAAAAACAGCCCCATAATGGTCCACAGGTTGTGAAGTCTTGCAGCTCAGCCACGCTCACTTTATTGTAGCTCAACTTCAATATGAGACACAATCTATAGACTATACGGATTGTAGATTATACTGTAAATGTTTCTTTTTTATGTCACTATAACACTTAAAAGGAATCTGTCAATAAGATCAACCTCCCCAAATGGCACATATTGACGTTCAGGTCTTTGAAAACTAAATCTATCATCACCTTTTATGTCTTCTATCTGTTGCTGCATTCTCGAGAAATTAGCTTTGGAATTCAAATGCAAATGGGGCATTAAGTTCTTTGCCTGTGACAGAGCACTTCCCAAGAATTTGCCTCCTGAACTTGTTTCCCCACCTAGTACTAGCCTTTTTAGCTTAATTGATTGTTCACTGTCTGTTTTCTTTGCCTAGCACCTGATGTCACACAGATAGGAACCTCAGGAAAGAGAGGCTTTGGAAGTGGTCTGTCAGACTCAGTCCACTTAATGTCTCATAGGAATGCAGCAATAGATAGAATATATAAAAGTGTTGATGGATATATATTTCAAAGACATGCATTCTTAATATGAAATTTTGGGGACTAGATTTACTGACAGATTCCCTTTAAATGAGTCTTATTCTGTTAATAAATGGAACTACAGAGAATGGACTCCAGATCTGTGTTACGTATTGTATTACGATATTGCATGTTATCGGATATATTGTTTTTGTTGCTCCCTTTACTGTTCCGTTAGTGATGATCAAACATGCCCCAAAAATAGGATGTAGGTTGCCGTAAACACTTATTTTCTGCTGATGTTTGTACCAAGGAATCATAAGGAATTTGATTTCTTCACCACTTTCTTTGTTCAGTTTTCTTTTAATTTGGATTATGATTTTCAAGAAAGTGACTCTGATGATGAGTATACAGCTTTGGCAAAAATTAAGAGACCACTGCAAAATTTTCATTTTCTCAGATTTTTCTCTTTATAGGTATATTTTTGAGTAAAATGTACATTGTTGTTTTAGTCTATAAACTACTGACAAAATGTCTCCGAAATTCAAAGCTAAAAATTTTGTATTTATTTGCAGCAAATGAGAAATCGTCAAAATAACAAAAAAGAAACACAGTGCTTTCAGACCTCAAATAATGCAAAGAAAACAAATTATTATTCATTTAGAAACAACAATACTCATGTTTTAACTCAGGAAGAGTTCAGAAATCAATATTTGGTGGAATAACCATGATTTTTAATCCCAGCTTTCATGCGTCTTGGCTGCTTTCCACCAGTCTTTCACGCTGCTTTTGGGTGACCTTATGCCACTCCTGCCACAATAATGTAAGCAGTTCTTCTTTGTTTGATGGCTTGTGACCATCCATCTTCCTTTTGATTATATTCCAGAGGTTTTCAATGGGGTTCAGGTCTGGAGATTGGGCTGGCCATGACAGGGCCTTGATGTGGTGCTCCTTCATCCACACATTGATTGACCTAGCTGTGTGGCATGGGGCATTGTCCTGCTGGAAAAAACAGTCCTCAGAGTTGGGGAACATTGCCTGAGCAGAAGGAAGCAAGTGTTTTTCAAGGATAACCTTGTATGCGGCTTGATTCATACATCCTTCGCAAAGATTAACCTGCCCAATTCCAGCCTTGCTGAAGCATCTCCAGATCATCACCGATCCTCCACCAAATTTCACAGTGGGTGCAAGACACTATGGCTTACATGCCTCTCCAGGTCTCCGTCTAACCATTAGACGACCAGGTGTTGGGCAAAGCTGAAAATTAGACTCATCAGAGAAGATTACCTTACTCCAGTCCGCTATGGTCCAATCCTTATTGTCTTTGGCAAACTTCAGTCTGGCTCTCCTTTGCTTCTCATTGATGAAAGGCTTTTTTCTAGCTTTTCATGACTTAAGGCCTCTTGCCGTGCACTTCACCCCAGCTGCCATTTGCCATTCCTTTTGTAGGTCACTTGATGTCATCCTGGGGTTGCTGAGTGACATTCGAATAAGATGATGGTCATCCCGGTCAGTGGAGAGTCGCTTTCGCCCTCTGCCGGTCTGTAGCTTTGTTGTCCCCAATGTCTGCTGCTTGACCTTGTGGTAATGGACCGCCGTCTTTGAAATTTTAAGGATGGAGGCAACATGACGCTCACTGTATCCCTCTGCTAGTAAAGCCAGAATTGAGCCCTTCTTTTCCTCACTTTTCTTTTCAACTCCTTTGGCATGGTTAAAAGTTATTTTTTCATTCAAATTACTTTTGGGCTATTCCTAGCACTTGTTTTGCCATCCAGCTTGTCCTGTTGCAAGAGGATTGTGAAGACCACAGCAGTGTTTTTTATCCTTTCCCTCGTTACATAAGATTTAGTTCAGGTGATCACCTAATCAGAAGCACATTAAGTAGAATGGGATGTACTTTGGTTGGAATTCAACTGACACTGGAATGGAACGGCTGTCAGACATGTAGAGATGGAGATTTTTAGAAAACTGTGCAGTGGTCTCTTAATTTTTGCCAGAGCTGTATATTGGTGGATTACTAATAATGTACTTTTGTAATGTACTTGTCTCTCTAGATGAGCAGATATTTGAAATGGAATCTCTAAGAATGTAATCACGAAATTCAAATGGCCCATCCTATGTCTCGTGTCAGTGTCCGTGAGCTGAGGAGAAGGGCTGTGACAGAAGGAATAAATCTTCAACTTGACTGACTGCAAATGGAGGACTGAGACTGGAAAAATTATGCTTTGTGCTCAGTCAGCGAGAACATGTATTTCTTCTCCTGTCACAGCCCCTCTCCAGCATGTCACCATAATGTGTGCTTGCAATACAGCTCTTCTGTCAGTTGAGACACAGGTCTCAGGAATTGTGTTTCTTCAGACTGCATCCCTTTCTAACACTTGACTAGGATGGGCTGCAGTTTGAAAGACCAGACGGGGCAATTTTATTAAATTAATTCTTGACGAACCCTCTTTAAGTAGTGTCGATCTTTGGTAGTCCTGGTCCTGAGATTCTTACTGATCATCAACATTTGCAAAATCACCTACAAGCCCATAGACTTCCTATAAAGTCACATACTGCCCTTACTGGCAGAAGCACCTGGCAAATTACAGACTGCAAAACCAGACCAAGTTAGGTTACCTAATTTTAAGAGATCCCAGCATGTAATCTGCTGACTGTTTAAAAATTCTGGATAAAACATTTTTTAACAAGTCCCTTTCCCCAACTCTACTCCCCTTAGGAGGATAGAGTCCCCTTTTTCCATAGTGATTGGAACAGACCAAAGATGATAGTGCAAGGCTCATCTTTATAGATAAGGATACATTTATTTATTTTTCTTAGGAAAGTAGTCTGTATTAGTGTGGCCCTGTCACTATTTTATTGGGAATACTAGTTTGTATTAGGACGGCACAGTAGCTCAGTGGTTAGCACTGGGGTCCTGGGTTCAAATCCCACCATCTGCAAGGAGTTTGTATGGTCTCCCCGTGTTTGCGTGGGTTTCCTCGGGGTTCTCCAGTTCCCTTCCACTCTCCAAAGACATATTGCTAGGGAATTGATAGGGAATGTAGATTGTGAGCCCCAATCGGGACAGCGATGATGATGTAAAATAAATACTAAAATAAATAAATTACACTAGATTTTAATCCAGTCATTTTTTTCGTTTCCAGTCCATTCCCTCCTGAAATCTGCCTATAACACAATTGCAATTGAGAAGGAAAAAATGAAGCAGATGGTTTCTGAACAGGATTACAGCAACCACAACACGCAGATTACACGCCTCAGACAGTCACTTTCTCAGGTACGTTTAATCTTGGATTACAAGACACCTTTCCACATCAGCACTACAGAAACTAATTAGTGAGGCCCCTTCTGAACTTCAGCCATATGCCGAGTGCTGTAGATGTTGTGATTCAGTATTAAATGAAATGTTGTGATCCATGCAGGCAGAAACTCTCTGCATCCTCTTACCGTGCCTAAATGTACAGCAGCCCTCGTCATGCCAATTACTGTGCTGCTAAAATGCAGTCTGATGTTAAAACCTTGAAACTCATTGCAGTTCTGTCAGTGATACATTTGCTCATCATCATAGAAGACATTGCTCTTTTATTATACACATTTATTTTTGCTACTTCGTGCATATCAATGTGTTAGTGCATCTAGTAGTTTATACGCAGCAGCTGCAGGAATCAGCAAAGTCGTACTAGGCCTCTGCTGCTGGTAAGTTCAGGGAGTTGGCCAAGGTTTAGGTCTTTCACAAACAGAGCAGACTTGGTATCGTTCTTGTAAGCAGCATTAGGCCAAAAGTGAATTTCAGCCAAAGTAAAAGTATGAAAAAAAATTCTTATCTATTTTCTATGTTGTTTTCAATTATGACTTTGGCAAAAAAGAAAACGTAAAAAACAACCATAGATTTAGGCCTTATTCAGACGTCCGTGTTGCATTTTTTTCACGGATACAACACGTACCCATTATAATCTCTGGTGCTGTTCACATGTCCGTCTTTTTCTGGCAGCACGGATGCAAAGAGCCAATACAAGTCTATGGGTCCGTGGAAAGCATGTACAGCACACGAATGGCATCACTGTACAATGAATTAAGCCTAAAAAAATGATAAAACTATGGCTGTATATGTCCTAGTGCAAGAATGAGAAATCAAACTCTAAAGCCATATGCAAATTAGCCTGGAAATGCATTGGGGGGCGTGGCAATATACTTTGCATGCATTGACACCCCCCCCCAATGCACTTACAGGCTAATGATTACTGAATAACAGCTATCATTTATATTGTATTACTGGGATCTATACAGCCACATTACTCGTTTCAGTAGTAAATTTCCCCTTACAGGTTCCCTTTAACTTCCTGCAGTCTACTAGCCTGTGTAAAGACAGGTTCGTCCAAGCGCTTGCAGGATCACGCAGTAACATGGTTGGACCTTTATTACTGTATTTTTAATGTGTTTTTTTGGTTTGGAGTCTAAAAATATAATATGTATCTGGTGGGATTGTGGGGGACCAAATGACAATGTATAAACAGTATATTAAAGGCGCTTAAATGCAATGTTTATCTGACATAACCATTCAAAATTTTGCTTAAAGGGGTTGTCTAGCCCTGATTTTTTTTTTAACCACCCAGAGTGGTGATCCCCCGTCACAACTCTACCAACACTGCCCGTGTTTGCTGCTAGTATCCCCACTTATTGATTGGTCCAGTTAATGACACGACTGCTACAATCACTCATTGGCCGTAGCTGGGGCCAACTCATCACCACTGTGGCCAGTTATTTTTTTCTCGGTGGTACAACCCCCCCCCAAAAAAAAACAACAAAACTGACCGAACAGAATAAAGCTAGTGTGAATAGGTGCCAACTGCCATAACTGCATAATATACAAACAAGAGAATACATAAGCGCTAAGATGTATTGCAAACATTGAATACATGAAATTTGAACTGCATTACTATATATTATATATATATATATATATCATTGCTCAAAAAAATAAAGGGAACACTCAAATAACACATCCTAGATCTGAATGAATGAAATATTCTCAATGAATACTTTGTTCTGTACAAAGTTGAATGTGCTGACAACAAAATCACACAAAAATCATCAATGGAAATCAAATTTATTAACCAATGGAGGCCTGGATTTGGAGTCACCCCCAAAATTAAAGTGGAAAAACACACTACAAGCTGATCCAACTTTGATGTAATGTCCTTAAAACAAGTCAAAATGAGGTATTGCGTGTGGCCTCCACGTGCCTGTATGACCTCCCTACAACACCTGGGCATGCTCCTGATGAGGTTGCGGATGGTCTCCTGTGGGATCTCCTCCCAGACCTGGACTAAAGCATCCGCCAAATCCTGGACAGTCTGTGGTGCAACGTGACGTTGGTGGATGGAGCGAGACATGATGTCCCAGATGTGCTCAATCGGATTCAGGTCTGGGGAACGGGCGGGCCAGTCCATAGCTTCAATGCCTTCATCTTGCAGGAACTGCTGACATCCTCCAGCCACATGAGGTCTGGCATTGTCCTGCATTAGGAGGAACCCAGGGCCAACCGCACCAGCATATTGTCTCACAAGGGGTCTGAGGATCTCATCTCGGTACCTAATGGCAGTCAGGCTACCTCTGGCGATCACATGGAGGGCTGTGCAGCCCTCCAAAGAAATGCCACCCCACACCATTACTGACCCACTGCCAAACCGGTCATGCTGAAGGATGTTGCAGGCAGCATATCACTCTCCACGGCGTCTACAGACTCTGTCACGTCTGTCACATGTGCTCAGTGTGAACCTGCTTTCATCTGTAAAGAGCACAGGGCGCCAGTGGCAACTTTGCCAATCCTGGTGTTCTGTGGCAAATGTCAAGCGTACTGCACGGTGTTGGGCTGTGAGCACAACCCCCATCTGTGGACGTCGGGCCCTCATACCACCCTCATGGAGTCGGTTTCTAACCTTTTGTGCAGACACATGCACATTTGTGGCCTGCTGGAGGTCATTTTGCAGGGCTCTGGCAGTGCTCCTCGTGTTCCTCCGTTCACCTTCTCTGCGTCGCACAAAGACACGGTGGTTGGAACCAAAGATCTCAAATTTGGACTCATCAGACCAAAGCACAGATTTCCACTGGTCTAATGTCCATTCCTTGTGTTCTTTAGCCCAAACAAGTCTCTTCTGCTTGTTGCCTGTCCTTAGCAGTGGTTTCCTAGCAGCTATTTTACCATGAAGGCCTGCTGCACAAAGTCTCCTCTTAACAGTTGTTGAAGAGATGTGTCTGCTGCTAGAACTCTGTGTGGCATTGACCTGGTCTCTAATCGGAGCTGCTGTTAACCTGCGATTTCTGAGGCTGGTGACTCGGATAAACTTATCCTCAGAACCAGAGGTGACTCTTGGTCTTCCTTTCCTGGGGCAGTCCTCATGTGAGCCAGTTTCTTTGTAGCTCTTGATGGTTTTTGCAACTGCACTTGGGGACACTTTCAAAGTTTTCCCAATTTTTCGGACTGACTGACCTTCATTTCTTAAAGTAATGATGGCCACTCGTTTTTCTTTACTTAGCTGCTTTTTTCTTGCCATAATACCAATTCTAACAGTCTATTCAGTAGGACTATCAGCTGTGTATCCACCTGACTTCTGCACAACACAACTGATGGTCCCAACCCCATTTATAGGGCAAGAAATCGCACTTATTAAACATGACAGGGCACACCTGTGAAGTGAAAACCATTTCCGGTGACTACCTCTTGAAGCTCATCGAGAGAAAAACATAAAACTGACTAGAATGAAGCTAGTGTGATGGGCACACATGAATTGGCCAATTTATGCACTATGTACCTTCATTTTTGTAAGTATATTCTATATACTGTCATGCAGTCCAAATTTCATATGTTCAATGTTTGCATGCATCAGTGCTTACAGAGTGCTTCTGTATTCTCTTGTTTGTAGCATTCTGGGTGTTTCTTAAAAATTATTTTCATGGTTTAAGTTAAACATAAAGGTCTTGATATCAAAATTCCAAAAATGTTTAATTATTTTGGAATTTTATCTTGCAGGCACTGAACCACAACTCTGAGTTGAGGACTCGTCTTAACCGAATACATACCGAATCTGTCATCTCCGACCAGGTTGTCAGTGTCAACATAATATCAAGCCCAGATGAGGTTATTATTTTCATATATATACACGATGCATCAGCACACAGTGACTAGTGAACACATGAACTCCAATATTGCTGCAAAAAATGTAAACCGTAAAGGTACTTAGTTAGCGCTTTTTAATCAAAGAGCGCAAAAGCCATCCAACCACGTCAGGATGACCTTTTAATATGGATGGTCTCTAAACACTAAATTTCTTACCTCTCTATGTGCCAAAACAGCTTCATGTGAATGGGGAGTGAAAAGGAAACCAGACATAGCTCGCAATTAAAACCTTATATAGGAAAGATGGGTGGACAAGGGTGATGAGCCCTAGAGGGTGCCACCCTTCACTCCCCTCTCCCCCCCGATATGTACTTTCACAAAAAAAAAAGAAAAACTAGGGCCCACTCACTTTAAGTATTAAATTAATGTACAGGTGCACAAATACGCTATGTGGCCAATATACTACCATATATATATACACAAGGTTATTATTTTGTTCCTTTTCTTTAACTTCAGGACTACAGAACAGGTGAAGGACTTGGGTATTCTGGTGACAAGTAAGCTGAGCAGCAGTACTCAATGTCAGGCAGCAGCTGCAAAAGCAAACTAGATTTTGTCAATGGCTCCTACTTGCAGTCAGAAATCTTGTTTCTTATTGTCTCATGCATTCGTTCTGTATACACTCGGTTGTTCCCTTCTCATGTGATAGTAAGAGTATGTGACCTTTTTGCTTTCTCACTAAAGTTACTAGCAATTGCCCAGAACATTGAAAATAAAAAAATAACTGTGCCTCAAAAAAGAGTCAATGTACATGCTGTTGCGTTAACCCCTTCTTCAATCTTCTATAAGTATTACATTTTAAATACAGCATTTTTACCCAAAAGAAAAAAAATATTCTACCCCGCAGAAACAATTATTTATACTGTTGGTACGTCAGGTTTTTGTTACCATCCTTTACGATACCCTAGAACAAATTTCAGTGGAGTTAACACAAAAATGTGTTCACAGGTAAAAGAGAAACTATGGTTAAAATATTGAAGTTTCCCATGGTAATTAATCATTTAGCCTTGTATTCTGAATCTCTAATGAATTTGTATATCCTTGTAATTTGCTAAACTGTGGCTTGAATATATTTAGACAACCGCTTGGCAACCAGTGATCAGGACTTATAATTAAAAGGTGGTGAAAAGGACATTTATTAATGGCCTACCAGCACAGCACGTTTATTCCTAGTTCTCGGTTTCTTAAAATTTTACCTTTTTCTTTGATTTTGTATTTTTCACGAAGTGGTGATGGAGAAAGACCAGACTCAGATCCAGAATGGACCTAATGGTTTCCAAAGTTTATATCTTCGACTCAGGACTATAAACAGATTGCTTGCATATGACCACTGCCAAAGCCTTGAGGATCTTCCAGTCTTAGCAAATAATGGAATATTGTAGGACATGCCATTATTTGCTCATTGTGGGAATTAAACCACTAACCCCTTTACAATCAGTTGAAATGAGTGGCTGAGGTAAAGAACCCTTCATTCTAGGGCTTTGTTGGAGACCAGTGGTACGATTACTATTGATTAGTAAGAGATTGCATACTTTATTGATATGCCATCACTTGCTATGAAGAAGACAAAATATCTTCTATCTTATCCGCTCAATTGAGTGTGAGTCTCGGTCATTCTATTGATCATCACTCGCCACGCAGTTCTATCCTTCGTTGCTTCTTTAAGTTCACCAATGGTCATTCTCATGTCGCTCTTGATGGTATCGATCCAGTGGGTTCTTGGTCATCCTCTTCTTCTTCTGCTACTGACCAATCTAAGCATGATGTCTTTCTTCAATGTCTGACTCCTTAAGATGTGTCCAAAATAAGATAACTTTAGCTTGGTTATCTTAGCTGCCAGCCACAGTTTTTGCTTGACTTGGTCCAAGATGTCTCTATTGCTGATCCTCACTGTCCACAGAATCCACAGAAATCTCCTTCAAAATCAAAAAAAATCCAGAATCTGTTAAAATCATAAAAAGTCAAATTGATTACCTGAAAATTCAGTTTTGATTCCAGTTAAGCTCAACTTCCCAAATCGTACTCTTGGATGTCCATTATGTTGAGATATTAGGGTGTTGTATGTCAGAAGTGTCTTGCAAGGAACAAGATGATCACTAGTTGTGTCGATATGGGGACAGTACTTTGCTGCTACTCTGGGCTATCAGACTTCTGAAAGAGAGTACTAGAAGTGACTTGCAAAGTTAAAGAATTTTTCCACTACTCAGATATTGATGACCTATTCTGAGGATGTCATCAATATCAGATCGGTGGGGGTCTGACACCCAGCACCCGATTGATCAGCTGTTACCAACTGCGTCAGCGGCTGGTTGTAAAGAGAATACAACAACACTGCTCCTTCACAAGGTTTTGTGGCCACCCATGATTCTGCAAATCAGTTGCTAGTCAAATGTACAGGAGCTGATCTGCAGAACCAGGGAGCAACAACCAAAAAATATGACGGAGCAGTGCTGTTCCTTTCTGTGTTAGAGTGTTTACATGCAGCTGATGACAGAGCTGGTAACAGCTGATCAGAAGGGTGCTGCTATGATAGTGTAGCAACTCACTTGGGAAAATAGATAACACATGTGAGACAGTGAGGGCCATTATGTATCCCCCAGAATGTGCTTAGAAGTATACTTTAACCGCTGGAGTGCATTGTAATCACAGCCACGGCTGTGGTTACCATGCAAAATACAAGTAAGTGTGGACTGGATCAAGTTAGTTTAGGAAAACCTGTATTTCATTTTCGGAGAGATCTGTAGGATGGTAGTGGGATGGATCTCTCCCTCCAGTCAAGGTCTTACAAGTGGCCCATTGCCATGGTTTTCATTTAAACCTGCAGTTAAGGTTTGGGTGTGTCAGTTTGTGTTTGGATTTCACATGTAGCAGAGCTGAAGGCGCTGTGGACGTATGCCTGGCTGTGTGAAGCTAACACAGACCAGAGCCAGCGACATGGGCAACCACAATAGCACCCGAGAACCTTACAAGGGTGCAAGTGCCAGTGGCACTGGACTCTACAGTAGTTACGTATTCCCGGCTGCGATCCGTAGGTGAGAAATTTCATGTGTGCAGTATTTGGATAATAAAGGACATTTTACTTAACTTGCCTGGGTCACTGTCTCACTAAATTCACTGTATATAAATACAGGTGCAGCACGTGTATATAAATACAGGTGCAGCATGAGAAAAGTCTTTAAGACGGAAGTGGGAGGGTCGTATTATGGAGGATGTTGGTCTTATATCAGTTGCAGAATGGAGAGCAAAGGTAGGATGACATAGATGAGGGAGGAGGTGTAGGGTGGTGCAAAACTGTGTAGAGCTTTGTGGGTGAGAACAATGAATTTATATTGTACTCTGTAGCGGATGGGTAACCAGTGCAATGACTGGCACAAGGTGAAGGCATTGGTATAGTGGCTGGACAGAAATACAATCCTGGCTGCTGTATCCAGGACAGATTGGGGAGGAGAAAGTTTGGTATGAGGGAAGCTGATCAGTAGAGAGTTGCAGTAGTTCAGACACGAATGAAGGAGATTGACAGAGGTTTATAATCTTGAGACTGAGTGAAATTACATTTAAAAAATTATCTTTATATTTAAGGGGAAGATAACGGTAAAGGTGCAGGTTGCTTTATATGAGCGCTTATATTTCCGGTAGATGTTTAAAATAGTTGGTCTCTAAGCAACGTTGACACTACAATTACAATATCATTGTCTGTGCAATATCATTGTCACTATGATTTTCTCTGATACTAATTATCTTACTAGTAGAAAGCAGCCTGGGAGATACTTTTTCTTAGAAGTCATAAGGAGAAATGCCCTGCAATTAGTAATTAGTCTGCATCATTATATTCATAACTAGCGAGATTGAACAAGTAATGATGTTTAGCATCATAAACCGTGGCGAACTATGAATGATGCATGCTCTCTGAATAATGGGAACTTCACTTACACACATCCATGATTCGCTTACTATCCAGGTTAATTCTTCCTATTATTTTTCATAGCCGGGTTCCTTTGAAAGGAAGCTCAAGTGTGTAACTGGAAATTAATGGTGGCGATTCATCAAAGCTTTTTCATCAGATTTCTGTCTAAAAAAAAGGTCTGAAAAGTCACAGTTTTGCTTACGCAATAAAAAAAAGCGACTTCTGGTATTTTCACGCCATTCTCTCTCCAGCTCTGACAACTTGGGCAGAGATGGGGCTGGACAGGGGCATGGCGACCTCCGCTCATCAAATTCTTGGCGAGCAGCAACGCTCGTTACGCCGCAAATCTTACTCCGGCAAAGACTCGAGTAAGATTTGTGGCGAGGTGCACATAGCGGTGCATGCCACTGCGCGCTTAACTTAATTCATTAAAAGGCGTGAGCCTCTTAATAAATCAAGAGCATCCACTCCAAAACGCCCCCTCATCATGACCGGTGGGAGAATCGCCAGTATTGATGAATCGTCCCAATAGGGTCCCAAAGTGATCATATGCAATGTATCCCATAAGTGTCCTTATTTTGTGACAATGGGGCTTATAAATGTTTTTTAGACATTGGAGAAGAGCCCTTTAATTAAAAGCATCTAGCCCTCTAGTTTAAAGGGGTTTTCTCATCTTGATAAATGGGTACAATTGCAGAGTTTGAACAAACAATCAACAATGCAATTTACTTCTAACTAAAAATCTTTTCTATTCTGAAAAATGAAGCGAGTTTACATTTTTTAGCTTGCAGCACATTGCTTAGGCTACTGGACACCTCTGGACTGTATCAGAGGCGGTCCTTTTTCTAGGCAAGGAGAACAAGCGGGCAAGCGCTTTGCTTTAGAGCCTGCAAGCGCTGCTCTGAAGCTGTGCGGATCGCTGGATCTGGCCAGCTTCCGTCTTCCTGCACTCCTCCAAAGCTTCGCCTCTGCTTGCATCATGGGAGAGCACACATTTCAGGCTTTTACATGCAACCATACTACTGGTCCAAACTGTCAATTTTCAGGAGTGCCCCTCGTCAAGCAAACAGGATTCTGGGAGTCAGAGGAGTTGTGCACTCCTGAAGAAAGAACATCAGACAACCCCTTTAAGGTGTCTATTCATTTCTTCTGCTGCAGAGCTTCTTTCTGTTTTAGCTCATAAAAGGGGGGGGGGGCTAAGTGTATTACCTCTTTTATTATGTTAATGTGCCCTAATACAATTGGACTTTTTTGAGGCAATTAGCTAAATGGATCACCAAATTAGATGCATGACAAAGTCTAGGGCTTTCTTGAAACCTGATTTATTCTACCCATTTCCGATCATCAGTAGATCAGTAGAACTGCACCCGTTATTTTGGCGTTATTAGAGTGTCTAATATAATGGTGCTTTCTGTAACATGTTAATTTTAGGCGCGTTCATCTTAGACCATTTCTGATGATTGTTTACTAAAATGCTCCTTTAAATTCGACTTAGGCTGAGTTCACATGATGCGTTTTTCATGCGTTTCCGCGGCGTTTTTGCAGTTGCGTAAACGCCGCGGAAACGCATGAAAAACGCATGGTAGAAGGGCAGCAATGTTCCCCAATTGAAATCCGCATGTGCTGTGCCCATGATGCGGATTTTTCCGCAGCGTAAACGCTGCGGTCAAAAATCCGCAGCATGTCAATTAATTTTGCGGAAACGCTGCTCTTTTGCCGCCATTGACTTGCATTAGACGACATGGAATCCGCATCACTGTATATGTTGATGCGCTTTTCATGCGGTCTAATGTGCGGATGGTACCCGGGTGTGGAGGAGAGGACTCTCATCCAGACCCAGGTACCATTAAAAAAAAAAGAATAAAATAAAAAATATATACATACTCACCTTCTGACGGCCCGCGCAGTGCTCCTGCTTGATTCCCCGCACTTCGCGGTTGAATGAAGAAGGACCTTCGCTGACGTCAGAGTCATGTGACGGGTCACATGACGCTGACGTCGGAAGGTCCTAAAGTCTTCACTGCCGGCAGCCGGGACCGAGCGAAGCAGGACACCGGGGGCCATCAGAGGGTAAAGTATAGATTTATTTTTTCTTTTTTGACATTCACACACTATATAAATCCATGCCGGTTGCATGGATTTATATAGTGTGAAGTTGACAAGCACTTTCCAAGTGATGATAAAATCTCTTGGGAAGCGCTTGTCAACCCGCATGCGGAAATGAAAGTGAAGACCGCTTCATTTCCGCATGTCCCTGGCAGGAAACCGCATGTACAATCCGCATGCGTTTTTTCCTGCCAGAGAGATGCAGAAACGCTCAGGAAAAAAATCCTGAGCATTTCTGCATCGTGTGTACATACCCTTATATGCAATCTCAAATTAATTTTAAAATATGTTGACATTTAGTAATTAGTCCTTTGCTCCCTGTAGCCTGTGTAAATGATGCTACAGTACATATTGTAAAACATTTCCGCGATCTGCGAGATATGGTTGCTATGACAGTCTATTTAGGCTTAATCTTATTACTATTATTGAGTTCGTCCCTTATCTTATTATTATTGACCTAATGTTTATTTTGGATTCAGACGCCTACAATTCACAATTCATCTGGAGTTAATGAAATGTTAATAACACTGTTCTACATATTCTCAAAAGTTTTCAGGTTCAGTTCTGAAATGAGTCATTTCTTAATGATTATTGACCTCCTGAATTCAAATCTGACAATGAAAATGTTTAGTTGGCTCTTGTTTCTATGATATCAAAGAGTTTTCTTTTTACAGCTACATATAATTAATGCATAAAAGTTTCAGTATTTTGAAACATTATTATTTTTGCAAATATAAATATACAAAATATTTTGTAATGCCAATGATCTGATGTTTATTTAGAGGAACGTAAGCAACAATTCAAATAACTAAAACCTGTCTAAACACTATTGCCAATTATAAACAGTTACAGAAATTGCACTACAAAATTTCGTTCTCATTCAGTGACAACTCTTTTTTGCTTGTGTCTTGTACTCCGGCATCAGATCATTTCATACAATTGTCCAACAGTAATTTGCAAGCATTGATGGATTCCATTTTCCTTCATCTCTTCTCCAATATCTTGGTGAAATCTTTCACCGTGCTTGTCACTTACTGCTCCTCAATTTGATAGCAAAGAGGTGTAGAAGAGAATGTAAGAAATGAATCTTTAAGGACAAATTACAGGCTACAGCCAAGATCCTTATATGTTTTTAGGAAATTTTCCACCAACTTTTCATAGTTATCTGCTCTTGAGTTTCCCCCTAAAAATTAGTTACCACTAATGCGAATGCTACCCATGCAGCCTTTTCCTTGCCCTGCAACAAACGGAGTAACTCCTCATGTTGAAGACGCTTACGAATCTGAGGTCCAATAAAGACCCATTCCTTTATCTTTGCTTCACTCAAACTTGGAAATGTATCAATGAGATACTTGAATGCTTTTGTATTTTTATCCATTGCCTCTACAAAGTTCTTCATTAGACCCAACTTAATATGCAATGTTGGTACTGGTAGCAAAATGTTATGTGGGTCAACAAGTGCTGGATGTAGGACATTTTTACTCCCTGGCTGATGTGAATGTCGGAGAGACAAGTCTCTTTCATTGTAGTGATATTCTCTTGCACGACTATCCAACTTACACAGAAAGCAGCAGTACTTTGTGTATCCACCCTGGAGACCAAGTAAGAGGGCAGCCACCTTAAAAAATCACCACAGAGGGGCCACAGATGTTGGTCATAGTTCAGGCACCTCAACAGCTGTTTCATGTTGTCATCGGTTTCTTTCATGTAGACGCAAAACCAACTGAAATTGAAGGTAGCGCATTTCCATTATGCGGCAAGATGGCTTTTAGGCTTGTTTTGGACGAATCGATGAAGAGCCTCCATTCCTCTGGATTATGGCTTATCTTCAGAGCTTCCATTAAACTGTTGAGGTTGTTGCAGGCCACAAGATCAGATCTTTATCAAGGTTGCGGAACAAAGAAATCCGAACATCGTCTAAACACTATTGCGAATTATAAACAGTTACAGAAATTGCACTACAAAATTTGGTTATCATTCAGTGACAACTCTTTTTTGCTTGTGTCTTGTACTCTGGCATCAGATCATTTCATACAATTGTCCAACAGTAATTTGCAAGCATTGATGGATTCCATTTTCCTTTATCTTTTCTCCAATATCTTGCACAGGAGAATCCACTGCTTTAGCCTGCAACCTAAGAGCTCAGCCTTATTCTTGGGCAGATCCAAATCTCTAACAAGATCATCTAGTTCACTTTGTGTTATAAGGTGTGGTTCAGATGAGGTTGCTGACTCGACTGAAAATGTTTCTGGTGCTTTTGGAAGTGGCAGTTCTTCTGTATGTGGTATTGGGCGTATTGCAGATGGAATGTTTGGATACTGTAAAGTCCACTTCTTCCTTGAAACTCCTTTCCTAATAGGAGGGCACCATGCAGAAATAGCAATTGGTGGTGTGATTGATTGGCTCTCTCCAGATCATTTGGACTGCAAAATGCATAGATTTCCTCTTCCCATGCAACTACTAAGTAAGATGTGATGCACATCTATTGCAGCATATGCGTGGAGCCCAACCCTTGTGCTGATCTCCTATTCTGCAGCCAAAATACGGGTTGTAGGCTTTCCTTATCATGGTAGTCAAGTTTCGCCTTTGTGACGCAAAAGTGTAGCAAAAACTATCCGCTTTGTTAATGCAAAAACGAGGCCAGTCTGAAAAAAACTTATAGAAACATGTCAATATGCTAAGAAAGTAAGCTAAGAAATCCTAAAACTGTATACCTTACAGAGCGAGCATTTATGAAAGTAGGTGATGCAACTATAATTAAGATTATGTCTTCGGAGCTGAGCTGGCGTTTTTTGATTGGTCACCCTAAGATAATAGAATACTGAAGGCTCAATAGACTAAATAGATGATGTAATAGACTAGCTACTAACAATGCAATAATGATGAGGAAATAGTAAAGACTCAATTTTTCTATAAGCCTGCATAAAAGATGTCATAAGTAATTACAACCTCCTCTGGATCTTGAAAATTAGAACCAATCAGCAAATTTAAGCATCATATTCGTTTTCAGCACCACTCCATAAAATTAGTAAGTTCAACTGTTTCGTCTCTGAACAAATTTGGCTGTAGGACAGTGTAATTATCTAGAAACAGATTTGGGCACTAGTCTATTGCACACTGAATTCCCAGACACCATGATGTCTAATATATGAAATATTAAGAGATGGTAAGATATGTAAGGAATCTAGCGAACTACATAGACTATGAAGAGATCCATTAGGCTTCTTTTTTATTTTACAGGCTAGAATAATGTAGCAGGCTGTACAGTTCTGCACAACAAAAACATTAGAAATCTCACTCAATGAAACCTGCCTTCAGAAAAAAATCTAATTAAAATCAATCGGGTTATTAACAGTAATGTTTTTGTATATTTTAAGGGTATGGACACTCTTTTAAATGCTTGGCTGAAAATAATATTTGTAATAGGGTTTCGTAAAAAATTGAGCACTGTTTGGCTTCTGCAGCCTCTATGTATCACTGTACATAGCTGGCTGCTGAATACGTTAACAATAGAGATGGGAGAAATGATTTGCAGGACTCCAGTTCATCGGCCAGGTCAGTAATCTGTGACTGCTGGATGGGAGGCCTTTGAATCTCCTTACCTCCAGGAATTCTTAGCAATTCTTTTGATTAGCCGGGCTGGCGGAATATCTCAAGTTACCTGTGAGTACTGTGACAGTTACGAGACGCCTGTGTGAAGCTAATCTCTTAGCAAGAAGTCCCTGCAAAGTCCCACTGTTAAAAAAAGACATGTACTGAAGCAGATACAATTTGCCAAGGAACACATCAACTGGCATAAAGAGAAATGGAGAAACATTTTGTGGACTAATGAAAGTAAAACTGTTTTTTTTGGGTCCAAGGGCCGCTGATAGTTCGTCAGACGACCCCCAAACTCTGCATTCAAGCCACAGTACACTCTAAAGACAGTGAAGCATGGTGGTGCAAGCATCATGATATGGGCATGTTTCTCTTACTATGGTGTCGGACCTATTTACCGCATACCAGGGATCATGGATCAGTTTGCATATATTAACCCCTTTACAACCCAAGGTGGTTTGCACGTTAATGACCAGGCCAATTTTTACAATTCTGACCACTGTCACTTTATGAGGTAATTACTCTGGAACGCTTCAACGGATGCCTCTGATTCTGAGATTGTTTTTTCGTGACATATTGTACTTCATAATTGTGGTAAAATTTCTTCGATATCACTTGTGTTTATTTGTGAAAAAAATGAAAATTTGGCGAAAATTTTGAAAATGTTGCAATTTTCAAAGTTTGAATTTTTATGCCCTTAAATCAGAGAGATATGTCACCCAAAATAGTTAATAACATTTCCCACTTGTTTACTTTACATCAGCACAATTTTGGAACCAACATTTTTTTTTTGTTAGGAAGCTATAAGGGTTAAAAGTTGACCAGCGATTTCTCATTTTTCCAACAAAATTTACAAAACAATTTTTTTAGTGACCACATCATATTTGAAGTGACTTTGAGGGGTCTTTATGACAGAAAATACCCAAAAGTGACACCATTCTAAAAACTGCACCCCTCAAGGTGCTCAAAACCACATTCAAGAACTTTATTAACCCTTCCGGTGCTTCACAGGAATATTTTGAATGTGGAAGAAAAAAATGAACATTTAACTTTTTTCACAAAAATGTTACTTTAGAGCCAATTTTTTTTATTTTCGCAGGGGTAACAGGAAAAAATGGACCCCAAAATTTGTTGTGCAATTTCCCCTGGGCACACAGATACCCCATATGTGGGGAAAAACCACTGTTTGGGCGCACGGCAGGGCTCGGAAGGGAAGGAGCGCATTTGACTTTTTGATTGTAAAATTTGCTTGAATAATTAGCGGACACCATGTTGCGTTTGGAGAGCCCCTGATGTGCCTAAACAGTGGAAACCCCCACAAGTGACCCCATTTTGGAAACTAGACCCCCCTGAGAACTTATCTAGATGGGTGGTGAGCATTTTGAACCCCCAGGTGCTTCACAAATTAATCCGTAAAAATGAAAAAGTATTTTTTTTCCCACTTTTTCATTTTTACGAATCAATTTGTGAAGCACCTGGGGGTTCCAAGTGCCCACTATGCATCTAGATAGGTGCCTTGGGGGTTGTAGTTTCCAAAATGGGGTCACTTGTGATGGAGCTCTAATGTTTAGGCACACAGGGGCTCTCCAAATGCAACATGGTGTCCGCTAACAAATTGAATGGAAAATAGGCTCAATTTGTTAGCTGACACCATGTCGCGTTTGGAGAGCCCCTGTGTGCCTAAACATTGGAGCTCCCCCACAAGTGACCCCATTTTGGAAACTAGACCCCCCAAGGCACCTATCTAGATGCATAGTGAGCACTTGGAACCCCCAGGTGCTTCACAAATTAATCCGTAAAAATGAAAAAGTTTTTTTTTTCCACTTTTTCATTTTTACGAATCAATCATTGAAGCATCTGGGGGTTCCAAGTGCTCACTATGCATCTAGATAGGTGCCTTGGTGGTCTAGTTTCCAAAATGGGGTCACTTGTGGGGGAGCTCCAATGTTTGGGCACACAGGGGCTCTCCAAACGCAACATGGTGTCCGCTAACAATTTGAGCCGATTTTCCATTCAATTTGTTAGCGGACACCATGTCGCATTTGGAGAGCCCCTGATGTGCCTAAACAGTGGAAAGCCCCCACAAGTGACCCCATTTTGGAAACTAGACCCCTCAAGGATTTTATCAAGGGGTATAGTGAACATTTTTAACCCAGAGGTACAACACAGAATTTGATAACATTAGGTCATCATATTGAATAAGTTGTCATTAGTCTTGAGCGAAAGTGCTCGCTACTTGAGTTTGCATCAGGTACTCAGGTATGCACCATGTACTGCGTGTGCTCGAGTCCCTGCCCCGCATGTTTCACGGTTATTAGACACCCCAAAAAAAACATGCGGGGATCGCTCGTGCATGGCAGGCAATCCCCGCAAAGTTTTTTTTGGCCGTGAAGCATATGGGGCGGAGACTCGAGCATGTCACTCAAATACCCACGATACTCAATGCATACCAGAGCACCCAATGCAAATTCAAGTAGCGAGCACTTGCGCTCAACACTAGTCGCCATATAGTCATCTTTTTTTCTTACTTTTGAAAAATATCCCAACCCTAGCCCCAACCCCAGCCCTAACCTTAGCACAACCCTAACCCGAGAGTTTATTTTTTACGCCGTTCCTCGTGCAGTATAAGTGATTAGACGACTTTATTCTTCGGGTCGGTGCGACTACAGAGATACCAGAATCATATCGGGTTTTTATGATTGACAGCTGTCACACACTAAAAGACGCATTTTTTGTAAAATCTAGTTTTTGCATCGCCATATTTTGAGAGCTATAATTTTTCCAGATTTTGGCAGACAGAGTCATGTGATGGCTTGTTTTTTGCAGGATGAGTTGACTTTTTATTGGTGCCATTTTAAGGCACGTGACATTTTTTGATCGCTTTTTGTTCCGATTTTTGGGAGGCAGAATAAACAAAAACCAACAATTCAGGAATTGTTTTTTTGTTTTTTTTTTCTTTTATTCTGTTCCGCGTGTGGTAAAATTGATAAGGCAGCTTTATTCTTCGGGTCAGTACATTTACAGCAGTACCACATTTATATCGTTTTTCTATGTTTTGCACTTTTACATAATAAAAGCAATTTTATAGAAAAAAATATTTTTTAGCATCGCTTTATTCTGAGAGCTATAACTTTTGTATTTTTCGGCTGATGGAGCTGTTCGGCGGCTTGTTTTTTTGCGGGACGAGATGACGTTTTCAGCGGTACCATTTTTATTTATATTCGTCTTTTAGATCGCGTGTTATTCCATTTTTTGTTTGGCGGTATGGTGATAAAGCATTGTTTTTTGCTTCGTTTTTTATTTTATTTTTTTACCGTGTTCACTGAAGGGGTTAACTAGTGGGACAGTTTTATAGGTCAAGTTGTTCCGGATGCGGAGATACCAAATATGTGTACTTTTATTTTTATTTTTTTGTTTTTTTTTCATAGTAATATTTATTGATGGGTACATTATATTTTTATTTTTGGTGGATTATTTTTTTAAAATATTTTTACAATTTTTTTTTTTCTCACTTTCTGACCAGTTTTTTTACTTTTTTACTTTGTCCCACTATGGGACTTTCACTTTTTTTTCTCTGATCGCCTGCATGGCACAGGAATGGAGCACCATCCCTGTGCCATGCAGGCTGTCAGCGCTGGACAGGGAGAAGATAGTTTGGAAATGCACTGCGCATGTCCAAAAAATCTTCCTGCTGTCTCGTGACCCGGATGTTGTCATGACGACATCGGGTCGTCATGGCAACATCCTGGAAGCCGCGGCAGACAGCGCTGGAGGCCGGAAGAGGAAGTGAGTATACGATCACCTCCCCTTAGCCACCACAATGCTGCGATCGACTTCGATCGCAGCATTGCGGGGGTTAATGTGCCGGGAGCGGTGCGGGACCGCTCCCTGCACATAGTACCGGGTGTCAGCTGTGACAATCAGCTGACACCTGGCGGCGATCGCGCCCGCACAGCCTGTGTGCGCGCGTGATCGCCATGACGTACTAATATGTCCCAGGCTCTTAAAGCCCAAGGCACAGACGCGTATTAGTACGTCATAGGTTGTAAAGGGGTTAATATATATTAATATATATGCATATATTAAAATACTTGAAGAGGTTATGTTGCCTTACACTGAAGAGGATATGCCCTTGAAATTGTTTTTTTAACAAGACAACGACCCTAAACACACCAGTAAACGAGCAAAATCTTGGTTCCAGTCTAACAAAATTGAGGTTATGGAGTGGCCAGCCCAATCACCAGACCTTAATCTGAACACTTGTGGGGTGACATCAAAAATGCTGTTTCTGAGGCAAAGCCACCAAATGCCAAAAAATTGTGGGATGTAGTCAAAGCATCCTGGGCTGGAATAACCGTTGCAAGGTGCCAGAAGTTGGCTGACTCTATGCAACATAGATGTGAAGCAGCTCTAAAAAACTGTGGGTATACAACTAAATATTAGGTTAGTGATTCACAGGAATGCTAAATCCTCAAAAAAAAGAGTACATATTGTGAATTTGTAAAGACAAATGCAGACGCTGCTATTTTTTAGAACATTCCAATGTTCATTTTTGTTATTTTCTGTAAAGTGGTTAAAAATTATATACATTTCTCTTCATGTTTTGAATTAGAAAACCGTGTGCAATGTTCCTAAAGCATGGAAATAAAAACTAGTGTAAAGTTTCTGTGCTTAACTCATGTTTTTGTACACACTGCTATTATTTTGAACACTACTGTACATAGCGGCTGTAGAAGCCAAAGTAGTACGACATTTTTAATGAAGCCGAATAACAAAGATGATTTTTATGCATTTAAGTGAAAAAAAAAGCAAATAATTGTGTCTATATTCTTTACGGCTGTGATTATACTGCCATTTGAGGGTCCATTCGAAGCCTTTGTTAGCAGTTTTACAGCTTTGGAAAGTAAGAATAGCATAATATACAGCGCTATTATTGTCATCGGAATGACTGAGAAGAACTCGATGGAACCCTGACAGCCCCCCTTTGAGGTTACTTTAACTGGCTTTTTACATATAGGCTCTTTCTCACTTATTTCCACAACATAAGCAAAAATCCATTTTTTATATAACTTTTTATTTATTTGTATATGTTTTATAAACTTAGTTTTTTTTATTTCTTCATGTGCTTTCACAGTACAACATTTGACTGTGCACCATAATTACTCCAGGCCTTGACAATTCATATGTATTTCTTATTCCCACTGCAGCCTGGAGAGCAAATCCATGTCAATCTGCCTCTATCCCCACAGGTCTCTAATGAGGGCAGGTTGTCCATGTCGGAATCAGTGTCTGAATTCTTTGATGCGCAGGAGGTTCTTCTCTCTGCCAGTTCTTCAGAGAATGAGGTAAGTAATGTTACCGGCCAAATAAGTTCAGTTTAACTAAATAATAGTGATTTACATTCCAGGATGCTAAGATTATTGCAAAACTTAGATTTTTTTTAATAATTTTAGCAAATACTCAGCGGTGAGACTTAATAAATTTTAATCCTCTAAGGGAAGACTCAAAATTAAGCCAGACTTTATTGATATTAATAAGATTTTTTGAGCTAATAAAAATATAGAAAATAACCTAAGTGTGTTTGATTGGATCAATAGATGAAGCCATGATAGCTCGGAAGTTATTTTTCATTTTCATGATATTGTTTAGCCCAGTTGTTTTAATACCGCCAAAGGATTACCAAAGTGAAAGACAACAGTTCTGTTCATTCTCTCTTATAGATAATGGCTATATTTATAAATGTGGATCTAAATGTGTTTAAAGAGGCCCTAAAGTAGACGTTTATTTATTTTTTATTCCCACTGCTACCCTGAGCATTCAATTTTTAAGTTTTTTAAAAATCCTCCATTTGGTGTCAGAGATTTAGGCCATTTTATATACTTCTAAATTTTATGGTCTTTACGGGGGAAGGTGGGGGTGGTGTGGCTCACAGGGTACTAATGCAGAGCAGCCTAAAGACACGCCCCTGAGGATCCTGTGAGCCACACCCCTTTAGTAAAGACCATAAAAAATTAAACTAAATAAAAATACCCCTATGTCTGTAACCGTATGGCGGTTATAAAAAAATAAAGTAATACAGCGGGAGTAAAATAAGAGCAAAAACTTGTCACTTTTGACCCGCTTACAGGTCCTGTTTAAACTGTATTCTGAATGTGTACACCACCACTGCGGTGGGAGAACAAGTGACATGATCTCAATAGCGTCTGGTCACTTGCCATGTTGTCATCACTATGGAATCCATGTCAGTGCCATTTTTCACATTTAATTATGACTTTCTCTCATTTACGCATATGAGATATCAATCCAAGATCTCCTCGATCGTTAGAACGATGGTGGTTCTGGTTATTGAATCCACTCTGATCCTGACAATATGGGACGCAGGTCTATATTCTTGGCAGGATGTATAGACGAGATATGAAAGCGCAATCCAAAAATTTTTTTTCTGAGGATAATAACATATAAACCACTGAGCAAATATAAAAAAAAAACGTAAAGTAAATTGTATCGTTGGTTCCATACACGTTCAATAAATTACAGTAAGGTAATAAGTTGTGTTTATTGTGTTTGTTCTTTTCCTTTTAGGCATCAGACGACGAATCCTACATCAGCGATGTCAGTGATAACATCTCTGAAGACAACACCAGTGTTGCCGATAACGTGTCCCGTCAAAGTAATTCTCACTTAAACTTCTGATACGATCTTTTCATGTTGTCTTTGTGTCTTGTCAGCTATATCAGTGGTATCCCTATTCCACAACAATGGCACATAAATTCTGCTTTTTTTTTGCTATTGAATTTTCCATACTTGTAATTTTTATTGCTTCTAGTTAAACTTCTGTTTTGTCTTCCAGTTCTCAATGGAGAACTTTTAGGTGGTGCGTTCCGAACAGGACGAAGAACAAGCTTACCTGCTCCGTCGCCTGATACCAGCAATATCAACCTATGGAATATTCTGAGGAATAACATTGGCAAAGACTTGTCCAAAGTCTCCATGCCTGTAGAATTGAATGAGCCGCTGAATACCTTACAGCACCTTTGTGAAGAATTGGAGTACAGTGAACTGTTAGATAAGGCTTCCGAGACAGATGATCCACATGAACGTATGGTACAGTACATTTTACATTTGTAGCACTGGGAAATCTATTAACCCATTCCTGACATAGCGATTTTACATTTTTACGTTTTAATCCCCCCTCCTTCTCCCTAGAGCCATAAGGTTTTTTTTATTTTCCAGTCAGCATATATATTCGAAAACAGTAAAATAATTTCCAAGTGTGGCAAAATTGCAAAAATAATGCAATTTTGCAATTGTTTTTTTTTGGTTGTTTTGTTTTCCCTGCTTTCATTGTACAGTAAAAATGGCCTGGCTATATATTTCTCCAGTTCAATACAATTACACCAATACTAAACATCCAATTGTTTGTTTTTTTATTTAAAGGGAACCTGACAACTTCCCACATGGCCCCATGTCTTTATCCCACTCTTTATACTGCTTCCAACAATCCCCTTTCATTTGTTTTTTGTTTAGTTAATTTGGCCAGGGAGATGCAAATTAGTGGGTGACTAGTCGAGAGGGCGTTTTCTTCTCTAATTGTCCCGCCAATCATGTTATTACGTCTCGGGGCATGGAGTAACATGATTTGCAAAGGCTGCATAACCACAGGCTGGACTTCAACAGCGCACCGTAATGGCAAGCATGGAGGTCTTATCAGATCCCTGCTGACATAGGAATCCATCTGCGCTTCGTGGTTGCATTGCGTGGGGACAATGTGCGCTTGGAAGGGTGGACTGTAAAGGCATTTAAGGAGTTAAAAGCAGTGGGCAGTGTTCAGCTCCACCCACGGCTGTTAGAGGCAGATGATGGCTGAATAACACAGCCATCATCTGCTCTGAAAAATGAAGACTCAGCTCCTGAGCCTGAATCAAAGAAAGGGACCTGACATTGGATGTATAAATATGTAACCGAAATATAGTATAGAGCAAGGCCCCAATCAAAAAACAAAATAACAAGAAATCGGCCCCTAAAATGTAACTTTTGATTATTTCAATAAAAAGCTCTCAAGACAACACTAAAATTAAAATATTATAGGAGGTATGTCAAACTATATCCACATCTAGGGTCTGTTGGGCCCAAGGAATGGTTTACAGGATAGGGCATAAGGGGACTGTAAATCCCCCCTTAAAGCGTCCCTCCTTGTCTGCGGAGGTTGGCACCCTAATACATGCAATATGGCGCCCCCCCTCAACTTCGAATATTCCTAGAGACCCTGATACACACCTAATCTATAATTAAAGTGCAGCACAAGTAGTAAAAATGTTAGGGACACTTTAGGGAGTACTAGGGATTTACAGTCCCCTTGTATCCTATCCTGTTAACCACTCCTTGGGCCCAAAAGACCCTAGATGTGGATATAGTTAGATACACTATCTATAATGTTTTATATACCAGTATGTCCAATATTGGGAAGGGGTTAAATGTATAAATCAACTTTCCATTAGATCGTCAACACTTTAAGTGTAATAGGAAAGGTGTCTACTTATCCAATGAATAATCTTTACTAAAACCAATGCTCCTTCATTGACCTTCCACTGAAGTTTATTTTGTGAAATAAGTGATACATGAGCCACAGAATGCATGAAGGACTTGACGTCCCCATGTTAAGGCAATATCATTTGCCATGAGTTTGAGTATGGATGGTTACAGGGGAGGACACAGTCAATAAACGGCCCCTGTGCAAGAACTGATCATGGGCCCCTCTTATCCCATAGCTCATCCTGCAGCACCTAATTATTTCCCCAACAATCCACCAGTAATTGTGAACTTTGAAGCTTATGAGATTAGGCCCTTATTTACAATCTAATGTATAGTGGGAAAATGTTTTAAGAATGAAAGTGGCCCCCTAACCTACTGGGCCCCCATGCAACTGCATAGGTTGCACCAATGTTATGTCCACCACTCGATGGTTAAGGCATTCACAGGTAGGATAAGTTGAATTTCTCCCTGGATTAAGTGATCCTAGACTAATGATGTTACTGTGACCACCTTTTGGCTGCTCTTATTAGACAGTTTTCTTATATATTTACTGAAGTACTTTCAGAAATTGTTTGACATGTCATAGTGTATCTGGGTGCTGGTGGGAGTTTGGGTGAAGAGACTGCCACCAATGAAGGAAAATGAGAGGAGACGCAATCAAGTCATTACTGCTCTTCTGAGACTGAACAGTGGCTCAAAAGAAAGTCTATGATTCCTTTCTCAGAAGGAAACATCGCTCAGTTGAGCTTTTCTGACCCTTAATAGCGATCAATAGAAATCTCAGCACCTCTAACCCTCCTAATTAAAACTTCTGATGTCTCTTTGATCTTTCAAAAGTTTTTTTTTTTCTGAATGTACAATTCCACTTTAGGTTCAGGTAAATCACTATTTTTTTGTTTATGATTTGTGGCAATTTTGGCAAATTTAATATTACTCCAAAGATTTCCATTTTCAGAGATTATCAAAGCAAGATCAGGAATAGGACAGACATTTATAGGACATTTCATAACTTTCCCAAATTCTTATGAAGAAAATATTCCCCACAAACCGCATTGAACTACTGTACCCAATTTATTATATATTTTAGGAGTCGGAGTCGGTCCATTTTATACCGACTCTGACTCCACCAAAATGGACACCGACTCCGACTCCACAGCCCTGTTATCAAGATCCACTGCTGGCAGCTGACTTTGCAAATGCCGACCAATGATGTCCCTGATGTGCTTGGAAGAAGACAAGTCCGGAGCCACTGCAGAACATGGCATTATGCTTCCGCCGCGCAGGCTGCTCACTGTAACATGAGTAACATAAGGCCATGTCGTGTTAAAAAAAAACGGCTCCTGAGACACTTTGGACAAATGGCTATACCACTGGTTCCACAGCCACATCAATGTAACGCCAAGCTGCTAGTGAACCTGGAGTGAAGAATAGGGAGGTCGGACTACCGTGCATTATGCCACCCCACACCATAATTCTAAGAATAGCATGACGTTCACTTTTTAAGACCCCTTTATGGCATTGCCCATGTGGCCTTGTCACATTCAAAGAATGGCACGTAGTGATTCATTTTGAACTACAAGTCAAATTAGACGTTATATACAAAGCCTAAGGCGTTACTGTCAACACAAACCATTAGAAGGCGTTTGAATGATACTGTGCCAGACGTCCCGCAGGAGGTGTTCTGTTGACCTTAGGACACTGTTCACGGAGGCTATCATGGTTTAAGGCTGGAATGGAGGAGGTCTATTTTTTTCAGCTATGAAATGCGCTTTTGTCTTGGACTCAATGATAACTGAAAATTAGTCTAGAGACTACAATGGGGTGTGCCATGAAGAAGTCTCCACGAAGAAATGTGAGCCATTTTCAACACAACAGTCTCAGGCGGTATGTTAGTCATGCTATAGTCAGCAGCCTACGTGGCCTAAACGTGCTACCATGACCTACAGTGTCTTCGGACTTGTCTCTTCTCGAGCACATCTGGGAAGTCATTGATTGGCAGTTACAAATTGAGCTGCCAGCAGCGGATCTTGATGATTAACCCAAATGCATTCAGCATGACAGAACATTCCTCAGACAACCTTTAATATCCTCACTGATAGCTGTCAAGGCTGTAAGTTTTGGGATTTTTTCATGTGGAGCGCAAACTTGATACTAAATAAATCAAGATATTTTAAAAATATTTCCATTTTTTTGATCACCATCCTGTGATTTCTGTTAGAACCCTCCTGTTTGTTTTTTCCATCTTGTGTTTTGCGGTCACGTGACCACCTGCCTTTATATTCCAGCTCCGCCCTCCTGGCTGTGCTGGACTTCAGTGTTTGACTGTTTCTCTAGCCAGGTGCTTCTGTGCCTTTCTCTGTCAGTTCGTTTGGTCCTTCTGGGACCTCTAGTACCTTTTTGTCTGTTTGTCTTTTTGTGTTCTGCAACAACTTCTCTGTTTAGGAGGTGTCTCATTTTTGTCCCAGTCCTTAGTTCTTTTAGGGACCCCTCCCCTTATGCTATAGGTCTTCATTCAGACTAGCCGAGGACTAATGCGGGTCTGTTCGCTTGGAACAGGCAGCCCGCTACATCGTAGGGATTCAGCTTAGTCTTACTGTAGAGACAGCTTTCCCCTATCATTCCTTAGTACTTGTTGCAGATCATAACAATTTCCATAATTCCACGACTTTTCTTTCTTGGTGTTGCAATCTTAGTGTAGAGGAGTGTAGTCCTTTGATGGTTACTTATGGTTAGAACTTTATATCAGAGTAAATGGAGCTCCTACTTTTCTCTTTCAGGCCCTCATTGCTGCATTTGCAGTCTCAGGATATGCCGCCACGTATTACCGAGCTGGGAGCAAGCCTTTCAACCCTGTGCTTGGTGAGACATATGAATGTATAAGAGAGGACAAAGGATTTCGATTTTTTTCAGAACAGGTGAATTTGATCAGTGACAGTGGACTATAACAGTTAGAACTTTTTTTTTTGTTCAGACTAAGAATACGTGGGACTTTGGCCCTTGTACCATAATTAATGTGAATGTGCTCATGTAGCTATTCTGGAACTTGCAACAAATCCAAATTTTCTGGACTTATTGCTACATGCATGAGTAGCGGACATTGCAACTTCCACCTTCACTTTCATTGCGGTGCATAGCAATACTCATATCTTTTGACGTGCGACACGGACTAAATCACCATGTATCCCCAGACATACAGAGCACATTGTCATCCAAGAGCCGAAATTGACTACGAATTTGTATCTAACATTAAGAATAAACTACAATAAAATGTTAAAGACTCCAGAGAAAACCTCTCTGCATTTTAATAATTCCTTTTGAGTTATTCTTCACAGATTGAATTTGTACAATATAATATAATCAGAGTTAAATATATGACGATTCTTAACAAGTCGTTTTCTTTTCCGAAAATAAATTTCTCGTTTTCCTCCTAGCATTTATAAGATTTATTTTTATGATTGCTTGGGTGATTGGATTTAATTTCTTAAAAACTCTCGAGTGGAGAAAATCCAATCTCTATAAATAAATTGTGCCTCTCCACTTTTGCATGATAAAGGATATTTTATGGGATTAAACTTGGCTGCTTTCTTCCAGAAATAGATATGTGTAAGGTATTGCTGCTTAGCTCTATTGAGGTAAATGGATCTGCAATAACTCCCTTAGCCTGTGGGCAGGAGTGGCGCTGTTTTGGGAATAGAGTAACCAATATTTTTTAACATATTTACTCCAATATGTTGGGTAACACTTGATACATGACATCTATTGAGGTTTTTTTAGATATTTTTAGTAAATGACCCCAATTCTTTTTCTATTTTTCCTTGGCAACTTTGCTAACCCAAATGTATTAGACACATTTACCAAATGTCGTTTTGTTTTTTTGGCAAATCTCACTTCTGCCACCCGCCTGGAGTAAGGTTTCTGGAGGAGTTTTCAATTTGGCGCATGTTTGCAACTTTTCAAAGGATTTACGACTTTTTTGTGTTGAAAATTGGCAAGAATTGGTTAAAGACCAAAATAAAGAACATTTTGGAGTTTTGCACCAAATTTATGAACAGCAATGTGCTCCATTTTTAACAATTTGGCGCAAATACCAAAACGAATAAAAAAGAAAAGTGACGTCAATAAATCAGTTCATTTCAGATGTTGTGTTGTAAAACTTGTTTTTTCTTTTTGTTTTGTTTTTTTTCTTTTCAGGTTAGCCATCACCCCCCAATTTCTGCCTGTCACTGTGAGTCGAAGAATTTTGTCTTTTGGCAAGGTAATAGTGGCCATGAGTTACTATTTGTGAACAGTAACATAATTTTTTTGGTGTTCAAGACTTTTATAATAATTCATTCCAGTTCTTGATTTCATTCCACTCTTCCACTTGACGTCTTTGCAGTGACTATCCAGGGTCCTGACCCCTGCCAGCATCTCCAACTTATATGATATTAAATTAAAGAAAAAAGTACATTATCTGTACATTTAGGCTGGCAAATGCATGTGAATTTGATTACCAGTTTATCAGATTTGATCCTAAGGGTCATGCAGATGGCCATATAGAATTGGGCCGATTACGCAAATGACACTCTGCTTAAACTCTGATCCGAGCATAGTCTGATTTGATTCTCTTGGATGAGAGAATCGGAGCACACTGAGGAGAAGATGGAGAACAAAATGTCCCCATCTTCTCCATTGTGTCAGTGCTCGGAAATCTGACTGGACTCCTCCGAGTACAGTCTGATGATTTCCACGCACTCATTGGCTTGCATGACCGAGCACGATCTGAATATCAGATCAAACACGGACATGCTGTGATTTTTCTCCTTGAACAAACTCTGTCTGAGAAAACAATCAAACATGTGTCCGGTGCCATAGACTAACATTGGCCCGAGTGCGATCCGATGTTTTGTTGGATCGCATTTGGACCAATAATAATGCTTGTCTGCTCCTGCCCTTACAATGCCCTGATCTCCTTGCCAGCATCACACTCCTTCCACGTCTCCACTAGCAATCATTACATAAGGTGCTGTGATGGCCACTTACCACCGATTTGACAGAGTTTGAGCCTAGTGCCAATAGCATAATCAGCCAGATTCCCTCGCCTCAGAGAACATACAGCAGTGTGACCCCGGACTTACACTGTCTATTGTTGGCTGCAGAATGGGATAACTGAGAATTAATCAGTAGACTATTTAACTCTTTTATCAGTCTTTATCTGAGCGCCTCTCAGATGATTTATCACCACAGACCACATCAAAGTAGAATTTGCACAACAACCTGTAAAAGCCAAGAGGTGTAAAATCTTTAATGAAACCAAAATAAAATGATTTTTAGCCCCAAATACATTCATTTAAGTAAAAAAAATGTCCACCAGATGTGGACATCCTCTTTATTAGTGATTTAAAGGAAATAAATTCTGATAAAATATTACAAAAATGTAGATCCTAATACAGACATGAACTTGGGTCCTTATTTTGTCCATTAGATCTGTTTTGCTTACAAGGATTTCCATCCACATTTTTATATTTCTATCCTTTGGTGTATCAATATCTTTTCCCTATTGCTTAGAAGAAAGAAAAAAAATACTAATGCCATCTGTTATTTAACTGTCTCTATTGATTTCCTTTGGGGTAATATGGCCAAATTATATTCTCTAATAAGGCATAGAGTATGCAGATTTAAAATTCTGGACTGTGCAAAAAAATACAAAAATTCACTTACATTTGCTCCATTTTGAGGGACTCCAGTATATTTTGAAATTAATACGCATAGAAAATATTGGTTAAGAAAAAAGCATAACAAATGACAGATGACATTAATATTTCCCAGAACACACAGAAGTCTGTGACAGGATTTTCCTGCTGCTGTTTCTAGCCTCGCCCTGCTGCTTACATCTCTTCTTACACAACTATATCCTCGCTGACACAATGCAGCAGCACAGATCTCCCCTGCGTTTACATGCTGCCCCTCTTCGTCTCCCACAACACAGTGGTTTCATCCAGCTCAGCTCACACAGCTGTCACTGTAGTGAGACAGTGGAGAGCCACTACACTAGAGTTTAGTCTCTCTTTCTTACAAGGTGAGAAGTATTGTCACTAGATCATTAGACATGATTTTTTGTCTACTTTTCCTAATTATATATATGTGAGATAGGTTTTATATTTTGTCTTATTTTACTTTTGCAAAGTTTTTCAGAATGAGATATTCATCTTTAATGATTTATTAATGTGTAGTTTGATTTTCAGATGTGAGATGGAAAAATAAATTTTGGGGAAAATCCATGGAAATATTGCCTTTTGGAACAGTGAATGTTACCCTTCCAAAGTGAGTTACTATCTGTCTACTTTGTATTTTGTATTATTGGAGTGCTGCCTGCTTTTTTCATCTTTATGTATTTTGCAAAATGGGATATTTTGCTTGGGAGGCCTTGAACCCACCACTTTTGTGTTACTTGTGTGCTGTTCTAATTTTCTGTTCTCTATCTATCTATCTATCTATCTATCTATCTATCTATCTATCTATCTATCTATCTATCTATCTATCTATCCCACATCTATCAGCTATCTATCATCTATCTATCTATCTATCTATCTATCTATCGATCTCATATCTATCTATCTATCTATCTATCTATCTATCTGTCTGTCTGTCTATCTATCTATCTGTCTATCTATCTATATATCTATCTATCTCATATCTATCTATCTATCTATCTGTCTGTCTATCTATCTATCTATCTGTCTATCTATCTATCTATATATCTATCTATTTCATATCTATCTATCTATCTATCTATCTATCTATCTATCTATCCCATATTCTCTATCTATCCCATATCCTCTATCTATCTATCTATCTATCTATCTATCTATCTATCTATCTATCTATCTATCGATCTCATATCTATCATCTATCTATCTATCCATCTATCTATCTCATATCTATCTATCTATCTATCTATCTCTCACTTCTATCTATCTATCTATCTATCCATCTATCTCATATCTATCTATCTATCTATCTACCTATCTATCTATCCCATATATATCTGTCTGTCTATCTATCCACCTAAGCTCTATCTATAGCTACATTCACACATCCATGTGACAGGTCCGAGTGCTGTCCGTTTTTTTGCTTGGACCTATAAAGTGGAATGGATTTATTCACAAGTCCATTAAAATCTCGGATCCAAGACTGAGATCCTTGAGACTCGGAGCAGGTCCCATTCTTATCCCATTAGCGGATTAGACTCGGTCATTCAGATCTATGAGAATCTGGGAGTCACGGGTGCAAATTGTAAGGCTTCCGATTTGCTTCCATTTTGCATCCGTGTCTTGTGGATCTGTTGCTCAGATAAACTTGAATATGAAGGTTTACAAGGGTTTTTTGGGCTTGGAAGAAAGCACAGGTCTTCAGGAATTAGGATGACACCTGAGAAAAAAATTGATCCATTTCTTTAACACTGACACTGATCTGTCAATCTGCCCTAATCCGGTGGGTAATGCATTTTTGGATCCTGTGAGTCCATTAAACAGGGCGGTATGTGAGATGTTCTATAGCCACATTCTCGGGTTCGACCTCATTATACAGGTGCGTTATATTCTATGATTAGTAGGAAGGGTTTGCGCTACTTTGAGTCATGTTGTATAGTAACAAGCTGCATCACAAGATCATTAATTTCCCTTTTGCAGACTAAAAATATTTACATGATAGATTTCCTCAATGTGCGGAGTACAACAAGCTGAGGCGGCTCACCAGCGCTAATTACTGCTAATCTCCACCTTCCTAATTATCTTCCCAGCTGGTGACATTCAGATGCGCAGTAAATCTGCTGGAGAGATGAACCGGGCTGCTTTGTCACCTCTCCCAGTGATTTCCTTTTGGTTATTGGCAGCAATGATAAGTCCTGACACAGTTCATACTGCACTGAAGCAATGTCGGCCACAGTTCCCCCTTTTCAGTTCCAGCCCCAGCTCAACTCAGCCACCATTGTCCCGTCTTACTAGCAGGAAGTTAGGAGTGATTACCTATTCAGCAGCCAGCCACATATAACTTAAGGAGCACTTACACCCAATGATTTTCCATCGTGGAACGTCTGCCGATCGGTAAATATTTATAGATCGGCGGTCATTTAATAACTGGCCAACCCGGCTATGCGCACTGAACGAACAGTAGAGGTTGGTTCAGTGAGCGTAGGATGCCATTGTTCTTGGTAGGTAGTGCGAGTCATTCTTCAGGATCATCCGGTGAGGTGGCTCTTCTAAGCCTCAAGTCCAGGTGGGCACACAGATCCCGGGCGTAGATGCGGCAAGCAAGAAGCGAGGACTTGGCACACTCCGGAAACTTGGGAGCAGTGGAGTACATCAGCAGAAAGTCTTGAGATTCAACCCTAAGACACAGTTGTGTATGTCCCATTAGGCCTTAAATAGGATTATGGAGATGACGTCACTGAGTCAAGCTGGGCAACCTGCAAACCCGACGCGCAGCACAGCATAGGGCAGCAGACCGAGATGAAGGAAGCAAAGCCCGGGATACCTTATACAGATCTGTTACTGTCCTGTTGACATAGGATGATGCGTTGCCAAGAATGATGATCATTTGTGCAAACCAAAAGATCATTTCACCCGACCAACGAGCATTTTGCTCTTTCGTCGGGTGATCAGCAGCCTGCAAAGACCACACAATTATCGTTAATCAAGCTTGTTCACATTAATTGAGCAGAGTAACTGGACCATTACTATACCTGGCTGAGAGATCTAAAGATGCAACCGGCAGAAGCAATCTGTCTATTATACCTTTGGCATATCCAACAATCCATTATAGAACGATCCCAAAGAAGAATACAGGTTATACAAGATTCATTGCCCGTTTACACCATTCTTGCCAACTTTTCCAGCTGTTGTTCTGGGAGATGAATGCTTGTGGATCCAGCATCAATTTTAGCCATAGACATGACTCATTTAGACACCACAACCCTTCCTGACCAGTTTCCCAGAACCCTCACACCCCGTTTCCTACACCTGAATGTGCGATTGGATGCTGTCGTGAGACATGTGCAAGAAACCTTCTGGAAATTAGATTTCCTGAGGCTTTGTCGAGATTTGCCATTTTTTCTTTTAGGAGGCCCCCCTTTTTTCCTTGAGCCTCCTGGAGATTTCAGGAGAATCAGCAAATGTGACTTACATTGTTTCACATAGATGAATGGGATAATGTATGGTACCTATACTGGAAATAATAATATTGGAAGTTACCAAGTTTTTCTATAACTATATAAAATGGGCCATCTATGATTAGAAAAAATGCTTACTCTCCTGTACCATCTTCAGTTCCCCCCGTGTCGGCCAGGAAACCTCTGGACTGCCCTCTTCCAGTGCCATCATATGACACAGGTGCGCACCGCCTCTATATGACCATCATGTGCTGATATCAGGAAGCAGAATTCGAATGACACAAATGTTATTTCTAGACTTGGAAATGTGCATGGACAAATATTATATGCCCACATTTGTCAGATTCTGAGCCTGGTCATAAAACAGTTCATTAGTCGGAAGCTTGATTGGACATGGATAATTGCTCCTGTATTGTCTTGTGTGACCAGCAGGACAATAAAGTAATAATAATCATTATTCGTTATTGGTGAAATAGACCTTTACTTTCTGGGTTTTATTTGTAGGTATGGAGACTGCTATGTCTGGAATAAAGTGACAACCTGCATACACAACATCCTCAGTGGTAGAAGATGGATTGAACATTACGGGGAGATCACCATTCGGAACACAAAGAGCGGCACTTCTACGTGTAAGATGACATTCATCAAGGTATGGAGGTTACTTTACATTAAATTGCTAAAATATTTGTACTCTACATCTGTTTGTAGTGATACTGTATAACTAGAGGGGTTATATATATGGTATATTTTAATAAATTGACGTAGATCCCAATGGAATTATGTTGTGTAAGGAGAGGAGCAGTCATAATTAGAACCACATCATGCTCCTGTTTTTGGCCAAAGTAAAAAAAAAATGGTATTACAATAAGCAGTATTTTTTCGGGTCTGGATCCAGAAAAGTCAGATATTCCCCCCAGTCACCACTTCATGGGAAATTACATGAATGGTTAAAGTCTGCAAGAACGGGAACCTCTGTTACAGAGATGTCCTCCATTCTAGTCTGGAGGGGGGTCTAGAGTGGAGGAACCTCTTTTGTGAAGACTGTACAGTGGGGAAAAAAGTATTTAGTCAGCCACCAATTGTGCAAGTTCTCCCACTTAAAAAGATGAGAGAGGCCTGTAATTGACATCATAGGTAGAACTCAACTATGAGAGACAGAATGAGAAAACAAAGCCTGAAAATCACATTGTCTGATTTGGAAAGAATTTTTTTTCAAATTTTGGTGGAAAATAAGTATTTGGTCAATTACAAAGAAGCAAGATTTCTGGCTTTCACAGACCTGTAACTTCTACTTTAAGAGGCTATTCTGTCCTCCCCTCATTACCTGTAGTACTGGCACCTGCTTGAATTGTTATCGGTATAAAAGACACCTGTCCGCAACCTCAAACAGTCACACTCCAAACTGCACTATGGTGAAGACAAAAGAGCTGTCGAAGGACACCAGAAACAAAATTGCAGCCCTGCACCAGGCTGGGAAGACTGAATCTGCAATAGGCGAGCAGCTTGGTGTGAAGAAATCAACTGTGGGAGCAATAATTAAAAAATGTAAGACATACAAGACCATTGATAATCTCCCTCAATCTGGGGCTCCATACAAGATCTCACCCCGTGGGATCAAAATGATCTCAAGAATGGTGAGCAAAAATCCCAGAACCACACTGGGGGACCTAGTGAATGACCTGCAGAGAGCTGGGACCAACGTTACACAGGCTACCATCAGTAACACACTACGTCGCCAGGGACTCAGATCCTGCAGTGCCAGACTTGTCCCCCTACTTAAGCTATTACATGTCCGGGTCCGTCTGAAGTTTGCTAGAGAGCATTTGGATGATTCAGAAGAGTATTGGGAGAATGTTATATGGTCAGATGAAACCAAAGTAGAACTGTTTGGTAGAAACACAACTCGGCGTGTTTGGAGGAGAAAGAATGCTGATTTGCATCCAAAGAACACCATACCTACTGTGAAGCATGGGGGTGGCAACATCATGCTTTGGGGCTGTTTCTCTGCCAAGGGACCAGGACGACTGATCCGTGTACATAAAAAAATGAATGGGGCCATGTATTGTGAGATTTTTCAGTGCAAACCTCCTTCCATCAGCAAGGGCATTGAAGATGAAACGTGGCTGGGACTTTCAGCATGACAATGATCCCAATCACACCGCCAGGGCAACGAAGGAGTGGCTTGGTAAGAAGCATTTCAAGGTCCTGGAGTGGCCTAGCCAGTCTCCAGATCTAAACCCTATAGAAAACCTTTGGAGGGAGTTGAAAGTCCGTGTTGCCCAGCGACAGCCCGAAAACATCACTGCTCTAGAGGAGATCTGCATGGAGGAATGGGCCAACATACCAGCAACAGTGTGTGCCAACCTTGTGAAGACTTACAGAAAACGTTTGACCTCGGTCATTGCCAACAAAGGATATATAACAAAGTATTGAGATGAACTTATGTAACTGACCAAATACTTATTTTCCACCAAAATTTGAAAAAAAAATTTCTTTCCAAATCAGACAGTGTGATTTTCAGGATTCGTTTTCTCATTTTGTCTCTCATAGTTGAGGTCTACCTATGATGTCAATTACAGGCCTCTCTCATCTTTTTAAGTGGGTTAACTTGCACAATTAGTGGCTGACTAAATACTTTTTCCCCCACTGTATATGCACTGGTAGGGCAAATGAACAGAGGTTGTCTTTAAGAAACAAACCATTTAAGTTTCATTTGGAAAGAATAAGTCCAGTGAATCTGTTCAGTGATGTCCAGACAGTAAACTGCAAATCGCATACATTGTTAACAATTCCCACTCACCCAAATCTAGCTCTTGTTTGCCTAACAGATGCTTCACTAAAATGAGGAGCCCACACTGAAGAAGCCTACAATACATAATTATTTTGAAATTAAAGAGGACCTGTCACTTGCTCCAAATTAATAAGTTAACTTCACTTTAAAAAACCCTGATCTCCCCTGATTCTGCTGCTTTATTTTTTATTTTGTGCTGCGTTACTTCATTGCAGAGATATTCACATTTGTTGCTTCTGGAGCGCAGTATGTGATATCTCTGCTTGCAGTCCAACTGGGCGTTTCTTCAGAGTCTTCTCTGGAGGCGTGTGCCTTCATTCCTCCCTCTCAGATGATGCATAGCTGTGATTGGCAGAAGACCCTGGGACTGCTAGACTGATGAGCTGTGATTGGCAGCATCTGGGAGGGAGGGGTGAAAGCAAACGCCCCCAGAAAAGAGAGAGAGGGAAGGAAGGAAAGAAGCCTATAATCCAAAAAGTAATTCCAATATAGATAAGAGCACACAGAAGAGGCCTATTATATCTTATAAGTGTTGCTCCAATTTAATCAAACATCAGACAAAATACATATATACACAATAAATATTTTATTGAGATACACAAGTACACAATAAAAATAAAATTTAAGTAAAATTAAGAAACAATGAAAGCAAGGGGAGGCCGGTGAGCGACACAAAATAACAAAAATAAAATTACAATAACAAGGGTAGCCACCAGATGGCACAATACTGCCAAGGAGTAATGATAACAAGTATGCATAGGCATGTATGTATATATATGTATGTGTGTGTATATATTTATATATATATACAGTACAGACAAAGTTTGGACACACCTTCTCATTTAAAGATTTTTCTGTATTTTCATTACTATGAAAATTGTACATTCACACTGAAGGCATCAAAACTATGAATTAGCACATGTGAACTATGAATTAGCACATGTGGAATTATATACTTAACAAAAAAGTGTGAAACAACTGAAAATATTTCTTAAGAGGTAGTCACCGGAAATGGTCTTCCAACAATCTTGAAGGAGTTCCCAGAGATGCTTAGCACTTGTTAGCCCTTTTGCGTTCACTCTGCGGTCCAGCTCACCCCAAACCATCTCGATTGGGTTCAGGTCTGGTGACTGTGGAGGCCAGGTCATCTGGCGTAGCACCCCATCACTCTCCTTGTTGGTCAAATAGCCCTTACACAGCCTGGAGGTGTGTTTGGGGTCATTGTCCTGTTGAAAAATAAATGATGGTCCAACTAAACGCAAACCGGATGGAATAGCATGCCGCTGCAAGATGCTGTGGTAGCCATGCTGGTTCAGTATGCCTTCAATTTTGAATAAATCCCCAACAGTGTCACCAGCAAAGCACCCCCACACCATCACACCTCCTCCTCCATGCTTCACGGTGGGAACCAGGCATGTAGAGTCCATCCGTTCACCTTTTCTGCGTCGCACAAAGACACGGTGGTTGGAACCAAAGATCTCAAATTTGGACTCATCAGACCAAAGCACAGATTTCCACTGGTCTAATGTCCATTCCTTGTGTTCTTTAGCCCAAACAAGTCTCTTCTGCTTGTTGCCTGTCCTTAGCAGTGGTTTCCTAGCAGCTATTTTACCATGAAGGCCTGCTGCACAAAGTCTCCTCTTAACAGTTGTTGAAGAGATGTGTCTGCTGCTAGAACTCTGTATGGCATTGACCTGGTCTCTAATCTGAGCTGCTGTTAACCTGCGATTTCTGAGGCAGGTGACTCGGATAAACTTATCCTCAGAAGCAGAGGTGACTCTTGGTCTTCCTTTCCTGGGGCGGTCCTCATGTGAGCCAGTTTCTTTGTAGCGCTTGATGGTTTTTGCAACTGCACTTGGGGACACTTTCAAAGTTTGCCCAATTTTTCAGACTGACTGACCTTCATTTCTTAAAGTAATGATGGCCACTCGTTTTTCTTTACTTAGCTGCTTTTTTCTTGCCATAATACAAATTCTAACAGTCTATTCAGTAGGACTATCAGCTGTGTATCCACCTGACTTCTGCACAACACAACTGATGGTCCCAACCCCATTTATAAGGCAAGAAATCCCACTTATTAAACCTGACAGGGCACACCTGTGAAGTGAAAACCATTTCCGGTGACTACGTCTTGAAGCTCATCAAGAGAATGCCAAGAGTGTGCAAAGCAGTCATCAAAGCAAAAGGTGGCTACTTTGAAGAACCTAGAATATAAGACATATTTTCAGTTGTTTCACACTTTTTTGTTAAGTATATAATTCCACATGTGTTAATTCATAGTTTTGATGCCTTCAGTGTGAATGTACAATTTTCATAGTCATGAAAATACAGAAAAATCTTTAAATGAGAAGGTGTGTCCAAACTTTTGGTCTGTACTGTATACCCACAAAGTTAATTACATTGCAATTCTGCAGGATAGATAGTTAGAGATTTGGTGCAATGTAATGCACGAAAAATAAAATCAATAGTGAAAAAAAAAAATAATGATACATTATAATCAGACATACCCAAAAGAATAATAGACTGTGTAGACAATAGCCTCCACCTCAGACCCTGATGTGTGTTTCAACCATACTTCTGGAGGTCCCTAGAAAAGACTCCGCTCCAAAAGGAACAAATGTGAATATCTCTGCAATGGAGTGACGCAGAGCAAAATAAGCAACAGAAAAAAAGCAGCAGAATCAGTCAGGGGAGATCAGAGATTTTTTTACATTAGATTTTTTAATTAGTCAGGTATAAATTGCAACAGTGCTAATGAGGAAAAGCTGAGACATTTCAGGAAACTATAGCCTCGATTCATCAAGACCAGCGATTTTTACACCAGTTTTAAGAAGGCATGGTGGAGTCAAGGGTGCACGCCTACCAATGAATCAGGTGCATCTGACAAGTGGTGAGCGCCTACGTGTGACACACCATAAACCTTACTCCAGTCAATTACTGGAATAAGATTTCTGGTATAAGTAATTCCCCAGCTCATCATGAATTCGACAAGCTATAGAGTCACTCCCCCATCCCGGCCCAGCTCCATGCATTTTGGCGGAGTTGGGTGAAACTGTAGTAAAAACACCAAAAGTCACAACATAAGCGCACAAGTGTTGCGCAAAAATGTTTTGGTTTTTCGAATCGCTTTATACCAGAATTCTATAGTAGTCACTTTGATGAATCAGGGCATATGTTAACTCTGTATTTTCTGCAATGTATAAGAATTTTTGTTTCTACTAGGGAAATTATTGGAGCTCCAGTGTAAATGAGATTCATGGAGTGGTGATGGATCAAGAAGGAAAGGTTGTACATCGACTTTTTGGGAAGTGGCATGAGGCCTTGTATCGTGGTGATGCCCCAGCAGCAAAATGCATATGGAGACCAGGTATAACTAAGTCACTATCGGAATTGTATTAATGTTTGGTAGCATTAATGATGTATTTCTATAACTTATAACCACATTCTTGTGAAGACAGAACAGCTTTTATTGATGTCCTACTGAAGGCTCATGTCTCCTCCATGTTTTCACTCAAATAAAGCTCAGCCGCAAGCTGAGCTTCTTAAAAGATCATCATTTCTCCTACATACTGCAATGCCAAAGTATTGCAGTACACAGAAAACCGGTCAAAATCCCAAAGATGACAAAAAATAAAGTAAAACTCAATAAAATGTAAAAAAAATAAAATAAATATATAAAAGTTTGAATCACCTTGCTTCTCCCAGTTCTAAAATAAAGAAATAAAAAAATTAAACATTTGATACTGTTGCATCCATAAAACTTTGATCTATGAAAATATAAATTAATTAACCTGTACGGATGACGCTGTAAAGAAAAAAAGAAGCAAAACGCCAGAATCGCCTTTTTTTTCATCACAACTTCCCCAAAAAATGCAATTAAAAGAATTACCGTATATACTCGAGTATAAGCCCACTTTTTGAGCACATTTTTTGTGCTGAAAAAGCCCCCCTCGGCTTATACTCGGGTATATACTTGAGTATATAGAAATTCCGTTGGTGGATAGTGGTGGTGGTGGTGGGGGGTTTGCAGCGGTGGAAGAGCGGGGCACGCGCAATAGCCACTGCTGCAGCTACAACATGTCCCTGCTGCTAAAGGGAAATGAATATTCACTCTTCTCCACTCCCATGGGCATGGAAAAGAATGAATATTCATTCTCCTTCGTAGCGGGCACAGAGGAGCGCTGAGCCGCAGCTCCTGCTGACAGTGCCCGCTACTAAAGAAAATGCATATTTGCTCCTCTCCACGCACATAGTCCCGATGTGGTGCGGAGTGAATATGCCGGCAGCTCACCTCAGCATCTCAGGGTGCATGGCTGTGACGTCATGGGCTGCTCAGATGCTGACATGAGCTGCTGGAAGACAAGACGCAGCGCTGGAGCAGAGGGGAGGAAGGTGAGTATAAGTGTTTATTTTTTTTATGTGTGCACTGATGGGGGGGTGCCATGCATACCAGGATAGAGGATGAGGGGTGCCATGCATACCAGGATTGGGGATAAGGGGGCCATACATACCAGGATTGAGGATGAGAAGGCCATTCATACCAAGATTGGGGATAAGGGTGCCATACATACCAGGATTGGGGATGAGGGGTGCCATGCATACCAGGATTGAGGATGAGGGGGGCCATACATACCAGGATTGGGGATGAGGGTGCCATACATACCAGGATTGAGGATGAGGGTGCCATACATACCAGTATTGGGGATGAGGGGGCCATACATACCAGGATTGGGGATAAGGGTGCCATACATGCCAGGATTGAGGATGGGGGGGCCATGTATACCAGGATTGGGGATGCGGGGGCCATACATACCAAGACAGGGGGGGCATGCATACCAGGATGGGGATGAGGGGGCCATGCATACCAGGATAGGGGATGAGGGGCCATCCATACCAGGATTGGGGTTGAGGGGCCATGCATACTAGGATTAGGGATGAGGGGGCCATGCATACCAGGATGGGGATGAGGGAGCCATGCATACCAGGATTGGGCATGAGTGAGCAATGCTTACCAGGATGAGGAAATTTACCAGCAGCTGCTGCATTTCCCACCCTAGGCTTATACTCAAGTCAATAAGTTTTCCCAGTTTTTTTGTGGTAAAATTAGGTACCTCGGCTTATACTTGGGACGGCTTATACTCGAGTATATATGGTAAACCATTGTGTATACCATCGTGGTATGAAAAACTTATGGAATACTATTGTGAATACTTTAAGGGGTGCACTTTTTAAAATGTGGTAATTTTGTGATGAGTGTCTACTGTAATGTATAGGTCCCTCACAGCCCTTGAGTGTTGAATCAGTCAGTACCTTAAAAAATATCTCTGCAAGTTCTTTGAAAATATTAAAAATAGTCAAATATCCCATAAAAATAAATGGACGTATGACAAAAATCATGTCTGCATAGAAGAGAAATATGGTAAATACAGATTAACTTTTTTGTGTGTGACATGACTATTTGTTGGAGGCAAAAGCATTAAAACTTTATTTTTTTAATAAACTGAAAACATAGCAAAATGTATCATTAGCATAAAGTACAGTGTGTCACAAAAACAAATCTTAGAAACTTGTTCATAGGTAAAGAATCCAATATTACTGCCACGAAAATTGCCACATGCCAGAATTGAAAATTAATTTCTCAAGTAGGCCGTGTCATTAAGGCGCTCCATTATTGCAATCTAATTCCTAGTCTTGGGCATTTTTAGGCTGAGGCGACATGACTACTTTAGCCGCGACACAGGTCCCGCTATTTGCTACTGCTACAGCAAGCAAAGAAATCTTCAACTTTTTTTGCTTGTCGCAACCCCGGTACTCTACGGTTCGCAATGCTACCCCATTCACCTGCGTTATTCTGAGATGTAGCAGCGGTACATAGAGTTCTATTAAAAAAAATTACAACAATAACCAGTGAGCCTTGTAGTTGTTACGCCCGATAATGAAGACTTCTTATTGTCTTAGAACATTACAGGTTTCCTTCGATTTTTTTCAATTCTCGAAATAAACAGGTTAATGGTAAAACTCCAGCTGAGAATAGCAGGAAACAAAGATCGGAACATCGGCAGCAAAAGTCTTGTCCATGTCCTGTGTCTGGTATTGCAGCTCTTTACCATTCACTTGATTAAGACACAGCGACGTTTCTGTAAAAACAAAAAAAAAACCAAATCTTATTTGTAACCTTAAACAGTTCGCTTTATTTCTGGACCTGACTAAATTCCAGATAGAAATGATACGGGTCAGATAATGCATGACTTTACTGATGTGTAAAATATTGTATGTTTTTTGTACTTTTTACAAGGTTCCATGCCAACCAATTATGAACTCTATTTCGGCTTCACGAGATTTGCCATTGAGCTGAATGATCTGGATCCAGTGATGAAGGAATTTCTTCCAAAGACCGATGCAAGATTCAGGCCGGATCAGAGGCAATAATTTGTTATACTTACTCTACTATAAACATAGGATTTTTCTTTTAAGTTGCTGACAAAATGTAAATTAAATCAAAGGTGAATTAAAATGCTGAACATTAAACTAATAACAGCACTAGATTGGGGAATAAAAACATAACTTTGTGGCTAATTGCAAGAAGAAAACTTTTATCACATATGCAAATGAGGTCTCAAGGGCCTAGTGGGCAGTCCTAATCTCAGCCTGTGCTCAATCACTTCTTGCCCTGCACCTCCTCCCTTTGACTCCGAGAATCTAACAACTTGTCGGGCTGTTGTCTGCTCTCTGGACACTTGGAACCTCATAGATGTTTATATGAGAGAAGCTTGTTTTCCCTGCAGATAGACCTCTCTCAACAACCATAAAGATACGTTCCCATGTCTGTTTTAGTCCACTGTGCAGTGTTGTTATTGGTTCAATAGGATGTAACAGGCTGCATTTAAAAGAATTGTTAAACTTTGTCAACCAGTCCCCATTGCTGTTGAAAATTCACTAATAAAAATGTTAAATTAATTCAATCTATTTTGTCTGCCATAGTAATGTTTTTATCTCTGAGGGCGTTGACTGTTTCTAGGTTTAAAGGACACTATACTTACAGTAGGTTCGGAAAGTATTCAGACCCCTTTAAATTTTTCCCTCTTTCTTTCATTGCAGCCATTTGGTAAATTCTAAAAAGTTCATTTTTTTCTCATTAAAGTACACTCTGCACCCCATCTTGACTGAAAAAAAACAGAAATGTAGAAATTTTTGGAAATTTATTAAAAAAGAAAAACTGAAATATCACATGGTCATAAGTATTTAGACCCTTTGCCAGGCACTCATATTTATGTCACATGCTGTACATTTCTTTGTGATCCTCCTTGAGATGGTTCTACTCCTTCATTGAAGTCCAGCTGTGGTTAATTAAACTGATAGGACTTGATTTGGAAAGGCACACACCTGTCTATGTAAGACCTCACAGCTCACAGTGCATGTCAGACTAAATGAGAATCATGAGCTCAAAGGAACTGCCCAAGGAGCTCAGAGACAGAATTGTGGCAAGGCACAGATCTGGCCAAGGTTACAAAAGAATTTCTGCATTACTCAAGGTTCCTAAGAGCACAGTGGCCTCCATAATCCTTAAATGGAAGAAGTTTGGGACCACCAGAAGTCTTCCTAGACCTGGCCATTAAGCCAAACTGAGCAATCGTGGGAGAAGAGCCTTGGTGAAAGAGGTAAAGAAGAACCTCAAGATCACTGTGGCTGAGCTTCAGAGATGCAATAGGGAGATGGGAGAAAGTTTCAGAAAGTCAACTATCACCGCAGCCCTCCACCAATCGGGCCTTTATGGCAGAATGGCCTGATGGAAGCCTCTCCTCAGTGCAAGACATATGAAAGCCCGCATAGAGTTTGCTCAAAAACACATGAAGGACTCCCAGACTATGAGAAATAAGATTCTCTGGTCTGATGAGACGAAGATAGAACTTTTTGGTGATAATTCTAAGCGGTATGTGTGGAGAAAACCAGGCACTGCTCATCACCTGCCCCATACAATCCTAACAGTGAAACATGGTGGTGGCAGCATCATGCTATGGGGGTGTTTTTCAGCTGCAGGGACAGGACGACTGGTTGCAATTGAAGGAAACATGAATGCAGCCAAGTACAGAGATATCCTGGATGAAAACCTCTTCCAGAGTGCTCTGGACCTCAAACTTGGCCGAAGGTTCACCTTCCAACAAGACAATGACCCTAAGCGCACAGCTAAAATAACAAAGGAGTGAGTGGCTTTAGAACAACTCTGTGACCATTCCTGACTGGCCCAGCCAGAGCCCTGACCTAAACCCAATTGAGCATCTCTGGAGAGACCTGAAAATGGCTGTCCACCAACGTTCGACCATTCAACCAGACGGAACTGGAGAGGATCTGCAAGGAAGAATGGCAGACGATCAACAAGTACAGGGGTGAGAAACTTGTTGCATCATTCCCAAGAAGACTCATGGCTGTACTAGCTCAAAAGGGTGCTTCTACTCAACACTGAGCAAAGGGTCTGAATACTTATGACCACATGATATTTCAGTTTTTCTTTTTTAATAAATTTGAAAAAAATTCTACATTTCTGTTTTTTTTTTCAGTCAAGATTTTTTGCAGAGTGTACTTTAATGAGAAAAAAAATTAACTTTTTAGAATTTACCAAATGGCTGCAATGAAACAAAGAGTGAAAAATTTAAAGGGGTCTGAATACTTTCCGTACCCACTGTAACTTCTTGTGGAGTGCTCATAGACTATATATGTCAGGGCAGTCTGCACTTTGCTCTGCAGTGATGTTCTAAAATGTCAGTGCAGAGTAAGGACCATCCATGAGATTGTGCAGCTGTGGGGTGGGGAACCGACTGTCAGACACAGCCACACTCCTCACAGATTAGGTAAATGTGGTTTGTTACCATGTTTATCTTCTCCATCCCTATGTACACAACACTGAACCAGTGCTTTTGTATACAGATTAGGAAGCACTGACAGTGCTTCATCCTCTGGACCCAGTGATCATGTGCATGTGATCGCTAGTTATAGGGAGGGAACAGGATCTGCAGGGTCCTGGGAGAGCAAGTCAGCTTTGCTATGCAGTCAAGAGGAAAAGGCTGGATTCCTCCTGTAAATATGGCTGGTATGCTAACAAATCAGCAATACAAATTATGTATTAATATGTTAAAATCTCCCCACAGGTCGTAATTGTGAAAAATAGACACATATTTCCTATTTTACTTTATATCCCCACATCACGCCCCAAAAAAAGGAAATGATAAGTTACATAAAATTTAAGCGCAAATTGAGAGAAAGAGGCAAAAGTGTTTGAATATCAAAACGAGAACATTTTTTTAGAATCAATAAAAGCACATGTACGAGTATGATAAAACTTAAAATTGTGCCTAGTCAGGAACGGGGTCAAATGACCCAGTCATGAATTAGTTAATTCCAAATCTAATTTGAATTTCCTTTTGGATTTCTTCAGGTTACTTGAAGAAGGGAGTGTTGAAGCTGCATCTGCAGAAAAACAAAGAATAGAAGAGCTGCAGAGAACTAGGAGAAAATACTTGGACGATAACCATATAGAATATATACCAAAATATTTCCGGTAAAGTTTAAGAAACTTCTTCCTATTTCTTATTCCCATTCGGATCACTACAACAGTGCGGAGATGTGCCACTTCTTCCATTGCTCAGAACAATCAAGCCACCAAAAATTATTAATGGTGAATCTGTAAAACATTGTAGCGAATAATTACAATAGATAAAAACTGTCTGCACCTTCAGGACATTGTGCAGGGCAGTGAGAAGTAGGGGTCTGGGTGGCACTGATATCTTACTAGTGGAAGGAGCAATATTGCCAACTTCTTAATAGCAGTGAGAAGTATTCTACTGTCTAGAGACACAGAATTTGCCACTTCCGCACACGTTAAATGTGCATTTGGCCACCGTGGCACAAGTAGAGTACTGCTTTCTGGGAAGTTTCAGGAGGGATTGGTGGCTCTCAGGAGATTTGGCAACTCTTCTGGTTATCTGGGAAGTCTCCCCTGTTTTCGTGAGTTTCCCAGATCTTTTGGAAGTAAGTATGTCTTATAGTGCCAGGCACGGGAGACAGTGTGTCAGATAAAGACTCACCGGTGTAATGGTTGACATTGCTACTCTTATATCTACACCAACTGTTGCTCAGCAATGAATTGATGCAACTGCTTTTGGACAGAGTGATGGTTTCCCCTACAGCCAATACTGGGGAGGACTCTCGGCATAGACACACTAGCACAGCTTCCATCTTATTCAATATTATCTGTATGAATCAGTATACAGTGAGCTCCTCCTCGTGGTGGCTGCAAGCAGGAAAACTCTTCTAATTATGATTGCAAGAAGGGAAGCAAGGGATTTGGAGATATGTTAAAAATGACCCAACCCTTTTATTTCACAAAATAACTAAAACCAATCTAGAAACATACCTTTGCAGACATTTGGAGAGGTCTAATTGCAAGAAACAAACTTTTATGCAAATGAGGTCGTAATTACCTAATGCGGAAGTGCTCAGTCACCTTCATTAACTCTGCCCTACACCCTACAGCCTTGGCCTTGGTTGAGAGCTTGAGTATTGTCTTCACATCTCTCAATTCTAAACTGAAAAGAGGGCACGGCTTACTGAGGAAAGCCTGAGGACTTGCCAGGATGAGGACCACCTACTGGACACTTGGGACTTGATTTACATGTGCGAGAAAAAAAATTGTTTTCTCTGCAATTAGACATCTCTCAATGGCCATAAAGATACATTCCCAAGTCTGTGTTAGTAACTCGGCTATCCTCATAAGCACAATTGACTTTATATAGAAATAAAGGGCGCATGCAGTACCGGATCGGTGCATCATACACTCACTAGCTGCGGTCTTGGTTCCTGCATCCAGACTCACTGGATGAGTAATAATTTATTTAAATTGGAATACCCCTTTAAGCTTAAAGGACCCCATCTCCTTCTGTCTTAACATCAATTGGGTCCCAGGGATTGGATTCTCCAATCAGACATAGATAACATATCTAATTAATAGGTCATCAATAGAGATGGGCGAACCCCAACCTTGCTAGTTCGGCGTTTGTACCGGTCAGTTACTGTCCGGTGGTAAACGCCGAACATGGACTTTCCCCGCAAGTCTGTTGCAAGTTCGGCGTTCCGGGGGAAGTCCGTTGCAACGTTCGGCGTTCCGGGGGAAGTCCGTTGCAATGTTTGGCGTTCCGGGGGAAGTCCGTTGCAACGTTCGGCGTTCCGGGGGAAGTCCATTGCAATGTTTGGCGTTCCGGGGGAAGTCCGTTGCAATGTTCGGCGTTCCGGGGGAAGTCCGTTGCAATGTTCGGCGTTCTGGGGGAAGTCCGTTGCAGAGAGAAAGAGAAAAAATGTTTTTCAGCTCCAGAGTTCGTGTCCCCATTATTTTCAATGGGGCTCGGGTTCGGCTTGAAGTTCGAGTACCCAAACCAAACTTTGGCATAAAGTTCAGGTCTGGTACCAGAGCCTGAACTTCCACCGGTCCGCTCATTCCTAGTCATCAATGCTTATGGTAGGAAAATGCTATTATAGATTGCCATTGTTTCTGTTATTATCGGAGGGCTACATTCCTGATTTAATTAATTTCTCTTTTCCACATTCTATTTGCAGGAAGGTGGTTGATGCCCATAATAAGGAGTTTTGGGTTTCTAATGACACCTACTGGGAAATTCGCAAGGACCCTGGTTTTAGCAAAGTTGAATTACCCGTTCTTTGGTGATGTCAGATCTACCATTCTATCAACCAATCAATATCTATGCACAGTTCTGTTTCATATCGCTACAAGATAATTTTTGTTTGTGATGCATCATGCCATTTGCTTTTATATTCATTTAAAAAACAAAACGATTTGCTTGTATAACATGTAAAATATACAGTTATTTGCTGCATTTGTAGAAAGACGGGGAAGTACAGAAGCTTTGGACCTCTTACTTCTAGACTTAACCTGCTGTAGGATTAGACGCAATGATTGCCCCTCATCCCAGTTACTTCTTCATTATCAGAACATTGGCTATTAAAGAGCATAATTGCACAGATATTGCACAGATATTTTGCTGTTATCGAAATCAGTTTCCTATCGGAAAAACATTCAGATTATTGCAAATATCACTACGTACCAACATCACCGATTCTTGTGTAGAGAACATTATCAGATACAAGAGCCTGATCTAGTGATAATCTGAAGAGGACAGTTTTTCCACAGACTTTTAGGCTATTAATTGTTATATTATTAATCCCCAAAAAGCTGAATTTCATGAAAATCTAAACTGAAGCTCCATCTTTGATTTTGGATTCATGACTGTCTGTTGGCTCCTTGCAATTTTTGAGTTTGAAGGTCACTGTATGATGGATTCATAGAAGTTTATTGGGTCCTGCTATACAGGCTCGGACTGGCTCACCGGAGAAGAGGAGAATCCTCCGGTGGGCCCCTGTGAAGGAGTGCTAATGAGTAATGCTATTGCACTTGATTCACAATTTGAAGAAAAAGGTATAATTTAGTCAGTCATTAAAGAAGCTAGCCAAATTAATATTACATAGAAGCAAAAGTAAATTTCTGTGCTGGGGTCAGGTTATTTTTGCATGTTGCTGAACAGTGGGCCCCAAGAATCAATGTTATTTGTGGGCCTTTGCCAACCCAGTCCGAAACAGCAGCTATACCTTAGATGAGGCTCAAAAGTTGTTTTTTTTGTCAGATTCTGTAAAAATTAATGCAATTTTCTGTCGGACATTGAATTAGGCAGACGATGTGTGTAGTACAAAGCCGCAGGGACTAATTTGTCCATAAGTGTGTTGTCCTTTTTTTTCACAGACCTATTCATTTGAACGGACCAGTTTGGTCTACTCCATTTTTTTATGGTTTTAAAAAAAAAATATGTCCAAAGACCCACTGAATTTAATGTGTCCATGTGCTGTCCAATAAAAAAAAACTAAATTATAGAGTGATCCAAGTGATGGACATTTCATAAATGCTTTATTGTAAGAGCGCCTTATACTTAGCAACAGCCCTCGCAATTCATGGATGCCATCTACCTTATACTCTTTCATCTGCAATCCGTATCTGATGAAGGCCCATGCCTTCAGACTGAAACGTGACTGTACATATTGAGCATATGGGATTGCCTTATGATAAATCATTTCCAAAATATCCATCACTTGGAGTGCTGAATACCTCTATAATTTTACGTTATCGAAGTAGAATCCTTTTTGAGCTCCCATCCATCCTTCCCTTAAAGTGTAACTATCGTTTATATTTTTTTCATTAATCAATAGTACATGTGAAAATAAGAAACTTTGCAATATATCTTATCAGAGAAATCTGTTTTTTTTTCCCTCATTCTGAACTGATCATTCATCTTCAAAATTCTCAATTCGTCGGTAAAATCTATCTTCAGCGAATACAGATTTTCCCATAAATGAGATAGGAGATGACAGTTGGTGCTCATAAAGTTCTATGGAGACCTGTAACCATGGTTTCAGGAAAACTTACAGTAGAATGTCAGTGTCTTCCTCTAGCTCCTCCCCTCTCCATAGAATTTTAAAATCACCAACTGTCATCTCCTATCTCAGTAAAGGAAAAATCTGTATTCACTGAATACAGAGTTTACAGTTTTTAACCCTGAAATAGGAATGAATGATCAGTCCAGGAGGAGAAAGAATCATATTTCTCTGATAAGATATATCACAAAGTTGCTTATTTTGATATGTGCTATTGATTTATGAAATAAAAATAAAACTACGGTTACTTTTTTTTTTTAAATAAGTGATACGCTATAAGTGCATTTAGCTTAAGGCCTCATGCATACGACAGAGATGTGCGCGGAGCAGACATGTGGCACATAGAGTTCCTGTGGCTCCAGACTATGGAGCTGCGGGCACCTTGTGCTGCCATTGTATTGCTCTACATTAGGAGCAGCTTCTTCCCGAGAAGGAAAGATCTGAAGAAAGAATATAGTATATTGTACAACCTGATATAAATCTGACAAAAAAACCCTGATATAGAGTAAAGCTCCCCATACACATTGTGCCGAACCTGCCGATATTGATGGGATCAGCTGACAGTCTAATGTGCTATGTGGGCCCTGGACTCCTGACCGTGGGGGTAAATGAAGATCGGGCATATCCGATTTCGGATTGACTATTGCATTGTCTCCCGGAGATAAGCCATCTGTCATAGAGAGCACAGGGGGCGCTCTTTCAGGCTAAGAGTATGGGAGAGATGGCTGTCAGCTGAACCTCTGTCCAAAGCTTCGTTCGGCCAACAGCCGTCTAATATGTATGTCCAGCTTTTCAGTATAGCCCCAGTGATGTCTATTAATATATTATTACAACCCAACACCACTCGGAGGTTAGAAGAACACTATGTGTCAGCCATGTTTGCTGTGCCGTTGAATGTAATCTATTTTTTTGTGTTAACAGCTATGCTTTACACTGGATTACTAACAGGAATGGACTACACTCCACATATCTCCATGTCTGTCCATACATATTTGCAAGTTACATTAGTAGGCGTTTTATTATACTTTTCGTACTTTAGCCCCACTGCTTGTTTGATGCTTCTTTTTAGAATGGAGATATACCGACAACTGTGCGAGAATCGGGCCAGGTTCACACACATACAGTGCTCTCCGTTGTGCATGCGTCGGGGTTTCCATCGCAATTCCCCCCCCTCAAAAAAATTTTTGTGCATGTCTGAAAAAGACGAACGCTGCCAAGAATGGAAGCCAAAGTGACACTGTCACCTTCATTGAAGTAAACGGCTCTGACGGGACTCTGTCGTAGATGCCGCCAGAATCCCGTCTTTTGGGAATTATGCAGTGGTCAGCAGACAGCTTTGTGTGTGTGAACCCAGCCTAAGACACGCTAGGTCATCCTGGACCATTATGGCTGGACACCCTCAGACTTCTTTAAATTCAGCCTAGTTTTTAGAGAGAATAGCTGTGGGCAAATCAACAATGAAGTCACTGGACAACGTCTTCAAATCGAGGAACATTTCATTGGCAATGAAGACAAAGCTCCTATATAGTCTGGTCTTTTCTGTAGTAACATATGGATGCGAAAACTGGATAATAAAGAAAGAAGACAGAAGAAGAATCGACACCTTTAAAATGTGGTGCTGGAGAAGGAGGTTATCAAAACCATGGATGGCAAGAAGAACAAACAAATCAATTTTGGATCAAATCAAGCCAGACATGTCACTCGAAGCAAGGATCACCAAGCTACGACTTGCCTACTTTGGACACATCATACGAAGAGAGTAATCACTGGAGAAGGAGATCATGGTCAGAAGAATAGAAGGAACAAGACAAAGAGGAAGACCAGCAACCAGATGGCTTGATAGTATCAAGATAATGGTGGAGGAGACCCTGGTGGACCTATCTAGGCCTGCACAAGATTGATCTTCCTACAGAGCGTTCATCCACCAAGCCGCCATGGCTCGAGATTGAGCTGAAGTCTGTTAAATAATAATTATATAAAAATACACAGCACAGAATTCATTACATCTGAGACCTGCTTTACCGCTGGAAGCTTTTTCTTTACTGTTAATATGACTTATCTGTAAGGCCATAGCTCTCCTGGCCAGCTGAAAAATACCACCTTGATTATATTAATTGATTTTGCTTTTCAAGATAAACCTGTCACACATAAATTTTATGGAAGACTGATTGTTGTTTTCTGACTGCTTTGCTCTTTACGATATAACTTGCGAAAGAAAATTATTTTTTGCCGAGATATTAACACCGTGCAGCAGTCCTATGACTTGGAGCCGCCATATTGTTTGCTTGGTTATACAGAACTCATCGCAAAAAAAATATGGGACTATTTGTTTCAGAGAGCGACAGATTACAGGCAGGGGGGAGCGGAGCTATGTCGGGATGCTGCCGGATTGATTAACACTAGGCATTGTGATTGGCAGGACTTGATGCGTCCACTGAACGTTAGGCCCAGATGTATACCGCCATTGGTGGAAAGGTATCCTAGCCAAACATATCCAAAAAGAGGCCATTTTTGACTAATAGTAGTCTCTGGGCACATTAGATGTGGGATTTAATACTTGATAGGCCAAACGTAGATGCAACATGTGATGTGACTTCAGCCTTGGTGTGACTACTGCAGACGTAAATGAGCAGTAGACCAGAGCCCCAAGCCACGGGCAGCAAGCATAAAAAACATGGTAGGGAAATACCTGACTAGTCCCAGCCGTCTTCTCCCTGCCCCACCCCGCTCCAGATGATTGACAGGTCTCTCTCTATATACACACATGGGAGAGACTTGCCAATCAAATAGGGAGGCTTGGGGAAGAAGGTTCTCCCTATAGGTCCCTGCTAGATCCTGAAACTATTACAGTTGCTCATTTTGCCTTTCTACCCAGCCAATTCTTCTCTTTTCTATGCTCTATGTAGAACCAGGAAGTCTCTGGTCCCTGCATTTATCATTTCCCTTTTCAACTCCTGACCCAGCTGCATCCTTCTCCCCCACCATGCCAGGGACTTTTGCAGTGACTCATGACTCATGCAGGGAAAATTGACCTCCTGTTTCTACATAGAGCTTAGAAGGATTCAGCCAGCAATTTTTAATCATGTGATGTCATAGACCTAATAGAAAAGAGAAGAATTTTCTAGGTAGAAAGGCAAAATGAGCAATTGTGAGTACACTGTTCTACATAATATGATGACTGCAATATATTAAGTGGATAAAAACTTTGATGGGAGGAGGAGGAGGAGTGCTTCTTTAGTGAAGGGGCCTTTTTGAGTTGAATATGTCAAATTTATGAATGAATTTAATGTATCTTCTCAGTGACATGCGCTTCCTTACACCTCGGCAGAAATGTTACTCCAGTCAGGAACTGGAGTAACATTTGTGGAGTAAAAAACTCAGAGAAAAAAAAGTGGCAAGTTCCAGCTCCTTAAAAATTCTAAATTTTATTGGGAAAAATTAAAAATGAATTCAATGTCACAATCAATAGACAACGTGTTTCGAACGCATGTTTCGAATGAGTTGCCAATTGATTGTGACATGGAATCCATTTTTAATTTTTCTAAATAAAATGTAGATTTTTTTAAGGAGCTGGAACTTACCCTTTTCTTTTCTTGGAACATACATTTAGTCACAAGGGCTTTCCTGCTCCTTCACACGTTGAGCGGCTATGGTGAGCTGGTTTCACTAAGCCTTCTATTAATTGGAGTAAAAAACTCTGCCACTACTGAAGAATTTGACAGGTGGGCGTTGAAAAGTTTTGAAACTTTTCAAAGTGTTTTATGCTAGTTTTGCCATAAACACTTTAATGATTCGAGGCTGTAGTCTTCAATACAAAATGTCCTATTATTTTATGTCTAGAGCTCTTCTGCAGACCTGTGTATTTCCATAGTAACAGACTACAAGTCAACGCTGTGTAGTCTGATCCTGCAATTATTCTTCCTTTCTTCTGACTAAACCTACATTTGGTAGGTCAGCAATCAGACATAATTACAATTTCATATGACCCCTTAAAGGAGCTGTCTCTTTCCTTTCTATTTGCCCTAGAAGGGCAAATGGATTTCAGAGAGGAGCCAGAGTAGGGGACCAGGGACAATGGTGGCTCTCGTTCTGGTGGACGTGGCCCACTCATATAGGTTTTGTTCGCATGAATGTTGCTGCTCCTGTTTAAAGCAAAAGTCATAACCCTCTGCCAAGTCCATTATACAATGGATAGCAATGGCTTCATTGTGATTTCAGTCATTTTGACGGGAAGTATAATTCCAAATACAATTCTAATCTTTCCAGTAACTCTTCTGACCCTTACATGGTTTCCCATCTAAATAAGTGCTCATATAACAATACTAGAGATGATCAAAAAGATTCGCAGGACCCTAGTCCGGGATCCACGCCAGTACTCTGTGGGACTTGGACCTCATGATGTTGCGTGAGATCGGCCTTATAAATACCATTGGTGGCTGGATACCGGTATTCCAGTCCTGGCCGAGGACCTTGGTCTGGCCCCTACCTCTGCTAGTACTCTGTGGGACTTGCACCTCATGAGGTCGCGTAAGATCGGCCTTATAAATACCATAGGTGGCCGGATACCGATATTCCTGTGCCTGCCGAGGACCCTGGTCTGGCTGCCACGGAGTACCGATGTGGATGTTGGACTATGGTCCTGTAAATCCTTATGCTCATGACCAAACACAACATTTCAGTAACTTTTTGAGGGACATCCATGATGTCCAGCTATTCGGGCCGACTTCCGTTTAGAGGAGTTGTCTTAACGAGGCTAGGGGACATTATAGAAGCGCATTGTGGCACCACATGGCTGTATTATGGACCCGTTGTGTGCATGAGGGCTAAGTCTGACAGATTGGTGAGCTTCATTTCTCTATTCCAGGGTTCCCCAACTCCAGTCCTCAAGGCCCACCAACAGGTCATGTTTTCAGGATTTCCTTAGTATTACACAGGTGATAATTGCATCACCTGCACAGTCAATAATTCCATCACCTGTGCAATACTAAGGAAATCCTGAAAACATGACCTGTTGGTGGGCCTTGAGGACTGGAGTTGGGGAACCCTGCTCTATTCTACCTAAGATAAGTGATAGGCAGGATGCATAGCGTATAGCGCTTTATTTCAGACCTATATACACACTTGCTTTGCTTATAAATGCCATAATTTAACTTTAGAGATGCCATAATTTAAAGGGGCCTGTTAGTGGCGGACTTCCCTTTAAAATGCAGGAATGGTGCTACCCTGACTCGTTTTTAAAGAAAATCCACATAGGGTAAATGCAGCATGAACCGGTCCATATCCTACATCAGACCGCGCTGACATATACGGTATACACATCAGGAACATTGTCCCACTCCACCAGTCCGCTACACAAACCTTTCTTACCAAATAGCCAACTCGCTGATATATTTTATTGTTTAATTTGTGCTTTAAATTGTAAGATGGATCCCGACCGGTCCTTCAGGCTGAGCCTGATAACTCGTCACCTCCTGCGTTTCCACTGACAAAGAATGACAATACGTTAATGTATTGTACTGTACATAGGTCCTGCATGTCTATCTTACCTGGTTAGCCTGCCGATGAATGTTGCTAAAGCCTTACTCGAGACATTGTTTTTCATGAAGACTCATCAGGTAATGCAAAATCTGAGTTTACTGAAGGGGATTTTCTATCTAAACTCTTACGAAATGTAATTGTAAACTTGATGTCTTTTGCAGACATTTGTCTTTACATCAATCTGCTGCTAATAGTGCTTGTTCTTCTAATAAACTTATATGTGCACTGGTAACTCTTCCTGTGTTGTGGTGGTTGATTTATTTGGACAATTGCCAGATTGAGAAAGGGAGGGGGTTCCAGTGGCGGAAATACCAACGGTGCAATCTGTGCAGCCGCACGGGGTCCCAAGAGGTAAGAGGGCCACTACCATCTCCAAACAGGTGGAATTGTGTATAATGAGGAGCTGTTGGACTGCAAAGGGCCCATATATTGTTCTTGCACAGGGACTGTCCTCTGTGTCCACTCATTAGAGGTTCCATGTATGCAAGTAACATTTACCCTTGTGGGGGCTCAAAAGAAAAAAATAGAGAACTACACTGGTACTGATTTTTCATTTGGGATCTTTGAAGAGTTTATACAAGTGTTTCTCACTAAATTAGAATATCATCAAAAAGTTAATTTATTTCAGTTCTTCAATACAAAAAGTGAAACTCCTATATTATATAGAGTCATTACAGACCGAGTGATCTATTTCAAGTGTTTATTTCTGTTAATGTTGATGATTATGGCTTACAGCCAAGGAAAACACAAAAGTCATTATATCAGTAAATTAGAATACTTTATAACAGCTTGAAAAATGATTTTAAAATCCGAAATGTTGGCCTACTGAAATGTATGTTCAGTAAATGCACTCAATACTTGGTCGGGCTCCTTTTGCATCAATTACTGCATCAATGCGGCGTGGCATGGAGGTGATCAGCCTGTGGCACTGCTGAGTTGTTATGGAAGCCCAGGTTGCTTTGATAGCAGCCTTCAGCTCGTCTGCATTGTTGGGTCTGGTGTCTCTCATCTTCCTCTTGACAATACCCTATAGATTCTCTATGGGGTTAAGGTCAGGCGAGTTTGCTGCCAATCAAGCACAGTGATACTGTTGTTTGTAAACCAGGTATTGGTACTTTTGGCAGTGTGGACAGGTGCCAAGTCCTGCTGGAGAATGACATTTCCATCTCCAAAAAGCTTGTCGGCAGAGGGAAGCATGAAGTGCTCTAAAATTTCCTGGTAGACGGCTGCGCTGACTTTGGTCTTGATAAAACACATTGGACCTACACCAGCAGATGACATGGCTCCCCAAACCATCACTGATTGTGGAAACTTCACACTAGACCTCCAGCAGCTTGGATTGTGGCCTCTCCACTCTTCCTCCAGACTCTGGGACCTGGATTTCCAAATTAAATGCAAAATTTACTTTCATTTGAAAACAACGCCTTGGACCATTGAGCAACAGTCCAGGTCTTTTCCTTCTTGGCCAGGTAAGACGCTTCTGGCGTTGTCTATTGGTCATGAGTGGCTTGACACAAGGAATGTGACACTTGTAGCCCATGTCCTGGATACGTCTGTGTGTGGTGGCTCTTGAAGCAATGACTCCAGCAGCAGTCCACTCCTTGTGAATCTCCCCCAAATTTTTGAATTGCCTTTTCTTAACAATCCTTTCAAGGCTGCGGTTATCCCGGTTGCTTGTGCATCTTTTTCTACCACACCTTTTCCTTCCACTAAACTTTCCATTAATATGCTTGGATACAGCACTCTGTGAACAGACAGCTTCTTTAGCAATGACCTCTTGTGGCTTACCCTCCTTGTGGAGTGTGTCAATGACTGCCTTCTGGACATCTGTCAAGTCAGTACTCAGCAGTCTTCCCCATGATTGTGGAGCCTACTGAAACAGACTAAGGGACCTCTTTAAACGCATTGGAAGCCTTTGCAGGTGTTTTTGTTAAATATTCTAATTTACTGAGATAATGACTTTTGTGTTTTCATTGGCTGTAAGCCATAATCATCAAGATTAACAGAAATAAACACTTGAAATAGATCACTCTGTTTGTAATGACTCTATATAATGAGTTTCACTTTTTGTATTGAAGAACTGAAATAAATTAACTTTTTGATGATATTCTAATTTAGTGAGAAGCACCTGTATGTAATATTGACCCCATAGAGGCGGCCCCCTGCTGCACATGCATGCCCTTTCAGGACAGAATCTATACTTATGCTTAACTTTCATTCTTAGTTATGTTTTTACAAGTCATAAAAGCATAGGAGAAGACATGGCAAGATGGGGTCAGTGGGGGCCTGACCCTATGGATCGCTTTGGATCCCTACACACATAGGGGCTGGATATGCTCACTAAATGCTGAGGACAGTTTAGACATGTTAAAAATGATTATTTATATATACAGCTCTGACAAAAAGTAAGAGACCACTGCAAAATTTTCATTTTCTCTGATTTTTCTCTTTCTAGGTATATTTTTGAGTGAAATGTACATTGTTGTTTTAGTCTATAAACTACTGACAACATGTCTCCGAAATTCAAAGCTAAATATTTTGTATTTATTTGCAGCAAATGATAAAGCGTCAAAATAATAAAAAGGAACAGAGCTTTCAGACCTCAAATTACTCATGTTTTAACACAAGAAGAGTTCAGAAATCAATATTTGGTGGAATAACCATGATTTTTAATCACAGCTTTTATGCGTCTTGCCATGCTTTCCACCAGTCTTTCCATGCTTTCCAAAAGAAAACTGTTCAGTGGTCTCTTAATTTTTGCCAGAGCTGTATATATATAGTTAATAAAGTGAACAAAGTTTCAACGCTCAATCTTCATTAATTTTTAGACCTCCGTATATGCAGTTTGACGCTTTATCCAAGTTACAGATTTTTCTCTTGTGGGAGTGTCTCCCAGTAATATAGGCTGGATGTGAGGTCTGTGTGTATCCAGGGTGCTTCTATCTTCATTAGCTCATATCAGCACAGCTTCTATCCTGCACTTATTTCCCCGTTATGTGCATTCCTCCTTTTCAATGTACTGTTTTCTTTGACATGTTTGAGATACCTTCCCTCCATGTCCATGGAATAGAGAGATCACTGTGAAACTCCTTCCCCAATACTACTCTGGAAGCCCGGATTCACACATCTGTATTTCACGGTTTCAGTACAGACTGCAAATGCATGGACCTGTCGTGGGTTTCCTTACCCGAATTCGACATCCCTTTATATAGCTATGAGGGTGTCGAGACCCACGGGCGGTCAGTATGGACCTCGAAACACAGATATGTAAATCTGGCCTAAAACAGAGAAGGGAGCTGGAGCTCCGATGGACTTGTATCAGGTTTGAAGATCACACAGCTGGTGTAAAGGTCTCTGAAGCAACATTTTAGAAAATTGCTTGATTTTGCATTTAGGAAGCAAATGAGCAAAAATATCTGTCTGAAGTTGTGCATATCCTTTAATGTCCAAGGGTAGGTTTCAGAGTTCCTCCACCCAAACATGTAGGGTGAGGTGGCTACCCTAATCATATTTTTATAGCTGCTTCCTGAGCTCCAATCTTGGCTCAATCCCCAATCTTTGCCTTCTTCAGTCAAATGCTTTCCTTTACTGACTGGTTTCAGGGCACCTGTCATGCAGTCATCATCTACGACTATGTGGCTGGCACTGTTCTTTCACCAATGACTTAGCAAATCTTGGTATCAAAGGTTCCTTCCTTTATTTCCCACTTTCTTTAAATGGTGTCCAAAAAAACCTTCTATTTCACGTCCATTCCACCCCAACCCTGGTGGGCACAGTGCATGAAGACTCCCAGGACTCCTTCGTCAAGCAATTAGTGAAGGTCCAAGTTGTAAGCTGATTCTTTACTTTAGGACACATTTTTTTTGTTTTCTCTTTTAATTCATCGAAGATTTTCAACTGACTTCATGTCACTGCAGGGTAGGAGCCGATTGTCTCACTCAGTTGGTATATTTTTGTCTTTTACGGTCTCTGAATGCCACCAATGCAGCAGCTGCAGTGTATCAAGTCATGGAGGGCTATGTTTAGTAAGTAATGTGGCTGAAAGATTACACTGGATGTAGAGATGGCGTACATGCTGCAGCGTGTCTGTAAGAAGCCACATTTACAAAACATTGTGTTCTCGGCCGAATGCCAAGTGCACAGCGAAGGCTGAAGATCTACAGTATTTACTACAGGGTGCACCATGGAGAGGAACTCTTCTGAGATTTATATAGATCTGTAGGAAGAATACACGATGCCTGCGGAATACTATATATCATTCTGTTCTAAATTTACATCTACTTGATATTTAAGGTGGTATTTTAGGGAAGAGATCATGTGGACATCTGCCATAAGTTCATGTCAGAAGATCACAAAGCCATCACTCATAAACTCTGACCACCATTGATTTCGAGGATGAATGGGGCTGTGGCTTTTCGAATGACAAATGGTTAAAGGGGTTGTCCAACTTTTGTGGATGTTTTTTTGTTTTCTTAAGTTAAGTGGATGCAATTTGGTTTCATTAAAAATTGTATTACACGGTCCATTGCTGGCTGCTGAATGAGATAACGGGATTGGCGACATTGTCTTTATTTTATCAGATGTGTCAGGACATGATTTTGTAGCACTATTCTATAGGTAGGACAGGTTCTCCTCCTGCTCTTGTTAATGTCGTCCTCCTTACAGACTGTACAGGAGGCAAATGGTGCAAAATTTTTAATAAAACCCAATTGCAAAAATAATTTTTAGCCCCAATTGCAAAAAATTATCCCCAAAGGTGGACAACACCTTTAAGCTTAGCAGACCTGAATGGATTTCTGAGCTTACAAACTCTAAGGTCTCCGTCTATATGAGAAGATCACTATGGGTGGGTTTTCCTGCTTCTTCCCGCCGGGATACTTTTTTATTTAGCTACGTTCAGATGAGCGTGGCAATTCACAGACCGCTTGTGACTGTAAATTTCAAGCATGACTGCACCTGTGTGCACTAGCTGTTGAAACCAGAACTGTCTCGTATGCAAAACGGAGATGTGCACGCCGCATTTTGTTTTTAAGCAAAAATATAATCATAAAGTGTAAACTTACGACTAGACAGTCTATAAATGTGCCGGCTGTATCATTGTGGTTCATGTCGTTTGATAACTTTGGCACATCTGTAGACTCTCTTTTCTAAGGGTCCATTTATGCTGCAAGATTATCGTGAACTAGTGATCCTGGGAATAATAGTGCAGTCTTGTACAGGCTACCGACCGCCTGAGGAATCAGCAGAACGCTCTTTTTGTCAAGTAAAATGATCTTTTGTGCTGGACAAAAGATCAGCTTTCTCGAAAGCACATTGTCTTGGGTAATCAGGACTCGTGCTGCCGAGAAGAGTTGCAGCGCATGCCCAATGGAATCTGTATTCCAGACAGTTCAGTGCTCTTCGTTTAGAGGAGCCTTTGTAAACATACTATTAAACGACCGCCGTAAGTTGGCTGGTGTAAACTCACCTTAAAGGGTTATTCCTATCTCCAAGATCCTATCCCAATATGTAGTAGGTGTAATAATAATAATATTCACAAATGCCTCCAATTAGAAATGTAGTATAGTTCTTCTGATTTGCTATGTCTCTTTCCACAAGTGCAGGGCATTGCAGTAGCTAAGGTATCCATGGTTACGACCATTCATATATTGACAGTTAGTTGTTAGTGGTTGTAACCATGGATACCTAAGCTACTGCAATGCCCTGCACATGAGGAAAGAGACATAGCAAATCAAAAGAACTATACTACATTTCTAATGTAGTACATTTGCTAATATTATTATTACACCTACTACATATTGGGAAAAGATCTTGGAGATGGGAATACCCCTGTTAGGTTACACAATCTATTAGTTGGCTTAATTTGCACCAGAAATTAGCATTTTAAGTCAATCCTTATTCTGCTAAGGCACATACCTTCGTCAGACAAGATGGAAAGTGCGCAACACATATAATAAATATGGCGCTAGTCATGAAAGACAGTAGCTAACTGTGCCACAATTCTGGCTTGATAGGGGATATAACACTTTAATGATAGAATATCATTTCACCACCACAAAGAGAAATACAAACTATCCTTTTAACAATGCGTGGTGATCTCTAGGCCGGTATCCTCGCGTAAACGTATCAAATAGAGAAAGAAATTGCAATTCTGCATCATGGGAAAAGGTAGAAAACATCTTTACTGTATAATAATCTCAATAAAAATGAATAAAAAACACAATGAGGAATGAAAAAACACACGACAGCCTTACGCGTCTTACATGCCTAATCATAGAGGAGTCCAAAATGCGTAAGACTGCCATATGTTTGTTTTTTCTCTCCTTGAGAGGGGAATGTTCTCATGGTGAGGCTGCCAAAACTCGCATCCACATATGGGGGTCAATGAGTAATATTGAGGTGAGAGTCACCCTAAAAATGATTTTCCTATGCATGGTGGAATACTGGTAGGATATTTGATTACTTTCTTATTGTGGAGGTCAAAGGCCAGTAACACCATTGCACCTTGGAAAACTGAACAAGCTTCGTCTGGATTAGTGAGGGTCCCGGCGGATCAAATAGTGATGGGATATACTTTCTGTAATGGAATATCTGTGTTAAAATCTAGACCCCTTAAAAAGGGTTTTCTACTACTTGGACAATCCCTTCTTGATCTAAATGTTTAGCCCCGATAAAATAGAAAAGCTTATACTTACCTCCCATGCTGGCTCTGTTCCAGCGGTGTCAGCACTGTCTGTTTCGGGGCTTTTGTGCGATTGTGACACGTGACCCCGGCATCCAATCAGCGCCGGCGTCACTGCCCCTGCCTCCTGTCGAATTGAGCATGAAGAGGAAGTCCGGGCTGCAGCTGATCTCTGACTGCCTCTTCATCTTCAATTCGTACAAAAGCCAACACAGTGACGCCAGTGCTGATTGGGTGCTGGGGTCACATGTCACAATAACCGCACGAGAGTCCCGGTACTGCGAGTGCTGACACCGCTGGAACGGGAGGTGAGTATAAGCTTTATTATTTTATCAGAGCCAAGCGTGGGGTATGACAAGGAGTTGTCCAAGTAGTGGACAACTTCTTTAAATACAAATATACACAAGATATTTTTCAAACAAGGTCTGAACTTTACACTACAGAATGTAGATTATTGGGGCTTTCTATACATCCAGGTCTGTGTCACATTTAGAGAGGAGCATTAAACAGTAGTAAGACATTAGGATTCTTGGTTCTCAGATATTCTAACCAGCCATCTGCTACCCCTGAACAAATCCAGCGGGACGCTGCCGCTTCTACCGAGCTGTCAAGTGTGACTATGTGAAATAAGAGGGCTACCCGGAGCGTGCCATCTGATTTATACAGCACATTACCATTCCGGCAGGCACCCAGAACACCGCACACCCCTACACTAATGGCATGAAGATAGGAGCTAAACAAACGGACAGCGCAAACTACGTTATGCGGCAAAATGCACCAAGGTCATTGGGAATCCACGGTGTATTACAGAGAAATAATCTTCAATATACTTGCTCCAGCTGAATAAAAAAATATCTATTACTGTTCCTTTTTTTCCAAAAATAAAAAATGACAACTGCTAGATTTCTATAAAAGAAAGCACAGAATTTATTAGCATTTATTTATTTAGCATTAGAGACCATTTGCACGCCCAACTAATATACTATCACTTTTCTGTAATTGAAAAACTGAGACAAAAAAAACCACACACACAAAACACCGGTTTCTCCAATTTAATTACATTAAAAACAAATCCAAATTTCATACCACATATTTGGGGTTTCAAACTGAAAGATGAACATGAGGACATTTAATACTTGGTATGGAGCTCCATGACGGTGACAATTCATCTGTAGTGTGACCATTTCATTGTGAATGGAGAGGTAATGAGAGGTAGGAAGCAAACTTCATTTCAGTTTTCGTTTTTTGTTTTTTTCTTTCCTTCCATTTCATTTTTTTCCCGCCATGATTTTTAAGTACTGTAGTGCGTTGTGGGCAGCGTCGTTGTGAGCGTTGCCACATGAGAGCCCAGTACCGTGACAAACAGTGACCGGGCTGGAGGACAGTTCGGCCAGACACTGGTACTGCCCATTGACACTCAGTTCCTCTGCAACAAAACCAAAATGATAACGTTACGATGCATTGTCATCAACAACTAAAACATGGAATACTATGGAGATGAGGAGCAATGTGCATAGCGGTACCATCATACCCCCCTGAAATGGTCCATGGGAGGTAGGAAAATGTAAAAACAAAATGGATACTTAGCAGACCAACACTGCTCCTCCCTATTCTGCAATGTGTACCCTGACAATCGCTTAGCTTGTCCGACAGGGAACATCACATGACCACTGCAGCCAGTGTCTGATCAGCTGCAGTGGTCCCATGATTCTCCTTAGCAGGAAGATGCAGCTAAAAGACTGGTGGGGGACAAAGTGTGGAATTAAGGAGCAGCCCCAGACAAATAGGAGAGTATCAATTTTATTTTTAATTATTTTTTCCCCCTTCACTAATTTAAAATGTGTTTTAAACTCGTGGCAACACCCTTTAAATTCCTAGATGCAAAGGGGTTAATTGCTATTCCGAATGGAAATAATAACTTATTGTACATTTCTTCAAGAGCGAGAATCCAAAAAAGGCAAAAAATAAAATCATCAATGTTATGGATATCAATGTCTAAAAATGCTTTGATTGATTCCTTCCAAGACATGTGCAGCCACCGGTGGCCCGTCTGCCTCACCATAGCACTGTAAGCAAATACCGGATATTTTTGGACTATAAGATGCACTTTTTAACAAGAAAACAATAATAATAATCATATTTTTATTTATATAGCATCAACATGTTACGCAGAGCTTTACAATTCAGAGAATTTACACAAGTTTTCTAATAAAGAGTGTGCGTTTTATAGTCGGTGAAAGGTAGGAAAGAAAGCTACCAGGACCGTTGGCTACCAGGACCAGCAGCTACCAGGACTGGCAAGTCACTGAAGCTGCAGGTCCTCACTGGCTGAAGATTATTTAATGTGATCAGTCATATACCTTGAAAGAACTGTAAAATATGGCAGTGTATACACACTGCGTTCTAGAGGTGTGTGTATGTAGTAGAGCTGTGTGTGTATGTAGCAGAGCTGTGTGTGTATGTAGTAGAGCTGGGTAAGCAAAAACTGTGCATGCAGCAGAATTGTGTTTGTGTGCACTGCAGAGATTGTATATAATCTGTGTGCTGTATATGTGTATAATACACAAGATGCAGAGAAAGACTAGCAATAGATCTATAACCTCCCTATTCTATACTAGTGCATTATAATTAGCAATACTGACCCCTCCACTTCTATACACCTCTAGGAAATTTTTAATTGCTAGGAAATATGTTTTTCCTATTTTCTGCTGTTTAACTTTGGGGTGCGTCTTATAGTAAAGTGCGTCATATAGTCCAAAAAAATAAGGTATTTGACTACATATATTACTGTGCTACTAGACAATATTGATCTCATGCCACCCAAACTTTTGTTCATTCTTGGCACATTTAGAAATAATGATAGGAGACCCGTAGGAGTAGTTTCATCATCCTTACTATATCATAAAATAAAACAAAAAAAAAAACCCAACAATTGGGTACAGGCTTACCTATATCCATGTAGGAAACTCGGAAATCCTGCTCTTCTGCCACCTCTGTCAGCATTTTCACATAGTCTGTGTTGGGAATACTCAGTGCACTTTTCTTCAGCAGGCTTATTTTCTCACCAGATGAATTTTTCAGGGAGTCCCAGGTACACCCAGGGCTATTGCCAGCAGGCTTTTTCTAAAATGATTACGAAAACTGTGAACACCATAACCGAAATATGTTTTCTTACGACACAAACATGTCCACAGTCTACAATGGACCTCATGTGCCAAAAAAGTGTTGGATATACAAGTGTGAAAGGCAGGTGGCAGAAAAATGTTTTACTGTGCCCACCACTACTAAGAAGGAGGGTGATGAGACATTAATAATATGTTGTATATATCGCAGACTAAGGGTGCACATATAATTCTTTATTCCCACCAATACTGCAGGCTGCAGTCAGTATAAGATGTTGCCTGAAATGGTCTCTTAATGTGTCAGGAGAGACAATAAGGCTACGTTTACATCGTTTTTGAAGTGGGTTTTGAAGCAGATCTACTACAAGGTCTAAGTAAAAAAAAACTTCAGTGTGAACATACATAATGTATGTCATCAGGTCCTAAGAGGCCAATTTTTGCGCTAATTTTATCCCAGCTGCTCCCCTGAGTATTACATTTTTTTTACTCTGCCATACGTTTGGCCTTTTTATTTAATGTCAATTTTCATGGTCTTTTCCAAAGGGGCAGTGCTTACGGGATCCTCTGGGGCGTGTCTTTAGATTCTCTGCATCATTACTTGGAGCCACGCCTCTTTGGTTAAGACCATAAAAATTAGCACTAAGTGAAAAAAAGGAACTGCATCGAAGATTAAAAAAATAAATAAAACAGAATAATCATGGGAGCATCAGGGATAAAATAAGAGCAAAACTTGGCCACTTTTCACCTGGTGACAGGTCCTCTTTAAAAAGTTTTGTCTTGGTGGCATATAGATAGGAAGCGGCACACTGTGCCATAGCCATTTCATTCTGATAATTGGCAGGGGGTCAGAGTACTGGCAGCAGATGTCAAGTCTTAATTTAATAGCTCTGAGCATGAAGAGATCCTCGACAGTGTCTGCAGCTCCACCACATGTAAAGTTTAGCATATTTGGAGCTCTAGGATGTGGGTTCATCGGAAACTCTGAAATTGAGTTGAGCAAAAAGATTCACAGGACCCGAGTCCTGCAGCTAAATCAGTAATCTGCGGAACCAATGAAAAAATTGCACAAAAGAATCAAAAGGTAGCAGAAAAAAAATCTTTATTAATTCATTAAAAATTACATCACGGGCTAGGGTGATGACATGTGAATGGCCAATAATTAGCACCGCAATAGAGGGGCGAGGCAAAATATTATAGATAGTTAAATCTGCAGGAAGGAAAAATATCATAGGGTAAGACTGGTCAGGGCATAGGCATGTGGCAAAGGGATGAATACCACCAACGTGCATTTCGTCTACAGTGCCTTCTTCCGGGGGAGCCAAAACGCGCGTTGAGGTAGTGGCACAGCAGTACTGCACCAAGGTAACCTCCACGGATACTTATATTTATATCCCGCAGGATCAGATCTTATATGCATGTATTTTTGGTAGGGACTTTGGCTTGTGGCTAAATCTAAGCATCATGACACTAATTGCTTTACCTCCTACTGTGGTATTCATCCCTTAGCCACATACCTATGCCCTGACCAGTCTTACCCTATAATTTTTCTCCTTCCTGCAGATTTAACTATAATATTTTGCTTGCCCCTCTATTGCGGTGCCAATTATTGGCCACTCACATGTCATCGCCCTAGCCCTTGATGTAATTTTTAATTAATTAATAAAGATTGTTTTTACTTTTCTGCTACCTTTTGATTCTTTGGTGCAATTTTTTCATTGGTTCTGCATGTCATTATGCGAGGAATCTATTGATCCAAATCATGGTTATTAGTACTTACAATTATAAGTGCTAAAATTAGCCTGATATCAATATTCACTTTTATTTAAGCATGTACTGTTGCTATTAGCCCTTCATAGGATTTTAAATCAGTAATCTGTAGCTGCCAGATTATAGCCCTCCAAATCAGGGCTGTGGAGTCGGAGTCGTGGAGTCGATGTCCATTTTGGTGGAGTTGGAATCGGTATAAAATGGACCGACTCCAACTCCTAAAATATATAATAAATTGGGTACAGTAATTTAATGCAGTTTGTGGGGAATATTTTTTCATAAGTTATGAAATGTCCTATAAGTGTCTGTCCTATTCCTGATCTAAGGGTCTAGACTTTTAGCTGAGATGAATCTGTGCTACAGTAAATTTATCACTTAAACATGAGCAATGTATGAGGGAGTCGTGGAGTCGGTGTCATGGAAATTGAGGAGTCGGAGGTTTGGCTTACCGACTCCACAGTCCTGCTCCAAATCTCCTTCTTGTCCGCATCACCGGTGTCTCTTTTGGGTTGTAGGCCCATCAAAACTTCATTGTTGTAAATGACGTTGCGTTGGTTCTACTATTCAGAAGAGACACTGGGGATGAGGCCAGGAAGGAGGAAGTATTTGAAGGACTAATCTGGCAGCTATAGATTACTGATTTAGCAGCTGGACGCTGTCCTGCAAACCTTTTTGCTCTTCTCTACGAATGCCAGTGGCCCATAAACCGGGAGAAGATAAGCTACCCTGGCAGATAAGTTGAGAAGCCAAACAGCTGAGATTGTAGTCAGTTCCCATGTTACATCCACTCTATATACTCACTATAGAGAGATTGATCTTATCAGCTGGAATGCTTTTTAGTTTGGCAAACAATTTTTCCGCTGCCATTTTCTTTGCCGTCTTTTTTGATGTGCTGAAACCTGGAGAGAAAATAGAAAAAAAAAAAAAACGAACACTAACTTATTACCAGACTGCACCTTAATCTGCAATGTAAAGCGTCATCCTATCACGTCAAAAAGTTATAAAAACACATGGAATAAATCTTACCGGTTTCTACAAAAGTTTCTACACGGCAGGACATGGTGAACTCTCTCTTATGAGGTGGTCCTGATTCTTGAGATACAAAATACTCAGGTAGTCGCCATCCTTTCTGTACAGCAAGCTCCTGGAATAAAGAAACGTGGGAAGGTTATACGACGAGAGCCTACAAGCCGCAGTCAGTGAGACAAGACCAGTCTCTTATGACCCCATTTATTACAACGTTTTATCATTTGTGATAGAACGGCTACCAGCGACCATACTGATCTAGCCATCTCTCTTATGCCTCATTCAGATGTCCGTATGTATCACGATCCAAGCACGGACTGGCCGTGAGTCTCCTATATAACTATGAGGCTGCCAAGTTCAGATCAGGAGACCCGCGGCCACTCCGTGCATCGTGGTCCGTACGAGAGCTGTTGAGATGCCCCAGCCCCGGTTGTCACTCACCCTTTTAATTTCAATCAATCCCTTTAAGCAACTTTTTGACACGAGGCCTTTTATAGACGAGAGCATATTGAATTAGGCATCCAAATAAAACTGTGATTTGCCATGTTTGAGCAGGTCCAATGTCAAGATTTGCAGGGCAGAAGCATGTATGATGGAGATAATGCCAATCGCCAGTGTGGGGAGAACTGTCTTGAAGGACATGTACAAAGGAAGAGCAGCTCGCCTCCTCCTCCTCCACGCTGAGAGCTGCGAGCCAAGGTTAATGGCAGCACAGGCCCTTCTCAAATTCGACATGAAGAGGACCTGCTGTTGTGGGACATCAGCTATGGATTACGACCAAGTCACAGGGCAGCTGCCAAAGGCAGCCCGGATCAATTTGGCGTCTTGCCACCTTCTTTCCAAGTATATCAGTTTAGTAACACACACTTGGCTGCATTGTTAACATATTCCGCAACTTCACTATTTCTTACTGCTGCACTTAAGATCCTAAATTACTTTCAAGTTTATTGGCGTTTATCTGTCCCCCCAAAAATTTCATCTTTCTGTGACGTTTGTCCTAATATAGCAACAAGTCGAAGCACTTGTCCCACTAATATCAGCTTTCCCATCCGGAGTCAGACTTTATCCCCTTGGACCTAAATTAAAGCTCAGACTATGTGCTGTATAATATGTGGGAGAAGTAATGAGGAATATGATTAGCAGAACTTGGGAGCCTTTCTGAAAGGGAATCTGTCAGCAGATTTTTGCCAACAAATCTGAGAGCAGAATGATGTAGGGGCAGAGATCCTGATTCCAGCGATGTATCACTCCCTGGGATGCTTATTGCAGTTTTGATAAACTCAGTTTTCTCTGCTGCAGATCTAGCAGTGCTCAGAATGTAACCCCGCCCACACCACTGATTGGCAGCTTTCTATACACTGTGCATAGGCAGAAAGCTGCCAATCAGTGGTGGGGGTGGGGTTATACAGAGCTTATGTACCATAGCTGAAGAAAAAGACATGGGCTGTCATGTCCAAAACATATACAGAGCTTATGTATATGGAGGACTACATGGAAACAGGCTTACTAGTTCTCTACTGATAAAATCACTGTTTTATCAGCAGGATATTATCAAAACTACAGCATTAAGCCCAGTAAGTGATACATCGCTGGAATCAGGGTCTCTGCCCCTACATTATGCTGCTCTAAGATTAGGTGTAAAAAAAAAACCTTGTGACAGAATTCCTTTAAGTCCCCCAAACATATTAGATAGCTGTTGGATGAACAATAGTTCGGCCGGCAGCCATCTCTCCTGACTCCCACATGCACAGAAACACTCGGCTCAGCTGAGCGCTCCTGTGTTTTCTGTGAGAGTCACTGCCAAAATCCTATGATGGTGACTTATCTCCGCTGAGCAAAAGGTTCAGACATCGAATTCCACAGGGTGGATGCTTGTCTTCCCCAACATAATCTATCAGGGGAGGTCCCCATACATATTATACTGTAGGAGGAAAGCTAGGAGGCCTCCATACATATTATACAGTAGGGGGAGAGTCGGGAGGTCCCCATACACATTATACTGTAGGAGGAAAGCTAGGAGGCCTCCATACATATTATACAGTAGGGGGAGAGTCGGGAGGTCCCCATACATATTATACTGTAGGAGAAAAGCTAGGAGGCCTCCATACATATTATACAGTAGGGGGAGAGTCGGGAGGTCCCCATACACATTATACTGTAGGAGGAAAGCTAGGAGGCCTCCATACATATTATACAGTAGGGGGAGAGTCGGGAGGTCCCCATACACATTATACTGTAGGAGGAAAGCTAGGAGGCCTCCATACATATTATACAGTAGGGGGAGAGTCGGGAGGTCCCCATACACATTATACTGTAGGAGGAAAGCTAGGAGGCCTCCATACATATTATACAGTAGGAGGAAAGTCAGGAGGTCCCCATACACATTATACTGTAGGAGGAAAGCTAGGAGGCCTCCATACACATTATACTGTAGGAGGAAAGCTAGGAGGCCTCCATACATATTATACAGTAGTGGGGAGAGTCGGGAGGCCTCCATACATATTATACAGTAGGAGGAAAGCTAGGAGGTCTCCATACATATTATACAGTAGGGGGAGAGTCGGGAGGTCCCCATACACATTATACTGTAGAAGGTAAGCTAGGAGGCCTCCATACATATTATACAGTAGGGGGAGAGTCGGGAGGTCCCCATACAAATTATACTGTAGAAGGTAAGCTAGGAGGCCTCCATACATATTATACAGTAGGGGGAGAGTCGGGAGGTCCCCATACAAATTATACTGTAGGAGGAAAGCTAGGAGGCCTCCATACATATTATACAGTAGGGGGAGAGTCGGGAGGTCCCAATACATATTATACAGTAGGAGGAAAGCTAGGAGGCCGCCATACACATTATACTGTAGGAGGAAAGCTAGGAGGCCTCCATACATATTATACAGTAGGGGGAGAGTCGGGAGGTCCCCATACAAATTATACTGTAGAAGGTAAGCTAGGAGGCCTCCATACATATTATACAGTAGGAGGAAAGTCAGGAGGTCCTCATACACATTATACTGTAGGAGGAAAGCTAGGAGGCCTCCATACATATTATACAGTAGGAGGAAAGTCAGGAGGTCCCCATACACATTATACTGTAGGAGGAAAGCTAGGAGGCCTCCATACATATTATACAGTAGGAGGAAAGTCAGGAGGTCCCCATACACATTATACTGTAGGAGGAAAGCTAGGAGGCCGCCATACATATTATACAGTAGGGGGAGAGTCGGGAGGCCTCCATACATATTATACAGTAGGGGGAGAGTCGGGAGGTCCCCATACACATTATACTGAAGGAGGAAAGCTAGGAGGCCTCCATACATATTATACAGTAGGGGGAGAGTCGGGAGGTCCCCATACATATTATACAGTAGGAGGAAAGCTAGGAGGCCTCCATACATATTATACAGTAGGAGGAAAGCTAGGAGGCCTCCATACATATTATACAGTAGGAGGAAAGCTAGGAGGCCTCCATACATATTATACAGTAGGGGGAGAGTCAGGAGATCCCCATACACATTATACTGTAGGAGGAAAGCTAGGAGGCCTCCATACATATTATACAGTAGGAGGAAAGCTAGGAGGCCTCCATACATATTATACAGTAGGGGGAGAGTCAGGAGATCCCCATACACATTATACTGTAGGAGGAAAGCTAGGAGGCCTCCATACATATTATACAGTAGTGGGGAGAGTCGGGAGGTCCCCATACACATTATACTGTAGGAGGAAAGCTAGGAGGCCTCCATACATATTATACAGTAGTGGGGAGAGTCGGGAGGCCTCCATACATATTATACAGTAGGAGGAAAGCTAGGAGGTCTCCATACATATTATACAGTAGGGGGAGAGTCGGGAGGTCCCCATACATATTATACAGTAGGGGGAGAGTCGGGAGGCCTCCATACATATTATACAGTAGGGGGAGAGTCGGGAGGTCCCCATACACATTATACTGTAGGAGGAAAGCTAGGAGGCCTCCATACATATTATACAGTAGTGGGGAGAGTCGGGAGGCCTCCATACATATTATACAGTAGGAGGAAAGCTAGGAGGTCTCCATACATATTATACAGTAGGGGGAGAGTCAGGAGGACCCCATACACATTATACTGTAGGGGCAAAGCTAGGAGGCCTCCATACATATTATACTGTAGGGGGAGAATCGGGAGGCCTCCATACACATTATACTGTAGCGGGAAAGCTAGAAGGTCTCCATACATATTATACAGTAGGGGGAGAGTGGGGAGGTCTCCATACATATTATACAGTAGGGTGAGTCGGGAGGTAGCCATACATACTATACTGTACGGGGAGAGCTGGGTGGACTCATACATTATAAATTAGGGGGGAGAGTTGGAAGGTCTATATACATATTATACAGTAGGGGGAGAGTCGGGAGGTCTCGAAATATTATACAGTAGGGGGAGAGTCGGGAGGTCTCCATATATATTATACAGTAGGGGGAGAGTCGGGAGGCCTCCATACACATTATACTGAAGGAGGAAAGCTAGGAGGCCTCCATACATATTATACAGTAGTGGGGACATTCGGGAGGTCCCCATACACATTATACTGTAGGAGGAAAGCTAGGAGGCCGCCATACACATTATACAGTAGGAGGAAAGCTAGGAGGCCTCCATACATATTATACAGTAGGAGGAAAGCTAGGAGGCCTCCATACATATTATACAGTAGGAGGAAAGTCAGGAGGTCCCCATACACATTATACTGTAGGAGGAAAGCTAGGAGGCCTCCATACATATTATACAGTAGGGGGAGAGTCGGGAGGTCTATATACATATTATACAGTAGGGGGAGAGTCGGGAGGTCTCCATATATATTATACAGTAGGGGGAGAGTCGGGAGGTCTATATACATATTATACAGTAGGGGGAGAGTGGGGAGGTCTCTATATATATTATACAGTAGGGGGAGAGTCGGGAGGTCTATATACATATTATACAGTAGGGGGAGAGTGGGGAGGTCTCTATATATATTATACAGTAGGGGGAGAGTCGGGAGGTCTATATACATATTATACAGTAGGGGGAGAGTGGGGAGGTCTCTATATATATTATACAGTAGGGGGAGAGTCGGGAGGTCTATATACATATTATACAGTAGGGGGAGAGTCGGGAGGTCTATATACATATTATACAGTAGGGGGAGAGTGGGGAGGTCTCTATATATATTATACAGTAGGGGGAGAGTCAGGAGGCCTCCATACATATTATACAGTAGGGGGAGAGTCGGGAGGTCCCCATACATATTATACTGTAGGGGGAGAGTCGGGAGGCCTCCATACACATTATACTGAAGGAGGAAAGCTAGGAGGCCTCCATACATATTATACAGTAGTGGGGACATTCGGGAGGTCCCCATACACATTATACTGTAGGAGGAAAGCTAGGAGGCCGCCATACACATTATACAGTAGGAGGAAAGCTAGGAGGCCTCCATACATATTATACAGTAGGAGGAAAGCTAGGAGGCCTCCATACATATTATACAGTAGGAGGAAAGTCAGGAGGTCCCCATACACATTATACTGTAGGAGGAAAGCTAGGAGGCCTCCATACATATTATACAGTAGGGGGAGAGTCGGGAGGCCTCCATACATATTATACAGTAGGGGGAGAGTCGGGAGGCCTCCATACACATTATACTGTAGGAGGAAAGCTAGGAGGCCTCCATACACATTATACAGTAGGAGGAAAGCTAGGAGGCCTCCATACATATTATACAGTAGGAGGAAAGCTAGGAGGCCTCCATACATATTATACAGTAGGAGGAAAGTCAGGAGGTCCCCATACACATTATACTGTAGGAGGAAAGCTAGGAGGCCTCCATACATATTATACAGTAGGGGGAGAGTCGGGAGGCCTCCATACATATTATACAGTAGGGGGAGAGTCGGGAGGCCTCCATACACATTATACTGAAGGAGGAAAGCTAGGAGGCCTCCATACATATTATACAGTAGTGGGGACATTCGGGAGGTCCCCATACACATTATACTGTAGGAGGAAAGCTAGGAGGCCGCCATACACATTATACTGTAGGAGGAAAGCTAGGAGGCCTCCATACATATTATACAGTAGGGGGAGAGTCGGGAGGTCCCCATACAAATTATACTGTAGAAGGTAAGCTAGGAGGCCTCCATACATATTATACAGTAGGAGGAAAGCTAGGAGGCCGCCATACACATTATACTGTAGGAGGAAAGCTAGCAGGCCTCCATACATATTATACAGTAGGGGGAGAGTCGGGAGGTCCCCATACAAATTATACTGTAGAAGGTAAGCTAGGAGGCCTCCATACATATTATACAGTAGGAGGAAAGTCAGGAAGTCCCCATACACATTATACTGTAGGAGGAAAGCTAGGAGGCCTCCATACATATTATACAGTAGGGGGAGAGTCGGGAGGCCTCCATACATATTATACAGTAGGGGGAGAGTCGGGAGGTCTATATACATATTATACTGAAGGAGGAAAGCTAGGAGGCCTCCATACATATTATACAGTAGTGGGGACAGTCGGGAGGTCCCCATACACATTATACTGTAGGAGGAAAGCTAGGAGGCCTCCATACATATTATACAGTAGGGGGAGAGTCGGGAGGTCTATATACACATTATACTGAAGGAGGAAAGCTAGGAGGCCTCCATACATATTATACAGTAGTGGGGACAGTCGGGAGGTCCCCATACACATTATACTGTAGGAGGAAAGCTAGGAGGCCTCCATACATATTATACAGTAGGGGGAGAGTCGGGAGGTCCCCATACACATTATACTGTAGGAGGAAAGCTAGGAGGCCTCCATACATATTATACAGTAGTGGGGAGAGTCGGGAGGCCTCCATACATATTATACAGAAGGAGGAAAGCTAGGAGGCCGCCATACATATTATACAGTAGTGGGGAGAGTCGGGAGGCCTCCATACATATTATACAGAAGGAGGAAAGCTAGGAGGCCTCCATACATATTATACAGTAGGGGGAGAGTCGGGAGGTCCCCATACAAATTATACTGTAGAAGGTAAGCTAGGAGGCCTCCATACATATTATACAGTAGGAGGAAAGTCAGGAGGTCTCCATACATATTATACAGTAGTGGGGAGAGTCGGGAGGCCTCCATACACATTATACTGTAGGAGGAAAGCTAGGAGGCCTCCATACATATTATACAGTAGGGGGAGAGTCGGGAGGTCCCCATACAAATTATACTGTAGAAAGTAAGCTAGGAGGTCTCCATACATATTATACAGTAGTGGGGAGAGTCGGGAGGCCTCCATACATATTATACAGTAGGAGGAAAGCTAGGAGGCCTCCAGACATATTATACAGTAGGGGGAGAGTCGGGAGGTCCCCATACAAATTATACTGTAGGAGGAAAGCTAGGAGGCCGCCATACATATTATACAGTAGTGGGGAGAGTCGGGAGGCCTCCATACATATTATACAGAAGGAGGAAAGCTAGGAGGCCTCCATACATATTATACAGTAGGAGGAAAGTCAGGAGGTCCCCATACACATTATACTGTAGGAAGAAAGCTAGGAGGCCTCCATACACATTATACTGTAGGAGGAAAGCTAGGAGGCCTCCATACATATTATACAGTAGGGGGAGAATCGGGAGACCACCATACATATTATACAGTAGGGGGAGAGTCGGGAGGTCCCCATACAAATTATACTGTAGAAAGTAAGCTAGGAGGTCTCCATACATATTATACAGTAGGAGGAAAGTCAGGAGGTCCCCATACACATTATACTGTAGGAGGAAAGCTAGGAGGCCTCCATACACATTATACTGTAGGAGGAAAGCTAGGAGGCCTCCATACATATTATACAGTAGGGGGAGAATCGGGAGGCCACCATACATATTATACAGTAGGGGGAGAGTCGGGAGGCCTCCATACACATTATACTGTAGAAGGTAAGCTAGGAGGTCTCCATACATATTATACAGTAGGGGGAGAGTCGGGAGGCCTCCATACATATTATACAGTAGGGGGAGAGTCGGGAGGCCTCCATACATATTATACAGTAGGGGGAGAGTCGGGAGGCCTCCATACATATTATACAGTAGGGGGAGAGTCGGGAGGCCTCCATACATATTATACAGTAGGGGGAGAGTCGGGAGGTCTATATACATATTATACAGTAGGGGGAGAGTCGGGAGGCCTCCATACACATTATACTGTAGGAGGAAAGCTAGGAGGCCTCCATACATATTATACAGTAGTGGGGAGAGTCGGGAGGCCTCCATACATATTATACAGTAGGAGGAAAGCTAGGAGGCCTCCATACATATTATACAGTAGTGGGGAGAGTCGGGAGGCCTCCATACATATTATACAGTAGGGGGAGAGTCGGGAGGCCTCCACACATATTATACAGTAGGGGGAGAGTCAGGAGGCCTCCATACATATTATACAGTAGGGGGAGAGTCGGGAGGTCCCCATACACATTATACTGTAGGAGGAAAGCTAGGAGGCCTCCATACATATTATACAGTAGTGGGGAGAGTCGGGAGGCCTCCATACATATTATACAGTAGGAGGAAAGATAGGAGGCCTCCATACATATTATACAGTAGGGGGAGAGTCGGGAGGCCTCCATACACATTATACTGTAGGAGGAAAGCTAGGAGGCCTCCACACATATTATACAGTAGGGGGAGAGTCAGGAGGCCTCCATACATATTATACAGTAGGGGGAGAGTCGGGAGGTCCCCATACACATTATACTGTAGGAGGAAAGCTAGGAGGCCTCCATACATATTATACAGTAGTGGGGAGAGTCGGGAGGCCTCCATACATATTATACAGTAGGAGGAAAGCTAGGAGGCCTCCATACATATTATACAGTAGGGGGAGAGTCGGGAGGTCCCCATACAAATTATACTGTAGGAGGAAAGCTAGGAGGCCGCCATACATATTATACAGTAGTGGGGAGAGTCGGGAGGTCCCCATACAAATTATACTGTAGAAGGTAAGCTAGGAGGCCTCCATACATATTATACAGTAGGAGGAAAGTCAGGAGGTCCCCATACACATTATACTGTAGGAGGAAAGCTAGGAGGCCTCCATACACATTATACTGTAGGAGGAAAGCTAGGAGGCCTCCATACATATTATACAGTAGGGGGAGAATCGGGAGACCACCATACATATTATACAGTAGGGGGAGAGTCGGGAGGTCCCCATACAAATTATACTGTAGAAAGTAAGCTAGGAGGTCTCCATACATATTATACAGTAGGAGGAAAGTCAGGAGGTCCCCATACACATTATACTGTAGGAGGAAAGCTAGGAGGCCTCCATACACATTATACTGTAGGAGGAAAGCTAGGAGGCCTCCATACATATTATACAGTAGGGGGAGAATCGGGAGGCCACCATACATATTATACAGTAGGGGGAGAGTCGGGAGGCCTCCATACACATTATACTGTAGAAGGTAAGCTAGGAGGTCTCCATACATATTATACAGTAGGGGGAGAGTCGGGAGGCCTCCATACATATTATACAGTAGGGGGAGAGTCGGGAGGCCTCCATACATATTATACAGTAGGGGGAGAGTCGGGAGGCCTCCATACATATTATACAGTAGGGGGAGAGTCGGGAGGCCTCCATACATATTATACAGTAGGGGGAGAGTCGGGAGGTCTATATACATATTATACAGTAGGGGGAGAGTCGGGAGGCCTCCATACACATTATACTGTAGGAGGAAAGCTAGGAGGCCTCCATACATATTATACAGTAGTGGGGAGAGTCGGGAGGCCTCCATACATATTATACAGTAGGAGGAAAGCTAGGAGGCCTCCATACATATTATACAGTAGTGGGGAGAGTCGGGAGGCCTCCATACATATTATACAGTAGGGGGAGAGTCGGGAGGCCTCCACACATATTATACAGTAGGGGGAGAGTCAGGAGGCCTCCATACATATTATACAGTAGGGGGAGAGTCGGGAGGTCCCCATACACATTATACTGTAGGAGGAAAGCTAGGAGGCCTCCATACATATTATACAGTAGTGGGGAGAGTCGGGAGGCCTCCATACATATTATACAGTAGGAGGAAAGCTAGGAGGCCTCCATACATATTATACAGTAGGGGGAGAGTCGGGAGGCCTCCATACACATTATACTGTAGGAGGAAAGCTAGGAGGCCTCCACACATATTATACAGTAGGGGGAGAGTCAGGAGGCCTCCATACATATTATACAGTAGGGGGAGAGTCGGGAGGTCCCCATACACATTATACTGTAGGAGGAAAGCTAGGAGGCCTCCATACATATTATACAGTAGTGGGGAGAGTCGGGAGGCCTCCATACATATTATACAGTAGGAGGAAAGCTAGGAGGCCTCCATACATATTATACAGTAGGGGGAGAGTCGGGAGGTCCCCATACAAATTATACTGTAGGAGGAAAGCTAGGAGGCCACCATACATATTATACAGTAGTGGGGAGAGTCGGGAGGTCCCCATACAAATTATACTGTAGAAGGTAAGCTAGGAGGCCTCCATACATATTATACAGTAGGAGGAAAGTCAGGAGGTCCCCATACACATTATACTGTAGGAGGAAAGCTAGGAGGCCTCCATACATATTATACAGTAGGGGGAGAGTCGGGAGGCCTCCATACATATTATACAGTAGGGGGAGAGTCGGGAGGCCTCCATACACATTATACTGAAGGAGGAAAGCTAGGAGGCCTCCATACATATTATACAGTAGGGGGAGAGTCGGGAGGTCCCCATACATATTATACAGTAGGAGGAAAGCTAGGAGGCCGCCATACACATTATACTGTAGGAGGAAAGCTAGGAGGCCTCCATACATATTATACAGTAGGGGGAGAGTCGGGAGGTCCCCATACAAATTATACTGTAGAAGGTAAGCTAGGAGGCCTCCATACATATTATAGAGTAGGGGGAGAGTCGGGAGGTCCCCATACAAATTATACTGTAGAAGGTAAGCTAGGAGGCCTCCATACATATTATACAGTAGGAGGAAAGTCAGGAGGTCCCCATACACATTATACTGTAGGAGGAAAGCTAGGAGGCCTCCATACATATTATACAGTAGGGGGAGAGTCGGGAGGTCCCCATACAAATTATACTGTAGAAGGTAAGCTAGGAGGCCTCCATACATATTATACAGTAGGAGGAAAGTCAGGAGGTCCCCATACACATTATACTGTAGGAGGAAAGCTAGGAGGCCGCCATACATATTATACAGTAGGGGGAGAGTCGGGAGGCCTCCATACATATTATACAGTAGGGGGAGTCGGGAGGTCCCCATACAAATTATACTGTAGGAGGAAAGCTAGGAGGCCGCCATACATATTATACAGTAGTGGGGAGAGTCGGGAGGCCTCCATACATATTATACAGAAGGAGGAAAGCTAGGAGGCCTCCATACATATTATACAGTAGGGGGAGAGTCGGGAGGTCCCCATACAAATTATACTGTAGAAGGTAAGCTAGGAGGTCTCCATACATATTATACAGTAGGAGGAAAGTCAGGAGGTCCCCATACACATTATACTGTAGGAGGAAAGCTAGGAGGCCTCCATACATATTATACAGTAGGGGGAGAATCGGGAGGCCACCATACATATTATACAGTAGGGGGAGAGTCGGGAGGTCCCCATACAAATTATACTGTTGAAGGTAAGCTAGGAGGCCGCCATACATATTATACAGTAGGAGGAAAGTCAGGAGGTCCCCATACACATTATACTGTAGGAGGAAAGCTAGGAGGCCTCCATACATATTATACAGTAGGGGGAGAGTCGGGAGGCCTCCATACACATTATACTGTAGAAGGTAAGCTAGGAGGTCTCCATACATATTATACAGTAGGGGGAGAGTCGGGAGGCCTCCATACATATTATACAGTAGGGGGAGAGTCGGGAGGCCTCCATACATATTATACAGTAGGGGGAGAGTCGGGAGGCCTCCATACATATTATACAGTAGGGGGAGAGTCGGGAGGTCTATATACATATTATACAGTAGGGGGAGAGTCGGGCGGCCACCATACACATTATACTGTAGGAGGAAAGCTAGGAGGCCTCCACACATATTATACAGTAGTGGGAGAGTCAGGAGGCCTCCATACATATTATACAGTAGGGGGAGAGTCGGGAGGTCCCCATACACATTATACTGTAGGAGGAAAGCTAGGAGGCCTCCATACATATTATACAGTAGTGGGGAGAGTCGGGAGGCCTCCATACATATTATACAGTAGGAGGAAAGCTAGGAGGCCTCCATACATATTATACAGTAGGGGGAGAGTCGGGAGGTCCCCATACAAATTATACTGTAGAAGGTAAGCTAGGAGGCCTCCATACATATTATACAGTAGGAGGAAAGTCAGGAGGTCCCCATACACATTATACTGTAGGAGGAAAGCTAGGAGGCCTCCATACATATTATACAGTAGGGGGAGAGTCGGGAGGCCTCCATACATATTATACAGTAGGGGGAGAGTCGGGAGGCCTCCATACACATTATACTGTAGAAGGTAAGCTAGGAGGCCTCCATACATATTATACAGTAGGAGGAAAGTCAGGAGGTCCCCATACACATTATACTGAAGGAGGAAAGCTAGGAGGCCTCCATACATATTATACAGTAGTGGGGACATTCGGGAGGTCCCCATACACATTATACTGTAGGAGGAAAGCTAGGAGGCCTCCATACATATTATACAGTAGGGGGAGAGTCGGGAGGTCCCCATACACATTATACTGTAGGAGGAAAGCTAGGAGGCCTCCATACATATTATACAGTAGGAGGAAAGCTAGGAGGCCGCCATACACATTATACTGTAGGAGGAAAGCTAGGAGGCCTCCATACATATTATACAGTAGGGGGAGAGTCGGGAGGTCCCCATACAAATTATACTGTAGAAGGTAAGCTAGGAGGCCTCCATACATATTATACAGTAGGAGGAAAGTCAGGAGGTCCCCATACACATTATACTGTAGGAGGAAAGCTAGGAGGCCTCCATACATATTATACAGTAGGAGGAAAGTCAGGAGGTCCCCATACACATTATACTGTAGGAGGAAAGCTAGGAGGCCGCCATACATATTATACAGTAGGGGGAGAGTCGGGAGGCCTCCATACATATTATACAGTAGGGGGAGAGTCGGGAGGTCCCCATACACATTATACTGAAGGAGGAAAGCTAGGAGGCCTCCATACATATTATACAGTAGGGGGAGAGTCGGGAGGTCCCCATACATATTATACAGTAGGAGGAAAGCTAGGAGGCCTCCATACATATTATACAGTAGGAGGAAAGCTAGGAGGCCTCCATACATATTATACAGTAGGAGGAAAGCTAGGAGGTCTCCATACATATTATACAGTAGGGGGAGAGTCGGGAGGTCCCCATACAAATTATACTGTAGAAGGTAAGCTAGGAGGCCTCCATACATATTATACAGTAGGGGGAGAGTCGGGAGGCCACCATACATATTATACTGTAGGAGGAAAGCTAGGAGGCCTCCATACACATTATACTGTAGGAGGAAAGCTAGGAGGCCTCCATACATATTATACAGTAGGGGGAGAGTCGGGAGGTCCCCATACACATTATACTGTAGGAGGAAAGCTAGGAGGCCTCCATACATATTATACAGTAGTGGGGAGAGTCGGGAGGCCTCCATACATATTATACAGTAGGAGGAAAGCTAGGAGGTCTCCATACATATTATACAGTAGGGGGAGAGTCGGGAGGCCTCCATACATATTATACAGTAGGGGGAGAGTCAGGAGGACCCCATACACATTATACTGTAGGGGCAAAGCTAGGAGGCCTCCATACATATTATACAGTAGGGGGAGAGTCGGGAGGTCCCCATACACATTATACTGTAGGGGCAAAGCTAGGAGGCCTCCATACATATTATACTGTAGGGGGAGAATCGGGAGGCCTCCATACACATTATACTGTAGCGGGAAAGCTAGAAGGTCTCCATACATATTATACAGTAGGGGGAGAGTCGGGAGGTCGCCATACATATTATACAGTAGGGGGAGTGGGGAGGTCTCCATACATATTATACAGTAGGGTGAGTCGGGAGGTAGCCATACATACTATACTGTACGGGGAGAGCTGGGTGGACTCATACATTATAAATTAGGGGGGAGAGTTGGAAGGTCTCTATACATATTATACAGTAGGGAAAGAGTCGGGAGGTCTCGAAATATTATACAGTAAGTGGAGATTCAGGAGGCCTAAATACATATTATACAGTAGGGGGAGAGTCGGGAGGTCTATATACATATTATACAGTAGGGGGAGAGTCGGGAGGTCTCCATATATATTATACAGTAGGGGGAGAGTCGGGAGGTCTATATACATATTATACAGTAGGGGGAGAGTGGGGAGGTCTCTATATATATTATACAGTAGGGGGAGAGTCGGGAGGTCTATATACATATTATACAGTAGGGGGAGAGTGGGGAGGTCTCTATATATATTATACAGTAGGGGGAGAGTCGGGAGGTCTATATACATATTATACAGTAGGGGGAGAGTCGGGAGGTCTATATACATATTATATAGTAGGGGGAGAGTGGGGAAGTCTCCATATATATTATACAGTAGGGGGAGAGTCGGGAGGTCTATATACATATTATACAGTAGGGGGAGAGTGGGGAGGTCTCTATATATATTATACAGTAGGGGGAGAGTCGGGAGGTCTATATACATATTATACAGTAGGGGGAGAGTGGGGAGGTCTCTATATATATTATACAGTAGGGGGAGAGTCGGGAGGTCTATATACATATTATACAGTAGGGGGAGAGTGGGGAGGTCTCTATATATATTATACAGTAGGGGGAGAGTCGGGAGGTCTATATACATATTATACAGTAGGGGGAGAGTGGGGAGGTCTCTATATATATTATACAGTAGGGGGAGAGTCGGGAGGTCTATATACATATTATACAGTAGGGGGAGAGTCGGGAGGTCTATATACATATTATATAGTAGGGGGAGAGTGGGGAAGTCTCCATATATATTATACAGTAGGGGGAGAGTCGGGAGGTCTATATACATATTATACAGTAGGGGGAGAGTGGGGAGGTCTCTATATATATTATACAGTAGGGGGAGAGTCGGGAGGTCTATATACATATTATACAGTAGGGGGAGAGTGGGGAGGTCTCTATATATATTATACAGTAGGGGGAGAGTCGGGAGGTCTATATACATATTATACAGTAGGGGGAGAGTGGGGAGGTCTCTATATATATTATACAGTAGGGGGAGAGTCGGGAGGTCTATATACAGTACAGACCAAAAGTTTGGACACACCTTCTCATTTAAACATTTTTCTGTATTTTTATGACTATGAAAATTGTACATTCACACTGAAGGCATCAAAACTATGAATTAACACATGTGGAATTATATAATTAACAAAAAAGTGTGAAACAACTGAAAATATGTCTTATATTCTAGGTTCTTCAAAGTAGCCACCTTTTGCTTTGATGACTGCTATTCAGTAAGACTATCAGCTGTGTATCCACCAGACTTCTGCACAACACAACTGATGGTCCCAAACCCATTTATAAGGCAAGAAATCCCACTTATTAAACCTGACAGGGCACACCTGTGAAGTGAAAACCATTTCCGGTGACAACCTCTTGAAGCTCATCAAGAGAATGCCAAGAGTGTGCAAAGCAGTCATCAAAGCAAAAGGTGGCTACTTTGAAGAACCTAGAATATAAGACATATTTTCAGTTGTTTCACACTTTTTTGTTAAGTATATAATTCCACATGTGTTAATTCATAGTTTTGATGCCTTCAGTGTGAATGTACAATTTTCATAGTCATGAAAATACAGAAAAATCTTTAAATGAGGTGTGTCCAAACTTTTGGTCTGTACTGTACATATTATACAGTACGGGGAGAGTCAGAAGGTCTATATACATAATATACTGTAGGAGGAAAGCTAGGAGGCCTCCATACATATTATACTGTAGGAGGAAAGCTAGGAGGCCTCCATACATATTATACAGTAGAGGGAGAATCGGGAGGTCCCCATACACATTATCCTATTGGGACAGAGTAAGGGGGCAGCCACACAAACTATACTATTGGTGGACAAGAGTCAGGAGGCCTCCATACGCATACATGTAAAGTGTATGGTGGCCTCAGCGTCCTAGACTGCCATGGTAAAACATTTCCACCCACAATTGCGTTGTAAGGCGGCACTAATCTGAAGCAGAGAGCTCCCCTTCCTCTTTCAAACACCTTCAATAATGTAGCTGCTACTGACAAAGGCATCAAAGCGGTAAAAAAATAAATCCAGACTTCTCTGATCCTGACTGTTACAGCATTCAACCACTGCTGGGCTCCCATAGGGTTTGCAAAGGCACAGTACATATACAACAAATAAAGGGAACCTCTGGTGAAATCCGTTTTTCCCTATAGACTCCTAAACAATCTACTGACACCTATATAAAATACCGGCGGGTACTATACTGGTTCTGCATGTTAGTAAAGCCCCCCTCTACACTTTGGACTAATGTTGGCCGAATTTGCCGTTATTGACGGTATGGCAGACAGGCTAATGTGTATTGGGAGCCTTGGACAATTAATTGTTGAGGAAAATATCCAGCCAGCATGTCCAATTCTGGACTGCTAGTCGTACTGTTTTCCCGGAAATCCGCCACCAGACATGTCTTTCTCATGGAGACCACAGGATTGCTTGGCCGAACGAAAGCTCCTGTGTATGGGAGAGATGGCGGCCAGCCGATATATCATTTTGTCGACAGCCATCTAATGTGCATGGCAGGCTTAGGGTATGTAAAGAATACGTTATCGGAGCAAACACATACACCGGCCTTTTATACATACACACAAACAGGTACCTGTAATGAACCAATTGGATTGCCCTGAGTCTGGCTGCTTGGTTGTTTGGAAACGTCCTTTGTGATGGGTTCAGTCATAGGCAAGCTGTAAATTGACATAATAGTTGGTGTGTGAAAACTAATATTTCTTTTAGCAGAACATTTATTTTTCCCAATGCATCACCCTCCTATGCCCTCAGGAGGAGGCAAATAATCAGATTTCTCTCGGATGCATCATTTACATCTTAGTAGCAAAAAAAAAGCGTAAAATGCTGAAAAAGTAGGAAGCAACCGTGTGTAAACCCTTTAAAGGGTTATTCTCAAAATAAAAGGTTAACTGTAGAATAGAGGAGGTCCAACTGCTGTAACCCCCTATAACGTAGCTCTGAACCCCTCCGATTGGGGCTCTGCAGCCCCGTCTTGATGGAGGCAGAGATACCTGTCCCCGGCTCCATTCGTTGTCAATAGCGTAGTGCTGTACTCTGCTTTTTCTGGACACCGGATAACTTTTTATTTTGGAAGATAACCCTTTCAATGTAATGCATCTCACCAAAGAAAATCTACAAGATATATAAAAAAAATAGCATAAAAAATGCAGAAAAATAATTCTTACTTCAGGTTGGCATCTCCTCTTAGTACGTTCAAAGCCGACTCTGCAGCTTTATGTTTTGCGACTTTCTTGCTAGACCCCTCGCCTAAAAAAGAAAAGGAGCAGGAATTATTCTGGAACGGAAAGACGACTTTCCAGTATGATCTGTATAAAATAATCCTAAAGGCGTGAAGAATGTTCTCACTAAAAGCTTAAAAGGATTGTGTCAACTTAAAAATGGTCTCTGATCTGCAGGCAGGATGTCATAGAGCAGGAGGAGCTGACAATTTGGTGGGAAAAGTTTCAGTAAAACTTGTATTTTATTCATTGAAATTCCTGGTGTTTGTATGTATGAGTCCAGTGGGTGGTCCTACTCAGTGGTTGAGTCCAGTGGGAGGTCCTACTCAGTGGTTGAGTCCAGTGGGTGGTCCTACTCAGTGTTTGAGTCTAGTGGGTGGTCCTACTTAGTTGTTGAGTCCAGTGGGTGGTCCTACTCAGTGGTTGAGTCCAGTGGGAGGTCCTACTCAGTGGTTGAGTCCACTGGGCGGTTCTACTCAGTGATTGACACTCTTCCCTATATGACTGTGCATGCAGAGGTAGTGGGCAGTCACAGGTAGGACTGCCTACTGGACTCATATACATACAAATACCAAGAATTTCAACAAATAAAATACAAATTATACTGAAACTTTTCCTACAAACCTATATATCATTATGCTCTATACCGTGCTGTACACAGATCAGGCTGCGCGTGAAACGTGGCAGGTTCCCTTTAAGGAAGAAGAACTAAAGGAAACAGCGCAACTAATTAATCAATCTCCAGATTTTATTCTCATAGTATAGTAAATGAAAAAAGAGAAGATACCACTGAGCTGCCAGAAAGATAAGAAGCTGTCTTGTCTGAGTTCTCCCTGGAAATTTTTGACAAATATTGAGATCTAAATTGAGAAATCCAATATTTAAAGAAATGCAGTAAAGAGGTTTGATGGATGGTTGACTTCAGACACCTCCTTTTATATAAGGAAGCTTTCTTAAAGGGGCTGTCCGGGACTTTGGCAAAAACTAAGTAACTGAAGGACCTTTCAGATCATTCCATAAGTCCCATACATGCAAGAAACATCAAAATGTATGCATGTGTATGTGTGCATGTGTATATGTACCAGAGCTGTGTGTGTATGTAGCAGAGATGTGTGAGTATATATAGCAGATCTGTGTATGTAGCAGAGCAATGTGCATGTATATAGCAGAGCCAAGTGTGTATGTAACAGACCAGTGTATATGTAGCAGTACTCTGTATGTATGTAATAAAGCTGTGTACACAATGTGTGCGTGTGCATATGTACCAGAGCTGTGTGTGTATGCAGCAGAGCTGTGTGCATGTATATATCAGTGTTGTATGTGCATGTAGGAGAGTCGTGTGTGTGTATATGTAGGAAAGCCATGTGTATGTAGGAGAGCTGTGTGTGTAGCAGAGCCGTGTGTCTATGTAGCAGGGCCGTGTGTGTATACAGCAGAGCTGAGTGAGCATGTACTCTTTATGTAGCAGTGTTGTGTATATGTATATGAGTACTGCAGAGATTGTACATAATGTTTGTGCGGTATAATACACAAGCTGCAGGGAAATCCTAGTGCATTATAAATCAGTGATGTTGTCCCCTCCATTTCTTTACACCACCAGGTAAGTTTTAATTAGTAGGAAAAATGTTTTTCCTATTTTCTGCTCCCTTAACCTGAGGCGTGTTCATAGTAAGGTGTGTCCTACAGTCCAAAAGATACGGTATTTTCGTATGTTTCCAAAAAGCTCAGGAGGCAGGACCCCAGCAGCACATGTTTCCGCCTGGGCAGGCAGTTCCTTTGCCACTTAATACATATAGTTGGCACCCGTCCTATTCTTGGCTTCCAGAGAGCCACGTCATCAGTAAGGCCATCTCCATTCAAGGGGGAAGTTGGGCACAAAATACTTTTTGGAATAATTTTTTATGTATCATAGGATATATATTGATTAATAATGGCAATGGTTCTGGGGTTTACTATAGGATTTTATATACCGTATATTCCGGCGTATAAGACGACTTTTGAAGACTGAAAAATCTTCTGTCTAGTCTGGGGTCGTCTTATACGCCGGTAATGCTTTTAAACTTTCAGAAATTGACATGCGGGGATACTCTGGGGGTGTTAATAAGCTGCCGTGGCCGTATCCCTGCCATGTCGGAGTTAATATAAGGTGGAGGGAGTTAAAATACGGCGGCGGTAGGTCCAGACAGTCAGCGCTTCTGTGCTGAAACTGACACATCGCTGCGTATTCCCAGCTCCGGACACAGCGCAGGGCTTCTGTGCCGACAGCTTTCACTTGTCACAGAAGCGCTGCGCTGTGTCCGGAGCAGGGAAGTTCGCATCGCTTCTGTGACAATATATGAAAAGCCGGCAATTCAGCAGCGGCATAAGCCGGCACCCGACAATTTAGAATAGAAAGAATAGAGCTTCACACATAGATTAGATAGATAGAAACATGTCAGTCACATATATATGAAGTACAGTGACAGTATTGCTTACTGTACTTGTCATTTAGTGTAAAGGATTTATTAAAACAAATAATAGTGTTTTCATGCACCGTCTCTTTAAAAAAGCCGGCTGGCAATTCAGCAGCGGTACCCGACAATTTATAACAGACAGAATAGAGCTTCACACATAGATTAGATAGATAGAAACATGTCAGTCACATATATATGAAGTACAGTGACAGTATTGCTTACTGTACTTGTCATTTAGTGTAAAGGATTTATTAAAACAAATAATAGTGTTTTCATGCACCGTCTCTTTAAAAAAGCCGGCTGGCAATTCAGCAGCGGTACCCGACAATTTATAACAGACAGAATAGAGCTTCACACATAGATTAGATAGATAGAAACATGTCAGTCACATATATATGAAGTACAGTGATAGTGTTGGTTACTGTACTTGTCATTTAGTATTAAAATAAAGGATTTATTATTAAAAAAATTGGCGTGGGGTTCCCCTTAATTTTAGGCTCTAGCGGAGGTTAAGCAGACGGCTGGGGCAGATGTTTGAAGCCTGGGAAGGGGGTAATACCCACGGAGCTTCCCAGGCTACTAATATCAGCCCCCAGCTGAATACCTAGTCTTTACTAGCTATTAAAATGGGGGACCCCCCAAAAAAAATGACGTGGGGTCCCCCCTAATTTAATAGCTAGCAAAGGCTAGGCAGACAGCTGGGGGCTGATATTAATAGCCCAGGAAGGGAGCCATGAATATTGGCCCCCTCCCAGGCTAGAAACACCAGCCGTCAGCCGCCCCAGAAATGGCGCATCCATAGGATGCGCCAATTCTGGCACTTAGCCTCGCTCTTCCACGCTGCCCTGGTGCGGTGGCAGGGGGTAATAGGGTTGGGGTTGATGTCAGCTTATAATGCCAGCTGACATCAAGCCCAGGTTAGTAATGGAGAGGCGTCTATAAGACACCCCCATTACTAACCCCATAGTCAAAGTTAAAAAAAACACAAACACCCAGAATAAAGTCCTTTAATTGAAATAAAGACACAATTCTTTATTGTTCTAAATTAAACCATACTTACAGTCACGCCCATTCCAGCTGAAGCCAACGATCTCCTGCAATAAAAGTAAAATAATAAAGCAACCTCATCCTTACCTTTCCATGGTTCCCAGGACAGCTCCAGCTCTGCTACATCGAGATGACAGGCTGGACCGCAGCAGAACGCCGCCATCCAGCCTGTCATCCCGCAGACACTGAGAAGCGCAGGCATGCTTGCGCTCCTCAGTGTCTCGCTGTGACGGCATCCAGATGAGCCGACAATGAACTCAGCTCACCTCCTGGACGTCCGTCACTGACAGCGTGGGAAACTTCTACTGCGCATGCGGGGAGCAGGAGAATTTTCCCACGCTGTCAGTGACGTGCATGAGGTGAGCCGAGTTCATTGGACATGATCTCGGCTCATCTGGATGCCGTCACAGTCAGACACTGAGGAGCACAAGCAAGCCTGCGCTTCTCAGTGTCTGCCGCATGGCAAGCTGAACGGCAGCGTTCTGCTGCGGTGCAGCCTGTCATGTGAATGTAGCAGAGCTGGACCGGTCCTGGGAACCATGGAAAGGTAAGGATGAGGTTGCTTTATTATTTTTCTTTTATTGCAGGAGATCGTTGGCTTCAGCTGGAATGGGCGTGATGGTAAGTATGGTTTAATTTAGAACATTAAAAAATTGTGTCTTTATTTCAATTAAAGGACTTTTTTCTGGGTGTTGTGTTTTTTTTAATTACTTTACTAGAAATTCATGGTGGTCATGTCTAATATTGTCGTGACCCCATGAATTTCGGGCTTAGGGCCAGCTGATAATGCCAAGCTGGCCCTAACCCCTTTATTACCCAGTGAGCCACCGCACCAGGGCCCTGGATGAGTTGGGTACAGCGCCAGAAGATGGCGCTTCTATGAACGCGCCATTTTCCGGGGTGGCTGCGGACTGCAATTTGCAGCGGGGGGGGCCCAGAAAGCTTGGGTCTCCCTGCGCTGCAGATTCCAGCCCCCAGCTGCCTAGTTGTACCTGGCTGGACACAAAAATAGGGCGAAGCCCCACGTCTTTTTTTTTTAATTATTTCATGAAATAATTAAAAAAAAAAGGGCTTCCCTATATTGTTGTGTCCGGCCAGGTACAAATAGGCAGCTGGTGGTTGGGGGCAGCCCGTTCCTGCCTGCTGTACCTGGCTGGACACAAAAATATGGCGAAGCCCACATCAACATTTTTGGGAAAAATTAATTACAAAATTAATAATAATTTAGGGACTGCATCTTTATTAACCCCTCAATTGTCATTTAGTGTTAAAATAAAGGATTTTTTAAAAAGAAAATTGGCGTGGGATCCACCATCATTATAGTCTCTAGCGGAGGTTAAGCAGACGGCTGGGGCAGATGTTTGAAGTCTGGGAAGGGGGTAATACCCACGGAGCTTCCCAGGCTACTAATATCAGCCCCCAGCTGAATACCTAGCCTTTACTAGCTATTAGAATGGGGGACCCCCCCAAAAAATGACGTGGGGTCCCCCCTATTTTAATATGTTTATGAGTGACAGTTTTCCTGCTATATACCTGCATGTCATAAGAATTTAAATTAAAAAAGGACCATGTTAAATTCAAATCTGTTTTTTTTTAATTTTTACCGGTGTTTGGTATGCGTTGGAAAAGGGGTAGTCTTATACGGTGAATATATCCTAAACTCTATATTTTAACAGGAAAGTAGGGGGGTCGTCTTATACACCAGGTCGTCTTATACGCCGGAATATACGGTAATTATTTATTGGCTTTCGAACATATGAGTCTGATTGTTCTGAATTTTTTTTATCACTGATCAATGTATATTTTGTGTTCTTTTTAGTATTGTTAATACATAATAAAGTTTAGATATTTTTCAAACATTGCTTCCTTAGTTTCTTTATGAGTGTTATATGTGTTATTGGAAGGTACTGGTCACGCTGTGAGGTTTTTTTCTATAGGTTTTTAGATTACATGTATAGTTTTTGCCTGCATGAAACCACAGCATGAGGTGTAAAAAACAGATATATTTCGCACATTCATCCATCTCATACTTGGAACTTTGCCATTGACATAACAAGAACCCGAGACACAGATTTATCACCCAGCATAAAAAAAGGTTATTTGCATGAGGAAATGCATCCAAAATAATGAATCCATTGGAGAAATAGCCCAACCATTATTTGAAAACGGATCAATTCTAAATAAAAGCGAATGAGTGTCACATCCTCTCAATATGACACCGCCACCTTGAGTCCCTGTGCTCCCCCGTCATCATCGGCCGGACTTCTCAGGACATCCACTGCTTGGGTTACGTAATGGATACCCTTTCCACTGACATATTTAGAGCCGTTAGTGTCCCGATTACTTAATTTTAGCGTTTTCTTTTTTCTTACCAAATTTCTCACACGGGTTTAAAAAATTTATACTATGATAGATTGGTCTTTTACAGACGCAGCGATACCAAATATGCTTATTTTTTAAATGTCTTTATTTTTAACTAAAGGGGGAGTGATTCACATTTCTATTTTTTTTTTCATTTATTTATGTTTTATGCTTTTAACATTATTTTTTAGAACCCTTGGAAGGTTTGCGACCATCTGATCGCTTGTTGTAAAAAATCCCAGACTCCTAAGAAGGTACAGGCTCGTTGCCACAATGGCATGGTCATAGCAGGGCCCCTGACTGCCGTTGACATCCACCGGCTCCCCAGAATTGCGTCGCGGGGAGGCCAATGGGCACCCAGAGATCACAGAGGCAAATGTTGGCGGTGAAACACAGCCAACAACGGCTTTGTGTGGAGTGAGCTCATGGGGCGGAAAAGGGTTAACAACAGATAATTAGTATTATTTTTTTTAAAGGGAGTCCGTCAGTAAGATCACTCCCACCCTAATATCTCATATATAAGCATAAAGGTCTGTGACAGCTAAATTCATTGACATTCTTTATATCTTCTATCTGCTACTGCATCCCCCAGAAATCAGCACTGTAACTCATATGCACATGAGGCGTTAGGTGCTCTGAGAGTGGCATAGCACTTACTAAGCCTCAGGCTCCAGAGGTTATTACCCCAGCTAGGAACCAGCCTCTTTAGCTTTTTGATAGCACGGAGTTGGATTTCCTTATCTGGCGCCTGATATCACGCAGGGAGTGAAATATCAATCAAGCTAAAGAGGCCGGTGCTAGGCAAGGAAACAACCTTGCATGAAACCATGATTTTCTTTATATATTGAAATACTGCGTTTTATACAGCAGTATATAGAACACGCAATCAATGGCAAGTCCAAGACGCCTTCCCCCGGGGAATTAAAAAATAAAGTGTATAAAAAAAAAATTTAAAAAAATGAAATAAATCTAAATATATATTATACACATATTAAAAAATTCGAGTCACTCCCCTTTTCTCCAGTTAAAAATAAATGAAAAAAATGATCATATTTGGTATCAACACATCCGTAAATGTCCGATCTATTAAAATATATAATTGTTTAATCTTTACGACCTTGATGATTGCTGGGGGTTCTTGGGCTATGACCACCCAGGAGTGCCACCATCTACTCATTGTCTATGAGACTGGCCACCTGCCACAGACCATGAATGGAGCAGGCGAGGTCATTGTGCCATTTATACAGAGAAGTTCAGAGCCCTAATCTCAGGATACATTGAGGCCCCAGTGGTGGGATCCCCTGCGATCAACTATTTGGTATATAGATGATACTTGGCTATAACCGGTACATTTATATTATTATACTTTTAGACTACTGTTTTAAAAATGTATACACTGAGAAAAATTGACAACTGGGTGTGATAAGGATCGCCAAGTAAACCCCAGAGGGCTTTACTGCTATACTGGCAGTAGCAGCTGACCCCAATGTCGTAATAGACAAGATGACAATCTACTATTACATTTTTTCCTGTTTCACAATCTTTCATTGCAGAAAGAACATCAGACTAGTTCTCCGCCCCACAAGGTAAGATTATGTGACGCCGTCCGGTCTAAACTCTTAACAATGTAAAGTCACATGCGCTATTAAAACTCTTAAAATAAAGTTCCAGCGTTACCACCTTGTTAAACAAAATATATAATGAAATCCCATATATTATTGCTCTGTACAACATTATTAGATTTCGGAATTGCATGTATTATCTATTTAATAAGGATCCATAATGAAGCAGCACAGGACAGAGGCGGCGGGACTCTGACAGCTGCCAAAGAAAACTTTCATAAAAACTTTACCTGAAACTTTCAAACTTAATACAAGTGTCTGCCCACCACCATTTATACATACATCCTACACTGCCAGTACGGAGAAAAAGACGATCTCACCTCCTTGTTTTTTTGTCGGTTGATTTGTTTTCTCAGACATCGCGAATGTTAGTGCGGCTTCAGTGCCTACTCCAGACTGAGTGAGGGAGGACAGCAGATATCAGTCATCTGCCCTCCCATCACTCCATCCTAGAGCTGCAGCTGTTCACACGTACCAGGCTTATTATAACACGCTGCATTCAGCAACCGGGGGGCCGCTGTGCTACTATTACTGCAGCTAAAAACGTCTCCTCTGCATGAGTGCACTAACCCCTTCCTGACCAAAACTATTTTCATTTCTGAGCTTACATTTTTTTGCTTTTTTGCTATCTTCCTAGAGCCAAAACTTTTTTTATTGTATAGCTGTTTTTAGATATACAGTGGTGTGAAGAAGTGCTTGCCCCCTTCCTGATTTCTTATTTTTTTTGCATCTTTGTCACACTTAAATGTTCACAAACGGCATTCTGTGATTACTTGTGTTTTCTTTGTCTAATATTTAAATTTGTTTTGTGATCAAAAACATTTAAGTGTGACAAACATGCAAAAGAATAAGAAATCAGGAAGGGGGCAAACACTTTTTCACACCACTGTGTATAAGTGTGTGTGCATATACAGTACAGACCAAAAGTAGGTGGACAGAAAGTGTAATAAGGTTATCAAGGGGGAGATTTATCAAACATGGTGTAAAGTGATACTGGCTCAGTTGCCCTTAGCAACCAATCAGATTCCACTTTTCATTCCTCACAGACTCTATGGAAAATGAAAGGTGGAATCTGATTGGTTGCTAAGGGCAACTGAGCCAGTTTCACAGATCTAGTTTTTACAGATAGATCTCCCCCAAATCTGTTTTCTTCTCAGATAATTCAGATAACACATAATGGCAAATAATTTAAATACAGATCAAAGAAAATGGATTTTAACAGAGTATTGGAAATCTCAAAATGCTGAAACCGTTAGAGCAAATTGGGTTGAAACATTTGGTGCTCAAGCCCCAAAGAGACAAACCATTTACCGCATTCGTGACAAATTCAATGCCACTGGCTCAATCCTTAATGCTCCAAAAACTGGTCGACCCAAAACAGTCTGTACAGAAGATAATAAACAACTTGTTGCTGAAACATTTGTTCAGAGTCCAAAAAAGTCCTCCAGAAGAGCCTCTATGGAACTGGGAATTTCACGAGCTTCTATCATGGGAATCCTGAAATCTATTGGGTGGAAAGCTTATCGGCTACGTGTAATTCATGGTTTATTGGAGGATGATCCAGACAGGCGGCTGCAATTTAGTGAGATTATGCTTAACGAAACTGAAGAAAATCCAGCAATTTTAGATAACATTATGTGGAGTGATGAAGCTTCTTTCAAATTATCCGGCCATATACAGACATAATTGTATTTACTGGTATAATGAGAATATGTGTAAACATGAAAAAACCTCTAAAATAATAATTTTATTCTGATTCTTTTTAAAAAAACACCAAAAAACCCCTGTGATATGCGAGTAAGAAGATCCATGATTATATCAAGATCCGTCCAATATCCCTTAGGGACTATTTAACATTGAGTCAAAAAATAGAAGTAGATAACCACACATGGGCCAGTACAGTCTTGAACATGATAAGCCACATCCTCCATTGAGCTACATCTTTACTCATGACTTTCTGGAGTCCTGTACATTTGGCCTCCTGATGAACCCACAGGAAGGGGAAACGCGTTGGGGTGATTTCCAGAATATGAGATAAGTCTGCCATCATGCTGCATTCTCTTTATCTATCGATTAGCATAGTATGAAAATTGTATTAGGGTAGGCAGTCACTCATTACCTGTTTATAACTCACATTATCAGGGTCTAGCAGGGAAAGTGAGGGACAGCCGCCGTTGAATGGGGGCGCCAGACTCGTATACTAGGGTGCCAACCTCCATGACAGGCAGTATCAGTTGAGGCTTTTCAAGATAGGGCAGTTTAAGTCTATATTGTATATGAATGCTTATCATGTTCAAGACTGTACTGGCCCATGTGTGGTTATCTATTTCTATTTTTTGACTCAATGTTAAATAGTCCCTAAGGGATATTGGACGGATCTTGATATAATCATGGATCTTCTTACTCGCATATCACAGGGTTTTTTTGGTGTTTTTTTTTTAAAAAGAATCAGAATAAAATAATTATTTTAGAGTTTTTTTCATGTTTACACATATTCTAGGTACCTCTATCTCAATAGAGTTTTTGTATGTTATAATGAGAACATGCATTTAACATTAGAGCAACAACTAAATGAGCCTGGTGTCAATGTTTGGGGCGGTATTTCAAGTTTTGGTGTTTTAGGACCAATATTTTTGATGGAACAGTCACAGGAGATAAGTATCTCGAAATTCTAATGAATCAAGTTGTTCCCCAGTTACAGCAACAGCCTAATTCAAATGACCTTTATTTCCAACAAGATGGGGCCCCTCCACATTATTCAAGAGTAGTCCACGAGTATCTTGATGAAACATTTCCTAATAAATGGATTGGCTGAAGAGGCCCACTTGATTGGCCGACACGTTCACCAGACTTGACCCCAATGGATTTTTTCTTTTGGGGAGTACTCAAGGGCAAAGTTTATAGTCGAAAACCAAAAAGTGTCAGTGATTTGAAAAATTACATAAGAGATGCATTTCAAGAAATTATTACCCAAAGAGACTTCTGCAAAAAAGTTTGTCGAACTGTAAGAGGCCGACTTCAAAGCTGTGCAAATTGTAATGGAAAACAGTTTGAGCACCTGAATTGATAAAATTTAAGGGCTTCTGTATTATTGTTCAGAATAAAATTTAATTGTCAATGTTATGCTTGTGTTAGTAAATATAATTTTATATATAAATCAAAATAAATGTTATTGTTTTCTGGCCACCTACTTTTGGACCACCCTGTGTATATATATATATATATATATATATATATATATATATATATATATATATATATATATATATATATACAGTACAGACCAAAAGTTTGGACACACCTTCTCATTAAAGATTTTTCTGTATTTTCATGACTTTGAAAATTGTACATTCACACTGAAGGCATCAAAACTATGAATTAACACATGTGGAATTATATACTTAACAAAAAAGTGTGAAACAACTGAAAATATGTCTTATATTCTAGGTTCTTCAAAGTAGCCACCTTTTGCTTTGATGACTGCTTTGCACACTCTTGGCATTCTCTTGATGAGCTTCAAGAGGTAGTCACCGGAAATGGTCTTCACTTCACAGGTGTGCCCTGTCAGGTTTAATAAGTGGGATTCTTGCCTTATAAATGGGGTTGGGACCATCAGTTGTGTTGTGCAGAAGTCAGGTGGATACACAGCTGATAGTCCTACTGAATAGACTGTTAGAATTTGTATTATAGCAAGAAAAAAGCAGCTAAGTAAAGAAAAACGAGTGGCCATCATTACTTTAAGAAATGAAGATCAGTCAGTCTGAAAAATTGGGGAAACTTTGAAAGTGTTCCGAAGTGCAGTTGCAAAAACCATCAAGCGCTACAAAGAAACTGGCTCACATGAGGACCGCCCCAGGAAAGGAAGACCAAGAGTCACCTCTGCTTCTGAGGATAAGTTTATCCAAGTCACCAGCCTCAGAGATCGCAGGTTAACAGCAGCTCAGATTAGAGACCAGGTCAATGCCACACAGAGTTCTAGCAGCAGACACATCTCTACAACAACTGTTAAGAGGAGACTTTGTGCAGCAGGCCTTCATGGTAAAATAGCTGCTAGGAAACCACTGCTAAGGACAGGCAACAAGCAGAAGAGACTTGTTTGGGCTAAAGAACACAAGGAATGGACATTAGACCAGTGGAAATCTGTGCTTTGGTTTGATAAGTCCAAATTTGAGATCTTTGGTTCCAACCACCGTGTCTTTGCGCGACGCAGAAAAGGTGAACGGATGGACTCTACATGCCTGGTTCCCACCGTGAAGCATGGAGGAGGAAATGTGATGGTGTGGGGGTGCTTTGCTTTTGACACTGTTGGGGATTTATTCAAAATTGACAGCTTACTGAACCAGCATGGCTACCACAGCATCTTGCAGCGGCATGCTATTCCATCCGGTTTCCGTTTAGTTGGACCATCATTTATTTTTCAACAGGACAATGACCCCAAACACACCTCCAGGCTGTGTAAGGGCTATTTTACCAAGAAGGAGAGTGATGGGGTGCTACGCCAGATGACCTGGCCTCCACAGTCACCAGACCTGAACCCAATCGAGATGGTTTGGGGTGAGCTGGACCGCAGAGTGAAGGCAAAAGGGCCAACAAGTGCTAAGCATCTCTGGGAACTCCTTCAAGATTGTTGGAAGACCATTTCTGGTGACTACCTCTTGAAGCTCATCAAGAGAATGCAAAGAGTGTGCAAAGCAGTCATCAAAGCAAAAGGTGGCTACTTTGAAGATCCTAGAATATAAGACATATTTTCAGTTGTTTCACACTTTTTTGTTAAGTATATAATTCCACATGCGTTAATTCATAGTTTTAATGCCTTCAGTGTGAATGTACAATTTACATAGTCATGAAAATACAGAAAAATCTTTAAATGAGAAGGTGTGTCCAAACTTTTGGTCTGTACTGTATATATATATATATATATATATATATATATATATATATATATTTGTTTTTTTTATTATTATTTTTTTTACTGGTTGTAAAGAAAAATTCTATACTATATAAGAAAAAGTGTTGAAGTGTCGCCATTTTCAGAGTCCCATAATTTTTTATTTTTCAGTCAATGGAGCTATGCAAGACTTTTATTTTTTTGACATGACGTGGTGATTGCCTCAACTGCGTTTTTTGATGGATGGTGCTGTATATATTTTAATAGATCTGACTTTTACCAACAGTACAATACCAGATATGCTTATTTTTTTGTTGTTTATTTTCCACTGTGAAAAAGGCGGCGATTTAAACTTTTACTGTTACTTCTTTATTTTTTTACTACTTTTTATATATTTTAAATCCCTATAGGGCTTGAGCTAGTGATCGTTTGATCTCATGTACGATGTACTGCAGTGCTTATTTATCATATACTGCAATACCTGATTATTGTTGCAAATAATAACATTTACCGTTTCTTATGAAGCCCGGCCGGTGGCTAGGTGATACAGGAATACCAAGATGGTGAGAATGGAGGCCAGACTAGGCTCCCGTCTGCTTTGTAAGTTCATCGGCACCCAGCAATTGCGTCATGAGGCGGAGCGAGGGCCAAAATGGACCCCAGCACATATATAAACACTTTTTTTTTATGTACAAACCTATGCACGATACCTCTCCTATGGAAACACAGAATGTGAAGCTTGGGTTATGGGCTTGCCCCTCAGCCTTTTCGAGGGTGTACACAGGGGGGCTTCCGGTCTTGATTCCAAACTCATGCAATAGTTGGATGGGCGTCTTACATGGGGTGGTTGTTTCAAGTTCATTTAAGCTGTAGATAAGAAATTATGCAAAAATATAAGCAAAAAAGCCAGCTATTATCGAACTGAAATGTATACACAGTCAGAATGAAATCAATACCTTAGACCAAACACAACCCGCAGAAATGCCCACGCAAGGTTGTTTTTTTGCTGAAGGCTCCATGCAACTCAAGAAGTTTCCTAATGGAAAAAAGTTGCAAGGAGTCTTATGACCGATGGAGAAAATCCAACCAGATCTTGCAACTTTTATATCCATAGGGAAACCCTGAGCTTGGCGTCAAGTCAATCAGCCCGAGTCTTATCGGGCTATGCTGCAGTGCCAGGAATCAGACCTTGACTGATCAAAAACTGGATAGATCATGAATGTGTAACTCCCTGAAGACACCTTTCATTTAGCATCACAAAAGACCAAGGTCTCATGTAATATGGGGCGTTTAGCATCTGCCTCATGGGGTTTTGCTTTGGCCGGGATCAACATATTAAGTTATAGCTTGAACTCGATGGACTCATGTTTACCTACAACCTTACAAACTATAACAATGAAACTATGTACAGCGGGTGAAATAAGTTTTGAACACCTCACCATTTTTCAAAATGAATATATTTCTAAAGGTGCTATTGACATGAAATTCTCACCAGATGTCGGTAACAACCCATCCATACAATCCACACAGGCAAAAAAAAAAATCAAACCATAGATGTCCATAAATTAAGTTATGTGTAATAATGAGAAATGACACAGAGAAAAAGTGTTGAACACACGAAGAAAGAAGAGGTGCAAATCTATCAGTAATTAGAAAGCAATCCTGCCACTTAGTGAAAAATAATATCAGCTGGTTCAAATGATTGCCTATAGAAAAGGTGTCTCATTACCAAGGTGCCACACAAAAAAACATCTCACGATTGGTAAAACCAGTGATCTGTCTCAAGACCTTCGCAACCTTATTGTTGCAAAACATACTGAAGGCATTGGTTAAAGAAGAATTTCTAAACTACTGATGGTTCCCTTGAGCACTGTTGGGGACACAATCTAGAAGTGGAAAGAATATCATTTCAACATAAACCGGCCATGACGAGGTGCTCCCTGCAAGATTTCAGATAGAGGAATGAAAAGAATTATCAGAAGAGCTGTCCAAGAGCTAAGGACCGCCTGTGGAGAGCTACAGAAAAACATAGATTCAGCAGGTACAATTGTTTTGAAGAAAAGTAATGCACTCAACCTCCATGGCCTCCTGTGTGCATGCTCACCAGGAAAGACTCCATTGCTGACCAAAAAGCATTTAAAGTTTGTTCAACAACATTTAGGCAAGCTTGTGAAATACTGGGAGAATATAGTTTCATGAGATGAGACCAAAACTGAACTCTTTGGATACCATAATACACAATGTTTGGAGGCCAAAAGGCACTGCCCATCACCCTAAAAATGCCATACCAACAGTGAAGTTTGGAGGTGGAGACATCATGGTGTGGGGCTGTTTTTCAGCACGGCACTGGCAAACCTGATATAATTGAAGGAAGGATGAATGAACAAATGTCCTGAGACATTCTTGATAAAAATCTGCTGCCATCTACCAGGATGATGAAGATAAAACAAGGGTGGACATTTCAGCAAGACAATGATCCCAAACACACAGCCATGGAAACTCTCAATTGGTTTCAGAGAAAGAAAATAAAGCTTCTAGAATGGCAGAGCCGATCACCTGACCTGAATCCAATAGAAAATCTATGGCAGGAACTAAAGCTCAGAGTTTATAGAAGGAGCTCACGGGATCTTCAGGATGTGAAGAGTATTTATGTAGAAGAATGGGCCAAAATCACACCTGAGCAATGCATGCGACTAGTTTCTCCATACAGGAGGCATCTTGAAACTGTCATCATCAACAAAGGCTTTTGTACCAAGTATAAAATAAATTTCACTAAGCGTGTTCAATACTTTTTTCCTGTGTCATTTCTCATTATTACACATAACTTCATTTATGGACATTTATGGTTTGATTTCTTTGCCTGTGTGGATTGGATGGCTTGTTATCGATCTGGTGAGAATTTCATGACAATAGTATCTTTAGAGATATATTTACTTAGAAAATTGGTGACGTGTTCAATAATTATTTCACTCACTGTATATGGCCACACCTCAGATTATGCTGTGTTTCACTGATTGACAGGAGTCTGAGTATGCATATTCAGGTCACAGACTTCATTGTACTCTGCACTGATCCTGCTGATGCTTTGGAGCGCCAGCCCTTCAGCAGGGGAACACTGTGATATGCTTTCTAATTACGAGCAGCAAACAACAGCACTTCTCAGTTGGAGGAGTCAGCGCTGTAAAGCATGGGCAGGATTCGTGCAGAGGAGGACAGTAAGGCCTGTGATCTGACCATGCGTGCACAAACTCCTGTCAATCATTGAAAAGAAGTTCCTCCCCAAACAGTGACGTCATTTTGTCAGTTACCGGACACTGTCAATCATTGAGGCAGCTCCCTCCTCATCTTGTCAATTACTGGACACTGTCAATCATTGAGAGGCAGCTCTGTCCTCATCTTGTCAATTTCCGGACACTGTCAATCATTGAGAGACAGCTCCATCCTCATCTTGTCAATTACCGGACACTGTCAATCATTGAGAAGCAGCTCCGACCTCATTTTGTCAATTACCAGACACTGTCAATCATTTAGAGGCAGCTCCATCCTCATCTTGTCAATTACCGGACACTGTCAATCATTGAGAGGCAGCTCCATCCTCATTGGTGACGTCTTCTTGTCATTCCATTCAATTACGGAGCCCATATCGGAAATAACAAAGCAATAAGCATTGGCTGCATAACAGCACAAAGTTATGTGACCCACACAGAGATAGAAGCAGCGCAGGTAATGAGTAGATTAGAAAACTGATAGTTGGGAAGTGTTAGGACTTATGAAGGGGGTCAAATAATAGTGGAAAACCCCTTTAAATGAATCGGGGCCATAACTAAAGAGTCAGCCAGGAAATGTAGAAATAAACAAGACTCGTCCGGCACCATCCCTGACTGGCCGCTACCCGCACCACTCCAGGTGATGGCTACACATGGGAAAGACCTGTCAATCAACTAGAGCAGGGGAGCAGTCAGAATAGTTGTTTTTCTCCCTATGGTCCCCGACCGGCTCATCAAAGTATATTTTTTCTAAAGCGCTGGAACATTTCAGCATAAAACATTCTGCGATCGTGCAGACAGGCTCTGATTCATCAGCTCACCAGTGTAGGAGATATCCCATGGTGGGTGCGGTGCGCAGAGGCTCCAGCATGGTTCCTGCGTAATTAGAGACGTAGAGGATGAAGAGGATTCAGCAGCCACAAAAATCAGGTAAGTAAAAACTTCATATTTATTGGAAAAAGGTTAAAACCAGGGTGTAAGAAAAATCATAGTGATATGGAAAAAAAACGAGTCTATTTGTTTCGAGCCAAATTCAAGACTGAGGGCTTTCTGCTAGAAACGCGTAGACTTGGTGTCTTTACCATATCACGATGATTTTCCTTACACCCTGGTTATAACCTTTTTCCAATAAATATAAAATTTTAGCTCACCTGATTTTTGTGCCTGCTGGATCCCCTTCATCCTCTACGTCTGATTCCTGTGGTTTGGGCAGCATGAATCGAATGACACTTTGTCTTAAAACTCAAAGTATACGTTAAAATAAAGGAACTGTTGTTGTACCGAAACCATCCGTACATTTCTATTTTTACAGATCCAGTGCAATTATTAACATAGAGAACTGTATTTGCTCTTTATTATAATTTAAATTCTTGGTGTATAAAATGGAAGTTGTAAGGATGTAAAAAAAATGGACGTACAGAAGTCATACGGGGGAAAACAATGTCTGATTTTTCCTGGAAGAAAAAAGGATGATTTTTTCACATGTTCGTCTGACTCCGATGTTAGTGAAACACTTGAAAATATAAAAAAAAAAACCCTACAAAAAGCAATTTTTGGGGGTTTTAGAAGCCAGGAAAAATTGCTGCTGCAAAAACAAACAGATTAATAGCGAGTAAATTAACCATTACTCAGCTGTTCAATCTTTCGCAAATCCCATAGCCCCTGACAGTACTGAAGAGATGACATTGTGTCCATCGTTCACATGAACCCCTGCAGCCGATCACTTTCCTCAGCGTTGAAAATTTCATGTACAGAATGTAACTGCTGAGGCCAGTGATTGGCTGCAGTGGTCCCGGCAGCCTGGAGACAACTGAAGGCCCCTCCGTTACTGCCATGGTTGTAAATCTATGAAGTGTACTGTACCAGTGATTGCAGGTTCAAGTCCCCTAGGTGGACTAATAAAATATGTAACAAAAAAATTAATAAAAAATCTAAAAGAATAATATATTTGGAATTGCTCGTTGTGTAATTGTCCAAGCATAATAATTAACCTGTACGGTGAACAAAAATATAAAAGATCAATATGGGGGAGGCGGAAATACCATTAAAAGGTGATTCTATAATCACTGCTTAATGGTATCTTCGCCTCCCCCCAAAAATTGAATAAAAAGATTTGAGAGTCGTACGAACCCCATAATGGAAATGACATAATCTGAAGCTTGTACTGCAAAAAAAAAAAACCTCACACAAATCTAGAGATCAAACAATAAAGAAGTTATAGCTCCTGTAGGGTCGAGGAGCAAAAATCAAGAGAGACGAGGGGCCCAGTGTGAATCTGACAGCAAAGAGGCCGCATAAGCCTGGAGCCGGCCCAGCACGTAGTACCGGTGTAAGCCTCATTGTAGAATTACTGTGCATGTGTATATAATAGTAGAGATACAGATTATATACATATAGAACTGCTGTGCATAACTATATATGTGTATGAATATATACAGTGGGACGGGAAAGTATTCAGACCCCTTTAAATTTTTCATTGCAGCCATTTGGTAAATTCTAAAAAGTTCATTATTTTCTCATTAAAGTACACTCTGCACCCCATCTTGACTGAAAAAAAACAGAAATGTAGAAATTTTTGCAAATTTATTAAAAAAGAAAAGCTGAAATATCACATGGTCATAAGTATTCAGACCCTTTGCTCAGTATTGAGTAGAATCACCCTTTTGAGCTAGTACAGCCATGAGTCTTTTTGGGAATGATGCAACAAGTTTTTCACACCTGGATTTGGGGATCCTCTGCCATTCTTCCTTGCAGATCTCTCCAGGTCCATCAGGTTAGATGGTGAATGTTGATGGACAGCCATTTTCAGGTCTCTCCAGAGATGCTCAATTGGGTTTAGGTCAGGGCTCTGGCTGGGCCAGTCAAGAATGGTAACAGAGTTGTTCTGAAGTGACACCTTTGTTATTTTAGCAGGTGTTGAGCAGTGCCTGGTTTTCTCCACACATAACGCTTAGAATTATTACCAAAAAGTTCTATCTTCATCTCATCAGACCAGAGAATCTTATTTCTCATAGTCTGGGAGTCCTTCATGTGTTTTTGAGCAAACTCTATGCGGGCTTTCATATGTCTTACACTGAGGAGAGGCTTCCGTCGGGCCACTTTGCCATAAACGCCCGACTGGTGGAGGGCTGCGGTGATAGTTGACTTTGTGGAACTTTCTCCCATCTCCCTACTGCATCTCTGGAGCTCAGCCACAGTGATCTTGGGGTTCTTCTTTACCTCTCTCACCAAGGCTCTTCTCCCACGATTGCTCAGTTTGTCTGGACGGCCAGGTCTAGGAAGACTTCTGGTGGTCCCAAACTTCTTCCATTTCAGGATTATGGAGGCCACTGTGCTCTTAGGAACCTTGAGTAATGCAGAAATTCTTTTGTAACTTGGCCAGATCTGTGCCTTGCCACAATTCTGTCTCTGAGCTCCTTGGGCAGTTCCTTTGAGCTCATGATTCTCATTTGCTCTGACATGCACGGTGAGCTGTGGGGTCTTATATAGACAGGTGTGTGCATTTCCAAATCAAGTCCTATCAGTTTAATTGAACACAGCTGGACTCCAATGAAGGAGTAGAACCATCTCAAGGAGGATCACAAGGAAATGGACAGCATGTGACTTAAATATGAGTGTCTGAGCCAAGGGTCTGAATACTTATGACCATGTGATATTTCAGTTTTTCTTTTTTAATAAATTTGCAAAAATTTCTAGATTTCTGTTTTTTTCAGTCAAGATGGGGTGCAGAATGTACTTTAATGAGAAAAAAAAATGAACTTTTTAGAATTTACCAAATGGCTGCAATGAAACAAAGAGTGAAAAATTTAAAGGGGTCTGAATACTTTCCACACCCACTGTACGTGTGTAGAATTGCTGTGTGTACAGTGCCTTGAAAAAGTATTCACACCAAGTGAACTTTTCCACATTTTTTCACGTTGCATCCACAAACTTAAATGTATTATATGGATCTTATGTGATATCCCAACACAAAGTAGTAAGTATTTGTGAAGTGTAAAGGAAATGATACATGGTTTTCCAAATATTTTAATATGAAAATTGTGATGTGTATTTGCATTCAGCCCCCTGAGTCAATACTTTGTAAGACCACCTTTTGCTGCAATTACGGCTGCAAGTTTTTTGGGGTCTGTCTTTACCAGCTTTGCACATCTTGAGGCTGAAAGTTTTGCAAATTCTTCTTTGCAGACTATCTCTTGCTCAAGGAGATTGGATGGAGGCATCTGAACATCAATTTTCAAGTCTTGGCACATATTCTCAATAGGATTTCAGTCTGGACTGTGACTGGGCCATTCACACACATGAATATGCTTTGATCTAAACCATTCATTGTAGCTCTGGCAGGATGTTTAGAGTCGTCGTCCTGCTGGAAAGTGAACCCACGTCCCAGTCTCCAGTCTTTTGCAGCTTCTAACATGTTTTTCTCCAGGATTGCCCTGTATTTAGCTCCATCCATCTTTCCATCAACTCTGACCAGCTTCCCCTGCTGAAGAAAAGCATCCCCAAAGCATGATGCAGCCACCATCATGTTTGACGGTGGGGATGGTGTTTTCAAGGTGATACGCACTGTTTTCCACCACATGTAGTGTTTTGCATTTGGCCCAAAAAGTTCAACTTTGATCTCATCTGACAAGCGCACTTACTTCCACATGCTTGCTGTGTCCCATAAATCGCACGTGGAAGAAAGTGCTCTGGTGAGATGAGACCAAAGTAGAACTTTTAAGCTTATGACAAAACGCTGTGTGGTGAAAAACCAACATTGCACATCATCCTAAAAACACCACCCCCACCGTTAAACAAGGTGGTAGTTGCATCATACTTTTGGAATGCTTTTCTTCAGCTGGGACAGGGAAGCTGGTCAGAGTTGATGGAAAGCAGGACGGAGCTAATCCTGGAGGAAAACCCGTTCGATGCTGCAAAAGACTTGGGAGTCTGTTAACCTTCCAGCAGGACAACAACCCTAAACATACTGCCAGAGCTACAAATGGATGGTTTAGATCAAAGCATATTCATGTGTGCGAAAGGCCCCGTCACAGTCCAGACCTAAATCCCATTAAGAATATTTGGTACAACTTGATAATTGACGCTCACAGACGTCTTCCTCCGATCTCACTAAGCGAGTTTGTAAGGAAGAATGGGCAAAAACGTCACCTCTAGATGTGAAAGCTGAAGAGAAAGACCCCAAAAGACTTGCAGCAGTAATTGCAGTGAAAGGAGGTCCTACAAAGTATTGACTCAGGGGGGCATAGAAATACACGTCACAATTTTCAGATTTGTATTTTTTAAATATTTAGAAAATCCCGTATCATTTCCTTTACACTTCACAAATACTGACTATGTAGTGTTTTACATCACATAAAATCCCAATAAAATAGTTACGTTTGTGGGTGTAATGTGAAAAAATGTGGAAAAGTTCATGGGGTAAGAACACTTTGTCAAGGAACTGTACATATATATCTATAGCAACTGTGTGTATGTATGTATGTATATATATATATATATATATATATATATATATATATATACTGTATATACGGTATGTAAATATATGTGTGTAGAATTGCTATATATGTATATATTTTCTGTGTGTTTATATATATATATATATATATATACACAGTATATATATATATGTAGAATTACTATGTATATAAATATATATATATAACTGCTGTGTGTATATATATATATGTGTACAATTGCTGTATATACAGTACATATATACAGTGCCTACAAGTAGTATTCAACCCCCTGCAGATTTAGCTGGTTGACACATGCGGAATTAACTTGGCATTGTGACATTTGTACTGTAGATCAGCCTGGAAGTGGGAAATGCACTGCAGCAAATTTTTTTTTTTTTTTTTTTTTAAACGTAAAAAGTTAATTCAGAGTGTCATTTATTATTCAACCCCTCAAACCACAAGAATTCTGTTTGGTCCCCCTAAAGTATTAAGAAGTAGTTCAGGCACCAAGAATAATGAGCTTCACATGTGTGGATTAAAGATCTCTTTTGCCAGCCTTTTCTGACTATTTAAGACCCTCCCCAAACTTGTGAACAGCACTCAGACATGGTCAACATGGGAAAGACAAAGGAGCATTCCAAGGCCATCAGAGACAAGATCGTGGAGGGTCACAAGGCTGGCAAGGGGTACAAAACCCTTTCCAAGGAGTTGGGCCTACCTGTCTCCACTGTTGGGAGCATCATCCGTAAGTGGAAGGCTTATGGAACTACTGTTAGCCTTCCACGGCCAGGACAGCCTTTGAAAGTGTCCTCCCGTGCAGAGGCCAGGCTTGTCCGAAGAGTCAAGGCTAACCCAAGGACAACAAGGAAGGAGCTCCGGGATGATCTCATGGTAGTGGGGACATTGGTTTCAGTCAATACCATAAGTAACGTACTCCACCGCAATGGTCTCCGTTCCAGACGAGCCCGTAAGGTACCTTTACTTTCAAAGCGTCATGTCAAGGCTCGTCTACAGTTTGCTCATGATCACTTGGAGGACTCTGAGACAGACTGGTTCAAGGTTCTATGGTCTGATGAGACCAAGATCGAGATCTTTGGTGCCAACCACACACGTGACGTTTGGAGACTGGATGGCACTGCATACGACCCCAAGAATACCATCCCTACAGTCAAGCATGGTGGTGGCAGCATCATGCTGTGGGGCTGTTTCTCTGCCAAGGGGTATGGCCATCTGGTCCGCATCCATGGGAAGATGGATAGCACGGCCTACCTGGAGATTTTGGCCAAGAACCTCCGCTCCTCCATCAAGGATCTTAAGATGGGTCGTAATTTCATCTTCCAACAAGACAACGACCCAAAGCACACAGCCAAGAAAACCAAGGCCTTGTTCAAGAGGGAAAAAGTCAAGGTGTTGGAGTGGCCTAGTCAGTCTCCTGACCTTAACCCAATTGAAAACTTGTGGAAGGAGCTCAAGAATAAAGTCCACATGAGACACCCAAAGAACCTAGATAACTTGGAAAAGATCTGCATGGAGGAGTGGGCCAAGATAACTCCACAGACCTGTGCCGGCCTGATCAGGTCTTATAAAAGACGATTATTAGCTGTAATTGCAAACAAGGGTTATTCCACAAAATATTAAACATAGGGGTTGAATAATAATTGACCCACACTTTTATGTTTAAAATTTAATAAAATTCAACTGAGCAGCATAACTTTTTGGTTTGTAAGATTTATGCTTCTGTTCATAAAACCTACTCTCGTTTGCAGTTTGAAGGCTCTAACTTATTTGCATCTTATCAAACCAGCTAAATCTGCAGGGAGTTGAATACTACTTGTAGGCACTGTATGTGTGTAGAATTGCTTTATATACATGTGTGTGTAGAGTTACTGTGCATATATCAAGAATTGCTGTATATACAGTACAGACCAAAAGTTTGGACACACCTTCTCATTTAAAGATTTTTCTGTATTTTCATGACTATGAAAATTGTACATTCACACTGAAGGCATCAAAACTATGAATTAACACATGTGGAATTATATACTTAACAAAAAAGTTTGAAACAACTGAAAATATGTCTTATATTCTAGGTTTTTCAAAGTAGCCACCTTTTGCTTTGATGACTGCTTTGCACACTCTTGGCATTCTCTTGATGAGCTTCAAGAGGTAGTCACCGGAAATGGTCTTCACTTCACAGGTGTGGCCTGTCAGGTTTAATAAGTGGGATTTCTTGCCTTATAAATGGGGTTGGGACCATCAGTTGTGTTGTGCAGAAGTCAGGTGGATACACAGCTGATAGTCCTACTGAATAGACTGTTAGAATTTGTATTATGGCAAGAAAAAAGCAGCTAAGTAAAGAAAAACGAGTGCCCATCATTACTTTAAGAAATGAAGGTCAGTCAGTCCCAAAAATTGGGAAAATTTTGAAAGTGTCCCCAAGTACAGTTGCAAAAAACATCAAGTGCTACAAAGAAACTGGCTCACATGAGGACCGCCCCAGGAAAGGAAGACCAAGAGTCACCTCTGCTTCTGAGGATAAGTTTATCCGAGTCACCAGCCTCAGAAATCGCAGGTTAACAGCAGCTCAGATTAGAGACCAGGTCAATGCCACACAGAGTTCTAGCAGCAGACACATCTCTTCAACAACTGTTAAGAGGAGACTTTGTGCAGCAGGCCTTCATGGTAAAATAGCTGCTAGGAAACCACTGCTAAGGACAGGCAACAAGCAGAAGAGACTTGTTTGGGCTAAAGAACACAAGGAATGGACATTAGACCAGTGGAAATCTGTGCTTTGGTCTGATGAGTCCAAATTTGAGATCTTTGGTTCCACCCACCGTGTCTTTGTGCGATGCAGAAAAGGTGAACGGATGGACTCTACATGCCTGGTTCCCACTGTGAAGCATGGAGGAGGTGTGATGGTGTGGGGGTGCTTTGCTGGTGACACTGTTGGGGATTTATTCAAAATAGAAGGCATACTGAACCAGCATGGCTACCACAGCATCTTGCAGCGGCATGCTATTCCATCCGGTTTGCGTTTAGTTGGACCATCATTTATTTTTCAACAGGACAATGACCCCAAACACACCTCCAGGCTGTGTAAGGGCTATTTGACCTAGAAGGAGAGTGATGGGGTGCTACGCCAGATGACCTGGCCTCCACAGTCACCAGACCTGAACCCAATCGAGATGGTTTGGGGTGAGCTGGACCGCAGAGTGAAGGCAAAAGGGCCAACAAGTGCTAAGCATCTCTGGGAACTCCTTCAAGATTGTTGGAAGACCATTTCCGGTGACTGCCTCTTGAAGCTCATCAAGAGAAAGCCAAGAGTGTGCAAAGCAGTCATCAAAGCAAAAGGTGGCTACTTTGAAGAACCTAGAATATAAGACATATTTTCAGTTGTTTCACACGTTTTTGTTAAGTATATAATTCCACATGTGTTAATTCATAGTTTTGATGCCTTCAGTGTAAATGTACAATTTTCATAGTCATGAAAATACAGAAAAATCTTTAAATAAGGTGTGTCCAAACTTTTGGTCTGTACTGTATATGTGTAGAATTGCTGTATATACTGTATACATATATATGTACAATTGCTGTATACAGCTGTGCACACACTGCAGTAACCTGCCCCCCCCCCCCCCCCCAGCTATAGGAGGCATGCTGAGACCTGCAGTCCCCCATCACGCCCCTTTCCCCTCGCACCTTGTGGCTTCGTCAGAGCTCCTTTTAGGCGCGGCAGGAAACCTCTCCGGGGACATGATGGCGGAGTTGGGGGGAGAGTGGGAACTGCTCTCCGAGGATTAGAGCCGCGCAGAAAAGGCTCCCTAGTCTGCACCGGCAGGCTGATACTGCGGCACTTCCTCTCGCAAGGAGGGTCTTAGATAGCGGAAGGGGAAGGACTAAGGACACACATTCTCTACCTAACCCGCGGGCGGAGGGATACCCGGGACAAAGGCTAACTGGTACCATGGTGATGGGAAGAGGCGGGATTAATGCGGCAGGGAAGAGCTGGTCCTCTGGTTTGAGGGCGTGATCTGATAGGGTAAACCGGTTGGGTGTGGCCTATATGGTAATGAGCGGGTGATTGTTCTAGTGGTCAAAATGTTGAGCCAAGAGGCGTGGCGTGATGACGTCTGGTGGGTGTGGTTCCTGTATGGTAAAGAGGGATGGTTCCTTATCAGGAGTGGGCGTGGTGGCTGCGGTCAGTCTAGTGATGGGACCTGTCATGGCTGCGGTCAGTCTAGTGATGGGACCTGTCATGGCTGCGGTCAGTCTAGTGATGGGACCTGTCATGGCTGCTGTCAGCCAAGTGATGGGACCTGTCGTGGCTGCGGTCAGTCTAGTGATGGGACCTGTCGTGGCTGCGATCAGTCTAGTGATGGGACCTGTCGTGGCTGCGGTCAGTCTAGTGATGGGACCTGTCGTGGCTGCGGTCAGTCTAGTGATGGGACCTGTCGTGGCTGCGATCAGTCTAGTGATAGGACCTGTCGTGGCTGCTGTCAGTCTAGTGATGGGACCTGTCGTGGCTGCGGTCAGTCTAGTGATGGGACCTGTCGTGGCTGCAGTCAGTCTAGTGATGGGACCTGTCGTGGCTGCGGTCAGTCTAGTGATGGGACCTGTCGTGGCTGCGGTCAGTCTAGTGATGGGACCTGTCATGGCTGCGGTCAGTCTAGTGATGGGACCTGTCATGGCTGCGATCAGTCTAGTGATGGGACCTGTCGTGGCTGCGGTCAATCTAGTGATGGGACCTGTCGTGGCTGCGGTCAGTCTAGTGATGGGACCTGTCGTGGCTGCTGTCAGTCTAGTGATGGGACCTGTCGTGGCTGCGGTCAAGCTAGTGATGGGACCTGTCGTGGCTGCGGTCAGGCTAGTGATGGGACATGTCGTGGCTACTGTCAGTCTAGTGATGGGACCTGTCGTGGCTGCGGTCAGGCTAGTGATAGGACCTGTCGTGGCTGCGGTCAGTCTAGTGATGGGACCTGTCATGGCTGCGGTCAGTCTAGTGATGGGACATGTCGTGGCTGCGGTCAGGCTAGTGATGGGACCTGTCGTGGCTGCAGTCAGTCTAGTGATGGGACCTGTCATGGCTGCTGTCAGTCTAGTGATGAGACCTGTCGTGGCTGCCGCCATGGAGCTCTGTAAGGGGGACCTGTCTCCTATCTGATGGAGATACAGTAACACATCACTATGGACTTATTTTAAAGGGGTTTCCATTGTTAGAAAAGGGGACACCAAATTCTTCCTGCACTATAAAACAACACAGCTAGTTCTCACCCTCCCCCGCTCTGGCCTCTGTAGATTGGCTGCAGCGATGACGTCACATAGACAGCTCATATCACTGCTGCAGCCAATCACTGACCCCAGCAGCTCTCCAATACCAGTAAAGCTTTCCTGTGCGGACACGCTGCACCGACACGCCTGGACACTGACACACCTGGACACTGACACGCTGCCCATTGTGTGAATAGCTCACTAGTATTGATATGTTGGAACAGATGACGCATATGCAGGTGCCACATTGGATCCCATTGCTGTGCCGCAGACTCGGAGATCACTGTCATCACCAAACAGGAAGACGTGAAAGCAGAACTGAGTATTCTAATGGAAGCTATTAAAGGGGTTGTCTAGGATTATAGCATTGATGGCCTGATGACAATAGGTCATCAACGTCTGATCGGCGAGGGTTTAACACCTGGCACCCCTGCTGATCAGCTGTTCAACTTCTCTGCGTCTTGAACTGCTTAGGTACGGAGCTCCGTCGACTGTATTGCGGTCACGGCTAGGTACTGAACGTCCATCACCTTGAACCACCATCACTACATGAATACAGGATCTTCAGTAAAGGAATACAACACCAAAACAGCTTCAATACAGGAACACAGCACCAGAATCATCATCCTTACATAAATGCAGCATCAAGTCACCTTCAGTAGAAAAATACAGCACTAAAACCACCATAAGTACATGAATACATCACCAGAACTATCATCAGTACATGAATACAGTACCACAATCACCATGAGTACATGAATACAGCACCAGAACTACCATCAGTACATGAATACAGTACCAACAACAGTAAATAAATACATCACCAGAATCAACATCAGTACATGAATGTAACATTGTATTATTACACATAACTTAGTTTATGGACATCTATGGTTTGATTTCTTTGCCTGTATGGATTGCATGGGTTGTTACTGTTATGGAGACCCTCTTTGGTTTAAGGAGAACTTTGGTTTAGACAGCAATGGGTCTTCACATTGCCAGTGAGATTCAAATTAAGGTACTTCATCGATGAAGGAAGAGAGACAGAATACATGTGACATTCATTGTCAGCAAGTAGAGTCTTCTGGTGTGGCAACCTAGACTCACCAATTTATTAGCTAGACAAAAAAGCGGAACTTTATTGTTACATACAACTGAACAGAAAACCGAAATAGCTTATCAGTTAACAAGCACATTTCCTTTGACCCAACGTAAAATCTTCTCAGAGACTTCACAGGAAACCAGTATCTTAGTCAGACATTTCACAATGTATGTCTTAAAACACTCAAGCAGAGGCCTCATGGAATAGTTTAATTAAATTGATTTTCTAATTTAATAATGATATCTGAATATTAAAATTAACCATAACAATTACCAACATCTGTTGAGAATTTCATGTCATTAGCACCTTTAAAAATATATTTACTTAGAAAATTGGTGACGTGTTCAATACTTATTTCACCCACTGTATGTAATAGCCAATAGCACTAATAAAGGCAACACTTATCAAAAGAAGGAAGTGTTGAGTTAAATTTTCAAAATAAAACCACATTTTAATGCTTCATCTAAAATAAAATACATAAACGATATCAGTATAGAGACAACACAAGAGCAGCAGAATACAGGCAAAGAGAATTGGAAAACACCTGGATGTGCGCTTGCAAAGCTTCAAGCTTGGGAGAAGCTTTCCAGTTGAATCACTTGGTTTAAAGGGAACCTGTCACCTCCAAAATGCTATTTACCAGCAGACACAGTGCCAATCAGAAGGTGTATAGCGTTTAAATCATGTCTGGCAGGATTTCTGGAGCAGTGGATACAGGGAGATATTTAACTTTGGCCGGTCACAAAGGTCCGCAGATGTCACGTCAACAGAGCGGCTGTTTCTTTTCCTGCTGACAGGTGGGACTACAGGTGTCATGATGATTGACAGCCAGCTCTCCGCTGCTTAATTGGGGAAGCCAGCTGTCAATCATCATGACGCCAGTAGTCCCGCATGTCAACAGGAAGAGAAACCACTGCTCTTTTGACAGGGAGCAGCCGAATCTCCGACAGGAGCGGTCAATGACCGGTGACGGGTACAACAGGCAGGTAGTTGCCTCTGTTAGCAACTACATGCCTGCTAGTGCTTAGGCACATTTTTTTTTAAAGTCCTGGATATCCCTTTATATTTAAAGTTACAGTACAATGGTTCAAATACAAATATACTGAACTGCAATGTCAACCATTATCTTTACAGGCATACCTGTTCATCAATGTATTCCAGCATGTTAGTGTACCTGAAACGAAGATTAGAGGGGTCTGGCTATTGAACATTATGCACCTCTACACCATAATTCTGAGAATAGTAATGTTCCAATGTGAAAGCCTCTTTCCATCAGTTTGACTGGCGGTTGTACTCGCGCCCCATCCCGCCCCAGCTCCTCCCTTCCTCAGGCCAATTTGGTGGAGCTGTTTGAAACTTTTTGACAATTTTGTGCAATTCCCCATTGCTCTAAAATTTGGCGACTATTCAAAGTAGCCCCCTTTTTTTGGATGTTTTTGGAGGAGTTTTAGGTTCGTATTGAACCCTATCTCAAGACCGAACTACAACTTTTGAAAACTTTTTAAAATACATTATTACCCTGCGTGCTCTTGTCTCTCTTTTTCAATTCATCAAGACTGGCGTAGCACACAATCGCTCCACGCCAGTCTTACTGAAATAATAGGCACCAAATTAATAAGACGTGCACGTCACTTAATGAATTCGGCGCCTTTTCTAACTGGCGTGCGCTACATCAGAAAGCTACTGCAGTAGGGGACTGGTGTAGCATTTCTGGCATACAAAGTGGTGGCATTTTTGGTGAATCTGATGCTTATTTTGGTGGAGGTCATTCAAACTGATGAAAAGCTGCCAAAAGTCACAACATTTTTGTGCAACTCCTCTAAGCGCAAAAATGTTGCTACTTTTTAAAGCTTTTAAGCCAGTTTTCTAAAAACCGCTACAGGAAATGCCCCTTTTTTTGGATGTTTTTGCAAAAGTTTTTCTTTTCCTGGAGTAGTTTTAAAAAGTTTTGGAAGAGTTTTGTTTTCCTGATGCATTTTTTGCAGCCTTTTTGCTGGACAGTGCTTAGTTTGGAGAGGATTCCATCAGGATTCTCTGCAAAAAAAGTGACTTGCACTTTTTTAACACCAGGTATTTGTCCAAAAATTTAGGGAAATTTTTTTTTATATATAAGAGTAAAAAGGGTTTTCCAAGCATTTTTAATGTTCTTTTTTAGGTAGATTTTGGAGCTGATCTATTTAAATTTTTTTTTTTTTTTACATTTTTGGGATATGTTAGAAAATTGAAGAACTCCTATATGTCTCATAATAAAATGAAAAATATCCAAATCACCATTTTCTTTTTAGCTGAGAACCTTTTTGCTTTCTGACATGAAACATGTACAACATGTGACTAGGAGCAGTCACAAAAGCCCCTATTGCATTACACTGTCAATTATTCATTGACTCCTGTAATAGGAGTGAATAAGGCTACATGAGATGCCGGAAACAACACTACATATGCTGTATGCATCAGACTCCGAGGATGCTGCATCCTGCACTCAAAATTCGGACATTTATTTCACTTTTCAACCATTTATGTGTATTGTGACCGGAGGAGGATAAAGAGATCTTTCTACTATGTTTGCTGCTGCTACAAAGAACTTTGTAAAGCAGGTGGGTGATGGCGGCAGGCTGGTACCCGTACCCAACCTCAGCGAGGCCGACAAATACCAGCCGCTGAGCCTGGTGATAAAGAAGAAGCGCTGCTTTCTGTCCCGAAAATACAAATATATCTCAACTCCATTTACCCTGAAGGATATTCTCAATGGAGAAAATGAAATTTCTGCAGGTAATTCCTTATGGTATTTCAGTTAAAGGGGCTGTCTAAGCTTATGATATTCATGACTTTGGCCTCATTTAGAAGTCCGATCTTTAATGTACGTGAAAAAAACGTAATTTTTTTCTTCATCAGTATATGTTTAATTTATGATTTTTTGCAATCAGTGTTTCATCAGCGATTTTCTCGTAAAAAAAAAAAATGCAAATCTTCTCCTGCCCATTACATTGTTAGGGCTCATGCACACGACCAATTTTTTTTGTGGTTCTCATGGATAGCACTCATACCCATGTTATTCTATGTGTCCGATTTTTTCCTCGGTCCAGGGATAAAATTGGTGACACGGCAATGCAAGTCTATGGGTTAGTGGAAAACATCGGACCGCACTCGGATGACATCCGAGTGCAGTCCGATTTTCACAGACTGTCATATTGGAGAAGGTGAAGACACTTTTTTTTTTCTCTCCACCTCTGAGAAAAACTGATCCCACTATGATCAAAGTTTCATCAGAAAAATTGGACCCTTTTTCTTGGATGGAAAGAAAGCGGTCGTGTGACCCTACCCTTAGGAACAGACAGCACTGCGATGGCACTTGCGTGCTTTCAGTCATTATCACGGACCCATTGATCCATGACTCCGATCAGAAACAGACTTGTATCCGTGAATTTTTTTGCAAATACGCGGTCCGGAAAAGCGCCCCCCCCCCCAGACATGTGAATAGCAACATAGACTTTAAGGGGTAGGTGTTGCATCAATGAAAAGCATGGATAAAACACTTATGTGAAAGATGGACGTCTAAATGAGGCCTTATGGTTAGGACAGGCAATCAATATCAGATAGTTGGGGCTTGAAAAGTGGCACCTCCACTGATCAGCTGTTTTTCAGCTCTGGGGTGGAGCAGCACAGCTCCGTTCACTGTGTAGCGGCCGTTCTCCGGTACTGAAGCTCAGCTCATATTGAAATAAATAGGATCCGAGCTGCAGTTCTCAGCAATGACCACTACACAGTAAACGGCGCTGTGCTGCTCCAATTTGATTACTGTGTAGAGTTGGCCAATGCTGGAGCTGAAAACAGTTCATCGGTCTGCTTACCAGGTGTTGGCCTCCCTCCTATCTGATATCGATGACTTATCCAAGGGTTGGATCATCAATATCATAGTCCTGGAAAACCCCTTTAATATGGACTTTTATGCTGCTGCTACTTTACCGGTGTGATGTGTTTGACCTAATGACCTAGTTGTTTATCTCCTGTTCCAGTGGGCTAAGGCCCCATACACATTAGACCAGGGATGTCAAACTCAGACACCCAGAGGGCCAAAATGAAAACTTGGACAAAGTCGTGGGCCAATCAGTATACAGTATGATGGGTCCCACATAGTCCTTCATACAGAATAATGGCCCCCCATAGTCCTCCATACAGGATAATGGGCCTCGCATAGTCCTCCATACAGTATAATGGCCCCACATAGTCCTCCATACAGTATAATGGCCCCGCATAGTCCTCCATACAGAATAATGGCCCCACATAGTCCTCCATACAGTATAATAGGCCCCACATAGTCCTCCATACAGTATAATGGGCCCATATAGTCCTCCAGACAGAATAATGGCCCCACATAGTCCTCCAGACAGAATAATGGCCCCACATAGTCCTCCATACAGAATAATGGGCCTCACATAGTCCTCCATGCAGAATAATGGGCCCCAGATAGTCCATACAGAATAATGGGCCCCATATAGTCCTCCATACAGAATAATGGCCCCACATAGTCCTTCATACAGAATAATGGCCCCACATAGTTCTTCATACAGAATAATGGGCCCTACATAGTCATCCATGCAGAATAATGGGCCCCAGATAGTCCTCCATACAGTCTAATGGCCCCACATAGTCCTCCATGAAAAATAATGGCCCCACATAGTCCTCCATACAGAATAATAGGCCCCACATAGTCTTCCATACAGAATAATGGGCCCCACATAGTCCTCCATACAGAATAATGGGCACCACATAGTCCTCCATACAGTATAATGGGCCCCACATAGTCCTCCATACAGAATAATGGCCCCACATAGTCCTCCATACAGAATAATGGCCCCACATAGTCCTCCATACAGAATAATGGCCCCATATAGTCCTCCATACAGAATAATGGGCCTCACATAGTCCTCCATGCAGAATAATGGGCCCCAGATAGTCCTCCATACAGAATAATGGCCCCACATAATCCTCCATACAGAATAATAGCCCCACATAGTTCTTCATACAGAATAATGGGCCCTACATAGTCCTCCATGCTGAATAATGGGCCCCAGATAGTCCTTCATACAGTATAATGGCCCCACATAGTCCTCCATACAGTATAATGGCCCCACATAGTCCTCCATACAGAATAATGGCCCCACATAGTCCTCTACACAGAATAATAGGCCCAACATAGTCCTCCATACACTATAATGGCCCCACATAGTCCTCCATGAAAAATAATGGCCCCACATAGTCCTCCATACAGAATAATAGGCCCCACATAGTCTTATATACAGAATAATGGGCCCCACATAGTTCTCCATACAGAATAATGGGCCCCACATAGTTCTCCATACAGAATAATGGGCCCCACATATTCCTCCATACAGAATAATGGCCCCACATAGTTCTCCATACAGAATAATGGGCCCCACATAGTTCTCCATACGGAATAATGGGCCCCACATATTCCTCCATACAGAATAATGGCCCCACATAGTTCTCCATACAGAATAATGGGCCCCACATATTCCTCCATACAGAATAATGGCCCCACATAGGGGTGGTGGTTCTGGTGTTGCGGGCCAAATAGAATCACCCTGCGGGCCAGATTTGGCCCACGGGTCGGAGTTTGACATGTGTGCATTAGACTAATGTTGGCAGAACTGATACAGACTAGTATGTATGGGGCACCAGCCGACTGATGGTAGGGAGAGATGTCGATCGTGCATGCCCGATTCATACTGCTGACCGCATTGTTCTGCCGGAGATAAGCCGCCGGCCAATGTGTCAGCCAGGGCTTTCTCGTAGAGAACACAGGAACGCTCAGCTGAGGGACAACCCCTTTAAACTTTACTTACAAGTCTGCACAACCATGTAAACCAATAGACCACCAGGAACAGGAGACCAAAGCTGGACATACACATTAGATGGCCGTCGGCTGAACAATAGACTGGAGAATCGTTCGGCAGCATTTATCAGCAATGCACTAGATAAGTATAAATGTATGTTCACAGGGGTCAACCTCCTGGATCCCCATCTAATGGAGGTCTCCAAGTCTCCTGTGTGAGTGGAGTGTAAATGCGTATGTGTGACTACTGCTCCATCAACTTCCATGTGACTGACAGAGATAACTGTTCCGTCCAATATAAGTAAAATGAGTGGTGGTCACACATTTGCACTTGTGCTCCATTCACATATTGGACATTGGGACCCCCATTCTCATACAAGTGGGGGTCCCAGTGGTCGGACCCCCAGCAATCATACATTTATCACCTATGCACCTACATTGTTTTAGGGACAACCATTTTCATGCCAGTTTAATAAAAACTAGTGGGGCTCTAAGGGGAAGCCGACTATACGTTGGGGCATTATAATCCTACTGTGTGGGGGGCACTGAGGGGGCATCACTACTGTTTAGCAGCTCTTAGGTAATATCAATACTGTGTGGGGACAGTGAAAAGGCATCAGTGTGTGTGGGGTCACTAAGGGGGTTATCACACTATATGGGACCACTAATGGAGTGTCCATACTATGTAGGGGCATGTATGGGGCATCAATACTACATAGGGGCAGTATTACTGTGAGGTGGCACCAAAGGGGCATTATTACTGTGAGGGGGGCAATAAGGGGGAATTATTATTTTAAGGGGGCACCAAGGGGGAATCATACTGTGTGGGAGGCGCTAAGGAGACATCACTCCTATATGTACACATTTGGGGGGAATAAGGAGATATTACTGTGAGGGGGCGTCGTCATTGTATGGGGACACTATGACTGTGTGCCACCCAAAAAAGGCACTATGAACGGGTGTGAGGAGTAGAGGTGTGCTGTTACTCTTGGAGGCTGAGGGTGGGCTCTATTACTGTGCAGGGTGCCATGAGGGTGGGCTCTATTACTGTGCAGGGTGCCATGGGGGTGGGCTTTATTACTGTGCAGGTTGCCATGATGGTGGGCTCTATTACTGTGCAGGGTGCCATGAGGGTGGGCTCTATTACTGTACAGGGTGCCATGAGGGTGTGCTCTATTACTGTGCAGGGTGCCATGAGGGTGGGCTCTATTACTGTGCAGGGTGCCATGAGGGTGGGCTCTATTACTGTGCAGGGTGCCATGAGGGTGTGCTCTATTACTGTGCAGGGTGCCATGATGGTGGGCTCTATTACTGTGCAGGGTGCCATGAGCGAGGGCTCTATTACTGCGCAGGGTGCCATGAGCGAGGGCTCTATTACTGCGCAGGGTACCATGAGGGTGGGCTCTATTACTGTACAGGGTGCCATGAGGGTGTGCTCTATTACTGTGCAGGGTGCCATGAGGGTGGGCGCTATTACTGTGCAGGGTTCAATGAAAGTGGGCTCTATTACTGTACAGGGTGCCATGAGGGTGGGCTCTATTACTGTGCAGGGTGCCATGAGGGTGGGCTCTATTACTGTGTAGGGACACTACTGCCCTATTATTGTATGGGGACAGTAAAGGGGACCTAAGGGGTCACTATTACTGTGCAGGGTGCCATGAGGGTGGGCTCTACTACTGTGCAGGGTGCCATAAGGGAGGGCTCTATTACTGTGCAGGGTGCCATGAGGGGCGGCTCTATTACTGTGCAGGGTGCCATGAGGGTGGGCTCTATTACTGTGCAGGGTGCCATGAGGGTGGGCTCTATTACTGTGCAGGGTGCCATGCTGGTGGGCTCTATTACTGTGCAGGGTGCCATGAGCGAGGGCTCTATTACTGCGCAGGGTACCATGAGGGTGGGCTCTATTACAGTGCAGGGTGTTATGCACACGCCCGGGCTAAGCGGCGTGTGCGTGTGATTGGTAGTGATTCCACTGGACCGTGCCGGAGAGTGAATGCCTGGAGGGGCGTGACTAGGTATTCACCCGATCCGACCAGGGTCGCACGACGGCATACGACGCCAGTGCACCAAGGAGGAACCGAGCAGAGGGACCAGGTGCTACTCCAGGACAGACCCCGGACACGGCTGTTGACCCACACAGGGGAATACAGGAACAGGCTGGTAGGCTGGCACACAGACTGGTGGGTATAGGCAGGCACGACTGGTATGCAGGCAGGCGGGTATGCAGGCAGGGGGGTAAAGGCAAGCACAGCTAGAGTGCAGACAGGGAGGCACTAGCAGGTAGGAACACAGGCGGGATAGGACCCAGTACACACCGGGACTCAGGAACAATACAGGCAGAAGGGTACAGGCAGGGCAGGACAGGACTGCCGGAGCAGCGGGCAGAAGCAGGGCAGGACAGGACTCTGTTCACACGGAACAGACAGGAAGGGAAAGACAGAGCCAGACACCCACAGGGTACTTGCAGTGAAGTAGCGAGTGGACCACAAACTCACAAACGGGAGTACAGAGACAACAGGCAGGAGTTAGGTACGAGTTCAGACTCTGCAGAAAAAGGAAGGGAACGGACATAGAGGAAAAACAGGTAAAGGATAGGAGAGAGTTCAGACTGGAACTGAGTGTACGGAGGAGACCGACACTGCAGCGGGATACAGGAGCGGGTCTGGGAATACTGCCCCCAGAGAGGCGGGAAGAACAGGCAAGGAGCGTGTTCAGACAGGACAGACAAGATACACAGAAAGGACTCAGTTCAGACACGGGAACTAATACCGCAAAGCAGGAGACATACAGGACTTAGTTCAGACACGGGAACTAATACCGCAAAGCAGGAGACATACAGGACACAGTTCAGACAGGCCTGGAAATACAGCCTCCAGGAAAGGCAGACAAGGAAACAAAGACGGGACCTGGCACCTTCAGAGTGCAAACACACACTGAAGGAAAACACTATGCTCAGGCAGGGATAGAAGGGAGCTGCTGAGCTATATACCAAGTGTCAGACAGCAATAGGCTGAGGACGCACAAGGGGCGTGACCCACAGCAGGTACAAAGAGCAGGAAGTGATCGGGCGCCGCCCTTAAGCAGCAGAGACAGACACAAACAGACAGCATGGAGGGAAGCCAGAGAGACATTCTGGACAGGAGATCAAGTGCGCTCTCTTGCACAGTGGGAGATGGACCACCATGCAAGGACGCCGCCAGGTATGTTACAGTACCTCCCCCCTTACGCCCCCTCTTCTTCAGGCCTGCCAGAATCTTCCGCAGGGAATTCGAGGGCCAGTCGTTCACTGGGTTGGAGGGGGACAGAGACTTAAGGGTAATCTCTGCTTCGAGGTACATCTTGTCAAGCTCACAGGAAGAAATAGACGGGTTATCAGGTACATAATGAGGAAAAGTCACTGTCTCTTTGTTATCTGGTGGTATCCTGGAGGATTCAGGAAACAACTGGAGGTCCTCCGCCGGGTCAGAAGAGTGCAGAGGCTCAGAGAAAACAACTGCTTCAGAGTACACTAGGTCGGACTCACTGGAGGAAGCAGGCGAGGTATCGGGTACCGAGTATAGGAAAGTCTCTGTCCATTCACCACCAGGTGGCACCCCGAAGGGTTCTGGAGACAGCTGGCGGTCCTCCGCCTGGTCAGAGGGGTGTAGAGACTCACGGGTAACCTCTGCTTCAGAGTACACTAGGTCGGACTCACTGGAGGAAGCAGGCGAGGTATCGGGTACCGAGTATAGGAAAGTCTCTGTCCATTCACCACCAGGTGGCACCCCGAAGGGTTCTGGAGACAGCTGGCGGTCCTCCGCCTGGTCAGAGGGGTGTAGAGACTCACGGGTAACCTCTGCTTCAGAGTACACTAGGTCGGACTCACTGGACGAAGCAAGCGAGGTATCAGATCCAGGATATAGGAAAGTCTCTGTCCATTCACCACCAGGTGGCACCCCGAAGGATTCTGAACACAACTGGAGGTCCTCCGCCTGGTCGGAGGGGTGTAGAGACTCAGGAGTAACCTCTGCTTCGGAGTACACTAAGTTGGACTCACTGGACGAAGCGAGCGAGGTATCAGGTACAGAGTATAGGAGAGTCTCTGTCCTTTCGCTACCAGGTAGCACCCCGAAGGGTTCAGGAGACAACTGGAGATCCTCCGCCTGGTCGGAGGGGTGTAGAGACTCGGAGGTAACTACCACTTTGGGGTACCCATTGTCAGGCTCACAGGACGAAGCGGACAAAGCATTGAGTACCGGGTGTAGAGAAGTCTCTCTCCATTTGTCATCGAGTGGTATCCCGGAGGGTTCAGGAGGCAACAGGGGATCCTCCGCCAGGTAGTAGAGGTGCACAGACTCTGAGGTAACCACAGCTTTGGAGCATCCTTGGACATGCACACCGGTTAAAGAGAAAGAAGCATCTGATGCCGGGTGCAGGAAGTTCTCCTGTGTGGAGTCTGGATGGGCAGAAGTCTCTTCGGCCAGGAGAACTGGTGCACTACCCACGCACATTACCCATTGGGGTTTCTCCGGGATACAGGGAGATGAAGCTTCAGTAGGGACTTCAAGGTTGGGGTCAGGAGGTCTCAGGGAGGACAGACCCTGGCGTGACGGCTTGCCTCTAAGTCTAGCACGTCTGGACTGCCTCTTGAGGTTGAGAGAAGTATTCCGGAAAGCGTAGTCACCCTGTGAGGATTCTGGGTGGGCAGTAGTCTCATTGGGCTGGAGGACCACTGCGCTACCCACACACATCACCCGTCGGGGCTGCTCCGGGATATTGGGAAGTGAAGCTTCAGCAGGAGCCTCAGAGTTAGGGTCCTCGAAGACCATACGAAAGGCCACCAGGAAGGCCTGCAGGTCAAGGATGACAGGATCCCATGCTTCCCATAGGGGGGTGACCCATTTCAAGGCATCACCCGCTAGGTAGTCAATCATAAAGGCCACTTTAGCCCAATCGGAAGGAAAATAGAGAGGGTAGGCCTTAAAGTGTAGCATGCATTGCTCCACAAATGCACGACACTGTCTTGGATCCCCATAGTAACGTGGCGGATCCGCAGGAACGAGAGCTGATAGATCCATCTGGACGGGTGCGTAATTCGCCTGGAACTCAGCTAAAGGGGGAAAAAAAAAATTATTTATTTATTTTAATGCATGTATTCGCTGGAAAAACTTCTCAAAGAGCGAAGGCCGTGGGGCTCAACGGGAACCATGGCCTGAGCATGCTGTTATGCACACGCCCGGGCTAAGCGGCGTGTGCGTGTGATTGGTAGTGATTCCACTGGACCGTGCCGGAGAGTGAATGCCTGGAGGGGCGTGACTAGGTATTCACCCGATCCGACCAGGGTCGCACGACGGCATACGACGCCAGTGCACCAAGGAGGAACCGAGCAGAGGGACCAGGTGCTACTCCAGGACAGACCCCGGACACGGCTGTTGACCCACACAGGGGAATACAGGAACAGGCTGGTAGGCTGGCACACAGACTGGTGGGTATAGGCAGGCACGACTGGTATGCAGGCAGGCGGGTATGCAGGCAGGGGGGTAAAGGCAAGCACAGCTAGAGTGCAGACAGGGAGGCACTAGCAGGTAGGAACACAGGCGGGATAGGACCCAGTACACACCGGAACTCAGGAACAATACAGGCAGAAGGGTACAGGCAGGGCAGGACAGGACTGCCGGAGCAGCGGGCAGAAGCAGGGCAGGACAGGACTCTGTTCACACGGAACAGACAGGAAGGGAAAGACAGAGCCAGACACCCACAGGGTACTTGCAGTGAAGTAGCGAGTGGACCACAAACTCACAAACGGGAGTACAGAGACAACAGGCAGGAGTTAGGTACGAGTTCAGACTCTGCAGAAAAAGGAAGGGAACGGACATAGAGGAAAAACAGGTAAAGGATAGGAGAGAGTTCAGACTGGAACTGAGTGTACGGAGGAGACCGACACTGCAGCGGGATACAGGAGCGGGTCTGGGAATACTGCCCCCAGAGAGGCGGGAAGAACAGGCAAGGAGCGTGTTCAGACAGGACAGACAAGATACACAGAAAGGACTCAGTTCAGACACGGGAACTAATACCGCAAAGCAGGAGACATACAGGACTTAGTTCAGACACGGGAACTAATACCGCAAAGCAGGAGACATACAGGACACAGTTCAGACAGGCCTGGAAATACAGCCTCCAGGAAAGGCAGACAAGGAAACAAAGACGGGACCTGGCACCTTCAGAGTGCAAACACACACTGAAGGAAAACACTATGCTCAGGCAGGGATAGAAGGGAGCTGCTGAGCTATATACCAAGTGTCAGACAGCAATAGGCTGAGGACGCACAAGGGGCGTGACCCACAGCAGGTACAAAGAGCAGGAAGTGATCGGGCGCCGCCCTTAAGCAGCAGAGACAGACACAAACAGACAGCATGGAGGGAAGCCAGAGAGACATTCTGGACAGGAGATCAAGTGCGCTCTCTTGCACAGTGGGAGATGGACCACCATGCAAGGACGCCGCCAGGTATGTTACACAGGGTGCCATGATGGTGGGCTCTATTACTGTGCAGGGTGCCATGAGGGAGGGCTCTATTACTGCGCAGGGTACCATGAGGGTGGGCTCTATTACTGCGCAGGGTGCCATGACGGTGGGCTCTATTACTGTGCAGGGTGCCATGACAGTGGGCTCTATTACTGTACAGGGTGCCATGAGGGTGGGCTCTATTACTGTGCAGGGTGCCATGAGGGTGGGCTCTATTACTGTGCAGGGTGCCATGAGGGTGGGCTCTATTACTGTGCAGGGTGCCATGAGGGTGGGCTCTATTACTGTGCAGGGACACTACTTCCCTATTATTGTATGGGGGCAGTAAAGGGGACCTAAGGGGTCACTATTACTGTGTGGGGTGCCATGAGGGTCAATGTTTGCTATTGTTATTTTTAACATCTCAATGGCACTATTGTTTTTAGGGTCTTTATCCTTTTGTTTTACAATCTATTTGCTTTTTTTTCGATAGGTGTCAGTTCTTATCAGCTGCTGAATTACGAAGATAAGTCAGATGTGTCTTTAAACAGGAGACACGGGAATCAGATCATGAATGATGTGGGGATGAATATCTACGGGTCCGATTCTGTTGCAGTTAAGGCTTCCTTTGGCATTGTGACCAAACACGAAGTAGAAGTCCCCACACTCCTAAAGGAGCTGATATCCAGGTACAGTATCACATCATGCATGTAGGTTACTCTGGGGCGTAGCTATAGGGGGGCAGAGGTAGCCGTCACATCCGGACCCCAAGTCTCCGCAATCATATAAGAAGAAACCAGCATTACAGCCAGTTAGTGAGCTCAGCAGTTTAGCTGATGCAGATGGCGCAAACCACCACTGCAGCCGATCAACAAAGACTGGCGGAGCGGCAGAGATACAGAGCTCAACCCGCGGAAGATAAGTAAATCATACAGTTTCATTTGCCATGAAAAGGTTCCCATGATGAGCTTATGGTGAGTTTTTTATGTTGCAAGATTTCTGCACTAAAATAGGTTACTTGCATTTTTTCGAAAATACGCAGTGTAAAAAAAACTCACCGAAAACTCATCGTGGGAACGTAGCCTAATAGGTGCAGAAAATCTGCAACATTAAATACTCACCAGATACTCATCGTGGGAAGTGAATGTAGAGTAAAAGTTGGATTTCTGCAATGAATGTACCAGAGATTGGCTGTTTTTATTGCAAAGGTTTCCAAAATCATTAATTTTTTGGAAAACGTATTCAATTTTGGACACATTTGAACGCAGTAAAGGATGATGAGTATTTTAAGTGATCCATGTCTGTAGCGCAGTATACTGATAGGAGCACATCAGCAGCAATCGCCGGAAGCTGTAAAATGATGAGCATTACAATGTTAACAGCCTGCAAACACTCCTCCAGCTTCAAACAAATCAAGGACGCATTTTAGGGAATGTCCAGGAATTTACGGCAACCTTATGGTCTGCACCATTATTATCAATCAATGGGGTCAGTCCTCACGTTTTTCTTACCTGAAGTGACATGTTACTTATCTTCACAGCAGATTTATTTACACCCCAAATTTTTCCTATGCATGTGAAGCGTTTCCATATGACCATTTCTCTCTTCATTTGCAGCTTTTGAACAAAACATCATCAAGGTCTGTATTGGGCTCTGTTCACATCTGTGTTGGACAATCCATTCACAGCTTCTATTGCAGATCAGAACGAGAATGCCGGACAAAACTCCAGTCAGTGGGGGTCCATCGGGAACCGCTGGCGTCCGACATGTTAGGTATCCAGCATGACTGTTAAATGCTGGAGCAGAAGAAAATAATAATAATAAAAAAAAAATACAGATGTGAACAGAGACTTAATAAGGCTGGGGTGACATGAGCAAATCGGATCGATTATATTAATGACTCTCCGATCAATCTCTGATCAGAGTCTGAGCCGAGTGTCAGCTTAGTGTGATCCGATTCTCTTGGATGAGAGAATCGCAGCACAACTGTGGAGAAGATGGAGAACTTAATTTTTCCATCTTCTCCATTGTCTCTGTCCACAGAAATCTGACTGCACTCAGATGACATCTGCATACAGTCCGTTGACTTTCACGCGCCCATATACTTAAATAGGTACGTGCCATCTGATCTGTGCTCTAAATCAGCATGAGAAAAAAAAACAGCTCTGCACTGCCCCATAGAATATTGGTCCGAGCGCTATCTGATAGAAGATCTGATAGCACTAGTCTAATGTCTACGCTGGTATGAACGAGCCCGAATAGGCATTACTGGATGTAATACATGAATCCAGGTTATGAATTGCAGTTACCCTGGAAAATATTGTCATTGGTGCACTGGTGACATCTGCTGGACAAATTACTGAACTACAAATAAATGTGAGTGGATGAGCCGGAGTCAGCGTAGTACAGTATGTATGACAGATATATAGCAGAGATGACTCCGGTCCTTGGCAGGAAGACTTGTGACCATCTACTTGTGGCAATTCCCGGTGCCTCTTATGATTTGTAGACCTGCCGCAACGTCATCTTTGCACCATGACGTAACTCCAGGACTGCTAATCAGAAGAGACACCGTCAGGTAGGAGGTGTTTTGCAGGGCTACTGTCCGGCGCAACATGGCCGCTGGCTCTCTATTAAAGCATGTCTGCCTGAAAAGAATGAGTTATAGTGTAAAAAATTAAATAGTTGATATATAGCAAAGAAAGAAAGTACAATGTACAGTATATCTATCTGTGCAATGTGTATATTAATACTAAAGCTAAGTTTTATTTTTCCACCATATTGCTAATAATTGGGCTGTGTGGATGGTAAATGGATGGGATATGCCATTAATTGATGCAGGACCCAAGACTGGAAAAAATCAGACTGCACTCGGATGACATCTGACTGCAGTCCGATTTTCACGGACTGACAAAACGGAGAAGATGGAGACATTTTTTTCCCATCTTCTCCTCATCCGGGAAAATCAGATCACACTCTGATCAGAGTATCATTAGCATAATCAACCTGATTCTCTCAGATGAGAGAAAATACGGTGGCGTGACCCGAGAGCCTAACACATATTTGCCAACTATGCCGAAATATCTGAGAGTTTACAGAAATAAGGGAAGACTTTTCAGACTTTTTGAAGCGTTAGCAAGTCCCCAAAATATTTGGAGAACAGGGTGTGACAAGTCAGTGAATGGGGTGAGGAGGGTGCAGTTTCATGAACCAAAAACTGCAAAGACTTGCTAACTTTTGAAGGCAACTTTCCGGGTTGGTGGCTTCAACATTACTTAATGATGTACTATGGGCAAACTATATACACTAGTCTTGTGCAGGTCCTGCAGATATGGTGTGTGATTAAAGGTAGACAGAACACCAGAGCCAGAACCCCTGTTATATTCACCATCTTGCAGGCCATACACTAGGTGTGACAGACAACCCCAAAGTATTCATTAAACCACTCGCAGAGATAGATAAAATAAATAAATTTTTATTGAACATCCTTATAAACAAAGAACATGCAATAATATTACATTACACGAGGAATCAAAAGAGGAAAATCAAATAAAGAAAGGTGGTGGTAAGTCAGGTCTGACCTAATTTATATAAGCTGTGCTTTAAAAAAATGTCTGCCAGACATTGGTATGTATATATGGTCTCAAATTGACCCCATTCAAAAAGGCTAATCCATAATCAGAGCTGATAGAATATTACTTACCCATGATATAATCACAGGACAATCAAGACCACCACAACCGCCCTGACGCGCGTTTCACACTGGTGCTATATCAAGGGGAGTGTGACAGAGTATCAGCTTTGCCTGGATTATCACATTCATTGTCATTCATGAATTTTATGTATAAAATCTGTTTCCACTGCATATTTACCACCTGATGTCTCCTCCACCATCCATAGACCTCCACCTTAGATCCGATGTGTAATATTACTTTATGCCCTCACTTTACTTATCTTTTAAAAGGTGTGTAAGTCACCAAGTCCTGCACTGTCAATGCCCCCAAAATCCCACCATCATGTGGTCATATTACATTATTTCTGTAGTAGGAAAATATGATATATGATGGTCTACAATCTCCAGTCATTCTTCTTCTTGTTCGTAGGACAATTGACTTGGATCATTGTTTAGTTCGGCAATCAAGAGAAAATGGTAAGGAAATCTTATGTGTGGTGATGGAGAGCATCCGGACAACTCGCCAGTGTTCTCTGTCTGTCCATGCTGGTATGCGGGGAGAAGCCATGAGGGTAAGTCTGACGATCTGACACTTTCTTATGTCCCAACATTGTGACTTTGATGACAATCAGAAATTTTTTTCTATGAACTTAATAAAAGAGGACAGCTAAAAAATGTGGGCTGAGTGAGGGTTAATGGCAAGACTGAGACTTGAAATGTTATTACCAAGATAGTAAGTTATCCGTATCCTTGGGTCCCGGCAGTTGAACTCCCAGCGATCATTAAAGGGGTCAGAAAACTTTGGGCTGTAAGCTATGATAGATATATAAAACCAAACTGAATATCACTTGCCAAGTAGGGACCATTATACGGTATGGAGGACTATGTAGGGCCATTATTCTGTATGGAGGACTATGTGAGGCCATTATTCTGTATGGTGGACTATGTGGGGCCCATTATTCTGTATGGAGGACTATGTGGGGCCATTATACTGTATGGAAGACTATGTGGGGCCCATTATTCTGTATGGAGGACTATGTGGGGCCCATTATTCTGTATGGAGGACTATGTGGGGCCATTATACTGTATGGAGGACTATGTGGGGCCATTATTCTGTATCGCGCACTATGTGGGGCCATTATACTGTATGGAGGACTATGTGGGGCCCATTATACTGTATGGAGGACTATGTGGGGCCATTATACTGTATGGAGGACTATGTGGGGCCATTATTCTGTATCGTGCACTATGTGGGGCCATTATACTGTATGGAGGACTATGTGGGGCCATTATACTGTATGGAGGACTATGTGGGGCCATTATACTGTATGGAGGACTATGTGGGGCCCATTATACTGTATGGAGGACTATGCGGGGTCATTATTCTGTATGGAGGACTATGTGGGGCCCATTGTACAGTATGGAGCTATGGCGGACTATGTGGGCCCATTATACTGTGTGGAGGACTATGTGGGGCCCATTATTCTGTATGGAGGACTATGTGGGACCATTATTCTGTATTGAGGACTATGTGGACCCATTATTCCGTATGGAGGACTATGTGGGGCCCATTATTCTGTATGGAGGACTATGTGGGGCCCATTATTCTGTATGAAGGACTATGTGGAGCCATTATTCTGTATGGAGGACTATGTAGGGCCATTATTCTATATGGAGGACTATGTGGGGCCTATTATTCTATATGGAGGAGTATGTGGGGCCATCATTCTATATGGAGGACTATGTGGGGCCTATTATTCTATATGGAGGACTATGTGGGGCCATTATTCTATATGGAGGACTATGTGGGGCCCATTATTCTGTATGGAGGACTATGTGGGGCCCATTATTCTGTATGGAGGACTATGTGGAGCCCATTATACTGTATACTGGTTGGACTGCGACTTTGTCCAAGTTTTTCATTTTGGCCCTCTGTGTGTCTGAGTTTGACATCCCTGTTATAGAATATGGTTTTCTGAAAGCAGACATCCCCTTTAAATTGTCTTATTCTATGGACAGGACAGAATTTACTGATCGCTGAGGCTCTGACCACTACGACCCTCAATGATCCTTAGAATCGGCCTCTTGAATCTGGGTGGGAGCTGGGATCTGCAGAGCCCCATCCTGAATGGATCGAAGATGTAGTTGCTTGACCCTGGCTCTATGCTTTGTTTATGAGACTGCTGGAAATAACTAAGTGCGGTGCTTTCTCTTGCGCTCCCATAGACAATGAATGAAGCCAGGGTCGAGCGAGTGCAGCTCCGATTCATTTAAAAAAGGACTCTGCAGAGCCCGATTCCTGAGCCCCATTCTCAGGATCACTGGGGATCCTGTTGATTTGACCTCCAGCAATCAGTAAGTTATCCCATATCCTATGGATAGCAGATAATTGACTATCTTGTGAATAACCATTCAACCGGCTTCATGAGAAAACTGATAACGAGAAAATCTGCTTCACTAATAGCTTCAGATTGACTCGTCTTCTGCATGGGCTGGTTGGAATTCAATCTTCCAAAAGTTTTTTTTGCCTGTTTCTGTGGATATTGGCTTTTTTATCGTACATACAGTTATATGAAAAAGTTTGGGCACCCCTATTAATCTTAAGCTTAAGTTTTATAAAAATTGGTGTTTTAGCAACAGCTATTTCAGTTTGATATATGTAATAACTGTTGGACACAGTAATGTTTCTGCCTTGAAATGAGGTTTATTGTACTAACAGAAAATGTGCAATCTGCATTCAAACAAAATTTGACAGGTGCATAAGTATGGGCACCCTTATCATTTTCTTGTTTTAAATACTCCTACCTACTTTTTACTGACTTACTTAAGCACTTTTTTTGTTTTTTTAACCTCATTGAGCTTTGAACTTCATAGCCAGGTGTATGCAATCATGAGAAAAGCTACTTAAAGTGGCCACTTGCAAGTTGTTCTCCTGTTTGAATCTTCTCTGAAGAGTGGCATCATGGGCTCCTCAAAACAACTGTCAAATGATCTGAAAACAAAGATTATTCAACATAGTTGTTCAGGGGAAGGATACAAAAAGCTGTTTCAGAGATTTAACCTGTCAGTTTCCACTGTGAGGAACATAGTAAGGAAATGGAAGAACACAGGGACAGTTCTTGCTAAGGCCAAAAGTGGCAGGCCAAGAAAAACATCAGAAAGGCAGAGAAGAAGAATGGTGAGATCAGTCAAGGACAATCCTCAGACCACCTCCAGAGAGCTGCAGCATCAACTTGCTGCAGATGGTGTCACTGTGCATCGGTCAACTATACAACGCATTTTGCACAAGGAGAAGCTGTATGGGAGAGTGATGCGAAAGAAGCCGTTTCTGCAAGCATGCCACAAACAGAGTCGGCTGAGGTATGCAAAAGCACATTTGGAGAAGCCAATTTCTTTTTGGAAGAAGGTCCTGTGGACTGATGAAACCTAGATTGAGTTGTTTGGTCATACAAAAAGACGTTATGCATGGCGGCAAATAAACACAGCATTCCAAGAAAAACACTTGCTACCCACAGTAAAATTTGGTGGAGGTTCCATCATGCTTTGGGGCTGTGTGGCCAATGCCGGCAACGGGAATCTTGTTAAAGTTGAGGGACGCATGGATTCCACTCAGTATCAGCAGATTCTTGACAATAATGTTCAAGAATCAGTGACAAAGTTGAAGTTACGCAGGGGATGGATCTTTCAGCAAGACAATGATCCAAAACACCGCTCCAAATCTACTCAGGCATTCATGAAGAGGAACAATTACAATGTTCTGGAAAGGCCATTCCAGTCCCCAGACCTGAATATCATTGAACATCTGTGGGATCATTTGAAGAGGGCTGTCCATGCTCGGCGACCATCAAACTTAACTGGACTGGAATTGTTTTGTAAAGAGGAATGGTCAAAAATACCTTCATCCAGGATCCAGGAACTCATTAAAAGCTACAGGAAGCGACTAGAGGCTGTTATTTTTGCAAAAGGAGGATCTACTAAATATTAATGTCACTTTTCTGGTGAGGTGCCCATACTTATGCACCTGTCAAATTTTGTTTGAATGCAGATTGCACATTTTCTGTTAGTACAATAAACCTCATTTCAAGGCAGAAACATTACTGTGTCCAACAGTTATTACATATATCAAACTGAAATAGCTGTTGCAAAAACACCAATTGTTATAAAACATTAAGCTTAAGATTAATAGGGGTGCCCAAACTTTTTCATATAACTGTATGTTATTTATTAATGAATTTTCTTTTTCACTTTTTAATCTCAGTTTCACATAATTGATGAGAAAAACCACAAAGGACGTGACAAAGCTATAGTATTCCCAGCGCACACAACCATAGCGTTTAGTATTTTTGATCTGTACATTCACCTAGATGGTCACTTTGGTAAGTTTCACACTCTTAGAAAACCCAAATTAAATTTACCATTAGGTCATTGTAAGATATCCAGATCTTAGTGATGTATGTCCTTGTTTTCCAGAACTATGTGTGTCCTCCGCTTCTAAAGGAGGTTTTGAGAAGGAGCCCAGTAGATCTTTTTCATTAAACGCCATAAGGAACACCTTGTACCGCACGGGCATCTTATTCACCGGTAAGAAGGGGAACCAAGAGGTTTGTGAAGACGTTACCATCATTGTATCGCAAATGGACTGAGCCATATCAGCATATCATGACAGCCTGTGGTATGAGTGATGATGATGATGCTTCTATTCTGCACCCTACAGGGGCAGCAGTACTGTCCGTGTCCTTCGTACGAGCAAACCTTAGGACCCTCCTGTATTAGCCAGTGCGTAGAGCTTCTAGTAGAATGGCTTTTGCATTGCTGGACCTAGTCCATCCATATATGACATTCATTTAAATGGCCAGCAGTGGAAAATGCCCATATACAAATTTGCTTGGCGATCTCGATTGTTGGCATGTCGTCGCGGAAACTGGACTTATGGACAAGAGACTCATTTATACTTTGCTCAACGTGGAGGACTTGCATCGGGGGTTTCCATCTAAATTGAGTAAAAATGGGATTCAGACAGAACCCCCAATGAAGCCATTGAGTATAAATCGACAAACGGTGTCACTCTGGCCTTTTTTCTTCTGTGATGCCTGTCTTTTTCGACGTTGCCATTGCTGAGGACAATAGATTATCTCCTACTCACTTCAGTAAGACCAGAGTTGCAGTTCAAACCATGGATTGGTGGTGGTGCCGGGTGATGGACCCCCACAGATCTGATATTGGTCCAAACTATACGCTCTCTGATGCAGCTAGCAAAGGCAGTTTTGCCTCTGCATCATCGTAGGAGAGCAGAAGCACCGACATTGGCTGGATCCAGCGATCTGGTCAATGTCAGAGCAGTGCTTACAAGCTCTATAGAGAATAGTTTGTACGGGCTTAGCTCCTTGCTTAGGAAACTGATCACCTCTGATAGACTGTGGAGGTTGCTGGTAGTCTAGGCCCCGGGCGATAAACTATAGAATTAAAAATCCCTCCGTTCTTGAGAAGTAAATTGCAAGACTTCTTGTTTTTACAACTGTTTTGCAATTTTACCCATTTTAAGATTCCTGTATTTTTTGATATGGAAGTTTTTAACTAATTATTGTTTTATTGGGCAGGAAAAAGAACAATGGATATCATTGCAAATGAAGATTCCTACATGGACGACATATTTTCTGATTACTATGACAAGGCTGCCAGCATGACGGACATTTCTACTACCTACATGCGAGAAGGAGCTCACATTCGTTCTAACCTCCTGAATAATAATATACCCAAGGGTCCGTGCGCTCTGTGCGGGATGGGCAACTCTAAAAGAGAAACCGTGTACGGCTGCTTTGAGTGCTCTTTCAATGGACAGAAATACGTCCGGCTGCACGCTGTACCGTGCTTTGACCTGTGGCACAAGAGAATGAAGTGATCTTTGTATAGGAGACCTTGGTGCCTTCATGTTACATCTCAGGTGAACCCGTGCCACAGCTCTCATCTCATATATGCAAGGTGTCCCGTGGCTGTATCGTTTAAGGGTTAAAATTCAGGTGGCCAATAAACACACAGTGTCAATCGCATCTATAAACGAGAAATGACAGAACAGAGAAGTAGATGTTGAAATACAGAATGCAACAAAGCAGAAGAAGACTCCAAGAGTTGAGCTTCTCAGCACCAGTCATGGTCTCCTGAGGTTTCACCTTCTTCAGGTGATGTGCATTTTATTTGTCCCTGTAGAAGACAGTCAGATCTCCATTTTTTGGTACAAAATAACTTTTTATTTTCAGAAATGTAATTATTCCTCCAGTGTCAAAATAGGAAGGGATTGTCACACCACCGTATCTCCTGTCCATGTAGCCTACTAATGGATGCATTACATCGATGACTGCTACAGCCGTCTTCTTTTTACGAAGGGGAAGTCTTCAAGGGACAACCTTCACATAAACTGAAAACTAATTTTTTTTTTAAAAATGTGTATACATACAGTTATATGAAAAAGTTTGGGCACCCCTATTAATCTTAAGCTTAATGTTTTATAAAAATTGGTGTTTTTGCAACAGCTATTTCGGTTTGATATATGTAATAACTGTTGGACACAGTAATGTTTCTGCCTTGAAATGAGGTTTATTGTACTAACAGAAAATGTGCAATCTGCATTCAAACAAAATTTGACAGGTGCATAAGTATGGGCACCTCACCAGAAAAGTGACATTAATATTTAGTAGATCCTCCTTTTGCAAAAATAACAGCCTCTAGTCGCTTCCTGTAGCTTTTAATGATTTCCTGGATGAAGGTATTTTTGACCATTCCTCTTTACAAAACAATTCCAATTCAGTTAAGTTTGATGGTCGCCGAGCATGGACAGCCCTCTTCAAATGATCCCACAGATGTTCAATGATATTCAGGTCTGGGGACTGGGATGGCCTTTCCAGAACATTGTAATTGTTCCTCTGCATGAATGCCTGAGTAGATTTGCAGCGGTGTTTTGGATCATTGTCTTGCTGAAAGATCCATCCCCTGCGTAACTTCAACTATGTCACTAATTCTTGAACATTATTGTCAAGAATCTGCTGATACTGAGTGGAATCCATGCGTCCCTCAACTTTAACAAGATTCCCGTTGCCGGCATTGGCCACACAGCCCCAAAGCATGATGGAACCTCCACCAAATTTTACTGTGGGTAGCAAGTGTTTTTCTTGGAATGCTGTGTTTATTTGCCGCCATGCATAACGCCTTTTTGTATGACCAAACAACTCAATCTAGGTTTCATCAGTCCACAGGACCTTCTTCCAAAAAGAAATTGGCTTCTCCAAATGTGCTTTTGCATACCTCAGCCGACTCTGTTTGTGGCATGCTTGCAGAAACGGCTTCTTTCGCATCACTCTCCCATACAGCTTCTCCTTGTGCAAAGTGCGTTGTATAGTTGACCGATGCACAGTGACACCATCTGCAGCAAGTTGATGCTGCAGCTCTCTGGAGGTGGTCTGAGGATTGTCCTTGACTGATCTCACCATTCTTCTTCTCTGCCTTTCTGATGTTTTTCTTGGCCTGCCACTTTTGGCCTTAGCAAGAACTGTCCCTGTGTTCTTCCATTTCCTTACTATGTTCCTCACAGTGGAAACTGACAGGTTAAATCTCTGAAACAGCTTTTTGTATCCTTCCCCTGAACAACTATGTTGAATAATCTTTGTTTTCAGATCATTTGACAGTTGTTTTGAGGAGCCCATGATGCCACTCTTCAGAGAAGATTCAAACAGGAGAACAACTTGCAAGTGGCCACTTTAAGTAGCTTTTCTCATGATTGCATACACCTGGCTATGAAGTTCAAAGCTCAATGAGGTTACAAAACCAAAAAAAGTGCTTAAGTAAGTCAGTAAAAAGTAGGTAGGAGTATTTAAAACAAGAAAATGATAAGGGTGCCCATACTTATGCACCTGTCAAATTTTGTTTGAATGCAGATTGCACATTTTCTGTTAGTACAATAAACCTCATTTCAAGGCAGAAACATTACTGTGTCCAACAGTTATTACATATATCAAACTGAAATAGCTGTTGCTAAAACACCAATTTTTATAAAACATTAAGCTTAAGATTAATAGGGGTGCCCAAACTTTTTCATATAACTGTAGGATTTGCCATGTACGTGAATGATATGCATACCACAATTTGGCCTGGTAATACCTGTTATTGTGGGAGGAAGAAATGGAATCAAGTTTATTATGGGGTCTTTTTAAAAAAAAAAAAAAACATAACACTATGAAGATAAAAATATTGGATCATCTACACATTATACCCACAGGAACTTTATGACTTTACATTGTAAATCCATAGACAGTAATATGGCGTCGATCCCGCTTTGCAGATTTTGGACTTTGTCGGTGGGCACAATTTTTGCATAAGGATTTGGGAGATCAGACATTGATGCAGGATGAGAAACTGAGCTCACAATCTTCATTGTAAAAGTGTTCAATTTTCTTGCACACAAAAGTCCCCCAACCATGCCTTTATGGACCTTGCTTCGGTGCATTGGGGCACAGTTATGCAGGGACAGAAAAGGACTTTCCCCAAAGTGTTCCCACAAAGTTGGAAGTAACAATTGTCCAAAATGTCTTGGTATGCCGAAGTATTAAGTTTGCCTTCACTGGAACTAGGAGCCGAGGCTGACCCCTGAAAAACCACCCCATAGCATTGTCCTTCCTCCGCCAAACTTTACAGTTGGCACACGTTGGTAACGTTCTCCTGGCATTCCCCAAATTCAGACTCGTCCATGAGACGGCCAGATCGAGAAGTACGATCCATCATTCCGCAGAACTCGTTTCCACTACTTCAGAGTCCAGTGGTGGTGGCTTTACACCACTCCATCTGACGCTCAGCATTGTGCTTGGTGATGTACGGCTTGCATGCAGCTACTTAGCCATGGAAACCCATGAAGCTCCTGACACAGTTTTGGGATGACTTTAATACTAGAGTAGAAATGGAGTCAGCAGAGTGATGGTGACTTTTATGCCCTCAGCATTCGTTGACCCCCCTCTGTAACTCTACACGGTCTCCATTTGGTGGCTGAATTGTTCCTAAATGGTTCTAATTCTGAATAATAGCACTCATGGGTGATGGTGGAATATTTAGGAGGGAAGACAAGACGTGCACATAGGTGACATCCTATTACTTGATCACATTGGTATCAGTGAGCTCTTTAGAGCCGTTCTCTTACAAATGTTAGTAGAGGCAGACGGCACGGCGAGGGCCTGGATATTATACACCAATGGCAATGGCAATGGCACTGAAGGAAAAACCTGAATTCAGTGATTAAAACGTGCGTCCTCCTAATACCTTTATCCATATAGTCTATACATCCACATATATAAGTCACTAAAAAATATTACTAGACAAGATCTAATGTTCTAAAATAGTCTTGTTTTGGACATCACGCACAGATTTCTAGGGTAGGGGGCACTTTTTTTTCACCTATATTTTGTCCATCTATTCATGACATATTGTAGGTGTTCACCCGACTATAAGAAAATGATTCCACCCCCACTCCTTCAGTCCCGGTCTGTAATAACAGCATTTAGGGACCACATTTTGAGATGTTACTTTATAATAAAAAGAGATCTAGACATGCTCCTAACAACCTCTTGAATGTGGACATTTCCTCTTGTTTTTGTGCAGGTGCTTTTAGTTCAGCTTAGATGATGAAGACAAACCTTGCAGTGTATGTATTAGGAATGAAGCATAGGGTACGGATTGACCCACATACCTGATTTTTCCAGTGTCAAATGTGTTCCCAGTTTGTCAATGTGACCTTACACCCATACAACTTAGATAGGGGTCGGCTGAGCACTTGTTTGGCCGACAGCTACCGACTCCCTGATACACATGTGTGCCAAGCTCGGCCAAGCATGCATGTGTATACAAGGTGGACAGGGGGAAGAAATCTATCGCCAGACACCTCTGGGGGTGCAAGAGTGTCAGGCACTGTGATTCCACCCAAAATCGACGGTTTCGGAGGCCGTCCATACACGTTATATAGTCAACTGGTCAGAACAAAATCGTTGGTTTCGGAGGCCGCCCATACACGTTAGATAGTCAACCGGTCAGAACAAAATCGTTGGTTTCGGAGGCCGCGCGAACATGTTAGATAGTCAACCGGTCAGAACAAAATCGTTGGTTTCGGAGGCCGCCCGAACATGTTAGATAGTCAACCGGTCAGAACAAAATCGTTGGTTTCGGAGGCCGCCCATACACGTTAGATAGTCAACCGGTCAGAACAAAATCGTTGGTTTCGGAGGCCGCGCGAACATGTTAGATAGTCAACCGGTCAGAACAAAATCGTTGGTTTCGGAGGCCGCCCGAACATGTTAGATAGTCAGCCGGTCAGAACAAAATCGTTGATTTCGGAGGCCGCCCATACACGTTAGATAGTCAACCGGTCAGAACAAAATCGTTGGTTTCGGAGGCCGCCCGAACATGTTAGATAGTCAACCGGTCAGAACAAAATCGTTGGTTTCGGAGGCCGCCCATACACGTTAGATAGTCAACCGGTCAGAACAAAATCGTTGGTTTCGGAGGCCACCCGAACATGTTAGATAGTCAACCGGTCAGAACAAAATTGTTGGTTTCGGAGGCCGCCCGAACACGTTAGATAGTCAACGGTCCAGACCAAAATTGGTGGGTTTGGACGACTTTAATCCAAAGTGTATGGGACTTTCAGTCATTGTGCAAAACCATAATAAACACATAGAGTCTAAGGACTTAGATTAGTGGGGTTCATATATTTTGGATAATGTATCAAGATTAAACAATAAACCTAGAAATTAATGTTAACAAAAAATATAGTTGTCCTCTGTATAATCCTGAAACAGTCTTGTAGAAATCCTGCAGACAATACATGAGTTATTCTCATGCTAATCAGTACCATTTTCAGCTGGAGCCCTGAAGAAGCTCAACCCTTAAGTCAAGGGGGCGAGGCTTAGACACTTTTTGTCCTTCTGCAGACAGGGCACAGCAGGGAGGCTCCAGCTGCAGCCAGTTGTCTTTTTGTGTTCCTTTATCAGATAATTTGGACAATCACAGTGCAGTTTTATTTGAGTTATTTTTCATTTTTTTCTGTTGATACATGAGCCCTGTTATGTTCCAAATTATGTGAACCCCACTAAGTCTTTAGCAATACTTTTTTTGCTCATTGGTGTCTATGTCACATGAACTCCATTGTACTCTACTTTTTTACTGTTATCGATGTACTTTTGAAGTGGTATGTCTGTGCTTTATCAGCCATGTCCCATTAAAATAGATTTAATAATGACTTTATGGTTGACATGTTTATAAGTACCTGTGCAAATTGCCTCTTCAGAGAGGAAGAGGACTTGAACTCTAGCGCCACCTATTGAAAGCAACAATCCTACAAGTCAATATTGACCCTTTAACGAGCCTTGCAATATGACTTAGGATAAAAGCCAAACCAGAATTTCAGTTTGCAGACACGGTGTTTCAGGGTGTTGCCCCTCCTCAGTGCAAATCATTTTTGGTTTTGCAAACTGATTCTGGAAAAGTTTTTCATTTTCTTCTGTGCCCCTCTGTTTCAAAGTTATACCCCCTGCTCTTAAAAATTCTACCAAATTGGCGTATACCGTAGTTCTTCTCTGTGGGCAGGTGTTTTGATTATGCAGTGTCAGAGAAGAAGCAACACACCCACAGAGAAGGTCTGCTGTATACGTCCAGTTGGTTGAAGGGAAATTTTTCGCCATGACTACTTGGGGACATGACTTTTGAACAGAGGGGCACAGAAGAAAAAGAGAAAACTCTTCCAGAATCAGTTTGCAAAAACAAAAACGATTTTCACTGAGGAGGGGCAATAAATCCCAAATTGAGATTCTGGTTTGGCTTTTATCCTAAGTCAAAATCGGTGGAGAAGCACCAACTGGAGGAGATACTCATCTTAAGGCCATGGCCCCACTATCAGTTTTGGTCAGTATTCGGTCAGTATTTTTTCTCAGGAGTTGGAGCCAAAACCAGATGAGGAACAATCAGAGAAAAGGTATAATAGAAACAAGTCACCAATTCTGCATTTATCACCCACTCCTGGTTTTGTCTCCCACTCCTGAGAAAAAATACTGACCAAATACTGATAGTGGGGCCGTGGCCTAAATCAAAAATTCCAGTGAGAGGTCCTCTTTAACTTACTCCCTTTAAAGTTTGGCATACAACATGCTGAAGTATGATCAATCTGAATTGGACAATTATCCTAAAGGAGTCATCAGGAACAATGAATCCAAGTCAGTGTATAATAGTTGGGGATCCCCAAATTATCAGCAGAATTCTTATTACCTTCCACTGCTCCAGTACTACTTTTCCGTCACTGCTTCAAAGACTGCTGTCTTTGAAAGGCTGCATGGGTGACATCACGACTACAGCACACGTGAATATTGTAGCGAATTACTGGACTCAGCAGTGACGCCACAGTAGACTTTGCGGACCACTAAGCCCATTGATTGGCTGAAGCAGTCACATGCCCTATGGTCGTGACTTCACCGCTGCAGCCTACAAACACTGGAGCAGCGGCGGAGTAGTAGTGCTGGAGCAGTGGAAGGTGGTGTTACCTCTCAGTTTATTATTTTGAACGAGTACAAGCCAGTGCACATGAAAAATGAATCCTGATAAAACCCTTTAAAGATTCAGGAGGCCAATGCAAAAAATCTTTAATAGTGAACTCAGGTACACTGTGCTATTTGTAGTATTTCTATACTATTATTTTGTGGCCCAGGGGCTTTTGGTCCCTCATACACCAAGGGCTGGTTGTGACCTCAGCACTTTCTATATCCAGAGCTAGATACATAATCCTAGTCATGCCTTTTACTATGGGGACCACTGTGCACATACATAAACTTTTATTATAGTTAACTTTCGTTGCTCTACAAATATTGCATGTAGGGCATAATGGGGTAGGATTGCGTCTAAAAATATATGAAGGTGTAAAATACCAGAAATACAAGTGTGAAATCAAATGGTGTGAACAGGAGGTTATTCTGCGTTACTGGCGTCTTAATGAATTGGAATGCCCAGAAAAGGAATTAGAATAAGTATTGTGGTTTAATCTCTACGCGTTTCGTGGTTTAATCTCTACGCGTTTCGAAGCCTAGCTGACTGCTTCATCAGGAGAACCACAAGTCAACCACAAGACTTTTGGTCTCCTGATGAAGTCAATTGGACTTTGAAACTTAAAAAAATGTATTGAATTTGTATTATGAGAAAATTGAGGTTTTTTTTAAGCAGAATATCATTTTTTATTGAATAAAACTATAAACAGAAAAAATGGAATTCTTAATAGAAAAATGGTAGAAAATTAAATGTTGGCAGGTCTGTAACCTCACAACTTAATGCAGTCACAATAAGGCAAATAAATTTACATACAATTAGTTTTATTATAATAGTTTCTTTGTAAAACAAACGCTAGAGACATGTTCACATCACAGTGGTATCCATCAGCGGATTTCAGCGGTCACGCGTGGTAGGCAGCACATCATCGATGCAGCCAAGGAAATAGTGACCGGAGAGGAGGATCAGAGTGGAAGTACCGGTACATCAGGGTTTTAACCAGCCAGTTTGAGTTTATTTTATCCAATTTCAAATTTGTCAGGAACTCATGAAATCCCTTTAAAGGGGTTGTCTGGTGAAAACAAGCTAGTACCTATCCACAGGATAAGTGATAACTTACTGATTAGTCGGGTATGACCGATGGGACCCGCACTGATCGGCAGAATGGGGAATATTTATCCATAACACTTTTAGCCTATTAGAATAGAGCTGCAGTGCCCATGTCCGACAGTCACTTCATTCATTCTCTATGGGGCTACCGGAAAAACCTGAGCTCGGCAGCTCCATAGGGAATGAATGGACTGGCAGTCAATCATGCGCATTTCCGCACTGCTCCATTCCAATGGGGATAAAAGTGCCCCATTTGGCTGATCAGTCCGAGTCCCTGCAGTCGGACCCCGATCGATGAATAAGTTATCACCTACTCCATGAATAACGTGTTCTCACTGAACAAACCAGACAAACCCTTTAATTCCACCATGGTAAAAAATCATGGTGTGAAACCAATTTTACGACTGGCTGAAAATGCAACGCGGGTTTATTTTTTTTCTTCCGTAAAATAGAAAAATTATTATACACACAAGGAAATAATTTACTATAGCTCATCGTGCTTATAGACATTGTACTCGCGGGCTGATATGAGGCCATCGCTGTCATGGTCATTTTTCTGGAATATATCTGTTAATATCCGTCCATGCACAGAAGGATCCCGCTTTTTTCCATCCTTTTTAAACTCTTCTGTTAGGTAATGACTTATCTGCATGCAAAGAAAACAAAGTGAATGTATTTTCCTGTCATTTCCGTTTTCAACCGAAATATAATATGTATATTGTAATGTCGAAACAAATCCTCGACGCTCGATCGACCTGCTATAGGCCGTCACGCTGCCATCTTGGTACTCCTATGAAGCCCAGCCATAGAAGAAAATCATTTATATTATACTTTACAATACTGTGGTATTGCAGGATATATAACAAGTGATCAAAAATACAAAGGTTATGTGTTTCAGAAAATGGCGTCAAAAAACACTTTTTTTTTTACAGTTTAGAATTTTTTAGCCACTAAAATAATAAAAAAAACTATACAAGTTTGGTATCCCTGTATTCGCAGTGACCTGGAGCATCATACTGCCAGGTCACTTTTAATATATAATGAATGCTGTAAAACGGAACCCCCCAAAAATGGTAGAATTTTATATTTTTCATCATTCCATCCCACTTGGAATTTTTTTCTGTAGATTATATGGTCCTGAGACACCTGCCGATCACTCACAATATTGTGCAGAAGTGCTCAGGGCCACACATACCTGAGTGCAATGTCATTGGGAAGTCTACGGAGAGTGTACTCCAATGTGCGCGCATGCAAAAGATGAGAGCTTCAGCAAGGCAATTTCAGAGATCGGGGGTCTCAGGACTAGGGATGAGCGAACCAGAGCAGAAATATTCGGCGTTCTTACCGGATAGTCAAGGTTCAGGCCTGAACGACGGGCACAGAATTTTTTCTGAAGTCCGGTGTGATGTTCAGGGTGGAGAGAGAGAAAAGAGAGAGAAAGAGAGAAGGAGAGTTCGGGTCAGGTACCAGAACCCGAAACTTCCACCGGTCCGCCCATCCCTACTCAGGACCCTAACTCCCACCAATCTAAAGCACTTATGAAGGACTACTATGAATTTCAATATTTTTAAAAATACATAAAAATAAAAAATGGCATGGCACATTTTGTTTAGTAAATCTTTTTATGTTTACCATGGAATTCCAGAGTTTTTCACTATAAAGCATAGCATGGAGGTTATTAGGAGAAGAACATTTCAAGTCAGTAATATGACTATATTGCAGCAAATTTATCAAAGTAGTTGTGCAATGCTTGTGTTACACGCCTGTCCCGGGTATCCCAGGCTCTGCTCCCTTCTCCTGGGTCCGTTGCCCTCTGTTGTGCTCCACGTCGGGTTTTACAGGATACCCGACGTGGATCAATGACATCATCTCCCTCAACATGTTTAAGGCCCACTGATCTGTGTCTTGGGATTGGGACTCTATTGTTTCTTGTTTGTTATACTCCATTATCTGTACTACTGTGCTTCAACTCACATCCATCCCTGCTGGGTTGCACTCCATCTGCTCCTAAGTTTCCAGTTAGTTCTGGTCTCCATAATTCAATGTGTCCTCTGGAAGCTGCACCAACACCTGGGGTCCGTGTGCCCGCCCGAAGCAGAGGCTTAGCGGATCCACCTCACCTGGTGAGCCTTTACAGTTTGATAACTTTGGTTCCGTTTTCGATATAACATTTTTGTCTACAACTGTTACCACTTTTTTCTTCATCACCCTACTAGAGTAAGAACTCTGACTTTTTTGCAACTTTTCAAAAGTTATCATTCATAATTCTGCCTAAAATCTTATTTGCATATCTAACAACATCACACCCACTTTTCAAAAGTAGCGAAAGTGGCATAAAATTGCAAAAAGTGGCATTTTTTTTTGCACAAATATATCGTGGAATGATTTTGGAGACAAGAAGCTGTTTAAATTGCCTTGATACATTCCCCTGCAGTCCTTTGTATTGGGGGGAATCTGTCTGCATTTCATCTTTTATTAGAGCAACATAGCCAGACTGACAGGTTTCCATTATGTCTCATTTAGACGTCCTTTTTGTTTAATTTTTTTACATAAGAGAAAAATAAACGGACCCAATGTCATAACGGTGATATTCAGCTTTATCCAATGATAGTGATGTACAGTACCTCATCTTTAGAAAGGAATTGATCATTGTCCAAATCGATTTGGTGAAATGCCTCCACACTCCGAGGTCCTTTGCTTATTCCCAATAGCTCAATTTCAAAGATCAGAGTTGCATCTGGTGGGATTTTGTCTTTTTAGGGGAACAAAGAAAAAAAAGTTAGCTTGAAAATTGAAATAAAAAAAGTGAAATAAAGTTTCGTTTTTTTCATAATTCCGCAATTACCAGATACAATCCATGGAAAGATGTGCTGCTGGTTTTGGAAGAAATCAGCCAATTGTTTTTAACTCTCATGAGCGTCTATATTAGACGATGTTTTATCAGATTGCACTCAGACCAGTGTTATTCTATGGGACCGTGCAGATCAGATTCGTTTTTTCTCATTTGGATTCAGCTTGAGAAAAAAATGACAGTATGCTGTGATTTGTAGTGCAGATGGCACACACCCAATCAAGTCTATGGGTGCATGGAAATCATCGGACTGCACTCGGATGGCATCAGAGTGCAGTCCAATTTCTGTGGACGTACAGAACGGAGACCATGATGTTCTCCATCTTCTCCTGACAATATGCTAAGATTTACTCATCCGTGAGAATTGGATCACACTAAGCTGACACTGATCAAACTCGAATCACAGATTGATCGGAGTGTCATTAACAGAATCAGCCGCATTCTCCCGCATGAAAGAATCTAAGCCCTTAGGGAATTTTCTACAAAATCCATGGCAAATTGCACTGCGTTAAATATAATTTGTTGTGGATTTTGAGTGTATTGTAAATAGTTAAATCGGCTGAAAATATTTGCAAGATCAATTAATATAGGGTGACCTAAAATCTGTACTGCGGGTACATCTCCATTGTAGTTTTTTTCTGCAGTTTGTGGATAAGTTCACACAAGTATATAAAAAAAATCATCCGATTTTCATCCGGAAAAAAACTGAGATTTCTCATCTGTTTGTCACCCATATGGCACCTGTTTTTATACATCAGCAGTGAACAAAATTTACAAGACCAAATACAGTTTTCTATGTTAAAGAACTGCAATGTATCTATAAAAATCAGATGCTATGGGTTTTATTCGTATAGGATACGATTTTTTTTCTGCGCACCCATAGACTTGTATAGGGGAGTCTCATCTGAAATATTTAAGACAGTAATGCATGCTGCGATTTTTTTCCTGCGGACATTCGGCCCGTGCAATAAAAAAATGGTCATCTGAAAAGCCCAATTAAATAACATTAGTCCGATTGCTGTCCATGTGAGGTCAGTTTTTTCCACTGATAGCACTTGGACTGACAATATGCTGGTGTGAAGCGCTGCAAAATGTTTTCCCACATTTCCGCTATGTGTGAACATACCCTTAGAGGGTTGTCTGGGGAAAACAAGTAATTACCAACTAGATGACTTGTTGATCGTTGGGTGGCCGACAGGAGGGAATAATACCAATCGGTACAACAGGGAGATTTTATTCCCCTAAAAATGGAGTGGCACATTGGATGCCCAACTGCTGCTCTATTCACTTCATACGGGGATGATGAACGCTGCACTTGGCTTTTTCCAGCAGCCCATAGAGAATGAGTAGAGCGGCAGATAAAAGTTCCTTTTCTGGGATAAAAATTTCCCATTCTGCTGACTGGTGTGGGTCCAAGTAGTCAGAGCTCTCCAAACCAGTGGATAGATGATAATTTGTTTGCACTGTGGATATATAATTCCAACCTGGGAATAAGTGATACCTTGTTTTCACTGGACAAACCCTTTAAAGAAGAAGTGTCACTTGCTTTAAGAATTTAATACCTTGTAAAATTTCCTGGGCTCCCCCCCTGATTCTGCTGCTTTTTTCCGTTTTGTTCTGCATCAATCCATTGCAGAGATATTCACAATTTTCTTCTGGAGCGCAGCATGTGAAATCTCTGCTTGCAGTGCAACTGGGAGTTTCTTCTCTGGGGCGTGCGCTTTCACCCCTGCTTCCCAGACGCTGCCAATCACAGTCTGCATCTGAGACTGCTAGATCAGCTGCTGAGTTGTGACTGGCAGAGGCCGGGAGGGAGGGGTGAAAGCGCACACCCCAGAGAAGACCATGGAGAAATGCACAGTTGGACTGCAGGAAGAGATTTCACATACTGCCTCCAAAAGCAAGAAATGTGAATATCTCTGCAAGGGAGTGACGCAGAGCAAAGCGGAAAAAAGTGGCAGAATCAGGAGATCCCAGTGATTTTTGTAAAGTATTTAACACAATTTTTTATCAAAGGACATGTCTCCTTAAACTCTCTGACAAGAGAGAATCTTGCAGATGTGGGGTGGCTGGAAATTTGAAACAATTCACTTCAATGTAAAAGACGTTCATCAGTACTATGATGCGTCCAAAAGAATATGGCTGCATCAGCCCTTACTGAGGATTTAATTCAGTTTTCGGAGGAAATGAAGCTTTATGGTTTCTAGAAGAAAGCCAGTAAGCACATTGTTCACTTACCATATGGAGCAGCAGAAGACAAGTGGGTGTCGTTTCATACACCTGCCATTATGAACAGCAAATATCCAAAGCTAAAAATATATTATATGGTCATAGTTGATGTAGATCCAGCGCCATGCCTTATTTTCATGTCTCGGTTTTATATCAAGTACTATAAAGAATTAGCATACCAGATGGAGACACTGCTTCCGTGTATAAAGCTTCGTCATTCGGTAATAAGTTCTCCAGCTTCCTTTTTCCAAGCATTTTTATTGTTATAATAACATTTTTACAAATGCTAAAATATGATATGTCTTCACTCTTTTTCAGGATCTCTGCTTGTTGTCAGGCAATGGAAACATTTTTTATACCCAAAAGATGAAAACCTTTTCTGACATGGACATTTCCAGATAGTGGATGTAACTAATGTTTCTATCCAGTGACACGACGCAGAGGAACCGAAACAAAAAAGGACATCATGTATGAAAAATGTTCAGAGAAAAAATCTTATTGTTGCTGTGTTGGCTTCTTTTTTAATATAAAGGGGTTACGGAGATAAGGCAAAGCCCATACATTGCTATTGTTTGATGATTATGCTGTTTGTGCACAATGTTGGAAGCCCCCTTTAAGGTGCAGATACTAACGCATGGTTAGAGAAGCGGGAGTGAAGGGCGGACACATAGCATTACTGAATTATACATGGACAGACACTTACATTTGCATGCACTTTCTTTTATAGGGTTAGCCAGCGCTCCCGGCATGCAGGGATACTTTGGTGAAGGATAAAGGAATCTACTGTAGAGGAAGAACAGACTTATTTCAGGCACAGCATAATCAGGTTACCTACCCCATGCTCAGGGTACAACACGTAGATAGGTTAGATTCACAAGTAATGCCCTGTATATTAGCAGCATAGGCAATGGCCAATATGGAGAAAACATAGAACTATAGCTGGGGCTATTCCCATTTCCAAGATCCCATCCCAGAATGTAGTAGGTGGTGTAATAATAATAATATTAGGAAATACCTCCAATTAGAAATGTACTATAGTTCTTCTGATTAACTATGCCGCTTACCCCATGTGCAGGGCATTGCAATAGCTTAGTCCAGTTACTCTCTAATTGTTCCTAGGGACGACCGTTTAACAATAATCTTGCAGTCTAAAGAGGCTGCCGATCACCCAGTGAACATGCAAAATGCTCATTTGTCCGGTGAAATGATCATTTGTGCTGCACTAGAAATCATCGTTCTCGGCAGCACATCGTCCTGTGTCTGCTAACAACAATTACAGATCGCTAATAGCTGTTCGCCTGTTGCTGATCAGCGGTCATTTAGTGCTGCCAGTCAGTTCATGTAAACGAACCTTTAGGCTAGCCATACACATGTAAGAGTGGTGGACTATGCTGTCGCATTCCTACCCCTGAAGACACCAATAACATGCATTTATGCACATATATTGTGTTATGTGAAGTGTGAACTATGTCCTGTGAGTATTGTGATATAGATTGTGATATGGTAAGTATAGAGTAAGACATAGGTTAGGTTTTAGAATATAAAATAGTGACTATAGGGTAAGATAGACTTTGGTAAGCATTATAAGTGTAATATGTTTGAAGTATGCAAATGCAATGCATAATGTTTGTAAAAGTATATCTGTCAGCTACAGCTATAGTTAAAGTTCGGGACTAGCCCATAGTGGGAGGAGAAAGTTGCAGTAAAAAAGGATTGCTTCCTGATAGGAGTCAGATAGGGAAGTTCGTTAACCAAGGTCAAGTTCAAGTTGCAGTGGGCTGAGAGTGGAAGTATGGATTTATTGTTCGGGGCAGAGGGAGGCCTTACTGGGATCCCTTGCGGACATTCCTGCAATGTCCAGAGCTCAAGGCTGGATATAGGTACTACGAAGAGTTCCTTATCGTCTGGCGTACAGGGCAGATGGACCTGGAAGAAGGGAAGATAATGGATCCCGTATGCACTGCGGAACTGGAAGGGAAATCCCTGGGGCTGACAGAGCCAGTAAATGTAGGGATAGTCCAGGAGGAACGGATAGTAATGCTGAAAATGTGCTGTGTTGAGGAAACAAGAAATGAGAAGTCTTGTGCCCGATACTGCGTGTTACAATCTGATGAACTCGAACTGTCCAGTAACTTCTGTGTGTTATAACGAACTGGGTGTCCCCTGAGTCATGTGAGTCTGGAAGATGGAGGCCTTGAGACAGTGGAGGCCTGCGGTCTACGAGTAAGTGTGATACACCCCGCACCTGACAGCACATTGGGACGGGAACAAGATTTTCCTGTAAAGTGCCAGGGCATTATGGAGCAGTAGCTCGTCCATGGCTACCGCCCTCAGTCACTTTACACACATGAGATAAAAGTCAGCCTAAATGGATGACCATTGCTTGCAAATTATATGAGCGATAACATTCTCCATGTTCAATGATTGTCAAAACTGGAAATGTAGCCTGTCAAGCTGGAAAATTTCAGCTGAATATTGCTGATGATTTGTTGCTTTGCGCAAGTACATTGCATGTTTTTTTTTATAAGTGTTTGTGCTGGTACTTCAAGGGTACATGATTAGATTCATGCTTCCCAAGCAACAGACAGCATGAATCAGAGCCTCTAATGTTGCGGCGTTTCAAAGAAAACATTGTTTGAAAAGCCGACCAGGGACCATAGGGAGAGACCTGACTAGTCCGATGACAACCCTGGCCAGCTTCAACTTGCCCCGCACCAGTTGATTGAAAGGTCTCAACCATGTGTGTACAAAGAGAGAGACCATCAATCAACTGGAGTGGGTGGAAAGAAGCAGCCGGGGACCGCATTGGACTACTCAGGTCTCTTCCCATAATCTCCGGTTTTCAAACTATGTCTACACTAAAATGCTGCAGTATTTCAGAGTAAAACATCTGGCTGCAATCCGGCAGCAGGAAACTAATGACAGGTTCTTTTTAAGTCTTCCAAATTGAGGCCAGATCATTGATCTGATCGATCAAGCAGAAAAAAACAACGTATCTGTGTAGCCAGCTTTTAGGTTTACTGCAATTACATATGCTATGGATATTACCATAACCCTTGTCTCCGTAGGCCAAAGATGGTGGAATGGTGACTTTTCTTTTTTCTCCAGGACACATGTCCATCAATGCCATATCTAGTCCCTTGATCACTTGTCCAACTCCGAGTACGAACCACTTCGGGTGTCCATCTTTTTCTGAACGGCTATGTGCAAACAGGTAAAAAACAATCACTTTATGGAAAGGACAGGTTTTACAGGCAAATGTTTGCAAAAATCTACAAAGCTAACCACCTTTTGGCAGATTTTGGTAACTCATCGGTGTCCGATGTAAAGATACACACATTAAATGACAGATAAAAGCAGTTGTTTTGGCTGGCAGGTGTATATGCCATAAATGTATATCCTCAAAATGCACCTCTATCATAAATGGGTCATCCAGGGGAGTGGCAGCCAGACACCGCTGGTGCTTCTTAATTTAATGGCATACTAACTATGGTACCTACTAGATCAATGCTAAAAATCAAACATTAAAGAACTTCAGATTTCCGATGCCTATGTTGCATATCCTACATTTGCAAAAAACCCACCTGCATGAACCTGCTGGCCTGTACTATGGATCTATAGGGACTTTGTGTCCACCATATGATAGTTTGTAGTGTGCTGTGTAGGCGAGAAGTAACTTTAAGAGTAGAATACCTTTGCAATACTGCATGCGATGGAGCAGATCAAATTTCGTAACTAAAGTAATTTTGTCCTACTAAGGCCCTAGATAAAACTGAAGATTCAGATCCCACCCAGAATGAAGGAAGAGGTCAGACTGGACACTTCCACCTGGACGCAACCTTCATTTGATAAAATCCACCATCATAGACACAAACAAGAGACAACCATCAACACCAATTTTTTCCTCGAAAGCAGCTAGCAGCTATGGTCAGAGATACATAAAAGGATGCTTTAAGATGAGCTAGGAGACTGTAAAGGGCTCCTGATACATTTCTTGATTGGGGCCCTCTTCCGCCATTGATACAATGTGCTACTTTGCAGGTGTGCAGCCTGCTTGTTCCTTTCTTTGTAAGCAGTGAACTGCAGGGGTATAATTCTGCTCCTTTATCCCCGTGTATCTTAAGTTCAGGTGGGTTGGAACTGAAAATAATGCAGCCATCTGGATCATCAAAATGAGTAGAGCGGCGAGGATGAGTGGGCCGATCTTGTAGGAGGCATTATCTCTCAGAAAGGACAAAGTGCTCAATTAGGATTACATGTAAATTGTCAAAGGAGCCAGGTGAGCAATTACGGGAAAAAGAAGCTCGGTGAGATTCTGCCTACTGCATATTCAACTGATTCAAGTGAACGTCACGTCACCTGAAAAGACAACTGTCAGCAGCGTCTACATAAGGTCTACACAACTTAGAAAGTCAAGAAAAGAACATTGTTATTGACAAATGGGAAAACCAAAAACTATTGGTAATTACCGGTGGTAATTCATTGTAAACCACATGTTTTTCTAACTTACCGCCATCTTTCCAGCTCGTGTGAGTGTACCCTAATAGTACGAGTATATACATGTCATGTCAATTCTGCCTTAATTGTGTATCTGAAATACCCAGCTGTCTCTTTCCCGGCGTGTCATCATTCTTGCGGTCACATCATGTAACCATGTGATCTCTTGTTCCATAGTTTTTTGCTTAGCTCCTGTACACAGATAAGTAACTGTTCAGACATTTATCAGACTTGTGAGTCGTTGCATCCTTGGACATATCAGCCAACAGCTTCTAATGGAGTTCTTAAAGGGGTTGTCTTGTTACAAATATTTATCTCCTATCCTCATTGAGATGCACGCCTCTCTCAATTCACTTATATAGCCCCAAAAGCAGTGGCTCTGGCTGAGAAAAACTGTATAAAAGCTGCATTTTTCAATTTAAAAACACTGTTAAAGATTAATCATCTGTGTATTTTTTTCCATAAATAAAGTACACAGGAAAATAAGAAACTTCGTAATATGTGTTCTGAGATAAATCCACTTTTCTCCTCCTGAACTGATCTTTCATTCTCAAAATTCTTAATGTATGGGTGCAAATTGCTTCTTCAGAGAACTCTAGCGCCTTGCCATATAACTTAGTATAAAAGCCAAGCCAAAATCTCAATTTGCAGACATGGTGTTTGGGCGTGTTACCCCTCATCAGTGCAAAGTATGAGATCTGATTTGGCTAGGTGAGCGGCTTAAGTCTAGGGTCTAAGCGGTAACGTTTCTCCTTGTAGATGTATGGGTAAAATATGTCTTCAGTGAATACAGACTTTCTCATTACTGAGATAGATGACAGTTGGTGCTCATAAAGTTCTATGGAGAACTGTAACTGTCATTCCAGGAGAACTTGCAGCAACCAACTGTCATCTCCTATCTCAGTAATGGGAAATTCTGTCTTCACTGAATACAGATTTGACAGATTTTATTCATAAATTGAGAGTGAAAGATCAGTCCAGGAGGATAAAGAAGCAGATTTCTCTCCTAAGATATGCTAGATAGTTTCTTAGTGTTATGTTCAGTATGTTCACATGGGGAAGAATTGCTGCGGAAAAATCTTACAGCAGTGCTACCTAGGGACACCCACCCGCAGGGACAATCAGGGGCCTCAAAGAAAGGACAGAAATGTGTGTTCCCATACTCACTAGTGCGAATGGGGAGTAAAGGCAAGTCTTTTGGAGCATGGGGAGTAAAGACTAGCCCTTTGGCGCATTGGAAGTAAAGACTAGCCCTTTGGCCCATGGGGAGTAAACACTAGTCCTTTGGCGCATTGGAAGTAAAGACTAGCCCTTTGGCATATGGGGAGTAAACACTAGTCCTTTGGAGCATTGAAAGTAAAGACTAGCCCATTGGTCTCAAATCATGAAAAAAGTAATGATGGCTACAATAGAAAGGTGTCGGAATAAAAAGTGTGTCAAAACTATTGGATGATTAGCAGCCGTCAGGTCAAGACGTCCATGTTGACCCTTGTCCACTGCCAAAACTCCTACACCAGTTCTGGAATATGGAACAAAGAAAGAATAAGTTCTGGTCCAAGGAATTACATGTTCTTTAACATCATGTGGCCGGCTAAAAGAAAATGCATACAAAAACTGCACCAAAAAGTCCTGCGTGCACAAAGACTTTGGGTGTGGGCAACACAACGGTTCGCAGAAGTGAATCAAGTCCCAACCTATGTAGGATTCAATATATGGGGGTCACACAAATATTGCAACTTTTGATATACACAATAATAACACTGTATTAAAAGACAACAACTAAAACCGATACAATTTGTTACCTGCAGTAAAATTTGGAGAGATCCTTTGCCAAGTAGCCGTCATAATGTGCGTTCACCAGGTCGCCTCTTTTGCTCTTCTGCGTGCAAACACTGGGGACGTGCGTCACTTCTAGTTTAATCTTCTCTTCTTCACCTTCACAGTGAATATGACCAGTGAGGAGGCTGAGAATCGGCAGGAGAAGGATGAACTTGGGGCAGGAAGGCATTGTCATGGTGTCTGTCCTTTGCCAGGAAACAAGATTTGCAGAAACCCCTGATCTTTTCACCACTGTTACTATACACGTGGCACTCTGCAGAAATACACACCAAATACTTCTGTACTTCTGTAGACCCAGCAATCACTGACATCTGTAAAGGCTTCTTCCATTGGCTCCCACAATAATGTGACTCAGCCTCCCATCCAATTAATGCCTTTCTTCTCTTCCAGGAAGAAAAAGTGAAGACAAAAGTTTTGGAACTGCTGCTTCTGACTCCAGCCAGGAGCTCAAGTTACAAGACCTGAGGCAGATGTCATTACTTTTAGGTGGAATGCAGCATTATTAACCCCTACATTCACAGTCTGGTCCTTCTCTGCAATCTTCCAGATACACAGAAGCGTATAGCATCTAATTGCATTTTGCCTTGTTTCATCATGTGATTCTCATTCTGCAAATCGCTTGCCATAAATAGCCTGTTAAGGAAAATACAATAAAAAAATAAATCTGCTTTTGCTCCATCCCTTCTACTTGTGAATAAACAAGCGTATGGAGCGAGGCCACGTCCACTAGACGGGCCTTGGCCGGGAGTATGTATAACACATACATACTCTCCAGTCCCGGTTCTGAAACTGATGGATCCCCGCAGCGCACAGTGCGGGGATCCACCAGAGTGACTGCAGACTTATCGATTTGGGCCGGACAATCCCTTTAGTAAAATTCGGCTAGTCTTCTGAGTGGTGTGTGCCTCCATGCACCGTGCCAGACCGGGACTGGAGTAGCATTTTTGGTGCACAAAACGCTGGCCCTTTTGATGAATTTGACGGGCAGACATGGCCACCCCCATCCTCTCCCCAGTCCCGCCTATTTTCTGAAAACGCCAAAAGTTGCAAAGTTTTTTGGGACTTTTCAAAGCTTTTTCGTTAAGTTTTCTAGCGTAAAAGCTTTGATGAATCAGCCCCAAAGTATGTAATATATTTTTTTTTATATTGCACTATAGACTTTAAAGTCACACAAGCCACAAAAAAAAAAAAATCAAGATCCTGGAATCCCCTTTATTGCCAAACAATTTGCAGGAGGACCCTAAAGTGTCCTTTTGTGGCAACGTATCATCTTTTGTGACTATGTAGTGACTTTAGAAAGCAGTGTAAGAAAAGCTCCAGGCTCTATGAAGGTGTATTAGGAAATCAATCACCCCAGAATTTCAACCAATTTATATTAATACAAATACAGAAGTGTGCAGAAGTGGAAACTACGTTAAAGCAGACAGGACTGAACTTGCAAAAAAAAATCAAAAATAATCTCGCTATTTTTTTATGTTACCTTTGAAGTCCTCACTTAACAGAAATTGCATTTATGGGTGTAAACAAGTTATGTAAAACTTCTCTACATTAAAGGGAAACTCGGGTGAGTAATTCAGACAGCCTAAAAAATGATGTGTGAGCTCATTATAATTCCAGGGCGTTGTGCATGTGAAAAAGGTCCAAACGAGGTTTACAGTACATGATTACATATTATATTAATACATAGGTGCTGTATATAGCAGAAGTCCCAAAATAAGTATGACAAAGAATGACAAACTGGTACACTGAGTGACTCACTGGGAAAGATGACCCCGCGCTTGAGGGTTTTACAATCTACAAGTGTAGGGGAAGGAGACAGTAGATGAGGGTGGAAGCTGCGCAGGGCGGCTGCAGGGTTATTGGTTTTATTATAGGCCTTTCTGAAGAGATTGTTTTTACGTTGAGTTTGTAGGTTTCAAGGGAGGTGTAAAGCCTGATTTGCTGGGGTAGTAGGTTGTAAAATATTGGGGGTGAAAGGAGAAATTCTGATTGTGTGAGGGGCAGACAAGACTGTGAAAAGCAGAAATCCAGCATGGTAGTTATTGGAGGAGTAATCATAGATGTACGGAGGTGACAGATAATGCACAGCCATGTACAGTGGGTATGGAAAGTATTCAGACCCTTTAAATTTTTCGCTCATTGTTTCATTGCAGCCATTTGGTAAATTCTAAAAAGTTCATTTTTTTTTCTCATTAAAGTACACTCTGCACCCCATCCTGACTGAAATTGCAAATTTATTAAAAAAGAAAAACTGAAATATCACATAAGTATTCAGACCCTTTGCTCAGTATTAAGTAGAAGCACCCTTTTGAGCTAGTACAGCCATGAGTCTTCTTGGGAATGACGCAACAAGTTTTTCACACCTGGATTTGGGGATCCTCTGACATTCTTCCTGGCAGATCCTCTCCAGTTCCGTCAGGTTGGATGGTGAACGTTGGTGGACAGCCATTTTCAGGTCTCTCCAGAGATGCTCAATTGGGTTTAGGTCAGCGCTCTGGCTGGGCCAGTCAAGAATGGTCACAGAGTTGTTCTGAAGCCACTCCTTTGTTATTTTAGCTGTGTGCTTAGGGTCAGTGTCTTGTTGAAAGGTGAACCTTCAGCCAAGTCTGAGGTCCAGAGCACTCTGGAAGAGGTTTTCATCCAGGGTATCTCTGTACTTGGCCGCATTCATGTTTCCTTCAATTGCAACAAGTCGTCCTGTCCCTGCAGCTGAAAATCACCCCCATAGCATGATGCTGCCACCACCATGTTTCACTGTTAGGATTATATTGGGCAGGTGATGAGCAGTGCCTGGTTTTCTCCACATACTGCTTAGAATTATCACCTTAAAGTTCTATCTTAGTCTCATCAGACCAGAGAATCTTATTTCTCATAGTCTGGGAGTCCTTCATGTGTTTTTGAGCAAACTCTATGCGGGCTTTCATATGTCTTGCACTGAGGAGAGCCTTCCGACAGGCCACTCTGCGATAAAGGCACGACTGGTGGAGGGCTGCAGTGATAGTTGACTTTGTGGAACTATCTCCCATCTCCCCACTGCATCTCTGGAGCTCAGCCACAGTGATCTTTGGTTTCTTCTTTACCTCTCTCACCAAGGCTCTTTTCCCACGATCGCTCAGTTTGGCTGGACGGCCAGGTCTAGGAAGACTTCTGGTGGTCCCAAACTTCTTCCATCTAAGGATTATGGAGGCCACTGTGCTCTTAGGAACCTTGAGTAATGCAGAAATTCTTTTGTTTTTGTAACCTTGGCCAGATCTGTGCCTTGCCACAATTCTCTGAGCTCCTTGGGCAGTTCCTTTGAGCTCATTTCGTCTGACCTGCACTGTGAGCTGTGAGGTCTTATATAGACAGGTGTGTGCCTTTCCAAATCAAGTCCTATCAGTTTAATTAAACACAGCTGGACTCCAAAGAAGGAGTAGAACTGTCTCAAGGAGGATCACAAGGAAATGGACAAGTTATGTAAAACTTCTCTACATTAAAGGGAAACTCGGGTGAGTAATTCAGACAGCCTAAAAAATGATGTGTGAGCTCATTATAATTCCAGGGCGTTGTGCATGTGAAAAAGGTCCAAACGAGGTTTACAGTACATGATTACATATTATATTAATACATAGGTGCTGTATATAGCAGAAGTCCCAAAATAAGTATGACAAAGAATGACAAACTGGTACACTGAGTGACTCACTGGGAAAGATGACCCCGCGCTTGAGGGTTTTACAATCTACAAGTGTAGGGGAAGGAGACAGTAGATGAGGGTGGAAGCTGCGCAGGGCGGCTGCAGGGTTATTGGTTTTATTATAGGCCTTTCTGAAGAGATTGTTTTTACGTTGAGTTTGTAGGTTTCAAGGGAGGTGTAAAGCCTGATTTGCTGGGGTAGTAGGTTGTAAAATATTGGGGGTGAAAGGAGAAATTCTGATTGTGTGAGGGGCAGACAAGACTGTGAAAAGCAGAAATCCAGCATGGTAGTTATTGGAGGACAATATTGTGACTTAAATATGAGTGTCTGAGCAAAGGGTCTGAATACTTATGACTATGTGATATTTCAGTTTTTCTTTTTTAATAAATTAGCAAAAATTTCTACATTTCTGTTTTTTTCAGTCAAGATGGGGTGCAGAGTGTACTTTAATGAGAAAAAAAAATGAACTTTTTAGAATTTACCAAATGGCAGCAATGAAACAAAGAGTGAAAAATTTAAAGGGGTCTGAATACTTTCCGTACTCACTGTAAGTCAGAGTTTGTTGACTACTTTTACACTGACAGCCTATCCTCACGATAGGTCATCAATGTCTGATCGGTCGTGGTCCAACACCCGGCACCCCCGCTGATCAGCTGTCATCAGTGTTGGCCACCACTGGCCTGAAGTACTCACTTGCCGAGCTGCTCAGTCTACTTGTAGTGGCCACAGGATACTGCTCATCTGCCTCCTACTGATTTGAATAGAAGGCGGATGTGTAGTATTCTGCGGCCACTACAAGTAGACTGAGCAGCTCGGCCACTGAGTACTTCCAACCGGTGATGGCTAACACTGATAACAGCTGATCAGCGGGGGTGCCGGGTGTCGGACCGATGTGTGGAGCTGCTCCAGTGACCTCCGGCGTGTACAACACTAAGGTTCTCTCCCTGCATGTCATCGCTAGGAACCATGTGTATATATTTATACAAGTGTATATGTGTACATATATATACACACATATATGTATCTATATATACAGTAGGGGAAATAAGTATTTGATCCCTTGCTGTTTTTGTATCTTTGCCCACTGACAAAGACATGAACAGTCTATAATTTTAAGGGTAGGTTAATTTTAACATTGAGAGATAGAATATCCCAAAAAAATCAAGAAAATCACATTGTATAAATTAGGTAAATTTATTTGCATTTTGCAGTGAGAAATAAGTATTTTATCCCTTTGGCAAACAACACTTAATACTTGGTGGCACAACCCTTGTTGGCAAGCACAGCAGTCAGACGATTTTTGTAGTTGATGATGAGGGTTGCACACATGTCAGGAGGAATTTTGGTCCACTCCTCTTTGCAGATCATCTCTAAATTATTAAGATTTTGAGGCTGTCGCTCGGCAACTCGGAGCTTCAACTCCCTCCATAAGTTTTCTATGGGTTAAGGTCTGGAGACTGGCTAGGCCACTCCATGACCTTACTGTGCTTCTTTTTGAGCCACTCCTTTGTTGCGTTGGCTGTATGTTTTGGGTCATTGTCTTGCTGGAAGACCCAGCCACGACCCATCTTCAATGCTCTTACTGAGGGAAGGAGGTTGTTGGCCAAAATCTCGCAATACATGACCCCATCCATCCTCCCTCAGTACGATGCAGTCATCATGTCCCCTTTTGCAGAAAATCACCCCCAAAGTATAATTTTCCCCCCACCATGCTTCATGGTTGGGACGATGTTCTTAGGGTTGTACTCATCATTCTTCTTCCTCCAAACACAGTGAGTTGAGTTAATGCCAGAGAGCTCAATTTTTGTCTCATCTGACCACAACACCATCTCCCAATAACTCACAGAATCATCAAGGTGTTCATTGACAAACTTCAGACGGGCCTGCACATGTGCCTTCTTGAGCAGGGGTATCTTGCGGGCACTGCAGGATTTTAAACCTTTAAGGTGTAATGTGTTACCAATGGTTTTCTTGGTGACTGTGGTCCCAGCTGCCTTGAGATCATTAACAAGTCCCCACCGTGTAGTTTTAGGCTGATCTCTCACCTTCCTCATGATCAAGGATACCCCACGAGGTGAGATTTTGCATGGTGCCCCAGATCGATGTCGATGGACAGTCATTTTGAATTTCTTCCATTTTCTTACTATTGCACCAACAGTTGTCTCCTTCTCACCCAGCGTCTTACTTATGATTTTGTAGCCCATTCCAGCTTTGTGCAGGTCTATGATATTGTCCCTGACATCCTTAGAAAGCTATTTGGTCTTGCCCATGTTGTAGAGGTTGTAGTCTGACTGATTAATAGGGTCTGTGGACAGTAGTCTTTTATACAGGTGACTATGTAAGACAGCTAATTTATACAATGTGATTTTCCAGATTTTTTTTGGATATTCTATCTCTCAATGTTAAAATTAACCTACCTTTAAAATTATAGATTGTTCATCTCTTTGTCATTGGGCAAACTTCCAAAAACAGTAAGGGATCAAAAACTGATTTCCCCCACTGTATATACACATGGTTCCTAGGGAAGACATACAGGGAGGAAGTAGGGAGAGAACCTTAGTGTTGCGCACGCCGTAGGTCACTGGAGCGGACGTCACAGTGAGTCGCCGGCGTCTGCGCACAAGATCCCTGCAGTACAATGTTCATACACAGGAGGAAGTGCGCCTTGTGTAAAGAGTGAAGTGTGCAGGCGCGGGATTTCGCTGCAATGTGACGTGCAGAGGAGGGGGAGCCATTATAATTAACAGAGGAGGCTGGGATTCCTTACGGCCTGGGGCCTCGAAGGCATCAGTAACATGAATTAATAAAATGAAATTTCACAGCAACAAGACCATTAATATGGGGATACAGGTAGGAATAGATTTACATTTTTCATTTTATATCACCTGTTTGCCCATATTAGTGGTCAGATAAGTCTCAGGGGGTGACAGATTCCCTTTAAAGTCAGTGCAGAGCAAAGAGCAGACCCCATAGAAGTTTAAAATCTACGGGCGGTCCAGAACTGGTTCAGCAGTTAGGAGGCAAATGGGAGTAATGAAGAAAAATGATTCATTATTGCATTGGCGCCTTTTTTATTTTGGTCTACTTTTTGGCGTTTTTTCGCCTGTTTTTCATTTACGCCTTTTTTAAAGTCTATTTTATATGTTCTCCCTTTTTTGTCATTGTGGCTGAGGATTTGGGGTTTCAGGATGTGTTCAGCAGAATCAGCAATTGCGACTTTTTAACAGTGGTACAATTTTGGCCAGATGTCGTCCCTCTGGAGTGATTTTATTTACGTCTGTAATCAATTGTGCACATTTTTGGACAAAGTGGAAAAACCAGAAGTAACAATCCTGCGCCCTTATGAGGGTGACTGTGTGTACCGGGCACTATGGCGGACGGAGCCCGCATCCCTGTTCTTCAGTCCCCAAGCCCCATACACAGAATATACAGCAGACCCCCTGTAAATCCTGCAGGAAGTCCAGAGAGGTGACCGCCACCTCCTCCAGCCCCGCACTGACTGCACGGACTGACTTACCACGAAGGGTAATGGAAACACAACAGGTCATGTGACCGCTGCCCACCACGTGACTCTACGTCATCACACCTAGCAGAAGCGACTCCTATCTGGACGCAACTGTACAGGGAAGCGCAGTGACGGAGGAGGCGGCGGCGCTGCTCAGCTGTGCGGATGGAGGAGACGGGCGCAGTGTCCGGGGCGTCCGCCCGAGCATCCCCCGGCTCCACCATGAGCAGCCCGGCCGCTCAGCAGCCCGTGTCCCCCGGAGTGTAGTCCGCTCTGCTGCCGTCATTAGCCCGCACCAGGGGGAAGGATGAGCCCGCAGTGACCCCGAGCGGCGCCGCTATGGAAGGAGTGCTGTACAAGTGGACCAATTACATCACAGGTGTGACCCCGACATGGGCCGTGATGTACGGGGTGTGTGTGTGTGTGTGTGTATATATATATATATATATATATGTGAGCAGTATAATGTGTATGTATGAGGTGAGCAGTATTATATATATATATTGCATGCATTCAGGTGTGTGTATATGTGTATATATATATATATATATATATATATATATATATAATTAGTTAGTAGTATATATATGTATGGAGTGCATGCATTCAGTTGTGTGTGTTCATTATGGCTTGTTTCAGTGTATGTAAGTGGCACATGTGGGTGCGCACTTGTGTTTATGGTGTGCGTGTCCATGTATGTATGGTACAGTGCATGTCCGTGTATGTATGGGGTACACATCCATATATCTATGGGGTGTTAATAGTTTATTTGTATTAATTAAAGGGAATTTGACAGCAGGTTTTTGCTATTTAATCTGAGAGCAGCTCAATGTAGGCAGAGACCCTGATTCCAATGATGTGTCACTTATTAGGCTCTGTGCTGTAGTTTCAATACAATTAGTGTTTTATCAGAAGGAGATTATCACTACAGGACTAGATCTTACAGGCAGACCAGTCCAACTAATCTCTAACCCCGCCCCCACCAGTGATTGGCAGCTTGCTGACAGGAAGCGGACAATCAGTGGTGTGGGCGGGGTTATACACAGCTCATCATTCTGAGCACTGCTACATCTACAGCAGAGAAAACAGGAATACTATCAGAACTTCACCAAGCAGCCCAGTAAGTGACACATCGCTGGAATCAGGCTCTCTGCCCTTACGCCATGCTGCTGTCAGAATTCATAGCAAAAACCTGCTGACAGATTCCCTTTAGCTAAATGCAAAGTGAATGAACAAAAGCGAAATCTAAATCACATAAATATTTGGAGTGACCGCCCTTTACCACCAAAACAGCATCAGCTCTTTTAGGTACTTGTACATAGTTTTGAAGCAAATCGGCAGTGAGGTTGGTCCAAACATCTTGGAGAACTAACACAGATCTTCTGTGGATGTCACTTGTGCAAATCCTTCTGTCTCTTTCTGTAATACGAGAGACTGGATGATGCTGAGATCGGGGCTCGGTGGGGCCATGTCATCACTTCCAGGACTCCTTGTTCTTCTTCACACTTAAGATAATTAATAATAACATTGGCTGTGTGTTTGGGGTTGTCATCTTGCTGCAGAATAAATTTGGAGCCAATCAGACGCCTTCTTGATGGTATTGTATGACGGATAAGTCATGTGTATGATGTATAGTGTGTGTCATATAGTGTATTAATATTGTGTGTGATGTAGTTTGTATGTACAGTGTATGTGATGTACTATCTATGTAGGTATAGTGTGTGTGTGATGTACTATGTATAGTGTCTATATAGTGTGTGATGTACTGTATATACAGTCTGTAGGATGTGTATGTACAATGTATGTATAGTATGTGTGACGTACTGTATGTACCGTCTATGTATAGTTTGTATATGTAAAGTATATATGATGTGTATGTATAGTATATATGACGTTGTGTATGTAAAGTATATATGATGTGTATGTATAGTATATATGACGTTGTGTATGTATAGTATATATGATGTGTATGCACAGTGTGATGTCCTGTATATCCAGTGAGTGTGTATGTTTAGTATATGATGTAGTGCATGTACAGTGTGACGTCCTGTATGTATTGTGTGTGTATTGTATATATGATGTCTATGTATAGTGTGTGTGATATATTGGGCATACATACTCCAGACGCGATCTGCACTAATCCGACACACACCAGCCCTCGGCCGTGCACATTAGATGAAGCTCGGTGGGGTCGGTGCTGATCTTTGTGTTCTCAATTGGGAGAGTGGAGTAATCTCATCTCTCCTGACAGCGATCACATTGTTGTGCAGGGTAACATCCAGCTGCCCGACCCTTCTCTTCCCTTACAGGAGTCGATAGGCCACCATGCACATTAGTTGGTCCTGACGATATCGGGGCCTCGGCCTTCTCTCCTCTGTGTTCAGTTTTGCATTAATGGGGGGAAGAGGAAGTGCTCTAGATGAGATCCCACTGCATGAGGTGTATGTAGGAATACCTGTGTGTTTCTAGTTTAATGCCTTCATATATGCCTAGGACTGTACATACTACCTATGTGACGAGGAAGCGTATATAATGTCTGCCCCTTTCTGTGATCGCCAGCCTCGTGCTTGTCTGCGAGCACCGCGCAGAGGACGTCCTGGGCAGATCTCTTACATACAGGATCATAAATAGCTTCCTCTTTACGCGCTGTCACAACGCTGATCAGACGTATCTAAAGGCTGTTATTACACGGGCCAATTATTGTCTGCACGATCAGGGATTAAACATCCCAACGACTGTGTAATGTGGCATCGATCACTGGTGCAATCAGGAATGCTGCAGATTAATAAATAGCAAATTGTTCAGATTTCACTTTTTCCATTGCAGCGGGTGAAATCAGTGCGAATTCTGCACAATTTAAAAAATTTTTTTTTAAAAAAAAAACCTCTTTGCAGAGTTTGATGATATTAATGAGATTGGCCAGTACTTTTTTTTTATTGATAGCCTATCCTTACAATAGGCCATCAATATCTGATCGGTGGGGGTGCGATACCCCCCCCCCACCCACAGCCGATCAGCTGTTACTGTCTCCGTCCAGTATTTCTCGGATGCTGCTGGAACACAGCAGCGCTGTCATTTCTATAGTGGCTGCGGCCAGGTATTGCAGATACCTCTCCCCTATCCATTTGAATGAGTTTTTAACTTAAAGGGGTTGGCCACTACTTTTTTATTGATAGCCTATTCTTAGGAGAGGCCATCAATATCTCATTAGTGGGTGTGCGAAAACCAGCACACCCTGCCGATCAGCTTCTTGAATATCTCTGGAACACAGCTCCGTCATTACTATAGTGGCTGCGACCGGGTACTGCAGATGCACGCCCTATTAATAGGAGGTAGATCTTCAGTACCCGGCTGCTGCAACTACAGTTTTGACAGAGCTTCAGTGTTCGGCAGCAACCAAGAACATCCAGCTGCCGTGGGTGCCGGGTATCGCAGCTCCACTTATTAGATATTGATGGCCTATCCTAAAGTTAGACAGTCTTTAAAATAAAAAATAGTGTACTACCCCATTAAGTTAAAAACTCATCCACTTGCCTAGTCCTGTAAAATGCTGCAGATTTTACATGTAGAAATCCCGCACGTAATTCTGTTGGCAACACGCAGCAAGTAGTGGCCAGAACCTGATTGCGGCCAGATGGCTCCACGTTACTGAGCCAGTGTTCTGGACATCGGACATTTTACTACTACATTTTACCACTATAATGGTGACAGGTTCCCTGACCTGGAAGCTGAGATAAGCTGTCCGGCTAATAGTATAATTGGATTTAGGGGCTGTTTTCAGAGCAGATCACTATTATCATTAGTTATGTGTCTGGGGTGCTGCACGCCTGTGTTCACACACTGCATCCAGAGTAAAAGATATCAATGAGAAAAAAATTAACATGAATCTTATTCTAAATCTGCATCTACTATCCACCTGTGCCACAGTGTCTAATGCAGCAATCTGGTCCAATACGGTTCCCGTATAAACGACAGCATATCCTGCAAAAATGAAGCTCTCGTACTCCTGCATCAACTGAAAAATTAAGATATGCGATATATATATATATACACCTCTTTCTTTATCAATTTGGTATGTGCAACCTTTGTTTTATTTTTTTTTCACAAATCAATAGTGCACATGAAAATTAGAATTGTTTTTCCATCACAATATCTGATAAAATTAGTGGTGCAATTGCAAACTAAGACTTGTCCTGCAAAAACAGAAGCTCTTATGGCTATGGCTCCTGCAAGGTGACAAAAACAAGGGGTTAGTGACTTGGCCTTAAAATGTATTAATGACCAATTTTTTTGCATCTTTTTTGATTTCCACATTCCAGTTTGTAACATTAGCCATTGTTTTCTGTGGGGGCAATTTTTGCCTTTTGTGCCCGTTTCAGAGCGCTCCTGCCGGCTTCGCCTGCCTCTGCTGATGTCACATCGACAGAGCACTGGCTTCCTTTCTACCCCACATTTTTCTTAAATTTTTTTACAAAGTCCTGAACATCCCTTTTAAAGAAGCACTCCCACCATACATGGTATTTTCTAAAATTTGCCAAATATGTCTGTAATGTATTACAGTTGTATTAAAATACTTACCAATTGCCGTCTTCCTCGATTTCCACGTTTGCTTCGGTCCTTTTCTGAGTGACGTGACTTGAACTCCAGACTACCTGGATCACACAGGGGTTTGTGTACACTGGAAGTCACTTTTACAATGTGAGTCTATGGAGCCTTATTCTGTAAATATTATACATGTGTACTCACAATTGTGAAAGGTTTGCATAGTGTTACGTACAACTTTTTCCGTTTAGCGACTTATTGGATTAGTGCTGATTTCCGCATGTATCTTTGTCTCATTCACGCATATTTGTGTAAGCGTGAAAGGTCATCTGCACTTTGTGCCAATTCCGGGAGAGAATCATGAATCTTCTTCAGTTACAGGGGCACATGCCTTGGTCTGACAGCAGTGGCTCTCCTCCTCCGCTGAGTGCACCCCAACTCTCCATACCCCAGACGCACCTATGCATATTCTCTCTGGGGGAAATTACACTAGCCATCCATGTGGAGGCGCTGTGTGTTTGGGCAGGCAGAAGGGTAATGCCATTTGGTATACGAACGACAGTTTATTGGTAGATACATGAGTCGCAACGTGTGATACACCGTCCATCCAACGTTATCTAATGAAGTTGACCTACTATTTTCTTCTGTAATTGCAGGTTGGCAGCCTCGGTGGTTTGTACTAGATAATGGCATCTTATCCTACTATGACTCGCAGGATGACGTCTGCAAGGGCAGCAAAGGAAGTATTAAAATGGCAGTGTGTGAAATCAAAGGTAAGTTTTGATGGCTTTGAAAATATAGTGAAAGCATTTAAAGAATCAGTACCAAGATCAAAACTTACCTCCTATCCTATGGATAGGTGGTAAGTGCCTGATTATTTTTTTTTGGATCCCCACGCATCATGAGGACCAAGATCATTTCCTTAGTCCCCTGTTTGAATGGAATAGTGGGGAACCAGACACACTCCCGCTCCATTGGCGTCTATGTAACTAGAAATGATGGAGTACAGTCCCACTCTCTTTAAATCTGATACAGACGGGCTGAAGATGATACATGTTTCCTTATTTTAAAGGGACTCTGCCCCCCTTTCCCCTCTCCAAACTCAAATTAAACCACTTACATAGTTATATAGGGGACTTAGTACATATGCAAATGAGGGCTACTCGGTGCACCCTTGGTGTGGCCAAGAGTTCAGTGCACTGTTCCGCCCCCTCATTTAACATTCTTGCCCTTAGCTTCATTGACAGTGCTCACTTGCGCTGCCTGAATTGAATCCACAGCACTGAATGACTGCACTGACGCTGCAGGAGGCCGGTGTCGGTGCAGGCGCACTCTCATCCCTCTCTCCTGTCTGTGGTGGCCGCTCGCTGCACACATGATCCTGCAGTAGCGGGCACACTCAGTGTGCTTCTGCAGTGTCCGTGCAGAGGTGCAGTGCCGGGGATCAGTTGTCAACCAAGCTAAGGGGACGGAGGATGCTAATTGCAGCAATGAGACCTCATTTGAATATGTAATAAAATATATATATATTTTTTAAAATGTAAAACTAAATTAGTCTAATTTTTCTCCTTGAGGAGAGTGACATATCGGCTCTGGCATGCCAATGTAAGGAGGCTTATTCGCTGTGCAATGCTCCTCTGGGAAATTTAATATGCAAATTGCCTCTTCAGAGAGGAAGAGGACTAGAACTCTATAGCGCCACCTATTGGAAGCCGCGATCTTACAAGGCACAAGGGTCGATTGTGACTTGTAGGATCGCTGCTTCCAATAGGTGGTGCTATAGAGTTCTCCATCTCTGAAGAGGCAATAAACTAAAGTAGTAAAATCTATTCACAGGTTTGAATTTTATAGGGGCTAAGGCCCCTTTATTATTGTACAAGTTTAATTTGAGTTTTAGGAGGGGTGACTGATTCCTTTTAGTGTGTAATTAACATAAAAAAAAGCGTGACTGCGAAGTCTAGTGTGCACAAAGACTTCCTGGGTATAATGAAGAAGGGGAACCTTTCTCCATCCTGTACTGATCCCTCTCCTCAGTTCATTCGACAGATAACACCAGGATGGAGCTGATCATCCCGGGGGAGCAGCACTTCTACGTGAGAGCTGTGAATGCAGCGGAGCGGCAGCGCTGGCTGGTGGCATTAGGAAGCTCCAAGGCCTGTCTGAGCGATACCAGGACACGGAAAGAGAAAGGTGAGCGCCTCCATGTCTTGTGAGCACCATGCGTCTTATTAATATACGTCTTATTACATGGACTCTGAAGATCAGAAATATATCAGAATCCAAAAGGTGAAAATGGCTTTCGGAAAGAAACCTGGAAGGGAAATGGGGCGTCTACAAGGGCATTTCATGTCTGGAGAGATGGACAGATGGGATTGTCTCCTCCTCTGAGAAGTATAGTGTTAGTGACGGGCCATGTCTTGTAGCCTGATGCTGTGGGACACATATAGCAGTACCCGCTGTGCCACCCTGATGGCCGCCCTGTATACATGCCATTTCTGTGAAACTTCAGTTGTTAAAAACCGCTGAATTAGACGCGGTGCGGGATGTGATATCTAAAATAACTCTGTAAACTTCCTGGTTACTATAGGGGCTCTTTATGAAAACATATCAATGCAGTTCCATGTAACATCAGTATCTTTGCCCACATTTAGGAGGGGATTTAAAGGCAGCGTGCCCTTACAAGATGACGTATTGCTTAAATCAGGCTTGTGTGTTACATGTTCTTTCTTTTCTAAATGTGACATACAGTACAGACCAAAAGTTTGGACACACCTTCTCATTTAAAGATTTTTCTGTATTTTCATGACTATGAAAATTGTACATTCACACTGAAGACATCAAAACTATGAATTAACACATGTGGAATTATATACTTAACAAAAAAGTGTGAAACAACTGAAAATATGTCTTATATTCTAGGTTCTTCAAAGTAGCCACCTTTTGCTTTGATGACTGCTTTGCACACTCTTGGCATTCTCTTGATGAGCTTCAAGAGGTAGTCACTGGAAATGGTCTTCCAACAATCTTGAAGGAGTTCCCAGAGATGCTTAGCACTTGTTGGCCCTTTTGCCTTCACTCTGCGGTCCAGCTCACCCCAAACCATCTCGATTGGGTTCAGGTCTGGTGACTGTGGAGGCCAGGTCATCTGGCGTAGCACCCCATCACTCTCCTTCTAGGTCAAATAGCCCTTACACAGCCTGGAGGTGTGTTTGGGGTCATTGTCCTGTTGAAAAATAAATGATGGTCCAACTAAACGCAAACCGGATGGAATAGCATGCCGCTGCAAGATGCTGTGGTAGCCATGCTGGTTCAGTATGCCTTCAATTTTGAATAGATCCCCAACAGTGTCACCAGCACAGCACCCCCACACCATCACACCTCCTCCTCCATGCTTCACAGTGGGAACCAGGCATGTAGAGTCCATCCGTTCATCTTTTCTGCGTTGCACAAAGACACGGTGGTTGGAACTAAAGATCTCAAATTTGGACTCATCAGACCAAAGCACAGATTTCCACTGGTCTAATGTCCATTCCTTGTGTTCTTTAGCCCAAACAAGTCTCTTCTGCTTGTTGCCTGTCCTTAGCAGTGGTTTCCTAGCAGCTATTTTACCATGAAGGCCTGCTGCACAAAGTCTCCTCTTAGCAGTTGTTGTAGAGATGTGTCTGCTGCTAGAACTCTGTGTGGCATTGACCTGGTCTCTAATCTGAGCTGCTGTTAACCTGCGATTTCTGAGGCTGGTGACTCGGATAAACTTATCCTCAGAAGCAGAGGTGACTCTTGGTCTTCCTTTCCTGGGGCGGTCCTCATGTGAGCCAGTTTCTTTGTAGCGCTTGATGGTTTTTGCAACTGCACTTGGGGACACTTTCAAAGTTTTCCCAATTTTTCGGACTGACTGACCTTCATTTCTTAAAATAATGATGGCCACTCATTTTTCTTTATTTAGCTGCTTTTTTCTTGCCATAATACATATTCTAACAGTCTATTCAGTAGGACTATCAGCTGTGTATCCACCTGACTTCTGCACAACACAACTGATGGTCCCAACCCCATTTATAAGGCAAGAAATCCCACTTATTAAACCTGACAGGGCACACCTGTGAAGTGAAAACCATTTCCGGTGACTACCTCTTGAAGCTCATCAAGAGAATGCCAAGAGTGTGCAAAGCAGTCATGAATGCAAAAGGTGGCTACTTTGAAGAACCTAGAATATAAGACATATTTTCAGTTATTTCACACTTTTTTGTTAAGTATATAATTCCACATGTGTTAATTCATAGTTTTGATGCCTTCAGTGAGAATGTACAATTTTCATAGTCATGAAAATACAGAAAAATCTTTAAATGAGAAGATGTGTCCAAACTTTTGGTCTGTACTGTATATATATATTACAGACCAAAAGTTTGGACACATCTTCTCATTTAAAGATTTTTCTGTATTTTCATGACTTTGAAAATTGTACATTCTCACTGAAGGCATCAAAACTATGAATTAACACATGTGGAATTATATACTTAACAAAAAAGTGTGAAACAACTGAAAATATGTCTTATATTCTAGGTTCTTCAAAGTAGCCACCTTTTGCTTTGATGACTGCTTTGCATTTTCTTGATATAATATAGGCCACGTTCTCACGTTCAGTATTTGGTCAGTATTTTACATCAGTATTTGTAAGCCAAAACCAGGAGTGGGTGATAAATACAGAAGTGGTGATATATTTCTATTAAACTTTTCCTCTGATTGTAAGTTGAAACCAGGAGTGGAACAAATACTGATGTAAAATACTGAACATGTGAACGTAGCCTGAAACTTATACTTCCTGTTCATTCAGGAAGAGTTTTCAGCAGGCTCATTATCCTCAAAGGCAGGATTACAATGACTGGTATTTATTTATTTTATACATGTGAAAGGGGTTCCACATATGTATGTATTACATATATAAAATAAAGTAAACAAACTGACCCCCCCCAGGCTTACAATCTACAAGGTGATTGGGAAGGAGACAGTAGGTTGGGGGGGTTTGCAGCAGCTGCGGTGGTGGTGAGGTGGCAGCTCCGGTGGTGGTGAGGTGGCTGCAGGGTTATTGTTGGCAGTAGGCTTTACTGAAGAGATGAGGTTTCAGGTTGCATCAGAAGGTTTCTTTTCTGGGAGACAATTGAATACGCTGAGGTGCTGATTTCCAGACAATGGGGGATCCTCAGGTAAAAATCTTGGAGGCGATTGGGTGAGGAACATACAAAGGTGGAGGAGAGAAGCAGATGTTGTTAGGAACTGAGATTACGTATGGGAAGTTATCTGGAGATTAGTTTGGAGACATGGAGGAGACAGATTATGGATGACCTTGTAAATCATTGTTAGTGGATTCAACTGGATCTGCTGTGTAATTGGAAGCCATTGAGGGGAGATGTGGTTAAATTGGGCAGCGGAGTTAAAGATGGACTGGAGAGGTGAGAATTTTACCAGGGAGGCCATAGAGGAGGATATTGCAGTAATCGAAGTGGGAGATGATGAGGGCCTGGACTAACATTTTAGTAGATTCGGGGTTGAGGAAAGGGTGGCACTTTTATACACAGCTGATGGCACTGGATCCTTCAATCACAATACGTGATGTCACATCTGATCATGTTCCTCTATTGTATGCAAAAAAAATTTGGTACTTTGTTTTAATGCTTTTATCCTGAAAGATTATCTTAAACGAGGGTACTTAGAAACACTTGTTTCATGATAATCTTGTGTAAACGGGCTGCCTGTGAGTGTGTAAAATGCTTGTTCGTCTGGTGAAATAATTTTCTAAGCTTTCTTAAAACTAATTGTTCTTGGCAGCGCGTTACCCTGTGTAAACATTATATCATGCGGAAAGAGGGAGATGAGAAGTGTGAGCTGGACTGTATCCCTGACGCGCGTTTCGTTGGATTTTAAAAAGACAGTAATCAGGCGAAATGTGCGTCAGTTATACAGTATAATTTTGGCTTAATTATACGGATTGTTGGTATAGGAGTGTTTTTATAAATATTTAGCCAATACGTTTTATATATTAGTAATAAAAGTTATATTTTATTTACACTACTCATCTCACCTCTTTCCGCTTCCCCATGATATATTGTAATCCTAGCGGTACACTCTCGTGTGAATAAAATGTTAAAATTTAGATTGAACGACTCCAATAATATACCCTATGTAAACATGACTTAGACTGTCACTGTTCTCGGCAGCACATGTTCACTGAACAATGTATTATAAATTACTTACATCGTATTGTTTAGCACAGTCTGCCTTGGTAAACGGAATTTTAAGCTTGTCATATCATGGCCAGTTTTGGCCTCGATAGCCAGAACTTAAGTTTTTATTAATTTATTTTTTTTTCAAGTTTTCTATTGTCTCGTTCTAGGACACCTAAACTTTTTTTTTTTATGTTTTTGACAATATAGTGAATGAGGACTTGTTTTTTTCAGCATGAGTTGTTTGTCAGTGGCAGCATTTTGGGGGTAAATATAACTTAACAAACTTTTATTAACTTTTTCTGGGAAGGAATATAAACAAAACAATTATTCCATCGTTCTTCTTTTGTGTGTTTTAAATTTTACCCTATTCATCGTCCTTCACAAATGAAGTGTTAACTTTATTCTGTGGGTCAGGACGAATACGGCGATTATTTTGTTACTTTTGTACAATTAATAATCTTTGAAACAAAGAAAAATCATTTATTTTTGGGAGCCTTAAGTTTCACGATTTTCTCATTTGGAGCCGTATAAAGATTTATTTTTCGTGTGACAAGCTGTCATTTTAATTTTTGCCATTTTGTGGTATATTTCACATTTACCGATTGCAATATTTTTTTTATAAATCCATGCTTTGCTACACTCTCTAATTAGTTTTAATAATTTTTGCAGAAATCAATGAAACCAATGAATCACTGAAAACCAAAATGTCGGAGCTGCGGCTGTATTGTGACCTGTTGATGCAGCAGGTGCACACAATCCAGGAGTTTGTAAGTCAAGACCAGAGTCGGCCGTCACCCAGCGCTGAGGTATGAGCTGTGCCCGCCGTCGTACTTGGATTCTGCCGAGCTGTGGACGTCTGGCGCAAACTTTGCATTTTCTGTTTTGTGTATAGAACATGAATGAAGCGTCTTCTCTGCTCAGCGCAACCTGCAACACATTTATTACCACACTTGAAGAATGTGTCAAGATAGCAAATGCCAAATTCAAGCCCGAAATGTACCAGTTGCCTCCTCACGAGTCTTTGGTGTCTGCTGTGTCTCCTTCACCTGTACAAATGGTAATATGCAAGAACTACTTCAATGATACACTACTTGTTGTTATAGGGGTTATGCAATCATACGCTTCTGCCCAAACTATTAGAATATGACCCAATACCCACATTGGTGGTCTATAACCACTGGACGGAAGCCCTGAGTGTCACGCAAGGTGTAGGAAAGACAAACTGCAACATGAGGGGAAGGAAGCCCAGACACTAGGGGAAGTGGAGACCTCCTACCTAGTCTGATCTGATATCATCCTGTCACCCCGATCATCCCTATATTGGTTCCTCACCAATCGCCGCACAGGAACCTAAACCCTATATTTCCCTAGAGCTTGGCCCTGGATAGAGAATGGGGGGATGAGCACTGGTCAATCCCCACTATCAACTAAAGACAACAAGGGAGACAAACACGGGGGAGAAGTAGCTTGAGCTGACTTCAGAGAGATTACACCAAATGTCCTCCTAGGCACCAGAGAGGAAGTAAGACTGCAGTAGCTCCAAGCCTTCACAAGGGAACATGTGAATATCAACGGCACTTCCCTGTAGCAAACAGAAAGTATTTAAACACCTAGTCCTGGATCAGTTAGCAGGAGGGAGGTAGCCACTGGGTCCTAGACTGAGACAGATCTAAGAAGGTGACAACTGTCTGTCACATCTGACATACCCGTGACACTGAGAACCGCCTCCTACTTGACTCGATCCGAGGCTCCAGTATTGATCAGCCAGTCTGGCGTGACGTGGTCAATGCGGTGTGATCTACATGTGACATTATGCCAGGCCGGCTAATCAAAAGAAGAGCATCAGTTGCTGGCGTGTAGGAGGCTGACGTCAGGGCTTCCGTCTAGTGGTCATACATAAGACGTCGCCACTAGATGCACTTACAGCTTCTCAGCGTCACTCTGTATTTCCTGCCTAGTGGCACCCTCCGTAGCTAATTAATATATTATCTGTGGTACATGCCGACTTACCCGTCATTCAGCCTGTGGAGGGCGCTTCCACGCAGGAAATTCAGAGTGAGGCTGAGAAGCTGTAAGTGCATCCTCACGGCACAGTGCACTTTCACACACAACTCAAAGACAGCAGCGCTTTGAGGTCCTAAAGGGATCAACTGGCTTATCTTTTAAAGGGCTACACATTGACATAAATGCTTTGGGGAGTTAAACAGGTTCCCTTTAATTACCTGTAATTGCTATGAGGGACCTTATTATACAGCGCTCCCTTTCTTTTATTTAACCCCCCCTTTCTTTTTACATGTGATTTCATGTATATCTATTAAATATATATATTTTTCTTACTTTAGATGAAGAGATCCATGAGCCACCCCGGCAACTACACTACTGACAGGTGAGACAGATGCAGACAAACATCCCAGAAGACCACCCCATTATCCAGAACAAGTCGCCTGCACCAGATTTTCCGCTTCTTGATTTACCATACGTAATAGTTTTCTTTGAAACGACCATTTTCCATGTGGTCTTCTTAACATGTTTTACCGTACAGGATTTATTTGACCTTTTTCAAAGATTTTGCACAGATTTTGTATAGCCAGGAATGCCATGGTTATATGGAAAGGTCTCTAGATTGATCTCTATTCTGTTCATTGACACCTTTGAACTTAGATTCAAAGGTATCAATGAATTAGATCATTGTCTTAATGCGTAATAACAAGATCAATGGTGGGTTTGACTGGTGATTTTTATAGAAGCAAAAAAAATTTATCAGGGCCAACAATGATTCCTTTTTTTTTTTTTTTTTTTTTTTTTATTCCACCATTTTATTTGCCTTGGCAGCAGCTGCCTGGCATTGGTTGCTTTTGTTGCTCTTAAACGCATATTAAATTGGGTTGTGTTCTCATCAGTAAAATTAAAGCCAGTTTGTTTTTTAGTGACACATTCTTCTTTCTCCCATTGCGGGCGTCATATAGGATCAGCTATTCCATAAAGGAGTCTTCATCATCGATTCACCGGGCGTCTAACAGGAGGAGAAGTGTTTATTCTGATACTGAAACAATTAGTGATGGAGCAGCGGACGACACTGACAGTAAGTTGTTTTTATTTAACTGATTACTTTTTTTTTTTAATTTAAACTTTTCCATATTTAAAAAAAAAATCAGAATTTTTGACTTTTACGGAGGGTTGTTACAGTGCAGATTACTACCTAAATTATGGATTAATCTACGTCTTTGGCTTTTTATTTAGATTACATAGCCACCTATGTAATGAATGGACGGCCAGGTGCCCTGGAGTGAGAGGCTCTCCATATTTGCTCATGTCACTCTAAACATGCCCCCTTTATAAGAAAATCTGCCTATGTAGCAATTTTTTGTTAACATTTCTATGTCTGAAGATCATTTTCTGCAGATTCCTATACGGATAAATGCAAGTGTTATGATTTCCTCAAACCCCAATTAGATACTAGAGACAAATCTAAAGTGAATACGTCAGTAGTGTCACCATGACATTCAAGGGCTTATTCTTAAAGGGCTTTTCTCATCTTGGACAATAATGTCATATCAATTAAAAAGGGCTTGTCCACTACTTTAAAAATTAGAATATTTAAAGTTTATTTAATTATCCTCCAGACATTGAAAAATCGTTATTTTTGTAATACAATCCACTACCTTATTTTCCTTCCTTCTTTCCTAAATGCCATATCGCAGTTCTGTCTCAATGCACAGTTCACATTCCTTTAGAAATGGCTTTTAACTGCTGCTCAGCAATAATCTGTACACTGTACAGTCTGTATATGGTACTTTTCCTGTTTGAGGCTGTCTGCCACCCACCCTCATAGTTCAAAAGGGAAAGGTTTCCTGTATTTGGACTTCTTGTGTACAGTGTACTGATCTTTGCTGAGGAGCAGTTAAAAGCAGCTTGGAAAAGGGCATAAACTGGTCCGTGATCGGCAGCGGAGCAAATAGGTAATGAAGTACAATATTAAATTCACAAGTTTCTGAAGCTTGGTGGATAAGAAAAAGTTTCTTTTCACTTTAAGCACCCCCTTATAATCACAAATTTAAACAGCCTTATACTCACCTCGCAGTCTGGCCCGGCTCCTCCACTCTCAGTACTGTAAAATTCTCATTCTGGACTGGACTCTCATGACGGCAGGAGGGGGGCGTCATGAGACATCTGCAATCTTCACTTTTTGTCCAAATGGAGAGGTTTCTTCCTACTTGGGTGAGATTTCAAGGCGGCAGGCTGATCGGTGGCCTCGTGACACACCCCACTGGATGTTGATGCTGAGAGTCAGGCAGGAGACACAACACTGGTTGAAGAGTAGCGGCGCCGGTCTACAAGGTGACTACAGATTATGTATGTAGAGGTTTTTTTTTTTTTCATAATTGTGTGGATGATACATCTGCGACCGATTTCGTAGTGTAAATTTGAAGGATTATTACCGCTTCAGCAAATATGATTGTTATTTTAATATACGTTACGGATCGGGCACTCAGGGTTTTCTAGACCTGTGCTCGCTGTCAGTTGAGTCCTTTACTACTTGTACAGTGCCTACAAGTAGTATTCAACCCCCTGCAGATTTAGCTGGTTGACACATGCGGAATTAACTTGGCATTGTGACATTTGTACTGTAGATCAGCCTGGAAGTGGGAAATGCACTGCAGCAAATTTTTTTTTTTTAAAAAAACGTTAAAAGTTAATTCAGAGTGTCATTTATTATTCAACCCCTCAAACCACAAGAATTCTGTTTGGTCCCCCTAAAGTATTAAGAAGTAGTTCAGGCACCAAGAATAATGAGCTTCACATGTGTGGATTAAAGATCTCTTTTGCCAGCCTTTTCTGACTATTTAAGACCCTCCCCAAACTTGCGAACAGCACTCAGACATGGTCAACATGGGAAAGACAAAGGAGCATTCCAAGGCCATCAGAGACAAGATCGTGGAGGGTCACAAGGCTGGCAAGGGGTACAAAACCCTTTCCAAGGAGTTGGGCCTACGTGTCTCCACTGTTGGGAGCATCATCCGTAAGTGGAAGGCTTATGGAACTACTGTTAGCCTTCCACGGCCTGGGCAGCCTTTGAAAGTGTCCTCCCGTGCCGAGGCCAGGCTTGTCCGAAGAGTCAAGGCTAACCCAAGGACAACAAGGAAGGAGCTCCGGGAAGATCTCATGGCAGTGGGGACATTGGTTTCAGTCAATACCATAAGTAACGTACTCCACCGCAATGGTCTCCGTTCCAGACGAGCCTGTATGGTACCTTTACTTTCAAAGCGTCATGTCAAGGCTCGTCTACAGTTTGCTCATGATCACTTGGAGGACTCTGAGACAGACTGGTTCAAGGTTCTATGGTCTGATGAGACCAAGATCGAGATCTTTGGTGCCAACCACACACGTGACGTTTGGAGACTGGATGGCACTGCATACGACCCCTAGAATACCATCCCTACAGTCAAGCATGGTGGTGGCAGCATCATGCTGTGGGGCTGTTTCTCTGCCAAGGGGCCTGGCCATCTGATCCGCATCCATGGGAAGATGGATAGCACGGCCTACCTGGAGATTTTGGCCAAGAACCTCCGCTCCTCCATCAAGGATCTTAAGATGGGTCGTAATTTCATCTTCCAACAAGACAACGACCCAAAGCACACAGCCAAGAAAACCAAGGCCTGGTTCAAGAGGGAAAAAGTCAAGGTGTTGGAGTGGCCTAGTCAGTCTCCTGACCTTAACCCAATTGAAAACTTGTGGAAGGAGCTCAAGAATAAAGTCCACATGAGACACCCAAAGAACCTAGATAACTTGGAGAAGATCTGCATGGAGGAGTGGGCCAAGATAACTCCACAGACCTGTGCCGGCCTGATCAGGTCTTATAAAAGACGATTATTAGCTGTAATTGCAAACAAGGGTTATTCCACAAAATATTAAACATAGGGGTTGTATAATAATTGACCCACACTTTTATGTTTAAAATTTAATAAAATTCAACTGAGCAACATAACTTTTTGGTTTGTAAGATTTATGCTTCTGTTCATAAAACCTACTCTCGTTTGCAGTTTGAAGGCTCTAACTTATTTGCATCTTATCAAACCAGCTAAATCTGCAGGGGGTTGAATACTACTTGTAGGCACTGTACATCAAACCTGTAGTGGTCATAGTAGATACAGACATAAGCAAGAAATATATTGCTTTATAGTAACAGCTCCTGCCCCATGTGGTCATCTCATGGTCATGAATAGTCTTCCATTCCCTGGGAGTTATAGGGATTATCCGGCGCCGCTCCCTTCTGCATCGAAGGTGAGCAATGGCATTACAACCCCTCACACCTGCTGAGACGGCCGCACATTTGGCAGGTAGCGTTCACATGTTCTGATCCATAAAAGGGTTACCAGGGACTTTTTGTGCCATGGGGCCAATAAGTTACCAGCAGGTAGTTGCTAACTTCTGGCCTGTTCTGCCCTGTGACCTCTCTCCTGGCTTAGGTGGCAGATCTCTGGCTTGATGTGACCTCACGTCAATGGAGCAGCTCTTTTCTTTTCTGCTCTGTCGAGGCAGCGGAGAGCCGGCTGTCAATCAACGTGACATTGATAGCAGAGCGGAAGAGAAGGCATTGCTCTGTCAACATGACCTCACCGCCAGCAGGAATGGTCTGTGACCACTCTGAGCTGGAACAGATCATCACACAGTAGAACAGAGTAAGTTCTTAGCCTCATCGCAAAGTAGAAAAGAAAACAAAGTCCAAGATAACCCACATGCACACATCTGATTGCAACCGGAGATCTGGAACGCTCTGCGGAAAGTATTAGAAAACACTATATACTTTTTTTTTTAGATTTTATGAAAGGTTCCTTGTCATAACTAATGTCTAAATGACTGCAGGGCCTGTACACTGCCCACGTGTTGGAATGAATGGTGGATTTCCTCCAGCAAGCGGAGCGGAAGACAACAAACCGAAGTCAAAGGATCCTTCCGAAGCCGATGACTGTCCTGCCTCTGTCTCTTCCTGAAGCTCCTGAGAAGAGCTCTAGGTGTTTGATGTACTTTGTATCCGTCCTGCTATGCAAAGGCAGCTGGTGTCAGACTTTCACGGCATAGAAACGTTTGTTCGGACCCTTGTCGATGGATTTCGCTGCACTTTATATAATTCTGTAAGAGCAAACTTTGAAGTGAGTTTTATCTTTGTACAGTTTTATTTGCAAAAGTATTTTCCTACTAACCCTTCACGGTCCGAGTGTGGATTCTCGGTCGACCCGCTGTCTAACACACGTAGAATATGCAATTATTTTTCTCGTTTTCTTTTAACGTGCAACAAACTGATAAGGATGTAATAGTTTACCAGATCCATTAGATTTATAGAAGTGCTCTGTACCCCCTCTGTTTTTAGTTGGGGGAAGTATATTCGGAAAAACCATAGATCACAATTCACATCACCTTACTGCCCTCAGATGAAAAAAAAACATACAGGTAAAATCAGTTTGACAATTTATTTATTTTTTTACCTTTAGATGGATGCTGCCCCCTAACCAAAAAAAATCATGAAACAGTCACCCAGAAACTGCATACATTGCTAAATAGATCTCTGGTGGCATTGCTCACTCTTTAGCTGGACATAACATTCTTATTTTTAATATTATACCGACATTCTACCATGGATATTTTTTTTTTTCAACGTAAGTACACCAGCCTCATTGGGTCTAAGGCTTATTTATTAACGTATGCAGTTTACTATGTGAAATCTGGTGACAGTGGCTTTGTGAAGCAAATGAGAAACCAATGAAAGTTAAATTATTTTAATCAATGGTATATGGTTTTCTAGATCAAATAGAAATTGTGGAATTCGTAAAAGAAAAAATTAGTACTTTGCTGCTGATCTGTGGCTTTAATTCTTATAGGCCTGGACTTTACTGATGATGATATTGTAGAATAAACTGGTCCCAACTTTCTCGAAGGGTAGATGAAAGATTGACTTTTAGGATATAGAAATTTATCATTTACCAATTATTATTTTTTTTTTTTAAATTTCCACCATAAATTTTTTTAACCAGATTGAGATCCAAAGTTGATATTGACTTTCTTAAACAAAATCTGTATGGGTTTGTTGTATAAGGAGCTGTGGATTTTCTTTGGTGCTATCCTTCCAGAAAATCGTCAGAATAAAAGTACCAGCTAAGTAACTGACATTTCCACAAATCATATCTATAAATTGCAGGGAGTCCCAAGTATGTCAGGTCTGCGAGCGAGTAGGAGGCATGGCCGGTTTCATTCTTTGCAAGGAGGAAAATCTGCTGCAAAAACTTGCACATTTTTCAGCAGCTAATGTGCAGCAAATCTCCATGTGGACATACCCTTACATTCTTTGTTCTGTTAAGGCTTGTTTTGCATTTTTCCCCTAATTTTCAGCCCTTTTTTGCTGCAGGAAAAAGAAGTTTTTTTTTTACAGTAGTAGCAACTTGAATGAGAAATATGTTTTATTCTTTTCCTTGCACATTTGAACCATCATAGCCTTTTTTCAAATCTGCAACAAAGTCCATTTTCTGTGTTTTTGTAGCATTTCTCACCCTTTCAAATGAATGAATGGTGGAAAAAAAAAAGCTAGTAAAAGCGCACTAAAAACACCCATGTTTTATGCAGCTTTTTTTCCTGCCAACACTTAGATTTTTCTCCAGTAAAAACCAAACACAAATACTTAAAGAGAACCTGTCACCAGGTTTTTCCCATATAAAGTACGGCCTCCACCATTAGGGCCTTTTTTTTTATAACATACTGTTAAAAAAAAAAGTCCCCAATCCAATCTGCAAATCCCAAAAAATTACTTTTATTATACTCACAGATGGGGCGGTTCGGTCTTGATCTGGCTCCTCTCTTCTCTGCTTCGTGTGGATGACGCCTCCTACATCATCCACAGTGTCCACCATCGCGCTTCTGCGCAGGTGCACTTCTCTCTGCTCTGCTGAGGGCAAAGCGAAGGTACTGTAGTGCGCATGCGCGAGGAAAGGCCAAAGAGCGCCGATGACCTGGAAGTAAAGCTGGCGCAGGAGCGCAATGGTGGACGCGGTGTGGAGGACATAGAACGTGTCATCCACATGAAGAGAGGAGGCGCCTAAAACAAAAAGCCATAGCAGATGGTAGTGTCAGGAATGAAGATGGGATTTCAACAAATCTCATACACTTTCTGTAGCATTTTTCCTAACAAAAATTGACTAGCGGTGGAGATTGTAACCCGCAGTATGTTTATTTCAGTTGTGTAATTTCATATATCTTAATATAGAGGAATTAAATCCACTGTGAATTCTGGCGCAAATCTGCTGAAAATTCTGCTTGTTACGCTATGTTCACACACGTTGTGTTTTGCTGCAGATTTTTATGCAAATTTTCAGCTGCATTTTGCAGTACCAACAAAGTCTATGAGAAACCAGAATTCTCTGTTCACACATGTTGCTTTTTGTTCGCTGTGTATTTTCTGCCTTGCTTGTGTATTTGGAAAAAAAAGCATGTCACTTCTTTCACCGTTTCTGAAGCAGAAAACACACCTGCGTTTTTGCTGCATTTTTTCACCCATAGGAAGTAATGGGTGGTCAAAAAAACGTAGCAAATACTCTGCAAATACTTGCGTTTTTTACACAGCTGTTTTCCTGCCAGAGAAAAGTTAGCAGTAGATTTGCAGTAGAAAAAAAACACATGTGTGAACATATCCTTATGGTATGTTCACACGATCTGTGTATCCACGTTGGGGGAAAGAAAAGGACTGATTATTTTGGTCAGTGGCATCAGTTTTTCTGGGACATGGAGCGAAACAAAACAAGTTTCTCCACCTTCTCCATTCTGTCAGTCTGTGAAAATCGGACCTCATTTGGATGTCATCAGAGTGCAGTCCAATTTTTATTTTTTTTCACGCACCCAGAGACTTTTATTGCCGATTTTGATCTGACACTCTGATCAGAATCAGACATGTCTCCATTTTTTTTCTGCGGACCACTAGGTCCAAGGAAAAAAGCGGACATATGCACGACCCCATAGAATGTCATAGGTGCAAGTGTTACCCTTGAAAACCACGGCTAGCACCCGTACGAGAAAACTGGTCTCATGCACGAGCCCTTACACCCAGTATTGGATTTCCATTCTGAAGAAGTTTCAATTCCCAATTCCCATTGAGATCATCTTTTCTTCTAATGATCCCAGTCCAGCGGCTTGTTAAGGTCTTTAAACCCTTCCTTGTAACTTCGGACTGAGGCCGCATTCAGATAATTGTATGAAAAATCATCTGTTTTTTTTTTTGTCCCAAAAAATGTATTTTTCATCCGTATGGTATTCACTGTGTGTCCTTTACTTCTGTGTATCATTCGTGTCCTTTTTTTTTTTTTTTTAACATCTATATTACATACGGTTTTTAATTCTACAACCAAAAAAATAATGCTTAGAAGGGTTGTCCACTATTAGGACAGCCCCTTCTCTATCTGAATGTTTGTCCCCATTAAAATAAAAAACCCCTATACTCGCCTGCCATGTCGGCACTCGCTTTACCGGGGCTCCCGTGCGGTTATTACGTCACGTGAGCCCTGCACCCTTTCAGCGCCGACACGGCAGGCGAGTATAGCGTTTTTGATTTTAACAGAGACAAACATTCGGATAGAGAAGGGGTTGTACTAGTAATGGACAACCCCCTTTAATACAATTTCCCATGTAATTTTTGCAATGGATCCGTTAAAAATGGATGCCGTGCGGCTGTGTACAGCATCTGTGTTATGTGCACAAATTGAGTTTACGGGTGAACCTGATTAATATCATGGAAGAGATTAGTGAAAGCTGCATATTTTTTTTCTGAACTAGCCATTCAATAACATTGGTCTGAATGCTGCACCTGAATGTAAAATACGCTCGTCTGAACAAGGGTCTAGATTTGTGCCAGTATTTGTTTTAGAAATGCAAGTTATAAAGTGAATCCCATATATTTTTTTTTTTCCCCTTTTACTTAATTCTGAAAAATGTTGTTACTCTGTTATGATAGATTATCTAATAACACTCCATAGAGGAGAACAGACCCACATCTGCCTTGTAGAGGGGTATAGATAATTATGTGGAGATCTAGGCTGCCACATGTGATGTGAACAGAGCCCTGCTCACTTGTTTCTCGTAGAATTTGATGTAGAATTTAGAAGCAGAGTATTTATTTTTCTTTCAAAGTTCTTAAAAGGTCAAAATTCACCTTAAAACAGGAAAATACACTTTCTGACTTTTTAGTCTTCTCTGCGTTCTGCGTGTAGCCTCCGAGGAGCTCCGTGACCTTTCTGCAATGTCAAAGGACAGATTATAAATGATGGCTGGATGATCCATGAAGTCCCAGGTCAACTTATTCTACTGCCAGAAATTTTTGAGTTGAAGAAAGTGAGAATTGAGACCTCCACGGTATCTCTGATGGGGGGTTTTGAAGCCCCACTGACAATCTGGGCAGCCGGTGGTTGTGAAGTTGTGAGACTATACAACTCCTAGAATACAACAGAAGTGGTCTCTCAATGACTAGAGAAGATGATTGCAGGTGGTTCACGATCAATATAAATACTTTTATGCCCTAAAAAAGACACACGTATTCTAGAAGTGATACCTTTGTTGGCTAACCAGAAAAATTATATTTGCATTTTTCTGGTTAGCCAATAAAGGTATCACTTCTGGAATAGTTTTGCCTTTTTTTTGGGTATAAAAGTATTTACATTGATTATTTTTGGGTAGTACGGTAGCACAATATAGGTTGTTTACTACAAATCCTATTCTCTATGTAGAGATAGTCGAGTAATAAGCCAGGATTACAGTTGCATAATAGGTAAGATTCTCTGTTCTTCATTGTTGGCTCTTTCCAGTGATTCAAGCTTTTATGAAAGTTGGAGGGATTTATCGGTAAACTGGAACCGTTGTGTGGTTTTCCATATTTCTCCCGTTAAATGTGTTGTCTTACGAGGCTATCTCCTCTTCTAATCCGGCGCTTTCACATTTGCTGAATAGAATGGTCTGTGCTAATTAACATGGCCGGTAAGGATGCAGTGAATCTCTGCTATGTGCACCTACAGGGGAGGCCAGTGGTCGCCCGCTTTTTAATAATTGTGCAGACGTTGGCTGCTGCGGGTTGGTGGAGTCTTGAACACTCAGCCAACCTTGTCACCTCACCTTTAGGGCACATTGAGATGTCTGTAAAAATAGATCAGAGATCGGACCGCAATGTACAGACTTGGCCGCTGATATCTTGACAGCTTCATGTATTTCTATAAAGCGGTCACACTCAGCATGGGAGACTCACGGCCAGTCTGAGCATTGCAATCCAATATGTATGGATGTCTAAAATGCACCCCTGAGTCTTTGAAGTTTTTGGAGCAAAAAGTAGGTGGAAACTTTTTAAATCCAACTCAAAACGTCTTAAAAATTTGGGAGTTTCTGCTGAAAAAAATCTCATCAAAAAGACTCATACCCTTAATTGTGCAACGAAACAGCATTTTACTGCACATTTCTGTGGCTTTGCAGTGCCAGTGAAACCCATGCTTTGAGCCAGGGCTGTGGAGTTGGTGTCCAGTTTAGTGCAGTCGGTATAAAATGGACCAACTCCTAAGATATATAATAAATTGGGTTCAGTAGTACAATGCAGGATGTGCTGTAAATGTTTTCATAAGAATTTGGAAAAGTTATAAAATGTCCTATAAATGTCTGTTCTGTTCCTGATCTAAGGATCTCGGCGTTTAGTTGAGATGAATCTGTGCGGCACTTTATGTACACGCTCAGTAGTGAGGCCGTGCTGTGGAGTCAGGGAAATTGTGGAGACGGAGGTTTGGCTTACCGACTCCACAACCCTGCTTTGAGCTATGTGCCCTAAAGTCATATTAGTTTATGGTAAAAACGTGTGCGGTGAAAATACTCATTATTATCATCATAGTGGCAACCAGCCGATCACTTTGGGGTAACTGAAGCACCTGGGGATAACTGCTACATGCAGCCACATTTGCACAGCAGGGAAATGATCACCCCCCCCCCCAAACACACACTCACACTCACACTCACACTCACACACACACACACACACACACTCCTCCTTTCACAAGACTGGCATCCCATGGTGTGTCTATTGCAAGCGTCCAGTTGCTATGCCATCCCATGGCCACCAGTGCGAGCATAAGTTTCTGGCAACACTGAGACGTTGCCTGCAAACTCGTGGGCTCATTTGTAGATGCAGGTGGTCATCAGTGTGTGAACATGGCCTAACAGGTCTTCAATAATCTCCACTAATGAATGTGGAAGATATTAAAGATTATAAAATATCATTATTTTCTATTTTACATGCGTTCTTGTCTTTAGGAGGGGAAAAAATGACAACAATTCTTTAACTGGTTGTCTGTTTGTTCTAGCACAGCCATGAACACATGTACACTCCTGACCCCTGCAGGTATAAAAAACCATTACATGTGCTATAGTCTGGTATCTGTAGAGCCTGTGTGCTAGGCCATAAAGAATAATGGGAAAGCTACCTCTATCTCTGACTCCCCAACTATTGTAAACCTACAGCTCTCAGCCTCACCCGGCTTCCTGCCCTTCTCTCATCAATGCTAGGAATTACTTCTGCAACAGCTGGATTATCACAGGCTGCTGATCCCTCTGTACATTATAGAAAAAAAATCTCAATGCTTGATGCATCGGTGATTACAACAGCCATATTGGAATTTTTAACATCCAAATATTTAAATTCGCTCATATCTGACGGTCTAAGGGGTAACTGTACTTTCAAGTAACTTTTCAGAATTATTTGTCCTTTGTGTGTTTATGAGGAATACCATTATTTCTGGCCATTATATGACTGGTATTCTTCATTTTTACTAGTTTCCCCCTCTGCAAGCTTTATATCTTAATTGACAATTGAGCTGGTGTGTGGAACCAACATCTGTGATGTCTCCCACACAGGGATGGATTCCTGCACTTCTTTACTTTTTTAGCACATAGACAGGAGCAGCAGTATGGAAGAAATTATACAGCCGTTCTGAGCTGTGTATATGTGAATCCATCACGGATGTGAGGTAAAAGACTTGTTAGAAAGCTCAACATGATCTGTCTTCAAGTTTTTTTTGACTCTCCTTTTCACTCATCCTCCCCCTCCCCTTTACATAGAGTATAATAGGAGTAAAAGCAGGTGTAACCTGGCGCCACAGAGAGCTAGCAAGACGAATTTGAGCTGAATTTCAGAGTAGATGTTGAGCTCATAAGGCAGGTTGCGAAGTGTCTCATAAGTGGAGAAAGAATCAAATTTGTCTGCGACGATATTTTCTAAAGTTTCTTATATTGATTTATGAAAAGTTTGCTGAAAGTACAGTGACCATTTTCTGCTATCTCCTAGGCCCTACTGACCGGGAAGTAGAGGTATGGGATTCTGTTGCCTTTAATAATATGGTATTATTACCAGCCCTACAGAGGCACTATTACATCAGTATACCGTCTTCATTCGGCTGTAACGTGCCCTACTATAGATGTTACTTCAGGACCTTCCACCTTTCTACTGAAATGAACCCTATAGAAATCTCAGTCCAGTTCATTTGAACTGCGGTAAGTTAGCTATGACCAAGTAGACCAAGTGGTCTTTCCTGCCAGACCTCCACAGTCTCATGGTATTTGAGGGCCTAAATCTGTATTCAGACTGTGAATGTTGGATTTTTGAAGTTGGCCTGAGAGTAAGATCTGTCAGTAACTTTCTCTGACCTGAAAGGTTATGGGAAAGATCTGGCTTTTTATAGTCCAGTATTAAACCATAGTATGATGGAGTGAAACGCTCCATAAGAGCTTCATGACTTCCATTAAATTTGGCGCTTCCTTTCCCACAGGCAGAAAATAGTCTATCAAAACATTTCTAGCTAGGCCTTCATGAAAATTGTAGCGCAGATATGGCATGTACCCGTAATTCTGTCCCTTTTTTTGCCAAGTTTTTCCACTTCCGTGATAGCTGCCCATCCCATACACCAGTGACCGATGAGTCAAGACGAGAACCCGTGCACTGCGATCTCCCAAGCCGTGAAATCCGTTTACACTTTTTTACACTTTTTATTTCAGGACGATGATCCTTCATTACTACAACACGCACTGTAACCAATTTTTGTGAACTATCTTGAATAAGTTTGTGGTCGTCTGCTAAAAAAAAAGTTATTGAACTGCTTCACGTAAATTTTTTTTTTTTTTCTTTGTAAGCGATGAAATTGTTAAAAAAAATAAATAAAAAAAATTCAGGAGATTTATATAAAAATGTGAGGTTTTCTCTGATTTTTATTTCCAACACGTGACTGCCATAATGTGCAAACATCTGTGTGTAGAAGAGAAAAAGAAGCAGGCGATATAAGCTGCCGGGAATTGCAGTTCAGCTAGCCACATGGGCTAATATATTTTTATACCTACGTAGATGATTTGTCTTGTATGTGAATAGATATTCAAAGATGTACTGCCGCAGAACTAAAATTCTGTATGACACACGTGAGAGTACATCTTTAATGGCTCCTAAGAATCGAAATCTGAGCTGTATAATATTACTGAAGGTTATGCATACTTGTGTCATATGTAATTGGAACTGTAGCTGCAAAAACATGCATTATTAAAGGAGTTTTCTGGGTTTTATGACAAAGTTGCCAAGAGCATGGTGGTTCCCACAGGTCTCTGCTTATATCCAGTGGTGATCACAAGCTGTACATCATTCACGTGACTACGGTAGCCAACCAGTGACCTCAGAGGTGATTACTGGCCAAAGGAAGCAGCAGAGACTGGTGGGGACCACTGGACAATATGGGAACTTTTTTTTTTTTACTTTTTTTAAATTCTCAGTCTCATGAATCCCAGAAAACCACTTTAAACTTATCAGAACCCTTCTTAAACATACATGAATATTTGCTCTGTTTTTTTTTTTAGTTGACACTACTAAAGGTATATATATATATATATATATAACCTTTTAGTAGTGTCAACTAAAAAAAAAAAACAGAGCAAATATATATATATATATATATATAGGAATCTGGTTTTACTGCTGAGACTAATGGTATGCCTATAAAGGTCTCAGTACGACAATAAAAATTATACCTGTTTTGTAGTAATCCAATATGCCAATGCTGCTAAAATCATTCAAATTGGCCTGAAATTGCATTGGAGGAGTGTCTATACATTGACTCCTCCAGCGCCATTCTAATTTGCATGGGACTTTTAAAGAGGTTGTCAATTACTTTTACATTGATGACCTATCCTAGGGATAGGTTATCAATGTCTGATCGGCGGGGGGTGCCGTGTGTCAGACCTCGGCCGATCAGCTGTTACTGGCGGTGGCTGCCACCGGCTGGTAGTTCTCACTAGGCCGTCAATGTAAAAGTAGCAGACAACCTCTTTTAAACTTGATTTCTCTGCGCTGGTAAATCTGATTTCGACATGACAAGTATCATTTTAAATAGACAAGGACGTTCGGCACTTCCATACGGTAAAATAATATGTTTATCTTTATTAATCCATTTAAAAACAGCGCACAGATCAATTGAAGTCCCGTTTTAAACTTATTGGAACCAATCACCTTCAACCATAAACATGGTATATATTAACCAATGTGGAAACAACACCTATCAGATGATTATGCAAATCAAAAATAAAAGTTATAAGCAAAAAAAAAGCAAACAAAGAACAAATTATTCTAAAAATTGATGCCTTGGAAATATTTTGTATCTAGGGTTAAGAATCCGAAATGCTAGTTTCAGCAGTAAAATCATCCCGACATTACCTTTAAGGACGTATAGCACTTTAAAATGAAATGTATTTCCAAAGTCTCCGGTATACAGTGTTGGTGGCGGAGTGTTCTGTATAAAGAAACACAATTATTTGTCTTGTGTTCTGTTGCTTTCTTAAATAAAAAATAAAAAAAATTCTAGGTACTTTCTAGTAAATTGGGTGAAAAAAAACCTTCCAACTTTACTCTCAATCTATAAAATGAAATAATTGAACTATTTTGTGGAAAATAAATGAGTAATCTGTTGACAAGTCATGAGGTATGTGAATGTATTTCTATATTACCAGTGATTGTAGTGATCAATGCTTTCATATTGGTAGACCTATAGGATGGAGCGGAGGAGTTTGCTTGGACTTATGGCAGTCGCTTATTACAATTCTTCTTCCTTTTTTTGTGAAATTTATTTAATTGCCAATGAAGATGCCAAAAAAAAGTAAATCTATTGTATTCGGAGAAATAAAAAACAAAAATATTTGATTGTTTTACGAATTGTGATATTTTACAAACCTAGTAAATCTGAGCCATTGGAAAGTGTCATATTTTGTTTTTTTTATTTTATGATGCAGTTTACATAATAAACCAAATAAATGGTGAAAAATGTTTGTTTTGTGTTATTCTATTCCACTAACAAAACTCAAGAAAAAAAACCAAAATGAGCATATACCTTGTAGTAAGTAAATAGTAATATTACATGGGGTACTTAGTTAACGCTATTTTGATTAAAAAAAAGCATAAAAGCCATCACACCGCAACAAGGTGTACCCAATCGGGACAATCCTATCCTGTCTTTGGTATTAGAACCTCGCCTTGTGTCTGCCATCCTCAATATAGATGGGGCATAGTAGGACCCAGGCCCAACTGTTCAGACACCTGCCCCTGGAAAGCTATATAGATGAAATGCCTAGCCCAAGAAGGAGGGCCACACCCTTGTTTGTACAAATACAAGAAACTGCAGCAAAACCAAAGAAATCCGCATTTTTCTTGGGTTTTGTCTATGAAATGGCCACAGTGTGAGCATGCTCTTACACATTGCATGTATACCAACTCATGCCCTATCTAACAACAGCAAACTATCCTTAGATGGCTCCTTGCTATGTTATACATCAGTGTACCTCAACTTGATGCTTTTTGGATCTTGTGACGCTCAGGACTTTGGAGTCGGTATAAAATGGACCGACTCTGACTCCTAAAATATATATAATAAATTGGGTACAGTAGTACAATGCAGGATGTGCTGTAAATGTTTTCATAAGAATTTGGGAAAGTTCTGAAATGTCCTATAAATGTCTGTCCTATTCCTGATCTAAGGATCTCGGCTTTTAGTTGAGATGAATCTGTGCTGCACTTTATGTACACGCTCAGCATTGAGGTAGGGCTGTGGAGTTGGAGTCCGGAGTCGGAGGTTTGGCTTATCGACTCTACATCCCTGGACGCCGCTACAGCTCTACAGCCTGCAGTTCTCATGGCATGATGGAATTGTAGTTTTGAAATAGTTGGAGAGCCAAAGGTTCAGCAATAGTGCTATACATTAACAAGATCTCTGGCATTGTCTGGTTATATCCTTGTGCCTGACATGTTATTTGTGTTTCATTAATTTTCGACAAATAAAAGTCCCTCGGGGAAAATCCCAATTTTTATGTCCTGTAAGGATGTTAACATTATAGAAGGAGTTTCCCCTTCATCCGTGATCCAGAACCTAGAGCTACTAACACGCAGTAATGGGTCTTATTATGATGGACTTGGGTTTTTAAATGGATTGTACAGTAATTGAAAAGAAGAAATAAAAGAAATGTCATAATACATTCCTAAAATACCTGTAACTAGCAAATCAAACTTGTTTTGCCTAGGGAGGTAATCACTTTGGAGTTAAAATGGTCGCTGTCAACTTGCATCAGCAGAAACCTGTTCAAGACGGGTGACTGTTAGCATGTGCAGTAGGCCATTCACACTGCTTTCCGCCATATCTATCTGATCTAATACTAGAGATACCAGGGACAATGCAATGAAGAGGCCTTCATGAGAGAATGTTACACTGGCCCTTCTGGGATTATGCTATGGGGTAGCATAATGTATAGTAGCGTGCTACGGCCATTTCTCCAAAGTGTCTCGGTAGCTGTTTTCAACACCAGAACGCATGTTGCTTGTGCTACTATGAGCAACAGACGTGTCCTAAATGTGCCATCATGGCCTGCAGCGTCTCAGGACTTGTCACCCATGAAGCACATCTGGGATGTCATTGGTAGGCAACTGCAAAGAGAGCTGCCAGCAGCAGATCTTGATGATTTGTGTGCCCATATGCATTAAGCGTGGCAGAACATTCCTTAGACAACCATAATTGATATAGAATAAACCGAGATGTTTTGAAGATTGTGCTACCATTTTTTCATCATTTGGATATCATTAACATTTTTATCCATCTTGTGATTCTTATAACTCCAGGACTTCTTGCTGTTGTAATCTTAATGTTGAAGAGTGTGTAAATAATACTAATAAGAATACAAAGTGCAAGGAATTGGATGAAATAGGACCTCACTGTCTTGTACTCAGAGCTGCTGGAAGTGAACAACTTCTGAGCTTGAATGGGTTGTCGTATTGAATAATGAACATATTTAACATTAGTGCCGTGTCATAAATAAGAGCTGTATCAACATAGGTCACACTGTTATTAAAAAAAAAAAAAAAAAAAAAAATGCGTGTTTGATTAGTATGGGATAGCCATAATCCAGCATGTCTTTTGTCAGAGAACAGTGAAAAGGCCAAATCGGACCTGGATTTGTTACAATTAGGGATGAGCGAACCTGAACTGTGAAGTTCGGGGTTCATACCGGACACCTAGTGCCCTGGACTGAACCCTGAACACTGACTTCCCCCAGAAGTCCGTGAGAAGTCTGTGTTACTGTTTGGAGTTTGGATACTTAATAAAGCTTGTTGAAAGGCTGCAGCACAACTAATCTACAAGCTTTCAGGCTGTTAGTACGTCCACAGCCATGCCAAGTATTGGCATGCCTGTGATTGGCCGGCACCACCCGTGACCTGGCCTGTATAACCGCCGGATCACGGGGTGCTCTGACTAGCGTAAGGACAGTTCGAGTGAGGGACAGTGTAAAATAAATACTTAAAAGAATAAAACGTGGGGTCACCCATATTTTTAATAACCAGCCAAGGGAAAGCAGACTGCTATGAGCTGGTGTTATGCTGGAAAAGGGTCAGTATCCATGGACCTTCCCAGCCTATTAGTATCAGCCCTCAGCTGTCTGCTTTGCTGGTTATTAAAAATGGGGGAACCCCAAAAAAATGACATGGGGTCCCCCCTATTTTTAACTGATGTCATCACCTGTGAGAAATTACCGTGAGTGACCTATGCACCTTCGAGAACAAAGCTGCATAGGTCACTCAAGGTCCTATCTCACAGACGATGACGTTACTGACGTCATTGCTCATGAAACATGAGCGTGAGTAACCTATGGGGCGTCGTTCTCAGAACAATGCTCCATAGGTTGCTTGAGAGAAACTCTGGACGCCGTGGGAACCAACAATGTATTACGACAGAGCTGCTGGGATTCTTTTTTAATAATAAATGGGTAAACCAGAAAATGTATGGGGGAGTCATTATTCAAGTAAATGTTTTTTTTTTTTTTTTAAACACTGGGTTAGTAATGGGTGTGTCTGATAGACACCTCTCCATTACTAACCCCTGGGCTTGATGCCAGCTGACATTACACAGCTGACATCACCCCCAAAACTTTTACCTCGATTGCCACTTAACCAGGGCAATCAGGAAGAGCCGAAGTTAAGCACCAGAATTGGCTTATCTAATGGATGTGCCGTTTATGGAGCTGCTGAGGGCTAGTCTTATTAGGCCGGTAAGGGGCCAATATTCATGGACCTTCCCAGCCTATTAATATCAGCCCACAGCTGTCTGCTTTACCATAGCTGGTTATTAAAAATAGGGGGATGATATTATTAGGCTAGGAAGGTCCATGGAAATTGGCCCCTTCCCAGCATAAGACCAGCTCATAGCGGTCTGCTTTCTCTTGGTTGATTATTAAAAATAGGGGGGAGCCCACATCGTGTTTTTCATTTATTAACAAGTATAGTAAAATAAACACACAAGATGCTGTTCCACACCTCCACTTGGACCTCCGCCTCCTGGTTCAAGATTATTTTTTTTACTCCGTTATTTTAAGTTATTTTCCTATCCACATTTGTTTACATGGCAATTGTCCTGCTCTTACCCCCATTTTGCTTCTTTTTTGCAGCCCTAGTCCTTACTACAACCATTTTACAGCACCAGAGTTCGGGTCCCCATTGATTTATATGAAGTTTGGGTGCGGGGTCATGTTCTGGTACCCTAACCGTACTTTGGACTAAAGTTCAGCCAAACCTGAACTTCCACGGGTCCATTCATCCCCAGTCAGAATGTATTTAATATGTAAGAGTGAGCATAAAAGTGGTTATGCCAATGGAAGACTAGGCATCATTTAACTGTTTGCTGTATGATTTTTTTGGCTAATCAGATGAAAGCCCTAAATGCGGAGAGCAGAATGGGAAACCTCACTAAGTTACAATATCTTGCCTGATTACTCTGTTGTGACACTTATTTTCTCTAATCTTCCATGTCTAACTCATTGTCTTTGGTAACTCATGGTGGAGTCTTCTTGGACAATGTAGTCAACTCCCTATCTCTGTGAAGGTTTGAAGGTTCAATTCCAAGGCTTCCCTAAACACCATATCCCAGGTTAGCGTGAGAAAAACCTAAGACCGGGGCTTTATAAAATACCTTATGTCAAGTCCTGGTTAGGTTCTGCTGCTCGTTAACCTCACCAAGTCCAACTATTGGACAATGAACCTGTTCATTTCTCAATTTTTTTTCTTGTTTTATGGCAGGCCTTTTAAAAGCTTGAGGTCCAAAAGTGAATCTCCTCATATTGCTATGCTGACACTGTGTTGAATGTTTTCAGGATCTTCATTAGAGATCTTCAGGGGTATGACGGTTGTCATGAGGTTAAAGGGCTGTTGTGCCAAGGAGGAAAAAGTAGTCACCTATAAACTTATTTCCCTGAGGCCTTGTGCACACGACTGTATTTTTGGTCTGAGTGCTGTCCGTTAAAAAAACAGATTGCATTTTTTTTCACTGACTGAATCTGCATCTGAAAAAAAAATTGCAGTATTCACAATTTTTCTCTGAAAATTGGATGAGACTCAACCATTCAAGTCTATGGGTGTGCACATGAAATCGGATGCTGTACAGCGCCACATTAAAACATCTGATTTTTACTGATACATTGCACTTCTGTAACATACAAAACTCTAAATGATCCTGTAAATGACTAATAGCTGCTGCTGTAAAATGATGGATTGCACATAGATGACAAGTGAGAAAAAAATTGTCTCACTTTTCTGGATGAAAACGTGACTGATTTATTTTAAATGTCGTGGGAACCTACCTTAACCTGTAGCATTGCGACTTTACAAAGCTAAAATTTTCCGACCCTGTCAAATCTGTTTTGGAAGAAATTCCACCAACTTATTCTTTCCACATTACTTCTACAAGTACAGCGTTAAAGTTTTGTCTGGAATTTTTAAGTAACAATCTAACAGCTGGAAATATGGCAAAATAATAATGAAAAGGTCTGGTGATGCTACCTTGGTGGTCTCAGCTGGTCCTGCAGTTTGTTTTTTTTAAAACCCTGAACAACCCATTTTTTGCCAGTACGTAGAGTAAACCTTGACAAATTGCTAAGTTATAAAGGTCGAAAAGTAACCCATCAGTGAGAATAAATAATACCCAGACCATGGTTTTATTGGTGCAGATAGCATGCTTTATTGCAATCAATGTACTTATCTCCAAGAGGTTCAATAAATAGATAATACAATCACAATTAATACTACATGGAAGTGCTACAACAAATTAAAGGGCTTCAGAAGATCTTGTCAACAGTTTCTCAAACTGTGGTACTTTGCTTATATGCCCTGTTCTCACGACATGTAATACTTTCTATTCTACCACACACATAATCACTGCACCCTATGAACCTCTAAGGAGTTTTGTCACTGATTCTGCACACGAGTCTCTGAACTTGCCTCGTTGAGGGTATGGCCAGGTGATGTTATTTCGTGAAGCAAGTTGAGGGAGTCGACATGTCAGAAAAAGGACAGAGAAATATTTTTTTGAACAAAGTGCTGGCCGCTTGCACTTTGCTCAGAAACAAGTAGTCTCGGTAAACAGTGATTTTCCGCAAATAATGTAAACAATACAGCGTTGCGTGCAGGAGGGTAGTTGCAAACAACGCCTAATGTTTACAATTATTTCATATATGTAGTGTTTGCATAGTTCGTGTAGAGCATCCTCTTTTAGGTGTAGGTCATCAACAGGGAGTTTCTCAACCTGCTGAGGTATACTTAGTCATCAACGTGATGTTGAGGCACATAGTTTAATGGTAGGCAAGGTATTCGCTCCGTAAGAAACTTTCTCCTGCCCACCGTTCGGTTCCTTTGCATTTTTTTTTAAAAGTCACAAACTATATGGTACAGAACTCCATAACCGTTCAACTCGGCTATATACAGTATGTACAGAATGTCAATCTTTCAGACTCTTAAGTCAAATAAGAGTAAGATATAGCGTAAATCTATGGACTTTGTCTTATACAGGTAGATACAAAAATATTTCTCTATTTACAAATCAGGTTTTCCAGTCCTAGTGAATCACCTGTAAGAATACAAGTGAATGTAAACGATTGATCATTTAAGGTGTTCGCACATCAATATTCACAGAAGCAGAATCCGATCCGAAAGAGTTTGTAAGATTCAGTGTGTAACGTCCACCATCCCTTTTCCTAACGTCTGTGATGATGAGAGTGGTCAAGTCTTCACAGGTGTCGATGTGAACACGTCCCTTCTGCTCTTCAGTAGGAACCTTCTGTCCGCCTTGACACCAAGCGATATCTGGAGTGGGTTCTCCAGAGAAGGCGCAGGCTACAGTAAGAACCTTTCCAGCATCGATGCTAACATCAGTTGGTAGAGCTTCGATTTTGGGTGAAGTCCCTTTGAGGAAGAGTAAAAAGTATATGTTCAAAATCTCAACTACATAAAGAACATGTCTTCTCCTCTTCAACCTTTCCAACCTTTGCCAGTCAAAGAGCAAACATTCACCTTATGCTGGATAAGGCCAGAGACATCATTCACAACAAAGGGAATCATCTACTGATCTAATTTATACTTCATATTTCCTTGGAGGCCACTATGTACTGAAGGGCTTCTTTCAGGTTCCTTATAGCTACCTCAATCTATCCTAAGCATGCATCCTAATTTTATTGACCCAGTCCTGGATTCGAAGGAAAACAACACGTTGCTGTTCGACTTACCTTCTCGAGCTGATCTGAATTGGCTGCTAATTTGATATTTACGGGTTAGGTTATATTCAGAAGACCGTATTTTTGGTCAGTCTGCTGCCCACGTACTCAGTGGACAGCACATTGATCCAGTAGGCAGCATGCACTTGTTGTATACACTTGTCTGGTTCATTTTATGCATCAGACTGCTCCAAGTAAATGCACGGAGGTGCCCACAATGCCAGTCATGTCTAATTTTGTTTCCATATGGCCATCCGAATCCGGACTAAGGTTCAGTTAGTGACACATTATTTATGGGAAATATAATGGATCCTGCTATATGGTTGCATAATACTACAGGTATTATTGTGGTAAATATGAGTCAGGTGAAAGGATCATGCATGGCACTATTGTATAGATATTTAGTTGTCTTTGTCTGTTGAAAGCAGAATTTGAAACAATTTTTGTCACTATCATTGAACACTCAGAGAACACAGCATAGTTTTGCTGCCATAGCATAATGGATTCTCTTGATCTCAAAGAAAAACAATAATAATGTCTGAAAAAAAAATCTAAAGGCACTATTCATTAAGACTGGCACTGTGCAAGGCAGTCTTGAGGAGCATGCTGGCACATAATTGATTAAGATGCACACGCCACTTAAAGAAGCACTTCCATTAATTTCTTTATTGGCTAAACCTGTGAAAATGTGTAATGTACTGTAAGTACAGTAATACACTCATCTATTGCTTTCTTCCCCGGTTTTCACCGCCACTCTGGTCCTCTTCTCACTCACGTGACTTTTATTCCGAATTGCCGGATCACACTGGGCTCTATATGTGTGCCGGAGGTAGCTTTTACAGTGTAAGTGTATGTGGCAGAATGAGAAATTTACATTGTAAAAGTGACTTCTGTCTCACAAACCCCAGTGTGATCCGGCAAGTTGGAATAGACGTCTCGTGAGAAGAGGACCGGAGCGGTTGCACCACAGACTGTCCAGGAGTTGGCGGATGCTTTAGTCCAGGTGTGGGAGGAGATCCCACAGGAGACCATCCGCAACCTCATCAGGAGCATGCCCAGGCGTTGTAGGGAGGTCATACAGGTACGTGGAGGCCACACACAATACTGAGCCTCATTTTGACTTGTTTTAAGGACATTACATCAAAGTTGGATCAGCCTCTAGGGTGTTTTTCCACTTTAATTTTGGGGGTGACTCCAAATCCAGGCCTCCATTGGTTAATACATTTTATTTCCATTGATGATTTTTGTGTGATTTTGTTGTCAGCACATTCAACTTTGTACAGAACAAAGTATTCAATGAGAATATTTCATTCATTCAGATCTAGGATGTGTTATTTGAGTGTCCCCTTTATTTTTTTGAGCAGTGTATATTAATGCACATTACTTATGCATTTAAACAGGATTAACTAATAAAAAAATTAATGAGAGTGCTTCTTTAATGAATTAGGCTCATCTTACAGGTGCTGTGTGCCTCTGCCAAAAATGCTATTCCAGTCAGGACTGGAGTAACATTTCTGGTCAAAGGTTCACCACAACATTTTATGAATTTTTTGGGAGGGCGTAGCTATGTCCCCTCTTTCTCCAGCTCTGCCTATATTGGCATAGTTGGCCAAAACTGGCGTGAAAACACCAAAATTCGCAACTTTACGCTGCTCAAAAATTTTGCACCATTTGAAGGTATTTTTTTCGCCAGAAAGCTGGTAAAAACAGCTTTATGCATTCGACCTAAAATGTTTTTTTTTTTTTTTGAGCTGTGGTTCGCTAACCTCTGGATCCCGCAGAGAGCATCCTGCTGGAGGAACTTTCCATATGTCTCAGGCTTGAGGATTCCATCATGCTGCTGGAGTGCATCTCCATAAAGGACGCTTCTTTCATTGAAGACATACTTGCAAATTTGGTTTCTGAAACACTACTGCTGCTCACACTGCTGAAAGAGGCCTCTTGTCTTGAGGCTGACATGTGCATTGCCTGCATAGCAAAGCCTTCTTGTAGGCTAGCTTCACCGGCAGTTTTTAGTATAACCTGTTTTGAAGGTTCTTCAAGAAGACCTTCAAGATGAAAAAGAAAGCAGCAAGTTAAGAGAAAAAATACAAGAAAATAAATAACTGAAATTGAAGTCTCTCAGCTGGTTGACCACTATGGAAGCAATTATTCTCTTGTTAACAGAATCACCAGATTATCGAAATCCTAAGAAACTATGAAAACAGAAAGCATTAATAGGATATTTACAGTAGTTAATGCGGTCAATCACGTAAAGAACAGGTCTACCCCACATCAACTTTCCAACCTTTGTAAGTCAAAGAGCAAATTCTCACCCTATGCTTTCTAAGGCCAGACAGTTTTTTTTTAAGTCACTTTTATTTTTTGTCTCGTGGTATACACTGACATTTATTGCACCAAATGAATCAAAATGGCACACCCGGTTCATGAATTTGGCGCAACATAAAAAAGAGCATCTTTCCTGTGATCTGCGACTTTTTTTTTAAACAAAACGTCGTATATTTTTCAAAATGTCGGGGAAAAGATGTGACTTTTGGGAACTATGCATAAAACTACACCAGAGGGCGACTGAAATGGAGTTGCACCAAATTTTTCAACATTTCAAAAAGTTGCAATTGATGAATCAGCTGCAAACATCTTGAATACATTTAACCCACAAAGCGGAAAATGTGAAAAAAAAAAACTTGACAAGTGCATATAAAATAGGCTTAAAAAAAGCATAAATAGAATAATAAATTGGGTGCAAACAAAAAAAAAGGACGAAAAACATAAAACTAGACAAAAACCATACGTAAAGGCAATGATGAATCAGGGCTATAATGTACATCAAAGGGAATTCTGTACTGATTAAATTTGCACTTCCGAGGAGGACATTATCTGTTCAAGGACTTTTTTCAGGTCCTTTCTAGCTATCTAAACCTACCCTTACCATGCATTCTCGATTTATTGAGACAGTCCTGGATTCTCAGAAAAGCAACACACTGCTTCCTTTATGATATATTAATTAGAGAAAGAATACCAAGTAATTAAAGCTCATGAAACACTTACGGAGGACATTTAATGATGCAGTCGCAGAACACTGTCCATGGTAATTTTTGGCTTTTATGGTGTATTTGCCACTGTCTCTCTCAGTTGCTTGCTGAATTTCAAGAGTGTATACATGCTTAGATCGGGACACTCTGATGTGAGATGAGACTGAAATCTTAAAATGACACAAAGTACACAATTTAGAAAAACATTTTAAGACAATGGATGGCAAGCTAAGAATATTAACTAGGAAACATCATGCATTAACCACTGTGTATTTTGTGACTTTATTAAATCACAGACCCAAAAAGTTGGGCATGAAGTTTTTAATTTAGATTTAAGCTAGAGCTACAAAAAGCTACATTTATCCGATAGTTTTAGCATCCAGTTAACTGCATATCCCAAAAAACACAAATGGGACAATGGTGAGTTTTCCTGCTGCCCCATTAGCAGGACATGAAATTAATAAAGCTGGATTAATTAATGTCTGTTGTGTAGCCATAGTTTAAAGTCATATTTTATTATGCATCATTTTATATAAGTTATATGAAACAGAATTTATTTTCTGCAAACAATGTAACAATTTGCGTATTTTTTTTACTTAATGGTGGCTTCCCCCTCCGATCACAACAACTGTCTATGGGACTGGCTGAGATAGCTAAAAACTGTACTTGGATATATTATAAGCAGTCCCATGGTAAATGAATGAAATGGTTGAAATGCATGTTCACTACTATTCTATTCGTACAGGGGACTCGGGGACACCTATTTTCGTGACCAGTGGGAGTCTAAAGGTTGGGACCCATACTGAGTAGACATTTATCACCAAAACTGCGAATTGGACATATAATTTGATTGTGGAGAATGCCTTTAAGGTTAAAGATTCTTTCCGTGTGTTCTATTCTACATTTTCAATATCAAAATAAAGTTACTTACCGGAATATTGTCTTTAAACCACTCAACTTCAGGAGTTGGATCTCCTGTGATTTCACATGTGAAGATAACATTCTGAGCTTCATTTGCATTTTGGGATTTGGGTTGGTAGATAAATGATGGTGCATTTGATAAATCTTTGGATAATGTCAAGTCAAACTGGCATTTCATAATTCCTTGATCTGTTCTTGCTTCACAAGTAAGGATTCCTTGATCTTTACCACTGACTTTTTTGAAGGTTATAGTTTGATCACTACCAGATACTCCATATCTGTAGTCTTCAGAGTTCTTCAGCTCATGTCCATTGAGTACCCATTTTACATTTGATGCTCCAGGTATGTTGGCCTTCAGGGAGACCTTCTGACCTTCACTAAAGCTGACATTACTGACGGAAGCTTTAGTCTCAGTGTGAACGATTTTGATTTCTTCTGAGAGCTTATCAGTTTTAGTAACTTCTTCATGAACTACAGCCTTGGATGTAGCTTTCTTTACAGATTTCATGGATTCAATTACACTGGAGACTTGAGAGAAAACATTTTTAAATGTCTGCCCTACAAACTGCAGGTTAGTTTTGGACACACCTCCTTCCCCAACAATCTCACAGACATATTCACCTTGGTCAGCTTCAGAAATATTGTGGATATTCAGCTCATAAGTCCCAGTAGAGGAGTAGTGAAAGCTGAAATGACCATCTTCCCTCAGCTTTTTGCCATTTTTAAACCATGACACTTCTCTACCATTAAGCAATGTGCTTTCAACTACACATGACAGTTTTGCTGTGTCATGACTTGCCACAGCCTTCAGGTTTTGGGCAATTTTTGGAGCTGTAACAGCAGGTAATTGCACTTTGTCAGCGGGTGATTTGGCAGCTGACTTTTTTGGTGTAGCTGGTTCTGGAGACTTCACTCGTCGTGGTGATTTTACTGAGTCGTGAGACTTTTTGTGAGACTCTGGAGATTTCACTCTGGGTGGGGAGGTAATACTTTTTTCTGCCGCCTTTGAGCGTTTAATTGTCAAAGTGAAGTGTGCTTCCTGCTTTCCTTCAGAATTTTCAACCACTACTGTGTAGCTTCCTTCATCCGACTGCTTGACAGATGTAATTTCAAAGCTTGACCTATACTTTGATGAAGTTATGTGGTGCCGAGCAGATGAGACAATAGAATGTCCAGCAAGCAGCCATGAAACTGTTGGCGTTGGCTCACCATCAAAGTCACATGAAAATCTGACATGCTCACCTTCAGATACTGTCACAGATTGTGGTTTTGTTAGAATTTTTGCAGGCTCTGAAGTTTTAAATTTTCTTTGCACAACCCTTTCTTCTAGTGCTCTTGCTTCTGAAGCTGAGACTCTCTTCTCTTCCGATGCATAAGCTTCATATGTTTCTTTGGACTCTCTTGAAGAAGTTATTTGTGATCTAACTTCCCTTCTCTGAGAACTTGCCTCCATTTCAGAAGTTTTCTTGAATGACGAAATTGCATAGTCCTCTGATTTAAGGAGCTCTGGAAAAGCAGATCTGGACACCACTTCATCCTTCCTCTTTGGTGTATAGGTGGAAAAATCTCCTCCTGCAACATCTAGAGTGGCATAATCAGAAGTCTCACCTTTGTAGTTTGTACAAAGAGCACGGTATGTTCCACTATCTTCAGGTTGACAGTCAATTATTTCGAGAGTCAATACTCCACTGACATTGGAAATATGGTACTTACTGCTCTCCTGAATTTCAGTACCATTGTGATACCATTGAATTTCACTCGTAGGCTTTGACTGCACATTTAGAATGAATCTAGTGTTTTGGCCCATAGGCACACGATGAGATCGCATTCTCAAAGTTATACGAGGAGCATTGTCCAGTGTAAAAGGCTGTTGCGTCAACACCTCATATTTCCTTTCTGAAGTCTTTTGTGTTTTTAGAGCTGCTTTCATTGATTCATATCTAGAAAAAATATCAAATCTTGCTGTTCTTTCAAAACGGGAAAGTGATCTTTCACTTGAAACAGGACTAGGTGACCGAGGCCTTGTTCTTTCAGGTGTAGGAGATCGTCTCTCTGGTGCAGCTGGTTTTGAACGAGGCCTTATTAGTTCTGATACAGGGCGCATAAGCTCAATATAAGTTGGTGAAAGTGACCGTCGTCGGCCAAGTAATCTTGTTACTTCTGGAGATGTTTGGCGAAATTTTCTGCTGACTTTGCTAACTGCTTCCTCTGCTTCTTCAACATCAGTTATTTCAGTTATTTCTCTTTCCCTTCTCGCCAGCAGTCTGCTTTTTTCTTCTTTCTCCATATATTCAAGATCTCTTGTGTATTGAGAAAGCCTCTGAGTTGTGCTGTATGGGCGAAGTAATTCTTCATCATCTCTTTCTTCAATGATTCTTTGCTTTTGTCTGGGTGGTTTATATACAGCTCTGTCATAACGTTCTCGGAGATCTGCATAACTTGTTGTTACTTCCTCCTTTGTTGGGATGCGGTAACTTGCATACCTGGTTTCTGCTTCACTCTTCTTCTCTCGGCTTACACGAGCTTCTGGTGAGGTGTACCGAAGAGTTGATAGTTCAAATCTTGGAGGACTGCGACTGGGAGGAGAAGCAGAAAAGCCAAGTTCCAGCTCTTCTTCTAAACGCAGCCTTTCTTCTTCAACTCTTTTCATAGCCAAGTAGTCATCAACTGAAAGAAGTAGGTTATCATCTGAAACATCTCCAAGAGAGCGTCTTCTTGGTCTGTAATAAAGTTCATAATCTGGTGAAGGTGTACGACGACGAGCTGGCCTGACAGTTTCTAGATCATCCTGTGACAGTTTTGGAATGCGCCATTTAGGTTTGTATTGATCAGTGATGCGTGGCAGTGGCATTACATAGAATTGCTCCCATCTTGAAAGACGAATACGTTTTGGACGTTTTTGGACAATACGATCTAGTGGTTCTGGCATTTCATATTGATCTCTCAATCTCTTGTACCATTTCATGTCTGACATTGGTACAAACTTCTTAATAGCGTGATCTTCTTCAAGAGCAGACACAGCATGTACTCGTGGCTCAGGTATTTCATATGGCATACGAATAGCTTTTACTTCTTTCTTCTTTTCTTCTTTTGTAATTTCATATTCTCCCTTCACAGTTTTTGTGCTTACAGCTGGTTTGTACAAAATAGCAGCTTCTCTTAGAGCCTGTTGGGCTACTGTATTTAGAGGAACAGAATCAGTACCAGCAAGGATTTCTGCCAGTCTTAGAGTCTTGTCAATCTGTTTTTGAACATGTACTTTACGCTCTTCTTCAGATTTGTATTCATGCTTGACATATCGCATCCGCTCCACCTTAAGGTATGCTTGACAGCTTGTTGATCCTGCACTGTTTGTAGCAGTGACTCTGTAGTAGCCTGAATCTTCTGGAAGGGTGTCTCTAATGATAAGTACATAATAATCAAGACCTTCATGAACTATTTCAATGTTGGGACCTTGTGCCAAAGCCTGACCATCTTTTTCCCAAGCTAGTGTTGGTTTTGGAGTACCAGAAACTCTAATTTCAAATCGGACAGACTGTCCCTCTTGACAGTCAGCATTTGCAAGCAAGCGTTTAAACATTGGTCTCAAAGTACTATCTGCTGCTGCTGGATGAGGAATGACAGTAAGCTTTGCTTTGCAGCTGTCTTCACCAAATCTGTTCTTTGCCACAACTGTATATTCAGCATCGTCATCTGTGGTCAAATTGTTAATGATTAGCTGGTACAATCCTTTGTCAGATTCAAAGGTATATTTCTTCTCATTTTCACCAGGTTTGATTTTCTGACCTGACTTAAGCCATATTACTTGTGGATCAGGGTGGACTGTTATTGTTACTCCAAATCTGATGTTTTCACCAATATAAGCAGTACGGTTGAACAGAGGTAAGGTGAACTCAGGTGGTCTCTGCAGAAGCCTCATGGCATCAACTCTCCGTTTTACTTTCTTCACAGTTCTGCATCTGTAGTATTCAGATTGTTCTCTTACACCGCTGACAAACAGTTCTCCATATGAACTGTCCTCACCATAGTCATTGACTACTTTACATCTGTAAGTGCCATCATCTGATTTTCTGATGTCTTTAACATATATGGTGGCTAATCCTTCGTTATATGTGATTTCATACTTTTCACTGTTTTCTAATTGACGGATGCCAAAGTACCAAGTGACTTCTGTAGATTGATCATAGTTTTCAATCTTGCATGAGAATTTAGCATATCCTCCTTCTTCTCCAACTGAATGGGATACTTGTCCCGCCAGTGGTCCAATTTCAATTGAAGCAACTTTTACCTTAGCGACTGTAACTCCTTTCTGAGACCTTATTGCACCACCACAAGCGATACGAGCAACAGAGACTACGAAATTCCATTCCTTCTTAATCAAACTTTGATAATATCGTCTGTGTCTTAATGTTTTAATGACTTTTGTGCTAATCTTTTCAGTCTTCTGTTTTAACCATGCATGCTCAAGAGCTTCTGCTGCAGTCATGCGACTCTTTCTTTCTTTTACCAAAAGTCGGTCTATGAAATCCAATGCTTCCAAGCTGATATCTTTAAAGGCTTCATCTTCAAAGTTGTATTCAGCATTGGTGATGTTCTCAATGATCTGTTGGTTTGTTTCAGCAGCAAATGGATTGAGGCCACTTAGAAGGATATAGACAAGTGTACCAAGAGACCACATATCTGTTGCAGTACTGACCAAATCATGTTGGTGAACTTCTGGTGCATAGTACTCTGGAGTAGTGAACTGAAGTCTAAAGCTTTCTCCAGGCACCAACTGCCTTGCTTGACCAAACTCAGTTATTCTAATACTAGAGCTTTTTCTTGTTCTGTATATGATATTTTCTGGTCTAATATCAAAGTTTCCAACACTGTGTGAATGAAGGAAATCAAGAGCTTCACAGATCTGGCGAACATATAAAACAATTTCCCTTTCGCTAAGATCAAATCCTGATGTACTGATTCTTTCAAATATGTCAACTCCAGATATAAACTCAAAGATCATAACAAGTTCTTCTAGACTGTCAAATGACTCGTGAAGGTACAAGATGTTCTTGTGGCGCGCAATGTTCAGTATAGAAATTTCTTTCTTCACTGCAACCTGATCAGCACCCTTAACTTTTACAAACTTGGCAAGGAATGTTTTCTTCGAAGCATTTTCAATACAACGATGAGCAATTCCAAACTGTCCATGTCCAAGCTCTTCAGCAATAGAGTATCTTTCATGAAGTACTTTTGTGGAAGAGTGTACTGCTTTTGTGGTAGAGATTTCTATATCTGAGACTTCATCATCATAATTCAACATTCTTGTTTTGTCTTCTTTTGTAACAACTGGATCTGTTGGGTCAGATGATTTACTCAGTCCAAACTTGTTTTCAGCTATTACTCTGAACTGATATCTTGTTTTGCCAAATAAGTTAACCACAGTATATCGAGTTTCACGAGATTGTCCAACTCGAATCCATCTATCAGCTGTGGTGGCACATTTCTCAATGATATAGTTGGTAATTTTACTTCCACCGTCAGTTGCTGGAGCAGTCCAAGTTAGATTAACAGAATCTCTTGAAACATCACTGACTTTAAGTCCTCTGGGTGCGTCAGGAACATCTGCAACATCTAACTCTACTGTCTTCTGGTCAATTCCAAATCTGTTCTTCGCACAGACCACATAAAAGCCAGCATCTTTCCTTTCCACGCCATTTGAGAACACAAGTGATGTGAATGACCGGGTAACAATAACTTGATATTGTCCATTGTTGTCAATAAGATCCTGTCCCTTCTGCCATGTGATGACAGGGTCTGGTTTGCCAGAGAATGGGATTTTGATACTGACGATTTCACCTCTCAGGGCATGAACTGCACCCATTCCTTCCAGATGCTTAGGCAGGTTAATTTTAGCAGGTACTGCATTACATAAAAAAAAACAGAGAATAGACAAGGTTAGACTATTTCTTAGCAACAGAAAGTACATATCTAACTCCAAAAGATCGTTAAAAACTATGTTTACCTTCCACATCCAAGGAAGCTGTAGCAGAAATAGATCCTCCTTGGTTGGTTGCTCTAACTTGGTAAACTGTAGCATCATCTTCAAAGACATTTGTGATAACAAGCTGATAATATCCGCCCTTGAATTCCTGTAGCTTCACCTTTTCTCCATCTGGAAGTATCTCTTTACCTTGTTTAAACCATTTAACAACAGGCTTGGGATGGCCAACAACTTTGCAGACAAATGTAGCTGTGCTCTTGTATTTAACATTTAGGCTTCTCAGTTCTTCCTTAAAGTGTGGAGCACGGATTGGTACATCAGATTTAGGAACCATAGGTTCAGATATCTCACTCCATTCACTTTCACCTCCAAGATTTTCACATTTAACACGGAACTCATATTCAAGATCTTCAATGAGACCCATAACAGAGTATACTGTTTCATGAATTTCCTCCGTGGTCACAGAAATCCATTTGTTCTGCTTCTTCTCACGTTTCTCAAGGAAGTAATTTGTAATCTTCGCACCTCCATCACTGGCTGGTGGTTTCCAGGACACAACACATGAATCCTTTGTGATGGCTGTAATGACTGGTTTAACTGGGGCACCTGGCTTTTCTGCAATTTAAATTCATAATACTTTAGGTACAGAATTCTACTCTTAAAAGTAAATTGCTTCTACATGCTTTATATGTCTTTTGTACATATTATTGCAACTGTACTCACCAAATGGACTCTTGATTAGAACAATAGATGGTACCTCCAAAGGTTCACTGATGCCATATAAGTTTTGAGCAGAAACACGGAAGTAATAGCCAGCATTTTCATTCAGATTAACAATGCGGCAGGTAGTTCCAGCAATTGCAGAAGACACTAGCTGCCATACTTCTCCTTCCTTAGCTTCTCTGCGTTCCACTACATAGTTAGTTATCATAGATCCACCATCATCTTCTGGTGGCTTCCAGCTGATTACAACTGAATTTTTCAGTAAAGCATCGACAACGATTGGACCTGTGGGCTTATCTGGTTTATCTGTGGAGAAAGAAACATTTTTAAGTTCAATTATATTTGGCACACGAAAAACTGAAAAGTATTGAATTAAAACCCTTGTGCTATTAAGCAATACTGTACCTTGTATATCAACATTAAGTACTGTATCAACTGTTCCAAATATGTTGCTTAGTTGCACTTTGTATTTGCCAGCATTAGTCTTGTGCTGCACATTCTTAATGACAAGGTGGGTATAATGTTCAGTATTCTCAATGGTGATATTTTCAGAAGATTTCAATGGTTTTTTGCCAAAGAACCATGTAATGGCTGGCACAGGGCGTCCGATATACGCCACATGAAGGCGAAGAGTTGTGCCTACTCCTGCATAATATTTCTCCTTCAGAGGGAATCCAGGATGGAACTGTGGAGTGGCTTCCAAAAGTAATTTGCCACTTGTTTCAATTTCTCCACCATCATTAACTGCAATGCAAGTGTAGAGTCCTTCATCTTCCTGTTCTTCAGTCAAGACAGTCAGTGTGTGGTTACGTCCATCTGAGGACATTTTGTACTTGCGGCTTTGTACCAACTCTTTGCCAAAGCGGTACCATTTGATGTCGGGCAATGGTCTACCAACTATTTGGCAGGTTAGTTTGCCACTTTCACCTAGTTTGGTTGTGACTTCTTTTATTTCTTGACGTAGACCAGGAGCTTCTCCGGCTGTGTAAAAAAAATTGTAAAAACAAATTAGAAACTTGATAAATTGCATACAATTGTTTCAATAAAACTTTAATGGTTGTCTCTGTAAGAAAAAAAAAATTAAGGAAAAACTTACAGGTAAGTTTAGTTTTCACAGCCATTGCCGTTCTACGAGGTCGGCTAATTCCAGTTTCATTTTCTGCAGATACTCTGAATTCATATTCAGTAGCTTCCAGTAGACCACCCATAGTAAACTGTCTGTCCTTGTTGAGCTCTTTATTGCATTTCTTCCAGGCGCTATCTCCAGACTGTCGGTATTCAACCCAATATCCAAGGATATCTTTACCTCCATCACACTCTGGTTTTTCCCATTGTATTGTTATACTATCTTTCGATACAGATGTAACTTCAATGTCACCTGGTTGGCTTGGTTTGTCTGAAAAATACAAAGGTTATCATTTCATTTTCAACACAACACATTTGTACTGATTAAGCTATAACATGTTATCAAGTAATTTAACCACTTACCAAATGGATCTTTACAAATAACTGAGTCAGATGCTGGACTTGGCTCGCTCAGTCCTATTTCATTTTGTGCAACAATGCGGAACTGATATTCAGCATCTGGAACAAGTCCTGTGATGGTATACATAGTTGTAGTGATTTGGGTCTTATTATGTCTAACCCATTTTTCTGTGGTTATCTCTTTGCGGTCAATATAGTATCCTGTGACTCGAGAACCACCATCATCTCTAGGACGAGACCAAGATAGGCTGATACAGCTCTTTGTGATATCCATAATTTCTGGTGGGTTGCTTGGAGCTTCTGGTACATCTGCAAATTGATAATTGCTAGTTAACACATACACACTATAATATTGTAATATAACTATTAGCAACATATTTTACAACTTCTATATATTCAGAAATAGAGACAATTAATACTTACTCAGTTGTGTCTTTGGTATGGCAGGTTCTTCTGATTTTAGTGGACGACTAGTACCAAACTGATTTTCACATGAAACACGGAAATGATATTCAACATTTTCTTTGAGTCCTTTGACAACTAAAGATGTTGCTTTCACACGTGAATCAACAGTATACCAAGCAGTCTTTGGTACTTCTCTTCTTTCAATAATGTAGCCCAAAATATCTGAGCCACCATCATCAGCAGGGGCTCTCCAGCTTACTCTCACAGAACGGGACTGGATGTCATCATATTCCAGAGGACCTTCTGGAGTATCTGGACTTCCAATAACTTTGACCTTAATGTAAACAGCCTTTTTGCCACATTTATTCTCAAGGATCAAGTCATACGTTCCTGAGTCCTCTCTTACAGCATCTTTGATTACAAGTTCAGTGTGTGTCTCAGAAGTTGCGATCATTGCTCGGCTGCTTACATCCCGGCCTTCCTTGGTCCATTTACATACTGGGATGGGTTTACCTTTTATTGGTATGGTTATTCTAATTGCACTACCCTGTCTTATAACAAGGCCTTCTTGGTATTTTTCATCCAATTCATAATCGGGATATGCTGTAAAACAAAAATTATTAATTATGTAAACCATTTACAAATTTCTGAATTGATAATCTTGTTTTCTCAATGTCTTACCAAGCATTTCAGTGATCTTAACTGTTCCTGGAACATCTGCTGGCTCTCCAGGTCCTCCAGCATTGCATGCCATAACACGGAACCTGTACTCTGCTCCTTGTGGTAAGTGAGTAAGGGTATATTCACAGATTTTAGTTGGTGTTGTGTTACATTTAGTCCATTCATATTGATCAACCTTTTGCATTTCAATTAAGTAACCAGTGACTTTAGAACCTCCCTCCTCTTCAGGTGGACTCCATGCCAATGAAACAGATGTTCTTGTTGTATCAGTAACTCTTGGATTCTGAGGTTTCTCAGGAGGAGCTGTAAATCACAGTTAAAAATATATCAGTATACGATTACTCTTGTCTTATAACTGCATTGTAATATAATCTATTATGACATATGATTGTCATGAAGAAGGATGTTCTGCTTGAAATCTTGAAATCCTCCTCTGTCAGCCAGAGTGGAGTCTTTCTCTGGAGGACTAAGTATAGCCTTGTGTTGTACAAACACTTATTTTTAATAATTTAAATACAAAGCAAATTTAAACAGTATCTTTTTGCTTAATATACCTATTGGATCCATGGCAACTGCAGGTTTGGAGGATCGGCTTGGTTTTCCAACACCTCTTGCATTTATAGCTGTAATACGATGTTCATATTCCAAGCCTTCAATAAGTCCAGTAGACCTGTAGCGTGTCATTGTCACAGGCACTTTATTGGCACGAACCCATCTATCAGCTCTGACTTCTTTGCGTTCTACAATATAGCCAATGACCTGTGATCCACCATCTTCATCTGGAGCGTTCCAAGTTACGGTCATACCATCACGTGACACGTCAAACACCTGTGGAGTCTCTGGTGGTCCGGGATAACCTGAAATAACATAACAGATACCAATGGTCATTTAGCAGTTAGGAAAATGGCCAAACTAAGTCTGTGTCATTAGGAGATTTACTTATCTGCTTGTTTAGTGCATTTCTATGAATTAGCTGACAGGTCTTATTTTTAAAAAGTAATCCAACCAAATAAATTATAGTCTATATTGTATGTACAGGATGTATAGCGTGTACTTACTTATTTTGCTCTTGCATTCCACAACTTCAGATTGTAAATAGGAACCAATGCCAAAGCGATTTGTAGCTGCCACTCTGAATACATATTCAGTGCCTTCAATGAGTCTTGAGAATTTGTACATTGTTCTTGTGACAGACTCAGAAACCGGTAACCATCCAGGACGGTGAGCATCCCGTTGTTCCACAACATAGCCGCTAATTGTAGCACCGCCGTCCATCACTGGTGGTTCCCATGAAATTGTTACTGATGTGGCATCTATTTCATCAATTGAAATTGGTCCAATAGGTGGTCCAGGTTTGTCTGTTGCCAAGAAGAAAACATAAAAATATGGTCATTATTTCATCAAAATAATATTGTTTTTTTTCTTTTTGAATAAAAATTGAAAGTGCAATACTTACCAAGAATTATAACTTTAATTACTTCAGAGACTGTTCCGGTTGTATTTTTAACTTCAAGTGTATAATCTCCAGTATCATTGATAGTAGTCTCACGAATGGTTAGTTTGGCTACTTTGTTTATAGTTTCAATCTTAACACGGTCAACCTCCTTTATCCTGGATCCTGCAAAGAACCATGCTGCTGCTGGAGGAGGACGGCCATGAATAGGTAATGCAAGCTCGATTGGTCTGCCACATGGTACATGTACAATCTTCTGAGGTATTCCAGCCAGATCAATGGTAGGCAGTACTACAAAAAGATACATGATAAGTCACAAAACTGGCACAAGATCATAAATAAAAGTAGAAACAATGAATTTACATGTGGAATTATAGTTTTTACCTTTCTGGTCTTGAACCGTCACTGCAGTTACAATCTCCTGTGGTTCAGAGACACCTTTTTGGTTTTGTGCTCTGACTCTGAACAGATATTGTTCACCTTCATTAAGCGATGTAACAATGTAATCAAGTACTGTTGGTTTCAGAGTTGCAACTTTCATCCATTTATCTGTTCCAGCTCTGCAAGCTTCAATAACGTAGCCGGTTAGTCTGCTACCGCCATCGTGGAGAGGTTTCTCCCATGCCAGAGATACTGTAGATTTAGTAACATCAGCAATCTCCAGTTTTTGTGGCACCATTGGAACTTCAGAAACTAATACTGCATCAGATGTTTCACATGCTTCACCAATGCCATAAATGTTTTCTGGCAAAACTCTAAAGTAGTACATCAATCCTTCGGTCAAACCTGAGACTCTGAAAATTGTCTTGTTGCATTTTGTAGTTACAGTCTTGAAGGCTCTCATGGCGGCTTCACGTCTTTCAATGATGTAGTTATTAACTGGGGCTCCGCCATCCAGTTTTGGTACATCCCAAGTGATTGTGACGGACTCTCTGGAGACTTCTTTTACCTTTACTGCAGCACAAGGGCCTGGGGAATCTGAAAGATGCATGAGGCAATGATGAATTAGCATATCTGATATTAATTGTGAATCTAATTACAAATTAATTACTTTGAGATGGCATAGGATCTGTGTCTTACCATAAACTTTGACTACAACTGTTGCCGATTTCTTTCCAGATTGGTTGACAGCTTCGATAACGTATTTTCCAGCATCATATCTATTCACCTTCTCAATTACAAGTAAGGTATAGCTGTCAGTAATGTCAATTATGGCTCTGCTTGCAAGATCAACACCTTCTTTTCTCCATGAGATTGTTGGAGATGGTCTTCCAAACACAGATACCATAAGACGTAAAGAGCCACCAGCTCTGACTGTAACAATCTTTTTAAGGTCATCGGCAAGCTCCAAGTCAGGAATTTCTGAAGGGAAAACGCATGCAATTAATACATATCACCAAATACTCATAAAATATTCAGATAGATTGAATTCTTTCTTCATATACATTACCTATTCTTTCAACTGGCTCAATTTCAGCGGTTGATTCACTAAATTCACTTGAGCCATTAGTATTTGTAGCTGCAACTCTGAAGCGATATTTATGGCTTGTCTTTAAACCTGTGATTGTAAATTCAGGGTTTCTCAGGACAGCAGTAGTGTGTGGCCTGTACCATTGGTCACTACCTTCCTCTTGCATCTCAAGAACATAACCTAAAATATCAGAGCCTCCATCATACAAAGGCTTAGACCATGCCAAGCTGATACTCTGCTTAGTGGTGTCCACAAGTCTTGGAACTGATGGGGCGGCCGGAGTGTCTAGAAGAATAGAAAAACAAGCATTTTAACAACGTTGCACAAGTTTGCTAGTCTTGTATCTTATATCTTGAAGTTTTCATGGTAACTTCTGATAACTTCTAAACAGCTATTCAATTTCTTCTTAAGGTAATTGTTTTCAGACACAATACTTTTAAATATCTAATTTGCTCTTTTATTTTATATCTAATATTATATATACTCTGATAAATGCCTACTATTTCAATGGTTTTATAAAATCTCTTGAAAACTTACAGGTAGGATCTCTGCACAGGACGTATGGAGATGATTCACTGGGCTCACTGTTTCCTGCTGCATTAACTGCACTAACACGGAATTGGTATTCACTTCCTTCCAATAAGCCAGTGATCTTCAATCGTGTGTCATAAATGGTGTAATCTCTGTTCACTCTTGTCCATCTCACACTCTTCTTCTCTCTTTTGTCTACAATGTAAGTACTGATTTCACTACCGCCATCCGATTCTGGTTTCAGCCATTGAATAATGACATGGTCCTTGCTGACTCCAACAACTTCAGGTGCACCCGGTGGCGATGGAATAGCTGTAATGATATGAAATATTAGATATTTTGCAAAACAAAAATCTTCACTTTCTGTTAATTAATGAAATTGGAATATTCTACTTACTGAATGAATTTCTTGCAACAACAGGTTCGGACTCAAGTGGGAGACCTGGTCCATACTTGTTAACTGCCCTAATACGGAATATATATTCATTGTTTTTTATCAACCTGGTCACACTGCAGGAAAGAGTCTGGCACTCAGGTTCAACAATCGCCCAGTTAAGACGACTGGTTTCACGACGTTCAATAATGTAGTGAGTGATTTGAGCACCTCCATCTTCTTGTGGTGGACTCCATGAAAGGGTACATTTCTCTTCCGTAACCCTACTGATGTTAATTTTGCCTGCGCAAGCACCTGGAGAGTCTAAAAAATAAAATATCAATATTTGATTATTACTCAACTTTTCCTATAAATTGTGATTTTGTTCAATTGTGAACTAACTTACCAAGTACTTTAACAAGCACGGAAACAGATTTTGTGCCGCTTGCATTCTTAACCGTCAAAGTGTATTTTCCAGTATCACTTCTGTCACAGAACTTGACAATTGCCAGGGCGCGTTTGCTTGTATACTGTAGATTGATCTTTTCACAGAGTTCCAGTTCTTTGTCTCCCTTTAACCAGAAGACTTTGGGTTCGGGTTTACCACCAATAGATGCGTCAAGTACAAGATCAGAACCAGCTCTTACGGTAACCACATCTCCTTGTAGTTTACTGTCAAGTTCGGCTTTGGGAGGTGCTAAGGGAAACAAAATAGATGAAAATTGTTTAGTGACCAATGTAATTTTGAAATATCTTGCTTTTTTCTCTTTAGCTATATTTTATTATTGGTTATCTACATAAATACTCACAATATTCATCTTTGCAGGTAACCGCACCAGTGGGCTGTGATGCGGCACTTATTACTCCGGAGGCATTCTTAGCCAGTACACGGAAGTCATAAACTTCTCCTTCACTGAGAGCCGTGACATTGAAGAAGTTTTCTGAAACCGTAGTGTAGTTACATTTCAGCCAGCGTCCATCTCCAGTTTCGTTGAATGGTTTACGTTCTACTATATAACCCACAATCTTGCTACCGCCATCGTAAAGAGGAGCAGACCAGCTCAGTGCAACTGAAGATCTGGTAACATCTGTTACTTCTGGTCTTCCTGGTGGATCTTTAAACAAAAGTATAAAATGTTAGAATTTAAAGGAAATTGTATTTTGCATGAATAAATTACATCAATATAGTAATTTACCAGAGCAGCTAAATATATATTCTGTAGATGTTCTAAGTATATGAAATGGCTGATTTTAATTTACTCACCGACAGGATTTTGAGCCATTACAGGTCTTGAGGCTTCACTGGCCTTGCTGATGCCGGCAGTATTCAAAGCATATACTCTGAACTGATACTCTAGACCTTCAACCAATCCTGTTACTTTGTAATTGCAATCAAAACATGGGATCTTGTTATCCTTCACCCATAGGATGGTGTTGCGTTCTTTCCTTTCAATCCAGTATCCGCTAACTTTGCTTCCACCATCATGATATGGTTCCTCCCATTTGATTCCCATGGCATTAGCAGAAACAGAGTACACTTCTGGTCTAGTTGGTGGGCTTGGTGGTACTAATTAAAATGAATACAAGAATGTGTTGTTATATTACTGTGAACACATTTACTATGCTACATGAAAATAAGTGTCAAAACAAAAATGATTCCTTACCGAAAGGATGTTCAGCAACAACAGGCGTAGATTCTAGAGGCTTGCTGACACCAAATCTGTTTTCTGCACTGATGCGGAAGGTATATTCCATGTATTTGGTAAGGTGGGTAACTTTGATCTGTGTACGTTTTACACTGGAGTTAACAAGCTGCCAGGATGTGGTACCAGATTCACGTTTCTCAACAATATAGTTTGTGATGTCTGTTCCACCATTATCTTCAGGTTCAGCCCAAGTCAATACACATGATTCAGCAGAAACAGAGGACACTTCAACAGGTCCGGTGACAGAACCTGGTCTTCCAATCACTATTACTGTTACAGTGAATGTTTTCACACCAGCAGTGTTTTCAAGGGTCAGGTAGTATCTTCCAGAGTCACCTCTCATACTGTCCTTGACAGTCAGAGTTGTTCTGTCTTTCGTTGTCTTAATGGTTACTCTATCAGTTTCTTTGAGCCTCATTTCCTCCAGTTTCCAGGTAACCTTAGGTACTGGACGGCCACTGAATGGTATGTCAATTGTGAAATTGCTGCCGGCTTTGCAAGTAATAAGTTGTCTGGTGATGCCACTCAAATCAGCAGTTGGCTCAATTTGAGGTTCTTTAATAATGACAGATGAAAATGCTTCTCTTGGTTCACTGTGTCCTGCATCATTCTTGGCACGAACACGGAACTCATATTCGGTATTTTCTATGAGATTATCAACTATCAGTGTTAAAAGTTTAGTTTGACCAGCCTCGATCCAGTGATCTGATCCCTTCTGTTTCATTTCAATGAGGTAGGAGGATATACGGCTTCCACCATCATGCTCAGGTTTTAGCCAAGCTAATGTTACAGATGACTTGCTTGTATCTATGATGTCTAATCTCTTTGGTGGTGCTGGCTCTTCTGTAGCGACAATGGGTTCTGGTGTTTCAAAAGCTTCTCCTAGACCATATTCATTTTCTGCTGAAACGCGGAAGTAGTATGGTTGACCTTCCAGAAGATCTGTAACCTTAATTATCTGCCTAGAGCACTTTTCACTGACTACTTGCCAGCTGCGTCGGCTTGCTTCACGTCTCTGCACTACGTAGTGGTGGATACGTGCACCTCCATCATTGAGAGGAGCATCCCATAACAATGTAATAGATCCTCTTGTCACATCCTTGAATGTAATTGGGCCTGGTGGTCCAGGGGAATCTAGCACCTTCACAGTAAATGTGATAGACTTGGTGCCACTGTTGTTTTCAACAGTGAAAGTGTACTTGCCGGCATCATATCTGTTACAGTCTTCCACGGTCAGGGTGCTGAATGAGTCTGTAGTATGAATATCAGCTCTCACACTGAGGTCAGAATCTGGCTTTGTCCAGATAGCAGTTGGTGTGGGTCTACCCTTGAAAGCAATGAAGAGACGAATGCTTGCCCCAGCTCTTACAATGTGTGTCTGCTTAAAGTTGGCATCAATATCGATTTCTGGAGATGTTAGCCTGTCAGTAGCTTGTACCGTAGCAGGAACTTCACAGCTGTCTCCTTTTCCTGCTCCATTCACTGCAGAAACCCTGAACTTGTAGTTTTCACCAGTTTCAAGATCCACGACTGTATATTTTGTGGCTACTATGGCTTCTAAGTTAACTTTGTGCCATTCACCAAGATCAGCTTTGCACATTTCAATAATGTATCCAATAATTTCCATACCACCGTCAAATGCTGGCTTGGTCCATTCCAGGCTTACTGATGTTCTAGTAGTGTCACTAACTTTCACAATGCTAGGAGCACTTGGTGGATTTACAGGCTCTTTGCATTTAAACAGTCTGGATATTCCACTGGGTTCTCCAAGTCCTGCATTATTTTCAGCCACTACACGGAACTCGTATTCATTTCCTTCAACCAGGCCAGTTACTCTGTATCTGATCTCAGTGATGGGTTTCTTGCTGGATACTTTAACCCATCTTAAGCTCTTCTTTTCTCTTCTTTCTAAGATATATTGCTTTATTTCATTTCCACCATCAGATTTTGGTCTTGTCCATGTTACTGTAATGCTGTCTCCAGTCACATGAGTGGCATCTGGTACTCCGGGTGCATCTGGAACAGCTATGAAAAAAGTTTGAAAGTATTAATAATGCATTACTTGGTTAAAATCTATATACATTCACTGTACATTTCATTTTATCTTCCGTAGAATTATGACTTACTGTATTGTATCTGTGCAATGACAGGATCTGAGTCAAGAGCTTTTCCAACGCCGAACTTATTGGCTGCTGAGATACGGAACTGGTATTCATTGCCCTTGATTAATTTAGTTACTGTGTGTGAGCAGGCTTCACACTGGTCTGTAACCAGGGCCCAAGACAATCTGCTGGTCTCACGTTTTTCAATGACATAATTAGTTATGACAGCGCAACCGTCATTGACAGGGGGTTCCCAATACAAGGTCACCTTCTCACCACTGATATTGCTGAATCTTATAGGTCCACCAACAGGTCCGGGTGTATCTGGTGAAAAAATAACAGTGCATTAAAAATGGTTTGTTGGACTTCACAAGAGTATGTAGACTTATGAAACCTTTGTACATAACATGAAGGGTGTTGTTAATGATTATAGTCTCTGAAATTTACACATACCTTGCACCCGTATTGTCATATCGGCTCTTTTGGTGCCTGATGAGTTCTTGGCTTCAATGGCATACACACCACGATGGTCACGTGTAGCATCTCTTACGAAAATAGTGCTATATCCAATTCCACTGCTTGTTTCTATTGCTAGCCTCTTTTCAATCTCTTTTCCATCTTTCAGCCAAACAACCTGAGGTACAGGACGTCCCTTGATCAAAGCTTTAACTTTGATGCTTTCTCCAGCCTTAACAGTGAGTCCTTCAAAGTGCTCTGGTCCAAATTCAATGCTAGGAGGAACTATAGGAAAATATTTATTTTAAATAAATATTGAAGTACAAGGAAAGTTACTTTACAGGATAAATTATCAGGAATACCAAGGACTAAAATTAAATGCATGGTATAGAGTATTTGTAGATGGATTTTTTTTTTGCTATATTTTTAAAGATAAGCAATATAGAAGTTTCTCCACTGTAATGGAGGTGCATATTATTTTCTTCTAGTCCAAACTACTGAATGAAAATTAATCTAATTTGTAGTAAATTTTACTATCAGGTACAAAATAAAATGCAGTTTACTAACTAATATTACAATTAATAAAGTTAAATAATAATAAAATGTGCTAAATACTCAGGTTAATCATGACTGGCATATTGCATGCTCACGCTACGCCAGTCTTCCTGGAATAGAAGGCACCGAATTCATTAAGAGACACATGCCCCTTAATTAATTTGGCTCCTCTTCTTAGTGGTGTTCGCCTCCTTGTGCTGTGTCAGAAATGCTACCAACATGCCAGCACATTTGATAAATATGATGGGCAGGCATGGCCATAGCCCCATCCCGCTCCTCCCTAGCTTCAACCATTTTGGCAGAGTCAATTCAAACTGGAAGAAGCAAAAATTTTCAATAACTTTGTGTCACTCTCTGCTATGCAAAATTTTTGCAATTTTTAAAAACTCTTGCGCCATTCTTCTAGCGTAAATGTTTTAATGAATTGTCCCCTAAATGTGCAGATACTGGCCTATTATCCTATTACTACTAAGATATAATAAGTACTAAATAATTGAAATAATACTTACTGCTTTCATCTCTTGTCATGATGTAGCCAGAAGATTGTGAAGGTGGGCTAATTGTTCCAACAGCATTTCTTGCAATTATTCTAAATTCAAACCGATCTCCTGGGCTCAGTCCAGTCACTGTATATTGACATTCAGAAACATCTGTAAAGTTGCATCTGAGCCAACGCTCATTTCCTTGACGTTTTTCAATGCTGTAGGCCACAATCTTACTGCCACCATCACGCAATGGTGGGTTCCATTTCAGTGTAACCGTTTCTCTTGTGACATCAATATAGTCAGGTGTTCCAGGAGGATCTGCAAATAAATATTAATAATTAAGGTAAATTAAATTTAATCCAAAAAGATGTATAAAACGAAGTGATTATGCTTATGTTTTGTTGTACTTACCAACAGGAGACACAGCCAGAGTAAATTTGCTTGGTTCACTTACTGGGCTAAGGCCAGCAGAATTTTCTGCGAAGGCACGGAACTGGTAGTCAAGACCCTCAATTAGTCCGGTGATTCTATATTCCCGATTGGATATTGGTGAAGAGTTAACTTTTTGCCATAAAATGCTGTTTCTTTCTTTCTTTTCCACATGGAAACCAGTAATTTCAGAGCCACCATCGTAAATTGGTGCATCCCAGGTAATGGACATTCCATCACTTGTAACATTGTACACAACTGGTTTTCCTGGTGGTCCTGGTGGTCTAAACTGATGCTTAGCAATGACATCAATAGAGTTAAGGGGTGGGCTCACGCCATATCTGTTTTCAGCACGCACTCTAAACTGATATTCTGTTCCCTTCACAAGATTTACAACCTTAAATGTTGTTCTGGCAACACTGGAGCAAACCATCTTCCAGTTAGTTTGAGAAGTTTCACGTTTCTCTATGCTGTATGATGTAATTTCTCCTCCTCCGTCATCATCTGGACCATCCCATGACATTATGATGCTGTCAGCTCTTATTTCATCATATCTAATAGGTCCTTTAGGCTTGGATGGAGGGCCAAGTGTAATCACTGTGATCACATAGGATTTGCGAATAACATTATTGTCAAGAATCAATGTGTACTTGCCACCATTTTCTTTCTTGACATTTTTGATATTAAGGCTCAGTTTGGCTTCAGTTTTCTTAAATCTTACTTGTTCACTTTCTTTTAGAGGAATATTGTCCTTTAACCAAGATATAGTTGGTCTTGGTTTACCCTTGTATGGCAACTCAATGTGTACATTGTGTCCAATGCGAACCGTGATTTGTCCTCCAAGTATTTCAGAGACATCTGCTTCAGGTGGAATAACGTAGTCTTTAACAGTAATAGGCCCAATAGCAACTCCATCACTCAATCCCTTCTCGTTTTTAGCTGAAACTCTGAAGTCCAAAACTGAAAGTTCTTTTAGTTTGGAGACTTCAATCTCACAAGTTTTGCTTACTCCTGCATGTGACCATTCCTGCTCATCTTTCAGTTTGCTTTCCACTATATATTCACTGACAATGCTGCCACCATCATAATCGGGTTTGCTCCAAGTAAGAGTGACAGATGTTTTAGTGGAATCTTTCATTGTAAGATCTCTTACTGGTCCAGGAATTTCAGATGCTTTCACAGGCTCTGTTGTGCTGCATGGCTCTCCCAAGCCATTCTCATTTTCTGCAATAACCCTGAAAAAGTAAGATGTTTTTTCAGACAAGCTAGTTATCTTGAAGGATGTATGAGAACATTTGGTTGTGACTGCAGCCCATGCTCTCTTGGTGGCATCTCTCTTTTCAATAACATAGTTGGTGACTTCAGCTCCACCATTGATAAGAGGAGGTTCCCATACCAATGTAACAGTACCACGAGCAACATTTTTTATTTGTAGCTTTTGGCATTCAGCTGGTGTATCAAGCACTTTAACTGTCACAAATGTTGATTTTGGCTGGCCAACACCATTTTCAATGGTTAAAACATATTTTCCAGTGTCATTGCGTGTAACTTGAGAAATGTCAACCAGTGTTGATGATTCAGTATTCTGAACATTATATCTTGGGTCATTGCTGATATTTTTATCTCCTTTTCTCCATGTTACACTTGGAGCAGGTCGTCCTTTGAAGGGAATCATTAACTGAACATCTTCACCTGCCTTTGCAACAATGGATGTTCTAAGGGCGACGTCTAAGTCAATCTCTGGTTCCTCTGTAAAGGACAAAAACAAATAAAATAAGAAGTACATAAAATTTGAGGCATAACGCTTCAAAAATGTGCAGAAAATGCATAGCTAAAATATTATTGCTTACCAAGTATGTCCTTGGCATGTGCTGCTTCTGTCATCTCAATAGGCTCTCCATTTCCAGCAGCATTAACAGCTGATACTCTGAAGTAATAGTCAATGCCAGGTTTAAGCAAAGATACCACATATTCAGTTGTTCGGACTTCTCCCTTAGCACTAACTACAGTCCAGTCTTCATTCTCTGCTTCTCTGAGCTCTATGATGTAGCTTGTGATTGGACTTCCTCCATCATAGACTGGCTTGGTCCAGTTAAGAGTAATTGATGACTTAGTACTATCCACAATTTTCAGTTTGGTTGGTTGCCCAGGTTTGTCTACAATAGGAAAAATCCTCAATTAATAGTGTACATTAAAAAATAAGCACATTACCTAATGATCTGTAAAATATGATGAAAAAAACGTGCTTACCAATTGGATCAACAGCCTTGTAAAAATCTGAAACGTCGGAGAATGGACCTTGGCCAGCTGCATTAATTGCGGAGACACGGAACTGGTATTCACTATCTTCTGTAAGTCCAGTTACTTTCTGTCTTGTATCGCGAATGGATTCTTTGATTACCTTGAACCACCTTAAGCTCTTTTTGTCACGTTTTTCCAAGTAATAGCCACTTATATCACTTCCGCCATCCACGGTAGGTCTACTCCAGGTGACGGTCATAGAATTCTTGGTAATTGTGGGTACATCAGGAATACTTGGAGGGCCAGGTGTAACTACAATAAATTAACACATTTGTTAATATTAAAGTATCCAGAAAACCTAACTTTGATGAAATACAACTACATATATGACTATGGCTATAACTTACCAAATGCATTTCTTGCTATAACTGGTTCAGATTCCAAAGAATCTCCAACTCCATATTTGTTTACTCCTCTGACACGGAATATGTACTCATTTCCTTTAATAAGTTTGGTAACTGTTATTTGACAATCCTCGTGCTTTTCTGACACTAAAGACCACACCACGCGGCTGGTTTCACGTTTTTCCACAATATAATGGGTGACCTTGGACCCTCCATCATCTGAAGGTGGTTCCCACATGAAGGTAACCTTTTCAGCTGTCACTGTCTTGAACTGAATAAGTCCTGCAGGTGGGCCAGGTTTATCTGCAGAACAAAAACATCATCTCTATCACTTTAAAATATTAAAAACGCAAAATGCCCCAAAAAAGATAGTAACATATAACATGTGGCATAAAGGTGTTTTTAGGACACATACCAAGCACTTGTACTCTGATACTTGCTGATGCAGAGCCCATGGCGTTCTTCAGTTTTAATTCATAAACTCCACTGTTGATTCGTGATGCATCCTTAATGAGGATTCCTGAAGACTCACTGGTGTTTTCAAAGGACAATTGAGCGTTGGTCTGAAGTTCCTTTCCATTTCTAAACCATTCAATGCTAGGTTGAGGTTTACCAATAATACCAAGTTTCAGTTTTACTGCCACACCAGCTTTGAACTTGACAACATCTGTATACTCTGGTGGCACATCTATTACAGGTGCACCTACAGAAAAAATGTGAAGGCATGTAATATTTGCATGTTAAAGACAATTTTCCCTTTGTAACTTGTATCTATTTTCATTATGTCAAACTTTTTTTTTGTAACTGCTTATATGAGATGCACTTGGAAATTGTATCAATTATCATTATATGAAGTCAACTTACCGTACGTGTCAACACAAGTGATAGGTCCTGCCACCTCAGATGGGTTACTGATAGAACCAACTGCATTCTTTGCAAAAACTCGGAACTCATACTGAGAGCCTTGAGTTAAGCCAGATACTGTAAATTGTGTTTCAATAACATTAGTAAAGCTGGCTTTAGTAAACCGGCCAGTTGGAAGATCACGTTTTTCCACAATGTATCCGGTGATTTTACTGCCACCATCATATGCTGGTTTCTGCCAAGTCAAGCTCACAGAAGCCTTTGAAATATCAGTAACACGGATGTTTCTTGGAGGCTCTGTAAAAAAAATTTAAATGTGATGATTATCTTTTCTAAAATTTGTTTTTCTGTTTTTTATGTATATTTTGGTATACAAAAATAAAATATAATCAGCAAAAACTGATTGTTTTCTAGTTGAGTGCTGGATCAACAACTATTCCTCCCTAACCCCACATATACATGCATATACATGCATGCTTGGTTCGGCTGAGTGTGCATTTGCTCTGAATGGTACACCAGAAAACAAAAAGTTGGGCATTTTGACCACTGTTCTGTACGAGAAATAAACTTTAAAATCATGCTGTCTTGTTCTGGGTTTTGGTGGTAAAGGAAAGTCACAGAGTTGGATTATACTACATTTCTTCATCTAGAAAACTCACTCTACATTGGTTTTTGGATACTTTTAGGCTAAAATATTTTTTGAATAATTTACTTACCACAAGCGTCAATTGCAAGAACAGGTTCTGATGGATGACTGACTTTTCCAATGCCGGCAGCATTTTCTGCATATACTCTAAATTCATATATAAGTCCAGGACTGATATTAGACACCTTAAAGTGAGTTGTTCGGATTATAGTCTTGCTAGCTTTCTGCCATAAAATGCTGTTTCTGTCTTTCATTTCCAAATGGTATCCAATGACTGCATTGCCACCATTGGAAACTGGCTCATGCCAACCCACTGTGATGCTTTCACGGGTGACATTGCTGACCCAAGGTGTTGATGGTGGACCAGGTAAAGCTGCAAAAAAGAAAACAGTAGATTGTAGGAAATAGTAACTTGAACAATAACATATATATGAATGCTAATATATGGCATCAAACTTACTGTAAGGAAGCTTGACTGTAACAGTTTGAGAGTCAATGTGATCACTGATGCCAAAGCGATTTTCAGCTTTAATGCGGAATTGATATTCTTCTCCTTTGGTGAGTTTCATGACTTTAGTGACGTTTCTAGCCACTGTAGAGGAAACTTCTGACCAGGCAGCAGTACTTGTTTCTCTCTTCAGGACAATATAATTGGTAACTTGACTTCCACCATCATAAGCTGGAGGCTCCCACTGTAATGTCACACTGTCTTCAGTTACATCACTGATGATGACTGGACCTACAGCTGGACCTGGCCTGTCTAGAACCACAATCTTGATAGTTGATGTAGAGGTTCCACTAGAGTTGGATGCAGTTAACTCATATGCTCCAGCATCGGTAGCAACACTTTCTTTCAGATTGATGATTACACTTTCAGCTGTTGTTTCAGTGTTGAATCTTAAGGTTGATTTCATGACAAGTCCATCTCTTTTAAGCGTCACCTTAGGAAGAGGCTTACCAGAAATTGGAATGTCCACTTTTAGATTTGAGCCAGCTCTTATATATACTGTGTTGCTTGGATAACCTCTCATATCTATCTCAGGTGGTTCTAAAAGGTAAAAGAGACACAACAGAAATTTAATTAATTTAAAAGGTATGATTAGAATTCTTTATACATGCTGTATTATGTCTACTACTACATACCAAGCTTTTCTTTGACTGTGACAGGTAGGAGAAGCTCCTTTGGTTCACTTAAACCAGCTTGATTTTCAGCAAAAACTCTGAAGAAATAGTCAACGTTTTCCTTCAGGCCACGGATATCATGACGAGTTGTCTTCACGACTGCACATTTGACCCATTTTTGCTGACCCTTTTCTAGTGCTTCAACAAGGTAACCCAAAATCTTACTTCCTCCATCATGTTCTGGTTTGGACCAAGCAAGTGATATACTGTCTTTGGTCACATTGGTTACTCCAAGCTTTTCTGGTGGGCTAGGTCTCTCTGTGAATAAAGTATGTAAAAGATTAAGACTCTTACACATATATTTCAAACTATTGCAATTTTTTGACTGCTCTTTAATTACATTTATCTGTTTTACTGACCTGTTATTTTTACACCATCTTTGGTCTCTGCAGGTACTCCAACGCCAAATTCATTTTCACCAGAAATTCTGAAATAGTAAACTGCACTCTCTTGTAGACCGGATACTTTGTATGTAAGACGATGGCAGTTGTTTGTCACCGAGACCCATGCTTTCTTGCTTGCTTCTCGTTTCTCAATATGGTAATTCTTAACTGGTGCCCCACCATCATTCTCTGGAACATCCCAGGTGAGGACAGCAGATTCCTTTGTAACTTCTTTGACAACAATGTTAGAAGGTGGTCCAGGAGAATCAAGGACTTTTACAACAAGTGTAAGTGTTGCAGTGTTAAGAATATTTTGCAAAGTAAGTGTGTACTTGCCAGAATCATTTCTTGTTGCTTTTTCAATAGAAAGTGATGTTTGGGTATCTGTGGTGTCAATGGAAGCTCTTGTACGCAGGTCAGAGTCTGGTTTACTCCACATGACATTGGGAGTTGGTTTGCCTCTGTAAGGAACTGTCATAGTGAATGATCCACCAGCTTTAACAATTAATGTCTTGCGCATTTCACTGTCAATGTCAAATACAGGCTCTTCTTCTCTGTCCTTTACTATATGTGGTTCAGAGCTGACACTTGGTTCACTTTGGCCTACCTTGTTAACAGATCTAACTCTAAATAGACACTCTGCTCCTGATGTAAGTGCAATTACGGTATATTCAGTGCTTCTGACATTTGTTACAGCAGTCGTCCAATCAGTTTCATCAGATTTTTTGTATTCCACTGTATATCCTGTAACTGGGGAGCCACCATCAAAGAGTGGTTTTACCCAGCCTATTGTTACACTTGATTTTGTTGAGTCTATAATTTTAGGCTTAGAAGGTGGAGATGGTAAGAAAATTGGATCCGCTGCACGGATCAATGGAGAACAGTCACTGGGAGCACTAAGGCCAGCAGCATTTTCTGCATAGACACGATACTCGTATTCACAGCCTTCACGCAAACCAGAAGATTTTACTCTAAGGTCGTATACAGGCTTTTTGTTTACACGCATCCATCTTAGGCTATTTTTCTCTCGTCTTTCAATCACATATCCTGATATTTCACTTCCACCATCACTCTCAGGTCTTGCCCAACATAAGGTCATAGCCTCCTTAGTAACACTGGTAATCTCCAAAGATTTTGGTGCAACTGGTACCGTATAAGGATTCAGTGCTTTTATGGCTTCACTTTCCAATGGTTCACCAACTCCATATTTGTTGACACCCATAACTCTGAAAATATATTCATTACCTTTTAGCAGTTTTGTAACCTTGCAAGATGAGGTTCTAAGTTCTGATTCACACACGGTCCAAGCAATACGACTTGTTTCGCGCTTTTCAACAATATAGTAGTCGATTTCAGCACCGCCATTTTCTTGAGGTGATCCCCAGGAAAGTGAGCACTTCTCAGATGTTACTCCAGCAATTTGTAATGGTCCTGCAGGTGGCCCAGGTCTGTCAAGTACTTTGCAATTTACAGCTAAAGATCTTGTTCCTGCAACATTTTGCAATGTTAACACATATTGACCTGAATCTCTTCTTATACAGTCCTTTACTACAAGGAGAGTGCTGTTGTCAGTTGATGTGATCTCAACTCTTGCTTTTTCTTCAATATCTTTGCCATCTTTTGTCCAAGAAACTACAGGATGAGGGCGTCCAGCAATGTCAGCATTAATTTTAAGTACTTCCCCTGCTTTCACAACAACTACATCACGGAATTTTACATCCATCATAATTCTTGGGGCATCGACATCATCTTTGACTGTGATAGGCCCTGTTGTTTCAGATGGTTCACTAAATAACCCAGCAGCATTCTTGGCAATGACACGGAAATCATATCTTTGTTCTTCTGTTAGAGCAGTTACATCAAAGTATGTTTCTTGGATATTAGTAAAGTTACACTTCAGCCAACGTCCATCGGGTAACTCTTTTCGTTCAATTATGTATCCTGTAATTTTTGCTCCACCATCATATTCTGGTTTTTTCCAGGCCAGTGAAACAGTTGTTCTTGTTATGTTAGTAACTTCTGGTTGACCTGGAGGATCACATGGATCTCTTGCAGCAACAGGTTCACAACATTTACTGCATTTGCCAATTCCTGCAATGTTTTCAGCATACACACGATATTCGTACATCAGTCCTTCTTCAAGGCCTGTTACCTTAAGTTGTGTATCAGGTATTAGACCTTTGTTGACTTTAGCCCAAAGAATGCTGCTTCTTTCTTTCCTTTCCAGATGATATCCAATCACTTGACTACCACCATCATTCACTGGAGGTTGCCAGCTAACAATCATGAAAGCTTTTGTTGAATGAGCAACGCGAGGTGTTCCTGGGGGTCCTGGTGGTTTAAATGGATATTGAGCAATGACTGATGAGCTATCAGAATAATGACTCTTTCCATATCTGTTTTCTGCACAAACTCTGAACTGATATTCTGATCCGGTTGTCAAACGTGCAACCTTAATGGATGTTCTTGCCACTGTTGCTGATACTAATTCCCAGACTGTAGTAGTTGTATCTCTCTTTTCAACAATGTAGTTATTTATATGACAGCCACCATCATATTCAGGTGGGTTCCAAGAGAATGAAATATTGTCTGCACTAACATCATCAATTTTAATTGGTCCTGGGGGCCCTGGCTTATCGAGAACTATTACACCAATAGAAACTGTTGATGATCCTGCACTGTTTGAAGCAATTAGTTCATACTGTCCAACATCATCCTTAGAGGCCTCTTTGATAGAAAGAAGGGTAGAGGTCTTTGAAACCTGGACATTTACTCTTGTTGTTTGCTTTAGAGGTTGTCCGTCTTTCTTCCAAGATAGTGTGGGAGATGGACGCCCTCGAATTGGTATATCAATCTTAAGATCATCACCAGCTTTGACGCTAAAAGTATTAAATAACAGTTCAATTGTTGGTTGGATTTCAATATCCTTTGCAATTACAGGGACTCCCAGTTGCCTTGGATCACTCTTTCCTTTCTCGTTTACAGCAATTACTCTGAATGTATATTCTTCTCCCATCGTCAGTCCAGTAATAGTTGCTTCAAGGGTCTTTACCTGAGTACAAGTGCTCCATTTTTCACTTCCCTTTGATTGCATTTCCACAATGTAACTAGTAATTTTGCTACCTCCATCACTTTCTGGTTTCTCCCAAGATATTATTGTGCTGTTACGTGTTACATCAACAAGACTTACTCTTCCGGGAGGAAGAGGAGCTTCAGACACTTTAACTGGATCAGCAGTACGTGCAGGCAGTCCAACACCATGCTCATTAGCAGCCAAAACGCGGAAGTAATAGATACCTCCTTCTTGTAGTTGTTCTATTTTAAATGTATTTTTGTTGCAATTACTTGTAATAGTTGCATAAGCTTTTCTGGTAGCTTCACGTTTTTCAACAATGTAGTTTGTGATTTTAGATCCTCCATCAATAAGAGGTGGTTCCCAAGATAGAGTCACTGAATCCTTTCTTACTTCTTTAACTAACAGATTTACTGGGGCACTTGGTGAATCAAGCACTCTAACATTAACAAATGCTGATTTCGAACCACTGTTATTTTCTAATGTTAAGTTATATCTTCCACTATCAAATCTGTTGACATTGTCAATAACCAACATTGTATATGAGCTGGTAACTTCAATCTGTGCCCTTTCTGTAAGTTTGTCATCTGCTTTTTCCCATTTCACTTCAGGTTCAGGCCTTCCTTTGATTGTAACAAATAATCTCAAGGATCCACCAGCACGAACAGTGACTGTCTTTCTCAAATCAGCATCGAGTTCTATCTCAGGAGGCTCTAGTTTTTCAGCAGCAATTACTGTTCCTGGAATATCAGCAGGTTCTCCTACACCTTCAGAGTTGATGGCACAAATACGGAAGCAATATTCTGCATTTTCTTTTAATTTTGTTACAGTGAACTGTTTGCCTTGTAATCCTGTTGGTGGTGTTGCTGTTGACCATTCATCAGCTGCTGATTCCTTAAATTCAACAACATAACCTGATACTGATGCACCACCGTCATAAACAGGTTTGCTCCAAGCAAGAGATACAGATGATCTAGATGTGTCCGTTACCTTTGGATTGCTAGGAGGACCTGGTGGATAGTTGGCATCACATGCCCGATAGAAAATAGATGGTTCACTTGCTTCTCCAATACCTGCTGCATTCTCTGCTGAAACTTTGAATTCATAGAAATGGCCATCTGTCAAGCCTGTTACTCTTAGTCGCAAATCAGTTAATCTTTTCTTGTTGCATTTCGTCCATCTAATACCATCTTTGTCGCGTTTTTCAAGAATGTATCCTTCTATCTCTGCACCACCATTATCTTGAGGACGTCCCCACGTTACTACCATTGAATCTTTTGTGATGGCTGAGACCTCTGGCGTTGAAGGTGCACTTGGAGGCTTAAATGGATTACGAGCCAGAACTGGTTCAGACTCAAGGGGCTCTCCAATTCCATATTTGTTTACAGCAACAACACGGAAAATATATTCATTTCCTGCTAGAAGTTTGGTGACTTTATAGCTAAGTGCTTGTACCTCTGATGCAACTTGTGTCCAAGATAATCTGCTTGTTTCTCTTTTTTCAATATTGTAATGGGAAATATTTGCACCGCCATCCTGTGTTGGTGGACCCCATGCCAAGTAGCACTTTTCTACTGTCACACCTGTAACATTTAATGGACCCTCTGGAGCCCCAGGACGATCCAAAACTTTCACTGTAATGGGAATTGATTTTGTTCCTCCTACATTGCTGAGGTTCAAAACATACTGACCACCATCCACTCGAATACAGTCTTTAACAATTAATGTTGTTCTCTGAAGAGTGGACTTTATTTCTGATCGTGCTGTTGTTTGATCAAGACCTTTTCCATCTTTTGACCAGGTGATATCTGGAATAGGTTTGCCATGAATGTCAGCTTCTAGAACAAAAGTCTCTCCTGCATTGACAACAATAACATCTTTATACTTTGGATCCAAGGATGCTCTTGGCGCATCTACTTCATCTCTTGCAGTGATTGCTCCAGTGCTTTCTGATGGTTCACTAAAGATTCCAGCTGCATTTCTTGCGATAACTCTGAATTCATACCTGTCATCTTCGGTAAGGCCTGTTGCAGTAAATTCTGTTTCTAACACATTTGTAAAGCTGGCTTTCATCCAGCGACCATCAGGGAGTTCTTTCCTTTCAACTACGTAACCTGTAATTTTACTTCCACCATCATATTCTGGTTTTGTCCAGTGAAGAGTGACATGATTTCTAGTAATGACCAGTGCTTCTGGACGTCCTGGTGGATCACATGGATCACGGGCAACATAACACTCAGATACCTTACTAGCTTTGCCAATACCAACAATGTTTTCAGCAAACACTCTGTATTCATATTCTATGCCCTCTTCTAGGCCATTAGTTTTTAATTTTGTGTCTTGAAGAAGAGACTTATTTAGTTTTGCCCAAAGGATGCTATTTTTTTCTTTGCGTTCTAAATGGTAGCCCAAAACTTTACTTCCTCCATCATTTACTGGTTCATGCCACTGTACAACCATATGGTCCTTAGAAAGTGATGTTACAAATGGAGTTCCTGGAGGTCCTGGTTCTTTGTAGGGATACTGAACAATAACAGCAGAAGAATCTAGAGGAGGACTTTTGCCGTACCTATTCTCAGCATAGATTCTAAATTGGTATTCTGATCCAGTTTTCAGTTTTGTCACTTTAATGGTTGTTCTAGCAACTGTTGCTGATACTGTTTGCCAGGAAGTAGTTGTTGTGTCTCGTTTCTCTACTATGTAATTATTGATTTGACAGCCACCTGTATACTCTGGTGCATCCCATGAAAACACAACATAGTTAGAACTAACTTCTTCAAAGCGTACAGGTCCTTTTGGTGGACCAGGTTTGTCAAGCACAACAATAGTAATATCTTCAGTTGCTGTGCCAGCACTGTTTGTCGCTGTAACTGCATACTTTCCAAAGTCTTCTTTGTTACTTTCTTTGATGTGCAATACAGTTGATACTGGTGTGTCTTCTACATTAACTCTAGTTGTTTGTTTCAGTGATTGTCCATCTTTAGTCCAGTTGATATTGGGTTTAGGTCTACCTATAACTGGAATTTCAATCTTCAGATCTTCCCCAGCTTGTACATTATAAGAATTAAACATTAGTTTGAAACTTGGCTCGATTGTCAAATCTTTAGCTATTACAGGAATGCCAAAGAGTCTTGGATCACTTTTTCCCTTTTCATTGTATGCAAGAACTCTGAAAGAGTATTCCTGTCCTGGGCTCAATCCAGATACAACAGCATTGCATGTTTTTGTCTCTGTGGCTGTGCTCCATTTTTCAACTCCCTTTGGTTGAGATTCCACTAGATAACCTATAATTCTGCTTCCACCATCATGTTCAGGTTTTTCCCATGAAAGTGATACACTTCTTTGAGTTACATCAGTTAGGGTAATTTTGCCAGGTGGCAAAGGTGCTTCAGAAGCCTTTATTGAGTCCACTGTTTCTACTGGTATACCGATGCCATACTCATTCTCAGCCATTACTCTGAAGTAATATACAGCTCCTTCTGTAAGATTTTCGACTTTGTAGCTTGTTTTGTTGCATTTTGCTGTCACATTTGCATAAGCTTTTCTAGTTGATTCTCTCTTGTCTACTACATAATTCTTTACTTTGGCACCGCCATCAATGAGTGGAGGCTCCCATGTGAGTATGACAGAATCTTTCTTGATGTCTTTAACAACAAGGTTTGATGGAGCACCTGGTGTATCAAGCACCTTAACTGTCACAAAAGCAGATTTTGAGCCACTGCTGTTTTCAAGTTTGAGAATATACTTTCCAGCATCATTTCTATCAACATTATCTATTGAAAGTTGGGTGAAGTTAAGTCCTCTTTCAATTTGTGACTTTTCGGTAAGTTCTCCATCTTCTTTTGACCAGTTGATTTCTGGAAGTGGTCTTCCATTGAATGGTATTTGAATTCTAACATTTCCTCCAGCTCTAACCAATATTCCTTTTCTTAGTTCAGAATCAAGGTCTATCTCAGGTGCCTCCAGTTTGTCTTCTGGTTTTACTGTTCCTGGTACAGCTGCTGGCTCACCTACACCAGACTTATTTAAAGCACATATGCGAATCTGGTACTGCTGATGCTCAATAAGTTTTGCTATCTCAAATTTAGTAACTTGTAGTCCTGACTGTGGGGTGCACATTGTCCATTCTTCATCATCTCCTTTGCATACCTCTACAATGTACCCTTGGATTTCACTGCCACCATCATAAATTGGTCTTCCCCAAACAACAGTAATAGAATTTTTACTTGTATCCACAACATGTGGGTTTGTAGGAGGTCCAGGTTTGAATACAGGATCAGTTGCCTTAAAGTACATTGTAGGTTGACTTGCTTCACCAACTCCAGCAGCATTTTCAGCAGATACTCTAAACTCATATTCATGATCTTCTGTTAATCCAGTGACTCTCAATCTCAGATCTGTAATTCTGCGTTTGTTGCACTTAGTCCATCTTATGCCAGCTCTGTCTCGTTTTTCTACAATATAGCCAATGATTTCACTACCACCATCATTATCTGGTCTGCCCCAACAGACTGTCATAGAGTCCTTTGCAATATTTGTTACTTCAAGAGACTTTGGAGCACCAGGAGGCACATATGGATTTTTCATTAGAACTGGTACAGACTCCAGTGGTTCACCAACTCCATACTTATTAACAGCCATGACACGGAAGATGTATTCATTTCCTTCCAAGAGTTTTGTTACTTTTAGAGAAGTAGTTACAGCTTCTGGTGCAACAACAGTCCAAGCAAGGCGACTTGTTTCCCGTTTTTCAATTACATAGTGAGAAATATCACTACCACCATCATGCAGTGGAGGACCCCAAGCAAGGGAACATTTATCAGATGTAACTCCAGTAACATGAACTGGACCTTCAGGAGGTCCAGGACGATCTAGAACTTTCACTTGGATAGGTACTGATTTTGTTCCTGCAACATTAGAAGCTTGCAAAATGTATTGTCCGCCATCAACTCTAATAGCATCTTTGACAATAATGACGGCTTTGAAGTCAGTGTTCTTAACCTCACATCTAGCTGATTCTTCAATTTCTTTATCTCCTTTGAACCACTGAATTGCAGGAAGAGGTTTACCATGCACATCTGCATCCAGTTTAAATGTTTCACCAGCATTTACGACTATTGTGTCTTTGTATTTTGGATCCATTGAAATTCTTGGGGGCTCTACTTCATCCTTGGCAGTTATTGGCCCAGTGCTATCTGAAGGTCTGCTGAAGGTTCCAGCAGCATTCCTTGCAATAACTCTGAAGTCATATTTCTCATCTTCAGTAAGTCCAGTTACTGTAAATTGTGTTTCAATTACATTTGTAAAGCTTGCTTTCATCCAGCGTCCTTCAGGCAAATCACGCTTTTCAACTACATAACCTGTAATCATGCTGCCACCATCATATTCAGGCTTTTTCCAGACTAGAGTAATAGCATTTCTTGTTACAATTATTGGTTCTGGGCAGCCAGGAGGGTCACATGGGTCTCGAGCAACATAGCACTCTGAAACTTTACTTGATTTACCAATACCAACAATGTTTTCAGCATAAACTCTAAATTCATATTCAATGCCTTCTTCGAGATTGGTGTTCTTAAAATATGTGTCTGGTATGATAGTTTTATTCACTTTTGTCCACATTATGCTGTTTCTCTCTTTTCGTTCAAGATGGTAACCAATCACTCTGCTGCCTCCATCGTTAATAGGTTCATGCCACTGAACAACCATGCTATCTTTTGTTATTGTTGGTGCTGAAGGTGTACCAGGAGGCCCAGGTTCCTTGTATGGATATTGTGCTATTACTGATTCAGAGTCCAGTCCAAAGCTTCTTCCATACCGGTTTTCAGCAAAAATTTTAAACTGATACTCTGTTCCGGTTTTCAATTTTGATACCTTAAGTGTAGTTCTTGCAATAGTTGCTGAAACTGTCTCCCAAAGTGTAGTAGTTGTATCTCTTTTTTCAACTATGTAATTTGTGATTTGACAGCCACCAGTGTATGATGGAGGATTCCAAGATAATGTAATGCTATCAGCACTTACATCATCAAATTTCACAGGGCCACTTGGTGGATCAGGCTTGTCTAGTGTTATAATTTCAACTGATGCTACTTTCTGTCCAACAACATTTGAAACTGTAATTGCATACATTCCACCATCATCCTTATTAGTTTCCTTTATCTGCAATACTGTATGGTGTGCTGTATCTGTAACATTAACTCTAGTAGTCTGCTTGAGAGCCTGGCCATCCTTTGCCCAAGTGACTGTTGGCTTTGGTCTTCCGGAAATTGGAACTTCAATCTTCAAGTCCTGTCCAACTTGGACACTGTAATTGCTAAATGCTGGTCGTACATCAGGTTCAATTACAAGGTCTTTGGCAACCACTGGAACAGCAAGTGATCTAGGATCACTCTTTCCTTTCTCATTTACGGCAATTACTCTGAAAAGGTATTCACCTCCTTGAGTCAAGTTTGTTATTGTTGCTTCAAGGGCTTTGACACGCAGACTCTCAGACCATTTGTCACTTCCCTTTGCTTGCATTTCGACAACATAATTAATGATTTTGCTTCCGCCATCATGTTCAGGTTTTTCCCAAGATAGTGATACACTGTTTCTGGTCACATCAACTACTGTTATTTTTCCTGGAGGTTGAGGGACCTCAGAAACCTTCACAGATTCAGGTGTTTCAGCTGGCAAACCAATGCCATATTCATTCTCAGCTGTTACTCTGAAGTAATAGCTGCAACCTTCTTGTAGCTGATCTATCTTCCATGAGGTCTTGTGGCAGTTTGTCGCAACAGCAGCATAAGCTTTTCTTGTGGTTTCTCGTTTTTCAATTATGTAGTTCTTTATCTTAGCTCCACCATCCAATGCAGGAGGCTCCCAGGTTAGTGACACAGAATCCTTGGTGATATCTTTAATTCTCAAATTTACGGGTGCACTAGGTGTATCCAAAACTCTTACACTAATAAAGGCAGATTTAGTTCCACTGCTGTTTTCAACTGTTAGAGTATATTTGCCAGAATCAAATCTATTAACATTGTCAAGTACAAGTGTGGTGAAGCTACTGGTTACATCAATCAGGGCTGTTTCTCTAATATCTCCATCTACTTTTGCCCATTTAACTTCAGGTGCTGGACGTCCTCTAATGGGAATAAATAATCTTAGTGAGCCACCGGCCTTTACATTAACAACTTTCCTCAATTCTGGATCAAGATCAAGGTCAGGTACCTCCAATTTCTCTTCAACAATAATTGAAGCAGGAATATCAGCATGTTCCCCTACCCCAGCCTTATTCACTGCACATATACGGAATTTATATTCATGTTTCTCCAAAAGCTTTTCAACTTCAAGCCGGGTTTCCTTTATGCCAGTTGCAGGAGTGCACATTGACCATTCCTCTGTACTGACGTCACACTTCTCTACAATATATCCTTGAATTTCACAACCACCATCATAGATGGGCTTGCCCCAAGAAAGGATTACTGTTGATCTTGTAACGTCCACAACTTTGGGATTGTTTGGAGGACCAGATTTATAAATAGGATCTGCAGCTTTGTAATATATGGATGACTGACTTGGTTCACTCAGCCCAGCAGCATTTTCAGCAGAAACTCTAAACTCATAAAGATGGGATTCAACTAGTCCAGTTACTCTGAAGCGCAATTCACTGACCAATCGTTTGTTACATCTGACCCAACGTATGCCTTCTTTGTCACGCTTTTCAAGAACGTAACCAGTTATTTCACTGCCACCATCAAATGCAGGCCTTTCCCAAACAACAATCATCGAGTCCTTGGTTATAGCTGTAACTTCAGGAGCTTTTGGCGCTTGAGGGACAACAAAAGGATTCCTTGCAATGACTGCTTCTGATTCAAGGGGTTCCCCCACACCATATTTATTTACAGCCATGACACGGAAGATGTATTCATTTCCTTCCAAGAGTTTGGTTACTTTGTAGCTGAGAGTTTGAACGTTTGAATCAACAACTGTCCATACTAAGCGACTTGTTTCTCTTCTCTCTATGATGTAGTGGTCAACATCGCTACCACCATCCTGTTTTGGAGGCTTCCAAGCTAATGAACATTTTTCAGCAGTAACACCAGTAATAGTAATTGGTGCTTCAGGGGGTCCTGGTCTGTCAAGAACTTTTACATTGACTGGTACAGATTTTTCACCAGCAACATTTTTCAGCAGTAGGATGTATTGACCACTGTCCACTCTTATACCTTCTTTAACACTTAGGGATGTGAAAAAGTCTGTTCCTTTTATTTCAAGCCTGGCTGTGTTTACAAGTTCTTCACCTCCTTTAAACCACTGAACAGAAGGAATTGGCTTGCCAAATACATCTGCATCAATCTTAAATGTTTCACCAGCATTTACTGTTATGACTTCTCGGTATTTTGGATCCATGCTTGCTCGGGGAGGCTCTACTTCATCTCTTGCTGTAATTGGTCCAGTGCTTTCTGAAGGTTCACTAAATATTCCAGCAGCATTTCTTGCAATTACTCGGAATTCATATCGTTGGTCTTCAACCAGTCCAGTAACTGCAAACTGAGTTTCAATAACATTTGTAAAACTGGCTTTCATCCATCGTCCATCGGGTAGCTCTTTCTTCTCAACAACATAACCAGTGATCTTGCTACCACCATCATATTCAGGTTTTGTCCACTGAACTGTAACAGAATTTCTTGTGACAATTATTGCCTCAGGACGTCCAGGGGGATCACATGGATCTCGGGCAACGTAGCATTCAGATACTTTACTTGGCTTGCCAATGCCTACAATGTTCTCAGCATAAACTCTATATTCATATTCAATACCTTCTTCAACGTTTGTTGCCTTAATCTTTGTGTCTGGAAGGATTGTTTTATTCAATTTTACCCAAAGAATGCTGTTTCTTTCTTTGCTTTCCACATGATATCCAAGAATCCTGCTACCACCATCATTTACAGGCTCGTTCCACTGTACAACCATACTGTCTTTTGTAACTGCGGAAACAAATGGTGTTCCAGGTGGACCAGGAAGTTTATATGGATACTGTGCAATTACTGATTCAGATACCAAATATCCACTCTTTCCATATCTGTTCTCAGCTGCAATCCTGAACTGATATTCACAGCCTGTTTTAAGTCGTGTAGCCTTTATGGTTGTTCTTGCCACTGTAGCTGATACAATTTGCCAATTTGTTGTTGAAGTGTCACGTTTTTCTACAATGTAATTGTTGATAGAGCTTCCACCATCATACTTGGGAGGATTCCATGTAAAGCTAATGCTGTCAGCTGTCACTTCATCAATTTTAACTGGACCTGTTGGTGGTTCTGGCTTGTCAAGAACAACAATACTGAGCTGTTCAGTAGCCTCTCCTGCGGTATTGGCGAGTTTCACTGTATACTGGCCAACATCCTCTTTTGAAGCTTCTTTAATTGTTAGCAAAGAGATATTTTCTGAGATTTCTGCATTCACTCTGGTTGTCTGTTTTAATGGTAAATTATCTTTGTGCCATGTCACAGAAGGCTTAGGACGTGCAACAAATGGAACATCAACTTTAAGGTCTTCACCAGCTAAGACACTGAATGTGTTAAATAGAAGTTTGAATGCTGGTGCAATCACAAGATCCTTAGCAACCACTGGTACCCCGAGTTGTCTTGGATCACTAATTCCTTTTTCATTTTGAGCAGATACACGGAACATATATTCTTCTCCTTGAATCAATCCAGTTATTTTTGCTTCGGTGGTTTTAACAGTAGAACATGTTGCCCATTTCTCACTTCCTTTGCTTTGCATCTCTACAATATAGGCCACAATTCGGCTTCCACCATCATGTTCTGGCTTTTCCCAAGATAGATAAACGCTGTTTCTTGTTACATCTTCTAGTGTGATCTTGCCTGGTGGCAGTGGTCTTTCTGATACTTTAACTGAGTCAGGTGTTTCAACTGGTAATCCAATTCCATATTCGTTTTCTGCCAGGACTCTAAAATAGTAATTACAGCCTTCTTGCAACTGATCTACTTTCCAGCTTGTCTTGTGACAATTAGCTGCTATTGTGGAATATGCTTTTCTGGTTGATTCACGCTTTTCTACTATGTAGTTCTTTATTTTGGATCCACCATCAATAAGTGGAGGTTCCCAAGTTAATGTGACAGAAGATTTGGTAATTTCCTTTATCTTTAGATCTTGAGGTGCCCCTGGGGTATCAAGCACTCTGACATTAACAAAGGCTGACTTGCTTCCTGAGCTGTTTTCTACTGTAAGCATATATTTTCCACCATCAAATCTGTTCACATTTTCCACAACTAGTAGAGAATAGGAACTTGTTGATTCAATAGTTGCTCTGTCTATTGGTTCACCATTTTCTCTTGTCCACTTAACTTCTGGTGCAGGTCTTCCTTTAATAGGCACAAACAATCGTAATGTGCAACAAGCTCTAATGTTAATAACTTTACGAAGTTCAGCATCCAATTCAATCTCAGGTGGTAGCATTCTTTCTTCTGCTTTTGGTGATCCTGGAACAAGGGCAGGCTCACCTGCTCCTTCAGAGTTTATTGCATATATCTGTATTTTATATTCCTGATTTTCTTTAAGTCCTGTGATAGTAAAGGAAGTAGCTTTAAGTCCAGCAAGAGGTGTTACAATCTTCCATTCATCTTCTTCAGGAAGAGAAATTTCCACATTGTATCCAGTTATTTCTGAGCCACCATCATAGACTGGTTTATTCCAAGCAATTGTAATTGAAGATTTACTTGTGTCTAGTACTCTTGGGTTTCCAGGTGGGCCAGGTTTAAACACGGTATCACATGCCTTATAGAATGGACTACATTGGCTTGGCTTACTATTTCCAGCTGCATTTTCAGCCATTACTCTATATTCATACTCATGTCCTTCAGTAAGACCAGAAACTTTATATCTCAAATCTGTGAGAACTCTCTTGTTGCATTTAACCCAACGGAGCCCTGCCTTGTCACGACGTTCTACTATATAGTTTGTTATTGGACTTCCTCCATCAGACTCGGGATGTCCCCAACAAACAATCATAGTGTCTTTTGTAACTGTTGTTACTTCTGGAGCCTTAGGTGGATCAGGTGGTACATATGGATTAACTGCAAGAGTAGGTTCTGATTCCAAGACTTCTCCAACTCCATATTTGTTTACGGCCATAACACGGAAAACATATTCATTTCCTTTTAGTAACTTGGTGACTTTGAATTTTGTTACTTGGACATCTGTTGCAACACTTGTCCAAGCCAATCTGCTTGTTTCACGTTTTTCCACAATGTAGTGATCTATCTTCGCACCTCCATCATCTGATGGTGGCAACCATGATATCACACATTTTTCAGCTGTGACTTCAGATACAGCCAGTGGGCCTTCACATGGTCCTGGTCGATCAAGGACTTTAACATTAAATACATGTTTAGCAAAACCACCTGGATTAGAAGCTGTAAGCGTGTATGCTCCACCATCCTTTCGTGCAGAGTCTTTATTTATTAATGTTGTTGAGAAATCTGCTAATTTTATTTCTAATTTTCCTGTATCCTCAAGGTCCTTGGTTTCTTTTGTCCAAGACAAAGTCGGAATTGGACGACCAGAAATATCAGCATCAAGTCGGAAAATTTCTCCAGCTTTTAGTATAATAACATCTTTAAACTTGGCATCGACCATTATCCTTGGCTCTTCAATATCATCTCTGCAAGTTAAACCATCAGATGGTTCAGATGGCTGGCTAACAGCACCGGCAGCATTTCTTGCAAGTATTCTAAACTCATATTCTGCATTTTCAGTTAATCCACTGACGGTAAATTCAGTATCTAATATGTTACTGAAGTTAGCCTTCAGCCAGCGACCATTGGGAAGATCTCTTCTCTCAACTGTGTATCCTGTGATCTTAAACCCGCCATTATATTCTGGTTTTGTCCACTGTAGGGTCACTGAATGTCTGGTAATGTTGATAGCAACTGGTTTTCCTGGTGCATCAATTGGATCAAGAGCAAATGTTGGTTCAGAAGACTTGCTTGGTTTACTCTTGCCAGCCATATTTTCTGCCACAATACGGAATTCATATGCAATACCATCAGTAAGGCCTGAGGATTTATATATATTTCCTACTACCAGATTTTTGCTGATTGTCTGCCATAGTATACTGTTTCTTTCTTTTCTTTCAATATGATAACCAAGAATTGGGCTTCCACCATCTGTGACTGGTTCATGCCAGCTGATTGTCATGGAATCTTTTGTAACTGCAATAACTTGTGGTGTTCCTGGTGGCCCTGGAACCTTAAATGGATATGCAGCAACCACAGACTCTGAGTTGAGGGATGGTCCAGTTCCATATCTGTTTTGAGCTTTAACACGGAATTGATACTCCAATCCAGTTACAAGTTTTGTTGCCTTAAAAGTTGTGCGTATTACTGTAGAAGCCAACTCAGTCCAATTAGTACTGTTTGTTTCACGCATTTCCACAATATAGTTGCTTATTGGAACGCCACCATCATTCTCTGGAGGATCCCAAGACAAAATAACAAAATCAGATGAAATTTCATCAAACTTGATGGGTCCTGCTGGAATTCCAGGAATATCATGAACTTGAACTTCAATTATATCACTTATTTCTCCAACAATGTTTTTAGCTGCTAAAGTATATTTTCCAGAGTCACTACGTATACATTCACTGATATTTAAGATGGTTGCAGTTGATGTGCGTTCTACATTAACTCTCTGAGTTTCTCTGAGAACTTGTTCACCCTTTTTCCATGTCACAGCAGGTTTTGGCCTTCCAAGCACAGGAATCTCGACTTTAATGTTGTCTCCAGCTTTAGCAAGCACAGTCTTATGATAAAGGCCACGTAGGTCAAATTCTGGAAGCATCATCTGTTCTTTAACAATTACTGGTCTGCTTTCCCTTGGGTCACTTCTTCCTGCACTGTTGACTGCCATTATTTGGAACACATATTCTTCATTCTCATTGAGATTTTTCACTACATAGTCCAATGTTTTAACTGTAGCAATATGACTCCATTGATCAGAACCCTTTCTTTGTGCTTCAAGGACATAACCTGTAATTTTGGTTCCACCATCATGTTCTGGCTTTGGCCAGGCAAGGCTCACACTGTTCTTGGTAATATCCATGATATTAAGGCTTTCTGGGGGAGAAGGTGCTTCAGATGCTCTTATTGGCTCAGCTGTTTCAGCGGGTTCACCAATTCCAAACTCGTTCTCCGCTAGCACTCTGAAGTAATATTCACATCCTTCAGCTAAATTAGGAATCCTCAGAGAGCATTTCTGGCAGTTGGTTGTTATTGTTGAATATGCTTTCCTTGTAGATTCACGTTTTTCAACTATGTAATTTGTTATTCTGGATCCACCATCTATGAGTGGCATATCCCACTGCAAGGTGATGCTGTCTTTCGAAACATCTCTGGCTTTCAGGTTTAATGGAGGTCCTGGGGAATCCAAAACTTTGACATTAACAAATCCTGTTTTCTTTCCAGCTGCATTTTCAAGATTCATAGTATACTTTCCAGCATCATATCTGTTGCACTCCGTAATGATGAGCAGAGAAAATGATTCTGTATTCTCAATGTTAGCTCGGGCTTTGAGTGGAATGTCCCCTTTCATCCAAGTAACCTCAGGCGTTGGTCGTCCTTTAATTGGTACAAAAATACGAATGCTTAGGCCAGCTCTAACAACAAGAGTTCTTCTTAGCTCAGCATCAAGTTCAAAGTCAGGTGTCTCTTCACGGTCTTTAATTTCAACATCATCAATTTGTGCTGGTTCTCCAGAACCTGCAGCATTAATGGCACGGATACGGAATTTATATTTGCTACCAGGTTGGAGGTTGGCCACAACAAACTCAGTGATTCTAAGTGCTGATCCTGTGGTGTCTTTAACCCATTCTTCTTCTCCTTCTTTTTGGTGTTCCACAATGTATCCAGTGATGTCAAGGCCACCATCATAGTGAGGTTTTCCCCAATGCAATGTGGCAGTAGATTTGGTTGTATCTGTGATTCTTGGATTGGAAGGAGGACCGGGTGGATCTGTAACAAGAAAAGAAATGCAGAATGTTAAAATAAGGTCATACTTAGAACAAGCATTCAGTTCAGCATGAAATAACTAATTAAATTTGATATTTCAAGAAAATATACTGTACATGGTACTATATTAGTTTATTTTTTTATGCACAGATAAATATTAACTTCTATTGTTATCAAAATGTCTCTCTTTTGCTCATATACTTTTTAGTAACACATTTTGTTTAGTCTAAAATGAAATACAGTACTTACATGCAATGTCTTTTGTTAGAGCAGGCAGAGAAGAATCACTTGGTGGTCCAATGCCAGCCTTGTTTTCTGCACTCACTCGGAATTCATATTCACTTCCTTCTGTGAGTCCCAGCACTTTAAGTCGGAGGTCAGAAACAGGTTTCTTCGTTGCTCTCACCCATCTTAATCCTTTCTTATCTTTTCTTTCCACATGGTAGGCAGTAATCTCACTACCGCCATCATCAGCTGGGCGTTTCCATGCTATAGTCACTGTATCTTTAGTAATATTTGTTGCTTCTGGTTTTCCTGGAGGTCCAGGTGGTCCTAAAAAACAAAAGTAAATGCAATTATAGTTTAAAATTATAGAGTCTCTGCTGCTTTCAGATTGTACCCTTCTAATTTTAATAACAGTCCTTACCAAAACTATTCACCATCTTAACTGGTTCAGATTGTACAGGTTCGCCTACTCCATAGTGATTAACAGCAGAAACACGGAAGACATATTCATTTCCTTGGATAAGTTTGCTAACAATATGTCTACAAGATTGAATATTTTCAGCCACCAGGGTCCAAAGCAAACGACTGGTCTCTCTCTTTTCTAGCATGTAAGAACTAATTGGTGAACCACCATCTTCAGCAGGAGGCAACCAGTTGAGTGTTGCTTTCTCTGCAGATACGTTGCTAACTTCAATTGGTCCTGGAGGTCCAGGGACATCTAAAACTTTGACATGTACATGTTCTTCTTTTGTGCCAAAAGGATTACTGGCAGTGATTGTATACTCTCCAGAATCTTTGCGAGATGCATATTTGACAGAAAGTGTGGATGATGTTGGACCTGTTTCAATCTGTACAATATCAGAAGGTTTAAAGTCCTTTCCTGCTTTAGACCACACAGATGTTGGAGGTGGTTTGCCAAGGATACTTGTAGCAGTCATGACAATGGTATCTCCTGCTTTAACTGTTAAACCTTCTTTTACCGCTGAGTCAATAATAATAGTTGGTGCCTCTGCAAGAGCAAAAAAAATTAATATTAGAAACTGCAGATAAGGAAGGGTGCATTTACTAAATCAGATCCAAAACATTTGCTGCTCAGAACATACCATATTCGTCTTTGCAAACAACAGTTCCTGTTGTCTCAGATGGAGGACTGACAGCACCAGCAGTATTCTTAGCTCGTATTCTAAATTCATATTTTCCACCTTCTATTAAATCATTGACAGTGAATGCACAATCTTGAACGTTGATATGATTGGCCTTCATCCAGCTCTTTGCTGGAATATCACGTTTTTCAACAATGTATCCAACCAGTTTATGACCACCATCATATTTTGGTTCTGTCCAAATGAGTGTTGCAGAACTCCTAGTTACGCTTATGACTTCAGGTTTGCCAGGTGGATCTGAAAAGAAAAAACCCCACTAAATTAATACCAAGTTTGCATAAAAATAAATATTTCAGTCTGTAAAAGGAACTTTTACTCAACATACCAATTGGATCAAGAGCCACAACTGATTCAGATGGTAGACTTGGTTTGCCAACTCCAGCAAGGTTGATTGCCATAACTCTAAATTCATACTCGAGACCTTCAGTTATGCCAGCAACTCTGTAGTCTCTCATTCTTAGGGGAGTTGTGCTGGCTCTCTTCCAGAGAAGACTGTTTCTTTCTTTAAATTCAATGTGGTAGCCTAAAATCATAATTACATGATAATGACATTATTAAATATATATATTTTTTATTCTACAAATTACCAGGTAGAAGGCAATAAAATAAAATCAAAACAATATCAAACTACAGATTTTTTGGTGGTTGATATATCTTCAGTCAATTTGATCCAGGGAAAGGGTCTGATTGCCATATGTGGATTGGAAAAGGAATTTTTTCCACAACATAGAGAAAATAGTATCTGGCTTATGGGATTTTCAGCTTCCTCTGGATCAACATGTACTTTCAACCTTAAAAACTATAAAACTATGAATTTTAAATGTACCTGTAATTGGTGAACCACCAGTCTTCCTGGGATCTACCCACGTCAGATTTGCAGAGTCATGTCTTATTGTAACAATCTTTGGAGGTGGAGGAGCATCTGGCACATCTGAAATATATATTCAGCATTATTAATCCATTCCGATAATACATATGAGTAAACAAATGTACTGTATTTAAACCTACCGAATGGATGTCTTGCGATAACGGATTCTGATTTTAAGCCTTCACCAACTCCGTATTTATTTTCAGCACTCACTCTGAAGATGTACTCTGTTCCTTCATGGAGTCTGGTGACTCTAAATGAAGTCTTCTGAACAGCAGAAGCACAGGTGACCCATTTATTGGTTACAAAGTCTCTCTTTTCTAGGATATAATTAGTAATTTCAGAGCCACCATCATCTTTAGGTGCTCCCCAAATCAGTGTTACTGCGTCTGCGGTCACTTCATCAAACTTAACAGGTCCTGTTGGGATTCCAGGTTTGCCAACCACCTTTATAAAGATTGTAGATTCTTTTGTTCCTGCAGGATTTTTCAAGGTAATTGTGTATTTTGAGGCATCATCTTTCTGGCATTCACGCACTGTCAGGACAGTATTCACTGCCGAAGACTCAACAGTTACTCTTCCACTGTCAGTCAAGACTTTATCTTCACCTTTCTTCCATGTAATTGCAGGTGGTGGTTTTCCACTGACTGGGATTTTAAGTCGGAAAGTGCTGCCCTCTTTGGCAATGTAGCATAAGTCAGGCAGATCTTTCAAATCAAGATTTGGTGGAACTGAAAATACAACCAAATAAATATAATTACATCATTTAGAATAAAAAAAATCACTAACTAGCATTAAATATATTTCATGAGAAAAGCGTCACGTACCAATATCATCTTTAGCCACAATGGAAATTTCACTTGGGGAGCTATAGCCAGAGTCATTCTGTGCAGTGACTTTAAAGGTATATTCCTTCCCTTCTGTCAAGTCCTTCAATGTGTACTGCATATTTTTGGATCTCATTACTTCTTTCCACTTGTCTCCAGCAGTCAAGTTCTCCACAACATAGGCACTAATACGACTTCCACCATCACTTATTGGCTTCTTCCATCCAATTGTGCAAGATGACTTAGAAACAATCAGTGGTTTCAGATCTATTACTGGTCCAGGTTTTTCTAGAAGAATAATGCAATATGTTAAAATTCAATGAATTTTTATATTTAGAATTATGGGTTGCAAAGTAAATTGGTAAAGTTGTCCATCTCTATCTATCTCAACAAAAAATGATTACTTACCTGAAGCTTTAACGGCATCGTGAGTTTCACATGGTTCACCAATGCCATATTCATTTTCAGCCAGTACTCGGAAAAAGTATGCCTTGCCTTCTTCAAGGTTAGAGATCCTAAATGATGTTTTGGGACAATCGGTGGACACTGTAGACCAAGCTTTCCTTTCAGCATCACGTTTCTCAACAATATAATTCTTCACGGGGCTGCCGCCATCAATAATGGGAGGATCCCATGAAATCATAGCAGAGTCTTTGGAAGTGTCTTTAATGATGAGATTGACAGGAGGTCCAGGGGTATCTAAATAATCAAACAGTAAATTAATGTAAAAAAAATCTAACAAAATTTAAAAGAAAAAAATATCACTCATTCAACACATTATCTAATAACATGGAAAAAATTGTATATATTGTTTTGACCCCCTGGCTGTCCATTGGTATGTTACATGTTGACTGGAAAACCCCAAAAATATTTTTGGTAAATTATATTTGCTTACGTAAAATCAATAGTCCTTCATTCACACTGTGAATATCCACTTAAGAAATTATCATGTCATATTAGACTACTTACCAAGCACTTTGACAACAATAGTGTAGGTCTTGACACCACTGCTATTCTCCAACGTCAATATATATTTGCCAGCATCATATTTGTTAACATTTTCACAACGTACGAAAGTATCGTGCTCAGTTGTTTTGATATCTAGGCCTAATCTCTCGCGAATATTTGCATTTAATTTAGACCATGAAATCTTTGGAGCTGGGCGTCCTCTCACGGGCACATAAATCCTCATTGTAACACCAGCGCGGAGGACAAGAGCTTTCCTCAAGTCTGCATCAAGCTCTCCCTCTGGGGCAACTGTTAAAACAGTAAAACAAATTAATAGAATTTAATTGAGTTTAAAATCAACTTACACACAAAAAACGCGATATGAAAGTAAAACTTACTTAGAATATCCTTTGCCAAATGCTTATCTGGAACTTCACTAGGATCACTGTAACCGATTTTATTTACAGCTGAAACACGGAACTGATATTCTGTGTTTTCAATCAAGCCAGTGACAGTGTAGTTGGTATCTTGCAGGTTCTTAGGCAAATTGCATCTCACCCAGTTATCTGTATCTCCTCTTTTGACTTCAACCAGATAACCAATGATTGGGCTACCTCCATCATATGCTGGTTTGCTCCAGGACAAACTTATACTGCTTCGAGTTGAATCAATAGCCTTAGGGAAAGCTGGTGGTCCAGGTGGATCTGTAAATAGAGCATAAAAATGACTAAATCTGCTCAAAAATACCAAATTTATGGGGATGTATCTTTGTTATAGGATTATGTGCACTTACACTGTGGATCGAAAGCAGTTACTGCCTTTGATGCATCGCTAGGTTTGCCTGGTCCAGCTTTGTTCAAAGCAATCACCCTAAATTCATATTCCGTACCCTCTTGTAATCCTGTTGCTTTCACGGTTCGTTCAATGACCGGTTGCCTTGTTACCTTTGTCCAGTTGAAAGACTTTGTATCACGCTTTTCAAGCATATATCCAGTGATTTGAGATCTACCATCATCAGCAGGTGCTTTCCAGCTTACAGTCATATGATCTTTTGTTATGTTGCTTATAATGGGTGGATCACATTTTCCAGGAACATCTTCAAAGAAAAATGTTACATTGTATTTATAGAAAATGCTAAATGACAGTTTTATCTGGCATATATTTAAGTTTTCATCTTTAGCTCTATATACGTAGTAAAAGAGTACTGTAAGTTTAGCATGCATAATTATTAACACAAATGTCTTTTCCTTGAAGTGTTTCTTAACGAAATCTTCTGTTTTCTGCAGTTTTGTTTAAACTAAGGTCGGTGGTGAAAGCAAAAATATGTTCACATTTTATTCAGTTCAATAAAATACATGAACAAAATAATCCTTTAAAATATTAAGCAGCTTACCAAATGGATTCTTAGCAATGACGGATTCTGTTAAAATAGGATCACCAACACCATATTTGTTCTCAGCAGAAATGCGGAATTGATATTCATGTCCTTCAATCAACTTCTCCACACTGCAACTGGTAGTCTGGGCATTTGCAGTGACCTGTGCCCAATTAGGACGACTGGTTTCACGTTTGTCAATGACATAGTTTGTAATATCAGAACCACCATCTTCAAGTGGAGGATCCCAGCTCAGCATGGCACGGTCAGAATACATGTGGTTTATCTTCACAGAAGCAGGAGGTCCAGGTTTATCTTAAATGGAAAAATAAAAGTACTATGAGATGCATATATAACCCATGAGAATTTTATTTCCATAAATTTTTTAAAATACACAATAAGACAAAACTATGAACATAACACTTACCCAGCACTTTCAGCTTGATGGTTGCTGACTTAGAACCACTTGCATTTTCAGCTACAATAGTATATTCTCCTGATTCCCTACGGTTAACACTGAACAACTCCAGTAAGAAAAGGTTCCTCTTTGATGAAATTTTAATACCCTCTACAGGCTTTACATCTACTCCATCTTTCTTCCAAGAGACTTTTGGCATTGGTTTACCAAATACTTGAGCATCAAAACATACATTTGCCCCTGCTTTGACTGTGATTAGTGACTTCATCTGGATGCTGAGATCAATCTTTGGTGGAACTGCAAATGATAATATGAAATGTGTTACATTTCTTTGTACATCAGCAAAATTCATAATATTACGAAATGTAAGAATACCTGCACCACCCTTCAGACCATACCAAATTTCACCTGTTCCATGAACATATAACTGTCAAGGCATGTACAGGTGGTGCTCAGCTATATAAAAATAGTCCATTTGAAAAAGAAAAAATGAAAGTGGTACTCACCATTGAATGGTGAGTGCCGCTTTCATTTTTTCTTTTTCAAATGCATAATATTATTGGTTTGGTTAAAAAAAAATAATGCACATACCATTTTCTGCTTGAATGGTGACTGGATCTGATGGTTCGGATGGCCAGCTAATATTGATGGCAGTCTTAGCAAATACTCTGAACTGGTATTTCTCATTTTCCTCCAAATCCGTGACAGTATATTCTTCCGTCGGTACTTGAGAAGCAGTAGTGTTGCATTTTACCCACTTTTCACCAGGAAGTTTGCAAGCCTCCACTAGGTAACCAATTATTTTACTGCCACCATCATGTTTTGGCCTGGTCCATACCAGTGAAACTGTACTCCTGGTGATATCAACAACTTCTGGTTTTCCGGGAGGATCTGCAAATCAACATTACGTGTAAGTCTTTGTTATTTTACTATTTTTAGCTTCTACTAAAATGTTTTTAAACTGTTGTACAATTGTAATATATTTGTGATTTGTAAAATACATACCGACTGGTGTCCTTGCAGTGACATACTCAGTAGGTTTGCTGGGCTTGCTGGATCCAGCTCTGTTAAGAGCAAAGATTCTGAAACTATACTCCAAACCTTCAATCATGCCAACACATGGATATTCTGTTGTGCGCACTAAAGTATCATTGGCCTTCACCCACAGCAGGCTGTTTCTTTCCTTACGTTCGATTGCATAACCTGTGAGGGGGCTTCCTCCATCATTTTCAGGTCTATCCCAGGCAACAAATATGCAATCTTTGTTGACTTTGGTAACACGAGCATTCTTTGGTTCACTGGGAACATCTGAAAATTGAATGAGCAAACAGTTTTTTGTATTTTTCACTAGAGTTTATGCATGGATGATTTTATGCTTTACATAAAAAAAACATAAAAATGTATGGCGTTTTTAACACAAAGTTAATTAGAAATATCTGTTACATACCGAACGGGAATTTGGCAATAATACGCTCTGACATAATTGGTTCTGAAATTCCAAAACGGTTCTCAGAACGAACTCTGAAAATGTATTCCTGTCCTGGGATGAGTTTTCCAATACGGCAACTAGTTTTGGTGACCGAAGTTACAGCCGTAATCCAGTCTCCTCTGCTTACATCACACTTTTCAACAATGTAGTTGGTAATGTTGCTGCCACCATCTTCAAGGGGCAAATGCCATGAGAGTGAGCAAGCATCAGAATCTATGTCAGTAACCTCAAATGGTGGTTCTGGTGGACCTGGGATGTCTGTAGAAAGCAACAACAAGCAAATATTTAATAACTGTAAAATGTCCTCTTTTGAAACATGCTGTATGATAGATTTACCATTTATACATACCCATTACTATCACACGTATTCTCTGTGTAGATACACCACAGCTGTTTTCTGCAGACACAGAGTAGAAGCCACTGTCTTTCCTTGTTACATCCTTTATTATGAGAACTGTGGAATTCTGTGATTTATGTACAGCAAGGCGGCTTGATGGCATTACATCAACATCGGTTTTCAGCCACTTCGACACAGGAGCTGGCTTTCCATAGATATGTGCTTCAATTCTAAGTTTCTGTCCTGCTTTGATGCTGACCACTTCCGGCAATAATATCTTAGGTGGCACTGTAAAAAACAAGAATATTTATAGGTGAAAACTTTGTTCCAGTAAGAAACTATAAAGTCATTGACATTTAATGCAGTTTATAGAAAATCCTGTCATTTAACTTACGAAGTTGTTCCTTAATTTCAAATAATCCTTCAGCTTCCCTCGGCAAGCTGACTCCAACAGAGTTTCTTGCGGCAACTCTGAACTTGTATTTTGTGCCCTCTTTGAGCCCAACAACAACAATATTTAGATCTTTCACGACAGAATACTGAGTCCAGTTGTCCTCTGGCTGTCCTTCTACCTGGAAGCTTATGATATATCCATCAATTTTGGCTCCTCCATCTCTTAATGGTGGAAGCCAAGCCAGTGTAGCACTGTTCTTTGTAATTTCTGTAACATCCAGTTTTTTGGGTGGATCAGGTTCACCTATTGAAATACACAAGAAAAAGATTTAGAGGAAAAAATAAATATTCATGGACAAAAAATATATGCAAATTGGAGTGCTTAGGGTGGAAATGGATCTGAAAATCATTATAAAACTTATTGTCATAAATATCAAAATGCAGACTAGGCTGATGTGGAAAGTTTTAAACTTCTGTGATTTCGGACAATATCAATTAAAGCTAGAAATGTTTTGGGACATAGTACTCACTTATAGGATCAGTTGCAAGTATAGTCTTAGGTGTGTCCCTTGGAACACCTGATCCATATTCATTGACAGCGGTAACTCTGAAAAAGTATTCTGTTCCAGGTACAAGATTGGCCACTTTAAAACTAGTTTTCTTCCAGTCTGCCACTACTGGTGCCCATGTCTTCCTGTCTACTTCTCGCTTTTCTAAGATATAATGAGTCACTTGACTTCCACCATCATTTTCTGGAGGTACCCATGAAAGTTGACATGACATTTTTGTAACATCTGAAATAGTAAAGTCTCCCACAGGTCCCGGGGTATCTATAAAAAACAAAACAGATTTTATTAATGCAAAAACAAAACACATAGAGATTCTGCACTTAATATCTCCTTTTTTATTTTTCTTATCTCTAACTTACCAAGTACTCTCACATTGACGAACACTGCCTTTTCCCCTGCTACATTTACAAGGGACAATGAATATTTGCCGGAATCGTCACGAGTGCAGTTGGGAATAACTAGGAAAGCCATAGTATCAAGAAGATCAACTTGTCCTTTTCTGACTACATTATCTACACCCATTCTTCTCCATGTGATTTTAGGTGCTGGTCTTCCTCTTACTACAGCAAACAACCGAATAGGACATCCTGCTCTTACAGTGACCAATTTTCTCATGCTTGCATCCAATTCAATTTCAGGAGTTTCTGAAAAAAATATTTAAGAAAAGAATAATTTAATGGACCTAGGACTTGATTGACTTAATAGGTAATCACCATTTCAGAAAGTGATGGCAGATAAGGGAAACTGGACTGTTTTAGGCCTATTGCAACTTAACACATTTTCCTTCACAGCTGTGGCTCTGGCCACCTGACTGTGCAGGGAACTGCTTGCCCTCATCATTTTATGGGGCTTGTATTGCAGTTTTCCACAAAGCCCCTGAATTCCTAGGATTCATAGGGGTTCTAGAGATGGGACACTCACCGATCACATTTTATATAGTAAAGTGCCATAACTTTATAGAATGGATATATCACTTTAGTAATTTTTTTGTCTTTGCAAAGAAAAACATACCCAATATTTCTTTGGGTGAGACTGCTTCTTTCAGTTCAGCGGGTCTTCCAATGCCAACTTGGTTCTGTGCTGAAACTCTAAACTCATATTCCTGTTTTTCACTAAGACTTGTCACACTAAATTGAGTGTGAATAAGCTGGGCAGGAACATTGCATCTCTTCCAGCCTTCCTCAGCATCCTTAGCTTCACCCTTAAGTCTCATTTCTACAATATATCCAATTATCGGGGCACCACCATCATAGACAGGTTTTCCCCATCCAAGAGTAATTGAAGTTTTTGTGCTATCAGCCACTTTCAGATTTGTTGGTGGACCAGGAGGTTCTGCAGAGAAAGCAAAAATAGAAAATTACATACAGTATATGGAATATAACATAGTAATACATTAAAAAAGCAAGTTTATGTATTACCTATAGGGTCTTTTGCAACAATAGGTCTTGATGGCCCACTTGGATCTCCTAGACCAATTTCATTTTCAGCTTTAACACGGAACTGGTATTCATGTCCTGGGATAAGATTGGTCACTTTAAGACGCCTTTCTGGTATTGCTGATTTGGTTACAGCAACCCACCTCAATGATCGCTTTTCTTTTTTCTCAAGAATGTATCCAGTAACGGACTTGCCGCCATCAAATTCTGGTGCATTCCAGACTACAGTCATTTCTTCCTTGCTTACTTTGGTGACTTCTGGAGGTTCTGGAGGTCCAGGTTTACTATAACGTGTTTTAGCGACGATTGGTTTGGTTTCTGTTGGTGGACCAGTACCCATTTTATTCTCTGCACGAACTCTGAAAAGGTATTCATTTCCTTCTATGAGACGAGTTACTTGTGCATGAGTTAGGATCACGGATGAAGAGTATGTTGACCATACCATGCGTTTGCTCTCACATTTCTCTAAGATATAGTTTTGAATCTCACAGCCACCATCATCTTCTGGTTGATCCCAACTGAGTGTGCATCTGTCACTTGATATATCTGAAATTTTCAGGTTTTGTATTGGTCCAGGTGCATCAAGTACATTGACAGTAGCATGTGCAGTAAAACTTCCAGCAGGGTTTGTGGCTGTGACCACATATTTACCACTATCAGACCTTTTAGATTTTTCCAGAATAAATTTAGTGTAATCTGTTCCAGTTTCAAGCTTTAATCTGGGAGATTTAGATATATCTGTTGTGTCTTTATCTTTTACCCAGGCTATTTCTGGCTGTGGCTTTCCTCTCACTCCAGCTTCAATTCTAATTGTTTCTCCAGCTTTGACAACTATCACTCCAGTCAATTTCAAGTCAAGTGCAGGTTTTAAAAGTTCCTCCTTTACTAACACCTCACTTGTCTTAACCCAGTTGCTCTCACCTCCTTCATTCTTGGTCTGAACTCTAAATTGGTATAGCTGGTTTTCAGCGCATCTATCTATAAGGAAGCTTGTTTCTTTGATACTGCCTTTATGGACCCTTTCCCATTCATCTGAATCTTTTAGTTTTCTTTCAACATGGTATGATAGGTTGGGGCTTCCACCATCATAATCTGGTTTTCTCCATTTTAGATAGACAAATGTTTTTCCTACTTCAGCAATATGAAGGTTTTCTGGTTCCCCAGGCTTTTCAACTGGATTAATGGCCAGGATAGGTGTCTTGGTCTCAACAACTGGACCAGGTCCAACTTTGTTTTCTGCACAGACTCTGAAGAAATATTCATGATTTTCTATAAGCGGTGCTTTAATCAACCTCTTTGTAAGGTCAGAGGAAATGACATACCATCCTCTTTGATTTGGCTCACGGTATTCCACAATATAATTTGTTATTTCTGAACCGCCATTATCGTATGGGTTTTCCCAAGAAACCATGCAAGAATCTTTAGTGACATAGCCTATCTTAAGATTCTGACAAGGTCCGGGTCTATCTAGAACATTGACCACGACCACACCCTGTGCTTGACCACTGCTGTTCTTGGCCACAATTGTATATTTTCCATGGTCAGCTCTTGTTGCTGTTTTTATGTGCAAACCAACTGGAGGGAAGTCTTGAGTCATTTCAGTTCTGTTGTCTTTGGTTACTACTTTGCCATCTTTCGACCATGTTAAGTCTGGATCTGGCCTGCCTTTAACGCGAGCAGTAATATTAATAGTTTGGCCAACCCGTACAGTTAGCAAGTCACGACAAGTCAAATCAAGATCAACTTCTGGTGGATGAAGAATATCCTTTGCAATGACAGATTCTGGAAGTTCTCTAGGTTCTCCTTCTCCAACTATATTTGCTGCTTTAATACGGAATCGGTACTCATTTCCTTCAATCAGACCTGGGACTCTAAATGCACACTGCCTAATGAGATCATCAGCGTTAATTCTGCTCCACTGAGCTGATCCTGATTTTTGACATTCAACATTATATCCCAAGATTGGACTACCACCATCTCTAGTGGGCTTGGTCCACACTAAGTCTGCTGTTTCTCTGCTCTTGTCTTTAAGTTTGGGATTAATTGGTGGTCCTGGTGGTGTTATAGGACGAGATGCCTTTATTGGATCAGATATTGGTGAAGGTTTACTGAGTCCAGCAATATTCTCAGCAAATACTCTGAATTCATAGGTGTTTCCTTCATACAGCCCAGTAGCACGGAATCTGAGATCAAGCACTGGGGTCTTATTAACTCTTACCCATTTACCAGAAACCTCTCTTCTTTCAACAATATAACCACTTATTGGACTACCTCCATCAGATTTAGGAATTGTCCAAGATACAGTTGCAGCATTCTCAGTTATATCTGACACTATTGGCTTTCCAGGTGGAGCTGGTGGATCAAACATGTGCTTGGCAACAGTAGGCTGAGATTCTAAGGGTTTACCAATACCCATCTTGTTTTCAGCACAAACACGGAAAGTATACTCATAGCCTTTTTGAAGTCTGGGTACCTTAGCCTTTGTTTGAATACTGCCGCTGCTTACTATTCCCCAAGTTTCTTTCTTGCCTTCACACTTCTCTACAATGTAGTTCATTACAGCAGTTCCACCATCATCTTTTGGTGGCCTCCAAGAGATTACCATATATTCTGGTGTAACTTCCAGGATATTTATTGGACCTGTTGGTGGTCCAGGAACATCCAAAACTGTGAGATGCAGAGCAACTGTTTTGTTGCCAGCAACATTTGATACTGTCAGTTGATATTCTCCTGAATCCTTTCTTGTACAATTTTTGATTGTAAGCACAGTTGAAAAATTGTCAGTTTCAATTTTATAGTTGCCTTCTGATTTTATTTCTGTGCTGTCAGTCACCCACTTAGCAGTTGGAACTGGGATTCCTCTCATGATTGCAGGGAATCTTACAGTTGTACCCGCTTTGACTACAAGACCTTCAATTAACTTAACATCAACTTCTATAGTTGGAGCAGCTGAAAAAAGAGACAAAAGAAAAAATGTTCAGCATAGGTGAAAAACAATGCAGTGACGATTTTGTTGGTAAATAAATATTATTATTACCTATTTTTTCTTGGCATTCAATTGGTACAGTTACATCTGGGCGACTGAGTCCAGCAACGTTCTCAGCTCTTACACGGAATTTGTAAATCTTTCCATGCGTCAGTCCAGTAACAAGGCATTCTGGTATGGAAACAGTCTTAAAGTTAGTCCAGTCTTCTGTACCCTCTTCTTGGTAGTCTACTACGAAACCAGTGATTTCAGCACCACCATCACGGTCTGGATAGTTCCAAGCAAGGGAGACTTCGGTTTTGTCTACATCTACATGATGCAGGTTCTTTGGTGGTCCAGGTGGATCTGGGCATTACATAAATATACAAATTACATTATGCTGGTGCCCATACAAAACAAATACACACTAGGCTAATTAGATTACAAATTATACTTACAAATTGGATCAATAGCCTTTATTGGTTTAGGGGATTCAACATAAGGACCCCGTCCAAACTGGTTCTCTGCAGCAACACGGAACATATATTGCGAGCCTTCCATAAGATGTTTAGCAATAATGCTGTGTTTTTTGGATGTAGTTGAAATAGGTACCCAACGAGGGTTAGCAACATCACGCTTCTCAACCACATAATTGCTAATGACTGCACCGCCATTGTCCTCTGGCTCTTTCCAGGTAAGATAGCATGAATCTTTTCTGATTTCACTGATTTGTAGACTCCTTGGTGGACCAGGTTTATCTAAATATAGAATATTATCCATTATTCTTTATTTTTTTGTTAATTTAAATAAACAGTAAAAATAAATGTATACTTCTTACCAAGAACAATAACTTTAACTTCAACAGTCTTGCTGCCTGCTTCATTTTCTACTGTCAAAGAATACACTCCAGCATCTTCTTTGACAGAGTTACGTATTTCAAGCTTGCTTCCAACAGGTGTGACCACAACATCTGCCTTCATAGGTACTTCTTTGCCTTCTTTTTTCCAGGTTACTTTGGGGAATGGCATTCCTTTGATTACAGCGCTGAGTGTTATAGTATTTCCAGCCTTGACCTGTTGTTCTCGTGCCATGTTTGCATCTAATAACAGCTCAGGTGGTTCTGTGGTAGGAAAAAAAAGAAAGAAATCCTATTTTGGCAAACCTGTTGAAAATAACCTTAGCCAAAATTGGTACAACTTATTTTAGGGAAATAAATTTACCAAGCCTGTCCTTAGCTTGAACTGGATCCCGGATATAAGCAGGCTCAGATTCACCAGCAGAGTTCACTGCCATTATTCTAAACTTGTATGTGTCACCTTCTGTAAGTGCAACCACTTTGTGTTTTGTATCAGGACAGCCATCAGGAGCATGATTGGATTTCTTCCATTCTTCTTCACCAACCTTTTGGTATTCTACAAGGTAGCCAATTATCTTGCCTCCACCATCGTGCCTTGGTGGATGCCAAGACAAATCAACAGAATTCTTGGTTTTATCTACAGCTTCTGGGTTCACTGGTGGGCTTGGTTTCACTAGCAAAAAAAACCCAGAATACAGCATTTGTTCACCTATCTGCTTTCATAAGTCAACATGCTATGAAAACTTAACATTTTTAAAGGATTAATTATGCCCTCCTAATATCTGTAACTTTAGGCTTGCTGTATTAATACTTACAAAGAATCTATCGAATTTAGTTTTTTTTTTAAACTGATGAAAAAAACTACCAACTTCTAGATATAAAAAATATATATTCATTAATTTAAAATATCAAGGTAAAATACATATAGTCAAAAAGTTGCTAATGCAGTAAGCTATAAAGCAATGGTAAAGGAAATTAATAAGTGCACTTAACTACTTACATATTGGATCATTGGCAAAGACTGGTTTAGATGGTGGACTTGGGTCACCTATACCAACTTCATTTTCTGCGGATACTCTAAACTCATATTCACATCCTTCAAGCAGATCTGTTACTCTGTATTGAGTATCTGGATAAATAGGCTCTCTTGAGACTTTAGTCCACCTGTTGGACATGGTTTCTTTCTTTTCTACAATATAGGCAAATATGGGTTTTCCACCATCACGTGGTCTATTCCACAAAACCAATGCAGAATCTTTTGTTACTTCCTTAACGAGTGGTTGCTCAGGTGCCTCAGGAACTCCTAAAAAAAGAAAATCTAGTTAAATCTTGGTAGAAATATATGTGCTTCCAAAATATGAAAAGATGACTTACTGTAGCGGTCTTTGGCCTTAATTTCATCAGATATAAGAGGATCGCTTATGCCATAGGTGTTTTCTGCACAGATTCGAATGCTGTATTCTCTTCCTTCGAGAAGTTTAGGAACTTTGCAGGTTGTTTTAGTAGTTGCTGATGTTACAGGCATCCAGAGGTCTCTGTTGCTGTCTTTCTTTTCAACAACATAGTTAGTTATTGCACTACCACCATCATCGAGAGGAGGTTTCCAGGAGATAACCATATGATCTCTGTGAACTTCGTCAAATATCACAGGACCAACGGGTGGCTGTGGTCGATCTGTATAAAATAAGAAATAAATTACATATAGGGAAATTATACTTCTCTTTACAGTTTGTAAGTAATTCTATAAAATTAAAACATTACCATATACATATATATACATATATGTATATATATATATATGTAGTATGTCAAGTGATATATCACATTTTGTTACTCAAATGAATTTACTTACCAACTACAATAACTTCGCAACATCCTTTTCTTGCTCCGGTGCTGTTTTCAACAACCACACAGTATCTTCCTGAATCTTCTCTGACAGATTTAAGAATACCCAGACACAAGGTATTTGGAGTAGTCTTAATCTTTGTACGGTCATCTTCCTTAACAGTTATATTATCTTTCAACCAGGTAATCTTTGGTGCAGGTTTTCCAGTGTACCGGCCATTCATAGCAAAAGCTTCCCCAACACGTACAATTAATTTATCTCGGAAGTCAAGCTCAATTGTTGGTGGTGCTGTAAAGAAATGTATATACAAATATTATAGTGAATATTACACAACCCAATGATTATGGTCATGTAAAATAAATAGAAACGTGCATACCTAATTCATCTTTACAAGTAATAGGTTTAGTGCAGAATGAAGGTTTCCCTTGTCCGACAATGTTGACAGCACTGACACGATATTCATAGGTGTCACCCTCCTTCAATCCCTCATGAATATATGTTCTATTAAGGAGTTTTTCTTTGGTGACTCTGTAGAATTTGTCTTTTCCAATGAGTCGACATTCCAAGACATACATTGTAATGTCAGATCCTCCATTATACTTAGGTGGATTCCAGCTCAAGCTGATTGAATCTTTTGTGACTCCTGTTACTTGGAGATCCTCAGGACGTTCAGGAACAGCTATAAGGGAGAAGACATAGTACTTTAAATTTGATAACTAACTCATGATTTATCATTGAGAATGACACTATATAAATAATATTGTGAAATGACCACTAAAAAAAAGATAAATCTCCATTAACTTACATATTGGCTCTCTTATAACTATCTCACTGGTGGTCTCTACGAATGGACCCATTCCAATAATATTTTCAGGTGCAATACGGAAGAAGTAAGCAGTTCCTTCAATGAGCCCTTGAACTGTTGCATTTTGTCTTGTCACGGTATACGTTACTGGAGACCAGCCCCTGCGGTCAGCTTCACGTTTTTCAATTATATAATTAGTAATCGTTGAGCCTCCATCGTCTTCAGGTGAGAACCAGGTCAGTTTACATGAGTCAAGTGTTAGATTTTCCGTCTGGAATGGTTGGCTTACTGGACCAGGGACATCTGCAGAGAAGAGAAAATCATCTTATTGTATGTAGCATTTGCAGCATATATTCTCTAGTGCCTATTACAGTATGTATTGTACAACTTTTAATATGGATAATGAATTGATTACCCAGGACGTCAACGATAATAGTCTTCCTTCTTTCACCTCCAGCATTTTTGGCAATCAGATTGTATATTCCTTGATGATTTCTCTGGCATTTTTTAATAACCAAAGATGAACTTATGGCTGTTGTTTCAATGGTAGCTTCAGGTGGTAAAGATTTGTCATCTCTGTTCCAAGAAATTTCAGGCGCTGGTTTGCCAGAAACATAAGCTATAATTCGGATAACCCCACCAGCATGAACAACGATTCTCTCTTTCACACTGGCATCTAACTGGATATCAGGTAACACTAAGGGAGTAAAAAAAAAAAATTATATATTTTCTGTAATAGAGCACACACATATTTAGCAGAACAGGAAGAAGGCAGTATTATATATTATGCTATTTATTCAATGTATAATTGTAACTTCAAGCGTTTCACTTAAATCGGTGGGCTCATAATCATAAATTGGTTAAATTGCAAAGTGCTTGTAAAAATAAGCAACTTTGCAATTTACTTCTTATTAACAATCATCTGTGTTCTCACGATGGAGAGATGATTAATTTTATTGTTTATGCCTTGTTGCCTAGTTTACCGGCCATTGATGCAGTCTATCAGAAGTGGCAGGTCTCCTAGGCAAGGAGAGCATCTCTTACAAGTTCTTTCCCATAGAGTTTGTAAACACTGCCCTGAAGTTGCCCAGATCTCTGGATCTGGTCAGCTTTAGTCCCAGTGTACTACTCCAAATCTGATTCGGCTTTCAGCATTTGAGAATGAACAGTTCGAGCCAGCGGCATAACGATACTACTATTCTGAACTGTCAATCAATTAGGGGCACACTACCCCCCCTGCAAGCAGGAAGCTAGACGGTGGGGAGTGGGGCACTCCTGACTGAGAATATGGGACAACCCCTTTAACTAAAAAGGCACCGATGTGTAAAAACTCAAAGACTATACCTGTTCGATCTTTGGCTTCAATAACATCAGTGACATCCCCAGGTTCTCCAACACCAGCAGCATTAACAGCCCTTACTCTAAACCTGTAGAAGCTGCCTTCTTTGAGACCAGATACCACAAATTTGGTGCCTCTGATTTCTTTTTCTTTGGCCTAGAAAAAAAAAAGTGTATGCTTTGAATTAGCATGAATAAGTCAAAATAGCAATGTAATTTTCTTATCTTTATTACATTTATTTTAGACAAAAAGGAAAGGAAATCTAATCTAGAGTTATTGAATTGTTTATTTATTATGATAAGTACTAGAATTCATATTATTATTATTATTATTATTATTATTAGTTACAGACTTGTACAAACCTTTTCCCATTCCTCTTTTCCTTCTTCTTTATATTCCACAAAGTATCCGGTGATTGGAGAACCTCCATCTTTAGATGGTGCCACCCATTCTAGATCAGCTGTGGACTTGGTCCAGTCTGTAACCTTTGGAATAGGTGGTCCAGGTGGTGCTATGGATGATATATACTATGTGTTAATTATCCAATAAAACAAAATGTATTTCTATAGCTGTTCCTTATGGTTTAGTATATATGTATTTAATGATTATACTTACAAATAGGATCTCTAGCAGTAATTGGATCAGATGGCAGACTTGGAGGCCCAACACCAGCTGCATTAATTGGAAATACCCTAAACTGGTAGTCAGATCCTTCAATGAGCCCTGTAACTTTGTGAGAAACACCCAATGGCATAATCTTGATGGGATCACGATTAACTCTCTTCCATCTCTTTCCAGTGGTTTCTTTCATTTCCAGCCAGTAGCCAGTCACTGGTGATCCACCATCATATTCTGGCTCTTCCCAGTTGACAGTCATAAAATCTCGTGTAACACTACTGACTGATGGTTTATCACACTGTCCAGGAACAGCTGTGAAAATACACAATATATTATTATCTTGCCAAAGGCTCAATTCCATTGTTAGCTTACAAAATGTAAATTTACCAAACTTACAGTAAAGATTCCTTGCTGTTTCAGGTTCACTATCAAGCGGAAGACCTACACCATATTTATTCTGAGCCATAATACGGAACACATATTCATGACCTTCAATCAGTTTTGGTATGGTGTATATACATTCTTTAACGTCTTTTGTTACGGGAGACCATAATTTCCTGTTAGCTTCTCTCTTTTCAATTACATAGTTTGTAATTTTGGAGCCTCCATCGTCTTTTGGAGGCAACCAAGCCAAAGTCATATTTTCAGCAGTAATGGACTCAAATTTAATTGGTCCTACTGGTGGTCCAGGGCGTCCTATTTAAAGAAAAAAAATGTTGCTTAAATAAATGACATACATAATAAAGAAAAAAACAATAATTTATTTTAAACATATATTAATAATATCAGATTATGTCTAACTGCTCAATTTGTAAAAAATATATACTTACCTAGGACATTTAGTCGCATTTCCTTTGCATCAGTTCCCAAGTTGTTCTCTGCTGTCAGAGTATATAAAGCAGTATCATTCCTACGAGACTGGTGGATCAGCAATGTACAGTCATTTTCACCGACAACTTTGTTAACGTGTTGATCATACTGAACAGGTGTTTTATCATCAGGCTTGTTTGCCGGTGCTTTAAACCATTTCAAAGTTGGGAAAGGAACGCCCTTGACCTTTGCAACAATACTGATATCCGTTCCCTCTTCTGCCTCCAAAAACTCTTTGAGCTCAATAGATGGTGGACCTTAATAAAAGGTTAAATAAAAATGATTAAGAAAATAAAGCACCAAACAGAAATATAATAATTAAATGTAGGTTTCACGTTCGAATAGTCTACTTACAAGTCTGGTCTTTCACCACAACAGGGCCTACAGTTGAAGATGGCTTGCTATGTCCAGCTTCATTTACAGCTCTAACACGGAATTCATATTCAGCCCCTTCTTTTAGGTCTTCAACAGTGAACTTTGTTTCTTCTACATCTCGCTTATTGCATTGCTTCCAAGATTCTTTGCCTTCTCCGGATGGATCCCACAGTAGGCGCTCAATAATATAATGAGTCACAGGTGCACCTCCATCATTCTTTGGTGGTCTCCATGTTAATGCTACTGAATTCTTTGTCACAATGCCAACTTTTAGTCTTGTAGGTGGTTCAGGTGGATCTTTAAAGTAAGAAAACAAATATTACTACAGATATAAATACAAAGCAGTGTTTTACTAAAATTGGCAAAATAATTTGTTATAAAGTAGTATGAAAGTATGCAGAAAAGTTTAAATGACACTGATTTAGACTTACGTATTGGATCTCTTGCTCTTGTCCTTTGAATGGTTGAAATAGGAGGTCCAGTTCCAAATCGATTCTCTGCTGTAATTCTAAACAAGTATTCCTGTCCGTCAATGAGGTCTGGCACAGTAAATGAAGTTCCTGCACAGTCTGTTGTCACTCTGCCCCATGATTTTCCTTCAACTGTTTTCTTTTCAACAATGTAGTTCCTTATTCTATCACCACCATCATTATCTGGGGCTTTCCATGTAAGTTTAGCAGTGGATCTTGTGACATCACTAACTTTAAGGTCCTTTGGTGGCCCTGGAGCATCTGTAATTAAAAAAATACAATGTATGTGTTTTATATTTATTAACACCTTAGCAACAGCCGCAGTAAATGTATGGCGGCTGTACGCTATCACTGTCACTGGAGCAAGTTCAGGATCTGAGCCCACTTTGTACAACACAGCTGCCACCTGCATTACTTAACTGGCACCCAAAAATAACTAACGCAAGTGGAGATAGCTCCAATTGCCTCAATTCAACCTTTTAAATGCGACTGTCAATTATAGTAGCAGCATTTAAAAGTCCTCCAACATGACAGCCATCACTCTATCAACTTCCCTCATGACATGATCGGAATGGTGGGGGGTGATCGGTCGCCATGGCAATCAGGTGGCTGGTCTACATAGGAGACCAATAATTTTAAATACACTGCAATACTGCATATTGCACAGGTGATCAAGAGATTGCAGGTTCAAGTCCCCTATGGGAACTAATAAAAGGTGTAAAAATCCCCCCAAAAAAGAAAAAAAAATCTATATATAAGTTTAAATCCTCCCTTTTCTCCAAACATAAATCTAAAATGTTAACAATAAAATAATTTAACATATTTAGTATTGCTGCATGCGTAATTGCTCAAATTAATAAAATGTAAAAAAAAATATTTTGCTCATACAGTGAATGCTAAAAAGAAAACAAATCAAAACATCAGAATTGGTGGGTATTTTTGGGGATTGGCGCTCTTCCAATCCAAAAATGCAGTTAAAAGCTATCAAAATGTAACATGTACCGAAAAATTATATCAATAAAATCATCAGCTCAGTATCCAAAGACAAGTCCTCCCACAGGTTCATTGATAGAAAGATAAAAAAAAAGTTATTGATTTCTGAAAATGGCAATACAAACTACATATTGTAAAAAAGTTTTTAATCTTTTTAACCACAAAAATATATAAAAAAAACCCCTAAAAGTTTGATGTGAAGTTTTGCCAGGTCATTTTTTACTACGCAGTAAATGTTGTAAAAACAAAACCACAAGAATAATAGCGGAATTGTTTTTTTATTTTCAATATTTCACCACCAATTTTTTCAGTACATTTTGTAGTAAAATGACTGGTGTCATTCAAAACTAAAAGTTGTCTTGCAAAAACCAAGCCTTCTTACAGTTATGTCAATGGAAAAATAAGAAAGTTGTTATGTCTCTCGGAAATGGAGGAGGAAAAAAATGAAAGCAGAAAAATGAAAAATTGCTTGGTCTTTAAGAGGTTAAAACTAACACCCATATACATTAAAAGTGTTCCAACAGAAAATGTCATTGATGCATGCAGCAATCAATAGGATTGCAGTTTTAGTGCCGATTTAAGTTTTATCAAATGTTATTTGTTACCATTGTTACAAGTTTATATATTCTTATTCACTTAGTACAGATGCCTCTATTGCATTGATCTAAAAAATATTTGCATAGCCTTACCTAAAACATTGACTCTAACATTGACTGTCTTCTGCCCAGCTTTATTCTTTGCTGTGATGCTGTATTTTCCAGAGTGTCCTCTGTTGGCCACAGGAATAATGACAACTGAAGTGGTGTCAGTTGCCTCAACCTAAACAAAATGTAGAAGATTTTTGTTACAACGAACAAATCTTAGTTATAACATTTAATAGTTTTGAATATATTTCATTCTAATTTATTTTACATTATATTTTAAAAATTACATGAAATCATTTATTTTAAATGTAGTTCAATCCGTTATATTTAATAGACACTCTGCATGAGTATGTTAAAGATCATACAGTTAAATTATTCTGGTTCATAATAATTAATGTAATAGTGCAATAGAAGGAAAAGTAATTTACATACCTGAGAATCCACTGGAATATTGTGTACTTGATCCTAAAATTATGATCCAAAACAACAACATAAAAACAGTTAGGGCTTATATAAACATGTAAAGATTTCAGTTTCAGAAGTTTTGTGAATTATTTTTACGAATATGGAGTCAAAGACAACTTTTAGAATGGGGCCCCTGGGAAAATCAGTTCAGGAGAAGTGCAAGCAGCAAGGCAAGAAAGGGTACTATTACATTATGTGAGAGAACAGATTCCGTTTTGTGTGTGTGGTATCCATCTTGTCTTATAACTACTGTTTCATGGTGATCAAATAACACTGACACTGATAGGTAGGGAAGTTTCACATTTCTATTAATTTCTCTAAAGTTCTCATTTGCTCATATTTTGGAAGGAATTTTTTTCTTTGACTGTGGAACTATTTAAGTATCTTGTATGTGCTAATAAAGCAGAAATCCTGAATACACCATACAAGGCTGTGCGGAATTGATTTCCTGAGCGCTCATAAAACAAATCGTATTTATTTGGAGTTCAAAAGGCATAGAAGAGAGTGTATTTCACTCACAATTACAATTGCCTCTTTCTATGGTGTCCTAATACTCCAACAGGAAAGAACCTTCATCAGACAACTCCTTTAATTTTATACAAACATCTGCAGTATCTTACCTTTATCTCTTTGTTAGCTGCTCCTTCAAACTCCCATGATGCTTTTGGTACAGGACGACCACTAATTACAGCCGAAATCCGGACTGCGGACCCAGCACGAACATTCAAAAAGTCTTGAGATTTCAAATCAATTGAGATATCAGGCTCCTCTGCAAGAAATTAATACACCAAATTTGTACAATTAATCTCAAAGAGCAAAAAAAAAAAGAAATGCTTTATTAATAACAATATAGCCATGTTTTACCTTGTATTTCCTTTACTGGTATTTCCCCAGTTGAATGACTTGGCTCAGATTCACCAGCAGCATTAACTGCCTTAACTCTAAATCTGTATTTCTTAAGCTCTTGAAGATTTGGAACTACACACTCGCAAGTAGGGAACAACTTGTCGGGTTCATTGACCTTCTTCCAGTCTGAACTGCCTTCATCCTGCATTTCAACAATGTAGCCCTTAATTGGACTGCCACCATCTTTGTCTGGTTTCTTCCAGGCAAGTGTAACGCTTGACTTAGTTTTATCCTTCACATCTGGTGATGATGGAGCACCGGGGGCATCTGTTGAAATATGTACAAATTTAAAAATTTACATCTTTGTACTGCTTGTATTGATACGCCCTCGCCAAATTGGAGATTATGAAATATATGGTAGAACCTAATACTTTTTACCATGATAACATAATGGCGGGGACAGAGCAAATTTCAAAAATTCTTTATTTTCGAAAATGCAAATTTTTGTAAAATTCAAGGAGCATTTGATTCCACTAGAAAAAAACTCTCATACTTACAGATTGGATCTACAGCCAATGCAGGGTCTGATGGTTCACTGGGAGGTCCAACTCCAGCTGCATTTACAGCCATAACCCGGAACTGGTATTCCACACCTTCGATCAAGCGCAATACATTGAATTCCAGGCCTTTCACAGCAGGTTTGGTGACTGGAGCTCTGTTCACACGACCCCAGTATACACCACCAACCTCTCTCTTTTCAAGCCAATAGCCAGTTATTGTTGATCCACCATTGTCCAACGGAGGCTCCCAGGATACCAACATTGAAGATCTGGTGCAGTCAGAAACTTTGGGTTTTTTAGGAGCACCAGGAAGACCATATGGATCCTTTATTACAGCCTTGTCTGACAAACAGTCATCACTAATTCCATATTTGTTAACTGCTCTAACTCTGAATTGATATTCTCCATTAGTTATAAGATTCCACACCTAAAAAAGCAATATAATTTGTGTTTAGATATTGAGTAACTCACACATTCAATGTATTCTCTATGTAATATAGAAACTAGTTTCAAATAATGTAAGTTTTCAGTATAATACTTATAAAAAAATTATATATATAATTTATCTCATTAATCAAAAGGCATTAATCATTGTCACAATGTATATTGCATAAATTAGCATTATATTTATTACAATAGGTGTTTTATATTCTATAGTTAATAGGAAAATTACCCCATATCTCCTGTCAACTACAATGTTGGACACTTCTTCCCATTCAGATTTCTTCTTGCTTGCATCGCGTTTGTCAATGATATAATTTGTAATCTCACTTCCACCATTGTCTACAGGTGCATCCCAGATCAAGTAACAGGATTCAGTTTTGATGTCAGTAACTGCAAGATTTCTTGGAGGTGCGGGACGATCTGTTTAGAACAAAATGGTCAATATTTTATATTTGGGAAACAGTGTAAAAATGTCTATGGAGAAAAAAATTAAGTACATACCAAATACTTCAACATTAACAGTGCGGTTAACAGAGCCAAGGCGGTTGGAAGCTGTGATTGTGTAAGTTCCTTTATCACTCCTCTGTGCAGCTGCCATGATGACTTCTGTCTTAGCTTCACTTCTTGAAACCTCTTGTTTCTCAATCTTCAATGTTGGTGTTGTTTTTTCAATTATGACCTCATTTTTGGACCATTCGATCTTTGGCAGTGGCAGACCAGTTACTACAGCTGGGATGTTCACGGGCTCCCCTGCTTTAACTTTAATTGTATCACCTCTAACAGCCAAGCGAAGGGTGATAACGGGTGCAACTAGAAAAGATATAGGAAATAAGTTAGGACGCTGACAAATTATTTGTGAAATATCAAAGTAAAAGGGTTTGGGCCTATTAAATACCTTCATCATCCTGAATGACCACATTAAGGGGTAAAGATGGTTCACTTTCTCCTATTTCATTGACAGCTTTAGCACGGAATTCATACATGTGCAATTCTGCAAGGTTTTCTACTAAAAATGATGTGTCTGGGCAAAGTCTCTTATTGCATCTCTCAAACTCAGTGGCATCATGTCTTCTCTTTTCAAGGATATAGCCAGTAACAGGGCAACCACCGTCATTACGTGGAGGCTTCCAATCAAGTGTTATACTTGACTTAGTTCTCTCAGTATATGTGAATCTTTCAGGTGAACCAGGAGGGGCTACAAGAAAAATGTAACAACGTCAGATTATCAAGTTTAATTTGCAGAAGAAGAAACATATTGTATTTAACATTATCTATCTTTTGTTTTAAAATTACCTTTAGGATCAACTGCAAGAATTGGTCCCAAATCAACAGGAGGACCAGAACCAAATTTATTCTTGCATATGACACGGAACATGTATTCTTGTCCCTCCAGAAGACCGTTAATATCACATTTAGATCGCTCAGTATCTATTGGTTGTCTCCAAATATGCGCTTTGGCATCCTTTCTTTCAATTATGAATCCTGTGATGTCACTTCCACCATCATCAAGAGGATCAGACCAGTTAAGAAGAGCCATCTTTCTGTTAACAACAACTGGCTTCAGTTCAGTTACAGGTCCAGGCACATCTGAAGAAGAAATCACAATGTCATCATTATTTTAATTCATATTTCCAAATACTATTTCAAAGAACTATGTACTAATTAAAATTTCCTTACCAAAGATCTCAACTCGTGTTGCCGCAGATTTGGTACCACTTTCATTACTGGCAGTGATGATATATCTTCCATGGTCTTTTCTTTCCGTATTGGCAATTGTAAGTACAGAAGAGGTTCCTTCATTAACTATTTCAGCCTTCTCTTTATTAAGTTCACCATCTTCTATAGACCATTCAATTTTAGGAGCAGGGCGTCCAAGAACAGTGGCAGGAATCTTTAGAGCCTGTCCAGCCAAAAGCTGAATACCATCTCTTACTGAAAGGTCTAACTCAATGACCGGAGGTTCTATAAGTAAATTAAAATAAAAGGTTACAATATATAATTTTGCAATTTAGAGCACATTTCTTGATCTTCATTGTATATAAAATATACAATCAGACAAAAATATACCTTGTGGTTCAAGGACTGTAATGGGTTCTGTTACACCAGGAGGACCTTCACCAGTTACATTGACAGCGCTCACACGAACTTTGTAATCTGCGCCTTCTCTAATGCCTTTAACAGTGTATTTACGAACTTTAACTGGCCTGTCTGTGCAGCGAGACCATTCATTGCTGCCCATCAGCTGTTTATCCACAAAGTAGCCTGTAATTTCTCCACCACCATTGTATAGAGGAGGATCCCATTCTAATTCAATAGCTGATGAGGTTGTGTCAACAACTCTTGGAATTGGTGGTCCTGGAAGCACTAAAGTTGGCATAAGAAGATAAAAGATGATAAGTTTTGCTGAGTTTACAGGGTAAGATTGCAGCTTTTAAATGACTGGCGATCAGCTACATATAAGCCAAATGGCAGTTGTAAAATTGCCTGTTTATCGTGGCCGACCACACTTCTATGCTAACAGTATGATGCTTAATACGATCATTCTGTGTGCATAGAATATCATGTTATCAGCAATAGATCACCTATTTAAACAGCATAATGTGCTGCCAATAATAAGGAATTTTAAGCACTTTTAAGCACGCTTAAAAATCATCGCACCCAACGAACGAGTATTTTGCTCATTTGTCATCCTGTTTAGAAGGGCCGATTAACGGGAATGAGTGTTCCTATGAATACTCATTGACCATCTAAATGGCCCTTGCTGTTCTTAATGCATAAAGAGTATTTTGGTATTTATTATTTGTTACTTACATATTGGATCTTGAGCAGTCTTTGGATCAGAAGGAACGCTGAACTTTCCAGCTCCTCCTGCATTTTCTGCACAAACTCTAAAAATGTATGTGAGACCCTCCAAAAGGCCTTCAGCTTTAACTTCAAGAGCATTGATAAGGTTTCTGTTAACACGAGCCCAGTGAGTGCTGTTTATTTCACGTTTCTCAATCCAGTATCCTAATATTGGGCTTCCGTTGTCTTTGGGCTCCTTCCATGTGACTATCATACTGTTGGCTGTAACATCTTCAATTTCAGGCTTTTCTGGTGCATCAGGTGGAGCTGTGAAATGATACAATGTACACATTATATCAGTTATTTTTTTACATAAATATATATCACCCATCTAAACTTTCTTAAAACTGCTGAACTGAAAGAAAACTTACTAAATGGATCTTTAGCAAGCAGAGGTTGAGAGACACATGATGGTCCTGGGCCAAATCTATTTTCAGCTGTAACACGGAAAATGTACTCTTTGTCCTCAATAAGTTTGGTGACTGGGTATTTGCAATGCCTTAGTGTAGATGTTACAATCACCCATCCAATTTCAGCCTTTGAGTTATCTTTCTTTTCTAATACGTAGTTTAAGATTTCACTGCCACCATCATCCAAGGGAGGTTCCCATTGGCATATGACTGAGTTCTTCCTTACTTCGTCAAAAGTAAAGTTCACTGGTGGACCTGGTATATCTGAAAAGTCAAAGAAACAAAACCCATCAATGCTCACACCTATTACAACATTCACTCTATGTCATAATTCTTAGCATAAATGTGATTTGTATTACTGAGTAGTCAATTATATTTTGCTTACCCAATACATTTACTTCACATGTAGCTTTTGCAGTTCCATGGTCATTTTCAACCTTGATTGTAAATATGCCGTAATCAGCTCGTAAGGAATCTCTGACAGATAGTTCAGATTCTCCTTGTCTACTGTTGTCGACAGTCAAACGCTCTGGCAAAGAAAGGTGGAATGGTACATCCACAACAGGTTCATCCTTTTTCCTTCGAGGAACAATTTTTTCCACTCTTTTCTTTATCTCCTCTGGTCTGATAACTTCATCATTTCTAAGCCAAGTAACAGTTGGATATGGTGATCCAGTGATATGTGCAGTTAGCCCAATTTCCTCTCCTTGTCTGACAGAAAGTCCAGATTGTAAACTGCCAGCAAGGAACACTTTTGGAGGATCTGATGAGAAGTATAAATAACTATGTGTTAATAGAAATACTTTAAATCTAAAAAGAATTAATGTTTGTACTTTATATATATTATTTCTAAATGCAAATACACTTTGCTTACCCATTGGATCTGCAGCTTTAATTCCTGGGGTGACACGGGAAGGTTCACTAACTCCTGCAGCATTTTCTGCACGTACACGATATTGATACTCTTTTCCATCTTCCAGACCTTTTACAGTGTAGGTGAGTACGGGGACAAGAGAGTCATTGCATCGTTCCCATTTTTCACCACCTTTGGGAATCTTTTCGATGACATATCCCATAATCTTGCATCCACCATCATACTGGGGTGGTTTCCATGTCAAAGTAATAGATTTTGAAGTAGGGTTATGGGTATCAAGATCTAAAGGTGGATCTGGTCGTTCTGTATGAGAGCATTAAAAAACAACAATCAAAACATTTTACAATAACAAATCTATGTATGCATTGTTGTGATTTGTAGCAATATGCAGAACTTACGTTTTGCATCCTCTGCAATTATGGGGTTTCTGAGTTCAAGATATTCCCCACCACCAATTTTGTTTACAGCCTTGACTCTGAAATAGTATTCTCCATTGGGTATCAGATCTTTAATATTCCATGTTAGTTTGTTTTCTCCTGACATCACTGGAGTGTATGTTCTGCGTCCAGCTTCTCTGCGTTCCAAGACATAATGCAATATTGGAGTTCCACCATCAAATTCAGGTGGCTCCCAAGAAACTTTGCAAGTATTTTTGGTAACATCGGTGGCTTTTATGTCCTTACATTGTCCAGGCAAACCTTTAAAATATAAACATATACAGTGAAAAAATGTCTCTTTTTGTTATAATTAGTCTGTCTTTTCCCCAAAATTTGCAGTATTTACCTATGACTTTAACATTAATAGATCCGGTAGTGGATCCTATCTTGTTTTCCAGTGTGACAGTATAGACTCCAGCATCTGCATGTACAACATTAGCAACATCTAGTGAGGCTGATGTGTGGTCACTCTTGGATGATACCCTGTCTGCAATTTTAATTTCTTTCCCATCCTTATGCCAACTAACGGTTGGTACTGGAACAGCTCTGAATGGCACAGGGATAGTTAATTTTTCTCCTTCTACAACAATAATGTCTTGGGTTTTTAGATCAATTGTTGGGTTACCTGTAAGATAAAAATATAAATATGATTTACTATGGTATTTTTAATTTAATTTCTGTATTTAATGATATACAATCTGAACAGTATACTTACAGTCAGGATCCTTAGCGAACACATTCTCTGAAATTTCAGATGGATCACTAGCACCAATGGCATTGACAGCCCTAACACGGAGGATATATTCTTTATCGGGAATAATGCCTTCTTCAGCTTTGTACTTCAGCTCTTTAACAGGTCGTGAATTGATTCTCATCCACTTCTCAGTGCCTGCTGGGCATGCCTCAATGTGATATCCAATAATTGGGCTACCACCATTTTTCTCTGGAGCCTTCCAAGCAATAGAGATGTGGTTTCTGCTTGCATCAGTTACATGTAACTCAAGAGGAGGTGATGGAGGACCTAAAACAATTTGAATGATTTTAGATCATTTTTAAGTTCTAATGTGCAAATTGCCTCTTCAGAGAAAAAGAGGACTTGTACTCTATAGTGCCACCTATTGTAAGCAGCAATCCTACAAGTTCTAATGTAAAATATTACTTTTAACTATTTGGGTCTTTAACTTACTTGTTGGGTCTTCAATTGCCAACATATCCGTAGGTTCGCTTGGATGGCCAACACCAGCTTCATTTTCAGCACGCACCTGGAACTGAACTTCTGTGCCTTCAATAACATCTGTTACCCTGAACTGACAGTCTGGCCCGGATGTCCTTCCAGCTTTCACCCAGCGTGTGGCCATTTTCTCTTTCTTTTCAACAACATATCTGTTTAAAAAAATATGAGCAAGTTTAAATATACTTTTACAGATCAACACAACATAATATAGTCTATGAATTCCTGTTATTTGTGTGACCTACCTCTGTATGGGCCGTCCTCCATCATTTTTGGGTGCTTCCCATTTCAATTCAACATGCCTCTTTGTTATATCAACCACTGTTAAAGCGTAAGGTGGTCCAGGTGTCGCTGAAAATACAATATGAGTGTTAAAGAAACTGACATGAACATGGGTATTTTATATACTGTATATATAATAATAGCTTATGAACATAAATTTAGATATTTTTTTTTTGTTTGTGATTCAGTATTAATAAAAAATAACTTACTAAATGTATCTTTGGCCAACACGGAGTCTTCCAATTCACAATATTCACTCGGTCCTACTGCATTCTCAGCGGCTACTCGGAAGACATACAAGGAACCTTCAGAAAGTGGGGTCACAGAACATTTGATATCCTTTATGGTGGTGTCCACTGTCTGCCAGCCTTTGCGTCTAACATCTCTCTTTTCAACAATGTAGTTGGTGATTGGAGAGCCTCCATCTCTTTCTGGAACAGTCCATTTAAGATCTGCTACATTCTTACTTATATTCATAACCTCAAGAAAACGGGGTGGAGAAGGAGGATCTAATAGATTAAAAAAAAATTACATCATTAGCACAAAAGTTACTAAAGAACAATATTTCACAATGTATAAGTAGCTTGCTACGTACATAACTAAGTGAAACTTGACTTTTACGAAGCTTAGTTTATTACAATGGCAAAAATTGTGTACTTCTTTATATACAGTTGTCATAATGTAAAACTGCTAATGATATACAGAATTCTATATTATTTTGGATCAGAAGTGGTCACAACTTACTAAGTCTCTCTTTGCAGAGTACTGGGTCACTTGGTTCACTAGGCTCACTTTCTCCGGCCTTGTTTACAGCTCTTACTCTAAAAGAGTACTCTTGTTTTTCCATGAGGCCTTTCAAAAAGTGTTCGGTAGATGGAATACCATCGGCCACTCTAACCCATTCATCAGTTCCAGTCTTCAAGAGCTCAATAACATAAGACTCTATCTTGGCACCACCATCATGTTCTGGTTTCAGCCAGTTCAAGAAGGCAGATGTTTTAGCAACATCTTTGACCGTTGGTTTGCCGGGAGCCCATGGAGGATCTACATTAAAATAAATATAATATAAATGTATAATAATGCTACATTTAATAAAAAAACAATGCAATACTGGCTTTGTTTTATATATAAAAATGAAACATACCAATTGGATCTTTTATTAAGATAGGCTCAGTCTCTCTACTTGGTTTTCCAGGACCAGCAAGATTTTCTGCCAAAATTCGGAACTGATACTTCTTTTTGTTTGTAAGGCCTTTAACTCTGTTGATCGTAAAAACATTTTGGTTAATGTTTTCCACTGTACTGATATATTGTTATTTAAAGATATATTTATTAATATTAGCATGATCATTAACATTATTAGTTTGGCTTGCATACCTGTATGTTGGATCTTTAACTGGAGTTTTGTTGCATCTGACCCATTTTCCTGAATCAGGATCAAGTCTTTCAACCCAATATCCAGTTATTGGGCTTCCACCATCTTCATCTGGTTCATTCCAGGACAAAGTCACTGAGTCCTTTGTAATGTCAGAAGGTTCAAGACGAGTTGGTGGTCCAGGTGGGTCTGTAAGGCAGAATCAATATGAAAAAATTGTTATATCCTATTGACTCCACAAACTAAATTTTTGGAATTTCATGGACAAAATAAGCAGGTATTCTCTTACCAAATGAGTACTTCGCAGTCATGGAGAGAGATTGTACAGGCTCTCCAATACCATACATATTTTCAGCACTGACTCTGAAGATGTATTCCTTAAGAGAAGTAAGTTTTGTAGCCTTAAATCGAGTTTCTTTAATAGTTGATGATAGTTTGTGCCAGACTTCACTATCTCCTGCTTTTTGTTCCAGAATGTAGTTGGTAATTCTTGAACCTCCATCGTCTCGTGGAGGGTTCCAGGTCAGTACACAAGATTCATTGGTAATCTCAGAAATATCAAATGCAGCTGGAGGTCCAGGTTTATCTGCGCATATAGAATATGTAATAAAGTAAGTTGTACCAGGAAAAAAGAAAACCTTCATCTGAAGAGCACAGATAGTCTAATTTTTTATTTGAATTTTAAAGTGTTTTAAAGTAAACTAACAGTGAAAAAAACAAATTCGTACCTAAAATATTCACTTCAACAACCGCTGTAGCTCTGCCAGAAGTGTTTACTGCTTCTATTATGTATGTTCCAGAATCGCTTCTTGTGCTCTCTGTGATGACAACTGTTGAATGTCCCGGTGTGGACTCAATAGTAACTCGCTTGTCCACTCTCAGCAGAGAGTCAGCTTTGTTCCATGAAACCTTAGGTTCAGGTTTGCCAGTAATTGTAGCTGGCAATTCAATTTTAGTTCCAGCCTTCACTGTTATGCCAGCAATAAGTTTAACATCCAAGAAAATTTCAGGTGCCTCTGTGTTAATGAAGAAGAAGAGTATGTTATAAGTATACTTTATATTGTGGGTATTGTGCATGAACACACATTTGTAATTGTTACATAAAATAATTTTTAATCATATATTATTATTCTAATATATGCATGCCCAGAATATCATATACCTTTAGGATCTGTAGCAAGGATATCATCTGTCGGCTTGCTTGGTTTACTAGCACCAAGTCTATTGAGTGCTTTTACACGGTATGCGTACCATTGACCTTCAGTGAGATTGTCCACTTGGAATCTGTGAAGAAGGTACAATTTTCAGGTTACAAAAAGAAAATAACTAAGTTTCTGCCATTCTTCTGTAAACAAAGATTTTTTCTTCAAATCAAGATCACACTTACTTAGTTTCCAAAACAGCATCACCACAAATTTCCCATTTGTCAGTTCCACGTTGGCATTTTTCCACCAGATAACCCTTGATGCGTGAACCACCATCATACTTAGGTGGTTCCCATGTTAGGAATATTCCTTTAGAAGTTGGATCTCTCCACTTAACATTTTCAGGTGGGTCAGGAACAGCTGTGATGGAAGAAGAATTTGAATACTTTATTAAGTAGTATATTGAACAATATTCCTTAGTCTAAGTTTTTAAAAATTTTTATTTTCAAAACATACAATGAAAATTTTAACTTACATGCTGGTGCAGACATGTTTACTGGTTCATCAATGTATGCAGGTTCTCCTGGGCCACACTTATTGCAAGCTGAAACACGGAACAGATATTCTCTGCCTTGAATAAGGTCAGAAATGGTGAACTCCTGGTCAAGGACATTGTCTTGGACCTACGAAAGAACAAAACCACCAAAAAAATCTATTTGTATTTAAATTGATAAAAATACAGACAATATTTAACAAAAGAACACATTTAATAGTTAATAGTGATCAATAAAAAATTGGCATTTAAAAATATATCTCATGTAAACTTTTACCTGGGTAAACAAAAATTTTGGATCGGCTTATGCGTTGTGGCCATGGGGCGGTATCACTCCATGTGGATGAGAACTGGCTTGCAAAACATCATATGGTTTAAGATGCAGTGGCACAAATTTGTGGCAAGTGCAGGTGAAGCACATGGCATTCATGTACTTCACCGGTTTCCACACATACGTGGTAATTTGCCGTAAATAGTGTGGTTCTTGAATGCACCACACACCACAGACCTGTTGCTGTAACTCGTAAGCCTGGCTTTATTCAAGAATGAAGCCACACCAAAAATGAGGAGATAGCTAAAGGCTCTGCTCTATATGTGGCACATATACAGCCCTTGGAGTGTAAAGTATTATCAACATAGTTCCATAGTATTAAGGCTAAATGTGTGTAAAATTGAATCTATTCACACATTGCTATTGCTTTTTGATTATTTGGTAGTTAGCAATTAAATCCCTATGAAATTAATTTTTGCTCATTACTTACCCTAGCCCAAGTCTTCTTGCTGACTTCTCGTTTCTCTATAAGGTATCCAGTCAATGGACTGCCTCCATCATTCTCAGGTGCTTCCCATGAAAGATTAACAGTGCTTCTTGTGAGGTCTCCAACCTTAAGCTCCTTTGGAGCACTTGGACGAGCTATGAAAATTTACATAACAATGAATTAATAAGAAGAAAATTCCTCAGGATTGTGATTAAAGAAAAAAAATTCTAACAACACTTACCAATAACATTAACATCAATTTCTCCAGAGACTGATGTCACAGTATTTTGAAGCTCTAATGTATAAATTGCTTTGTCGGGACGCTCACTTGGAGAAATCACAAGCTCTGCGAAGGTTGCAGTTGTATCTATCTTAACACGTTCATTGCTTTCCAAGACTGTACCATTTACTGACCATACTGCAGTAGGAGTTGGGTAACCAGTGATAGGAACGTGTATTTTAAGAGGTTCAGGTACAATTACTTCAAGGCCATTTTTGAAGGCACTTAAATCCATGGTAGGATGTGCTAAAAAAGAAAAGTAGACATTCCACATGTGAGTACATTTATTTGCAAATATCCATACGTAAAATTAATATTTTGGAAAGCACTTGATATACTTACAGTGAGGATCATCTGCGGTAAGTGGTCCTAGGCTTTCAGTAGGATCTGATATGCCAGCAGCATTTTCTGCAGAGACTCTATAGAAATACTTAGCCCCAGCCTTCAATCCATTCACCTAAAATGAACAATCAATCAGGTTATAAACTGTAAAATTCTCATTTTCATAAAAAACGGCTGCCATAATCTAAACCCCAAATTGAATATAGACTATGTCTTTAAATATACCTTGTATGTAAGATCAGGTGCGAGTCTCATGTTACAACGAATCCACTTGTCTGTACCGTCTTCACATCTTTCAATAATATAGCCTAATACTGGGCTTCCTCCATCTTGTAGAGGAGGTTCCCATGTAAGCTGAACAGATTCCTTGGTTTGATTTGAATGGGTAAGGTTGATAGGAGGACTTGGCTTTTCTATAATCAAAAAATGGACATATTTTTAGTTATCTTGGACCACTAACATTTATAGTTACTAATGTGACATCAGCAGGGCATACCAATGGGATCCCTGATCTTCACAGCACGTGTTGCTGCACTTGGTTTGCCAACTCCAGCTTGATTTTCAGCTCTCACTCTGAAGATGTATTCCTTGTTCTCCACAACATCATTAAGAGTAGCTCCCAGTTCATCTGGTTTGGTAATCATGGCAGCATCCCATTTGATTGAAGCTCTGTCGCGCAGTTCAATGATGTAAGCTGTTATTTCTGATCCACCATCATACTCTGGTGGTTCCCAGGTCAGTGATGCACCAAAGCGATTGACATCGCAAATATCTACATTCAAAGGAGGTCCTGGAACATCTATAAAACATATTCATTTATATGATAGGTATCGCAATCTATGACATAATGGAAATTATCTGTCTTGCACAATTGTTGTTTAGTGCTTACCGAACTTGCTCTTGGCTTCAACAGGTGTATCCGTTTCTACAGGTTCTCCAGCACCAACTCTGTTCTTGGCACTGACACGGAAGAGATATTCCACTCCGCCCTTCTGGAGTCCAGTAACTGTGTATTCACAGCTATCTGCATGGTCGGTGACAAGAACCCAAGTCTTACGCTTAATGTCTCTTCTCTCAACAATATAGCCAGTGATTTTACTGCCGCCATCACTCTGTGGTTCTTCCCATGCCAGACTAACTTCTCCATCGAAGGTGTCAACAACTTCAAGATTTCTAACAGGTCCAGGAACATCTTAAAAAAATGTGTTTTTTTGCTATTAAAAGCTTAGTTAAAAATGTTACAATTTTTAAAATTCTGGTGGCATTTAAACATAACTTACCAATTACATCTAAATTAATATGTGCTTCTGCCTTGCCGTGTTTATTTTGTATTATGATCGTATAGTGTCCTTTATCAGCTTTCTTTGTTTCAGGGATTCTGAAGCTTGTGGCATTTGCTGTTGTATCAACACATGTATCAGGCAAAGTCGCATCTCCTCTACGCCATTCAGCTTCTGCTTTTGGATAGGCGTCATATGGTACAGACATTGTAAGCGGCTTTCCAGCATCAATCACAATGTTCTGATCTGCTGTCTTGATCTTTGGTACAGCTGTTGATGAAATAATGTAGTAAAGTTAGATCTACTTATAAAGTTTGAAAACTCTAATTCATAGGTGAGTGAATTTCTTAAACTATACTGTACCTGCTAACTCGAGTTTTGCTCTTGCTTCTTTATCTTTGGCAATAAATCGATATTCACCCTGATCACGAGGTCTGATTTCACACACTTGCATTCTGTGGATTTTTCCTTCACTCATCATTTGATGTTTGTCTCCCTGGACGATGATCATGTTATTTCTCAACCATTTTACTTCAACTCTATCCTTGTTTAGCTCGGCCTCAAAAATTACATCTGAGCCTGGTGCTTCAAAGACGTCAAGTGGTGGTCTAATAATCTCAATTGGAATTTCTAAATAAAAATAAGGAAAAATAAATAAATTTACCAAGAGAAATACAATGTGGACATTAGACTTTTTTTTAAAGAAATAATGGATTAAAAATTGTTAAAGTTGTACCTTCAACAAAAAGTCTAGCTCTGGTTTTTCGCTCATCAATTCCGCATGAATATTCACATTCATCTTCTGGTCTGCAATCTTTAATGATAAGTCTGTGGAGGCTTCCATCTTTCTCAAATTGGTATCTTAAGAAAGAATGGAAATTTATAAATAAAAGGCATGACACGTGAAACTCTATACATTACAAAAATAGTAATAAAATGCACAATGCTCTTACTTCTTGTTCCCTCTAAGTTCACGACCATTCCTGTACCATTTCACAGCTGCTTTCTCCTTAGAGAGCTGGCAAGTGAAAACTGCATCCTCAAATTCAATAACTGTTTGGTCTTGTAGTTGCTGTACAAAATCTGCTGGGGCTTCTGTGATCAAAAGTTCTGCTACTGCCCTGTCTTGTCCAGCAATGACAGTGTATTCACCTTCATCGACAAAGCCACAGTCTTTGATAATCAGAGAATGCTTGAATTTGTCAACTTTGTACAAAACTCTTCTGTCCAAAACAACTTCCTGGCCATTCTTCATCCACATGACTGTTGCATTTGGACGATTGACTTTGCAGCAGAAAGTGACTGATTTTTTCTCCATTGTCTCAATGTCTTCAATAGGTTCAACGATCTTCAAATCCTCTTCTGAAATATGAGATGAAAAATCATTTAAGTCATTGCAATATGATATAGGGGAAGAATTATTGAAAAACTGCTCTCTAGCTACTTACCTGAAACTGTTAAAGCTCCAGAAGACTTTGCTTGTTCACCTCTGTGATTACTCAGTTGTACAGTGTAAGTGGCTTGGTCATCTATTTGAGCATCTCTGATTCTAAGAGTGTAAACTAAATCTTTGTGCACCATCACATATTTGGGACTATCAAATATTGTTTCATCATTCTTGAACCATTTGGCTTTGGCCCCTTCAGTGTTGACTTCACAGTTAAAGACAAGTTCTTGTCCTTCTTTAGCTTGTTGGTCCTTAACAGGAGTGACAATCCTAAGTCTCTCTACAAGACAAAATATTCAACGGTAAGTCACCATGGCTTCGTACCTAACAATATATAACATAATCTATATTAATATATTTGTGTACATATATGTGTGTATATATGTATTTATATACATATAGAATAATATATTCATAGTATATTGGCATTAGAGATGTGCAAAAAAATTAGGTGTAGCCATTTTTGATCTGGTCTGGGTGTCTGTTGCAACTGTACTTTACTTCTGCGGCCGGCATTCTCAGCTGGGCATCTCTTGGGCACCTGTGTTGCTTATAAGACACTACTTCACTTGGGCTTCAACACGATCAAGCATGCATCAAGCTAAAACAACATGACATTGTGGGGCCTAAGAACCAACAGGGATGCCCAGGAGATGCCATCCAAAGATGTGAAGTGCAGTTGCAACAAAGGACTGGACCAGATGTCAAATTCTTTTGTTCATCTTTAATTGGCGCATCTATTCTAGCCTGATAAAGCATAACAAATAGCTATGGCATACTATTCAAATTGCATTTATGATTTAGAAGTTGATAATTGAGTAGAATGTTTGATAAAATTAAATGTTTTGCCAATAGATTCCATATTGGAAAATATTAGATTTTATACATATCTTAGAACTTACCAATCACTGTCAATTCTGCTGGTGCTCTGGATTGTCCAATCATAACAGCATAGACTCCGTCATCTTCTTTTGGCACTGCATTCTTAACAACAAGAATTCTCCTCTTGCCATCAGAAGTGATGTCATACTTATCCCCAGATTGGAGGACCACATCATTCCTAACCCATTGGACTTCAAAAGATGTTTTTGAAACAGAGCAGACAAATTCTGCTTTATCCCCTTCTAGTACCTCAATATTCTGTGGTCTGGAAATGAACTCAGCAGCAAGTTCTTTAAAGATGGAGAAAACGAGATTATCATAATGTGTTATTAATAAGAACACATTTTATTTCACATGAAATAAAATCAAGATATTTCTTACCTTTTATTCCAAGTTTCCCTGTTGTTTGGGAGCTTGGCAATCTACAGTTGTATTCTCCAGAATCATCCAAGTTGATACTATTAATGATCAAAATTCTCTTTCTGCCCTCAGCAATATGCTCATATCTTCCACCATCTGGTAACTCAGTATCTCCTTTGAACCAGATAACATCAGCGCTGGCCTTTGAGACCTCACAAACGAGTTTGACAGAATCTGATTCACATGCTTCAATATTGGGGAGATTTTTGGTAAAAATTGCTTCTTCCTCTGTAAATTCATACAAAATGCACAAAACACAAGCGTGAATTTGGGTAAAGGAAACCAATGCTGCATAGCATGTTACATTTTCATATTGTTTTGAATGATTATGGTGCATAGTTATTGCTTACCAATGACTGTAAGCAGTCCAGAGGTTCTTGCCATTTTTGATTCACAGACATACTCAGCTTCGTCATCAAATACGCATTTGCTCAGAACTAAGGCACGAGTCACTCCTTTAGAAATGATATCATATTTCTTGCCCTTTCGAATTTCAATTCCATCTTTGAACCAACGGGCCTTAAGAGTTAAAAGTTACAGTTAGTGTAAGGGTTAAAAAAACTAAATATATTTCATTTATGTGCAATGCTTACAGCACTTAAAGAAGAATAATAAAGTAAAACAAGATACCGTGGCACTCTCACGGGAAATTTCACACTCGAAGCGAGCAGTTTCCTTCTCTTTAACTTCAAGGTCAGTAAGGGGTTTGGTGAATTCCACAAATGGAGCTGTGTAAAAAGAGTAGTATTTGGGTTATTACAAAACATTTTTTTATAATTCTGCATCTGTTTTTGATCTTTGGTAAGTAAATAACTATAGTATTAATATACCCCGAGCTTAAAACTCATGCAGGTCATTTACTATATAAGTAAACCTAAACTTGTGTTTATGTATAGAAACTTACGTTCTACATTCAAGAATGCAGATGTCTTGAATTCTTTGGCATCACAGGTATATGTCCGTGCGTCATCCATTGTGCAGCCCTGAATAATAAGTCTTCTGACTCTGCCATCAGCAATAATGTCATATTTCTTGGTCTTGTGGATTTCTTGACCATTCTTAAACCATTTAACCTCAGCATTTTCCCTGGACAGCTCACACTCAAGAATGGCAGTGGCTTCCTCTTCTACTGTTTGGTCCTCAAGAGGTTTGGTAAATTCAACTGGAGGTTCTACAAGGTTTGAAAATTGATTAACAAGTGTTCTTTTTGCTACCACCGAGAAAAGATATATTGAAAGCTACTACTTTACCTCTCACAATCAAGTTGGCCTGTGTCTTGAAGTCTTTTGCAGTGAGTGTTATCTCTCCAGCATCTGGCAGCTGCACATCCCTGAGCGTGATAGTGTGAACTTTTCCTTCAGCTCGAGTAACAATCTACCAATACAAACATTTTTTTTTTATAATGAGACCCTGTATATTAAAAAAACCCATCTTCTCCAATGAACTGACAGTGAAAATAAGCACACTCAATTTTCTACAGGTATTCAAGCAAAAGTTTTGTTTCCGTGAATTATCAACCAATCCAAATAACTAAATTATATTGAGTACAAAAATAATGTGCTGTATAGCTCTTAAATTGTGAATTTTGAAAAAAAAAAAAGAAAAACGATATAAAACTGGCAAAAAGAACTAAAGACATTTTTCTATGTATTATTTTATGTAATTTATCATAAGCTATTCTGCAGTATTATTCTGTCTCCTGTACACAGTTGCATATTTCCAACTTTCTATACAAAATTATTTTATTGAAAATGTTATCAGCAAGATATATATATAAATATATGTATATAAAATATATATTTATAATAACAACAAAATACTATTAAATAATAATAATAATAATTACAGTGTTAATAATAAAAAATACAAATTAAAATATGAACATTTTTAAAGTAACATTTTCTATAAACGTCATCCAGTGCAAAATTTTTATGAAATGATGTTGTACAGAATAAAATGTCTTGCCTGAGCATTATTTTTATAGCTGCTAACTAACGCAGCCAGGATAGACTAATGTTTTTCAATTACTTAGGTCTCTGGTATCTCGACATGTAAAAGGAGCACTTGAAGCTGGGATAAAAATAGCACCTGAGAGAGCACTTGGAGTGCAAATCTGGACACAAAGTTATGCTGTCAATTGCCTGAAATGGAATTTTAAGCCTACTAATTCCCATATAAGCACAATACTTTACTACAGTTATCAAGTGAATGAAAAACTAATCAAGAACGGTATTTTGCTATGCATTCCTTATCGTGGATACAATATCAACCAAATAATTAAAAATATTGTAATATATTTATAAAAGTTTTGTACAATAAATAAAACTGTCAAAATGTACATAATGCTAATACTTCATTTATTTTTGCTTATTCATTTTATTACTACATGCATTTAGCTAATATTAAATAATGACTTGCTAAGTCATTATTTCTATATAGTTATATATAGTTAGAAAGTGAGTTAGAAAGTTGACATATATTTATACATTTTTTTTTATATATATTAATTGGTAAAGCTTTCCTTACCTTATCACTCGGTTCCAGTTTTTGTCCATTGAGGAACCATTCTACGGGGATCCCTTCATAAGAAAGCTCACACTCAAAGGTAGCCGTTTCCCCAGCTGTTACAGTCACATCCTTCAAGGGCCTTAGCAGGCCAATTACACGGGCTTTTCCAACAGAAGAAGACATTTTCCATTAAAATCCTCCTCCACAGGACAGCACAGGCCCCTTACCCTCCAATTTCCATTGCGGCTTCCCCTCAGGATGCTGAGTGCTGCACTGAAACTATTTAAAGTCTACGCTGACTGTGGCCTCCAGCAGCTACTAAGAGGTGGGACCTACTACAATTTGCATACGGTGTTTCCTTACATTGAGCAAAGTCAGCAGTATACAGAATGTGTGTAGCATCTGTCCCCCCACCAATCAACCATATGTCTTTTTTCTACATATGGCATATCCCTTCTAAAATAGCAAACTTGCTATTGGACAGAAACAGGTGGCACCTGGCTAGCTTATCTACTCCTGTCCATCAATCTCTTGGCAGTTTCCAAAATTGTAACGATAATGCTCTCACAATCAGCAGTTAACATGCCAGCACAGCAAGTCTTTCTTTGTAACTATCATCTTTCATAACAACTTATTAGATAAGCATCCATGGTATCAATAATGATGCAACATTTTCAGAGCAATTAGCTTTACTTTTTCTATCATTATAATATACTGTAACCCCACAATAGCATAATATTACAATATTATAGATCATTTAGCACTTCCAAGGTAATTAAAATATGATTTTCTTTATTAGTATGCCATTAAAAAGTTACTTTGCTGTCCTTGCGGACCCCTCTGACGCGTTTCTGGCATTGTCCACGTCCTTAGTCATAGAGATGTTCTTATGACTAAGGGCGTGGACAATGCTGGAAACAGAGGAGTCCGCCAAGACAGCAAAGTAACTTTTTAATGGCATACTAATAAAGAAAATCATATTTTAGTTACCTTAGAATTGTCAGCTTCTCTTTTCTTTTTCTCATGAATGATATACTGCCGGCCATCAGTGGAGGGGCATCGGAGTGATTTCATACATGCAGTGAGTTCAGCAATATCCTTTTTCTTATACTATATATGATTTACAGGATTTTCAAACCTCTTTGGATATTTTTTTTATTCTAAAACAGTGTCTTTTAATTAAAACAATGCATTACCTTTAACTTTGAGATGTGCACTAGATTTTGCATTGGCAGCTTGGAAATCTACTCCACCAGCTTGGTCCATACGGACATTGTAAAGAATGAGGAAATGCTTTTTGCCTTCTTCTTTGATTTCACAGTCCTAAACAAATACATTTATTGCAATTAAAAAAATTACTTCAACAATTTCTCTTTTTTTTTTGCCTCCTCTGCTAAAACTTTTTTTAAGCCTTTTATATACTTTGATACTAAAACAATTTTAATGTATATTATACTTTTTAATGCACTCGTACTGAGATAGAAATTTGTTTGTGATCACTAATTGCAGGCTAAACTCTTGATTTATGCATGAATTGTTTTTTATGTATTTTTCACAACATTCTAGTACAGAGGTAGTGCTGAAGCGAAGACTATCGTAAGGATATGATATTCTGGAGGGTCTGTAAATTATGTGTAGCTGGGGGTGTGATTATTAAGCTGAATAAGTTTTTTATTTTTTTCACAGATTAATTAAAGTATTTTTTTTTAATTATAAACCTACGGTATACTTGTACAATCATGTCCTTACGTGTTAACGATCCTTTATTTATTAGTGTAAAAATTAAGTACAACATAAACACTGTAGAATCTTTTAAATAAAGCACCAAGAAGAGTTAGGTAGAACCAAATTTAGTGCATGCTAAAAATACTTACTGGAGAAGAATGTACAGCCTCTCCTTTCAATTTCCAGTTGGCATGGACCTCATCTTCAGAGATTTCAGTCTCAAAACGAGCAGTTTCTGTTTCTATTACCTCAACACTGTACAGTGGGCGGACAACCTTAATATCACGTTCTAAGGACGGCATAAAAAAAAAATAGGTGTCATAAAAAAAAAATACTGTCACTATACAAAATTATGAGTATTAGGTAATGGCTTATATCAAGTCACCTTCAGTGTTGAGCTTGGCAGTGGTTTGGTCAGTACCACAGTCACAAGTGTATTCACCAATATCCTTCTTTGAAGCCTTTTTGATGGTAAGAATACGTTTCTTTCCATCTGTTTTAATTGTAACATTTTTGGATGGGATTATTTCCTGTCCATCCTTGAGCCATTTTACTGGTGCTTTGGATTTGCTGACTTCACATAGCAACACAACTTCATCTTTCTCTACAGCAGTGTAGTCTTGAAGCTTGGTTATGAAGTAGGGATCTCCCTCTGCAAGCAAAATACAATTATGAATATCAAGTTTTAGAATACGTGTCAGCAGGTTGCATCAAGGCATAAACATCCAAACTTACCAAGTACTGTAAGTTTAGCATCATTTGTCTTTCCCATGGCTTCAACCTTGACTAGAGAAGTGTCATCCAGAGTGACATCTTTGAATTTGATAGAGTGGAATTTGCCATCGTCATGCATGGACACGGACTTGCTAGGATGAAGGTGCTGGTCATTCTTAAACCAACTCACTTGGATGTTTTCATGAGATAACTCGATTGTGAACTCAGCTGTTTCTTGTTCTTTAACAGTTACATCTTTGAGCGGTGTTACAAATTCAAGACGAATGCCTGCAACAAGCATATATGCACCATTATACAAATGCATGAATGACACTATAAAGTTTTCTGTGAAATCCAAAGATTTATGTGCACCTAAACTGAATCTTATGACTAATGGCTAATAACAAATGGCTTTGAATTATCCATAAGGGATATTTTTATTTTCTTGAAGTATTTGGAACTGTCATGCTAGTAATTCTCATTAGAAATGAGCGAACCAGTTTGAGGCTAATCAAATGCTCCCCAATTTTTACAAAAAAATTCAGATTTACCAGAATCCATTTTTTTTGTCATTTGCTTTGGATGATTCTTGCATAATGGCAGCTGGCAGGCTACCGTTTTTCTGGATTATAGAGGTTCTAGTAGGGGTAACAAAAAAAATCTTATACTCACTTGTCTTTAGCCCTCCTCGTATCTTTCCCATAAGTACTGCTCCTCTTTTCAGCTCTTCTATCCTCAGTCTTCTATCTTTCATTTTTCTTCCGGCTGGGTTTTCCATTCACTAGGCCCGATGCCATCATGGCATAATACACCTCAATGACATGGTGACTAGTAAATAGAAGACCTAGTCGGAAGGAAGATAGAAGGGCAGATTGGAGGACCAGGGGTGGTGGGACAGGTTTCAGGAGAGTTGACGAGAAGTGAGTAAAAGATTTTTAAATCTCTTCCCAGCCATATTATTCAATTTGAATAATATTTCCAATCAGGTTTTCCCTCTGAATTAAGTGAATCTGTCCAAATAGAATTTCTGTAGATTCCCTCAACTTTATCATTAATATAATTTTTTGGAAAAGGTAATTAAAAAAATACATAGTAACAAACCTTCAATGATGAGTTTTCCACTTGTTCTCTTATCTTCTGCTTCAAACATGTATTTAGCTTCATCTTCAAAGGCAACAGACTTGATGACCAAAGAGTGTCTTGTGCCTTCAGCAAGAAGTTCATGCTTGTCATCTGCCTCAAGTTCTTGGGATCCTTTTAGCCAACGGTAAGTCTTAGACAACCTGGAAGTCTCACATTCAAATCTTGCTTCATCTTTTTCATACACCTTGACGTCAGTGAGTGGAGTAATGAAGATGAGTGGAAGTTCTGTGATGAAATACAATGTCATTGGTTAGAATAGGTTCATTGTTTTTGCAAACATCTTTACTAATCTTTGAAATCTGTTGAGGATGTGTAAAAAATATATGAAAATAATATTCTGATACTTAATATTACACATTTATAGAATTTATAAGATTGAAACCTACCTTTCACTTTGAGATTAGCCTCATTTTTGGCATTAGCAGCCTGGAAGGAAACCTCGCCTGCCATATCCAGTTTGCAGTTATATAGTATGAGGACATGTTTCTTTCCATCCTCTATGATTTCACAGTCCTTTTCCAGAATAAACACAAATACATTAGCAAGTACATAAAAAAAAGATTCATTTTTTTGAGTGTTAAAGTGGTTTTCCAGGGCATTAACAGCTCAAAACATTTTGTTGTCACTAATATTAAAGTGGTTGTCCAAGTCTGCAGTTACATTATGTGTGTGCACAGTGCGCGTTGTCAGGATTCGCTGGTGCTGCAAGCGGGCAGTCACATGAACGTAAGTATGCAATTTTCATACTTTGGGGCACATTCTGACTAGACTTGAATTGAGCAGGGGTTCACATGACTAGTCGACATGTGACCGCATGTATGCAAATTGCATATTTACGGTCATGCGCCCACTCATTCCCAACGGCAACAGCGGATAATTTTGACTGCAGACTTTAACACCAAGCCTAGACAATAAATTTAAAGTAGGTGAAAACTTCTTTAAAATGCAAGTCTCAACATCACTAATGGACAAAATGGCAAAGAGCTTGAAAAAACAAGCAGCTTTGCAATTTATTTGCTTTTAAAAATTATCTTCATTCTCATTAACAGAGGGATTTTGAATATTATTGCTTACGACTCATTGTCTAGGTTACAGTCTAGCAATGGTGGCCAAGCATAGGCAGTGCTTATAAGTTTTTTTGTTCATGGAGCTTGTAAGCATTGATTTAAACTGGCCTGATCCTTCTATCTGACCAGATTTATTGCCACTATGCTCATCAGATGTTGCTGCTGCAAAGCTGCCCCTGCTTGCATCATCGGAGAGTGCATAGTTCAGGCCAGTGGCATAACTGTTAATCTTCAACAGCGCACCAATTCCTCCCTCCCCGTATAGGAAATCGGGAGACTGAGAAGCAGTGTGCTCCTGAAGCTGAAACATGAGAAAAAAAATTCTTTAAGTTGATATAGTGAGTTATTCATTTAAGATTATACATTTCTTACGGGTGAAGGAGACAGGATCTCTCCCTTTAGTTTCCATTGGGCATGAACATCAGCTTCTGAGATTTCAACTTCAAATCGTGCTGTTTCACCTTCAAATACCTCCACTCCGTACAAGGGGCGATCGATTTTAATGATGCGTGCTACAACAGCAAAGAATATTTCTCATTTTTAACAAGGTGTAAATAACTGCTGTAAATAAATCTAGAATGTCTTGATTATGAACCTACCTTCTATGTTCACAGTTGCTTTGGTTTTATCTGTTCCACAGTCACATTCGTATTCCCCTTTCTCTTTTTCTTCAACTTTCTTAATCTTCAGAATTCTGCGTTTGCCATCAGTCTTGATGGTAACATTCTTTGAAATCTTGATTTCTTCACCATTTTTAAGCCATTTCACTGGTACGTCTTTGCTGAGCTCACACTCCAGGGTCATGTCATCTTTTTCCACTGCAGTGTAGTCTTGCAATTTTATGGTAAAGTAAGGATCAGCCTCTGTAAACAGATTACCCAAAATAATCAATATAGTGGCGAGAACATTTCATAGGTATCATGCCACCAAGCATGGAACCTTTGTCTTTAATCTAACGCAAGACTACACGTACACAAATATATATTTATATATATAATGTATATCTATATATATAATATATCTTTACATACTCAATATTTGACAGACATAAACATTTACAAAGTGACAATTAAAAAAGACATACAAACAAGATAAGGACAAACAAAAAGTGTATATTTATATATATATACAGTACATAAGTACATATATATATGTATTCAAAATCTCATGGACAAACAAACATTTAAATATGAAAACATACTAACAAGATAAAAATTAACATTAACATAACTAAGAAGAAAGACACACATAAACTTACACACATATATAACATGTATATAAACACATGAAAAAAAGATAGTTATACCACACTTAAACAAGTGACAAGAAACAACAGTACAGACATATAGAAACATAACACCAGGCAATAATTCATAAGACATTAATAATAAGCCTTTCTTTTAAAGAGCTTGGATGAAGAAACAAAAAAAAAACATAAAAACAAAATAAAGAACGACGAAAGACATTATGGGTTAAAAACACACAATTGTTTTATGAGCTTAAACTATGGCTTGAAAGCAGAGCGTGGTTAGTAGAAAAATGAAATAATAATCGATGTGTAAGAAATTAGAAAAATTACTAAGGACTTGGGTTAGATAATACTGTAAACTAGCATTAATACTTGTAAATAGTATTATTATAGAAATGTTCATAAAAGCTTTATGCCAATAAGTAGTGATAGGAAGTATGGAAAAATAAATGCAAAAACTATTTACAAAGTAGAAATTTAGTTTAACCAAAATGAGTCAGATTAGTGGCATAATTTAATTTATGTAAATGCTTGAATGTGCTAAGGCATAACGTTAGGGCTTTGGGTCAATTCTATGCAGGCGCTAAAGCATTTTAACTCAAAAACTGTATTGTTAAGATTCTGGAGAAGCTTTACAATCTAAGACTGCTATTGACTTAATTGCAGCTGGCTTAGCAGCAGATACGCATCAAGAGTTCAAAAAGATGAAAGTTTCAAAAGTAAGAAAACTAAGATAAAAAGCAACAAGACAAGAAGGAGTGTCCGCTGAGTTTCATCCATAGTGGAAATGACGGTGTAGCCGGAAAAGCCATATAATTATATACAAGTATATAATTATATTAATAACAATCATAGCTGCGTGACTGCCATTTAACAAATATCATACCTAATACTTTTAGATTGGCTGTTGTATGTAGACCTTTAACTTCTGCCTTAATTTGGGAGATGTCATCCAGAGTCACTTCTCTGATTTCCAGCCTGTGATTTTTGCCATCTTCAGAGATAAGAACAGTTCTACTTGTGTGTAGTTTCTTATCATTCCTGTACCAGGTCACAGGCATATTGGCATGAGAAAGCTCAAGATCAAAGATAGCAGTTTCTCCTTCCTTAACAGTCTGATCTTTAAGTGGCGAAATAAACTTAAGTCTGATTCCTGTAAACAGAAGCATTTTCATTAAACATACCGTTCAGAGCGCTACCGGGTAGAAATTCACTCTATATGAATCTTACGGTACGGTAACTACTGTAAGAATCCATATAATTCAAGTAAGTTTGTAAAGCTAACTTAAATAATTAGTCCTTTATATTTATAGTAATTTTTCATTTTTTATATGTTGCTCTGTATGGACTTGTTTCATTAAATTATGTATTTTCAGCTATACTATTGTAAAGACTTGCCTTCAACTGTTAGCTTGGCTGTCGTTTTTCTGCCATCAACCTCAGCAGTATATTCCCCTTCATCATCAAATACAGAATCATTAATGACAAGGATGTGCTTCTTTCCATCAGCAATAATGTCAAATTTGTCTCCGGCCTTGATAATATCTGGGCCTTTTGACCATATGACATTTGCTTCTCTAGTAAGAGTACATTCAAATCTAGCCTGGCGCTTCTCTGGAACGGTAACATCCTTTAGAGGAACGGCGAAGTCGAGCTCAATTTCTAAAGAAAGAAGGTGGTTTGCAGATAACAGTTAAGAATGGACATACTGTAAAACACTTAAGATCAAATTATTATGATGTGAAACAAACCTTTTACAGTAAGAATGGCTGCGGTCTGAACATTTAAAGCCTGGAACAGAACTTCTCCAGCTTGGTCAACCTTGACTTTATGCAGGGTAAGGAATCGTTTTGCACCTTCTGCTTTGATATCACAAGTCTAAAAAACAAGTAATTTACAAAAAAAGCATTCAAAGCTGTTTTTAACCCCTTAATGACCTTAGGCATACTCATACGTCTAAAGCCACACACCCCTGTTTGTGTATGTACTATGTACTATGTTTGTGTATGTACTATGTACTATGTTTGTGTATGTACTATGTACTATGTAAGGCAGCTATGTTTATGTATGTACTATGTAAGACCGCTGTCTTTAATGCAGGTAACGAGTCTGTAGGAGCCGGAACTCATAATGGTTTGTAGGGGATCAAATACTTATTTCTCACTGCAAAATGCAAATACATTTATCTAATTTATACAATATGATTTTCTTGATTTTTTTGGATATTCTATCTCTCAATGTTAAAATTAACCTACCCTTAAAATTATACACTGTTCTTGTCTTTGTCAGTGGGCAAACTTACAAAGACAGCAATGGATCACATAATTATTTCCTTCACTGTACATACATGTTAAAATTTAAATGAAACAATTCTTAGTTCTGGATGTTTTAGATATTAACAGAGATCTTATATTGTTTATTCAGGGATTTATTCTGGTCATGTTATATTTGGGGTCAAGCAATTGCCAGCTACCTCTAAGGTTTTTTTAAACCTTCCACCTAATATACATTGTATGATAATTAAAGATGATCAAAAAGTTCCCAGCGGGTAGGAGGTGGTTCACAGAGTTCTGTTCCTGTGGCCACAGATTGCCGATGCGGCCAATGGACAATGGTACTGCAAATCTTTTTGCTCATCCTTAATAATAATAGTTTGAATATGAGAGATGTGTCTTTTTTCAACCTTACTATGTCATTGTAAGTATAGTTTTTTTTTACTTACTGGTGATGGACGTAGTACTTCGCCTTTGAGCTTCCATTCTCCAGGAACATCTTCCTCAGATATCTCACAGTCAAAGGAGGCAGATTCTTTCTCATAAATTTCAACATCCTGAATTGGTTTAATGAGGTCAATTTCACGTTCTAAGATAACAAAAAATAAGCCACTTAATGTTCTGTTTTGAATTTTTAAATATTTTTTGCTATTTTTACATTTAAAGTATAATGTACACATACCACCAAGTGTGAGGTTTGCTGATACTCTTTTTCCTTCAACCTCCACTGAATATTCTCCTAGATCTTCAGGACCAGCATTTTTGATGACTAGATATATGTGATTGCCATCTTTTACTATTTCGGTTTTGTCATTTGGCTCTAATGGAATCTCTTCTTCTCCTTTGAACCATTTAATGTTTGGTGTATCCTTTACTATATCTGCTGAAAATGTTGCTGAAGTCTTTGGTTTCACATGCTGGTCTCGGATAGGCTTAACCAACCAGTCACGGATGATCTCTGCAGAAATATAATTGCAAAAATGTAATGCAATGCTTCATATTTGAACATTTTAAAATCTGAAATATGTTACTCTTTATTTTAACCACTTCACGACAAATGTTGTACATTTACGTCATATATCAGGTCCCCTTTTCGAAGCAGGCTCAGAAACTGACCCTGCTTTATTGCCAGCAGATGATGGCTATTCAGACATCATCTGCTTCTAACAGCCACAGGTACAGCCGAGCTCTGCCTGTTACTGTTAACCTGTTAAATGATGCTGAGGTGTTGTAAGCATTATATCTACCTCAAAATGGTAATTTTTACTGTGCAATGAACACCGTAATAACAAAACCCAAAGAACAATTGCGAAATTGTGTCTTTTGCACAATTTCACAGCACTTGGAAATGTTTTTACATTTTCCAATTCATTGATAATTGATGATGAAATAAATGGTGTTTTATGAAACTTTTTATGAAACTACAACTTGTACTGCAAAAAACAAGCCATCATATATCTATGTGAATGAAAAAATAAAAAAGTTATGGCTCTTGGAGTAAAAGGAGGAAAACCTAAAGTGCAAAAATAAAAAATCTCCCAGTTGGTAAGGGGTTAAGGTATGCTAAACATCACCACATTATATTTATATGCTGTGATCTTTATATTGATTTTGCAAAAAATAGTAAAAAAAGTGCATTTTTTTTAAACTTACCAACTACTTTGACATTTGAGGAACATTTGATACCAGCATTTTCCACAGTGCAAGTATAAACTCCGGAATCTGGATCATCGGCTGCCAAGATGGTGAGTGTACGATTCAATCCAATCACATTGATTTGGTATTTGCCTGGTGTTTCAAGGAGTCTTTTGCCATTTTTGGTCCAATAAACATCTTTGTCTTTATTTAACTCACAGGTCAAATACATTGGCTGTGTTTTGATAACAGTGACTTCTTCTTCAAGGGTCTTTACGAAGCGAACTGGCAATTCTGTAGGAAAGGGAAATGAGTTCTTTACATAGCATTATACAAATTTATTAATGCAGCATCAATATTAAATACCTATAAAGTTATACACTTTAATCATAAATAATATATATTTTTTATTTAAAAATGTGTATTTTCTTAAAAAAAAAAACAACTGAAAACAAATACCTTCAACAACCAGTTTGGCCGTTGACGTTTTTTCCTTGTTTCCAAGTTTTGCAACACATGTGTATTCTCCTTGGTCTGATAACTGGACGTCAATGATATGGAGTTTTCTATCTTTACCATCAGCGATGAATTTATGCTTGGGACTTTCTCTCAGATTGCTGCCATCTTTCATCCAGGTGGTAATAGCGGTAGAAGGTGAAATAAGACACTCAAATATGGCAGAAGATCCAACAGATTCTGCTTCTTGTAACACAATGTCCTTCAGCTCTTTGACAAACTTCAGAGGAACAGCCTTCAGCTGGTAGGAAAATGCAGGCTCATCTGGAGGTTTATCACCACCACTACCAGGACGGAGCTTCTTCTTGTCAGCATCAAGGGGTGAAGGTGTCTTTTTGACACCTAAAAGTCAGATGTAGACATGGGAAAACTTGATGAAGCTTTCTCATTATTATGTATCAACTTGATGACAATCCAGGTATCATGCACATTTCAGCACACATACTATGTATAGTTTTATACAAGAAGTCATATATACAATTAATGATAATGAATGTTGAATGGAAGTAAAAATGAAAAAAAAAAACACACAACGATAGACATAATATGGAATATGATTAAGATGTTTTCAATGTAAGACACCTATGAAATTAAGTATCGGGATAAGTGAACAGGTGTCATGCCTTTGTTAGTCAATCAAGCAACTAATCTGCTGTTTCAGTGTTTTATACACAGCTATCCTTACAAGAATTAAAAACTAGTACTGCATGCACTCCGGGAAGAATTTTCCACCACAAAATCTACTTTGCAGGTACTGTATAATCTCTAGATTTTCCTTCAAAATTTTATATGAAAAATCTGCATTTCATCTGCCCTTGTATAAAATCTCAAAATTTATGGACATAATAGATACGTGCCAACACAAAGTGCAACACAATCTCACCTTTCAATGGTAGTTTACCCTTCGGGGCTTCATCTTTGGGTGCTTTACCATCTAAAGTGAAAAAGTTAGTGAGTGATATTAGTACATTTCTCTTAATCTGTTTTGTCCAGGATTTCCAAAACAAGTAGCATTAATTGCAGAAGTGAATTTTGGTTGAAAAAAATTATAATGGACGAAATGGGTAGTGAAGATAGATGAGGTATAGAATGTAACCAAACTCATTCTTATATTCATAATATAGAGAGATTAGTAGATGGAACATGCAAATTTGAGACATTAAATTGTGAACTTTTGTGAAAAGTTGCGACTGCGTCTTTTAACCACAAAACACAAAGACAGACAATGAAACATGAAAACAGATTTGTAGGACAAGTACATATCATTGACGAAAATGAGGAATGGATACTTAAAATGTGAAAATGCAATGAAAGACAACATACGGTTTCTTCTTTAAAGATGTGCATGAACACAAGTTTATGAACATATGAAAATGATGATCAGTGTCTTCAAGCAAGTATGAGATAAGCCTTTCATCCAAAACTATTTAGCGCGCATGAAAATGATGGTAGCTGGTGGCATATGAAGTTTTAGACATGTCTTTTTTTTTTGAGCAGAGACGTCTCACCTCGTCTTCCAATTGCCTTTGCTGGACTTTCGACAGTACTTTTTTTAGAATGTTCACTGTCTTCACTGAATATGTCTTCCTCAGAACCATAATCTGTGTGTTCGGATGTACTTTCTATTTCTTGTTCCCAGATTTCTTCTTCCTCTGCTTCCTCAGATTCTGTTTCTGTTTTCTGAGGACTTAAATCCTTTTCTTTTACAGGTGACTTTTGTAGAGGTGATTCTCTATCCAAAGATTTCTTTAGTTCTACTTTTTTGTAACCAGTAGGTGTACTGGTTCTGCTGATTGGCCTTCCAGAGACATCTTCTTTTGGTAAGAAGCCTTTGCTGGATTGAATCTGCTCTTCAGTAGTAGCAGGAGTCTTAATCTTGTCAACTTTTTTAAGAGCTGGTATTACTGGCTTTTCCTCATCCTGTACTTTAGAAGTAATTTTGTCTACTGGAGTTTTCAGACGGCTGGTTTTCTGCAAGTGTGAAACACCTTCTTTTTTAATGTCTTCCCCCTTTTCAGATTGTACTATCTTTCCTTCTTTTTCAACTGGTCTCTTGATGTGGTCTTTTGTGTCATCTACTTTGGCAGTCTTTATTTCATCAGTTATTTCTGTAGAATCTTTTTTTTCTTGATCTTTTCTACTGATTAAATCAGTCTTTTTGTCATCTACAAACAGTTCCTTTTTAGGTACTTCTGGAGTCATTAAATCAGCAATATCTTTCTTTTCTGATTTTTCATTAATAAAAGATTTCTTCTTAGCATTTGCAGTATCTTTAGGCAATATTTGATCACCATCATCAATTTTATCTACAATGTCTTTTGTGGGTTTTTCCACTGTAGATTTTATGTGAGACTCATCTTTACCTTTATCTATAATGTTTTTATCTTTTATTTTATCTACAAATTTGTGACCTGCTTCTTCCAGCTGAGGTATTTTTTTATGTTCTGGTTTATCACCTCCGACTAAATCTCTCATCTCACCATCTTGGAATATTTTCTCCTCATCTATCTGTTCCTCTAAACTATGAATCTTGTGTTTGGATATATTTTCTAGTTTAGTTTCCCTAATTTTTCTGGTTGTTTTTTCAGGGGACTCCTCAAATAACTCACCAGGTGGCTCTAACAATTTACTACTTTCTTCATCATCAATGATTTCTTTAGTTGAGACCCTTTTTCCTTTTTTCTTAGCCTTATCAATAGTTTTATCCACTTTTTCCTGCTTCATTTTTTTCTGAGGTTCTATGATGTCTTCTTCATCCTGGCTTTCCAATGATTCCTCACTTTCAATACTACTACTTTCTATACTTTTATCTGCAGCCAGTCTTTGGGAAATAATTTGTTCCTTTTGGGGAGTCTTTTGGATTATTTTTTTAGCCTTCTCTACAGTTTTATCTATTTTTGTGTCTTTTATCTTTTTCCCAGGTTTCTCTATATGCTCAACAGCACGTTCTATTGGCACTTTTTTAATCTTTTTAAGCTTGTCTTTATCTGGCTTAATTTCCTTGATTGCCTGAGTGGGTATTTCATCATCATGATCATCATCATCATCTAGTACTTCTTCACTTTCAGCACTGCTTGTTTCTATGATTTCTTCTTCTTCCTCAACCATTGGAGATTCATATGGTGAAACCTTTCTAATTCCTTTTTTTACTTTCTCTCCTGCAATATCAACTTTTGTTTCCTTGGTAATTGTGGTAGGTTCTACTATGCCTGGCTCAATTTTTATAGGTACTTTTTTTGCTATTTTAGATAGACTGGAAGTATCTTTTTCTTTTAACCTTTTTTCCTTTTTACCGGATATTATTTTTTGATTTGGTGTTTCTTGTTCTTCAACTGCAAAGTCTTCTTCTACAAGGACAACTGGTTTAGCCTCTTTGACAACTATGTCAACCTTTTTAGATCTACCCTTATCTTTCTTTTTAACATCTTTCTGTAAAATAATTGATTGCTCGTCATACTCCTCCTCCTCCTCCTGCTCCTCCTTCTCCTCCTTCTCCTCCTCCTCAGAAAATTCCTCTGAATATTCAATGATTTCTTCAGACTTCACTTCTTCAAAAGTCTTGTGTCTTGGAGTGACTTGTATTTTATCTTTTTTATAAGAAATTGTTCTTTCCACTTCAATTGTTTCTACATGTAATCTTTCTGTTTTAAAACTTACATCTTCTTCGATTGGAATGACACTGTCAGCAGGTAAAAATGGAACTCTTCGAACTGCGTCTACTTTGCTTTCTTCAGGCAGCATTTTACCTTTTTGCTTTATCTTTACAGTAGCAGCAGGTTTCTCTGTGACTACAAAGGTTTCATATTTAAGTCACAAATCAAGGCCCAAGAGCCAAGAACAATTCACAAGATATTATACACATAATTAACACGCAAAGGACACAAGTAAACACATCTAACTTTTAAATACTTTACAGACACAGGATAAAGACAAGAGACACAAAATAATAAAGTACAACACAAAAAAACACTAACCAAAGATTTTGTTATTTAGAACAAAAGTAATTAACACGAACATAACAATTAACAAGATTATTATACTTCTAAACTATCAACACAAACAATTAATATAAACACTCATTAGCTAATAAGTTAGAGAACCTAGCAATAATTATGAGCACTATTATCTTAAAGGGAACCCTCAGAGGTGCACTGTGCATGATCGGAAGTCTTCCTCACCTCCAATCATGCACATTGCGCCTTTCTGAAGCTGGGACGCGTACACCCGGCTTCAGGGGATCAATGCAGTGAGGGAAAGAAGCCGCGCGTATGCTCGAGATATGTATATCGCTTGCGATGAAGCTGGCGCTTGTAAGTTATGTTGTCAAGCCCACAAGGGCGTGATAACATGCTAGGTGGGCCAACTAGTCTGGGGATACTAACAACCCATCGACTAGTCAAAGGCCTCATTTACATATCATAAATGGACTTAAGAAATATTTTTTCTGAAGATTTGTTTAAGTGTGTAATGTAATACAGGGACTGTTAGGCAGGGTATTTACATATGCAGATACAACTGATGGTGGTTCTGGGGGCACAGGGGACCTGACAGGTTGCCTTTAATTTTTTTTTAGAATAATTACTATAAAGTTCTCAGTGTTACATTTGTAGTAAATTATATTTCTATAATTGACAATGTGTACTATGTGTGACTATGTGTGCCTGAATAATAGATTTTTAGCAAAGATTTGTGTAAGTTAAGATTTATGTAATTTGAAGAATTGTGAATATTCTGTTATTTTATTTATCTGATGCTAAAAAAAAACCCAACAAATATCCATCCACATAATACATGTACCTGTCTTCTTCCCAACCACTGGAGCTGTGACTGGTGCTGTAACGGCAGCTTCATCTCCTTTTGGTGATGGAACACCTGTAAGGTAAAATGTATTTAATATTGTTTATACTCTAAGAAAAAAACACTGCAATAAAGGTCAATGTTGTGAGCATTTTAAGAAAGTTTTGGGTTTGTTAAACATTTAAATATGTGTTTTGGCCTTATAAAATAGTCAATATGAAAATTATATATGGTCAATTAGCATAAAATTGATAGTTGAGACTTTTAACACTATACATTAATATATGTGCAATATAATATTAATAAAAATCTGAATTATCTAAATATTTATGTACTGAGTACTTGTATTGTAAATACACTAAATGATTTTACTAGAAACAGTTAAAGGGGTTGTCCGGTCAAAAGTGATAAGTCTGCAGTTACCATGTGTGACTACAAATTTATGAATCCCCCAGCGCACACACTGTGCGCCGAGGGGATTCGCCGGTTTCAGACTTGGTAACAGAGAGTATGTATAAGTTATACATACCCTCGGCCAGTCGGCACCGCCTTGCTCCATATGACGCGCCCCCTGGGACATATTCCTTTTTGAGGGGAATACCCGGCACCGGATCAGATGGGGGGTTGTAGTCTCCGAGCGGCTGTGACCCGGCCCGTGCCCAGGGCGTCAAACTCAGTGTTATGTGGCAGTCCTACAGATGTTATTAAGAGTTCTTTTGTGTCGACTACGCCACCCGTTGTGATGCGGTCACTGTGGCCGCCGCTGCAGCAGGGTCCGCTGAGGCTGATGGTGGGTACGCAGCTTGGTGGGATAACCCCCAACGGGAGGGGTATAGCCTCAGAGGGGACAGGTGCAGAGGATGGGGGTTGTGGTGGTGCAGTGCAGACGGCAATGAAGACAGAGTCGGGTTGTGCAGTTAAGGGTGTTTACTTACTGCAGATGTTGTACTGGTCACTCCAGCTTCGAGTGACCACCCGAGCCGTGCTGCGTCCACCAGGTCCTGGATCCAGCCAACCCCCAAACAAGTCCGGAGCGTGGCCCTGAGCTCTCCTTCTGTCCCGTTCTCTGGCCGTCCCCACCAGTGATCCACCTAGGTCCAGCTCCCTCGGGCCTTCTGTTGGGACACCCTTGGCCTTGGGTTCCCTGACCCTTCATGTGGTGTGCCTTCGGGGTGGATGTGGTGGGTGACCGTGGCAAACGCTGCCCACGGTCTCCGGTCTCTGGCTGGGGAATGTTTTTACCCCCACCAGCTTGGGTTCCGGTACCCTGATGCCGACTCTTCACCCGGGGATTTAAGTTGGGATCTTGGAGTCCTTTTCTGCTGTTTCCCCCTCTGGGTCTCTCTTTCTTCTCCTCTCTCACTCTGGGTCTTTCTTCTCCTCTGCTCCTGACTTTCTCTCTGCATCTGACCCTGTTCTTAGTTGGTGCCCACCTTATATACACCCTCTATGTGTGAGCTCAGGTGACCAGCACCCAATGAGCTCCTAACTTTACCCAGGCTGCTCCCCCTATCTGCCCCTACACTACTGGGATGTACCACCCCCCTCCCACTCCAGCCAGGAACAGACTCGGTCGTACCTGCACATTTCTAAGTGGGAGTACCGTTGGTCTGCTCCTCGGAAATGGGATGTGTGTAGTGCATGCAGCTTTCTGAGCTCAGTTCCACACTCCGTCCTTACCCGGGAGTGGAATATCACACCTCAGGCTTGAGGTGTAATACCCCTGCAGCAGCCGAATCCTCAGGGTGCTACATTCCCCCCTGGTAAATCACAGCACGTCCTCGGGCTGTAAGATATAAAACATCATCCAAAACATACAATTTTTTTTTTTCATAAACAACATAATAAAACATATAAAACATATATATTAGCAGCATCATAAAACTTTTTCATAAATAACATTCTCGTCTTCTAGCTCCTCCTCCGGACACTGTGCAACGTGTGCCCGGGAAAAGTGCAACAGTTTCTCTTAGAAAAATGGTCTTCCTATAAAACCGGTAGGGGGCGCTTTAGGAAGCGCAACTATATACAAGGGATATGGCCGCTCTCAGTCCTCGGCCAGGTAATGAGAATAGGGATGACCGCTCTCAGTCCTCGGTCAGAGGGATTAAGGGAAATACGGGTAACAGTTCAATTTGCTGGTCCCAACGGGGACTATATTAGCAACAGTTCACTGTGCCCCGACGGGCAACTATATACAGCTTGTACTCTGCTGTACTTAACGACGACGTCCTCCTGCTCTTTCTTTGTGGTTACCTTTAGCTTCAGACCCGTCCGGGTCCTCTTGCTCCTCCTCACACCGCAGCTCCTCCTCCGTCAGGCGATGCACATGGAGGGCGTAGGGTCCTTTGGCACACTTGTGCCGGGTGAAGGTGACCTCGTCCCCTATATACAGGTCACGTCCTCTGTGTCCCTCCGGTAGGTGGGACTCAACGTCTCTTCTAGTCACGAAGACGTCGCCTGGGGTGCGGTGATCTCGGATGAAGCCCCACCCATGCTGCAGATTGAACTTTATCACAGTCCCGATGGTACGGGGACCATGCGCTGCACGGGGGTTTCTCCTGGTCCGGCTCTTCTGCTCCGCGCTCCTTATTTGGGCTTGTTGTTCCCGGACCCGCCTCTCTCTCCGCTCCCTCTCAAAGACCTCGAGCTGCTGGCGGCAGCACTCTGCACGCTCCGCTGCAGCTGCCCGGGTCTCCTGAGTGAACCCCATGAGATCTTCTCCCAGATGCGGCACTCTTGGTTTTATGGGCGCGGTGGTGGTGGCGCCCGGGTTGCCCAGGCCTTGCGGCCAGGCCTGAGGCACCTGGAAAGTGAAGGGCACCGTAAGGACGGCGGCGCCCTGGGCTACTTGGCCCTGCGACCAGGCCGGTGGCTCCGCGGAGGTAGGGGGCGCTATTGGTATTGCGGCGCCCGGGGGTACTAGGCCCTGCGACCAGGCTGGTGGTACTTCCTGCTTGGTCACGCTCGGGGTCGAGGCGTGTGACGTCACAGGGGTCGCGGCTGCGGCTTCCGGTTGAGGCCTAGTCTGTGGCGGTGACGTTGCGGTTACGGGCACGGCAGGGGGTACTTCGGGCTCTGCGACGGGGAGCTGGGGCAGGTACGCGGTTTCCCGGTTTGGGGATAGAGACGTCCCTTTTACCTGCCTCCTTTCGTTCGGCTCCCTTCTCGGCGCCGTCTCCGGCCTTCAGTCCTCCTGCGCCATCCTCAGAGGCGGTCTGTCTCCTCGTCTCGGGTGGCGTGCTCCGCTGACGAGTCTCGGTCCGCTGGGCCATTTCTCGGCTCCACTCCGCCAACGTCTCTCGTTGCACCCGGGCCATCCTCCGTGCGAGGCCCTCCAGCGCGGTCTGTGCACACTCCCGATCTCGGGGGAGCTGTGCCAGGACCTCCACTAAGCCTAGTGGGGTCATTGCTTCTAGCAGGCTCCTGACCAACGGGTCGGTGCTGCTCTGCTCTCCTCTCGTTGTCTCCAGCAGGCTCCTGGCCAGCGGGCCGGTGCTGCTCTGCTCTTCTTCCATCTCCGGGTAAGCTTCTTCTGGACTCAGCTCTAGGCTTCTTGTCTCCGGGTGCGCTCTCTCCAGACTGCTCCAGGCGACACCCATCTTTGCTCTCTTCTTCTCCGTCCTCCCACTTCGAGGGCGGTCCCGGGGCCACTTGGTGATTGTCAGCTCCAGGGGCAGTTCTTTCACGCTGACAGACACCTCCAGCATCACAGTCTCTGTTGGTGGGGGCGGTTTCCACTTTTGGCGCCATTTTCTGTCCTGGCCCACGATGGGAGGCGGCCTCTTGCCCTCCTTTGGCACGCCCATAATGGCGTCCGCTGCTCTTCCAAGGCGGGAAATCTTCGGATTTGGCGGGAAGCGTCGCCCAGTGGCGGGAAACTCTGCAGATGGCGGGAACAAGCTGGAAATGGCGGACAACCGGCTGGAATCGACTGGTGATGGGGTCCGATGGCGGGGACCCTCCGGAACCGGCAGGAGACTTCTTTTTGAGGTAAACTTGTTCTTTTCTTCAGGCACGCAGTACCCGGGTGTTGCGGGCACGTAATCCTGCCGACTACGCCAAAGTTGACGCGCCCCCTGGGACATATTCCTTTTTGAGGGGAATACCCGGCACCGGATCAGATGGGGGGTTGTAGTCTCCGAGCGGCTGTGACCCGGCCCGTGCCCAGGGCGTCAAACTCAGTGTTATGTGGCAGTCCTACAGATGTTATTAAGAGTTCTTTTGTGTCGACTACGCCACCCGTTGTGATGCGGTCACTGTGGCCGCCGCTGCAGCAGGGTCCGCTGAGGCTGATGGTGGGTACGCAGCTTGGTGGGATAACCCCCAACGGGAGGGGTATAGCCTCAGAGGGGACAGGTGCAGAGGATGGGGGTTGTGGTGGTGCAGTGCAGACGGCAATGAAGACAGAGTCGGGTTGTGCAGTTAAGGGTGTTTACTTACTGCAGATGTTGTACTGGTCACTCCAGCTTCGAGTGACCACCCGAGCCGTGCTGCGTCCACCAGGTCCTGGATCCAGCCAACCCCCAAACAAGTCCGGAGCGTGGCCCTGAGCTCTCCTTCTGTCCCGTTCTCTGGCCGTCCCCACCAGTGATCCACCTAGGTCCAGCTCCCTCGGGCCTTCTGTTGGGACACCCTTGGCCTTGGGTTCCCTGACCCTTCATGTGGTGTGCCTTCGGGGTGGATGTGGTGGGTGACCGTGGCAAACGCTGCCCACGGTCTCCGGTCTCTGGCTGGGGAATGTTTTTACCCCCACCAGCTTGGGTTCCGGTACCCTGATGCCGACTCTTCACCCGGGGATTTAAGTTGGGATCTTGGAGTCCTTTTCTGCTGTTTCCCCCTCTGGGTCTCTCTTTCTTCTCCTCTCTCACTCTGGGTCTTTCTTCTCCTCTGCTCCTGACTTTCTCTCTGCATCTGACCCTGTTCTTAGTTGGTGCCCACCTTATATACACCCTCTATGTGTGAGCTCAGGTGACCAGCACCCAATGAGCTCCTAACTTTACCCAGGCTGCTCCCCCTATCTGCCCCTACACTACTGGGATGTACCACCCCCCTCCCACTCCAGCCAGGAACAGACTCGGTCGTACCTGCACATTTCTAAGTGGGAGTACCGTTGGTCTGCTCCTCGGAAATGGGATGTGTGTAGTGCATGCAGCTTTCTGAGCTCAGTTCCACACTCCGTCCTTACCCGGGAGTGGAATATCACACCTCAGGCTTGAGGTGTAATACCCCTGCAGCAGCCGAATCCTCAGGGTGCTACACATACACTTGTATGGAGCGAGGCCACGCCCCATCTAGTGATGCAGACAGCCAGTGGGCGTGTCTGACTAGAAGGCACAGCCTTGCTCAATACAAGTGTATGCAGAGCGAGGCCACACCCACTGACCGTGGGTATGTATATCTCATACATACACTCTGTTAACGGGTCTGAAACTGACGAATCCTCGCAGCGCACAGTGTGTGCGCTGGGGGATTCATAAATTTGCAGTCACACATGGTAACTGCAGACTTATTACTTTTGACTGGACAACCCCTTTAACACTAATTGTTAGCAATTTTTTGTAGAGTGGCCATTTTGCAAAATTTTTTCCTACCTTCCAGAGGTGAAGGCACTTTTGGTGGTGAGGACACTGGTGAAGTCTTCGCTTTTTCTGGAACTTTAAACACATTATCATTGGTTAATTAAAATTCATACTCTAAGCATTTATTTTGAATGAACTGTTAAAGAAGCAAAAAATCTTAAATATGAATTATACAAAAGTTAAAGTTAGGAGTACACAGATTTTACATTATAATTATATATTCAAAAGAAGATTTCAAAGACGCATTAGTGAAGTTGATTTTTTTTTCAAGTGTAAAAAGATGGTTAAATCCACAAAGTAATAGTTCACTTTCTTAATTAGGAAATTGTTAAGTTATCCAAGTATTAAAGCTAATTGTCCGGTTAGAAGAGAATCCCAAATGCATGTACCTTTAGCTGCTTCAGGTTCTGGTTTTGCTTCTTTTTTCACACTTGGCGTTACCTCTGGTAACTTTTTCTTCTGGACTTCCGTAACTTAAAAATAGTATTGAAGTTTTACAAGCAAGACTGATGGAGTTACTTTGTTCAAAAAGTTTTCTTAATGGTGGAAGACTGATATATAAGTAATGAAGTCACGCTGCCACTAAGTAACATTCTAAAGCTTCATTTAAGATGTATTTAAAATACATTACAAGACAAAAAAGTCAACGCAACAAAGTACAATACACTACATTTAACATTTGTCATTAATTAGAGATATTATGCTAGATACCTTCAGGTGTTTTAACTTTTTCTACAGCAGGCTCAGGTTTTTTCAGCTTCTCTGCTTCTTTTACTACATGAGGCTCTTCAACTTCTTTTTTGGCTGGTTTTAAAACTTCAAGACAGAGAATTTTGTTTTTTACTCTATGGTGTTTAAGATGTGGACATATGAAGAAAATCTCAAACTGGAACGTTAAACATAAAGCATTTGGAAGCATGTAGAACAAAGAACTAATTTCCATTTAAAAATACAAAGGACAGACAATTGTACAATAGCTCAGAACTGAATTACCAAAAAGTAGATTTGCTGTTTTATTTTTTTTTTAATTTTGTAAAATCTGCAGTAGGATTATTTCAGGAAGCTTCACCATATAAAGAGAACAGCAACTTGTTAACTTTCCAAAAATATTGTAGTTAGCTATTATTTTACAAGTGATAAGTCCTAATGTTAAAGAAATGTAATAGTGTAAATTTCAAATATTTCATTTACTTTAAAGCAAAGCCAATTTTATTATTAAATCTTGTTAGATCTAGTATAGCTAAATAGTTGAGAAGAATTAAATTCCCTGGCTTTGTTACACGATTCAGCAGTTAACTACAATGGTATAATGTTTTAGTAGCAAGATTCCACTAAGTTTAGCTGCATGTTCTAATAAATGTACAACTATACCTTTTTTAAAACTAACTTCTTCTTTTTTGGGAGGTGTAATCTCAGGTTTAGGTTTACGGATAAATTTCTTTTCAGGTTCAGGTACTTCAAAAAGATACAATTTAATTTCTCAATCTTAGAGATCTGAATGAATTTGCCACTTGTGTACGTTTTCATGTATAATTTATTGGTTCCTGGTAATATATCCTATGTATATTTCTGTACATAACTAAGATATTTTAAGTCTTTTACAGTAATATACACTAGTACACTATGCCCTAAATGAACTACTGTAAACCAATAACTACTAACTTTAATTTATAAACTTTTGGACAATACAAGCACAAATGTTTCGAAATATAACTAACAAAACAGATAATACGACATGAAAAAACAACAACATAAAATATGTAAAGAAGTAAGATATTTTCTTTTATACATAAGAATAGAAATAACAGTAGCTAGGTATTTATTGTACTCTTCTCTATCTAGTGTGAAGAGTTGCTATACCTTTAGCTGGTTCTACTCTCTCGGATGGAGCTGGTTTTTCAGGTAAAATCTTCTTTTTGTCTTCCGGAGCTTTGAAGAAAATAATAGGATATTTACTGAGCTGGTCATTCTGACAATCAGATCTGCTATATTGATTAGAATAACCTGTTATAAGGTAATGTAAGAGTATTAGCAATGTGCATGGTAAATAAGTTTTTTTTTTAAAGAAAGATAAGGAACTTAATTTGATAATATGACACCAAATATTTAATGAAAAATAAAATGATAAATGGTATGATGGTTCCCAATGATTAAACAGAAATATTAAAATGCTTAGATGACATGGAACATTTACGAACAGAAACAAACAGGTTAAAAAAGCATATGAACTTAAAATAAAATATGAACACCGTGTTAAATTTACTTCATTTCTGTGATGATGAACAAGAATGGATATAGTGATATGCTATGATCATAAACATTCCTAATACCTTTTAATTCTCTCATCTCCTCCTTTATCAAGGGAGAAGGTGTCTCAATGGTGCTCTCCTCAGACTCATACTCTTTAAAGAACAGGATTACGTATTAACGGGAAAATGAATCCACATTGAGTACAAGGTTTTTTGTGCATAGAGCAACAAAGATATTTTGTATGAAATTATAATTGATAACAAGACAAACAAGACATAAGACAGCCAAGATATACAAGACAATGACGAATGAAAAAAATGAAAGATTTTAAAAGATGTGCTCAGAGAGTCCTTCTTCTTGAAAACATACTGAACACAATGGTATAGATTGGGTGAGTGTTTTTAAATGGTATTATAAATGTTATTTAAAAATATTTTCTCTTTAAACCTGTTTACAATCTATACACTAGAAGTTCTGTTCTGCTTATTAATCCATTGTGTGAATTATAATTTAATTTATTTTTAGTTCTAAAACAAGAAAGAAATGATGGGATGATTTGAGAGGTGAAATGATGAATGGTTATGATGGATACATTTAGCTATACCTTCATTTTCTAGTTCAAACTCTTCTTCTTCCTCTTCAGATAAATATACAGGTGTTTCCTCTGGTGTTGTAATTGTTTTTTGAAAAACCTCTGGCACTTGGAAAATATTATAGTGAAACATATTAGGCTACTATTTTTAATAGTGGTCATTTCAATGTAAAACAGTAGCAGGATTGAATCAAAAATACCTGTTAAAGGATGAGCTTTAATGTAGGGTTTCTCCTCTGACACAGGGATCTTACGGTCAGTTGGCACTTTAAGAGATATTTAGATTTCTTGAAAAATTTGTGGTCTATTCAACAAATATTTTTTGCATATTTTTAATTTTCATTTATATACCTGAATCGGGAACAACTGCTCTTTTAGAGATTTGGACCGAAGTTTTCTCTTCAACAACTTTTTTCTGCTTTGCTTCTACCACTTTAAAGATAACATTTTTGATAATATTTTTATATATGCATTAAAATGAAATTTAATTTTATAAAGTTGACAATTAATAATAGGGAGCTTCAAACTATTCAGGACATTTCTTAAGGTTTTTTTTATCTATAACTTTGGCAATAAAAATGTGACAATTTGTCAAAACTAAAAGTTGTGTAAAAATTTGTATAATCTGTTATTTAAAAAGGTAAACATAAAATGAATATACCTTTTACAGAAGGTGCTACATCTTTTTTAGGAACTGTAACAGATTTTTTGTCTTCGATTATGGGTTTCTTTGATAACACAGCAGGTTCTTAAAAGATATTAATAAGACATAAGTGTTGCCAAAAAAGACAGAAGGAAACAAAGTAACAAACATGAAATAAAAAGAGGTTATTTTTCCTGATCAGACATTTATACCATAGTAAGAAAGTAAAAAAGTAAACAAAGGACATTTATATACCTTCCACTTGTGGAACAATCTCTTTTTTAGATTCAACCCCTGGCTTGGGCTTTGTAACCACTTCCACTAGTTGTAAAGATATTAGTCTTAATTCAGTACATAGTACATTGACAAACCACATATAGACATCTAAAGAAACATGACGTTATGAAGATATACCTGCAGCAGGACCTGCAGCTTCTTTTTTGGGAACTGGAAGAACTTTTTCCTCTTCAAAAACCTCTCTCTTACTTGTAGGTACAGTAGAATCGGGTTCTTTAAAGATATTAGTTTGGCATTAACACTTTCCAGAAAGTATGTATATTTCGTATAAATGCATATATATTCATGCAGTTACAAAATAATATACCTTCTGTAGGTGACTTCACTTCTTTTTTAGGAATTACAATGGAAGCTTTTTCTTTCGGAGCTACTGTCTTTGGCAATTCTACTGCTTTAAGGACAATAATTTCAAATTAGAGAGTAACTATCACTAATTTCCTCAGTTTGAAACAGAGAAGACATTATAAGAGGTTCAAAGTGACATAGAGGTCTAAACATTAGTTTATTTTTTTCTATGTGAAAAGGCTTTAATGTCTTTCTTCGTTGGGTTTTAGTCATTAGAACCTAAAAATTGACAATGATTGGAAAGATGATACACGATATACCTTTCTCTGTGTAAACATCTTCTTCTATAGACTCAGGAATAGTTAGATTGTCTTCGAACGTCAACACACTTGGAAACTCTTAAAAGATATTAGTTTGAAGTTAGAATCGGAGCACCCATTGTTTTTTGCATTTTGCAATTTGGCATAAGAATAAAACAATGGTTATCTTATATACCTTCTTCTTTGGACAATATTAGTTTCTTGGTAACACTTGGCTTGTCTTCAGATGGTGATCGTTTTGGAAAATCCATAGCTTTAAAGATATTAGTTTATTTTTAATAGTACTGTTAATAAATTGGTAATTGCATGTATTAGTCACAAATCCTAATACCTTTTATGCGGTTTTCAACATCTTTTTTAGATTGTTGCACATTCCATGACTCTTCTTCATGTGTGATACTTTCTAACACTGGCATTTCTTTAAAGATATTAAGTTTGTATTAGTATATGTTCCCATATAACTAAACCAAAGTAAAATAACTAAAATAGAATTCCAAGATTGATATTCTACCTTCAAGATGATGCTTGAGAGCTCTACTATATAAATGTTCAACACTCTGCATCTTGTCTTCTGGAGTCAGTTCTTTAAGGACGTCTACTTCTAAAGATATTAGTTTAGTATTAGCAAAGTAAAATTCAAATAATATTTATGGACCGGTGATAATGTAAAAGAATCAAAATACCTTCGACATAGGTATCAGCTCTTCTTGTTGTAGCAATCAGTATTTTTTCATCATCAATCTGTTTTTTTTGTGATTCTGTCACTGAAGATATTAGTTTACAATTAGTAATTTGCTTTTGGTTTATTTATTCAGTGTTTGTGATTAGAAATGGACGTATGGTAAATGCATCATGATAATTGTAGAATAAAAACGTATGCCACTTCCTTACAAGCTTATTTCATTCAGCTATCAAAATGGTCTTGAGAATAGTGAGTAGTTGAAAGAAAAGGTTTTAGTTGCACATTTTTTTATGAAGATATTAATGGTATGTGGGATGACATTTAGATATGATTTCTGATAATACCTGACTTATGAAGGCCAACTTCTCTTTTGGGTACAGTCATTTCTGGCTCTTCCAGAAGGATGACTTTTTCTTGAGTCACAACTAATTTAAGTATATTAAAATACAATTATAATTTAATGTAACATATCTTTTGGTGATTCATATGATTCATATGATTTCAATATGAAATATTCTATTGTATAGTCTTTTACCTTCCATTTTGGAAGTATCTTCTCTCTTAGTTACAGTTATTGTAGCCTTGTCTTCAGAGATAGGTCTCTTTGTTATATCTAATAAACAAGATGATAGCTAAAAATTGCTATTTTGATTTTAGGGGATATTTTTCAGTTGTTGAATTAATAATTACTGGGGATGCTATGTTTCATAACATATAGTACCTTCATTTTGAAGGCCGATTTCATTTTTAGGCTGAGTTGTTTGTGGCATCTCCTGAAGGATCGATCCTTCCTTGGTCTCAACTATATTAAATATATTAAAATATAATTATTTTACTATAGAATATAATTGGGTGATTTATATGGGTACATTAAAATAGATATTGTGTTTTACCTTCCAATTTGGAAGCCTGTTCTCTCTTAGTTACAGTAATGTTTGGCTTGTCTTCAGTTATAGATCTCTTTGTGATATCTACTGAAGAAGATAGTAGCTAAAAATTAGTGTATTGTTTGTTTAGCGAATATTTTTCAGTTGACAAATTAATGATTAAAGTAGATGGTATGTTTTATAATATATATACATCTCTATGAAGGCTGCTTTCTATTTTAGGTTTAGTCGTTTGTGGCATCTCCTGAGGGATTGTTGTTTCTCTGCTCTCAACTATTTAAAATATATTAAAAAACAAATATCTTACTATAAACCATACTTTCGTGATTATTATGGTTACAGTAAAAAAAGATAATGTGCTTTACCTTCCACTTTGGAAGTATCTTCTTTTTTAGTTATAGTAATGTTTGGCTTTTCTTCAGAAACAGATCTCTTTGTGATATCTATTGAACAAGATTTTAACTAAAAATTAGAATTTCATTTTTTTATTGAGTATTTTTCAGTTGATCAATCAATTAATAGTTAATGTAGATAGTAAGTTTGTAAGATATAGTACCTTCTTTATGTAGACCCATTCCCATTTTAGCCTTAGTTGTTTGTGGTATCTCCTCAGGGATCAGTCTTTCCTTGGTCTCAACTAATTTAAGTAGGTTAAAATATAATAATTTTACTGTAGACTATAATTTGATTTGTATGGTTACAGTTTTAAAAGATATTGTGTTTTACCTTCCACTTTGGAAGTATCTTCTCCCTTAGATATAGTAATTGTAGGCTTGTCTTCAGTGATAGATCTCTTTGTGATATCTATTGAACAAGATTTTAACTAAAAATTAGAATTTCATTTTTTTATTGAGTATTTTTCAGTTGATCAATCAATTAATAGTTAATGTAGATAGTAAGTTTGTAAGATATAGTACCTTCTTTATGTAGACCCATTCCCATTTTAGCCTTAGTTGTTTGTGGTATCTCCTCAGGGATCAGTCTTTCCTTGGTCTCAACTAATTTAAGTAGGTTAAAATATAATAATTTTACTGTAGACTATAATTTGATTTGTATGGCTACAGTTTTAAAAGATATTGTGTTTTACCTTCCACTTTGGAAGTATCTTCTCCCTTAGATATAGTAGTTGTAGGCTTGTCTTCAGTGATAGATCTCTTTGTGATATCTATTGAACAAGATGTTAGCTAAAAATTAATGTTTTGTTTTTTTTAGTGGATATTTTTCAGTTGATGAACTAACGGTTACTGTGGATGGTAGGTTTTATTATATATAGTACCTTCTTTATGAAGGCCAGTTTCTTTTCTAGGCTTAGTTTGTGGCATCTCCTGATGGATCGATCTTTCCTTGGTCTCAACTAATTTAAATAAGTTAAAATAAAATTACTTTACAATAGACTATAATTTGATAATTTATATGGCTACAGTAAAAACAGATTTTTTGTTTTACCTTCCACTTTGGAAGTATCTTCTGCGTTAGATACAGTAATTTTTGGCTTGTCTTCAGTAATTGATCTCTTTGTGATATCTATTGAACAAGATGTTAACTAAAAATTAGTATTTGATTTTCATAGTGAATATTTTTCAGCTGATAAACTAATAGTTACTGTAGATAATATATTTTATAAGATATAGTGCCTTCTTTATAAAAGCCAGTTTCTTTTTTAGGTTTAGTTGTTTGTGACATCTCCTAAATATAAATATTTTTTTATAGCTTATACTTGTGGTGATTTATATGGTTACAGTAAAATTGATATCACATTTTACCTTCCACTTTGGAAACATCTTCTTCCTTAATTAAAGTTATTTTTAGCTTGTCTTCAATGATAGATCTCTTTAAGATATCTATTAAACAACATAGTAGCTAAAAATTTGTATTTTGTTTTTCTTAGAAAATATTTTTAGCTGATGAATTAATAATTAAGGTAGATGGTATATTTTATAGTATATAGTACCTTCTCTATGAAGATCAGTTTCTTTTTTAGGCTTAGTTGTTTGTGGCATCTCCTGAGACATCAGTTTTTCCATGGTCTCGACTAATTTAAATAGGTTAAAATATAATTATTTTACTATAGACTATAGTTGGATGATGTATATGATTAGAGTGAAAAAAAATATTGTCTTTTACCTTCCTCTTTCTTAATTACAGTAATGTTTGGCATGTCTTCAGTGATAGATCTCTTTGTGATATCTATTGAACAAGATGTTAGCTAAAAATTAGCATTTGATGTTTTAGAGAATATATTTCAGTTGATGAATTAATGGTTACTGTGGATGGTAGGTTTTATAATGCATAGTACCTTCTATATAAAGACCTGTTTCTTTTTTAGGCTTAGTTGTTTGTGGCATCTCCTCAGGGATCAGTCTTGCCTTGGTCTCAACTAATTTACAAAGATTACAAAGTAATTATTTTACTATAGACTATAATTTGATGATTTATATGGTTACAATTAAAAAACATATTGAGATTTATAATTTGATGATTTATATAGTTACAATTAAAAAAAATATTGAGATTTACCTTCCACTTTGGAAGTATCTTCTCTCTTAGTTACAGTAATGTTTGGTTTGTCTTCAGAAATAGATTTTTTTGTAATATCTATTGAACAAGATGTTAGCTAAAAATTAGTATTTGTTTTTATGTAAATATTTTATATAATATGTTAATATGTTTTTTAACATGTGGATAATGTTTTATAAAATATAATACCTTCTTTATGAAGGCCATTTTCTTTTTTAGTTTTAGTTGTTTGTGGTATCTCCTGAGGGATCGGTCTTTCCTTGGTCTCAACTAATTTAAATATAATAAAATGTAAATATTTTACTATAGACCATACTTGTGGTAATTTATATGGTTACAGTAAAACAGATTTTGTAGTTTACCTTCAATGTTGGAAGTATCTTCTCTCTTAGTTAAAGTTATTTTTGGCTTGTCTTCAGTGATAGATCTCTTTGGGATATCTATTGAACAACATAGTGGCTAACAATTAGTATTTTTTTTTTATTAAATATTTTTTAGTTGACAAATTCATTGTTAATGTAGATGGTATATTTTATAATATATTGTACCTTCTTTATGAAGGTCAGTTTCCCTTTTAGGCTTAGCTGTTTGTGGCATTTCTTCAGTGATCTGTCTTCCTTTGGTCTCAACTAATTTAAATAGGTTAAAATATAATATTTTTACTATACACTATAGTTGGTGATTTATATGGTTACAGTAAAAAAATATATAGTGTTCTACCTTCCACTTTAGAAGTATCTTCTTTTTTAGTTACATTAATTTTTGGCTTGTCTTCAGTGATAGATCTCTTTGTAATATCTATTGAACAAGATGTTAGTTAAAAATTAGTATTTGAGTTTTACTGAATATTTTTCAGTTGATTAAATAACAGTCACTGTGGATGGTATGCTATATGACATATAATACCTTCTTTATGAAGGCCAGTTTCTTTTTTAGACTCAGTTGTTTGTGGCATCTCCTGATGGATCTGTCTTTCCTTGGTCTCAACTAATTTAAGTATATTAAATATAAATATTTCACTATAGACCACACTGTTGGTGATTTAATTGATTACAGTAAAAAAGATATAGTGTTTTACCTTCCACTTTGGAAGTGTCTTCTCTCTTAGGTACAGTAATTTTTGACTTGTCTTCAATGATAGATCTCTTTGTAATATCTATTGAACAAGATGTTAGCTAAAAATTAGTATTTGATTGTTTTTAGTGAATATATTTCAATTGATGAATTAATAGTTACTGTGGATGAAATGATATATAACTAACATATAATACCTTCTTTATGAAGCTCAGTTTCTTTTTTAGATTTAGTTGTTTGTGGCATCTCTTGATTGATCGGTCTTTCCTTGGTTTCCACTAATTTAAGTATATTAAATACAAATATTTTACTATAGACCACACTTCTGGTGATCTATATGGCTACAGTAAAACAAATATTGTGTTTTACCTCCCATTTTGGAAGCATCTCCTTTCTTAGTTAAAGTTTTTTTTGGCTTGTCTTCAGTGATAGTTTTCATTTCTATTGAACAACATAGTTGCTATACGTTAGTATTTTATTTTTCTTAGTAAATATTGTTCAGTTGATGAATTAATAGTTAATGTAGATGGTAGGTTTTATAATATATAGCACCTTCTCCATGAATATCAATTTCTTTTTTAGGCTTAGATCTTTGAGGCATCTCCTGAGGGATCAGTCTTTCATTGGTCTCAACTAATTTAAATAGGATAAAATATAATTATTTTACTATAGACTATAGTTGGGTGATTTATATGGTTACAATAAAAAACATAGTGTTTTACCTTCCACTTTGGAAGTATCTTCTCTCTGTGGTACAGTAATTTTTGGCTTGTCTTCAGTAATAGATCTCTTTGTAATATCTATTGAATAAGATGTTAGCTAAAAATTAGTATTTTTTTACTGGACAACTTTCAGTTGATGAATTAATGGTTATTGTGGATGGTAGGTTTTATAATGTATAGTACCTTCTTTATGAAGGCTGGTTTCTTTTTTAGGCTTAATTGCTTGTGGCATCTCCTGAGGGATCGGTCTTCCATTGGTCTCAACTATTTTTCAAAGATTAAAAGCAAATATTTTGCTATAGGCTATGACTTAATGATTTATATTGTTACAATAAAAAGATAGTGTTTTACCTTCCACTTTGGAAGTGTCTTCTCTCTTAGGTAAAGTATTTTTTGGCTTGTCTTCAGTGATAGATCTCTTTGTAATATCTATTAAGAAGATGTTAGCTAAAAATTAGTATTTGATTTTTTATTGAATGTTTTTCAGCTGATGAACTATTGGTTACTGTGGATAATATGTTTTATAAGATGTAGTACCTTCTTTATGAAGGCCATTTTCTTTTTTGGATTTAGTTGTTTGTGGCGTCTCCTGAGGGATTGGTTTTTCCTTGGTCTTAACTAATTTAAATATAATAAAATATAAATATTTTACTATAGACCACACTTGTGGTGATTTATATGGTTACAGTAAAAAGATATTGTGGTTGGAAATATCTTCTCTCTTAGTTAAAGTTATTTTTGGCTTGTCTTCAGTGATAGAGCTCTTTGTGATATCTATTGAACGACATAGTGGCTAATAATAATTTTTTTGTATTTCTTATTAAATATTTATCAGTTGATGAATTAAAGATTAATATTGATTGTATGTTTTATAATATATTGTACCTTCTCTATGAAGGTCAGTTTATTTTTTAGGCTTAGCTGTTTGTGGCATCTTCTCAGTGTTCGGTCTTTCTTTGGTCTCAACTAATTTAAATAGGTTAAAATATAATTACTTTTCTATAGACTATAGTTTGGTGATTTATATGGTTAAAATAAAAAAGATATCGTGTTTTACCTTCCACTTTGGAAGTATCTTCTGTCTTAGGAACAGTAACTTTTGGCTTGTCTTCAATGATAGATCTTTTTGTAATATCTATTAAACAACATGTTAACTAAAAATTAGTAATTAATTTCTTTAGTGAATATTGTTCAGTTGATGAATTAATGATTACTGTGAATTATATTCTATATAACATATAATACCTTCTTTATGAAAGCCAATTTCTTTTTTAGACTTAGTTGTTTGTATCACCTCCTGAGGGATCTGTCTTTCCTTGGTTTCCACTAATTTAACCATATTACATATTTTATTATAGACTATACTTTTGGTGATTTAAATGGTTACAGTAAAAGAGATGATATTGTGTTTTACCTTTCACTTTGGAAGTATCTTCTCTCTTAGTTAAACTTATTTTTGGCTTGTCTTCAGTGATAGATCTCTTTGTGACATCTATTGAACAACAAAGTAACTATGCATTGGTATTTTATTTTTCTTATTAAATATTTTTCAATTGATGAATTAATGGTTAATATAGATGGTATATTTTATAATATATAGTATCTTCTTTATGAAGGTCAGTTTCCTTTTTAGGCTTAGCTGTTTGTGGTATCTCCTCAGGGATCATTCTTTCCTTGGTCTCAACTAATTTAAATAGGTTAAAATATAATTTTTTTTTACTATTGACTATACTTGGATGATGTATATGGTTAATGTAAACAAAGATATAGTTTTCTACCTTCCACTTTGGATTTATCTTCTCTCTTAGTCACAGTAATTTTTGGCTTGTCTTCAGTGATAGATCTCTTTTTAATATCTATTGAATAAAATGTTAGCTAAAAATTAGTATTTGATTTTTTTTTTGTCAATATTTTCAGTTGAAGAATTAATTATTACAGTGGATGGCATGCTATATCGCATATAATACCTTCTCTATGAAGGCCAGTTTCTTGTTTAGACTTAGTTGTTTGTGGCATCTCCTGAGGGATCGGTCTTTCCTTGGTCTCAACTAATTTAAATATAATAAAATGTGAATATTTTAAATAGACTATACTTGAGGTGATTTATATGGTTACTATAAAAAAGATATAGTGTTTTACCTTCCACTTTGGATTTATCTTCTCTCTTAGTTACAGTAATTTTTGGCTTGTCTTCAGTGATAGATTTCTTTGTAATATCTATTGAACAAGATGTTAGCTAAAAATTAGTATTTGATTTTTTAGTGAATATTTTTCAGCTGATGAATTAATAGTCACTGTGGATGGTATGCTATATAACATATAATACCTTCTTTATGGAGGCCAGTTTCTTTTTTAGACTTAGTTGTTTGTGGCATCTCCTGATGGATCTGTCTTTCCTTGGTCTCAACTGTTTTAAGTATTTTAAATATAAATATTTTACTATAGACCATACTTTTGGTGATGTAAATGATTATAGTAAAAAATATATTGTGTTTTACCTTCTCGCTTAGCTAAAGGTATTTTTGGCTTGTCTTCAGCGACAGATCTCTTTGTGATATCTATTGAACAACATAGTGGCTAAAAATTAGTATTTTGTTTTTCTTAGTAAATATTTTTTTAATTGAAGAATTAATGGCTAATGTAGATGGTAGGCTTTATAATATATAGCACCTTCTTTTTGAATATCGGTTTCTTTACTAGTCTTAGATATTTGTGGCGTCTCCTCGTGGATCGGCCTCTCCTTGATCTCAACTAATTTAAATAGGTTAAAATATAATTATTTTACTATAGACTATAGTTGGTAATATACAGTCATATGAAAAAGTTTGGGCACCCCTATTAATCTTAAGCTTAATGTTTTATAAAAATTGGTGTTTTTGCAACAACTATTTCAGTTTGATATATGTAATAACTGTTAGACACAGTAATGTTTCTGCCTTGAAATGAGGTTTATTGTACTAACAGAAAATGTGCAATCTGCATTCAAACAAAATTTGACAGGTGCATAAGTATGGGCACCCTTATCATTTTCTTGTTTTAAATACTACTACCTACTTTTTACTGACTTACTAAAGCACTTTTTTGGTTTTGTAACCTCATTGAGCTTTGAACTTCATAGCCAGGTGTATGCAATCATGAGAAAAGCTACTTAAAGTGGCCACTTGCAAGTTGTTCTCCTGTTTGAATCTCCTCTGAAGAGTGGCATCATGGGCTCCTCAAAACAACTGTCAAATGATCTGAAAACAAAGATTATTCAACATAGTTGTTCAAGGGAAGGATACAAAAAGCTGTCTCAGAGATTTAACCTGTCAGTTTCCACTGTGAGGAACATAGTAAGGAAATGGAAGAACACAGGGACAGTTCTTGTTAAGGCCAGAAGTGGCAGGCCAAGAAAAGCATCAGAAAGGCAGAGAAGAAGAATGGTGAGATCAGTCAAGGACAATCCTCAGACCACCTCCAGAGAGCTGCAGCATCAACTTGCTGCAGATGGTGTCACTGTGCATCGATCAACTATACAACGCACTTTGCACAAGGAGAAGCTGTATGGGAGAGTGATGCAAAAGAAGCCGTTTCTACAAGCACGCCACAAACAGAGTCGGCTGAGGTATGCAAAAGCACATTTGGAGAAGCCAATTTCTTTTTGGAAGAAGGTCCTGTGGACTGATGAAACCAAGATTGAGTTGTTTGGTCATACAAAAAGGCGTTATGCATGGTGGCAAAAAAACACAGCATTCCAAGAAAAACACTTTCTACCCACAGTAAAATTTGGTGGAGGTTCCATCATGCTTTGGGGCTGTGTGGTCAATGCCGGCACCGGGAATCTTGTTAAAGTTGAGGGATGCATGGATTCCACTCAGTATCAGCAGATTCTTGACAATAATGTTCAAGAATCAGTGATAAAGTTGAAGTTACGCAGGGGATGGATCTTTCAGCAAGTCAATGATCCAAAACACCGCTCCAAATCTACTCAGGCATTCATGCAGAGGAACAATTACAATGTTCTGGAATGGCCATCCCAGTCCCCAGACCTGAATATCATTGAACATCTGTGGGATCATTTGAAGAGGGCTGTCCATGCTCGGCGACCATCAAACTTAACTGAACTGGAATTGTTTTGTAAAGAGGAATGGTCAAAAATACCTTCATCCAGGATCCAGGAACTCATTAAAAGCTACAGGAAGCGACTAGAGGCTGTTATTTTTGCAAAAGGATGATCTACTAAATATTAATGTCACTTTTATGGTGAGGTGCCCATACTTATGCACCTGTCAAATTTTGTTTGAATGCAGATTGCACATTTTCTGTTAGTACAATAAACCTCATTTCAAGGCAGAAACATTACTGTGTCCAACAGTTATTACATATATCAAACTGAAATAGCTGTTGCAAAAACACCAATTTTTATAAAACATTAAGCTTAAGATTAATAGGGGTGCCCAAACTTTTTCATATGACTGTATATGGTCACAATAAAAAAAATAGTGTTTTACCTTCCACTTTGGAAGTATCTTCTCTCTTAGTTACAGTAATTTTTGGCTTGTCTTCAGTTATAGATTTCTTTGTAATATCTATTGAATAAGATGGTAGCTAAAAATTAGTATTTTTTTAGTGAATATTTTTCAGTTGATGAATTGACAGTTACTGTGGATGGTATGCTATATAACATATAATACCTTCTGTATGAAGGCCAGTTTTTTTTTAGACTTAGTTGTTTGTGGCATCTCCTGAGGAATCAGTCTTTCCTTGGTCTCAACTAATTTAAGTATTTTAAATCGAAATATTTTACTATAGACCACACTGTTGGTGATTTAAATGATTATAGTAAAAAATATATTGTGTTTTACCTTCCACTTTGGAAGTATCTTCTCTCTTAGGTACAGTAACCTTTGGCTCGTCTTCAATGATAGATCTCTTTGTAATATCTATTGAACAAGATATTAGCTAAAAATTAGCATTTGATTTTTTTGTGTGAATATTTCTTAATTGATGAATAGTCTCTGTGGATGGTATGCTATATAACATATAATACCTTCTTTATGAAGCCCAGTTTCGTTTTTAGATTTACTTGTTTGTGGCATCCCCTGAGGAATCAGTCTTTCTTTGGTTTCCACTAATTTAAATATATTAAATGCAAATATTTTACTATAGACCACACTGTTGGTGATTTATATGGGTAGAGTAAAACAGATATTGTGTTTACCTCCCACTTTGGAAGTATCTTCTCTCTTAGTTAAAGTTTTTTCTGCCTTGTCTTCAGTGATAGATCTCTTTGTGATATCTATTGAACAACATAGTTGCTAACGTTAGTATTTTATTTTTTTAATATATAGCACCTTCTCCATGAATATCATTTTCTTTTTTAGGCTTATATATTTGTGGTGACTCCTGAGGGATCAGTCTCTCCTTGGTCTCAACTAGTTTAAATAGGTTAAAATATAATTATTTTATTATACACTATAGTTGAGAGATTTATATGGTTACAGTAAAAAGGATAATGTTTTACCTTCCACTTTGGAAGTATCTTCTCTCTGACGTACAGTAATTTTTGTCTTGTCTTCAGTGATAGATCGCTTTGTGATTTCTATTGAACAAGATGTTAACTAAAAATTTGCATTTTTTCTTAGTGGATATCTTTCAGTTGATGAATTAATGGATATTGTGGATGGTATGTTTTATCATGTATAGTACCTTCTTTATGAAGACTGGTTTCTTTTTTAGGCTTAATTGTTTGTGGCATCTCCTGAGGGATCACTCTTTCCTTGGTCTCAACTAATTTACAAAGTTTAAAAATAAATGAGTTTGCTATAGACTATAACTTAATGATTTTTATGGCTAAAATAAAAGAGATATTGTGTTTTACCTTCCACTCTGGAAGTATCTTCTCTCTTAGTTAAAGTAATTGTTGGCTTGTCTTCAGTGATAGATCTCTTTGTAATGTCTATTAAGAAGATGTTAGCTAAAAATTATTATTTGATTTTTAATTGAATATTTTTCAGTTGATGAATTAATAGTTATTGTGGATGGTATGCTATATAACATGTTGTACCTTCTTTATGAAGGTCAGTCTCTTTTTTAGTCTTAGTTCTTTGTGGTGTCTCCTGAGGGATTGGTCTTTCCTTGGTCTCAACTGATTTACAAAGATTAAAAAGCAATTACTTTGCTATAGACTATAACTTGATGATTTATATGATTACAATAAAAAAGATATTATGTTTTACCTTCCACTTTGGAAGTATCTTCTCTCTTAGGTACAGTAATTTTTGACTTGTCTTCAGTGATAGATCTCTTTGTAATGTCTATTAAGAAAATATTAGCTAAAAATTAGTATTATATTTTTTTATTGAATATTTTTCAGTTGATGAATTAATGATTACAGTGGATGATATACTATATAACATATTGTACCTTCTTTATGAAGGCCAGTTTCTTTTTTAGGCTTAGTTGTTTGTGGCATCTCCTGAGAGATTGGTCTTTTCTTTGTTTCCACTAATTTAAGTATATTAAAATATAAATATTTTACTGCAGACAATAATTGGACAATTTGCATGGTTAGGGTAAAAAAGATGTTGTGCTGTACCTTCCATTTTAGACGTATCTTCTCCTTTAGGTACAGTAATTTTTGTCTTGTCTTCAGTGATAGATCTCTTTGTGATATCTATTGAACAAGATGTTAGCTAAAAATTAGTATTTTATTTTTTCAGTGGATATTTCTCAGTTGATGAATTAATACTTTCTGTGGATGGTAAGTTTTATAATATATAGTACCTTCTTTATGGAGGCCAGTTTCATTTTTAGTCTTGGTTATTTGTGACATTTCCTGAGGGATTGGTCTCTCCCTGGTCTCAACTAATTTAAAAAGAATAAAATTGATATATGTATTTTTTTTTACCATAGACTATAATTTGATGATTTAAATGGTTCAAGAAAAAAATTGCGTTTTACCTTCCACTTTGGAAGTATTTTCCCTCTTAGCTACAGTAATTTTTGACTTGTCGTCAGTGGTAGACCTCTTTGTGATATCTATTGAACAATATGTTAGCTAAAAATTAGTATTATTTTTAAGTGAATATTTTTCAGTTTACGACTTAATGGTTACCGTGGATGGTAGGTTTTATAGTAAATAGTACCTTCTTTTTGAAGGCCGGTTTCTATTTTAAGCTTAATTGTTTGTGGCATCTCCTCAGGGATCAGTCTTTCCTTAGTCACAACTAATGTAAATAGATTAAAATGGATTTACTTTACTATAGACTATAATTTCATGATTTATATGATTACAGCAAAAACAATATCATGTTTTACCTTCCACTTTGAATTTATCTTCTCTCTTAGTTACAGTAATTTGTGGCTTGTCTTCAGTTATAGATCTCTTTGAAATATCTATTGAACAATATGTTATACTAAAAATTAGTATTTGTTTTTTTTTGTGAATATTTTTCAGTAGACAAATTAATAGTTACTGTGGATGGTATGCTTTATAACATATAATACCTTCTTTATGAAGGCTGGCTTCTTTTTTAAGAATGGATATTTGTGACTTCTCAGAGATTGTTTTTTCCTTGGTCTTAACTATTTAAGTATATTAAAATATAAATATTTTACTATAGACTATAATTTGATGAATTATATGGTTACAGTAAAATAGATATTGTCTTTTACTTTCCATTTTGGAAGTATCTTCTCTCTTAGTTCCAGTAATTTTTGGCTTTTCTTCAGTGTTAGACCTCGTGATATGTATTGAACAAGATATTAGCTAAAACTTAGCAAAGTATTTTGTTTTTTTAGTTAATATTTTTCAGTGGATAAACTAATGGTTAATGTGGATGGTAGGTTTTATAAAATTTAGTACCTTCTTTATGAAGGCTGGTTTCTTTTTTAGGTTTAAATGTTTGTGGCATCTCCTGAGAGATCGGTTTTTCCTTGGTCTCAACTAATTTAAATAGATTAAAATGTAATTATTTTATCATAGACTACAATTTTATGATTTATATGGTTACAGAAAAAAAATCTTTTACCTTCCACTCTGGAAGAATCTCCTTTCTTAGTTACTGTAATTTTTGGCTTGTCTTCATTGATATGTTTCTTTGTGACATCTATCAAATAAGATATCAGCTTTAAAATAGCATGAGTAAATATTTTTGGGGTTTGTGACTTAATGATTGTTGTAGAAAGAATATGTTATGACATAAATTACCTTCCTTAGGAAGGCTGGTTTTAAGTTAAATAATTTACGGCATCTCCTGAGGACTCAGTCGCTCCTGAGTCTCAACTAATTTAAATAGGTTAAAATATAATTATCTTAATTTAGAATATAGATTGGTGATAATCTTACAATATGAAAGTGAATGTATTTTACCTTCCAGTTTGGAAGTATCTTCTCTTTTAGTAATTTTTGGTTTGTCTTCATTGAAAGTTCTTTTTGTGACATCTATTAAAAAATTATTAATATGGTTGGTGACTAAAAATGCTACCATTTATGATTAAATGGTCTAAGCATGAGGCATAGTCATGTTTATGCAGGCAAAATTTCTGATGAAAGGGAGAGACTTTAATTATGGCAAAACTTTTTGTAATAAATTATAATGGCTTCAACTTTACTGCCTTAAATACATGGCTAGAATAAATGGAAAAATGTGCTAACTAAATACCTTCTTTGATTGAAACATCTTTATTCTTGGTTACAGGAGGTTTCAAACCTTCTTTAGAAGTTACTCTTTTTGGGACATCGAGTAAATTTAATATATTATTTTATAAGTATATATTTATGATATTATTAATGTTGATTTTTTTTTAAATAATTGGATAGAAAGAGTATTGAAAACATTTAGATATACCTTCTACTTGAGAGGCAATATCTTGCTTAGATACACCAATTAGTAGTTTCCTGTCTGGTATCAGGCGTTTCTGAACATCTAGAAATTCCATATTATAAGAGTAATTAGTGCATTATGGACTTATGACTATTATTTCTGACTTATAACCACTGTAATAACATTATTTTTAAATCAATCATGTATTTCAACCATTAACTGAATTAAAATAGATGATTAGTTTTTATTTTTGAAATGAAAAATAAAGTAATTTTTCAATATAAAGTATGTTTTTTTTTCTTAAAATTTTCTTATAAGGTCAACATTTAGAAAGGTGGCATTTAGATTTAATAGGTTATGCTGCAACTGAAAAAAGCAGGTGTGATGTAAAAATGAAAAATAGAGAAAAAAATTTCTATTCTGAGCAATGAGATTCCAGTTTAGGCTAAATACGTAAATAAGCCATTTAATGGCTTGCTGTATGCAATCCTTTATATTTTGAATTCCAAGATTATTGTTAGAATATGCTGACATATATTTTTAATTTGAAATGTTAACATGTAGCAATATTTTTCTAGAATAAATGTGATATAATAGTTACTGTAAATCTTTGCTAATTAATAATTAAAAAAATAAGTATATACCTTCTTCATAAGAGGTCAATCCTTTTTTGAAACTATCAGTTTGAGGTATCTTTCCAGTGGTCATCTTTTCTGCATCCCTTTCTATGTTAAATATAGTTTTATGTCAGCAAAATAAAAATGGTCTCCATAGAATTAGTATTAGTAGATATATGATGATGTACCTTCCATGCGAGAAAAAATTTGTCTTCTAGAAATTTGTGTTTTCTCCTTGGCTTTTGGTTTCTTTGGTAGTTCTTCTAATCATGAAGATATTAGTTCAATATTAATTCTTAGAAGAGAACTAGCAGCTAAGAATACTTGATATTAGAGTTTAGCCAAATTAAACTGACAGTGTACCTTCTGTAGTAGGTGCACTTTCATGTTTGTGAGCCTTAATTCGTAATTTTTCTTCCGGGGCTATTTTTCTTCTTGGATCTTCCAGTTCTTTAAAGATATTAGTAACTAGTTTAGTAAAATAATATGGGGGTACAATATACATAACATCTAGTATGTATACCACTAGGATAAAAAATGATGTTGCTGTTTACCTTCCTCAGGGAAAGCTTTTCTTTGTTCGGTAACTGCAAAGTGTTCCTCTTCTTTTAAAAATGCTTTTGGCTCATCTGGTTCTTGAAAATATATACATATTTAATTTATTAGATTATGTTTGAATATCTATTTGTTGTAAATTAAATCTATGTTATGATTTACAGTAGACATACCGTCCATGTAAATATATTGTTTTTCAGGGACATAGACAGGAATTTCTTCTTTTTTCTCTGATCTCTTGGGTTCTTTGCAAAAGAATAATTGATGTTTTGTTGCTTAAAATTCTCAAAATAAATCTTTATCTACAAATTTTTTATTTTAGTATGCAAAAATGTGTTCCTTGACAAAGGCTTGTAAGACAAGCCAGTCTTTGCATTTATACTATGGCCAAAGATCTAATTTTACTAGAACTATAGATATATATGTATATATATGTATATATATATATATATTTATCTTAAGGAACACCTCTTTATAAGATAATATACCTTTAAGTCTTGATTTTTCTTCCTTTCTAGAGGTTGTGATATCTTTTTCTTGGGACAACTTTACCGGCATCTCAGGAACTTTAAAGATATTAGTAATTGTCTAATTGTTAGAAAGTTCTCTCAGCCATACAAAGAACTAGACATGGTGGTGTTAATATGATCTACCTTTGATCTGACGAACTAAATCTTTTTTGGACACAATCCCAGTAGGCTTCTCTTCTGCCATTTTGGAATCCTCTGTTATTTAACAGATAGAAGTACTTTTTTAGTTATTTATTACTAATTAAAAGTAGCTTCTTAATATCACATTTATTGTTCCTACTGCAGTTGTGAATATACCTTTAAGTGTCGACTTTGTTTCCTTTTTAGCCTTTAGTAATTTTTCTTCTGGGGGCAATTTCCTAGGAGCTTCAGTATCTTTAAAGAGATTATTAATAACTTAGCATCGCTTCTGAATCTTACTAAGACAAAACATTCTACTGTCTACAAGATGAATGAAACAAAAAAATCTACCTTCTACATGATGAACTACTCCTTTGGTGATAACTTTGGAACTTTTTTCTTCTGTCTTATTTGAAACATCTGGTACTTAAAAGATATTAGTATCATTTTAGTTAAAGTGGTGTAATATAACAACTAAGTTTTAACTTTCATGCCTTATGCCATATTTATTATGCATTTTACGCACTTTCTGCACCCTGTCTGACAAGAAGCTTCATTGCACTGAAAAGAAACCCTGCTAACTGAAAAGGATTGGGCTTAACATGCACAAAATATGCACAAAAATATTGGAAAAATTTCCATCAAGAAGTAAGTCAACTAATATGAGGTTTATACTTAGACTAGATGCTGCAACTTTTCCAAACAACATGAACTACTATGATAAAGACCATCTAATCTAAGTTTGTACTGTCAAACACTTAGATTTAGGCAGTATTGAAAAATGGTATGCTTCATTGTGATCAGTAACTTATTTAGCTTAATTTGCACGTTGGAGTATATGTACCTTCAGAGGACATTATTTTTGGGGGTGTTACAATGTATACTTTTTCTTCTTCTTTCTTTAATAATTCTGTCATTAGAGAAAATAGTAATATTTTAGAGTTTATATAAAAATACAGGCAGGCTAAAACCAAGTTTCATTATTAAACTATACCTTCAATGGGAGGGATTGGCTTTCTTTGGGGGTCTGTAACCTCCATTTTCTCTCCTAAAGTAGTTTTTAAAGGTATTGAAATTTAATACTAGGTAAAAGTTGGAAAGCAACTTATATAAAGGCTTTCATAGATCAAAAGTTAGCTACAAATAAATGGTATATACCTTGTGAAAGAGAAGTAACTTTTTGAGGATATGAATAAGGCAACTTCTCCTCTTGAAGATGTTCTTGAATAATCTCAGGTACTTTAAAGATATTAGTAAAGCTTTACAAAGAACGCTGCACATAAAAACTTCATATACCTTCATAATATAAATACTTATATTATTTAAAATTAATACATTTTTGGTTATGTTTACGGTTTAATATACCTTGTTGAGCAGAAGAAACATCTTTTTTGGGAGGAATGTGACGCATTTTTTCTCTTTGTGTTGGTTCTTGAGGAGCAAAGATATTAGTAAGACATTAAGAAGTGAACACAAAGAAAGCCCAGAAGACAACCCCCATTCAATGACAGACATAGCCATAAATGGTGGATTTATGCCCATAGTACTGTGTACCTCTTTCAGGAGGAATTACTTCTTTTTTAGAAGGTTTGCGAAGAACTTTTTCTTGCTGAGGAACCTCTTGAAGAATCGCGGGTACTTTAAAGATATTAGTATGACTTTAGAAAGGGTAGACCTAACAGCATAAATAACTCACATTTATAACATAAAACATAGACATATAAAAGAAATCCACATATAGTATACCTTTCTTAGGTGGAACACGCTTCTTATCCACAGTAGGGGGAAGAATCTTAATTTCTTCAGTAAGCGCTATCAAGTCTTCAGTCACTTCAAAGATATTAGTTGATCTTAAGTTTTTGAACCATCACATGATAACACATAAGACACACAGGTTGACTACATCATACAGGATGTTATTAAATGAGACAAAAAATAGAACAAAAAGTTGTAATGGTGAGTAATCTACTTCCAGCTTCTACCTTCAACAGTGGTAGTTACTTCTTCCTCTTTATGGATAAAGACTGACATGTTTTCTTCCAACATTTCTTCTGGAAACTCAGCCACTTTAAAGAAATGTGGATAATATATGTTCATGTATTTGTTTATTTGCTTCTATATTTTAATAAATAGGGATATCCTAATATTCACTGTTATACCTTTAAATGGTGAAGCAATATCTTTTCTGGGTGCACGTGTTGGCTCTTCCTGTTTTGGGACTATTTTCTTTGGTAATTCGGGGGCTTTAAAAGAGAAATTAAGTATTGCGGATTTATTACCCTTTCGCTTATACGAGTCTGTAGTTTAGACTTAATTACCAATAAATATTTTATTCTACAGACAAATGGAAAAAATATATCTAATATATTTTAATGGGGATCTGTCGCTAGATTTTACAATAAAAACTCCATGTGTAATAGATCTTTTAATCCTGATGAGGCTGGTGTATTTTATTTGAAAATTCAGATTAGAATGGATGTATAATCTTTTTCAAGGTATTCTTGTTTAGTTAATCTCTTTCGCTGGATAAGCATAAAATGCTTATTTTAATACCAGGCGAGAAAACATTCAAAAAGGTTTACATAGCCATTCACACATGAATTTCCAAGTCTTCTTCTGGTCTAAAATATCCATTATAGGAATAGAAAAATCTAGTAACAGATCTTTTTTAAGAGGAACACTTAGTGACTCTTGTGCCATTTCAGTAAAGAGTCGTGAATGCAATCAATACCTTTAGGAGGTAGAGGGGGGGCAGTTGGGATGTCTTTCTTAGAGATAGGAGTAGATAGTTTCTGCTCCATCGTACCCTTAGAGGGAGCCTCTGGTGCTTTAAAATAAATATACAAATTTTAGTAACCTCATCATAAACAAAAAAGATTATTGGCCATGACAAAAAATATGGCTACAGCACTACATTCGTATAGTACATGTATCTTGTACCTTTGACCTGTGGCGCTTCTTTTCTAAAGGGCTTAAGGGTCATTTTATCCTGTTTATCTTCTTGTTCTGGTGTAAGCACTTAAAGATATTAGTAAGCGTTTATTTTTTTGGACAAATTGGACAAATAACAATATAGAATAGAAGACAATAAGTGTAAATGTTTGTACCTTCAGTAGGCTTTGGTTTCTTATGTATTATTTTAACTTTTTCATCAGGAACTGCCATCTTCGGTGGTTCTGGCAGTAAAAATATTCAGTATTTTACTAAAAGCATCAATACTGATTTGTATTTAAACCACATCAATATTTGATTGGCGATAATAGCTTACGTTAAGCAATAGGAAGCATGAGTTGAAGAATATGCTCTACTCATGTGGCACTATAATCCTACATTTTCCTTTTACAGGAAAACTAACAAAGTAGTAATTTAAGTGAGCTGAAGACCATATAAAATTTTCTGGCACTACTGACAAATGGAATAAAATATAACAATGTATATAATTTTTTCTTTAATATCATCAGGTCTGTAGACCATGATATTTTTCTCTGGGTCAAACAGCTAGGTCAAAGAAAGGTTGAACTTAATGGACATATATTTTTTTCAACTGAAGTAGCTATGTGTTGTAAAAATATTACACAGAGTGGTCACTTAAATAACCTATAATATTTTAAAGATAGTTAAAAAGACAAAACACACATATATATATATTTACACGTGTTTGAAGATGTTAGTAACATTAAAGATGAAGATGACTTTTGAGGAATACCTTTAACTTTAGAGGTAACTGTCTTTTTAGGTAATTCAATAAGCTCTTCTGCCTCTCGTGAAGCAGTCTTTTTAGGTAATTCAGTAAGCTCTTCTGCCTCTGGTGAAGCAGTCTTCCAGACATCAGGCACTTCAAAGATAATATTACCACTTACTAAACTCCATAATCCTGTTTTTCAAGCCCAATTAGTATTTAAAAGAACTTAAAAGAATTATGGTTGTGCCAATACCAAACACTCAGATATATGAATACTGTATTCTATATATGTTAAGGGGAACATGGCAGAAACTTTTTACCCCCCAAGATAAAGCAAGTTAATCCTTTTATGACCCCAAAATGATGCTTCAGCAGTGAGAAATAGTGTTTTGAAGTTCAGTCTAGAAATGCATTAGGGCCTGACGATGCACTTACAGCCCTTTATACTCTGCTGCATTCCTGCACTAGCAGCACCTATCCCTGGCTTATTGACAAGTAGTTTGATCTGGCTCACTGACCACTCACCTGTTAATCAGATCAGCCAGGGGGGGGAGGGGTGCTTCTAGTTTGGGAATTCAGCGTGGTTTAAGGAGCTGTAAGTAAAATTTACGCTCCAATGCAACTTCCAGACTGAACTTCAAAACACAATTTCTTGCTTCTGAAGCAGCACTTTGAGGTCATAAAGGGATCAAATGTCTTACATTCTAAAGGGTTGCAGAGTCATATTAATGGTTTAGGCAGGAGGGTGTTTAAAGTTCCTGACAGGTTCCCTTTAAAATGTAAATGCACGTTCAGAAAAATGTTGACATGTTAGAAGTTTTTTGATCGATGGGATCCAGGTGATAAAATCTTCAGCAATCATAAAATCAAAATGAGGAGAAGATTAAGCTCAGAATTGATCTCCTCTGAGACCGAGGACAGACTCATTGACTGTCTACTGAAAAAAAATTCGACTTATCTCTATGACATGTCAAAAGTTTTCTAATTGTACAGATACACTGTAAAATACATTAAAGAATATTCACATGTAAGTTATTATTTAATCTGGGATTTGATTTGCTTGTGCATTCAGGTTTATAGTCATGTGCATCCAACATGACTACACCATTTCTAAGGATTCTAAATGTTAATAATCAGCAAACGTTTTTCTTTTGGTTATCACATCCCAGATGAAATATAAAAAATAAATCCATATATAGAGAGAGAAACGGAATGTATTGAAGTAGTTAACATTGTATATACCTTTGGCAGGTGGTGCTGCTGGAATGACCTTTGTTACTTTTTCTTCAGGAATAATCTTCCTAGGTGCTTCAGGAACTTTAAAGAATATTATATTTATTTTAAGAATAATAAAACAGAACATAAAGAAGTACAGTAAGAAGAATAAACTACAAGAGTACCAACAAAGAAGGACAAAAAGGAACATGACAACAAGATTTCATGAAGAAGAAGAACTAGAAAACCACTTGTTAATTTGATGGAACACAAAGTAAGACGTGACGCATTTTAAGACATGACATGTTTGTAAGACGTGACAAATTTTAAGAGGTGACATATTTTAAGACGTGACATTTTTACACAACATAAGAGATTATATAGCTGCAGTTTAAAGAGAACAATGTATACCTTTAGCTGGACGAGCCTCCTCTTTTTTAGCTGTGGGCTCGGGTGCCTTCTCTTCTGGTATAAAACGCTTAGATGGCTCAGGCACTTTAAAAATATTAGATATGCTAAGATTTGGGAGGGGGAATAGCCAAATATACTGCAGACATACATACGAAACAATCAACATACAAATATCTAGTAAAGAACTCAGATTCTATATTTAGAGGTATACCTTTGGCAGGTGTAACCTCTTCTTTTTTAGGACTAGGAGCTGGCACTTTCTCTGCAGGCTTCCTGGGTTCAGGCACTTTAAAAGCAAAGATTTGTTTGAGCCATTGGGTTCTCAACTACATAACTACTATTAACTATTATTGTTGAATTATTACTATTATTATTATTATTATTTTTTTTAACATGCATGGGTAGATAAAGGAATAAACAAAAAAGCTATTAAAAATACAGCTTCCATTTGAAATATGCAATATACCTTTTAGAGGTGGAGCCTCCACAGGAGCTTTTAGTTCTGGTACCTCTTCTCTACGCTTTCCTATCACTTTGAAAATAGAGGTTTTATTTATGTATTTCTTTAAGATTTATTACATTTACACAACACATATTACATGACTCACATGACACTTTTTGTATAAGTTAAGAAAGGTAGACAAAACAAACAATACATGTAACATATATGTGGATTAAGCCGCCAAGAAGAAAGTACCTTTGGCTGGTGGAGCTTCCTTTTTAGCCTCTGGAGTTTGTACTTTCTCCTGTGCTTTTTTGGCCACTTCAGGTACTTAAAAACATCACATTCATTCATAAGAATGGCTTTAAAAGCCTCACACGGTCACAAATTACACAAAAACACACCAAAATCGTATACCATAGGAAAACAAAGACATGTATAAAAGACTATTTAAGAACATTTAAGAAGACAGATTAAATTGCATTTTTCTTTGCCATAATGACAAGACTTTTCTAATGGCCACAGTAAAGTGGATATGATAAAATAGATAATGGTAGACAATGACAAACATACATAAAACAAGAAATGAATGTACGGTAAAATAAAAGTAAGATTTTAAAGGGAATGATGCTTTTAAAAGTAAGACAATCCAATCCAATGAAAGATTTACTACCTTTGGGAGCAGGCACATCTTTTTTAGGAACTATTTTTTCCTCAGGAACAACTTTCTTGGGAATTTCTGGCACTTTAAGGACAGGATTGGAAATGTAGAAATATGTAAAAACAGCAGAATGCTTTAACAAAGTATTTTCTGAGGTAGGTAAGGAATGTACCTTTAGGAGATGGAACCTCTTCCTTCTTAGGCACAGCTACAGGAATCTTTTCCTCTGGGGCTACTCGCTTATACACTTCTGGTGCTTAAAAAATACAGTATGGTGGTTGTTTTAGGGAGACCCTACTCTAGTAAGAAGCAATGCAAACACAACACACAATTCCAGTAAATGTATATAATTGTGCTGATGTACCTGCACTGGGAGGAGCGGCTTCCTTCTTTGTAGCAGGAGTTGGTACTTTCTCTTCCGCAGCAGCTACTTTTGGTTTCTCAGGCACTTAAAAGATACAGTATTTTTCGTTGGTTTCTGCATTTTACAGTTTTTCAAGAAAGAATGTACATGCATGTATATATGACAAACATAGGCACGTTAGACAAAAGCTATAAAATAAGACAAAAAATACAAAACATCTAATGAAGGAAACACACTTTGTCCACGGATAAAGCAAAATATAAAGTTTGAAGCATGTGTTTATGACACGGAAAAATAAAAAATAATTAATTGTGTTTTTTTGCATGCTATGTGCTCTATAGTCAGCATTCAAAAATAGTCTATGTCTCTGCAAAAACATAGATATCGCTGCTAGTAGGTGACATGTCAGAATCTCTGTATTTTGCAGAGAAGCATGGCAACTGGCTTACTGCACCAAGTTCTCAACCCAAATCACTTAGGAAAGATATCAAACAATTACATCTCTTCCATCTCTGAACACATGATACTGCTTTCATTAAATTCATTAAATGAATCTACATGACAAGCTAAGAAACATTGTATTCATTTCTGATTTAACTGAGTTATATCTAAATTGTTGCACTCACATCTGTTTACTTCTCTTGGACATATAGTTTTTTAAGCATCCACGACAGACCAGAACACCGGCATACCACCGTAACATGATGTGCCCGTTCCTTATTGGGGATATCCGGAACTTTGTGAAAAACAAAAAATGTGCCTAAGTACTAACAGGCAGGTAGTTGCTACCTACCTGCCTGTTTTGCCGGGCGTTGTTCTTCACCGGCACAGAGCTGTCACAGATCACTCCTTCCGGTAATTCAGCTGCCTCTGTTGACAACACGTCAACAGAGCAGCAGATTATTTTCCGCTCCACTCTATTGACAGAGCAGGACTTCCAACGTCATTCTGATTGACAGCCAGATTTCCGCTGCCTAACTGGAGGAGCCGACTGTCAATCAGAATGACGTTAGAAGCCATGCTCTGTCGATAGAGCAGGGCAGAAACAAAGCCACTGCTCTGTCAACGTGACGTCAGCAGAGACAGCTGAGTTGCCGGCAAAAGCGGTCTGTGACATCTCTGTGCAGGGAAAGAATGGCGCTGAGCACAACAGCCAGGTAAGTAGCAACTACTTTTCCTGGATATCCCCTTTAAAAGTTGGACACTTTATTTTAAAAAATTTGGTCCGAATACGAAATCTTAGTGTCCACTGCCTCACAAGTTCAGATAAGGACCTTGGGACCAGGTACCGCAAAAAAATCCTGGTGCTCAACTACATGCAGCTATATCATTCCATAACATACAATCCATGCAAGGAAAAAAAGTAGTGGCAGTCATCAAGTAAAACAAATCTTTTGTAAAACACCAAAAGTAGGAGAGTATGTAAACACACATACAGAATAATGGCCATTTTGCGTCACTCGATGTTTCCTATGACTCTTGCATTGGAGCACTCGCTTATAGCAATAATCAAGATTTATTTTCATTGGTGAGAGTAACTACTTTTTCTTTCCTTGGATTGGTTATTTATCTTAATAAATGTGTTGGGGGCATGATTTTGTGGTACTCACCAATGAATTAGTAATGTATTACAGGTTCTCCTCCTGCTCTTTTCATTTCAGCTTTCACAGAGTGCTCAGATCTCCTGTGCAGAAGATGGCTGCTGATAGGAGCGCATGTGACCATTCCAGGACATCAGTATTCTTTCATTGAAAATCACCCCACTTTCCATAATAGAGCTGATTTCCAATTAAAGGAGGCTGATAGACAGGCTTGGCCACATGCTCCTCCATCAGCAGTTAATTTCTGGACAGGAGAGCTGTGCAGTCTGTGAGGAAAACTGCAGTATCAAGTGCAGGAGGAGAACCTGTAATACTTATATATTAGTAATGGCCACTAAATCATGTCCCGAATGTATTTGTTAAAATAAGATAAAGTGGCCAAACCCTTTAAACCATTTTCTGTCAGGATAGAGTGATGAGGTGACGTCCCCATACACATTAGATGATCATCCAATGCTGACAAAATTGGTGAGTTTAGCCAACTTTACTATCTATGGATGCATTAACTACCCCACTGTATTATAGCAAACTAATATAGATGAAATGGGAGTCTGCTGACAGTTTCCATTAACAAAAATCTGTAAGTGCAGCCATCAAATATAATACAGGATCTATCTTAGAATTAAAGTAACATTTACTAAATCACCAGATGTTTTTTCATATAGAATAAATTCATATATGAACTTTAAAATATTGTTTAAACTTATACATATGAATTAAGCATTTCTGGAGAAATGCTGTAATTAAAGGGAATCTGTCAGCAGTTTTTTCTATGTAATCTGAAGACAGCAGGTTGAAGAGGCTGAAGCACAGAATTCAGGGATATATCACTTGTCAAAGTGCATGGTGTTATTTACTAACTGTGAAGGATTTATCACTAAGAGATTAACATTGCTGGAATATTCTGGCAACACCCCCTTCTGTGATAAGCAGCTATCTATGGACTTTGTACACAAAGAGCCTGGTTGGGGCGGGGTTAGCTGTGGTGTGGGTGGGGTTAGCTTTCTCAGCCCTGCTTCATTCTAAAATTAAAAGCTCTGATTGTGTCAGAACAGCTGCACCCAGTAAACTAAGTGACACATTGCTGGATTCAGCTACTCTTTACCTACTTTATACTGCTCTCAGATGAGGTTGTAAAAACCGGGTAACAGATTCCTTTTAATGCATTGACTGACAACTTGTTGAGTATCGTATGCTACACTATAATTGTTAGAGTTTACAAGTTATAAATAAATTGCATTTAAATTACAAATAAATTGCAAACAAAAAATAAAAAAAAAATAACCCACCCTGGACCATTATGTTAAAGAACTATTGCAAAACTGTATTGTATTAATTAAATATTGTATAGTGCAAATAAATTACAAAATGGCTAAATTCTATATTTTTGGAATGTGAAAGATATTTTAGCAACTTCCTGTATTAAATATTTAAAATATATTTATATAAATCTAGCTCATAAATGCATATCTGACACACTGCCCATGCACCAAGAAGGAAAATGCTTGTATATGTAGCATATACTTATGCTGTTGTTAACAACTGGTTAAGTTGGTACTGGAAATAAACTTACCCTGAACATATTGTAATTTGTACTATGAAGCATTTTGTGGCAACTAATTTCAATATATGGAACGTTAAATTCAATTATATTATTTTTATATAATTACTCTGCATAAAGTATACTGTATAATCAACATTTTAAACTACCTTTTGCTGGTGGCACTTTTACTTTTGGAGCTTCCTCTTCTACCCTTTCTTCAGGAACGGCCTTCTTAATGTCCTTAGAAACTTTAAAAATATTGCAATTTTTAGCCTCTAAAGATGTTAAAAGATAAAATTACTGGACAAACAACATGTAATATTGTTTCCTGCATGAAAATAAAAAGTCTAGTTAGTTATGAAGATGGAGGTGCCGAAACACCTTAAGAATTTTAACATGATGACAATGATGACAACAGACAAGAAACAAGGAACAAGACAATGATGAAGATAATGAGTAAAAAATTAAAATGGAGTGTAATAATTTTCTGATAATATGAAGAGCTAATATACCTTCAACATGCACCATTTCTTCTTTCTTAGACACCTTAATAGCTGCTTTTACTTTTGGAATAGGTTTCTTGGGCTCTTCAGGCACTTTAAAGAGATTAGTTGACTTAAGATATTTCAAGAGTATAAGAAAGACATAAAACATACAACAAAAACAAAAAAGTGGAAACTACACTGGATGTGACTGAATAGATAGCCTGACTAGTTGTTCAATATAATGTAACATATATAATGTATAAACTATGTAAATGCTAATAATATATTTAGAACAATATATTACAAAGCTATAAACTATTAAATATATTTTTACTATTATAGTAAATTATTACTGTGTTGTTCAATTTATCTTCTATGGTACATGTTTTTATGTAAAATAAACCTGTAACAAAATGTATATACCTTTAGCTGGTGGGACTTTTTTGGGAACAGCGATGGGCACTTTTTCACCCGCTGCAACTAATTCTGGTTCTATTTATTAAAAGAATATACTGTATTCTGTGTACCTTGCAATGTACACACAAACAGGAAGAAACAAACACAAATGGCACATACAAACAACACATAAAGAATTGTGCACTCGTAAAATACCTTTTTGCACAGAAACTCTTTCTTTCTTAGACACAATAGTTGTGACTTTTTCAGCTGAAGCAAATTTTTTAGATATTTCTGGTTCTTTAATAAATATGATGAAAAGATTCAGTAAGTAAGAAGAATAAAAGATCAACACATTCAACAAACAAGAAAAAGACATACAAAGACAAAAATACTAACAAAATTCACAAAAAGGACACTCATTTCACAGCTGACTGCTGTACCTTTTGCTTGTGGAACATCTTTTTTAGTAATGGTTACTTTCTTTTCTATCACAACAGCAGCGGGTTTTCGTGGTGCTTTAAAATAGCAACAAAGTTGTTGTGAATATGTATGATATTGAAAAAAATATTTTTTTCAATTAGATTTAACATTTGTTGAATGTCCATAGAACATAACTTCGTTATTAACTTTAAATGAGGTTGTGAAAGACATGAAAAAGGGGCTGGCTATTTTTTTCCAGAAACTGTACAATTTCTGTCTTTGGTCCACTGCTCAGCCCAATTCCCTTCAATAAGTCGCAATACTAGACACACCTCATGGACAGTTAAGGGCATTTTTGTAATAAAAAAAATAACATTTATTATTTTCTAATGCTGGACAACCATTTTTTGAATGTACTATATAATGACTATATTTTTGTTTTATTGACATTGCAGTGTTTTTTTTATGGTAACCAAAAAAGATAGATTCAAAGTGCAAACAAAGAGGACAAATACAAATACAGACATAGAAGACATAGAGTAAGGTAAGACCAGTACCTTTCTCAATTGTTTGGTAAAAACGTTCCTTTTCTGCTATTATTCCTGTATCAGTTTCCTCATAAACTTCTTCTTCATAGGTTTGCTCCTCCTCATAGGCCTCTCTTCTGGATTCATATGCTACTTCTTCATATCGCTCTTCTTCGTGAGTAACCTCTTCATAAACTTCTTCTTCTGGAGCTTCAACAACATAATAATCTTCAGATACTTCTTCGTATTGTTCTTCAGGGGCTTCTTCTTCATACTGCTGTTCGTATATATACTTTTGTGTTCTATAGATCTCCTCTTCTTCTCTCTCTGGTTCTTCTTCATAAAGTTCTTCTTCAGTGGCAGCTACCTCTTCCTCATAGACTTCTTCTCTTTCTTGGTAAATCTGTTCTTTAAAGATAGCCTCTTTCTTTCTATATACCTTTTCATATACTTCTCTTTGTTTGTAAGCAGTGGGCTCAATAAGTTCTGGCTTCTCCTTCTTATGTACCTCAACTACACGATCTTCCTGAACTTTTCTTGTGGCCACTAACATATTAAAAAATATACATTACGGTTAGCACTATTGTTTACCCAATTGATTTATTTTGAAAAAAAATACCTGATGTTAAAGTATAACTTCACTTTCATAAAACTTTTTATATGTTACAGAGACCTTTCATGAGATTAGATCGGTGAAGATCAGGATGCTGAGACTAAGGAGCAAAAGTGTTCAGCCACATGTAGCTCTTCTCCAAGACTGAAGATCAGCTTCTAGACTTTTCAGAGAGTAATTAGTGGGGATCTCAGCACTCAGACCCTCACCGATCAAAAATTTGACACATCTGTTTTGTGAAAGTGCAGTTACACTTTATATCAAAATGTTATAGCTTTTACTAATCTAAAATGCACTGTGACTCCTAAGAGACCTAAATTTTGTACCTGTAATTGGTGCTGTCACTTCTTTTTTGGCAACAGTTATAGCTCGTTTTTCCTCTTCTTTCGTTTTCTTTGTAACTTCAGGTATTTTAAAGAGTAATTTTAATTTCACATATAAAGAATATAGGACACACAGTACAAAGACACAAACAAGTTACATTTGTCAAGAATGAAAAGATAATTAATAAAACTCTGATTTTCCTTCAGAGCCATAATCTACCTGCAGGAGTGGGAGTGTCAACTTTTTTCGAAGCAATTCGTATTGTAGCTTCTTGTTTCTTTTCAATTTCAGGCACTTAAAGATACATTAATAGGAAGGCACGTGACTTGACATACACAACAAAATGTTCACAGGCATAATAATTAAAAGATATAAACAGGGACATGGATTGACACTGTGACAAACACAAGATATGTTTTTTGTACAAAACTAAAGAATTTGCTTGTTCCCATGACCATTATACCTTTGGCTGGTGGGATTCTTTCTTCAGGAACTGGTTTCTTTGGTGCTTCAGGAACTTTGAACATAAGAGTTTTGTATAAGAATATTTTGGAAAAACAGAACTAACACAGACTGAACACATTGGTACACATACACAGAACAGGGAACTTCACAATACTAGTAGAATAAGTCAAGCAATTAGAGACAATGCATTTTGTGCTACACAATTTCCTAAGCCACTTTCAGTACTGGAAATTAATATTGTTAAGATGAAATCTGTCATTAGGTTTTTGCTACCCCATCTGAGAGAAGCATACTGTAGAGACAGAAACTCTAATTCCAGCAATGTATCACTTACTTGGCTCCATGCTTGTAGTTTTGATAAAATCACAGTTTTATCTGCTACCAGTTCTCTGAATGCTGCTGAGCTCTGTCTAACCCCGCCCACACCACTGATTTGTAGCTTTCTGTGTACACTGTGCATAGGCAGAAAGCTGCCAATCAGTGTGCGGAGCGGGGTTATACAGAGCTCATGAATATGGAGGACTACATGGTAGCAGGTTTACGATAGTGATAATCTCCTGCTGATGAAAGAGTGATTTTATCAAAACTACAATAAGCATCCCTGTAAGTGACATCATCGCTGAAATCCTGATCTCAGTCTATATATTAGGTTGATCTCAGATTGGTAGCAAAATTCTGGTAACCGATTCCTTTTAAAAGGGTTGTCTGGTGACACACAAAAATGTTTTGATATTTAGAAAAGGGATTAATTAAAATATGAATAAAACCTACAGAATTTTAATTGTGAAATCTGCACCAATATTCTGAGTGCCATTTCCATAGTTCAAAAGCTCAATTTCTGAATTTGTTTTGACATAGGCAGAGCACTTCTCATGTCCGCTCAGTGTTTGTGACATGATGAAGAGAGATGTCTAGCTGGCTCCTTTAATCAACTAAGCCAGCCCCCTTCTCCATCATGGTTGATGCGGAGATAGAGATGGATACTGGCCTTGTTAATGAATTGCAAGAAGGATAAAGCTTCTCTCAGAATGAAAATGGAAGTGGGGCTGCTAGAACCAGGGGGATATTACTGAGAACAGGACATCAGTGCAGTTTTTTTGCTTAAAATACATTAGTAAGTTTTTAAAGAAGCACTCCTATCACAATTGATATTCTCTTAATATATTTCAATTATCATATACTATAACACTGTGTACTTACAGTTGCTCATTTTGCCCTTCTACCCAGATAATTCTTCTCTTTTCCATTAGGTCTATGATATCATATATTTAAAAACTGCCTAGCTGAATCCTTCTAAGCTCTATGTAGAAACAGGAGGTCAATTTTCCCTGTGTGAGTCAGAAGTCACTGCAAAAGTCCCTGACAGGGGGAGGAGGAAGCAGCTCAGTCAGAAGTTGAAGAAGTAAGTGATAAATGCAGGGACAAGAGACTTCCTGTTTCTACATAGAGCAGAAGGAGGAGAATTATCTAGGTAGAAAGGAAAAAAGAGCAATTGTATGTACACAGTGCTGTATAATATGATGACTGAAATATAATAAGAGGATAAAACCTTTGATGGGAGGAGTGCTTATTTAATTTTCCAAATGTTACCAGACACTTGTTTAATGAGTATGTTTACATGGTAGTGATTGGTATAGGGTCGCTCACTAATATTTGCACCACTCACTGTCTAGTATAATTGGTAAAATAGCTTTGCAACATGTTAAATACAGAAGCTATTTCATATACCTCTTGCTGGAAGAACTTCAGTTTTTTCAGGAGCAGCTATTGGCATCTTTCCAGCAATTTTAGTTTTCTTAATGGCTTCAGGTACTAAGACACAGTAACACACTTAGACATTTAGACTTTACTAGACAAAAACACAATCACTGGACATGACTAGACAAAACCACATACTAAATATCACAACTTGTAAAACACACATAGTAATACATATACTGGCAACACATTAAATGATCACATTTAAGAAGAAGGATATTGTATGCTTCGTAAGCTTAGCCAACACGTATACCTTTGAGTGGAGCAACTTCTTCTGTTGTAGAGACTGGCATAGGTACCTTAGCTGGTGTAGGTACCTTTTCAGCAATAACCTTCTTAGGCGTCTCAGGAACTTTGGAATAGTAAAAGAATACTGTGATCACTCTATATTTTTGACGGTGCTAGGCTTAAGACACACGGATAGCATTTAAAAAAAAAAATAACAGCATGAAAAAATGTGCGGATACCAAGCAAGGCAGAAAAAAGAGGAATATACACAAAAGACACAACATGAATGACGATGTCTAATAGACGCAACATACTGCAAACTTATATTAGTAATCAAATTATATTGTTTTCTATTTTCATGCAGAAGTTGTTTTTTTTTTCTCATTTTTGTAGATCTTAAAAATACAACACAAGAATATTATGTTAGATTTTTATGTAATGTAGTTGTAAAGAAATTTCCGGTACTTAAAATATGCACTTTTGTTAGAGCGTTAGAACAAGGCTAATACAGGGATGACCCTGAGGACTATAGTCAAGGCCACCAGTCTAGTTACTGAGCATTTGGTTTATTCTTGCAAAAATAAAATTACTAGGTCAAGCTACCTTTTACTGGAACAGCCTCTTCCTTTTTAGAAGCAGGTACAGGAATTTTCTTTGGTGCTTCGGGCACTTTAAAAATATTATTTTTGTGTCAGATATCATGGAAAATCTCAACTAAGATACATTTCAGATTTAGTCTCAAGATGTGTTCTCCATTATTTTTTCTTGAATTTCATTAAGGACTTAGAATTTCTTTCAAAATATATTCAATACAATTTCGCAATATGGTGGCAAAACCCTTGACACGCAGCAATGTACATCAGAACTACTGGGTGGCAAGACGTAGACACGTATAGCGCAGACATCTCTTGACAAATTATCACAAAATACACTTTTTTTAATGCTGGTAAGCTTGAGACTGAAAATCACAACATACATATTTTATTTTTAAAGCTTGTAATATTTCACCACATATCACAGGACATGTTGAGCCAAAAAGAAAGAATAAAAGGACACACCTATACTATAATATTTATATACACATATATATATATATATATATATATATATATACACATATATACACATATGTGTATAGATATGTGTATATATGTATATATACATATATATACATATATAGATATATACACGCACATACGTTTATAAGAATTATATGTTTACAGAAACAGCAAAGGTTATTATGGCTTCCCATGCACCATTTTGAAAACTTGTGACAGAAGGTTATATCACTTAAAAGGGTTAAAGGGAATCTGTCAGCAGGATTTCATCCCCTAAACTATTTATATGTGCATATAGCTCTTTAAAGGACAAGTTCAGCAATGCCTTCACCTTACCAGTCTGTTCCTGCGTTATTGAGAAATCAATGGTTGAATTGATAGGCAAATGAAACTGAAGACCTATTGCAGATCTTAAGCCTCAGTCACTCCAGCTCTATTCCCCTCCCAGTGTCTCTTCAGTCTTATTAAATGACAACTCCTTTGCCTGAAGTAACACCGCATAGAGGCTGTCAGTCAAGCAGGTGGAGGCGGCGTTGGGTGGGGAATAGAGCTGGAGTGACAGAGGCTTCAGATCTGCAACTAGCTCTTCAGCCTCATTTGCATATCAGTTCAAATGCTGATTTCTCAGTAATGGGGGAACAGACTGACCATGTAAAGGCATTGCTGTACTTGCCTACAAAAAGAGCTACATGCACATATAAATCATTTGGGGTATGAAATCCTGCTGACAGATTCCCTTCAAGATAATTTAACATTGCACAAGACATTGACTGATGTTAAGTTAGGTGTCGAATTACATTTTTTTCGGCCATGATATCTCAGTGCCATGTTATCTGAGCAAGGTTAACCTTTGCTAGATCTGTATACACCAATCTTTTTTTTTTCATTATAAATTTTACACATACGCAATCTGCTATAAAGAAATGATCAGTTAGACGCATCCCAATGTTGTGCACAAATAAAATAGCGTAATTCTACAACATGACGCAGAATACAGAGAAAGACAATGACAAGAATAGAAGAAGAGTGATACCTTTGCCGGGCAATGCCTCTTCTTTTTTAGGTAAGAAACTAGGAACTCTCTCCTCTGGTGCAGGTTTTGCAGGCACTTAAAGAATATTATTTAACTTTAGAAACTTGAAATGCAAGATTGAACTGTAAAAAGGTCCTCTATTCTCATTTTACACTGATTATAATTATTGCTACCAAAGAATTACATACAAACAAATAATAGTACACCAAGACATAGTAAATTCTATATGATCAGTACAGAAATGTGTTAATATAAAGAATCGTGTGCATTCACAAAAGCTTAGGTTTTTTTTTTGTTTTTTTTTTTACAATGGCCGTTTCGATGATGTTAAGATTTTCTTTTTCTTTGGTGAACTGGTTGTACCTTTAGATGGACGAACTTCGTCTACTTTTGGTACAAAGTCTGGGACTTCTTCTTCAGGAACTTCTCTCCTTGGGACACCAGCCACTTTAATGATATGATAATCTAAGTTGTCATGTGGCATGTTTACTAAATAATAAAGTACAGTAAGGCTTAACACAACGCAATGACTTACTATGTCTTGTGTGTTTGGCTATTTCTATAAAAACAAGTTACCTGCAGCAGGAGGCTCTCCCCGTTTTGGGACAGAAACAGGTACTTTCTCCTCTGGAACAGGTCTCTTTGACACTTCAGGAACTTCAAATACATTTAAATAACATACGTTGAAGTTGCATTGCATGGCACAAACTCATTCTTAAGAAACAATGTTAAACCGAGATGTTCATCACAAATAAGAGTATGTGACATTGAAGAACAGAAAAGACAGGCAGTATACACCCAATGATACACAACATGCCTTAGGTTCAAACAAAGATTTCTGTTTGTGAGATTAAAAGAGTAAAAGAATAATACTTGTTTTTTTTTTACAAGACAGATTAAATATAAATTAATAGTTAATACAATTTTAGACAGACGAATTCCATTAAATGTGACATATCAAGACAACACTGATGAAGAAGAAATGTAGACATGCCAAACAGTTTACTTATTGCAATGAACATACATACAAGAAAAAAAGCATATCTTAAGTAAAACATGTTGCGAAAAGATTCACAAAGAGTGCTTATATTACATGGGCAATATGAGCTGGGGGTGATTGTTAAACGTATATATTATTCTAAAAAATACCTTTGCCTGGAGGTATCTCTGCCTTTTTGGGAGCAGCAGGCACCTTTTCCTCTGGGACTGGTTTCCTTGGGACTTCTGGTACTTTAAATAGATTAGAAATATAGTCTTTATATATCTCAGCTAATGGCCAAATGATGAGCCCAAATCAATTTATAGACCAAAGTGATATTATTTACGAATGAGATTAAAGAGGGGAAATGTTTTTATGTAACCGCTTCAATGTTAAATGGACTAAGCAGATGAGTTAGTAAAACGCATATGGTTTATTGCTTCAGCTAGGGCCAGTGTCGGCCTCAGGCAAACATAAGCCTCTGGCATTCTGGATAATTTTCATCTAAACTTGTTAAGTGTTAAGTCTTGGGTGAGATTGGCAAGGATGCCCATCTTGACTCCGCCATGGTGTTAGCATATGTATAGTTCTTCGGGGGTTGGCAAGGAAAACAGGGAAACAAACGCTTAAGAGGGACTCTATTTTTGTACAGTTAAAAAGCATCACTAGCACTTTTACATTTATTATCTTACATTTTTGGAAGTTAATTTATAGTGTCAGGGCAATCCTATATGGACTAATTTAGCTTGTCCTTTGACTCTGCCATTACCGGCCCTCTCTGAGATTTGCTTTAGTAAAGTATTAATGTAAACTAAAAGCTCCCACAAATTTGAGGACTGCAACTATATCCCATGGTGGCCCGGCCTCTGAGCAATAATCTGATTTTAATCTTTATTTCTCCCTACAGATTATTATTTAAAAATAGGCAAATAAGTAATCTACTTAGAAAGTAGTAAATGAAAAGCTTTAAAAGAGTTAGCTGCAGCAAAGAATGAGATTTACAAACATCAGTAAAAGAAAATTATAATAAAAGATAATAAAAATAATATCAACAAGTGTTTGAAGCACATCATTAGATAAAAACACACACATGGATGAACAAACGATAAAACACAAGACAAGACCAAGCAAACATAAAAAGCTGATAAAAATAAAACTTTCCCCTAAAGCTGTTATGTACCTCTGCCAGGTGGTGCCACCTTTTTAGGGACAGCCTCTGGTACTTTCTCTTCTATAAAGGTTCTCTTTGGTATTTCTGGTACATTAAATATACATTTTAAGATGACTATGTGTACTATAACAAATACTTAAAACATTCCTGGACAAACACAGTAAGACGCGGAATATAGGCAACACAACCATATGAACCATATAAATTAAAGAGACAAACTGTAATGAAGAAAAATGCAATATCAACATAATACATTAAACAACATCTTATACATCAAGGCTTAGGAGCACCAAGATACCTTCTGCTGAGGGCTTCTTTTTAGGAATGAATGCCGGTTCTTCTTCAATGGCTTTCTTTGGAGCCTCAGGCACTAAAGACATGTACTTAATTACTTTTTGCTCTAGGTATTTTATATACTTTCTTCTTTTAAGGCTTAAGAAAGCTAAAAAAAACATAAGAGATGAAAACAATGGTCATACTATACCTTTGGCAGATGGAGCCTCCTTTTTAGGCACAGCTATGGGCACCTTTTCTTCTGGCACTCCTTTTCTGGCTGCATCAGGAACTACAAATATATTATTTGTATAAATTTCCCTACGTTTGGACATACATGCGAATGTTATCAATTAGAAGATGAATGGGTGGTTATAAAGCCACAAGTCGGTGCAAAAGCATTAAAGACTTATACCAATAATATGGCACAGTATTAAAACAAACAGCACACACATAAACAGATGGTATAAAGATTACAGATGGTGTTCTATACACATCGACAATGATACAATTGGACAAGAAAAAAGGAAGATTAGAGCCCTTTCCGAGGTAGTTACTTTCTAAGAGGGTATAAGACAAAAGTATAAGGGTCGTTACAAGGATATAACACACAGACATGTAAATGTAGACAGAACATAAATATACAGTGACACTTGCAAGCATCATATAGAAAGCTATGATACCTCTAGCTGGTGGAGCTTCTTCTTTTTTAGAAGCAGGTACGGGCACCTTTTCGGCTGCTTGAAAAGTAAGGTTTGGACCATTAAGGATCAACATATTACACAACCAATACAAGTAAGAGCTTGTTAACAAGACAGCACAAATAATGAGTGAACGCTTGCTTGAAACACAAATTAGCTGAATAATAAGCAAGGTGAATAAGAAAGCGCAATGTATATAGACTATTAGTAGGTCTATATACCTTTAGGTGGCGATATTGCTTCCTTTTTAAGAGTAGTTGGTACTTTGGCCTCAGGTATGGCTTTCTTTGGAACCTTTGGCACTTTAAAGATATTGAAACACTTAGCACATGCTTTTTTTAGAGCCTAGGTTCACTTTCAGCAAAAAGGAAAGAATTGGTATTAATACCTTCTGAAATTTCTTCTTTTCTAGAGATAGACACAGCCCGTTTCTCCTCTACAACCATCTTCTCATATACAGTGGGAACTATAGGATGTATAAGACATTCTATTTAACCCATGCTCTTCAAGGAACTCATACAGTATATATTTACATATGACAATTGATCTAAAGAAGGGTTATGAGAAGATCGCAACATTGAGAAAAAACGGTATAAATAATGTAGTACAATGATAGGACATACCAGTGCCGTCAGCAGCCTCTTCTCCTTGTTGAGAATAAGCAAATTCTCCTGCTGCTCTTTTTTCTGCCACTGAATGTGAGCAAATATAAAATATTATATTTTTATATTATATAATATTGTATGTGTTATTTCCACAGTAAAAATGCATTTTATTTAATACATTAGGATTGCAAGAAGCACATTAGTCATTTGGAAACTCACCTTAGTAAGTCTAATTAATAAAAAAAACAATAAGTTTAGCATATAAATTATATTTTTCTACTACTGCTGGTTAAAATGTTAAAAGTTTCCTTGAAAAAAAAAAGATGCAAAATCTACAAGCCAGCGGAAAAAATTGGCTTTGTTGGTATTGCAATAGCATTATTGTTGCCATTATTTATCAATGCTTGCAATACCTTTACCCATACCTTTTACAGATGTTATTTGTTGTTTTCTACGCATGGAAAGAGGAACCTCTTCTTCTGAAACTGCCCATTGCCGAGCTTGTACTTAAAAAATAACGTGTATATTCAGCAATTATGTGTGCTATTTGCTGAAGTATAATATGGCAATAAAGGGTTTGTTTTTTTCTAAATTCAAAAGCTAATTGTAAATGTTGTAGAGCAGATGGGTTTCTCTTAGTAAGTATTGATTCTTTGTGACAACTATTTGTTTCCACACTGTTAATTAGGAGGAAAAAAGGAGAATGAATTGAATAACTTACCCCTTCTTGATTCGATTTCTTCATGCACCAGTGCAGGCTTGCCTTTTTCTTGGCCTTTAAAGATAATTTATATAAAATAAATCAGTTTATAAAGTTGAATTTATTTATCTACAAAAAAAACTATATAGATCTAAAAAGAAAAGCGAATACATTTGTGAAGGCCCGGGGTCTTCCGTGGATGTAATACTACTCAGACAACACAGGGTGAGGGTAAAACGGTAAAACAGTGTGGAAATATTTTATTGAACCACCAAACAGACAATAAACATATAGAACAGTCCCAGCAGCTACCCAAGATGGTAAAAAATTACACAGTCTCACCCTTTCGCTATTCCACTAGGAATAGAGCAACTGTGACTTTGGGACTTCCAGGGCCAACTACCTCAACCAGTGGCCCCCCGCTTTTGGCAGGCACCCACAGAGAGGAGGTAGCGGCAAGCTTAGGAAGCTGACAGTCCATCTAGGTAGAAGGCCAGGAGACCCGAGGGTCCCACCCTGGCCTCTCCGAACAACTCCATGGGTTCCAGGCAACCGGAGGGTCCCACCTGGCAACCCCAAACAACATATCCATGGGACCAAGTGACCTCATTGTCCCAACCTAGTTTCCCCAAATGTATCCATGAGTTCTCTGATGGTCAAAGGAGCAGATCTGTATCCTTACAGTAAGTGCCATGTATCCTTAGGCTGGAATACTCTAGAATACAAATCTGTGTCTCTCTTGATGGAGCCATGCTACCAAACTACTGACCTGAGGCGTCACTCTAGTCTTTGATTCTCCTTGCAGCACGATAAAAATCCCTTTTTATATTTTTATGTGGCTCAGGTCATCATTCACAGGTCAGAGGGAAAGGTGCAGGGCTCAGGTCTCATTGTTTGAGCATTTAATCAATTTGCCTAGTTGCTATTCCCCTGCTCTTGTAAATCAACAACTAGCTGGCTTAGTACAATATGCAATTAGCATAGTAACAAACATCATTGTTCACAGACCAAGAGAAGTCAACATTCAGGGTTATACAAATACTAGTCTGTCTGTCTTGACCCACCAAAGAAACACACAATCAAAAGTCAACACAAACACAATAGTGTATTTCTCTTGGCCTAACAAATCTAGACGTCTAGCTAATTAAGATTAGAAGTTGTGTCATCACAACATTGTATTGTTAGAAGATCTATATTTAAGATTTATTATTATTAATTATAATTTAATAACCAAAAACATGTATGTGAGCAACACTTAAAGGGGTCTTCCAGTGATAAAAAAATGGATTCTCTGGCTTATGATATTGATGACCTATTCTTATGATAAATCATCAATATTAGATTGATGGGGGTCCAATACCCGGGCCGATCTTGATCATCCACCCCCTTCTTGGTCCTTGGCTTACTCTGCTAGAGGACATGTTCCAGCTCATCTGCTCTCAATATGGATGGTACACACATCCACAGGAGAAAAATAAATCCCACACAAAGAAAACAACAGTGGAAGATGTGCACCGATTTTGGAATTCAATGAGTAGCTTCAAAAATTATTTTCTCTTGGAAATTATATCTAACAATTACTAATCTTTTCCAAGTATTTTGGATTTTTATTTTGTACCCACTGGACAGCCCCTTTACAACTGGTTTCTAAATGTTAAAAGTCATTGAGAAACCTTGTCTCCAGATGCCTGTTTCTTCTTCTACGGTCACAGCTCTTCTTCCAAACTGTTCATCAACAAGCCTCCTCTCTGTTGCAAAAAATATATTTCGTTTTCATTTGTGCTTTTGGCCTTTAGAAAGATAACTAAACTGTCTAAATCTTAATCTCATTATAGCATAATAATATTAGTGCATGTACCGGCAGGGGCGCCTGGTTTTCCGGGTTCAATCCTCCTTTCAGGGATCTCCTCTTCAAAGGCTTTAGAAAAATAAGTCAAATGTCAAGATGGTTTAGTACTAATGTTGAGATGTATTTTTAATACCTTTATGTTTCATTATATTAGTATTTATATTTCTATATTTATTCAGTAGGTCCTGTCTTCTAAGACTCTGACTGTGGGTCTAAAAGTGTTCTGAACCTATAACAACAGACAACACCATAGTACAAGATGGTTTCGGACATACACACATTAGATCTATAGGATTTTCCTGCTGTACAAGTACGATCTAAATCTTGCAATAAGTACAATATCAGCGAAATTAAATGGAACCTGCTTGAAAAAGAATATAATCAACATAAAACAAAAGCACACCAGACACAAGAAAACCACGAAAAATGTACCCAATATATAACAGAATTACAATATACCTTCTTCATAATATTGTTCCCGTTCTCCATAAATTCCTTCTTGATAATATTGTTGCTTTTTCTCATAGACCTGTTCTTCATAAACATGTCTCTCTTCTTCGTAAACGTGTCTCTCGTAAACTTCTTCTCTCTTGCCGTATTCTTCATAAGTTTCCTCCTCTTCAGCATAAGGTTCTTCACCATAAGTTGGTTTAGGTTCCCCATACACCTCATAATACTCTTCTTTCTTTTTGGATACAGCAACAACTGTAACTTCTTCTGGTTTTCTTGGTTTGGCAGGGACTTTAAAAATATGCATTTGTGTTACAAGAAATCCATTTCATTGGAAAAAAAATTAAGAAGCATAGAAGAGTGATTAGTGATAAGAAGATTCTTGCATGGTAAGAATGTATTATCAACTCAGTCAGTATATTTTACAAAGAGCTGAAGACGCAACTGACAGATTAATGGAGCATGTTTGCTAAGAAAGGTTTATGTTCAAAATCTAAGACACATAACACAAAATTCTTAATATAATTTAAGATTGATAGACAGACAGACAAATAGATACATTGTTAGGTAGATAGACAGACAAATAGATAATTAGATCGATAGACAGACAGATAGATAGATAGATAGATAGATAGACAGACAGATAGCTAGATAAATGGATAGATAGATAAATAGATAGACAGACAAATAGATAGATAGTTAGATAGATAGACAGATAGACAGATAGATAGATAGATAGATAGATAAATGGATAGATAAACAGACAGACAAATAGATAGATAAAAATCAGAAAAGATAGTGGTGACATAAAGAAATAGACAGATACATAGATATTAGATAGATAGATAGACACTTAGCTAGATAGATAGACAAATAGATAGATAGATACATAGATATAGATAGATGGATAGATAGATGAACAGATAGATAGACAAATAGATAGACAGATAGATAGATAGATAGATAGATAGATAGACAAATAGATAAAAAATCAGAAAAGATAGTGGTTACATAAAGAAATAGACTGATACGTAGATAATAGATAGATGGATTAATATAAGATAGATCAACAGGAGCTACATTAGTATGAGATTGATGGAAACAATTACACAAAACAAACCTCTCAGTAGAGAGATATTAAAAAGATTCACTAGTTGATTGATTGAACGACAAAAAGAAAACAGACAAAAACACAAAATTACAAAGTAATAAAGAAAAAACTGTGCTTAACTAGACTGGAAGAATTTTCACATATGTTAGACACCCAATAGCTAATTGTTAGTTAATATGATCATAGAAAGGTAGACAGACAATGTAATGGTCTGAAAAGAAGGATGTGAAAACAAGAAAGGTAAATAAATACATCTAAAGACAGATAGATAATAGATATGTAGATATGTGATAGATAGATAAAATAGAGCAAAAAAGTCTGAAAAGATAGGTATAGATAGATAAACGATAGCTCAAAAGACAGAAAAGAAATAGATAGATAGATATTAGATAGATAGCACAAAAGTCTGAAAATATAATAGAAAATAGGTAGGGAGATAGATGGATAGACACAGATAAACAGATGATAACACAAAAGTACACAAAAAAGATAGATAGCTAGGAAGATTAATAGAAAGATAGATAGATGAATAAATAGATAAAATATATAGGTATAATGGTGAAGTAGCTCTAGATTATTCCATTCAGGGGGGGGGGGGCAAGCCTCAAAGACATGTTCTCATTAATCTTGAAGTATAATATTAGATGAAAAAAAGGCAGCACGCCAGAAAAAATATTGTGCAAAAACATGGACTTTTTATTAGCTCATGTGGCCAAGTTTCTGGTCCATCACAAAACCTTTCTAAATTCTTGAGAAAGGTTCTGTAATGAAACTAAAATGTTGCCACATGAGCTAATAAAAAGGCCATGTTTTTGCACAATATTTTTTCTGGAGTGCTGCCTTTTTTTTCTTAATAGATAGATTGATAGATACTGTAAATAGATTGATTGATATTAGATACATAGATATTATATAGAGAGATAGATAGATAGATAGATAGATAGATAGATATGGGATATATAGATAGATATTAGATAGATGGATAGATACATTCAAGTAATACAAACTTCTCCACATAGAGATATTAGAAAGATTGACCGAATGGCAGATAATAAAGAAAAAGACTATGCTTTACTGTAAAAGAAGAATTTTCACATAAAACACAAAGATGTAATACACACAAGTTATATGGCATGTAATAATGTCACCACAGCACAAGCACAATGTAACATAATTCAAGGTAGTTTTGGAGAACTGTACATCAAAAACAGACAGACAGACAGACAGGCATAGAAACAATACAGAAGTTTACAAGACACCCACCAATATACTGAAGCACAAAACAGAAAATGAAATGTAAGAAGATGCACATCCAGTGATAGTATTTGCCCAGAGAATATTTTAGATACTTAGTTTTGCAGCCAAACTTGATGTTATGTCTTTGGGAGTCTTCCTTCTTAGTATAATTGAGCTCAAGCAAAGCTGGCCATGTTATGAGGTTATTCTGATCCTTAGCATTTACCTTTAGCAGGAGGTGCTGGCGCAGAAGGAGCAGGTTTTGATGGAACTTTTTGTTTCTTTCCAACTAAAGAAGCTTTAATACAATAATATCAGTAAGAATATTTTAATATATCAATGACTTTGCTTTGCTTTCCCTGAATGCAGATATCTACTAACTATAGCAGTGAACTTAACAGATACACAATATATGTGACAAAAAGATGTATTTCCAATAAATGTCAGAAACAAGGCACTACAAAAAACACACATCACAGACAAAAACAACCAAATAACACAACGTCCAGTGAGTACAGTAAATATATATTGCATGCACAAAATATACTGAAATAAAAGTGAAACAGAGTGAAATATTCACCCTGGCAACTGCAATATATTGAGATTGACATCAGGTAACTTACTGCAATCAGATAACTTACTAGTAACATCAGGTAACTTACTGCAATCAGATAACTTACTAGTAACATCAGGTAACTTACTGCAATCAGATAACTTACTAGTAACATCAGGTAACTTACTGCAATCAGATAACTTACTAGTAACATCAGATAACTTACTAGTAACATCAGGTAACTTACTGCAATCAGATAACTTACTAGTAACATCAGATAACTTACTAGTAACATCAGGTAACTTACTGCAATCAGATAACTTACTAGTAACATCAGGTAACTTACTAGTAACATCAGGTAACTTACTGCAATCAGATAACTTACTGCAATCAGATAACTTACTAGTAACATCAGGTAACTTACTAGTAACATCAGGTAACTTACTGCAATCAGATAACTTACTGCAATCAGATAACTTACTAGTAACATCAGGTAACTTACTAGTAACATCAGGTAACTTACTGCAATCAGATAACTTACTAGTAACATCAGGTAACTTACTTTTAGATGGTGGGACTTCCTCTCCGGTATCTGGGACATCTCTAATAACCTTTGCACCTGGTTTGGGTACTAAGGAGAATTAAAAAATGTATTAATTACATTCTTATCTAGTAGAATTAGTGACCTCTAAAAATAAAAAATTGAATGATTAATACCGCTTATAGACATTTATCGACTATAGGAAGTGATAGCATTTTGCTAGCATGTGGCATCACTTCCTGATTGGAGGTATCTAACCACCACGGACACCCACAAACTCCAAAAAGCTTCTCTGTCAACTTACTTTTCAGAATCGGTGTGAAGTCCCCATGGTCAGATCCCTACCAATCATAATGTTATGTCATATCCTAGCAATATGCCATAACATTTGAAAGGGAAGCTATTGTCAGATAATTAATTACTTATTTTTTATATCAGTTTTTTGTGCTATGTACCGTGTTTTGCGGACCGGACCATAAGACGCACCCCGCATTTTGGGTTGGAAAATAGGCAAAATATGTTTAAAAAAAAAAAAGGTGGTGCGTCTTACAGTCTTTTTAAACAGTAGCTTGCCTGAGGAGCGGATGCGGTGGAGCGGGGTCACAGGAGGCAGGGTTACTGCTTCATGAGGCAGGCGGCAGGAGCAGGGCGATGCTGTGGGCCCTTGTCTCCTGAGATCTTGTCTCCTGACATTTTGTCTCCCAAGATCTCAATCTGTGCACCACCGCCTCCAGCGGCCATTTTCCTGATGCCCACTGCAGGGAAATCTATGGGAAAGGTGACTCCGCTCACCGGCGCCGACATCTTCTGAGAGCCCATTGCCCGCAGCATCGCCACACTCCTGCCGCCAGCCTCATGAAGCAGCAACCCTGCCTCCAATGACCCCACTTCACCGGCGCCACCCCCCGCTAAGCTCATTTAAAATTATAACCTAATCCCCATTTTCCTCCCAAATTTGGAAGAAAAAAAGTGCGTCTTATAATCCAAAAAATATGGTTTATATATATATTTTTTGCTGTCAATGCTTCTTTTTACTCTTTTCTTATTATAATCTTTATTAAAAGAAAAAAAATATAGTAATTTTCAAATTTTCACTGTGTCCACTGGGGCTTTTTTTAGGCTCATGCTAGCTGTCCTTTCACGAAGAGTTTTCTTCAAGGTGTCTTATCATCAGAGTCTGAAATACAATGACAGGTTTTCAATATACACAACTGATAAGATCCACTATTCACAATAGGGGATGTCACAGTTGATCCTGCTCCCTCTCCCTTGACAATGACCTTTGCACACGCTCATTAGATGCTTCAATATAAATGATAGAGTCAGAATCTGTTCATTGTGGCTAATGTACATGTGTTGTTTCCTAAAAGTTGAATCTAAAATAGCCCCAGTGGCCAGTGTGAAAATAAGAACATTACTAATGGTGTTATTTAATAAAGATCTTATTCTTGGTATGAAAAAAAGAACATTGCCAAAAATGTCTTAAAAATACATGTAACACAAAAAACTGATTTAAACAATAGGTAATTTTCTGAATTTTCTAATGATCGCTTCCATTTAAGATGAGAATAACCCTTTATTATATAATAAGAATTCAGAACTTTCAGAACTTTCAGGCCTTGATAATCATGAGATAACTGCTTTATGGGGACCATGATATTAGCCATGAAATAGCATATGTGGTGGTAACACATTACTTTAGTATGATGATTTTATGTTTAGTAATGAGATCTCATAGTTTAAATGACTGTTAATGATGCTTTTATTACACTTTTACTCTTTATGTACCTCTCTTTTGTTTCTTCACTTCCGGAAGATGAGGAGAAAGTATGATTTCTTAGAATAAATAAATAGATACCACTTTATTATACAAGACGAATAACTTTATATGTATTGTTAACAGGCTGTGAAAGTAAACCTAATAGATGACATGGGAAGTGAGAACTACATAGGGCGTAATTTTGGATTTTGATGACCAGTGTGAAAAATTCATCTTCTGATTTTTCACGTACCTGTGATGATCGCCTCGTCTTCAGAAGGAGCAGCTATATATGGTACTCTTGTATCTGGAACATCTATAAATAATATATATTTTTTCAATTAGTTTAATTAATTCGTTGATTCATTAATAAAAATTTGTATATATTATAAAAAGTCAATTTGGTATAATCTTAAAAAAATATTGCTTACCTGGTGGTCTAATTTCTAACTTCATTTCTGAAAAAAGACAACGCAACTTAATAATTTAAAAATGCATAATACGTACCTGAAATTATGTTTAGAAATGATAAGCAACCACCATTAAATAAGATGTGCCATTTGTCATGGAGGAACTGATCACTTCAGCTGGCTCACAAAGAGGGCATTTACTAATTATATAGGGATGTATATGGATGGCACTTCAGGATAAGAACTCAAGTGCTCAGTGGTAGGAAGTCCTTCCAACAATTTTTTTTTATAAAGAACCATGGAACTTATAGATGCGCTTAAGTGAATTTATTATGCACAGTGGGATGAGAGTCGGACAGATCTCTTTTAAATAATTGCATAAATGTGACAAAAAATACTTGAAAACATTTTTTGGACCTTCTGAACCTTGTTCACACAGTCTAAATCAGGGTTGCATAGACATGTATGTGAGTGGGCTAGAGGTGCCGATTGCAGAGTTTAGGTGTCCATTATTACAAACCTTTGGTTGTCAGATACAGTTCAGCTGTGCTTGTGGCTTCACCTCTTGGCTCAAGACTAGCGATTACTGAATACACTCCTATAAGATGAAAAATTAGAGACTTATATTTCTGTAATTTACATGATAGTTTTCCATTTATGCGGGACCTGACCATTGATGGTTCTCGATTTTTGGCGCATGAACAACACTGACGGAAAAGAGAAAGTCACCTACCTTCATCTTCCGCTGTGACATTATGAATAGTCATGTAATGCCAGCGACCTTCACTTCTGAAACTGTATTTGTCACTCTCTTCCAACTCCATTGTTCCTTTGTACCACGTGACCACGGCATCATCAAAGGATACCTCGCATTCAAAGGTTGCAGATTCGTGCTCGCTCACAACAATGTTCTGGATAGTTTTTGTAAACTGAATTGCTTCAGCTGCGAATAAGATGGAAATAAGATTAAATACGCTGTATGTAGGTCCAGAGAGAACAGTAAACCTTATATCTGATACAGTCAGATTTCAATACACACCTTCAATGATGAGGTCTGCAGTAGTTATCAGATTTTCATACTTGCAAGTGTATTGTCCTTGGTCTTCTGTTCTTACATCTTGGATGGTAAGTTTGTGGATCTTCTCATTGACCTCTGTTCTATATCTTCCTCGAGGTTCAAGAACTTTACCATTTTTGTACCATTGGGATTTTACATTCGGAATAGAGAAGGCACAAACCAATGTGCTGCTATGTCCTTCTTTGATGGAATTGTGCTCGAGATGTTTTTCAATCATAGGCTCTGTAATTAAATGTATGCAGCATTTTGAGAATAAGACTAATATAATGTAATGGGCTTGAACCATTGGCAAACACAGACAGAAAATGCCACTTGTGCAAGAATAGTATTTGGGCCCTTTTCAATCCAATAATGTATCTGTGACAGAAGCTGGCTTCCACCTTAGAGGTAAAAATAGATCCCCTTAGGTCCACACCTGGTTTTCACAGTGGCATAAGTATAAGGAGTACAGAGGTAGAAAGTGTAATCGAGCCCTATCACATTAGAAAATATGCCACCTATACTGTAAACCAAGGATCTCCAACCTGTGGCTTGGGAGCCACATGTCGCTCAAGGGACCATGTTGTGTGGCTCGTGGCTGTCAACTTGGTGCACTGTCACCAGGTCTAGCAAACAGCTGTGAACAGCAGGTCTCCAGATGATAACTTTTGTGAGTAGGTCAGTATATGCACATTCAGATCTGCTCTTCTGTGTGGGTCACACAGAAGAGCAGATCTGAATGTGCATATATTGACCTTACGGTTGAAGAGATAAATTAAGTAAATGCTAAGCTGGACGTAGAAGGAAGCTGCCAGATAGAGGGGGTGCTTGAAGTTGGATGTGATAATGTGGTGGGAATGCTTCATGCAAGTATACTGACTGAGGGTAAGTTGGGAACCCCTGGGTGCAAGTACATTGCCTCGGTGTGATTTCTCTGGGGGAACATTAATGCAGGATCTGGGTATCACTACTGTGATAGAGGAGGGAGCTGTATGCCACTACTCAGGGGAGGGCTCTGGATGTGGCTCACAATCCTCTCTCAGAGCTGAATGTGTATCTCAAGGTAAAAAATGTTGAGGATCACTGCAGTAAACTGTTAATATAACACACAACCTAACTACTAGGTATTGCTCCTACATATACTATCGCTTGTATGTTATACAATTGTACATACCCTTGAATACCACTATTCCAGTGCAACTATATATAGAAAAAAACATCTTTGCAAAATGTTTTGCCTACATACTGGTCTACACCTCCATTGCACTCATTTATGTCTCTATAGTGATAGATTCTAAACAAACCATTCATCCTCTGACTTTGCTAATATAAACTTTAGATTTATAATTATTAAAGGTACAGAGGTAGAAGTCACCTATAAAGCCCTGTCACATACAAACACCAATATTAAAAGTAGCACGTGATAGATGAGGGGGCCAGGTTGCAGACTTTGCTCTGGGGCACATAAGTTTCAAGCTACTCTTCTGGGGTTATAGATTTAGAGATGCAAAATATTTACCAATGACTGTTAATTTGCCACTAGCAAGGTGTGGACCACACACGATACGGTAATTTCCCTGGTCTTCTGGCTGACAATTCTTAACTCTCAGAATATGGCGGTCTTCCTGGATGCTGATGTCATATTTTTCATTGGATTCTAATTTGACAGTTCCTCTGTACCAGGAGAGCTTGATTTCGGGATAATTAATCTTGATTTCACATTCAAAGACTGCTTCCTTCTTTGCCTGTACAGTCTGATCTTCAATGTCTTTGATTAAATCGATAGGCTATAGAAATAACAAATATGTAAATTAACTCCACTTAATTCATTCTTGAAATTCACCATCACTAAATATTGAGGACATTATGCTTACTTCAGCTTGGCTCATTCTTTGCTGAATGAAAGCGACAAGATCATCAAATTCTTGCTCTTCAGTTTGAGATCGTTCCTCAAATTCAAGCTCCTAGTAAAAAAGAATAAAATAAATTTGTTTATTAATATTAACATTAATATTTGGTCTGGCATATTGCAGACCATTAATAAGCAGCCAGTTTCCTGCATTTTTTTTCTTGTTCCATAGAGAAAAACACAAATTACCCACATTAATACCTAATATTGGTCAAAATTCATATTTTCCCTATGTAATCATATTATTATACAAACATCGTTCAGTATTACTATATCTGGAAATATTAAGTATCCCATAACATACCATTCTGCGGCTCTCCTCCTCTCTGCTAGCTTTGAGGAGCTCAAAGGCTTGAAGTAGACCACGGAAATCTGTTATGCCATACATGCGGGCATATTTTTCATACTCCTTTGGATCTACATTTTTAAGGAGCTCCATGATATCGATAACTTTCTCTTCTTCCTCCTTCTTCTTAGTTGGAGTTCTAAGAAAAATATGTTTAATAGGTAAAATGAATGTACATGGTAAAGATTTTCTTACAAGTCTACATGACTTGCCCCTTGGAAACATACTTACTTTTTAAGTTTAGCTCTGAGGTCACCCTCCAATGCCTCTTGTTTCTTCTCCTCAACTGTCAAGTTAGTGTTACACTCAATTTCACCATGCTTATTAAAGGCCACACATCTGTACTGCCCAGAATCAGTTTTGGTGACCTCTTTAATCTCTAGTTTAGCTTCATCTCCTTTCTGGTGAACTACAATGCGGCCACCATGGTTGAGCTGTCTCCATTTGCCCTTCATCCATTTCACGTTAGGAATTGGATCTCCGCCAACTTTAGCAATGAATGTTGCTGTACCCTCTGCAAGAATAAAGATAGGTTACATAAATGGGCAACACTTGTAATATTTTTACTAAAAGCAAAAAAAATAAAAAAGAAGTAAAAAACTATTCACTTACTTTCAGCAACCTTTACACTTGCTGGCTCAGAAACAAAGAAAAGTTTTCCATCAATTGGTGCCTTCTTAGCTGGTGCAGGGGCGGCTGCTGCTTTATCTTAACAAAAAAAATAATATTTAGATTTCTACCAATTCTAATGCAACTGAATAATTAGAAGCTCATATCTAAATATCAATATATTATTTTCACTACCTGCTATTGTAACTTTGCATTTAGTAGATTCACTTCCTGCAGCATTGGTTGCTTTACAAACGTAGTCGCCTGCATCTGTCTTAGCAGCCGTTTTAAGTTCCAATGTTGCAGTTCCCCGAACAAAGGTGACGCTGCAGGTATTAGAAGACTTGATTTCGCGCCCAGATTTCAGCCACTGAATCCTGATTGATTGTGATCCGTCCACATGACAACTGAGCTGTAAGCCTTCTCCTTCAGCGACACTCACAGATGACAGTGGCTCATCGAATACTGGAGGCTTTTTGGGTTCTAAGTGAAAAAGTGAAATTGAGTTTTTCATTCATTCCAAGCCAGTGGCAATGTTTCTCACGTAATAGTAAATATACCATAACGTTACCTTTAATAAGCACTGAAGAGGTGCAGATGGCACTTCCTGCATCATTCGATACCTTGCAGGTATACAAGCCGGCATCTGCCTGACTGGATTTTTTAACATTCAGAAGAACCACATTGTTCTTAAATGAGATTTCTTGATTTGAAGACTGCTCAACTTCTTGGTTATTCTTCAACCAGGACACAATTAATGGTTGTGAACCAGCAACACGACCTTCTAGCTTGAATGTGTTACCTTCAGTCTCCTCAACAGTTTCGGAAAGTTTCTTGGTGAAAGTTGGGGGCGTTTTTCGTTCTTTGAAGAAAAGTGGATCATATTAAATTTGGGTATTCAGCTTATTTGTAACAGTAGGAAGCAATCTTTACCCTTCAACCCAAACAAGTCAATGTGTGTATTATGTTACATATTGTTATTAATAACATATTGTTATTAATAAATACACATTTCCACTAATATCAGTCACTACTTTGCATCATCATTCAAGTCGTAATCAGTAATTCAATATTCAATAATACTTTATTAAAAAGTAATTTGTCACTATGAAAATCCACTACCCAAAAACATTTTAATCCATGTGCAAATGAGACTAGATCAAAGCACTTTCTGAGCCTCTGCTTCTGTGGCTCTATTCTAGCTCCACCTTCTTCTGCTTAAATGGCAGCTCCCTGGCTATGCAGTCAGGCCAGTGAGATGTCAATCAAGCAGAAGAAGGTGGAGCTAGGCAGGATATAGAGCCACGGAGACAGGCTTAGAAAATTATTCAAATGACACCCAAAGCACTACAATTTCAGTTGCATATAGATCAAAATGTGAATTTTTCAGTTAAAGAGCAGCAGATTTTATAAATAAAATGATACATTGGGTCATGTTTCAAGTAGCTACAACACCATATAATAAGTTTGGGGCAGTTGATTGTCATGACCGATTCCCTTTAAACATCTATTGTACCAAATAGAGTCACTATACAGTGTTCTGATGAAAGCAAAAATGTAGTTTTTTTTTATAAAATAGCTTGTAAATCAATGATGTTGAGAGGGCCGGTCTTTTAAATTCCTATTTTGCATCTGTGTTTTCAAAGAAAGGAATTGTAACATCAACTGATCTTCACAGTGCTAACAAAGGAATAAAATAATCTACACTATCTATCAGTAGAGAGATGGTGAGGGAACACTTAGCTAATTTAAATGAATTGAAATCTCCTGGTCCAGATGAATTACATCCTAGGATACTGAAAGAGATAGCAGAGGAAATTGCAGAACCACTAGCCAGAACCTTTGAAAATCCTGAAGAACAGGAAAAGTCCCAGAAGATTGGAGAAGGGCAAATGTTATCCCTATCTTCAAAATAGGAAAGAAGATGAAGCCAGGAAATTGCAGGCCAGTGAGCCTTACTTCTATATCAGGAAAGATTTTTGAACAAATTATTAAACAGCATGTAAGTAAGTACTTGGATAAGAATACATAAATTAACCAGAGCCAGCATGGGTTTGTAGCAAACAAGTCATGTCAGACTAATCTAATTTCCTTCTATGATGGAATCACTGACTGGGTGGATCAGGGAAATGCTGTAGATATAGTATATCTCGACTTCAGCAAAGCATTTAATAAAGTATCTCATACTATCCTTATTGAAAAAATGATCAAGTATGGGGTTGACAAGACTACAGTTAGGTGGATTCATAATTGGCTCAGTGATCATACTCAAAGAGTGGTAATAAATGGTTGCATATCCAATTGGTAGAGTGTTTCAAGTGGGGTACCACAAGGCTCTGTCCTGGTCTCAGTGTTGTGCAACATTTTTATAAATGATCTAGATAAGTAAACTGAAGGTAAACTAATCAAATTTGCAAACGATGCAAAGCTAGGAGGGATAGCTAACACTAAAAAAGACAGAGAAAGGATTCAGAAGGATCTAGATAAACCTGAACAATGGGCAGTGACTAATAGAATGGTATTTAACATGGAGAAATGCAAGATTCTACATCTGGGCAAAAAAAATGAAAAATACATCTACAGAATGGGAGAAATAGAACTAAGCAACAGCGTGTGTGAAAAAGACTTGGGTATACTAATAGATCACAGACTGCACATGAGTCAACAGTGTGATGCAGCAACAAAAAAGGCAAACAGTTCTTGGATGTATTAAGAGAAGCATAGAGTCTAGATAACGTGAAGTAATTATCCCCCTCTTCTTCTCCTTGGTCAGGCCTCATCTGGAATACTGTGTCCAGTTCTGGGCACCGCATTTTAAAAAAAGACATTGAAAAGCTGGAGCAAGTTCAGAGAAGAGCTACCAGGATGGTAAGCGGACTGCAAAGTATGTCCTAGGAAGAACAGTTAAAGGATCTGCGAATGTTTAGCTTGCAAAAAAAGAAGGCTAAGAGGAGACTTTATAGCTGTCTTCAAATATCTGAAGGGATGTCACAGTGTAGAGGAATCATCCTTATTCTCATTTGCACATGGAAACACAAGAAGCAATGTAATGAAACTAAAAGGGAGAAGATTCAGATTAGATTTTAGAAAAAACTTTTTGACAGTAAGGGTGATCAATGAGTGAAACAGGCTTCCACGAGAGGGGGTGACTTCTCCTTCAATGGAAATCTTCAAACAGAGGCTGGACAGACATCTGTCTGAGATGGTTTAGTGAATCCTGCATTGAGCAGGTGTTAGAACCCTCCTGTTAGTTTTTGCTATCTTGTGTTTTGCGGTCACGTGACCTGCTGCCTATATATTCCAGCTCTGCCCTTCTGGCTTTGCTGGACTTCAGTGTTTTTTGCCTGTCTCTCTAGCCAGGTGCTTCGGTGCCTATCTCTGTCTAGTTTGCTTGGTCCTCTGGGACCTCTAGTACTTTTTGTCAGTTTGTCTTTTTGCTCTGCAACAACTTCTGTTAGGAGGTGTCCCATTTTTGTCCCAGTCCTTATTTCTTTTAGGAACCCCTCCCTTTATTCTATAGGTCTCCGTTCAGACTAGCCGAGGACGAAGGCGGGTCTGTTCACAAGGAACAGGCTGCCCGCTACATCGTAGGGATTCAGCTTAGTCTTACTGTAGGGACAGCTTTTCCCATTCTTTCCTTAGTTTATGTTGCAGATCATAACAGCAGGGGGTTGGACACGACGACTTTGTAGGTCCCTTCCAACTCTAATATTCTATGATTCAACTTAACTCCTTCATGACATATGATGTAAACTTAGGTCATATGTCGTGTCCCTGCCTTTGATGCTGGCTTGCACGCCGAGCCTGTATCTTTCCCGGCAGATGACAGCTAAATTATTCAGCCATTGTCTGCCTCTATAAACTGCGGGTGGAGCTTCAAGTCCCTCAAGGGGACTAACTCACAGTATAAAGTGAAAAAAATGTTTTTAAAAACATGATTTTTTTTTTTATAAAAGTTCAAATTACCCCCTTTTGCCCCAATAAAAATAAAGCAATTAATTTAAAAAAATACACATATTTGTTATTGCTGCATTTGTAAAAGTCTGATACATCAAAATATAAAATAAATTAATCCGATCGGTAAAGAGCGTAACGAGAAAAAAAATCAGAATGATGTTTTTTTGGCCTCCGCAATATTGCAATAAAATGCAATAAGAAGTGATCCAGTATCTACCCCAATAGGGTATCAGTAAAAACGCATGCTCAGGGCACAAAAAACAAGCCTTCACACACACCCATATTATGAAAAATGAAAATGTTATGGGTCTCGGAAAATATCGACACAAGCAAATTTTTTTTTTTCAAATTTCTGAATTTTTTTTCACCATTTAAAAATGCCAAAAAAACTATGCATATTTGCTATCTGTATACTCAAACTGACTTGGAGAATCATATCACCAGGTCAATTTTACCATATAGTGAACACGGTAAATAAAAAAACCCCAAAAAACTATTATGGAATTGCACTTCTTTTTGCAATTTCAGGACACTTTTTTCTGATTTTCTAGTACACTATATTGTAGAATGAATGGTGCTATTTAAAAGTACAACTCGTCCTGCAAAAAACAAGCCTTCTTATGGCTATGTGGATGGAAAAATAAAAAAGTTATGGTTCTTGGAAAAATGGGAGGAAAAAATGAAAATGGAAAAAAAACAAAAAACGTAGAATAGCAATGTCATGAAGGGGTTAAAGAGGATTTCCAAAATGTTAAAACAAAATTAGGTAATACTAACCATATCAGTTACAACCACAGATCCGGTGGTCCACAGCGCATTTACTATCAGGATAAGACTGCTGCTGCCAAACACTGGATTTAGAGGTGTCATTTGTATGTATGGCACCTGACCACTGAGGCCAGTGATTGGCTGCAACAGTCACATTAATATTGCATGGGCCGTCATCATTGCCGGACTGGCGAAGACCACCAAAACGGCAGGTGATTTAACTTGTAAGTAATGATTCCTTTTTTTAGTGTAGAACAAACTCTATTTTTTAGTATAATTAGTAAAATCTCCCCAAGAAACCTTGATTTTGAAGAACTGGATGTGTTGTCTGTAGAAGTACATACCCTGTACATTAAGTTTCACTGTGCAAGAATCTTTGCCCATATCATTGCTGGCAGAGCAAGAGTACTGTCCAGAATCGGCTTTATCAGTTTTTACAATTGTAAGCTTGGTAGTATTTTCCATTTGGGTAACCTTATAGTTGCCACCAGTTTTAATTTCTTGGTTTCCTTTTGACCAGGTAAGTTTGATCGGCTGACTTCCTGTCACATGACATTCAAATACTGCAGGATCTCCCACGGGAACATCCACCGGTGAAGGTTTAACATCAAATAATGGTGGATTTCTACCCTCTAGAAAAGTATAAAATATATAACAATTAGCAACACTGAAGACTATATCATCCAACTATTAAGATATGAAAATAGACAACACACAAACCTGTAAGAACGAGTTTGGCATTAGAGGAGGCAGTGCCAACAAAATTGGTAGCCGTACAAGTATACTGCCCAGCATGGTGTCTGTCAGTTTGTAAGATTTGAAGGGTACCAGTTTTATCTATATATGATGTTTGAATATTATAGTCATCTCTTATTAGTACACCATCTTTATACCATGAAACCTCAATAGGTTCTGACCCAACTATTTGACATTCAAATGATACCGATAAGCCAATAGTTTCCTTTATGTCCTTCACTTTTCTTGCAAAGGAAGGTGGAAGAATACGCTCTGCAGAAAGACATGATGCAGTAGAGATTGAATAAAGGATGAACTGTATCTAAACACTGCATGGTGCAAAGAAAGCGGAAGGAAGCGATCACAGATAAGCAGAACAATTATCACTGCGCTTCTCATTCTACTATCACTTACCACAAATTGTCCTCTGCATTAAAAAAGGTCAACATTAATGAAAAAATTAATATTTTTACCTTTCACGGTTAGAACTGAAGAAGAAGAAGCGTCACCAACATGATTTACAGCTTTACAAATGTATTCTCCAGAATCCTGAAGTCCCGTTTGATTAAATACAAGAGTGGCAACATTGTTTTTGAAATGTATTTTCAAAGTCTCAGTTGGCCGCAGTTTTGTATCACCCTTATACCAAGATACTTTTATTTCTGGTGTTCCTTGAATTTGGCATTGCAATGACACAGCATCACCCGCAGATACTTCCACTGATTCCAGTGGCGTTAAGAAATATGGGGGTTCTAGAAGGTAAGGTATCACATTTAGTACATTTGTGCAATATAAAGATTGTACATTATGAAAAGTAAATGGGTTGGCCTGCCAGCAATATTATCTCATATCCACAAGTTAACTGTATGATCACTGGGGGTTTCGCTACTTAGACTCCCACTTATCACAAGAATGTGGGGGTTCATGTTCCTGTCTGAATGGAGCCATTATCCATTCAAAGTCAATTGGACTCTGTCAGTCCCAGAGATAATAAATGGAGTTGTAGTGAGCATAAATGGCCACTTCTCTACTCAACCAGGAAATACTTGTTCTAATAAACAGTAGGGTCCAGTGTTGGTAGCACTGTCAATCATGCAATATTCACCTATTCGGTAGACTGTGGGCTCCCATTGGTAGTACCACTGTTGATCATACATTAATCATCTATCCTGTAGATGCCTGTTCATGGAGGGCTCCCAGAGTATCACCATTGATCATTCATTTATTATATATACAATGGACGGTGTTGTCCCTGAGGTGGTACTAACATCGATCAAACATTTATTACCTATCCTGTAGAAGGTGGGGTCCCAGAGGTAGTATCACTATTGTGCATACATTTATCATCTATACTGTGGACAGTGATGTGCCAGAAGTGGTAACACCATCGATCATACTTTAATAATCTATCCCATAGATGGTGGTATCACAGAGATACTTCCACCGTTGATAATACATTTCTCATCCATCTTTTGGTTGGTAATTTCCCGATAGAAGTAGCGCCATTGAATATTTATCACCTTTCTGTCCCAGAAGTGGTATCACTATCAATCATACATTTATCACCTATCCTATAGATGATGGTATCCCTGAGGTGTTACCATCATCAATCAAATATTATTCACCTATCCTGTAGAAGACAGTGGGGTCCCAGAGGTACTACTACCATTGATCTTACATTTCTCATCTATCCTGTAGACGATAGGGTCCCAGTGTGAGTACCAACATCAATTAAACATTTATAATCTATACCAGGGGTCTCAAACACGCAGCCTGAGGGATGCATGCGGCCCTTGAGGCTGCTTAATGTGGCCCGCAGGCACTGGAGCCCCCGTAATGATTGCGGCCTGGTCCTGAGGGCCATCAAAGTCAATGATTCTTTTCAGTTGAATGTTCTACAAGTTGGGGACCAGCATAGGCCATTACTACAAGATGGGAACCAGAATGGGCACATTACTTCAAGATGGGGACCAGAAGAAAAGAAACTAGGGAGAACATGAGTATCATGGAATAAGAATACATTTTATTACAGATCAATAATGTTAAAATACATAAGTTTTAAGAGAACATGGTATAAATAGGACATAAAGTGCAATGGATCAGGCACTGCGATGCCCTACAGTGTAAGAGCGACCCAAATATATATCCCAGATGTATGGGAAATGGCGAGGAGAAGGGGTAACTATATCACAATCAGTTAATTGGCACAAGTCAGAAACAAATAATGCTCAAGGCTCAACATAAGCCATATCACGAGTGTCAGACGTAACAGTATCCTGATCCTGATCCATTGCACTTTATGTCCTATTTATACCATGTTCTCTTAAAACTTATGCATATTAACATTATTGATCTGTAATAAAATTTATTCTTATGCTATGATACTCATGTTCTACCTAGTTTCTTATATTCCTCTGAGTAGGCACTTTCTGTCTGGGCATGGTACATTTTTTGACCAGTTTCCCAGCATGATTATGATATGATGTGGGCCGTTGTTTGCTACAAGATGGGGACCAGGATGGGGACATTACTACAAGATGGGGACCAGGATGGGCACATTGCTACAAGATGGGGATCGGGATGAGCACATTACTACAAGATGGGGACCGGGATGTGCACATTACTGCAAGATGAGTACTGGGATGTGCACATTACTACAAGATAGGGACCGGGATGGGCACATAACTACAAGATGGGGACCGGGATGGGCACATTGCTACAAGATGTGGACCAGGATGGGCACATTACTACAAGATAGGGACCAGGATGGGGACATTATTACAAGATGGGGACCAGCATAGGCCATTACTACAAGATGGGAACCAGGATGGGCACATTACTACAAGATGGGGACCAGGATGGGTGCATTACTACAAGATGCGAACAAGGATGGGGACATTACTACAAGATGGGGACCAGGATGGGCACATTACTACAAGATAGGGACCAGGATGGGGACATTACTACAAGGTGAGGACCAGGATGGGACATTACTACAAGGTGGGGACCAGGATGGGCACATTACTACAAGATGGGGACCAGGAAGGGGACATTACTACAAGGTGCGAACAAGGATGGGGACATTACCACGAGATGGGGAAACTACTACAAGATGGGGACATTACTATAATAAGTTGTTCAGAATTACTATATGGTACAAATTGTAAGAAAAAATCATTCTATGTGGCCAATTAGGGGACACAAAACGGAAATTAAAATTGTAAAAACTAAAATTGTAAACTTGTAAAAATTATAAAACTGTACCATAGCCCATAAAATGAATGCCATGTAAAACAATAAAATAAAAAAAGCCAAAAATGTTCAAAAAATTATCCAAAAGGTGTATAGAAAAAAACAATATGGTATCATTAAAAATTTCAAATCATCCTACAAAGAATGCAGCCCTTCAGATTCACATTTTTTCTATGTGCGGCCCATATACTTAACCGAGTTTGAGACCCCTGATCTATACTGTAGATGAGGGTAGCCTAGGAGTAGTACTAAAATCAATCATACACTTATCATCTTTCCTGTGGACGATGGTTTTCCAGCAGTGGTACCTTCATTGATTATGTAGTTGTCACTTACCCTGTGGACCCTAGTGTCCCAGCAGTAGTACCACCAATAATCATACGTTTGTCATCTGTTTTGTGTGATGGTGGTGTCATCATCGATCATATATTTATCATTTTTTTCTGAGGATGGTGATTACCAACATTGATCATACATTTATCATCTTTCCAGTAGACGGTGGTGTACCAGCAGTGGTACCACCATCGATTATACATTTATCACTTATCTTGTAGTGAGTAGGATACTAATAGTGGTACAACCAATGATCATACGTTTATTACCTATACTGTGGATAAATATTGCTTGTGCATTATCCCCTATAGGTTAATGGTGAGTCTAGAAGACGTACCTAATACTGACACCGATGCTTGACAGGTGTCATGTCCAATTGCATTTTCTACATGGCAAGTATATGTGCCCTCATCATCATTTGTGCATCTTGAATATTCCAGAATGCAAGATGTATCTGTTGTGGTTATGCTGCAACGTTCTGATTGAGATATCTCAACATCGTTCTTCTTCCAAGTTGCATATATTGGAGGAGTTCCAGTATATGTGCATTCCAATACAATGGGTTTACCTGTATTTGTCTGATAATTAGAGAGCTTCTTCACGAATTGAGCAGGTTCTATAAAAGATGTAATTAATGCAAGATAATAAGCATTTTGTCAAGACAAAGAAGTGGATTTTTATAAAAAAAAAAAAAAGGTTTTATATTTACAAAACCTAACCTTTGACAAAGAGTTGAGCCGAGCAAGAGTCCCTTCCGGCATCATTACTAACATGACAGGAATAATCCCCACTTTGTCGGCTGCTGATGTTGTATAGCTCTAGTACTGCTATGGTGTTAGTAATAGTAATATTGCAATTGCTGTCTGGAAAGATTTCATCACTTCCTTTATACCAAGAAACCTTAAATGGTGGCGTTCCACGAAGTACACTTGCAAAGGTTACTGTGGCCCCTGGAAGAACTTCAACAGATTCTGGTTTCTCAACAAATGATGGTGGCTCTAAAATACGATGTGATAAAAAAGGTTAAAAAATCATAGAAGAAGTAAGCTGTAATATAATATGAAAAATAAGAGAAAACCAACATCTTTACTACTGGAAACTGGTAGCCAATGCCATCACCCTATGAACCAACCTTTAACTAAATTTGTCTAAATTATTTTTTAGATTATCTGCTATATGTAATTTGTGCTACAGAAGTGTCCTTCCTTGCGTTTCTTCTAAGCCTGATATATCTAAGATATCTCCCAGTGCCAGAAGATCATTTACCACCAGATGTGGTAAGAAATGCAAAAGGACAACGCAAAAGTTATTTTTATTAAATCTGTCATCTTGGGAATGGATATCTTGATCCAACATAAGACATAAGAAAGAATGCAATAATGCATAGTCCCATGCTATGGTTTGTATCTTTAGCTCATTTGTTTTACTAAAAACCGATGCTTAGATTTTGTGTAATAAATACTTTTATATTAATTATAAGAGGGTGCCAGTTTATCTTTATGGGGATGTGTTAAATAAGAATATTTCTGAATATCTCTAATGGAATGTGAACCTAAGAAGAGAAACCAACCTACTACTTAGACAACTGACCTTTAACTGATAAAACAGCACTGCATTCATCAGATCCGGCAACGTTGGTAGCATGGCAGACATATGTTCCGGCATCTGATGGTGTCAGTTCACTCACTTTCAATGAGCAAGTGTTGTCGGTGAGGGCAGTTTGATATTTGTCCCCACTGATGATCTCGTTACCATTGAATGACCAGGAAACAACAATGGGAGGTGATCCGGATACTTTGCACTCCATTGAGGTTGTGGATCCAAGAAGCCCATATGTTTCCTTCAGCTTTCTAGTGAATGATGGAGGAATAATTCGGTCTGTGAAAGCCGAAAAAAATCGAATGTAAGCAAGTACCACAATTCTTTCACAGACAGTTCTTTTTCAGTGGTTTTCCAAGAATTAAGAACCTTGATGGTTAATATCATGATCTAGATTATGGTTATAATGTTAATATAGAGGCTAAAGAAAAAAAAAGTGCTATGGGGTAGATTTTTAAGATTTATGACAGTACTATGAGATCAGCTATGAGATGACATTGTTTTGCATGACAGGGTGACATTTTATGTCTTTTGGCTTAATAATGCCACCTCCAGTGACCCTTGCTAATTGTTATTACTTTTGGAGAACATGGCAAAAACTTTTTGCGCAGTTTGGCCACAAACAATGATTTGCAACAATTTTTGGCACAATGTACACCAAAAACCATTACAATTCATTGATAATTTGCTCTATGTTTCATATAGCAACAGCACATTGAAAAAAATGTACCTGATATTTCAACTGAAGCTGTACAGCTGCTCTTGCCAACACTGTTTTTCACCTCAAAAACATATTCACCAGCATCAGCCTTTCCGGTGGACAATATTTTAAGGCTAGCAACTTTGCTAAAGAAACTAATTTTATATTTCTCATCATTTGATAGTTCTGTTCCATCTTTAAACCAAGTAGTTATTAGTTCTGGAGTTCCACCAACGGTGCATTCCAGTGTGCAAGAATCGCCTGCCGTAACCTTGATTGGTAGTGGTTTTTCAACAATAACTGCAGATTCTGGAAAATAAAGGTCAAAGGTCCATATGAATTAAGAAAGCAGAAACTCCTTCAGTAGGAGATGATGCTTAAGAATGTTACAGCATAGTAAGAATCTAATAAAATGGCTAATTAATTAAACTCATCTAATAAATCTTATTTTTTAATCAATTACCGTAGTTATATCAAAGTTCTGCAAGAGCAGATATGAATTTTAAGGACACAAACCTAGAACTGATAAGCTTGCAAAACATTCCTGTGCACCAGCCTCATTTTTGATCTGGCAGGTGTATTTTCCAGTATTTTCTGGCTTGGTGGATGCAAAATTAAGAGTTGCAGTGTTGTCTGTAAATGAAAGGTTGAGATTTTCACTTTCTCGAACAACTTCATCTTTGTCTTTCAGCCATACAACTGTTATAGGCATAGTGCCAGCAACAACAGCCTGCAGCTGAGCGGACTCTCCCACCACCGAAGTGACGTTTTCTGCCTTCTGCACAAATCTTGGAGGTTCTAAAAGAAAGAAATACCTAATAAGCATCTTACTAGAGTGTAAAAACTATTTTTTGAATGAGAAACCCAAGAACAAGAAAGGTGTCTGGGAGGGTTTTACCAACCTTTCAGCTTAATAGAACATAGGCAGGTGTCGCTTCCAACATCATTCACTGCTTTACACTGATATTCACCAATGTCACCAGCATCAACTTTAAGAATGTGAAAAGAAGCAAGATAATTTTCTGTAATTATCTTGAATTTCTTGCTACTCTTTATCTCTCTTCTGTCTTTGAACCATGTCACTTCAAATGGAGAAGTGCCTTGTAGTTCACATTTAAGAGTTACGTCAAGTCCTTTTAGAGTTAGTACGGGTTCTGGCTTGGTGATGAAAACTGGTGGTTCTACAAAACCCAAAAAAAGAAACAGTTTTTTGTTTTTGTAAATTTATTTTTTTTTTACATAGAATGATTAATTATTCCATAACACAAGGATTTACGTTATTAATTTGAATGAGAGTTATCCTAAACTTTTTATTGATCTACGTCACAAAATATTTTTTCTTCTTTATGTAGGCAAGAAAAATTATCTTGTTTGATCAATAATCAAGATTTAGATTTAGAAAATTATGTAATAAATATAATTTATATACAAGTCCTAAGTTCACATAAACTTGCCATCTGCTATGTAGAAGATATGTAAAATGCAGTGCAATAATCACCCACCCCCTCTATTAGTACTTTGTTCCTATTGATTTGTCATTTCAGCATTCAAAATATCACAGTTAAAGGGGTTGTGCAGTGCCTTTCATTTCTGAATTTAAAGATGCCACTGTACATTGGATCAGTTGCTGAAGCATCTGTCTGGCGCTCGTCATGTATTGAGCAAGTAGAATAAAACACATGCCGTAACACCCAGAATGTACCAGCTTCTCTCAAAGCCCGATGTAGAAATAAAACTCCTTTGAGACTAACATTTTCTTACCTTTCACTTTAAGTGATGTGCTACAGCTCACGGTACCAGCGTCATTGACAGCTTCACAAGTGTAATCTCCACTGTCTTCAATGCTGGCATCAGTTATCTCGAGCACAGCCAGAGAGTCGGCGAAATACATGGCATATTTTCCACCATGTTGAATTTCTGCATCATTTTTAAACCATACAACTCTTATCTCTGGTGATCCACTGATTTTGCATTCGAACCTATCAGAATCGCCTTGTTTGATGACCTTTGAAGATTCCAACTTCTTTACAAATCGTGGGGGTTCTTGTGAAGAAAAATATGAATATGTTATGATATAAGGTATGATTTTCTATTATAGCTTTAAAAATGTAATCACTAGCCTTAAAGTCTACTGTCAGACCCCAAAAAATCTCAGTAAGAGCCCTAAGACATACCTTTCACTTCAAGAGAAGCTGTACAAGAGTCTTTTCCAACTTCATTGCTGGCATAACATGTGTAGATACCAGCATCAACTTTGCTGACTTTAAGAACTTTTAAGTGAGCTTTGTTTTCAGTAAAAGTAATCTTGTAGTTTCCACCGGGACGAATTTCTCTGTTATCTTTTGCCCAGGAGACTTTGATTGGATGGGTACCAGTGACATGACACTCGAAGTTGGCGGCTTCACCAAGAGGAGCATTTGTAGATTCAAGTTTTAAATCAAAAACAGGAGGGGATTTGGGTTCTGGAAGTAAAACATAAATACAAATATGGTAACATGTTCTTGGAAAAAAATTTAATTTGCCACATTACAATTTTGGAAGATTAAGAAGTCTTACACTTTCGATTCAACAAACCTGTGAGAGTAAGTTTAGCACTGGAAGATGCTGACCCAATAGGATTTGAAGCAGTGCAAGAATATTGACCAAGATGATCGGCGCTAGTGGCCAAAATTTGAAGAGTTGCAACGTTGTCAATATATGATGTTTGAACATTATTGTCATCTCTCAAAAGAATACCTTCCTTATACCAAGAGACCTCAATTGGCTCAGAGCCATTGATTCGACAGTCAAAGGTAACTGATGAACCAATAGTTTCTTGAACATCCTTAACTTTCCTGGCAAACGATGGAGCCAGCTTACGTTCTGCAAAAAAATAAGTTTTAGTATTATAAGTGCTTTCTAAACGTTGAGCCTTTTTTCCTCATTATTTAAAACCTTGAATGCTTTACAATCAAAGATAAGAAGTTTTAAGAAAGTAAATTTCACCTTGTACAGTGAAAAGAGCACTGGAAGAAGCAGATCCCACAACATTTTCGGCTTTGCAGATATATTCACCACTGTCGGTCTTTTCTACCTTATTGAAAACTAATGTTGCAATATTGTTTTTCATCTGCATTTTGTAAGCAGGAGTTGACCTCAGTTTTGTATCTCCCTTATACCAAGAAACTTTTATTTCTGGAGTTCCTCCAACTTGGCATTGCAAAGATGTAGATTCTCCAACAGCAACCTCCACTGGTTCCAATGGGGAAATGAAATAAGGTAGTTCTAAAGAACAAACAATGGTTATAGGAACCATTAAAACAGAGTCAAGTTAGTCAGAAATGATTGAAAATGCTCAATGAGTAGATACAAACCTAAGACAGATAATAAGGCACTACATGTATCCTTGCCAGCCTCGTTTGCCACTTGGCATGTGTATTCTCCATCATCCTCCTGTGTGGCATTAAATATTTCAAGTAGGCAAGACTTTTCTGTCGTAGTTATACTACATCTTTCAGATTGGCTTATGTCTGTGCCATTCTTGCTCCATGTAACCAAGATGGTGGGTGACCCAACATAAGTGCATTCCAAAGTGATAGGTTTGCCCGATTCAACACTAGAGTCATTCAGTTTCTTCACAAATGTAGCTGGTGCTATTAAGTAGTAGTAAAGAAAAAAAAATATGAATATGTGATGCTATTAATGCTGTGTTCTGTGTGACAGATCTTAGCTAGAACTAACCTTTGACAAGGAGATGTGTTGTGCATGAGTCTTTGCCGGCTTCATTGCTTATAAGACAAGTATAGTCTCCACTCTGTAATGTGTCTACGTTATACAACTCCAAAGCCGCAAATGAATTTTGCAAAGAGATATTACAATTAGGTCCTGGTACTAACTCACTGCTTCCTCTAAACCAGTGAACTTTGAATGGTGGAGTTCCTTTAATGACACTGGTAAAGGTCACACTAGAGCCAGGTATAGCTTCCTGTTGTTCAGGTTTCCTCACAAAAGAAGGTGGTTCTAAAGATGTAACAATAGCATAATTATTATTAAGTTTGAGCTAAAAGGGCAAAACAAGAAGAATATATTAAGAAAATGGTGCAAGAAACCCGCCACCTAATAAGAACATTAGGTGTTACTGACCTTGAACAGTCAAAGAAGTGCTACATTCATCAGTTCCTGCCACATTAGAAGCCTCACATGTGTAGTTTCCAACATCTGTGGACGCTAGTGAGTTCACCACTAATGTGCAGACGCTATCTGAAAAGGTGATTTCATGTTTGCTACTATTAATAAGTTTGTTCCCATTTAGGTACCAAGAGACAGAGATAGGAAGTGAGCCAGACACTTTGCATTCCAAGCATGTTGAGGAACCCAACACCCCATAGGTATCCTTGAGTTTTCTGGTAAAAGATGGTGGAATAACACGATCTGCGGGAGGACAGTGTTATGATGAGTACAAGATACAGCATATATTTAAATATTATTTCCGAACTAAGATATAATCAAACTAACCAAGAACATCAACTGAAACAGTACAGCTGCTTTCACCGACATCATTCATGACTTCAAATGTGTATGCGCCGCTGTCTGCCTTATCAGCAGAGGAGATCTTGAGAGTTGATCTTTTGTTAGAGAAACTAATTAAGTATTTGTTGTCATTGCGCAATTCCTTAGCATTTTTGTACCACTTTGTAATAAGCTCTGGTGACCCAGCAACAGTACATTCAAGAGAACAGGTACCACCAGCTGTGACTCGCATTGGATCTGGCTTCTCTACAATTCTTGCAGGTTCTGAAACAAAATTACAAATACTCTCAGAAGATCAAACTTAAGAAAAAAAAATCATAATCTTCCAAAAGAATCTAAAGAAATAGGTAACTAGTTATTCCCAAAGTTACCAACCTATTAAAGAAAGAACTGCAGCACACTCTCGTGCTCCCACTTCATTAGTGGCTTGGCACGTGTATTTTCCTGCACTTGAAGACTCTGTGCTGGCAATTTGCAGAGTTGCAACATTATTTGCATAAAATATCTTGACATTTTCACTTTCTCTAACAATATCTCCTTTGTCCTTGAGCCAAGTAATCGAAATGGGCTGAGAACCTTCAGTAACAGCCTGCAACTCTGTTGTTTCTCCGATAAGGCTTGAGGAATCGCTGAGTTTTTTCACAAAGCGTGGTGGTTCTATCAAAGAAAACAATGTGCATGATTCAAAAATCAAAATGTTTAAGAAAACACGAAGAGCACACTTTTAAGAATGGGTCAATTCAATTGTAGTCTTTACCAACCTTTGAACTTGATAGCACATGCACAGTTATCACTTCCGACTTCATTGACAGCTTTGCATTGATATTCTCCTATATCGGCTGATTCAACATTAAGAACGTGGATGCTAGCATGAGTGTCTTTGGAGGTGACCTTGAATTTTTTACTGCTTCGAATTTGTCGCCGGTCTTTGAACCAGGCAACTTCAAATGGAGGAGTTCCCAAAAGTTCACACTCAAAACTCACATCGACACCTTTTACAACCTCCACTGGAGTGGGCTTTTTAACAAAAATAGGGGGTTCTATAAATAAAAAAATAAATATTTTTATAAAATACTTGAATTAATCTCTCTTCAAAGAGGCAAACGTCTTGCATCACAACAAATTTTAAGGTGGTGTAGAGTATCTATAAGACTGTTTATGTATTTGACTAATTTTTGACAATTATTAATGTATGAAAATTATGTATATGTATGGGTTGAAAGATACTTCAAATTATCACTATTTCCAAGTTGAGAAACTTAATGATAATATTTGAAGTGAGAGTTAACTCAAATGTTAAGTATAGTAGTAGAGTATCCATTTCAGGCAACCACAATTTAGCTATATTTTAAAGTATACCTGCATATTCAGAAAGCTTTTAATGTGTTTTAAGATCCATTTAGATGATCTTACAATAGATAGGGTGAACAAGCATTCATAAAAATGCTTGTTTCTAATTGTTGACCCCTGAAATCATAGCAAAAAACAACTGTTAAACGAGTTTAATACTCATTTGTTGAGTGATTAAAACATTTATAGCAGCATAAAAATATTGTTATCGGTAGAACATTCCCTCATGTAAAGAGGTGATGTGCTGCTGATAACATGATATTGTAAAGGGACAAGAGATGAGAGGATCTGATGTAATTTGAATTTGACAAATCACGCTGACTTTACAGGAAGAGTGAAGTTATTGTCTGCAATATGAATGCTACTCATATCAATGCATAATAAATGTAGGATGTAAAAAGAAAAATAATGCTCACGCCACTGCTCACCTGTCCCACCATCCCTGAAGTCTTTATACTGGTCCTCGGCTCATCTTCTCTCCTTTTCTCAATACGTGCATTCTCTTTGATCTTCTTCATTGCAAGCTCTGGTTTCCGGCTCAACAAGACCTTTGACTTGACATCACTGCACACTGTGATATCACTCAGACATCATGCATCATAACATCCTGACTTCACAACATTTTTCCCAGTGACAGCATGACACACAATGATATCCAAGGTCTTGTCCTGCTGGCTTGGTATGAAGAAGGCCAAAGAGAATGCGTGCAACAGGGGAAGAAGAAAAGAAGAGATGCCAAGGAGGGCGTGCTGTGGAGAAGGCAGGACTGGTGATCAGTGAGATGAGCATTCATTTTTTTTAACCTTTTGTCTGGCCCTCTCTTGTTCCACAAAATGGTGGCCCCAACTGACTGCTATTTCGCTGAATTTGCCAGAACGAATTGCAACATATCTGTATTCTGGAGAATGCAGATGTTTGTAAAATTCGAGAATTCAATTTCACTCCAACAATTTTGCTCATCTCTAATAGGGACAGATCAATCATATTAACAATTGTTCTGTTGGCATCATTTTCATCAGCCTATGTAAACAGACCAGTAGATGACTTGCTTCTAATCGATCATCAGATGTTTAATGACCTCAAATTAAAAAAATTAAATGGGCCTATAGAGATCAACTTTGATTGGTGGTGGTCTGGGTGTCCACTCTATCAAAATTTCTAACAAGTCCCTATGGCATGACAAAAGTTTTTGAAAATTAAGTTTCACTAAGTTATTTAGCAATGCTACAACTCCGAGTAGGACATTGTCCTACCGCCACATAGGGGTTTGGGTGTTGCAATTGTAACGATGACAATAGTACGCGCAGGCATTATGGCCATCTAAAATTGGACTAGCTAATCTAAGACAAAGAGAGTATAATGAGTTTGAATGTAATAGTTGAGAAAATTCTATGTAAAGAAATGATTAAAGAATGTATCACTAATTACTGCTGATTGAAACAAAAAGAGACAAAAGTAGTCAAATGTTATGGCACACTGCCTTCTTCCTTGCATTATGATTAATAAAGCTTTTAAAGAGTCACATGTAAATATCACAAAGAGGCTATTGATTAAAATTGCACCTTTTACTGTGATTGCAGTACTGCAGCTTGCACTGCCAGCGTCATTATGAGCTTCACAGGTATAATCTCCACTGTCTTCATTGCTGAATTCAGCAATTTCCAGTACTGCTAAATTGTCGACAAAGGATAAGTTGTGTTTTTCACCTGGACGAAGTTCAGTGTCATTTTTGTACCAAACAACTCTAATTTCTGGAGATCCACTAATTTTGCATTCAAATTGAGCCGACCCACCAAGTTTCACAATTCGAGAAGGTTCTAGCTTCTTTACGAACTTTGGAGGTTCTAAGAAATTAAAAGAAGAAAGTAACCATCTGCTCAAGCACATAAATTAGAAAGTGTAAGTTGATCTAGATGTGTAAGTTTGCTTTGTGTTAAAGTGAATAACATGAATGTTCTTGTGGGTAAAGAATAATGTACATAAATGTTGCTGTTTCACTCTCGCCAACTAATGCTACCCTAGCTGTATCTGCTTTCTAGCTGTATCCCTTAATATATCAAGAATGAACATAAGCTCTTATCATTTTGCAAAAGATCTGAAAACTAAAACATACTCAAAAACTGTAAACAAACACACACAAAGCAAGCACAAAAAGAAGAGTCTTTTGTGTTTGTGTTTCATACAAAAAAATTAAGAACATTATTTTTTAATAATACATTTGGATAAGTAACAAAATACCTTTCACACTCAGTTCAGCTGAACAAGATTCTTTCCCAACATCATTGGCTGCTAGGCAAGCGTACACACCGGAATCGCCTTTGCTCACTTTTAGAATTCGCAGGTGGGCTGTGTTACCAATGTAAGATATCTTATAATTTCCACCTGTTTTAATTTCTTTGTTATCTTTGGTCCATATCACCTTAATTGGCTGTGTTCCAGAAATATGGCACTCAAAATCTGCACTTTCTCCAAGTGCAGCACCTACAGGTGCTGCTTTTTTATCAAAGAATGGTGGTTTCTTGGGTTCTACAAATCAAAATGAACAGCAAAACACTGATTTTATTACCATCTAAGAAGAATATGTACTCATCTTTTGAGTTGAAGAAAGATCTGACCCATTTGAAATTAGAACAAACACACAAACCTGAGACTGTAAGTTTAGCAGTAGAAGAAGCGGTACCGACCAAATTTGTAGCTGTGCAAGAATACAGACCAGCATGATCTTTATCTGCTTCAAGAATACGAAGAGTAGCTACATTATTTGAAAATGACATTTGCACGTTATGATCCTCAGTTAAAGGTACTCCATCTTTATACCAAGAAACCTCAATGGGCTCAGAACCATTGATACGGCAATCAAATTTCACCAGTTGTCCTAATGTTGCCTCCAGATCCTTCATTTTTCTGGCAAATGAAGGTGGAAGTTGACGATCTACAAAAGAATAAGTAGATCAATAACATCTATTTCCCCCTTTCTAAAGAAGAATAAGAGAATGCTTTGGATAAATAAGAAAATAACCTTGAACTGTAAGTGCTGCTTTAGAAGAAACAGATCCTACAGAATTCTCTGCTTTGCAGATATATTCTGCTGTATCGTTTTTATCCAATTTGCTGAAAGCTAATGTAGCAACATTGTTGGAAAAGTACACTTTACATCCTGGAGTAGATCGGAGTTTTGTATCCCCTTTGTACCACGATACTACAATTTCTGGAGTTCCTCCGACTTGACATTGCAAAGATGTTGAATCACCAACCGCTGCTTCAGTGTCTTCAATGTTGGTAATAAAGTAAGGGGGCTCTATCAAAAGAATATTACAATCATTTAAATCCCAGTTTCCTATGTTTAAGAAAAAACTTCAAATCCATGTTGAAAATGATAGAGCAACAAACCTAGAATTGTCACCAAGGCTTGACAGGCATCTTGCCCAGCTTCATTTTCAACACGACAAGTGTACTCTCCATCATCCTCGCTAGAACAACTTAAGATTTCTAGGATACAAGATTTTTCTGTTGTAGTTAAATTGCATCTCTCAGACTGTGCTACTTCCACGCCATTCCTTTCCCATGTTACATAAATGGGAGGTGAGCCAGTATACGTGCTCTCCAAGCTAAAGGGTTTTCCAGTTTCTACGCTGTAGTCTTTTATTTTCTTTACAAAGGCAGCAGGTTCTAAGTTAAGAAGATAATAAATTGTTAGCTAATAATCCTAAATTCACTAAAAGTAGAGAGTCCTGATAAAACAAAGAGTTTTGATAAAGTTACCTTTCACAAATAGACGGGTAGTGCATGAGTCTTTTCCTGCATCATTAGACACAACACAAGTGTAGTCCCCACTGTGGACTATGTCAACCTCGTACAATTCCAAGATTGTAGCTGAATCTTTCAACTTAATAACACATGTAGTTTCAGAAACAAGTTCACTGCTTCCCTTAAACCAGTGCACATTAAATGGGGGTGTACCCCTTATAATGCTTGTGAAAGAGACATTCATGCCTGGTAGTGCATCCAGTGGTTCAGGCTTGGTCACAATGGTGGGTGGCTCTGAAGAAGAATTGGTAAAATAATAAGTGACTGTATTCTATTACAGCACTTCATAATTCTAAAAAACTCCCTATTTTTTTTACAGTAAATAAGACTTCTTTATTATTTACGAAACAACTTACCTTGTACCACCATAGTAGCACTGCATTCATCTGTTCCAGCAACATTGGCTGCCACACAAGTATAATTACCAGCATCTGAGGACTCCAAGTTATGTATGTTTAGAACACAAAGATTATCTGTAAACTCGAGTTCATATTTGTCCCCACTGAAGATTTTGCTTCCATTATGAAGCCAAGTGATCGATATAGGCGGTGATCCAGTGATTTTACATTCCGTAAGAACTGAAGAACCTAGTGCACCAGTTGTTTCCTTCAACTTTTTGGTGAAAGAAGGAGGTATAACTCGATCTATTCAATGAAAGGTAAAAGAAAGAGTTTATAAAGAAACCTATCGAGATTTGTTCAGTCTTTGACTGCACATAAGAGTAAAACAAAAACTAACCAAGAACATCGACTGTTGCAGTGCAGGTGCTTTTGCCGACATTATTTTTCACTTCAAATGTATATTCTCCACTGTCACTTGTGTCTGCAGACATAATTTTTATCGATGCTACCTTATTGGAGAGATAAATCTTATATTTTTCATTACTGATCAGTTCTTTGCCATCCTTGAACCAGCTAGCTGAAAGTTCTGGTGTACCTGCCACTATGCACTCAATTGTGCAGACATCTCCTGCCGTAACCCTTACAGGTTCAGGCTTTTCTACTATTGATGCAGGTTCTGAAATTAAAAAAAAATTTTATGAAGAGACTTTACAACTAGAGTATCTAGTTTTAATATATTTTCCTTCTATTTTTTGATTGTTTGTTACCTAGGACAGATACGTTGACTATGCACTCCCTTGTTCCTGCATCATTTTTAATCTGGCATATATATTTTCCAGCATTAACAGGTTCAGCCTTCCTAATCTGTAGAGTTGCTTGATTCTCAAAATGAGAAATCTTTATGTTTTCACTCTCCCTGATAACTTCTTCTTTGTCCTTCAACCAAAGAACTGAAATGGGCTGTGAGCCTTCGATTAATCCTTGTAACTCAAGAGGTTCGCCAGTGATAACAGTAACGCTTTCAACTTTCTTCACGAACCTTGGTGGCTCTGGATAAAAACAATGTGCAGATTTATTAAGAATACTAATGGATAAGTAGCCAAATATTTTGTCACCTGTAATCTAAAATTTACCTTTAAGCTTTATATTACAAATGCAAGCATCACTTCCAACATCATTGGCTGCCTTGCAGTGGTACTCCCCGATGTCTGAAGCTTCCACGTTAAGAATGTGAACTGCTGCAAGGTGGTTTTTAGAAGTTACTTTATATTTTTTACTACTTCTGATTTGCCGGCGATCTTTAAACCAAGTCACTTCGAAGGGTGGTGTTCCCAAGAGTTCACATTCAAGACTAACATCCACTCCTTTGAGGATTTCAGCTGGACTAGCTTTCTTGCTAAAAACTGGTGGCTCTATAAAATGAGATGATGGATATTATTACATTGTTTAGAAACTATGTTAAGAGTAAAAAAAAGATATCAATGTTTATTAGCTAGTTTAGGACCAAGCCATTTATCCATGTTCCTGGCACTTTTTTTTTGTACACTCGGTTTAAAGACCCGCAATGTTTTTCTCTTTCGGATATTCAAATAATATTTGCACTTTTTTTATGATAAATGAGGCTTAATTTTTATGTTATTTTCATACTCTTTTTCTTTTTTTTTTCCTGATATTGAGTGGGAAAATAAAGGAAATATATGTCTGTTTTACCCATTTTTATTTTTTTACTACAAAGGACCAGTAAAATACATTTTAAAATTTGTTCCCCTTTCTAAAACAATTATTTTTATATATTGGACTTTTGTCAGTGAGAGCGGCGCTAGTAATAGCATTTTGTTTGACAGAGCCTTTTTTATTTATTTCTTTGTTTTATCTGCTTTTTATTTATTTATTTTTATTTATTTATTTTTCATTTATTTCACATATTGTGCCCCCCAAAAGGTCATAGAACACCTTTTTATAGGTGGTAAGGTGGTGCATTTCAACATTTAAATTATTTTTTTTATATCCGACTTCCCCTGTAACTGAGGCCGGCATATTAGTCTCAATCCCAGTGAAAACAAAGCCTCCTGGCTGCATAGCATAGCTGACTGAGTCTCGTAGGATCCCGCAGCTTCTGTACCCTCTTTAGTTCAAGTAATCATATCACGTTTGGGTCCAGAGGAAGAAGCGCCGTTAGTGCTTTCTATTATTGCAAACGCAGCACTTGTTTAGCATTTTGCATACAGCAATAGGGAAGGCAGAGATAGTAATTAACCATCTGTGCCTTTTTTTATGAGGAGCTCTGCTGTATCTCCCTCTCATAGCTGCACGATCGTGTGCAGCTGCTCTACTAAGATGTGCAGACTAGAATGCGGACCACCCAGATGAGTAAAGTCTATGGATGATCCAGAAGTGGTTAAAGGGGTTGGCTAACTGCAGGGACCTTTTCTTTTTTTTTTTTTTACTGAAATGCTTTTATTTGGGGGTAAAAATCATTTCTGCAAATGTGCTTTATTACAAATTTTGTGTGAACAAGTTCACCGACGGATTCTCAAGTAAAGTAGTCAGCCACTTTCTCTTGTAAGTTCAGCTTTCCTGACAAAATGACTAGCACTTCTATCCATAAAGTGGGTGCTGGTGGAGGAGCATGTTACCAGACCTGTCTACTGTATCAACCTCCAATAGAAAAAAAGCTGTCCCCTGTGAGGTGTTCTAAGAGTAAACTGCATAAAGAAATAACAAGTGCAGTAGAAAAATTTGTCATACTTCTATAACAGTAATTTCACAAAATCTTGTCCCCAACACATCTATTGAAGGGAACCTGATAGCTGATACATGCTGTCCGATACACAGGCAGCATGTATCAGAAACTAGCTGCATAATTGTAGCCAGGTATATTTGACTCTGAAATGTTGCATTGTTTCAAAATTAAACACATTTTAAAAGCTGTCCAGGGATCGAGCTTCACGGAGGACTAGACGGACAGGTGGATCCCCTGCGGCATCCCCCCATCCACTGCCACTGACTGACAGGTCTCTCCAGGTGGGGAGAAGCCATCAACACCATAAGAGAGAACTTGTTTTTTTTGATGGACGAGTTGTAGCTTTGAATTACATAATTCATTTTACCAAATGACATACTGAAAAATGTTGGAAAAAAATCCAAATTGGGTGTAATATTGAAAAAAGTAATTTCAGCCATTGTTTTTGGTTTTCATTTTATAGTAAAAATAACCTGGTAACATGATTCTCCAGGTCAGTATAATTAAAGGGGCTGTCACCTTTTAGATAGTTCAACCCAGGCTGCAGTTTGTTCTAAAATAATCATTTTTTCTGGATCCACTGACAAGTCTCGGAAACTGCTCCTGGTGTCTGGCATTGGCTTGGGTGCTGAAATCAAATCGACAGCATGGTAGCCAATCAGAGAGCTCAGAGGCTCCATAGGTGGCGCCCTTTATACAAACTCAGTGACCACAGTGCTCCATCCAATGCTAGACCCCAGGAGCAGTGATGGAGACTCACTCTTGGACCCAGGGAAGGCGAGTACAGCTCAGTTTGTTATTTTTAAACAAACTGCAGACGAGGGCAAACATTAATTGAAAGGGAACAACCCCTTTAATGCGATAAGAAACTTTAGTAGTTTAAATAATTCTGATTTTTGTAAAAATAAATGTGTTTGTGTAGCCATTAGCCATTTTCTGACACCTGTAACTTTTTTATTTTTCCATCTATGGAGCTTTGTGAGAGCTTGTTTTTATGTGCACTAAGGTGACAATTTCATTGATACCGTTTTGGGGCGCATATGACTTTTTCATCATTTTTTATTGTATTGTTTTGGGAACGGTGGCTTTTGTAAAAAAAATTGTTTTACTTTTTAGCATTTAACATACAGTTTGAATGATTTTATATTAATAGAGTGGACTTGACATGACAATACCAAATAGATTTTTTTTAAGTTTTAAAGTGTTTATTTTTTAAGAAGAATAAAGAAAATTATATATATATTTATATATATGTTAATATTTTAAATGTTTCTTATGTTTACTTTTTAGCAAAAAAAAATTTATTTTTACTTTTTTATACTTTTTAGTTAGTATACTGCAATACACTAGTCATTGGTCTCATGTAAATTAGGAAATCAACTATGTGGTTATGACAATTGTCTGTCAAAAAATCTGTGGAAATACAGCACATTTGACTGTTTCTCATAATTTCAATTCAGTTTCTTTCTTTTTTTTTTGGAAATTTTTTTGACAGCCAATTGTCATAACCAGACGGTTGATTGCCTAATTAACAAGAGAATAATGAACAACACGAAAAAATGTAATTAATTTTGTACTAATCAGAAACACAATATTAAGTCCCTTATTAACTTTAGCAGTTCAGTTTCAATCTATATCAGTAATTGGGAAATCTGCAAACTTCAGTATGTGTCTTGTACCTCTAGACCCCTATGATGATCGAAACCCCACTGAATTTATCAGCTGCTTCTTGCCATTTTCTAAGTGAACATTATAATGATGTTAGTGGTTTGAAACTTATTGCCATGGAAAAGTGTTCAAACCTAAATGTGGTAGGAATTGTCACTATTTATTGCATGTAAGACTGTGTTCACACGGTGCATTTTTGCAGCATTTTCCCCATGTTTTCCCCCCACGTTTTTGCTACAAAAATGCAGCATTTTACTGTCCCAGCAAAGTGGCTGAGATTTCTGAAATCTCATGTACATGTTGCTTATATTTCCTTGCAGATTGGAAGCAGTTTCAAATGCCAATTCTTTCAGCGTTTTTGCTGTGTTTTTCACCCATTTTAATGAATAAGAAAAAAACACATAAAAAATGCATCAAAGACACATGCAAAAACGAGGCAAAAATGCGCGGATTTTACACAGCATATTTCCTGCTAACACATCAGTATTTGCAGCATATTTTTCTCAGAGTCTCACTGTATCCTATGTGATGCATACATCAGTCTCAGTGTATCCTATGTGATGTATACAGCAGTCTCAGTGTATCCTATATGATGTATGTAAAGCAGAGTCTCAGTGTATCCTATATGATATTTTTCTCTTTGGACAGGTTGTCGGATAATGATGCTATTTTTATATGATGTATACAGTAGAATCTCAGTATATTTTATGTGATATATACAGCAGTCTCAGTATATTCTATGTGATGTATACAGCAGAGTATCAATCTATCTTATGTGATGGATACAGCAGAGTCTCCAGATATGTTATGTTATGTATACAGCAGAGTCTCAGTGTATCCTATGTGATGTATATAGCAGAGTCTCAGTGTATTTTACCTGATGTGTACAGCAGAGCACCAGTTTATCTTATGTGATGTATACAGCAGTCTCGGTCCATCTTTTGTGATGTACACAGCAGTCTCATTGTATCCTATATGATATATACAGCAGTCTCAGTGTATCCTATGTGATGTATATACAGCAGTCTCAGTATATCCTATGTGATGTATACACTGCAGTCTCAGTGTATCCTATGTGATGTATACAGCAGTCTCAGTGTATCTTATGTGATATATAGCAGTCTAGGATATGCCTATATGATGTATTCATCAGAGTCTCAGTGTATTCTATGTTGTGCAGCTTCAGACTCTCCATAAGGTATAACTGCTCTCATATAAAGCAGAAATAACAGACCAGATTTATGAAACTGTCTAAAAAAAAATTGTATTTGCTGGCCATGACTACCAATCCCACAACAGCCTTCAGTTTTTCTGAGCAGAACACAAAATTAATTTTGCTCTATGAATGGTTGCTGTAGACATGATGTCAGTGGCACAGCTCACTTCCTAATGTGGACAAGCTGTTTAAGAAGTCCTAACCTGTATCTACCATTAGGCATTTAAGATGTATAGGTTTAATAGGATACATTGATGGAAAATTACAAGGGTTGCAGATTTTGCAGTATGACGTTCTCTATAAAAATAGTATAATCAGTCTCCTAGTCAATATTAACAAGTCTTTTAAGTTTACTTGAAAACATACAATTAAAATTACTTCTAACCTTTGACTACAATCTTGATACTGGAACTAGCACTGCCCGCATCATTATTTGCTTCACAGGTGTAGTCTCCACTGTCTTCAATGCCGAGGTTGTTAATTTCAAGAACTGGTATATAATCAATAAAAGACATGCTGTACTTCTCGTTTGCCTTAATTTCACTGTCATTTTTATACCAATTAATTTTAATTTCTGGAGATCCACTGATCTTGCACTCACACCGGACAGAATCACCCTGTTTGATCACTTTGGTTGATTCTAACTTCTTGATAAACTTTGGAGGTTCTATAATTCCAAAGGGAAAAAGATAGGTAAGTTAAAATAAGAAAATAGTTATAATTGGACTCTCATCTTGAAAAAGAGATTTAAAGATGTGGTGTGTATTGGCGCTTACATAGAAAGTCAAGAGAGGCATGCATGCCTTATGTCTAGTCTGATCTTAAAGAAAGCATACTTATACAGATTAAACTAAGATAAGAAGGATGAAAATTTCTTCAACATGAAGTAAGACAGACATAAAGAAGACAGAGTTCAAGCAAATCCTCGCACCTGTTACAAGCAACATTGTGCTACAAGTGTCACTACCGACATCATTGGTAACTTGGCAAGTATAACGTCCACTGCTGGAACTATCCACTGTGAATAGATTCAAGAAACCCACTGAACCCTCCATTCCAAGAAAACATTTTGCTCCAGAAAAGAGTTCCACCTCTTCCTTGAACCATTTAATCGAGAATGGTGGAGTTCCTTTTACTTCAACTTTAAAATCCACCAAAGAGTCTGGTATTGCTTTTAGGCTTTCAGGTTTTTCAATGAAGCTTGGAGGTTCTGCGACGTTGAAGAAAGAGTGTTTTAAAATATTTTGAAAGAAGAGTAAATTCTACAGTTTTTTTATTTACCAAGACGTTTTTTTTTTAAGAAGATTATCATTCTATTAAAAGAGGTACAGAATGTTAAAGAAGAAAATAAAGAAATAATACCAAACCTTTGACAGTAAGGATGGCACTGCACTCAGCGCTTCCTGTCACATTCACTACTTTGCATTTGTAATTGCCATTGTCAGATACATCTAGATCTGCGACTGTCAAAGATACGTTATTTTCATGGCAGACAAGCCTATGTTTTGAACTGTGCAAGATTTCGCTTCCATCCTTAAACCACTGTGCACTTATGGGTAGTGAACCAGAAACCTTGCATTCCATTAGAATGGATGATCCGAGAATCTTATCCATTTTTGTTAGTTTTTTGGTAAAAGATGGTGGAATAGCTTGATCTGTGTAACAAACAAAATGAGACCTAGTTATTCCTGATGCTCTTGGTTTATTTGTTGAAAGAAATAATGGGATATGAGTAAGCAGCAACAATACAAACCTAAAACGGTCAAAAAAGCTGTACAGCTGCTGCTGCCAAAATCGTTTTCAACTTTAAATGTGTACTCGCCACTATCTTCTTTGCTGACAGACTGAATTCTCAAGCTTGAAACATTGTCTTCAAAACTTAAGGTGTAATATCTGCTTGGCATAAGTTGTCTACCATTTTTATACCACTTCACTTGAAGCTCTGGTGTTCCAGCAACAGTACAATCCAAAGTCACTGGGTCTCTTTCAGTTACGTTGACCGATTTTGGTCTCTCAATTATCTGAGCTGGTTCTGTGACACAAATTAAATTTATATTAATTGAAAATTGAAGCTGAACATTTGACCTTATCTAAAAGTAATTTTAACATTTACATACTACCAACCTTGAGCTATTAAGGAAGCAAAACATTTCTCTGTTCCTGACTCATTGGAAGCCTGGCAGGTATATCTTCCTGTATGGCTAACATCAACTGTCCTTATATAGAGAGTAGCAATGTTGTTCTCAAATGTAATTTGGTTGTTGTCATCTTGCTCTATAATTTTATCTCCTTTAATCCAAGATACTGTTATAGGATCAGAACCTGCAATTGCACATTGGAAAACTGCAGAGCTTCCAAGTATTGTGGTAGAATTTTCTATCTTCTGGACAAAGGTGGGAGGTTCTAAGTAAGACAAAGGTATTAAAATTAAAGTTCACTTTGCCTTTTTTGAATGGAAGGATAAAAATATACTGCTTTACTATAACTAACCTTTTAAATGGACAGAAGCACTACAATAGCAGCCTCCAGCTTCATTTGATATATTACATTGGTACTCGCCAGCATCTGAAAAATCACACTTAAAAATGTGGAGTTCAAATACTGATTCTTTTTGAACGAGCGAGTATTTTTTACCGCTACGAATCTCCTTTTTGTTCTTTGAATAAGTTACATCAAAGGGTGGTGTGCCCATTACTTCGCAGAAGAGCTTCAAGTCAGAACCCTTCACAACTTCAACTGGCTCAAATACTGTTTTAAAAGTAGGGGCTTCTATAATTAGAAAATAAATGTAGAATAATAGATTTAATTTCATAACAATCATTTAAAAATACTGAAGTTAACCAAATAGGTCAAACAACTAACCTTTCACTTTAACATCAATGCTGCAGCTCTCACTACCTGCTTCATTGGTAGCCTCACAAACATATATACCAGAGTCCTCAATAGTAGAATTCATAATATCAAGTGTTGATATTTCATCTACAAATGAAATGCCATATTTGCCATTTGTGGTAATGTCATTTCCATCCAAGTACCAGGTGACCTTGATTTCAGGTGTGCCTGCTATCTGGCACTGAAATGTTGTTGACTCTCCTTTTCTTAACATCGAAAATGGACCCGGTTTCTTAACAAACCGTGGGGGCTCTATACACAGACAAAAATTTCAAATGTTGAAATATACTTATGCCTATAATTCAAAATAATGATAGTGATACTGTTAAAAAGTGAAGAAGGCAAACCTTTCACAAAGAGAGTTGCTTTGCAAGTTGCCATTCCAACATCATTGCTAACTTGAACTGTGTAAATTCCAGAATCAGCAACTTTGGCTGACACCAACTCAAAGATGCTTGAGGACTCATCCTTCCAAACTGATCGATTTGCTCCCGAAAGAAGTTCCTTGCTTTCCTTAAACCACTTTATCACCATGGGAGTTGTGCCACTCATGACAGCTTTAAACTGAACTCTAGAGCCTGGAATAATGTCTTGTGACAAAGGTTTTTCAAGAAAATATGGTGGTTCTAAAATAGGCAAACAAATAAAATTTAGATTAATCTGGAAAAATTCTGTTATATTTTATTTTTTTCTTTTAATTATGGAAATGCAAACCTTTAACTGTTAAGTATCCACTGCTTTGGCTCTTTCCTGCTTTGTTGGTGGCAGCACATGTATAGTTTCCACTGTCTGAACCCTCTAGTTCATTTATTTCCATAAAAGCTATGTTATCATTAAAAGAATATTTGTGCTTTCCACTGGGTAGAATCTCCTTGTCATCCTTTAACCATTTAACAGTTATAGGATGGGAGCCGGAAACTATGCATTCAAGATTGACGAAAGACCCTTTGACGCTGTCCATTTTCTTTAGTTTCTTTGTAAATGATGGCGGTATTATCAGATCTAATTAACAAATAAAGACCCTGTGTTAACTGAAAATTAAATAATTAAGTGGTTTTACATTTTTTAAAAGAATTTTCTACAAAAAGAGTATGATGCTATACTAACCTAAGACATTGACAGATGCAGTGCAAGTGCTTTTGCCAACATCATTGTGGACCTCAAATGTATATTCTCCACTATCATTTTTGCCTGTTGAAGTAATTTTTAAGACTGAAACGTTTTCAGTAAAAGTGATCTTATATTTCTGTCCAAATTTCAACTCTTTGCCATCTTTGAACCATTTGGCTGTGATTTCTTTTGTTCCTGAAAATTTACACTGCAAGGTCGCTGGATCACCTTCGGTGACATCTACAGAGACAGCTTTATCAATGATTGTGGCAGGTTCTGTTAAGGATGAGGAAGAATAACATTTAGATTTTTTTATCTACAAAAAGCTTATGTAAACTAATCTAAACTTGGCAGAGTACAAAACTAGAATAACTAACCTTTTACGGCTAATGCAGCAGAACACCTCTGAACACCTGCATCATTTTTAGCCTCGCAAGTATACTTGCCACCAACATTGCTTTTAATAGATGTTATGTGCAAGGTGGCTACATTATTTTTAAATATTGCCTTTATGTTTTCATCTTCCATGACTTCATCATTGTCTTTCCACCATGAAATGGTGATGGGCTGGGAGCCTTTAACAGAACACTGAAAGGCAACCATTCCTCCAATAAGAGAGCTAAGGTTTTCAATTTTCCTTGTAAATGTTGGAGGCTCTGAAGAAAAAAAAAGTACAATTGTAATCAGTACATCTACAACTAAACTGTCTTTTTAATATCTTGATTATCTTTCAGGCCTACTAACCTTTTAGGTTCACAAGAGAACTACATGCACAGCTTCCTACATCATTAAACACCCTGCACTGATATTCTCCAACATCTGTTGAGTCAAATCTTAGAATGTTGAGACTTAGCAAAGTATCCTGGAAAAAGGTCTTGTACTTTCTACCACTGCGAATTGGTTTGTTGTCTTTGAACCATGATACTTCAAACGGTGCTGAACCTGTAATTGCCCCTTCCAAACTTACGTCTGAATCTCTCATGACTTCGGTAGTTTGGAAGTCTTTGACAAATGACGGGGGTTCTGTTAGATGAACAAAAATGTTCATTTGATTAACATATTGTGATGTTAAAGATGGAATTATGAATGTTTTCTAAGATTAAAGAATGAATAATAACACACCTTTAACTATGACAGCACAGCTGCATATATCTGAACCAGCTTCGTTTTTTGCTTGACACACATATTCACCAAAATCTTCAAGATTTAATCTAAAAATGTTAAGAATTGCAACTGAGTTTGAGAAGGTCATAGTACAAGAATCACTTTCCTTGATCTCCTTATCATTTTTAAACCAAGTAATTTTAATAGGAGAGGTTCCAGCTACTTTACACTCCAGTTGTACAGAATCATCCTTTTTGAAGAGTTGTGATGGCTCTAGCTTCTGAGTGAAAGTTGCCGGTTCTGCAGAATTTAAATAACAATTAGTAAGATAGATCCTGCGGCGGACAAAAAGAAAAAGAACTGCTGTAAAGAGTAAGTAAAGAGAATGCCAACCTTTAACAAACACGTTTGCACTGCATTCGACAGCGCCAGCCATATTACTGACTTTGCAGACATAATTTCCGGATTCTGAACTTTTAACTGCATAGAGTTCCAAAGAGCTGACAGTGTTTTCTTTAGCAATGTAGCAGGAGCCTCCAGTTTTCATTTCTTCTATGCCCTTAAACCATTTAATAGTTAAAGGTGGTGTTCCTTTGAAAGTGGTCTTCAGACAGACAGTGGATCCTGGAAGAGCATCTTGTGGCTCTGGTTTTGTTATAAAGCATGGTGGTTCTAGATGCATGAAGATAAGACATTTAACCAACCCATACATAAGAATTATAACACTGAAAGATAGAACAAGAAGAAGAAGAAGAAAAAAGCTAATGACCAAACCTTTTACAGATAGTGTTCCTTTGGTATCTTTGGTTCCAGCAGAATTTGTTGCTCTACAAGTATAAATTCCAGCATCACTCTTGTCTAGCCGATTTATCTCCAACGAGGTGGTACCCTCCACAAATGATATCTTATGCTTATCTGGAGAAATTTCTTCATTGTCTTTGAACCAAGAGATTTTCAAGGGCAAAGAACCAGAGACCTTGCATTCCAACCGGCATAAAACGTTTACTACACTGTCAACATCTCGTAGAGATTTGCTAAAAGATGGGGCAATGGTTCGATCTGTTTGTAACAGAAATAAATGTTTGTTTCAAAATCACTATATTTATTGAAGATCCCCACTATTGGTATTTTATTAAGTATCATTTATACTGACCTAATACAGTGAAGGTGGTCTTGCAACTGCTACTACCCACATCATTGGAAACCTCAAATATATATTCACCACTATCCTGAATCTCAGCAGAGTAGAACTTCAAAGAAGCAACGTTATTTTTAAAGCTGATCCTGTACTTTTTACCAGAGGTCATTTCTTTCCCACTTCTCAGCCACTTTACTTTAAGTTCTGGTGTGCCTGACACAGTGCACTCCAAAGTGGCTGGGTCTCCTGCAGTCACTTGGATAAGTTCAGCTTTTTCTACTATTTTTGCAGGTTCTAAAATAAAGTTAGATAAAGTTTATTAGGTAATAAACTGATGCATGGTTTATCGTTAGTTATAATATAGGTAGATAATGACTAACTGACCTTTTACCACCAATTCTCCAAAACAAGTTTGACTCCCTGCATCATTTTCAGCAACACAAGTGTACTTTCCAGCACTATTAATTTGCACATTGCTGAAATGCAGAGTTGCAATGCTATTATCAAATGTCATTTTCACTTTGTCATCTTCCCGGACGACATCTCTTCCCTTCATCCAGGTCACTGTGATGACCTCGGATCCTTTCACAACAGTTTGCAAAGAGACGTTATTGCCAACTATAGCAGTGACATTTTCAATCTTCTTCACAAATGATGGCGGTTCTAATTTAAAGAAGAGCAGTTCGTTGTAAATCTTTATTCTTCATTTTCTTATACATAAAGCTTTTAAGAAAATACCTACTTATCCTACTTTTATTTATATTAAGATGTACAGATGAAACTTACATCTTGCTCATGTTTATGTTACTATTATAAAGATTATCTTTTAAAAAAAAATAAATTGTGAACTTGTGACATTAATCGCAAGTTAATGTCACAAGTTCCCTAAAATAATCCTCACCCGTAAAAAAGAACGCAATCATCTTTCTAAATAAGTGTATGTCTTAATATATAGTTCTGATACATTTTGATATTAAGGCCAACAAAACTAGGTATCTGATGTTTATGAGGGGTTGTCCTTGTTTGAGGACAATTTTTTTCTTACATAAATGAATGTATTTTTGGCTAAAAAAATAATTTTTGCAATTGGGTTTCACTGAAAGTTTTGCACTGTTTGCGCTTCTATGACCAAATACTACACTGTCTATTGATGGCTGCAGAATGGGTTAACTGGAAGTCCATCAATGAGCTCATTCTGATAGTCCAATGGGAGAATTTTCAACTCTACTATCTGTTTTTTTAGCTCCTCTCAGCTGATTTAGGAACACAGACCACATCAAAGTTGGATGTGCAGCAAAACAAAGAGTCTGTGCAACATTTTTAATGAACCCAAATTTGAAAAATTACTTTTAGCCCCAAATGCATGCATTTAAGTAATAAAATACACCAGAAAAATCTCATAGAGATTTTCTAAATAATGGGCAATGGTTTGACCTGTTTGTACAGAAATAAATATACTTGAGTCAAAATAACTATATTTAAGTAATAAAATATAAATTGGCCTCAGATATGAACAACCCCCAGAGAAATTATAAAATTTAAATCAATTCTCAACCAGTTCCCACATATGTCTTCTGGACTTAGTAAGAAATTTGAACAACAAAAAAAAGTTTTTGCTTGTGCTGATTTTGTTTCTTGCAGGTTATAGATACGTAATGGCTTGTTTCCCACTAAAGAGTTATATTGACATTTGAAGAAAGAAGAAAGCCATTTTAAGAAAAATACTAACCTTTAAGTTTGTATGTTGCACCACAAATGCATTTACCGACTTCATTGGCTACAATACACTCGTATTCACCAACATCTGCACTATTGAATGAAGAGATTTCCAGAGAAGCAAGAGATTTTTGGTATGTCAGTCTGTACTTTTTACTACTTCGAATTTGTTTCTTATCTTTGTACCAGCTAATTTCAAAAGGTCCAGTACCAGAAACTTCACACTGAAGAGCAGTATTTGATCCTTTTACTATCTCTGCCGGTTCAAGTTTTTTGACGAAAGAAGGGGGTTCTAGAAAAGTATTACATTATCAGAAAAAGATTATCATAACTGAAGTATTAGTTTATGTACAATACCATCCTAACATTAAGAAGAAACAAACCTTTGACAATAATTTCTGAAGTGCAGCTTTCACATCCAGCATCGTTAAGTGCTTCGCAAGTGTAACTTCCGCTGTCTTCTGCCTTCATGTTGGTAATATCTAGCAGTGCATTGGAGTCGTCGAAAGACATTGTATACATATCATTTTGGATGATAGCTGTATTGTTCTTGTACCAAGTCACATGGATTTCAGGTGACCCTTTGATTTTGCACTGTAGATGTGCAGATTCACCCTGTCTTAGCAAATAAGATGGTTCTACCTTTTTCACAAAAGATGGTGGCTCTATAAAAAGAGTTTCAGAAACAGAAGATGATGAAATAAGAAGATTTTTGTCGCAAATAAAAAGAGACCCAGATAAAAGAGATGGAGCTTGCCATGTTTAGCCATTTGTACGTTCTACTTGTTCAGCCACAATCATTCACACTTGCTTGGTTACTGTCATAAAAACCCATACATTCACACTGACATTAACAGACATTAAAGTTATGGTGCCAACAGAAGACGAGATAAAGGAAATATAATAATCCAGCTACTGGACTGCCTACTCTTGAAGATATCTAGCAATTAAATGGCCTGTACTTACATTCTTAAGGAAAATCTTCAGCTGACCTCTTATTGTAAGATGTGTCATGTGTTTTTTATGAAATGTGCTGTGTTTCTTACCTCTTATAGTCACCACTGAAGAAGTTGAGTTACTTCCTGCATCATTGGTGGCAGTACACACATAATTTCCAGAGTCTTTTATCTTAGCCAAAGGTATTTCAAGAGAAGCTACTTTGTCTTCAAAATATATTTTATAGTCCTTCCCAGGAAGAAGCTTGTGACCATCTTTTGTCCAAGATGCTGTTACTTTCCTGTCTTCATCTACTTGGCACTCAAGGCGAACAGTTTTGTTCACAGCAGAACGTAAAGGTTCGAGCTCTTTGATGAAATGTGGCTTGTCCACGACTATTAATTCAGCTTGGCAGGTATCTGTTCCAAATTTGTTTGAAGCTTTGCAAGAGTATGTGCCTTTATCAGCAATGGTAACATTTAAGAATTCTAGAACATGTTTGTTGTTTACAGCTGAAATTTGAAAGTTCTCTGACGGAGAGATGGGAAAACCATCTTTTTGCCATATGGCATCAATGACTGGTGTGCCTGACACTGTCGCTTGGAATTTAGCTTTCTTACTTACAAAAGAAGTAATAGACTCTGGTCTGGTAATAAAAGAAGGAGGAAAGGCTTCTGCAAAAAAGAACAAAGGGTTCAGTATTCTTAAAGTATTTCAAAGACAAATTTCTATATTTATAATAAAACAGAAAATGTCTTATCTGTTTGGAGGAACCAAGAAATGTTGACCAAAACGATCAACAAAAAAAGAAAATTGATTTGTATAAATTCACTACTAATTGTAAGAAATTTACACTTTTTTTGTTTCCCAAAATGTAAAACAGTACAGCTTAATGTATAACACTAGATGCCGAAATTCCATCCCCCCCATCGCAAAAGATACTATTTCTGAAAATATATTTGGTACTTTAATTAAGCCGCAAGAACAAGCTTTTCCTAAAAGATCTGTCATATCAATGTCTTTGAAATAAATGATTCCCATTAACTAAATACGCTATAACACTTTAAAGACTTCAAAGACCCCAAAGAAGAATTCATGTTTCTATTAAAACCAGTATATAATTAAGCTTGATGTGTCTTCTCAAAGTTTGTTGACTCCAATAATATTACCAATGCTTAAGGCTTTTGTGATAAGACATTGGTGGAATATTATTGTTTCACTTCACCTGTCAAAATACTTCCCAGAAAAAAAGAAGAAAGCAATTTGTGAATGATGTGCTGTTATTATTTACTCACCAGTTACTTTCAGGGTTGCAGTGGAGCTTACACTACCAAATTGGTTTGAAGCTTTGCAGCTGTATTCGCCACAGTCGATGACTTGAGGTTTTAGTACTTCCAGAGTAGAAACGTGGTTTGAAGTCTTTACAGAATATTTGTCGCTTTCGTAAATTTCCCGTCCGGACTTAAACCATTGGAACTTGATGTCTGCTGCAGGCTCTGTCTCACAGGTGAAGAATGCAGAGTGCCCAACTGCAACTTCTATTGACTCAATCCTCTTTTTCAGCACAGGGCCTGAAAATGGAAATGTTAAGATAAATTAAGTAGCTATTAAAAAAAAATAAAAAGTTAAAAGTAAAATAATTGTAAAGTGAACAATCCAGGAAAAGTGATGATAGAGTGGCTGTGTGGATGAAAGGAAATGGTTAGCAGTGTTCACCATATTACATGACTACGTAACTCAACTCCAAAATCATGTGAACATCATGCATAAGAATGTGATTTATTACGTCATGGGGAAAAATAGCTGAAAATAATAGTCATTAGATTATTGTTCCAAAAAGTGATTACTCTGAGGAAATGGAAAATATCACATGTGCTTACAGCATGCATTTAAGTCTTCATTTCAATACTGTGATTTAAATAAGAAGATGATAAAACATTAGATTGACATAGTGCATTGGTATAGAGAGTTACAGAAATGTGAACTATGCAATACACCATTTTGAGGATATTGGGATGAATGGTACAAACAATTAGGGTTAGATTTGTTTTTAGATTAGTGTATTTATAAGTAAATAACTTTTACTCAGAGGTATCAAAAGCTGTTCATATATATAACTTTGTAAATATGCTAGGTTTAGAATTGTTTTTTAGAACATTCAAAAGTTTTTCTAAGAGTTGTCCACCTTAGACAACCCATACTAGATTATACTACTCTAACCCCTTTATGATCTACTAATAAAATGTTTTAAGGCATAAAGGTATCTATAAAAATCAATGGACACCAATGAGCTTCCTTCATAAAAATGGGGTGTTACAAAGAGCATACCCTTCCCACCCTCACTATAATTCGGTTTTGGAGACGCAGAGTTGTTTCCTAAACTAGACATCCCTTTTCCCACCTCATGTACTACTTCTACCATTTCACAAAATCAAACATCAAATATATAAAAATAATTACACCAACATATGTCATTATAACCTCCAGTCAAAACAGGCATAAAAATGAAGAAAGTGAATTGACTGGTTGATTTAAAGAACATTGATGCTTTTTAGAAATATTTTTCTGCATGAGAGCCAACATGATTTTACACCAATTGTATTTCTCTGTCTCATTTGCAATGAACATTACTAACCAAGATAAAAAAATATTTTTTGATTTGGACACAGTTCCCTTCTAAAAGTAGAAAGTTATATTTTTTAAACAGCTTTTGATAATCTGTCTTATTATAAACAGCTCTCAAATTATTTGAAACATTTAATGTTTTGTAAGAAGGATAATAAAATTAATATGGATAATAGTGATCCACATAAACTTTTTATTTTAGTATTTAATAAAGCTGATCCTTTTCCATATCAGCTTTTTCCACTTTTCTCCACAATTAAAACGCACACCAGTTAGGTCCAACAATTTATTTTTTCAATTAAGTTTTCATAGCTTGATAAAAAATATTTTTGTAAGGGGAAATAACTCAGCCTTAGATTAGATAATTAATAAGTAAACACTTGGAAATAAGTATTAATTTTAAGGAGTATTTATTAATTTTAGTTAATGAAAAAGGGCTAGGAACAAGCCACGAGTATAATATAGTAGATTGTTAGGTGAAATAGTATAGGTAATGGCAACAGACACAAATTGGAATTCTTGTTGCCCTCCTATACCAAAAGGTATATTTTTAAAGTTAGCAAACAAGTATTATTTAATTATCCCCATGATCCAACCTCTTTTAACTACTGTGAGATTCGCTGATGTTGTTGCTTTGCCAGCCTCATTCAAAGCTTCACACGTGTACTCTCCTTGGTGTGAATCCATGTGTATTTTCTTGATTACTAATGTATAGATATCATTACTTTCTGAACAAATGAAATCTATGCCTGAAGACAACAATCTACCCATGAAGTACCAGTTCACATACTTAGCATTGGATATAGTTGCTTTAAAAGTAACAGAACTACCTTCATCAGCATCAATATCTATTAAACTCTGCTTGATTAATATAGTATTTTCTTCATATATCTCCCCAGGTTTTTCTAATTTCTTTACTATTTCCACTTGTCCCTGAAATGAAATTGTTGAAGACATAACCTCATCTGTGTCATAAGCTGCACCCACGTCTTTTATATCAGTGTTAACCAAAACAATATTATGGGTTTCTATAGGAGACATATGTTCAAAGTCTCCTGCCTCTGTCAATATATCAAGTTGTCGGATTTCTACATTGTCTGCGGCAGTTCCAAATGTCTCTCGTTTTTCACATTCCAAACTCTCCTTTTCTTCACACATTACAGCCCGTAATGCAGCATTTAATTCGGACTTAAGGTCAGCCCTTTGAGGATATATATTAGGAAGTGACAAAGTAATTTCTTCAGTGGCAAAATTGTTTGCTGTGATTATACATGTGCATAAGGTATGATTTGATTCTTTCATTATTTGGATATTTCTAACTTGAATATCTTCCAAATTCTTAAGAAATTCTGCAGACAAGATATGCCTTTCATTTTGTAATACAGAATATAAGGCACTTTTAACATGACCTTTAATATCAAGACAAAAACTTTTTGGACTATCAGAAGTAAGAGGTTCTTCTTTAGTATACATTTCCAGATCAAATACCTCAGGAGCACCCATAGGCTGATTTACTTGAATCTCTATACTTAAATTTTCTGCGTCTGCTTTCTCTACCACCTTCAAATTTTCTTCCTGTATAGAATGTTTTTCTTCCAGATTTAAAGGAAGTCGTATTGACTGTCCTTCCTGGATTCTTGAAGCAGAATCTTGCTGAGCTTCATCTAAAACTTTAACACTTTCTGTTGTAATACCATGATTCTCAACAGAATAAATTTCTAAGGGAAATGAAAACTCATTAAAAATTTTACAAGTATACATATCAGTGTCTGGCATACTATTGTCATGAGCCTCATCAATAGTCCTACTCTCATCTGTTGAACATAGTTGCATAACCAGCTGGTAGTCTTCTTTCTGTAGGCTACCTCTTTGCTCTTTTTGTGGTATCAGTTGATCTTCTTTCGGAAGTTGAACAAAATCTTCCACAACATTAGCTAATTTCAGTTGTTCATGTTCCAAAACACTACTAGGATTTATAGTTTCAGGACTTGTTTGCAGAGTTTGTACAGACTCTGCTGAAAGAACACTTTTATCTTCAATAGTCAAACAGCAATTGTAGCTTTTCTCCATTTTGTTTAATGCAGTATATGATCTGGGATCTGTAAGGGTAGGTTGTTCTTCTTTGGGTAATACTAATTCGGATTGTATAGTCTGTAGATGTAAAAGTGGTAATTTTTCTGTGGAAAAGTTCAACTTTATTTCCTCACCAACAGATTCTATATAACCTGTATTTAAACATACAATGGGAAGTTTTTCATCAGACAATGAAGAAAGTATAAGACTTAGACTTTTGGTGAGATCTGCTTGGTCTTCAGATGGCACATCATAGCAGAAAGGTTCTTCACTTCTTAGTTGTGCTTGGGAATCTATAACTTGTACATTAATAGGTGGTTTCCGTTCTGCTTGAAACTCAGCAACTCTTCCATCTTTACTCCCTGAGATTGCTGATGCGAATTCACACGGAATCTGTTTTCTTTCTTCGGAAACTGAACTGCTTGATATAAAGGTTTCTTTCATATGGAAAGCTTTAAAGTCTTTACTATGTTCGTAAGGAAGTTCTTGCTCCTTCATCATGGTATTTTGTGAATCTATTATTGAGATTACTAAAGGATCTAACAATACTGTCTCTGCTCTTGTAGGTAGCTGTGCCAAGTCTATCTCCTTAAGTTGAGGACTATCTTGTCTACCCAACTGTTCCTCATCAAATTCTGCATTGTGAAATTGTAACATCTGCTTCGCATCAAAGGACATTATATGTTTTGCTTCGGCTGTAACTGCAATATACTTTGTTTTTTCCTCGCTTTCCACTCTTGCCTTGTCTGTTTTAGGGTGCATCTCTTTGAATTCAGATTCCTTATGCGTTGATGTTATTTCCTCGGTAACGGATAACTGTAGAGGCAGGATTTGTGAGCTAGCTAACTCTTTGATGTCAGGACTTACAATCTGTTTATCGTACTGCTCGATTACATTTTCTGAAACTACAGAAGCAGTTAAAGGGATTAGTTCCTTCTCCTTAGACTCATTATATAAGGCTTGTTGTTCATTAGCTAGTAATTCCTGGACTATGCCAACCTCTTCTCTTTCTGCAGAGTATTTTCCTTCTATGCCAATGGTATACAGCATTGTGTCACGCTCCTGCAGTCCAGCCCAGGCATCGCCAGTTAGATTAACAGCATATAATCGTGTTTCTGTGGTTTCCTGAATAGATGATTTCTTGTAAGACTTTGTAGCCTTTATATGTGGCTCTTTAATAACCGTACTCAAAGCTTTGTCCACTGTAACATCGTCTGTATTTTTGCTGTCTGACAACTCATGCAACTCCAGTTTTGCATCAATTTGTTTTCTAATCTCTATGCTGTGTACTGTGAGATATGAGCTACACATAGTCTCACCTTGGTCATTAGTAGCAATACATGTATATTCTCCCTCATTATCTTTATTCACATAAGGAATGATACAACTGTATTCACTGCCATCATATACAAATTTGTAGGTCTCACAAGAATTTAACATGTTTCCATTATGCATCCACTGAATTTTTGGTTTGGGGAACACGCTAATTGTAACTGATAATTTGACTACATCTCCTATCCTAGCCTCCACTGATGAGAGTTGCTGTATGAAGACTGGAAAACTAGCTTCCTTTTCAATCTCTAGTTTACTTGAGTCTAATGAAGATTCAGGCATAGATTCAAGAGTTCTAACATTAGGTTTTTTTAAATGCAGGTTGCTTTTGTAGGTTTCTGTTGTCTCCTCCTCTGTAGATATTATAAAAGAACTAGTCACGTCTGCACAAAAAAAGAAGTTAATAGTATTATATTAATTATTTATTACTGTATATCTGACACTAAATTATTCATTGTACTCTGATTTTAGATTTTAATATGTCCCTATTTTTTACTTTGATTCAATGCATACTTATACATACATTAAAAATCACATTCAACATACTAAATGTAGCATAGAGAAAAAAAAATACATTTCAAGAATAAAATCAAAGCTTAATTTAATTACTAGTATCCAACAATTGACATGCAAATTATTATACATTTTTGGCCTACTGTATATAAAAGATACTGTTAAAAAAGTTGTCATTAAGGTTCACCATACACATTAGATCACATTAGACTCAGTCTACTCCTATCCCTCCTGACTCCCCCATACACATGAACGCTCGACTTGGCTGAGAGTTCATGTTTTCTTTATGAGAAAGCCACTGCCTGACTCTTCTGGCAGTGGCTTATCTCATCAAGAGACAAAAAGAATTGACTGCTGAAATTCAGCAGGCCAGATCCTTATCTTCCATGGGATCATCAATCAAGCGAAAGTTGGGAGGCCCCCATATAAATTAGGCTAATTTCTGATCTCGTCGATATTTTCAAGGTTGAACAACTTTTTTTGTAATGTATATTGAAGCCTTCACACCCATTACTTTATTAAACAGATGTTGATTTTTGTAACTTGGCATCCCCTATCACAGTACTGACAAGAAAAATCTGAGTTTTGTTGACCCACTTTGATGAATATTAAGAACATAAAAATGTAATATTTCCAATCTAAAGGGAAACATTCAAAGCAAAAAAACACAAATAATAATAGAAACATGAAATTAAGTCCGATTTCACAATTAAGTTAAATATAAACACTTTGTCCAGTTTGGACAACTCATGTTCAATGTTATAAGGTTAATGTTATTGATGAGAGAAGTGTCCTAAAGCATCCATTTTAGATTTCTATGAGGTTCAATGAAAAGCATGGGCCATTTAAATAAAAAAAACAAAACGTGAATACTCCGCTGTGCCGATAACAGCTTATCTATGAAAAATGCAGGAGTGCAATAGGGTCTTATCCAACATAAATAATTGGTACAGGAATATTAGAACTGCTCACCTAATAGGGTTGTGTGAAACACAACACCTAAAAAGCTTGGAATCCAGATGCTGCAGCTTCCTGGGGATATGTCAGAAATAGATGCCGGAAATGAAAGTTGTTCTGCGCTCTCTGGAGTCACGACAAACAAGTAGTAAGGATAAAGATGTAGGTTTATTTGTTTATTCGTTTCAGAGTCCACTAACTCCTTCCTCAGGACAACCATACATAACCTATGAAGAAGTCGGTGAACTCTGAAATGGGTAGACAAATAAACCTACAATTTTATCCTTACTACTGGTTTGTCATGACTCCAGAGAGCACAGAACAACTTGCATTCCCGGCATCTATTGATAACAGCTTATCGGCACAGCGGATGCTCTTGAATGATTACAGTTCTTTGTAGTGAGTGGGATGTCAAGTAGGGACCATCTCCAAATTTATTCATATCTACAAACAAGTTATATGCACAGGAGTTTTAAAAGGCAAATGACCCCATTAAACCATTAGTTCTGTTTTGTTGAGATTTGTCAAATACATTTCTGACAGACTTCTTATTAAAACCTGCCACTTTGTCAGCATGTGTTATCTCAATGCTTTAGGTTTCACTATGTAGTAGGGCGACTTGCTACAACTATCAGAAACTTGAATGCCATTTAGCAAATCTCTTCATATTTAGATTTGCTTTGAGTTTTAGTTGAGAGAAAAATTATATTTTTTTATTAACTTAAAAAAATGATTAGAAACTTTGTAAATAATTAGCTTTATTGCTTGGGATCAAATTCTAAATATCTGGATCTATCAGCTTATTAAATAAAGGCAGCATTTTACAACTACAAAATAGCTAAAATGGCACAAAAAAACAATGTGTTGCCATTTGGTAACTAAGAGCGCTGAAATAATACATCGGAGAGGTAATCTGGTGAATTTCTGAGGGGTGATTAAAAAGATGCTATGAATGCATAGTATGGACCTGTACCAATAATATTCTGCCCTTACTAAAAACAACATATTGAAATGACGGGTCCACTTTTGTAAAATATTATGTCTTTAAAAATTGGGACAAAATCAATAAAGCAAATGATTTACAAAATGACTTTATTACTTAGACTACGTAGAACCACAGTTCCCTCTATGCCTTGCTTATGCTTTGGAAATTATTAAGTGAGTTAAATATTCTAACCTTGCAGTCAGAGCTGTAAATAGGCTGACTAATCTGCATTAATAAGTTGTTTTAACTATTTATTTTCCAGAGCGCACATCTTAGAGAGAACAGAATACGTAAAAATTTTGTAATTTAAGAGTTTTCAATTAACAGTTTAAAAAATACAAAAACACACAAAATGTTGCTCATACTTTTCTTAACATTTTATTAAATTAACATAATAGTACAATGAAAAATGCAACAGTTGAGTAAATTGTAAATTTTTACCATGCTGTACATTTACTGTATGTTTTGTTTGTTTTTGGTAGCTATGTCAGTGAGTGGCAAAAATTACTCTTTATCAAAAGGTACATCGTCATATTATTCTAATCATAAAATTGCTGCCCATACTTACAACTGTGTATATCACAATAGTAGCTTCAAAGAAATTACATTTGTATTTATGAAATGTGATGGTATAAATATGGACTAAAAGTTTTATTTGTAAGACCAGGCTTACTCTGCATTACTCAAGATGATGTTAAGGTAACTTGCAACTTTTTGGGACTTCAAACTCAACCATTTAATTAAAATACATTTTGTGAAATTACTTTAAGGCTAACAAAAGCCCAAAAATTGGTTGTGAATTGATTCTAACATGCAACCAATTACAGGGGTATTCTCAAGTTCGGAAAGGATCCTTTATCTATTGAATTGGAAATAACTTCCCTCTTGGAACGCCACAATCCCGAGATCTAGCACTCTGAAGAACCCTGTATGAATGGAACGTTGGTCAATCATGCACATTTCTGCTCCATTCATTCTTATGGGGGTGCCGAAAACCGGTCCCATTAAAAATGAAATGTGCAGCAAACGATTCACACAAGTCTCTGGTTCTTGGTATTGATGAGGATCCCATAGGTTAGACAATCAATGATCAGTAAATTATACCCTAACCTATGGTTAGCATATAACTTTCAAACTTATGGGAAAGATTAATAATAGTCACATGGCAGGCCAATATATAATACATTTAAAAAATCCAATTGTTTTTTTAAATATAATAATCAGTTAACAAATATAAAGCAACCCCTTAGTTGCATTATTACTAATTATCCCGATGTGAATGAAGTTAGCAATGTAAGGTGTATATATACATATTTATATATATATGTATATATATATATATATATATATATATATATATATATATACACAGTATATGTAAAGATGGAAATATTCACTGTTTATGCTGCTACATGTCTTCAAATGTGCTGTAAAATAATACACAGAAGAATGAAAAAGCTTCTATTATATAGGTACTTCTATTTTTATTTCATGACTACAATGCCTGATTATCAAACACATACATCCTCATTTAAACATTATCATAGGAAGTTATACAGCATAAATAAACTCTGACCAACACAAAATCCGAGATGGTCATACACAGAATTGTATCCTAAACAGACATTATATATTACCATTACCAGTTCCTAACATGTTATGAATATTTACACTGAAAACACAAAAGTTTTAACAGACCACAGTTTAGCATCAAAGCTTACAGTAAAGAATACATGTGGCAAAATGGCAGTGATCATTTATTTGACATTATTTGTCATCAAGTTTTGTAGAGTGCAAAATTATCAGCTTGGAAGAAAAAAAATAGTTTTTCACTATATGCTATTGTTTTATCATAAGCGATGCAATGGTTTCTGCAGTTCCTTCTTTATTTGTAGCCAAACATTTGTATTGGCCTTCGTCATCAGCATCAACATTATCTATTGTTAACTGATGACAGCCATTTTGATCCTCTTCAAGTATATACTTTTCCCCTTGAACCAAACTATCATCTTTATACCAACAAACATCTGGCACAGGGGTGCCATCAACTACACATTTGAAATTGGCTTGGGTTCCTACTGATGCTGTTGAGTCCAGAATTGGTATTAAGAACTTTGGAGGGAATTGTGTAACTTGAAACTCAAAGCAACAACTTTCAGAACCTTTAGCATTAAATTGTATAGCTTCCTCTGAAGAAGGCTTATCAAAAACATCAAATTGTATATTTAAGCATTTCTCACTACCTTCTTCGCATTCACTTCCAGTGATAGCAATCAGCTCAATAGCTTTATTCGCTTCGTTATTATCACTCTGAAACTCAAACTCAACTTCTATTTCTTCTTCGTTCTCATTTAAAATGTTTTGCTCTATAGTTTCCTCATATCCCTGAGTTGTGCATTCCGTACCCGCTAAAGGAAAATCAATGGATTCCTTAATTTCTTCTTTAGCAGCATCTTCGCCTGTAACAACTAACAAAGCTCTGCAAGATACCTCTCCATAACTGTTCTCTGCTTTGCAAATGTATGCTGCTGCATCAGACATGTTCACACCACATATCATAAGACTTTGCTTTTCTTTTTCTTCTCTTATAACAAATTTTGTAGAATCTGGTGTTATGCATTCACTTTCTTTGAACCATTTAATAGTTGGTGTGGGCATACCATTTACAGAGCAATGAAATTCTGCATCTGATCCTGGTGCTACATTCAAATGAGAAATGTGCTCATGAAATTGAGGTGGTTTTTCAGTTACTTCAAAGTTTATTTTTACATCATCAGTATCTTTTGATTCACTCCCTGTATTTTGATCGTCAAATGCCAAAGGAAGTACATCCAGAGAAATTACCATGCTTTTACTTTCAGGGGAAAATTCAGGAATAGTTATGATTTTCACCTGCTTCTCAAAATCTTTAACTTCACTTTCATCCAACTCAACTTCCAAAAGAATTTCCTGAGGTGAAGGAGACCTTGACGTTGTATTTTGCTCCATATCAAACTCCATTACATGCTGATGAGTTACAGGAGGTGGCAAAGCACAAGATTTGCCATCAAGAGGTAAAATGTCCACCTGAGTAAAACTTTTTGCTTCTCCCATAGGGTTCACTGCAATGCAACTATATTTTCCACCTTCATTAAGTTGTATGTTGTGAATTTCTAGTATATGAACATTGCCTTCTTCTCTCATTTTGATTCTGTCTTCCTGTTTAAGTATCGCTGAATCTCTGCACCATGTCACAACTGGTGAGGGGCAACCTACAACTTCTGCAGCAAAGCTCAATGTATTATTTTCAAAAATCCGTTTTTTAAGAAATGGTTTCATAAATGCTGGTGGCTTTTGAACCTCTCTGCCTAAATCTTCCTCATCCTCTTTCCCAACTTTTCCAGGGTTTGTTAAGCCTATTTGTGAAGGGCCAACAATATCAGAAGATGCCTGAAATTCTGATCCACCAGAGTCCAACAATTGTTGAACTGGTGTAAAGTAACGATCAGGAGAAGTTGCAGGTATCAGAAATGATTCACTTAAAGGAGAGCAAAATTGCTCAGAAGAAGATGGTGGAGTGAAAAATTGTTCAATATCGATAGCTTCATCACTAAAGATACTGCTGGCTTCAATTGACATCTCTGATTCTGGAGAAAATGGTCGAGCAGACTGATTCTTATAAAATTCATATACAGTATCAAAGGTGACATCTTCAACCTCCAGTGATGTTATCTGTCCCATAGTCAAGTCTTTCTTACTTTTTACATCTTCTAGTAGTATAGAAGGGGATTGAGCAGTAATCTGTGAGTGAGCTATATTGAATTGAGCAACTTCAATCATATTTTCTAAAGCCACATTTTCAGAAGTGCTTACATCTTCCTTCAGATAATCATTTCCTTGAATATCCTCTAGATTATTTTCATTCAGATTCCTATGCTGTCCACGTTTTTCACATTCAATACTTTCATTGTCCACAATTGACATTAGATAGTCATTACATATATCTTCACCTTCAAAAATGCCAAGGTATGAAATATCTTCAATTTCATTTAAACTTTGTACGTCATCTTTTTGAACAAACTTATCCAAATTTAATCGGAAATTGTTGTCTTCTGATGGTGGTATTACTAGTTTCTCGGTTTGTGCGATGTTCTCTTTTTCTGTTTTGTTTGCTTTTTCTGAGTCAATTGGTTTTGCCTCTAACGGCTTTGGTTCAGAACATATTACTGGAGTTTTCACCATAGACCGCCGTCTAGGAGGGGGTGTTGGTAATTCTTTCTTAACACTAATATTTACTGACTCACTTAGCAATTGTCTTTGGCCAGTGCTGATGGTTTCAACAAGAGAACTCTTTCGGATAATAGTTTTATTGTCAGTACCAGGTTTATTTCTTACAAAAGAATGTCTCCTTTGAGGCACTACTGGTAAGGCCTTCTTCATGTCTGCTGTCTCTTCACTTACTTTTCCTTGATCAACAGTTGCTGGTTTGTTTTCATTGTCAATAGTAGATTTACTTTTAATAAAGGAGCGTCTTCTTTTAGGTACCATAGGCAAATCCTTTATAGTGGCATCACTAACAAGATCTTTATAAACAAGACCCAGACTTTGTTCTGTAGAACTTTCTCTTGCGGCATCAAGCTTAATTTCAATTGTTTCATTACTTTTAAACTGTAAAACTGCAGATACTGATTCCTGGAGAACAGTTTTATTGTCTGCAATAATAACTGAAAGTGTTATATCTTGTTCTTCAGTTGATTGTGGAACAGCATCTCTTTCAACTTTTTCATCTTCTATATCCTTAGCAAAACTACTTACAGTGTCATTCAACTCTGTTCTTTCACTAACAACATCACTCTTGGTGATACCTGTAATATCTGTCCCATCATAGATTGAAGATTGTGGACTTTGGACTTTTACCGTTAAGTCTATTTGATCATTCTGAGTGCTTCTTTTACCAATAATGGTCTCATCGATTCCATGTATCAGATTATCATTGATTTCTGTATTACATGCAATTGAAGTTGATATGCCTTCAGGTTCTTTAAGATTAACTGGGGAAACAACAGTTTGTGCCTCATTTTCTAAAATGGTTTTATCCTCTTTCGAGGTGTCTGTGATGATTTGATGCCATGTCAGCTGTGGTTCAGAATCCTCTGATATAATACATTCAAGAACAGGACAAGCCTCTTCTTTGACATCTACTTCAATTTCATTCTCTTCAATAGCTTCCTTTGCTTTACTGGACACATCAAAACCAAAGGTAAACTTGTGTTTGATTTTTTGTTTGTTATTAGTAGTAGACTTTTTCTGTTCAATTTCAACTGTCTGGAAGGTTTCTTCTAATTCTTCAAAATCAGGAACTGGAGTTGGTGCAGTAACTTTAATTTCCACAGGCAACGATAAAGATATGTCTGATTTGCGAGGAATTTCATAGCCAACTTGTGGGAGCTGAAGACTGAATCTACCATCTGTAAGAGACTTTTCTTCAGGATTGGCAAAAAGTGATACAAGTTCTTCATCCTCATCTTCAGTGAAATGCTCGGATATAAGCATCTCACATTTCATTAAGGTTTTATCTTCACTTTGGTCCTGATTTTCTCTACTTTTAACTTTAAGTTTGCCAAATCTTGTGTCGGTTCCATATTGGTTAAATATTACACATGTTATAGAACCAGAATTTTGAGGAAGAACAGTAGAGAATGTTAAAGTGGATTTTGCTTCTGTGGTAAGTATAACCACATCTTCATTTCGGGGAACTGATTTGTCATTATTGTACCAAGAAACAGTTGGTTGAGGATAACCATTGAAATTACATGTAAAAGTGCATGAATCACCTTCAAACACTTCCTGAGATTCCATTTTATGAGTAAACATAGGTGCACTTGGAAACATCTTCTTGTAATCAGTGTTTTCAGAAATCTCAGGACCCGCATTAGGATGAACACTGCCAGACTTAATTTCTTTCAAAGCTGGCAATTCTAATTCCACATCTTTTTCCCCAGACTCATCATAAGTGTCAATCAGTAAACTTTTTTCAACATTTAATTCATGTAGAATTTCTTTGTCTTCGCTATATGGTGAAAATTCTGACTTTTCATATACTCTTTCAGAAAAAGTTTTGGCTTGAAAACTTTCTTTATTTTTTAAAGCAGTCACTTTCTCTTGCTGATCAGTTAGCGGTGTTTTTGATACATTTTGTTCAATAAATTTAAATGAATCGGAACATTCTAATTTTGTATATTCATTTGCTTTTGCAAGTCTAGTATCTTCAACCAAAGAGAAATCAGAAGCTGGTGTTACTATAGTATTCTCTTCTTCGTTCATTTCAGGAGATATTTGAGGAATGGTTTCTTCACTGCTGACTGCCTGCTGAGGTTTATTAGTAATTGAAGATGACAGGTCAGATTCATGGGAACGTTTTGTTTGTTGCAATCCCAATTGGTTTATTTCAGTGAAATTGGGTAATTCTGGCTCATGCCTTTCATAAAGTAAATGTTGACCATCATTGATATCTTTTCCAACAAGTAATGAGTCCATTTCAGAATAATATTCTTGTACTTTTTCATCTATATTTCCAAACATTTCTTGAATAGGTTTTTCTCTTTGTTTTGTTTCAAACAAAGTTTGCTTGCTTTCACTGTATTCTACTCTTTCTATGGATGATTCAATCAAATTTGATTTAGGCAGATCCTGCAAGACTTTGTAGACATCAGATTTTTCAGTCTCTGACTGTTCTGTCCTTAGTAATTCCAAATCATCTTTTCCAACTTCAGTAACGTTTATAAATCGTGTACCCAAAGCATCATCTTCTGCATATATTTGTTTGCTTTGAGTAGACAACTCTTTCTGGTCTTGATCCTGTTTGTGGTTTTCCTTAGCTGTATCGGATTCTAGCAGCTTTTCCTTGGAGGTTGCCTCATTGGCTAGTAAACGCATTAAAATAGCTTCAGTAGGTTTTTGTAAAATTTTTGATGTAACAGAATTGTTTAGTTGAATTGCTTCCGGTATTACTAGAGCTGTAACTGGTTCGTGTATTTGGATGGACTCTTTAATATCCAGATCTTTCTCCACTTTCTGTGATACACTCATTGTCAGTGGTATGGCATCCTTTTCTGAAATATCTAAATGACTTTCAACAATAGAAATAACAACTCCTTCATTCACTGCTGTACTTTTCTCATGTAAAGAGTTGTCAATAAGTTCATGAATTTTCTCATGTTCACGAAGACTCAGCTTTTCTTCAACAATATTTTGTGCAGAAATATATTCTGGTCTACTTTCAGAAGATAACTGGAAAATTCTAGATTTAACAGGTGTATACATTTCAATTGGTTCAGAGGCATCTAATTTACTGTCTTGCATTTGTTTTCGGAGATCACCAGTGACAGTTGCTGGCTTACTGGAATTCATTTCCATTACAGGCTTTTGTTTTTCTAGAATATCATCTAAAAGTAACTGTTCTCTATGAATTTCTTCCTGCCTAACATTTACAGATTTGGAAAGGTTATCAAATGCTTCCATTTCTACATGTGTTTTATGTTCCAGATTTGGTGTATACATTTCATCATATGTTCTAGATGTTATGTGTCCAATGGTTTGAGTCTTTTCTTGCAACTTCAATTCTCCAGGTAGGAATGTATGTTCCTTCCTGTGTTCATTGTCTTTCTTGTCATGACTTTGTAGGCTTGCTACATGCGCAAACTTACCAAAATTAAGATCTTTATCAGAACTTTTTTTATGTTCTTCTTGCACCATATCTGTATAACTTTGATAGGTATTACTAGCCTGAAATGGTCCTTGACGTATTTTGGATCTGACGGGCTCATTCATTTGAATTGTTTCTTCAAATGATTCTAGTTTATTTGTCGTTTCTTCTTTCTGTATTGATTGCAGAAATGGCTGAGCAGAAAATGATTCTAATTTTGTTAAGTCTTTAGGTTCTCTATGTGCTTGTACAGGAAAGTTAATATTATCCCTAGGAATTTTATCGGAAGCATCTGCCAAGGCATCATGTATATCCGGAGACTGAAAGAATTTAACTTCACTCTGGCTGAATGTCTGTGCAGTTTGAGACACATAACTGATTTCTGAACGATCTTGGAGTACTTTTGATTTGATGGGTTCATTAATTTGTATGAGCTCCGTCAATTCCAAAGTACTATCTGTTTCTTCTGCCGTATCATTTTTAATGTTAGGTAAAACAATATCAGGACTAAAAAACGACTCTGCAGGTGTTGTTTGCTCAATATTGTCTTTCTGCTGATCACTCTCATTAATAATTTCATTAAAAGTGCTTTTACTGACTGCACTAATTCTCTCATTATGAATTATCGTAGTTTCATCTTCTGCATTTTTGAGTATAGATGAATCAAAGATGCCAGTTTCCCTTATTTCTTGTGGTTCATTACTTATATCTGGCTCAATTATTTGTGGAATGGAAAAGGGGAGCTTGTCCAGTCCTGAAACTTTTTTAGGCTCTCGTGTTACATCTAAAAATGAGCTCAGTTTACAGGTTTCCTTTTCAAAGTGGAAACTTGTGTCACTCTGTAAAGACTCAAGGTCCATATCAGAGTACAAATCAGAAGAGCAAATTGAACTTCTGCTTCCTCTTGCACGCTTGAGCTCTCGCAACTTTTGCATTTTCGCTTGTATTTCTTTGTCTAACAATTTATCACTTTCCAATTTTTTCTTCCTTTTCCCTTTGCTTTGAGTTTCATCTGAAATAATTTTTTCAAAGCTTATTGTTTTGACAATACCTCTTTTGGGGTACTGATTTCTTAATATCTGAGTTTCTCGACGTTTATCGTGGGGTGATCCAACACATTTAAGGTCAACTTTTAATTTGCTTTCTCTCTTTTTCTGAACTAATGAATCGATACTTTCATGTGTTTTCTCAGAATATCTGACAAAATCCAAGTATTTTGGATTTTGCTCTTCCTTCAGTGCTACAAGCAAGGATGCAGTACTCTCAGCTGAGCCCTCACTGTTAATAGCAAATATACGATAACTTCCAGAATCTCTGTCTTCTACTTCTTTAATTAACAAACTGCAGAAATTAATGTGCATATCACTTTCAGTTTTAGCCACCCTACGTTTCTCTTTCCCAATAGGCTTATTGTTGTGAAACCATGAAATCTTTGGCGCTGGACAGGCCACAAGTTTGCATCGGAAAACCGCAGGCTCTCCTTCTAACACAGATCGAAAAGTCAACTTTTGTGTGAAGGAAGGCTTAATGAACTCAGACCAAGAACCAATCGAAGATGTCCGACTTGCACATCTATTGGATGAGACAAGTCCATGATCCAAGTAGTCTTCTGTATCAGAAAAGGCCCCTCTTAAGTCTTTTCGCTTTTCATTCTTCTTTACCTCATTGAAGAAAATTTCTATGGAAAAAATGAAATCTGTATTTTAAGAATAGTTCACGTTCTCAAATATTTGAATTTATATAAAGTATCTAATTTTCAACTACAATGTTTAATTATGTTTAAATATTTATATATTCATGCTACATAAAGTACAAATCCAGAAAAATATTCACTCACCATATTTGTTCGAATAAACGCAACGCCTTGTTCTTTTTTAAAGATTCTGATGCGAAAATCGTTCGCTGTTTGTTCTTTCTTCCAACTGTAGAAATCTCTTCTTCAACAGACAGGTAAATCTCAACAAATTTTAGGTAATTTTTTTTTTATTCTGTGTGTGCACAGCTGTCCGAAAGTTTTAGTGAGTTTAAAATGTATTATTAAAATCTTACCTGACTTGCAGACAGCAGAATAAACGCCCTTTCTGATCCTTTTGAATGTGAGTAAATAATTTTTGAAAATAACAAGAAATGGCAACTATCCTTAATATAGCTACATTTAAATGAGAAGGCGTTTATTCGAACTAATACAGCCGCATATTTAGGATGTTAAGCAGAAAACAGCAAGCAACAATGATAACATACAGTACTAGATGCCATCTGCAAGCCATGTAAGGTATTTAAATGCGTTGTTTTTAAAAAAAAACAGCATCTTGACAATTATATTACTGTACACATTTTTTACAGTCTTAGATGTTTTTATTAATCCTTTTTCATGCAGAGACGGAAAGCTGTAATAAAATCCTACAGGAAAAGTAAACTACGATCACTGTAAAAGCCCAAAAATTTTGAAAAAAAACTTTCATGCACATTTTATAGTCATACCAAATGTTGATACATATATTGTCTAAGTAAATCAATAATTTATAATGCATTCACATTTTTCTATTAATATACACATCATAATATTACCTTGTCTTGATTGAAGTTCCACTTTTGCGTTGTTTTTAGCATTTAGACCACTGACTGTTTTATTATACATTTATAAGAATAAAATATTTTTGCGTACCTTTTACTTCGAGTTCTATCTGTTTCTCTATTTTCTCCTGCAGAACCTTTTCCAGTGCTGTAAGGAAAAAATAAATATATAGTTTGCAACCTCTTTTCATATTTGGAGTTGATTTCTTAAAGAGGACCTGTGACCAGGTCAAGAGTACCCAGTTATTGCTCTTTATTTTATTACCGCTTGGATAATTATTCAGTTTTTTTTTTAAAATCTCTCATACGGTTCCAGAGATGCAAATTTTTATGGTCTTCACCAAGTTGGTGGTGTTCACACAATTCTCTGGAGGCATGTCTTAGGGCTGCTCAGCATTATTACCCTCTAAGCAATGCCCAATGGTTAAAGACTATAAAAGTAGTACTAATAAAAAGGCCCATATCTCTGTAACCGTATGGTGGATTTAAAAAAAATAATAATGGTATACTCAGGGGAGCACAGTGAATAAAATAAGAGCAAAAACGGACCACTTTTGACCAGGTGGTGGGTTCTCTTTAAATGATAGTACATGGACAAGGATACATTTTAGACAAAGAATGAGCAAATTTTGATAAAAGTTAATTATGATTTAGAACGAAAAGTGATAATTTAAGATTTGAAGTAAAATAAAGAATATTTTAAAGACTCAGATGAAAGCACATACAGTTATCTTTTAATACGTCTACACAATAATACAGGCTACTGACATCAAATGTTTAGTGCCGATGATAAAAAAAAAAGTTGAATTAGCTGTTTGCTCAAGATATTTTTCTTGAATCGATTTGTTTAAGAAAATTAAATAGTAAAGAAAATTGAAATTCTGAAGGGTATCAAGAGTTTTGCTCATTCCTAAGAGTCAAAGACAGATAGACAACCAAACTGAACATAAAGGAGCACATGCCGTCACAATTTAAAGATGTGAGCAAATGTGAAGTGAGTGCATGTGATCATGTGGATGGAGGTATGTGAACATGCCTTGACATGCCTCAAATTTATTTGGAAATTATGAATCTATTGGTGAATGCATTTTGTAAATCTTTGTTCATTGCATACACTGATATGCAAGAATTTATATTTGGAAGGAACATGCAGTTGCCAACCTGTCACTCTCAGATGAGTGTTGCATTCGGCTTGTCCTGCAGCATTAACTATTTTGCAGGTATAGATACCACTCTGCTTTGGAAGAACTTTCAGCAGCTTTAAGCTGCAGAGTGAACCATCATTTCTCAACAGACATGTCGCAGACTCATCAATCAGAATTTTGTTGAAGAGCCATATAACACAAGGCGCAGGTATGCCCTTTATGATACAAAAGAGGGAGACATCGGCGCCTTCCTTTACAAAAGTTTCGAGCTGCATTTGTTCAAGAAACGTTGGAACTATAGCACAAGAGTCTATTATTTCTTCATAAGGAATGACGTCCGGAAAGTATTCTTTGCTTCTTTGTCTTTCAGGACCTTGTGGTCTTTGTGATGGAGTGATAGAAATGCTTGATGTTTTCACGGTGGTTTCCTGTTTTGCTTCGTAAGTACTCTTAATCTGAATTTCTTTGTGAGATTTAAAACTTTTTTTATCTGATTCAGAGTCTATTTGTGCTACTGCCATGGTGGTGGTTTCTTGTGCTAGGTGAGAATAAATTTTAGAAAATGTTAGTTGAGATGGCTTGGGAATACAGTGCATAATAGTACTATAAATTAGATCCAGTTAGATCACTCTCTAAGTTGTTAGTATTGTAAGTATTATAAATAATTTATCGATGGTTCTTCTAATTTTATTGTTATGTTTAATGTAGAAATAATAGTAATGGTAGCATTAGTTATATTAGTTGCAAATCCATAACATTGCAAGATATTATTCCACAATAATATAACTTGCTTATAGCAATAGTGACTTTTTGTAAGTTACATTAATTTCTATTTGTAATTAATCTTTTTTTTTGCACGTATAAATATCAAATTTCTTGTGAAAAATCACAATTTATTGCAGTAGCAATAATGCAATGTCTGTAATGTCATAAAACACAACAAACAACATTTTTATAATATAATCATTCTACAATTTTTCTTGTGAAAATATTGGCATAGAGTTAATTAAGCACATTAGAATTTAACATTTTTGTGCAAAATGTTATATTACTTAGTTTTTTCATTTTACATTAACATTGTTAGCTTGAGATTTTATTTGTGATTGATTTTAACAACCAAAGAACCATCATCTTATTTTTTTTTATTTTCATGTATTGAAAAATGAATCTGGCATCAAAATTAATCAAAATTAATAGCCACCTTCTACAGTTAGTACTGCTGCGCTTGTCTCTTCTCCAAAATCATTATGTAAAGTGCAACTGTATGTGCCTTGATCTGTCAGCTGAACATTCGCTATGGTAAGCAACATGACATTTCCATTTTGAGAAATTTTTACTCTCGTTGTGTCTTCTATTGGTTGGCCTTCATGTTTCCAAATGACTTGAAGGTTGCCATCTTGTACTGCACAGATAAACTGGGCTACGTCTCCACATTTCACAGTCATATCATGAAGTTGAAGCAGTATCTTTGGTGCATGACTGTCATTGTCCTTAATGTCAGCGTTGGTAACCACTTCTGAACTACTTTGACTGATGGTTTCTTTAAACTCTGCTTCTACTGTCTTCACAGATGATGCAGTTATGGAAGAACTTTCAGAAACACTTTCAAAAACCTGTATACCTTCTTCAGAGGTAAGCCCTTGCACTGATTTAAATCCTTTTATATACACTGTGGCTTCTGACACTGACTTTGTGCTGACAGACTCTGTAATGCTTTTCGTAGAACTTGTAATGCTTTGACTAACTACGGATTTCACTGTGTAATCAAGCGAAAAAAAAGAAATTATCAACTAAATTGTCCAATATTCCTTACGATAAAGAACAAATATGTTGATCAAGAAGACTTAAACATGACTTGAGAATAACGCATGCCAACTGCATGCTCTGTACAAAAAAAAAATGACAAAAGATGAAGTACTGGAAATTCATGCTGACATAGAAGGTTGCATCTTCTTTCGTTGTCGCTTTCCGAATTTTGATTAAGATTGTTCTTTAATGATCCAAAGTAAGAGTGACACCTGTTTTACTATTGGATTAAAATAATTGGTAATTGTTAGATAATTTAGGTATGGTTGGTTCAACTGATAATTTCGAAGTGAAATGAATAACCATGTCAAAAGACGTGGGTATGGTGGAGCAATGATTTAGACATCGTGACAGTCAACGTAAGAAAGTGAATTTGTGTGATGTTAGTGATATCTGCATTCTGAGTGAACACTGTAAGAAGTGAATATTGTAAGAAAGATGAAAACCTATTAGTAATAGTGAAAATGTGTCATATGTGAACCCAATGGGACGGTGGGGCTTTACCTTCAGTCACTGTTAGGGTGGCTGCGCAGGAGACTTCACCAGCACTATTTTTTGCTTTGCAGGTATATTCTCCAGCGTTCTCAAGAAAGGCATCCACTATGATAAGTATAGCTGTGTTTGTAGATTCATCGAAATAAAAGACTATATTTTTGGAAGGTAGAACTATATTTTGGTTGTGAACCCAATATATTTCTGGTTTGGGAAAACCAGAAACTCTTGCCACAAAGCGCACGGTTTCCCCACTATTTACTGTATAGCTTGAAATAGGCTGGATGAAGATAGGACTACGAGCAACCAGCTCCCTCTTAAATGACTCGGAAGAAATAATCTGCCCCGGGGGAAGTGATGCACAATTTGCAGGAATTGTTTGCCCTGAAAAGAAGCATGTTCATTTTTATTTGAAAAAAGTAGCTAGCACAACTAAAAATAGGTTCCTTAAATGGGTTGTCCTGGCATGTAATATTGATGGCCTATCATTAGAATAGTTCATCAATATCAGATCGGAGGGAGTCCATCATCTGGCATTCCCACCATTCAGAGTTGTGCTGGTCAGCTCTATTCATTGTTTCCGTCTTCAATGTATGAAGCTAGTATGAGCTGATCGGTGGGGATGCTCGATGTTGGACCAACACTGATCTGAAATTGATGAACTATCATGGGGATAGGTTATCAATAATGCATGCATTGGCCACCCCTTTGTACACTTATGTAAGGCTTAAAAAAAATTCAAAAACAAATACATTTTTGTCAGATGGAGGGTTCTACTCTACTCCTTAGCAGGGCTAAAAGTCAAACTGACTGAGATGGTAGACTGACGAATTTTAGTAAGTCAACCTTTCTTGTCATATTGGTCAGTTTGGTCTGAATTCTTAATAGATATTTATATGATAAAATGTGTATGGAAAAGAAGAAAATGTTATTGTAGATCATATGCTACTTACGTTGTGTGACTTTTTATTTTTTTTATAAATGGTATTCTTTATTGTTTTATTTGCGTGTTCTTAGTGTTTTGTTTTTTTGGTTGTGCAAAATGTTTGGATATCTTTGTGACACAGAAAGATTGCACCTTTAGAGTATGCAATGGTCAACAACGTGGAAAAGAACAGACAGGACATAAAAGCATAGCAAGGAACCAAGAAGATGGTAATATGACAATGAGAAATAATGGTTACACTGCTTTTCCATATTCACAAAAAGAATATGTATGTTTCGGTAGCATCTAAATGGATTGTATTAGTGAATTTAATTGACAATGATGACAAAGACTATGTTAGCACCACTGTTAAATAGTTGATCTATATATATATATATATATTACACCACTGATCTTTTAAGAAGACATACCTTCAAGCCTGAGATTTGCAGTGCAGGAGACTTGTCCAAGAGCATTGCTAGCAGAACAAGTATAGACGCCTTCATCTTCAGAGTAGGCCTCTGCGATTTCAAGTTGATAGGTGTCTTCAAATTGGGTCATTTTAAAGAAGCGTGATGGCTTGATCTCCTTGTCTTTGCTGAACCAGGAAACTTTCAGATCTGTATAAAGACAATAGTGTATATAAATGTATAACTATAAAAATTTATTTTTATATACAAGGGTCAGTCATTAAGTAATGCCTCCTATTTTTTTTTCTCCTTAAATAAGGTAGTTATGTTAAATATTAGAATTTGGCACAATTCCTCAAACCTTCTTCTCCAATCCACAGCAATTGCAACTTCTTGCACCAACAGGTGGCTGGACTGTATCCGTTTGCAAAATGGCTGACATGGATGTTCGTATTAGACAACGTTCTGTGATTGAATTCTTGCATGCAGAAGGTGAAACGCCCATTCAAATTCATGAGAGACTGAAAGATGTGTACGGTGATGCAACAGTGGATGTCAGTACTGTTAGACGATGGGTTCGTCGCTGTAACACAGCTGAAGGGCCATCACCATTGGCTGACAAAATGCGGAGTGGCAGGCCAGTAACCGCAGTGACTCCAAGCAACATTCAGCGAGTCGATGACATCATTCGTGGTGACCGCCGGGTGACTGCAGATGAATTGTGTGGCATTATCTGCCTCAGTAACGGCAGTGTGATGAAAATTATTGGACAACTGGGATACAGAAAAGTTTGTGCACGGTGGGTCCCAAGAATGCTTTTTACCATGCTGGAATACATGCCCTTGTTAAACGGTGGACCAAGACTGTGGAAATGGATGGAGATTATATTGAAAAGTGACAAATTAATCGTTAATGTTGTGGTTTTCAACCTATGCAATTGCATTTGAATTTCTTGCCAATTAAAAGGAGAGAAAAAATAGGAGGCATTACTTATTGACTGACCCTCATATTATTTTATATAAAACCCCTCTATATTTTTAAAGGGAACCTCTCACATCAGAAAACATTATTTACGTGCATATATAGGGTTAATCTGCAGGTAAATAGCATTACAAATGCTGCTCGGCTGCCTTTCTGAAAGTGCAGCTAAAGGGAGAAAATGAATTTGTATCTTCCCGGGAGCTGCCAGCTTTGCATCAAGGGGGCATGTACAGAGCAGTTATAGTCACCTCTCACAGCACCACGATTGGCGGTTGCAAAGCACTTTTATTGACAGCTCGCTCTGGACAGATGCACTTCACAGCGAGTTTTCATCCGAAGTGCCAGGGTGTGCCTTCACAATGCTATGAGCCATAACTGAAGTCACTCTGTGAACACGCCCCTGACTGAAAGCCAGCGGTTCCTAGAAGGAAACAAGCTTATTTTCTCCTGGTAGCCACACTTACAGTAAGCATTGTGACCCTTTTACCTGCAGATAAACCCTATATCTGCAGGTAAATGGTGTTTTCCAGGATGACTGGTTTCCTTTAAGGCATACCATGATACCTATAGTAAATATATGAAGAAATGGGTTCACATATTTATTACAAATGAATACCAATATGATAATGATATCGAATGTACCAAACATCTAAAATTTGTTCCATACTATGCTATTCCAATATTAGGAAATTTTAACTTATTGTTTGTATATTTAACATTTATACAATTTATTTATTTATTTTTTTGAAGCAAAATTTAAGTTTTCATAATCTCTAATTGCTGTCTTTCAGTAAAAACTTTTAATAGTTACTGCAGCTGTTCTGAGTTGTGAATCTGCATAATCATCACACATCCAGGACAGATTTTTATGTAATGGAGGTAGACAATGAAGGTTACTATTGAATCATAGTATGCAGAGATCATGAAAACCTTTGTAAATGGATACAAGAAATGTGTTGTAAAATTGTATGGCTTTACATTATACAAATAATAAGCTTCATTAGTGAAATCAGACTACCCATTTAGGTTTTTTTAGTTAGCTTTAATGGAACTTTGTACTGGTCGATGGGTGAACTAACCTGTGCCTGAGACACGACACTGGAAGCTTGCCGACTGTCCTTCTGCAGTAATGGCATCACGAAGAGGTGCGATAATTTCAGGTGGGTAGGCTGGAGCCTCCAAATCTGGTGACACTACTTCTGCGATTCAAAAATAGACACACTGGATTAATATCTATAGTCACATCTAATCGATAATTTATCAGTAACGGTTTTAGAATTTATAAAGATACACCTTTCCTTTAAAGGGGTTCAAGTCTGCAGTCATTCTATGTGACTGCAGACTTGTGACTCCTCACAGAGCGCACAGTGCATACTGTCAAGATTTTTCAATGACGGCGTCGGGAGTGCGAGGTCATATGACCGCAAGTATGCGATCTGCGTACTTCTGGTCACATGCCGACTTGATGTGTCCAGCATTGATCAATTCACTTGTATTGAGCGAGGCCACGCATGTTTAATTGGCATGTGACCACATGTATGCAAATCACATACTTGTTGTCAATTTCCCCCGCCAACTTCCGGTGCTGGCATCAGAGAATCCTGACAACGTGCAGTGTGCACACTGTAAGGATTTACAAGTCTACAGACACACAGAGTGACTGCAGACTTGTACATTAAGCCTGGTCAACACCTTTAAAGTGTTACATTCAATTGCATAGTTGAAAACAAAAAAGGACTAAACTGATTTATGATATAAAAAATGTCTAACAAGTTTCTTGAAATGTGTACTTAGTTTGAAAATCCATGTCAGAATGGTTGCATACTAGTGTTCGAAAAGAGTATTTCACGAATCCAGCCTACTGTTCATTATATTATCAGAACTATCCAATTATTTTGACATGGATTTTCAAATGAAGTACACCTGCCTCTTCAGGTCTAAGAGAGCTATTTAATAATGTATACAGGTTGTATTGTGAAATCTGGTGACAGATCTACTTTTACAGACTACAAACCGCATCACAACACTAGTTGACGACACAGACACATCACATCATAGAAAATCACGTTTTTTTTTTAAAAAAGCTAGCAATCTCACACCCTCATCTAAGGATATGTTGTAACGTAAGGTAGGAGACATCTGTTAATTTGATAGAACCATAATTACCTTCAACAGTAAGTGTTGCAGATGTGCTGGCCATTCCAGAGTCATTGCTTGCTTCACAGGTGTACAATGCAGCATCTTCAGGGAAGGCTTCAATGAGCAATAGGGTGTATTCCTGACCATCATGAAGGAACTTGCACTTGAAACCAGCAGAAAGTTTAGTTGAGTCTTTAAACCAAGCTACGGTTGGCTGTGGTTTGCCGGACACAACAGTACAGAAACGTGCAGGTTTTCCAGATTCCACATGCACTGGCTCAAGTTTCTTTATTATAACTGGAGGTTCTGGAGCTGTTGAAAAGTCAACACCAATGTTTAGCTACACGAGAAGCATCCTTAGTCCTAATGTGAATATATAGCAACTTTGCATATTGTACAAATCTGAGCTCTTAAAAAAGTATAGAATTTATCAGGTCTCCAAAATCTTGATATTTCGTCACCTACCATTTACATAAAGAGTGGCAGTGCTTCTATTTTTGCCAGCGGTAAAGGTATATTCTCCAGCATCGCTGTTCGTAGTTTCTGTGATGCACATACGATGGACACGTCTTTCCACAATGTACTCGTATCGCTCTTCAATATGGAAATTGATTTCAATGCCATCCTTATGCCAATGAGCATCAACATCGTCCTCATTGACTTCAAATTCAACCACGGCTCTTTGTCTTTCGACAGCCTACAAATAATAGTACTGTATCATTACTGATCTCAACATTGTAACAAGAAAATTTTAGTTGAATACTATATTTTCACATTAGCATTTCAGCTACTAAGTGCCCATATAATAGTAAAAGTATGGGTCCAATTAATTATTGCATTTGTGCCTTTTTTTGTCTAGTTTTTGGTGTTTTTAGCCTTATTTTGATTTGCGCCAATTTCTTTTCTTAATTTTTGAGTATTTTATATCTGTTTCTATGCTTTTTTATGTTCGCCAAAGTGGGTATGTTTTTTGTTTTCCAAATGTCTGTGGCCGATTCATTAATTGCGACTTTTTTAAAATGTCACATCATTTTTGTGCAAATGTACTCCAGTCCCCCCACCAGTGATTTTATATTTGCATTACATTTCTGCACAAGTTTTGCAATATTTTAGTGGAATATGCTCTAAAAATTGGCAAAAGACAAAAATAAAGAACATTTTTATTTATGCATAAAAATCATGAACCATGTTTGAAGAATTTGTTGCAAAAAACAACATATACCATTTGACAAAAAAACTCAAATAATGAATCTGACCCTATATTTCCTTCAAAGTTAACCCTCTATTTTTCATTAATAATTTAAACTTGTGTAAAATTTACAAACTTATAATTTTTTAGAATAAATACCTCAATCTCTTTCCGAGGACATGTAATACGGACATCCCGACCTTCTACATGTAAATTGGCAGTGGACATATTACTACCAGCAACTACAGAGTACTGCCCAGCATCGGACATGCGAGCAGAAGGAATCACAAGGCGGTGAACATATCTCTCACTCTGAATTTTAATTCTAAATTGAAAAATAAAATAAAGAATTATATATATTAAATATTGCTGAAAGTTTGCATGCTATTTTTTTTTAAAGAAAAATTCTACAGCTCTGTTCACATTTAAGACATGGCTTACTTTGATCTCTATTTTCAAACAGATTCCACCAGATCCAGAAGAAACCTTACCTGTCAGTGATTTGGAGTTCTTGACCATCCTTCATCCACTGTACGAACAGATCAGGTTCAGAGATTTCACATTCAAATGTTGCTCTTTTCTTTTCAACAACTTTAATTTCTTTGATCTGTTTCCTGAATTCTATGTGACGCGCTAAAAGAAATCAATGTAGTGAAATTAATATTTACAAACCTCAAATATAGACATTTACAGTGTTGTAATTTTATGTCAGCTTAGGGGCAAAAGTAAAACTACCCAATGTCCTTGTGTAGGACCTTTTTTTTTGCTTCTTCTTAGGGTAGATTCACACGTCTGATTTCACCACATTTGAGAAAAATGGTCTGATTATTCTGATCAGAGTTTGATCAGTCTTTGATCAGTGTGGCATCAGTTTTTCTCGGACGTGGAGAGGGAAAAAAAACAAAAAGTTTCTCCATCTTTTCCATTCTGTCAGTCCATAAAAATTGGGCTGCACTTGGATGTCAACCGAATACTGTCCGGTTTTTTTCACAGACCCATAGACTTGCATTGTCGATTTTGATACGACACTCCGTAGATCGACAATTGGACATGTTCACAGCCCCATAGAATATCATGGGTATGAATGCTATCCGTGAAAACCACAGATAGCACTCGAACGAAAAAATCAGGGGCGTACATAAAAATCATTCTAATTGGGCCCCACCCACCCACCCACCCAAAAAAGAAAAAAAAATGAAATAATTGTCGGGGTCACAGAAGAACATATCTCATAACTTTTCAGCCTTTACATAGTAACTTTCCTCCTGCTCAAATCCTAGATTCCTCTTTCATTGCCTCCATAAAGTAAGATGCCAACAAAACTGCCCCCCAAACACAGTATGATACCCCCATGGCGAATTCCTCCAAATTAGTCTCCACATGAACAATGTAATGACCCTACTATACCCCACTTCAACTCCCAAAGCAGAGTATGGTGATCCCAACACAGAATAATCCCCCAACTGTGACCCCCACACAGCTCTCCATGCAGTATAATGGGCCTACATACAGTATAATGGCCCCACACAGTATAATGGACCACACCTCACCACACTGTATAATGGCCCCCACTAGCCCTCTAAACAGTACGATGGACCCCACACAAACCTTCACACTGTATAATTGCTTGCATACAGTATAATGGCCCCCCATATAGCCCTCCAAATATTATAATGACCCTATATAACCTTCCATATAATATAATGCACCCCCCATAATCCTCTGTATAGCATATTGCACTACCCATGGACCTCCATAGAATATAATGCACTCTCCATGGTCCTGCATATAGTATAACACTAATAATAATATCATAATAATTTTTATTTATATAGCGCCAACATATTCCGCAGCACTTTACAATTAAGTAGGGACATGTACAGACAATACAAACAATACAATGTATCACATTTCAACCGTTACATGAGGAGTGAGGGCCCTGCTTGTAATCTTACAATCTACATGGAAATGGGGGGACACAATAGGTAGAACATGGTCATCAGCCAGTATCTGTCTAAGAGCAGTTATCGTGTGGTATTTGGTGCATTGAGGATGTGGAGACAGATGAATAGGCAGGAGCAGATTAAGATTAATATTTAGGAGGGAACAGGGGAGAGTTAGGTTGGTGAGTTGAGGTGATAGGCTTGTTTAAACAGATGTGTTTTTAAAGCATGTTTGAAGACATGGGGGCAAGATATTAGTTGGATCATTTGGGGTAGTGCATTCCAGAAAACTAGCGCGGCACGAGAGAAGTCTTGGAGACGGAGAGGTGTGAGGTTCGGAGGGGTGAGGTCCTCCATATAATATAAAGCACTCCACATGGTTCTCGATATAGTATAATACGCTCCCCATAGGCCTCGATATAGTATAATGCACTCTCCATGATCCTGCATACAGTATAATGCACTCCCCATGGTCCTTCTTACAGTAGAATACACTCCCCTTGATCCTTCATACAGTATAATGCACTCTCCATGATCCTGCATACAGTATAATGCACTCCCCATGGTCCTTCTTACAGTAGAATACACTCCCCTTGATCCTTCATACAGTATAATGCACTCTCCATGATCCTGCATACAGTATAATGCACTCCCCATGGTCCTCCATATAATATAATGCACTCTCAATGGTCCTCCATAGAGTATAATAAACGCCCCATAGTCCTCCATAGATTATACACACTCTGCATAGTCCTCCATAGGGTATAATGCACACTCCCATAGGGTATAATGCACACAACCAAGAGGGTATAATGCACCCCCCCATAGGGTATAATACACCCCACAGTCCTTCTGTATTATGGGTGCCACGTACTCACTGATTGTAAAATAAATAAATACATACTCACCTCTCCTCCCCGTTCCCCCCGCTGCAAGGCTCTCTGCAGTGCGTCTCAGCAGCTCCACTGTCTGACACAGCATGGCGCGATGAAGTGATATCATCGCGCCCGCTGCGTCAGTCTCAGAGGGGGAATGATGGGAGAGGGAGTGTCACATAACGCTCCCTCCTCCATTATTGCTTTCAATTGTTTCGGCATCTGCTGATACAGTTGAATGAGGGGCAGGGGGAGATGCTGGCTAGCCTGAGGGGTGTGGGCGCTGACACCGGGCCTCCCAGCTCACAGGCCCCATAGCAGTCGCGTGGCCTGCTGCCATTGGCGGTATTCCACTGGTATAGACCCTTACACAGATTCAAAGAAAAGACATACATAGAAAAAAAAACATTTTAAAATGGACAAAAATAAGCTTACCTTCAACATATAAATTAGCCTTAGATACTGCCTTTCCAGCAACAAAACTGTATTCTGCGGCATCACCAAAGTGGACATTTCGGATTGTAAGAGAATGGGTCTGTTGTTTGGCTTTTATCTGGCTTCGTTCAGTAGATTTGATTTCAACACCGTTCTTCAGCCATTTAAAAGTGATGCCTTCATGATTTACAGTCACTTCAAAAGTAATGGTGTCTTTTTCTTCCGCATTAATATCTTTTAACATGGAAGTAATCAGCACCGCTGAAAAAAAAAAATACAGGAGGTTTTACAATCACGATTCTCAGCAAGTATAATGTGTCTGTTAAGTATTGACGTTCGGCTCAATCTTCTGGTTCTAGTCTTAAAAAATTATCAAATTCGAGATTATTGGATCCCTATGTACAAAAAAAAAATCCTACTCCAGTTCCAGCACTTTAGTGGTCCCCACCAGTCAAAATTTAGAGGGGTTATTTATCCCGCAATATCAATCACAGCTCACTGACTTAACATCTTAAAATAAAGTTTCCAAATATGATCAATTTCCAAAAGTGCTCACTGCCCCAGATATTACCTCCTGAAAACCCGTATGTCAGAGGCCTTTTCCTATCTGGTTGCCCATGGATGCGTCCTGTAGTTCGCACATGCTCAGTAGATACCGGCTATTTATTTATATTGGGTATCCTCTTCTATCCACAGTTGGGCCGTCCTTACTATACAGGGTGGGCATAGGTACTGTGCGCCTGCTCCTGCCAACAGAGGAGCAGCTACCCTCCTATCTGCCCGTGAAACTCATCCATGCAGCAGAGTGAGCATAGACGTACCAGCCACTAAACCACCAATGTTTTTTCTCATTAAAAACAAGAATATTTCTGTCCATAGTTAATATAATGAACGCCTACTACCTATCAATGCAATATAAATACAACTAAGCCTTTTCTATACTGTCTAGCACATAAACTGTCATTGTTGCCCATAGCAACCAATCAGAGCTCAGCTCTCATTTTTTAAACAGCTCAGAGAAAATGAAAGCTGCACTGTTGATTGGTTGATATGAGCAACATAGACGGTTTTTGGAGATAGGATAAGACAAATAGGGGGAATATATCTAAAATACATAGAGAACTGGAGGATTCATTACACACTGCAGTGGGGACTGATGAGAATTTATTGATATCACATTCGAAACAATTCTCAGCACCACGTCTCCTCTTGTCAACTCTATCCCAATGGACATTAGCAGATCACAGAGCAGGTGAAGGAGCAGCTAACATTATCTGTACATGGGGGAAAGCAGGGAGACCGGAGAAGAAGCAGGTGGTTGTGGGATATGTAGTTTACAGTGGTCACATGGGTAGCACTGAAGGACTGCCCAAGTCACACTGAGCAGAGAGAGACAAATATGGAGCCAAAAAAAAATGTAAGAAACTTGCTGACGAGTACAGGGAGGTATGGCTAGGTCACTTTAGAGGTTATTAGACTCCAGGGAGTTTAAAAAAAAATAGAGATTATGGGATAACCTCTATAATGATGTAACATACTGTCCATCATTCATGTGACCTCTGCAGCCAATCACTGACCTCAGTCGTCACAATCCGTTCCTGCAAGTCATCACTGAAGACAGTAATTAGCTGCAGTCTGACATATGCAATGCATACTTCCGACCACATTCCGACTAGACTTGTCCGGCCTCTCTCAATACACTTGCACTGAGTGAGGCCGCGCCCATCTAGTCGGAATGTTGCTGGGAGTGACTGCAGACTTGTAGTTTAAGACCGGACAACCCCTTTAATTTTTTTTCACTTTATAACATTTCTTTCTTACAGACCCCTCTCTTAAACTGCAGGACAACTCTCTTAATTTATTGGCAGTTAATATAACTGTGGCCGGCATCCTTAGGCCAACATCTGGGGTGCCTCTTGACTGTCCTGATACGACTGCCAATAAATACAGGTGTCAAGCATTCTTATATATAGTATCTATCTATCTAAAAAAAAAAAAGAGAATAAGGCAGCACTCCAATCTTCAGATGAATTTTCTGTGATTTATTGACACAAAGTCATGGTGGCAACGTTTTGTTTCGTTCCAACTGAGGAACTTTTTCAAGTTCTGTATATTACATTACCCATACAGTATATATGTAGATACTGTATATATATATATGCATGTATGTGTATATGTGTATTACGTTGACAATAGCGATATAAGTGCTAATGAAACCATCTGTTGAAGTATACATACGTTTCACAGTTAAAGTGGCGCTGACTTTGTCATTTCCACAGACGAATGTATATTCAGCAGAATCTTCGCTGCTTGTATTCATGATAATCAGTTGGTGTAGTTTTCCCTGAACTACAATCTTGAACTTTTCGCTCATTTCAATTTCCACTCCATTCTTCAACCAAATGGATGGCACGTTGAAGTGGGACACCTCACACTGGAATGAGGCTGTCTTAGTTTCAGGGACTTCAATGTTCTTCATCGTCTTTGTAATGTGTAAACCTAAAAAGGAACAGAAGTCAAATATTTATCACCCAATAGTTTTTTCATAAGAAGAAGGCAATAAAACATAGAGAAGCAAGATGAAAAACAATATTAGGAATTGCCCTTACTTTCCACAAACAGCTTGACTTTGCACTCAAGTTGTCCAACTACAGCTGTATATTCGCCGGCATCGGCAGGAGTCGCATTCTGCAAGACAAGCTTATGAACTTTGCGATCTGATACTATTTTATGCTTGTCGCTTGGTTTCAGCTCCACATCCTTAAAGAGCCATTTGACTGGAACAGTATCATGAGAAACGCTGAGTTCAAATGATGCTGGTGTGTTTTCCAGAGCAGTCACATCCTTGGGTTTCTTGATAATTTTCACAGCTAAAATAAAATTTAATAGAACATTAACACAACTGTGAAAGATGTAGCTTTCGAGATATTCATATCCAATTTGAAGAACTTACTCTCAACATGGAGTCTGGCATTAGCACCAATCTTTCCAAGTTTGAAGCTGTAAACGGACTCATCTGGAACAATACAGTTCTTGACTCTCAAGGTGTGCACTACTCCATCTACTGTGATGTCATACTTGTCATTAGATTCCAGTTCCACACCATTTTTGATCCACTGGGCTCCTTTCACATCAGGATGAGTAAGTTCTACACTGAAAATAGCATCTTGGGTCTCCGTAACAGTTTGATTCTTCAGTGTCTTCTTTATCTTAACAGCTAAAAAAGAAAATAATCAAAATAAAATAATCACCATGAAACACTGAATTTCATAATGTTAGTAGTTACTAATGATAAGTATGCAAATTGTCTCTTCAGAGAGGAAGAGGATTTGAACAGTTCAAGTCCTCTTCCACTCTGAAGAGACAATTTGCATATTTAATTTCACAGAGGAGCATGCAAGGTGTTTAAGTCTCCTCATACTGGCGTGCCAGACCTGGCATGTCACTCTCCACAAGGAGAAATGTTACCCCTTAGATAGTAATGGTAGGTAAAATAAACAAGAACTGACACTTAGGGATAAAGATGTGCCAATTAAAGAAAATCTGTCAGCCCCCCAACACTCTGTCTCTAATCAGTGCTGATATAGAAAGACTATTGGGGCGATTCATCAAAGCTTTTTTTGTCAGACTTCTGGCCAAAAAAGCTTAGAAAAATCACAATTTTTGGCACAATGCAAGGTTGCACAAAAAATGTGACTTCTGCTGTTTTCGTACCATTCTTACCCCAGCTCCAACAAAGCAGGCGGAGCTGGAGTGGGAAAGGAGCGTGGCGTCCACCGCTAGTCAAATTCATGACAAGCAGTGGCGTTCGCTGCTACACAAATCTATAGATCTTACTCCAGAGAAGGCTGGAGTAAGATTTGTGGTGAGGCACACATAGTGGCGCACACCACTAACGTGCTTAAGAGGTGTGAGCATCTGCTGAATCAGTATCTGCTCCAAAACATCCCCTCATCAAGATTGGTGAGAGAATCGTCGGTCTTGAATCACCCCCTATATTCATAAATGAGATTAAAATCCAGCGCGTGCCTTCCACATGGTCCATCCAAGACTAATCTTTGGATTTCTGCAGTTGGCGTAGTAGAGATTTGCAGTTTTCACTGTCTTGGATAAACAAGGGGATTAGAAATATTGTCATATAATGAAGCTTATTCTCAGATTCCATATGGAATCTAAAAGAAATAAATTGCTTTCTACACATTTCCGTGCAGATTTGTTTCTTCGGCAGCGCTAAAAATGTTTGACGAAAATGTTATATGTTATATAGGAACCCTATTTACATGCATAGGATATGGACTGTCGCTGGAACTGTAATATTCCCGTATTCTGTAATTTCCTATGCACTCAATATTCATTATAGAGTAAATATGCTATGTGCATACTGGACGGCTAACCTTCAACTTTGAGTTTTGCAGATGTTTTGGATGTTGCAACTTGATAGGTATATTCTCCAATATCTTCAAGCTTGCTGATAGGAATTATAAGCTGTCTCTTGGCACCAACCGATTCGCTTTTTATGCTGTCACTGAAGTTAATTTGTTTCCCTTCTCTTAGCCACTGTCCTTTGGAGCCTGGATTAGCTACTTCACACTCAAATATTGCTTTTTGGGATTCAGCAACTGTGAGATCCACAAGCGGCTTGCTGATAGCGCCACCTAAAGGGATAAATAAATGAACACAGTAAGAAAACAAGTAATGTCATTTCCACTAGATACAATGTAATTTTCCAAACGTTTTTAGGGTTTTATGGCTCTGTGAAGTACCTGAAACTGTAATTTTTCCACTAGTTTGCTGTTCCCCAGCAAAAAATGTGTACTGTCCTTCCTCGTCCTTCATCATATCAATAATTGTAAGAGTGTATATCTTGCCCTTGGATTCGATCTTGTACTTTGGACTTGGCTTAAGTTCTTCATTTTTGAAAAGCCATAAGGCGTCAACTCCTGCATGGGACAACTCAACCTCCAAGGTCACATTCTGAGTCTCTGTGCAAGTTCTGTCACTAAGGCCTTTTATAATTGTGATTTCTGTAAGATAAGAAATAATTTTGTATATTTATATTGGTGCTTAATTTTGTACGAGAGCTGTCCAAAAATAAATGACAATGTTCTGCCATACAATATCTATTAATAGTATTTTACATGCATAGGCATACTGTATAAATTCCACTTTTCATTTTTTTTTAAATAAAAGCTTTACAAACTCTATATAATTGCCGATTTGCACTCAAAACTATAATAACATTTCTAATACTTACTTTCCACGGTAAGGTTGCAGGTGGATTCCACTTTACCAATCATCAGCTTGACTTGTCCTGCATCAGAAGCATGGGTTCTTGAATATACCAGCCTCTGCTTTGCACCTTTGGCTATTGCTTGCACTCGGTCATCAAGTTTCATTGGATGATCATTGACTGACCATTTCGAAGAAGTCATATCAGGAACTGACACTTTACACTCAAGGACAGCCTTTGTTCCTTCAATAGCATGGACATCTTTTAGAGGTATGACAATCTCAACACCTGCAGAAAGTAAATATAATAATTACAACATGGCTTATATTTTATACTTGAAAAATATAGAAACAGAGTGAAGTGGGTTAACACTCACTATAAACAGACAACTGTCCAGATGTGGATAGATCCAGCTCTGGTACAGTAAAGGTGTATTTTCCAATATCATCGGCAGTGGTGTCTTCAATAAGTAGCATGTGTGACTGTTTGTCAATTACAATATGAATACGATCACTGGGCTGTATCTCTACTCCATTTTTGAGCCAAACTCCTTCAGCATTTTCAAGAGATACTTTGACTTCCAGCTGAGCAATGTCACCCTCACAAACTTTCTGATCGGAAAGACCTTGTATGATTGAAATAGGACGGGCTGTAAAAAAAAGTACAATTTATAGTAAGATATCTATAATGAACCTAAAAAAGTAATTTATTTTTCTCAACTTCAAGACAATAAACTTACGTTTCACTTTCATCTGTGCAGTGGTCTTTTTCCCAGCAACCACAAAACTGTATTCTCCTTGATCTTCTTTTGTGACGTCTTTAATGGTAAGAACTTGGCGCCCTCTGCGGGATGTAGTAGCATATTTGCTACTAGGTGCTATCTCTGTATCACCATGGTACCATTTACCCTCGATGTCTTCAAGAGAAATAGCGCACTCAAACTCTCCGGATTGTGTTTCTGGAACCTCAATGTCCGAAAGTTCTTTGGTAAACGCAACAGGAGTACCTATAATAGAGATGAGTATTTAAGATTGTATTAAGAAAGTTTAATACTATAGGTCCACAATCTATGAGGAAACATGTAAGAGGTAAAAGTGTTTGGTTTGTACAATTGTTCAACTATTAGTGATGAGCGAGCATGTTCTGTTAACAATTTCGGCGAGCATGCTTGAGTGCTTGCCAAGTATCTTCAGCGTGCTCAGGTGTTATCTTTGAGTAACTCTGTGTGCATGATTTGCGACTGTTTGACAGCTTTAATACATGTGACAAATGCCTAAGAAACAGGCATTCCTCACATGTATTAAAGCTGTCAAACCGTCGCAAATCAGGCTCACGGAGTGACTCAAAAAAACACCCAAGCATGCTCATAGATCTTGAGTAACGAGGATGCTCACTCATCACTACCAACTATCATTTCCTAAAACAAAGTTGCATGACCCAGTCTTCCGGGCATGGACTGTGGGGATTTCTCTCAAGTGCTCAATTGAAGGTATCAGATTGTGGGTAAAAAAGTAGATGGGGAGAAAATAGAGAAAACTTAGATTAAAGCATCTGAAAAACTTCCTAAAAAATATGTTTTTTATGGCAAACTTTAAATAGTAGATGTTAGGAATCTGTCTGTGGTGGTGCATTCCAGAGAACTGGTGCAGCACAAGCAAAGCCTTGGAGATGAAAATTGGAGGTTTGAGTTACGGATGATGTTAATCTTACACCATTGGCAGAATGTAGCACCAATATGGGGTGGTGGAGAGAGAGGAAGAAGGAGATATAAGGTGATGCAGGATCTTGTAGGCAAGAGCGATACGTTTTTATGTGTTATCAAAAGTGGATTGGCGACCAGTGCAGTGATAAACAGATTGGAGAGTTTATGACATAGTATATTAAAAATACAGAATTTTTTGTTGTTGTGATCAACTGTCACTTTTTATTATGTGCGTTGAAGCTCTTACTTACCTTCGACAATAAGTTTAGCAGTTGTCTTTACAGACTCGTCTTCTCTTAGAACACATGAGTATTCCTCAGCATCTGACATTTCAATTACAAGCACTGAAAGGAAATGGATCTTTCTTTCTGAATGCATTCTGTACTTATCACCAGAGTGAACTTCCACACCGTTTTTGAACCATTTGACTTTCACAAATGGTTCTGATGTTTCACACTCAAAAGTTGCCATGGAATCTTTTTCCTTTGCTGTCAAATCTTGCATTGCTTGTGTAAATGTGATTACCTGTTTGCCTGCAAGTGAAAGAAAAACAATATGTTATGTCAGAGAACAATAAAATATAATTTTATGTCAGTGAATGAATGATTGATTGGAGATCTCTCACCTTGCACAAGCAAAAATGCGTGACTTGAAGTTTCACCAGCCACATTGATGGCTTTTACCATGATGCTGGCAGAGTCTTCAGCCACAACATCTTTGATAACCAGTTCACAGACGTTATCTTCTGGCCAGTACCAATAGATGCGCTCTGATCTTTCAACTTTAACACCATTTTTAAACCACTGGCATTCAGGATCTGGCTTTCCTACAACACGGACACGGAAGTGAGCTTCTGCTCCCTGAGCAACTGTTTGACTCTGGATTCTTTCAAATATCTTGGGAGCTTCCATGCTTGGGGATAACTCAATTCTGTCTGGCTTGAAGGTTGGAATAGTGATTTTGCCTTCAGCTTCGAGTGCTTTCTTTTCTTCCTCTGTTAGTTCTTTGGTCACATGAAGAAGATCATCTTTTGTCTTTTTGAGCATGTCCTCATATGCTTCATCTTTTCTACGTGATTTCAGTTCAACAGCAGTGATAGCTTCATAGTATCCTTCTTCTGTCCTGCGTTTAAATTTGCTGCGGAGTTCTTCTGATTCTTCAGAGATTTTGTCATGAGTAACTCTTTCAGCCCTCTTAAGTTTTACAAATTCTTTTCCTCCTGCTTCAACTTTCTTAACTTCAAAAGGAAGTTTTCCTGACTCGGCTGGAGGAGCTGCAACTTTTGGCTCATGTGTTCTCCTAAGCACAGACCTAAAATCTTCTTTTTGCTCAATTTCTAGTTTTACTGAATGGTCAACTGTGCCCTCAGGGTTTTCTGCTGTAACTTTAACATCACCAGAATCATAAGATTTGCAGTCAACAATTTCAAGGTAATAGATGCCATCATAGCGAAGTCTGAATCTTTTGCTTTTACGAATAAGCTGTCCATTAAGGTACCAGTTTACTTTTGGTTGTGGATATCCAGTAACACGGCACCGGAATCTTGCTATTTCTCCTTCATAAACTCTTGCGGGTTCAGGGAACAAAACAATTTCTGGTTTTTGCTTTTCTTTTGCATCGTCTGTTACGCCTGCAAGGGCACCTTCATGTGCCAGCCTTTCCAGCTCTTCGATTCTTTGCATACCTCTTCTGCCTTCTGGCAGTTGAGTTTCCTCGACAAGGCTCTTCTCGTCTTTCACAATTAAGGTGGCGGATGTGTGGTCTGTTCCATATTTATTAGTTGCCCTGCAAGTAATAACACCACTGTCTCTGGGATAGGCTACTTCAAAATCGAGACTACAGTAACCAAACTCATTCACCATTCGGAGCCTGTTAGCTGCAGCCAATGGCTTTCCATCCTGAAGCCATTCAACAACCATTGTTGGGTCTCCGATTGGTGTAAGACGACACTCAAAGTGAGAAGGCCCAAAGCGCTTGAGCCTTATTGAAGTCAGCTTCTTCTTAAAGAATGGCTTTTGCTGTTTCTCCTTATCATACAGATCTCCTTCTTCCCATTGTTCCTGGCCATAACGTAGATGTAAGGGCTCCAGCTCTGGAGCTGCAATTTCTTTAGCTTTGTATGTTCCTTTTGGAATAATTAGTTTTCTCTCTGGTTCAGGCTCAGTAAATTCAACTTCAACATTTACTTTGCATCTAGTAGTGTCACGTCCGGCTTTATTAATAGCAGTAGCAGTATACCATGCAGCATCGTTGCCAACTGTAGACTGAATTTTAAGTGCTGCTTGTCCTTTGTTTCCTTCAATTCTGTATATAAAAATATATTTTATATCAGTGCCTTAAATAAGTAGTACAATTTTATGTAAAATGGGTTAAGAAACTTAAAATCTTATCTTAAATACTTACAATATGTTTGGAAATTTGTGAGGAGCTATGATGTCGCTGTTCTTTAGCCACACAATATCAGGATTGGGGTTGCCTACAGCTTTCACAGCCATTTCCAGTTTATTGCCTTCTTTGACACTGACATTTTTAAGTTTTTCCACAAACTGTGGTCTTTGTAAATGTTCCTTGGCTACAGAGAAAACACACAAAAGCATAAGAAGCTATGGTACTAATAGCTAAAACTGCAGCAAAGAGAAACAAAGTATAAATATTGTACCTTCCACAGTTAATGTCATCGAAACTGAGGTTTTGCCAGCTCGATTCTGAGCAATGACAGTCCATTCTCCAGAATCAGTTGGCATAGCTGGGACTATGATAAGTGACTGAGTTCCATCCTCCTTGACAACAATTTTGTGTGTGTAGTCATTGACAATTTGTTGACCTAAAAGATAAAAAATAACATAAACAACATAAATAAACGTAAAAATAACATAAATAAAATATTTCCTTTAATATGTTTTATAATAGTGAGGGAATGCTATTCTCTTCACATTTTTGATATTTAGTGCTTCATGTAAATTATATTGCAAGTAATGAAATATGCACAGTAATATACTATACTATAATGTTTCTTCAAACTCAGTAAAAAGTTATGAAATTAGTTACCGTTGTGGAACCAATATGTTTCAGGCATTGGTCTTCCAACAACTTTCAAGTCAAATCTTGCCGTTTGACCTTCAGAACATTTGAAAGATGCAGGTTTCAAGACGAAGACTGGTTTGTATAATCTCTCCAACTGGGACTCATCGGTTTCATCCAGTCGGCGAGCAGGGGAACGTGCCGGAGAACGTGCAGGAGAGCGGCTTGGCGACCTTGGAGATACAGACCTATAATAATACAAATTGGATGTAAGTTATACCAGATGGAAATAATGCATCTGAAGCACAATGTCAATGTAAAAATATATGGTAAAAAGAGCAATACCTTATCCTTTTCACAGCGTCAGGCGCTGGCATATAAGCTGGAACTCCAGTTGGTGCCGCTGGCTCCACGTACAGCTTTCCGGAGCAGATCGCATTTCCTTTAAAATTGCTGGCCAAAGCAGTGTAAATTCCCTCATCTTCAGTCAATAGAACAGGAATGCGAAGGCTGGCCCTTCCGTCCGGTAGGGTTTCCATTTGATGGCGTCCTCCCTGTTTAATGCGCTTACCATCCTTGAACCATGCAATCTGTAATACATAGAAAGTGAAAATTAATAAATTAATATTGAAGAAGGACTAACCTCAACTATCCTGAACAGAGACCCGAGGCACAAATTTTGTAGTAAAAACTGGGTTCTGAGCCTATTGAGGACATCATGATAAGTGTTGAGCGAATTTGTTCTGCATTTCAAATTCGTGTTTGTGTGCGGGGTTTCGACTTGTTCGCGCCAAAAAATTGGCTCCGCCCATGAACATCCCTGATTTGCCACGCTGTCTCGCAGATGTGAATACTTGTGAATACCTTTGGTACTGGGTAGCCAGACATCTTGCAGTGGAAGGTGACCCCCATTCCTTCAAGGATCTGGTAACTTTTCAGTCTAATATCAAATCCAGACTCAATAATTTCAGATTCCTGAACATCAACAATCATCTCTTCTCCGTCTTCTTCAAGGAGTTCTTCTAAGCTGATTTTGATAATTCTGTATTCAATTTCTTTGATCAGTTTCTCTTCAAATGCAGTTAGCCTATATTCCTACAAAATGTCAATAAAGTAAAAGTTCATTGAACAATAATTGATATATAAATGAATTTAAAGTATTCATTACGAAAGTGTTGGCTGCTGAAAAGGATAACAGAAATATTACAAAAAAGTCAGGCTAAAACTTTTAAATGACCTACAGGAACTAACATTTCTGCAACTAGTCTCAGTAATTAACATGGAGTATATGTGACCCCCAGTAATAAAGGGACTGGCCCCTTTTAGAAAGTTTTCTCTTGTAGGCTGATAGCTATAAAAGAACAAACCGGGGACCAATTCTCTCTCTGCCACTGGCCCGGTCTCTAATGTTTGTCTGCAGTGCTGACGACATGCCAATAGCGCCACAGCCAATCAGTGAGCTCGGCGGCTCTATTGTGTAGATGGCACGGGCCGCTCAGAGCCACTGAGCTCACTGATTTGCCGTGGCGCTGTTGACGTGACACCAGCCAAACAACAGAGTTCGAAAGAAGCGGCAGAGAGCTACCACAGACTGTGAGAGTTTTCTGAAAGCCTTCTAGATCGTTAACTAGATCTTTATGGTTCTGTAATGTATTCAAAGCCCTTCATCATTCTTATTTTATTCAATAAGCATTTACCTCATGAACTGTAGTTTTTACTAAAGTAGTATCTTTGGCCATTTTCTTTTTGATAAGAGCTTGTTCTCTTTCATACTCCTTATCATAGTCGGCAGGAGGTGCCACGGGTGCGACTTCGGCTATCTGTGGTTGAGGCACATATGGAGTTGGCTCTTCGTGCATTCTCATTTGTGAGTCATATTCAGCTATTAACACACAAATAAAAGTGAAAAAGAAGTGTAAGAAATTATGATATTGATATTAATATATGAGATATTGATATGAAGATATTGAAAATGTGTTTTTATGTGGATCCTCCATTACCTTCCTCTATTAGACTGGTAGTTTCAGTAGCCTCTCCATGTTTGTTACGAATAACAATGCTGTATTCTCCAGCATCATCAGCAAAAGTCATAGAAATCTCGAGTTTGCATTCTCCAGTTTCCTTGTTATATGATACTTTATATCTGTAAGGACATAGATAAGTGTTATATACTCGGGGATCTCCCTGTTCTTAATGGGCTAAGTGAGATACCCTTCTGCATGCAAATTTTTAAGTGCATTGTGAATCAAGATATCCTTTGCTATGTATGTACTAATACTGGCTGTGAGCAGGGTAGAATATTTGGAAAGGAAAAAGAGGTAAATTGCTTTAAGGTCTCCATCAACTAGTTGATATACATGAATGCGTATTATATGATTTTTTTTTTATCAAAATATTACTTTCCTAATATACTTTTTAGCATAGCAAGAAAATAAATGACAATTAAAAGTATTAAAAATAATATTTAAATAAATTAAAAAAAAATAGTTCTCAGATTTGTTTTTATGGATTACCTGTATCCAGTACTTAGGGGAACACCAGCCTTTTTCCAGTAGATATGTGGCTTGGGGTTTCCTCCAATCTGACATTCAAATATTACCCGGCCTCCCTCAACTAACTTCTGGATTGTTGGTTTTCTGATGAAGTAGGGAGCTACTCCTTCTCCAGTTTCAGGAGCAGTCAACTCTACTTCCATCTTTTGCTCCTCTGTTAATCTGTAAAGAGACCATACATGGTGGTATTATTATTCTAGTTTGTTTTAGATGTTTTCTTTTCCATCCTTATAATAAACTGCACTTTATGTATGAAAAACCCTCCACCTATATCTGTGTACCAGTCAGTCTCCTGCACCTGTGACAATGAATACAAGTAGCTGCGGTATCAAACACAGACACCGTTTCTGGGTCTACAGTGGTAAGTCTACAGCCATTTTTTTATGCCCATCTCTTTAGTTTCTTATGGCAGCTTTGTTGGCTAAATCACAGTATAAGCCTGCATTCACACATCCGTGTGACACATTATAGTGTTGTCTGTACTTTCACAGACAGCAAACTGACCCATAGAGTTTTATTGATCCACTCACATCAGTTTTAAAAAAGATCCGTGTCTCCAGTCTGTGACACTCACAGCATGTCCTAGTCTCATCCATTTTGGAGACCAGACTTGGACATTAAAGTCTATCTTTGAAGAACAGGTGAAAAATGGAACACATACTTTGTGCTCCATCTTTTTTTCATCCTTTTATTAAGGGGTTCTCAGAGTATGTGATAAAATGACGCCCGTGATATAATTCAAACGGCAGCCCATCAGTAATATATCTAGATAGGCTGCAGGCGGAATAATTAAATAAAACCTACAAGACCCTGCTGTAAATAAATAAATTTATTTACAGCAGAGTTTATGTTCATTTTGCTTCTTGTAGGTTTTTCTGATTCATGGCCATTGTGAAACATGCATTTATGTGCTGCATGTATACCAACTTAAACCAAGCTCAAATTTTGTGGGTTTTTCTTTTAGGCTGAATAATTAGAAGCGCTGAGACCGGTGTCTCAACTGACAGAAGAGCCAGATCACACATATCCCAGTCGGCCAGGAGCAGGGCTGTGATGTGTGAACAAATATATCTTCTTATTGAGCACAATGGGGGTTATCTCCAGCTTCATCCTCCTCAATGTTTATATATATTCCCATCCTGCGCTGTCAGTCTCCATGCACTGCTAAAAAGCTGTCAGACTGATGGAGAAGGAGGATGAAGATGGAGATAACCCTTCATTGTGCTGAGCGAAGAGACAACATATTTCTTTACGTATCACAGCCCTGCTCCTGGGCAGAGACATACGTGATCCTACTCTTCTGTCAGTTAAGAAACAGATCTCGTGTCACATGACTAGGACTGGCTGCAGTTTCAATTATATCAAGGACAACATTGCATCACATTCTTTTAGAACCCCTTTAATTGATCCATTGCTAAAAATCAAAAGTCAATGGATTGAAAAAAAGTTCACACCTTCTACCTGATTCTGTAAAAAAAATGTATTAGGAACAAAAGCAGAAACAGCGCAGGATGCAATCATTATGACGACTGAGAAAAAATACTCTATCTGTTTCTCTCGGATGGTAACACTCACATGGATGTGTGAATGTAGCTTAATACCGTGAAAAAAAAGTTAGACTTCACATAATTATGTATTTTTCTAATTATACACACTGGCTTCCACCAACAGATTTAAGGTCTTATTGACTTAGACAACACAGCAATGTGATATCAATGAACAAAAATGTGTAATTCGACACTTAACTTGATATCAGTCAATTGCATGCGTAATATTAACTTAACTTAAAGGAATTGTCCGTTCTTCTAATAAAAGTTTGCAATCACTGTATATGGCTGCAGACTTCTGAATCCTGTGCACACTGTCAGGATTTACCGGTATTGCCAGTGAAAACAGGCGGTCACATGACTGCTAGTATGCGATTTGCATACATGCGGTCACGTGCCAACTAGACGCAATTGGCTTCCCTAAATTCACTTGTATTGAGAGAAGACATGCATGTCTAGTTGGAATGTGGCTGGAAGTATATAAATTACATATTTGCAGTCACATGACATTCCACTCTCACCGGCAATACTAGTGAATCCTGACAGCGTGCACACCGCATACTGTCAGGATTCAGAAGTGTGTAGTCACATTAGAGGGATTGCAGACTTTTATCAAAAGACCGGACATTGCTTTAATTCTCTTTACTGAGATAACCTTCGGTGACCAATTATCAAGATGGTGCATTGTGAGCCAAGATAACCTTTGTTATATGTGCACTAATGCTCACATGCTGCTATGACCAGGAGAGAATAATTGGGAGGGAAAAAAGAACCAATTACTGTAGGGTCTCCATCAATTAGTTCTTCCTCCACCTAGTTTCCTCTATATAATTTATATCCTGAAACAATGAAAAAAAACTTACTTTTCTTCTGTCATTTTTTCAGTAATAGTTTCCCTTGCTTCATAGTCTTCAGAAACTAGTGGAAAAAGAAAAAAAAAGGGGTTGGAAAAATCTACAAACTAATTATCATTTACAACTTTCCAATTACTTATGATATTTTTATATAAATCTCAAAATACACAGTTAAATACCAAGCTCAGCATTGTTAGGCTTAGCACGTTGGCGCTGTGGTGCATTTTTATACCACATCCACATCGATGCCACACTGTTCTGCTGAAGTTTTCAAAAATTGAGGCAAAAATGATGTGATTATACTTAGATTGCAGAAAAAAAGCAACAACATGTGGACGCAGCCTGATATGGGTATATACTGTATCACTTTAAATATATTTATAGATGCACAACATACAGACAACTCCATTCTCACTTCACACAAGTCACAATAATCACTCATCAGATGTACAGCCCTCTTTGTCACATGTCTAGACCCCCTGCTAAGATACCATTAACCATATCAGGTAACTAGTACAGCATAGGAACAGCTGCAGTTCCCTCCTTCCTTCACCAAGAAGAATTTTTAGACTCTAACACTTTGCTCCTATCATATTCCTAGAATCGGTTTAAGGAAAAGCAATGCTAATATTAGGGAAGTAAATACTAGATTGTTCTTACACTTAAAAGGGTTATCCAAGACTTTGTGGTTTTTCAGATATGGGGCTGAGAACTTACCGGTAGGTAGTTGCTAACTACCTGCCTGTTCTGCCCTACAACATTCTGTTTTGGCCAAGGTGGTGATTCTCCGGATTCATTTGACCTCACGTCAACAGAGCAACTCTTTCACTTCCACTCTGCTCTGTCCACAGGTCATCATTGTTGACATCATGCTGATTGACAGCTGGTTCCTCACAGTTAGGCAGTGGGGAACTGGCTGTCAATCAGTACGACATTGGCAGTGATGCCCCATCTATAGAACAGAACGGAAGAGACAAAGCTGCTCTGTTGACATGACGTCACTGGAAATAGGAGAGATGCATGATCGCTCTGAACCTTAACAGATCATCACAGGGCAGAACAGGCAGTTAGTTAGCAACTACTTGCCGGTAAGTTCATAGCCCCATACCCAGAGTCCCGGATAACCCCTTTAGATGCCATTGAAGTAAATTTCACCACTTTTAAAATGTCTAGCACCAAAAAATCCTGAAAAAAAACATAAGGTCTTTTACATTTTAACCAACGTATTTTACTGATACATTGTCCCAAAAAATTTGAATGAAACATTACAATGTCATACTTTCCAAAATCTCCTATGTAGGCATTCAATGACTTTATCTGACTTCATAGTGTACAAGGCCTAATGATTTGGGTCCTGATTCATCATTTGCAGGGTTTTTTTTAAAGTCACTTTCCTTTTTTGTCTTGTGGAATTAGTTGCCGTTTTTAGTGCCAAATACATCCAAATGGCACACGCGATTCATGAATTTGGTGCAAAGGTTAAAATGGTCTTTCTTCCTGTCTTGAACTATTTTTGCGACTATTGGTGCCAAAAGTAGCATGTTGGTTCCAAAAGTTGCAAAAAATGCACTAAGATACTCAAAAATACACCTGGGGGTACTGGATGAAGTTGCACCAAATTTTGTGACTTTTTAAAAAGTTGCAATTGGTGAATCAGGCTAAAACATCTGGAATTGTTAGACTCTGCCAACAAAACGGAAAACAAAATAAACAATAGAGCACATATAAAATAGACTTAAAAAAGAGTGCAAATAGAACAATGAATTTGGTGCAAATAAAACAAAGGTGGAAAACTCACAAAACCAGATAAAAAAAACAGGTACAAAGGCAATGATGAATGTGGCACTTGGAGTTTAGTAAACAGGCATACTCTTCCGTCTAATTATTGATAGAACTTTCCAATGCCACGTTCACACCTTGAGTATTTGGGGAGTTTTTATCTCAGTATTTGTAAGCCAAAGTCAGGAGTAGGTAAAAAAATGCAGAAGTGGTGACGTGTTTCTATTATACTTTTCCTCTAACTGTTCCACGCCTGGTTTTGGCTTACAAATACTGATGTAAAAAACTGACCACATACTCAAAGTGTGCAAGTGGCCTAAGTGTGATATCCTGCTTGATACTTGTGGGGCGTTGGACAATTACATCAGGTACCCAACCAAGTGTGGAGGTGTATCTCTCAATGCCCAGTCGCAGGTTGGATGGAACAGTATGTCTGAAGAACCCCTTTAAAGGGGTTTTCCGGTCCAAAATGATGTCTGCAGTCGATCTCTGTGACTGTAGAATTATGAATCCCCCCCCAGCACGCGCGCTGCATGCTGCGGGGATTCGCCGGTTTCTGACCTGGGACCAGAGGGTATGTATGACTTATACATACTCCCGGCCAGTTGGAGTGACCTCGCTCCATACACTTGTATCAAGCGAGGCCACGCCCCTCCTAGTGATGTGGCAAGCCAGTGGGTGTGGCCGACTAGAGGGCGCAACCTCGCTCCATACAACTGTGCATCAGGAACCCAACCAAGTGTGGAGCTGTATCTCTCAATGCCCAACTGCAGGTTGAGTGGAAGAGTATGCCTGAAGAACCCCTTTAAAGGGGTTTTCCAGTCCAAAATGATAAGTCTGCAGTCATTCTGTGTGACTGTAGAATTATGAATCCCCCCAGCGTACGCACTGGTCTCAGACACGGGACCGGAGGATATGTATAAGTCATACACCTGTATGGAGCAAAGCCACGCCCTCTTGTCAGCCACGTCACTAGACGGGACGTGGCCTCGCTCTATACAAGTGAATGGTGCGAGGCCACGCCCACTGGCCAGGAGTATGTATAACTCATACATACCCTCTGGTCCCAGGTCAGAAATTGGCAAATCACTGCAGCTCACAGTGTGTGCTCTGGGGGGATTTATAAGTCTGCAGTCACACAGAGTGACAACTGACTTATCAGTTTGGACCGGACAGCCCCTTTAAGGCCATTTTCACACGTTCAGTATTTGGTCAGTATTTTACATCAGTATTTGTACGCCAAAATCAGTGGAACAGTCAGAGGAAAAGTATAATAGAAACTCGTCACCACTTCTGCCTTTTTTACCAACTCCTGAGTTTGGCTTACAAATACTGATGTAAAATACTGACCAAATACTGAATATGTGAGCATGGCCTAAAGGTAATTTTACTACTTTAACTTAAGGGATCTGGAAACAACAAGTAAAGCTGGCCATACACATTAGATAGCTGTCGGGACAAACTTTAGTTCGTCTGACAACCGCTAAAATCGGTGGGTTCAGACAACTCTTGTACAAACAAAGCATCACAATGAGTGGATTTTGCTCAGTTTATTAGTTTATCTGATAACATAGCCGTGCTCAAGATACTTTATACTTTCACATTGCAGTATTTCGCATAGGCATTTCTAAAGCCATGAGTGATTGTGAAGGCACAGTCAGACGGCAATATAAATCGGTCCAAGATCGGAACGCAGTGCACGGATTGGCTGGCGGCTCTGCAGACCCAAGTGTATCAGCTTAATGTATTTCTAGGCAGCTGTCACGCTCGATTCGGGAAAACCGCCGGCCAATCCGTGCACTGTGTTCCGATCTCGATCCGATTTATACGACCATCTGACTGCACACAGGTTTTACTACATTGTTTTGCTGCACTTTTGGTGAATATAACTTTATTAAACATTTACTGCAAATAAACCACACATGTATTTTGCACCAAAAAATGCTGCTAAAAATGTTGCAAAACCTGCATTTTGAATGCTGCATTTTTACTGCCAAAAGAGCTGTAAAAACACTGTATGTGAACATAACCTTAGAAAACCTTTGGCAAAATCGTGCCAAGTGAAAGTTAACTTAAAGAGGACCTGTCACCAGTTCAAAAGTGGACAGTTTTTGCTCTTCTTTTATTCAAGCTTCTTCTCTAAGTATCTGTTTTTGTTATCTGCTATATGGATATATAGATGTGGCCATTTTAATTTAGTGTTAATTTTTATGGTCTTTACAATGGGGGCGTTGCCCACTGAGTAATTAGACAGACCAGCCTAAAGACATGCCCCCCAGAGAATCCTGTGAGTCATGCCCCCTTGGTAAAAACCATACAAATTAACAGTGAACACGAAGGGCCGTACCTGGGGAACTGTAGGGCAGAATCTATAAATAAAAAAATAGAATACTCAAGGGAGCAGTTGGAATAAAATGAGAGCAAAAATGGGGCAAACTTTGGCCTATGGATAGGTCCTGTTTAAAAATGACAGTCTGCTGTCCTACAGGATGTATATTCTAGTAGCATGCTGAACCAGATCTTGTTGAGATGCTCAATTGGTGCAACCAATGCTTTGATTTCTTTAGTTTTCAGTTTAAGGAGCCTAGGCTTTGACAAATTCCTTTAAAGGGAATCTGTCAGCAGTATTTCTCCTCCCAAACTATTTGTATGTGCATGCAGCTCTTTCAAAGACAAGTCGAGCAATACCTTTACATGGCCTGTCTGTTCCTATATTACTGGGAAACCAGTGTTTGAATTAATATGCAAATTAGACTGCAGATCTGAAACCTCTGTCACTCCAGCTCTATTCCCCACCCAGCGCCGCCTCCTCTTGCATGACTGATAGCATCATAAGTATAGAGGCTATGACTCATAGCCTCTATACTTATGACTTTAGACAATGGAGCGGACAGTTAAGCAGGAGGAGGCGGAGGCTCTAGTCAGGAAATAGAGCTGGAGTGACACATTTGCATATCAAATGTTGATTTCTCAGTAACAGAAGAAAGGACTGGTTATGTAAACGTATTGCTGGACTGGGCTTTGAAAGAGGTGCATGCACTTATAAATAGTTTGGGGAGAGAAAAACTTGCTGACATATTCTCTTTAATAAAATAAACATAAAACTACAATAAAGTTAAAATCCTTATACACAACGTACAATTATCCAGAATGTTTAATAACACACCACTTATGGACAAGAAGAAGAAGTCAGATTATTGAAGCGAAAAATAATTTGAAAATAATAAAATTCACACTTTTGGTTTCACTGCATTCCGTACAGTGTAAAAACTGCTGTGCTAAACGTCAATGTGATTTTTTTAAAGGCTATAAAAAATTTACATTTGAAAACTGACCTGAATACACAAAATCGCACCTGTAACTGCATCATTTAATTTTCTACACAATTGCGTTTTACATAGAAGCAGTTTTACGAAAATTTCAAGAAACATTGATTATTCTTATGGAAACATTTCTTTAAGGAAAATCTATTTATTTCACAGCAAAACCACAACATAACTGCATGTACTAACATTTTTAAAAATAGCTTTCTGGACTTGAGCTAAATTTCTGAAATTACTCTATATGAGTTCAGATTGTCAAATCCTGACATTGTCTATTGTGTACACTGTCAGGATTCCCTTCAATTGCCAGATCGAGCAGATGAACAGCCTGGGATTTGCATTCTGGCGGTCACGTGCCAACTAAATTCTCATCCACTTATTTAAAGCATAGAGAGAATTGGATGAAAATTTAAAGTGAAGCGGATGAGAATTTAGTTAGCATGTGACCATCCGCTTAATCTGGCAAATGAGGGAAATCATGACAGTGTGCATATCGAACACTTTCAGGATTTGCCAACCTGTAGTCTTACCTGCAGAAATTTAGCTCAAGCTCAGGAAACCCCTTTAACCATTATACTTAGAAATGTTATGATGCAAGGTTAAAACAAAATACACAATACAAACACAATATAGGCGGATGCCTATATCAAGTGCAAAACTGATGCTTGTCCTATGCAACACCAATTAAATAGTCTCATTCCAAATGCAAAACATTTTAAGGCTCAATTAAGCAAACTTTTTTTAGACAATTTTTCAAGCTAAAGCCAGGAGTGGGCACAACTGTGACATACATATAAAAAGTACAAGTAAAAGATTTATGCTTTTCTTCTTTTTTTACCCTTTTTACCTGACTCTGGCTTAAAAACAACATAAAAAATCTGTAAAAAAAAAACTGCATTAACTCCCAAAGTATATTAATCTGTTGTAAATGTAAAAAAAAAATTACTTTGTTAAAACTACATCCACACACAGGCCCACTTTTCCAAGATGATTGGACCTTCAAAATGAATTTTGTATATCGAGAATATTAGTTTCCATTAAGTTTTAAAAGTTTGTTTTACTTAGTAAAGATTTCATCCATGCAATTCAACACCCTCAAAAATTCCATAGACTTCACTTAAATAGACTCCACATGTCACTTGTCCATTTGTTCACCATAAGTACAGGCAGGTAATAAAATGCAGCTGCTCCTAACATTCACACCCCTTACTATTCTCAACCACCAACCAAAATAAACTCACGCAAGTGGTATTGGCTTACCTTGAACGAGGAGGTAGCAAGAAGTGCTGACCGTTCCTGCCTCGTTGGTAGCTGTACAAGTAAATCGGCCGCTATCTTCGGCAAACGCCTCGCGAATCACAAGGCGTACAATTTGTTCTTCAAAGGTAATTTGGAAATCAATGGAATTTTCAATTCGGTAATCCTCGCGATACCAAACCACAGTTGGGGACGGGTACCCTGCAATGGTACACTCCAAAGTGACAGACTCGCCTTCAAGGACTGTCACATTTTTCAATCCCTAAGAAGTAAAAGATTGTAGTTTCAGCGATGTATCTAACTAACATAATTTCAGACATTTTTAAGAACTTTTTTTTAAAATATATATATAAATAATGATAGTTATCTTTTAGATTGTAGCCCATATACTTGCCCAGGGGAAACAGTGGACATTTATAATTCTGATACATACATTTTAGATTGCTTTCAACTGTAAATCTTTGGTTATATGAAATGTTAATAAAAATGACTCTCCCATTACATGGAAGAAATACTAATACTCAATATGGCATAATAAGTAAATGCAAAATACAGGAAGAGTGGTCTGCCATATAATAATTCACTTTACTTAGAATTGGCTAAGCTTATTGAGATGCTAAAGGTAAGATCCAATTCAAGATTACCAGTTTCTTTTAATGTGTTACTTACAGAAACTAAAGTTGGTGGAGAAACGGGGACTTCTGCTGGTTGAGGCACCCGGGCTGCTTCCTCCGCCTGCAACATATGGAAGAGTGTTAACATTTCTATAGGCAAGGGTTTAAATATAGCTGAACTGGGTGGACTGGTGTATAGGATTTCTCCTGCATATGGTCATGTTAGAAGCACAGTAAAGTACTAATAATACACACACGTTTAGAGAGCAGCAAGTAGTAAGGAGATAGGGCTGTTGAGAAGAAAGACTATTTTTGTTATAGCTGGACATTACGAGAAGAATCAAGGAAGATGAAGAAGTTTTTCGATGACCAACCTCATATTGATACTGAAATCTATCTTCACGCGCTAAGCCACCTGAAACACTCACGCCTACATCTCTTTTCATTTCAACGTCAAAGCGGGATTTGTAGGCCTCAGTAGTCTCTGTCAAAGAGAAGGGTTGAGCGACGACCCTTTCTGCCGCCTCTCGAGGTTCAGCTGGTCTGAAATGTGGAGCTTTCACAGATTTCGTGATCTTTTGTGAAGCTGCAGTAGTTAATTCTTTCTCCAGAGTCGCTATCGCCGATCCTGCAATTGACACCTGACCCACGCAAAAGGAAATCTGTTATCTTATGATCACGTAGCCATACATTTTAAAGATGTGCTCTGCTTTTATCCAAGCTTTAATGGTTTTTCATGCTGCAGTGCTTTCATAGCTCTATTTGGCACAACTGGCATTGGTTTTTCAATTTTCCCAGTTCCTTAACTTTTTAACTTTTTAATTAACATGAAGTTTACTTTATTTTTTATTTTCATTTTTTTGTCTATTTCTTTGTGAAGGTTATTCAAAGAAATGATTCATCAGAAAATGACCTATTGTATAAGTCAGTTTATTTGTGTGTAAAAAAAAAAATTCCAATGATTTTTTTTCTTAAATCACAATTTGTGATTAAAATTTTTTTTGTAGGTTTGCAATTTTCACATTGGCCCTATTTTTTATTTTCATTTCTTTTTTTACCTATTTCTTCGTGAAGGTTATTAAAAGGAATGATTCTTTAGAAAATGACCTATTATGCAAATCAATTTAAAAAAAAAAAAAAAAATTCCAATGATTTTTTTTCTCAAATCACAATTTGCAATTAACATTTTTTTTTGTAGTTTTGCAATTTTCAAATTGGCCCACTGGGCTACTTTAGATTTATGCTTCCTGCTTTTAATGGAAGACTTTTCAGAAGTCTCATTATCATCACAGGCAGGATTCCAATGACAGAAAACAACACTATGCACACCTGATAACACAGGATCCACAAATCACAATAAGTGATGCCACAGCTCCCGCTACTCCCACTCCCACCACAATAATCTTTGCACATGCTAATTAGTTGCTTCAATGCTAATGATAGGATCATAGTTATTCTATTACTGCTAATGTACATGTGAATTTTTTTAAATCACAGGAAGTGTGACACTAGAATAGCCCCAGCGAATAATATGAAAATTGCAAAATTTCCATATTATATATATATATACATATATATATTATTTCGATACAGATGATGATATGAAGAAAAAAAAACATTACCGAAAATTTAAAAAAACATAAAAGCTTGATTTAAACTGTAGTCCAATTTCTGATGATACATTTCCTTTAAACAAAAAAAACAGGCTCTGTAAGTCAGTTTTGATTGCCAACTGCATTGCCACTTAGACTCTCTCTATGGTTTCCAAATGATCAGCTGAGCAATCAGAACCCGTCCAAAGGAGTTGTGCAATCGAGAATAAAAGACTTCAAACATCAAATTGGGGGTGCAGCATCTCCTGTAGCCTTGCCATATTGTGATTGATCTATAAGCTGTTGCGTATGAAAAACTATAGCAAGTCAGCAGAAGTTATTCATATGCAAAGTTATTTTCTAGCACCACGACAAAATGGAAAGACCATCTGAAACTGCACCATATACAAATTTTTCAACATTACTCCTGAACAACACTGATAAAAAAAATAAAAAAAACAGAAGAAAAATGAAAGGATAGAGAGATTTAATGTTTTTAAAGGGCAATCATTAAAGTTGGCAGAGGTGAACAGCAGAGCATCTTTAAAATCAGGAGAAGAGAAGCAATGAGTAGTCACTGTCTAGTCACAATACACACAAGACACATAGAAACATAAAAGACACAAAAAACAGACACTTTGCCAAGAAGGTGTTATGTGCAGAAGATGGGAAAATCAAGAGTGAAGAAGCTTTTCTGTGCGTTACATATTTATTGCAGCTAAGAAGAAAGTGTAGAGGAAATTGCCAATTATGTTAATGACCAGCTTTTAGTACGCAGTAAGGCCATGTTCACACGTTCAGTATTTGGTCAGTATTTTACATCAGTATTTGTAAGCCAAAACCAGGAGTGGGTGAAAAATGCAGAAGTGGTGACGTGTTTCTATTATACTTTTCTTCTGATTGTTCCCAAATACTGGGATAAAATACTGACCAAATACTGAACGTGTGAACGTGGCCTTATACAACTGCAAAGTTGTAAAAATATATAAGTAGGGTTTCCTGTATTATTATTAATGTGATATGGAATATTTTAATAACTTCAGATAATGTGTATCAGGCAAAACATTACAAATATTCATTTAAGTCCAAAAATATCAATTACATTAATCGAGGCATTGAATTTCTTTCTTTTGGCATTTTTGGTTTATGTAAAATGAATATTTGTAAGAGAAAGGATGATGATGATTATGTTGGTGATTTTAATGATGATGAACTGCCAGTGTAGTTAGATATATTCCTGGCAGCGGTGACAATCCGTATTGCCTGATATACATGTCACTCATTTCTTACCTCATGTGTAAGTTCAGCTTTGGGAACTGTAACTTTAGTGACGGAAAAGTGAGGAATAGGTGTATGTGAAATAGTTTGATCCACTTGGACCACTGGTACGGTTGGTGGTTCTGGAGTTCTTTTAATCTACATTAATCAATAAAATTGTGTTGAGTTTTGTTTCAATTGCACGTCGAAAGAGAAATAATGGTAGAGTAAGAAAGTCAGGGCCTAACCTGTGGAACCGGTGATGGCACGTGTTCAATTGGGATTATTTTTGGCACAGTTGGGACATGGACTTCTGGAGCTTTTACGGGGATTTGTCTAGGGACAACTTGGCGCTCAGGTGAGTATTCAACAGTTTTTCTAGCAGAAACATGCTCTTTGTATTCATACTGCAGAGCTGTTTCCTCCGTATAACCTTCTTCCGTATGTCCTGGTTGTCTAACCCGTGCAAGGTCAACTGCAGCAACAACTGTAGCCACAGCTCCCGCTTTTTTCCCAGCTTCCATCTAAAGGCAACATTAATACAGTTCATACAAAACTCCAGAAAGACGTGAAGGAAACAAGGTGCAAAACAATTGCAAGAAACATAGACAGAAACACGGATATAAATGAAGGACAATGCAGCTCGATATTTCCTGGCAACCTTATAATTTCTCACTCCCCATGGAAGCAACAATTTAATTGTCTGACCCGTGAGAATGTTATAATACGGCAATTATTCGTAATCCCTATGATGAATTTTGGATAGATGGGACCCAACTCCTGGCACAAACAAAGGGGTAAACGTCACTGTTTACCAGACACAGCGCTGTACATTTGGTGGTGGATTTTAGTTGATGGATGGCGTGTCCCAGACGCTGCCAAAAACTTCAAGAACCATCAGGATAAAAGAGTTAACTCATACAACGCGTTTCGGAGTTGGTTCAACTCCGAAATTCGTTGTATGAATAAACCATTTAATCCGGATGGTCCTTGAAGTTTTTGGAAGCATCTGGGATACACTGTTCATCTACTACAATCCATTATCTGTCCTCCATCCAAAGGGTGTGAGCTCGGTGGCCAAAGCAGCAGACACACATTGATCTCTCTCGCGCACATATCGGAGTTGTGCCACACAACTCCGGTCTCACTCTTAGTTGTGTGAATACACATGGAGCGCCTCTTTCTCCTCTTTTATACATTTGGTAGTGGCTTTACCTAGTACTGCAGTTCAGTCCCATTTACAACAAAAATGCACAGTACAGTGTCTGGTAATTACTAAATGGGATTCCTTCATTCAACCGATTGGTGGGAGTGCCAGAAGTCAGACCCCCACTGATCTTACATTAATGGCATATTCTAAAGATAGGTCATCAATATTACAGCTCCGGAAAACCCCTTTAAATTGGATCAATCACCAGATACCCAATACAAACTCCACATATTATTAAATAGATGTCTTAGACCTAATGAAACTAGTGGGATTACTTTGAAAATTCATATTAGAATGACTGTATAATCCTGACATTGAAAAAATCATTTTATGAGTCTAATTATGGATTGAAATAGATCATGAGTCTCCATCCACCCAGCCTGACTGACGACTGCAACTTGTACTGAGCAACGTGAGATCTGAGCATCTACAAGAGCGACACTGAGAAGCTATCAACTAGCTTAAGTGGGCGTAAATTGAGAAAACTTTCACAAAGGATTACACAATTAAGCCATGTAATTCCAAATTAAACATAACATCCTTATCAGGTCTAAGAGATCTAATTAGTGATGTACACCATTTGTACCATTTGTATCACTGGTAGCAGATCCGCGTTAAAGGCTGTGAATTGTGCAACTTTAGTCTCAATTATATCATTAACCATAAAGAATGCCATATAGCCAAAAGACTTGAATGTCAAACTTATGCCAAATGGGTATCTTTTGGCGCACATTTGGCTAGAATACACTGGCGTCGCATCAAAAATGTATTCAACAACATAGTCGACTACATATTTCAATACAATTTTTTTTATATGCACAAAGTGATTCATTGGCAAATACAAACTAAATTTTGGTCTCAGACAATGGAGTAGAGCCAACACAAAAAATTGTTGCTGCCAATGTTAGCGGCCACATTAAAACAAAGTGACCTGCAAAAGTGGAAGTTCCTTATTCAAGAGTTTGGTTCTTGCTTTTAACATGACATTTATACATTTTACTTCTTATATTGATACTTTCCGAAAAAAAAGGAAATACCTATACACATAATACATATAATACATATCAGCTCATATAAAAGCAGGAGTTTACGTTGGCTCCCTGTTCTTATATGGCCCTAACATGCACGTGGTATATGTGCGCCAATTTTGCAAAACACCAAACACAAAAGAAGTGATCGAAAACAAAACGTGAAGAAGATTGGAAAGAAGAAGTGCCCCGTGGTAAAGAAGAGTACAGTAGATGTGATCACTGAGCTGGTACCTCATCAGATGCTTCTGGTACATCAGAGATATCTAACTTTTCTGAACAAAGAAGAGTCCGACTCCTTGCTTGCTGTACAGCGGCCAGAACCGTAGCCACAGCCATTACCTTCTCTGAATCATAATTCATCTGTGCAACCGGTAAACGTACACGACAATGCAAATCTTTAGGTTTTTAATGGTTTATACAGTTGTTGTGCAAGAACAAACATGGGTGCTTAGGTTATAAAAATCTAAATTCATACATGTGTGGCCAGTGCCAGAGGCGGTGTACCTTAAACATGTGTTTTTTTTGAGTTTCCAAGTGGATTTACCTTTTTTTGCCCAAAGTCTAACCTTAGGTTAAGCCAGTGGTACTGGTCACAGGATCTTAGTTAGTAAACATTCCTTTAACATATTAGATTTTCAAAAAATGAAGAAAAATATATATTTTCAAGGCTTGTGTTAGCTTCCACAATTCTGACTAAAAATATGGGTTATGTACTATTTGTGCAAATCCGGTAGTGGAAATCACCTGTTCTTGTACTGCGTGTATCTGTTCACGCTTGGTGGCAGCAGCTTCTACCGTTCTGGCAACGGTCTCTTGTCTGCTTTTTTCACTGGACACAACTACAGTGCTTACAGAAGTTTTTTCAGCTTCTTTCCTTACCTGGTATTTATGAAAAAACAATTGTTGCTTATAATGATAAATATCAATTCTAAAATGTGACTAGCACCATAGAAAAGCAGATGAAACGAGTGAGATTGAAGCATGGAAGTTTAGGTTATCTGATGAAGATGATGATGAAATAATGAAGGTCAGTGAAGCGTACAGCAAGCTCTTGTTATAGTATGCTTAGTAATCAGGGACACGCTGGTCTGAAAAATAATGGCCCCCTTGGGCAAGTTGAATTTGATGTGTTTAAAGGGGTCAAATTATCTTCTGATATGTCATAGATAGGTACACGTTCGCAGATCACATGAAGTGCATCCAAAAAAGGATGGTCAAAGAGGGCTTAAATCCACTTGGCATTATACATATTGTTAATTTTACTGGATCCTTTATTGAATGTTGGGTTGGGTTTTCAATAGCAAAGACCTATGGACAGTGCCAAAAGTATTTGAGCATTGCAAAGAAAATTTAAAGAAGCACTCTAGCAAAACTATTATTTTACCTTTCAAGTGCAGCCTAGGCTTAATAATCTAGAGGCCATGCCTGGAGTGTCTACCATTTTGATTCCTTTTTCCTCTATTATATGGTTCTCATAATGCAGACTACATTTCCCAAGATGCTCTTGCTCATATCTAATGGCAGCCAGTGATAGCTCAGTGACATAGAGTTGTTGTCCCTTTATGTATACATCAGAGTCTTAGTTTATCCCCTGTGATGTATACAGCAGTCTCAGTGTATCCCATGTTATGTATACAGCAGTCTCAGTGTATCCTATGTTATGTATATATCAGTCTCAGTGTATCCTATGTGATGTATATAGCAGTCTCAGTGTATCCTATGTGATGAATATAGCAGTCTCAGTGTATCCTATGTGACATAAACAGCAGTATCAGTGTATCCTATGCAATATATGCAGCAGTCCTGGTGTATCATATGTATTATATACAGCAGTCTCAGTGTATCCTATGTGACATATACAGCAGTCTCAGTGTATCCTATGCAATATATACAGCAGTCCTGGTGTATCATATGTGTTATATACAGCAGTCTCAGTGTATCCTATGTGATGTATTTACAGCAGTTTTAGTGTATCCTATGTGATATAGTGTATCCTATGTGATGTCTCAGGGTATCCTATCTGTTGTATACATCAGAGTCACAGTATATCCTATGTGATGTATGTACAGCAGTGTCCGTGTAAGCTATGTAAGGTATGCTGCAGAGTCTCAGTGTAAAATATGTTATGTTTACAGCAACATCTCAGTGTATCCTATGTAATGTATACAGCAGAAGCTCAGTGTATGTGGTTCACACTGCAGTGTCCCCAATCTATTCCACTGCCTCCTGCTTGTGATAGCTTCCTCCCTGTCAGCTCTTAGTTGTGTAAAACTACATCTCCAGTAGGATACAATGGAGATTATTCACACAGCACACAGATAGATACAGGAAGTGTAATTCAAGGGTATTTTAAAGCTCTACAGCACTAATGATTGTAAGGACTCACCTACTATACCATTACTCTTCTATATAAGGCAAAAGTTGTGTCCTCAGCAGCTTGGGGGACATACAAAGGAACAAGAAGGGTAGAACTGGGAGGGGATAGAAAAAGTCTGAGAGCCATCAAGGGAGATTTTATAAATTATGATTTCATCCTCTAATTCACAGGAAGTCAGAGATTTTCTATCAGTAGGGCATGTACTACTCTGGTGGTCAGTCTGGAGATCACATGACCCAGTAGCTCATAATGAAGGCCTAAAAATACAGTATATGGATGTAAATGATCTGGGATAGAACAAATTACACAACTAGATATTGCTGATAAGTTACAATTAAATGTGCAAAATGTACGCTGGAGTGCTACTTTAATTTCTGGAAATCAGGGATAGAATTTGATCAGTAAGGAAATAAAAATAGACTACTGTATTCAAGTTGCCAGCATGCCCCTGGTTTAGCAGCATTTTTGCTCTAAGTGCTATTAATGTTTTACTTTTTTTTCTACCTGCTCAGGGACAGGTTGAATTTGCACAGCAGTCATTGCTGTCCTTTTAGCAGTCAGTTCAGTGGCACTTGGAGTAGGTTCTCTCACTCTGGCCATATCAACAGCAGCAACTACGGTAGCGACAGCTGCTGTTTTTCCTGCTCCGTGGACCTATATCAGTCACATTAAAATATACATTTCACAGGTAAAATTAAAAAAAAAAATCACAATAGAGAATATATATAAACAATAATTACTTGCTTTATAGGGAACCTGTCACCAGAAAAAATTCTATTAAGCATTTATTTCAGTCACGGGGGCTGAGCCGGCGCTGGTTCAGTCACTGCTCTGAGTATAGAGAGCGGTGGCTACAACCGTGACTTCGGCCCCGACTGACAGCCGTCCCTTAATGATGAGCGAGTGTCAGTCAGTGCCAGGGCCGTGGTTGCAGCCATCACTCTGTATACTCAGAGCTATGACTGAACCCGCACTGGCACCACCTCAGTGACTGAAACAGGAATGCTGCCAGGGGTGGGGTTAATTTTCTCCCAGCAGCGTTCGGCTAAATGCCAGCAAGGGGCAGGTTAGTAACACCATTAACCTGCAGATTAAACCATATCTGCAGGTTAATAGAGGTTTTTTTCTGGTTACAGGTTCCCTTTAAAAACCTCCATGTTATGGCAGAGACTAAACAGTAAGCTTGGGTACACAATATGGTCACTCTATGGTTTCAGCAATGGGAATAGATTCCATCATAAAATGTGTCCTGTGTTGTTGCGTTCACCCAAATTTTCATTGTAAAATCTCATAAATCTGCAATGGTAGCACAATGATATCCTGTGAAAACAAGTTATCACCTATCTATCAAAAAAAAAAGTGATAACTTGTTGATTGGTTGGTGTCAGACTGCTTGGACCTGCACCGATCAGCAGAACAGGGACACCCCCAATAGAATGGAGCGGAAGTGCGCATGCTAGACCGCTGCTCCGATCATTCTCTATGGGGCTGTCCAGTGCTTTACCCATACAGAATGAATGGAGGAGCAGTTGAGCATCTGACCTGCCTCTCCATTTTCTAACAGGGATAAAAGTTCCCCGTCCCGTCTGGATTAAAAATGTCCCCTTCTGCCAATAAATGTAGACTAATTAGCAAGTTATCACCTAACCTGTGGATAGGTGATAAATTGTTTTCACTGGACAACCCCTTTAAGTTACGACTAAAGTTGTGCATCCTGCTTTTTCTGTCTAGTCTATGCCTAATAACTTAAGAAATCATAAAATATGTATTGACATATACAATGAGGCCTTTACCTCTCTGGTTTCCACTCCAGTAACTGTGATCTGCTCCCTGGATTCCCACTTCTGCTCAGTCTTTATGTGTGAGGCTCCAGAAGACACGAATACTTCATGCTTCCAAGGAGGAGGAACTTCAGCACCAACCAATGTTGAAGTGATTCTTGCGGGAGAAGGAGACTTCACAGATCTGATTGGAGACGTAGACAGTCCTCTTCCAGCCGGGGAGACTGACCTGATGGTAATAAAAGATATTTTTGCTATGATTCACAAATAACCATAGATACATTGTGCTTTCTTTACTACAAACAAATTTAGAATTCGAAAAGAAAAACTAAAAATAATTAATGTCAAAGATTAGTGAAAAAAAAACTGATTCTACGTGGCAAAGAAAATATGAAGAAATCAGAAAGTTTAACAATTTTTTTTGTCAAAGAGCTAGTTGTGATTCTGGCAAGATTGCATTCTGGAAAATATACAGTAGATGGCGCTATTACTCCACATTAAATCTGAAGATGCTAAAAAGAACATGCTTTCTTGTAAATCAACTACAACTTTTTCTAAAGCTAAGGGCTAGTTCACACAAAGGGTTTTAGGCACTATATTGCACCTCAATACTTTTTGTATACGGACCCTATAATAATGAATTATTCTAGTATGAACACTTTTTTGCACAAACACACACATGGCAGGATGCTGTAAAAATAAAAAATGAAGCATGAATCATCATGGCAATATTAATTCCGAAAACTCTAAAAATTCCTTTTAAGTAATTGAGAGTAATTGTTATGGAATGTAAGCACACAACGTCTTTATCAGGTGGATTCCGCCTGGAAAAGCGCAAAAAAAAAAAAAACATAAAAAAGAATGAACAGATGCACAGCATTGTAAAAACAACTTGCTGTGCACATGTTCCATTGTTCGTAACTGTGACCTGTCCATTCTTCTGGTGGCTTCTGTTTGGAAGATGAGAATAGGACCTCCTCTTAATTTCTCAAACCAGAGACACGGACCCATTTTTAAAACTGATTTGTGCATGAATCAATGAAACTTTATGGATGTCAGTGCTGTCTGAGAAGAAAGAGAACAGCACTAGGACATGTCACACAGATGTATGGACGTAGCCTTTGGCCGGTTTCACACATCAGTTTTATTTCTCATATGTGAAAAATGCTCTATGATTTCTTTTTTTATTTTCAGTGTGCTTGACCCAACTTGGGTCTGTGTATCAGTCTCTACAATACTTGGTGCATTTCTTTTTTCTTCTATTTTTTAAAAAAAATAGCTTGTCCTACCCATTAAACAGCAAAATAAATTTTTTTTTACGAGGCCAACAACTTTGGCGAGTTTGATCCTCAACACTGATCTAAGTAGGACATGTCTGAATGTCTGAATTAGGCCTTAGATCATTTCTTCAAATAAATAGTAATTCAATATTTTACAAGTTCTAGGAAGAATTCATGGTGTTTTGTACACCATTCTTGATTCAGAGTCCGCTGAAGTAAGAAGCGCCAAATTTACCCAGAGATGCGTATGACCTGTGAATCAGCATCAGAAAATGTACTAGTGCTTTCTGTTAGGATTTACACCACCTTTTATAATGAATCTGTTGAGATGTGCAAGGACATACAGTACCTCTTGCACTAAGCTCTGCCAACTTTTCAAAAAGTTGGCGTAACTCCCATAAAAGCAGCAAAAATTCTAAAATCTTTAGCAAATGTGTAGCACAAAAATTTGAGAATTTTTAACACCCATTTTCTGGCATACAATGCTTAATAAATTGTCTCCTTAGCATGTGATAGTAGGCAAAGAGAAAATGATCATAAAGGAAAAGTGTAACGTGCTCGACAGTACCTGACAGGTGAAGGTACTGGTGCTTTCACTGGTCTAACAGGAGAAGGAGATTGGCGTACAGGTGATGGAGATTGCTGTCTGACCATCTGAACCTTTGTAGGAATCACCGGCGGAGTTGGTGACTTTGATGAAGGCTTAGGAGGAATTCTTGGAGGAGTCTTGTGCGGTAGCTGCACTCCTGCAGCACTTTCAATAGTCATTTCAACTGTGGTACTGGAACGTGCATCAAAATGAGCCTCTACTCTCTGTAAAATGCAAAGTACACGTTAACTCCTATTAGTAATGAAATACATTACCTTTGTGAGTAATATGATTAATTGGCTTTGCTGGCACAAGCATGTCTGAACATTCACACAATACTAAATTAGTAACATAGTAACATAGTTTTTAAGGTTAAAGGAAGACTAAGTCCATCTAGTTCAAGCCATAGCCTAACATGTTGATCCAGAGGAAGGCAAAAAAAAACCATGTGGCAAACACCAAGCTCCACATTGGGGAAAATAATTCCTTCCAGACTCCATACGACAATCAGACTAGTTCCCAGGATCAACGCCCTATCAAGGAATCTAGTATAATTGTAATTACCTTTTCGAAACGTGCTTGTCTTGTCTGGGAAATCTGAGCAGTAGATACAATTGTTTTCGTCTTTTTGGCAGGTATTTCTTCTTCAGCTAGAAAGGAAGAAGTTGAAAATAAGATAATTTAAATATATAGATAAAATATTCCGTAGTATAGGATTATGGGTTCTCTGGGCCCCTGCCGGTGACTCCCCAGCTGATGATGGTTCCCGATACTATTATACACTATGGCACCAAGGATGTCATTGCACTACTAGAACTTGGAACCAGAATAGAAACCATATCACTTTCAGTCGGGGGTATGGAGAGAGTGGCATTCCTGAATGATGGACAGTTTGGACCAGCGGCATAGTTGCGCTACTGGCCCAAAATATGCGCTCTTCGATGTTGCAAGAGGAGGTCAGTTTTATCTCTGCAACATCGAAAAAGTGCAGGAAGACTGAACCTGGCTGGATCCAGCAATCCTGTCTGTTTCGAAGCAGCGCTTCCAAGTTGTAGAGAATAGTACTTGTAAGCGGTCTGCTCTTTGCCTAGATCGTCCACTGCTGATAGAGTACAGAGGCAACAAGCAGTACATAATGGAATTAAAAATCCCTCAGCTCTTGAAAACGGAAACGATTTTTAATAACAAGTAAATTGCAAAGTTGCTTTTTTTGCAATCACTTTGCAATTTTATCCATTTATGCCGTTAAGAGAAGCCCTGTGCAGAAAACTGAAGTGTGGCCCCCTTCAAATTAGAAAGGGGCAAGCGCTAAGTCAGAGTTGAATCCTCTACACATAGTCCCAAGCAAAATATCAGAACATATATCTTGGAAGAAGCTAAACACGAAACGTGCAGTGGGGTGGTTTCCTAGTTACTCTCTATCACAGGTCTCTGCCTCTTTGTCACTTTTTGTATCTCTGTATTTACTATTGCTTTGCATTTGATTCCCCTAATTCTGGAGCGCTGATGCTCCATAGGAATCTACTGTATATCTTATTTGAAGTCTTTCCTCTGATATTTTGATTGGGACATTGTTCAACTCGCCACTCTTAATCCCTCTTGGACCTTTTACATTTTTGGTCTGATAGGTTGCGCTGTTGCAGCAGCCACTGGGCAATCTCTTTGATATCTTATATTGCAATTTGGCACTCTCTTGATATGTAATCAGACTTGCTATAGATTTGGATTTGCTTCAGATTGAGTGTCCATCTTGTCCCTCCCACCTTTAGTTATTTGCTATTTTTCTGCAGATACTTTTCTTTTTGCTACTCAGAGATCAACTACAATTGTGATGTCTTATATGGCATTACTACTTTGGGCATATTCTATGGAGTAGCTTCTCTGTACTGACATCTTTTAAATATTTTTAATATGTCTGTAATTGGACTAATAAAGATTTATTCTTAATATTTAGACTGTACACTCCTGTGTTTTCTTAGGTTTTTCTCTTCAAGAATCTATGGGGTAATGTTTCTCCTTGTGGAGAGTGACAAGACAAGCCTGGCATGTCAGATTGAGGAGACTTATAAGCCATGCATTCTCCTCTTGGAAATTAAAAATACATATTGCCTCTTCAGAGAGGAAGAGGACTCAAACTCTAGGACCACCTATTTGAAGCAGTGATCCTAAAAGTCAATATCGACTCTTTAGCGAGCGTTGCATATTACAAGGCTTGGTAAAGAGACGATATTGACTTTTAGGATCGCTGCTTCCAATAGGTGATGCTAGAGTTCTAGTCCTCTTCCTCTCTGAAGAGACAATTTGCATGTCTACAAGAATGGAAGACTTTAAAGTCCTGAAAATGAAATCGGTACCTTGAACAGTCAGTTCAGCTGTTGAAGTAGCACGTCCGACATTATTAGTTGCGTTTACAGAATAGGTTCCGGAATCTTCAGGGTACGCTTCTGCAATGATTAAACTGTAGAGGTCTCCATCTTGAAGGATCTGGAAATCTTGGGAGCTGTGAATTTCAGCTCCCTCCCTGTAGAACTTCACCACAGGTGTAGGGATTCCACTCACTCTGACGTCAAGTCGAACTTGACTGCCTTGTCTTACTGTCGTAGTCTGTAGTCTTTGTGTAAAGTTTGGGGGTGCTGTTTCAGCTAAAAGAAATCGAAACCGTAGAAAGTCAAACTTAAAGTAGCAATACATTCATTAAATCAGTAAATGTAATGGATGTGACGTGCACTGTCCAAACATAGGGCAAATTTACCAAAATGTGTGATGAAATTTCCTATAATAGATGTAACATTTCATGGAGATTCCTTTGGGCCATAGTATCATTTTCTTCTAAAAACAGGTACAGTGAACTGTCAAATTAAAGGTAGCCATTTTGTATTAACCCCTTGCCTCCGCAGTCAATCATAATTTTTGCAGTTTCATTTTTTTCCTCCCCTTCTTCCAAGAACCATAACTTTTTTAATTCTTCATCGGTAAGAGGGCTTGTTTTTTTTTTGAGACACAAGTTGTAGTTTTTAATGACACCACTGTTTTTTGGGTTTTGTGTTAACGGCATTCATTATATAGTAAAAATAACATGGAGACATAATTCCCCAGGTCGGAACGATTACAGCAAGAACAAACTTGCATAGATTTTTTTTTATTTTAGTGGTGAACAAAAGACCTGAAGTTTGTAAAATAAAAAAAATACAAAAATGCGGGTTTGTGTCGCCATTTTCAAAGACCAGTTTTTATTTTTCTGCCGATGGAGCTGTGGGAGGACTTGTTTATTGCAAGGTGATCTGTCAGTTTTAATCCCAATGTGGGGAACATAAGATGATTTGATCAATTTGTATTGCATTTTCTCTAAGGAAGTGTGCTGATTTAAAAAAAAACATGATTCTGAAGTGTAGATTTTTTTTCCTTTATGGCGTCTACCATATGGGTTAATTATTTTATATTTTGACTGACCAGACTTTTACAAACATGACAATACCAAATATGTAATTATTATTATTAATAATAATTTATTTATTTTTAATCTGGAAAAGAAGTGATTCATTTTTTTAAAATATGTTTTAAAACTTTTGTTCATTTTCTACTTTATTTTTTAGTCTCCCAGGGGACTTGAACCTAAGATTGTTTCAATCTGCTTCTACAAAATACTATAATACCACATGGTATTGGGATTGTGAAGGACCAACGGGAGTCGGTGTGTGTTGAGCACCAGCAACTGTGCCAATTTTGTGGTGAGCTCAGCTCCTGTGCCCCCTCCACATCCGGACACCCCTGCATTTACATATTAAGACTTCATTTTGCCTTAATGAGGTTAATAAGTGGTGATACATCTGACAATAGAGCGGATCTACCAGGTTTTAGTGAAACAACCAAACGAACTCTTATACTGGCCCACCAGTGGAAAAGAGAACTTTCTGGTCAGCTGTAGCCTAGATTTAATAACAGAGTGCACAGCATCACCCAAGATCAATGAGTACACAGTAGATCATCATTTGCTTTAGAAACCTCCTAGGAACTCTTAGATGATGTTCACACACTGCAGAAAATTTCAGTTCTGGATTTGGCCACAAATCCACAACAAAATCTGCGCATGTTACTTGCTAATTTTGGTGTGGATTTGGATGCTGATTTGACCCTACCCCATTACTAATCATTGTGCAGAATGGTGTCCGCAATTAAAATCTGTACAAAAATGAGCGTGCTGCAGATTGCAAAAAACACAGCATGGTCTCACAGATTTTTTCAATACTATGGAATTGAGTTTTGAAAGCCCCGTTCACTTGCATAGTATAAGTTGCTTTTGATTTGTGGTGCAAAATCTGCACTGCGGCGCTGAGACAACTTCTGAATGTGTGAACATAATCTTACATTTATTTAACTCAAGGTAGTACAACCCATCACTAGAAAGCAGGATGAATAATTAATAATAATAATAATAATATTCTCAGTGAATTAACAGCTGGTTTATCCCATTATATACTGTATATATAATGTTCTGCATGTCGTGTATTGTTGGAAAAACATAAAACAGGAATTTATACCGGTAACGAGTAGCTCAGCGGTGCTAGTTGCTTGTCCTGCTCCATTGGCGGCTCTTAGGGAGTATCTTCCACTGTGTGCTGCTGTGGTAGCGGGAATCACAAGTTTAGCGCGGCCATCACTAAACGTGATCTGGACACCTGGCAGTGTTGCAGCAGAAATAACCTGGCCATCCCTAAACCAGCTCACCTCAGGAACTGGAAAACCTAGGAAAGAAGCAAAATTATGCATCACTATCATATTTGTATATGTACCACATTCATCATAGAATTGGAAACTGACGTAGTTTTCATTGTTACAGGTAAAAAGTGGTTGACTTTTAATGTGATAGTCAAGGAATATTTGGGGAAATAAACAATTAAATTTGCAGTACACAAATTAAAAAGTATTATACCTATAAAACTTGTACAGCCACGGATGCCCCATAACACTAATTCTCCAACAGATGCCCCCATAACTCTGTTACCATCACAGTTACCTCAATAACACTGGTACAGTCACAGGTGTCACCATAATATTACTACAGCCACAGGTGTCACCATAACATTGATACAGCCACACATGTCACCATAACACTGGTATAGCCATCATCATAACACTAGTAGAACCACAAGCGTCACCATTACACTAGTATAGCCACAGATGTTACCATAACACTAGTACAGCCACAGGTGTCACCATAACACTGACACAACCATAGATGTCACCATAACACTGGTATAGCCACAGATGTCACCATAACACTGGTATAGCCATACATGTCACCATAACACTAGTAGAGTCACAAGCGTCACCATTACACTAGTATAGCCACAGATGTCACCATAACGCTGGTATAGCCACACATGTCACCATAACACTGGTATAGCCACAGATGTCACCATAACACTAGTACAACCACAGATGTCACCATAACACTAGTACAGAAACAGATGTCACCATAACACTGGTACAGCCACAGATGTCACCATTACACTAGTACAGCCACAGATGTCACCATTACACTAGTACAGAAACAGATGTCACCATAACACTGGTATAGCCACAGATGTCACCATAACACTAGTACAGCCACAGATGTCACCATTACACTAGTACAGCCACAGATGTCACCATAACACTGGTAGAGCCACAGATGTCACCATTACACTAGAACAGCCACAGATGTCACCATAACACTAGTACAGAAACAGATGTCACCATAACACTGGTATAGCCACAGATGTCACCATAACACTAGTACAGCCACAGATGTCACCATTACACTAGTACAGCCACAGATGTCACCATAACACTGGTAGAGCCACAGATGTCACCATTACACTAGTACAGCCACAGATGTCACCATAACACTAGTACAGAAACAGATGTCACCATAACACTGGTATAGCCACAGATGTCACCATAACACTAGTACAGCCACAGATGTCACCATTACACTAGTACAGCCACAGATGTCACCATAACACTGGTAGAGCCACAGATGTCACCATTACACTAGAACAGCCACAGATGTCACCATAACACTGGTACAGCCACAGATGTCACCATTACACTAGAACAGCCACAGATGTCACCATTACACTAGAACAGCCACAGATGTCACCATTACACTAGTACAGCCACAGATGTCACCATTACACTGATACAACCACAGGTGTCACCATAACACTGGTAGAGCCACAGATGTCACCATTACACGAGTACAGCCACAGATGTCACCATAACACTGGTACAGCCACAGATGTTACCAATACACTAGTACAGCCACAGGTGTCACCATAACACTAATACAGAAATAGATGTCACCATAACACTGGTATAGCCACAGATGTCACCATAACACTAGTACAACCACAGATGTCACCATAACACTAGTACAGAAACAGATGTCACCATAACACTGGTACAGCCACAGATGTCACCATTACACTAGTACAGCCACAGATGTCACCATAACACTAGTACAGAAACAGATGTCACCATAACACTGGTATAGCCACAGATGTCACCATAACACTAGTACAGCCACAGATGTCTCCATAACACTGGTAGAGCCACAGATGTCACCATAACACTGGTAGAGCCACAGATGTCACCATTACACTAGAACAGCCACAGATGTCACCATTACACTAGTACAGCCACAGATGTCACCATTACACTAGTACAGCCACAGATGTCACCATAACACTAGTACAGCCACAGATGTCTCCATAACACTGGTAGAGCCACAGATGTCACCATAACACTGGTAGAGCCACAGATGTCACCATAACACTGGTACAGCCACAGATGTCACCATTACACTAGAACAGCCACAGATGTCACCATTACACTAGTACAGCCACAGATGTCACCATTACACTAGTACAGCCACAGATGTCTCCATAACACTGGTAGAGCCACAGATGTCACCATTACACTAGAACAGCCACAGATGTCACCATAACACTGGTACAGCCACAGATGTCACCATTACACTAGAACAGCCACAGATGTCACCATTACACTAGTACAGCCACAGATGTCACCATTACACTGATACAACCACAGGTGTCACCATAACACTGGTAGAGCCACAGATGTCACCATTACACGAGTACAGCCACAGATGTCACCATAACACTGGTACAGCCACAGATGTCACCATAACACTGGTACAGCCACAGATGTCACCATAACACTGGTAGAGCCACAGATGTCACCATTACACGAGTACAGCCACAGATGTCACCATAACACTGGTACAGCCACAGATGTCACCATAACACTGGTACAGCCACAGATGTTACCAATACACTAGTACAGCCACAGGTGTCACCATAACACTGGTATATAGTCGTCACCACACCACTTGGACACCCAGGTGTCATAATTACACTGGCACAACCAGTTATGTCCACATAACACTGGTACAGCAACATGAGACACTACACTTTTATCAAATGTATCGTAAGAAATAAGTGTATGACAAGAAAAACTCTTTGTTTTCCATTATGATAAGAAATTAAAGCTGTGCTGATTGGTTGTCCTGGACAGTTTTACTTTGAGAGTTTCATAAATCCCTCTCCTCCCATGTGTCTAGCCTTTTCATTACAGCATTTTTGGTGGCATTTTATTTTCTGACATTTTGCAAGTTGTTTTTTTTTATTTAACATTTTTAATTTCTATAAAGAAACCTACGGAGAAATAAAAAAACTGAAAAATTGCCATACCGAGACAAAACTGACATTTTGATAAGAATAACACTGATTCCAAAATCTCTACAAAAATGTCACAAGCTGAAATACTGTACTAAAAAAACAGGAACTATAACTACATGTAAAATTATATATAACTATAGTGGGTGCAGGGGTTGCAGCCTAAATAAAAAAAATAACCTGATTGTCAGGGTGCGACGTGTCAAATGCCACCAATCTGATACTGATCGCCTGTCTGTAGAACAAAAAGTCCCAGAAAAGCTTTTTTGTTTTTAGGTCCAATAGTGGGTGATTTCATAGTATATGTGGATATGCGAGATACATGCAGCTACCACCAGGGAGCGCTAACTGCATATGGATTTACACAGCTAGCACTGGATCAGAGCTCCCTGTACAGGTGACAGCAGATTGCTGATATGACGGCGTCAGCAAACAGATGAACACATTTTGTGCCGTCCAGTCAAAATATATAAGCTTATACATAAAATTAATTATTTAACTAAAATACTGAATATACTGATTGCATAAATATCTCTTTTTTTACAGTTCATTTTAAAAAAAGCCAAATATTTGGTATAACTCAGATGTATCTAACTGTATTTTTACCCTCTATTGGATATATAATAATTAAATGAATAAATAAATTAATTAATTAAAAAAAAAAAAAAAACATTGACATGAGCGCCCATGCATGGACAATATTAGTCATAGCCAGATGCTTGTCATGTCTTAATTTTCTGGTACTTTTCCGTCACTCTTAATTTCAGATAGTTATGGTCATTGCCATATGTAACAACAAGGCCTAAATAACAACTTTTGTTACCATACTTGCAGACTTTATGGCAATGCCTTTTGGAAGGTTACTGTATGTTTTTCTGCATCCCCTCCACTGAATAAATTTTCTGGAAGCATTGCTTTCTGAGAGGGCTCTTCTTGGAGTCCAGGAGGTCTCCCCTTATTTTTCAGGAGCCTACAAGTTTTTTACCCTGGTCCTCTTTCAGATATCTTTGTGGATTTTAGGGTAACTTGTGGATTTTCAAATCAGTTTTGTTTCCTATCGCATATGGATTTCACACACAATTTTGGCACACCATCAATTTGATTTGAATCTAATAATCTGCCCATATGTTCTACAGTGATGGAACTTGAAGCTCATGGACCCCAATGCAAATTCTCCAACATGTCCCCGAGTATCAAAATCTCCAACAGGCCCCCGAATATCAAAATCTCCAACATGCCCCCGAATATCAAAATGTTCAACATGCCCCCGAATATCAAAATATTCAATATGTCCCCGAATATCAAAATCTCCAAAAGGCCCCCGAATATCAAAATCTCCAACATGCCCCCGAATATCAAAATCTTCAACATGCCCCCGAATATCAAAATCTTCAACATGCCCCCGAATATCAAAATCTCCAACATGCCCCTGAATATCAAAATCTCCAACATGCCCCCGAATATCAAAATCTCCAACATGCCCCTGAATATCAAAATCTCCAACATGCCCCCGAATATCAAAATCTCCAACATGCCCCCGAATATCAAAATCTTCAACATGCCCCCGAATATCAAAATCTCCAACAGGCCCCCAAATATCAAAATATTCAAAAGGCTCCCAAATATTAAAATCTCCAACGTGCCCCCGAATATTAAAATCTTCAACATGCCCCCGAATATCAAAATCTCCAACATGCCCCCGAATATCAAAATCTCCAACATGCCCCCGAATATCAAAATCTCCAACATGCCCCCGAATATCAAAATCTTCAACAGGCCCCCGAATATCAAAATCTCCAACAGGCCCCCGAATATCAAAATCTTCAACATGCCCCCGAATATCAAAATCTCCAACAGGCCCCCAAATATCAAAATATTCAAAAGGCTCCCAAATATTAAAATCTCCAACGTGCCCCCGAATATTAAAATCTTCAACATGCCCCCGAATATCAAAATCTCCAACATGCCCCCGAATATCAAAATCTCCAACATGCCCCCGAATATCAAAATCTCCAACATGCCCCCGAATATCAAAATCTTCAACAGGCCCCCGAATATCAAAATCTCCAACAGGCCCCCGAATATCAAAATCTCCAACAAGCCCCCGAATATCAAAATCTCCAACATGCCCCCGAATATCAAAATCTCCAACATGCCCCCGAATATCAAAATCTTCAACATGCCCCCGAATATCAAAATCTCCAACATGCCCCCGAATATCAAAATCTTCAACATGCCCCCGAATATCAAAATCTCCAACAGGCCCCCCGAATATCAAAATCTCCAACAGGACCCCGAATATCAAAATCTTCAACATGCCCCCGAATATCAAAATCTCCAGCAGGCCCCCGAATATCAAAATCTCCAACATGCCCCCGAATATCAAAATCTCCAACATGCCCCCGAATATCAAAATCTTCAACATGCCCCCGAATATCAAAATCTCCAACATGCCCCCGAATATCAAAATCTTCAACATGCCCCCGAATATCAAAATCTCCAACAGGCCCCCCGAATATCAAAATCTCCAACAGGCCCCCGAATATCAAAATCTTCAACATGCCCCCGAATATCAAAATCTCCAACAGGCCCCCGAATATCAAAATCTCCAACATGCCCCCGAATATCAAAATCTCCAACATGCCCCCGAATATCAAAATCTTCAACATGCCCCCGAATATCAAGATCTCCAACAGGCCCCCGAATATCAAAATCTTCAACATGCCCCCGAATATCAAAATCTCCAACAGGCCCCCAAATATCAAAATATTCAAAAGGCTCCCAAATATCAAAATCTCCAACATGCCCCCGCATATCAAAATCTCCAACAGGCCCCCGAATATCAAAATCTCCAACAGGCCCCCGAATATCAAAATCTCCAACATGCCCCCGCATATCAAAATCTCCAACAGGCCCCCGAATATCAAAATCTCCAACATGTCCCCGCATATCAAAATCTCCAACAGGCCCCCGAATATCAAAATCTCCAACATGTCCCCGCATATCAAAATCTCCAACAGGCCCCCGAATATCAAAATCTCCAACATGCCCCCGCATATCAAAATCTCCAACAGGCCCCCGAATATCAAAATCTCCAACATGTCCCCGCATATCAAAATCTCCAACAGGCCCCCGAATATCAAAATCTCCAACATGCCCCTGAATATCAAAATCTTCAAAAGGCTCCCAAATATCATTAAAAGGATTGTCAAACAGTAAAACATTTTTTTTAGCCATGGATTGAATAAAAATAATAAACAGAGGCAATGGCACCACCCTGAGTCCCCATGGATCCAGCGTAGGCAGCTATAGAGGTCTCCACTGGCTTCGGAAACAGTGGAATTGGAATTCACAGCACTGCTGCAGCCTGTAATTGGCTGCAGCGGTCGACTGACTAGAAGAGCTTGTCATTAGACAAACATCCAATGAGGCGCTGTTCTAGTCACCAGGTCACCTGACCACTGCAGCCAATCACAGGCTGCAGCAAGGCTGTGACTTCTGAACCGCAAGACACCACTTCCAGAAACTGGTGAAGACCACCGAAGCAGCCTTCTCTGGATTTGTGAGGGTGTTGGTGAGTATGCTTACATTTGTTATTTTTAATCAAAAGAAAAAATATTTTAATGTGGGACAACCCCTTTAATAAAATTGCTCTTTTGATAAGGGACAAAGGTACTTTTTGGGTCCTCTTAAGTTCAATGGCTGGGTGCAACTGCAATGCCCCTGATATTATGCATACATTATGAGTTTTGCAGACAGTTACAGATTGCTATCATATCAAGAAGAGTAATGAATGCTGACCCGGCCTAGTTATGCACATAAAGTATTAAAATATTCAGGAGTCTTGGTAAACTAGGTGACAGTAGTGATTTAAAAGAATAACTTAACGGATTGCATTAAAGACACTTATTAATATATAAGTATTACAGGTCCTCCTCCTGCACTTGTTACGGTAGCCTTCCTGGCTACTGATGGAGGAGCATGTGATCAGAGCTGTCCTTCAGCCTCCACCAAATGAAGAAAACTCGGCAAAGGATGATGTTTTTCATCGGAGGAGGTAGATGGCCAGGTGTGGTCATATGCTCCTCCATCAGCAGATATCCTGAGAACAGGAGAGCTGTGCAGTCTGTGACGAACAAGTGCAGGAGGAGAACCTGTAATGCAGTTAGGACCGCAAAGTGATGCCCAAAGTCATTTATTAATATAAAGATAAAGGTGAATAACTCCTTTAAATGGTGAAGTTTACAAACTTAATCATGAAAAAATGAATCATTTTTGCTATTATGGTATAATGTGTATAGCCAGAGGCCTTAGTGGCCGTAGTCAAAATGTAATTTACTGCTGTCATCTTATGTGACAGAAGTGCCATTGGCTCCCCTCAGACACCAGAAGTTAAAGGAGATGTCCAGGACTTTTATATCAATAGTCTATCCTTAGTATAGGTCATCAATATCTGATTGGTGGGGGTGCGACACCCGGCGCCCCCGCAGATCAGCTGTTCTCAATGCAACTGGCGAATGGAAGTGCTCTGTTGCGGAGCTGCACAGCTCCATCAACTGTATAGTGGCCATGGCTGGGTACTGCACATCCACCCCCTATTCGAATGAATAGATGCAGATATCTAGTACCCGGGTGCAGCCAGCATATAGATGACAGAGCTGTGCTGTGCAGCTCCGCAAGTGAGCACATCCAGCCAAAACTGGGCCCGGGAACCGCATAGGTAGGTCATCAATACAAAAATTCACGACAACTCCTTTAAGTACAACTGTAATCTCTGCACTCCTATAGGTAAACTATTGTATATAATCCTTTATATAACATCATCTGAGTTTTTAATCCACTCCTATGTAAAATAATCTAGGCGCATAATTTAGTACTACATATTGGGTATTGGTGTAAAACTCTGTTTATAGTTTATGTGAAGAGGCAGCACTGGGCCCTTTCAAGCACCAGGGCCCAAGTGTAAGTGTAAGTCTTCTGGGCCTTCTATACTTCTACCTCTGTATAAAGCCATTGTATTAGTGCAATTACTTAGGTAAGAACAAGTCTATATGAAAGAAAGAACCTGGGTACATATAATCTAGGTTTATGTAAAACAAGATAGGTAAATAAGGCAATTTTAGGTAAAAGAACTTTGGTACATAATCCGATTATATACAAAATAAGTTAAGTACAATCAGAACCTGCTCCGGGGCCCTCTTCACTTTTGAAGTTCCCACAAGAGGACTTGAACCTGTGATCACGTGATTGCTAGCACAATACACTGCAATACTGTAATACTGTAATACTGCAGTGCATTGTAACATTACCTATCTCCTATGAAGCCCAGCCACAGGTTGGATTTTACATGCATACTAACATGGCAAACACAGGGACCTTCAGACCTGGCTGCCATGACAATTCCATTCACACCCTACAATCATGTTGCAGGGACTCATTGGCGTCATCTGGGACTCTATCCCCCATTTTCAACCTCTTAAAGGGATTGTCCAGTCTAAATTGATAAGCTATTAAACTGCAGACTTATGAATCCCCCCGCATGCCAGTTTGTGAGCTGGGAACGGCCATGATGTATGTGACATCCATACACTTGTATAGAGCGATGCTGCGCCCACTGGACGGCTGCGTCACTAGATGAGGTGCAGCCTTGCTCAATACAAGCTCTGCCCGGGAGTGTGCATATGGCATACATCACAACCCTTCCTAGCTCAGAAATCGGCGAATCCTCTTAGCGCACAGTGTATGCGCTGGGGTGGATTTATAAGTCTGCAGTCAGACAGAGCGACTGCAGACTTTTCATTTTAGACCGGACAACCCCTTTACATGCCACTGTCATAATGAACAACTGCATCTAAGAGGTTAAACTTCAATCCTGCTATTTCTTCTTGCAGCAGTTGGACACTGTTGTATAACACAGTCAACATTCATACTCAGCTCCCGAGTCCGTTCCATACATGCACAATGGATGTTAAAACCTGCATTTGCCTGTGTTTTCCAGGTGCTATACTTTTCCATCTATAATTGCTTAGCTAGATAGTCAGGTAGCACTCGTGAGCATCACCACAGCACCCCTTGCTTTCCATCCTTAAGGTCTATACAATGATTAATGTAATTTTGTTATCTTGTCCATTCACCCCCTACTGTTAATATGTAAAAGTCGCCACGTCAGTAAGCTTCTATTTTAGAAAAGACAGCTGTAGTCGAAAGTTTTGATTGACAGGACAACTTTTTGGAGGCATGACAACGTTAGGAGATGTAGGCCGGGGATCAACACGTCAGACCTTTTATAGTGAAACAGCTGTCTGCATATAGATCAAGGGAGGATCAGCTTCCCTGAAATAGCCCATCACGACTGCGCCTAGCACCATCTCACCCTTTGAACCAAATGATAAATTTGTCATCATTTCACTCTTCTGCCAAAGTCACTAATTAACGACAAATCTGATAGCCGCCATCCGTCTGTATTCATTAGTAATCTATACACCTGTATCATTACGCTCTGATGAAACCCAACAAGGTCTAGGACCAAAAGACGCAAAGAGGTCTCCGTAATTGCCCCCAAACTCTCTAAAATATTGGTCAAATAAAAATTATATTTATGGGGAACTGTTTGAGTACACATTCAGTATATTCTTAGAAATCCATATGTATGCATATATACATGAGTATAGGTCAAAAAGCAAGGTCTCAATGTAGTCTTGACTCAAAGAGATAGTATATGTGTAAAAAAAGATGGCTTCTTCCTGAGGCCGGTATCACAAATCCAACTTTCACGGTCCGTGTATGGACCACGATGTATGGACAAGCTCCTAATCTGAACGCAATAGTCGTATGAGATATATGACTGTTGAGTTCAGGGCAGTACAAGGACTGTGAAAATCAATATATAAAACTGGCAGCTCCTTTCTTGTCCATGGACTGTGTCTGGTATTGTAGCTCAACCTAATTAATTTCAATGAGTCTGATCTGCACTACCAGGCGTGGCCTATGGATAAAAGAGGCGCTTTTTCTGCCGATTTTGTTTCTATCCACACACAATCCCTTTAAAGTTAATCTCTGGGGATATATTAATATAACTACAAATAAAAAATATAACTGTAAAAATGTAGAGATGGAGTGTTACGGCAATTATTAGTATTTATGTATTTTTAAAACTTCTTGTAAAAGATGGGTTGCCCTTTTTATTCCTATAGATCATACATGTCAAACTCTGGCCTGTGGGCCAAATCTGGCCCGCAGGGTGGTTTTATTTGGCCCGCGACACCAGAACCCCCACCCCTATGTGGGGCCCATTATTCTGTATGGAGGACTATGTGGGGCCCATTAGTCTGTATGGAGGACTATGTGGGGCCCATTATTCTGTATGGAGGACTATGTGGGGCCATTATTCTGTATGGAGGACTATGTGGGGCCCATTATTCTGTATGGAGGACTATGTGGGGCCATTATACTGTATGGAGGACTATGTGGGGCCCATTATTCTGTATGGAGGACTATGTGGGGCCATTATTCTGTATGGAGGACTATGTGGGGCCCATTATTCTCTATGGAGGACTATGTGGGGCCCATTATTCTCTATGGAGGACTATGTGGGGCCCATTATTCTGTATGGAGGACTATGAGGGGCCCATTATTCTGTATGGAGGACTTTGTGGGGCCATTATACTGTATGGAGGACTATGTTGGGCCCATTTTACTGTATGGAGGACTATGTGGGGCCATTATTCTGTATGGAGGACTATGTGGGGCCCATTATTCTGTATGGAGGACTATGTGGGGCCATTATTCTGTATGGAGGACTATGTGGGGCCCATTATTCTGTATGGAGGACTATGTGGGGCCCATTATTCTGTATGGAGGACTATGTGGGGCCCATTATTCTGTATGAAGGATTATGTGAGGCCCATTATTCTGTATGGAGGACTATGTGGGGCCATTAATCTGTATGGAGGACTATGTGGGGCCCATTATTCTGTATCGAGGACTATGTGTGGCCTATTATTCTGTATGGAGGACTTTGTGGGGCTTATTATACTGTATACTGGTTGGCCCACGACTTTGTCCAAGTTTTCATTTTGACCCTCTGTGTACTTGTGTTTGAGTTTCTGCTATAGATCATATAATATTAGCTGACATTTATAACATATTTCCTCTATGATCAAATATACATGGACACATCTATGGAACCGACTAAAAAACCAAAACACCTGCAGTTCTTGTCCTTGGCAACTAATCACAGAGCAGGTTTCATTTTTCAAGAGGATTATATGAAATGAAAGCTGTGCTGTGATTGGTTGCTATAGGCAACATAGACAGTTCTTTTAGACAGATCCATAAGTCTTCCTCACTGAGATCAACGTTCATTGCATATATATCATACGCAGCAAATTTGTAAAAAATGACAACTAGTGAATACATAATAGTTTAATTCATACTTTATTGACTCGTTATCTGTCAGCCAGCTTTATAAGACAGACCATTGTGTAGTGGCATTGGTGAAGCCTGTGGGCCCCAATGCAAAAATCTCAAAACAGTTCACCCGAATATCACAGTTTGTTATGAGTATTGGTCTTCTCATATGCATCAAAGGGTCCTTTTGGACCACCCTAGGGTGCAACTGCAAACCCTGTGCCCACTATAGATACGCCTCTGCCCGTGTGACCATATATAACAGCCAAAATAAAGTCAGGATCACAAAATAAATCCTGAAATACAAATATGCATACAATAAGAGATAAAGCATGAATAGAAAAATAAGACTGCTATTGATATGTTTCACACACAGTGTTTTTACAAAAAAAACAGCAGGTTTCTTGTGCCATTTTTCATGGTGTTTTCTAGTATTTTAAAATGGCATAAAGATAGATGGCGTGAAGGAGGGCTTAAAAAAAAATCTGAGGCTGATTTGCAAGAGAATCCGATCCTCAGATTTCTCCCCCATCATTGCAGATCCATATATGAACAAGCCTCATTCAATGGGAATGAATTTCCCATTGAAATCAATGGGAGGCAATTTGTGAGTAGATCCCAAAATCTATGTGAGAAAAAAGTCAATTTTAATGTACCCTAAAGATATCATTTCTTTATGGACAAATTTGAGACATTGGCAGAAATAAAAACTATTCATATGTTTTAGGCAGGTGATACGTGGCACCTTTGGCCGTGACACGTGGCCAAAGATCGCTATATGTCGCTGCTAGATTGCGGCACCATACGAGTGAATGGGATCATATTGTGACCTGTGACTGCGACAAGCAAGTCACAAAAAATCCAACCAGATCTGATTTTTTGCTACTTGCCTCTCCCGGTCGTGGCATTGCGCAACCTGTGTCGCGAACAAAGTCGCTTTGTATCCCCTGACTTAGTCTCGATAATTAGTAATTTATTTAGGTTTTACCGTATCATAAATCATAAAAATTATTGATTAAGCAATGCTAACTAATGAGAATATTTTATTGATTATACATAGTTATATTCAGTAAAATATATATATTATAATTATCATATGAGCTGCACTGCAATTAGTTAAAAAAATTATAATATTATAATATTGCATTTTTTTAATTAAAATATAATATAATAAATATGATATATTTATTCATTTATAATATAAATATGTATAATATAATAATATAATAAAATATAATATAATAAATATGATATATTTATTCATTTATAATATAAATATGTATAATATAATAAAATATAATATAATACATATGATATATTTATTCATTTATAATATATATATAATATAATAATATAATAAAATATAATATAATAAATATGATATATTTATTCATTTATAAAATAAAAAATATATATTAATATATTTAAAAAAATAGTTGCTTACCACTAATCTGAGCCTCAAAGGTTGCAGCACTACCCTCCAGTGCCACAACACTTTGTACCGGCTGTAGAAACGTCGGCGCTTGCGAAGCCATTTTTATAGGCACTCTGAAAAAAATAAGAGAAAATACAAAAATTAAATAATTTATTTTTTTATACTTTTTTTTTAACTGTCAGAATAAAATGTTTTTTTTTTACAACCATCAAATGACTTAGTAGCCCAAAGCTGTAGAAAGCACTAATAATTCATAAAGGAAATATTTAATAAATTAATTTTGTATCTGTTTTATTATAAATAATTACATACCAATACTTTACACAAAGCGTTACATGTTAATGCAAAAATATTTTTCCTTTTAAACTAATTGTGGCCCAAGTTGCTAAAGTTATAAAATATTTGGAAAGATGTTTTTAACATTGGAAAATAAAGCAAATTATTTGAATAAAATGTTTTAGAAATAAATGGTAATACAATAATATGCCAAGAAAAAAAGTATTAAATCTATTTATAAATTCTGTATTGTTTAATAAGATGAATTAAAAGAGATCACAAAAGGGCATGTACTAAATTTAGCAAAGGGGGCATGATTGACAGGAGACAAGTGGCCACTGCTGGGATGTTACAGATATGGGAACAGATGATTCCCTTAAAAAGTCATCCGAGCCTAGCTAATTCCTTTAGCGTCTTATCAGAGTTATTCCTGGTACGTGTCTGCCTGTGACTAATACTTTTGAACCTTGTCATTTCATTTAAACGAACCAAAAGTTACAAAATACGGTGTTTATTCTAGATATCTATACTTTGAATATACAAGTTTCAGCACAATACATATTGCTACACATATTACAGCAAGGTAGTCAGATATCTTTTAGCAATATGTACAAATACAGTTAGATACTATGAGTACAATGTTATTTAATTAGGGTATAATTTATCTTAATTTTGTTTAGTGACAGTGCTACATATTATAAAAATATCTAAAAATATCCAAAAACATACATAAATTTTAATTAAAAAGTTTAAGTAGTCCAACTAGTAAAATAAACCGACCACTGACCTGAGATCTTCAGAGTGCCTACAAGGATTGGGACTAAGCCCAAGTGTTGGAAAGCGACGTCTTTATCCCAAAGAAAATTGTTTGACAATCCCAGTGTGTAAATGGTGGACCTCTGTGCCTAGAAAACAAAACTACACAGGGGTTGGCTGTGTGTAGTTTTGTTTTTCTATGCAATCCCTACACCCGAGGCAAGGTTGGGGATGCACTAACTGCTCAGAAGTGCTAACTTGGTGCTTTTACCTTTTATACCCCTGATCTGCTGACAGACCCGCATCATCACTTCATGGGCCCACCCTATTGCTCGGAGATGCTGGGAGAGGGTGGTCAACTCTATGTAATGTCACACCTGTCTCCATGACTGCTGGTGCTAAATTTGTCATTCTGAAATTTGTCTCCACTGAGGAAACCCAACATGTGCGATGTGGGGGAAGTGAGACTGTACAGACTTTGTCTTTAGTATTTCAGTGGATAGCAATAAAAATGTGAGACAAGGAACTATCACTCTTCAAGTCATAAATCGTGACTATGTATAACTCTATAGATTATGAAAAATTATCTCATATATGATATACAGTAATTTCTTTAAAAAATTGCAAAAGTTGCAAAGTCCAATACAGATTTTTCTTTTTCATAATCAACAAAGTGGCCCAAAAGAAGTAGATATACAGTAAAATGTATCACAATAGATTATATTGGAAAAACATGCACGCTGACACACAACAAAAGAAATGTATTTGCATTTTATTAACGTACATTGTTTGTTTATAATAATAAAAATCGATATTTGTTTAACACCGCTTAATCTTGGAAGTGCTCGAAATGTCTTCGATCAACGTTGCAACATTTCGATACCTACTTTTGGGTCATCAAGCCTCATTCAGATATTTGTTTTTAATGTATGTGCTCTATCTGTGTTTTTTCTGTGGGGCTGTTGACTAGGGTGTGCCTCATTCAGATATTTGTTTTTAATGTATGTGCTCTATCTATGTTTTTTCTGTGGGGCTGTTGACTAGGGTGTGCCTCATTCAGATATTTGTTTTTAATGTATGTGCTCTATCTATGTTTTTTCTGTGGGGCTGTTGACTAGGGTGTGCCTCATTCAGATATTTGTTTTTAATGTATGTGCTCTATCTGTGTTTTTTCTGTGGGGCTGTTGACTAGGGTGTGCCTCATTCAGATATTTGTTTTTAATGTATGTGCTCTATCTATGTTTTTTCTGTGGGGCTGTTGACTAGGGTGTGCCTCATTCAGATATTTGTTTTTAATGTATGTGCTCTATCTGTGTTTTTTCTGTGGGGCTGTTGACTAGGGTGTGCTTTTTTGTGGACCGAGCGTCCTGAAAAAAATGTCCGTTTTTGATCATGTCATGAATCTAATTCTCCCATTCAAATCAATGGGTTTGTGAAGAAAAAAATAAAATAAAAAAATAGAAAATGAATGCCATTCATGTGCCATCTGAGCGCTGTTCAATTTTTACTGTTTAATGGGTAGAAGCTATATTGGTTGTTTTTTTTTTGCACACTGATGTAAAAATGGATGCACTGGCCAAAAATGGATGAAACTTGGAGCAGCTCAATGATAAAAAAAAATGGTCCCAATTTCCTTGTATACAAAAAAAATCCTGTGATGTCTGAATGAGGCCTTAGTGATGAAAACTATAAGTTTCATACCCCTTTATAATACACAATGCATACATGTAAATACATTTACATATTAAGATTTAGCATCAATATCCCTCCTACCTCTTGCCCCTCCCCAATTTCGAGCCGAGTTGATTTGGTGATGTGGAGTAGACACTTTGTTGATCTGTGATTTTTTTTCCATTACAACAAAATAGGGTCTTTTATGGGATCAAGGAGTTAAAAACATTTTTTTTACCCTGTAGAGCTCATATAGTTTGATGAGTTCATGTGTTCTGTTATCACGCTTCCTGCACCTTGAGTGACAGCCTGCTCCGCACACATAGGCTACAATCTGTCAGTCAAAATGCAAGGGGAGTGATCACTTACGGTGTAGTAAGCGGTGATTGTTGCAGCCCTACCCATTGCGCCAATGACTGGAAGCGAGCGGCTACAGGAGAATCTAATTTCATTTTCTCCCTATAGCTGCTGTTCCAGTAAACCAGCCTAACATGATTTAAACACTATTTACCTGCAGATCACTACTATATGTTCAGGTAAATAGTATTTTGCAGGTGGCAGGCTGAGTTTAAGTATACGTATGTATTTAAGTTCGTTGTGTTGTGACCGAGTGACGTTTGTTTTCCGACTTTACAAAATGTTATTAGCACCTTGCCATCAACACACAACCTTGTAGATCTTCTCCATCTTTCATCAGTAAGTTCATTACTAGCGCTTGTACAGTGAGGAGCTATTAGCTGCCTTGCAATGTATGTACAAAAATACACCATACGTCAGATATGTCCTTTACCTTGCACATTAGTCAATACAAAGTTGAATGATTATTATTATTATCATTATTTATTATTTATTCCATGGCACTTTACATGTGAAAAAGGGGGTATACACAGCAAAAACAATTACAATAATCTTGAACAATATCACAACGGCAAACTCGTACAGAAGGAGAGAGGACCCTGTCCGCAAGGGCTCACAATCTACAGGGAATGGGTGAGGATACAGTAGGTGAGGGTAGAGCTGGTCGTGCAGCGGTATGGTGGAGCGGTGGTTACTGCCGGTTGTAGGCTTTTCGGAAGAGGTGGGTCTTCAGGTTCCTTTTGAAGGTTTCCAAGGTAGGCGAGAGTCTGATGCTTTGGGGTAGGGCTTTCCAGAGTAGAGGAGATGCATGGGAGAAATCTTGTATGCAATTGTGGGAAGAGAAGATAAAAGGGGAGTAGAGAAGGAGATCTTGTGAGGATCAGAGGCTGTGTGCAGGTATTCCCGGGAGACTAGGTCACAGATATATCGAGAAGACAGGTTGTGGATGACTTTGTATGCCATGATTATGGTTTTGAACTGGAGTCTCTGGCAATGGGGAGCCAGTGAAGTATTTGAGAGAGAGGAGAGGCCGGGGAATAGCAGGGGGACAGGTGGATTAGTCGGGCAACAGAGTTTAGGATAGATTGGAGGGGTGCAAGAGTGTTGGAAGGGAAGCCACAGAACAGGAGGTTGCAGTAGTCGAGGTGGGAGATGATGAGGGCGTGCACTAGTGTTTTTGCAGATTCGTGGTTGAGGAATGTGCGGATCCGGGACATGTTTTAGAGTTGAAGTCAGCAGGAAATGGAAAGGGCTTGGATATGTGGTTTGAAGGAGAGGTTAGAGTCCTGGGTTACCCCAAGGCAGTGAGCTTGTGGGACTGGGAAAAGTGGACAGCCATTGATTTTAATGGATAGGTCAGCTAGGGGAGCTGAGTGAGATGGGGGAAAGATGATGAATTCAGCTTTATCCATATTAAGTTTTAGAAATCTAGCAGAGAAGAAGGATGAGATAGCGGATAGACATTGTGGGATTTTGGTTAGTAAGGAGGTGATATCAGGTCCAGAGAGGTAAATATGTGTGTTGTTAGCATAGAGATGATACTGAAAGCCGTGAGACTCTATGAGCTGTCCCAGGCCGAGGGTGTAGATTGAGAAAAGCAGAGGTTCTAGGACTGAACCTTGGGGGACACCGACAGATAGGGGCAGAGGTGAGGAGGTGGTGTGTGAGTGTGAAAAACTACAATAAAATGCGTCTTATGCAGCCTAGCAAGAACTGTATAATGGAGATATAATACATTTGGGTTAATGTTCTCAATCTTTAAAAAGCAAGAATTTTCTTTATTTGGAAAATAAATTATTAACACCCAGCCAGAGTCAATGTAATTCCAATGGGATCAGCACTAGAGATGAGCGAACTCAAGCTTAAAAGTTTGGAGTTCGTACAGGACAGTTAGGGTCTGGTGCTAAACGCCAAACACAGACTTTTCCTGGAAGTCTGTTGCAATGTTCGGAGTTCCGGGGGAGAGAAATTAACCAGATCCAAAGTTTGGGTCTCCATTGTTTTCAATGGGGTCCGGGTTATGGTTCAAGTTCGGGTACAGTTTTGGTACCCATACTGAGCTTTGGACTACCAGAACCCAAACTTCCACTGGTCCGCTCATCCCTAATCAGCACCTATCTAAAGGACAAGGGACCCATAGTCATGCTTCTGCCAGTGGAGAGGTTTTCAGAATTCTCACACAAAATTAATCGGACTTCATATCCAGTAGATATGTCACAAATGTACGAGACAGGAATGCGCCTTTAAAGGGAACCTGTCACCAGTTTTTCCGTGTCTGAACTAAGACCAGCACTTTAATCAGCACCTGTGCTGCATTACATAAAGGAGTATATAACCCCCTGACTCCCCCCGTATACTCCACAAAAAAATATTGAAATTCTCCCGCGCTCTATATAAATCCTGCCGGTCCGGTCCGATAGGCGTCCTTACTGAAGTGTCTGCCCCTCCTCCCGGCTTCTGATCGCCGTCCTCCTGCTCTGATTGAAGTGGATGACACCTCATGCGTTATCCACATAGCCGGGCGAAATCTCGTGCCTGCGCACTTTGCTCTGCCCTACATGCGCACTTATGTTTTAGGCTCTGCTCGCAGTAGGGCACATGCACACTTATGTTTTAGGCTCTGACTGCAGTAGGGCAGATCAAAGTGCGCAGGCACGAGATTTTGCCCGGCTATGTATTGGACCTGACCGGCAGGATTTACATAGAGCGCGGGAGAGTTTCAATAGGTTTTTGGGAGTATGCAGGTAGAATGAGGGGTTTATATACCCCTTTATGAATGCAGCACAAGCGCAGCTGATTAAGGTCCTAGTCTTAGTTCAGAGATGAAAAAAATGATTACAGGTTCTATTTAATATTGACATTTGTGGCTTTTTACGCATAATAAAAATTGAGGTTTCAATATAAATGGATTTATTGCATTTCTAGTTTTTTAACACAGCTATGACCTGTCTAGAATATGTGACTTTTTTGCAACTTTTATATAGAAATGCATTTATAAATATGTTGTACTTCATGCCAAAAAAAAGTTACCGGTGCTCCCTTTTACTGTCATTTTTACATTTCTGGATGGGAACTAAAAAATAAATGATTAAATGGCATAAACCTTTGATACATTTAACACACACATTTATGATAAATCCCCCATCAGTGTTTTGAAAACAGGCACATTTTTTGCAATGTTTTTCTTGTAGTTTTTTTCCTAAAAAAACACTGTAGCTACATGTTAGTTGTGCAGAGATATGGTTTTGTTTGTTTGTTTAGTTTTTTTATGGCCTTTTTCTCACTTTTGATATGTTACAGTCTTTAGCATTTTTTTCAATATGCAGCATGGTGTTTTTTTCCAGACTTTTTCCCGTAGGCTTCCTTCAAAGTGCCAAGTACACTATCTCTTATTTCAATTGGAGTCATGTAATGGTTCCTGTTCCCTTATCCAAATTTCGTAGTTGAAACCTAGGAATCAATTAATGACTTTTGTTACAGGATACTGACCCACATGGTAGAATATGAGATATGAGTAAAAGAAGGGAGGGGTTTTCAGATCTGTCATCTGGATGAATTTATTTTTAGCTTGTGGAATTATTTTGGGCTCTAATTTAGGATCTGAATGTATATAGTCCACACAGTATATTGGATAGCTATTGCAACATAGTATATTTCTTGTGGAACATAATGTATAGTAACGTGTGTACATATGTGGCATAGAATATCTCTCAGTCAAAGCAGTGGGCTGGTGATCAATTGTCAAAACAGGGCCAAGAGGCAAACAAAACTAGATTATACGAAATATGTTAGATAAGGAATCCTTTGATTCCACTGGGCAACGTACAGCGTTTCCCTTTTTCTTCTCCAAAGTTCATCATTATCTAAATCTAAGAACTAATGAATAGCTGCTTGGACAAAATTAATTTTATATCCAAATTCAATATTTAGTTCTGTAAAGGCACTTTCACTTTGCGCTCAGGCACACTCTCGGTGGCCCTGTTGGGGCATAGGTCTGAACCACGGCACATTTGCTCTGCCGGCACCATTATAGTCTGTGCACCTTAAAGGGAATCTGGATCTCACATCCCAAATTATTTATATGCACATGTAGCTCGTTAAAAAACAAGCCCAGCAATACCATTACAAGGCCAGTCAATGAGAAATCAGCATTTTAATCCACATGCAAATGAGTCTGAGGAACTATTTGTAGATCTGAAGCCTCTGTCACTCCAGCTCTATTCCCAGTCCACCTTTTCCAGCTTGACTGACTACTCCTTTGCCTGAAGTCAAACAGCATAGAGGCTGTCAATCAAGCAGGAGGAGGCAACACTGGGCGGGGAATAGAGCTGGAGTAGCAGAGGCTTCATATTTATAAATAGCTCCTTAGTCTCATTTGCATATCAATGTAAGGTTGTGGACTGCCTTGTCCCTGCCCCTGAAAACAGCTCATGTGACAAGAATAGTGTGCAGTTTTACTGCGTTTTATTGTGCCATGTGGTTTTTAGTAGTGTAATGTAACTAATGTATAGTTTTGTAGGTACTGATGCTGCTGTGTAAATACTGTAAAGGTAATGCCTATTGTGAGTAACATGCATTCAGCTCAGGTGTAAGGAGAGTATAGGGTAAGCTCATGATAACTTCTCCACCTGCACCTCACTCACAGTCCAGCATTTTGTCATGTTCATCCTAATCCACCTTCTCTCAGCACAGCAGCCAATCCTCGGTCCCACAGTTGTGGTCACGTAAAAGATTGTTTCCTCCTACACATGCCAAAGCTAAGAGCTTAAACTTCACCATCTCCAGTCTGTTGGCCACGGAAATGCTGCCTTTCCGCCTGGTGGATACAGACGATTTCCGAAAGCTGATGGCGGTCGCAGTCCCCCAGTACCAGTTGCCCAGTCGCCATTACTTCTCTAAGAAAGCTGTGCCTGCACTTCACCAGCATGTCGCAGACAACATCACCCGTTTCTTGAAAAAATCTATGTCTGACAGGGTGCATTTCACCACTGACACCTGGAAGAGCAAGCATGGGGCCATCTCAGACTGGGCACTGGGTGACTCTGGTGGCTGTGGGGGCCGGCAGGGAATGGGATGCTCCTCAAGTCTTGGAATGTCCAAGGCTTGCGGGACAAGCCTCTGTATCGAACATTTAAACCACTGCTTCTGCCTCCTCCACCTCCTTTAGGGCCTCCACCTGTGCCCTCAACCTCTGCCTTAATGAGACACGCATTCCATCAGTGCATAGAGAATCCCCCACCTCACAGCCAGGGCTCACCACAATCAGGCAGTGTTTAAATTAATCTGCCTTGGAGATCGTAGACACACAGCTCAAGAGTTGTCGACAGCTATCCAGGCCGAGTTTGAGCAATGGCTGTCTCCACTGAACCAGGAGCAAGGGAAGGCTGTATGCGATAATGTGGCACCCTGCTGTTCACAGGTACCACAGGACCCAAAAGGGTGCATGGACGGACTTCTCCACAAGAGGCCCTCATTACATGCAGACACCTCCACCCTTCCACCTCATACCACCAGAGGGAGCCCTGATAGGGATATATATGGAGGGTGAAGCCAGGCAGTTAGTCAGAGAGAGTCCAGAGAGTGTGCTGTCACTGAGAGCAGTGAAGACACAGCACGTCTGCTGCTGAGTTGAGGGCCCCGAGTGTGGCCGGAGGCAAAGAGGAAAGGAGAGAAGAGTTGAGGGGGCAGAGGAGCATCATAGGCTCACCCCAAGACACAAACCGGACACCGGGTCCGCGCCTACAGGGTCCTCTATACCCAGTAGGGACTACTGGCATACCAGGAGGGTTCCAGACCCCTGGTCATCCTGAAGCTACCAGCAATAGCAGGACTAGGAACCACGAAGGCCCGGCTTCCAGGGATAGTGGTTGCCAAAGAAAGGTCCTACTGCCAAGCGGTCAGGTGAGAGAGCAACACAACACAGAAGCTAGGCCAAGTTTCAGGCTGGCCAGAAGCTTAGAGAGAGGGAGACACAGATCAGGAGGCCTTATACCTGCTCACTGGGGAGAAGTCTTGAAGTGCACCCTTCCTAGCAAGTACCCTGGACCATACCTGCCGTTACACCAGTAAAGGTACTGAAGCGAATCCCCTGTGTGAGTGTCCATCATTCCCCCTGACCTGGCCATCTTTCACCTGCATCCTTTCATCAACTCTGCCCCGGGGGTCCGCTCCGCCTGTGGGGAGCAGAAACATCCCAGCTGCCATTTCATCACCCCCGGAGGTCTGTAGCAGCGCCGGTAACCATTACCGGAAACCACAGGTGGTGTCACAAAACAAACTATACACTAAAAACCCCTTTTTCAAGAGAGACCCCAGAGTACGGGCCCGGGAGCCGACTGCCGTGACATCCTAAGCAAGGTAAAAGGCCCGGGTACCGAGTACCCCTATACCCCCCCTGGGTGACACAATAACGGTGCAAATCTGGTGGCAGCCCTACTCCAGGGCAACCTCACACACATGCCTTACGTGGCTCACGTCCTCAACCTGGTGGTCCTTCAAATTCTCCGCCACTATCTCGGCCTGGAAGCACTGCTGCAGAAAGCACGGTTGCTGTGTGCTCACTTCTGTGGTTCGTACCCCGCTGGTCATCGACTACAGAGGTCGCTACAGAGATCTTTCAGCCTATCGATCAACCGGTTGATATGTGATGTGCCGACACGGTGGAATTCCACAATGCACATGTTGCAGCGACTGTTGCAGCAGTGACAAGCCCTGGTGCAGTATCTCATTTTGCATAGCCTGGGCTAATGCAGTACAGACATGGTACAAATCACACTTGTGAAGTGGCCACAGATCAAGGACCTCTGCTCCCTTCTGCACAGTTTTGAAATGGCTACTAAGATGGTTAGCGCTGATGATGCCATCATCAGCATCACAATTCTATTCATCTACATGCAGGAGAACACTTTGAATAGTCTGCGGGAGGAGGTGGTGGTCCCAGAGGAAGAGGGGGGAGCAGAGGAGGATGCGGAAGGGATAACAATATCTCTAAGTTCCAGACTGTTGTCGCACAGGCGGGTGCTGAGGGTGGATTCCAGTGATCGAGGGAGGTCATGGTACCAGACCTTAGTGAAGGTGTAGCAGCCGAGGAACAAATGGAGGAGGATGAGGAGGAAGAAATGATGGGCGCACAACAGTCAGGATACGAGGAGGATAATGATCCCCTCTCTGTTGTCCGTGGTTGACGGAAAGGGATGGAGGAAGCAAGCTTGAGTGTTACCCCACCACCAACACACCATGGACTTGGACCCCATGAAAGAGGCTGACACATGAGCACCTTCTTGCTGCACCATCTGCAACATGATGCCTGTATTGTTAGGATTAGAAATACTGCTGGCTACTGGGTTGCCACTCTGTTAGATGCACGGTACAAGAGTAATTTTGTCAGAGGCTTCCCTCCTGGAAAGGGATGCATGCATGCTGGAGTATCGGAACACACCTGTAGACAATCTTAAGAGTGGTTTTCCCTAAGACATCAATGAGGCACACAGTAGACTTCCAACTCCGGAAAAGTCAAGTCGTCAACGCAAAAACATTAGCACTGCAGCAGTGTAAGTGGCAGAAGCAATTTCTGTGAGTCGTTTCACACATTTTTTAGACCAGTCCGTGCACCAGCAGAACAGAGTACAAGTCTGACATGTAGTGAATGGCTGGAGAGGATGGTGCAGGAGTATCTCAAACTCAATATTAATGCCATCGGGGAGGGTTTAGACCCTTTTGCATTTTGGTCTTCAAAAATGTAAGAGTGGCCTGAGCTCGCTTGTCACGCCGTGGAGGTTTTGTCGTGCCCGGTAGCCAACATTCTCTTAGAGCGTGTCTTCAGCGCTGCTGGTGGTGTGCTGACAGATAAGCGCATTCGGCTGTCCCCTGAAAGAATAGATCTCCTAATTTTCATCAAGATGAAGAAGTCATGGATCTAAAATGACTTTTGCATCCAAGTCCCAGACTGGGCAGACTAGGCGATGGAGTAGTTTTTAGTGTACTGCATTGATCTTGCATTATTGCTGTCTGTGACACCTTTGTTGTGACTTCTGTGCTTGCTGTTCCTACTGATGCTGATGTTACTAACAATTTTTTTGAAATGTGAAGACTCCAAGTTGGGTCTCCATCTGGTTGGTTGCCTGTAGTGGAAGGGGTGTCAGAGACCCATTATACTATTTCTACTCTGGGGAAATTGATGCCACTTTTGTTGTGTCTTCTCCTAATTTTTTGAAATGTGGAGACTCAAAGTTGGGTCTCCATCTGGTGGGTTTCCTGTAGTCAGGGTCGGACTGGGATGTCTGGGACCCACAGGAGGACTTGACCCTAGGAGCCCACCCTACAGCCATATGCAAATACCTGTTAGCCATTATCCCTGTTACAGTGGAGTGTCAACTGTAAAACACAGGCGGCTCCTGCACATCTACTGTGCGCACACTGTAACTGTGATGTACAGTTACGGTAGTTTGCATTAAAGGGTTCTTTGATGAAAACAAGTCATCACCGATCCACAGGTTAGATAGGTGATAACTTATTGATCAGTGGAATCCGAACATTGGAAACCGCACCGATCGGAAGAATGGGGAACTTTTATCCCTGACAGGGCACTTTTATCCCCATTTTAAAATGGAACAGTAGATGGGATGTCTGATCTCAGCTCCATTCATCCTCTGTGGGGGCTTCCAGAAAAAGCCAAGTGCAGCCACTAAGGGAATGAATGGATCAGTGGTCGAGTCAACCATGCCGCTCCTCATTCTGCAGATCGGCTGGGTCCCATCAGTCAGACCCCCACCAATCAATAACTTATCACTTATCCTTTGGCCACGTTCACACGTTCAGTATTTGGTCAGTATTTTACATCAGTATTTGTAAGCCAAAACCAGGAGTGGAACAATCAGAGGAAAAGTAGAATAGAAACTCATCCCCACTTCTGTATTTATCACCCTCTCCTGGTTTTGGCTTACAAATACTGATGTAAAATACTGACCAAATACTGAATGTGTAAACATGGCATTAGGATAGATGATTACTTATTTTTACCATAGCCCCACATGGTCCTCCATACATAATTATAGGCCCCATGTAATGCTGCATATGGTGTATAATGGGCCCCATGTAATGCTGCATACGGTGTATAATGGGCCCCATGTAATGCTGCATGTGGTGTATAATAGGCTCCATGTAATGCTGCATACGGTGTATAATGGGCCCCATATAATGCTGCATACGGTGTATAATGGGCCCCATGTAATGCTGCATACAGTGTATAATGGGCCCCATGTAATGCTGCATACGAGCCCTATATAATGGTGTATAATGGGCCCCATATAATGGTGTAAACGGTTTATAATGGGCCCCATAAAATGCTGCATACAGTTTATAATGGGCCCCATATAATGGTGTACAATGGGCCCCATATAATGGTGTATAATGGGCCCCATATAATGCTGCATATGGTGTATAATGGGCGCCATGTAATGGTGTACAATGAGCCTCATATAATGGTGTTGGTGTACAATGGATCCCATATAATAGTGTACAATGGGCGCCATGTAATGATGCATACATACAAAAAAAGAAAAATCAAATACTCACCTCTCCCGTTCCCTGCAGGTCCAGTATACTCAGCACACCTTCTGACTCTGCAGTGCTCAGAGCAGAGAGTGCACGGTCGTGACGTCACCTCACCCTTTTGCCCTGAAACGTCAGAATCAGAAGACGCTGACGTCACTGAAGCTGCGAGGAATGAGGAGAGGTGTGTATTTGAGGAGGAGGTGGGGGGGAGTTCTCGTTCTCCCTCCCCCGACTCATTGACCCAATAGCGTGCTGGTGTTTCTTCCCCCCGGGGGCCCCAGTACTTGCCTGGGTGTGCCGGGTGGTGACGCTGGCCATAGTCATCGCGGCGGGTCAGGTCTGCGTGCATGCGTGCGCATGCCCCTGCCTCCCGCTCTTTTAAAGGGCCCGTGTTCCAAAAAAATATTTTTTTTCCTCTTCCTCTTCTTCTTTGTCTGGGGCCCACCGGGCATTTCACCGGTACCCCGCCAGGCCAGTCTGACCGTGCCTGTAGTGGAAGGGGTGCCAGAGCCCCATTATACTATTTCTACTCTGGGGAAATTGATGCCACTTTTGTGGTGTCTGGCTGCCCCTAATTTTTAGAAATGTTTGCAATCCAAGTTGGGACTCCTTCATGGGGTTCAGATATATTCAATGAACTGTTTGGCGAACATCGAGAAATTCGCCAATCGTAACCGAACCGAACCTTGAAAGGTTTGCTCAACTCTACTCCTCACCTGGTTGCCGCCACATACACTTGACACCATCTGAACCAAATAAGTTTATGTTGGTCTCATCAGACCACAGGACATGGTTCCAGTAATCTGTGTCCTTGGTCTACTTGTCTTCAACAACTTGTCTTTCTTGTGCATCATCTTTAGAAGAGGTTTTCTTCTGGGACGACAGCCATGCAGACCAATGTGATGCAGTGTGTGGCGTATGGTCTGAGCACTGACAGCACTGACAGGCTGACCTCCCACCCCTTTGACTTCTGTAGCAATGCTGGCAGCTCTCATATGTCTATTTTGAAAAGACAACTTCTGAATAAGACGCTGAGTGTGTTCACTCAACTTCTATGGACGACCATGGAGAAGCCAGTTCTGAGTGGAACTTGTCTTGTTAAACTGCTGTATGGTCTTGGCCACTGTGCTGCACATTAGTTTCAGGGAGTTGGCAATCATCTTAAAGCCTAGGCTATCTTTATGTACAGCAATCATTCTATTTTTCAGATCCTCACAGGGTTCTCAGCCATGAGGTGCCATATTGAACTTCCATTAACCCCTTTACAGCCCATGACGTATTAATACGCGTCAGTGCCCTGGGCTTTAAGAGCCTGACCCATATTAGTACGTAATCGCGATCGCGCGCGCACACAGGCTGTGCGGGCGCGATCGCCGCCGGGTGTCAGCTGATTGTCACAGCTGACACCCGGTACTATGTGCAGGGAGTGGTCCCGCACCGCTCCCAGCACATTAACCCCTGCAATGCTGCGATCGAAGTCGATCGCAGCATTGCAGTGGCAATGGGAGGTGATCGGTATACTCACCTCCTCTTCCGGCCTCCAGGGCTGTCTGTCGCGGCTTCCCGGGTGTTGCCATGACAACCCGATGTCGTCATGACAACATCCGGGTCATCAGACAGCAGTAAGATTGTTTGGACATGCGCAGTGCATCTCCAAACTATCTTCTCCCTGTCCAGCGCTGACTGCCTGCATGGCACAGGGATGGTGCTGCATTCCTGTGCCATGCAGGCGATCAGAATAAAAAAAGTGAAAGTCCCATAGTGGGACAAAGTGAAAAAGTAAAAAAAACTCCCAGAAAGTGAAAAAAAAAAAAAAAAAATTTTTTTGTAAAAATATTAAAAAAAAATAAAAAAAATAATCCACTAAAAATAAAAATATAATGTACCCATCAATAAATATTATTAAGAAAAAAAAACAAACAAACAATAAAAGTACACATATTTGGTATTGCCGCGTCCGTAACGACCTGGCCTATAAAACTGTTCCACTAGTTAACCCCTTCAGTGAACACGATAAAAATAAAAATTAAAAAACAAAGCAAAAAACAATGCTTTATCATCATACCGCCAAACAAAAAATGGAATAACACGTGATCAAAAAGACGAATATAAATAAAAATGGTATCGCTGAAAACTTCATCTCATCCCGCAAAAAACAAGCTGCCATACAGCTCCATCAGCCAAAAAATAAAAAAGTTACAGCTCTCAGAATAAAGCGATGCAAAAAAATAATTTTTTCTATAAAATAGCTTTTATTGTGTAAAAGCGCCAAAACATAAAAAACAATATAAATGTGGTACCGCTGTAAATGTACTGACCCGAAGAACAAAGCTGCCTTATCAATTTTACCACACGCGGAGTAGAATAAAAAAATGTAAAAATACACAATTCCTGAATTGTTGGTTTTTGTTTATTCTGCCTCCCAAAAATCGGAATAGAAAGCGATCAAAAAATGTCACATGCCTGAAAATGGCACCAATAAAAACGTCAACTCATCCCGCAAAAAACAAGCCATCACATAACTCTGTCGGCCAAAATATGGCGATGCAAAAACTAGATTTTACAAAATATGTGTCTTTTAGTGTGTGACAGCTGTCAATCATAAAAACCCGATATGATTCTGGTATCGCTGTAATCGCACCAACCAGAAGAATAAAGTAATCTCATCACTTATACCGCACGAGGAACGGCGTAAAAAATAAACGTTAGGGCTGGGGTTGGGGTTGTGCTAATGTTAGGGTTGGGTTTTTTTTTTTTTCAAAAGTAAAAAAAAAAAAAAAAAAAAAGATGACGATATGGCAACTAGTGTTGAACACAAGTGCTCGCTACTTGAGTTTGCATCGGGTGCTCGGGTATGCACTGAGTATCGCAGGTGCTCGAGTCTCCGCCCCATATGCTTCGCGGCCCAAGAAACCTCGCGGGGATTGCCTGACATGCACGAGCAATCCCCGCATGTTTTTTTTTGGGTGTCTAATAACCGTGAAACATGCGGGCGGGGACTTGAGCATTTCACTTGAGCACTCGTGATACATGGTGCATACCTGAGTACCCGATGCAAACTCAAGTAGCGAGCACTTGCGCTCAAGAGTAATGACAACTTATTCAATATGATGACCTAATGTTATAAAATTCTGTGTCGTACCTCTGGGTTCAAAATGTTCACTATACCCCTTAATAAAATCCTTGAGGGGTATAGTTTCCAAAATGAGGTCACTTGTGGGGGAGCTCCACTGTTTAGGCACATCAGGGGCTCTACAAACGCAACATGGTGTCCGCTAACAAATTGAATGGAAAATCGGCTCAAATTGTTAGCGGACACCATGTTGCGTTTGGAGAGCCTCTGTGTGCCTAAACATTGGAGCTCCCCAACAAGTGACCCCATTTTGGAAACTAGACCCCCCAAGGCACCTATTTAGATTCATAGTGATCACTTGTAACCCTCAGGTGCTTCACAAATTGATTCGTAAAAATGAAAAAGTGGAAAAAAAAATACTTTTTCATTTTTACAAATCAATTTGTGAAGCACCTAGGGGTTCCAAGTTCTCATTATGCATCTAGATAGGTGCCTTGGGGGTCTAGTTTCCAAAATGGGGTCACTTGTGGGGGGTTTCCACTGTTTAGGCACATCAAGGGCTCTCCAAACACAACATGGCATCCGCTAATTATTCAAGCAAATTTTACAATCAAAAAGTCAAATGGCGCTCCTTCCCTTCCGAGCCCTGCCGTGCGCCCAAACAGTGGTTTTTCCCCATATATGGAGTATCTGCGTGCCCAGGGGAAATTGCACAACAAATTTTGGGGTCCATTTTTTCTTGTTACCCCTGCGAAAATAAAAAAAATTGGGTCTAAAGTAACATTTTTGTGAAAAAAGTGAAATGTTCATTTTTTTCTTCCACATTCCAAAAATTCCTGTGAAGCACCTGAAGGGTAAATAAAGTTCTTGAATGTGGTTTTGAGCACCTTGAGGGGTGCAGTTTTTAGAATGGTGTCACTTTTGGGTATTTTCTGTCATAAAGACCTCTCAAAGTGACTTCAAATGTGATGTGGTCCCTAAAAAAATGGTTTTGTACATTTTGTTGGAAAAATGAGAAATCACTGGTCAACTTTTAACCCTTATAGCGCCCTAACAAAAAAAAAATTTGGTTCCAAAATTGTGCTGATGTAAAGTAGACATGTGGGAAATGTTATTTATTAACTCTTTTGTGTGACATATCTCTCTGATTTAAAGGCATAAAAATTCAAATTTTGAAAATTGCAAAATTTTCAAAATTTTTGCCAAATTTCCGTTTTTTTCACAAATAAACGCAAGTGATATCAAAGAAATTTTACCACACTCATGAAGTACAATATGTCACGAAAAAACAATCTCAGAATCAGGGGGATCCGTTGAAGCGTTCCAGAGTAATTACCTCATAAAGTGACAGTGGTCAGAATTGTAAAAATTGGCCTGGTCATTAACGTGCAAACCACCCTCGGGGGTAAAGGGGTTAACCAGTATGAGAATGTGAACACAACTGTTCCCCATTCCCACGGGAGACCTAGTAACACTAATAAGTCACATGACACCGGGGAGGGAAAATAGCTAATTGGGCACAATTTGGCCATTTTCACTTAGGGGTGTACTCACTTTTGTTTCCTGCGGTTTAGACATTAATGGCTGTGTGTTGAGTTATTTAGCGGACACACCAAATTTACACTGTTAGACCACATTCACACGTTCAATATTTGGTCAGTATTTGACCTCAGTATTTGTAAGCCAAAACCAGGAGTGGAACAATCAGAGGAAAAGTATAATAGAAACACGTCACCACTTCTGTATTTATCACCCACTCACGGTTTTGGCTTACAAATACTGATGTAAAATACTGACCAAATACTGAATGTGTGAACATGTGGCCTAATACAAGCTGTACACTGACTACTTTACATTGTATCAAAGTGTCATATCAAATGTGAGGGGTGTACTCACTTTTGTGATATACTGTAAATAATTTGGGGGAGAAATCCAGCTGACAGATTCCCTTTAAATCATACCTCCTTGTAAAAAAAAACAAACTTGTGATAATTGATAATAACTGTAGAAATGATTTTACACATATCCATTAGACCAGCGCTCTCCAGAAATGTTACTTAAGGGGCTATAAAAAGTTATTTCTAACTTCACTCTACCTATAAACATTTACAAGCCCGCAAAAATTAGTGACTGCCTGACAGACTGGCACCTATGCAAAATATAGAAATTCTTATAACCTATCTCCTATTCATTTATGTGTGATGTACTGCATATATTTCATACAATAATTTTAGAATAGCATTTATCATTTAATAGTATTGTAATAATTATGATATAGCCTGTAAATATAAATATATATAGTATAGACTTGGTTTTGTGGAATGTGAGAAGCTTTTCACATTAATAGATGTATAGCATCATTGCATACACTGAGTACTGTCTATACACTTCCTATACTTATTTTCAAGGTGAATATCTGTCATCACTATAGAATGAAAGAGTGTCATGCAGATTATAAAGCCACCATATATAGCAGAAAGAATGTTGGCTTCAGCAGATACCATACAACGACAGTGAGAAAAGGCAGGATAAATGTAGCCTATGAGTCTAACTTGCTGTATCTATATCCAGTTTAAAGGGAACCTATCAGCTCTTTCATTCTGTCTGAACCACAGGCAGCATAAATCAAACAATGGTCTCATAACTGCAAGCTTGTATTCTGTTTTAATTAGGGATGAGCGGACCCGTGGAAGCTTGGGTTTGTCGGGTTCGACCGAACTTTAGTCCAAAGTTTGGTTCTGGCACCAGAACTTTACCCGAACTTTAACCAGAACTTGAACCAAATAGAAGTGAATGGGGACCCTAACTTTAGTGTTATAAAATGCTCATAGTAAGGGCCAGGGGGCTGCCAAGCAAATCTCTTTCTCCTTCCAGGATTCCGAACACAAAAATGGACTTCCGGGAGAAGTCTGTGTTCGGAGTTCAGCACCGGATACTAGCTGTCCCATGTGAACCCCGGACTTTAAAGTTCATGTTCACTCATCTCTAGTTTTAATCTGAAATGCTGCTGCTTCAAAGAAAATATACTTTAAAATGGCAGCCAGGAAAAATGCGGCAACAAGGATAACTAGTCCAAGAGGCAAGTCCCCCGCTCTTCCCCACCCCACTCCCCTTAACGGACAGGTCTCTTAGACTCGCGCAGGGAGAGACCTGTCTTTCTAAGGAAGCTGGGTGGGGAGAAGGTGATCTGCCTCGTGAACTACTCATTGTTGTATCATCATCCCTGGTTTCTGTTTTAATATATGTTTTCTCTGAAACACAGTAGTATTTCAGTGTTAAACATACATGGTTGCACTAACAGAACTAGTCTCTGATTTTTCCTCCCTCATGGTTCGGGCAGCATCAATCAGCTAACAAGTTCTCTTTACATCTGACTATGAGCAAGTCTACGTCTTACTTGTGTTCATACTATGCAGTAACATTACAGTTGCTAACCATACCATCAACACAGAAGAAAAGAACATAATGGTTTTTGGGTTTACTCTATTTTTAATATAAAAAAAAATTATATTTAAAAAAATACAAAACAGTCAAATACAATATCAAAATCAAAATGTGTGTGAGGTTATCTCATCTCTTCATACATACGTAACATGAGATCATTTCCATTTAATACTAAATATGTTGCATGTCATTTTCCAATCAGCAGGACAGCTGTACCATCTGCCGAGTATTTTATGGTCTTTTTAAGTTGTACGTCACAGTTTGAAATTTATGCCATTTCTCCTCCAAAAATGACATGACCAACTCTCCCAATAGGAAGTGAAGAAAGCTATGAGAAAAAATTCTCTAGAATGTAGTAAAATCTTATATATCTGGAAAATCCTGTCAGTTTTTCCAAATTCATTAAGAGCGTAAACCCCTCTAAATTGAAGATACAATGAAATTAAAAAAAGCAAAAATTTTTAAAAAACTTAAACATTTAAACAGTCATAGGTCATCTAAAAGAATGACCAGTACTCTTATATTAGTAAAATGTAATCTAGAAGGATGACCTCTCTTATATTAGTAAAATGTAATCTAGAAGGATGACCTATACTGCCGTAGGATGATAAAGTACACTGAGAGAATGACCTATCCTGTTGTAGTAGTGATAAGTCAATCAACAGAACTGTGTGTCTTGCTTGCACCTGCTCACCAGAATCCCAAATCAGAAAAGGAGGTATAGGAGTCTACTGGTTATAGCTTTCTATCCACCATTTGCTTGTGTTGGGTTAAAATATTACTCTGTTATTATCCACTAATAAAGATATATGAATTTGCATATATTTCAGTTATCTAATAGTTTTTTGGTTTAGTGTGATAGTCCTCAGGGGGACATGGCGACTATTGACAAGGAGAAAGAATGAGAATTAAGAGCAAGGGAAGATGGAAAAAGGAAAAAAGAAAGGACGTTTGGATATTTTACAGGGTGTCCTACCTCTGAAAATAGTAGACTTATGATGATCAGTTGTCAAATCATGTCAACTTTTTTCTACCATTACTCTCCCTGATGTTCAGAAAAAGATAAGTGCACTGACGGGAAATAGCATGCAAAAGTTGCAATGTTATAACAACACATGGGCACCGATCCATCAAAGAAATTTTGACACAATTCTGAAGTAAATTGCTCTGAAAAGTCACAAAATTTTGATGGAACTCCGAGCTGTGCAAAAATTCGTTGACTTTTGGTGTTTTCACACCAGCTTCCCACAGCTCCGCCAAAATGGGCAATGCTGGGGCGGGATAGGGGAAGAGCAGCTAGTTTAATTCATGACAAGCTGTGGTGTTCCCTACATCAGAAATCTCACTTCAGTCCCATGCACCTCTTCATCAATCAGGAGCATCTGACTCCATCATAATCCCGCATCAAAACCATTGCGAAAACTGACGGTCTTCATGAATCGGGGTCTTGTTGTTGGTGCTGTGTAAGGGCCATTGCTGCTGTGGTGCTGTGCCTATCGGCTGGTGTGATCGCATGAATGATGTTGGGCAGCAGAGTCACTGCTTCTGTGGGTGCGGTATCATTTCGGCAGTATTGGTGCACTGCAAAGTACCTTTAAAGTTTGGGACCCACTAAGAGATTTACCGTGATGTGGCAGTGGGCTTCATACAGTCTGATCAGAATGTTAACTAAGAACCTCATGTTCAGTTTTGTAAATTTTTGCTTAGCCGCATTAGATCACTATATACATTATGGATGTGTGATCCATGTCTGTTTCTATAATCATGTAATATAGATTTTTTTTGTGCTTGAGGTTTGAGAAATATAAAATTATACATTTTTTTACTATTTGCTTTGAGCATTGGTGAGATCCACGTGTCACCATGTTCTGTAAGGTTGTGGCCACGAAGAAACATTGCTCTAAAGTGATGTTTCACATGAGCACAAAGCACTTGAATCTCCATTATCTGACCCTCGATTTGGCATGGATGAGGACACTTTTATAGGAATACCCCTTAATTTGTTTTGATGCACCTAGTTGTAGCCTATGAAGAAACATACAGAATTAAGTATTCAAGAAGCACTCCCGTCAAATGTTTTATCCTTTTAATATATTGCAATCATCATATTATATAGCACTGTGTGCTTACAATTGCTCATTTTGCCTTTCTACCCAGAAAATTATTCTCTTTTCTCTGCTGTATCTAGGAAAAGGAAGTCTCTTGTCCTTGCCTTTATTATCCCCTTCTTCAACTCCTGAACCAACTGCTCCCCTTCTTCCTCCTGCCAGGTCCAAGAGTCCAGGCACCATAAACCCATTAGCGGACAAGGCACACGCCTGCGGCCCCTCACCTGGTTGGCCATCCATGATACAGACCGGATAGGCATAATAGGAACAACTCCGGCCTTAGCTGCAGTCCATTGGTTCAGGGGACATATGACACCAGGCGGCTATGTGTCCAGGATTTTGACAATGCCAACAGACTACGTCCTTGACAACAGTCTTTGCAGCGCCCTCAGCGGAATTTGGATGACCCCCGTTTGTGACTCTAGACCCCTTACGTGGTGAGCCCGCCCCCCTTTGGGTATTCCAGTATGGGGAAGTGACGATGTCCAGTTTCCCGTGGGATTTCTCGACAACCTGGTACCTCTCTATTAGGCCTACAAGGTCATCTGCGTTCCGAGGATCACCCTGAGCAACCCAGGTGTGCACCATCCTGGGACAGGAGTAGATGAATCTGTCCATCACCACACGCTCGACCATTTGGGCAGGAGTGGAAGACTCTAGCTGCAACCACTTCTGGACTAGATGTAGCAAATCAAACATCTGTGAGCGTGGGGGTTTGTCCCCAGCATACGCCCAGTGGTGGACCCTTTGTGCTCTGACAGACATAGTCACTCCTGAGCGTGCCAATATCTCAGTTTTTAATTTGGCGTATTCCTTTGCGTCTTGCAAAGCCAGATCATAATAGGCCTTCTGCGGCTCCCCTGTTAAATATGGTGCAAGAACCACTGCCCACTGCTCTGGAGCCAATTTCACCCGTTCCGCCACCCTCTCAAAAACAGTCAGGAACACCTCAATGTCATCCCCCTGGGTAATCTTTTGTAACGCTCTTCTTACCGTCTTCCTGGTGTACGAGTCATCACCTGGACTTGGGGGTGGGACGGTTGTCCTGCCACGGATCTCCCCTGCTACAAGCTCCACCTGTCGTTGCTGCTACTGGATTTGCTGTATCAGGAGTTTATTTGTCTCTTGCTGCTTCTCTCATTGTTGCTGTAGCTGCTCTTGGTGCTGCTGCTGCATGTTCTGCTGGCTCTGCAGGTATTGCTGCTGCATGCTCTGCTGGCTCTGGACCAGGTGCTTAATGAGCTCCTCCATGCTGCTGGACTTCTCTGGCTGGCTGGCGGCCTTTACCCAGGACATCCACCGGTCTCTGTGGTAGGTACACGTGTTCCTGGAATCTTGCCCGCATTCTCCACGAACTTTGGTAAGATGACTCTCTCGGCTGCTTCAGAAGTACACTCAGGACACGGTTTTCCTCTGTAGGTTTATTGTAGTGGCATAAGCACTGCAGAGTCAGCAACATAAACACGGCCTTTCTGGCTTAACGGCAAAACAAAAACATAAAGTATAGCATCGTCCATAAGCGAACGGGTTCCGCCCGCTCTCGGTATCACAAGTAGTTCAGGCAAAGTCCTTTTGTGGAGGTCTCTAGCTTCCACACAGCCTGTAGACTTTACTCTCCAAATCACACCAGAGAAAAAAAAATAGTCCTGAGCATTTAAGCTGGCTCAGCCACACCCTGAAGGGAGGTAGTGTGAATGGCCTCACACCCTCTTTGCCATTCACATAAAACCACACTCTTTAGTTTAATTAACCCCCCAACATATAACATGCCGGAGGAAAGTTTGTAGGTTTCAGTTCACACAGGCTAGCAGCCAGAGTGACACATACCTCCCCTCGCATATAACACCAGTGACTCTGTCACAGAGGTTATCTCATCTTTTCATACATACGTAACATGAGATCATTTCCATTTAATACTAAATATGTTACATGTTATATATATTCCATCATGTATCGGAAATAGTGGGGTAAAAACAATGTAAATCAGCAGGTCACCTGTACCATCTATGGAGCATTTTATGGTCTTTTTTAGTTGTAAGTCAGAGTTTAAAATTTATGCCATTTTTCTTCCAAAAATGACATGACCAACTCTCCCATTAGGAAGTGAAGAAAGCTACAAGAAAAAGTTTAGTAGAATGTTGTAAAATCTTATATATATGGAAAATGCAGTCACCTTTTCCAAATTCATTAAGAGCGTAAACCCCTCTAAATTGAAGATACAATGAAATAAAAAAAAAGTAAAAATTAAAATAACCCTCAAACATTTAAACAGGTCATAGGTCATTTAAAAGAATGACCAGTACTCTTATATTAGTAAAAAGTAATCTAGAAGGATGACCTATAGTGCCATAGGATGATAAAGTACACTGAGAGAATGACCTATCCTGTTGTAGTAGTGATAAGTCAATCAACAGAACTGTGTGTCTTGCTTGCACCTGCTCATCAGGATCCCAAATCAGAATAGGAGGTATAGGAGTCTACTGGTTATAGCTTTCTATCCACTATTTGCTTGTGTTGGGTTAAAATATTATTCTGTTATTATCCACTAATAAAGATAAAACTTTTTTTCTACCATTACTCTCCCTGATGTTCAGAAAAAGATAAGTGCACTGACGGGAAATAGCATGCAAAAGTTGCAATGTTATAACAACACATGGGCACCGATCCATCAAAGAAATTTTGATACAATTCTGAAGTAAATTTCTCTGAAAAGTCACAAAACTTTGATGGAACTCCAATTTGTGCAAAAATTTGTTGACTTTTGGTGTTTTCACACCAGCTTCCCACAGCTTCGCCAAAATGGGCAATGCTGGGGCGGGATAGGGGGGAGCAGCTAGTTTAATTCATGACTAGCTGTGGTGTTCCCTACATCAGAAATCTCACTTCAGTCCCATGCACCTCTTCATCAGTCAAGAGCATCTGACTTCACCATAATCCCGCATCAAAACCATCGCGAAAACTGACGGTCTTCATGAATCGGGGCCTTGCTGTTGGTGCTGTGTAAGGGCCATTGCTGTTGTGGTGCTGTGCCTATGGGCTGGTGTGATTGAATCAATGCTGTTGGGCAGCAGAGTCACTGCTTCTGTGGGTGCGGTATCATTTCAGCAGTACTTTGTGCACCACAAAGTACCTTTAAAGTTTGGGACCCACTAAGAGATCTACCGTGATGTGGCAGTGGGCTTCATACAGTCTGATCAGAATGTTAACTAAGAACCTAATGTTCAGTTTTGTAAATTTTTGCTTAGCCGCATTAGATCACTATATACATTATGGATGTGTGATCCATGTCTGTTTCTATAATCATGTAATATAGATTTTTTTTGTGCTTGAGGTTTGAGAAATATAAAATGATAAATTTTTTTGCTATTTGCTTTGACCATTGGTGAGATCCACGTGTCACCATGTTCTGTCTGGTTGTGGCCACGAAGAAACGTTGCTCTATAGTGATGTTTCACATGAGCACAAAGCACTTGAATCTCCATAATCTGACCCTCAATCTGGCATGGATGAGGACACTTTTATAGGAATACCCCTTAATTTGTTTTTGATGCACCTAGTTGTAGCCTATGAAGAAACATACAGAATTAAGTATTCAAGAAGCACTCCCGTCAAATGTTTTATCCTTTTAATATATTGCAAACATCATATTATATAGCAATGTGTGCTTACAATTGCTCATTTTGCCTTTCTACCTAGAAAATTCTTCTATTTTCTCTGCTGTATGTAGAAAAAGGAAGTCTCTTGTCCCTGCATTTATCATCCCCTTCTTCAACTCCTGACCCAGCTGCTCCCCTTCTCCCTCCTGACAGAGACTTTTGCAGTGACTCATGACTTTTGCAGAGAAAATTAACCTCCTGTTTCTATATAGAGCTTAGAAGGATTGAGCTAGTCAGTTTTTCATCACGTGATGTCATAGACCGAATGGAAAACAGAAGAATTAACTTGGTAGAAAGGCAAAATGAGCAATTGTAAGTACACATTGCTATATAATTTGATGACTGCAATATACAGTGGGTACGGAAAGTATTCAGACCCCTTTAAATTTTTCACTCTTTGTTTCATTGCAGCCATTTGGTAAATTCTAAAAAAAAATCAGAAATGTAGAAATTTTTGGAAATTTATTAAAAAAGAAAAACTGAAATATCACATGGTCATAAGTATTCAGACGCTTTGCTCAGACACTCATATTTAAGTTACATGCTGTCCATTTCCTTGTAATCCTCCTTGAGATGGTTCTACTCCTTCATTGGAGTCTAGCTGTGTTCAATTAAACTGATAGGACTTGATTTGAAAAGGCACACACCTGTCTATATAAGACCTCACAGCTCACAATGCATGTCAGACCAAATGAGAATTATGAGCTCAAAGGAACTGCCCAAGGAGCTCAGAGACAGAATTGTGGCAAGGCACAGATCTGGCCAAGGTTACAAAAGAATTACTGCATTACTCAAGGTTCCTAAGACCACAGTGGCCTCCATAATCCTTAAATGGAAGAAGTTTGGGACCACCATAAGTCTTCCTAGACCTGGCCGTCCAGCCAAACTGAGCAATCGTGGGAGAAGAGCCTTGGTGAGAGAGGTAAAGAAGAACCCCAAGACCGCTGCAGCCCTCCACCAGTCGGGCCTTTATGGCAGAGTGGCCCGACGAAAGCCTCTCCTCAGTGCAAGACATATGAAAGCCTGCATAGAGTTTGCTCAAAAACACATGAAGGCCTCCCAGACTATGAGAAATAAGATTCTCTGGTCTGATGAGACGAAGATAGAACTTTCTGGTGATAATTCTAAGCGGTATGTGTGGAGAAAACCAGGCACTGCTCATCACCTGCCCAATGCAATCCCAACAGTGAAACATGGTGGTGGCAGCATCATGCTATGGGGGTGTTTTTCAGCTGCAGGGACAGGATGACTGGTTGCAATTGAAAGAAACGTGAATGCGGCCAAGTACAGAGATATCCTGGATGAAAACCTCTTCCAGAGTGCTCTGGACCTCAGACTTGGCCGAAGGTTCATCTTCCAACAAGACAATGACCCTAAGCACACAGCTAAAATAACAAAGGAGTGGCTTCAGGACAACTCTGTGACCATTCTTGACTGGCCCAGCCAGAGCCCTGACCTAAACCCAATTGAGCATCTCTGGAGAGACCTGAAAATGGCTGTCCACCAATGTTCACCATCCAACCTGACGGAACTGGAGAGGATCTGCAAGGAAGAATGGCAGAGGATCCCCAAATCCAGGTGCATCATTGCCAAGAAGACTCATGGCTGTACTAACTCAAAAGGGTGCTTCTACTCAATACTGAGCAAAAGGTCTGAATACTTATGACCATGTGATATTTCAGATTTTATTTTTTATTACATTTGCAAACATTTCCACATTTCTGTTTTTTTTCAGTCAAGATGGGGTGCAGAGTGTACTTTAATGAGAAAAAAAAAGAACTTTTTAGAATTTACCAAATGGCTGCAATGAAACAAAGAGTGAAAAATTTAAAGGGGTCTGAATACTTTCCGTTCGCACTCTATTAAGAGGATAAAAACTTTGATGGGAGGAGGAGTGCTTCTTTAAAACTTATTCTCTGGCATTATATGTGTATATTAGTTGGGTATAATATATGAATGACGAATGAACAATGGTCTTTTTTACAGTGGCGTCCAGTTTCGTTTTTTCAAAATAGGTATTATGTTCAGCTTCCATTTATTTCTGTGCCCGCTTTTTGATATCTTATAAGTACATTACTCAGCACAGTGGGCACCTGTTTAATGCCAAATGCCTCACATGCTTCAATGAGATATAGAGGCTGACATTTTAAGATCCTTTATCCATAGGAACTAGATATTCTTGCTCTGTGGAAGTGAGTCTGTTCCTTAACACATTATATTAACCCTTTTTATATCTGTTGTAGTTGCCACTGTGCTTTTAATTCTGTGCATTTTCAATTCCTTGTGTCTGTCAGTAGTATAGTATTGCAGGCTTGTCAGGTTCCCATTAAGATTATCTGTATTTGGGTTACGCTCACCAAAAACACGAGATTTTGGAGTAAAAGATAAAAGTTTGCAATGTAACATAGCCCTCAGGCTTGTATAGTGTAGATTTATGTTTGTACTTTTGATACATATTTGTATCTTATGTTTGTATTCTTAGTTTTTCTCCTTAGGGTAATTAAATTCCTACTGAAGATTGCTATGCTTTTCAGATCGGCAAAACTGTGTGTGCTAAAATATTTAGTCATTTGCGATATTTTTTAAGTCACTTTTCTTTTTTTATCTTGTGATATTCATTGACATTTTTGGCATCAAATTCATCATAGGGCACGAAACGCAGTTCATGAATTTTGTTTTTAACCTTTATTTATTTATTTTTTTAACCTTTATTTTATTTTTACCGTTTTGTGGCTCTTTTGCCAAACAGTTACATGTTCTGCTAATATGTCGCAAATATTGCGCCAAAGATTCAGGAATACATAATCATCATTGCTGACACCTTTGAGCTGTTATCTCCTGGCAGTCCATGTTGGGGGAGGGGCAGTACAGCTCAGCTAGCAACACTATGAGTGGAAAGTTGATAGAAGTGTTTACAATATGATACAGATAAACTCAGCTGTACTGCCCCTCCTCCCACACTGACTACCAGAAATGAAAGCTCAAAGGTTTCAGTAATAAAGCTCAGTTTTGCTGTGCTCACTGCAACTTGTAATGGCTCTGCAGTGAGATCAGGCTGTCTATCATTACACTGTGTTCCAAATTATTATGCAAATAATATTTTCTCAGATTTTCCCAAATTACCCATATGAATTGCAGTCATTGTAATTTTCCAGTCAAATAACTATTAGAGTACAACTGAAAGGTTTTTGTACAAACTGCCTATGATAACAGTATATTTTTAAAAAAATAAAAAGCTCAAACTGCACTCAAAATGCATGTTCCAAATTATTATGCACAGCAGAGTTATTACAAACTGAAATCAAACAGTTTTCAACTCAAAACTTTATTCTAGGTGATGTTACATTTGCACATAGGACCCCTTGTTCGAAAGGAGCTTCTGAACTCTCTCGTCCATTGAATTTGTCAGGTTTTGGATGGTCTCTGCTGCAATTGTTTTGCATGAGGACAGAATACCCTCCCAGAGCTGTTGCTTAGATGTGAACTGCCTCGCGCCATCATAGACACTCCTTTTGATGATGCTCCAGAGGTTCTCAATGGGGTTGAGGTCAGGGGAGCATGGGGGTCACACCATAAGTTTGTCCCCTTTTATGCCCATAGCAGCCAGAGATGCAGATGTGTTATGTGCAGCATGAGACGGGGCATGTGTTCAAATATGTACGTATGTCTGTATGTGTGCGTATATGTGTATATGTTTGTGTATGTGAATGTCTGCGTATTGTATGTGTGCATATCTGTGTACCATGTGTATGTGTGTATATGCCTCCATGTGTGTGCATGTCTGCATACCGTGTGTGTGTGCATGTCTACGTACTGTGTATGTATGCACCGTGTGTGTGCATGTCTACGTACCGTGTGTGGGCATATCTGCGTACTGTGTGTATGTCTTCTTACCGTGTGTGTGCATGTCTGCGTACCATGTGTGTGTGCATGTCTGAATACCGTGTGTGTGTGCATGTCTGCGTACCGTGTGTGTATGCATGTTTGCGTACCGTGTGCGTGTGCATGTCTGCGTACTGTGTGTGTGCATGTCTGCGTACTGTGTGTGTGCATGTCTGCGTACCGTGTGTGTGTGCATGTCTGCATACCTTGTGACTTTGCATGTCTGCGTACCGTGTGTGCGTATGTGTGTGCACATGGCTGCATACCGTGTGTGTACGCGGGCATGTTTGCATATGTGAAGGATGAGGGGGCAGCCTGGGCCCTGTGTTGTATACCTATATTTCTTCCTCCGTATCTGTGCATCATGAATGGTGGTATGTGTTAAAGGGGCCACTAAGACTCTTTCGCCCGGGGCCTACGAAAACCTGGAGCCAGCCCTGCATGTACTGCCGACAATGACGAATTTTATTCCTGCACATGCAATCAACTCAATTCGTTCCACTACTGATCGGTCATGTAAAACAACCTTAAAGCACTACTCCGGCGTTTGTATTTTATTTCATGTCCGGAGTGTTATCACTAATATAAGTACCCTGCTTGTAGTAGAACACTTACCAGCTGCCGTCTTCTTCTATTCTAGGCGCTGCTGGACTATTTCTGCTAGTTGTGACCCGCTAAATTGCTCCAGTGTTTTCTGGGCAGACTGGAAGTCACTTCCTAATTTAAGTCTTTGAGAGTCAGATTGATGTAAGTAGTGAGAAGCTGCAGTCTCAAGATTACGGAACGGGATAGGAGCGTCGCCGGGAAGAGCAGAAGACAACGGCTGGTTAGTATTTTACTAAGGGCAGGGAACAGGCATTTGTGATACCACTCAAGAGGTGAAATAAAATAAAACTGCCGGAGTGGTTCTTTAACAGATGGGTATTTTATTACTTTAGCTGATGATTTACACGTTTGAAAAAAACAAGCCACAGATTCTGTTGGAAAAATATAGTTTAATATTTAATGTACAAGTAAGCAATAGGGAAATATTGTAGCCACTATCAATGGTTATATTAAAGCAAATAGTGGTGATATTAAAATGTAACTTTTAATTAATATGCGATAAAATAATCCACTAAGGTAAGTATTAAAAAGAACCACCTACTCAAATCACAAATGATGGCACTCATGGTCAGATGTGACCACTTATGAGGATAAGGACTGGTTGGTCATCAATGCTGGAGCATTCCCAGTCATGAAAGTCTCCCCTGATGAATCTGGATGAGAGGAAACGCTAAGGGAGCACCACACCTCCATCTCTCTCTATATGCTACCAGTTTGTGGGACTTACGAGATTGACACCACACTGGTATTGAGTGAGCCATGCATTTTTGTAGGACTTGGTTAGACTGTTTTAGTTTTTATCTACAGTAGGAGTCCTATGAATTCTTTAACCCCTTTCCGGCCCAAGGCGTACTAATACGTATCTGTGCCCTGGGCCTTATGGGCAAGATATGTATTAGTACGCCTTGGCGATTTCTCCCGCACACAAGCATTGCGGGCGAGATCGCCGCTGGGTGTTAGCTGATTGTCACAGCTGGCACCTGGTGCTATATGCAGGGATCGGTCCCGCACCGCTCCCTGCACATTAACCCCCAAAATGCTGCGATCTAAATCGATCGCAGCATTCCGGTGGCAAGAGGAGGTAAGCGTGATACTTTCCTTCTCTGCTGGCATCCCACGGCGTCTGAGTCAGGTCCCGGATTTTGTCATGGTGACCCGATGTCATCCAGGAGGCAGGAAGGTACTTTGGTCATGCACAGTGCACAGCCAAAGTAACTTCTCCCTGTGCAGCGCTGACAGGCTGCATAGCATAGGGAGCTGCTGCTCTCTATGCTATACAGCTGATCAGGCTGCAAAAAGTGAAAGTCCCATAGTGGGACAATGTGTAAAAGTAATAAAAATGGCAGAAAGTGAAAAAAAAAAAAATATATAATGTACCCATAAATAAATAATCTTATGAAAAAAAACAAAAACAATAAAAGTACACATATTTGGTATCACCATGTCCGGAACGACCTGACCTATAAAATTGTCCCACTAGTTAACCCCTTTAGTGAACACGGTAAAAAATAAAAAACGAAACATAAAACTATACTTTATCATCATACCGCCAAACAAAAAATGGAATAAAAAGCGATCAAAAAGACGAATGTAAATAAAAATGGTACCGCTGAAAACATCATCTTGTCCCGCAAAAAATAAGTCGCCATACCGCTCCAATGGCCGAAAAATAAAAAGGTTATAGCTCTCAGAATAAAGCGATGCAAAAACAATTATTTTTTCTATAAAATAGTTTTTATTGTGTAAAAGCGCCTAAACATAAAAAAATATATATAAATATGGTACCGCTGTAAATGTACTGACCCGAAGAATAAAGCTGCCTTATCAATGTTACCACACGCAGAATGGCATAAAAAAAAAAATTCCTGAATTGTTGTTTTTAGTTTATTCTGCCTCCGAAAAATCGGAATAGGAAGCGATCAAAAAATGTCACGTGCCCAAAAATGGTACCAATAAAAACGTCAAATTGTCCCGCAAAAGACAAGCCATCACATGACTCGACTCTGTTGGCCGAAATATGGAAAAATTATAGCTCTCATGGGGATGCAAAAACTAGTCTTTGCAAAAAAAGGGTTTTTAGCGTGTGACAGCTGTCAATCATAAAAACCCGATATGAATCTAGTATTGCTGTAATTGCACCGACCCAAAGAATAAAGTCGTCTAATCACTTATACCGCACGAGGAAAGGCATAAAAAATAAACTCTAGGGGTAGGATTGTGCTAGGGTTAGGGTTGTGCTAGGGTTAGGGTTAGGGTTGTGCTAGGGTTAGGATTGGGCTAGGGTTAGGGTTGGGCTAGGGTTAGGGTTGAGCTAGGGTTAGGGTTGAGCTAGGGGTAGGGTTGAGCTAGGGTTAGGGTTGTGCTAGGGTTAGAGTTGGGCTAGGGTTAGGGTTGGGCTAGGGTTAGGGTTGGGCTAAAGTTAGGGTTGGGCTAGGGTTAGGGTTGTATTAGGGTTGGGGTTAGGCTTGTGTTGGGGTTGGGATTTTTTCAGAAGTAAAGAAAAAAAAATGACGACGATATGGCGACTAATGTTGAGCGCAAGTGCTCGCTACTTGAGTTTGCATAGGGTGCTCGGCTATGCAGGTGCTTGAGTCTCCGCCTCAAATGTTTTGCAGCTGTTATACAGCCGAAAAAACCTCGCGGGGATTGCCTGCCATCCAAGAGCGATCCCCACATGTTTTTTTTTGGGGTGTCTAATAACCATGAAACATGCAGGCAGGGACTCGAGAATGTCACTTGAGCACCCGCGATACTTGGTGCATACCCGAGTGCCCGATGCAAACTCAAGTAGCGAGCACTTGCACTCAAGACTAATGACAACTTATTCAATATGATGACCTAATGTTATCAAATTCTGTGTCGTACCTTTGGGTTCCCTTCCGAACCCTGCCGTGCGCCCAAACAGTGGTTTTCCCCCACATATGGGGTATCGGCTTACTCAAGAGAAATTGCACAACAAATTGCATGGTGCAATTTCTCCTGTTACCCTCATGAAAATGCTAAATTGGAGGCTGAAAAACATTTTTGTTGGAAAAATGTGAAAATTTTATTTTTGCGGCTCAATGTTATAAACGTCTGTGAAGCACCTGGGAGTTCAGGGTGCTCACCACACATCTAGATAAGTTCCCTGGGGAGTCTAGTTTCAAAAATGGTGTCACTTGTGGAAGGTTTCCACTGTTTAGGCACATCAGAGGCTTCCCAAACGCAACATGGCGTCCGCTAATTATTCAAGCAAATTTTACATTCAAAAAGTCAAATGGCGGTCCTTCCCTTCCGAACCCTGCCGTGCGCCCAAACAGTAGTTTTCCCCCACATATGGGGTATCAGTGTGCTTAGGAGGAATTGCACAACAAATTTTGGGGTTCATTTTTTAATGATACCCTTACAAAAATAAAAAAATTGGGGTCTAAAGTAACATTTTTGTGAAAAAAAATAAATGTTCATTTTTTTTCTTCCACATTTTTAAAATTCCTGTGAAGCACCTGAAGGGATAATAAACTTCTTGAATGTGGTTTTGAGCACCTTGAGGGGTTCAGTTTTTAGAATGGTGTCACTTTTGGTTATTTTCTGTCATAAAGGCCCTTCAAAGTCACTTCAAATGTGATGTGGTCCCTAAAAAATGGTTTTGTAAATTTTGTTGTAAAAATTAGAAATCGCTGGTCAATTTTTAACCCTTATAGCTCCCTAACAAAAAAAAATTTTGGTTCCAAAATTGTGCTGATGTAAAGGAGACATGTCGGAAATGTTAATTATTAACTATTTTGTTTGACATATCTCTCTGATTTAAGGGCATGGAAATTCAAAGTTGGAAAATTGCGAAATTTTCAAAATTTTCGTCAAATTTCCATTTTTTTTCACAGATAAACGCAAGTGATGTCGATGAAATTTTACCACTATCATGAAGTACAATATGTCACGAAAAAACATTCTCAGAATCAGTGGGATCCGTTGAAGCGTTCCAGAGTTATTACCTCATAAATTGACAGTGGTCAGAATTGTAAAAATTGGACTGGTCACTAACGTGCAAACCAGTCTCGGGGGTAAAGGGGTTAAGAGGTTTGTTCTGATTTATGACAGACACTTTAGCATTTTGTCCTATATACGGTACCTTTTTGCACTATATGTACTTTTATCTCTGTGGTGGTTTGTGTATTTGTCCTGTCATTTGTTTTTAACCCCTTAAGCCCCGCGGGTGGTTTGCACGTTAATGACCGGGCCAATTTTTACAATTCTGACCACTGTCACTTTATGAGGTAATTACTCTGGAACGCTTCAACGGATCCCCCTGATTCTGAGATTGTTTTTTCGTGACATATTGTACTTCATGATTGTGGAAAAATTTCTTCGATATCACTTGCGTTTATTTGTGAAAAAATGGAAATTTGGCAAAAATTTTGAAAATTTTGCAATTTTCAAAATTTGAATTTTTAAGCCCTGAAATCAGAGCGATATGTCACACAAAAGAGTTAATAAATAACATTTCCCACATGTCTACTTTACATCAGCACAATTTTGGAACCAAAATTTTTTTTTGGTAGGGAGCTATAAGGGTTAAAAGTTGACCAGCGATTTCTCATTTTTCCAACAAAATTTACAAAACCATTTTTTTAGGGACCACATCACATTTGAAGTCACTTTGAGAGGTCTTTATGACAGAAAATACCCAAAAGTGACACCATTCTAAAAACTGCACCCCTCAAGGTGCTCAAAACCACATTCAAGAACTTTATTAACCCTTCAGGTGCTTCATAGGAATTTTTTGAATGTGGAAGAAAAAAATGAACATTTAACTTTTTTCACAAAAATGTTACTTTAGACCCAATTTTTTTTATTTTCACAGGGGTAACAAGAAAAAATGGACCGCAAAATTTGTTGTGCAATTTCCCCTGGGCACGCAGATACCCAATATTTTGGGAAAAAACACTGTTTGGGCGCACTGTAGGGCTCGGAAGGGAAGGAGCGCCATTTGACTTTTTGATTGTAAAATTTGCTTGAATAATTAGCGGACACCATGTTGCGTTTAGAGAGCCCCTGTGTGCCCAAACATTGGAGCTCCCCCACAAGTGACCCCATTTTGGAAACTAGACCCCCCAAGGCACCTATCTAGATGCATAGTGAGCAGTTGCAACCCCCAGGTGCTTCACAAATTGATTCGTAAAAATGAAAAAGTGAAAAAAAAAACACTTTTTCATTGTTACGAATCAATTTGTGAAGCACCTGGGGGTTCCAACTGCTCACTATGCATCTAGATAGGTGCCTTGGGGGGTCTAGTTTCCAAAATGGGGTCACTTGTGGGGGAGCTCCAATGTTTAGGCACACAGGGACTCTCTAAATGCAACATGGTATCCGCTAACAAATTGAATGGAAAATCGGCTCAAATTGTTAGCGGACACCACATTGCGTTTGGAGAGCCCCTCTGTGCCCAAACTTTGGAGCTCCCCCACAATTGACCCCATTTTGGAAACTAGACCCCCCAAGGCACCTTTCTAGATGCATAGTGAGCACTTGGAACCCCCAGGTGCTTCACAAATTGATTCGTAATAATGAAAAAGTGAAAAAAAAAACACTTTTTCATTTTTACGAATCAATTTGTGAAGCACCTAGGGGTTCCAAGTGCTCACTATGCATCTAGGTAGGTGCCTTGGGGGGTCTAGTTTCCAAAATGGGGTCACTTGTGGGGGAGCTCCAATGTTTGGGCACACAGGGACTCTCTAAATGCAACATGGTATCCGCTAACAAATTGAATGGAAAATCGGCTCAAATTGTTAGCGGACACCACATTGCGTTTGGAAAGCCCCTCTGTGCCCAAACTTTGGAGCTCCCCCACAAGTGACCCCATTTTGGAAACTAGACCCCCCAAGGCACCTTTCTAGATGCATAGTGAGCACTTGGAACCCCCAGGTGCTTCACAAATTGATTCGTAATAATGAAAAAGTGAAAAAAAAAACCACTTTTTCATTTTTACGAATCAATTTGTGAAGCACCTAGGGGTTCCAAGTGCTCACTATGAATCTAGATAGGTGCCTTGGGGGTCTAGTTTCCAAAATGGGGTCACTTGTGGGGGAGCTCCAATGTTTGGGCACACAGGGACTCTCTAAATGCAACATGGTATCCGCTAACAAATTGAATGGAAAATCGGCTCAAATTGTTAGCGGACACCACATTGCGTTTGGAGAGCCCCTCTGTGCCCAAACTTTGGAGCTCCCCCACAAGTGACCCCATTTTGGAAACTAGACCCCCCAAGGCACCTTTCTAGATGCATAGTGAGCACTTGGAACCCCCAGGTGCTTCACAAATTGATTTGTAATAATGAAAAAGTGAAAAAAAAAACACTTTTTCATTTTTATGAATCAATTTGTGAATCACCTGGGCTTCCAAGTGCTCACTATTCATCTAGATAGGTGCCATGGGGGGTCTAGTTTCCAAAATGGGGTCACTTGTGGGGGAGCTCCAATGTTTGGGCACACAGGGGCTCTCCAAACGCAACATGGCGTCCGCTAACAATTTGAGCCGATTTTCCATTCAATTTGTTAGCGGACACCATGTCGCGTTTGGAGAGCCCGTGATGTGCCTAAACAGTGGAGCTCCCCCACAAGTGTCCAAACTATACCCCTCAAGGATTTTATTAAGGTGTATAGTGAACATTTTGAACCCAGAGGTACGGCACAGAATTTGTTTACATTAGGTCATCATATTGAATAAGTTGTCATTATTCTTGAGCGCAAGTGCTCGCTACTTGAGTTTGCATCGGGTACTCAGGTATGCACCATGTACAGCGTGTGCTCGAGTGACATGCTCGAGTCCCTGCTCCGCATGTTTCACGGTTATTAGACACCCCAAAAAAAACATGCGGGGATCGCTTGTGCATGGCAGGCAATCCCCGTAAAGTTTTTGGCCGCGAAGCATATGGGGCAGAGACTCGAGCATGTCACTCAAATACCCACGATACTCAATGCATACCAGAGCACCCGATGCAAACTCAAGTAGCGACGACTTGCTCTCAACACTAGTCGCCATATCGTCATCTTTTTTTCTTACTTTTGAAAAAAATCCCAACCCCAGCCCTAACCCTAGCACAACCCTAGCCCCAGCACAACCCTAGCCCCAGCACAACCCTAGCCCCAGCACAACCCTAGCGCCAAACCCAGCCCTAACCCTAGCCCAATCCTAACCCAAGAGTTTTGTTTTGACGCCGTTCCTTGTGCGGTATAAGTGATTAGACGACTTTATTCTTCGGGTCGGTGTGATAACAGCAATGCCAGAATCATATGGGGTTTTTATGACTGACAGCTGTCACACACTAAAAGACGCATTTTTTGTAAAATCTAGTTTTTGCATCGCCATATTTTGAAAGCTATAATTTTTCCAGATTTTGGCAGACAGTCATGTGACGGCTCGTTTTTTGCGGGATGACTTGACGTTGTTATTGGTGCCATTTTCAGGCACGTGACATTTTTTGATCGCTTTCTATTCCGATTTTTGGGAGGCAGAATAAACAAAAACCAACAATTCAGGAATTGTTTTTTTTTTTTTTTTTTTTTTATTCTGTTCCGCGTGTGGTAAAATTTGATAAGGTAGCTTTATTCTTCGGGTCAGTACGTTTACAGCGGTACCACATTTGTATCATTTTTCTATGTTTTGGCGCTTATACACAATAAAAGCTATTTTATAGAAAAAAATATTTTTTAGTATCGCTTTATTCTGAGAGCTATAACTTTTTTATTTTTCGGCTGATGGAGCTGTATGGCAGCTTGTTTTTTGCGGGACGAGATGATGTTTTCAGCGGTATCATTTTTATTTATATGCGTCTTTTTGATCGCGTGTTATTCCACTTTTTGTTTGGCGGTATGGTGATAAAGCATTGTTTTTTGCTTCGGTTTTTTTTTTTTTTTTTACCGTGTTCACTGAAGGGGTTAACTAGTGGGACAGTTTTATAGGTCAGGTTGTTCCAGACGCGGCGATACCAAATATGTGTACTTTTATTGTTTTTTTTTTATTTTTTTTATAATAATATTTATTGATGGGTACATTATATTTTTATTTTTGGTGTATTATTTTTTTCATTTTTTTATAATATTTTTGCACATTTTTTTTTTTTTTTCCCACTTTCACACAGTTTATACACTTTATTACTTTGTCCCACTCTGGGACTTTCACTTTTTTTTTTCTGATCGCCTGCATGGCACAGGAATGGAGCACCATCCCTATGCCATGAAGGCTGTCAGAAGTGCACAGTGTGAAGATTGCTTGGAGATGCACTGCGCATGTACAAGCAATCTTCCTGCTCTCTGGTGACTCGGATGTTGTCATGACGACATCGGGTCGTCATGGCAACACCCGGGAAGCCTTTGCAGACTGCGCTGGAAGCCGGAAGAGGAGGTGAGTATCGGCGATCACCTCCCCTTGCCCCCGCAATGCCGCGATCGACTTCGATCGCAGCATCGCGGGGGTTAATGTGCTGGGAACGGTGCAGGACTGCTCCCTGCACATAGTACCGGGTGTCAGCTGTGACAATCAGCTGACACCCGGCGGCGATCGCGCCCGCACAGCCTGTGTGCGCGCGCGATCGCGATGACGTACTAATACGGGTCTGGCTCTTAAGTCCCAGGGCACAGACGCGTATTAGTACGTCAGATGTTATTAAGGGGTTAAAGGGTACGTGTATAGCACAGTAGCACTTTAGTAATATATGTATTCTCGACTCTTACCACTCAGGCAGTTAAAATCTCCATAGTGCAACATGTGTGCACCAGGTCATCATCATAATTGTTTTTCCCTATAGGTATGGTGTACCATTGAATTATTTCTACCTACCTTACCGCAATACCACAGTTACTTATGGACTATTTTTTCTGGGTGTGCATTTGATTCAATATGGGTATATACTTTGGTTAGAGGGTATACTCATGTGATTGGGAGATATACACTGCTCAAAAAAATAAAGGGAACACTCAAATAACACATCCTAGATCTGAATGAATGAAATATTCTCATTGAATACTTTGTTCTGTACAAAGTTGAATGTGCTGACAACAAAATCACACAAAAATCATCAATGGAAATCAAATTTATTAACCAATGGAGGCCTGGATTTGGAGTCACCCCCAAAATTGAAGTGGAAAAACACACTACGAGCTGATCCTACTTTGATGTAATGTCCTTAAAACAAGTCAAAATGAGGCTTAGTATTGTGTGTGGCCTCCACGTGCCTGTATGACCTCCCTACAACGCCTGGGCATGCTCCTGATGAGGTTGCGGATGGTCTCCTGTGGGATCTCCTCCCAGATCTGGACTAAAGCATCCGCCAACTCCTGGACAGTCTGTGGTGCAATGTGACGTTGGTGGATGGAGCGAGACATAATGTCCTAGATGTGCTCAATTAGATTCAGGTCTGGGGAACGGGCGGGCCAGTCCATAGCTTCATTGCCTTCATCTTGCAGGAACTGCTGACACACTCCAGCCACATGAGGTCTGTTATTGTCCTGCATTAGGAGGAGCCCAGGGCCAACCGCACCAGCATTTGGTCTCACCAGGGGTCTGAGGATCTCATCTCGGTACCTAATGGCAGTCAGGCTACCTCTGGCGAGCACATGGAGGGCTGTGCGGCCCTCCAAAGAAATGCCACCCCACACCATTACTGACTCACTGCCAAACCGGTCATGCTTAAGGATGTTGCAGGCAGCAGATCGCTTTCCACGGCATCTCCAGACTCTGTCACGTCTGTCACATGTGCTCAGTGTGAACCTGCTTTCATCTGTGAAGAGCACAGGGCGCCAATGGCGACTTTGCCAATCCTGGTGTTCTGTGGAAAATGCCAAGCATCCTGCACGGTGTTGGGCTGTGAGCACAACCCCCATCTGTGGACGTCGGGCCCTCATACCAGCCTCATGGAGTCGGTTTCTAACCGTTTGTGTAGACACACATTTGTGGCCTGCTGGAGGTCATTTTGCAGGGCTCTGGCAGTTCTCCTCCTGTTCCTCCTTGCACAAAGGCGGAGGTAGCGGTCCTGCTGCTGGGTTGTTGCCCTCCTACGGCCCCCTCCACGTCTCCTGGTGTACTGGCCTGTCTCCTGGTAGCGCCTCCAGCCTCTGGACACTACACTGACAGACACAGCAAACCTTCTTGCCACAGTTCGCATTGATGTGCCATCCTGGAGGAGATCTCACAGGAGACCATCTGCAACCTCATCAGGAGCATGCCCAGGCATTGTAGGGAGGTCATACAGGCACGTGGAGGCCACCCACAATACTGAGCCTCATTTTGACTTGTTTTAAGGACATTACATCAAAGTTGGATCAGCCTGTAGTGTGTTTTTCCACTTTAATTTTGGGGGTGACTCCAAATCCAGGCCTCCATTGGTTAACCCTAGAACGCGCAACCATAGAAATATACACTTTCACATACCTGGGGCCTTTTAGGCCTGTGTGCAAATAACATGGAGTAACTCAAATAGAAATACTTTTCAAAGTTTATTTGAGATGTGAATATTTCAAAACATTATAATTATGTGCATAAAACAAAAAAAAGTAATTACACCGGCTTAAAACGCCTAATAATATGCATTCTATATAATTCTTTATATATTTATAACGATTTTTTTGGCTAAAAGTTTTTTTATATAAAAGTTGTAGTAAACATGGTGCAGGAATATTTCTTATCAAAACATTCCTTTTCAACTTTACTGATTACCCCAACAATTTTCATATATTATTTTTTTGGAAGAATGTTCCTTGCAGACATTTTGTCCACAAGTAGTACAGAAACGCTCAGATTTCCTTTCCTTCTTTACTGGACAAATATAACAGCGCTTTCTTTTTTTTTTCTCTTGGCTCTGGATGTTCCTGAAAATGTATACCACATCGGATCATAGCTTCTGTAATTTGCCTTGGCAAGCATTTCGTGTTGCTTCGCTCCATCATGGTAGGCATCAAAAGTTCATAGCAAAGTTCCGTCAAGAATAGACGTCTCTTGTCCTTCCTGTTGGCATGGAATTCTGGATGAGTTTCACTATAACCAATATAGCTATTGAGGGCTGACACATCCAGGATATTATAAAAAATGACTACAGGCCAACGTTTTGTCTGCCTCTTTCACGAATACTTTCCAATCATTTCATCCATCTTGTTCACACCTCCTTTTGTTTTATTATAATGCAGTATGATTTCAGGTTTCTGTTTCCTGTCATCGGTGTCAATACTTCCATCATGATGCATTGTACTCAGTAATATCATGGATTTTTCTTTCTTTGCTTTATAAGATACCATTGTCGCTTGATTGCAGAAACCAAAGACACTCTCATAAAGTGGTCGCTTGGGATTGTGCTTCTTGATTGGAGAAATTTCGCAGCGGTTTGGCCTCATAGTACCAACAAGTGTGAGTTTTTTCTGAAGCAAAAATTTTGCCCAGTTCCAGATTGGTAAAGGAGTTGTCCATTGTTATATTTTTTCCAGAATTGAAAATTGGTACTGCAAGTTTTTTTTACTATGTCAGAACATAGGTCTTTCTGGACTGGAGCATCAGCTTCTTTGCCACAGTAAATCAGACCATTCATGCCATAATAGCTTGTAGAATCACACATCCAGAAAATTTTTATGCCATACTTGGCAGGTTTACTGGGCATATACTGAATGAATTTGCAACGTCCCCTAAAGGCAAGAAGTTGCTCATCCACTGTCACATTGTCATTAGAATGGTAAAGCTTTGTACAGTTTTTGATGAAAAGATTCCATTTGTAGCTAATAGGGGCTAATTTATCTGTTTCCAACATGACAAGACGAGTTCTCTTATCATCAAAACGAAGGCTTCTCCGGATATTCCCAAATCTATTGACTGACATTGTAGCTTTGTATTGTGGATCTGAAAAAGGGTTCAGAAATAATTCTCTGATTGGAACATCGTACGATTTTGTACACCCTGCCAGAAGAGTAAGGGCAATATAACTATATAGTTCCTCTTTTGTTATATTTTCCATGTTTTTTTTTCTTCCTGAAGCGATATGGTTTTCCTTCTAAGTAACAGTACAGACAAAAAAACTGAGGATCACATGTAAACCAAGTACAGGCCTAAAAGGCCCCAGGTATGTGAATATGGGGTAGTCCCAAAAAAGAGTTGTTTTACCGAAATGCCTATAACATAAAAATATATGAACAACTGGAAATTACTAACAACTATATACCTGAGGAATACCTAGAGTTTCAAATTTCTAACTAAAGTAATCTTGCAGAAAATAGAAAACAAGTAACCTAGCAGGCCTGCGAGGCCCCAGGTATGCATTCTAGGGTTAATAAATTTGATTTCCATTGATGATTTTTGTGTGATTTTGTTGTTAGCACATTCAACTTTGTACAGAACAAAGTATTCAGTGAGAATATTTCATTCATTCAGATCTAGGATGTGTTATTTGAGTGTTCCCTTTATTTTTTTGAGCAGTACATATACCTAGTAAATTTTCTAATGTGTAACTTTTTTATTGGTGTGTGTCCTTGTTATTGTACATAGGGTCATGAGGACCTTGCGTGTATAATTTGTGATTTGAATAGGTGGTTCTTTTTTAATACTCACCTTAGTGGATTATTTTATCGCATATTAATTAAAAGTTACATTTTAATATCACCACTTTTTGCTTTAATATGATATTTAATGTATATGTGGTATGTTATTCATATTGCCCGTTACTTAGTAATCACCATGACAAATGCTACAGTGTGTTCATTCAAGTGAAAGAGGTTATCCAAGCTTATTAAAAACACAGAAAAGTGCCTATACATGTGTGTACCCTTACACAATGATGCCACCAAAGTTCAAAACTAATTATTTTACATGTTTATTTTTATTTTCTTCTGCAACTTTTTAAAACTCCTCTGTTCTCATGCTTCCAGCTTTAGGAAGGTTTGACTTGCAAGGAGCAGCAGTTTCGATGATTCATCCCAATTCTCTTAGTCTTTGGTGCCATTTACAGTTTTCGGTATGTTACAAGGTGTAAGATAGAGCTGTCGTCAAATACAACACAGATCTGCTACTGAGACATTGCTCTGCTGTTCTGCTACTCACTGACTACACAATATGCACACTACGCCACCAGCCGAGCCACGAAAACAGAAAAAAAGTCAAGAACTGGTGGTGATTCGAGGCATGTAATGTTTTATGGCATGATCAAAATGAGGATCATGGTCAACTAACTGCATGTTAGACTGGCTTACAAAGACATTTTAGCTATAGACAGTACACTAATAAGTGAGAAATCAGGCTACAGTTAATCCATTTGCACATAATTTTTGAAGTTTTGAAAAAAAAAACCTTTAATGCAATAAATTAGTACAATTTTAAGCCCATCATACACATTGGATAGCTGTCAACTATATCTCTCGATTTTTCCATATACAGCTGAGCACTCTTGTGTTCTCTATGAAAGAGCTGCTGTCAGACTCCTTTGGAAGTGGCTTCTCTCCTGGAGAACAAAAGAATGGGTCATCGGAAATTCAACATGTTGAATCGTTCTTTCCCCCAACATCATCTGGCGAGAAGCTATAATACAATTGAAATGTAATGTCTACAAATGGGCAGAAGATTTGGGTGTATGGTTGTGCTAAAGGTCACCATACACATTAGACTGTCGACCAATCCCGCCGATATCAGTGTGTTTGGCCAACTTTAGTCTGATGTTTACGCGGGCCTTAAGAACAACAGATTATCCAAGAACACAAACCATTTGCAGACATTGTATTTGGATTGTGTTACAGTAAATGTCCCCAATTATTTATTGCTCGTGATTCACTGCATTTTAAAGGGAACCTGTCACCAGCTTTTTCCGATATGAGTTAAGGCCAGTACCTGTAGCCCTCATATACAGCACTATAATATGCTGTATATATCCCCCAATTTGGCCTGTAAGATAATAAAAAGACCTTTTAGAATACTCCCCTAAAGGCCAATGGGCGTTGCTGGTCTGGTCCAACAGCTCCTCCCTTCTTGCGATGCCGTCCTCCTGCACTGCTTTGTGTGAATAATGTGTCCAATGACATCCACATAGTGTCCAGCATTGTGCTCCTGGGCAGGTGCCCTTCTCTCTGCCCTGTCGAGGGCAGAGCAAAGTACTGCAGTGTGCATGCGCAGGAAAAGGTCAAAGAGCGCTGGCACATGCACACTGCAGTTTTTTATTCTGCCCTCAACAGGGAAGAGAGAAGTACGCCTGTGCAGGAGCGTGATGCTGGACACTGTGTGGATGATGTAGGACGCATCATATGTATGAAGCAAGAAGGAGGACGGCGATCGCAAGAAGGAGGTGCTGCATCAAGACAAGAGACGCCCATTGGAACGGACCGTCCTGTAGATGAGTATAATAGTATAAAGATATAAGCTAATCATATAATTCTTACTGTAGTAATAATTTCCAGAGATATTTTTGAAAACTAGTACTATGATATTTAGGGAACTATAGCATTTAGATATGAACAAACAAGGTGCAAGATGCTAAAGTGACGTAGTGCAAAATGCCACTTAATGGTACAGTCCTATAGGATAATAGGGGACCGGTGTACCACTGGTATTCATGCATTCTCCAGAATGCATGAATACCAGTGGGACACTGGTCCTTGTTACCCATCTTCTCCTGATGAACCCATATCCCCTGGGGAAACGTGTCGAGAGTTGCTGGGGGAGGCGAGATGAATTCTACAAGATAAGTTGCCTGGTTCAATACAAGTTATCATGATTTTAGAATTGAGTGTTTATCTGCATAAATTCAGCACTAGCAAACCACGCACTCGCATTCCCCAACAAAAGGGTTGTTATGTGATGGAAGGCAGAGATGGGAATGATTTTACCATACCATATAAACTGAATGTATTTTTGTTTCTTTTACTCTACATATATTCTCTTCTGTTTAGTGCTACTAATCATTCATTAACTTTATTAGCGCCATTTTTCTTGCTAGCTTCATTTTTACATTGGCACACTTACATTAGGCTCATATTCTAGTAACTGATCCCATCCTTACAACTACTAAAACCAATTCAGTCCCTAATGTGTACACTTACGTACATACTTTTCTGTCACTAGTCACCTCGATAGTCAGTCTTGCTCAGTCACATTGGTCTACTCTTACCGGTCCAATAGATTTTGTAAAATCTTGATTCACTTTTAAAAATAAAATGGAAAGTTGAACACAAAAGAACAAAGATTTATATTTAAAATTGTAGATGCAATCTTTGTTTTTTTTTCCATTTGCTGGACAGTTAAACCCAACATAGTGTTTGTTCCTTGTAAATAGGAGATGCTGGTTATTCCTTCTCCATTAAAATATATAAAGGTTATGTCGGTGCACTGCCAATGACATTAATGAGGATGCAGTAATTAAAATATGTACCTTCATTATGAATGCTCCGGTTCGGAGCCGAAAACTGGTTTGTGATTTTGATCCTAAATAAATGGCACTTATTTTAATTACTGTATCCTCACTAAAGTCATTGGCAGCGCACCGACATAACCTTTCTTTAGCTTTCCCAGTTCCCTTTGGTATACCATGGATACTTTCTGGTGCTGCGCCTCACCGCCTACGCTCCAAATGCTAGAACCTGGGAACACTAGAAGTAACAAGACATTTTAGCGACACCATCCCCATCTAATTTTTTTATTCCGTCTCCATTGTGATACTGGTTCCAAAAAAATACCTTTTTCCTTGATCGTACATACTGCCCATTTTGTAAATATCAAAAAACAATTACAGTATATAGTGCAAATTTAAGAAAAAATAACTTTTGTGTTTTTTTAACCTAATGAACTTAGTGTTTGTTTTAGTTCAAATTATCCATAGACTTGCATTATTTGTAGGTAAACAGATCTTCATTTTACCATTAACACCACTGATTTCTGCCTGCATCAGCTGTTTTGGCCATATTGATTTGTGTATTGAGGCAGCAGGAGTGAGTTATCACACAGTATATTTCTCTAGGGTAGAAGAATAGGAAATTCTAAGAAACAATCCACCATAGACAATACTTTTATCCCTGGAAATGAACAGCTATAAGTGTATGATAGAAAAATTGTGTGATATGCAAGGTGCAATATATTAAGTGATTGCTCCTGAGAAATCAAGTGTGATGATACTGAAGTTGCTGATCATACATCAAGGACAAAAATGACAAAAAAAAAATTAAAAAAACTTGTTCACCGGAAGCAAATGAGTGATTAAAGGTGCATTTAGTCAAATGGATAATTGGCCAACGAGCATTAGTAGGAACTCGTTCCCGGATTATCTGCCCATGCAAGCATGTTGTGATGAAAACACCTGTTCGTTAAGTTATGCTAGCAAAGAAATCATTGTTATCTACCGCATATTGCTCCGTGTAAGCAGATGTGATGCCAATAACATGATCCTATATGGAGACAGAAGGATTGTATCAGCAATTGTTCTGTTCCTAATATTGTTTCTGTTGGGTTTTATTCTACAAGCAAAGTATTTTGGCTTCTCTGATCTAAATCTTCCCAAATCTCTCCCATCTTCAGTTGAATGACATCACTTTCCATCTCCAGCATCATAGGACAGCTTCTCCAAAATACAAGCATGCTCATCAGTTTTATATGGCAACATAGGGATAATCTGAGAAGTGATATTAGCAATATAGTGGACTTAAAACTACCTACAGCTACAGATTCCCTTTAATTTTAGTCTAAAGTAACGTTTTGCTGATAATGACGAGTATCCAAATGTCATTTTAGAGCCTTGCACTTTTCTATTGATGGCCTGTGCTTAGGATAGGCCATCAACATCTGATCTGTCGGAGTCCGACACCCAGCACCCCAGACGCAAAGCTGATCTCAGTGTTGGTGGCCACCAGCCGGAACTGCCCATTTGTGGAGCTGCTCCGTCCTCTGATAGTGACTACAGCAGTATACTGCACATCTGCTTCCTATTGATTTGAAGAGGAGCCGAATGTGTAGTACACTGCCACGGCCACTAGCAGAAGACAGAGCAATTAAGTAGTTCCGGCCGGCGGTCGCCGTCACCAACATTGAGAACCGCTGTTCGGCGCCGGTGCGGGTGTCGGACCCTGACCAATCAGACATTGATGACCTATCCTAAAGAAAAGGTCATCAATGCTAAAGTAGTGTTACTGGCACTCAGAAGTTGTAATGCTACCAGAACACAGCAGTTCCTTCAAAACTAGAATGGCCATGGCCGGGTACTACAGATCCATCTCTTAGTCATTTGAAGAGAGGGTGGATCTGCAGTACCTGACCGTGGCCACTATAGAGATGCCATACCTGCTGTGTTCCTGCAACATCCAAGACCTTCCGGCTGGTGCCGGTAACAGCTGATTGGTAGGGGTGCTGGGTGTCGCAGATATTGATGGCCTTTCCTATGGAAAAGTAGTGGCCAATCTCTGTAAATTCATCTTCTAAATGTTATAGGTAGTTTGATCATTTTAGTGAACTAATAAATAATTAATAATAACAACTAATAGCAAATTAAATATACAACCTACATGATGCACAATGTACAGATTACCCGATATATGTACAGTACAGACCAAAAGTTTGGACACACCTTCTCATTTAAAGATTTTTCTGTATTTTCATGACTATGAAAATTGTACATTCACACTGAAGGCATCAAAACTATGAATTAACACATGTGGAATTATATACTTAACAAAAAAGTGTGAAACAACTGAAAATATGTCTTATATTCTAGGTTCTTCAAAGTAGCCACCTTTTGCTTTGATGACTGCTTTGCACACTCTTAGCATTATCTTGATGAGCTTCAAGAGGTAGTCACCGGAAATGGTTTTCACTTCACAGGTGTGCCCTGTCAGGTTTAATAAGTGGGATTTCTTGCCTTATAAATGGGGTTGGGACCATCAGTTGTGTTGTGCAGAAGTCAGGTGGATACACAGCTGATAGTCCTACTGAATAGACTGTTAGAATTTGTATTATGAAAATAAAAAAACAGCTAAGTAAAGAAAAACGAGTTGCCATCATTACTTTAAGAAATGGTCAGTCAGTGCAAAAAATTGGGAAAACTTTGAATGTGTCCCCAAGTGCAGTTGCAAAAACCATCAAGCACTACAAAGAAACAGGCTCACATGAGGACCGCCCCAGGAAAGGAAGACCAAGAGTCACCTCTGCTTCTGAGGATAAGTTTATCCGAGTCACCAGCCTCAGAAATCGCAGGTTAACAGCAGCTCAGATTAGAGACCAGGTCAATGCCACACAGAGTTCTAGCAGCAGACACATCTCTTCAACAACTGTTAAGAGGAGACTTTGTGCAGCAGGCCTTCATGGTAAAATAGCTGCTAGGATACCACTGCTAAGGACAGGCAACAAGCAGAAGAGACTTGTTTGGGCCAAAGAACACAAGGAATGGAAATTAGACCAGTGGAAATCTGTGCTTGGATCTGATGAGTCCAAATTTGAGATCTTTGGTTCCAACCACCGTGTCTTTGTGCGACACAGAAAAGGTGAACAGATGGACTCTACATGCCTGGTTCTCACCGTGAAGCATGGAGGACGAGGTGTGATGGTGTGGGGGTGCTTTGCTGGTGACACTGTTGGGGATTTATTCAAAATTGAAGGCATACTGAACCAGCATGGCTACCACAGCATCTTGCAGCGGCATGCTATTCCATCCAGTTTGCGTTTAGTTGCACCATCATTTATTTTTCAAAAGGACAATGACCCCAAACACACCTCCAGGCTGTGTAAGGGCTATTTGACCAAGAAGGAGAGTGATGGGGTGCTACGCCAGATGACCTGGCCTCCACAGTCACCAGACCTGAACCCAATCGAGATGGTTTGGGGTGAGCTGGACCGCAGAGTGAAGGCAAAAGGGCCAACAAGTGCTAAGCATCTCTGGGAACGCCTTCAAGATTGTTGGAAGACCATTTCCAGTGACTACCTCTTGAAGCTCATCAAGAGAATGCCAAGAGTGTGCAAAGCAGTCATCAAAGCAAAAGGTGGCTACTTTGAAGAACCTAGAATATAAGACATATTTTCAGTTGTTTCACACTTTTTTCTTAAGTATATAATTCCACATGTGTTAATTCATAGTTTTGATGCCTTTAGTGTGAATATACAATTTTCATAGTCATGAAAATACAGAAAAATCTTTAAATGAGAAGGTGTGTCCAAACTTTTGGTCTGTACTGTATGGTCTAGATTGCATGTTCACTTTTGAACACAATGTTTACAGGAATTATACATTTATATTAATATCTATGATAACTATTATTTATATCCGAATAACTATATAAAAGTAATTGCATTGCTTCTCCTGCCTCAAAGTTATGATGTTAGTAACAGGAAACAGTCAACAAGCTCCTTGGCAGACACATCTCTCACAGCTCTTCTGAGCTTCGGTGATGGAGTGGGAGAGATAGTCTTTCTATATCCGATTACTCTACAGTGTCTGGAGTAAAAGCTAGACATCCATGAATGCAAATCACCCAGTTTTGGAAATTTCAGCTCTGAAACATTGTGAATGCAGCTCTGGAGTATGATAAAGGCTGTAAATCACGATCAAAATGTGATAAGTGATACAACATATTTGCAAAGTTACTCTGCTTCTTGCTTAGGTAAATTCTATAAACTTCAAAATAATGCAGTGCTTTAATTTAAAGTAGTTGTCTGACTCCTTAAAATAACAGTCAACTGTTTCACAATAGTCAATAGGTATGTTATATTACTCTGTGAACTATTTGTCTATTTTAGAGGTTGGAGGCCCCTTTAAATAAAAATAGTAAAATCCATCTAAAGTCATTGACAAGCTGTGCTAATACAGTATCCAATACATAAGCGACACACAGATATAGATGACAAAAAGTGTTATCCAGTCAACATCTGAGACCCCTGGTGGTCTGCTTTCTGTCAGCTTGGCATCACTGATGGAAGTGATGGTGGCTTTATAGACTGATGTGCAAGCTATTAACTGGCCAGAATCCTTGGCAGACACTTCTTCTATAATTAAGGATTGCTCTTCATGGTCGACAAGGTGTTTCTTATTCTTTCTATACCTAAAGCAGAAAGTTGTTATTTGTGGCAGGTTCATAATGTGATATTCCATACAGTGAAATGCAAAAAATATTCACGGAAATTCTTGATTTATCTCCTTATCCTGCAGATGAAAATGACATGTTAACATTTATAATAAAGACTTTAGCACCAGCGATGATGTGTGAATTGTTAGTGTTGTATATTTCCATGCATTACTAAAACATATAGAATAAAATCTGTGTTTATAGACCTTAAATAATATACAATATATAGGACTGTGCTGGATTAGACAATGGAAATTATAGAGGGTCTTCATTAAGTGACACACAGTACAGAGCAGATTTAGGCTGCAATTTAGAAGTTAACCAGACCAGAGGAAAAGAGAAAAAAGTTTCTCAAAGATTTTATCTGGTGAAGAAATCTATTTTTCTATTTAAAAGGTTATTTCCGAGATAGTAAGGTTTCCCCTATCTAGAATAGTGGATGGCTTGCTGATCACTAGAGGCTTGACCACTGGGACCCCTATGAAATCCAGAGAACGGTGCTCTCCTCGGCTTTCTTTGTCATTGCCATAGACAATGAATGGAGTAGAAGTTGAGAATGCGTAACCCCACTCTATTTAACACAGAGCACAGTCCCCAACTTCCAGAGCCCTGTTTTCGGATCATTGGGAGTTAGAGCTCCAGTGATCAGATAATTGTGCTCTTCCTTATCTTAGAAATAACTTTTTAAAACATTGTTAAACTAAAGATTCAACATGGCACATTAAGAATTCTCTAAAGAAAATTTCTGCCTTTACAAAATGAATTCAGTTGGTTTTTACATCAGGGGATGTTTAGTGAAAATCAGGTTCTCTATAGACCCCCATGGAATCTGGTTAGGTTGACTATAGAGGGCGACTTCAGACAGCTTACATAATGATATTGTTGGACACAGCTTAAAGGGGTAATCTCATGTTATTAAATTGCTTTAGTTAGATAAACAGCATGAAAATAAGCATGTTTACAATTGACTTGCATAATCTATCGGCTGTCATTCTCCTGCTGTGAGAGCTTTTATCTTACATAGTGTACAGCTTGTTTCCATGGATCTACACTATAGCCTAGAATGTGTGCAGTAGTTACATTCCAGGAGGAATTAACTGCTAACATCCCAGACAGCTCTCTCCAGCCCATTGATTTCGATACAGCAATATGTTACTCTCCTCCCCCTCTACACTTGAGCTCTCATCCGTCCTGTATAATCACAATCTCCCTATGCCCCTGCATAGGAAGTTTCCAGAGAAATTCTTGTAATCAGGGCTCTTACTTTCCTGAGCTGTGCGCTTATTCAAATGCTGTTATCTTTTTATGCAAATATATTGCAGAACAAACACTGATAGATTGTTAATGTATAGTAGCAGGGCAAAGCGCTTGGATCAGCACTTTTAATTCAAGGAGGCGTGCCCATCCCAACTACCCAAGCAACCACGAAGTAAGAAAACTGTATAGCTCTGATCTGCTCAAAAGACAACTTGAGAATACCCCTTTAACATAGCTTTTACGCTTAGCACTTAGTTTAAATGTAGGGAATTACAAGTATATTGGATGCAAGAACCTGGTGACAGTTTTAATAGAAGTACTTTAATTGCTACAAGATCTTGGGTAGGCAGTGGGTGGAATGTGAACATTTGACTCTTTTGACTTGATAGGTTGTGCATTAAGGTTTGAATAAAGAAATAAATTCTCTGTTCATGCCCTTCTGTTGCCTACAGCCTCTAATTAGACTGATATTTTGTTCATGTTGTCTTTGATTATGTTTTTTTTTTCATATTTGGCAGACACTTTAATTGCTTGCAGATCGGTGGGGGTCCAAGACCTGAGACTCCATCTTATCACTCAATTGATCCCTGAGCAGTGCACAGGACCCAGACCCCCACCCCAAATCTAGAGGAGTTAAGGTATCTGACAAATATGAAAAAATATTGACAAAGTTTAGTTACACTTTAAATTAATTTTGTCTTCTAATTCTACTTTTAAATAAAGTAATCGTCTTAATATATTTTGGAAAGAATCTCTTACATAGTTACATAGTTACATAGTTTATAAGGCCGAAAAAAGACAAGCGTCCATCGAGTTCAGCCTATTTCTTGTGCACTGCAGCTATTCCGCAGTGTTGATCCAGGGGAAGGCAAAAAAAAACCATGCGGTATAGGCCAATTTACATCATTGAGGAAAAATTCACTTCCCGACTCCAATCTGGCAGTCAGATTAAATCTCTGTAAAAAGATACTCTGTAAGCATATATACAGTTACCATTAACTGACCAAGAAAACTATTAAAGGGTTTATCCAGGACTTTTTCTTTACTCTAGGACTTTTTTTTTCTTCTATGGGCTTAAAAAAAGAACAGGCAGGTAGTTGTTGTCTTCCTGCCTGTTCTACCCTGCACTGGCACAGAGCGGTCATTGGCTGTTTCTGTCTGTGATTGAGCTTCTCAATGTCAACAGAGCGGCTCTTCCTCTTCCGGGCTGCTCTGTCGATGGGGCGGGACTACCGATGTCATGCTGATTGACAGCCGGCTCCCCGCAGTTAGGTAACACCTACCTGACTATTCGATTTTAAGCCAATAATATAAAAAAAAACTTTTAAGTACATCCATGAAGCAGCATTCTTAGAGAAAGAAACTTATCCTAGTTGGTACCATCCTCAATGCTACAAGATGACAAGGATCTACTGCACATAGAACTCAACTCTACAAAAGTACTGTATTCTTAGAAAACATATGTATAGAGAATTTGTCTAAGGGTTATGAAAAGTGGTGAAGGGGGAAATAAACAAATGACCCTTCTGTCCTGGTCTGTAATGTCTGGAATCAAATCGGACAATCCAGATTGATGTTTTCTACAGAGCCCCCTTCTCTTTTTTGTACTACAGAAGATTTTGACATGAGCACTTGTGCAGAGGGGACTTCACTAAATTAGTAGTATATAAACTAAACATTCTGTGCTTTCCTTTATATATTATAATGATTACTCAGTTTGTTAAAATGTATGAAACTGACCACTTAATGCCATGTTGACTTTAGGCAGCTTAAATCTGCTTAGCTATTCACAGCCTTACTTTATCTGGAAGTCATCTCTGGGACATGAAGTACTTCTGTTCTATAAATGGTGCATGTCCCCCTTGTTGAGTTTTAAACCTTGAATGCTGTCAAAAGAAAGGTTTTGCTATAAGCCGCTTGTCAATCTTGTCACATTAAAACTAATAAGCTATTGACTAGCTCCATATAGTTAAATTAACAACTACAAGAGACTAGTAGACAAGAAAACTGCTTTTACAAAATACATTGGGGCAGATTTAATATTCCAGTCTATAATTTATAGAACATAAATGTAAATGTAAAAAAGGCAGTCATAAAATGCCACAAATCTATCACTCTGGCGTACTATCGATCACAGATTTGGCGAATGTTTGGCTCTGGTTAGATTCTTTTCTTTGTAATATTATTTCTTGGGTAGTAAAATTTAGGCTATTTCCTTGCACTAGAGTTGGTGCAAATAAATTTGCACATCCCAGTCCATCAGCCAGTGACCATTCCATCCAGTGGTCTGTGTCCGCTGGATGAGAGCGGGAGAACCACCTCTTACCTGACAGCATCCGCGGTTCTTTTGATTAGCCGGCCTAATAAAACGTTACATTGCATCGACGATGTCGCACCAGATGAAGGGCCGCAAATGCTGTCAGGTAATAGGCAGTACTCCCGCTCCCATCCAATGAGCACAGATCAATGTCATGGCTGAAAGACTGAGACATGCAAATCGATTCGTACCAACTCTACTTTGCACCTTAAGATTGCAAATCAACAAAACTTCACCCTTTTTTCTAGACACTGTTCTTTTTCGTGCATTTAACTGATAAACTTGTTTGAAATACAGGTGCATCTCACTTAATTAGAATATCATCAAAAAGTTTATTTATTTCAGTTCTTCAATACAAAAAGTGAAACTCATATATTATATAGAGTCATTGCAAACAGAGTGATCTATTTCAAGTGTTTATTTCTGTTAATGTTGATGATTATGGATTACAGCCAATGAAAACACAAAAGTCATTATCTCAGTAAATTAGAATACTTTATAACAACAGCTTGAAAAATGTTTTTAAAATCTGAAATGTTGGCCTACTGAACTGTATGTTCAGTAAATGCACTCAACACTTGGTCGGGGCTCCTTTTGCATTAATTACTGCATCAATGTGGTGTGGCATGGAGGCGATCAGTCTGTGGCACTGCTGAGGTGTTATGGAAGCCCAGGTTGCTTTGATAGCGGCCTTCAGCTCGTCTGCATTGTTGGGTCTGGTGTCTCTCATCTTCCTCTTGACAATACCCCATTGATTCTTTATGGGGTTAAGGTCAGGCGAGTTTGCTGGCCAATCAAGCACAGTGATACTGTTGTTTGTAAACCAGGTATTGGTATTTTTGGCAGTGTGGACAGGGGCCAAGTCCTGCTGGAGAATGACATTTCCATCTCCAAAAAGCTTGTCGGCAGAGGGAAGCATGAAATGCTCTAAAATTTCCTGGTAGACGGCTGCGCTGACTTTGGTCTTGATAAAACACAGTGGACCTACACCAGAAGATGACATGGCTCCCCAAACCATCACTGATTGTGGAAACTTCACACTAGACCTCAAGCAGCTTGGATTGTGGCCTCTCCACTCTTCCTCACCACTCTGGTACCTTGATTTCCAAATGAAAATTGGAACTCTGGGACCTTGTGGAGTGTGTCAATGACTGCCTTCTGGACATCTGTCAAGTCAGCAGTCTTCCCCATGATTGTGGAGCCTACTGAAACAGACTAAGGGACCTTTTTAAATGCTTAGGAAATCTTTGCAGGTGTTTTTTGTTATTTTAATTTACTGAGATAATAACTTGTGTTATTATTTTTGCCATAATCATCAACATTAACAGAAATAAACACTTGAAATAGATCACTCTGTTTGTAATGACTCTATATAATATATGAGTTTCACTTTTAGTATTGAAGGACTGAAATAAATTAACTTTTTGATATTCTAATTTTGTGAGATGCATCTGTATATATGTCACATCTAACATCAGAATTGTGGCACAACTACATTAGTAAATGTCCCCTATTATGGTATAACACAGCTGTGTTACATGAAAGTGTAGATGTAGAGAGTACAATTGAGCAAAAACATTTGCAGGACTCCGGTTCCGCATGCACATCTGTACTGCCAATTCAGGACAGTGCAAAATTCCTCAGCTGGCATCCTCTTGTGACTACTAGGCCCTAAGACATCATGACATCATTTGTACAATGCACGCTGTTTGTACAAATCCTCTTTTCCCTGCATGAGTCACCCCCCTCTTCAACTCCTGATCCAGCTGCTCTGCTCCTCTCCCCTGCCAGGGACTCTGCAGTGAGTAGAATTGTAGTTCTAGTGCTAACTCATGCAGGGAAACGAGACTTCCTGTTTCTACATAGAGCTTAGAATGATTCAGCTTGTCAGTTTTTAATCAAGTGATGTCATAGAACTAATGGAAAACAGAAGAATTATCTGGGTAGAAAGGCAAAATGAGCAATTGTAAGTACACAGTGCTATATAATATGATGACTGCAATATATTAATAAGATAAAAACTTTGATGGGAGCGCTTCTTTAAATAGTCACCAACTTCAAAGTGGTTTTCAAGTAATTTATTTTTAAAGCAAAAATAGGCACACGAAGATGTCACATGACCACTACAGCAAATCAGAGGCCACTTATTGACTAAAGTAGTGACAGTCTGTCTAAGCCGGAAAAAAGAGCTCAGGGACTGTTTCTTCCTGTTCAGATGGAACAACACCACTGCAGTCAATCAGTTGCTGCTGATTGGATGCAGATGCCACATGATGTCCTCCACCAGAGTAGGAATAAGGAGACAAAGGCATCGAAGCATAAGAACAGCAGGGGTCCAGTACATGAGCACCAAAATTTTTTAGACCATCATGGGTCTGTTTTTTAAATTAAAAAAAACAACAAAAAACTAGCACACAGCCCGTGTAATTCTTTTCATAATTTTTAAACAGTAAAGTATCCATGGGTATTTAAAAGGTAAAGATAAATTCATGGCATGTATATATAGACAACAATGATTTCAGTGCTTTAAATAGTTAAAGTATAATTAGATCAAGTTTCAGAGGCCACAAAATAAGGTAGCAAATTTTCATCTATTTGCAGACAAAAATTCTAAATGTGGGGGGTTTTGAAAATGTGTGGCAATTGATCAATCATGAAGGACAAGTTGAAGTATTTTTCTATCTTGCTTTTTGCCTTCAAATTCCTTTAGCCTCAAGCACAAAATATTGTCACGTGCTTCCAATTTCATTCACCATCTGCAATAAAAATTATTACAGCATGCTACAGTTTTATACAGGATATTCACCTCTTGGAGCATTGGATAATAAGTACTAAGATGAAGGCCATATACTAAGAGAAAATGTTAAGTCAGGGGTGGGGAACCTCTGACCCGCAGGCAGATGACCTTTTCTCCAGCCCCAGGCAGATTCCCGGGCACCACAGTGTTTGGGCCGGCAGCTGTCCCTTTAATTCCTTCTTGCAATGCAAGCACGTAGAGTTCACTAGTGAATGCTGTGGTGCATGCAATGAAGGATTCAGTTAGTGTCTGGATGTACTCTGTAGGCATAGCTAGCGCCAAATGTGCTTCCATTCCACAGATGAAAACCGCTGCGGTAGTCCCAATGTCTCTAGTAATGTATGCACCAGCCCCAAATGTCTACTGAGAAGCCTGCACAAGCCCCAAATGTCTCCTGTGATGTGTGCAATAGCCCAAATAGCTTCTGTGATGTGTTCACTAGCCCCAAATTGCTCCTGTGATGTGTGCACTAGCCCCAAATGTGTCCTGTGATGTGTGAACCAGCCCCAAATGTGTCCTGTGATGTGTGAACCAGCCCCAAAATGCTCCTGTGATGTGTGAACCAGCCCCGAATGGCTCCTGTGAAGTATGAACCAGCCTCAATGTCTCCTGTGGTATATGTACTCCAGCCTCAGTGTCTCCTATGTGATGCATATGCACCAGCCCCAGTGTCTCCTATGTGATGTAGATGCACCAGCCCCGGTGTCTCCTATATGATGTATATGCATCAATCCCACTTGAGCAGTGATGAATTTCCCACTGTAAGGAGACATGCAATGCAATATACAACTATGTTCAGAACAACTTAGTGCTGCAAGTTCTTTACAAAACTTATTATCACAAAGAGCCAGCTATGCTCCAGACAATATGAACATTTGGAAAAACAGTTGCAAGCAGCAATATCATCAGTACCATCTAAGATCACAGCCGCACCAAACAACTCCAGCTGTCACATTTGGGCTGAGTTAATTGTTTGACCAAATATAGCAGGATCATTTTCAAGCTGGTAATTTTGTATAGTCCTCAATTATGTTATAAATATCCAAATGGCCCTTTGCAGAAAAAGGTTCTCCACCCCTGATTTAACCACATATTGTATACTTTATGCTCCATTTACCCCAGTCACTTTGCACATTGATTGGATCAACAGTTGGAGGACATTGTCAGAGCCAGTTCCTCCTTTCAACTGATTTCACTCCAAATCTGGCCATCGATGAAAAGATTGTCTACCAAAAATTAGAAACCTTTCTCTGATGATAGAAGAATCTTTACACCTATAGCCATGTTGATGAAAATGACTGAGTACAAACCAACAAAACCATCTACAGTACATTATTGATTAGGTTTTCTAAAAACATATTTATCACAAACATCATATTCAATAACAAATTTTATTAAAAATCTATTCATCACCTTATAAGTATTATCTAGTTTCGGTAGAGGTGGTGGTTATTTCTAATACTACATTAGTGTCATGCTTACAAAATTTCAAGAATATTCGTTTTGATAATGAGGGGCAACTAAATAACAGATGATTCCAAGTGAAGCAAAGGGGCAAATAGTACATTTTCACAGAACCATGTTCATATATTTCACACAGCACACAAAAAGAGAAACTCAAACAAAAAGTTTAATAGTGAAACAGTTTGGTATTCTGTAAAAAAAAAAAATGTTTGTAGGGATGCTCCTGAACACACAGGCACAGTATGGACTGTTTTCAAGTTAAGTGTCAATGTGGAATGTAGTGTTAGAAAAGGAACAACAGATGAGGATCCGGACTGTGAGAAACTGAGGTAAAGTTAAAATACACTATATGGGTATGAAGAGGGACCATGCTGTAGTATTGGCACAGTGGCCTTTAAACTGGTCTTCAAGGAACACCTTACAAGTCAAGAACCAGAAGAAGTTCGGACATTGCTTCACCGCTGCTTTTTTTGTGAACTGATCCTTGCATTCTGAATTATATTTATTAGAAAAATATATAGCTGCATTCTAGGTTGTTAGAATGGTAAATTTAGAAAATTGGAACTACAGTACATTACTGCCATGAAAAATAGATGAGTACTACATTATGTACATATGGAATTTTGGAAAAATGGAACCACAATATTGCTCTAGAAAAATTTACAGTAGAAGGAAGGTACTTAGCACATAAATTGGCCAATGTATATGAACCCAACAGCTAATGTCAAAGCGTACTTTATTTTTGGGTCCCTGTCCTGATAAGAAACCTCTCTTGGACTAAAAAGCCTACAATTTATGGGGTGGAAGGAACCAGCTAATTAAAACCATCTATGGCTGATGAGAATATGAGTGCACATATCATAGGAGTTTGTAGCAAACTTCTGTGACATGTGCACTCCTATTCCCATCAGCCACCCCATAAATTGTAGGTTTTTTACTTCAAGAGAGGTTTCTTATCAGGACAGGGACCCAACAATAAGGTGCGCTTTGACGTTAGCTGTTGGGCTCATATGCATTGGCCAATTTATGTGCTAAGTACCTTCCTTATAATGTAAATTTTTCTAGAGCAATATTGTGGTTCCATTTTTCCAAAATTCCATATGTACATAATGAATGAATGAATGATTGGTCACATGACAATGACTACTCACACCGTTTGGGGAAGGAGCTTGCGCCAAACTGAATTCTTGCCCCCAGGTGCTGGAAAACCTAGATACACCTCTGACTGTGTCCAACATACAGAATAACCATTTACGATCTGTATGCTCCTGTTTCGACCACCATGGCCACATTCCACAGTCTATCATATAAATGCTTTTATCACAAAACAGAACCATAGCTACCACTCCTGAACTCCTCTGGTCTTAATATGAATTGTGTAGTGTTACAGATGAAGTAAATATTGATATGTTGTCATTGGGCGGGGGGGAATAAGACACTTCTGTCACTGACTTATTGCTTGTGAGAACAAACTACCTGATCATTTTCTTTTCTCAAATTCTGCCATCATCAAATAGTGGGGACTCATCCCCAATGCATATTTGATAGACATTCATAACAATTTCATGAAATGCCAGTGGTCAGCAGAAAAATATCTCAAGTTTATGGCCAGATTTGTAAGAATGCCAATCCAGAATTGGGTTGTGATTACCCAAAAGAAAATGAAATGGTGCTGTTTATGAAATTTTGGAAAAACCTTTGAAATTATTATTTGTTACCTTTTTTCAGTATAATAGTGACGTAATGTGTATTTATATGTAATTATCTATCTGGTAAAAGGATAAGTAAATGTTGATGTGCCTTTTTTAATTTAATCAACCTACATGACTAGGATCTCTCAGTCAACCAACCATTTTATTGTGATACTATAGAAAATTTAAAGGGGTTGTTTACTACTTGCACAACCCCTTCTTAACAGCCCAAGCAAGTTTCCCTGGTAAAATAAAAGAAAGTTCATATTCACCTCCCACACTGGATGCGGTTCCAGCAGTGTTGACATAGAACCTCCAGACTGCATTTGGGTGACATTGTTGTAGCATGTCAGCACTGCAGCCAATCAGCGGTTGCTGACCAGCTGCAGCCTTTACTTTTATGTTAGAGTATGCTCTCATGGAATATCGATGAGCAGCAGCCAATCAACAACTGTTTATTGACTGCAGTGCTAGCATGCCACAAAAATGTCACCCAAATGAGGTTTGGAGGTCCTGTGCCGACATCGCTGGAACAGTGCCAGTGTAACAGGCCAGATTAACCCCCCGCCCAGAATATACCTGGGGTTAAAGTGGCCTAGGCCAGATTATACCCCGGGTATATTCTGGTCTAGGCCAAACTATACCCCGGGGTATACATTGGCCTAGGCCAGATTATACCCCTCTGGGCCAGAATATACCCCGGGATATAAATTGGCCTGGGCCAGATTATACCCCTCCGGGTCAGAATATACCCCAGCTGCTGTAGATCAGATTTTTCAGGCTTTTGAGAACCATTGCGTGATATACTTAATAATGGGGCCCAAGTCAGTGCACGGGGCCCCAGGCAGCGAACAGGGGGGCAGAGACAGCGCACAAGGGGGGAAAGAGACAGCGAGCAAGAGGGGGAAGAGACAGCGCGCAGGGCCCCTGTGAGCTTTCTCTGCCCCCCTGTGCGCTATCTGGGACTCCCTGTGCGCTGTCTGGGGCCCCATTCTTAAGTATATCACTCAATCCTGTGCGATCTCTGGGGCTCCTGTGCGATGTCTGGGGCCCCTGTGCAACGTCTGGGGCCCCTGTGCAAAGTTTGGGGCCCCTGTGCAACGTCTGGGGCCCCGTTCTTGAGTATATCACTCAATGATTCTCATAAGCGTGAAAAATCTGATCTACAGCAGCAGGGGTATATTCTGGCCCGGAGGAGTATAATCTGGTCTAGGCCAATTTATACCCCGGGGTATAGTTTGGCCTAGGCTTATAATATACCCATGGTCTATACTCCTCTAGGGCAGAATATTCGTGTGTTTTTGCTGCTGTAGTGCTACAGTATATATAGATGCACATACACAAACCATATACCATTTCATGCGGCTTTTGTCAGATTTTGATGCCGTCTGCAGCAGATTTCCCTTTTCCACGTGACACGGAGAAATCTGCTGTGATTCTGCACAAAAAATCCACATCATTGGGATGCGGATTTTGATGCAGATTGGCTGCTGATTTTTTTCCCTGTGGAAAATCAGCAGCAAATCTAGTGCATGGGAACGGGTGGACTAGACTTACAGCATGTGTTGGAGGCATTACATTGAACTGACAGTAGATGGTGCAGTTCCATCAGTGCATAGTTAATGTTATGTGTTGTAACATGTTATGTATGTTTCTCCCTGCTCTCTATGATATGCACTTTAAGTTCTCCAGTGTGAGTTCCTATTCTATCCTGATGAGGTATATAAAGTGAACTTGGAACACCTTCAACAAAAAAATAAGTTTTCCAATTTTGACAACAATGGAAGACCAACTGTATGATCAGCTTTTGAGATTCTACACTGCAACAGAACAAAAGTACCCCCAGTGGATCTACGATCTACCTCCAGAGAAACGTTCAAATGCCAAGTCCCAGTTTAGACAAACATATAAGCCATATCTAACAGAGAAAGGGATTATTTACTATGGGAAAAAAGGAGGTTCTCACTAAAAGCCGACTGCCAAATATCCGACGTCAGCGGTCGCGTGACCTGTCACATGACTAAATGACGTCATGGAAGGTCCTTTTACACCATCACGAACCACCGGGGAGACAGGACGCACCATAGAGAAGACCGGGGGACATCGAAAGGTGAGTATAATGTATATTTTTTATTTTAAATTCTTTTTTTAACAGGTACTATGGTACCCGGGTCTGGAGGAGAGTCTCCTCTTCTCCAGACCCGGGCACCATCCGCACATTGAATTGCTTAATATCCGCATGTGCACATGTAGTCATGCGGATATTAAGCGATTCAATGCAAGTCAATGGCGGCAATTACGCTGCGTGTCCGCAAAATTAATGATCAATGATCAAAATCAATGATAATCCGCAGCAGAAATTTCCGCAGCATGTGCATAGCACATGCGGATTATCATTGGGGACCATGGGGCACGTATTACCAAGCGTTTTTTTAAGCATTTTCGCTGCAGAAATTCTGTGGCAAAAACGCTTGAAAAACGCATAGTGGGCATGCAGCCTTATAAGCTGAAGATTCAGAATGTTATGACTTTTATTATATCCTGAACAGTCAAGTTTTTTATGAACCGTCAAGATTTTCTGGTTGAAGTAAAAAAAAGTCTGTGTGTTTAGAGTTTGAAACAATAAAATGTTGAAAAATTGTTTTCTGGTTGAAGTAACAAAAGTCTGTGTGTTTAGAGTTTTAAGCAATAAAATGTTGAAAAAGTAGGTAATTCTTGAGTATATCACTCAATGGTGCTCATAAACGTGAAAAATCTGATCTTTAATATACTTTAATATACTTTAATCTTTAATATACTCAAGAACGGGGCCCCAGACATCGCACAGGATTGAGTGATATACTCAAGCACGGGGCCCCAGACATCGCACAGGGGGTCCCAAACAGTGCACAGGGGCCCCAGACATCACACAGGGGCCCCAGACATCACACATTGCACAGGTGCCCCAGACATCGCACAGGATTGAGTGAAATACTCAAGAACAGGGCCCCAGACATCGCAAAGGGGTCACAAACAGCGCACAGGGGGTCCCAGACAGTGCAAAGGGAGGCAGAGACGGTGCACATGGGGGCAGACTCAGCGCTTTCTCTTCCCCCCTTGCGCGCTGTCTCTTCCCCCCCTTGCTCGCTGTCTCTGCCCCCCATGTGCCACCTGGTGCCCTGTGCGCTGCCTGGGGCCCCGTTATTGAGTATATCACTCAATGGTTCTCAAAAGCCTGAAAAATCTGATCTACAGCAGCTGGGGTATATTCTGACCCGGAGGGGTATAATCTGGCCTAGGCCAATTTATACCCCAGGATATAGTTTGGCCTAGGCTAGAATATACCCGGGTTGTAATCTGGCCTAGGCCACTTTAACCCCGGGTATATTCTGGGCTGGGGGTTAATCTGGCCTGTTACACCGGGAAGTCCAGTGTTGACATCACTAGACCAGCACAGCCGGTGCATGAATTGAGGATATGCTTTACATATTTTACTTGAGAGACTCGGGCATAGCCAAAGAGGTTGTCTAGGTAGTGGACAACCCCTTCAAGGCTTTATCAAAATGGCTGGACTTAGGTTCCCTGAAGACCGTTTTTTAGAAGCTCGAAAAATGGAAGGTTAGGTTAGGGACATAATTGGTCAAACCTAGTGCACACAAAATAAGGAGATAAGAATACAAAACTAAGTTACTCTATATATTATTTTCATTATATGCTACCCACCATGTTAGAGTAGGCTCTGGATATCCGGAAACTTCTACTTCCAAAGTAACAGGAGAGCCTTCATTAACTGTCACATTTTGCAGGTGCTTGGAGAAGGCAGGACTTTCACCTGCCAGACTAACACTGTTTTGTTTTTCTGAAACACTTCTAGTCGCCTCTCGGGTACCCATATGCCTCTGGCAGCTCTTGGCAGGGTCTAACTGAAACACGAGACCAGAGAATTCATCTGGGGTAGCATGCGCCCTATCTTTAGTTCTAGCAGTGTTATCAGAGACATGCAATTGTTCTGTTTTTTCCGTGCTTTCATAAACAGAACTGCGCTGCAAATGAGTTTCATGCACCTTGTTCATCATCTGGTAATTGGGTTTAGATTTGACAGGAGAAGAATTTAAGGAATAGCGGGTCTCATTTACTATTGTCGAATGGTGTGAGAAGGGAGACTCTGCTTTGTATCCAGCAGTTGGTGAATAGAAACGCTCAGTGTAGCTAGAAGTCTTTTCCTTTCTGTGACTTGACATATCAGTGTAAGCGACAGGTGTTAAGAAATCAGAACTGTCCGTCGCCCTTTTGCCACTGGTGTTTATGTGCATTTGCATGCTGTAGGAGCTGACATGCATGCTGCGTGAGCTGTAGCTAGGCTGCTCATCCTGCTCTGTCTCTGACTGGGGGAGGTTGGATTCAGGAGTTTCAGCAAGCGGAGGCAAGGAGATGTCATCGGGGGATATGCACTCATATTCATCCCCAGATACAGCTTCTTCTGCCAGCAATTCAGGCTGCAAGTCTGCATCTACTTGTATACTACCGTCTTTGGGAGTTACTGGCAGATCTATGGTTTCCCCAGTTTCATTGCTTATGGAGATTTCTGGTACTTTCTGTGGTTCCTTTGAGAAAAGAAAACATTTCAGTTCAACACAAATGTAATCCAATTTTTTTCAATATTTTGAGTTTTTAGAATTTTTGGGATATGCTTACCATTTTGCAAACTAGATGAAAACATGCAATATAAAATCTTAAATATGGTTCTATTCCATTAAAGAGATTCCACTATAGTATATAATATATAGGCTATTAATAGAAAACTGTATCCTGACATATACCTGCAATTTCTCCTCTAGTTCCTTTAAATAGATACATAAATCATTGACAGAGATGAGGGCTTCTTTGTGTTTTAGCAAAGTCTTCTCGACATATTTTATTCCATCCTCTGCTCCTAAAACACAAACATTCAGGTATGAGAATTGTCACAAAAGGACAGAAAAGATTTAAAGGGAACCTGACAGCTGATACATGCTTCCCAATTCACAAGCAGCACGTATTAGACTTCTGCCATGTTTGTTTGACTCTGAAACACTGCGGTGTTTAAGAGAAAGACATACTTTAAAAGCTGCCTAGTACTAAGTTGCATGGGAGACCAGTTGGACAGGCGGGTCCCCGACTGCTTTTCTTTGCCTACTGCCTGGAGTGACAGGTCTCTCCCTGCATGCATCTATAAGGATAGACCTGTCAGTCAGAGACCGACTCAGCCTGCACTGATCCACTGCAGAGCCGGCTGTCAATCAGTGCTGGGGCGGGCTTACTGCCATTGCTCTCAGTGCTGTGAGCGATTACTATGATTGCTCTGGGCACGCCTGCATGACTGAAAGCCGGTGGGTCACAGGAGAAATAAAGCCCTTTTCCTCCAGGGAGCAACACTTTCAGTACTACATATAGGCACCTTCATAAGCTATTAACCTGCAAATTAACCCCATAACTGCAGGTTAATAGCGTCATCAGACCTGACAGATTCTCTTTAATGTGGTCTGTGGCCATAAATTAGCTTAACAAAAGCACAGAAAAAGACAGATGCCTTACAAACTCTCCCATCATTCAATCTCAATTAACTCTCTGACTGGTTAGCAGTTAACGCAATTAGCGGCCGTCATTAGACAGTGCAACACAGAGGTTTTAAAACCCAAATGGTGCAAAATTTTTAATGACGCTCTACTGCAAAAATGATTTTTGAGCCCCACATGCATGCATTTAAATAAAAAAATATATAGTAATAATGTCCCTCAAAAGTGGACAACCACTTTAACAAACTTCCTATTTCAAATAATGGGGATAAATAAAAATCTATTGGTACAATAGTTCTGGGTAAAAAAAAATGCCCAGCCAGTTGGCAAATTTTGATTTAAATGGGCATTCTAGTAGAAAAAGTTATCACCATTCCAAAGGATAGGTGATAACGTCTAGATTGGGTGTTCGACAACTGAAACCCCCCTGTAATTCACCGAACGGGACTTCTGTCCTCCATATATAGGGCAGTGGTTAAAAGAGATGTCCACTACTCTGACAACCCCTTCTCAATAACTATGTTCTCCCTTATAAAATAATAATAGCTACAGTGGGTACGGAAAGTATTCAGACCCCTTTAAATTTTTCACCCTTTGTTTCATTGCAGCCATTTGGTAAATTCTAAAAAGTTCATTTTTTTCTCATTTATGTACACTCTGCACCCCATCTTCACTGAAAAAAAAACAGAAATGTAGAAATTTTTGCAAATTTATTAAAAAAGAAAAACTGGAATATCACATGGGCATAAGTATTCAGACCCTTTCCTCAGACACTCATATTTAAGTCACATGCTGTCCATTTCCTAGTGATCCTCCTTGAGATGGTTCTACTCCTTCATTGGAGTCCTGCTGTGTTTAATTAAACTGATAGGACTTGATTTGGAAAGGCATACACCTGTCTATATAAGACCTCACAGCTCACAGTGCATGTCTGACCAAATGAGAATCATGAGCTCAAAGGAACTACCCAAGGAGCTTAGAGACAGAATTGTGGCAAGGCACAGATCTGGCCAAGGTTACAAAAGAATTTCTGCATTACTCAAGGTTCCTAAGAGCACAGTGGCCTCCATAATCCTTAAATGGAAGAAGTTTGGGACCACCAGACGTCTTCCTAGATCTGGCCGTCCAGCCAAACTGAGCAATCGTGGGAGAAGAGCCTTGGTGAGAGAGGTAAAGAAGAACCCCAAGATCACTGTAGCTGAGCTCCAGAGATGCAGTAGTGAGATGGAACAAAGTTCCACAAAGTCAACTATCACTGCAGCCCTCTACCAGTTGGGCCTTTATGGCAGAGTGGCCGGACTGAAGCCTCTGCTCAGTGCAAGACACATGAAATCTTGCATAGAGTTTTCTCAAAAACACATGAAGGACTCCCAGACTATGAGAAATAAGATTCTCTGGTCTGATGAGACGAAGATATAACTTTTTCGTGATAATTCTAAGCGGTATGTGTGGAGAAAACCAGACACCTCTCATCACCTGCCCAATACAATCCCAACAGTGAAACATGGTGGTGGCAGCATCATGCTATGGGGGTGCTTTTCAGCTGCAGGGACAGGACGACTGGTTGCAATTAAAAGAAACATGAATGTGGCCAAGTACAGAGATATCCTGGATGAAAACCTCTTCCAGAGTGCTCTGGACCTCAGACTTGGTTGAAGGTTCTCCTTCCAGCAAGACAATGACCCTAAGCACACAGCTAAAATAACAAAGGAGTGGCTTCAGAACAACTCTGTGACCATTCTTGACTGGCCCAGCTAGAGCCCTAACCTAAACCCAATTGAGCATCTCTGGAGAGAACTGAAAATGGCTGTCCACCAACGTTCACCATCCAACCTGACAGAACTGGAGAGGATCTGCAAGGAAGAATGGCAGAGGATCCCCAAATCCAGGTGTGAAAAACTTGATGCATCATTCCCAAGAAGACTCATGGCTGTGCTAGCTCAAAAGGGTGCTTCTACTCAATACTGAGCAAAGGGTCTGAATACTTCTGACCATGTGATATTTCAGTTATTCTTTTTTAATACATTTGCAAAAATTTCTACATTTCTGTTTTTTTTCATTCACGATGGGGTGCAGAGTGTACTTAAATTCTAAAAAGTTCATTTTTTTCTCATTAATCAAATGGCTGCAATGAAACAAAGAGTGAAAAATGTAAAGGGGTCTGAATACTTTCCGTACCCACTGTATATTCACCTGTTGGCAGTGTCAGCAATGGCTCTCCCAGGTCTCTTGTGACATTAAACTCTGTGGCCAATCTACGGCCATTTATCTCTCTGCCTTTGGACAAATCAGACATCTGGAGGAAGTGAGAGAGCAGCCTCCAGATTTCTGATTTGTCCGAAAAAGGTGACAGTGAAGCAGGTGCTGACTGGTCGCAGGGCTCACTTGACATTACAGTGTCACACGAGCCCCGGGAGAGCGAGTTTAGAGGTGAGTATAGCTGTTATTATTTTCTAAGGGGGAACATAGTGAACGAGAAGGGGTTGTCTGAGTAGTGGATAACCCCTTTAAGCATGTGCACTGCCTCTCCAATTATTCTCTGTATGACTACCGAAGATAGCTATGGTCCATTAAAATCAGGGACAAAAGTCATCTGTTCTGGTGTTTAGTGAAGCTAATAGGTGGTAACTTCTTACTATAGGAATACCTATACTAATCCATACCTAAAATTTCTTCTGAACAATTGTAAAATAATTGTATCAAGACTCTCCCACTCCAGATATCTTTAACACAAAATAATTCAGATCTACAGGACTGGTAACAACATAGAAGAAATCAAATCCTCACCATAAATGTGTTTTGCAATATTTGTCATTTGCTGGATTCTTTCTTCTTGTTGCGGTACAGTGGGTTCCACAAACTTGTTAAACTGCTTCAGAAGCACCTCTACGGACTCCTTTGTTTTACACTCTGCAGAGTAACGTCCCACTCTGACCACTGTGGAACAGGCTTCCTCACACCAAAAGAGACTCTTGAAAAGGGCAAAAAGAAAAATATTAATCTAGAAAAAAATACTCTACTCCTAAAGAGGATGAAAACCCCAGAATGTTTCAGTGAGATCCAGCTGAGTGAACACATCAGCAGTGATGAAGAATGGGGGGGGGGGGGGTAGAGGAAGGTGTCTGATAACAGTATGAAAATCACATGAGCAGGTAGCATCCTAAATACATGATTTTCTGTTGCTGACTCCTCCATAGTGAAAATCAATCAATATTTTGCTAGGGCCTTGTTTTGCCCTTGGCACTCAATACACAGGTATAAGCTTTGCAAAGTGTGATTACATTTTATCAAAATTATAAAAGTCTTATCCTAATGTAAGTAAATAGCATTTACCTTGTAGTCTATTAAGTGATTACTTATATTTGCTTTTCAAACAGCCATTAAGAAAATCAAGGACTTCATGGTCTCTATAAAGGACTAGTGTGCTTAATACCAACAGTGTGGAGTATGCATACTGTTAGGATTCAACTCTACTTGTCAATTTGAGCGATCATCATGTGACCTCAAGTAGGTGATTTACATACTTGCAATTAGGTACCAACTAGATTCTCATTTACTTCTCTCAAAACAACTTTGAGAGAAACAGATAAGAAGCTAGTCGACACATGGCGACCGCTGGAACCAGCAAGCAGAGCTCAATCTTTACAGTGTGTATATTACTCAAAGTCAGTATTCGGCAAGCTGTAGTGTTTGCTAAAATATTCTCTGGGCTGGACAACCCTTTTAATGTAATTAATGGAAGTTCAACATCGAAATATTGGCTTTCTTATTATCAGACACAACAATGGGACAGATTTATTAATGAAGAGATTTTGGCAAAAACTGCTCTAAGGTTTAGGGTATTTTTGTGCATAATGTCACATGACGTTATAGACCTATTTATTATGTGTTTTAGACATAATTTCCACCTCCTTCCACAAGGGGAACATGTGCTAAATTTAGCAAAAAAAAGTGAATTGTCATCAGGATTAGCAAATTTGACACATGACTATATTGTACAAAACGACTTCTATAAATGGAGTCTGCATTCTGCTTTGTAATCTTAGTTTATCATCATGGAGTGGTGCCTACCTAAAAAAAACTCTGGGGGAAATAGCTACACATTTTTATTTCATTGTGGGTATTCACAGTTTACTTTAGTTTTCCCAGTCTCATTTCTATTATTAAGTGAACCACATGGTACTGTAAATGTATGTTCATTAGAATCACACTGGAACAAGTACACCTTGCAAAGTTTAACGCAGGTAATGAGCAATAACACACATAATGCTGAATTGATGGCCATCAAATATGCCGTTTTATCTATATAAACATAACAATTTTCAGGCCACTAATATATATATATATATATATATATATATATATATATATACATACACACAGTGGTGGCCAGATGTATTGGCACCCCTGTAATTCTGTCAGATAATACTCAGTTTCTTCCTGAAAATGATTGCAATCACAAATTCTTTGGTATTATCTTCATTTAATTTGTCTTCAATGAAAAAACACAAAAAGAATTGTCCTAAAGCCAAATTGGATACAATTCCACACCAAACCTAAAAAAGGGGATGGACACAAGTATTGGCACTGTTTGAAAAATCATGTGATGCTTCTCTAATTCGTGTAATTAACAGCACCTGTAACTTACCTGTGGCACCTAACAGGTGTTGGCAATAACTAAATCACACTTGCAGCCAGTTAACATGGATTAAAGTTGACTCAACCTCTGTCCTGTGTCCTTGTGTGTACCACATTGAGCATGGAAAAAAGAAAGAAGACCAAAGAACTGTCTGAGGACTTGGGAAACCAAATTGTGAGGAAGCATGAGCAATCTCAAGGCTACAAGTCCATCTCCAAAGACCTGAATGTTCCTGTGTCTTCCGTGCGCAGTGTCATCAAGAAGTTTAAAGCCCATGGCACTGTGGCTAACCTCCCTAGATGTGGACGGAAAAGAAAAATTGACGAGAGATTTCAACGTAAGATTGTGCGGATGGTGGATAAAGAACCTCGACTAACATCCAAACAAGTTCAAGCTGCCCTGCAGTCCGAGGGTACAACAGTGTCAACCCGTACTATCCGTCGGCGTCTGAATGAAAAGGGACTGTATGGTAGGATACCCAGGAAGACCCCACTTCTTACCCCGAGACATAAAAAAGCCAGGCTGGAGTTTGCCAAAACTTACCTGAGAAAGCCTAAAATGTTTTGGAAGAATGTTCTCTGGTCAGATGAGACAAAAGTAGAGCTTTTTGGGAAAAAGCATCAACATAGAGTGTACAGGAGAAAAAAAGAGGCATTCAAAGAAAAGAACACGGTCCCTACAGTCAAACATGGCGGAGGTTCCCTGCTGTTTTGGGGTTGCTTTGCTGCCTCTGGCAGTGGACTGCTTGACCGTGTGCATGGCATTATGAAGTCTGAAGACTACCAACAAATTGTGCAGCATAATGTAGGGCCCAATGTGAGAAAGCTGGGTCTCCCTCAGAGGTCATGGGTCTTCCAGCAGGACAATGACCCAAAACACACTCCCAAAAGCACTATAAAATGGTTTTAGAGAAAGCACTGGAGACTTCTAAGGTGGCCAGCAATGAGTCCAGACCTAAATCCCATAGAAAACCTGTGGAGAGATCTCAAAATGGCAGTTTGGAGAAGGTACCCTTCAAATATCAGGGACCTGGAGCAGTTTGCCAAAGAAGAATGGTCTACAATTCCAGCAGAGCATTGTAAGATACTCATTGATGGTTACCGGAAGGGGTTGTTCGCAGTTATTTTGGCTAAAGGTTGTGCAACCAAGTATTAGGCTGAGGGTGCCAATACTTTTGTCTGGCCCATTTTTGGAGTTTTGTGTGAAATGATCAATGATTTGATTTTGCTTCATTCTATTTTGTGTTTTTTCCTTGCAAGCAAATTAAATGAAGATAATAGGACCAAAGAATTTGTGATTGCGATCATTTTCAGGAAGAAACTGAGTATTATCTGACAGAATTGCAGGGGTGCCAATACTTTTGGCCACCACTGTAATATATATATATATATATATATATATATATATATATATATATATATATATATATATATATATATATATATATATATATATATATATAAATATTTATACTTAATCTCCGATTCATTAATATGTAATGAAGACTCATTTTTTTAAGATATTTTTCTTTTTAACAGCATGACACTATACAATTAGCTTTAATAGACTGAAACAAAGCAGTACTAATTACCTCCTCCATTAGATGTTGTAGATCTTCAGCCATTTCAAGGTACACTTTATAATCTTTCATCACGACACTAAATTCATTTATTTGTTTCTGCAGATCACTAATTGACTCCTGAATAATATCCACTTTGGTCATTTGCTGAGAAGCGTTGCTTTCTAACAGTCTCCCTTCCAAATGATCAATTCTCTTCTTTAAAACCTCCATACATTAATAGAGAAAATGAGAGTATAATTTATATATATATAAACAAAGCATTGAAACAATTCTGGAAAATAGGTGTATGCTGTGATTCAGGTCACATCTTCATATTTTCCTAGATGTACTGTGCTTCCACTGCACCACTAAGTTGGATTCTTAAAGGAGAAAATGTATTTTTCATAAGTAGTGAAGAATTTAAAACACTAAGCCCACATAAAAGGACAGGTATTGTTTGGGTCATAGGATGCATGGTAATAAGGGGTCAGGAAAAAGGGGAGCATATTCCATTGAAATATAAGTTTGGAGGCCCACTGAGCTACAGTATAGATAACGCAGCAGGTTATGGATGCTGTATGCAGAATACAAGCAGAGCAGACTATTTATCTAGTGCCATCTGTCTAGTTGCTACATCTACTGGTATTCATCATTCCTAATGTACATAGTGTGCAACAGTCCTGATTTTAGCTGAACAGTCCCGATTTTAGCCGAAAAGTCCCGATTTTAGCAGGACAATCCTGCAAACTGGAATGCGACTCCAAAGAAAAAAAGCAACATTTCCGTCACATATTTCCATAAATTAAGTTATGTGTAATAATGAGGAATGACACAGAGAAAAAGTATTGAATACGTTTACTGAAATTTAATAAAGCCTTTGTTGTTGATGACAGCTTAAAGACATCTCCTGTATGGAGAAACTAGTCGCATGCATTGCTCAGGTGTGATTTTGGCCCATTTTTTCACACAGACACTCTTCAGATCCTGAGGGTTCCGTGAGCTCCTTCTATGAACTCTGACCTTTAGTTTCTTCCATAAATTTTCTATTGGATTCGGATCCGGTGATTGGCTGGGCCATTCTAGCAGCTTTATTTTCTTTCTCTCAAACCATTGAGAGTTTTCTTGGCTGTGTGTTTGGGAACATTGTCTTGCTGAAATTTCCACCCTTGTTTCTTCTTCATCATCCTGGTAGATGTCAGCAGATTTTTTTCAAGAATGTCTCTGTACATTTGTCCATTCCTTCAACTACATGAAGTTTGCCAGTACCGTATGCTGAAAAACAGCTCCATACCAAGATGTTCCCACCTTCCAACTTCAAACTTCACCTTCAAACTTCACTGGAACCTTCAGTAGTTTAGAAATTCTTCTGTAACCAATGCCATCAGTATATTTTGTAACAATAAGGTTGCAAAGGTCTTGAGACAGCTCACTAGTTTTACCCATCATGAGATGTTTCGTGTGGCACCTTGGTAAAGAGACACTTTTCTATAGGTCATCAGTTGAACCAGCTGATATTTTTCAGTAAGTGGCAGGATTGCTTTCTAATTACTGATAGATTTCAGCTGGTGTCATGGCTTTTTACACCGCTCTTTCTTGATGTCTTCAATACCTTTTCCCTGTGTCATATCTCATTATTGCAAATAATTTATGGACATCTAAGGTTTGATTTCTTTGCCTGTGTGGATTGGATGGTTTGTTAACGACATTTAGTGAGAATTTCATGTCAATTGCACCTTTAGAAATATATTTACTTATAAAACTGGTGACGTGTTCAATACTTATTTCACCCACTGTATCTGTTATTTCTTTTTGGCATGATGACGTCCGTCTGTGGACGAAACATTGCTCTTTTTTCCTAACTAAAGAACTTAACTAACAAATTACCCTGGTGCCTTTGACACCATTTTCTTTAAATTCATGTGAAATCTGGTGGAGAGTCACCCCAAGAACGCCAAGGGTAAGTTGAATGGTGCATGACAGGGAATCAAGAAAATTGAAATGAAAATGGAAACCCTTCCAAAAGTGAATGTTTTGGGGGCCTTTCCAGGGTACAACTTAAATGTCTCATTTTTTTGTGATTTGAATTTTGGTAAGTACAATTTATTCATTCATACTTACCGACATTTAAATAGAAAAAAATGAGACCCATAAACCCCACATTGTTCCTGGAAACAACTCTAAACCAACCATTTTTGACAGGGTTCCAAACATAACATTTCTCTTTTAATCCCTTAGTGACCAATAGACGTCTTTTTACTGACCTGAAATATAAGAGACTAGCGTTCCCGACCATTTAGCCCCTTAGATTCTGCTGTCAATAGTGACTACAGACTCTAAATAGTTAACAGTGTGGGGGCTCCCTCTTTAAAGGGGTTTTCCCATGAACAAAAGTTCATTTTAATCAATAGATCTTGGAATAATAATAAGTTCCACAATTGGATGTCTTTAAATAAAATGTTCCTGTGCTGAGATAATCTTATAAATGTGCCCCTGCTGTGTACTGTGTAATGGCTGTGTCTGACCTTGTACGGAACATGGTCTGATCATACCACAGCTCCTGGTCAGGGGAGGAAGCAAAAGAGTATACAGATATTACAGCACGGGATCGCAGCTGATCTTTCTTTAAAGTAAAACATTATTTAAAACCAGGCAGTGAAATGTTTTACCTCACAAAAAGAATCAGCTATGATCCCGTGCTGTAATGTCTGTATACTCTTTTCCTTCCTGCCCCTCTGCCCAGGAGCTGTGGTATGATCAGACCATGTTCCTGCATGGTCAGACACAGCCATTACACAGTACACAGCAGGGGCACATTTATAAAATTATCTCAGCACAGGTACATTTTATTTAAACACATCCAATTGTGGAAGTTATTATTATTCCAAGATCTATTGATTAAAATCAACTTTTGTTTGTGGCAAAACCCCTTTAACCTCATCGGCACCCTGAGATCTTAATTGTGTGGGCCTGATATTTGCCTTGGCAGTTCATGGCCAAATAACAGCCTTAAAGTCTGCCGGTTATAGTGGCCTGTTCAGAAGTTATCAAAAATTTAGGTGGTAAAAATAAACTTTTTCATTCTTGTCATGCCACTTTCCATTATTTCCTGAAAAGAACCAAAAGGGTTAATGAACTACCTGAAAGCAGTTTTACATACATTGGGGGGTACAGTTTTTAAAATGGTATGACCTTTGGGTGGTCTCCAACATATAGGACCCCCAAAGTCACTTCAAAACTGAACTAGTCCCTATAAAAATACATGTCAATTTTCTTGAAAAAATGAAAATTACTGCTACATTTTTAAACCTTCTAAAATGTTAAAATAAAACAACGCTTTACAACTGGTGCCGGTGTAAAGCAGACATGAGGGAAATGTTATTTATTAATGTTTTTGTGTGGTATGAGTATAGGGATTAAAGCGTTAGTCATTCAAAATTTGAAAATTTCAATTGTTAAAACATTTTTTCATATTTCTGATATTTTTATAAATAAATGCAAGACATATTAACCTACATTTACCATTATTATAAAGTATCATGTGTCACAAAAAAATAATCTCAAAAATCAATGGGATATGATGAAGCATTCCAGAGTTATTACCACATAAAGTGACACTGGTCAGACTTCAAATAATTGGTCCGGTCACTAAGGGGTTAAACCAAAAACTCTATTTTGGTTTAATCCGCCCATAAAACCTTAGTCCAATAGCCTTCTGGCTTGTCCAGGTGATCTTTAGCAAACTGGAGATGGGTAGCAATGTTCATTTTAGACTGCACTGGATTTCTTGCAATCCTGCCATGCACACCATTGTTGTTTAGTGTTCTCCTAAGGGTGAACTCATGAACGTTAACATTAGCTAATGTGAGAGAGGCCTTTAGTGCATTAGGAGTTACCTTTGGTTCCTTAGTGACCTCTTAGACTATCATATGTCTTGCTCTTTGATTGATTCTTTGTTGGTCAACCTCACTTGCCTAGGGTAATAAAAGTCTTCAAATTCCAGCATTTCTACACAATCTGTCTGACTGTGGATTGGATCGATGTAGTTCCAACTCTTTAGAAATGGTTTTGTAACCTTTTCCAGCGTGATGAGCATCAAAATCTCTTCTTCTAAGGTCCTCAGAAATCTTCTTTATTCATGCTATGATATACTTCCACAAACATGTTTTGTGAAGATCAGACTAGATAAATCACTGTTCTTTAAATAAAACAAGTCACCCATTTACACCTGATTGTCATCCTATTGATTGAAAACACCAGACTAATTTCACCTTCAAATTGAATGCTAATCCTAAAGGTTCACATACTATTGGCACTCACAAATACTTGATATTGGATCAATTTCCTCAAGAAAATAATGATAAAGTCTAATATTTGATTTTATTTGATTCTCTTTATCTACTTTTAGGATTTGAGTAGAAAGCTGATGCAGTTTTTCAAACTTATGAAGAAACATGAAAAATTCTGAAGACTTCACAAACTTTCAAGCACCACTGTATATAACAAAGAGCTTGCATAAAAATATACAGTGGGTGCGGAAAGTATTCAGACCCCTTTAAATTTTTCACTCTTTCATTGCAGTCATTTGGTAAATTCTAAAAAGTTCATTTTTTTTCTCATTAAAGTACACTCTGCACACCATCTTGACTGAGAAAAAACAGAAATGTAGAATTTTTTGCAAATGTATTAAAAAAAGAAAAACTGAAATATCACATGGTCATAAGTATTCAGACCCTTTGCTCAGTATTGAGTAGAAGTACAAGAAGTACTTTTGAGCTAGTACAGCCATGAGTCTTCTTTGGAATGATGCAACAAGTTTTTCACACCTGGATTTGGGAATCCTCTGCCATTCTTCCTTGCAGATCCTCTCCAGTTCCGTCAGGTTGGATGGTGAATGTTGGTGGACAGCCATTTTCAGGTCTCTCCAGAGATGCTCAATTGGGTTTAGGTCAGGGCTCTTGCTGGGCCAGTCAAGAATGGTCACAGAGTTGTTCTGAAGCCACTCCTTTGTTATTTTAGCTGTGTGCTTAGGGTCATTGTCTTGTTGGAAGGTGAACCTTCGGCCAAGAAAGAGGTCCAGAGCACTCTGTAAGAGGTTTTCATCCAAGATATCTCTGTACTTGGCCGCATTCAGGTTTCCTTAAATTGCAACCAATCGTCCTGTCCCTGCAGCTGAAAAACACCCCCATAGCATGATGCTGCCACCACCATGTTTCACTGTTGGGATTGTATTGGGCAGGTGATGAGCAGTGCCTGGTTTTCTTCACACATACTGCTTAGAATTATCACCAAAAAGTTCTATCTTCGTCTCATCAGACCAGAGAATCTTATTTCTCATAGTTTGGGAGTCCTTCATGTGTTTTTGAGCAAACTCTATGCAGGCTTTCATATGTCTTGCACTGAGCAGAGGCTTCCGTCGGGCAACTCTGCCATAAAAGCCTGACTGGTGGAGGGCTGCAGTGATAGTTGACTTTGTGGGACTTTCTCCCGTATCCCTAATGCATCTCTGGAGCTTTGCCACAGTGATCTTGAGGTTCTTCTTTATCTCTCTCACCAAGGCTCTTCTCCCATGATTGCTCAGTTTGGCTGGACGGCCAGGTCTAGGAAGACTTCTGGTGGTCCCAAACTTCTTCCATTAAGGATTATCGAGGCCACTGTGCATTAAGGTACCTTGAGTAATGCAGAAATTCTTTTGTAACCTTGGCCAGATCTGTGCTTTGCCACAATTCTGTCTCTGAGCTCCTTGGGCAGTTCCTTTGAGCTCATGATTCTCATTTGGTCTGACATGCACTGTGAGCTGTGAGGTCTTACATAGACAGGTGTGTGCCTTTCCAAATCAAGTCCTATCAGTTCAATTAAACACAGCTGGATTCCAATGAAGGAGTAGAACCATCTCAAGGAGGATCACAAGGAAATGGACAGCATGTGACTTAAATATGAGTGTCTGAGCAAAGGGTCTGAATATTTATGACCATTTGATATTTCAGTTATTCTTTTTTAATACATTTGCGAAAATTTCAACATTTCTGTTTTTTTTTTCAGTCAAGATGGGGTGCAGAGTGTACTTTAATGAGAAAAAAAAAGAACTTTTTAGAATTTACCAAATGGCTTCAATGAAACAAAGAGTGAAAAATTTAAAGGGGTCTGAATACTTTCTGTACCCACTGTACATGCAATATAAGATATATATTTTGATAGCTGAAAGTACCTGAATTTTCTCTGCATACATTTCAACTTGCTGTATCTGGTTCTTAACTACTTTTAGATTCCGTCCTTTATCGGCCTTCTTTGTGTAGTTAAATTTCAAGTTGTTAAACTTTTTCTTCAGATCTTTAAATGATTCTTTCAACTAAAATAATAACAAAAATTATTTGAACCGAAGATACAATAAAAAATATATATTTTTTAACTTTTTCTTATAAGAAAAACATCAAACACTTGGGCAAAATGTGGCAAGCCACTGTCAAAATATCCATTTTCATATTTACGAAATAAAAATAGGCTTCCAACCAAGTGGCTTAGAATTCAAGCCAAAATTGTATGTTAAACACTGACATGATTATGAATTGCAGGGAAAGAGTCAAACTACAGCTCTGACCCTTTGAAACGTAGACATTATTCTTTTTTTTTTTCTCCTTGCCTTTCAAGGGCGAAAAAATATATATTTTTTCATCGACATAGCCATAAGGTTGTTTTTCCTTTTGAGGGATGAGTTGTAGCTTTGAATGGCAATATTACAAATGGGATGGAAACAAAAAAAACCCCAGCAATTCCACCATTGTTTTTTTGGTTTTGTTTTCACAAAAGTCACTTTGTATCCATAATACACCAGTGATCTTCCTACCATTTTCAAGACTCCATCAATTGGAATCTAAAGGTCTGAAGAAGGTCTTCTGTTAAGACCAAAGAGTTACTTGTATACTATCTATGGTTTGAAGTGTTGAGTGCAACACTGGTAATCTAAAGAACATGTACAGTAAGAAGGAAGGACTACCTTTTATCCTTCGTATTCTTGGTTTTGCTAAAAAATGTCATCACTACATATAGTAAAGTGGTCATACACAATGAAGGAAAGAAAGAAAGGTAATCAGCTCACCTTCCAGGGAGTACAACTCAGTGTGAAAACCACATGAATTCACATAGGTACCCTGGAAGACCTTGTTTGGTCAGGGTGTGGTGCAAGGAGCGTAGGAAGACACCAGGCTGCTATCCAGAAAAGGAAGAAGGGTCCATGAGAACTGGGTTCCAGCACCAATGGGAAAATGTTAAGACATAAATTTTACTGTTCAATTAAAAACATGGTGAGAAAAAGCAAAAAGATGTAAAAGATTACAGATCCATAAGCTAATGTGGGTTATGGTTAGCAACCCTCAGCTGTAAAGCTATGAATAAGGGTTGCTAACTTGAAGCTTATGGATCCTTAATATTTTGTTCAAGCGTATGAAGGAAGGAGGGAAGGAGGAAGAGATTTGAACTAGTGTTCCACTTACAGCTATATAAGTTGTAAGCCACCTGTTTCCTAAGGTCATGCCAACCTTCTTGTTTCAATGCTTACAAGGTTATGGCAAAAAGATATAGGGCTAGTTTAAGTTTCTATTGATTTCTTGGCAGTAATAGTTCTACGTAGCCTTCCTCTTTGGTATGTTTGCCCTTGTTTCTATAATAACAATAAAATTGGAAAACTTTATAGAAAATTATTGGATGCATATTAAATTTTTTATTTAAAAATAACTTACTCTGAAGTCCTATTCAATAGACTGCTTGAGGATGTTCTGCTGAAGAAAAGTGCTAAAATGATGGCTATTGATACGATTATTGTGTGTATATTGTTTTCTTGTTGTTCATTAATTAGAAATGTTCTTACGTCTAAATGCTTACGTGTAACTAAGACGCTAACATATAGAGGATGAGTCACCCCTACTGTTATTACATACCAAGCCACCTAAAGGGCAGGACCACCATGACACAAATGATTCCTAAGAAATACCCAGACAGAACATAAAGGTAACTGGTGAAAAGTTTTACGATGATTTATGGAGCAAGGATCTGCTTAAAAAATCAGGGGAGATGTTTTTGTTTGTACACATGCTATAGGACAGAAATAAGAGCAGAAGGAGGAAAAGGCTTCGACGCTTTCAGAGTGCTCTCAGATGGAGGACAGCAGCTGCTAGCGAACACTTCGATATATGAGACTTTTTTTTCTGAGACCTAGAGATCCGATTTCACATTTCTCTCTGCCATCACAGGGATCTTGTCATGAATCATCTCACAGATGTACTGTACTTATAGTTTTTGCTTGCACACCACTACCATGCGCAGGTAGTTCTATCATAGAGCAGAACAAGCCAAAAACATCTAGAACCTGTACATGGTACAGTAAGTCAAGTTCTTTTTTTATTATTCCAAAGCATGCTGCTAGAAAAAACTTTAGCAGATTTATTCCCAGTATTATATACTAATTTCAGGGATTTTAAAATAAATTATAAAGAAGTTTTCCAAGTTCTCTTTGGCCACATTGACACGTTCAGTATTTGGTCAGTATTTTCCATCAGTATTTGTATGCCAAAATCAGGAATGGAACAATCAGAGGAAAAATCTAATAGAAACATGTCACCACTTCTGTATTTATCGCCCACTCCCGGTCTTGGCTTAAAAATACTGATGTAAAATACTGAACATATGAACATAGAACATTAACAAGAATTTTCTCCAATCACACAGACAAGGAAGTATACCGTCAGTCCTGATTTTGAACAGTATTGTTTAGCTGAGAGCATCTTAATAAAATTCCGCTTGCTGTTGCATTTCTTCTTGTATGAAGTTTAAAGGGGGATTCTCGCCTCTTTCCTGCAAATAACCTCGTCTCATAATTAACGGAACACTCCAAGAAAAATTTATACTGTGTTATGCAAAGTGCAAGGCCTTACGAAACAGTTTTCAACTCATACGACACCAAAGATAGAAATTGTGCAGGGATGTGCAACTCACTGCAACTCACTGATCACAGATGGGTCCCAAGTAAATAGGGCATCAGCAACACTGGTAAGTGCCACTTTTAACTTTGTTTACCTCCTAAAGATGAAGATAAAGTTGACCTTGACAATTACATGTGAGCACAACATTCCCTACCACCTCCATGACGCCTACTCCATTCAGTCATGTTTTAGCAACAGATTGTCCCACACTTATGGCGGCAGCTCCCAACTTTTCCTTACCACCCATAATGCAGAATGGGGTTCTGGGTCTACAATAACCTGGGGATCACTGTTTGTGGATCCCTGCTTCACAACCTTCTCCTCAGACTCAGTCGGTGGCAGTGGGAAATAAGGAAAAAGGTAGCTGTGCTGCCAGTAAATTTGAGAAGTGCACCGCAGATACAATTAATTTGGGAGGGACTAGTTGGCATCATAGTTGGGGAAGGTCGGTGGCAGGGAGTTGGTTTTGAAATATATGATTACTCAAGAGGGTGGACAAAGATACGTGGAAGAGTTGACACCACTGGGGTGACTGGCCTTTCATTTTTGGGGAGAGGGCACTGGAAGAATGGCTGATGGCTTTCGAGTGGCATCAACTTAGCCAGTGGTTAAGGATGGTATTAACAGTGGGTGGTGGATTGACAGTCTAGCATCAGAGTAATGGGTGGGTGCTTCAGGGTGGCATGATTTAAAGTGGTGGTCTAAAAGAGGTGTGTTCCTGTTCATGGGATTAGTAAAGTGAAGTCTGAAGGCAGACATAAAGATATGTGGCAGGCTTTAATAACAGTTGGTAAGTTGTGGCACAGGCGGACATATAATTGGTGCAAGCTGTGCGACTTTCACAGGGGCCCAAAAGGTAAGGGGGCCCATTTCCACCTCCAAAGCAGGTGGATTTGGGCATTATGATGAACTATTAGCCTGCAAAGAGCCCATATATTCTTCTTGCACAGAGGCCCTTTTCTCCCTATGTTCACAAATGAGTTGTGGGATGGGCAATGTTGTTTTCAGGTTGGCATTGACGTGTTTTTGGTTCTGATGTTGATTTACCAGAGTGTTTTTCGAATGCTGGCAATAGTCAATAGTTTGTGGTCTCTGTTGATGCGGATTCAGTGAACTGTTGAAATTTAGTACCTTAGGATAGGGCACTCCCAAAATGGTAGATATGTGACATTGTTACTGTCACGTTGGCTGCAGCCTTCATACAACTGTGAGACGGGACTGAGTGCTGCTTCAAATCACTTACAAGAAAACACAACTCAAAAGTGCATCTTTCAATGTTTTTTCCCCCTCGAAACCAATAAAAACATAATTAGAAAGCTGTGAATAAAACGCATTGGAATTTATTAGAAAATCATTAAAACAACTGGAATTCATTGCCACACATACTGTGTTTTCTTTTTAACAGGTATAAAAATTCAGCCAAAATGCAGACGTTATATTGTTTCAAGCTTCCATCTTCTTTGCTCTTTGATATATTTGGAGTGTTGTTGATTAACATATGAAAGAATTATCTGTCGTTTTTCAGAATCATGAGTTTGCTATTTTGACACGTACCTTTTAGGATTTTCACTATATTCAGTATCTGATTGACCTTTGGTCATTTTTTTTATTATTTCTCTCAATTTTTTTAATGAATGTATTCAATATTCCCCCTATATATTGCAGTACAAGTCAGATTATAACATAATTTTCTATGCCCCTTACTTTCCCAAATCAATATTTTATTGCTACTCAGCAAGGGCAAAGCTGGGGGAAGGTGGAGGATAGAACACAGGGGCTGACATACCATTGGTGCAACCTGTGCGGCCGCACAGGGGCCCAAGAGGTAAGGGGGCCCATTTCTACCTCCAAACCAGGTGCAATTTTGCATTTTTAGGAGCTCTTGGGCTGCAAAAGGATCATATATTGCTCTTGCACAGGGGCCCTTTTCTGCCAGTGATAGAATATGTGCCAAGGTGCTGAGTGCCGGAGGTGACACCAACAAACCATTCTGCCTTGGCCAGCAATTCATAACTAGGGCGAGTGCAAAAAGCTGAATTGTTGCTCAAGGCAATGGACAGGCTAGGTATGACACTGTGCACTAGAGAAAAGGGAATTCTTGCAGTAGAAAAAAATCCACGGCGCTCACGCTTCTTCTTTCAATCCATAAAAGTCATCTTTAATTTTGTGCACAAATAGTGGTGGGATAATAAAGAGCACCGACGATTCCATCACACCATGTGGTGCTTTTTGATGGCATTAATTGTGTGAAACATGACTTTTTAAAGAGCAATTTTATGGATTAAAAGCAGAAAGGTGATTGTCATAGATTATTTTCTACTGCTAGAATTGCATCTCCTTTGGAACATTGAGTAACACTGCTGTGTATCTATCATTTTCCTATTGAAGCATTGCACAGCTAAGTTCAGGAGTAACAATAGACTTCTGCCAAACATTTTTTTTAAATGTACTAGAAAACACTAACAAGTTATGTTCCTGCAGTTTATTTTATACAAGCATCACTTGTCGCTGGAACTGCCACCTAGCAACAGCTGAAAGCAGACTTCCCAAAATATCCTTTATCTGCACGCTGAAGAATTTAGTGCAATGGAAAGAGAGGCTACCGCTTACTGGCGCAGACAGGTTACATTTAGTGCAGTATATATATTTTCCAGAGTTGTGTTACTCACCACTAACTGTATAACAAAATTACAAATGGATGGTTACCGATATATTTTGTGTTTCCTGTTATCTGTTCATACGGAAACATTTGTTTCAGGGTGGAAATATAGTAAAAGGCCTTTATGCAAGAAAAGTATGTGAACACCCCACTTATATAAAAAGGTAGTGTGCAAGGAGTGGGCTGCCTGCTATAAAACTTTATATTTTCCATTTTCATTGATAATTTTTCTGGTGGATTGCCGTAATTATGAGTAATGCTGTGCCTATTTTGAATGCTGTGTTTTTTTTTTGTTTTTTTTACCACTTCTGAGCTTAAGGCAGCAAAACTTAGATTTTTACTGTGTATTGGTCCCTGTTAGGGCTCGCGCATATGGCCGTATTTTAGGGCCAAGTGAGATCTGACAAAACATCGGTCCGCACTCAGTCCTATGAGTCCTATGGGGCCGAGCACGTCAGACTTCTTCCTACGACAGAGAAAAGAAATTGCGGCACCCCAGAGTTTGATCCAATATTCAGATTACACTGTGCCATGCAAGTCAATGAGTCCGTGGAAACCATTGGACTACACTTTGATGACATTTTCCAGCAGCCATCATTTTTATTTTTTTGTTGTGGCATGACGCACATGTGAAGTTGAGACATGCCGCCTAATCAAAGGAAGAGCCGCGGATGCTGTCAGGTAAGACGTAGTTCTCAGAACTCCCAATCAGCGACCAAGTATCACTGACGTGGACAACGGGCCATGTCCTGCAAAGCAATTTGTACCAACTCTACTACATAGTCATATACAATGGGGAAAATAAGTATTTGATAGACTGCCGATTTTGTAAGTTTTCCCACCTACAAAGAATGGAGAGGTCTGTAATTTTTATTGTAGGTATGTGGCACCCCAGGAGTCCGGTTGCCACAGTGGCATGGCCTCCCCCACAAGGGGTGATGCCATGCCTGGAAGCAAGCAGGGGTCCCTTAATCAGGTTTTGCTAGCATGCAACACTTTCCTGGCTCCAGACCAGCAAGGGGAGCTCCTCCCCTTAGCAACTGGAATCTGGAGGGGGGGTTAGTTACAGTTAGTGAGAGGAGCTGAAGTCAGGATAGCGACGAGGAAAGACCTGGGGAGTGGAGCTGCACGGCAGTTCACCCCAGAGAGGAGCGTAGAAGAACCGGACACCGGAGTCCGAGGTTGTGGGGCACTGAAGGCCCAGCAGCAGAAACTGGAGGGCAGGAGACTGCAGGTCTCCTGGCCCCATCAGACGCCCGGAGGCTCAGCAGCACATAGGGCCCAGCATCGCCATGTGGGAGCTACACTTCAGGAAGGCCCGAGCTGCCTGCCATACGGGTGAGCACAAAGACGTTTTACTCAGGGACGAGGGCCACAGCACAGCTATAAGCAGCAGGGCCAAAGAGATTAGCACAAAGGGAAGGTATACAACTTCACCTGGCGAGGTGGATTCCCAACTTGCATCCAGGCCGCCCGGACCTCTACTACCAGCTAGTACCCGTGCCCCGGTCTGCCTAACCACCGCAAGTAAAGATAAGAGGAAACCGCCATTAAGTTGTGGACTGATTATTAACTGTGCCATCCCCTGCACAGCAACATCTATAACTTCACCACTTCCTGCCCTGGAGCTTAGCTCTGCCTGTGGAGAGCTGGACCAACTCTGCTGCGTCATCATCAGCTCCAGAGGATCTGCACCGCAGCGACGGCTCCATATAGCTGCATACCACGGGTGGCGTCACGAACATTGATATAAAAAGTATAATCCCCTTTCAATAATTCCCCTTTTATTGACCGCCTTGGGTCACGGACCGGGTCACCACCACTGTGACATCCCCTGCACCGACCAGCCCGGCACTGAGTACCCCAAATCCAGTAAATCACATTGTATGAATTTTACATAATTAATTTGCATTTTATTGCATGAAATAAGTATTTAATACAATAAAAAAACAGAACTTAATATTCGGTACAGAAACCTTTGTTTGCAATTAGAGGTCAGACGTTTCCTGCAGTTCTTGACCAAGTGTGCACACACTGCAGCAGGGATTTTGGCTCACTTCTCCATACAGATATTCTCCAGATCTTTCAGGTTTCGGGACTGTTGCTGGGCAAAATTGAGTTTCAGTTCCCTCCAAGATTTTCTATTGGATTCAGATCTGGAGACTGGCTAGGCCACTCCAGAACCTTGAAATGGTTCTTACGGAGCCACTCCTTAGTTGCCCTTACTGTATGTTTCCGGTCATGGTCATGCTGGAAAATCCAGCCACGACCCAAGTTCAATGCTCTTACTGAGGAAACGAGTTTGTTGGCCAAAATTTTGCGATACAATCGTCCTGTTCCCTTTGCAGAAAACCACCCCCAAAGTATGATGCTTCCCCACCATGCTTCACGGTTGGGACAGTGTTCTTGGGGTTGTATTCATCCTTCTTCTTCCTCTAAACATGGCGACTGGAGTTGATACCAAAAAGTTCTATTTTTGTCTCATCTGACCTTCTCCCATGCCTCCTCTGGATCATCCAGATGGTGAACTTCAAACGGGCCTGGACATGTGCAGGCTTTAGCAGGGGGACCTTGCATGACCTGTAGGATTTTAATCCATGATGGGAAAAATGTGTTACTAACAGTAATGTTTGAGACTGTGGTCTCAGCTCTCTTCAGGTCATTGACCAGCTCCTGCCTTGTAGTTCTGGGCTGATTCCTGAACTTTCTCAGAATCATCTTTACCCCATGAGGCAAGCTATTGCATGGAGCCCCAAACTGAGGAAGATTGACAGTCATCTTGTGTTTCTTCCATTTTCTAACAGTTGTCGCCTTCTCACCAGGCTGCTTGCCTATTGTCCTGTAGCCCATCCCAGCCTTTTGAAGGTCTAAAATTTTGTCCCTGGTGTCCTCTTTAGACATCTCTTTGGTCTTGACCATGGTGTAGAGGTTCTACTGTGATTGATTGAGTGTGTGGACAGGTGTTTTATATACAGGTAACGAGTTCAAACCAGAGCAATTAATACAGGTAATGAGTGCAGAGTAGAAGAGCTTTTTAAAGAAAAACAAATAGGTCTGTGAGAGTCAGAATTCTTGCTGGTTGGTAGGTGATCAAATACTTATTTCATGCAATAAAATGCAATTTAATTATTTAAAAATCATACAATGTGATTTTCTGGTTTTTATTTTTAGATTCTGTCTCTCACAGTTGAAGTGTACCTACAATAAAAATTACAGACCTCTCCATTCTTTGCAGGTAGGAAAACTTGCAAAATCGGCAGTGTATCAAATATTTATTTTCTCTACTGTAGATGGTTTGGAAGGGGGAGGAGTTTTTGACAGGTTCTCTTTAAAGAGAACCTGTCACGTGAAAAAACTCTATTAACCTGCAGATATGGGGTTAATCTGCAGGTTAATAGCATTTTGAACCTGTCAGGTGCAGGCACTTAGATCCCCACTGATGGGAGGGAATAAACTTTAGTCATCCCTGTAGCATTCCGGTTTCAATCATAGGGGCAGTGCTGGCGCAGGTTTAGTCACTGCTCTGAGTATAGAGAGCGGCGGCTGTAACCTTGCCCCCCGCACTAATGGCAGCTCAGCATTAGGGCTGGCTGTCAGTCAAGGCTGGGGGTGTGGTTACAGCCACCACTCTCTATACACAGGGCAGTGACTGAACCCATGCCGGCGCCACCCTTATGACTGAAACCCGAACGTTACCGGGAGGAATAAAGTTAATTTCCTCTTGGCAGCGGGGCTTTAAGTGATGACACCAGGCAGGTTCAGAATGCTATTAACCTGCAGATTAACTCCATATCTACAGGTCAATAGAGTTTTTTCACGTGATAGGTTCCCTTTAAGAAAAAGTATGAAGGTGATGTGAATGGTAAATGCTCTTTTCCTAGAGAAGTGGGGCTTCCAATGGTGTAAAAAATAATTTCATTTCTGTCCAAAAAAATAAATGTCAGTAGATTTGTAGATGTTTGCACTTCTAGAGTCGTGTCATGCACTGCTGCGGTGACAGTGACAGCTGGACTTGCAGAGCTACTAACACTTTGAACTATTTTCCAAAGAGACGATAAATCCATGCACCACGCTGTGTCAGCTGATTCTGAAGCTCCACAGTCCTCACTACATGTACAATTGAAGGAGTCACTTGTTTTAAAAGATTTCACTTCTATAAAGGCTGCCTTCTGACACTACGGGAATAAGGATATACATAAAGTATTAAAATTATACATATTCAGAATGTCTAGAATTTATGAGGACCACTGGATAATTTGGAAGTCCTCTGTACGTTGCTGAGAGTTAAGTGTAGAAATGCAAAGACATCATAGCTACTTTTACTTGAGCGGGAAGGAAAGAGGTGTCATAGCAGATTTTCTACTCGAGCTAAAAAATAGATCTTGTTCTTTGGTTTCTTCTCAGTTCAGCTTCTTAAAGAGTAACTTTTTTTTTTTTTATTATTTTTATTTCATAAATCAATAGTACACTTGAAAATAAGCAACTAAGTAATGTATCTCTTCAGAGAAATCGACTTCTTTCTCCTCTTGGACTGATCTTTCTTTCTCAATTCCTGTGTAAAATCTGTATTCAATTAAAGGGGTTGTCCACTACTTTTACATTGATGCCCGTAGTATAGAGCATCAATGTATGATCGGCCGGGATCCCGCACGCGCCCCCCCCTCCCGCCGATCAACTGTTATCGGTGCCGCCGGCCGGAAGCGCTCATCTGCGGGGCTCCGCCGTCAAGTAATAGTGGCTGCCGCGGTGTACTGCACATCCGCCTCCCATTCAATTGAATAGAAGGCGGATGTGCAGTACACCTCAGCAGCCACTACCACTTGACGGCGTGCCCCGCAGGTGAGCACTTCCGGCCAGCGGCCGCTGCCACCGATAACAGCTGATCGGCGGGGGTGCCGCGTGCGGGACCCCGACCGATCATACATTGATTCCCTATCCGTAAAAGTAGTGGACAATTTCTTTAAGACACACTTTCCCATTACTGAGATAGGAGATGACAGTTGGTGCTCATAGGATTCTATGGAGAAGGGAGGGGTGAGGGGAGGAGCTAGAGGGAGACACAGACATTCTGCTGCAAGTTATCCTGAAATGATAGTAGGGCTATGTTCACACATTGTGTTTTTGGTGCATTTTTTCTATAGACAAAATCTGCTCTCTTGGTAGTAAAGAAGCTGCTTACAAAAAGCTGACTTTGCTGCATTTCTACTGCTTTTTTGGAGCATTTTGCTGTGTTTTTTGGTGTGGATTATATGTATCATTTGTCTACAGTACTTGTTTAAATAAAGTTAGTTTTAATCAACAAAAAAAGCAGCAAGGTTGCGTTTTTTTGTACCGTTTTTGCACTCTCATTGCTTTCTATGGTCAAAAAAACCTCTGCAAAAATGCCGAAAAGGTTGACATGCAGCAGTTTTCAAAAACGCAGCAGTTTTCTAATTCAGTCAGGAAAAAAAAAACAGTAGTGTGCGTGAGATTTATGAAATGTCAGGTTTTGCTGGCACTGTAAAAAAGCAGCTTTTCATTTAAAATATTTAAAAAAATGACACAAATCGCAACGTGTGAACATAACCTTACAGTTCTCCATAGAACCTTATGAGCACCAACTCTGATCTCCTGTCTCAGTAATGGGAAAGTCTGTATTCACTGAAGACAGATTTTATCTATGAGTTGAGAATTTTAAGAATGAAAAATCAGTTCAGGAGGAGAAAGCAATTGATTTCTCAGCTAAGATATATTACAGAGTTTCTGATTTTCACATGTACTATTGATTTATAAAAAATAAAAACAAACACAATAATGGTTACTCTTTTGATAAAGATTCATTGCAACTTTTACTTGTTGATCTGAATCTATAGCACTGTATTTAGGAGTCCAGTGGGCCGTCCTAATTCATGATTGACAGCCTTCATTTATGAGTATGCTTACACAAATAACTGGACAGATAAAAATTACACATACTTACCTCCCAGACATGGTGCTGTGATCAGAGGCACCAGTTTGAGATGTTAATATATATTTTAATTTTATAATGCAAAGTTTAGTTCGGTAAAACCCTTTAATCTATCTATATTCTCTTGCTTTGTAACATGCATCCTGCAGATAGACTGGAGATAGGACAGCATGTTCAACATAACAATTTCCCTTCAAATCAGATTTGTCACCAGATTTCAAATCATCAACTGCATACTTTATTAAATAAAAATTTTTTTACCCAATGAGGCTGATGTATTTGCTTTGAAAATCTGTGTAAGAACGACTGTTTTATCTTTTGTGTAAGAATAATATTTCAAATATTAAAATGAGCCTTAGCTGGAATCCTAAAATGCTCATGTTAGTGTGAGGACCCTACACACATTCTGAAATGGATTTTCAAAATAAATACACCAGACTCATCAGGTCAAAGAGATCTCTTTAATAATGTTTTCAGTTTGTATAGTGAAACCTGGCGACAGATCCTCTTTAAGGGCAGAGCTCTGATCCATAACTCTGTGTGACTTCAGACTAATGAATCCCCCCAGTGCACTCACTGTGAGCCGCAGGGATTGACCAGTTTCTGAGCAGGGACCGGAGGGTATGTATGTGTGGCACCCCAGGGGTCTGGTCTCCACAATAATAGCAATATTATGTCTGAGAGCAGGTGGGAGGTCTCTTGGTCAGGGATCTTATGCATGCCACACCTCCTGCCCAGTCCTGGGAGGGGAAGAACTTCCCCTATATAAACCTGGGGCTGAGGCAGGGTTGAGAGAGAGAGAGAACAAGAGTAGAGAAGAGAAGCAGCATAGGAAGAAACAACAGGAGCTCTGTGGGAGCAGTGCTACAAGGAGTCAGGGGCTGGCAGCTGCAGAGCTCGCCCTGACTGAGAAGTTATCACCGGACCCGGAGTCCGAGGCTGTGGGGACTAATCCTTACCCAGCAGCAGAAACCGACCGGCAGGGGATTGCAGGTCCTCTGGCCCAGAAACCCGAAGGCACGGTCACACGCGTGGGACCAGCACCGCCATCGCGGAGCGGAAGCCATTAGAAGGCCCCGAGTCACCGGCCATACGGGTGAGCACCACACGGTACACTCAGGGACGTGGGCTACTTTTACCCGCCTCTAGCAAGGTAGCCAGAAGAGTACAGTTAGCTGGGAAGGCCTACAACTCCGCCTGGCCAGGGGAGATCCCATCTGCTCAAGGACTGACCAGGCCCCGATCGCTAGCAAGTACTCCGGGAGGGTCTATCTTTGTCACCAGTAAAGACCCTGAACTACACGCATCGTCTCTGAGTGGTTCCTGCTACCCCCATCATCCACGTCGGCTGCCCTGAGGCCATACCCCTCCCGTTGGGGGTTATACCATCCCCGCTGCACCATCCTTCCACCGGCCTCAGCGGTCTGCCCTGCAGCGGCAGCTCCAAAGCTGCATTCAACGGGTGGCGTAGTCATCCAACATCTACTGCTAATAGACTCGCCACTTAGTTTGACTCCCTGGGCACGGACCGGGTCACCGCCACGAGACTACTACCCCCATCTGATCCGGCTCCGGGTAAGCCCCCGTGCACGCGATGCCGCACGACACAGAAGGCCCAGGGGCGCGTCAACTTTTGGCGTAGTCGGCAGGATTACGTGCCCGCAACCACCGGGTACTGCGTGCCTGAAAAAGACTGTTCAAACTTACCAGTGGTGAAGATTCCCGCCATCCGTGGAGGTTTCCCGCCATCCGGCGCCATCTTCTACCTTCTTCCCGCCATCCGCGAAGTTTTCCCGCCATCCGGCGCCATCTTCTGTCTTCTTCCCGCCATCCGTGGAGTTTTCCCGCCGTTGGACGCCATCTTGAAGACGCCGCGCGGGAAGAAGAGGGGCGTGGACTCCGAAGGCGCGTGAGAACTGAAGCCCCGCCTCACGTCCGGACGTTGCGTAAGGTCCTGGAAGGAGCCCAGCAGACGCCGACGTCACAGGAGCGCGACGGAAGGTCCTCGACCCTGACGATCCACTGCGGAGCCGCGGCCTACGGAAGAGGATCATCGCAAGGTAGGCCACGGTCCACTGGGGGGGAGGAAGATGTCGGATACGGAGGAGAGCTTCACTGCCTCAACCCCCGCCAGCGCTGCTGCAGTCATGCCTTTCACCATGCCCTATATCCCGGGAGCAGCCTGGCTACCCCAATACTCAGGGGAGTCACATACCCTGAATGACTTTAGAGAAAAGCTGGATAGCCTCTTCCAGGTGTACCCCCTCACAGAAGAGCAAAAAGTGAGCATCCTGGTGGCCCAACTAACCGGGGCAGCCCAAAGGGAGGTAAAGTCCTGGCCACCTGGGAGGAAGACTGTCGCAGGGATACTAACCCGGCTGAGGGACACCTTTGATACCCGCACCTCAGCCGAGATTAAGCTTAAATTCTATGGGTGCAAGCAGCGAGCACATGAGAGTATAAGGGACTATGCACTAAACCTACAAGAGGCCCTGAGAGCCATTAAGCAGACTGGGACACAGAGAGGCAGCAGCAGTACCGGAAAGTACAGGAGAGCGTGGAGCGTAGTCTCTGTCAAGCTAGGGAAAGACAAGAGAAAACTTACAACCAGTATGCTACCGCTGTTCCCCTGGTGCCCGGAGAGCAGGTCTTGAAGAGGAAAAGACGGCTCCATAAGTTGGACGACCAGTGGGAGAAGGACACGTACACCGTACTGCCCTCAAGCCACGACAACCCGAAGGTCTGTACCATCAGCAAAGACGGAGGGGAAACCACAACCATTGTATCCCGGGATCACCTGAAGAAGTGTCCCGAACAGCTACGGAACCCTGAAGAGGAACAAGAAGACCCTCGACCCGTAGAGGAAGGGAAAGATATGGTTAGTACTGTGCTCGGAGACTTTCCTCGGTCCTGGACTCAAGTCAATGGTGCAGTTGTGGTACCCGTCCTCACGTTCCTCCAACCAGAATCCCAAGTACTTACAGAGCAACCGGTAGAGCTGGAAGAACAGCCGGTCCAGGAGGCAGAAGACTCCACACAAGCAGACCAGGAGGATCAACCCTCTGCTTATAGTGAGCCTGCCATACCCCTAGTGAGCCAAAGAGTCCGTAGACGGCTGCCCAGTTTACCCTTGACAGCTCCTATACCCTGTAGCTCAGGACCAGTCAGCCAGCTCCGTAGGTCCACTAGGGTCACTAGAGGCCAGTTACCCGTACGGTGGAGGATCTAAGTGTTTAAGTTATTTTATTAATGTTTATCTGTTATTGTTGCTTGTGTATAATTTTGTGTTTCTAGTTATTTACAGGAGTCTTTGGTGGATTTACCGGGAATCCTTTGTGTATAGTTGGAGCGTAACCCAGGACGGACTAAAGACTGTTAAGGACTCGGGGCAGGACAGACCCCTACCTGGTTACGTCTCCCTGTTTTGGTGAAATGGACACCTTTGTTTTCTTCAAAGACTGCACCCGGTTGCGGACACACCGTGACCATCTTTATGTGTTTCCTTATCGTATTTTATTGTTGTTGTTATACCCTGTTATGTTTTTGTAAAATATGTTTAGTCCCGGAGTACTAAATTTCACTAGGGGGGAATGTGGCACCCCAGGGGTCTGGTCTCCACAATAATAGCAATATTATGTCTGAGAGCAGGTGGGAGGTCTCTTGGTCAGGGATCTTATGCATGCCACACCTCCTGCCCAGTCCTGGGAGGGGAAGAACTTCCCCTATATAAACCTGGGGCTGAGGCAGGGTTGAGAGAGAGAGAGAACAAGAGTAGAGAAGAGAAGCAGCATAGGAAGAAACAACAGGAGCTCTGTGGGAGCAGTGCTACAAGGAGTCAGGGGCTGGCAGCTGCAGAGCTCGCCCTGACTGAGAAGTTATCACCGGACCCGGAGTCCGAGGCTGTGGGGACTAATCCTTACCCAGCAGCAGAAACCGACCGGCAGGGGATTGCAGGTCCTCTGGCCCAGAAACCCGAAGGCACGGTCACACGCATGGGACCAGCACCGCCATCGTGGAGCGGAAGCCATTAGAAGGCCCCGAGTCACCGGCCATACGGGTGAGCACCACACGGTACACTCAGGGACGTGGGCTACTTTTACCAGCCTCTAGCAAGGTAGCCAGAAGAGTACAGTTAGCTGGGAAGGCCTACAACTCCGCCTGGCCAGGGGAGATCCCATCTGCTCAAGGACTGACCAGGCCCCGATCGCTAGCAAGTACTCCGGGAGGGTCTATCTTTGTCACCAGTAAAGACCCTGAACTACACGCATCGTCTCTGAGTGGTTCCTGCTACCCCCATCATCCACGTCGGCTGCCCTGAGGCCATACCCCTCCCGTTGGGGGTTATACCATCCCCGCTGCACCATCCTTCCACCGGCCTCAGCGGTCTGCCCTGCAGCGGCAGCTCCAAAGCTGCATTCAACGGGTGGCGTAGTCATCCAACATCTACTGCTAATAGACTCGCCACTTAGTTTGACTCCCTGGGCACGGACCGGGTCACCGCCACGAGACTACTACCCCCATCTGATCCGGCTCCGGGTAAGCCCCCGTGCACGCGATGCCGCACGACACAGAAGGCCCAGGGGCGCGTCATATGCGCTATACATAGTCCCGGCCAGAGCCCGACTAGTGGGCGTAGCCTCACTCCATACACTTGTATAGAGCGAGGCCGCGCCCAGTCTAATGACATGGCCATCCAGTGGGCATGGCCAACTAGTGGGCGCAGCCTCGCTTCATGCGAGTGTATGGAGCGAGGCCGCGACCACTGGACAGGCTCTGGCCAGAAGTATGTATAACGCATGCATACCCACTGATCCCGGCTCAGAAACTGGAGACTCCCTGCAACGTACAGTGCATGTTCTAGGGGGATTCATAAGTCTGCAGTCACACACAGTGACTGCAGACTTATTTCGGACCAGACAGCCCCTTTAACCCTATTTTTTGTATTGAGGCATCTAGTGAGCATGCGCAAAGGTCATTGTGAATGGAGGAGGAGCAGGATCAGCTGTGACATCACCTATTGTGATTGATGGATCCTGTGTAATCAGCTGTGTATATAGGCATTATCTCTCATTGTGTTTCAATGGTTTTATTGGATTTTAAAGAATATTTAGAGGGAGTAAGAAAATTAAGGAAAAAAGGGGGGAATGGGAGTAAATATTTATTAGGAAGGGAAAACTGGGAAATAATACGGGAAAAAGAGAATGGGAAAATTGGAGAACTGAGATTAAAATATTATCCCTCAGTGTAATCCTGCCTCTGCTCATAAGGATACTGTTGTGAATTCTTCCTTAAAAGGAAGAAATAGGAGTCTAAAATCTTACTGGCCAGTGTGAAAATTGCAAGATTTCTATAAAAAAAAAATATTGCAACAATACATAAAACAAAACATAGAACTATTTAAACAATAGATTACTTTTGGAGGAAAGTGGGGGGTGCGTCTTATAGTCTGAATGTTGGGGTGGTATATACATGTGGTGTGTGGGGGGAGCGGTAGCAATGGAGGAGCGGTAGCGGTGGAGGAGCGGGGCACAGGAGGCAGCAGCCGCCCGCTGCAGCCTACACTGTCCCCGCTGCTAAAGAAAATGAATATTCACTGCTTCCCACACCCATGGGGCGTGGGGAGCACTGAATATTCATGCTCCTTAATAGCAGCACACAGTGTAGCGACAGCGCGGCTCCTGCTGCTGCCGGAATCGCCTGTGCCTGCTGTTAAAGGGCATGAATATTCAACCTCTCTCCACGCTTATGGGTGTGGGGAGGGGATGAATATTCATGCTCTTTAATAAGCGGGCACATGCGATCGCCCGGCAGCAGCAGGAGCCGCAGCGTGGCTACGCTGTGTGCCGGCTATGAAGGAGAGTGAAGTCACTGCTCCCCGCGCACACAGTCCCGGCGTGGGGAGCAGTGACTTCCGGCAGCTGATCTCTCCTTGTGAGCAGCGCATGGTAGTGACGTTATGCGCGGCTCACATGGAGAGATCAGTGCGGGCAGACCGGACGCAGCGCTGGAGGAGAGAAGAAAGGTGAGTAGGAGTGTTTATTATTTTTTATGTGCAGCATGATGGGGATTGGGGGACCATGCATACTAGGATAAGGATGAGGGGGCCATACATACCAGGGTAAGGATGAGGGGGCCATACATACCAGGGTAAGGATGAGGGGGTCATACATACCAGGGTAAGGATGAGGGGGCCATACATAACAGGATAAAGATGAGGGGGCCATAAATACCAGGATAAACATGAGGGGGCCATACATAGGAGGATTAGGATGAGGGGTGCCATGCATACCAGGATAGGGATTAGGGGTGCCATGCATACCAGGATAGGGATTAGGGGTGCCATGCATACCAGGATAGGGATTAGGGATGCCATGTATACCAGGATGGGGATTAGGGGTGCCATGCATACCAGGACGGGGATGAGGGGTGCCATGCATACCAGGATAAGGATGAGGGGTGCCATGCATATCAGGATAAGGATGAGGGGTGCATTGCATACCAGGACAGGGATGAGGGGTGCCATGTATACCAGGACAGGGATGAGGGGTGCCATGCATATCAGGATAGGGAAGAGGGGTGCCATGCATACCAGGATGGGGATTGCTGTGCCATGCATACCAGGATGGGGATTTCTGTGCCTTGCATACCAGGATGGTGATTGCTGTGCCATGCATACCAGGATAGGGATTAGGGGTGCCATGCATACCAGGACAGGGATGAGGGGTGCCATGCATACCAGGACAGGGATGAGGGGTGCCATGCATACCAGGACAGGGATGAGGGGTGCCATGCATACCAGGATAGGGATGAGGGGTGCATTGCATACCAGGATAAGGATGAGGGGTGCCATGCTTATCAGGATGGAGGGGTTCCATGCATACCAGGATGGAGGGATGCCAGGCATACCAGGATGGGGATGGGGACCACGTATAAAAGGAAGGGGGGGCATATATACCAGTATGGGGGATATTGTCAGAATTGGGGGACATTACCCCTATACCAGTGTCAGCAGAAGACCCCCTCCCCCTTTAAAGTGCATCATGAACACATTTTTGGCTTAAATTTTTTTTTTATTATTTTCCTCCTCTAAAACCTAGGTGCGTCTTATGGTCCAGTGAGTCTTATAGTCCAAAAAATACGGTAGATTCCAGACAGTTATTATTGACAGTTATTAACTGGAGCACAGGTAGATTCCAGAATGGTCAATCTTTGTTCAAGTGAAGTGTAACTAACAATCATTATATTCCCCAATATTTGACATATGAAAAAAAAACAGATACTGAAAAATCTCAGGATTTATTTGTAATAAAATGGATGCCAACTTTGTTGCACCAAGTGCTGCTTGGAAACTTTGGCTGCACTTATCACAAAAAAGTGGATGGAGACTTTTTTTTTTTTTTTCCGAAATGTGATATTCTTCAATGACAGAAGACATTAAAGGGCGATCAGCTGCTAGTACCTCCACCAGCAGCAAGATGTAATATGTTTGACGGAGCGGAACTTCACCGTTTTGTCTGTTTAGTGGCCGCGCTTGGGTACTGCAGATCAACTCTTATTAAAATGTATACTGTTTATGCCCGGAAACTAGTAACAGCTGATCGGTGGGAGCGCAGGGTGTTGGCCCCCACTGATCTGATATTGACAACCTCTGCAATAGGTAGGTCATTAATGTCAGTGTGGAGGAAAATCTCTTTAACTGCATTTCTAAGGCTGCATGCACACGATGCGTTTTTCATGCGTTTATGCTGCGGAATTTCCGCAGCAGAAACGCATCAAAAACGCATGGTAATCCGCACCCCATGGTCCCCAATGGCATTCCGCAATGGCAATGCACATGCTGCGGATTTTTCCGCAGCGTTTCTGCAGCGCTCATAAATCCGCAGCATGTTCATTAATTTTGCGGAAGCGCAGCGGAAGCGCCGCCATTGACTTGCATTGAGACGCATAGAATGCGCGTCTGTACATTTGTACAAGCGGATTCTATGCGTCTCTATGTGCGGATGGTACCCAGTTCTGGAGGAGAGGAGACTCTCATCCAGACCTGGGTACCATTGTACCTGTAAAAAAAAGAATAAAATAACAAATAAAGTTTATATTCACCTGTCCGGCGGCTTCTCTCTGCATGCCGGCAGCGCTGAAGGACCTTCGGTGACGTCACAGTCATGTGACCGCAGGCCCTTCACCGCTCTGTCTCGCGATATGCCGGCAGCCGGGAACCAGACAGGAACGAGCGCTGCAGCACACGCCGGGGCATCGGGGGTGAGTATAGCTTTATTTTAAGCATTGTTTTACGGTCACACTATATGGCTGCGTGCCCACGTAGCGTTTTTCAAGCGTTTACGCTGCGGAATTTCCGCAGCGTAAACGCTTGTTAAACGCTAGGTAATCCGCTCCCCATGGTCCCCAAGGGGATTCCGCAAGTTCTATGCCCACGCTGCGGATTTTTCCGCAGCGTTTATGCTGCGTTCAAAAATCTGCAGCATGTTCATTAATTTTGCGTTTCCGCAAGCGGAATTGCCTTGTGCAATGCATTAAAAACGCAAGGCAATTCCGCATGTGGTAAACGCGCGATAAGCGCGCGATAAACGCGTGCGGAATTCTGCATGCGTTTTTACGGGAGAGGACATGCGGAAATGAAGCAGAAATTTTCTGCATCATTTCCGCAACGTGGGCACATAGCCTATAAATCCATGCTGTTTGCATGGATTTATATAGTGTGACCTAGTTGTCAAGCACTTTCCAGGTGATGCTAAAATCGCCTGGAAAGCGCTTGTCAATCTGCATGCGGAAACGTATGTGAATCCGCATGTGAATCCGCATGTATTCTGCAGGAAAAATGCATGCACAATCTGCATGCGTTTTTTCTGCCAAGGAGATGCAGAAATGATGCAGAAATTTTCTGCTTCATTTCTGCATCGTGGGCACATAGCCTCTTCCCTTCTGTCACTTGTTTTCAACTAACCTCATTGACCTCCTCTGTGGATATGCTGGATAGATTGCTTGATACAGTCTCTTCCTGGTTTTTAACATTGGAGTTCCAGGTGGTACTGTCATGTTCCAAGTCATCAATTTGGTGCTGAAGGTCATGTAAGGATATAGTAATGTACTTCTAAAGAGAGAATAAAAATAATAGATATAGCTGAAAACAGTTATTTATAGTATTTACTACTCAAGTTGTAATTTAAGTTATTCTTTTTATGTATTCCCACATCAATATATACCACTAAACATATATTTATGCTCTAGTGTTTTTTTTTTCTCTCCATACTTTCCTATGGTAAATGCGATTTTTATTCCACAGCAAATACAGACAAAGTTACAAGAAAATCCACAGTGGCAAATCTACACCAGGTCATTTCAATTTTGGTGCATATTTGCTTGTGGATTTGTTCCAGCAGATCGACTATAATAAATCTGTTTGTTCCCAACCCCAGTCCCTCCTATGGTAATGCTTCAAATAAATATGGTATAAAATGCTTCTTTCTCCACTTATCAGCCTCGTCTCCTTCCCACTGCTTCCTCAACTTGCTTAGAAATATTGGATTCACAGCTACACTGCTTAAAAGGTAATCTGTCAGTAGGGTCAACCCTCTTCAGCCGTCTATATGGGCATCTAGGTCTTATAAGCTGAATAAAATGATACCTCGATATCCGCAATTCGATGACTTATACCACTGAAAGAGACATTTTTCTTATATGTACATGAGCTGTCAAGATCTATGGGCCGGACATAGATCTCCCTGAAAATTTGCCTCCAGAGCTTATTATAGGGTCATTACCAGTGTGAGACATGTAATGACTGACAGTCTGCTCTGCTGACCTACACGTCTTACACTGGTGATTCCCACTTTCATTTAAAATAATCTCTGGAGGCTGATTCTCGGGGAGATCTATGTCCGGCTGTGAGACAGTGACCGGGATCGTATACGAGGGACATTATATATCCTCCAGAATGTGTACAGAGACCTATTAAACCCATTGGAGTGCATTGCAGTCACAAACTCACCTGCGGCTGCAATGCAGGAATGAAGGTGAGCATTGACCTGGTCAGGCTATCTGGCTAAGGCAGATTAGTAAAACCCGGCAGGGCCTTCATTTCTTGGAGGATGCTACAGGAAGGCAGTGGGGTGGCCTCCTCCCTCCAACCCGGGTTTTCCAGTGGCACTTGCCACAGGTCCTTTAAAAACCCTGCACTAAGGATTAGTGTTGTTCAGTGTTGGGACCTGCTAGGAGCATAGCAGGAAAACTTGGCAGGACTGTGTATAGCTGAACCCATGCCTGGGAAGGCTCTGCACCTGTCAGGCAGCCGTTGTGTATGGAGTTCTGTTAACCCTGCTGCGAACCGGAGGACTTTCTGTTTACCCTTGAGTTGCTGAAATAAAAGCTGTTTATGTTGGACTTGCTTGGGTCACTGCCTCAGTTACTGCACGGTGTGAACATTGCCGCCTTACAGCTTGGTGGAGAATGCGGGCATTGTGACTGAGGCATACCCACCAGCAGCTGCATGACCACACTCCGGCCGGCCACCTTTCAGCCCCATCCCGTGGACAAAATGGAGGAGCTGTTAAAGCAGCTGTTACTCACCCAGCAGCAGCAGCTGCAGTCTCAGCGGCAACAGCAGGAGCACCACCTGAGTCTCCAGCGGCAACAGCAGGAGCGGGAGCAGCAGCATAATCAGCAGCAACAGCTACTGTACCAGCAGCAGCAAAAAACAAATGAACTGTTGCTGCAACAGATTGCTGCCCTGCGGGAGACGCCGACGGTACCAGCCCCGGAACGACGAGAGGTCGGGAGAAGGTTCGCTCAGCGTTGAGGAAGATGGGACCGGAGGACGACGTGGAAGCCTTCCTGACCATTTATGAGCGCACAGCTGAGCGGGAAAACCAACCAGCCGGCCAGTGGGCAGAAGTGGTGGCTCAGTTTCTGGTCGGCGATGCCCAAAAGGCCTACTTCGACCTCAGTCGGGAGGACGCCCAGGACTACCAGAGGCTCAAAGGTGAGATCCTTGCCCGACTGGGGGTCAATACATACGTGAGGGCTCAGCGCGTATTTTCATGGGCCTATGTGGAGACCCGACCCGCTCGGTCTCAGGCTTATGACCTTTTGCAGCTGGTAAAGAGGTGGCTCCAGCCTGAGTCTTTCACTCCAGCCCAGATGGTGGAGAGGGTGGTGGTTAACCGGCTGGTGAGGACTCTGCCGGCCGCTATCCAACGTTGGGTGGGGCAAGGGGACCCCGGCACCCTCGACCAGGTGGTCAGCCTGATCGAGCGCTACTCGGCCACTCAGGACTTTGTCTGAGACTCTGCCCCCTCGCGGCTGTAATGCCGATCCCTGCCAACCCAGGAACCGGGAAAGGGGTCGCGTCCCTCTACTGAGGACAGTCAGCACTGTACGGTGCTGAAGGGGTACCCCGGAGTGAGAGTGGCAGGAGACCGGTTACCTCCCAAATGGTCATAAGACCTAACAGTACCTCCACCATTAGGTGCTGGCGGTGTCAGGGGCCGGAACATGTGGTTGCTAACTGCCCCTTGACTACAGAGCCCATGGACTGCGGGTATAACCGACGGGTCTCAATGTATGCCCAGACCGTCTACACTGCGAGTGCCGACCCCTCGGACAGTGAACCTCAACTGTGCCAGGTACTGGTTAATGGGTACCCCACGGAGGCCGTCCTAGACTCGGGGAGCCTAGTGACTTTGGTACATGGGTCGCTGGTGGCAGGAGACAATCCCAGTGGACGGACAGTCAGGGTTGTGTGTATCCATGGGGGCCTCCGAGAGTACCCAACCGCAGAGGTAGTTTTGTCCACTCCATGTTGAGACATAAAACATGTGGTGGTGGTGGTAAAAACTCTTCCCTATGGAACTGTGTTGGGAAGAGACTTGCCCCTGTTCTAGACTCTGTGGAAAAACAAAATCCAATCTCCCCAGGTAAAATTTGTTACAGGTGCTGTACCCAACGAACCCGAGTCAGGGGTACCAGCCGTAGGGGTGTCCAACCTAGGGACAGAGTGTGACCCCAATAGGTCTCTCCTAGAGGTGCTGGCAGGAGAGGTCAAGGAGACCCTATCGATCCCCGAGCTGGAAGTGTCCCAGGGCACATTTGGGATAGCTCAGCTACAGGATCCCACTCTGACTCGGGCGCGGGAAAGGGTGTTAGAGGTAAATGGCGTAGCTCAACAGTCCGGGGCAGATACTGTATTTCCACGCATGGTAGTCAACGGTGAGTTGCTCTATAGGGTAGACAAAATCAGGGTCGAGGTCGTGGAACAGTTAATGGCACCTCAGTCGTACCGTCGGGCGGTTCTGGAGTTGGCACATACACACCTGCTGGGTTAAAAAGACACAAGAGTGTATCTTGCAGCGGTTCTTTTGGCTGGGGATTTACGCGGAGGTTCAAAAGTACCTCGAATCCTGCCCCGAATGTCAGTTGACCACACCTACCGCAAGTTTCCGTAGCCCATTGGTACCCCTGCCAGTGATAGAGGTACCTTTTGAACGGATTGCAATGGACTTGGTAGGGCCCATTGTAAAATCCGCTCGTGGCCATCAACATATACTGGTGGTCGTTGACTATGCCACCCCGTACCCGGAGGCTATACCGCTACGCCACACTTCAGCGAAACTGATTGCACGGGAGCGATTTGCCATGTTCTGTCGCCTTGGACTACCTAAGGAGATCCTGACGGATCAAGGGACCCCTTTTATGTCCAAGGTGACAATGAAACTGTGCAAACTGCTAAAAATTAAACAATTGCGCACCTCGGTGTACCACCCTCAAACCGACGGGCTAGTAGAACGGTTCAATAAAACCCTCAAGTCCGTGTTAAAAAAAGGTGGTTTCTAAGGACGGAAGGTATTGGGACATGTTGCTACCCTATTTGATGTTCGCCGTCCGTTAGGTACCCCAGGCTTCCATAGGGTTCTCTCCCTTTGAGTTTTTGTATGGCAGACACCCTAGGGGTCTGTTGGACGTAGCCAAAGAGACGTGGGAACAAGAGTCAGCTCCACATAGGAGTATAATTGAACACGTGGCTAGTATGCAGGACCGGATTGCGGCGGTCATGCCCATCGTGAAAGAACATCTGTTAGATGCCCAGGCAGCCCAGAGGCGCACCTATAATAAAAGAGCCACGGTCAGGTCTTTTAACAAGGGCGATCGGGTGTTAGTACTGGTACCCACAGCCGAGAGTAAGCTCATGGCCAAGTGGCAAGGGCCATATGAGGTTCGAGAAAAGGTGGGGGAGGTAAATTACTGGGTGTATCAGCCCGGAAGGAGGAAACCGGAGCAGCTTTATCATGTAAACCTGCTAAAACCTTGGAAAGATCGAGAGTGTTTAGTTACAGATGTCACTCCGGGCATGCCGCCAGAGAGTTCTCTACCTTCAGCCAGGAATGCGTCCGGGGGTAAGGTGAGGATAAGTGATGCTCTCACTAAACAGCAGAGAAGGGAGGCTCGCTCGCTGGTGCAGCAGAATACCGACGTGTTTTCAGAGCTACCAGGTACGACTACGTTTCTCCAACATGACATTGTCACCGAACCTGGGGTAAGGGTATGAATGAGACCGTACCGGGTACCCGAAGCCAAGCCATCACGGCTGAGGTAAAACAAATGCTCCAGTTAGGCGTCATCAAGGAATCACGGAGTGAGTGGGCTAGCCCCATCGTACTGATTCCAAAACCAGACGGATCGTTACGCTTCTGTAACGATTTCCGGAAATTAAATGAAGTGTCAAAATTTGACCTTTATCAAATGCCCAGGGTGGATGAGCTGATTGAGAGACTGGGGCAGGCCCAGTACTTTACCACGCTCGATCTCACCAAGGGTTACTGGCAGGTACCTCTCACGAAATCGGCGAAGGAAAAGACCATCTTCATAACTCCGGAGGGTCTATATCACTATGTGGTCTTACCTTTTGGATTACATGGGGCCCCGGCTACATTCCAGAGGTTGATGGACATAGTTCTCAAGCCTCATCAGGAGTAGGCGTCTGCGTATCTAGATGACATTATCATCTTTAGCACCGACTGGCATACGCATCTATCCCAGGTACAAGCGGTGCTGGATTCTCTCAGAGCCGCGGGGTTAACGGCAAACCCCAAAAAATGTGCAATGGGGCTAGAGGAAGCCCAATATTTGGGGTATGTGATTGGCCGAGGAGTTATCAAGCCCCAAATCAATAAAGTTGAGGCCATAAAAAACTGGCCTAAACCGTCAAGTACAAAGCAGGAGAGGGCATTCCTTGGCATCCTTGGGTATTACCGCCGGTTTATACCTAATTTTGCTGGGAGAACGGCGACCCTGACCGATCTCTTGAAAGGAAAAAAAATCGGTAATGGTTCGGTGGAACCCTCAGGCAGAAGAAGCCTTTCAGTCCATGAAGTTGGCCCTGTGTGGACAGCCGGTCCTCATCAGCCCCAACTTCAAGGAAACCTTCATTGTACAGACAGATGCCTTGGAGGTAGGCCTAGGGTGGTATTGTCACAAAAAGTGAATGGTGAAGAGCACCCGGTCACCTACTTGAGTAGAAAACTTGTCCCGGCAGAGAAAAACTATAGCGTGGTAGAGAAAGAGTGTTTGGCTATTAAGTGGGCCTTGGAATTTCTACGTTATTATTTACTCGGGCATCAGTTCCGCTTGGTGACGAACCACTCACCCTTGGTATGGATGAGGAATGCCAAGAGAGGAATGTGCGAGTCATGAGGTGGTTCCTGTCACTGCAAAATTTCAGTTTCTCTGTAGAACATCGCCCTGGGAAGTAGCAGGCAAACGCGGATGCCCTGTCCCGGGCACCCTGTATGGTGTCAAATGTTCAACCCCACAAGTTAGAACAGAGGGGGGGGATATGTGAGGCAGTGACCGGGATCGTATACGAGGGACGTTATATATCCCCCAGAATGTGTACAGAGACCTATTAAATCCATTGGAGTGCATTGCAGTTACAGACACAGCTGCGGCTGCAATGCAGGAATGAAGGTGAGCAATGACCTGGTCAGGCTATCTGGCTAAGGCAGATTAGCAAAACCCGGCAGGGCCTTCATTTCTTGGAGAAGGCTACAGAAAGGCAGTGGGGCGGCCTCCTCCCTCCAACCCAGGTTTTTCAGTGGCCCAGCGCGGCCGTTGCCCACGGCAGCCGTTGTGTATGGACTTCTGTTAACCCGGCTACGAACCGGAGGACTTTCTGTTTACTGTTTTGAGTTGCTGAAATAAAAGCTGTTTATGTTGGACTTGCTTGGGTCACTGCCTCAGTTACTGCACGCTGTGAACACCGCCGCCTTACACCGGCCCATACATGTTGACAGCTCATTTACATATTAATAAAAACTTGGATTTCTCTGGAATAAGACATAGTATTGCAGATATCAAGGTATCATTTTATTCAAAGTTCTATGACCTACATGCTCATATAGGTGGTTTAGGAGGGTTGATCATACGGACAAATTCCCTATAATACTTCTGTATAATGTCTTCCATGCTGTTGCTGCTTTTGAGTAAGTGCTACAGAGACAGTGGAGAGCAGGAATTCCTTATGTCTCTGTGTAAAGTGTACGAGAGACATCACAGCAGTTAGACTCCATTCACTAGCTCAGAAATAACTGAAAATCAGAAGCCTGTGGTGGTGAAACTAGTGCAGTATACAAGTGATATAATGACCAGAAATAGTGTTGTTTTTTTATGTACACCTTCATGACAACTCATTCTAAAAAGTCACCTGAAACTACAGTTATACTTTAAAAAACCATACAACAGTGATCTATATACAAACATTTATAGAAAACTCATACAAAGTAAAATCTTACTTACTGAATGTTGTGCTGTAGAAAGGATTTGTGTTCCCAAGTTTATAATGATTTTATATAAACTCTGGATATGTGTTTGCTGCTCCTGCTTTGTTGCTGGCTGATTATCATACAAAGCATAGGTACATGTGGATTGCTCCATCTCTGTCTTTAGAATACTCAGCTAATAAAAAAGGAAAGTAAAAATGAATTACAATAAAGGATTGTGCAGATATTCTATATTGTATACTTCTGATCTCTTTGTTAGCCCTTACAAATACTGCACTCACGGCACAGGTAACATAATATCAGCATTGCTGGTAGACTTTGAAGATATTTGGGATACCATAGGGTGCTGGTCGGGTCACTAAGGGTGGCGGTCCCTGACACTAGAAAATCCAGAGTTGCAGTTGCAGTTGCAAGCTGAAATTTGTGTCACATGACCACATACTGCAAGGGTGTCCATACATCTTAAAATGGACGTATTACCACGTCAAAAGGGGCCAGCTTTTGCTCTTCAAGAAAAAAAATTTCCGTTGATTTTTTTTAAAAATCCGCCATATAGTTCCAGAGATATGGGCCAATATGGTATTATGGTCTTTACCAAGGATTCTCTGGTGACATGTCTTTAGGCTACTCCGCATAAGGACTCTATAATTAACGTCCCCTTAGTAAAATAAGAGAAAAAAAGAGTCCACTCTTGACCTAGTGGTAAATCCTCATACAGATTATGCTCAAATTAGCTGTACCTGCCGATATCGACAGGATTGGCCAACAGTCTAAAGTGTATGGGGGCCTCTTGACTATCGCTCAAAGGGGAGAGAAAGATTTCCCTACTGGATTTCAGTTAACAGTTTGTTCTCTGGGAAAATAAGCCACTGCCAAAGGAGTCTGGCAGTGGCTCTCACATAGAGACTACAGGAGCGCTCAGCTCAGCCTGGTGTTTGTGTATGGGGGAATTGGGGGAGTTATCTTTTTAATGTGCATGGAAGCATTTAGATAGCCATCAACCACATGCTCATTCGGCCAACAGCTATCTCTCGCAACTCACCCATAAACATGAGGTCATCTATGGGGAGTGGAGAGAACAAAAGAATTGGGTGTTTAAATCCATAAAGTCCGATCCTTTTCTCTGCTAACATCATCTGTCTGGAGACAGTCATGAAACCCCCATACATAATAGATGATCAGCTGGTCCCGCTAAAATCGTCTCATATGCATGGGGGCCTTACAGGGATTGTCTGGTCTAAGATGAAAAGTCTGCAGTCACCTTGTATGAACCCCTGTAGTGCACGCACTGTGCGCTAAGAGGATTTGCTGGTTTCTGAGCCGGGAACGGCGGTGGTGAGTGCGATACGCATACTCCCGGGCAGAAGCCATCTAGTAGGCCCAGCCTCGCCCCTTACAAGTGTATTGTTCAAGGCCACGCCCACTAGAAGGCCACCCCCCACTAGACGGCCACCCCCACTAGAAGGCCACGCCCTTGCTCAATACACTTGTATGGAGCGAGGCCATGCTCACTAGAAGGGCTTTGGCCAGGAATATGTATAAAACACATCACATTGTCACCGCCGTTCCCGGCTCAGAAACTGGCGAATCCTCGCAAAGCATAGAGAGTGCGCTGGGGGTATTCAGAAGCCTGACGTCACACACAGGGACTGCAGACTTATCAATTTAGACCAGACAACCCCTTTAAATATGGCCTTCTTGTCTTCTGCATGAAATTGGTGGGTTAATTTGACCATATTTTATAGCAAGATCCATAACTTCATATAACTTCTGCAGCTCATGGGATCAGTTCATCATGCTATCAGGGAACCTGTCAACACATTTTCATAAATAGAAATAGTGGTATGGCTCTATAGCTCTTTAGCCTCCAATCAAAAGGATACAATATACCAGTCAGGAGAAATCTAGTGTAGCAACCATTCAAATCAGATGGAAATGCCCTTGAAATAAGCAGTTGACACGCCCCCAACGCCCCCAGCCTGATTTGCATACTGCTTCTATGTTAGATTTCTCATGATAAGAACATTGCATCTCTACAAAAAAGGCAACATTTTTATTGGGACACAAGCACCTACACATCCTCACCACTTCCTCCATATTTAAAAACATAGCAAGAGGTTCCCTTTAAGTGATTTGCAAATGATTACCAACAGTGAATGTTACAAATAAGTCATAAAAAGCCCAAAGAGATAGGAAAAAGCAACATCCCTTCTGCAATAGTTTACATTCATGCTCCAAGTCTATATAATAAGAGCCTGAATGCATCATGTCTAAAAGTGCAGCCCTGCAAGATGTGTAACACGTCTGTAGCGTGATTTGCATAGCTAATCACTATGTTTTGTAGTCTAAAATTGTGTAAAACTACTTCAGGAAATCGCCTCAGTAATCCTGAGAAGTCTCATTAACATAAAGCTTTTGTCTAGTTGTTTCTAAATGTGTCTGCAGTCGCTTTTAGGCGTTCTCAAAGAGAATCTGAGCCCTGGTTTTACGCACTTCACATTCGCTTGATGTTCTTGTAATTGTCTTGAATTTACAATGCTTTTTTAAAGTTTACCCCTCTAGGACGCAGCTATTGGGAAAGATGGAAAATTGTCACTAAAAAAAAAACTATTGTTTAAATCAAGTCCTAAACTAAACTAAAAGTTTTCTTGTTTTATTCTCCAGATCACTAACATTTTTTTACATTTCTTACTCAAGCCACTGAGCTTAAAAGGGTGATCCACTACTATGATACTGATGACAAATCATTAGGACAGGTCATAAATGTCAGATCAGTGGGGCAAACCAGTGTCGGACGCAGTGCCAAAGTCCCACCAGTAACCAACTACAGGGCCCAGCACTCCAGCTCCATGCAAATGTGACATTATCCTCAATCACAAATGTATATAACAAGGAACTGGGTAGATTGTTAGATGAATAAGATGCCGCCATTGTCTGTACATAGTGATTCAAGTATATAGTGCCAAGTACTGCTCATATAAGAGTGTGGTGGCCCACCGGAGGATTCTCCTGCTCTCCTATGGGCCAGTCCAAGCCTTGGCAACCCCACCAACCAGCTCCAGAGAAGACCTGATGCAGTGTATGGATCAGAACACCGCAGCTTTGTCACTATTTAGTGATCGCTCCCGGTCACTGCAGATCATCCCCTATTTAAATTAATAGGAGCTGATCTACTGAACAGGAGGCTGATCCTGGGTGCTGCACATAAGCTCCTATTTAAATCAATAGGAGCTGATTTACTTTACCAGGGAGCTGCCACCCAAAGTGATGAAGTAGTGTATACTGCTCTGTACCCTGCTCACATTCGCTCATTGCCACGGATGGCAGCAGCTGTTAGGTGATCAATATCAGATCGGTAGGGGCACCCACCTATCTTAAGGATAGGGGACCAATATCAAAGTACTGGAAAAGCCCTTTAAGAATAGGCTGAAACTTCCAGTTTTGTAGAGATAACTTTTCAGTAGCAATTTCGTTATTATCACAAGCAGGAATACAATCACATGTAACACCTATATATAGATAACACAGGACCCCCATTCATCTCACCCTTTCTTTTGCATAAGTCATGGAGCATGCATAAAAGTTAAATAGATGGCCCATTACTTTTTACCTTTGGCCCACTGGACTATCCCAAGGAAAGATTTTGCTAAATACATTTATTTGCTTACCTAGAAATCCATTCTCGTTGTGCATTTAGCAGTGAGTTGAACCCACCAGCCACACAAATGGTATTAAAAAAACAATTGTTTAATTTTTAATAATTGCCTCTTGTCATTTGTTTGACCCCAAGCTGCATTGGCTACCCATAAGCGTCCCAGAAATACGTAGTGGGGCACAGTTGAGCTTACAGAGGAAGCTACCTCCAGCTGTTAACTCAACATGGCATCTAACGGTTTAAAGGGAATCTGTCAGCAGGTTTTTCCTATTTAATCTGAGAGCAGCATAATGTAGGGGCAGAGAATCAGGGATATGTCACATCTTTGGCTGTGTGTTGTAGTTTCAATAAAATCTGTGTTTTATCAGCAAGATATGATCACTAGAGGACTAGTTGCCTCATGCCATGTAGTCCTCCTGCTCTGTATAACCCCACCCCCACCACTGATTGGTTGCTTTCTGTGTACACTGTGCATAGACAGAAAGCTGCCAATCAGTGGTGTGGGCGGGGTTATACAGAGCTCAGCATTCAGAGAACTGGCAAATCTGCAGCAGAGAAAACAGTGGTTATACCAAAATTGAAGCAAGCAGCCCAGTAAGTGACACATCACTAGAATCAGGGTCTCTGCCCCTACATCATGCTGCTCTCTGATTCCATAGCAAAAAGTTGGTGACAGATTCCCTTTAAATTAAAGTAAAAACATCATTAGTAAATTCAATGTTTCCTTAAATTATAAAATGATCACTCTTTGACATGATTTCAGATATTTAGCAATGACTGTAAGGCCTAGTTATACTTTCCCAGAGGCATACAGTACAGTTGTGAGCACAAATATTCCTCTACAATGTTTCTGTCTGCGAGCAATGATAATCTGTTCATCATGCAGGCATGTAGCTCTGTATTTGAATTTACTTACTTCTGCTTTCATCCTATAAAAGGCCACAATTTTGATAAAAAAATCTTCATATTCCATAATAGTGTCCTTCAATCTCTGTTGATACTGAGCGAGGTCGTGAATCTTTCCTATTTTTACATTCATTTGTGTTTCTTCCCGAGTTAGAAGCTCTGAGATCTTCACAGCTTGCTCCATTTCATCATTGAGTTTCTAGTAAGTCATAAAAGAGAACTATGGAGATCATAAGAATTTAATTTCAACTACATGTAAGGACATAAGATTTCTTTCATCTTATCGTGTATTTTATGTAACTTTGTAACACTGCAATGTTTGAAGAATCAGCTTTTAATCTGCATCGTCACTTATGCTAATAAGTAGAGCTGGTCCGGCGCGGTGTCTCTTCCACCAGACTAGCCCTGGCTTGAATCTTCTAATCACACCTGACAGCATGCATACAGTACTGGTTATGGTAGTGGAAACAGGTACTTTGTCATCCTTCTCTGCGTTGTTGCATCAAAGTGGTAACTTAGCCAACAGATATTTACTTGATTAATACAGATATATGTGGTGCCCACAGCACAATATCAAAGGGCAAAGCAAGCAGTGGAATTACAGTAAATTATTATACAGTACGAATATAACAAATTGGCTATACTGCCTATTAACACAATTCTATTAACGCACTACTGTTCTGTTACTACAAGTAAACAACTATTATCGTTAGTACTATCTTGGACCTAACATCTCCACCTGAAGTGTATCAGAGTACTATTGGGTCCATCACCGTCATTTCTTTGTCACTCTCTGAGTTGTACTGGCCTTAACGGGAGTATACGATACTCCGCCACTAGGCCATAAGTCCCGTATCAATGAGTCATTATGCACACCCATAACGCTGGCCACCTTCGTCCCCTGAATCACAGCCCCAATCCCCTTTGTATTGTAGGTCTATACCAGAAGCTACGGCTCACACGAATGTCCCTCTTCGATGGCCTGGTCATCTCTCAGACCTGGCCTTGCTCTCTCAACTTGGATCTCTCAGCTCTGGTCTCCCGTCTCCAGTTCTTGTCACTCGGCCCGGGATCTGATTACTTGGCTCTTCCCCTGGGTTCCTCACTTGTAATGACAGCTGTAGGCCAATTCTGCTGCACTGCATATCTGACCTACCACAGGTCCAGGTCCCCTTTATTGTCCTCCTGGGCCTTTTATAATTATTAACTGTGCCACAGCTATCTCCTGACCTGGTGCCTCCTACAATCTCTTCTCTCAGGGAACATGCACTTCATTCTTAAGTTCCTACTAATGTAACTCTCTCTCTGCTTTCTATTTTCCTATCATCTTTGATCAGTAGATGGCGGTGCTCACTTGCAGACACTCGGTTAGGCATTAACTGTGTGAATCTTCTCAATGGTCCATCTCCTTATAGTAGGACTGTTATATGGGCTGTCAATCACTCCCAGAGAGGTCTGATTAGAAGATCTGAGGCAGGACTAGTCCAAAGGAAGTGATGACCCTCCGGTCTTGCCTCATTAGCATATGTGATTAAAGAAATCTGCATTCATACCACTATAGTTGCGTTTTGGGATAGTCAAGTGACTTGACAGACTCCCTTTAAAGCTGGCCCGACTTATGCCTTGGCTTAAAGCTGGCTCTTTTTCACTTGGCTCAGTTCTAAAGTCCTATGGTACAACTTGCCAGCTTAGTGATCAAAATAAATACTCATATAAGCTGAACACTCACAGTCTCAATTTTATAGAAGTTAAAACACTTACGGTATCTCACAAACAACATCTCCAATCCATCTCTGGGACCCTCATCAATAACAAGAAAGAGGGTATTGACTATCTCCCTGACCAATGTCTACGGTGATGCATACGCACTTCTGCTCCCATAGACCTATGCACTCTACTGCTTCATTTACACAGAACTGTGGGTTCCCCAATCTCTTGATCGTCAGTCCATCAGTCATACATTTAACACCAATCCATATAATTAATATTGTTTGTGAGCTAACCCCTTTAATGAAATATTTCCAAAAAAATAGGGTATAAAATAAAAGCTTGAACAATACTCTGATGACCTCCATAAACAGATCAATGATTACAATATATATATATATATATATATATATATATATATATATATATATATATATATATATATATATATATATATATATATATATATATATATAAAATGTAACCCTTGGATCTAGAAGTAAAAAAAATAAAAAGTTAAAAATGTACACAGTAGAAGAGATCAATAGCATTGCTTGTACAAAGGTCTCATCCAAACATTGTATCCATAGTTTAAAGTGACCAGTATATATTTGTGTGTCAACTGCTGAAAAAAACAGAGAAATATATGATCGAAATCCAAACTGTCCTAACACTTAATCATGACCGGTAGTATCTAGTATTTCCCTACAGTAAATACACCTAGTGCATCTCACAGCTGGAGACTGAAGTTTAGTGATAAATAGATATCTATATTTTTAGGGATGAGCGGACCAGTGGAAGATCGGGTCCGGCGGGTTTAGCCAAACTTGAGAAAAAAGTTCAGTTTGGGTACCAGAACTTGTGCCCGGACCCGATACCCTTATAAGTCAATGGGAACCCAAACTTTTGTGCTGTAAAATGGTTGTAGTAAGGGCTAGGAGGCTGCAAAAGGAAGTAAAATTAGACTAAGAGCAGGACAATTTCCCTGCAAACAAATGTGGATCGGAATATGAATTAAAATAACATAGAATTAAAAAAAAAATTAAAATAACAATCTTGAACCACAAGGCGGAGGTCCAAGTGGAGGAGTGGAGCAGTAGTTTAGGTGTATATTTTACTGTACTTGTTAATAAATAAATGAAAAAAATGATGTAGGGTCCCCCCTATTTTTAATAACCAGCCAAGGGAAAGCAGACAGCTGCGGACTGAACTTAATAGGCTGGGAAGGGGTCATGGATATTGGTCCCCTTCGAGTCTAATAACACCAGTGGTCAGCCACCCCAGAAATGGTGCATCCATTAGATGACGTTATGCCCGTGAGAAATGACCACGAGTAACCTCTGCAGTTTCGCTCTCGCGATCATGGCTCACAGGCGATGACGTTACTGACATGATCGCCCATGAGAAAAATATGTGGACTACATGGGACCTAGTTGAATGTCGTTGGATCTGCAGAGTGTGTGTATTTTTTTCTTTTAACTTACTGGGTTAATAATGGGGGGGTCTGATAGATGTCTCTCCATTACTAACCTATGGGTTTGATGACAGCTGGCATAACAAAGCTGACATCAATCCCATAAACTATTACCTGCCTTGCCAAAGCACCAAGACAAGCGGGAAGAGCTGAGGCTAAGCGGCAGAATTGGCTCATCTAATGGATTTGCCATTTCTGGGGCGGCTGAGGGCTGCTATTTTTAGGCTGGAAGGGGCCAATATGCATGGTCCCTTACCAGCCTACTAATATCAGCCCGCAGCTGTCAGCTTTGCCTTAGCTGGTTATTAAAAATAGGGGGGACCCCACATAATTTTTGTTAGGGTCACCCCTATTTTTAATAACCAGCTAAAGCAAATCAGACAACTGTGGGCTGATATTAATAGGCTGTACAGCTCCATGGATATTGGCCCTTCCCAGTCTAAAAATACCAGCTCGCAGCTGTCTATTTTCCCTCAGCTGGTTTTAAAAAGGAAGGAGACCGCACATCTTTTTTTTTATTTATTTTTACTGTCAAGCCGGGTCACGTGTTGCGCTGGCCAATCACAGTCAGGGCATTACTTGGCATGGCTGTGATGGAGACAGAAGTGCCAATAGCCTTAAAGATCTGCAGCCTTTCAACAAGCTTTATTTGACCAGATGTACAGTAAGAAGTCTATTTTTGGGAAGGACCACACTATTGGTTGAAGTATTCTGTTTTAATGTTTTCAACCTAAACTTTATGTTGATCTAAATTAAGATTTTTAAGCATTATTGGATTTTGTAGAATTATAGAACAAAAATCTTTACTTTTTAAATATATGACATCCATAACCCATTTCATATACTGTATATACTAGGGCAGAGCTGAAATAACATTCAGCAGTGGTTTGCAACTGATGCAAAACTACAATTCTCAGCCTGTTAGGCCATTTTCCACGTAGCTTGAATACTGTGTATTTTCTGCTGTGGTTTTTTTTTGTTAAGAAAATCTGCTGCATTTGACAGTCCATGCAAGATGAATGTGATTTAATGAAAACTCATGCCCACTGCGAACAATTTTTAATTAGTCGTTTCTCTATAGGTTTCTATTGAGAGCATGTAAAAAACACAGCTGCATTTTCAAGTGCAGAGTGAAAGCTTTTCTGAACTTAAAGGGGTTGTCCAGGTTTGTGGTTCAAGTCTGCAGTCACTCTATGTGATTGTAGACTTGTGAATTCTCACAGCACTCACTGTCAGGATTCTCTGGCACCAGCATTTGCTTATATGTGGTCACATGCCGACTAGACTACACTTCCAGTCGGAATGTAGGTAGTACGCAAATTGCATACTTGTGGTCACAGGGAGAATCCTGACAGTGCACACTGTGAGGAATCACAAGTCTGCAGTCACTTTGAGTGAATACAGACTTGAACCCCAAGTCTGGACCACTCATTTAAAAAACACATTAAAAAACAATGCTTCAAATCTCCACCAAAAACACATCAAACAAAAGTGAAAACCATCAAAAAAATGCAGCAAAAAAACATAATTAAAGAAGATTGGTATTGCTTATTTTAGTGCAGACACTTGCAAATAAAAATCAGCAGAAAAAAAGAAAAAATGCAGCATTTCCACTACGTGTTAACATGGCATAAAAGACAGTCTGATGTCACCAGGACATGCTTAGACTTATAGTTTTTAAACAGCAGGAGACAGAGGTTGGAGACCACTAATCTACAGCGATGCTTAGGAATTCTAGATATGGATTCTTCATGGGAAAGTTATTTTTCTAGGTCTATTTTTAGTGAGCAAGCAACTAAAGATTTTCCATCTGAATTACATTCCAAAAATAGAAAACATAACGCACAGTAGGCTCCATGCGGCCTCATACACACCAGAAGGAGTTAATACGCCATCATTATATTTTTGTTTTAGTCTGACAATATGTGCAATAATTAATTCTATCAGTCATATTAATTTTCTAAACACCAATCTAAAGATGGCGGCATTTATAGCTGACACGGAGCTGACAGTGACAGATTTTCAGCGCACACACATACGTGTCCTGCCGGCCTCACCTGGAATTTTGCCTTGATATTATCAAGATTTTCTTGTGCATTTGCAAGATTTTGGGTGTCATTTTGTAGGATGAGTGAAGACAAAGGCTGAAGATCCTGCTCCAGTTCCTGTAGTCTGCTATTAGCCTAAAAAAGGGATCCAAAAATTATATGCAGAATTTCGGAAATGTCATTGCTTAATTTTTTTAAAATCAATTGCCAAATTTGTAAAAACATTCATTTGCCAGTGTTTCTACAGCTGTCAAGTTTAAGAATATGGAGCTGTATACTGAACCCTCACACAAGAAAATGGAGCCGTAATAGGAATCTATATATTACAGTATTTTAGCCTCTTTTCCATCGTCTTTTTTGCAAGATATATGGCTCCATTATAGGATATTTGCACCATTAGTAAAACAAATTTTGCAAATTGTCACAGCTCATCAGTATAATGCAAATATAAGTAAGATTTCCTTGACTCTGTTCACACTTTCATCCTGGTTTCCAGCAGTTTGCTAGATCTGTAGCACAATAATACCACTAGATCCTGACAGACCACATTGATTTATGGAGTCCCTGATGACAGATTGAACTAAGCTTAAGGTCTCATGCAGATGACCGTATTTTCAGTCCCAGAGCGATGTGACAAAACATGGGATCGCACTTGGACCAATGTTATTCTATGGGGCACTACACATGTTCGATTTTTTCTCGGACTGAGTCTGTCCAACGGAAAAAGAATCACAGTATGCTCGATTTGCTTCGGTAAGTCGGATCGCACTCTGCCATGCAATCAATGGAATATTGTGGAGAAAAACATGGATTTCTGTGCTACTGATGAAATAATGAATAGGTCCAGGATACACAGAATTGGGGTTTTATTATCAACGCGTTTCGCAGTAGACACACTTCTTCCTCAGGAGTCAACCACTTTCTCCTGAGGAAGAAGTGTGTCTGCTTCAAAACGCTTTGATAATAAAAACACAATTAATTCTGTGCACCCTGGACCTATTCATCATTTCATCAGTAGCATGGAAATCCACGTTTTTCTCCACAATATTCCCCATCTGGTCTGCTGACCTGTGAATCCGCAGCAGCTGAGCATATAAACCTTGGAAACGGTTTTGTGAACACAAACGTATCAGGTTAGCATAACCTTTATAAAAAATTTAACTTTATACCAGATAAAACCGTATTCCGCTTTATTTGCTCCCTAGCTCATGTACTTTTATGCAAGCCAATGAGTCTGTTAAAAAAATTGGACAGCACTTGGATGACATCCAAGTGTGATCTGATTTTTACAGACAGACAGAATGGAGAAGAATGGAGAAGATTGAGATTTTTTTTTTTCCGTCTCCTCCTCATTCTACAAAATTGGATCACACCATGATCATACTCTAATCAAAGTGTGATTAGCATAATTGACCCGATTCTCTCGGGTGAGAGAGAATACGGTTGTGTGACCCTAGCCTAAACTATAATAATTATGCTATATTATGTTTTACATTTAAAAAAAAATACTTTTATACCACTGGACCTGAGAGAGTTTGGGGATAATATATTCTGATTTATTAGAATCAATTCTAGAAACCTCAAATATAAAAGGTACAGAACTTTAAGGAAATGTTCACATTGCATCTTTAAGACGCTAGCATACCCGCATCATTTTTGTAGCAGCATTTGCTTCAAGACACTCTTTTGCATCATTTAGCAGCAGCTTTTTTAAATTTATAATTTCAAAATACTACGTTATATAGTGGCGGCTTCCAAGCCACTTGAAGAATGGACTGGTCACTTCTTTTAGCCGCTTCACAGCTTTTGAAACCTGAAACTATTAAAAGAAGTGAAAAAAGACAAATATATGCACAGCAAGTTGTTTTGACATTGTTGTGCATATGTTCATCCTTTTTGGCTTTTTTTAGCACTTATTTAGGCGGGTTTCAGGTGGATGCGTGCACATACCCTTAAAGGAGTTTCCAAACTGTTGCATACTTGTAACAGGAACAAACACAGCTGCAGCGCTGACATGATGACTATACTGACATCACCGCTGCAACCAATCACTGCACTCTGTGACTCATGCCGTCTGCATCGGCAGAGCAGTAGTGACATCACCACTGCAGCCAATACAGAGAACGAAGCAGCAGAGCACAGCTAGCGCTGCACCTGGAGAAGGCGAGTACTATCTGTGCTGTGTTTTCTTTACATTTTTCGTGTAAAACTCCTTTAAGAAAGAAATATTAAAATAAAATACTAACAATGCAATATGTCAGTTACTTCTCTTTGTTTGGTTTGCTGCCCTTAGTCTTCACATCTGAATAACTCCAGATTATTTTGAACTTCTGTATTACATGCCAGTGCTGGATTAAAGGAATTTTATGGTGTTCGTTTTCACTTATACTGTAGTAAATGGATTTCTTCTAGAGAGAAATTACTAAAACAAAAAAGTTCACCTTGTAGATATTGATGGCCTATCCTCAGAACACCCGGCTCCCCCATCGGATGCATGCATGAAGCTGTGCCAGTTCTTTACACTGTTTACCTTCACCCACCTACCCCTGATGAAGCCATGGTTCTGAGTGGCGATACGCGTGGAGTTTTCTTATCCTTGTCTGTATATCCTCAAAGGTCACCAGTAGCCTTTAATATTTTTTCTCTTGTGCTTTCATATTTTTCAATCTACTTGTGCCAGCAGTATATGCTTTTTTTCATGTTATTATTACATGGGACTCTTTAGCCGTTATTCAGTGCCTCTGACATTGTTATATTGGATGTTTAAGTATTGCACATGCACTTTATTTTGCATTATAGCATGGAGTATATGCTTATATATCCCAGGTATCTTATTTATATATATACCATGGTTGCCTTTTTTGGGTTATTTTAGCATTAGTATATCATAACATCCTCTTTCAATACATTAAGCACACTGTCATTTGTACTATTATGCCTGTGTAGATTTTGTTCATATATTTATTATTATTTTTTGCTGATTTATAATTTTTTTTTCCGGTGATCTATTTTAACATCTTACAGACTAATGGAGTAGACCCAACATTATAATGTTGTCGTCCTGTATATTTTTTGTCATAGCCATTTATGCTTTTTAATTGTTTTTAAATGTTTTGTTTGTTTTTTTTTTGTTAATTAATCATTTACATTTATTTTTTGGTGATCCTTTTCTTTACATACCTCTTTTTCTTATACACCTTGTTTACATCCACCCAGCGCTGCAAGCCGCTGTGTGGTGGGGTTACCGGGTGTTGGACCAAAGGATAATATTATATAACCAAGAACATTCATTAGAATAACACATTTAAAGTTTACATTTAAGATGTAAATATCATAAATGTGTTTTTTTTTTTTTTAAATAATTATAGATATAAAAAATTCCAGCCATAGTGCTATAGATTAAGAAGTTATGGCTATTACAGTATATGGAGGTCACAGAGGCAAATACACTTGGAACACGTCTTTGTGAGCCACAACAGAGTACCATTAACTAGGAGGGACCTTCTCTCGTAGACTCAGCCCATCCTATTATTGCATAGATGGCCATGAATGGCTGCCATGTAACATCACATTTATGAATGACCGCAATTACCTCCTGTGATGCCAGTTGATCACTGCCTCCTGTCATTCTCAGATGAACTTGTCATTGAAAGACAACCCTAGAGACAGACCGTCCAAAGATATGTGCCACCAGCTCTTATGTTCACAGTGCTGGAAAAGTAGAAGATGGCTGATGGTCTTCGAGTGTGACTTTCTAGACATGATTTGCAGATTTAATTTCCGAGAGGAGCATTGCATGGCCTATAAGTCTCCTTACACTAGCATGTCACTTTCAACAAAGAGAGACTTTACCCCTTAGACCACAATTTCTAGATAAGGTTTTTTTCATATACATGATTTGTAGGTGGTTGGAGGAAGAAGAAGACACAGTCACTTGATCTTGTGGACTGCAGGCTCCCTGGTGAAGGGGTGGTGGTGATTGGGGTTGTTGACATATGGAAGTCCATACAGTCTGTTGAACGCCGACAGTCAGTAAGGTGATATCCATGTACATAGCAGATCCATGTAGCCGTCTGTATAGACAGACATATGTCAGTAAACCTTTCAACAATCTCCTGTGTGTTTGTGGAAATCAGAGAAATAACATATGTCTTGTGTGATCTTCCTTCTGAAAATGGTAACTGGATGTTATACGAATGGTCTTAATGGACATTCACGGCTAAAGAACACAAGAAGTAATTTTCACTTCTGTGTAATATTATACATTACAGCGCAATTGATGTATGACTATGTGTGATGTTCTGACACACAAAGAAAAAAGAAACAAATGGGGATTTTAGAGTACAAGAAAGACATATTCTACATTATTCTCGTACCAATCGTAGCTGATCTTTAATTGTCCTCCATTGATGCTTGGAAGAATTTATTTGATTGACGTGTTGTCTCCAAGTCGACCACAGGTTTGTTATCTCAGCTTTTTCCTTATTTAACTTCACCATCGTCTTCTCTACCTTTTGGACGTGTTTGTCCTTCAGGATCGTGTTCTCGTTCATCTGTAATTAATATAAGGCTGCATTGATTTGATGGTAACGGAGATTTATGCTCTCAGCTTCACTTGATCATGTTGTTAGATAAAATGGATAAATCTCATGTGAATGACATTCATCATAATAAAATCGACTTCAGATGCAACAGAATTGTACAATGGTGCCATTTATATTCATTTCTACTAAAGATTCATATTGTTTCAAAGTGAATCTTCTAGTTACAGTTCATATACTATTGTATTTTTGGACTAATTTCTTTTGGATTAAAATACATTTGACTATTTTGCAGGTAATCCTACTTTTAATCTTTAAGGCCGAGTTCACATTGCGCTTAAGCCTTCTGTCAGTAGCTTTGTTGGGGCTTACGTCTGAAGCCTTGGAAAACGGGATTCGAATGTTTGCGCTAATGGGACTACGGACTCTAATGAAGCAGACGGAGTCTCTTTGTGCTTTGTTGGACATTATTTTTGGCCTTTTATGCCCAGCTGAGTTGGGCTCCGAGACATGGTTGATTGAGTCTTGGAGAGCTCCTCTGCTGGCCATATTAGGCAGAAAATAATGTCCGACAGAGTACACAGTGACTCGGTCTGCATCATTACAGTCAATGGCCCCGTCTCATATTCCAGGGTTCAGATGTAAGCCCCCAAAAATGCATTGACCATAGGCTTAAATGGGTTGTCTGGTCCAAATCAATAAGTCTGCAGTCACTCTTTGTGCCTGCGGACTCATGAATCAACCCCGTACACACACTGTGTGCTGCAGGGATTCATCATTTTCTGAGCTGGTATAAGAGGGTATGTATATGTTACACATACTCCCGGCCAGGACCTGTCCAGTGGGCTCTGCCTTACTCCATACCTTTGTATGGAGTGAGGCTGCGCCCTCTAGTCAGCCACGCCCACTGGACTATTTTCTGAATTTGATCTGAGGGTCAGATTAAAATCGGCAATGCAAGTCTATGGGTCCATGGAAAAAAATCGGATCGTACTCGGATGCCATCCGAGTGCGGTCTGATATTCACGGACTGTCAGAATGGAGAAGGAGGAGAAACGTGAGAAAAACTTGACTTCTAAATGAAGCCTAATAGTGGAAGGATGGCATGTGTTATCCATCCCGAAGAAGAACTATAGGTCTGAGACATTGCACATTTTTCTTATGCCCCTTTGGAATCAATGAACAAGCAAATTCCAATGGATCTGTCAACCGCAGCTTGGTGACAATTTCAAAAAAAGTTTGTCTTCTAAACGCAGAGTAAAAATAAACAAAACTGAAAGTTTAATAAGATATATCATAAAATACATTTGCTGACTATTTTTCCAGTAGGGAAAACGTTTTTTCTTTTTGGCATATATTTAACATCGATATGTATAAAGCATTCTCACCATTTTTATAATGTTTAAACAGTTTTGTCCCATATCTTGGACACAGAAAAGTTCATCCAGCACTCCCTGAATCTGTGTGTCAGCGATCTCCAGCGTGGTCATAGTTATTTCATCTGACTTGGGTGTGTATACTTCTTTGAGAAGTTGGATGTGGGAATCCAGCTTAATACAGTGATAAGACACACATGTATTAGACATATAAAAAGTGCTGCTAACAGAGAAAGCTCAGTGTGGAGCATATTTAAGGTATGTGCACACAGCGTATTTTTCAGGCAAATTCCGCTTGGAAAAGCATTCATCCTCAAAATGCAATAATGCAAAATGGTCTAAAGACATCAAGTCAATACCATAGATACAACAGTCATTAACATAACTATTAGAATAATATTTGAGACATAAAAAGTATATAAAAATGACACCGCACAAAGATGAGACAAGAAGGAGGCAGCCCAATCCTAGTACACCATAATAAATATAAATATATACAATCAGATTCAGGCATGGATTACAAATACAAGTAATTGGTAATAAAGTAAGTTAATAAGTGAATGCCTACTTCAGAAATTAAAAGTTACTAGAGTTAATGTGCACTGAAGATCAGGCAGCTACTCTCGACACAAAGCGTGTTTCGCATATTGCTTCTTCCAGGGCTCAAAGCACTTGAAATATTCTCAATAAATGTTAAAAATAATAAACATATGCACTGCAATGTTGAAACGACTAGCTGTGAATATATTCTATCTTTTTTAATCTTCTTTTAATGACTTCAGGCTTTGAGAGCTGTGAAACAGCTCAAATCAGTGACTGGTCCATTCTTCTGGTGGCTTCCACTTGGAAACCACCACTGTTTTATATATACACAATTAAAAAATATATATAAGTGGCAAAGCCAATGCTAAAGCTACAGAAAAGACAGAAAAGAAGATGCTTCAGGAAAAACACCACTGGCGTTTTCTTGAAGCATCTTTTTATAGCAAAAACTATATGAGTTGCTAGCATCTATAAAATAACATGAGTATATACTATAAAGGAGCTTTCTGGAACTTTTCCAGAAACAGTACAAGACTACATGCCTAATTCATTATTGCATTTTCTCCTTTTTAAGTCTAGTTTTTGGAGTTTTTTATTTTATTTTGTGCCTCATTTTTCTTTTAATTTGTGCCTATTTTTTATGTTTCCCTTTTTCATGTTCATCATTGTGCGTGGTTTTGTGTGTTCAGATGTTTTTGGCCATTTTTGACCCCACACACTGAAGTCATTTTATGCACACCTAAAAATCTTTGCTCAAATTCTTTGACATCTGGCAGTAATAAGTAGCAAGTAAGGTCGAAGACAAGAATAAAGGAATAAAGAGCATTTTTGATTTTGCGCAAAATCCATGAACTACGTGCACCATTGTGGTGTAGGACTGGAGTAGCATTTTTTGGCATACAAAGTGATGAATTTATGGGCGGGTGTAACCTCACCTTGTCCTGGCTCCTCCCCAGCTCTGCCCATTTTGGCAGAGCTGACTCAAACTGGCATGAAAATGCCAAAAATCACAAAGTTTTGGCGCAATTTCCCGTTGCTCAAAAATTTAGACTTTTCAAAACTTTTACGCCACTTTTCTGGGGTAAAAGCTTTGATGAATCGGCCCCTCAGTCTACACATATCTTTGTGTTTCTCATGGCTATTTCAAGTGACAACAAGAAGTGCAGCCAGAATATTGTCACCTTTGAATTAGTTTGTTCGAGGACGTCACTTTGCTATTAGGTGAATAGGATGGAAAAAAAATCATAGTTCAGCTTCAGTTTCTCAGAAAAAAAGTTCTCCAATATAGCTGCACTTCGTGAAGTCACTAAAGAAAAATTGCCTCTGTCACTGAATTGCAAAATGCTATTATCTCTGTAAATAAAATACTTTGGTTACTGCTCAATTAACAATACGTATCAATTTGACATTGGATTACATCACGTACATCTAATAAAAAATGAATAGCTACATCTTAGAGTAATAGCTCAAATCGAATTTACCTTTCACCCCGAAAAACTTAATTTACCTCTTCTGAAGACTTTATAAAAGCAATGTAAACATTAACAACTTCTAGTTTCTCATCAATACTTTGATCCAGAACTTTTAGTTGTTCATCCAGAACTTGTGATTGGCTAGAAATCACTTCACCCCCGGAGGGATTTGTCTGTGTTACTTCTCTTATGACTTGTACAATGGACTCCATAAATTTGGATGCTTCCTGTTTAAAATCATAAAAAAGCTAAAAACTTTTCAAAAACTTTCTTAAAAAAAAAGTTGCATACAGTTCACAGTTATGTGATCTATTGTATCACCTTAGTTTGTTTAGCCAGTTCTCCAAGCTTATATCGTACATCCTCGCATTCACTGATACTGTCTGGATTGCTGTGACTTTCCAAATCTGAATTTATTTTGTGGATCCATGCAGATACCTGCAAACAAAAATGTGCATTCTACTAGATATTGGTAAGCTTCAGTGATACACACAGAACAGGGGAGACGCCTCAGATGATCAAGCTAGGCTTCCCATTGAAGTTGTGGCCTTTCACATACTTTAGGCCAATACTCCTCCCCTTTGTTCCACGGCTTGGTAGAGCCATGTACAGGTTCTCACCACTTAACAGCATAGGAGAGGGTCTAATTGCCTTTCTAATCCCTCCCTTTAAATGCCTCGTTGCAGCCACATGTTCTGTCCTTGTTCTGCATCATCAGAATTTTAATAATCATTGCTATTAGTAGTTAGTTTTTGGCAAAGCGCATTAATTCTTCCTTTAAGAAAAACTGTTTCCAAATTTTTACTACAGATGGGCAAATATATTTGAGTGGAATTGAATTCTACTCAAATTTGACAAAACTTAAAATTCTCCAGAATATGGATTTTTGGAAATTCATTCCATGTGAATTTAGCAAAATGGCCACTGTAGAGGGCCGGCAAAAGGCTAAAAAACAAAAAGTATAAAAGATAATACTTCACCGCTCATCTGTTCAGACATCTCCGTCTGCTGTCTGGTCCTCAGGGCTTCTTCTTTCCACAGTAGCGCAGTGATGTCTTCACTCTAGAACAGGACTTCCTACCGTTACCAGGCCTCAGACATGACTTGCCCTAACCTAAGAGGCCTGATCGCGGACAGAAGTCCTACTCTAGATTGAAGACACCAAGCATCAGAGGTCATGGTGCGTTGTAACGTTATCACATAACCTTGACCTCCAAGGCCTGGTCGTGACTGTAAGCCTTGTTCTAGAGTGAACACACCGGCGTGCGGGCGTGTGTATGCGGAAAGAAGAGGCCCTGAGGTCTGGGTGGGCATCAGAGGCAGCAGGGGTGCCGGGACAGGTTTGTTTGTTTTTTTACATGTTATATTTATTATCCTTTGGGGTCTATATAGACCACAAGGCATAATAAGGGACATTCAATTCGAGAACAATAACTTCACTGAGAACTGAATTTCTCAGTAAAATCTGTGCGATTTTGAATCTCACTTAATGTGCTCACCTCTAGTTTTTAAAGTGTTATGGCTGTATAGGAGCTTGTCCCCCAATAAATTTATATTTTTTTCTTTATAGAAATCTGATGTGCCAGTCATGAGAAATCTAGCAAAGGAGCCATAGGCAAATGCGGCTGGAAGTGATTTGGAGGTGTGTCAGTACACTTGGAAGAAGTAACCCATATGCATTGACACGCCCCCACTGCACTTCCAGCCCAATTTGCATATGGCTTCTACACTAGATTTCTCTTGACTTTCACATCGGATCTTTACAAAAAGGTATCATTTTTATTGGGGGCAGCACATGCTTAAACACTCATATAACTACTTCCATATGTAAAAATACACTCATATAACTACTTCCATATGTAAAAATGTGCTGATTTGTTCCCTCCAGAAATGCATTTTTTGTATGTCTGCAAGGTGTGTGGTGTGGTTGGGCATAATCTTCAATAATGATGGATTTTACACCATTGATGACTGTGTAAAGAAGCCTTGAATGTTTGCACTATTTTAACGTTTTGAAGTTTCCCAGTATTTTTTTCTCCAGTGCACATTGTATATTTGATACTCCTGTTTGTAAATCTTGTGCACAGTACCTTCTTAAGATGATCCTCTAATGATGCCATTATCTCCTGTTGCTTGAAGGAATTTTCCATAGATGCAGGGCTCTGGCTGAGTAGCTGATCTACTCTTTTCTGAAGGTATCCAATCATTTCCTGAATTCCATTCATCCCAGGGCTAAATATGAACCATACAGCTGTTAGCACCTCCATTGCCTTGGATAATAGCCAGGATAATAAACAGGAGATAAGAATAACTTTACCTAGAAGAAGTCAGGCCTCCAAGAACTGCAATAATGTCTCCCTCGCTTACGGGTACTTAGAGAAGTGTCCAACATTTCAGAATACAAAATTCAGTCCACCATTACAAGAATTAGGCTGGGCTCAGATAACGCAATCTCTATGAATATTTTGCTTTTTTTTTTTTCATAAATGCCAAAAATCAAATTAAATTAAAAGAGATATTTGTAAATTGGCTCGCATAGAGCCTTTCATGGCTCTGTTCACACTTCATTTTTTTTCAAAACCAGCAGTGGATCCCAAAGTGTGGAAAAATAACACGGAACGACTTACACTTTCCTATGTTGGATTCTATATATTACGCTTAAATTTTCTCGTTTTTTGGGGGGGAAAAAATAGCATGAAAATCAGAACCAAACTGAGCAGTGTATTGTTCTGTTAATTTCGTATTTAAGGAGGACCTTTCACTGGGAATTTTTTAATTTAAATTTTAAATGTAATTTAATTGAATTCCTTCTCCTATTGGTGCTGCTCCATTGATTCTGGAACCATTTTTAATTTTCTTCTGTTCCTTTATATTCCACAGTTATAACCCCATGTAATAATGGTGCAAATTTTCCCTTCAACCTCTCTGTGGGCGTTATCTTTTTCTCCTCTGATGCTGGCCAATCAAAACATGGCCGCGCCCAGAGAGCACTTCTACGGTATACCCCCAATTGTTTGAAGGGAGAACTCTCATACACATGAAGACAGGAATACCCTGGACCTGATCTTCTCTCGGCTCTGTGCATGATTTTACTAACTCCCCTCTCCCACGCTCTGACCACAACCTTCTTTCATTCTCTGTCAATAACTCTCACCCCTGCTCAGGACACCCCCACTTACCACACTTATAGGAATATACGTGCCATTAATTCCCAGAAATGTATGAAAAATTTGCAATCATTGACCCCAATCTCCTCCCTCTGCCTCCAAACATTATAATGAAACACTGCGGAGTGCCCTGAATGAAACTGCACCTCCTACACATAGAACAACTCGGCACAGACGGCGGGAACCCTGGCACACACATTTTCTCCAGCGGTGCTCCATGTCCACCGAACGTCTGTAGAGAAAATCCAATCTGGCTGAAGATTTCATCCATTATAAGTTTATGCTTAACCCCTTCACTATCTTTCTCGTACTTGTACGACATGGTCGTGTCCCTGCCCTTGATGTTGGCTCGCATGCAATACCATATCTTTCCCTACACTTTATGGCTGATATAATCAGCCATCAAATGCCCTTAACAGCCGCGGGTGCTCAACCTGTGGCTGTTAACCAGTTACATCTCACTGTCAATCACTGACAGCAGAATATAACACGCGCCAGCCGAAGTGCGCCATTGATCCCGCCCATTGGCGTCCCTGTCACGTGATCGCAACCCGTGGATGGAGTTCATAGGAGATCGTGATTTTTGCTATACATAGCAGGGCTGAAGCACTATGTATAGCACAAGCAATCGGACAATCGCAGCTTCAAGTCTCCTAAGGGGACTATTAAATAAAGTAAAAAAAAAAAAGTTTTAAAAATTATAAAAAAAATGTTAAAAAAATGACAAAAAGTTCAAGCCACCCCCCCATTTTGCCCCATTAAAAATAAAACAATTAAAAAAAAGCATATTTGGTATCGCTGCTTTCATAAATGTCCAATCAAAATGTAAAGTAAATCAAATCGGTAAGTGTTGTAGCGACTCGAGTAATAAAAATGAAACCCAGAATTATGTTAAAATGCGATGAAAACATTGTATCTACCACAAAATGGTATCAATAAAAATGTCAGCTCACGGCGCAAAAAATAAACCGTCAATAAGCCCCAGATCCTAAAAAATTAGAACCCTACAGGTCTCGGAAAATGGCGACAAATGCAAAAAAAAATGTTCATACAAAATGAATGTAAAAAACTAATACTCATACTGACCTGAGGAATCTTATTGCCAGGTAGGTTTTACCATATAGTGAACATGGTAAATAAAACACCCAAAAAACAATTGTGGAATAGCAACATTTTCATTCAAAAGTACAATTCGTCCTGCAAAAAACAAGCCCTGATATGGTCATATTGATGGAAAAATAAACAAGTTATGGCTCTAGGAAGAGGGGGAGAAAAAAAGCTAAAATGAAAAACAGAAAATCGCCGGAGGGTGAAGAGGTTAAAAATAAAACAACTAAAAAAAAAAAAAAATGCACATATTTGGTAGCGTTGCGTTTAGAAATGTCTGATCTATCAAAATTTAAAGTAAATTATTCCGATCGGTAAACAGCGAATTAAGGTTTTTTTGTCTGCCGCAACATTGCAATAAGAGGCGATCAAAACATTGTATCTACCCCAAAAGTGGTTTAATTAAAAACGTCAGCTAAGGGTGCAAAAAGTAAGCCCTCACACAGCCCCATATCCCGAAAACGTTACCGGTCTCAGAAAATGGCAACAAGAACATTTAAAAAAAATGTCACTTTTTTTTTCACCACCTAAATAAAAAAAAAAAAACTATACATGTTCGGTATCTGCTTACTTGTGCTGACATGGGGAATCATATTGCAAGGTCAGTTTTACCATATAGTAAAAATGGTAAATAAAAAATAAATAAAAAACAATTGTGGAATTGCACTTTTTTGCATTTTCACAGCACTTGGAATTTTTTTCTCGTTTTCCAGAACACTATGTGGTAAAATGAATAGTGTCATTCAAGTACAACTCGTCCCTCAAAAAAAAAGCCCTCACATGGCATTATTGAAGGAAAAATAAAAAAAAAGTTAGGCTCTTGGAAGAAGGGGATAAAAAAACTAAACGAAAAAGCAGAAAAATCACTGGGTAGTGAAGGGATTAAAACATACAACTCTGCCCTTCATGTCTTCAAACAAGCTTATTTCAACATTCTCATTACCTCACTATCTAATAATCCTAAATCACTCATTGACTACGTTTCTTTCCCTCTTCGCTGATGGTCGGGCTAATTATTTAAAAAAAAAATATTGACCATATCCGACAGGATATTTTCTCCCAATCCCCTAATATCATGCATTCTTTTCCCTCCTGCACTTCATCTAGCTCACTTTCTGTCTGAACTGGTCATGGAAGAAGAGGTTACCAGACTCCTCGCATCTTCTCGCCCTACTACCTGCACCAGTGACCCTATTCCCTCACATCTCCTTCAGTTCCTTTTCCCCGGCTGTCACCACTCACCTAGCTAAAATATTTAACTCCCTCTCATATGGTATCTTTCCCTCCTCCTTCAAACATGCCAGCATACACCCATTACTTAAAAAGCATCCCTCGACCAGAGCTGCACTGCTAACTACAGACCTGTCTCTAATTTTCCCTTCATCTCTAAACTCCTGGAACGCTTGATCCACTCCCATCTAATTCACTATCTCTCAGATAACTCTCTTCTTAACCCTTTACATTCTGGTTTTCGCTCTTTACACTCTACTGAAACTGCTCTCACTAATGTTTCTAATGATCTACTAAAAGCTAAATCTTATAGCCACTACTCCCTGCTGATTCCCCTCAATCTCTCTGCAGCATTCAACACTGTGAACCACCAGCTCCTCCTCACTGTGCTCAGCTCTATTGGGCTCAAGTATACTGCCCTCTTTTGGTTCTCCTACCTCTTTGACAGCTCCTTCACTGTGTCTTATGCTGTCTCCTCTTCCTCTCCTCTTCTCCTTACTGTTGGGGTTCCTCAGGATTCAGTTCTTGGAAAAGTACTAAACTTTATCAAAATACAAAACCTAAAAACAACCTGACGAAGCGTTAGTGAAACGCGCGTTGGGTGTTTTGGTGGGTGAGCTGTTTTGCTACTGATTATTAATATCAAGTACCAGTGACCTTTTAGCTGTGGGTTATATATATTTTTGCCATTTTTGTATTGTTATTTATTCATGCACTTATGTTTATATACTACTGAATACTTATTCATTCATATCATTAAATTATATTGTATATAAAACATAATTATGCTATGTTTACTGGTTACCGTGGGGTTCCCACTGTTGTACACCCACCATTTTTAGCCTTTGTAATGTCAGAACTGTATTTTATTGTTCTGAGATTTTGTATTGCAATAGTTTAGTACTTTTTCGGTAATTTGGATTATTATAAAAATCTTTTTCTTCTCAGTTACATGTGTTGTTTCAGTGCCCTGTAACGACATCTTTATCCATTACCCTCTAGGATTATAATTTTCTGTTCTTCGTGTTGTATTAGGGACCTTATTATCATGTTAAGGCCTTGGACCACTGGAGGAGCATTTTATGACTTTGAGGAGCTAGTCCGACCCAGTTAATGATTATATCCTGAAGCAAAACTACATTGAATAGTCTCTCTCCACTTTATTTTCTATCACTCGAGCTACCAACAGGAGCAATTCAGTTAATAAAAAAAAAACTTGGGAAATTGCTATGTATTTAAAACTTGGGAAATTGCTATATATTTAATTTCATAAAACTTTATGTGGAAGCATCTCCAAGCCAGATGTTAACATAACTTTTAATGGTTCCAAGCAATCATATTTTATTTCAATAATTAAAATAAACTGGTGGGTGATGATGAAATCCTAGTTAATCCCGTAGTAGAAAGAGCAGGACCAGTAAATGTTCTTCTAGATGTGTTGATGAAACTAACAAAGTGCTAATCTCAGTGCTAAATGTTTAATTTCGTTCCATCAGTGAACAGTACTAGAAACCCAATGTAAAGCAGCTCATTGTTACATCAATATAATCTAATGGTAATTGTCTACAGAAAATAAGGAGATATAATCTTTGGAAAGCCTGGAAATCATTTTACAATTTTTGGTAAATTTGAACATTTTGAAGAATTCTTTTCATGTTATTTCGTCATTGTAACAAAATGCTCAAATGAGTACAAACTTATTTTCCATGAACCTCGGTAGAAAACAAATATATTTTTCTAGGAGAAAAATATAGGATCTATAGCCACGCTTGCATAGTTTTTTGGAAATGATATGATTACCATGTTGGAAAAATGCTAGTCATAACTTTTTTCAGCCATGTTGGAAGACCGATATGCACAAATATTTCGCGATTTAAAAAAAAAAAAAAACAGTTTAAAAAACTTCAAATTCTTATTCTCATGCTTCTTAAAAATGAGAAGGTGTCCTTCATTGCACAATGGTTGGATAATCAAAAATACTAAATAAATTGTGTTTAAAGGGGTATTCCTATTTCTGCCACTTATGGCTGAGGCGAGAATATTTGTCTCTATGCACTAGTCACAAGTGTTCGGGGCTATAGAATAATCAGACAGCGGGCTGCGAAACACTGTTTCTGTAACTCCTATTGAAATAAATTGGAGTTATGGAAACAGTATAAAACTCGCTCTGCTTTTTCCAGAATCCCGACCTCCTGTGGTCAGCACGTAGACAGATATTGTCATCTCAGCCATGAATCTCTGAGATGGGAATAATCCTTTAAAGGGGTTGTCTAATAATTTATATTGATGGCCTATTCTTAGCATAAATCATCAAAATTTGGCTGTGATGCCAATAGTACAGCATGTGATCTCCTACGGACATTTTTTGGCTAAAGTGGTTACGTGTGCAGCTTGTAAATATGGGCTGGGAAGGCAACTGGAGCTTTTATGTTGGATCGCCAGGTGAGAGAATGACGGAGCAATGCTTATTTTGATATTATATTAAATTTCCTACAGTTTTTTAATTTTTAAAGGCTGGATAACACATATAAAGTGCTTTTTTAGAGACTGGATAACACACAAAGTGCAAAAAAGTGATTCTCAGAACAGGCTACATCTACTAGACCTTCCTCTGTAGGCTTCTATTGCTGGTCCTGTATACAATATCGTTAGCAGAGTTCATACTCGTGACCGTTTCTCTTGGATCATGATCCTTTAGACATTAAAAGGAATTGGCCACTTTATCTTCATTTTAAACAAATGTGTTGGGGACGTGATTATGTGGCACTGAGGCCTCATTCATACCTCCATGTTTAAACACGTATGTAAAAAAAATGATACCGGAGTCATCAGTGTTTTGCATCAGTGTCTCATCCGTGTGTCTGTTTCTACCATCACTCGGTCATCAATGCTTTCCAAGGATGGATAAATTACAAAGCTTTCCTTTGAAATATTAAACATGGACGGCACACGGATGGCACATGGATGACGTGTTTTTCACAGATCTATAGACTTGTATTGGCCCTTTTCATCCATGATACTGGAGAAAAACACATATGTGAATAGCATTATAGGTTGTATTAGTGAAAAAAGCGGATACAACACGGATGTGTGAATGAGACCTAACTAATATATAAGTGATGAAAGAGAGAAGCTTTTTTTTTTTGCAAACCGTGATTAAAATCTCAGTGTTCGAATTCAGGTGAAATTTGACTCGAACTTCCTTGGATCGATCCACTCATCTCTAGTGATAATTTTTAGACTAGGTTTCAGCCACGGTGTGTTGTCAGAGAATTGTGGCAATATGGGGCACCTCGAATGCAGCCGTAATGATGGTCATCTCCACTCCATATACGAGTTACCTGCCTGCAGTCAAGAAGGTGGAAACACTCAGGAGTCAGGGACTAGTGGGCATGATCAGGGTGGGGTCAGGCTGACTTGTATGACTGCAGACAGAGCGAGCACAAAGTGTTTCCTTTTCACTAAAATGATTTATCTGTTGGGCCAACTTTTTTTTTTTTTTTTTACAGTGAATCCTTCAGTAACAAAAACTAGAGCTAAATATTTTTTCTTTATGTCGCTGTCTATCTTCCCTGAATTGGTGCTGCTTGATAAGAACAACTTCCAAGAGGCGGAATGGAAGGATATATTTAGGTCTCATTCTGACGTCCGTTTTTCACGTGTATGTTCCATGGTTTTTCATGGATAGGACACTTCCAATTATAGTCCATGGGTTGTTAACATGACCATGCTTTTTGTAGACCTAGTGTATAAAAAAAACCACCACAACAAAACTGAGACTTCTGTTTTTGATCTGGATCACAAATCAAATTCACCCATTCGAGTCAATGGTTTCCTGAGGGAAAAAAAGCACTCAAATGTCCACTTACGCCACGGCCCCACTATCAGTATTCGGTCAGTATTTTTTCTCAGGAGTGGGAGCCAAAACCAGGTGAGGAACAATCAGAGAAAAGGTATAATAGAAACAAGTCACCAATTCTGCATTTATCACCCACTCCTGGTTTTGGCTCCCACTCCTGAGAAAAAAATACTGACCGAATACTGATAGTGGGGCCGTGGCCTAATTGTTAATCCAGTGCTATCCAGTTATTACTTTTTAATGGGTAGGAGAAGCTTCAAATTTTTTTTTTTTTTTTGCCTGTGCGAAAAATGGGTGGCACACTGATGGTAAAATGTACACACAGTCCAAGATGGATGAAAATTATATCAAGTACACGGGTGACCAAAAGGTCAGTTTTTTTTTTTCTTGTATGCATAATGACAAATAACCGTTTTTCCAATGGTCAGTGTGGAAGAAAAAAAAAATCACAGCATGAACTATTCTGGTCTATAGAGTAATGCATGAATTGGTAGGTGGCTCCTGCACCCTCTTGCTATGTGGTTAGGCAGACGGAGCCAGTTGTATCCACAATATGCAGATGTGACTTTCTAGATTTTAATAACGGTTGTCTGTAACCAGCCTGAAGACTTATGCAGGTGCTCGTGCAAATCGGTCCAAGCGTTGACAACTAATGCGCGGACTGACTGCAGGTCTCCCGGCCAGAGCGGGACAGCCTCATAGAAATATACGAAGCTTTCACACTCGGGTCAGGAGACCTGCAGCTAGTCCGTGCATTGCGGTCGGAGATCGGACCGAAACGCATGGACATCTGCATTAAGTTCGAGTTTCTTCCTTGCCTTCCCCCTACAAACAACTTTTTGGCTGTGTACATACAATGGGCCTTATTCATCAAGACTGGCATTGTTCACGCTGTTTTTGATGAGCAGATGCTCCTGATTCATGCAGAGGCATAACCAGGACGAGTCGTGTGCACCACTCCAACCCCTGCTGGAATAAAATTAGTGGCATAGCAAACGCCGCCGCACGTCAAGAATTTGATAAGCGGTGGTTACCACCCCCTTGTCCCACCCCAGCTCTGTCCATTTTGTCAGAGATGGACGAAAGCTACAAAGTTTTAGCACAGTCTTAAGTTGCACCAAAATTATACAACTTTTCAAAGCTTTTTACGCCAGCATACTGGCTTAAAAGCTTTGATGTTCTTTTCGGGCATTTAAAGTACAATGAAAAGAAACCGGCGGAAAAATCTATGGCAAATCTGCCAGTAAAGTTGCTACAGAAAAAATACAGCCAGCTTTTTTTTCTGAAATGGTTTAGCCTACGGAAATCTCAGCGAGTCCAGTGTGGTAATAAAGACATTGTGTGCACATATCCTTCCTGAGCTTTTGGAGCTAGAAAAGCAGTTATCAGGGGGCATGCAGGGAGTTATGTTTATATCCTAAATGTTCTTGTCTACTGTATTTTTCAATAATAAGAAAAACCTGACCTGAAAGGTGATTTCTGAAGAACAGCCTGCCCCTGGTGGAAAGCCTCAGAACTACACTTCTGGATCTCAGCTTCTGCTTCCTTTTGCTTTGCAGCCAGTTCGTTCTCGCTTACACTTTGCATCTTCAGGTGTTTCAGGTAGGACTCCATGCTTCCAAGCTTATCAAACGCCTGAGAAATATTAAAATATATCCAGATGAATTCCCATGACCTTGCGACCTCTGGTACTTTACAAAATCCCATGGGTTCATATCACCGTACTGATGAAATCTTCACATCCTCCTACCATGAAACTGTAACATTTGTGCACGGGGATAGCTCAGTGATTGGCAGCAGGTGGATGCATATGGTGCCCTGTGTATGGGGCTTGGAGAAGGACTATAGTTGGTACCAATGCATGGGTACATGGAGGGAGGACAGGAGTTTTTAAAATCCTAAACAAAAAGGATCAGATTGCTCCCTGTGAATAGGGTGTAAATCGTTCCACAGCTGTATTATATGTTCTATAGCAATAGAAACTAACATAATTTCCATTATTTTATAGGCACTTTTCTTTTGGCGCCTGGTGGAGAAGATACCGCCATATCGCTGCCGGGTACTTGTACTGTTTCTCATACAGATTAGTGTTGAGCGAGCACTAAAATGTTCGGGTGCTCGAAGCTCGGGCCGAGCTCGCTGTGATACTCGGGTGCTCGACCCGAGCAACGAGCCCAATGTTAGTCTATAGGAGACTCGAGCAATTTTGCGGTGGCACCCCCGGCAGTCTTTTAAAAGCCTAACAAGTGCCCAAAACGATAGTGACAGTGCTCAAATGACATGGGGACAGCATGGGGATCGCCCCAGGAAGCATTTCTGACCCCCAGGTCACTGCTGTCAACAACGTGGTCAGAGGTATTAAGCCACTTTTACGGGCTCACAATAAAACGTTCAAAAACTAAAGTGAAACTTTTTTCCTGTGAAATATGTTAAGGAACATCCTTTCCAGGGAAAAGACTTGTGTATAAGTTAAAATAAATGACCAAAAACAAAAATACTGCTCCACACCTTCGGCTATGTTCACAAGTAGCATTTTGTATGTGTAGCACCCTGAGGATTCGGCTGCTACAGGGGTATTGCACCTCAACCCAGAGGTGTGATATTCCACTCCCGGGTAAGGAAGGAGTGTGGAACTGAGCTCAGATAGACTGCATGCACTACATACATCCCATTCCAGAGGAGCAGGCCGACGGCACTCCCACTTAGAAATGTGCAGGTGCGACCGAGCCTGTTCCTGGCTGGAGTGGGAGGGGGGAGGAACATCCCATGTAGTGTAGGGGCAGAAAGGGGGAGCAGTCTGGGTAGTGATAGGAGCTCATTGGGTGCTGGTCACCTGAGCTCACACATAGAGGGTGTATATAAGGTGGGCACCATCAAAGATCAGGGTCAGACGCAGAGAGGAAGTCAGATGCAGAGGACAAGCCTGCAGCAAGAGAGAGAAAGAAACAACAGCCCTGGAGAGAGAGTGGAGTGCAGAAAGACCCAGAGGGGGACAAAGAAGGGACCCAAGAACCCAAATAAGAACACCGGGTGAGGAGTCAGCAGAAGGGTACCGGAACCCAAGCTGGTGGGGGCAAAGACATTCCCCAGCCAGAGACCGGAGACCGTGGGCAGTGTCTGTCACGGTCACCCACTACATTCACCCTGAAGGCACACCACATGGAGGGTCAGGGAACCTTAGGCCAAAGGTTGCCCAACAGAAGGCCCGAGGGAGCTGGATTTAGGTGAATCACTGGTGGGGACGGCTGAAGAAAGGACAGAGGGAGAGCTCAGGGCCACGCTCCGGACTTGTTTGGGGGTTGGCTGGATCCAGGACCTGGTGGACGCAGCACGGCTCGGGAGGTCACTTGGAGCTAGAGTGACCAGGAACATCTGCAGTAAGTAAAGACCCTTAACTGCACAACCCGAGTCTGTCATCATTACCGGCTGCACCGCACCACCACAACCCCCATCCTCTGCGCCTGTCCCCTCTGAGGCTATACCCCTCCCGTTGGGGGTTATCCCACCAAGCTGCGCACCCACCATCAGCCTCAGCGGACCCTGCAGCAGCAGCGGCCACAGTGACCGCATCACAACGGGTGGCGTAGTCGACACAACGAACTTTAATAACATCAGTAAGGACTGCCACATAACACTGAGCTTGACGCCCTGGGCACGGGACCGGGTCACAGCCGCTCGGAGACTACAACCCCCCCATCTGATCCGGTGCCGGGTATTCCCCTCAAAAAGGAATATGTCCCAGGGGGCGCGTCAACTTTGGCGTAGTCGGCAGGATTACGTGCCCGCAACACCCGGGTACTGCGTGCCTGAAGAAAAGTGCAAGTTTACCTCAGAAAGAAGACTCCTGCCGGTTCCGGAGGGTCCACGCCATCGGACTCCATCACCAGTCGTTTCCCGCCGATTGTCCGCCATTTCCAGCTTGTTCCCGCCATCTGCAGAGTTTCCCGCCACTGGGAAGCGATTCCCGCCAAAACCGCAGATTTCCCGCCTTGGAAGAGCAGCGGACGCCATTATGGGCGTGCCAAAGGAGAGCAAGAGGCCACCTCCCATCGTGGGCCGGGACAGAAAATGGCGCCAAAAGTGGAAACCGCCCCCACCAACAGAGACTGTGATGCTGGAGGTGTCTGTCGGCGTGAAAGAACTCCCCCTGGAGCTGACAGTCACCGAGTTGCCCCGGGACCGCCCTCGAAGTAGGAGGAGACGAAAGAAAAGAGAAAAGATGGGTGTCGCTTGGAGCAGTCTAGAACGAGCGCACCCGGAGGCAAGGTGTCTAGAGCGAGAGCACCCGGAGTCGAGGAGAGAAAGAGTAGACCCGGGAATGGAGCGGCAGCAGAGCAGCACCGGCCCGCTGGCCAGGAGCCTGCTGGAGGAAGAAGGAGGAGAGCAGAGCAGCACCGACCCGATGGTCAGGAGCCTGCTGGAGTCAACAACCCCGCTAGGCTTAGCGGAGATCCTGGCGCAGCTTCCCCGAGACCGGGAGTGCGCGCGGAGTGCCCTGGAGGGCCTCGCGGGAAGGATGGCCCGAGTGCAGAGGGAGATCCTGGCGGAGTGGGGCCGGGAGATGGCCCAGCAAGCTGGAACCCGTCCACGGAGCCCGCTCCCTTGGAAGAAGACATCGACTGCCTCTGCGGATGACGCGGGAGGACCCAAGGCCGGAGACGGCGCAGAAGAGGGAGCGAGACGCATGGCAGCAGGTAAGGGGGACGCCTATACCCCATACCGGAAGACCGCTTACCTGCCCCAGCTCCCCGTCGCAGAGCCCGAAGGTCCCCCGGCCGTACCCGAGACCGCCATGACACCGCCACCGACTAGGCCCCGACCGGAAGCCGCCGTCGCGACCCCGGTGACGTCACGCGTCGTGACCCGGAGCGTGGCGAAGGAGGAGGAGCCTCCGGCCTGGTCGCAGGGCCTAGCGTTTCCGGGCGCCGCATCCCCAGCAGAGCCATCTACCTCCGCGGAGCCTCCGGCCTGGTCGCAAGGCCAGGTAGCCCAGGGCGCCGCCGTCCTAACAGTTCCATTTACCTTCCAGATGCCCCCGGCCTGGCCGCAAGGCCTGGGCAACCTGGGTGCCCCCACCATCGCGCCCGCACCCGCAACACCAAGGGTGCCATATCTGGGAGAGGACCCCTTCAGCCAGCTAACGTGGCCGGACGGGCGGCCTTTCATCTGGCCCAAAGAATTCTTGGAACTGGAGCGACAAAAGAAGTTGGGGCCCTTGTGTGAGCCCCTAATCCCGGCTCCGAAGCCCGTGACTCGGGTCTCGCCTCCACTCGAGGAAGCCCAGTTCGTGTGGGACCCCACGGGAGAAGATTTGATGGGGTTCACCGGAGAGACTCGGGCAGCTGCAGCAGAGCGTACCGAGTGTTGCCGTCAACAGCTGGCAGAGTTCAAGAGAGAGCGGGAGGAGAGGCGGGCCAGAGAGCAATGGGCCCAGACCCGCAGCGCGGAGCAAAAGAGTCGGACCAGAAGGAACCCCCGTGCAGCAGATCGTCCCCGTACCATCGGGACGGTAATAAAGTTTAATGCGCAGCATGGGTGGGGCTTCATAAGGGACCGGAACACCATGGGTGACGTCTTCGTTACTCGACGGGACGTCGAGTCCCACCTTCCAGAGGGTCACAAAGGCCGTGACCTCTACGTCGGTGACGAGGTAACGTTCACCCGGCACAAGTGTGCCAAGGGACCTTATGCCCTCCACGTGCACCGCCTGACGGAGGAGGAGTTGCGGTGTAGGGAGGAGGAGCCAGAAGACCCGGACGGGTTCAAGGCTAGAAGGTACTATGACTGAAATAGTACAAAGGACTGTATATAGTTACCTGTCGGGGTACCCAAGTAACCGTGGCTGCTTTAAAGTTTAGTCCCCGTTGGGACCAGTGAACTGTTTACCTGTGTGACCCCTTCCATACCAGGCTGAGAACTGTGAGCAGCCATCCCTTTCCCTTTACCTGGCCGGGGACTGAGAACGGCCAAAATTTCCCTGTACATAGTTGCGCTTCCTAAAGCGCCCCCTACCGGTTTTATATGAGAAACTGTTTTTCAAAAGACTGTCGCACTTTACCTGGTCACGAGTTGCACGGTGACCAGAGGAGGAAGAAAGAAAAAGACGACGAGAAAGTTTTATATATATATGTTTTATGTGTTTTACATGTTTATAAAAATTTGTATGTTTTGGTGTTTTATGTCTTGCAGCCCGAGGACGTGCTGTGATTTACCAGGGGGGAATGTAGCACCCTGAGGATTCGGCTGCTACAGGGGTATTGCACCTCAACCCAGAGGTGTGATATTCCACTCCCGGGTAAGGAAGGAGTGTGGAACTGAGCTCAGATAGACTGCATGCACTACATACATCCCATTCCAGAGGAGCAGGCCGACGGCACTCCCACTTAGAAATGTGCAGGTGCGACCGAGCCTGTTCCTGGCTGGAGTGGGAGGGGGGAGGAACATCCCATGTAGTGTAGGGGCAGAAAGGGGGAGCAGTCTGGGTAGTGATAGGAGCTCATTGGGTGCTGGTCACCTGAGCTCACACATAGAGGGTGTATATAAGGTGGGCACCATCAAAGATCAGGGTCAGACGCAGAGAGGAAGTCAGATGCAGAGGACAAGCCTGCAGCAAGAGAGAGAAAGAAACAACAGCCCTGGAGAGAGAGTGGAGTGCAGAAAGACCCAGAGGGGGACAAAGAAGGGACCCAAGAACCCAAATAAGAACACCGGGTGAGGAGTCAGCAGAAGGGTACCGGAACCCAAGCTGGTGGGGGCAAAGACATTCCCCAGCCAGAGACCGGAGACCGTGGGCAGTGTCTGTCACGGTCACCCACTACATTCACCCTGAAGGCACACCACATGGAGGGTCAGGGAACCTTAGGCCAAAGGTTGCCCAACAGAAGGCCCGAGGGAGCTGGATTTAGGTGAATCACTGGTGGGGACGGCTGAAGAAAGGACAGAGGGAGAGCTCAGGGCCACGCTCCGGACTTGTTTGGGGGTTGGCTGGATCCAGGACCTGGTGGACGCAGCACGGCTCGGGAGGTCACTTGGAGCTAGAGTGACCAGGAACATCTGCAGTAAGTAAAGACCCTTAACTGCACAACCCGAGTCTGTCATCATTACCGGCTGCACCGCACCACCACAACCCCCATCCTCTGCGCCTGTCCCCTCTGAGGCTATACCCCTCCCGTTGGGGGTTATCCCACCAAGCTGCGCACCCACCATCAGCCTCAGCGGACCCTGCAGCAGCGGCGGCCACAGTGACCGCATCACAACGGGTGGCGTAGTCGACACAACGAACTTTAATAACATCAGTAAGGACTACCACATAACACTGAGCTTGACGCCCTGGGCACGGGACCGGGTCACAGCCGCTCGGAGACTACAACCCCCCCATCTGATCCGGTGCCGGGTATTCCCCTCAAAAAGGAATATGTCCCAGGGGGCGCGTCATATGCGTTTTTGCACTTTTGTATTGCTTTCAACTATGACAAATGCATTCACCGGGAAATGTCATTTTAACATTTTACAACCTTATCTGGCCATGTGCTGTGTGACACATGCATAAAGTGCTGAAAAGACATGGGAACAGCATGGGGAAGACCCCTGGAAGCATCTCTGACTCCCAGGTCACTGTTTAAAAGTGTGCCCATCATAAGTGATCCTTGCCGCATCAGAAGATGCAGACTTGCAACTATCTCCATGCAAGTTCTAGTCCCAGGGCAGTGTTCAATTGTACCTCCCCCATTCCTTGCAATACAAGCACAAGTATGCAGCCTGCCACCCACCCACCCCCAGGCTGCAATACCATACTGCTTGCTTGCTTGAACTTGAAATTGGGCCTTTTAGGCATGTGGAGGCGGAATCTGGCCACCACGTCATGGCTGTGTTGGCGGCCAGGAATCCATACTCAGTCCCCAGAGGCCCGGCGGCCGGGTGTCCATACTCGGTCCCCAGCCGCCCCGCGGCCGGGTGTCCACACACGGTCCCCAGCCGCCTGGGGGCAGCCGGGTGTCCATAAACGGTCCCCAGCCGCCCCTATTTCTCCTTGGAACATCCCCCCACACACTTTTCTTAGCCCGGCCTGCTTTAGGCAGCATTGGACGAGCCCAACAGAGAACCAGACTCCTCCGGTGGGCCCTGACTTCTCCATCGGTGGAGTTGAGAGTGCCAAGGTGAGGAGCATGATGATGATGACAGAAGTTAGCATCTGCTATGTTTTCTTTTAATGCAAGTGTAAGTGTGCAGCCTGCCACCCACCCACCCCCAGACTGCAATTCCATACTGCTAGCTTGCACTTGAAATGGGGCCTTTTAGTTTGGAGGAGGCCGAAGCTGGCCAATACCTCATGGCTGCTTCGGCAGCGAGGTATCCATACTCAGTCCCCAGCCGCCCCTATTTGTCTTGGTGTGCCTTATACATAAGATTAAGCGCGTATACCAAAACATTAACTGTGCCCTCCCCACTGCATTTAGTGGGAAGGAGAGCCTATTCCGCTTTAGTGTGTGCATGCCAAACCCCTGTTCATGGTACATGCGAAGATGCCTCCCACCTTGCACCTGTCATTGCAGACTTGCAACTATCCCCATTCAAGTCCTTGTCCCAGGGCAGTGTTCAATTGTACCTCTCCCATTCCTTGCAATGCAAGCGCAAGTATGCGGCCTGCCACCCACCCACCCACAGGCTGCAATACCATACTGCTTGCTTGCTTGCACTTTAAATTGGGCCTTTTAGGCATGTGGAGGCGGAATCTGGCCACCACGCCATGGCTGTGTCGGCGGCCTGGTATCCATACTCAGTCCCCAGCCGCCTGGTGGCCGGGTGTCCCCGCTTGCTCCCCAGCCTCCAGGGGGTGGCTGGGTGTCCATACTCGGTCTCCAGCCACCCCTATTTGTCCCGGTAACCTTTCCCACACTTTTCTTAGCCTGGCCTGCTTTAGGGCAGCATTGGCCGAGCCCACCGGACTATCAGACTAGTCCGGTGGGCCCTGGCTTCTCCATCAGGGGAGTTGAGAGTGCCAAGGTGAGGAGCATGATGAGGATGATAGAAGTTAGCATCTGTTTTGTTTTGTTGCAATGCAAGCGCATGTATGTAGTAGCAGCTAGGCCTGAGGTGGTCAGCGTTTTGGCGCATATCCTACCTCCTCCAAGGATTGCTGGATGTTTTCCTGCTACTATCCAAGTTCTATGACTGCCGTTAAAACAAAGCTTCAGGTGATAAATGATGGATGAGGTAGTGGCAAAGGAGAAAGAGCAGGAGGAACAGGGACCATTCACATCAATATCAGGCCAGTCAACCAGATATGTCTTGTAGGATATGTTTCTGTAACAAAAGGAGCGGTTCGGCTACACAGTTATAGAGCATACAGTGAGTGCAATGCCTACCAAAAATTTCGAGGCACTCCAATGCCCCTTGGAAATGACAAGGAGGTCAGAGGGCGTTAACTAATCCTTTTTTTCCATTTATAGCAACTGGGTCTCCCGTGCACTGTTGGCCTAAGCAGTGAATGGAAGGCTTTCCAAAAATTATGAGGAACTGCAATGCCCCTTACAAGAGCCATGTGTGGCACCCCAGGGGTCTGGTCACCACAGTAATAGAGATATTATGTCGGAGAGCAAGTGGGAGGTTTCCTGGTCAGGATCCCTTAAACATGCAACATCCTCCTGCCCCAGTCCTGGGAGGGGAGAATTCGGCCCTTATAAACTGGATCTGGGGGGGGGGTTTGAGTGAGTCAGAGAACAGTCAGAGTCAGAGTGAGAGCAAGGGAAAGTAACAGCAAGGAGCTCTGTAGGAGCTAGGAACTAAAGACCAGGGGCTGGAAGCTGAGCAGAGCTCGCCCTGGCAGAAGACAATAGGAACCGGACACAGGAGTCCGAGGCTGTGAGGACTTATATATCCAGCAGCAGAAACCAGCCGGCAAGGGATTTCAGGTCCTCTGGCCATAGAAGCCCGGAGGCTCAGTCACAAGCAAGGGACCAGCACCGCCGTCGTGGATCGGAGGCTAACAGAAGGCCCCAAGTCACCAGCCATACGGGTGAGCACTACACGGTACACTCAGGGACGTGGGCTACTTCTACTCGCTTACAGCAAGGTAGCCAGGAAGAGTGCAGACAGACGGGGAGGCCTACAACTCCACCTGGCCAGGGGAACTCCTGCTTGCTCACAGACTGACCAGGCCTCTTATGCTAGCCAGTACTCCCGGGAGGGTCTACCTTATAATCATCAGTAAAGACCCTGAACTGCACTGCAAAGACTCTGAGTCGTTCCTGCTGCGCTCGTGCACCATCACCTCCATCATCCACACTCACTGCCCTGAGGCTATACTCCTCCCGTGGGGAGTTATCCCATTCTCTGCTGCGCACACAACACCAGCCTCAGCGGTCTGCCTCACAGCGGTGGTACTCCCTGACCGCAATCCACGGGTGGCGCAGTCGGACAATTAACCTCAAAACCTAAGAAAGACTGCCACTGGTTTGACCAGCCTGAGCCACGAGACCGGGTCACCGCCACGGAGACTACAGACCCCAGAGACCCGGCACCGGGTATCCCACACACGTGTACACATGGGCCCAGGGGGCGCGTCACATGCAGTACAGCATATTACAAACATAAGTCCCATTATTGGGCAGTGGGTGTCCCATGGTATTTGCTTATTAGAGATGAGCGTTGTTCTACTCGAAGTGTTCGCCAATCTCAAATTCGAGCTGTTTTGGGCGGTGTTCGAGCCGGTCGGCGAACACGAACAATTTGAGAAAAATTCGGCTGTTCGAGGTTATGTTCGATAACTGTTCGTGCACCAAAATCATAACTGGATTTTTTCTCAGTAATGATGAAAATTAATGTTAATACGCAGTTTGAGTGTACAGCGGGGTGGGGGGAGGGGCAGGGGATGGATCTCTGCAGGAACAATGAAGATCTCCATTTTTTTTTCTCTTTCCCGCATTTGCAGTGGGGAGGTGCAATCTGTCAGCCTATCAGCAGCGCACACACGGAGCGAAGTGCTTTTTTTCACACAAGCAAGGGCATGTGTCATTGGCAGTGTATGTCACATGTCCTTGCCCTATAAGACCAAGCCATTTTCCCCGTCGCCACCATTTTCTCACTGCTGCAGCTGCGTGTTAGACGGCACCGCTGTTGCTGTGTGCGCTATACCTTGTTAATTTCAAGCCAATTTTCGCACAAATATACAGATAGCTTGGGAGTAGGGAATAGTTGTGATTGCAGTCCTTTTAAGGACTAGGTTACAGCATTTCCTACGACTTTTATCAAGCAGGTCTGTGCTCTTAAATAGATAGATTGTGGGAGTAAAGACTAATTGTAATTGGAGTCCTTTTCAGGACTAGGTTACATCAGTTCCTATCAGTTTTTGCCAGGCAGGTCTGTGCCAGTGCTGTGCAAGTTTTTTTCACAGCATTTGGCTGAATCTAGCAAAGCTAATCCTTTTTGGCCTATTGCAGAGTGTGTTAGTCAGTGGAGTAGCCTATCTGTGTTGCAAGATATACCACCTGTGTATAGAATACCAATTTTTTTACTGCACCTAGTGAAGTAAAATCTTTTGGGCATAGCATCATTCTATTAGTCCATCTATACTGACCTCCATCAGGTTGCAAACTGAATATAATTTTTTTCTGCATCTAGCTCTGAAAAAATATTTGGGCTTCTAGCAGTGTGTGGGACTTGGTCTATTAGTCCATCTATACTGACCTCCATCAGGTTGCAAATTAAAAATAATTTTTTTCTTCATTTAGTTCTGAAAAAATATTTGGGCTTCTAGCAGTGTGTGGGACTTGTTCTATTAGTCCTTCTATACTGACCTCCAGCAGGTTGCAAATTGAATATAATTTTTTTCTGCATCTAGCTCTGAAAAAATATTTGGGCTTCTAGCGGTGTGTGGGACTTGGTCTATTAGTCCATCTATACTGACCTCCATCAGGTTGCAAATTGAATAAAAAAAATTTCTGCATCTAGCTCTGAAAAAATATTTGGGCTTCTAGCGGTGTGTGGGACTTGGTCTATTAGTCCATCTATACTGACCTCCATCAGGTTGCAAATTAAAAATAATTTTTTTCTGCATCTAACCCAGCCAATAGTTTTGGCCTAATACCACAGTTTGGCCACTCAGCTCTGCTCGGTTACCATCCATTGTTTTTTTGTGCAAACAACTCCAGAGTTGTGAATTAGTTAACCACCAAAATGAGTGGAAAAAGGCCTGCTGCTGGTGGAAAGGGGAATAGGCGTGTTGGGAAGGGGAAAAAAGGTTGTGTCCGTGGGGTAGGTGCAGAAGAAAGACCATCTTCCAGCCAAACTAAAATGTCTACTTCTTTTAGCGGACAATGTGATAAGATCCCTTTCTTACGGCCACGCCAATCGCTACAAATTCCAGATGAGGCACAAAAACAGCAGGTGCTTCAACGGATATCAAGTGCTCCTTTAAGTGGGCTCTCCTCCACATCAACTTCAACATCACAAATACTCCAGTCCTCAAAGGTGTCACCCAAATCGCACTTGCTTCCTCACAGCTCCCAAATCTCCAGCTGCCCGTCTGAGTATGAGGTAGAACAGATGGTTGAGTCTGCAGAGCTGTTTACTCATACTATAGCCTGGGAATCAGAGGTCGACTCCAGCGCTTCTGTGAATCCAGACGAGGAAATGATCTGCACTGATGCCCAGAATCTTTATGAGTCGGATCCAGGACCAGACGCAGAAGGTTCTGACCATAATGTAGACCCTCATTCCCAAACTGTAACTCCTGTTGGTGGAGACAATGAGGAAGACGATGATAAGACTCAAATACCTGATTGGAGCGACAACTTTAGTTTTTTGTCAGGGCAGGAACAGGTTGGCTCTGAGGACGACGGGTGTGATAACGCACAGGGTGATGATGATGAGGTCGGAGATCCCACTTACTGTCAACCCACAGTCAGCCAAGAGATGAGGTCAGCAGAGGAGGTGGAGGAAGATGCTAGTGACGACGAGGTCAGGTTGCGCCTTCCTGGACAGAGACGTAGTACTGGAAGCACGTCAACAACTGCATCCTCAAACACAACTCTGCCTCTCACCACAAGTCGTGGTGGCTCTTCAGGTCGCATGGGTGCTAAGCCTTGCATAGCCTGGGCATTTTTTCAGATCGATAAAGATGACCCAACTCGTGTTATCTGTAACATTTGTCAGCAAAAGCTAAGTAGAGGCCAAAAAATACATAGTTTGAGTACTTCATGCATGAACCAGCACATGGACATGAAGCATAAGTTGCAGTGGGAAGCTCAGTGTGCTACAATGCGGCCTAGCCGGCCGGGCCAACCACCGTCTGCCATATCTTGTGCATCCGCGGCCTCTTCATCCTCTGTGACTGGGGGGACAGCAGTCACACCTGTTTTGGGGCGCAGACCTGCCACCTCTTTACCCGCAACAGCCAGCGTGATTGGCAGGTCATCATTTTCTTTGGAGGTGGTAACACCAGCTGGTCTTGAGCGCTGTCCGACATCGATAGCACCACCTTTGGATCAAGGCAACCTAACATGTCCGCCTGCATCTTCCTCACAGACCGGCAGTTTGCCGGGGACACCCTTATCAACCCTGTCTAAGCACAATAGCCAGCCCTCGGTCCCTCAGATGTGGACAAGTAAAAGACCATTTCCTCCTAGCCATGAGAAAGCTAAGAGGTTGAATTTCACCATCTGCAAGCTCTTGGCTACAGAAATGCTGCCTTTCCGCCTGGTGGACACAGAGGATTTTCGAGACCTTATGTCCGTCGCAGTGCCCCAGTACCAGATGCCCAGTCGGCACTACTTCTCAAAGAAAGGTGTGCCAGCAGGACAAGGGGCTGCTGTCCAAGTCTTGCCATCCCCACGAGTTGTGCGTCAATCCTCTTTATGTCAAAGTTCCTCCACTGCTTCTGCCTCCTCAACCTCCTCTCGGTCTTCCACCTGCACCCAAAGCCTGTCTGGTCATGCCACAAGCTTTCTAACTGCGCAGAAGGGATCCTGCACACCTCCTTACTATGCTGGCAGTAGGGCTCAACGTCATCAGGCGGTTTTTACATTGAAATGTCTGGGAAATGTGAGTCACACAGCTGAGGAGTTGTGGTCAGCTCTGGAGAACCAATTTCATGAATGGTTGTCTCCACTGGACCTGAAACCAGGGAAGGCCGTGTGCGACAATGCTGCAAACCTGGGTGCGGCCCTTCGCCGGGGCAATGTCACACACGTGCCTTGTATGGCTCACGTGTTGAACCTGGTTGTCCAGCAATTTTTAGCCCACTATCCCAGACTAGATGGCCTTCTGCAGAGGGCACGGTCGCTGTGTGCTCACTTCCGCCGTTCGCATCCCGCAGCTCAGCGACTTACATCTCTACAGAAGTCGTTGGGCCTGCCACTTCACCGGCTAAAATGCGATGTGCCTACCCGGTGGAATTCAACTCTGCACATGTTGCAGCGACTGTGGCAGCACCGACAAGCCCTGGTGCAATACGTTCTGACGTATAGCCTGGGCCAACGAGATTCAGAGGTGGGGCAAATCACGCTGGAGGAGTGGTCTCAGATCAGGGACCTATGCACCCTTCTGCACAGTTTTGAAATGGCGACGAAGATGTTTAGTGCTGACGATGCCATTATCAGCATGACTATTCCGGTGATTTACATGCTGGAGCACATGTTAAACAGAATTCGGAGTCAGGTGGTGGCACAAGAGGAGGTGGAGGAAGTAGAGGAGGAGGAGTTATATGCGGAAGGGCTAACATCTGCAAGGTCCAGACGGTCGGCAGCACCAAGGCGGCAGGCATGTGAGGGTGGGGGAGATGATTTTACCAGGGCGCATGGTAGCAGCCAAACTAGTGAGGAAGGTGCAGGAGCCCAGGAAGAAGTGGAGGACGAACTGATGGAAGACTCATCAGATGAGGGAGACCTTGATCACATTTCTGTTGTGCGAGGTTGTGCGAGGTTGGGGGGAGAGGACAGAGGAAGGAAGCATGATTGTTACCTCGCCACCAACACAACAGGGACTTGGTGCTCCTGGATGCGCAACACACATGAGTGCCTTCTTGCTGCACTACCTGCAACATAACCCTCGAATTGTGAGAATTAGAAATAATCCTGACTACTGGGTTGCCACACTGTTAGATCCCCGGTACAAAAGTAAATTTGCAGAAATTATTCCTGCCATAGAAAGGGATGCACGCATGCAGGAGTATCAGCAGAGACTGTTGCAGAATCTTACATGTGCTTTTCCACAAAATACCAGTGGTGCACGTAGTGAATCTCACAGTTCCAACTTGCCAACCGTGGGACCGTCAAGTGTTCAGCACTCAAACCGTAACAGAACCACAGTATCTGCTGGTAACATCAATTTTGCGGAATCATTTCACCACTTTTTTAGCCCATCCTTTGCAAGGCCACAGGAGACAAGAAGTCTGACACATAGTCAACGCCTAGAGACGATGGTACAGGAGTATCTCCAAGTAAACATTGAAGCCACGACTGTGTCACTGGACCCTTGCTCTTTTTGGGCTTACAATCTGGATAAATGGCCGGAGCTAGCCACTTACGCCTTGGAGATCTTGTCATGCCCCGCAGCCAGCGTTCTGTCTGAACGTGTGTTCAGCGCTGCTGGTGGTGTGCTGACAGATATGCGCACGCGGCTCTCCACTGATAATGTAGACAGACTCACGTTCATAAAGATGAACAAATCATGGATCCGAAACGACTTTTCTACCCCTGTGTCATCCTGGGGAGAGTAAAAGATGGATGATTGGTTAAAGTCACCCTACCAACCGTTTTAAGCTTTCAAATTACTAATCATGTTTATCTGTATCTTGACTGGAAAATAATTTGGGCTTTGTAGCAGTGTGCAGCACTGATCCTATTAGGCCATCTATAATAAGCTTCACCAGATTTAAAATTAAAAATAATTTTTAGCTGCATATAGCCCGGAAAATAATTTTGGGGCTCCGAGATGCGCAAGACACATAAGTGCCTTCTTGCTGCACTACCTGCAGCATGACCCTCATATTGTCAGAATTCGAAGTAATCATGACTACTGGGTTGCCACACTCTTAGATCCCCCAAACTTTTCGATCAACCTTTTCATTTTAATAAAGACCAAAAAAATGGTCATTTTTGAAATTATAAGCATTAGCAGGTTGTTAGAAACTGAAATCAAACAGTTTTCAACTCAAAACTTTATTCTAGGTGATGTTACATTTTCACATAGGACCCCTTGTTCGAAAGGAGCTTCTGAACTCTCTCGTCCATTGAATTTGTCAGGTTTTGGATGGTTTCTGCTTCAATTGTTTTGCATGAGGACAGAATACCCTCCCAGAGCTGTTGCTTAGATGTGAACTGCCTCCCGCCATCATAGACACTCCTTTTAATGATGCTCCAAAGGTTCTGAATGGGGTAGAGGTCAGGGGAGCATGGGGGTCACACCATAAGTTTGTCCCCTTTTATGCCCATATCAGCCAGAGATGCAGATGTTTTATGTGCAGCATGAGATGGTGCATTATCATGCAGAAAAATGATCTTGCTGTGAAATACACGGTTCTTCTTCTTGAACCATGGCAGGAAGTGCTGTTTGAGAAAATCCACATACATTATGGAGTTCATCTTTAGCGCCTTCAGGGATCCTAAAGGGGCCGACAATCTCTCTCCCCATGATTCCAGCCCAAAACATTACTCCACCTCCTCCTTGTTGGCGCTGTAGCCGTGTTTGCGTGGGGTGTCCATCAACCAGCCATCCTCCACTCCATTCATCTGGACTATCGAGCGCTGCACGGCACTCATCCGTGAACAAAACAGTTTTGAAATCAGTCTTCATGTAATGTTTGGCCCACTGGAGCCGTTTCTGCTTGTGTGAAGTGGATAGAGGAGGTCGACAGGATGGCGTATGCACAGCTGCAAACCTCTGAAGGACCCTGCATCTTGTTGTTCGGGGGACGTTGGAGGCACAAGCAGCTTCAAAAACTTGTCTGCTGCTATGACAAGGCTTTTTTGCCGCTGCTCTTTCAACCTGACGTAATTGCCTGTAGGAAAGAGTCCTCAATTTGCCCTTATCAGCACGCACAAGTGTGTACTGTGAATCAGCTACATACTTCTTGATTGCCAAGACACTTCATCCTGATCATCGCACAATGTTGATTGTAGTCATGCCTTGACCTAAACACTCCACAATTTGTTGCTTCTCAGCAGCCGACACATCCTTTTTCTTTCCCATTTTGGCAGAAAATGTAGGCTGCTTAATAATGTGAGAGAGCCTTCTCAAGTAGTCTTGCCTTTCATTGGACACACCTGCCAAACTAATTAGCACAGGTGTCTGCAATTGCTTACAGTGATATAAAGAGCCCTGACACACATCACCATCAATGAGTTTAACTGACAAACAAACAAATTCTTCCCTTATCACTCCTAAACACTTTTTGCATAATAATTTGGAACGCGGTGTACATGTGCTTTTCCACAAAACACCAGTGGTTCACGTAGTGAATCTTACAGTTCTAACTTGCCAACCGTGGTCTGTATGGAATTGTTCAATAAAGGGCCCAAAATTAACATAACATAGATGGGAGAGGTCTCTATGAATAGGAATTCCTAAGTATTTGATACCCTGTGAGGGCCAGGCAAAGGGAAAGTTGGACTGGATGGAATCCTATATGGATTTAGGGAGGGAGACATCGAGGGCCTCAGACTTCGCTGCATTGATTTTAAAATTTTACCATGTAACAAAGTGATCTATTTCAGCCATAACAGCAGGGATGGATATATGTGATTGAGTGATATATACTAGGACATCATCAGCAAATAGAGAGCACTTGTACTCGGTGCCTCCCACCTCAATCCACCTAATATTGGGGTTATGGCGAATTGATGAGAGCAGGTGCTCCGTCACTAGGATGTATAAGAGAGGGGACAGAGGACATCCCTGCCTTGTCCCATTGGTGATTGTGAAAGGTGATGAAAATGTTCTGACGCACCCCCTGGGCCTTGGGACACCCGGAGCCGGACCCTTTTTGGTGGATGCTGGTGGTTGTAGTCTTCGTGGCGGCGACCCGGTTCCGTGGCTCAGGGCGGTCAAACCAGTGGCGGAACTATTTATGTGGTTTTGATGTTTAAATGTCCGACTACGCCACCCGTGGATTGCGGTCAGAGTGAACCGCCGCTACAGGGCAGACCGCTAAGGCTGGTGTTGTGGGTGCAGCAGAGCGTAGCATAACTCCCCACGGGAGGAGTATAGCCTCAGGGCAGTGTATGCGGAGGATGGGGGTGATGGTGCAGGGCAGCAGCAGTAACGACACGGAGTCAGTGATGCAGTTCAGGGCCTTTACTCACAGTTCTTATTATCCAGACCACGTCTGCAGGTAACGGCTGCCCACGTCGTACTGTGCTCACCAGGTGAGGGGCTCAGACAACTCCCAGATAACTTTGGAGCGCTTCACAGGACCCCCTTTGTGTGTCCTTTGTCTGGCCTTTCTTACCAACACTTCTGTCCGGCTGCCTCGGGCCTCCTCTTGGTAAACTTGGCGCCAGTTTCCCTGACCCTATGTGGTGCCTTCCTAGCGGGTGGAGCAAGGGGCTGCGCCACATAAAATGTCAGAGCCTCCGGTTTCTAGCTGAGGGTCGTTTCCTGCCTCCACTAGTTCGGGGACCGGTCTCCCCCTTTGGCCTGACCCCTCCACGCAGGTGGATTCGGGCGTGCGGTGGCGACTCGCCCGTCCGCACCCCTGGGATCCCTTCATTCCTCGTTCTTGGAGCCTTCTCCGCTCCTCTTCCTTCCTTCTCCCTCTTGCAGGCCTGGGCCTCTGTTACTAGGCCCGCCTCCGGAGCAGAGCTCATGCAGAGCCCCTGCTCCCTGCCACTTCTGCTCAGACTTCTCTGCACTGAACTAAGATGGTGCCCACCTTTTATACTCCCTTCTCAATGCACCCAGGAACTGCTTCCTCCCTGCTCCTGCACTGCAGGGTTCCCCTTCCTCAGTGTTCCCTCCCCCCACTCCAGCCAGGGACAGGGACTGTCGTGCCCATCTCAGGGGCATATTGGTCGCCCTGCCCCACGGCAATGTGGTGTAATGCATGCAGGTGTCGGGTCCTGATCCACACTCCATCCTTATCTGAGAGTGAGATATCACACCTCTGGGTGAGGTGCAATACGTCTGTAGCAACCGAGCCCTCGGTGCTACAGTTCCATTTATCTTCAGCCTAGGTGACGTATTGTGATACAGGGCCGTGATTTTGGCTATAAAAGGGTCCCCTAGACCCCTACCCCAAGCTTTTTAAGAGAATCATATATGGCGTGCCAGGAGACTCTATGGAATGCTTTCTCAGCATCCAACGAGAGTATCTACTTACAAATTTTTAACTGCATCTAGCCCAGGAAATACTTTGTGCCTAGTAGCAGTGTCTGCTAGTCAGCGGATTATCCCGGCTGTTAAGCAAGCTACACCACCTGTAGTTTGGACACTTAATTTTTTCAAAGGAAATGCTTCGGGACCACGGGATACTTAGTGAAGAGCATCAGGAGGCACCCCAAGGCATAGGGGCTGGGACTGGCACTAGGATGCCTTGCGGTGGACAGCCGAGCTCGATCCTTATAAAAGCTTTTTAACTGCAGCAGCTTTAGTGGACGCTACTGGAGCTGGAATTACGTGGCTGCTGGCATGAGACTTGCCCTCCAATAGATCCTTGTAAATGGATTTAAAGTGTATTCATTCAAATTAGAGGGACAATTTAAATTAAAAAGCTTAGAGCTGCCTCCACCACAGGGGGGCTCTCTCGACCCACCAGCGGACAGGCACCAGTATTGGGAGAGGGGGGCTGGCCGTCAGGGTTCACCGCGGCTCTGGCACAAACCCGACGACACGGATGTGGCACGGGCAGGAGCGGACTGGCCGTCTCGGCTTCTCACTTTTTGGATTTTAGAAGGGCATGACATGCCTATATCTGTGTCTCCCCCTCCTTTTACTCCTCCACCTCTTTTCTTTTCGCATGACTATATGTACTTGTCACTTTTCCATGTGTTAGTTGTGTCTTCTGAGCAGTTTGTCAGCTTTTGGACACCTTTGAAGGTGTTTTCTATGTGTTTCTATGTGTTTTTGTTTGCCTGCCATTGGTTTTAACGGTGTTCGAAGGTGTTCGACGAACAGTTCGACGAACAGTTCGGCGAACACACGGGTGTTCGACGAACCGAACCGAACTCGAACACTACAGGGGTGGCTCAACACTATTGCTTATGCCTTGCAAGCAAAAGCTGCCAAAAATTAGGACGGAGCAACTTGCAATGCCCCTTACAAGAGCCATGCAGTACAGCATATTACAAATATAAGTCCCATTATTGGGGTGTGGGTCTCCCATAGTATTTGCTTATGCCTTGCAAGCAAAAGCTGCCAAAAATTAGGACGGAGCAACTTGCAATGCCCCTTACAAGAGCCATGCAGTACAGCATATTACAAACATAAGTCCCATTATTGGGGAGTGGGTCTCCCATAGTATTTGCTTATGCTTTCCAAGCAAAAGCTGCCAAAAATTAGGACGGAGCAACTTGCAATGCCCCTTACAAGAGCCATGCAGTACAGCATATTACAAACATAAGTCCCATTATTGGGGAGTGGGTGTCCCATAGTATTTGCTTATGCCTTGCAAGCAAAAGCTGCCAAAAATAAGGATGGAGGAACTTGCAATGCTGGCACCCTGGTGGTATAGTGGTGGTGGAGGCTGAGGATAAGGAGAAGAAGATAAAACAGCCGAAACGAGGAAGCGTATACCTATGTGTGGGTGTGAAGCGGTGCATGTGAATACACCTCCCGAAATAACACAGTGGATTTGACTTTATGTTACTCTGCTGTCATTTGGTGGTGATGAGAAGTCTGGCCCAATCCAGCCCTTGTTCATTTTGATAAGGGTCAGCTTGTCAGCATTGTCAGTTGACAGGCGAGTGCGCTTATCAGTTATAATTCCCCCAGCGGCACTAAAAACACGCTCCGATAACACGCTAGCGGCAGGGCAGGCCAGGACCTCCAAGGCGTACAGAGCGAGTTCATTCCAAGTGTCCAGCTTGGATACCCAATAGTTAAAAGGCACAGAGGAATCACGGAGGATGCTGGTACGGTCGGCAAGGTACTCCCTCACCATCTTTTGAAACTTTCCACTCCTTGTGAGAGTACGCCGCGCCTCAGGGCCTGTAAGCTGGGCGGGTGTCAGAAAACTGTCCCAGAACGTTGACAGTGTTCCCCTGCCTCTGCTGGATTGGAGTTGCATCTCTCTCGCCTGTACACCTTGGTTGGGCAACGAACTGTGACCTCTGCCGCTAGCGTGTTCAGATGGGAATTTTTTTTAAGAGTTCTGCAGCAAGGGCCTTCTGGTACTGCCCCATTTTTGTAGACCTCTCCACCTCAGGAATAAGAGAGTGAAAGTTCTCCTTGTAGCGGGGGTCTACAAGTGTCACCAACCAGTAATGACTGTCACCCAACATTTTGACAACGCGAGGGTCACGGTTAAGGCAGCGTAACATAAAGTCAGCCATGCGTGCCAGACTGGTAACGGGCAAGATTTCCGTGTCCTCACCAAGATGACGACTGACCATGCTCTCCTCCTCCTCCTCCTCTTCCTCATCCCCCCTGTCCTCAGGCCACCCACGCTGAACCGACGGTATGACACTTGTACAGGTACTACCGTCTACAACGTATGATAGCAGCTCCTGTTCTTCCTCCTCCGCCTCCTCCTCCTTCTCCTCCTCTCCCTCATTGTCCCCCAATGCACGTTGGGATGAGATGAGGCTGGGCTGTGTGTAATCGCCCGCTACGGCTTCTTGATCCATCTCATCATACTCTGGCTGCAATGCCTCCTCTTTAATTCTCTGCAGAGAGCGTTGCAAAAGACAGACAAGTGGGATGCTGACACTAATGATGGCGTCATCGCCACTCACCATCTTGGTGGCCTCCTCAAAGTTTGTCAGGATGGTACATATGTCAGACATCCAGGTCCACTCCTGAGGTCTTATGTGTGGAGTCTGACCTGAATATCAACGGCCTTGTTGCAGCTGGTACTCCACAACTGCTCTCTTCTGCTCACAAATCCTTTGCAACATGTGGAGGGTAGAGTTCCAACGTGTGGGGACATCACACACCAGTCGGTGTGCTGGAAGCTGCAAACGCTGCTGCAACACAGCAAGGGCGGCGGAAGCTGTAGCCGACTTGCGAAAATGAGCTGACAGGCGGCGTACTTTCACGAGCAGATCTGGCAACTCGGGGTACGATTTAAGAAACCGCTGAACCACGAGGTTAAGCACATGAGCCAGGCATGGTACGTGTGTGATCTCACCTTGCCTCAGAGCCGCCACCAGGTTACGGCCATTGTCACACACGACCATGCCGGGATGTAGGTTCAGCGGTCTCAGCCACAGATCTGCCTGCTCTTTCACAGCTGTCCACAACTCACAAGCAGTGTGAGGTTTATCACCTAAGCTTATGAGTTTCAGCACAGCCTGTTGCCGCTTGGCGGAGGCAGTACTGCAATGCTTCCAGCTTGTAACTGATGTGGTGATATCTGAGATGGAGACTGAACATGAGGAGGAGGAGGAGGAGGATGCGCAGGAGCTGTACACTGTGGGGGCAACTCTGACTGACATAGGGCCCGCAATCCTCGGTGTGGGGAGGATGTGTTCCGCCCCAAGGTCCGACTGGGTCCCGGCTTCCACTATGTTTACCCAGTGTGCCGTCAGAGAGATGTACCGTCCCTGGCCACAAGCACTTGTCCACGTGTCCGTTGTCAGGTGGACTCTCCCAGTAACTGCGTTGTTGAGGGCACGGCAGATGCTTTGGGACACGTGCTTGTGTAGTGCGGGGATGGCACACCGGGCAAAATAGTGTCGGCTGGGGACCGAGTACCGAGGGACGGCCACCGCCATAAGATTGCGGAAGGATTCCGTCTCCACCAGCCTAAAAGTCAGCATTTCCAACGCAAGCAGTCGTGAAATGTGCGAATTTAGGACTGTGGCCTGTGGGGCGTTAGCTGCGAATTTCCGCTTTCGTTCAAAGGTCTGGGATATGGATAATTGAACACTGCGGTGGGACGTGGACGTGGACGTTGATGCTGTTTCTTGAGAAACTGCCATAACAAGTGAAGACTGAGAGGAGGGGGCATCTTTACATGCAGTATGGACAGGGGATTGCCTTGCACACACAACAGGGGGTTCTATTGCACGCACAACAGTGGAAGAAGCAGTGGTGACACCCGCTGACATTGGTCGTGGACCCTGGGCTTCGCCCCACAAAGTCGGATGCTTTGCTGCCATGTGCCTGATCATGCTGGTGGTGGTCAGGCTGGTAGTTTTGTCACCCCTGCTGATGCTGGCATGGCAGATGGAACATATGGCCTTTTTGGGGTAATCAGCAGAGTCTTTAAAAAAATTCCAGACTCTGGAAGACCTACCGCTTGTACTGGCAACATCCCTCGTGTTGGTGTTACGGGGAACAGTTGCCTGCCTTCTGTCTGCGGCCACCACACTGCTTCTCCCTGCCTGTTGGGGTACTCTGCCTCCCTCCCCCTGTGTGCTGCTGGCCTCACTCTGCATGTACTCCTTCCACGTTGGGTCAGTTACTAGATCATCCACCGCCTCCTCCTCTTCCACTTGCGCACCACGATCCTCCACCTCACTTCCTGGAAATTGTGTCTCGTCATTGTCCACCTCTTGTGACAGATTGCCAACGTCGACTTCCTGTGGCCGTGGCTGTTCAAATATTTGGGCATCGCAACATGGGATCTCCTCTTCCACCACTTCAAGCGTATCAGGCGAGGGGCCTAAATATGGAAATGGACCTGTGAACAGCTCTTTAGAGTGTCCAAGTGTGGGATCACTTGCTGTCTGACGACACTCTGCATGGTGGGAAGAAGGAGCATCAGGGTGAGGAGGAGTATGCGGTCGAGACTCACGGCTACTAAGAGTTGACCGTGTGGAAGACAGACCGGAGGTGGTGGTGCCCAGGTAACTGGAAGTATTATCTGCTATCCAATTAATAACCTGTTCACACTGATCAGTTCTCAATACTGGTGTTGTTCTGTGCTTTCCTAGTAATTCGGTCAAGAAGTGGGAGCGAGAAGATGTGGCTGTTGGTTGTGGCACATTTTGACCTTGGCCACGGCCCCGTCCTCTGCACGAACCATCACCAGAACGTCCACAGGAAAAAAAAGGAGGATTTAGATGAAAAAAAAAGGATTTTTCCTGGCCCCCGACACCTGGTGCTAAGTCCAGCAATTTCAGCAACAGGAGCACACAGGACTTTAATGCAGCGTTTGTTGGTATAACCACTGTGTCTCCTATACAGCCTGCCTGCCTGGTATCTGGGATGGATATTAGTCCTGAAAAGGACTGTTTGTTTGATCTGGCAGCCTTTACAGACCCTACACTAACTATTTCGCAGTTTATATCTCTCCCTAAATCAGCAGCGCTGTCCCTACACTGTCTAATCCGGAGCGACTGTGTCCAAGATGGCGGCGCCCGGTTTTAAATACTCGAGGTGACGCTGTGCGGCCAGCCAATCACTGTAATGCCACAACCAACATGGCTGCAGCATTACAGTGACTGGCTGGCAATCCCTGCATGTTCATTGGCTCTGTAAAGAGCGCCAAATATGCAGGGCGGAGACTCGAGCTCCCGCCCGAGTAACCCGGAAATGCTCGGTGCTCGCTGAACATCCTGAGTAGCGTGATGCTCGGGCGAGTACCGAGCAGTGTCGAGCATGTTCGCTCAACACTAATACAGATCTTTTAAGGCTGTGAAGGTACTCTGCTGTAAATCAGAGAATTGCGCCATCTTCTGGCCTTTTTTTGCTACTGCATCTATACGTGCATGAGTGTGAGTAAGGCCTCATTCACACGTCTGTGTTTAAACACGTAAGTGAAAAAAATGGTACCGGTATCATCAGTGATTGGTCCTTGCGTCCGTCTTTCCTCATCAGTATCATCAGTGTTTTTACGGTATGGATAAAGAAATAAATTACAATGTTTCTCCTATACTTTGTAATGTTAAACATGTACAGCACAGAGATGGCATCCGTGGACCATCCGTGTTTTTCACGGAGACTTGTATTGGCCCTTGTCATTTGTGTAATAGCCTCCTCCATATTTAGTAATACCTAAAAAAAAAGTAGCCCTTGCCAACTTTGCAGCTTAATACACTCTACACCCAGCGTTGTATTAATTTATACTGCACAGGTAAAGTTATTATAAAAAAAAACTTTCAGCATTTGTTATTCTGCTACTAAAAGCATTTCCATTACTAGAAGCGCAAGCCCGGCATTACATTTCCTGCCTTCTTACCTTGTTAACGCAGTTAAAAAAATGATTGGCTTCCAGTAAAAGAGCTTGTCTGTGATCCATCAGATTCCGGTATTCATCATGGAGTGCATTTAATTTTTCATATGCGCTGTTTAGTTTCTCTACATCTGTACAGTCCTTCAGGGCAGCCAGACCATCAGCCTCTGATTTCAGCTTCTGGAAGTCTGAAGTCCATTCCTTTAAAAGAAAAAAAAATAAAGTCAGATCCTAGCAATGCAGGTAGCACAAGTTCACACTGTATAACCATTTATAAACACTTATAAGCCAAGGCCGCCACAAGGGAACTCGCCCTCAAGCAGGTCCAGCGTCAAGGACAAGGTATTTTGGTGCCCTAGGCAGATGAAGCCGATGGTGCCCCCCCCAATTAAGCCTCAGCCCCCAAGTAATTGAATTGATCAGAGACTAAGGTAACAGGTCCCATAACGCCCTCTCCTCCCTCTCTGACAGCCACTTCCCCTAGAACCATTACTTTTTTTCACCCAAAAATACCAGAAAAAGTAAAAAAAAAGTGGTGAATTTTAGGGGTGAAGCTCAAGAGGGAGTGTGTTTTCAAAGTTAGATATAGAATCATTCATTGTTTAAACAAATTTCAATTAAGGTGTCCAGCATTTGGCAGATACTCTAATAGAATCTAAACAGACCCCGTTATAGATAAAGTGATATGTCTGATGGTTTTTACATCCGTCATGTGACAAATACAGTTTGCAACTCAACTGACGGTGGTTCTAGTGCCATATGCCTGTATCCAGTACGGATAGTGGTTCTGGTGACATATTAATGTACGAATGGTGGTTCTTTTAATGTATTTATGTAGTGATGGTTGTTGTAGTGTTGTGTTCATCACTATAACCATCATGAATGTGAAACCAAAATCATCATCAGTACATAAATAGAACACCAGAGCCATCAATAGTACATAAATACGGCACCAGAACCATAATCCGTACATAAAATAGGTCACTAGAACCACCATCAGTACATGAATATGGCACCAGAGCCACCATTGGTAGATAAATGCATCACCAGTTCATTAATGCATCACCAGAACCTCCAATAGTACATAAATACATCACCAGAACCACCATCAGTACATGAATACATCACTAGAACCACCATAAATACGAAACTACATCAAGTTTAGTACAGCAAGCAGGTGTAATGTCAAAGTGTAATGTCAAGTCAGGGCAATATACATTTGTATCTCATGAACCTACAACTCCCAGTATGTCTTTAATAATGGTAAGGAGATACTGGGAGTTGTTGTTTTCAGTAATTATCACACTGCGGACCATACAGAAACAACAGTACTGATGAGACGTAATCAGTATCAACAAGTACGCATTTACATACAGGTATTTTGTAGGTGACATCTTCTCTGATTAAATTGTTTTTTCCTTCCCATCTCAATCTTGTCCAAATGCCATGATGACTTTTCACATCCACAGCTCATCTCTAAGGACTTCCCTCTCCTCTGCTCTTCTGCAGCACATCCCAACACAGTGCCCTTAAAATTAAGAGTGTCATTATAATTCCCTCTGCTTAAAAATATTTGTCCATACTATGCCCTAAATAAGCCTCCACACTGTCTGCCTTTTTGAGCTATAACCACCACATCTTCTTTCATTATCGGCTATAAACGCCAAATCATCAGCCCTTATGAACCTTGGCCTATACCATGGCTGTCTGCTCTCCACTGCTTTCCCTTACACTCTCTATACAGTTGTGCTCAAAAGTTGTGTCCGGCAGAATTTTTCCTTTCTTGACCTTATTTCAGAGAATATGAATGATAACAAAAAAACTTTTTCTCCACTCATGGTTATTGGTTGGGTGAAGCCATTTATTGTCAAACTACCGTGTTTTCTCTTCTTAAATCTTAATGTGCAAATTGCCTCTCCAGAGAAAAAAAGGACTTGATTTGTAGAGTGCCACCTATTGGAAGCAGCAATCCTACAAGTCACAATCAACCCTTTAACGAGTCGTTGATAATGCCAGTCAGCAGCGTTCAAACTGTGATTAAAAAATGGAAAATCAGGGGCTCTGTAAAACCAAACCACGGTCAGGTAGACCAATAAAACTTTCGGCCACAACTGCCAGGAAAATTGTTCGAGATGCAAAGAAAAACCCACAAATAACATCAGCTAAAATTCAGGACTCTCTGAAAACTAGTAGTGTGGCTGTTTCAAGATGCACAATAAGGAGGCACTTGAAGAAAAATGGGCTGCATAGTCGAGTTGCCAGAAGAAAGCCATTACTGCGCAAATGCCACAAAGTATCTCGCTTACAATACGCCAAACAGCACATTGACAAGCCTCAAAACTTCTGGAACAAGGTAATTTGGAGTGATGAGATCAAAATTGAACCTTTTGGCCACAACCATAAACGTTATATTTGGAGAGACGTCAACAAGGCCTATGATGAAAGGAACACCATTCCTACAGTAAAGCACGGAGGTGGCCCACTGATGTTTTGGAGATGTGTGAGCTACAAAGGCACAGGAAATGTAGTAAAAGTTGAAGGAAAGATAAATGCACTTTGGACGTTCCAACATGACAACGATCCAAAACGCAAGGCCAAGTCGACCTGTCATTGGCTCCAGCTGAACAAAGTGAAGGTTCTGGAGAGGCCATCTCATTCTCCTGACCTCAATATCATTGAGCCACTCTGAGGAGATATCAAGCGCGCAGTTCATGCTAGACAGCCCAAGAATTTACAGGAACTGGAGGCTTTTTGCCAAGAAGAATGGGCAGCTTTACCAACTGAGAAAATAAAGAACCTCATCCACAACTACCACAAAAGACTTCAAGCTGTCATTGATGTTAGAAGGGACAATACACAGTATTAAGAACTGGGTTATGTGAACTTTTGCTTAGGGTAATTTGGATGTTTTTAGTTTTCATTAAGATTTAAAAAGAGAAAACACAGTAGTTTGACAATAAATGGCTTCACCCAACCAATAACCATGAGTGGAGAAAAAGTTTTTTGTTATCATTCATATTCTCTGAAACAAGGCCAAGAAAGGAAAAATTCTACCGGGGTATGTAAACTTTTGAGCGCAACTGCATCTCCACATTGTCCCCTGCCAGGCTAACCTCTCTCCTTACTGTGTCCACATTTCACACTGCCCCCTCTCCATATCCATTCTGTGACCCCACTTCATACTCTGCCCTCATACTACCCACCAAGTTGTCCTCTCCAAACTATACCACCCCCTACTCACACTGTTCCCTAACATGGTGTGATGGATAACACAGCTGCCCATACAGTACATCCACAACATCCCTCCCAATATAAACTACGATGTGCACCATAGCCCCCTATGCAATATGATGCCCACCACAGCCCCCATTATATAGTATTGTCACCACCACAACCCCTCATATATAGTATGATGTCCATCACAGCCCTCTATACACAGTATAATATGATGTTCCCCACAACCCCACTTGTAATGTCCCCACAGACAGAACCTCAATGTTCACACAGCCCGACCCAATTGTAATGTCCGCACAGCCAGCCCCTCGTAATGTCCCCACAGCCAACCTCTATTGTGAGTAAACTAATAAAAATTTTAAAAAAGCTTATACTTATGACTCGCCCCCTGGGCCGTGGGACTCTCGGATCCGGGCAATAGGGGAACGATGGGGGTAGTGGTGGCGACCCGGTTCCGTGGCTCAGGGTGGTCAGACCACTGGTAGTCTGCTGTTGATAATGTCCGACTACGTCACCCGTGGATTGCGGTTATTACGAACCGCCGCTGCAAGGCAGACCGCTGGGGCTGATAGTGTATGCAGCTGGGATGGTGCGACTCCCCACGGGAAGAGTGCAGCCCCAGGGCAGTGTAATGAATGGGGGGGGGGGGAGTGATGGTAGTGACAGTCCCAGTACCGGTAGTGCTGGAGGCGCAAAGGAGCACACAGACAACAAGTTACAGTCCAGGGTCTTTACTCACAGTTCGTTTGTTCCGGGTCACTTCTGTCAGCAGTGACCGCCCGAGCCGTGCTGCGTCCACCAGGTGCGGGGCTCGGTCAACTCCCAGACAGTTCAAGAGCATGGCCCAGGACCCCCTTAAATCCTTTCTCAGGCCTGCCTCACCAGTGACCCACTTTTGTCCAGCTGCCGCGGACTTGTGCGGTTAAACGTGGGCCCCGTTCCCCGCTGTCCTTTATGGTGCCTTCCTAGCAGGTTTGATGAGGTGCCGCACCAATAAATGGTCACAGCCTCCGGTCTTTGGCTGAGGGTTGTTTCTCCTCCACCAACTTGGGATCCGGTACCCTTAATCTGCCTGACCCTCCACCCGGTATTCTCGTGGGTTCTTAGGGTCCCTTCCACCTTCTTGTTCCTGAGCCCCTCTGTTCCTCTGTCTCTTCTTCTCCTTTTCTGCTCCTTCTTCTTCTCCTTTCTCGTGGAGCTGGGCTGAGAAGGAACCACAGCTCCCCTTCACCTCTCCTCTCTCTCCACTCCACTCTCCTCCTCGGCCTCTCACTAGGCCCACTCCTGAGTAGAGCTCCTACAGAGCCTCTACTCCCTGTCTTCTCCTCTCACTGAACAGACTGACCCTGATCTAAGATGGTGCCCACCTTTTATACCTCCCTCTAGCCATGAGCCCAGGTGACCAGCAACCAATGAGCTCCTACCTACGCTCAGGAACCAACCCCTATCTTCTCCTACACCACTGGGTTTTCCTCCCCCCTCCCCACTCCAGCCAGGGACATGGTCGGTCGTGCCTGCATTTCTGTCTAATGGGAGCACCATTGAACTGTCCCTCGGAAATGGGGTGAGTGTGCTGTATGCAGCTAACGGAGCCCTGGTCCACACTCCATCCTTACCCGGGAGTGGAATATCACACCTCTGGCAGAGGTGCAATACCCCTGTAGCGGCCGAACCCTCGGGGCGCTACACTTATCTAGCACAGGCTCCCGATCCAGTGCAGTCTCAGTCTCCCCTTCTGTCTGGTGCTGCAGTTGGTGCTGGATGGCAAGATAATGTCACTGCTTCATGCCATCCGACGTCCCATGTTTAGGCCGTCTCCTTCAGTGAGCAAGCAGGAAGTGGCCTGCATTCTGTTGGTGTACCTGGTGGAGCAGGACACTAATTACAACGTCTCTGCTCCTGTCCCGGGCAGCACTCACAGCAATTGTGTTTGCATCTGACAGACGTGAATAGAATTGAGTGCAGGAAGGGAGCGATTGGTGCAAATAGAGGGGAGAGCAGTGTCAGTGACTGACTCTGCTCACCTCCGTGCCTGTGCCCTGGCTGTCAGTATTATGCTGAATGCCTGCAGCCGGAGGAAGCTGTCGGGCTGCCACAGGCATTCAGCATTGTCAAGTTTTTTTTTTTTCCATAATGCGCCCCAGACAGGTGTCTACCCTGCCTACCCCTTGTCTCAGCCCTGCTCTCAAGCCTTAATAGCGCATCCATGTAAGGATTGTTTTTCATCCATGTGTTGGTCTTTTTTTTTTAACCATTTTTGGCGCGTCTCTGTTTTTTTTACCATCCTTATGTCATCTACATTTTTTTAAGATGCAAAAAAATTAAAAAAACGGAACAAAGTTTCCTAAGCTTCTCCTAATGAGCAGTCAGTGAAAAAAATTATCCGCACACAGATGCCATTCATGTGTTGGCTAATTTTTTATTCACTTGAAAGGGCAAGTTCTGTCCACAAAATGGACCAGACCATTTTTTTTTTTTATGTGGACCATCATTCTGCAAAAAAAACTGGCACGTGAATATCTTCTTATCTGACATCTCAATAAGGCCTTCCAGTGGTTTACCGTTTGAGGTAAATATCAGTTGTGCCTTTCATGGAAAATCTAGAAATTGTCATAAGGTTACAAAAATAGCACAAATTGTGACCAATTTATCAATATGACACACACAGAATAATGAATATACCAATTAATTGCTGACTATATTAAAATGTGTCCGTGATGGTAAAACTAGGGATATGGTATATGTATGTATTTTATATGTTTATTATGTCTTTATAGAAACTAGGCACTTTCCTGTCACAGAATTGGTCGTCTGTTACTAAACTTCTCCACGCTCATTACTTTTTCTGCCCATTAGCTGACTTGTAATAGAAAATGTACTTCCACCTGTTCTCTCCTCAGGCGACACCATTATCTCTTCTTATCTCTGTGGTATCCTTACAAAACGGAGCTTTATTATGCGCATTTACTGCTGGAAATGAGCTTGTTTTTCGGATGAGGTATCTGGAAATGCTTAATTTATACAGAAACTGTGGAAATAGCAAACTTCTGAAATATACTTGTGTATATATATATATATATATATATATATATATATATATATATATATATATATATATATATATATACATATATATATATATATATATATATATATATATATATACACACACACACACACAGTACAGACCAAAAGTTTGGACACACCTCATTTAAAGATTTTTCTGTATTTTCAGGACTATGAAAATTGTACATTCACACTGAAGGCATCAAAACTATGGCTTAACACATGTGGAATTATATACTTAACAAAAAAGTATGAAACAACTGAAAATATGTCTTATATTCTAGGTTCTTCAAAGTAGCCACCTTTTGCTTTGAAGACTGCTTTGCACACTCTTGGCATTCTCTTGATGAGCTTCAAGAGGTAGTCACCAGAAATGGTTTTCACTTCACATGTGTGCCCTGTCAGGTTTAATAAGTGGGATTTCTTGCCTTATAAATGCGGTTGGGACCATCAGTTGTGTTGTGCAGAAGTCTGGTGGATACACAGCTGATAGTCCTACTGAATAGACTGTTAGAATTTGTATTATGGCAAGAAAAAAGCAACTAAGTAAAGAAAAACGAGTGGCCATCATTGCTTAAAGAAATGAAGGTCAGTCAGTGCGAAAAATTGGGAAAACTTTGAAAGTGTCCCCAAGTGCAGCTGCAAAAACCATCAAGCGCTACAAAGAAACTGGCTCACATGAGGACTGCCCCAGGAAAGGAAGACCAAGAGTCACCTCTGCTTCTGAGGTTAAGTTTATCCGAGTCACCAGCCTCAGAATCGCAGGTTAACAGCAGCTCAGATTAGAGACCAGGTCAATGCCACACAGAGTTCTAGCAGCAGACACATCTCTACAACAACTGTTAAGAGGAGACTTTGTGCAGCAGGCCTTCATGGTAAAATAGCTGCTAGGAAACTACTGCTAAGGACAGGCAACAAGCAGAAGAGACTTGTTTGGGCTAAAGAACACAAGGAATGGACATTAGACCAGTGGAAATTTGTGCTTTGGTCTGATGAGTCCAAATTTGAGATCTTTGGTTCCAACCACCGTGTCTTTGTGCGACGCAGAAAAGGTGAACGGATGGACTCTACATGCCTGGTTCCCACCGTGAAGCATGGAGGAGGAGGTGTGATGGTGTGGGGGTGCTTTGCTGGTGACACTGTTGGGGATTTATTCAAAATTGAAGGCATACTGAACCAGCATGGCTATCACAGCATGTTGTAGTGGCATGCTATTCCATCCGGTTTACGTTTAGTTGGACCATCATTTCTTTTTCAACAGGACAATGACCCCAAACACACCTCCAGGCTGTGTTAGGGCTATTTGACCAAGAAGGAGAGTGATGGGGTGCTACGCCAGATGACCTGGCCTCCACAGTCACCAGACCTGAACCCAATCGAGATGGTTTGGGGTGAGCTGGACCACAGAGTGAAGGCAAAAGGGCCAACAAGTGCTAAGCATCTCTGCGAACTCCTTCAAGATTGTTGGAAGACCATTTCCGGTGACTACCTTTTGAAGCTCATCAAGAGAATGCCAAGAGTGTGCAAAGCAGTCATCAAAGCAAAAGGTGGCTACTTTGAAGAACCTAGAATATAAGACATATTTTCAGTTGTTTCACACTTTTTTGTTAAGTATATAATTCCACATGTGTTAATTCATAATTTTGATGCCTTCAGTGTGAATGTACAATTTTCATAGTCATGAAAATACAGAAAAATCTTTAAATGAGAAAGTGTGTTCAAACTTTTGGTCTGTACTGTATATATGACGCGCCCCCTGGGCCGTGTGTGTGGGGATACCCGGAACCGGACCTTTTGTGGATGCTGGGGGTTGCAGTCTCCGTGGCGGCGAATCGGTCCGTACCCAGGGCGGTCAAACCAAATGGCAGTCTATATGCTGAATGTCCGACTACGCCACCCGTGGATTGCGGTCAGAGTGAACCGCCGCTGCAGGGCAGACCGCTGAGGCTGGTGTTGTGGGTGCAGCAGAGGGTAGTGCAACTGAGGAGTATAGCCTCAGGGCAGTAAATGGGGGTGATGGTGTGCGGGAGCAGCAGTAACGACACAGAGTCCTGTAATGCAGTCCAGGGTATTTACTCACAGATCTTTATCCACGTTACTCCAGCTGGTCATAACGTCCCATGTCGCACTGTGCTCACCAGGTGAGGGGCTCGGCCTACTCCCAGATAACTTTGGAGCGTTTCACAGGACCCCCTTTGTGTGTCCTTTCTCTGGCCTGTCATACCCCACCAGTGACCTCGTTTCTGTCCGGCTGCCTCGGGCCTTCTCGGGTAAACGTTGGTGCCGTTTCCCTGACCCTATGTGGTGCCTTCCTAGCGGGTGTAGCGAGGGGCTGCGCCACATAAAATGTCACAGCCTCCGGTTTCTAGCTGAGGGTAGTTCCCCGCCTCCACTAGTTTCGGGAAACCGGTCTCCCCCTTTGGCCTGACCGCCCTACGCAGGTAGATTCGGGCGTGCGGTGGCGACTCGCCGGTCCACACCCCTGGGGTCCCTTCGTTCCTTGTTCCTGGAGCCTCCTCCGCTCCTCTTCCTTCCTTCTCCTTCCTCCAGGCTCCGGCCGCTCTCCCAGGCCTGCCTGCAGAGCAGAGCCCCATGCAGAGGCCCTTACTCTGTCACTTCTTCTCTCTGACTGAACACAGAACTAAGATGGTGCCCACCTTTTATACCTCCTTCTCAGTACACCTAGGAACTGCCCTCTCCCTCCTATGCACTACAGGGTCCCCCTTCCTCGGTGTCCCCCCCCCCCCCACTCCAGCCAGGGACAGGGACTGTCGTGCTCCACTTGGAGCATATCGGTCGCCCTGCCCCCCGGAAATGTGGTGTAATGCATGCAGGTGTCAGGGTCCTGATCCACACTCCATCCTTACCTGGAAGTGAGATATCGCACATCTGGTTGAGATGCAATACCTCTGTAGCGGCCGAACCCTCGGGGCGCTACATATACATATATACACACACATTTTACCAATATAACATATATAATGTAACCACAGAACTTGATTTATTATTTATATAGCCATTCAAGAAGCCAAACTGTGAATAATGGAGTGATGGGATGCGGAAAATCCATCAGGGACGGTTTATACAGTTTATGTTCAGACTGTGTTTGGAGATATAAATTAATTGAATTTCAGGAAATGTATAACTTCTGAGAAGGTTGAAAATTGACTTTTGGCACTCAACCTCTTGCATTGGACTGCACCTTGCTTGCGTGAAACCCCGGCACTATGATGTTTTATTGTACTTGCATTTTTGTAATTAATTTTGCTAAATTTTGGGTAGTTAACCCGTGTGAGTAATTTATGCCACAGAATTTTTTTACTCCATGCGAAACTAACCGGAGTGTTTGCATGGGAAGGTAGCGTAGGTACACATTTAAATGTGGCACAGGATTTTAAGGTCCATCGTCGAGAGACTGTTGCCTGAAGAGCTGATAAGCAGAAAAGCAGAGTGAGCCGAGCTACTGCCCAGGAAGGACATTACTACAAGTGTTGATGTGTGCCACTGCAGGAAACAAGGCCTCCCTGGGTTGAGAGTTAGGAGACATGAGAGGAAGCCTGCATTGAAGGTCAAGGCCTGGTCTTGAGGTGGTCCATTTAGAAAAAAATCATTGTCCCTACAGTGAAACATGGTGGCAGTGCTTATATCTGGCTGCATGGTGGCTACTGGTGTCAGGGATCCACATTTCATTGATGTTATCATGAATTTATAGATGTACTGCTCTATATTGAAAGAGAAGCTGCTACCATCACTTTGTGAACTTGGTAAACGAGCACTGATTTATGCTGAGGACTCTAAGTGGTGCATGCACGAAATGTGTCTTCTTTACCATAAAATGTGAAACTGTACCAACTATGATTTACAATCTAAAAAGGATATTGATATGCTGAAATATAGTGAATTTATACATTGAAAGCATGTAAATGGCACATATTAGATAAGATGTACCTAATGGACAGGGTTGGCATTTCCTGACGTATGCAAAATGTGGACAATGATAATACCATTATTATGAAAATGTAGTTTAAATTCTGACTGGGATACTGGTAATCATACAGTATTGTATGATTGCTGTTTCCTTGCTATGCAATAAGGTTTGCCTTTTATAAGTTTCTCCTCCCTCTCTCCCTGTCTGCCTCCCTAGCTCTGACATCAGCAACCTCTCCCTTCTTCCGCATTCTGTGTCTGGCATCTTAAGAACCTCATGTCTTGCAGCTCTAGTTCAGAATGGTCTTTTTTATTTACTGTAACTGGGCAAAACTACAAGAATTCAGCATGAAAATAAACCTACATCTGGAATCTTCATACATGCATCTGCAATCAAGTTAAGCTATCTGATGAAATCTTTTTGTGTGAGTACTGGTACATAGTGACAGCCAAGAAATGGTATCTCAAGAGCCCCCACACTTGCAGCCTAATTGTAGAGGTCAGAATAGTAACAGATACAATGACCCATTAAAGGGGTTGTCCCATGTTCTTCTGACTTCAGGAGCTGCCTCCCAGCTTCATGCCTCCCAGCTTCATGCTCGCAGGGGGCAGTGTGCTCCTCATAATTGATAGCTTGAATCAGCAACAGGGTTGTGCCATTGGCCCGAACTGTGTGCCGTGCTGCAAACAGAGGAGTGAAGAGGCACTAATACTGGCAGCATCCAGTGATCTGTTCAGCATCAAAGCAGTGCTTACAAGCTCTTCACCTCTGTTTCCCAAATTCCAGTCCTCACAGCCCCAATAGATCACGTTTTCAGTATTTCCTTAGTACTGCACAGGTGAGAGAACCTATAGCAATTTCTGATTCCTTGATAATAATTCCACCACCTGTGTAATACTAAGGAAAACCTGAAAACATGTTCTGTTGGGGCCGTGAGGACTAGAGTTTGGGAAACACTGCTCTACAGCAAAGAACTTGTAAATGCTGCTCTCATTATCTAGGAGACCTAGGCAAGGAGCAATAAAGAATACAATTAAAAATCTCTTCATTTTGGAGAACAAAGGGAATTTATTAATGAGTAGTGTTGAGCGAACATGCTCGACACTGCTCGGTACTCGCCCGAGCATCACGCTACTCAGGATGTTCGGCGAGCACCGAGCATTTCCGGGTTACTCGGGCAGGAGCTCGGGTCTCCGCCTTGCATGTTTGGCGCTCTTTACAGAGCCAATGAACATGCAGGGATTGCCAGCCAGTCACTGTAATGCTGCAGCCATGTTGGTTGTGGGCATTACAGTGATTGGCTGGCCGCACAGCGTCACCTCGAGTATTTAAAACGGGGCGCCGCCATCTTGGACACAGTTGCTCCGGATTAGACAGTGTAGGGACAGCGTTGCTGATTTAGGGAGAGATATAAACTGCGAAATAGTTAGTGTAGGGTCTGTAAAGGCTGCCAGAACAAACAAACAGTCCTTTTCAGGACTAATATCCATCCCAGATACCAGGCAGGCAGGCTGTATAGGAGACACAGTGGTTATACCAGCAAACGCTGCATTACAGTCCTGTGTGCTCCTGTTGCTGAAATTGCTGGACTTAGCACCAGGTGTCGGGGGCCAGGAAAAATCCTTTTTTTTTCATCTAAATCCTCCTTTTTTTTTCCTCCTTCACACTGTACAAATACCCGTCTTATTAACCTTTTGGTGTGTCCCCCCCCCCCCAAAAAAAAAAAGCGTGTCTCTGATTTTTCAGACACAAATATAACTGTTGAAAATAGTCTGGTGTAGGCTAGAGAAACAGAAGTGTTGTTTTGCACTTCCACGGTTCAAACCTCTGTATTATCCATTTTGGGCCATTTGTATCTAAAAAAAAAAACAGTTTCAGTGTGTCGCTCACTGTTCAGCCGCAAATATCTCTATTTAAAAAAGTGTGGTATACCCCAGTAAACAATAACTGTGGTTTTGCCATCCCACGGTAAAAAATCTCTATTATTCAGCTTTTGGTAGTTTTTTCTGTAAAGAAAAACAGTAGTGTCTCCTGACTGTTGTGACACAAAAATATATCTGTTGAAAATAGTCTTGTGTAGGCCCGACATCCCAGTGTGGTTTCGCAGTTCCACGGGTCAAATCGCTGTACTATCCAGTTTTGGGCCTTTGGTATCTAAAAAAAAAAAAGCAGTTTGAGTGTGTCGCTCACTGTTCAGCCGCAAATATCTCTATTTAAAAAAGTGTGGTATACCCCAGTAAACAATAACTGTGGTTTTCCTCTTCCACGGTTCTAATCTACTCTTTGTTACCCTTTTTCCATTGATAGTGCAAGTGTAAGCTATTTTACTTCATTTACAATGGGCAAGGCGCGTGGCAAGGGACGTGGAAGTGGACGTTCTGGTGATGGTTCGTGCAGAGGACGGGCCGTGGCCAAGGTGAAAATGTGCCACAACCAACAGCCACATCTTCTCGCTCCCACTTCTTGACCGAATTACTAGGGAAGCACAGAACAACACCAGTATTGAGAACTGATCAGTGTGAACAGGTTATTAATTGGATAGCAGATAATACTTCCAGTTACCTGGGCACCACCACCTCCGGTCTGTCTTCCACACGGTCAACTCTTAGTAGCCGTGAGTCTCGACCGCATACTCCTCCTCACCCTGATGCTCCTTCTTCCCACCATGCCGAGTGTCGTCAGACAGCAAGTGATCCCACACTTGGACATCTGAAGAGCTGTTCACTGGTCCATTTCCATATTTGGACCCCTCGCCTGATATGCTTGTAGTGGTGGAAGAGGAGATCCCATGTTGCGATGCCCAAATATTTGAACAGCCACGGCCACAGGAAGTCGACGTTGGCAATCTGTCACAAGAGGTGGACGATGACGAGACACAATTGCCAGGAAGTGAGGAGGAGGATCGTGGTGCGCAAGTGGAAGAGGAGGAGGTGGTGGATGATCTAGTAACTGACCCAACGTGGAAGGAGGACATGCAGAGTGAGGCCAGCAGCACACAGGAGGAGGGAGGCAGAGTACCCCAACAGGCAGGAAGAAGTAGTGTGGTGGCCGCAGACAGAAGGCAGGCAACTGTTCCCCGTAACACCAACACGAGGGACTTTGCCAGTACAAGCGGTAGGTCTTCCAGAGTCTGGAATTTTTTTAAAGACTCTGCTGATAACCCCAAAAAGGCCATATGTTCCACCTGCCATGCCAGCATCAGCAGGGGTGACAAAACTACCAGCCTGACCACCACCAGCATGATCAGGCACATGGCAGCAAAGCACCCTACTTTGTGGGGCGAAACCCAGGGTCCACGACCAGTGTCAGCGGGTGTCACTACTGCTTCTTCCACTGTTGTGCATGCAATAGAACCCCCTGTTGTGTGTGCAAGGCAATCCCCTGTCCATACTGCATGTAAAGATGCCCCCTCCTCTCAGTCTTCACTTGTTATGGCAGTTTCTCAAGAAACAGCATCAGCGTCCACGTCCACGTCCCACCGCAGCGTTCATTTGTCCATATCCCAGACCTTTGAACGAAAGCGGAAATTCGCAGCTAACGCCCCACAGGCCACAGTCCTAAATTCGCACATTTCACGACTGCTTGCATTGGAAATGCTGCCTTTTAGGCTGGTGGAGACGGAATCCTTCCGCAATCTTATGGCGGTGGCCGTCCCTCGGTACTCGGTCCCCAGCCGACACTATTTTGCCCGGTGTGCCATCCCCGCAATATACAAGCACGTGTCCCAAAGCATCTGCCGTGCCCTCAACAACGCAGTTACAGGGAGAGTCCACCTGACAACGAACACGTGGACAAGTACTTGTGGCCAGGGACGGTACATATATCTGATGGCACACTGGGTTAACATAGTGGAAGCCGGGACCCAGTCGGACCTTGGGGCGGAACACATCCTCCCCACACCGAGGATTGCGGGCCCTATGTCAGTCAGAGTTGCCCCCACAGTGTACAGCTCCTGCGCATCCTCCTCCTCCTCCTCATGTTCAGCCTCCATCTCAGATATAACCACATCAGTCACAAGCTGGAAGCATTGCAGTACTGCCTCCGCCAAGCGGCAACAGGCTGTGCTGAAACTCATAAGCTTAGGTGATAAACCTCACACTGCTTGTGAGTTGTGGACAGCTGTGAAAGAGCAGTCAGATCTGTGGCTGAGACCGCTGAACCTACATCCCGGCATGGTCGTGTGTGACAATGGCCGTAACCTGGTGGCGGCTCTGAGGCGAGGTGAGATCACACACGTACCATGCCTGGCTCATGTGCTTAACCTCGTGGTTCAGCGGTTTCTTAAATCGTACCCCGAGTTGCCAGATCTGCTCGTGAAAGTACGCCGCCTGTCAGCTCATTTTCGCAAGTCGGCTACAGCTTCCGCCGCCCTTGCTGTGTTGCAGCAGCGTTTGCAGCTTCCGGCACACCGACTGGTGTGTGATGTCCCCACACGTTGGAACTCTACCCTCCACATGTTGCAAAGGATTTGTGAGCAGAAGAGAGCAATTGTGGAGTACCAGCTGGAACAAGACCATCGATATTCAGGTCAGACTCCACACATAAGACCTCAGGAGTGGACCTGGATGTCTGACATATGTACCATCCTGACAAACTTTGAGGAGGCCACCAAGATGGTGAGTGGCGATGACGCCATCATTAGTGTCAGCATCCCACTTCTCTGCAGAGAGCGTTGCAAAAGACAGACAATTAAAGAGGAGGCATTGCAGCCAGAGTATGATGAGATGGATCAAGAAGCAGTAGCGGGCGATTACACACAGCCCAGCCTCATCTCATCCCAACGAGCATTGGGGGACAATGAGGGAGAACAGGATTAGGAGGAGGAGGAGGAGGAAGAACAGGAGCTGCTATCATGCGTTGTAGACGGTAGTACCTGTACAAGTGTCATACCGTCGGTTCAGCGTGGGTGGCCTGAGGACAGGGGGGAGGAGGAGGAGGAGGAGAGCATGGTCAGTCGTCATCTTGGTGAGGACACGCAAATCTTGCCCGTTACCAGTCTGGCACGCATGGCTGACTTTATGTTACGCTGCCTTAACCGTGACCCTCGCGTTGTCAAAATGTTGGGTGACAGTCATTACTGGTTGGTGACACTTGTAGACCCCCGCTACAAGGAGAACTTTCACTCTCTTATTCCTGAGGTGGAGAGGTCTACAAAAATGGGGCAATACCAGAAGGCCCTTGCTGCAGAACTCTTAAAAAAATTCCCATCTGAACACGCTAGCGGCAGAGGTCACAGTTCGTTGCCCAACCAAGGCGTACAGGCGAGAGAGATGCAACTCCAATCCAGCAGAGGCAGGGGAACACTATCAACGTTCTGGGACAGTTTTCTGACACCCGCCCAGCTTACAGGCCCTGAGGCGCGGCGTACTCTCACAAGGAGTGGAAAGTTTCAAAAGATGGTGAGGGAGTACCTTGCCGATCGTACCAGCATCCTCCGTGATTCCTCTGTGCCTTTTAATTATTGGGTATCCAAGCTGGACGCTTGGAATGAACTCGCTCTGTATGCCTTGGAGGTCCTGGCCTGCCCTGCCGCTAGCGTGTTATCGGAGCGTGTTTTTAGTGCCGCTGGGGGAATTATAACTGATAAGCGCACTCGCCTGTCAACTGACAATGCTGACAAACTGACCCTTATCAAAATGAACAAGGGCTGGATTGGGCCAGATTTCTCATCACCACCAAATGACAGCAGAGAAACATAAAGTCAAATCCACTGTGTTATTTCGGGAGGTGTATTCACATGCACCGCTTCACACCCACACATGGGTATACGCTTCCTCGTTTCGGCTATTTAATCTTCTTTTCTTTATCCTCAGCCTCCACCACCACTATACCACCAGGGTGCCAGCATTGCAAGTTCCTCCGTCCTCATTTTTGGCAGCTTTTGCTGGGAAAGCATAAGCAAATACTATGGGACACCCACTCCCCAATAATGGGACTTATGTTTGTAATATGCTGTACTGCATGGCTCTTGTAAGGGGCATTGCAAGTTGCTCCGTCCTAATATTTGGCAGCTTTTGCTTGGAAAGCATAAGCAAATACCATGGGACACCCACTACCCAATAATGGGACTTATGTTTGTAATATGCTGTACTGCATGTGACGCACCCACTGGGCCGTGTGTACACGTGTGTGGGATACCCAGTGCCGGGTCTCTGGGGTCTGTAGTCTCCGTGGCGGTGACCCGGTCCCGTGGCTCAGGCTGGTCAAACCAGTGGCAGTCTTTCTTAGGTTTTGAGGTTAATTGTCCGACTGCGCCACCCATGGATTGCGGTCAGGGAGTACCACCGCTGCGAGGCAGACCGCTGAGGCTGGTGTTGTGTGCGCAGCATAGAATGGGTTAGCTCCCCTCGGGAGGAGTATAGCCTCAGGGCAGTGAGTGTGGATGATGGGGGTGATGGTGCACGAGCGCAGCAGGAATGACTCAGAGACTTTGCAGTGCAGTTCAGTGTCTTTACTGATGATTATAAGGTAGACCCTCCCGGGAGTACTGGCTAGCATAAGAGGCCTGGTCAGTCTGTGAGCAAGCAGGAGTTCCCCTGGCCAGGTGGAGTTGTAGGCCTCCCCGTCTGTCTGCACTCTTCCTGGCTACCTTGCTGTAAGCGGGTAGAAGTAGCCCACGTCCCTGAGTGTACCGTGTAGTGCTCACCCGTATGGCTGGTGACTTGGGGCCTTTTGTTAGCCTCCGCTCCACGACGGCGGTGCTGGTCCCTTGCTTGTAACTGAGCCTCCGGGCTTCTATGGCCAGAGGACCTGAAATCCCCTGCCGGCTGGTTTCTGCTGCTGGATATATAAGTCCTCACAGCTTCGGACTCCTGTGTCCGGTTCCTATTGTCTTCTGCCAGGGCGAGCTCTGCTCAGCTTCCAGCCCCTGGTCTTTAGCTCCTAGCTCCTACAGAGCTCCTTGCTGTTACTTTCCCTTGCTCTCACTCTGACTCTGACTGTTCTCTGACTCACTCAACCCCGCCCCAGATCCAGTTTATAAGGGCAGAATTCTCCCCTCCCAGGATTGGGGCAGGAGGATTTTGCATGTTTAAGGGATCCTGACCAGGAAACCTCCGACTTGCTCTTCGACGTAATATCTCTATTACTGTGGTGACCAGACCCCTGGGGTGCCACACATGGCTCTTGTAAGGGGCATTGCAGTTCCTCATAATTTTTGGAAAGCCTTCCATTCACTGCTTAGGCCAACAGTGCACGGGAGACCCAGTTGCTATAAATCGAAAAAAAGGTTTAGTTAACGCCCTCTGACCTCCATGTCATTTCCAAGGGGCATTGGAGTGGCTCGAAATTTTTGGTAGGCATTGCACTCACTGTATGCCCTATAACTGTGTAGCCGAACCGCTCCTTTTGTTACAGAAACATATCCTACAAGACATATCTGGTTGACTGGCCTGATATTGATGTGAATGGTCCCTGTTCCTCCTGCTCTTTCTCCTTTGCCACTACCTCATCCATCATTAATCACCTGAAGCTTTGTTTTAACGGGAGTCATAGAACTTGGATAGTAGCAGGAAAACATCCAGCAATCCTCGGAGGAGGTAGGATATGCGCCAAAACGCTGACCACCTCAGGCCTAGCCGCTACTACATACATGCGCTTGCATTACAACAAAACAAAGCAGATGCTAACTTCTATCATCCTCATCATGCTGCTCACCTTGGCACTCTCAACTCCCCTGATGGAGAAGCCAGGGCCCACCGGAGGAGTCTGATAGTCCGGTGGGCTCGGCCAATGCTGCCCTAAAGCAGGCCAGGCTAAGAAAAGTGTTGGAAAGGCGGCTGGGGACTGAGTATGGATACCAGGCCGCCAACACAGCCATGACGTGGTGGCCAGATTCCACCTCCACATGCCTAAAAGGCCCAATTTAAAGTGCAAGCAAGCAAGCAGTATGATATTGCAGCCTGGGGGTGGGTGGGTGGCAGGCTGCATACTTGAGCTTGTATTGCAAGGAATGGGGGAGGTACAATTGAACACTGCCTTGGGACTAGAACTTGCATGGGGATAGTTGCAAGTCTGTATCTTCTGATGCGGTAAGGATCACTTATGATGGGCACACTTTTAGACAGTGACCTGGGAGTCAGAGATGCTTCCAGGGGTTTTCCCCATGCTGTTCCCTTGTCTTTTCAGCACTTTATGCATGTGTCACACAGCACATGGCCAGATAAGGTTGTAAAATGTTTAAATGACATTTCACGGTGAATGCATTTGTCATAGTTGAAAGCAATACAAAAGTGCAAAAACGCATAAAAAATGCTACTTGTGAACATAGCCGAAGGTGTGGAGGAGTATTTTTGTTTTTGGTCATTTATTTTAACTTATACACAAGTCTTTACCCTGGAAAGGATGTTCCTTAACATATTTCACAGGAAAGCAGTTTCAGTTTCGTTTTTGAACGTTTTATTGTGAGCCCTTAAAAGTGGCTTAATACCTCTGACCACGTTGTTGACAGCAGTGACCTGGGGGTCAGAAATGCTTCCTGGGGCGATCCACATGCTGTCTCCATGTCATTTGAGCACTGTCACTATCGTTTTGGGCACATGTTAGGCTTTTAAAAGACTGCCTGGGGTGCCACCGCAAAAATGCTCGAGTCTCCCATAGACTAACATTGGGCTCGTTGCTCGGGTCGAGCACCCGAGTATTACGGCGAGCTCGGCCCGAGCTTCGAGCACCCGAGCATTTTAGTGCTCGCTCAACACTATTAATGGAGGTAAATTGCAAAGTTGATTGTTTTTACAAGCATTTTGCAATTTTTACCCACTTAACAAGATGAGACAACATCAACATCTTTAGCATGTATTTATAGGAAAGGAACAAAGTAAGATAAATTAAAATCCAATCCACAAGTTTGGTAAAATATATTCCAGAAAAAAATATGAAATGTCTTCATTGTAAGAAGAAATACGTAACATAGAGGCATAGTCATGTGTTTCACAGACAATAGATGGCACTATTGGTACACAGGCTGGGATTACTGAACAAATAGTAGGCAGACATCAATGAAACGTATTTTGCCGCCAGCAATTACACTTTGCAAAGATATTTCATTCATTGCTTTATTCATATAAAATTTAGATACTTTTTGTATTCCTTAATTTGACATGTGAGAATTTTCAGACTAATGATAAATAAAACATTTCTATGAATTAGGATTAGATCTCGTGTAATATTCCGTGATCTGAATTGATGCAGCTTTATTTATTAAACGCAATAAAGGGGTATTCTCAAGTTGACAAATTAATCCCTATGCACAGGATAGCTGAGACCCTAACGATTCTAAGAACCGGGGCTCTGAAGAGGCTTGTGTGAATGGGATGCTGCTATACTAGGCATTCACTTCTGAGGGAGCAGCAGGTACCGATCACTGAGTGTTTCTAGGCTTTATGTAGCTGCCCGAAGAAAGCATGAAAACATTTATTTGGGTTAGGCATAATATTACTTGAAGTTTCCAGGAGTTGTAAGAAGTTTATTTTAGAAATTAACCTGATACTGAATTGGGGGATCTGCTATTTAAATAAAAAGTATCCTTCACCAAATTTTGCAGTGGACCCACAATGTAATAACAGCTTCAGAGCAAAATAAAATGTTTTTTATTTCTTTAGTTTTGCCTCTCCATTGCGGAGATATTAGCAATCAAAGTATTTAGCAATTAATGAGTTAATTTTCATTATGTCCAAGAGGGTGTAATATGAGAGCTCTCATTGGGGCGTGTACTTCTTTTACCTGTATGACTTTGCCCAATCACAAGGATGGTGCAACACAGCAGGAAAAGAACACACCCACCCTCATAGATTAGAGCATGTTTAGCAGTGTGTGGGATATAATGATACACAGTCCTGATCTCCTGGTCTAACCTCCTCCATCATTAGAAATTGCTGGAAGATTAGGGCACAGATCACCAAAATCTTTCAGATAAAGTACCTGTGGGGATAGGGACAATACAGATGACAAACTATGTCAAATTTCCAACCTTCCATTAGTTCTGCTCTTCTTCTAGCACTATCTGCTCTGCTGTACTGTACCTTCCCCCACACTGTCTGTCTGCAGATGTGTCAGTAATCACATTCATGTCTGGTTCTGCTTACAGCAACTTGTAATCTCTCTGCATTGAGATCATAGCAGGCTGTCATTATATTTCACACAGGAGTAGCCTAGAACGGGCAGGCTACTCCTATGTGAGATATATAATGAAAGCATACTCTCACTGCAGAGCAATTACAAGTTGCTGTGAGCACACCAAACATACAGGCGCATCTCACTAAATTAGAATATCATCAAAAAGTTAATTTATTTCAGTTCTTCAATACAAAAAGTGAAACTCATATATTTTATAGTCATTACAAAAAGAGTGATCTATTTCAAATGTTTATTTCTGTTAATGTTGATGATTATGGCTTACAGCCAATGAAAACACAGAAGTCATTATCTCAGTAAATTAGAATACTTTATAACACCAGATTGAAAAATGATTTTAAAATCTGAAATGTTGACCTACTGAAATGTTCAGTAAATGCACTCAATACTTGGTCTCTCGTCTTTCTCTTGACAATACCCCATAGATTTTGCATGGAGTGAAGGTCAGGCAAGTTTGCTGGCCAATCAAGCACAGTGATACTATTGTTTGTAAACCAGGTATTGGAACTTTTGTCAGTGTGGACTGGTACCAAGTCCTGCTGGAGAATGACATTTCCATCTCCAAGAAGCTTGTCAGCAGAGGGAAACATGAAGTGCTCTAAAATTTCCTGGTAGACAGCTGCGCTGACTTTGGTCTTGATAAAGCACAGTGGACCTACACCAGAAGATGACATGGCTCCCCAAACCATCACTGATTGTGGAAACTTCACATTAGACCTCCAGCAGCTTGGATTGTGTGCCTCTGCTCTCTTCCTCCAGACTCTGGGACCTTGATTTCCAAATGAAAATTGGAACTCTGGGACCTTTTGGAGTGTCAATGACTGCCTTCTGGACATCTGTCAAGTCAGCAGTCTTCCCCATGATTGTGGAACCTACTGAAACAGACTAAGGGACCTTTTTAAACGCGTAGGAAGCCTTTGCAGGTGTTTTTTGTTAATTATTCTAATTTACTGAGATAATGACTTTTGTGTTTTCATTGGCTGTAAGCCATAATCATAAACATTAACAGAAATAAACACTTGAAATATATCACTCTGTTTGTAATGACTAGTGATGAGCGAGCATACTTGCAAGTACTCGGTGCCCGCCCGATGCTTGGGTCCCCTTCCTGCATGTTTGGAGCTCTTTAGAACGCCAATCAACATACAGGGATTATCTGCCACACACTGTAATGCCGCAGCCATGTTGGTTGTGGCATTACAGTGATTGGCTGGCCGCACTGCGTCATCAGGTCTATATCAGACCTGGCGCCGCCGTGCTCGTCAGTCTTCTCCGCAATCAGGCAGTGTAAGGAGAGGTCCTGCTGAGCTAGGGAGAGATTTGTTTATTAGTTAGTGTAGGTATTCCACAAGATTCTCTACACATATCCATCTCAACTAACAGTCCTTCTGAGGACTAATCCAGCTGGAGAGATATCAGTGCTAGGCAGGGTATATGGCAGACTGCAGTGCATATAGCAAGAGGGTCCATTCCAGTTCTGTCTGCTGGAGCTTTTACAGATATTATATTTGTAGAAATAGTCCCAGGTTTCAGGGGCCAGGAATTTTTTTTTTTTTAACTTAATCCTGATTATTTGCTTAAAAAGAAATCCAGAGAACACCGTTTTTCTGTGCCATTTGCTTGTTGGCACTGCAGAATACAGCCAGATCCTTTCCATATTACAACGCTAAAAATCCAGCTATTTAAAATTTTGGTTTGTCCATCACACAGATCACATATAATTGTGCTGAAAATTCTGCCATTTCTGGCCTCAATTAAAATATTGTTGCAGTGTGTCAGGGAACTTAATGACATGAGGTCGTTGTTAAAAAATAGTTACCTACAGGCCAGCTATTTAAAACAGTGGTTTGTCCGTCACACGGATCACATATAAGTTCGCTCTAAATTCTGCCATTTCTGGCCTCCATTTAAATTTTGTTTCAGTGTGTCAGCAAACTTATTGACACCAGTTAGCTGTTAAAAATAGTTACCTACAGGCCAGCTATTTAAAACTGTGGTTTGTCCTTCACACGGATCACATAAGTTCGCTGAAAATTCTGCCATTTCTGGCCTCCATTAAAATTTTGTTTCAGTGTGTCAGTGAAGTTATTGACACCAGTTTGCTGTTAAAAATAGTTACCTACAGGCCAGCTATATAGGCTATGTGTACACGATGCGGATTTGGTGCGTTTTTTGTGCGTTTTTTTCCGTGCGGAAATACAGCAGAAACACATTGCACATCTTATCCCATGACTTCCTATAACATTTTGCAAGTTCTCTGCACATGTTCAGGATTTTTTCAGCGCGGATTTTAGGTGCGGAAAATAACACAGCATGTCCATTCTTTGTGCGTTTCCGCATGCGGATTTGCCTATACAATACATTTGAAAAACGCATGGCAAATCCGCAAGTAAAAACGCGTCAAAAACACATGTAAAATCCACATGCGTTTTTTCTGCCAAGGATATGCAGAAATGCTCCGGAAAATTTCTGCATTGCGGGCACATAATTTTAAAACTGTGGTTTGTCCGTCACATGGATCACATATAAGTTTGCTCCAAATTCAGCCATTTGTAGTGAGGGTGGAAGATATTATCCTCCATTTAAAATGGGCAAGGCGCGTGGCAAGGGACGGGGAACTGGACGTGATGATGATGGTGCATGCAGAGGCCGAGGCCATGGGCAAGCTGAAATTGTGCCACAACAAACACCCACGTCTTCTTGCTCGACCTTCCTGTCCCAATTAATAGGTGACCGCAAAACACCACTATTGAACACAGAGCAGTGTGAAAAGGTTATTGGTTGGATAGCAGATAATGCTTCCAGTCACTTAGCCACCACTACAACCCTGTCTTCCATACGGTCAAGTCTCAGTAGCCGTGAGTCTGGACCGCATATTACTCACCCTGATCCTCCTTCCTCCAACCATGCCGAGTGCCCAGAGACGACTGATCCTACACTTGGACACTCTGAAGAGCTGTTCACTTTTCCATTTATAGATCAGGGCCTCTCGCCTGGTCCACTTGAAGCGGGGCAAGAGGAGATCTCATGTAGCGATGCACAAATATTTGAGCAGCCACAGTCATACGAAGGCGACGGTGGGAAAGTGTCACAAGAAGTGGACAATGATGAGACACAATTGCCAGAAAGTCAGGAGGAGGACCAGGGTGCAGAAGTGGAAGACAAGGTGGTGGATGATATAGTATCTGACCTAACCTGGCAGGAGGACATGCAGAGCGAGGACAGCAGCACACAGGGGGAGGGAGGCAGAGCACCCCAAAAGGCAGGAAGAAGCAGTGTGGTGGCCATAGACAAAAGGCCGGCAACCATTCCCCATAACACCAACACGAAGGAAGTTGCCAGTGCAACTATTAGGGCTTCCCGAGTCTGGTTGTTTTTTAAAGACTCTGCTGATAACCCCAAAAAGGCCATTTGCACCACCTGCCAGGCCAGCATCAGCAGGGGTAGCAAAACTACCTGCCTGACCACCACCAGTATGATCAGGCACATGGCAGCAAGGTACCCGACTTTGTGGGCCGAACCCCAGGGTCCAGGAACAGTGTCTGCAGGTGACACCACTGCTTCTTCCGCTGTTGTGCATGCAGGCCAATCCCCTGTCCATAGTGCATGCGAAGATGCCTCCTGCCCTGCACCTGTCGTTGCACACTCTCAACTAGCACCATCAGCAAGCACGTCCTTGTCCCAGCGCAGCGTACAGTACAGTTGTCCATACCCCAGTCCTTGGAACGCAAGCACAAATGCACAGCCAACCCCCTACAGGCTACACTATTAAATTTCCACATTTCGCGACTGATTGCACTCGAAATGTTGCCTTTTAGGCTCGTGGAGACAGAAGCTTTCCGTAACATGATGGCAGCGGCCGTCCCTCGGTACTCAGTCCCCAGCCGCCACTATTTCTCCAGGTGTGCCATCCCCGCATTACACAAGCACGTGTCCCAAAACATTAGCCGTGCCCTCAACAATGCAGTTACTGGGAAGTGCACCTATCCACGGACACGTGGACAAGTGCTTGTGGGCAGGGACGGTACATCTCGCTGATGGCACACTGGGTTAACATAGTGGAAGCCGGGACCCAGTCAGACCTTGGGATGGAACACATCCTCCCGACACCGAGGATTGCGGGTGTAGCGCCGGCGTCCCTGCCCTCTGCTAGGCAGGGACGCTGTTCCCCTCACCTCTCTGCTCCGTGCCCGGCGTCCTCCTCCCGCTCTGCTGGCAGCGCGCGCTCCTTCCCGGCCACTGTGCTTAGGGCGCGCGCGCGCTCTCCCTCCCTCTTAAAGGGGCCGCGCGCGCCGTCCTAAGGAGTCCCCGGCCAATGGCCGGAGGACTTCACCATATATAAGGCACCTCCTCCAAAATGGAGGTGCCCGAGCAATGTTGTTGCACTGTTCACTACTCTGCTTCAGCCCTCAGGTCCCGTAGCCAGTTACCTGCCAGATACCTGCCAGATTCCTGCCAGCTTGCTTATCTGCTACCTGCCTGCTAGTCTGAGGTCCGACGGTCTGCCTTACTACTCCTTTCAGTCTGTCTAAGGACCAGCCTGTCCGCTCACCTGGGAGCGCACTTCAGCCACCTGCCTGCTTGCCTGAGGTCCGACGGTCTGCCTTCCAACTCCTGTCAGTCTGTCTATGGACCAGCTTGCCTGCTCACCTGGGAGCACACATCTGCTACCTGCCTGCTAGCCTACCCGGAGGCTCCGCCGTCACGTGCTGTGACCACCTGCCTGTCCAGTGACTCCTGCCCGCTCACCTGGGAGCGCTCATCTGCTGCCTGTCTGCTAGCCTACCTGGAGGCTCTGCCGTCACGTGCTGTGACCACCCGCCTGTCCAGAGACTTCTGCCCGCTCACCTGGGAGCGCTCATCTGCCGCCTGTCTGTTGGTCTTCCTGGAGGCTCCGCCGTCACATGCTGTGACCACCCGTTCATCCAGTGACTCTCGCCTGCTCACCTGGGAGCTCACGTCTATCATCAGCCGCCACAGGTCGTACCAACCCTTTACCCAAAGACTGCCCCGGTCACTTGCCGTGACCATCAGCCCGTTCATTCAGAGACTGCCCCGGTCACTTGCCGTGACCATCTGCCCGTTCATTCAGAGACTGCCCCGGTCACTTGCCGTGACCATCTGCCCGTTCATCCAGAGACTGCCCCGGTCACTTGCCGTGACCTCCAGCCCGTTCACTCAGAGACTGTCCCGGTCACCTGCTGTGACTTCCTGCCCGTCTTCCCTGGTCGCCACCCGCTCCCTTACAAGGACTGCCCCCTTGTATAGTAGCTCAGAGGTTCCGCCTCCCAGACCCGTTACAGTTTGCTCGGGCCATGGAACCCGGTGGCAACCAAGCTCCCTCGCTCTCGGACCTGTGTCATGAACTGTCCCGTCAAAGGTCCCAACAGGAGTCCATCCTGGGTCACCTGCGGAATGTCAATACTCGCCTGGACACTCTGACTGCTCCACCAGCAACCTCCGCCAGTGCCATGTCTCTCAATCCGGCAGCTCCGCTGCCCACTAATACCATGGTATCCTACCCCGGACCCCGGCTTTCTGCACCTCCTCGCTTCGGAGGCGACTCCGCCCAGGCTTGGGGCTTCATAAATCAGTGCACCCTGCACTTTGAACTATTGTCCCACCAGTTTAACTCCGACCGAGCCAAAATTGCATTCGTCATGTCCCATCTCACCGGGGAGGCCCTGGCCTGGCTAAATCCTCTATGGGAGAGAGGAGACCCCCTGGTGTCCAACTTGCCTGCTTTTCTCACGGCTTTCCGGAAAGTCTTCGACGAACCCGGACGGAAGACCTCATCCGCATCATCACTGCTACGCCTCCGTCAGGGAAGTCTCAACGTGGGCCAATATGCCATACGGTTCCGTACCCTTGCCTCGGAGCTGGCCTGGGATAACGACGCTCTGGTTTCCGTCTTCTGGGAGGGTCTGTCCGGCCGTATTAAAGATGAACTTGCCGGTCGGGACATCCCTACCACTCTCGATGACCTAATAACTCTTGCCACCCGGATTGACCTACGGTTCCAGGAGCGTGCCAAAGAGGTCACCCGTGAGAGGAGGTTACCACGTCTAGCTCCTACTTTTCAGAAACCCGTAACTCCCTCCGTCTCTACCCAGGTACACTCTCCTGAGCCTATGCAGGTCGACCAGACCAAGATGGTCAAAACCCGTCAGGACTTACGCCGTGCCGAGGGGAGCTGCTTCTACTGTGGCAGTAAGGAGCACCGGATCCGTACCTGCCCGGAGAGGTCGGGAAACGCCTGTGTCTAGGTTCGCTCAGAGAGGTCGACCTAGACAAGAATAAATCCTCTCCATCTCTGCTGTTGTCAGTCTCAATCGTCTGTGGGGAGAACCGTTATTTCGAACTAGCCCAACTTGACTCTGGAGCAGCCGGGAATCTTATTTCACAGTCCCTGGTAGAGAAATACCGCATCCCCACCAAACCTCTGGCTGTACCCTTGTCTGTTGCTGCCGTGGATGGGGGTCTCTTACCACGCCCCATCCAACTCATCACCGAATCCATTACTCTGCAGCTGGGATTGCTGCATTCTGAGAGTATCTCCTTTCATGTTCTGCCTGGACTCTCCCACGCCCTCTTGCTAGGCCTACCTTGGCTCCAGAGACATGCACCCGTGCTTGACTGGCAGACCGGAGAAGTCCTTCGCTGGGGACAGGACTGCCATAAGACCTGTCTGGTTCCCGTCCATCCCGTCCGTCCTTCTCCTACCCCAGCTAATCTACCTGGACTTCCGATTCCTTATTGGTCTTATGCTGATGTCTTTAATAAAAAGGAAGCAGAGACACTACCCCCTCATAGACCATACGACTGCCCTATCGACCTGTTACCTGGTACTACTCCTCCCCGTGGGCGTATTTATCCATTATCCGCTGCTGAGACCCGGTCAATGTCCGAATATATTGAGGAGAATCTGGCCAGGGGATTCATCCGGAAATCTACCTCCCCGGCGGGAGCAGGCTTCTTTTTCGTCAAAAAGAAGGACGGCTCTCTCCGTCCCTGTATAGACTATAGAGGCCTTAACCAGATCACGGTGAAGAATAAGTACCCCCTTCCGCTCATTCCGGAGTTATTTGATCGTCTGAGGGGGACTAGAATCTTCACCAAACTGGACCTCCGTGGGGCGTACAACCTGGTTCGTATCCGTCAGGGGGATGAATGGAAGACGGCATTCAACACCCGGGACGGCCACTATGAATATCTGGTAATGCCCTTTGGCCTCTGTAACGCTCCTGCCGTCTTTCAAGAGTTGGTCAATGACATCTTCCGGGACCTTCTCTACTCCTGCGTAGTGGTGTACCTGGACGACATCTTGGTCTTCTCTCCGGATCTCCAGACTCACCGGAGGGACGTTCGTCAGGTCCTGCTCAGGCTCAAGCAGAATCACCTCTTCGCTAAATACGAGAAGTGCCTCTTTGAGCAGACCTCGCTTCCGTTTTTGGGCTACATTATTTCTCAGACCGGCCTACGAATGGATCCAGAGAAACTGTCTGCCATCGAGAAATGGCCTCGACCGGAGGGGTTGAAGGCCATTCAGCGATTCCTGGGCTTCGCTAACTACTACCGCCTCTTCATACCACACTTCTCTTCCCGGACTGCCCCAATTTCCGCGCTCACCCGTAAGGGTACTAATCCCAAAGAGTGGCCGCCCGAAGCAGAGGAGGCCTTTCTTTCCCTAAAACAGGCCTTCTCTTCCGCCCCGGTGCTGCATCGCCCGGACGGCAACAAGCAGTTCTTCCTGGAAGTTGACGCCTCCTCCTCTGGAGCCGGAGCGGTACTTACTCAAAAATCATCTTCCGGGAGGATGGTAACTTGCGGCTTCTTCTCTAAACTCTTCTCCTCCTCAGAGCGCAATTATTCCATAGGAGACCGAGAGTTATTGGCCATCAAGCTGGCATTGGAGGAGTGGCGTTACCTACTCGAGGGGGCTCTTCACCCGGTAATAATTTACACTGACCACAAGAACTTGGCTTACCTCCAGCATGCCCAGAGACTTAACCCGCGCCAAGCCCGGTGGTCCTTGTTTTTTGCTCGCTTTGATTTTGTTCTTCATTTTCGCCCGGCTGACAAAAACGTCAAAGCAGACGCCTTGTCCCGATCCTTTCTGGTGTCCGATCTCGAGGAAGAACCTAAACATATTATCGATCCCGCCAGAGTAATGCAGGTGGCTCCCGTGAGTCTAAATCGTCTCCCTCCCGGTAAGACGTTTGTTTCAGTACCTGATCGGAAGAAGATCCTACACTGGGGCCATTCGTCTAAACTAGCTGGCCACGCCGGTCAGAAAAAGACCCTCCAGCTTATTGCCCGGCACTACTGGTGGCCTACCCTGCACAAGGACGTAATAGACTTTGTTTCTGCCTGTGTGTCCTGCGCCCGCAACAAAGTCCCGAGACACTTGCCAGCCGGTCGCCTCCTTCCGCTTCCTGTGCCTGCTGCCCCCTGGCAGCATATTGCTATGGACTTCATAACTGATCTCCCCGTCTCCGCCGGTTGTACGGTTATTTGGGTGGTCGCTGATCGCTTTTCCAAGATGGCTCACTTTATTCCCCTGCCAGCCCTCCCGTCTGCACCCGAGCTGGCTAAAGACTTTATCCGCCACATCTTCCGTCTTCATGGCCTGCCCCTCCACATCGTGTCGGATCGTGGGGTACAGTTCACCTCACGTTTCTGGAGAGCCACTTGTAAACTGCTAGACGTCACCCTGGACTTCTCTTCCGCTTGCCACCCACAGTCCAATGGTCAAGTGGAGCGGATCAATCAGAACCTGACCAGTTACCTCCGGCACTTCGTTAATGCCCATCATTCAGACTGGGTGGATCTCCTACCATGGGCCGAGTTCTCTTATAACAATCACGAGAGCGAATCCTCCTCCAAATCCCCGTTTTTTGTGGTCTTCGGTCAGCATCCTCGGATTCCTTTTCCTGTCTCCACCTCTGTGGACAACCCGGCTGTGGAATCTCTCATTAGCAAATTTTCCTCCATTTGGGAGAGTACCCGATCCGCACTCCTTCAGTCGTCCGAACGGATGAAAAGACACGCTGACAAAAAACGCCTGGATCCTCCACAATTTCGTCCTGGAGATAAAGTCTGGCTCTCATCTAAATATGTCCGACTCAAGATACCTTCTTACAAGTTAGGGCCTCGGTTCATCGGTCCTCTGGAGGTCATCAGTCAGATCAACCCGGTGGCCTATAAATTGAAACTCCCGGCCAACTTACGGATCCCTAACTCCTTCCATGTATCTCTCCTCAAACCTGTGGTCCTTAACTCTTTTTCCAAGTCTACAGGTACGCCTCCTGCTCCGGTTTCTGCTGAGGACGAGTTTGAGGTAGAGAACATTCTTGCCACCAAAAGGGTAAGAGGAAAGACCTTTTTTCTAGTAGATTGGAAGGGGTTTGGTCCTGAGGAGAGAACGTGGGAGCCCCGGGAGAACATCCATGCCCCTCTTATCCTAGCTAAATTTCTGTCTGGCCTAAAAAAGGGGGGGCCTAAAGGGGGGGGTACTGTAGCGCCGGCGTCCCTGCCCTCTGCTAGGCAGGGACGCTGTTCCCCTCACCTCTCTGCTCCGTGCCCGGCGTCCTCCTCCCGCTCTGCTGGCAGCGCGCGCTCCTTCCCGGCCACTGTGCTTAGGGCGCGCGCGCGCGCTCTCCCTCCCTCTTAAAGGGGCCGCGCGCGCCGTCCTAAGGAGTCCCCGGCCAATGGCCGGAGGACTTCACCATATATAAGGCACCTCCTCCAAAATGGAGGTGCCCGAGCAATGTTGTTGCACTGTTCACTACGCTGCTTCAGCCCTCAGGTCCCGTAGCCAGTTACCTGCCAGATACCTGCCAGATTCCTGCCAGCTTGCTTATCTGCTACCTGCCTGCTAGTCTGAGGTCCGACGGTCTGCCTTACTACTCCTGTCAGTCTGTCTAAGGACCAGCCTGTCCGCTCACCTGGGAGCGCACTTCAGCCACCTGCCTGCTTGCCTGAGGTCCGACGGTCTGCCTTCCAACTCCTGTCAGTCTGTCTATGGACCAGCTTGCCTGCTCACCTGGGAGCACACATCTGCTACCTGCCTGCTAGCCTACCCGGAGGCTCCGCCGTCACGTGCTGTGACCACCTGCCTGTCCAATGACTCCTGCCCGCTCACCTGGGAGCGCTCATCTGCTGCCTGTCTGCTAGCCTACCTGGAGGCTCTGCCGTCACGTGCTGTGACCACCCGCCTGTCCAGAGACTTCTGCCCGCTCACCTGGGAGCGCTCATCTGCCGCCTGTCTGTTGGTCTTCCTGGAGGCTCCGCCGTCACATGCTGTGACCACCCGTTCATCCAGTGACTCTCGCCTGCTCACCTGGGAGCTCACGTCTATCATCAGCCGCCACAGGTCGTACCAACCCTTTACCCAAAGACTGCCCCGGTCACTTGCCGTGACCATCAGCCCGTTCATTCAGAGACTGCCCCGGTCACTTGCCGTGACCATCTGCCCGTTCATTCAGAGACTGCCCCGGTCACTTGCCGTGACCATCTGCCCGTTCATCCAGAGACTGCCCCGGTCACTTGCCGTGACCTCCTGCCCGTTCACTCAGAGACTGTCCCGGTCACCTGCTGTGACTTCCTGCCCGTCTTCCCTGGTCGCCACCCGCTCCCTTACAAGGACCGCCCCCTTGTATAGTAGCTCAGAGGTTCCGCCTCCCAGACCCGTTACAGCGGGCCCTAGGTCAATCAGGGTTTCCCCCACAGTCTACAGCTCCTGCACCTCATCCTCCTCAGCCTTCTCCTCCTCTTCAGCCTCTATCTCCGAAATGACCACATAAGTCACAAGCTGGAAGCACTGCAGCACTGCCTCAGCCAAGCGCAACAGGTTGTGCTGAAGCTAATATGCTTATGTGGCAAACCGCACAATGCTGAAGAGTTGTGGACAGCTCTGAAAGAGCAGGCAGATCTGTGGCTGACGCCGCTGACCCTACAGCCAGGCATGGTCGTGTGTGACAATGCCCGGAACCTGGTGGCGGCTCTGAGGCGAGGCGAGCTCACATATGTACCATGCCTGGTCCATGTGCCTAACCTCGTGGTTCAGCGGTTTCTCAAATGCTACCCGGAGCTGCCAGATCTGCTTGTCAAAGTATGCCGCCTGTGTGCCCATTTTAGAAAGTCAGCTACAGCTTCCGCCACCCTTGCCATGCTTCAGCAGCGTTTGCAGCTTCCAGCTCACCGACTGGTGTGTGATGTCCCCATGCGTTGGAACTCTACACTGCAGATGTTGGGAAGGATTTGTGAGAAGAGGGCAGTTGTTGAGTACCAGCATCAACAAGGCCGTCGGTATTCAGTTCAGACCCCACCTCAGGAGTGGACATGGATGTCAGACATCTGTACCATCCTCCAAAACTTTTAGGACTCCACCAAGATTGTGAGCGGCGCCATAATTAGCGTCACCATCCCGCTCCTCTGTCTTCTGAATCGCTCTCTGCTCACAATCAAAGAGGATGCATTGCAGGCGGAGCACGATGAGATGGAGCAAGGAACCAGACAGGGTGATTACACACAGCCCAGCCTCATCTCATCCCAACGTGGATTGGGTGACAATGAGGAAGAGGAGGAGGAGGTGGAAGAACAGGAGCTAGTTTCATGCGCTATAGACCGTACTACCTGCACAACTGTCATACCATCTGTTCAGCGTGGATGGCCTGAGGACAGGGAGGAGGAGGATGAGGAGGAGAGCATGGTCAGTTGTCCTCTTGGTGAGGACATGGAAGTCTTGCCTGCTAGCAGTCTGGCACGCATGGCTGAATTTATGTTACTCTGCCTTTCCAGTCATTACTGGTTGGTGACACTTCTAGACCCACGCTACAAGGAGAACTTTATAGCTCTTATTCCTGAGGCGGACAGGTCTACAAAAATGGGACAGTACCAGAAGGCCCTTGTTGCAGAACTATTAAAAATATTCCCATCTGCAAACACTGGCGGCAGAGGTCACAGTTTGTTGGACAACCAAGGAGTACAGGCGAGAGAAACACAACTCCAATCAAACAGAGGCAGGGGAACACTGTCAAAGTTCTGGGAGAGTTTTCTCAGCCCCTCCCATCGCACAGGCCCTGAGGTGCGGGCTACTCTCGAAAGGAGTGCAAAGTTTGGGAAGATGCTGAGGGAGTACCTTGCCGACCGTACCAACGTCCTCCGTGATTCCTCTGTGCCTTATAATTATTGGGTATCCAAGCTGGATATGTGGAATGAACTGACTCTCTACGCCTTGGAGGTCCTGGCCTGTCCTGCTGCTAGCGTTTTATCAGAGCGGGTTTTAAGTGTCGCCTGTGGAATTATAACCAATAGGCGCATCCGCTTGTCAACTGAAAATGCTGACAGGCTGACTCTTATAAAAATGAACAAGGGCTGGATTGGGCCAAATTTCTCAACACCACCGAATGATGGTGACGCGCCCCCTGAGCCGTGGGGATACCCGGAACCGGGCCTTGTAGATGCTGGGGGTTGTAGTCACCGTGGCGGCGACCCGGTTCGTGACCCAGGGCGGTCAAACCAAGGAGGTAGTCTATGTGTACAAATGTTAATGTCCGACTACGCCACCTGTGGAATGCGGTTATTGGTAACCGCTGCTGCGGAGCAGTCCGCTGAAGCTGGTGGTATGTGCAGCAAGGTGATGTGACTCCCCACAGGAGGAGTGTAGCTTCAGGGCAGCGTGACTGGATGATGGTGGTGATTGTGCAGGGCATTCTAATGCTGTGAGTGCTGGCGCCGCAAGGAACACAGAGACAAGATAGTGCAGTCCCAGGGTCTTTACTCACTGTTGTTGTAGTTCAGATTACAGGTACCAAGCAATCTTCCCCCGTCGTGCTGTGCGTACTCAGTGAGGGGTTCAGTCCACCCTCATGTATTCCCAGAGCACTTATCAGGACCCCGTTCTGTGTACCTTCCTCTGGCCTCTTCCTGCACCTCACACCCAGCACCACTTCTATCCGGTACCCTCGGGCCTTGGCAGGCGACGTATGTTCCGTTCCCTGGGTCCTAAGTGGCTACCTTCTTAGTGCACTGGTTTGGACTTGTGGCCTGCAGTACTTGAAATGCTGCAGCCTCCGGTTCCTAGTTAAGCCCTGTCCCCCGGAAATGTGGTGTAGTGAATGCAGGTGTTAGGGTTCTGAGCCATACTCTTTCTTTACCTGAGAGTGAGGTACTACATCTCTGAGTGAGATGCAATACCTCTGTGGCGACCGAACCCTCAGGGGCACCACAATAGCAGCATAACATAAACTCAAATCCAGTGTCTTTTTTTGGGAGGTGTATTCCCATGCACCTTTTCACACCCACACATGGGTATATGCTTCCTGATTTTGGCTATTTGTTCTTGTCCTCCTCCTTCTCCTCATCCACCATATCACCAGGGTGACCGTGGTCCGTGATGCAACACCCGTAAACAAAATTTTTTATACAGTATGTTCATGTATACCCCCCAGGGGTAAATGTTTGTCAGCCCATACACTTAGTGCATGAGCATTACAAGTATAGGAGACCCGCTCCTTTCTAATGGGAACATTTTTTTATGAAGCCTTCCTCCGCGTCTTTTCCAAGGTGCATTGGAGTGCCTCCCAATTTTTGGCAGCCCTTGTATTCATTACATAGGCCAACACTATGGGAGACCCACTTGCTAATAATGGGAACATTTTTTCATGAGGCCCTCTGCGTCTCTTTCAAGGGGCATTGGAGTGCCTCCCAATTTTTGGCAGCCCTTGCATTCACTGCATAGGCCAACACTATGGGAGACCCACTTCCTAATAATGGGAACATTTTTTTATGAGGCCCTCTACGTCTCTTCCAAGGGGCATTGGAGTGCCTCCAAATTTTTGGCAACCCTTGCATTCACTGCATAGGCAAACACAATGAGAGACCCACTTCCTAATAATGGGAAAAAAATTTCAGGAGGCCCCCCTCTACGTCTCTTCCAAGGGGCATTGGAGTAGGTTCAAATTTTTGGCAGCCCTTGCATTCACTGTGTTATGCACACGCCCGGGCTAAGCGGCGTGTGCGTGTGATTGTAGTGATTCCACTGGACCATGCCGGAGAGTGAATGCCTGGAGGGGCGTGACTAAGTATTCACCCGATCCGACCAGGGTCGCACGACGGCATACGACGCCAGTGCACCAAGGAGGAACCGAGCAGAGGGACCAGGTGCTACTCCAGGACAGACCCCGGACACGGCTGTTGACCCACACAGGGGAATACAGGAACAGGCTGGTAGGCTGGCACACAGACTGGTGGGTATAGGCAGGCACGACTGGTATGCAGGCAGGCGGGTATGCAGGCAGGGGGGTAAAGGCAAGCACAGCTAGAGTGCAGACAGGGAGGCACTAGCAGGTAGGAACACAGGCGGGATAGGACCCAGTACACACCGGGACTCAGGAACAATACAGGCAGAGGGTTACAGGCAAGCACAGCTAGAGTGCAGACAAGGCTGAGCAGGGAGGACAGGGCTCTGTTCACACGGAACAGACAGGAAGGGAAAGACAGAGCCAGATACTCACACAGTACTTGCAGAGACAACAAGCAGGAGTTAGGTACGAGTTCAGACTCTGCAGAAAAAGGAAGGGAACGGACATAGAGGCAAAACAGGTAAAGGACAGGAGAGAGTTCAGACTGGAACTGAGTGTACGGAGGAGACCGACACTGCAGAGGGATACAGGAGCGGGTCTGGGAATACGGCCCCCAGAGAGGCGGAACGAACAGGCAAGGAGCGTGTTCAGACAGGACAGACCAGACGCAGGAGCGGGTCTAGGAAATCGGCCACTAAAAGGCGGAACGAACAGGCAAGGAGCGTGTTCAGACAGGACAGACCAGAGAACACAAAAATGACACAGTTCAGACACGGGAGCTGATACCGCAAAGCAGGAGACATACAGGACTCAGTTCAGACACGGGAGCTGATACCGCAAAGCAGGAGACATACAGGACACAGTTCAGACACGGGAGCTGATACCGCAAAGCAGGAGACATACAGGACTCAGTTCAGACACGGGAACTGATACAAAAAGCAGGAGACAAGAGACGGGACCTGGCACCTTCAGAGTGCAAGCACACACTGAAGGAAACACTATGCTCAGGCAGGGATAGAAGGGAGCTGCTGAGCTATATACCAAGTGACAGACAGCAATAGGCTGAGGACGCACAAGGGGTGTGACCCACAGCAGGTACAAAAGGCAGGAAGTGATCGGGCGCCGCCCTTAAGCAGCAGAAACAGACACAAACAGACAGCATGGAGGGAAGCCAGAGAGACATTCTGGACAGGAGATCAAGTGCGCCCTCTTGCACAGTGGGAGATGGACCACCATGCAAGGACGCCGCCAGGTATGTTACACACTGCATAGGCAAACAGTATGGGAGACCCACTTCCTAATAATGGGAACATTGTTTTCAGGAGGCCCTCCTCTAAGTCTCTTCAAAGGGGTATTGGGGTGCGTCCAAATTTTCAAAGGGGTATTGGGGTGCGTCCAAATTTTGGGCAGCCCTGCTGCACTCACTGCATACACAATAACCGTATAGGAGACCCACTCTTTAGTAATGGGAACAACAAAGCATAGCCGGCTGATGGCTCCCTAAGAATAGTAAAGGCCAACTGCTGGCCCTTTAAGAATAGTAGAGGCCGCCTGATGTCCCTATAAAAATAGGCTTTGTGACTTTCAGAGTCCCTCCTTCATAAATGAAACAGGATGTGTCTGATCATGTCTTACACACCAGATGGCCAGATAAGTTTGTAAAATGTTAAAATAACATTTCCCGGTGAATGCATTTATCACGGTTGAAAGCAATGCAAAAGTGCAAAAACGCATCAAAAATGCTACGTGTGAACATAGCCCTAGGTGTGGAGGAGTATTTTTGGTTTTGGTTATTTATTTTGCCTTACATACAATTCATTACCCTGGAAAGGATGTTCCTTAACATATTTCCAAGGAAAATCCATTTTGGTTTCGTTTTTGTATGTTTTATTGTGAGTCTGTAAAAGTGGTGTAATACCTCTGACAACATTGTTGCCAGCAGTGACCTGGGAGTCAGAAATGCTTCCAGGGGTCTTCCCCATGCTGTTCCCATGTTATTTGAGCACTGTTCCCATCGATTTGGGCAATTTTTAGGCCCTCTGCAGACCGCCGGGGGGAGCCACCTGAAAAATGCTCGAGTTTCCCATAGACTTACATTGGGCTCGTTGCTCGAGTCGAGCACCCGAGTATTCCAATGTGCTCAACCTGAGCAACGAGCACTTTAGTGCTCGCCCATCACTAGTAATGACTATCTAATATATGAGTTTCACTTTTTGGATTGAAGAACTGAAATAAGTTAACTTTTTGATGATATTCTAATTTTGTGAGAAGAACCTGTAAGTCTGATTACTCACACATCTATGGACAGACAGTGTGGGATGAAGGGCAATATAGCAAGATCATCTCTACTATGAGAGGAAGAGCGCTGATCAAAGAGTTTGTAATGGGACACAGCAAAACTCGGCTGTGCTGCCATTCCCCCAATGGAGAACTCATCTGAAAGTTCTACTCCCAGCACTTTCTAATAATGCAGAAGGTTAGACCAGTTGATCAGGGCTGTCTCTCATACATTTTGTTTTCTCCTGCTTGCACGTGATTTATTCTGCTCTGCAGCCGCTGTTACATTGTGTGTCCAGTTCAACATGAAAAAATTGGTGAAATGTCCACTTTAAGCTGTTCTTTTAAGTTCAGTGTGCAACCATTAAAAAAGAAGTGCAATATTAAATACATATTTAGAATCGATGGGTAATCAAAATGATTTTTAAACTCTGCTATGATTATTATAGAGTATCTGTGGCGCCCCTGAGGGTTTAGTCTCCACAGGGGTACTGCACCTCAGATAGATGTGTGGTATCTCCTCTTCCAGGTAAGGATGGAGCATCACTCAGGACCCCACTTCACCACTCAACACTACACCACTCCTGTCCAGTAGGGGGCCTAAATGCACCAGGGTGCTGCCCCGGTCCGGGATAGAGGGGATGGGGGGAACCAAAGATAGGGGGAACCATGTAGTGGGTGAGGGTGGAGGACACACTTTTAGGAAGCACTTATTGATTCATATTTAATCTATGGCCATCTTAAGTTCAAGGTCTTTGATTGAGGGTCTTCTGTCAGGGTCCAGCAAGAGGCTGTAGCAGGCGGAAGATTCGCGGTCCTCGTACTCTGGCCTTGAGACGAGGAGCGGGTCAGAGTTAACCAGTGTCTCTACCCGGTCAGGGTCCTGTTCTAAGAAGGCCTTGGAGGAGAGAAGAGGAGATAGGCTCCACAGGCAAAAGGATCCCAGGGGGATACGGACGGAGCGGAGTCGCCACCTGTATTCTTTACTCTGGCCTAGCTAGAGGGATTCCTGCTGCAAAAGGGGTAACCGGCCCCCGATATCTGACTTTGTTGCTTCACATCTCAGTCAGAAAAGCTCGGAGGCTTAGTGGATCCCAGGGGGATACGGACGGAGCGGAGTCGCCACCTGTATCTCTCACACTGCGTTTATCCAGTGGGACCCGGCCTTACACCACGTTCATACCACACACAGTCAGGAGAAGACTTAGTGGGAGAACTTACCAAGTTGAGGAACACACACCAGCGGGGTCTCGACAGGTGCTCCTGATCTACCTGGGAAGTGCTGAACCCCCTTCCCGGTGGCCGCAGTACACCGTGGGTAGCAGAGAGAAGCTTTGCGGCTGAAAGTTCATCTAAAGTGAGTAAAGACCCGGATTACTTCATTCACTGCCTCCGCTTGTTTATTCCTGCGCGGCACTGCACCCACCATCCCTTCTCACACTGCCCTGAGGCCTGCTCCACCTGTGGGGAGCGGTCCAATCTTAGCTGCCCCTAACACCAGCCTCAGTGGACTGTTGCAACGCTGGTGTCCTTCACCAGAAACCACAGGTGGCGTAGTCGAACAACCACTCATCCAATAAGCCCATCTCCATCCATCATCATTATTTTCATGTGACAGCCCTGGGCACGGAACGGGTCCAGACCACGAGTGCATCCCCCGCAACTCCTACACTCAGGGCGAGGCGGCACATATCCGACACAGGATGACCCAACATTGGGGCAGATTTATCAGAATTCTGCATAATTGCGCTAAAAATCTGATTTTCATGACTTGCACCATAATTATAAGCTAAAGGCTGCACTTCACTCCTGATGTTTGAGAGCACAAATAGGATTCAATTCCACAGATAACGTAAAAAATAAATGTTGTTTGTAAAAAATAAATTATGTTGCACCATAATTATTACATGATTTACACACTTTTTACAACTTGTCCATCAAGGGGTGTGATCTCGCTAATGGCACATGGCTTAATGTGCAACACAATGCGGCAAAATTGTGGCACACATTTCTTGTTCCTAAGTAAGCCAATCAATTAGCGGTGAAAACTTAGACTAGATAGACTTAACATTCGACAATTTATCAAAACGCCTGATCTATTTTGATAAAATTAGGCGCATTGTAAGAGACTGTTTAGTCTAACTTTGCACTGTCTAGCAATTAGTCAGTTTTGATAAATATGCCCCAATAATTTTCATTGATGATCTCTGCAGCTATCCTCTTTTTAAAAGCATTTTCCAGTAATCGAAAAAAAGGTCTTTAAGTCAGTCTAATATGAAGAGCAATTCCGTTATCCACTGGACTCTTCTGCCAGCTTTATAGTCTACTGTTCGTCTGCTAGAGTGGCAGGAATGGGGTTAGCAGCTGTCTTCTACCTCCTTGCAAGCATAATATTACCAGCAATATTTATAGTAGCGGGGGGCAGTAGATACCCCACTGACCAAGAAACTACAAATGTGTAGCATCATGCAGCTTGTTTGTAACTTTATGTTTCTGCGTCCGTTTAGGTAAGAAGAGGACTCAGCATCAAGCTCTGCCAGGTCAGATACCAAGGTGCAAGCAATCAATGCACATTGGGGGTTGTATAAGTGGCAGCACCTCTAACACCAGGTTCGGTGTGCATATGTCTTGCTCACAGCCTGCCAGGCCTCCATCAGGAGAATTGTGATTAACAATCTGCAAGAATTGTCATTTTCTTGAATTTTATGTTTGCATTGCAGACCTCCTGCAATTCCGTAATATCTTACCTTTTAGTAGTCTTGCATCTCCCCTAATATACTTCAGGTTGACAAAAAAATACTATATTATATATAGAGTATAGAATAATAAATGGATTAATCATGGTCGAAGGCAAAACTTTTTTTTGATTCGTAGCGTCTCTAAACACAATCATCCAGTCGACTCATAATATTTTGTCAGCCTGCAGCAGCCAAAAGGGAACACAATGGTGATATATGCATATATATGCTCAATACAGTGAGCATCGCTTAGTGGGGACAGATTAACAGTGTACCTTTAAAGGGAGCCTGTCGTTAGATTAATGCTACCCGTACTACAGGCAGCATGAATATGAGCCTGGTAATGGTACAATTACAACCTAGTATATTTTTCACTTAAAGCTGCAGCACATTTCAGAGAAAACATAGTTGGTAGAGCTGTCGATTATAGGCAGAGACTTAACTAGTCCGGTGTGGCCCCCAGTCGGCTTATCCCTGCACTGCTCCAGTTGATTGACAGGTCTTTTCCATGTGTCTACATTGGGGGAGACCTGTCAATCAACTGGATTGCTGCGAGGAGAAGCCGCCCTGTGGCTGCACCAGACTAATAAGGTCTCTTCCTAATAGCAGATTTTAAAACTATGTTTTCTTTGAAACGCTGCAGTATTTTAGACTAAAACATACTTGGCTGTAATTACACAGCCGGGCTTTGATTCATGCTGTTTGTGGTTCGGGCAACCTGAAATTAATGACTGATTTCCTTTTAAAAAGTACTGATGTTTTATAAAACTTTTTATATGTAATATTGACATGTCAAAATTTTTAATCACTGAAGATCTGGGTGCTGAGATCTCCACCGATTGCTGATACAAAAAGGAAGAAACCCTCAGAAGAGTGGTGTACCCCTTCAGATGTAATCAGCTCTGCTTGGCTCTTCTTGGGTAAGTGGGGTTAGTGGTGTACTGGCTCATAGCCAGCTATGGGTCCATACACAACATCTCTGAAGAAAGCCAAGCAGAGAGATTGTGGGGGCCTTAGCACTAAGACCACCAAAATCACTTCCGACATATTACTACATAATGCTATGCCCAGCACCTCTGCATGCTGTCCCCTTCTCCCTTTGTGCAGGGATGCCAGTTTACTCACCACTCCTGGCCAGCGTGCTCCTGCTCTTGCCTCCTTCCCCATCCATGCCCGCCGCACTGTGTCTCAACGATGTTGCTAGGGCACGCGTGAGCGCGCTCCCCTGTCCATAAAGGGGCAGCGTGTGCCCATGGTAAATGCTCCCAGCAACAGTCAATAGCTGGGAGACATCTTGTATATAAGGCACCCTCCCCAATTGGTAGGTGCCTGAGTAACCATTATAGTTATGTAGGTGGTTAGTGTGAGCAACTGTATGTTGCCAGGTACCCCATCCCTAGACTGTTATAGTTATCACGTGTCCCGTATCTTGAGTCCCTTAGGCCAGTCTAGTTGCCCACATTCCTGAAACAGTAGATGTGGTACCAGTCCGCTTACCTGGGGGCTGCATACCCAGGTTAGAACTCTGAACCTGTCCCTGAGGCCGTCCCGTTGGCATTACATGAACCTGTCCCTGAGGCAGTCCTGTTGGCATTACTTGAACCTGTCCCTGAGGCTGTCCTGTCTGCGCAGTGTGAACCTGTCCCAGGGGTCCTCCTGTCTGCACAGCGAGAACTTGTCCCAAGAGGCCGTCCTGCCCTATTGAGAATCTGAAGTACGTATCTGCCCTTTGGTGTCAGCAGCTACAGCCGGACGTCACCCTGGAGTGGTACCTGGCAGCTACCTGCCACACAAGCCTGACCTCACCACTAGAGGCTCCAGGGTAAGTCCGGCTCATGGAACAGTGGGTCCACGAACCACGTGCTCCACCTAGAAGAGTAAGACGCGATGTCATATCAAAAGTTCTAGAATAAGTCATTCTTTGATGTAGTGTTTCCTATTACTGGGAACCTACTACTCCATCAGTTTCTAGCAGTTACAAAATGTTCAGCGTAGAGATGAGCAATTTCATTTGTGTTGCCCTAGTTCGGAGTCCAGTAGGGTCCTCCATGGCAGCCAGACCAGAGCAGTTTTCATTTCTGCTCCCTGCATCCCCAACCCAGCATCCTGTGTGCCTCTGGCACGTACTTGGCCCCAAGACGTCATGATGTGCGTTATGTCGAGTAAAAAGCGCCCTCTCTCTCCTGTAGTGTGTAAGTTCTTATGGTCAGCTGGGTTCTCTCCTTCTTCTGTAGAGTGTAAGCTCTTATGATCAGCAGGTCTTCTCTCTCTCCTGTAGAGTGTAAGCTCTTATGATCAGCAGGTCCTCTATCTCTCCTGTAAAGTGTAAGGTCTTCTAGTTAGAGGGGTCCTCTCTCTATCTCACTCTGTCTTGTAGAGTGTAAGCTATTATGGTTAGTGGGGTCCTCTCTCTCTTGTAGAGTGTAGGCTCTTATGATCAGCAGTATTCTCTCTCTCTCTCTCGTAGCATGTAAGCTCTTATGGTTAGCAGGGTCCTCTCTCCTGTAGAGTGTAAGCTCTTATGGTTAGCATTGTCCTCTCTCCTGTAGAGTGTAAGCTCTTATGATCAGCAGGGTCCTCTTTCCTGTAGAGTGTAAGCTCTTATGGTTAACATGGTCCTCTCTCTTGTAGAGTGTAAGCTCTTATGATCAGCAAGGTCCTCTCTCTCTCCTGTAGAGAGTAAGCTCTTATGATCAGCAGGGACCTCTCTCTCACTCTCCTGTAGAGTGTAAGCTCTTATGGTCAGCGAGGTCCTCTCTCATACAGTGTGTAAGCTCTTATGGTCAGTGGGGTCCTCTCTCTCTCTTCTGTAGAGTGTAAGCTCTTATGGTCAGCAGGGTCCTCTCTCCTCTAGAGTGTAAGCTCTTATGGTCAGCGGGGTCCTCTCTCTTCTGTAGAGTGTAAGCTCTTATGGTCAGCAGGGTCCTCTCTCCTCTAGAGTGTAAGCTCTTATGGTCAGCGGGGTCCTCTCTCTTCTGTAGAGTGTGAGCTCTTATGGTCAGCAGGGTCCTCTCTCCTCTAGAGTGTAAGCTCTTATGGTCAGCGGGGTCCTCTCTCTTCTGTAGAGTGTAAGCTCTTATGATCAATGGTATCCTCCCTCTCCTCTTCCACACATGTATTTTCTGAGTAATTACAAGCTTTCCAGTATTGAGATTCAGGCAAATTTATTTGCCACAAATCAAATTTTTAGGGAAAATTTGGCAAAGTCGATGAATTTGAATTTCAAAATATCAGCTTTTCTCTAATATTTACCAACAAAATGACCTGCTTTTTTCTATTGATGAGAATAAATTCCCACACCATTAATCTAGCTGGGTTGTAATTAAGATGAAATGTTTAATTATATTACCTGGGAGTCGTGAACAAGCTGTTTGTGTTTGTGAAGTAGCTCCTCGTTTTCTGTCAGTGATGCTCCGAGCTGGACATCGGTCAGATGGAAGTCTATCTGCTTCCTTAGCCAACAGGAAATCTATGGCAAAAGTGCATTCAGTCATTGGTCACGATTTATAAAGCATCATATAGCAAAAAGAGAATAAAGTTGTTTTCAGATGATTCTGTTAGGAGCTATGGAAAAGGTCCAGCACAACAAGCAAACACTCCCAAGTTATAGAAACAGCTGTTTTCCATAGAAAAACACATTTATTTCTATTGGAGTAATGGAAACAGTGTAGCTCAGCTGTTCCCATAACTATTGCTGGTTCCAATGGTCGGAGCCATATAAATAATAAAAAATACTTGAATTTGCCATCATGTATAATTCATAATATTAGTACAATGTCAAACTGTCAACATATTGTAATGCCAATTATCTCCTGCTTCTTCTTACTACATGTTGGCATCCTGGCATTGATATCTAATTGGAGATGAACCTAGATAAGCAAACAATGATGAGGTCCAACCAACCTCCATTTCAGCAGCATAAACTGTCTGCAGCATGTCCCAAGGGTGATTATTTCAAGCTGTTGGACTGAATGTCAGCTGTTCTTTCCCCAGCCTAATGCCATTCTGAAATTTCCTATGTTTGATCATCTGCTGCCTGTTGCAATTACAATGATCTTCTTAAAGGGGTATTCTCACATTAATAAATAGCTTTAGTTAATTAGCATAAGAAGGAGAAAGTTTCCAAATGAGTAGCTATCTGCTTTCATTATCCATTCTCCTGCTCTAAGAGCTTTTATCTTATATAGTGTACAGCTTGTTCCCAAGGAGCTCAGCCATCAGAACCTGAGTTTGTGAATTAGTTACATTCTAGTAGCTAAGAAAGGAGTCAACTCCTAAAATCACAGTCAGCTCTCTCCAGTCCATTTGATTACTATACAGCAGTTAGCTGCTCCCCTTCCTCCTATTCTTTCTCAGCTACTGACCAAGCTGCTCTTATCAGTCTTGTATAATCACTATCCAAAGTCCACACCATTGGCAGTGGCCAGAGCAGTTCTCCTAATCATGGCTCTCGCTTTCCTGAGCCTTGTGTTTGTTTAAATGCACTGTTATCTCTATAAACAAATATATAGTGATAACAGTGTAGACTTCAGAACAATGACCATAGCAGAAGGAAACTGATCAGAACTGACATTCAAGGAGGAGAACCTGTGCCCCCTGAAACCAGGAAGTAAGGAGATTGCAGAGCTATGTGCTGCTCAAGAGACAACTTAATATCTGACAGCAAAAAAAAAATCTGACAGCAAAACATAACTGTGCTAGCCTTGAAGCTGTATGAGCGAAAAGTCAGCTCCTAAAGCTCTGTGAGTCCTATGAGATGGAACCCTCATTCAGATTAGCCTATTATTCTTTACAATGGCATATAAACCTACTCAGGGCTGCACTTTTTAGCATTTAATTGGGAGTACTGGCCAGAGAATACTGCTGTCCATCTCTCACAAAGGACAGGAACTGGAGAGCGAGCGGGATTTTTTGCTATTACACCCACTTCCTCTTTGGACTCCACTGCAATAGTATAGTGATATGGAAAAGTATTTGTTTCTTCTAGCTACCCGCCATTATTGCAGATTTGTCACACTGAATATCTTCTCTTCATTAAACAAATATGTTACATAATAGATTAAGAAAACAACTTAAAAAGTTTTTGACTTTGCTTTTCTGTAGCAAAAAAAATATATTAATTTTAACATCCTCCAGGAACACGGAAAGGAATAAGAGGGTCACCACCGCGACACTAAAAAAATTCAGAAATTTTTAAATTTGAGTTGATTAATTTTATATCTGTATTGGAAATGCTCTTTTTTATTTAATAAAATATTATATTATATAATTCTTTGTGGTGTTGGAGCCACCACTGTGTATTGATTTATACAGATAGTATTGAGCTCAATGAGAGGCATATAAATCTAAATACATTAAGTGTCCCCTAGTGGCAGCTGCTGTGACTTTGTTATGGCAACACTGTTTAGTGGACCCCATACTTCTATGGTATTACACCACTTTGTTTTTCTGCAGATTTTGCATATTGTTTCCTGAGATGTTGTGATGTGGTTGTGTGCAAGCACATTGCAGGGTGTGAATGGAGTCTTAGGCATCATTAAGACGTCTGTTTTTTATGTTTGTGGAAAAAAAAGTACCAATTTCCATCAGTGTTTGATTCATGTGTCAGTTTTTACCATTAGTGTTTAAGCAGTTTTTCTAGTATACAAATAAAGCCACATTCACACCTTCAGTATTTGGTCAGTATTTTACATCCTTTTTTTTTTAAGCCAAAACCAGGAGAGGAACAATCAGAGGAAAAGTATAATAGAAACTCGTCACCACTTCTGTATTTTTCACCCTCTCCTGGTTTTGGCTTACACATACTGATGTAAAATACTGACCAAATACTGAATGTGTGAACGTGGCCTAAAACTGATTAAGGTTTCTCCTGCTTGTCTTATCAAATGAACATGAAAAACAGACGGCACACAGATGCAACTAAGATTCCCTCCATGTGCTGTCAGAGTTTTTCACCGACCCATAGACTTGAATATGAGATTTTTAATCCTTGACTTGGATCAAAATCTTTTTTTTTCGTTTTTGCAGGCACTCAGTCTGGAAAAAAATGTGAACAGCCCCATAGACTAGAATAGATATGTGTTCCATACATCAAAAACGTGCACAGAGCACGTACATGAATTCGCTATCTGAAAGGGGTTATCTCCGCTGACTAACCATTATTCAGAACATTTCGGCAAATTGTTGAAGGTTCTGCTGAAAAATTCCAGAACTCAGCTGATATTGTTGGATGAAAATGTAAGTAACCATACCTTGTTCTAACAAATGTTCATTATGCAACTCTCCTCTTGTCTAAATGTCCTATATGCTTAGTGTAATCCTCAGTATCTGCACTCGTTCTGGATGTAGGGACATTGCACAATTTGGCTGACAACCACCCATACATTCTAAATACATTTTTGGGTCTTTGTGATAGGCCAGTTTAAGGGTGTGGTGTGGGGGTGCAGTCTTTATTAAGGGGTGGGGTGAATGTCCATAAAAATTTTAGTCCAGTTGTCCAGCAAAAATTGAACAGCAGTTTGGCAACTCTGGCATTGTCTAGTATCAAACATAGGACCTCCTAAAGGAATAAGTATTTATCAAGATACACATTTACTGTAGTTAAAGAGAACCTATCACTAATCTGGGGCTGCCCCTATCATTTAATAAAACAATGGGTATCTCCTAATTAGTGATTTTTCTAAATATACTCCAGCAACAAAACCTTTCAGAAGTAGTCGTAATGGGGTTTTCGCACAAACAAAAGTTAATTTTAATCAATAGATCTTAAAATAATAATATGTTCCACAATTGGAAGTGTTTAAATAAAATGGGCAACCCCAGACTCGTGATAAACCCTTAGGCAATGTTCACATGCAGCATTTTTGCTTTGCTTGCTTATTTTCTGCGGCCAAAACATTCTGTCTTGGTAGTAAAAATATGTTCAAAATGCATGTTTGGCTGCATTTTCACTGCATGTTTTTTTCTGGGTGCAGATTATATTTATGCTTTGTCTATAGTACTTGTTGAATAAAGTTAGTTTTATGCACCAAAAATGATGCAGCAAAAACGTTTGTTGCTTTTTTTTTCATTTACTCGTTGCTTTTTATGGTTGAAAAACTGCTGCAGAAACTTTGAAAGAATTGACATAGTGCAGATTAAAAAAAAAAACAAAACACTGCAATTCTCAAATTGTCAGGAATAAAAAAAAAACAAGCATGTTGATGAGATTTCTGAAATCTCATAGATTTTGCTGATACTTCAAATCGCAGCTTCTGTGACATGTGAACAAAGCCTTAAGTTTAAATTAGTTAAGTTTAGCATAAGTATCTTTTCTAAATGGCAGAAAAAAAAATTCAGAATGACTTTTATACAGACAGAATGACTTGGCTTTGGTGATGGGTCTGGGAGGTGTAAAGTCAAAAGCTCCATTGGATTTTCCTAATAGAATTTATTGTGGATGTGAATATTCAGTATCTGCAACATATTCAATTATATGTAACTTATTTTTTATTGCAGAGATAAAATATCATTTTTCTGATACTCAGAGTAGGAGGCCAACCTTGGGTAGACCAGATGGTGAGCTTTGAAAGGTTCCTCCTGTGCCACCGTGTAAAGAGGAAACCATTCTCCTTCGTCCCATGAAATAACATTGTGCTCTGACACTATCCCTACAGCTGCGCCCTGGAGGAACAGGTGCGGAGATGATTTTCTCCCCTTGTTACCTTGTATTCCTGTTGGTGCCACTGACTAACGTGTGAGACCTGCTCCAACCTTATCCGGTGTTGCCTCATCTGCTTGTCCAGCTGCCGCCTCCGGTCTTGCAGCGATTCCAATAGTCTTTCCACTTTGGAGCAGCTGCTATGGGCTCCTTTCATGGTGTCAGGATTTGCCACAGGCAGGTGAGATTTTAATTGCTGTATGAATTCAGTTAGTTCCTGGCTTTTATTTAGTAAAGCCAAAGACCGTGCCAGGAGTGCTGAAATTTAAAAGAATATAGGTTGGTAAAATGATGAGGCATCGCAAAAAATACTGTCAGTTTGATAAATATTCAATTCAGTAATTTGCTAGTTAGGTCAATGGCTGAAAAACTTTTACTAGGATTCCTATAACTTTTCCAGAATCCTGAATGGCATATCTGCTTGATTATGTAGTGAGTTATATTTGCAATGATATATTCCATCAGTTTGCAAGTATATATTTTTTCTAGTTAGTTAATAAAGGTATCACTCCTATATACTTTAGTCACTTTTAATAGAAAAAAAAATATTTAAAAATCACATAAATACAAATCTAGGGAGATTTGCTATTTAAGTTGTAAGGATGGACATACAAGGGGATTTTGATCAGGTGAACTGAAGATTGCAGTATTGCATAAAATAATCATCAATACAACTTTGCCAACATGGATCATATTGTAAGTCATGTGTGATTGCTCCCTTTGTAATGTCGGCATCTCTGCCTCCCTTCCCCGGCAGAGACACCAACTCCCTCCTCCTCCTCCTAATGCTTCTGCCTGAGGTCTGTGCACTGTTAACAGATCCCTGAGCACTGTGCTTAGGCGCACGCAAGGTCCCACCCTCTTAAAGAGACAGCGAGCGCCATCCTAAAGTGTCCCCAGCCTACAGCTCGGAGACACTCATTATTTAAGGCACCTCCACCTGATGGGAGGTGCCTGAGCAACCTGTTAATTTAGTCTTGCATGCTTGCTAGTTCTCAGGTCCCCAGTGTACGTATCCCAGTGTATCCACGTCTGCCGTGTCTACCTGTGTAACAGTCATATCTTCCAGATCACCTGCTTGCCTGTATACCAGCCTTGGCCACCAGCACCTGCTTGCTTCTATTTCTGCTATGCCCGTCAGCACCTGCCTGGTCGTATAGCAGACGGTCCCGTCCACACCTGCAGTGCCCATCAGTATATCTGCCTGACCTTCCTGCACCTGCTGTGCCAATCTGCATATCCGCCGGACCTGTTGGCACTCGCCGTGCCAGTGTGTATATCAGTTGGATCTGCTGGCACCAGTCTTACCTGTCTTTATGTCAGCAGGACCCATCTGCATCTGTGGTTCCAATGTTCCTGTTGTGCCTGCCAGTATTAGCTGTACTCTCCTACTGGGCTGTTCCAGCTACGTGTCCCTTGAGGTTCAGCTGCCATGTGCCCAAGGTCAGTCCTGGTGTAGCACCTAGTCCCGCCTCCATGGGCTCTCCTCGGACCACGGCATGGTCAGTTGCCGTGCATCCAGGGTCAGCCTTGGTATGGCGCTTAGTCACGCCCCTCCAGGCTTTCCCTCGGGTCTTAGCACAGTGGTTCCACCACCCTGACCGTTACACCCTCATTGCAATATGGATGCGTTTTCTGTAACTCTAAGGTTAAGGTTACTTTGATCATATCACATTTTGGACAAACCACAATGTATGAGTTGTGACCGCCCTTTAAAGTAAAGTAGGGTCGGATTTTTGGTGACCATTGGGATATCGCAATTTGAAATTGCAATCTTTGTACAGCAATACCAAAAGTCGGCATGTAGCCCTAGACTTGGGCCCTGATACATTGTTTCTGTTGTTCCATTTTGGAGCAATTTGCTTTTTTATTAGTGACATTAGTATCTACGCTTTATTCTCTATATGTTTTGGAACACTTTTTAAGTTGTCTTTCTTTCTCAAATCTTTTTTTTATTTTTCTGCAACAACTTTGCTTATCTACATGTTTTAGACAGATTCATAAAATGTGACTTTTACCTAATGTTGCATTTTTTTGACACATCTCACTCCAGTCCCTGTCTGGAGTAATAAGATTTTTGGAGGAGTTTTCAATATTGTCCATTTTTAAACAAAAAGTGCAACCTTTTTAAAGGTTATGCTACTTTTGGAACTAAAAAAATGCAAAAGCCAGTAAACTAAACAAACATAAAGATAATGTTTGATTTTTGTACCAAATTCGTGAACTGCGTGCACCATTTTGAAGAATTTGGTGCAAAAAAGCATCAGCGAATACAAGACAAAAAGAAAGAAAAGTGACTTCAATGAATCGCAAATCGAGACCATAAAGTGTAAATATCATTCAAACTTTTCTAGATGTTCTACCCATCTACAAGACCTTTAGAAGACTGTGCAGAAGAGCAAGCTGATGAGTTCAGCTCCTGCAAGCGCGGCCAGCAAATTTTTCATTATTTATACCACAAAAATTGAGTAAATTATGGCAGAAATGTACTCCAGTGCCTGACTATCTCATGGTGGCACACGCCAGCTGAAAGATTAGTTTGCCGCATCTTACTGCACCACACTGTTCATCAAGACTGTAAAACAAAGCTCCAGTCTTGATGAATCAGGGGCTTTGTGCTCCATTAGGATATTGAAGTACAATTGCACAAAAATTTTGCAACATTTCAAAAAAGATGAAATTGAAGAATTAAGCTAAAACATCTGGAAAACCAAAACCATGCCTATAATGCTAAAGAAAAAGAATACAGACAAAAGTAAGGCCCCAAGTACCTTGGATAGTTTATCCATGGCTCTATTCACACATTCATTTTTTCAATTGCGAGACAGACAGCGCACTGAGTTTAAATTGATTTCACATATTTGTTTTTTTTATTAGATCCAATTGTCTATTGTGGCAAATTCAAAGCATGTTCTATTCTCCTCCATTTTTGCAGATTAAAGTTCATAGGGATTTGTCAAAAATGGATAAAAAATGGAAGCCATCTGTTTATATCTGTGTTTCATCAATTTTTAACCTGATCCATTGAGAAGTATCAATGGGGAAAAACAAGTTTTGACTATTTAGGCTGTGTTCTAACTGTTGTTTTTATTTCCTTTATTCTGATGTGTGAGAGACATAGAAAAATAGAAATAAAAAGTCAATCTGCTGTCTGATCAATGGTCTGCAGAACTTTTTGATCATCCAAAAAAACCAAATCGCTGATGGAACAGACACTGAGGTATTCAGAGGCACCACTAGAAAGGCTACATGCACACTATGTCTTTTTCTGGCGAATTCCGCCTGGAACCCGTCTAAAAGACACCGTAAAACCGCTTAAAAAAATTAACATAATGCACATCAATGTAAAAACGACATTGCTGTGCACATGGTCAGTCATTTGGTACACCAATGGTCAGTCATTTGGTACATCTATTAATTACTTAAACAGGTTATCCACTACTTTGATGACCTATCGTTAGGATAGGTCATCCATGTCTGATCGGCTGTGGTCTGACACCTTGCACCCCCGGCGATCAGCTGCTATCAGCGGCTCACTTGTCGAGCTGTTCCGTGTACTTGTAGTGGCCAGGGCTTGGTACTGCACATCCGCCTCCTATTCAAATCAATAGAATGCAGATGCGCGGTACCCTTCAGCGGCCACTACAAGTAGATGGAGCTACTCGGCAAGTGAGCACTTCCGGCCGGCAGTCTCCGGCAATAACTTCTGATCAACAGGGGTGCCGTGTATGAGACCCCGGCCGATCAGACATTGATGACCTATCCGAAAGGATAGGTCATCAATGTAAAAGTAGTGGACAACCTCTTTAATTGTTATTAAATGACATGTTCATTCTTCGGGCGACTTCCGTTAAGAAAGCTGCTCACTAGTTTTAGCTTAAATTACAGAAAAAAGAGGCTGGCAGCAGAGCTGCTGTAAAAATAATGACAAAATCGCCAGCGAGCCCGCTTTAGGAAAAAGACCAGCATCTTTTTCCTTTAATGGCTTCACCTGGGAAAACTTTGGTTGCCTTAAAGACTTTGTTCACATACCACTAAAAATGGATCTGTTTAAAACAGAACAAAACTGTTGCAAACAGTAGTCAAAGTTTCCATTTTTGTAAAGGACCCGACAATTGGATCAATTTAAAAACTGAAACTTTTGCTTCTGCCGCTTTCTGTTTCTAATCTGCTATGATTGCATCTTTAACAGGATCCTTAAGAAATGGATTCCAAATGCTAATGTGAACTTATCCATAATTCCTTCAGATGTTAAAAATGGATGAGAAGAAAAATGGATTAAAAAGGGGATTTATAACTGAGGCAAAATGGATGAGACATGAGAGAAGAATGTCTGTTTTTGATGGATATAAAAAAATGGAAATGGATTTTTTAATGTAGCCCAAGTGTGGGCACGTTCACACAAGCGTCATGGTTTCAGTTGGCTATGGCAGATCCATTGCAAACTGGGCCTAATCTACATATAATGGGTCCGCCAAGTTCCTGACAGGTTTTTGTAGCTTGTTTTTCTTCTTACAGGATAGAAAAGCACTATAGACTAATTTTTTTTCCATTAGAAAGAAATGGAAACCTGACTAAACAGAGACAAGCAGGCAGTAAAGTAAACTTGAGTGATGAGGAGGACATATGTCTACTGGTTATATTCCCCCTAAAATGAAAATATTTTATAAGTCATCCCAACTCTAATTTAGCAAGTATTGTAGTAAACAGGTTAATTGGACTTTGGAGGCTCATTTAAGACCTCTTGCACACGGCAATGCCATGTGCATGGTCTCTGCTCACTGGCGCATGAAATGTACTTTACCACATAGCGTTTCCATAAGGCACCCCATTCTCCTCTAGGATCTATTCTTCTGAAAAAGAATACATCTGTATACAATAGCATGTAATGAATGTGACACAATTGTTTTTTCAAAACCTTTGTGTGAATTTGGACTTACACATAGTATACCAACAGCATATATGATAATTTTCAGCCTGTGTGCCCACAATGAGTTTTTGGTGAGTTTTTGACATTGCTATCAGGAAAGGCCGCGGATGCCTGGGCAAGCTCTATCTCCTCTGGAGCGAGTTCAACTGGGAGGAATCAGAGGATGAAATAGCTAGGTCCCCTGTCACTGAGACTTGAAGACCAGCGAAAGGCCTGGTGAAAGAAGATGTAAGCAGCGAGACCAATGAGTCGAGAAAGAGCAGGAGTTGCAGGAGGAAGCAATCCTCTAATAAGGATAAAGTATGGGATCCCGTATACCCAAATCAGCATCCATTATCAGCCTGAAGTGCAGGATTGGCAACAAGCTGAAATTGCTGGCCTACTGGGAGCTGAAGGGGACTCTTGAGGAAGTTGGATGACTATGCCTGAGGAGTGATCTAGTCCATCAAGGAGAAGCAAGAGGCAGAACTGATGGCTCGAGAATGGAGAAGGGGAATTCGCGCCATGGACTTGGAGTTTCGATATTCGACGTGGGTTCAGAGTCATCTGTGAATATGGAACAGGTAACGATGCCTTTGTGAATCAGAGTCAGGTCAAATGCGACTATCTTCCACAGATTCTGCACAGCTTGTATCCAGGTGAGACAGTCACCTTTATGAAGATGGATGGACCGCGAGGCTGGTATGCCGTTGGTGTGGAGCGGCCTTGCTCCACTGCCGACATGGAGAAATGGAAGGCAGAGAGGGAGAAGAAAAAGCACTGAGGGAAGAAAGATGGCTCAGAGAAGTGGAGGAATGGGTAGAAGAAGAGAATCATATCTATGGGGGTTGTCTATAGCCAAGGGAGGATTCGCGATCGACTACCTCATTCGCTCAGACAAGGGAAAAGGTGTACTCATCCAATCCGGTTGAAGTCAGAGAACACAGGCCTGCACCGAATTTAGCAAATGTCCAAGTGACCCAACATGCAGTGACTGTATCTGAAGAAGAATAACCTCATGACCCAATATCAACATGGGTTTACGAGGGACCGTTCCTGTCAAACTTATCTGATCAGCTTTTATGAGGAGGCAAGTTCTTGACTGGACCAAGGAAATGCAGTAGATGTTGTGTATATGGACTTTTCAAAAGCTTTTGATACGGTTCCACCCAAAAGGTTGAAACATAAAATGAGAACAATGGGGATAGGGGAAAATATATGTATGTGGGTTAAGAACTGGCTCAGTGATAGGAAACAAAGGGTGGTTATTAATGGAAAACACTCAGACTGGGTCTCAGTTAACAGTGGGGTACCACAGGGGTCAGTATTGGGCCTGCTTCTTTTTAACATATTTATTAATGACCTTGTGGGGGGCATACAGAGTAATATTTCAATATTTGCAGATGACACTAAACTCTGCAGGGTAATCAGTACAGAGGAGGACAATTTTATATTACAGGACGATCTATGTAAACTAGAAGCTTGGGCTGATAAATGGCAAATGAGCTTTAATGGGGATAAATGTAAGGTAATGCACTTGGGCAGAGGAAATAAAATGTATAATTATATGCTTAATTGTAAAACACTAGGCAAAACTGAAACTGAAAAAGACCTGGGTGTATTGGTGGACGACAAGCTCACGTTTGGAGGCCAGTGTCAGGCATCTGCTGAAAAGGCAAATAAAATAATGGGATGCATTAAAAGAGGCATAGATGCTCAGGAGGAGAACATAATTTTACCTCTATACAAGTCACTAGTGCGACCACACTTAGAATACTGTGTACAGTTCTGGTCTCCGGTGTATAAGAAAGACATAGCTGAACTAGAGAGGGTGCAGAGAAGAGCGACCAAGGTTATTAGAGGACTGGGGGGTCTGCAATACCAAGACAGGTTATTACACTTGGGGTTATTTACTGTGGAAAAACGAAGGCTAAGGCTATGTGCCCACGATGCAGAAATGCTCAGCGTTTCTGCATCTCCCTGGCAGAAAAAAACGCATGCAGATTGTACATGCGGATTGTACATGCGGATTGTACATGCGGATTGTACATGCGTTTTCCTGCCAGGGACATGCGGATGTGAAGCGTTCTTCACTGACATTTCCGCATGTAGGTTGACAAGCGCTTTCCAAGCGATTAACATCACTTGGAAAGTGCTTGTGACAACTAGGTCACACTATATAAATCCATGCAAACGGCATGGATTTATATAGTGTGACCCGAGAGAATGGTTAAAAATAAAAAAATAAACCTATACTTACCTTCCGATGGCCCCCGAGACTTGCTGCGCTCCTGTGCTGGCTGCCGGCAGATCGCGGTACGCTGTACTGAAAGACCTGCCGTCACATGACTGTGACGTCAGCTCAGGTCCTTCAGTCCTGCGCGATCTGTCGGCAAGTGAAGAGAAGGAGTCCGGGGGCCATCGGAAGGTGAATATAATCTTTATTTTTTATTTTATTCTTTTTTTTATGGTACCTGGGTGTGGAGGAGAGACTCCTGTCCTCCACACCCGGGTACCATCCGCACATTAGAACGCGCCAATTACGCAAGTACAGATGCGGAATTGGCACGTTCTAATGCAAGTCAATGGTGACAAAAACGCAGCGCTTCCGCAAAATTAATGGACATGCTGCGGATTTTTGAGCGCAGCATAAACGCTGTGGAAAAATCCGCAGCATGGGCATTGAAAGTGCAGAATTGCATTGGAGACCATGGGGGAAGGTTTACCAAGCGTTTCCGCTGCGGAAATTCCGCAGTGGAAATTCCGCAGCATAAAATCTTGAAAAACGCATCGTGGGCACACAGCCTTAGGGGTGATCTTATTACTATGTACACGTATGAGGGGCCAGTACAAAGACCTTTCTACTGATCTTTTTACTCTGAGGCCTGAGACGAGGACAAGGGGGCATCTTCTACGTCTGGAGGAAATAAGGTTTAATCATAATCACAGATGTGGATTCTTTACTGTAAGAGCAGTGAGACTATGGAGCTCTCTGCCGCATGATGTTGTAATGAGTAATTCACTACTAAAATTTAAGAAGGGCATGGATGCCTTTCTTGAAAAGTATAATATTACAGGTTATATATACTAGATTCCTTGATAGGGCGTTGAGCCAGGAAATTAGTCTGATTGTCGTATGGAGTCAGGAAGGATTTTTTTTCCCCAATGTGGAGCTTAGTGTTTGCCACATGTTTTTTTTTGCCTTCCTCTGGATCAACATGTTAGGCTATGGGTTGAACTAGATGGACTTAGTCTTCCTTCAACCTTATAAACTATGTTACTATGTTACTGTGTCTGTGTGAATCAGCCCCAGGCTGTGCCACTACCAGGTGAACAACGCTGGAGGATTAGAAGATCCCCATTCAGGCCCACTCCTGAAAACTGGAGTAATCCGGAAGAGTGAAAAAAAAAGCCTGCAGTTCAGTTTGGCCACTGGCCAGGTTGTTAGGAGCAAGTTCTGGCGTACCCCCTATAAGAAAAAGCTGGAAACCAGTTGGGTCTCATGAAGAGCTCTAGTTAAGGTGAAAGAGGTTTGTTGAGGGTTTGTGTGTGTTACCCTCTTAGCCATGTGAAGGCTTGTGTCATGTTCGACTGTTCCTGAAGAAATTGGAGTGTCTGTTTTAAATATCTTTTTGGCCAGATGGGCCCGAAATAGCCAAGTGGGCTAGATTTTTTTTTATTTTTGCTTTATTTTTTACTGTGTCCGTTGTGCCCTTTTCTGCTGGATCAACGTGGCTGGAGGGTTGCACACCTTCAGTGATGGACTGTTGGTGATGTGCTGAACTGTGTCTACCTCAATTCTGGGGTCCTTAACCGAGAAGGACCAGATCCATCTGTATGTATGGACTCTGTCTATGTTCTGTTCCTTGGATCCTTAACTGAGAAGTACTGGATGCAGTGCCAGTTTGAAAAGATGATCCAGACTTCACCAGTCCAAGAATGTATTAAATGTTATATAATATATTGCCATCCTGCTATTGTGTTTTACAGGTCCTGGATTGCCAAGGATGGCAATCAGCAAAAAGGGGTGTGCGTAGAAGGGTTGACGAAGTTTCGGCACCCCTTCTGAAGACTCACTGTACAACCTGTCCTTGAGTGTAATGCAGTTTGATGTTTTAAATGTGATTTGAGTGTGTACTGGGCTCTGCAGCAGTTGTTAGGCTGTGACAGGGTTAAATCTAGTGCCAGCCCAGGTGGTGAAGAGTTTCTGAGGCATTTTGTACAGGAAGCTAGTTCCTGTAAGTCAGTTTGGGGGAAAGATTTTGAAGGAGATAAGAAGTATTGTGGAATATTTGTGCACAAGTGGGTAGTGTGCAGTGACTGAAATTCAAGAACAGCATTCAGAATAGTGCAAAAGAAAACTACTACCATGTTTACGGCCAGAGTGCAGAGACGAGAAAGGAAGTCACAGCGACACACATTGACCAGTGTGATTAATATAGAGGAGATTCTTCACTGGCAGGGAGTTCCTGCTGTGGCATTATATAGAGCTGATGGAGGTGTGTTCCCATAGGCAACTAGTAAGGATTGGGCTATAGACAACGTGTCAAACCGGTCTTGGAGGTTTAGAGAGAGAATCCTATTCTGGCCACAAAGTAGCACGGGGTACTGCACGGTAGTGGAGGATACTGAAAGTGGGAAGTCAGAGCTGGACAGCTCTAGTATTACTTTGTTAATCTGAAGTGTCTTGCAACATCAAGATATGCCGTCTGTGACAATAACTGAATTTGATCCTTTAGACAGAAGAAATGTTGAAGATTTACCATGTTTTCTACCAAGAGATGTTACTTTGTTTGAAGCTTGACAGTAAAAATGTTTTTAAGTTTTTACAACGGACTCTGGCGCTATTAAATTGTTGCATAAATATAAGGTCCCTGTACCATCATACCACTTGTGGCTCAGAAAGGGGTAAGCAATCAGACCCCACAAAGCACAAGCATACCCAATGGCACCGTAGCAGGATGTTTAAGGGCACGGAAATAATGATCGGCCAGTTTCCCCCCTTACATCTCCATGTCTTGCCCTGCCTCCCAGAGATGCCACAAAACAATGTTGCAGAATTAATGGGAGTTTCCAGATCCAGTTCACAAATGTTCCAATAGTTTAGAAGAGCTACCCTTTCATCCAGCAGCCTCCTGAACATTTGTTGATTGGCATGTGGGCCTATAAGCTTTTATGTGCACACTATTTAGGACCTTTCACTTGCTGTAAATGACATTTTTTCACATATGGTGGAATGCCCGTTTTCCGGGATCTGGTGTTGTTTTTCTTTTGTTAATGTGCCTCTCCATTCCTGAGATACAGCACTATCTTGTCTATACATAAATCTCTATTTTTTTAAGCCAACTCCTGGGAAGGCGTACATGCGGAAGGGCCAAAAACCTCACACTGGCTATTCTGGACAATAGCGCCATTTACACCAGGTAAAATAATTATATATTTATTGAAAGTGACAGGTTCTCTTTAAAGAAAATCTGTCAGCCTGATTTCATACCCAAAACTATTTATATGCACATGTAGCTCTTTCAAAGACTATTCTAGCATGCCAGTCCATTCCTCTGTTACTGAGAAATCAGCATTTGAATTGTCATGCAAATGAGGCTGAAAATCTGAAGTCTCTGTCACTCCAGCTCTATTCCTCACCCAGCCCCGCCTCCTCCTGCTTAACTATCTGCTACTTTGCCTGAAGTCACACAGCATAGAGGTTGTCAGTCAAGCAGGAGGAAGAAGGGAATAGAACTGGAGTGACAGAGGCTTCAGATCTTCAGCCTCATTTGCATATCAGTTCAAACATTGATTTGTCAGTAATGGAGGAACGGATTGGCCATGTAAAAAGACTGCTGGACTTGTCGGTGAAAAAGCTACATGTACATATAAATAGTTTCCTGCTGACAGATTCCCTTTAATATCAGAAGCGCATTGCCATAATAAACACTACTTACTCTTTGTATAGTGCTGAAGCTGTAGAAGGTTGTTTGTATTAGAATCATCGGTATCGGGTGCATCCTGAAGAAGAGACTCTGCATGATCAATGGCATCAGAAAACTAAAGGCAAAAGAAACCAGCGTAAGCAGGAGAGTGGAAAAAAACATTCAAAACAGTACAAGAACCATTGCTTAATAGCTGTCTGCCATCAGAAAACATCCCAAACTTTTCTCCACTGAACATGACCCATGTACGTATGCTCACTCCTACTTAATAAATGTAATTTATTACCAGGGCAACATAACTTCAGCACAAAGCTAATTTCAGTGCGCAAAATAATGGGCAAAATAACATTGCCTATAACTATGCTATTGATAGACAATTCAGTTTTTCACTGCTGGAATAAATTCACTGAAAATTGTAATCTTAAGTAAATTTCAAGCCGACAGTACGTGTTATATATTTATTAGGTGAATTACGTGTATTATCGCACGCTGATGCAAACTACTGTTATAATGTTCCATCTATAACTGAAATCTTTGCAAATCTCTAATACATAAATCTGAAAATAGTATGAGGCAAAGACAGTCTTTTCATTTTTTAAATCCGCTAGCCTAGCATAGAATGAAATTAAATGATGGATTGCACATGCTCCTGAAAGTTTGGAATCCACAAGTTAAAAAAGCCTGTTATGTTTGTATCGCTTTATTTTTTCATATATCCTCTCTTTTGGATGATAGTTTTTTATTCCTTGTGAACTGGGAAAAGTTTTCAGAACTTCCTATCTGAAAGTTTGCAAGGTCATTAAAGTTCATAAGTATAACTTTCTGGTAGTTAAAGGGAATCTGTCAGCAGGTTTTTGCCACCTAATCGGAGAGCAGCATAATGTAGAAGCAGAGACCCTGATTCCAGCCATGTGTCACTTACTGGGCTGTTTGCTGTAGTTTTTGATAAAAATTAATGTTTTATCAGCAGGAGGTAATCACTAGAGATCTAGTAAACCTGCTGCCATACTCATGGTCTTTGTATAACCCCACCCCCACCACTGATTGGCAGCTTTCTGCCTATGCACAGCATACAGAGAAAGCTGCCAATCAGTGGTGTGGGCGGGGTTATACAAAGCTCAGCATTCAGAGAATTGCTAGATCAGCAAAACAGTTTTTAATCAGAACTGTAGCACCCAGAAAAGTGATACATTGCTGGAATCAGCATTTCTGCTGAAATCTTTTTATTTTCATCTTATTTCCCTTGTAATTGGGGCTGGCATATTAGGAAATGCAGCCTCCTGGCTCCATAGCAGAGCTGTCTATGACACAGCAGCTTCTGCTCCCTCCCTATACACAGCAATCACATGACCACTGTATATGGAGGCGGAAGTGCCGTCAGCGCATTCTATTACTTTGTGTATACAGCGCTTGTTTAGCGCTCTGTATACAGCGATGGAGAAGGCATAGATAGTAAAAAAACATCTCTGCCTTCTCTATGGGGACTCTGGATGTCTCTGACAGCCAGACCCTTGCTTCCATTATTGTTTGTAGCTGCCCTCTTATGCAGTGACCTTTTTTGGAATATCACTGCAGATTAGAAGCAGGACCGCCCAAACGTTTAAAGTCTATAGACGATCCGGAAGCAGTAAAAGGGGTTTCCAATTCTTTGCAAATAAAGTTTAAAAGCGATATTTCCATAATGGTGATTTAATGAGGTGTTCAGAAGTTTGGAAGTTATTACTTCTCCTTGTGAAGGGGATAACGTCCCGATTGATGGGGGTCCAACCGCTGGGACTCCCACAAATCCCAATAATTGGGGCTCTGAAGAACCACGTGTGAATGGAGCAGTAGTTGATCAAGTGCATTAGTCGCTCCATTCATTCTTAATTGGACCATCATGATTGCCGAGCACAGTGTTCGGCTGGTCTTTGGCACTCCCATAAGAAAGAATGGAGCTGCAGTTCTAAAAATCTTTGATGATCCCAATGGTTGGACCCCTAATGATCAGAAAATTATCCCCCATCCCATGGATAGGCGATAATTTCCAACAATGAACCCCGTAAAATATGCATAAAGCTAGCATGAGCCATTGGTTACCAATTAGTAATGGTGCAACTACTGTGCACCATTGTATAATAAAGGAGAAATAGTGCTAATTAAGCATTAATGCTCCTTAATTATTTCTCTGCTTTTCTCCTGGCCACCTACTTTATAGGAAACTGCCATGGCAATTCACTTCCAAATAATGGCCTTAGAGTCTGCCAGCTATAGTGACCTGTACAGATGTGAGTAACATTTAGGTGGTAAAAATAAAATTTTTCATTCCTGTCATGTCATTTTGCATTAATTCCTGAAAAGCACCTGAAGGGTTAATAAACTACCAAATAGTAGTTTTGAATATGTTGAGGAGCGATGGTTTTAAAATGATATCACATTGGATGGTTTTCCAATTTACAGGTCCCTCAAAGTCACTTCAAAACTAAATAATTACCCCAAAAAAGTAAATTTTGTAAATTTCATTGATTAAAATGAAAAATTGCTGCTACATTTTTAAACCTTATAACATCCAAATAAAATAAAATAATCTTTGACAAATGGTGATGATGTAAGGGAGACATGGGGTAAGTGTTATCTATTACCTTTTTTGTGTGGTGTGACTATCTGGATTAAAGGGATAATTATTCTAAGTTTGAAAATTGCTAATTGCCAAATTTCTGATATTTTTGTAAATAAACGCAAATCATATTAACTTAAATTACCATTAACATATAGTATAATGTGTCCCGAAAAAACAATCTCAAAATTACTGGGATGTGTTGAAACTTTTGTAGCAAAGCCAAGTAGGCTAGGATGAAATCCTGGCTCTACAAGTGCTCATTAGATCACCTGGCTAGCCCTACACATAACCAGGCTAACTGTGCTCCTTAGTCAGTCAGCTCAGGGAAGTTGACCAGACTGGATGTGTCTTGGAGCAAACAGAGAGACAGGCCAGAATCTGTCTATGAGAAGAGTGCGCACAGGCCATGTGCAGAGGACCGCAGGATCAGTGGTTGCTGTGGACAATAGCTGTTCTGTTTGTTTGCTGTGAAACCTGCTGAAAGCAATAAAAACTTCAAGTGTTTGGGCCACTCCAGAGTTACTTCCACATAAAGTGACACAAGTGATATATTCGAGCTCCTCATCCACTAGATGAATCCAGCTTTATTTTTCATGTTCACAGAGTGGAGCCATATCTGAGGCTCGCAGGCTGCACTGGCTGCTCCCTTCTGCTCCATGGCGCCTCAGTGTCCAGACACTGCAGGAGAGGAGCCATGGAGCAGAAAGGAGCAGTCAATGCAGCCTGCGAGCCTCAGATATGGCTCCACTCTGTGAACATGAAAAATAAAGTGACTCAAGTCAGATTTAAAAAATCTGGCCTGGTCACTGAGGGGTTAAAAGTTTCCCCAGTTCCCCCAAACTGCCTCTTTGTCTTTATTGAATCCTGTTATGAGCTTCCTAACAAGCCCCTTTTTGTGGCTCATGGATTTTCTGCTGTTTTCTCCAGACTAGTCTTCCCAGTAATCATGTTGTCAGACCCCTGTGGAGTGATAAGAGTGGCACACCCCTGGCTCGGTGCAAGTCTCTGCCTCCCTGGCAATGTTCTGTAAATCCAGGTGTATGCTCCCCAGCTTAATCCGCACACTGCGCATGACCAGGAAGGCCGCGGTGACCTAGGACTCGGCCAGCCACCAGATTTGCAAGGAGCCGGTAGTAGCGGCTGGCTGAGTCCTATGTCACCCGCTATTTAGCATATCGCTATCTCAGTTATAAACTTGATTTTATGGAGATTCAAAAATGTATAAACCACAAAAAGGGGCTTGTTATGAAGTACATAAAGGGCTAAATAAAGACATAGTGGTGGCTTCGGGGGCCTCAGGAAGCTGACAGGTTCACTTCTAAATGCAACCTGAAAACAAGCCTTTTCAAGAAAGCCTTCAACGGCAATAACCGCACGGCCACCTTAGTGCTACATCAGTAGCTTCTACCCTCAACTACTGTCCCCTCCCCCACCTCCACCCCCCCAAAATGTAAGCCCTCATGGGCAGGGTCCCCACTCTCCTAGAACCTTGTTGTCACGTATAGTGCAATGTTTAGTGATACCTTTTGTACCTTGTTATGGTACTGACTGTTATATATTGGAAACCCTGTTTTCACATGTACAGCTCTCTGAAATTAAGAACACAATAAATAATAAATATATTCAGTATGTATGAGCATTGCGACTGTAGGTCTATATGGCAATGCTAGATCTTATAGAAATGAGACTATGACTCTTTCAGTAGGGCAGGCTCTGGTTCTGAGCCTTTAACTTCATCTGATATCTTACAGGGGTGGACACAGACAAAAGAGGGCCCCGTGCAAGAACAATATATGGGCCCTTTGCAGTCCAATAGCTCCTCATAGTGCACAATTCCATCTGCTTTGGAGGTGTAAGTAGCCCCCATATCTCCTGGGTCCTTGTGCGGCTACACAGGTTGCAACAGTGGTATGTCCGCCCCTCTTTTAGTAGACAGTAGACATAAAGGATAAATCAGTTTTCATACTCTTAATACAGACTAAAGGAACTTTAGTACATTTTATTAATTTGTAAAAATTTCAATGTAATTGCATTTTGTTTTAGGTCTATGATACATTATTTATAACACTAGTGTCGACCACAAACCTGTAGTGCAAAATCAAAGAACTCGGCAGTCATCTGCAATAAATCCCTCCTTTTCTCCAGCACCAGGATGAGGGCGTCCCATGCTTCCTTTAGGGTCAATGCCATTGCGTCATATACTTGGCTTTGGTCTTTATTTTCTTCTGCCGTCTTGTCAGCTTCACATAACAAATCCCATACTTGATATTCCAAAGACTACAAAGATAAAGGGAAATAATGAAAAAATATATTTTATTAGGGTTTTAAATTGAAAAAATATATACAGTACAGACCAAAAGTTTGGACACACCTTCTCATTTAAAGATTTTTCCGTATTTTCTTGACTATAAAAATTGTACATTCACACTGAAGGCATCAAAACTATGAATTAACACATGTGGAATTATATACTTAACAAAAAAGTGTGAAACAACTGAAAATATGTCTTATATTCTAGGTTCTTCACAGTAGCCACCTTTTGCTTTGATGACTGCTTTGCACACTCTTGGCATTCTCTTGATGAGCTTCAAGAGGTAGTCACCGGAAATGGTTTTCACTTCACAGGTGTGCCCTGTCAGGTTTAATAAGTGAGATTTCTTGCCATATAAATGGGGTTGGGACCATCAGTTGTGTTGTGCAGAAGTCTGGTGGATACACAGCTGATAGTCCTACTGAATAGACTGTTAGAATTTGTATTATGGCAAGAAAAAAGCAGCTAAGTAAAGAAAAACGAGTGGCCATCATTACTTTAAGAAATGAAGTCCAGTCAGTCCGAAAAATTGGGCAAACTTTGAAAGTGTCCCCAAGTGCAGTTGCAAAAACCATCAAACTCTACAAAGAAACTGGCTCACATGAGGACCGCCCCAGGAAAGGAAGACCAAGAGTCACCTCTGCTTCTGAGGATAAGTTTATCCGAGTCACCAGCCTCAGAAATCGCAGGTTAACAGGAGCTTAGATTAGAGACCAGGTCAATGCCACACAGAGTTCTAGCAGCAGACACATCTCTACAACAACTGTTAAGAGGAGACTTTGTGGAGCAGACCTTCATGGTAAAATAGCTGCTAGGAAACCACTGCTAAGGACAGGCAACAAGCAGAAGAGACTTGTTTGGGCTAAAGAACACAAGGAATGGACAGTAGACCAGTGGAAATCTGTGCTTTGGTCTGATGAGTCCAAATTTGAGATCTTTGGTTCCAACCACCGTGTCTTTGTGCGGCGCAGAAAAGGTGAACGGATGGACTCTACATGCCTGGTTCCCACCGTGAAGCATGGAGGAGGAGGTGTGATGGTGTGGGGGTGCTTTGCTGGTGACACTGTTGGGGATTTATTAAAAATTGAAGGCATACTGAACCAGCATGGCTACCACAGCATCTTGCAGCGGCATACTATTCCATCCGGTTTGTGGTTAGTTGGACCATCATTTATTTTTCAACAGGACAATGACCCCAAACACACCTCCAGGCTGTGTAAGGGCTATTTGACCAAGAAGGAGAGTGATGGGGTGCTACGCCAGATGACCTGGACTCCACAGTCACCAGACCTGAACCCAATCGAGATGGTTTGGGGTGAGCTGGACCGCAGAGTGAAGGCAAAAGGGCCAACAAGTGCTAAGCATCTCTGGGAACTCCTTCAAGATTGTTGGAAGACCATTTCCGGTGACTACCTCTTGAAGCTCATCAAGAGAATGCCAAGAGTGTGCAAAGCAGTCATCAAAGCAAAAGGTGGCTACTTTGAAGAACCTAGAATATAAGACATATTTTCAGTTGTTTCACACTTTTTTGTTAAGTATATAATTCCACATGTGTTAATTCATAGTTTTGATGCCTTCAGTGTGAATGTACAATTTTCATAGTCATGAAAATACAGAAAAATCTTTAAATGAGAAGGTGTGTCCAAACTTTTGGTCTGTACTGTATATATATTTTTTTAGTGTTAGAAATATTAAAAAGAGGAATTCTAGTTAAAAAATTAATATTTTAACTCATTTAAAAATTGATACAAGACAGAAAAAAAGAACAACACAATTATTTAAGATTAAAAAAAATAAATAGAAATACCCACCTTACCATCTCCCTGCAGTTATTGCTCCACAGCCTCCCTGTCACCCACCGGTGACTGTACTTCCACATGAAGTCATGTAACTCTGCAGTCAATCACTGGGTTGTCCCCCCCTCCTCCCAATTTTTTCTTGACTGCCTAACCGACTTACATTTAATAGTAGTTGTATGAATTCATATACATAAAGCACCCCCTGGTGGGGACTACAGGCAGCCAGTTTAATGGGGTTGTCTACCTTTGGGGTTAATAATCAATTTTTGGATTTCATTAATTATTTTGCACCATTTTACATTTACTTTGATCTGTTCTGTGTTAATCAACTGAGAGGAGCTCAGAAAAAGACAGATAAAAGAGTTAAAAACTCCCCATCAAACCATCATTGTCGGCTGACTGACAGATTCTCATTAAACTCATTCTGTAGCCAGCAATAGACTGTGCAACACAAAGGTTATAGAATGCAAACTGCACAATCTTTATTAAAACCCAATTGCAAAAATGTTTTTAGCTCCAATTACAAGCAATTAATTAAAACAAATACATGAAAAAAAATGTCCCCAAAGGTGGACAATCTCTTTAAGTATGTACTGGGTAAAAGGCAGTTGTTTGAAGAGAAAATTATTAATCTATGCATGCCAGCTCTCTGGTATAAAGAGCTGTTAAAGGGAATCTGTCACCCCCTGGGACTTATCTGACCTCTAATATGGGCATACAGGTTATAGAAATGTAAATCTATACTTACCTGTATGCCTCATATTACAGGTTTGATTGCAGAGAAATCTCTTTTTATTTAATCTATAGCATCCTGCTACCCTGGAGGAAGTGGGGACCAAACCTCATTGTTGCGCACACCGGAGGTCACTGGAGCGGAAGTCACAGTGACTCCCGGCGCCTGCGCACTGGAGCAGACAAGTAAAATAGCGCAGGGAGAAAAAAAAAGCGCCTTCAGCTATAGGCGCATTGCGCATGTGCGGGATGTTCAGCTCTGGGCCCTGCACGTCACAAGACCCTTTGACGTGCAGGGGAGGGGGGGGATATTTAAATTAAACATATAAGCGGGCATTTCTTGGCATCCCCCAGACGCCAAGCCTAGAAAAACGGATTGAATAAAAAGAGATTTCTCTGCAATCAAACTTGTAATATGGGCCATACAGGTAAGTATAGATTACATTTCTATAACCTCTATGCCCATAGTAGAGGTCTGATAACTTCGAAGGGGTGACAGATTCTCTTTAATAAAATATATGTCGGAGCTCTCAGTGGAGGTTGGGATACAAACTTTTTGCTTTGGGTACTTGGGTGGGGTTGTAGGCAAATTAAACTTTAGCTGCCAGGCCTCCTCCACAGGTACAACTGATTATTGGTGAGTCACAAAAGCAGGACATCCTGCTAGCAGCAGATCCTGAAGGAACCTGAAGGGATTATCTTAAACTGATAGTCACTTCAAAGGGAACCTGTCACCTCAAGAAACGCTATTTACCTTCAGATATAGGGGTAATCTGCAGCGAAATGGTGTTTAAACAGTGTAGTTAGACTTACGGGTGCAGCATCTATAGGGAGAAAATGAAGTTATATTCTCCCTGTGTACTTGAGTTTGACATTCCTGGACTACAGAGGGCCAAACATAAAAACTTGGACAAAGTCGAGGGCCAACCTTGATAGTAGTTATCAAAAAAATGTCTACAATTGAGGAAGTTTTTCTCTATCATCAAATATAACAATATAACAATGAACCTTTTCATATGGAAACAAACTTAAAGGGGTTGTCCCACGAACAAAGTACATTTTAATTAATAGATATTATGAGCCAGATCACATGACTGGGCATTGGGTATTCACTCGCGGGCAGGAGGGTACATACAAATAATGGGGCCCCATAGCAGAACTTCTAATTGGGCCCACTCCCACAAAAAAAAATAATATTTGGTGGGGTCACAGAAGAGCATATCTCACAGCTTTGAAGCCCTACAAAGTAATTTTCCTCATATTGAAGCCCCTAGATTGCCCTTTCATTGCCTCCATAAAGTATGATGCCAACAAAAGTGCCCCCCAAACACAGTATGATACCCCCAGAGTGAATTCATCCACAGTATGCAGTACCCTCCACACGCACTGTATGATGACCCTACTGTATCCACCCCGGCAAAGTATGGTGCAACCAATACAATATGATGTCTCAACTGTGATCCCCAAACAGCCTTCCATACAGTATAATGGCCCCACATAGTCCTCTATATAGTATTATGAGCCCCACATTGCTTTCTATACAGTATAATGTGCCTCACATAGTCCTCCATACAGTGTAATGGGCCCCACATAGTCATCCATACAGTTTAATGGGCCCCACACAGTCCTCCATACAGAAAAATGGGTCCCACCAGTGGCGTACCGCTAATGGCGGCAGGCCACACGACTGCTATTGGGCCCGTGAGCCGGGGGAACCCGGTGTCAGCACCTGCACCGTGCACCCCCACATCGGGCCCCCGCCGCCCCTGCATTGGGCTCCCCTCCTACAGCCCCTGCTCCACATTCAACCGTCAGCAGTTTTTTGGTTTTTTTTGTATCAGCACCCACCCGGCGTACCCGGGCAAGTGCTGGGGCCCTGGACCATCAGGGGGGCCCACTCGTCGTCGAAACCCGGGCCGCTCTTCCAGCATCTCCCAGGACCGCCGGCGCTGCTTGATTGCTGGCACTTCACCAGATATGGCCACGCGCAGTGCGCTGTGCGGCTGTGTCTGGTATTAATGACACGGCAGGGTCGGCACTGCATCTTTAATTGTGCTTGTGTGTCCCCCCTGCCGCGTCATTACTAGCAGACACAGCCGCACAACCCACTGCGCGCGGCCATGTCTGGTGAAGTGCCGGCAATCAAGCAGCACCGGTGGTCCTGCGGAGATGCTGGGGGAGAGGCCCGGGCTCCGATGGTGAGTGGGCCCCCCTGATGGTCCAGGGTCATGTCTGTGATGGCCATCAGACACGCCCTGCATACTGTGTGTGTGCGCGCATGTCTGCGTACTGCGTGTGTGTGCATGTCTGACTACTGTGCGCGTGTGCATGTTTGCATATGTAAAGGATGAGGGTGCAGGCTTGGGCCTGTGTACTATACCTATATTCCTCCGCCATATCTGTGCATCATGAATCGTTGTATGTGTTAAAGGGACCACTGAGACTCTTTCGCCCGAGGCCCATGAAAACCTGGAGCCAGCCCTGGTTGAAAGCAATGATGGAGGAGGGGGCATCATTTGACACCTCCTTTCCCATCATTCCTCCTCTGCGTCTGACGCAGCGGGGTGATGACGCACCACGCTGTGTCAGACAATGGAGCTGGCAGCTGATGAGGTGATGAGAGAGACATGCTGCAGAGACTGAAGCTGTGGGGAACAAGGAACGGTGAGTATGTATTTATTTATAAATCAGTGAGTACTGATAAAACTGGAGGACTGGAGCTGCATTTTACCCTATGGGGGGCTGCATTTTACCCTTTGGTGGGTGCCGCATATTTACCCTATGGTGGGGGCCGCATATTTATCCTATGGTGGAGGCTGCATTTTAACCTATGGTGGGGGCTGCATTATACTGCGTACAGGACCATGGGGAGTGCATTATACTGTGTGGAGGACCATGGGGAGTGCATTATACTGCGTACAGGACCATGGGGAGTGCATTATACTGTGTGGAGGACCATGGGGAGTGCATTATACTGTGTGGAGGACCATGGGGAGTGCATTATACTGTGTGGAGGACCATGGGGAGTGCATTATACTGTGTGGAGGACCATGGGGAGTGCATTATACTGTGTTGAGGACCATGGGGAGTGCATTATACTGTGTGGAGGACCATGGGGAGTGCATTATACTCTGTGGAGTGTGAAGGTTTGTGTGGGGGCCATTGTACTGTATGTAGGCCTATTATACTGTTTGGAGGGCTAGTGCAGGCCATTATTCATTGTGGCATCATTATACTGTATGTAGACCCATTATACTGCATGGGGGGCTGAGTAGGGGTCACAGTTGGTGGGATCATACTGTGTTGGGGTCACCATACTTTGCCTTGGGGGTTGAGGTGGGGTACAGTAGGGTCATTATACTGTGAATGTGGAGGAATTCAACATGGGGGTATCACTGTGTTTGGGGGGCACTTTTGTTGGCATCATACCTTATGGGGACAATGAAAGAGGAATCTGGGACTTCAGCAGGCAGAAAATTACTATGTAAAGGATGGAAAGTTGTGAGATCTGCTCTTCTGTGACCCTGACAATTATTTACTTTTTTGGGGGGGGGCCCAATTAGAACTTCTGCTATGGGGCCCTATGATTCCTATGTACGTCCCTGGGCCCCACATAGTCCTTGATATAGTATTAAGGGTCCCACGTTGCCTTCCATACAGTATAATGGGCCCCACAAAGTCCTCCACACAGAATGGCCCCACATAGTCCCCCATACAGAGTAATGGCTCCATATAGTGCTCCATACAGAATAATGGCCCCACATAGTCCTCCATACAAGGACCCATATAGTCCTCCATACAGTGTAATGGGCCCACATAGTCCTCCATACAGAATAACCCCACATAGTCCTCCATACAGTATAATGGGCCCCACATAGTCCTCCATACAGAGTAATGAGCGCAACATAGTCCTTCATACAGGATAATGGGCCCCACATAGTCCTTCATATAGTATTATGGACCCCACATAGTCCTCCATACAGAATAATGGCCCCACATAGTCCTCCATATAGTATTATGGGCCCCACATAGCCCTCTACACAGTATAATTGGCTCCACATAGTCCTCCATAGAGTATAATGGGCCCCACATAGTCCTCCAAACAGGATAATGGGCCCCACATAGTCCTCCATATAGTATTATGGGCCCCACATTGCCGTTGTCGGAGGCCAAACATAATCTCACTGCTGGCCTGAGATTATTATGTGTGCTGTAGCTGCTCAATTCCAGTCATTGGAATGGTGCAGGGAGAGGTTATAGTCACCAATCAATAAACAGTGAACGCGGCTGTGATGATTCCCCGGCACTTTGATTGACAAGCTGCTCTGTAGCGTGAGCATGGAGTGAGCAGGGCAGGCTGTCAATCAGAGGGATTACAGCACACTCACTGTATAGTAACCGCTTTGTGCACCGCCCTAATGGCTGTAAGTGAATGGTTACATGGAGAATAAAACTTAATTTTCTCTCTGCAGCTGCTGCTCCAATAAGCCGGCCACACAGAATTTATATGCTATTTACATGCAGATTAACCCTATATCTGCAGGTAAATGGCGTTTCTCAATGTGACAGGTTCAATTTAAAGGGAATGTGTCATCATAAAATGACCTATTATTTAAATCAAGTTTTTGTATGTTTACGAATTTTTGACAATGTTGTGTTATCCATATTACGATCTTTATTAAAATACAAAATTAGCAATCTTGCAATTTTCACACTGGCCACTGGGGCTAATTTAGAGTCGTACTTCCTATCCTTTCAGGAAGAGATTTCAACAAGGTAAAGGCAGACAAGACAACACAGGATCCATCAATCACAAGTAATGTCACAGCTGACCCTGCTCCCCCTCCCTTCACAATGACCTTTGCACACGCTCATTAGATGCTTCAATACGAGTCTGTTCATTGTGGCTAATGTACATGTGACTTTTCATTTTTATTCATGATAAAGATTGTGATATAGAATAAAAAATGGCCACAAAGTTTTAAAATATACCTTTAACAAAAAAATGTATTTTAACAATAGTTTATTTATGATAATAACACATTCCCTTTAAAGAACAGCTAAGGTGAAAATATGTTTGTTTTTTTAAGTGTAGATTTTTTCTTTAACAAACAATGGACTAACCACATGGTAAAAGTATATCATTATTTATCTGCAGGATAAGTACAAGTGTTTGACTTTCACAGCCAGTAATAGCGGTGTTGTGCCAACCCATCAATATTTCACATAGCTACATTTCAGACACTACATAGCACTAATGTAATCATCATGGCCTTTACTATGACAAGAAGCAGAGCCCGCAGAAGATATATGAAGAATGCAGTGACCACAGATAACACAGCGGCTGCAATAACACACTGATCAAGTTAAAAATAAGGTAGACTCTTCAGCTGCTCGTAGATGACTGCTGGATTTCTGTAGATCATGAATGATGCTAGATTTTGATAAAAATTAAAAACTATATTTATTTTTTTCAGTAATTGAGAATGGTAATACCTATATTACCAAAATTATAATCTAAAAGGATTGACTGTTTCATTCTTTATAAACCATTCTGTCATATTTATATATCACTGGGATGAGGTATAGACAAAGGTTGTAGTTGTCACGGGCATCATTAGGGGTGGGGGCACATTTTTTGCACTAAAAAAAAAAAAGACACTATGCCCCCGATTTACAATCAGTTTTCACCACTGAAAAGGTGCAAAAGCTAAGCCTGCTAATAGTTTCAGATTTCAAAATGCACCAAATTTATTGAGTGAGCATCCCCCTAATGCCTTACAGCTATCATGTCACTTGGTATAACTCAGCCAATCAGGCGGGACTATTCTAGCCCATTTAAAAGCTTAGACAGGGAGTGCATCAGCCGTCTTGCAGTGATTTAGGATAGTGAAAGGACATCAGAGCTTAGAAACAGGGATAAGAAGATAAAGCCCTAAAACATTGGACAAATACTTCAGATACTAATGTGTTATACAAATGTAGCACTGAGGAAGAGGAATGTAGCAGATGAGAAAAATACAGAGATTCTATTGGTAAGTGGAGCGAGAGATGGGAGTGGGGCCAGCAACAATGACAGACTCTGTGTGATTGATTGGTGATATGATGTAGCATCTTTCCTACTGCATTTAAATTACAATTAGGGTATGTGCACACGATGCAGAAATGCTCAGGATTTTTTCCTGAGCGTTTCTGCATCTCTCTGGCAGGAAAAAACGCATGCGGATTGTACATGCGGTTTCCTGCCAGGGACATGCGGAAATGAAGCGGTCTTCACTTTCATTTCCGCATGCGGGTTGACAAGCGCTTCCCAAGCGATTTTAGCATCACTTGGAAAGTGCTTGTCAACTTTACACTATATAAATCCATGCAACCGGCATGGATTTATATAGTGTGTGAATGTCAAAAAATAAATATATACTTTACCCTCTGATGGCCCCCGGTGTCCTGCTTCGCTCGGTCCCGGCTGCCGGCAGTGAAGACTTTAGGACCTTCCGACGTCAGCGTCACGTGACCCGTCACATGACTCTGACGTCAGCGAAGGTCCTTCTTCATTCAACCCCGAAGTGCCGGGAACCAAGCAGGAGCACTGCGCGGGCTGTCAGAAGGTGAGAATATATGTATTTTTTATTTTATTCTTTTTTTTTTAATGGTACCTGGGTCTGGATGAGAGTCTCCTCTCCTCCACACCCGGGTACCATCCGCACATTAGACCGCATGAAAAGCGCATCAACATATACAGTGATGCGGATTCCATGCGGTCTAATGCAAGTCAATGGCGGCAAAAGAGCAGCATTTCCGCAAAATTAATTGACATGCTGCGGATTTTTGACCGCAGCGTTTACGCTGTGGAAAAATCCGCATCATGGGCACAGCACATGCGGATTTCAATTGGGGAACATTGCTGCCCTTCTACCATGCGTTTTTAATGCGTTTCCACAGCGTTTACGCAACTGCAAAAACGCCGCGGAAACGCATGAAAAACGCATCGTGTGAACTCAGCCTTAGGCTCAGCCTTAGACCTTCTGACAGCCCGCGCAGTGCTCCTGCTTGGTTCCCGGCACTTCGGGGTTGAATGAAGAAGGACCTTCGCTGACGTCAGAGTCATGTGACGGGTCACGTGACGCTGACGTCGGAAGGTCCTAAAGTCTTCACTGCCGGCAGCCGGGACCGAGCGAAGCAGGACACCGGGGGCCATCAGAGGGTAAAGTATATATTTATTTTTTGACATTCACACACTATATAAATCCATGCCGGTTGCATGGATTTATATAGTGTAAAGTTGACAAGCACTTTCCAAGTGATGCTAAAATCGCTTGGGAAGCGCTTGTCAACCCGCATGCGGAAATGAAAGTGAAGACCGCTTCATTTCCGCATGTCCCTGGCAGGAAACCGCATGTACAATCCGCATGCGTTTTTTCCTGCCAGAGAGATGCAGAAACGCTCAGGAAAAAATCCTGAGCATTTCTGCATCGTGTGCACATACCCTTACACATTTTTTTATTCTTTCATAAATCCAGACATATTCTAGCTGACAAAGTGTGCGTGTCACAACCATATATTTATTTTTCCATATCTGTTTTATTAGGCAAATTTTGCATCCCTACATGATGCACTAATACAGTGCCATGTTGCAGGTGCAGGGATTTTAGATATGTACCAACCTAGAATTTCTTATTTTTGGGAAGAGGGTTGAAGTTTTGTTTAATAGCAAAAAAAATTAGAAAAAAATAGTCCCCCTTTTGCACCTGTTTTACTAGTCAAATTTGGTAACTGTAAACACCATCCCAATACTGCAGCCTGATGCCACCTTTTACTTGTGCCAACCTAACTAGCATTTCTTGTTGCATCCATTTTGGCAAGGATTGAATAATTGGGGTTGAAAAGGTTATCAAAAGTTGATTCATAGTGTTGTACAAAATGTAAACTAAAAGATAAAGTGGAAATGACAATGGATGCGGTAGTGTAAAATATAAAGCATCATGATACAGATAAAAATGTGGGAGCTGCTGGCAGAAGCACCACCACCACCATTGGCACCTGCCATCTGGGTGGTAGTACTATCAAAAGCAGGTGACAATTGGCTTCCTTTACCTCCACCAAGTGTATTAGTGACTCATCTCAGTCACAGTAGGATGATGTTACCTCTGACAGTGACCCCGTCAGTTCGAGTAAGTGTTCTGTACAGAACGGTTTGCCTGAAAAAAATTATGCCTCAGACATTTCTTGTTTCATTTTTTAATTAAAAAAAACATGAAACTCTGTCAGTGCACGGTTAATAAATGGGCTTTTGGTTGCTACTGGGTTATCATTTGTTTCTATGGTGAGGTCACAAACTTTAACACAAACATATCAAAGACCTTGAAATGCGTTGGATACGTTGCTAAGAGACTCAACGTCTTTCCAGGGCAATTGGAGGCTTTTCAATATTGAGATTCGCAGTAAATCGAATCACTTTTTTTTTTAATTTTGAAACCTGTCGAATTCGAATTTGAAAAGATTCTATCATCTCTAATCACTACTCTGTTTTCTTAGTGTTAACATAAGGTATAAATTAAAAGGTTTAGAGTAGATATAGAGGGGCATTCTATATCAGACTGCTGTCAAACACGCCACTCAATAATGAGCAGTATTGCATTTTTCATGAAGGCATGAGGTAGACCTTGGATTTGGGGTCTAGTGTGATTTGCAGAAAAGGCTAGTCCATAAGCAAGTTCAGGCAAAGAATTCTAGGCCATTCACCACATTTAGTCCAAAAATAATTCAGTTATTTCTGAATTATTACTTTCAATTCCTTCAGTCTATTAAACTTGAAGGGGTATTCTCATTTTCAAGATTCTATCCAATATGTAGTAGGTGTAGTAGTAATAATAATATTAGCAAATAACTCCAATTAGAAATGGAATATAGTTCTTCTGAGTTAGCTATGTTGCTTACACCATGTGCAGGGCAATAATGCCCTGCACATGCCTACAGAACCTTGAAAAAGTATTTAGAACCTGTGAACTTTTCCACATTCTTTCACAGTACTCCCATAAATTTATTTAATTTTATTTGGATTTTATAAAAGGGGCATGCAAAGAAATTATGGGGCCCAACAGCAGAAATTCTAATTGGGCCTCCTCTCCCGCCCCCCCCCCCCCCCCCGGCCCTGAAAACATTTTTTTTGTTGGGGTCACAGAAGAACATATCTCACAACTTTCCAGCCTTTACATAGTAATTTTCCTCCTGCTGAAGTCATAAATTCCTCTTTCATTGCCCCCATAAAATATGATGCCAACAAAAGTGCCCCCCTAACACAGTATGATACCCCCATGGTGAATTTCTCCGCATTAGCCTCCACATGCACAGTATAATGACCCTACTGTACCCCACCTCAACTCCCAAGGCAAAGTATTTTGACCCCAACACAGTATGATCCCCCAACTGTGACCCCGACACAGCTCTCCATGCAGTATAATGGGCTATGTACAGTATAATGGCCCCACACCTCATCACACTGTATAATGGCCCCCACCAGCCCTCCAAACAGTATGATGGACCCCACGCAAATCTTCACACTTTATAATTGATTACACACAGTATAATGGCCCCTCACATAGCCCTCCAAATATTATAATGGCGCCACATAACCTTCCACATAGTATAATGTGCCCCCATTATCCTCCATATAGTATAATGCACTCCTCATGGTCCTTCATAAAATATAATGCACTCCCCATGGTCCCCCATACAATATAATTCACTCACCATGGTCCTCCATACAATAAAATGCACCCCCATGGTCCTCCATACAATAAAATGCATCCCCCATGGTCATCCATACAATAAAATGTACCCCCCATGGTCCTCTATAGAAAATAATGCACCCCCCATGGTCCACCATACAGTATAATGCACACCATGGTCCTCCATACAGTATAATGCACACCAATGGTCTTCCATACAGTATAATGCACGTTCCAGTTATCCATACAGTATAATGCACTCCCAGTCCTCCATACAGTATAATGTACCCCCCATGGTCCTCCATATAGTATAATGCACCCCAATGGTCTTCCATACAGTATAATGCACTCCCCCATGGTCCTCCATACAGTATAATGCACCCCCCTGGGTCCTCCATACAGTATAATGTACCCCCCATGGTCCTCCATACAGTATAATGCACCCCAATGGTCTTCCATACAGTATAATGCACCCCCCATGACCCTCCATACATTATAATGTACCCCCCATGGTCCTCCATATAGTATAATGCACCCCTAATGGTCTTCCATACACCTTCCCTTGAGAAAGCAACGCATTGTCAACGCGAAATGCGCGTTGGGAAGTTGTTTTAGCACCCTTTCATCCCACTGGGGGGTCTCCTGCCCTAGGGTAAGTATTTACCACTAGTTTTATTTATGCTACAATTCCTTAGGAGGGCCACTACTTGTTGCTCCTTTTGCTTTGCTTCTGATTTGCTATGGGGTGTTTTAGCAGCATTGTCTGCCCCCCTTTACTCAATTCTACCTTTTAGCATTTAACTTGTTAGGTGGTCATGTGCTGACATGTGGTCATGTATATTTATAATCCTTCTTACCTTGCACTTTACTCCCTGGGTTGGTTACTCTGACAGGGTGTCTGCTTCTGTTCTGAACACATCGTATACCTTTTATGGACTCTATATGAATTTTTACAATTTATATATATATTTAATAAAGAATTTTCTTATTTGCATTTAAAAGCTCTTGTTGTCTCCTGTTATTATATGGTCTTCCATACAGTATAATGCACTCCCCCATGGTCCTCCATACAGTATAATGCACCCACCCATGGTCCTCCATACAGTATAATGCACTCCAATGGTCTTCCATACAGTATAATGCACCCCCAGTCCTCCATACAGTATAATTCACCCCAAGTCCTCCATACAGTATAATGCACTCTCCATGGTCCTACATACAGTATAATGCACTCCATAGTAACATAGTAACATAGTTTTTAAGGTTGAAGGAAGACTAAGTCCATCTAGTTCAACCTATAGCCCAAACATGTTGATCCAGAGGAAGGCAAAAAAAAAACATGTAGCAAACACTAAGCTCCACATTGGGGAAAAAATTCCTCCCTGACTCCACATACGGCAATCAGACTAGTTCCGTGGATCAACGCCCTATCAAGGAATCTAGTATATATAACCTGTAATATTATACTTTTCAAGAAAAGCATCCAGGCCCTTCTTAAATTTTAGTAGTGAATCACTCATTACAACATCATGCGGCAGAGAGTTCCATAGTCTCACTGCTCTTACAGTAAATCCGCGTCTGTGATTATGATTAAACCTTCTTTCCTCCAGACGTAGAAGATGCCCCCTTGTCCCTGTCTCAGGCCTCAGAGTAAAAAGATCAGTAGAAAGGTCTTTGTACTGTCCCCTCATATACTTGTACATAGTAATAAGATCACCCCTGAGCCTTCTTTTTTCCACAGTAAATAACCCCAAGTGTAATAACCTGTCTTTGTATTGCAGACCCCCCAGCCCTCTAATAACCTTGGTCGCTCTTCCCTGCACCAGCTCTAGTTCAGCTATGTCTTTCTTATACACCGGAGACCAGAACTGTACACAGTATTCTAAGTGTGGTCGCACTAGTGACTTGTATAGAGGTAAAATTATGTTCTCCTCATGAGCATCTATGCCTCTTTTAATGCATCCCATTCTTTTATATGCCTTTGCAGCAGCTGCCTGACACTGGCCACCAAATGTGAGCTTGTCGTCCGCCAATACACCCAGGTCTTTTTCAGTGACAGTTTTGCCCAGTGATTTACAATTAAGCATATAATTATACATTTTATTTCCTCTGCCCAAGTGCATTACCTTACATTTATCCCCATTAAAGCTCATTTGCCATTTATCAGCCCAAGCTTCTAGTTTACATAGATCCTCCTGTAATATAAAATTGTCCTCCTCTGTATTGATTACCCTGCAGAGTTTAGTTTCATCTGCAAATAATCTGCAGTATAATGCACACCTCCATGGTCTTCCATACATTAAAATGCACCCCCCATGGTCCTCCTTACAGTGTAATACACCCCCCATGGTCCTCCATACAGTATAATGCAACCTAATGGTCTTCCATACAGTAAAATGCACTCCTCCATGGTCCTCCATACAGTATAATGCACCCCGCAAGGTCCTCCATACAGTATAATGAACCCCCCCAAGGTCCTCCATACAGTGTAATGCACCCCCATGGTCCTCCATACAGTATAATGCACCCACCATGGTCCTCCATACAGTATAATACACCCCAATGGTCCTCCATACAGTATAATGCACCCCCAGTCCTCCATACAGTATAATTCACCCCCAGTCCCCCATACAGTATAATGCACCCCCCAAGGTCCTCCATACAGTGTAAAGCAAACCCCATGGTCCTCCATGCAGTATAATGCACACCCATATGGTCCTCTGTACAATAAAATGCACCCCCACATCACCCAGCATGGTCCTCCATACAATATAATGAACCCCCCTGGTCCTCCATACAATTAAATGCACCCCTCATGGTCCTCCATACGCTATTATGGCCATCAGTTACTGATTTAAAAAATAAATACAATGCTCACCTCTCCTGGTTCCACCCGATGCTCCGGTCTGCTGAGCCTGTGGTGTGAAGCGCCGCACATGTCAGAATAGCAGGCACCCTGTAATGACGTCATTGCGCCCACTGCTCTGACACGTCAGTCTCCAAGGAAGAGTGATGGGTGGTGGAAGTGTCTGCTGACGTCATTATTGCTTGCGCTGATGACCGGAGCCATCAGCGTGAGCAATGATGATGCAGGAGGGGAGCGTCAGCAGATGCCTCCACCTCATCATTCTGTGCTGGCGGGCAGTGCGGGCGCTGATGGCCGGAGGGGGGCCTGGCGCGGGCCTTGACACCGGGCCCCCCGGCTCACGGGCCCCATAGCATTGGCGTGGCCTGCCACCATTGGCAGTACGCTACTGATACCAACACAAAGTAGCAAATATTGGTTTTTTAATTATTTTAAAAATATGAATCTGAAAATTGTGACATGAATTTGTATTCAGTCCCCCGGAGTATGATACCCCTGTACATAATGGCCTGTATGGGGTCCATCGGGGGCTGCTGGTGTCTGTAATGTAATGGGAACAAGAATTTCCATTACTTTCATTGTTCTTCCTCGAAGACGGAACAGAACATGGAATTAAGAGACTATGATGTGAATTGTAAATGGTGTTGAAAAGGGGGACATTCATTTTAATTTGAACATGAAAAAATAGTTTATTTCGTACACAACAGGTCCTATACTTACAATACGTTTATATAAAACAGCCACATATCATAGGAAGTGAGGCAGATTTTATTTGCTACAATTATATTACAACCTATAGTATGTAGATCACAAGTCATTCCTAGACTATCTGCAAGATATTTAACATTTCCTTCAAACAGCAGATAACTGGGTATTTCAAAATAGATTTGAGCATCTTAAAACTTGAAAGTAACAGCTTGAAGTCTGATCCATTTTGAGATTCACATGAAAGTATAATGATAAAGTGATTATGAAATTATTTGTAGTTCTTTCATCACACCTGACACTTCACACTGAGCGTGGAAGAATAACGACATAGAAAAAATACATTGAAATTAAGATTTTTCATCTCATGGCTCAAAATGCAGCTTACAAATTAAAGTGGTTTATTTCACTGTTAGGGAGAATTACAAAAAAAGGATCCACATGCTAAAATTGGATGCAAAAACTGAGCCGTCTTGTCTTGATTTCTTAGAACCCCGACATAATTCAAAATATATATTCAAAATGAAATTCCGTACTACAAATTTCCATTTTTTTCCCCCAATATATTCTAAATAGATCTCAACTGGAACAGCAAGTACTAAATCAGCAAGTACTGAACTCCATTTTATATGCTCCATATACACCAGATTGCATTTGTGGAAAAAACGCTGAAAAAATGCTGATGCAAATTTTGGTGTGTTTTTGATGCGCTTTTTCAGCGTTTTTTTCACCACCCATTACTTCCTATGGGAGAGAAAACGCTGAAAGAAGTGACCTTCTCTATTTTCCAAAAACTCAACCAAGGCACAAAATACGCAACAACAAAAAAAACATGATATGTGAACAGAGAATTCTGCTTTCTGGTAGATTTTGCTTGTACTGCAAAAGGCAGCTGAAAATCTGCATAAAAATCTGCATAAAAAAATGCTGAAAAACACAACATATGTGAACAAGTTCTATGTAGAAACAGGAAGTCTCTCTTCCCTGTATTAGAACTACAAGTATACTTCACTTCAATATGCAGTAAAAATGACATTGAAATACAAAAAACTGCATCAGTTTCAATCTGATACACTTTAAAACTGATCTGTCCACATTGAAGTTCACAAATGGATCCGGCAACAATCAGGTTTTTTCAGCCAGACAAAACAGTTGTACAGATGCGATCCACTTTTTCTTGTTTACAGGATTTATTTCAAACGCATAACTAGTGGACATGTGAACTCAGCCTCAGGTTTGGGTCACACAACCGTTTTTTCTCTCATCTGTGAAAATTGGTTCGATTATGCTAATCACACTCTGATCAGACTCTGATTAGAGTTTGATAAGAGTGTGATCATGGTGTGATCTGATTTATGGATGAAAATCGGGCATGCTGTGATTTTTCTTTTTCTCGGACAGACTTGGTCCAAGAAAAATCAGACATGTGCATGTCCCCATAGAATACCCTTGGTCCGATGTTTTGTCGTATCGCATTCGGACCAAAAATACAGTCATCTTCGTGAGCCCTTATTCTGTTTTTTTTTGTAATTATCAGAATTTTATAGGGATTATCAAATAATGCTAATGTCTTTATTGGATTAGCTTCTTTGTGTGGACTGGACCATTGTAAAGCTGTGAATGTTGTGTTTTCAAACTTTTCGAAGGTGTTTTGATACTGTGCCACATACAAAGTTGGTACATAAAATAAGAATGATGGGATTATGGGAAATTATGAGAATAGGTAACAGAGGGTGGTTATTAATGGAATATACTTTAACTAGGTCACTGTTAACAGTGGGTTAGCACAGGGGTCAGTATTGTGCCATCTTCTTTTTATTATATTTATTAATGATTTGCAATATATGCAGAAACATGGCAGACTATTTTTTTTCTTTGCTTGTCCTTTTAGAAATAAATGCTATAAATTAATCTCTAAAGTGTATCTACCCCAAAATGGTACATGTATAAACTACACCGTGTCTTGTAAAAGACAAGTGACCACATTGTTGTACTGATACAAAAATATCAAATATTATTAGATCCTAAATGGTAAGATAAAATGTCTGGCCCTGAAGCCTAAAGGGTTAATAAACACATTCAAATATGCCATAGTACATATTTAACCCCTTAGTGAGGGAGCTAATTTTGACCAGGCCAAATTTTTGAATTCTGACCAGTGTCACTTCATGTGGTAATAAGCCTGGAACGCTTCAACGTATCCCAGTGGTTATGAGATTGTTTTTTTGTGACACATTGTACTTTATGTTAGTGGTAAATTTAGGTCAGTATGTTTTGCGCTTATCTGAGTTTTGGCAAAAAATGTGTAAAATTCGCAATTTTCAAACTTTCAATTTTGATATCGTTAAACCAGTTAGTGCAGTAGAAAATAAAGAAACATTTCCCATATGTCTACTTTACATCTGCATCATTTTTCAAACATCATTTTATTTTGCTAGGATGTTAGAAAGGTTAAAAGATTAGCAGCAATTTCTATTTTTTTCAAAAAAATTTACAAAACCTGTTTCTTTAGGGACCTATTCAGATTTATATGGCCTTTGAGGGGTCAATGTATTGGAAATTTCACAAAAGTGATACCATTTTAAAAATCGTTACCCTCAAATACTTCAAAATTGCTGTCAGCAATGCAAAGTGGAATGAAAAACATAAATTTAAATTTTACTTCTCAAATGTTGCTTGACCCAATTTTTTCACTTTTACAAGAAATAGCACAACAAAATGGACCCCAAAATTTGTTACCCAGTTTCTTCTGAGCGCGCTGATACCCTTTTTGTGGTCAGAAACCTCTATTTGTACAAACTGCAGGGCTCAGAAGGGAAGGAGAACAATTTAGATTTTGTAACACAAATTTGGCTGAAATAGATTGCGTGTGGGTGTCATGTCACATTTGCAGGACCCCTGATGTGTCTAAACAGCAGAAACCCACCACAAGTGACCCCATTTTGGAAACCACACCACACAGATTTTATACAGGTGTATAGTGAGCATTTTGAACCCACAGATACTAGACAGAATTTAATAACATTAGGTCCGTCGTATTGAAAATTTTCATTTTTTTTTCACAAAATGGTTGCTTTAGCAGCGAATTATTCACTTTTGCAAGAGGTAACATGAAAAAGTGGATGTCTGAAACACGTATGTGATTACTCTATGTCTAGAGTTTTTATGGATTTTCAATAAAGAAGAAATTTTATGAGGACCCCGTGCTGGATGTACCTTCCTTTTCTCTTCGTTGTTCCTTGCTATACTGCAAGACCGTCCGTGCGGAGGAGATCCTCGGTCCATGGATGAGCTGAATGCCAGGTTACCGCAATGTTTCCTATGACCCTCAGTTTGTTACCCACTTTCCTCTGAGCGCGGTGATACCCCACATAGTCAAAAAGTTATATTTGGACATGCGGCAGGGCTTGGAAGGGAAGAAGCGACATTTGGTATTTGGGATGTAAATTTGGTTGGAACAGATTGCAGACATCATGTCACATTTGGAGAGCCCCTGAGGTACCAAAACAGTACAGTCATGGCCAAAAGTTTTGAGAATGACACCAAAATTATATTTTCACATGATCTGCTGGCCTCTGGTTTTTATTAGTGTTTGTCTGATGTTTATATCACATACAGAAATATAATTGCAATCATATTATGAGTACCAATAGGTTATATTGACAGTTAGAATGAGTTAATGCAGCAAGTCAATATTTGCAGTGTTGCCCCTTCTTCTTCAAGACCTCTGTAATTCTCCCTGGCATGCTCTCAATCAACTTTTGGACCAAATCCTGACTGATAGCAGTCCATTCTTGCATAATCAATGCTTGCATTTTGCCAGAATTTGTTGGTTTTTGTTTGTCCACCCGTCTCTTGATGATTGACCACAAGTTCTCAATGGGAATAAGATCTGGGGAGTTTCCAGGCCATGGAACCAAAATCTCTATGTTTTGTTCCATGAGCCATTTAGTTATCACCTTTGCTTTATGGCAAGGTGCTCCATCATGCTGGAAAAGGCGTTGTTGGGCGCCAAACTGCTCTTGGACAGTTGGGAGAAGTTGCTCTTGGAGGACATTCTGGTACCATTCTTTATTCATGGCTGTGTTTTTAGGCAAGACTGTGAGTGAGCCGACTCCCTTGGCTGAGAAGCAACCCCACACATGAATGGTTTCAGGATGCTTTACAGTTGGCATGAGACAAGACTGGTGGTAGCGCTCACCTCTTCTTCTCCGAATAAGCTGTTTTCCAGATGTCCCAAACAATCGAAAAGGGGATTCATCAGAGAAAATGACTTTGCCCCAGTCCTCAGCAGTCCACTCCCTGTACCTTTTGCAGAATATCAGTCGGTCCCTGATGTTTTTTCTGGAGAGAAGTGGCTTCTTTGCTGCCCTCCTTGAAACCAGCCCTTGCTCAAAGAGTCTCCGCCTCACAGTGCGTGCAGAAGCACTCACACCAGCCTGCTGCCATTCCTGAGCAAGCTCGGCACTGCTGGTAGTCCGATCCCGCAGCTGAAACAGTTTTAAGATACGTTCCTGGCGCTTGCTGGTCTTTCTTGGGCGCCCTGGAGCCTTTTTGACAACAATGGAAGCTCTCTCCTTGAAGTTCTTGATGATGCGATAGATTGTTGACTGAGGTGCAATCTTTGTAGCTGCGATACTCTTCCCTGTTAGGCCATTTTTGTGCAGTGCAATGATGGCTGCACGTGTTTCTTTAGAGATAACCATGGTTAACTGAAGAGAAACAATGATACCAAGAACCAGCCTCCTTTTAAAGTGTCCAGTGATGTCATTCTTACTTAATCACGACTGATTGATCGCCAGCTCTGTCCTCATCAACACTCACACCTGTGTTAATGGATCAGTCACTAAAATGATGTTAGCTGCTCCTTTTAAGGCAGGACTGCAATGATGTTGAAATGTGTTTTGGGGGTTAAAGTTCATTTTCTGGGCAAATATTGACTTTGCAAGTACAGTAATTGCTGTTAAGCTGATCACTCTTTGACATTCAGGAGTATATGCAAATTGCCATTACTAAAAATGAAGCAGTAAACTTTGGAAAAATTACTATTTGTCTCATTCTCAATACTTTTGGCCATGACTGTAGAAACCCCCACAACTGACCCCATTTTGGAAACTATACCCATCAAGAAATTCATCTAGGGCTATGTTGAGCATGTTGAACCTATTAGGTGCTTTACAGAACTTTTTAAAATATGGATGTGAAAACGAAAATTATGTTTTTTCACTAAAATGTTGTTTTAGCCCCAAATTTGTAATTTTCACAATGGATAATAGGAGAAAATGGACACCATAATTTGTTACACATTTCCTCCTGAATGCGATGATACCTCATATGTGATAAGTACACATGGCAGGGATTGTAAATTTATTACCAATCATGCTGTGTGCACCATGTGCAACTGAACGGACCGGCTCCATACAGTGCTGCTGCTGGCCATGTATCCTGCACCTGAGACCAACTACTGCAATTGCAGAAAACTCTGATAACAGCAGTTTGACCCTTTAGATTATGCTGTCATTAATGACAGTTGCATTTAAGCGGTTGAAAACGGGCGAGATGTCACGTACAATGCCCATTGACATGGCAGTTGGGAGCCTACTGAAGGAACCCATGTCAATGATGTTGATACACCTATGATCCCCAGGTAGACAAATTAAAAATGCATATATAGTGTGTGTATGTATGTATTTATTTTATTTACATTTTGTAATACATATGTACATATGTATGTTTGTGTAGGCTCTCGCATGTATACATATATATATACACACACATATATATGTACATATACAGTGGCTTGCAAAAGTGTTGTGTGTGATGCATGAGCACTAAATAGTCTAAGTTGGTGAAGAGAAGTGAGAAAAATATAGGCATAAATTAAATTTATGGGATCAAATAACTAAAAATTGGCATGTGCATATGTATTCACTCCTTTTGCGATGAAGCCCCTAAAAATGTCTGGTGCAAGCAATTACCTTCATAAATCACATGCTTAGTGAAAGGAAGTCCACATGTGTGCAATTTAAGTGTCACATGTATGTCAGTATATACATTTTACCTTTTCTGAAAGGCCACAGAGGCTGCAACACCATTAAGCCAGAGGCACCACTAACCAAACACCATGAAGGCCAAGGAGGTCTCCAAACAAGTAAGGGACAAAGTTGTTGAGAAGTACAAGTCAGAGTTGGGTTATAAAAAAATATCCCAATCTCTGATGATTCCCGTAGCAGTATAAAATCCATTATCATCAAATGGAAAGAACATAGTACCAACAACAAACCTGCCAAGAGAGGGTCACCCACCAAAACTCTCAGCCCTGGGGAAGGAGGGTATTAATCATCGAGGCAGCACAGAGGCCAAAGATAACCCTGAAGGAGCTGCAGAGTTCCCAAGCGGAGACTGGACTATCTGTCCACATGACCACAATAAGCCGTACACTCCATAGAGGTGGCCTTTATGGAAGATTGAGCAGAAAAAAGCCTTTACTTACACACAAAAATTGTAATTCTCGTTTTGAGTTTGTTACGCGCCCCCTGGGCCTCTGTTGTGCAGCGTTGCGCATGCGGGGAATACCCGGAGCCGGATCTGATAGGGGTAGTAGTCCTCGTGGCGGTGACCCGGTCCGTGCCCAGGGTGTCAAACCAAGTGGCAGAACTTAGAATAAGATGTTATATTGTTCGACTACGCCACCCGTTGATTGCGGCTATGAAGCCGCCGCTGCAGGGCAGACCGCTGAGGCCGGTGGTACGGGTGTGCAGCGTGGATAGTATAACCCCCAACGGGAGGGGTATGGCCTCAGGGCAGCGGACGTGGATGATGGGGATAGCAGAATTGCACGCAGGCACTAGGAACCACTCAGAGACGGTGCGGTGTAGTTCAGGGTCTTTACTAGAGATGAGCGTTGTTCTACTCGAACTGTTCGCCAATCTCAAATTCGAGCTGTTTTGGGCGGTGTTCGAGCCGGACGGCGAACACGAACAATTTGAGAAAAATTCGGCTGTTCGAGGTTATGTTCGATAACTGTTCGTGCACCAAAATCATAACTGGATTTTTTCTCAGTAATGATGAAAATTAATGTTAATACGCAGTTTGAGTGTACAGCGGGGTGGGGGGAGGGGCAGGGGATGGATCTCTGCAGGAACAATGAAGATCTCCATTTTTTTTTCTCTTTCCCGCATTTGCAGTGGGGAGGTGCAATCTGTCAGCCTATCAGCAGCGCACACACGGAGCGAAGTGCTTTTTTTCACACAAGCAAGGGCATGTGTCATTGGCAGTGTATGTCACATGTCCTTGCCCTATAAGACCAAGCCATTTTCCCCGTCGCCACCATTTTCTCACTGCTGCAGCTGCGTGTTAGACGGCACCGCTGTTGCTGTGTGCGCTATACCTTGTTAATTTCAAGCCAATTTTCGCACAAATATACAGATAGCTTGGGAGTAGGGAATAGTTGTGATTGCAGTCCTTTTAAGGACTAGGTTACAGCATTTCCTACGACTTTTATCAGGGAGGTCTGTGCTCTTAAATAGATAGGTTGTGGGAGTAAAGACTAATTGTAATTGGAGTCCTTTTCAGGACTAGGTTACATGAGTTCCTATCAGTTTTTGCCAGGCAGGTCTGTGCCAGTGCTGTGCAAGTTTTTTTCACAGCATTTGGCTGAATCTAGCAAAGCTAATCCTTTTTGGCCTATTGCAGAGTGTGTTAGTCAGTGGAGTAGCCTATCTGTGTTGCAAGATATAACACCTGTGTATAGAATACCAATTTTTTTACTGCACCTAGTGAAGTAAAATCTTTTGGGCATAGCATCATTCTATTAGTCCATCTATACTGACCTCCATCAGGTTGCAAACTGAATATAATTTTTTTCTGCATCTAGCTCTGAAAAAATATTTGGGCTTCTAGCAGTGTGTGGGACTTGGTCTATTAGTCCATCTATACTGACCTCCATCAGGTTGCAAATTAAAAATAATTTTTTTCTGCATCTAGCTCTGAAAAAATATTTGGGCTTCTAGCAGTGTGTGGGACTTGGTCTATTAGTCCATCTATACTGACCTCCATCAGGTTGCAAATTAAAAATAATTTTTTTCTGCATCTAGCTCTGAAAAAATATTTGGGCTTCTAGCAGTGTGTGGGACTTGGTCTATTAGTCCATCTATACTGACCTCCATCAGGTTGCAAATTGAATATAATTTTTTTCTGCATCTAGCTCTGAAAAAATAGTTGGGCTTCTAGCGGTGTGTGGGACTTGGTCTATTAGTCCATCTATACTGACCTCCATCAGGTTGCAAATTAAAAATAATTTTTTTCTGCATCTAGCTCTGAAAAAATATTTGGGCTTCTAGCAGTGTGTGGGACTTGGTCTATTAGTCCATCTATACTGACCTCCATCAGGTTGCAAATTAAAAATAATTTTTTTCTGCATCTAGCTCTGAAAAAATATTTGGGCTTCTAGCAGTGTGTGGGACTTGGTCTATTAGTCCATCTATACTGACCTCCATCAGGTTGCAAATTGAATATAATTTTTTTCTGCATCTAGCTCTGAAAAAATAGTTGGGCTTCTAGCGGTGTGTGGGACTTGGTCTATTAGTCCATCTATACTGACCTCCATCAGGTTGCAAATTAAAAATAATTTTTTTCTGCATCTAGCTCTGAAAAAATATTTGGGCTTCTAGCAGTGTGTGGGACTTGGTCTATTAGTCCATCTATACTGACCTCCATCAGGTTGCAAATTGAATATAATTTTTTTCTGCATCTAGCTCTGAAAAAATAGTTGGGCTTCTAGCGGTGTGTGGGACTTGGTCTATTAGTCCATCTATACTGACCTCCATCAGGTTGCAAATTAAAAATAATTTTTTTCTGCATCTAGCTCTGAAAAAATATTTGGGCTTCTAGCAGTGTGTGGGACTTGGTCTATTAGTCCATCTATACTGACCTCCATCAGGTTGCAAATTAAAAATAATTTTTTTCTGCATCTAGCTCTGAAAAAATATTTGGGCTTCTAGCAGTGTGTGGGACTTGGTCTATTAGTCCATCTATACTGACCTCCATCAGGTTGCAAATTGAATATAATTTTTTTCTGCATCTAGCTCTGAAAAAATAGTTGGGCTTCTAGCGGTGTGTGGGACTTGGTCTATTAGTCCATCTATACTGACCTCCATCAGGTTGCAAATTAAAAATAATTTTTTTCTGCATCTAGCTCTGAAAAAATATTTGGGCTTCTAGCAGTGTGTGGGACTTGGTCTATTAGTCCATCTATACTGACCTCCATCAGGTTGCAAATTAAAAATAATTTTTTTCTGCATCTAGCTCTGAAAAAATATTTGGGCTTCTAGCAGTGTGTGGGACTTGGTCTATTAGTCCATCTATACTGACCTCCATCAGGTTGCAAATTAAAAATAATTTTTTTCTGCATCTAGCTCTGAAAAAATATTTGGGCTTCTAGCAGTGTGTGGGACTTGGTCTATTAGTCCATCTATACTGACCTCCATCAGGTTGCAAATTGAATATAATTTTTTTCTGCATCTAGCTCTGAAAAAATAGTTGGGCTTCTAGCGGTGTGTGGGACTTGGTCTATTAGTCCATCTATACTGACCTCCATCAGGTTGCAAATTAAAAATAATTTTTTTCTGCATCTAGCTCTGAAAAAATATTTGGGCTTCTAGCAGTGTGTGGGACTTGGTCTATTAGTCCATCTATACTGACCTCCATCAGGTTGCAAATTAAAAATAATTTTTTTCTGCATCTAGCTCTGAAAAAATATTTGGGCTTCTAGCAGTGTGTGGGACTTGGTCTATTAGTCCATCTATACTGACCTCCATCAGGTTGCAAATTGAATATAATTTTTTTCTGCATCTAGCTCTGAAAAAATAGTTGGGCTTCTAGCGGTGTGTGGGACTTGGTCTATTAGTCCATCTATACTGACCTCCATCAGGTTGCAAATTAAAAATAATTTTTTTCTGCATCTAGCTCTGAAAAAATATTTGGGCTTCTAGCAGTGTGTGGGACTTGGTCTATTAGTCCATCTATACTGACCTCCATCAGGTTGCAAATTAAAAATAATTTTTTTCTGCATCTAGCTCTGAAAAAATATTTGGGCTTCTAGCAGTGTGTGGGACTTGGTCTATTAGTCCATCTATACTGACCTCCATCAGGTTGCAAATTAAAAATAATTTTTTTCTGCATCTAGCTCTGAAAAAATATTTGGGCTTCTAGCAGTGTGTGGGACTTGGTCTATTAGTCCATCTATACTGACCTCCATCAGGTTGCAAATTGAATATAATTTTTTTCTGCATCTAGCTCTGAAAAAATAGTTGGGCTTCTAGCGGTGTGTGGGACTTGGTCTATTAGTCCATCTATACTGACCTCCATCAGGTTGCAAATTAAAAATAATTTTTTTCTGCATCTAGCTCTGAAAAAATATTTGGGCTTCTAGCAGTGTGTGGGACTTGGTCTATTAGTCCATCTATACTGACCTCCATCAGGTTACAAATTAAAAATAATTTTTATCTGCATCTACAGTACCTCTGAAAAAATATTTGGGCTTCTAGCTGTGTGTGGGACTATTTGTATTAGTCCATCTATACTGACCTCCATCAGGTTGCAAATTCAAAATAATTTTTTTCTGCATCTAACCCAGCCAATAGTTTTGGCCTAATACCACAGTTTGGCCACTCAGCTCTGCTCGGTTCCCATCCATTGTTTTTTTGTGCAAACAACTCCAGAGTTGTGAATTAGTTAACCACCAAAATGAGTGGAAAAAGGCCTGCTGCTGGTGGAAAGGGGAATAGGCGTGTTGGGAAGGGGAAAAAAGGTTGTGTCCGTGGGGTAGGTGTTAAAGCAACAGTAACATCTGCAGAAGAAAGACCATCTTCCAGCCAAACTAAAATGTCTACTTCTTTTAGCGGACAATGTGATAAGATCCCTTTCTTACGGCCACGCCAATCGCTACAAATTCCAGATGAGGCACAAAAACAGCAGGTGCTTCAACGGATATCAAGTGCTCCTTTAAGTGGGCTCTCCTCCACATCAACTTCAACATCACAAATACTCCAGCCCTCAAAGGTGTCACCCAAATCGCACTTGCTTCCTCACAGCTCCCAAATCTCCAGCTGCCCGTCTGAGTATGAGGTAGAACAGATGGTTGAGTCTGCAGAGCTGTTTACTCATACTATAGCCTGGGAATCAGAGGTCGACTCCAGCGCTTGTGTGAATCCAGACGAGGAAATGATCTGCACTGATGCCCAGAATCTTTATGAGTCGGATCCAGGACCAGACGCAGAAGGTTCTGACCATAATGTAGACCCTCATTCCCAAACTGTAACTCCTGTTGGTGGAGACAATGAGGAAGACGATGATAAGACTCAAATACCTGATTGGTGCGACAACTTTAGTTTTTTGTCAGGGCAGGAACAGGTTGGCTCTGAGGACGACGGGTGTGATAACGCACAGGGTGATGATGATGAGGTCGGAGATCCCACTTACTGTCAACCCACAGTCAGCCAAGAGATGAGGTCAGCAGAGGAGGTGGAGGAAGATGCTAGTGACGACGAGGTCAGGTTGCGCCTTCCTGGACAGAGACGTAGTACTGGAAGCACGTCAACAACTGCATCCTCAAACACAACTCTGCCTCTCACCACAAGTCGTGGTGGCTCTTCAGGTCGCATGGGTGCTAAGCCTTGCATAGCCTGGGCATTTTTTCAGATCGATAAAGATGACCCAACTCGTGTTATCTGTAACATTTGTCAGCAAAAGCTAAGTAGAGGCCAAAAAATACATAGTTTGAGTACTTCATGCATGAACCGGCACATGGACATGAAGCATAAGTTGCAGTGGGAAGCTCAGTGTGCTACAATGCGGCCTAGCCGGCCGGGCCAATCACCGTCTGCCATATCTTGTGCATCCGCGGCCTCTGCATCCTCTGTGACTGGGGGGACAGCAGTCACACCTGTTTTGGGGCGCAGACCTGCCACCTCTTTACCCGCAACAGCCAGCGTGATTGGCAGGTCATCATTTTCTTTGGAGGTGGTAACACCAGCTGGTGTTGAGCGCTGTCCGACATCGATAGCACCACCTTTGGATCAAGGCAACCTAACATGTCCGCCTGCATCTTCCTCACAGACCGGCAGTTTGCCGGGGACACCCTTATCAACCCCGTCTAAGCACAATAGCCAGCCCTCGGTCCCTCAGATGTGGACAAGTAAAAGACCATTTCCTCCTAGCCATGAGAAAGCTAAGAGGTTGAATTTCACCATCTGCAAGCTCTTGGCTACAGAAATGCTGCCTTTCCGCCTGGTGGACACAGAGGATTTTCGAGACCTTATGTCCGTCGCAGTGCCCCAGTACCAGATGCCCAGTCGGCACTACTTCTCAAAGAAAGGTGTGCCTGCGCTCCACCAGCATGTCGCACACAACATCACCGCTTCTTTGAGAAACTCTGTGTGTGACAGGGTGCATTTCACCACAGACACTTGGACGAGTAGGCATGGACAGGGGCGTTACATGTCGCTGACTGGGCACTGGGTAATTATGGTGACAGCAGGACAAGGGGCTGCTGTCCAAGTCTTGCCGTCCCCACGAGTTGTGCGTCAATCCTCTTTATGTCAAAGTTCCTCCACTGCTTCTGCCTCCTCAACCTCCTCTCGGTCTTCCACCTGCACCCAAAGCCTGTCTGGTCATGCCACAAGCTTTCTAACTGCGCAGAAGGGATCCTGCACACCTCCTTACTATGCTGGCAGTAGGGCTCAACGTCATCAGGCGGTTTTTACATTGAAATGTCTGGGAAATGTGAGTCACACAGCTGAGGAGTTGTGGTCAGCTCTGGAGAACCAATTTCATGAATGGTTGTCTCCACTGGACCTGAAACCAGGGAAGGCCGTGTGCGACAATGCTGCAAACCTGGGTGCGGCCCTTCGCCGGGGCAATGTCACACACGTGCCTTGTATGGCTCACGTGTTGAACCTGGTTGTCCAGCAATTTTTAGCCCACTATCCCAGACTAGATGGCCTTCTGCAGAGGGCACGGTCGCTGTGTGCTCACTTCCGCCGTTCGCATCCCGCAGCTCAGCGACTTACATCTCTACAGAAGTCGTTGGGCCTGCCACTTCACCGGCTAAAATGCGATGTGCCTACCCGGTGGAATTCAACTCTGCACATGTTGCAGCGACTGTGGCAGCACCGACAAGCCCTGGTGCAATACGTTCTGACGTATAGCCTGGGCCAACGAGATCCAGAGGTGGGGCAAATCACGCTGGAGGAGTGGTCTCAGATCAGGGACCTATGCACCCTTCTGCACAGTTTTGAAATGGCGACGAAGATGTTTAGTGCTGACGATGCCATTATCAGCATGACTATTCCGGTGATTTACATGCTGGAGCACATGTTAAACAGAATTCGGAGTCAGGTGGTGGCACAAGAGGAGGTGGAGGAAGTAGAGGAGGAGGAGTTGTATGCGGAAGGGCTAACATCTGCAAGGTCCAGACGGTCGGCAGCACCAAGGCAGCAGGCATGTGAGGGTGGGGGAGATGGTTTTACCAGGGTGCATGGTAGCAGCCAAACTAGTGAGGAAGGTGCAGGAGCCCAGGAAGAAGTGGAGGACGAACTGATGGAAGACTCATCAGATGAGGGAGACCTTGATCACATTTCTGTTGTGCGAGGTTGGGGGGAGAGGACAGAGGAAGGAAGCATGATTGTTACCTCGCCACCAACACAACAGGGACTTGGTGCTCCTGGATGCGCAACACACATGACTGCCTTCTTGCTGCACTACCTGCAACATGACCCTCGAATTGTGAGAATTAGAAATAATCCTGACTACTGGGTTGCCACACTGTTAGATCCCCGGTACAAAAGTAAATTTGCAGAAATTATTCCTGCCATAGAAAGGGATGCACGCATGCAGGAGTATCAGCAGAGACTGTTGCAGAATCTTACATGTGCTTTTCCACAAAATACCAGTGGTGCACGTAGTGAATCTCACAGTTCCAACTTGCCAACCGTGGGACCGTCAAGTGTTCAGCACTCAAACCGTAACAGAACCACAGTATCTGCTGGTAACATCAATTTTGCGGAATCATTTCACCACTTTTTTAGCCCATCCTTTGCAAGGCCACAGGAGACAAGAAGTCTGACACATAGTCAACGCCTAGAGACGATGGTACAGGAGTATCTCCAAGTAAACATTGAAGCCACGACTGTGTCACTGGACCCTTGCTCTTTTTGGGCTTCCAATCTGGATAAATGGCCGGAGCTAGCCACTTACGCCTTGGAGATCTTGTCATGCCCCGCAGCCAGCGTTCTGTCTGAACGTGTGTTCAGCGCTGCTGGTGGTGTGCTGACAGATAAGCGCACGCGGCTCTCCACTGATAATGTAGACAGACTCACGTTCATAAAGATGAACAAATCATGGATCCGAAACGACTTTTCTACCCCTGTGTCATCCTGGGGAGAGTAAAAGCTTGATGATTGGTTAAAATCACCCTACCAACCGTTTTAAGCTTTCAAATTACTAATCATGTTTATCTGTATCTTGACTGGAAAATAATTTGGGCTTTGTAGCAGTGTGCAGCACTGATCCTATTAGGCCATCTATACTAAAGCTTCACCAGATTTAAAATTAAAAATAATTTTTAGCTGCATCTAGCCCGGAAAATAATTTTGGGGCTCCGAGATGCGCAAGGCACATAAGTGCCTTCTTGCTGCACTACCTGCAGCATGACCCTCATATTGTCAGAATTCGAAGTAATCATGACTACTGGGTTGCCACACTCTTAGATCCCCCAAACTTTTCGATCAACCTTTTCATTTTAATAAAGACCAAAAAAATGGTCATTTTTGAAATTATAAGCATTAGCAGGTTGTTAGAAACTGAAATCAAACAGTTTTCAACTCAAAACTTTATTCTAGGTGATGTTACATTTTCACATAGGACCCCTTGTTCGAAAGGAGCTTCTGAACTCTCTCGTCCATTGAATTTGTTAGGTTTTGGATGGTTTCTGCTTCAATTGTTTTGCATGAGGACAGAATACCCTCCCAGAGCTGTTGCTTAGATGTGAACTGCCTCCCGCCATCATAGACACTCCTTTTAATGATGCTCCAAAGGTTCTGAATGGGGTAGAGGTCAGGGGAGCATGGGGGTCACACCATAAGTTTGTCCCCTTTTATGCCCATATCAGCCAGAGATGCAGATGTTTTATGTGCAGCATGAGATGGTGCATTATCATGCAGAAAAATGATCTTGCTGTGCAATACACGGTTCTTCTTCTTGAACCATGGCAGGAAGTGCTGTTTGAGAAAATCCACATACATTATGGAGTTCATCTTTAGCACCTTCAGGGATCCTAAAGGGGCCGACAATCTCTCTCCCCATGATTCCAGCCCAAAACATTACTCCACCTCCTCCTTGTTGGCGCTGTAGCCGTGTTTGCGTGGGGTGTCCATCAACCAGCCATCCTCCACTCCATCCATCTGGACCATCGAGCGCTGCACGGCACTCATCCGTGAACAAAACAGTTTTGAAATCAGTCTTCATGTAATGTTTGGCCCACTGGAGCCGTTTCTGCTTGTGTGAAGTGGATAGAGGAGGTCGACAGGATGGCGTATGCACAGCTGCAAACCTCTGAAGGACCCTGCATCTTGTTGTTCGGGGGACGTTGGAGGCACAAACAGCTTCAAAAACTTGTCTGCTGCTATGACAAGGCTTTTTTGCCGCTGCTCTTTCAACCTGACGTAATTGCCTGTAGGAAAGAGTCCTCAATTTGCCCTTATCAGCACGCACACGTGTGTACTGTGAATCAGCTACATACTTCTTGATTGCCAAGACACTTCATCCTGATCATCGCACAATGTTGATTGTAGTCATGCCTTGACCTAAACACTCCACAATTTGTTGCTTCTCAGCAGCCGACACATCCTTTTTCTTTCCCATTTTGGCAGAAAATGTAGGCTGCTTAATAATGTGAGAGAGCCTTCTTAAGTAGTCTTGCCTTTCATTGGACACACCTGCCAAACTAATTAGCACAGGTGTCTGCAATTGCTTACAGTGATATAAAGAGCCCTGACACACATCACCATCAATGAGTTTAACTGACAAACAAACAAATTCTTCCCTTATCACTCCTAAACACTTTTTGCATAATAATTTGGAACGCGGTGTACATGTGCTTTTCCACAAAACACCAGTGGTTCACGTAGTGAATCTTACAGTTCTAACTTGCCAACCGTGGTCTGTATGGAATTGTTCAATAAAGGGCCCAAAATTAAGATAACATAGATGGGAGAGGTCTCTATGAATAGGAATTCCTAAGTATTTGATACCCTGTGAGGGCCAGGCAAAGGGAAAGTTGGACTGGATGGAATCCTATATGGATTTAGGGAGGGAGACATCGAGGGCCTCAGACTTCGCTGCATTGATTTTAAAATTTTACCATGTAACAAAGTGATCTATTTCAGCCATAACAGCAGGGATGGATATATGTGATTGAGTGATATATACTAGGACATCATCAGCAAATAGAGAGCACTTGTACTCGGTGCCTCCCACCTCAATCCACCTAATATTGGGGTTATGGCGAATTGATGAGAGCAGGTGCTCCGTCACTAGGATGTATAAGAGAGGGGACAGAGGACATCCCTGCCTTGTCCCATTGGTGATTGTGAAAGGTGATGAAAATGTTCTGACGCACCCCCTGGGCCTTGGGACACCCGGAGCCGGACCCTTTTTGGTGGATGCTGGTGGTTGTAGTCTTCGTGGCAGCGATCCGGTTCCGTGGCTCAGGGCGGTCAAACCAGTGGCGGAACTATTTATGTGGTTTTGATGTTTAAATGTCCGACTACGCCACCCGTGGATTGCGGTCAGAGTGAACCGCCGCTACAGGGCAGACCGCTAAGGCTGGTGTTGTGGGTGCAGCAGAGCGTAGCATAACTCCCCACGGGAGGAGTATAGCCTCAGGGCAGTGTATGCGGAGGATGGGGGTGATGGTGCAGGGCAGCAGCAGTAACGACACGGAGTCAGTGATGCAGTTCAGGGCCTTTACTCACAGTTCTTATTATCCAGACCACGTCTGCAGGTAACGGCTGCCCACGTCGTACTGTGCTCACCAGGTGAGGGGCTCAGACAACTCCCAGATAACTTTGGAGCGCTTCACAGGACCCCCTTTGTGTGTCCTTTGTCTGGCCTTTCTTACCAACACTTCTGTCCGGCTGCCTCGGGCCTCCTCTTGGTAAACTTGGCGCCAGTTTCCCTGACCCTATGTGGTGCCTTCCTAGCGGGTGGCGCAAGGGGCTGCGCCACATAAAATGTCAGAGCCTCCGGTTTCTAGCTGAGGGTCATTTCCTGCCTCCACTAGTTCGGGGACCGGTCTCCCCCTTTGGCCTGACCCCTCCACGCAGGTGGATTCGGGCGTGCGGTGGCGACTCGCCCGTCCGCACCCCTGGGATCCCTTCATTCCTCGTTCCTGGAGCCTTCTCCGCTCCTCTTCCTTCCTTCTCCCTCTTGCAGGCCTGGGCCTCTGTTACTAGGCCCGCCTCCGGAGCAGAGCTCATGCAGAGCCCCTGCTCCCTGCCACTTCTGCTCAGACTTCTCTGCACTGAACTAAGATGGTGCCCACCTTTTATACTCCCTTCTCAATGCACCCAGGAACTGCTTCCTCCCTGCTCCTGCACTGCAGGGTTCCCCTTCCTCAGTGTTCCCTCCCCCCACTCCAGCCAGGGACAGGGACTGTCGTGCCCATCTCAGGGGCATATTGGTCGCCCTGCCCCACGGCAATGTGGTGTAATGCATGCAGGTGTCGGGTCCTGATCCACACTCCATCCTTATCTGAGAGTGAGATATCACACCTCTGGGTGAGGTGCAATACGTCTGTAGCAACCGAGCCCTCGGTGCTACAGTTCCATTTATCTTCAGCCTAGGTGACGTATTGTGATACAGGGCCGTGATTTTGGCTATAAAAGGGTCCCCTAGACCCCTACCCCAAGCTTTTTAAGAGAATCATATATGGCGTGCCAGGAGACTCTATGGAATGCTTTCTCAGCATCCAACGAGAGTATCTACTTACAAATTTTTAACTGCATCTAGCCCAGGAAATACTTTGTGCCTAGTAGCAGTGTCTGCTAGTCAGCGGATTATCCCGGCTGTTAAGCAAGCTACACCACCTGTAGTTTGGACACTTAATTTTTTCAAAGGAAATGCTTCGGGACCACGGGATACTTAGTGAAGAGCATCAGGAGGCACCCCAAGGCATAGGGGCTGGGACTGGCACTAGGATGCCTTGCGGTGGACAGCCGAGCTCGATCCTTATAAAAGCTTTTTAACTGCAGCAGCTTTAGTGGACGCTACTGGAGCTGGAATTACGCGGCTGCTGGCATGAGACTTGCCCTCCAATAGATCCTTGTAAATGGATTTAAAGTGTATTCATTCAAATTAGAGGGACAATTTAAATTAAAAAGCTTAGAGCTGCCTCCACCACAGGGGGGCTCTCTCGACCCACCAGCGGACAGGCACCAGTATTGGGAGAGGGGGGCTGGCCGTCAGGGTTCACCGCGGCTCTGGCACAAACCCGGCGACACGGAGGTGGCACGGGCAGGAGCGGACTGGCCGTCTCAGCTTCTCACTTTTTGGATTTTAGAAGGGCATGACATGCCTATATCTGTGTCTCCCCCTCCTTTTACTCCTCCACCTCTTTTCTTTTCGCATGACTATATGTACTTGTCACTTTTCCATGTGTTAGTTGTGTCTTCTGAGCAGTTTGTCAGCTTTTGGACACCTTTGAAGGTGTTTTCTATGTGTTTCTATGTGTTTTTGTTTGCCTGCCATTGGTTTTAACGGTGTTCGAAGATGTTCGACGAACAGTTCGACGAACAGTTCGGCGAACACACGGGTGTTCGACGAACCGAACCGAACTCGAACACTACGGGGGTGGCTCAACACTAGTCTTTACTGGTGGCAAAGGTAGACCCTCCCGGGAGTACTGACTAGCGATCGGGGCCTGGTCAGTCTGTGAGCAGATAGGATCTACCCCGGCCAGGCGGAGTTGTAGGCCTCCCCGACTTATTGTACTCTCCCTGGCTACCTTGCTAGAAGCGGGTAAAAGTAGCCCACGTCCCTGAGTGTACCGTGTTGTGCTCACCCGTATGGCCGGTGACTCGGGGCCTTCTGGTAGCCTCCGCTCCACAACGGCGGTGCTGGTCCCTTGCGTGTGACCGTGCCTTCGGGTTTCTTGGCCAGAGGACCTGAAATCCCCTGCCGGTCGGTTTCTGCTGCTGGGTATGGATCAGTCCCCACTGCCTCGGACTCCGTGTCCGGTGAGATCTCTTCAGTCAGGACGAGCTCTACAGCTTCCAGTCTCTGACCCCTTTTATCACTGCTCCCACATAGCTCCTGATCTTGCTCTCCCTGTATCTGCTCCACTCCAGACCAGACTGTGTCTCTGTCTGGGACTCCTCTTCTTCTCCTCTAACCCCGCCTCAGCCCCAGTTTTATATAGGGGAAGTTCTTCCCCTCCCAGGACTGGGCAGGAAGTGTTGCATGCTTAGGGTTCCTGACCAGGAGACCTCCCACCTGCTCTCAGACGTAATATTGCTATTACTGTGGTAACGAGACCCCTGGGGTGCCACATTTGCTTAAAGACATGTGGGAGACTCCCCAAATGTATGGAGGAAGGTGCTGTGGTCAGATGAGACCAAAATGTAACTGTTTTTCAACAGCAGGGACAGGGAAAATGGTTCAAGTCAAAGGGAAGATGGATGGTGCGAAATACAGAGATATTCTTGGGCAATACCTGTTTCAGTCTGTCAGTGATTTGAGAAAGGGATGGAGGTTCACCTTACAACAACACAATGACCCAAAGCATACTGCTAAAGCACCACTCGAGTGGTTTAATGGGAAACATGTAAATGTTTTGGAGTGACCTAGTCAAAGCTCAGACCTTAATTTCTTTGCAACTCATCCAACAAAAAACAAACCATCATGCAACTATGCTGACAAAAAAGTTATAACTCTTAATAGGTGAGGTGGTAGGGGAGCCCATGGGGACTCTGTCGGGTAAGGCCCCCCATAAACCTGGAGTCAGCTCTGACAGCTAGTTATTTATCATTATTGAAAATTAACTTGCTCATTATAAATAGTATAGGGTATTAGTTATAAATGATGACTTGATGCATCAAATGGACACAAAATAGTGCAGCTCAAGAATTAAAAAGATTACAGGGAGATTGATTGTTTTTTTTAGTACATTAAGGACATTTTTGCCAGATATTCTATAACAAAAGTATTGTCATTCTGTCAGGTTCTTGAGAATTCATAGTCTCTCTGCACAAAAAAATAACTTTTTCTTTACTTTTTTTTTTATAAGATTCTACTAGATTGTAAATAATGCATTTCCATCATGAACACATCTAGTGCATTATCTCCCAAAAATAATAGCACCATTATGCAAATGTGAAATAGTCAAATTTCCAAACAAAAATGAGCAAGAATGGTGTATTTTGTGTTAGTTTTCTGTTGCACCAGGTACCGTAGTTTACCTGGTGTCTGGAAGCTAGTAATGAATAGCAGAGGAGGTATCCTGACACCCTACTTTCCACCTCCAGCACAAGACGTGCTCTTGCTAGAGCGTGAGAGGTGCAAATGGGGAAAGTGTTATTCCTAGTGCAACAGGATGGAATGAGGGAGAAGGTTACCCGTGCCCTGGAGGAGCCCAAAAGGTGAAATTTAGAATATCTGGCACTCCATAAAATAAACGTATTTACCAGAATGATTGAAAATAGGTACATAGAGTATGTGTCTATGATTAAGGACGATAACGCTCAAAACGCTTCATAACATGTACTTATTTTAACTTTGTACTGCTAAAGAAGTTGATTTTATTTACCTTGGAGCCAGCAAGGAATCCAGAGCACCTGTCACGGTATTTTGAGTGACAGAGAGGGGCTAGAAGACCTCTGCACTGATGAGAAGCACATTTTAAATGGTGCAGGTTTCGGTTATCAATGCAGGGGTTCAGCTTGGAGGCTCTGAAGCTTCCCTGCTTTGATGATCTCAGCTGTTCAGTATTGGCCACTCCCCTCTCTTATATATACTCACCTCTGGCAATCTGCATTTTCAGTGTTAAGTCTTGTAATACCTGGTGAGGAGTGGAGGAGTCGGTTGTTGGTAGAGGTGTTTGGTGTTTATATCTTCGATTTTTGCTAGGTGTTTCGGCTGTGTGCAAATCCTTATCCCCTTCTATTTAGTTACCCTTCCTTTTCTTCTCAATGTTCCTCTCTGTTGTCTGTGAGCGCATTTTTGTATAATTGGTATTTTCGTTTATCCCTGTATGCCCTTCTTTGTTTGTCTGGTTGTGTATGTTCAAACATTATTCCTCCCCACTTCCCTGGTTTGGGGGACAGATATAGGGCCGATTCATGAGTTCAGAAAGGTACATGGCCCTGGCATCTTCACCATCAGAAGTAATCTGGGGAGCAGGAATAGCTAAGACCATCCCTAGCGTTAGGGACAGGGAAGGAACCCCTGGGCTATCTGACAACAGAATTGTGACAGCACCCTTCATTCAAGGAATACAGACTTACTTTCTTGGGTGTAGAACACAGTGGGGAGTCCTCCTTTTTTTAATGAAGCTCAAAAGGTCCTTTTGGCCCATATGAGAAGAATACTATTAAAGACCTGTTGGGGGCAGCATTAGGGCTTGCATGCTTTACTATACTCTACAGAAGCTACCGCCAGTGAGGGAGGGATGCTAAAATGCCAATGCAAAGGGTGAGAATGTAGCTGCCATTGGGAGATGTGGTGATTAGGGAGGATGCTAGGGGAAACAAATATTACTGGGTGCTGCACAGTGTATTTGTTTTCTAGTGATGCCCCATGAATTTGCAGGTGAGGATTAGGTAGAAGTAAAATAGGTGTCCTATTATTAAAATAGACCTGGACTTCTCAATCTATATCTTGGAAAGCCCATATTAGGCTATTTTTCTAGTAATGTGTTAAAAATTTCAGTGCAAAATGTGCCACGAGTGCACTGTAATTTTTTTTTAATCAAAAAACTTGTTTTACCATATTATTGCAGCTCTGTTCTGCAGATCTGTGCCCTAAAATTAATATTTTGCATATACACCTATTAGGGTGCATGTGGGTTATCATACAGCTTTCTGTCTTGGGGTAGGCGCACAGTACCTTCCTAATCCTACAAGGCTTAGAGGTCACTAGAGCATGATTGTTATAGTAATCAATTATTTGTTCTGGACTCTGGCAGAGTGGCAAGATCCTTCCGGCAAAGTTATTTTCTCTGATTTCCATTCCTATAGACACAGTTAGTCCTTCTATCTCTAAAACACATAAGGTGGACAAAATTGATGATAAATTTGGCCGCTTCTGCTTCAGCTTGTCAGCATCAATCCAAAGCGGATATATTTTCTTAAAATATAACAAGTTTCCAAAAACAGACTGTCAGCCCTGCACTATGTCACTCAGGATCAGTATGAGTGAAATACACTCTTACTTCCTGAAATGCGACTTTTGGCTCAGCTTTCTTCCAGCTGTCAGTTATAACCAGCTGTATACATTTCAGCACCATACCTTATCTCAACTATATCTATTACTTACAATTCCGATTTTAAGGAGTGTTGGTATTTAACACCAAAAAGGAAAAGTGGTGAAAATATGGAAATCACAGGATTTATAGGCATGTTACTGATCTGAAAATGATAAAAAAAAAATGGAAATAAAATTTGCAAAACATCTAAATTTATTAATTATCGAGTATGAGCTCCACAAGCAGAAATCCCAGCACTTAAAGCCTTGGCTGCTATCAAAGAGGTTATTAATGGTTGCCTGAGGAATGTTCTGCCATGCAGAATGCACTAAGGCAAATCATCAAGATCCACTGCTGGCAGCTCCCTTTCCAATTGCTGACCAATGACTTTCCAGATGTGCTGGATGGGAGACAAGTCCAGAGAAGCTGTAGGCCATGGTAGTAGTTTAGGCCAAGCAAGCTGCTCACAAAAGCATGATCAACATGTGGTCTGGTGTTGTTGAGTAGAAAAACAGCTCCTTGGGCACTTTGGAGAAATGGCCGTGGTTCCACAACCCAATCAACGTAGCACAGAGCGGTTAGTGTATTTGGAATGAAGAATAGAGGAGTTTTTCTACTGTATGTTATGCCGCCTCACACCATAATCCCGTGTGTAGGATTTATGTGATGTTCCTTGTTGCATGCCTCTTCATGGCATTGCCACATGGTTTCCAGATGGAGAACGGAGGCTGGAGTAGAGGTCTTTAGCAATGAGTCCCACTTTTGTCTTGGACTCATTGATAGCTGGAAATTGGTCTAGGGACCACGTGGGCAACACCATTAAGAGGCCTTCATGAGGGACCATCACATTGGTCCTACACCAGGATTATGGTATGTGGTAGCATAATGTACAGTAGCCATACTTTTCTAGTCTTTATTCCAAGTACACTAACAGTTCAGTTTTGCATTGATTTGTTTGTGGAACCAGTGATACTGCCATTTCTCCAATGTGTCCCAGGAACTGTATTTCAATATGAAAATGCCAGGCCGCATGTTGCTCATGTTATTGTAAGCAGCCTGCATGGCCTAAATGTACTACCATGATCTGCAGCGTTTCTAGGCTTGTCTTCCATTGACCACATCTGGAACTTGAATAGTTGTCAAAGGGAGCTGCCAGCAGCAGGTCTTGATGATTTACCCAAGTGCATTCAATGTAGAGGAACATCCTCAGGAAAAAATTAATAACCTCATTGATGACAGCCAAGGTGTGTAAGTGCGCGGATTTGTGCACGTGGTGCTCATACTTGATACTGAATAAATCGAGATGTTTTGAAAATGTTGTTTCCACTTTTTCTCATTTGCATATTATTAATGTGTCTATCAATCTTGTGATTCTATAATTCCGTGGCTTTTCTTTCATGGTGTTGCAATTTCAATGTTGAGAAGTGAAGAAAAAAATCTCACTACAAGAACAAATGCTAAAAACATCTGTATGCGATCATATTCTGAGTGTGTTTTTGCAAACATTCAGCATCGGATTTTTGAACTGTACACATTTGCGGATGACTTCCTCCATAACGGTGAAGTACTCCTCCTACCTGTCCAAGGCTTTTTTTTAGCAGAGTATAATTGGATCCTAACTTCCCTTCAAATTGTAGGAGTAGGCCCAGATAGAGAGAAGTCTGTTAGAGTTTTTCCCCATGTGAAGAAGTTACCTTGTTGCTGAAAGATGGGCTCACACAATTTAATCAAAATGTATGCTAAGAACTTATAATCTATATGCAAAAATTAAACAATATAGGTAAATGCAAACATTAATATAAACGGTTATTATGAATTTTGAACTGCAATCTGATCCTATACATTTATTTCATTTTGCTAGTAAGTGTGGATCAACTTCATGTATTGCGTAATAAAACATATGAGACTAAGTTGTACCGTCAAGGAAGTATCAGCTATGGACTTATCCCTTTTTGTTAGAACGGTCCCAGAAAACAGGCTGATTGCAGCTTGCCCCACTTCTGGGACCCCAAGTGATCAATTAAATCTGCAACAGTACCCAGTAGTAATTGATTAAAGTGGTTCTCCGTGTTAAACGTAATTTTTTTGCAGTTAATGTACCTGACTGCAGATTGCAGGTGACTAACAAAGTGCCATATGCACACTGTCAGGATTCCCCTCTGTTGCCTGCTGATTTGCATATTACCGATCACGTGCCGACTACAAACTTTTCTTGCTGTTCTCAATGTTCTATTGAGAGACGAAAAGTTGATGGTCTGCAAGTGACCACCAGTATGGAAACAGCATATTGCAGGCTTATATGGTGTCTATTGAAAATCCCTTAACAGAGAAGACATATCCAAGTATCTTTCATTGACAGTACTTTTCCAATGGAAGAATTTATATTGTATTTTAAATGTAAAGCGAATATAAATTACAAATATACTTTGTAGACTATTTCCAGCCTTGCTCAATCCACTTGCATTTAGTCGGATTGTGCCTGGAGTATGCATATCGCATATTTTTGATCACATGACCGCCTTTCCTGGCGCTGACACTGGAAATTACACAGCACGCAATGCCCGTGATATGAGGATTCACAAGTCTGCAGTCACAGTAGACTGCAGACTTGTCGGTTTACACTGGACAACCCCCTACACCACAAATTTTTCATTTTTTGTTCTCCATATAATTTATATGATAGAACGGAGATCTTTGATCATGAGAATGGAGCGGCACTATGTTTTTTTTTTTACCTCTATATTATAACAGCACAACTTATTTTGTCATATACCATTGTCTGATACGGGTTTCTTAGACCCATGTATAAAGTGTTAGACACTATTGTTGAGTGATTGTCTTCAAAGTCATCTCCACGTGGGTTTGGTTTCAGCATGATATTTTAGCAGCCCGTTTTTGAGCCACTCTGGACAAAGGAATGAATCCTCTAAAATTCTTGGGGTCAAAGCCTCATCCAGTGATCACAGAAAAATTTGTATAAGTGTAAAAACAAATTGAAGGTGTTGATCAGTCCTTTTGTCCTGGGGGGCCTCCATCTGCTTACCTTGATTTTGTAGAGAAGTGCACTGTGGTCTTGAAGCAGTTTCTTGGCTTCATCTTGGTTTTCCCCAATATCTAGTAAATTTGGTATGGCTTCTGCCAGCTGCAACTGGACTAGTTCTCCACTCTGAAAAAGAAACAAGCCAAAACATTCAGTTTACTGTATGGTATATAGAGGCAAATTACTGCAGCCATGTGCACTTTATGGAGGTTTATATTAGTTAAAAGCGAGCAATATACAAATGTCTACATGTCAGACAACGAACTTTAGACAATAGAAAATGTTCAGTGTTTTTCTTTCTAAATCAACCAGTTAGTCCTGAGCTCTACCTACAATTGTGTTCAGTAGGTATCCATGTTACACCATCTATTTTATCATTTTAGTCCGATTCATTGAGCTTCAAAGAAAAATATAGTTTCCGTTCTGTATTCAGTCCTACCCCTTTCATCTGGTTCCTCCTGTTAGAAATGGGGGGGAATGTAATGCAATGTCCAGGAAGTCTTAGAGCAAAAACTTAAAAATATATATCAGATAGGTTTTAAAGTGCTGAATACTCAGTAACATCTCCACTTTAATTATTCTATTGACGGGGAATTATTATGTTTTATCTTAAGATAACATTTGATATACTGAGGCACATGATGAGAAATAAGCGGTAGTTACATGAAGGGAAAGGTTAGAAACAGAAATCATTAGGTACCGGTAAGTTTCTAAATCTACAATGACCCCATCCTAGCACTCCGTAGGCCACTAAGGGTGCATTAAAAGTGTGTTAGTAGTGAGCCAGAGGTATAAATTGGCCAATATCAGAAAATACTTGTCGAAAACACTAATCGTTACAGCCTAACAGTTGTGAACAAGAAACTTTTGGCATCCATTGAGGAAATAGGGGCCCTTCGAATATGATCTACCGAACACAGTGGGGTTGATTTACTAAAATGGTCTAACTTTTAGACAATCCATACTTATAGCTGGTTTACCCTATATGATATGCAACCGAAATCATCTGCTGATAGACTACATAGAAGTCCATCGGTGGTTGTTTAATACCCTTTTTAGACAAGTCAACCGTGCTCTGTACGATGCGCACAGAACAATCAGTAATAGATAATTTTTTGCTCATAGACTGTCAATGTTCTCAGCAGCACATTGTCCTGTTTACCCATACAAGCAAAATATAATACCAAATGCAAATTTAACCCTAATAGAGCAGAGGAGAAGAAAGGAAAATCACAAATAAATAAAAAGCAAGTCATTGTTATAATTCATGCCATGGAGATATTGCTATTAAAGGGGTTGTCCGGTCCAAATCGATAAGTCCACAGTTGCTCCGTGTAACTGCAGAATTATGACTCCCTCCCCCAGCTCACGCACTGTGGGGATTCACTGGTTTCTGAGCAGGGTCCGTCTAGTGGGCATGGCCTCGCTCCATACACTTGTATTGAGCTAGACCCCGCCTTGTCTAGTGATACGGCTGTCCAGTGGGTGTGGCAAACTAGAGGACATGGCCTCGCTCCATACAAGTGTATGGAGAGCGAGGCCGCACCCACTGGCCGGGGTTATGTATAACTCATACTTACCCTCCAGTCCCGGCTCAGAAACCGGCGAATCCCCAAAGGCGTGCTTGACTCAGCATGACCAGCCGGAACGATGAACACTGAGAACACCACGGACTTCGTTACAATCAGCCTACATAGTGGATGGACAGAGACTATCCCGGACTACTACTTAAGGAAACTTGCAAAACCCAAGACAAAAACAAAATGAGCAACTACCCTGCAATAAATAAATAAATAGAAATAGTGCATGAAAATAATATAGGGTACTTGGTTAACATATATTTGATAAAAAAACGTAAAGGCCATCTGTCACGCCAGGTGTAAGTGCAACATAGAGAGAAAAGGGAGAGCGAGCCCAGACACTAGGGAAAGGGGGAAGTGGAGACCACCTAGTCGGGTCTAGCGTCACTCTGTCTCAACTAACGTCTCTATATAGCCTCCTCAGCTATCGCCGATCGCGTGCCTCGCCCTACTTTCCCTGGTGTAAGGCTACGGCTAGGGATGGAAGGAGATGAGCACTAGTCAACCTCCACTAAAACTCTAAAAACAACAAGGGTAGACAAAACAGGGGAAAATGGCTTAGCTTTAGATGAACTCCAAATGTGCACACGGACTCAAGCATAAATGAATATAACCGGTGATGCCCTCTCAGACACACCAGGTATATATACACCCAGGCCAGAGAGCAAATTAGCAAGAGAGAGGTAGTCGCTCGGTCCTAAAGACAGCCTCCTATCTAAGCAGCTGTCTGCAATGCCAAATGTAGAGATCTCCTGCAACCCACTGCAGGGCGACTGTCTGTCACCTCTGACACACCCGTGACACCATCCCACCACGTCAAGGTGATCCTATTCAGTACAGTCCTAACCTCTAGTATTAAAACCTTACCATGTGTCTAATGATGTATGTGTGAATAAGGGCTGAGAAGGAGCAAAGCCCCGACTAATGGACACCCAGCAGCGGGTAGCTTTTTAAATGTAATGTCCAGTTCAAAGGAAAGAGAGGCCATGCAATTATTTGCACAGGGTTCATTAAAACTGAAAAGTAATGAACTGGAATAAAAGTAATATAAGTTAAGGAAACTTGCCCACACAGAGGATCCACGTAACAGGTCTGATATTAGCTCTTCTTATCTACCTCGGCATATTAGCGCATATTACATTCTTCACATAGATATTGAAGAGGATTCACTCCAACTAACTAGGTTTGAACCCAGCTTAGCAATGTCTGCAGGCAGCTCTTTTCCAATCAGTGGTTCTGAGGCTATCCAGCGGTATCACTGACTAATGGACTAATGAGGGATTGCTGACTGTTATTAAAGGGAATCTGTCAGCAGGTTTTTGCTGTGAAATGTGAGGAAAGCATGAGGTAGGGGCTGAGACACATATTAAAAAAATGTGTCACGTATTAGGCTGTGCGTTGTTGTTTCCATACAGTGAATGTTTTATCACCAGGAGATTATCTCTGCCTAGACTGCATGGCACATGAGCCCTAGTCTGACCACATCCCTCCTCTTATAAGCAGTTTACTATCTTGTACTTGTATAGACAATGTACACAGAAAGCTGTGATGTGGGCGGGGGCAGATTTCTGAGCTCTGTTAAATGCTACATCTAAAAACTCTGATTGTGTCAAAACTATTGCACCCAGTAAACTAAGGGATACATCGCTGGAATCAGAGTCTCTTTTCCTACATTATGCTGCTCTCAGATGAAGTAGCAAAAACCTTATTACAGATTCCCTTTAAGCATGCAAATTGCCTCTTCAAAGAGGAAGAGGGCTCACTTATGCTAGACAGACTTAATATGTGCTAAATTTATTATAGTTGTTCATCTTGTTCAGTAAATCTGCCTCATCTTTAGATTCTATTTTAGGTTTAGGTCACTCGTTACTAGAGATGAGCGGTGTTAGAATCGAACTGTTCGCCAATCTCAAATTCGAGCTGTTTTGGGCGGTGTTCGAGCCGTTCGGCGAACACGAACAATTTGAAAAAAATTCGGCTGTTCGAGGTTATGTTCGATAACTGTTCGTGCACCAAAATCATAACTGGATTTTTTCTCAGTAATGATGAAAATTAATGTTAATACGCAGTTTGAGTGTACAGCGGGGCGGGGGGAGGGGCAGGGGATGGATCTCTGCAGGAACAATGAAGATCTCCATTTTTTTTTCTCTTTCCCGCATTTGCAGTGGGGAGGTGCAATCTGTCAGCCTATCAGCAGCGCACACACGGAGCGAAGTGCTTTTTTTCACACAAGCAAGGGCATGTGTGATTGGCAGTGTATGTCACATGTCCTTGCCCTATAAGACCAAGCCATTTTCCCCGTCGCCACCATTTTCTCACTGCTGCAGCTGCGTGTTAGACGGCACCGCTGTTGCTGTGTGCGCTATACTTTGTTAATTTCAAGCCAATTTTCGCACAAATCTACAGATAGCTTGGGAGTAGGGAATAGTTGTGATTGCAGTCCTTTTAAGGACTAGGTTACATCACTTCCTGCGACTTTTATCAGGCAGGTCTGTGCTCTTAAATAGATAGGTTGGGAGTAAAGACTAATTGTAATTGCAGTCCTTTTGAGGGCTAGGTTACATCAGTTCCTATCACTTTTTGCCAGGCAGGTCTGTGCCAGTGCTGTGCAAGTTTTTTTCACAGCATTTGGCTAAATCTAGCAAAGCAAATCCTCTTGCAGAGTGTGTTAGTCAGTGGAGTAGCCTATCTGTGTTGCAAGCTACACCACCTGTGTATAGAATACCAATTTTTTTACTACACCTAGTGAAGTAAAACCTTTTGGGCATAGCATCATTCTATTAGTCCATCTATACTAACCTCCACCAGGTTGCAAATTCAATATAATTTTTTTCTGCATCTAGCTCTGAAAAAATATTTCAGCTTGTAGCAGTGTGTGGGACTTGCTCTATTAGTCCATCTATACTAACCTTCACCGGGTTGCAAATTCAAAATAATTTTTATCTGCATCTAGCTCTGAAAAATATTTCGGCTTGTAGCAGTGTGTGGGACTTGTTTTATTAGTCCATCTATACTAACCTCCACCAGGTTGCAAATTCAAAACATTTTTTTTCTGCATCTAGCTCTGAAAAAATATTTCGGCTTGTAGCAGTGTGTGGGACTTATTCTATTAGTCCATCTATGCTAACCTCCACCAGGTTGCAAATTCAATATAATTTTTTTCTGCATCTAGCTCTGAAAAAATATTTCAGCTTGTAGCAGTGTGTGCGACTTGTTCTATTAGTCCATCTATACTAACCTCCACCAGATTGCAAATTCAAAATAATTTTTATCTGCATCTAACCCAGCCAATAGTTTTGGCCTAATACCACAGTTTGGCCACTCAGCTCTGCTCGGTTCCCATCCATTGTTTTTTGTGCAAACAACTCCAGAGTTGTGAATTAGTTAACCACCAAAATGAGTGGAAAAAGGCCTGCTGCTGGTGGAAAGGGAATAGGCATGTTGGGAAGGGAAAAAAAGGTTGTGTCCGTGGAGTAGGTGTTAAAGCAACAGTAACATCTGCAGAAGAAAGACCATCTTCCAGCCAAAGTAAGATGTCTACTTCTTTTAGCGGACAATGTGATAAGATCCCTTTCTTACGGCCACGCCAATCGCTACAAATTCCAGATGAGGCACAAAAACAGCAGGTGCTTCAACGGATATCAAGTGCTCCTTTAAGTGGGCTCTCCTCCACCTCAACTTCAACATCACAAATACTCCAGTCCTCAGAGGTGTCACCCCAATCGCACTTGCTTCCTCACAGCTCCCAAGTCTCCAGCTGCCCGTCTGAGTATGGGGTAGAACAGATGGTTGAGTCTTCAGAGCTGTTTACTCATACTATAGCCTGGGAATCAGAGGTCGGCTCCAGAGCTTCTGTGAATCCAGACGAGGAAATGATCTGCACTGATGCCCAGAATCTTCATGAGTCAGATCCAGGACCAGACCCAGAAGGTTCTGACCATAATGTAGACCCTCGTTCCCAAACTGTAACTCCTGTTGGTGGAGACAATGAGGAAGACGCTGATGAGACTCAAATACCTGATTGGAGCGACAACTTTAGTTTTTTGTCAGGGCAGGAAGAGGTTGGCTCTGAGGACGACGGGTGTGATAACACACAGGGTGATGATGACGAGGTTGGAGATCCCACTTACGGTCAACCCACAGTCAGCCAGTCGATGAGGTCAGCAGAGGAGGTGGAGGAGGATGCTAGTGACGACGAGGTCAGGTTGCGCTTTCCTGGACAGAGACGTAGTACTGGAAGCACGTCAACAACTGCATCCTCAAACACAACTCTGCCTCTGACCACAAGTCGTGGTGGCTCTTCAGGTCGCATGGGTGCTAAGCCTTGCATAGCCTGGGCATTTTTTCAGATCGATAAAGATGACCCAACTCGTATTATCTGTAACATTTTGTCAGCAAAAGCTAAGTAGAAGCCAAAAAATACATAGTTTGAGTACTTCATGCATGAACCGGCACATGGATATGAAGCATAAGTTGCAGTGGGAAGCTCACTGTGCTACAATGCGGCCTAGCTGGCCGGGCCAACCACCGTCTGCCACATCTTGTGCATCCGCGGCCTCTTCATCCTCTGTGACTGGGGGGACAGCAGTCACACCTGTTTTGGGACGCAGACCTGCCACCTCTTTACCCGCAACAGCCAGCGTGATTGGCAGGTCATCATTTTCTTTGGAGGTGGTAACACCAGCTGGTCTTGAGCGCTGTCCGACATCGATAGCACCACCTTTGGATCAAGGCAACCTAACATGTCCGCCTGCATCTTCCTCACAGACCGGCAGTTTGCCGGGGTCACCCTTCTCAACCCCGTCTAAGCACAACAGCCAGCCCTCGGTCCCTCAGATGTGGACAAGTAAAAGACCATTTCCTCCTAGCCATGAGAAAGCTAAGAGGTTGAATTTCACCATCTGCAAGCTCTTGGCTACAGAAATGCTGCCTTTCCGCCTGGTGGACACAGAGGATTTTCGAGACCTTATGTCCGTCGCAGTGCCCCAGTACCAGATGCCCAGTCGGCACTACTTCTCAAAGAAAGGTGTGCCTGCGCTCCACCAGCATGTCGCACACAACATCACCGCTTCTTTGAGAAAATCTGTGTGTGACAGGGTGCATTTCACCACAGACACTTGGACGAGTAGGCATGGACAGGGGCGTTACATGTCGCTGACTGGGCACTGGGTAACTATGGTGACAGCAGGACAAGGGGCTGCTGTCCAAGTCTTGCCGTCCCCATGAGTTGTGCATCAATCCTCTTTATCTCGAAGTTCCTCCACTGCTTCTGCCTCCTCAACCTCCTCTCGGTCCTCCACCTGCACCCAAAGCCTGTCTGGTCATGCCACAAGCTTTCTAACTGTGCAGAAGGGATCCTGCACACCGCCTTGCTATGCTGGCAGCAGGGCTCAACGTCATCAGGCGGTTTTTACTTTGAAATGTCTGGGAAAAGTGAGTCACACAGCTGAGGAGTTGTGGTCAGCTCTGGAGAACCAGTTTCATGAATGGTTGTCTCCACTGGACCTGAAACCAGGGAAGGCCGTGTGCGACAATGCTGCAAACCTGGGTGCGGCCCTTCGCCGGGGCAATGTCACACACGTGCCTTGTATGGCTCACGTGTTGAACCTGGTTGTCCAGCAATTTTTAGCCCACTATCCCGGACTAGATGACCTTCTGCAGAGGGCACGGTCGCTGTGTGCTCACTTCCGCCGTTCGCATCCCGCAGCTCAGCGACTTACATCTCTACAGAAGTCGTTGGGCCTGCCAATTCACCGGCTAAAATGCGATGTGCCTACCCGGTGGAATTCAACTCTGCACATGTTGCAGCGACTGTGGCTGCACCGACAAGCCCTGGTGCAATACGTTCTGACGTATATCCTGGGCAAACGAGATCCAGAGGTGGGGCAAATCACGCTGGAGGAGTGTTCTCAGATCAGGGACCTATGCACCCTTCTGCACAGTTTTGAAATGGCGACGAAGATGTTTAGTGCTGACGATGCCATTATCAGCATGACTATTCCGGTGATTTACATGCTGGAGCACATGTGAAACAGAATTCGGAGTCAGTTGGTGGCACAAGAGGAGGTGGAGGAAGTAGAGGAGGAGGAGTTGTATGCGGAAGGGCTAACATCTGCAAGGTCCAGACGGTCGGCAGCACCAAGGCGGCAGGCATGTGAGGGTGGGGGAGATGGTTTTACCAGGGCGCATGGTAGCAGCCAAACTAGTGAGGAAGGTGCAGGAGCCCAGGAAGAAGTGGAGGACGAACTGATGGAAGACTCATCAGATGAGGGAGACCTTGATCACATTTCTGTTGTGCGAGGTTGGGGGGAGAGGACAGAGGAAGGAAGCATGATTGTTACCTCGCCACCAACACAACAGACACTTGGTGCTCCTGGATGCGCAAGACACATGACTGCCTTCTTGCTACACTACCAAAACATGACCCTCGAATTGTGAGAATTAGAAATAATCCTGACTACTGGGTTGCCACACTGTTAGATCCCCGGTACAAAAGTAAATTTGCAGAAATTATTCCTGCCATAGAAAGAGATGCACGCATGCAGGAGTATCAGCAGAGACTGTTGCAGAATCTTACATGTGCTTTTCCCCAAAACACTAGTGGTGCACGTAGTGAATCTCAAGTTCCAACTTGCCAACCGTTAGACCGTCGAGTGTTCAGCACTCAAAACGTAACAGAAACACAGTATCTGCTGGTAACATCAATTTTGCGGAATCATTTCACCACTTTTTTAGCCCATCCTTTGCAAGGCCACAGGAGACAAGAAGTCTGACACATAGTCAACGCCTAGAGACAATGGTACAGGAGTATCTCCAAGTAAACATTGAAGCCATGACTGTGTCACTGGACCCTTGCTCTTTTTGGGCTTCCAATCTGGATAAATGGCCAGAGCTCGCCACTTACGCCTTGGAGATCTTGTCATGCCCAGCAGCCAGCGTTCTGTCTGAACGTGTGTTCAGCGCTGCTGGTGGTGTGCTGACAGATAAGTGCACGCGGCTCTCCACTGATAATGTAGACAGACTCACGTTCATAAAGATGAACAAATCATGGATCCGAAATGACTTTTCTACCCCTGTGTCATCCTGGGGAGAGTAAAAGCTTGATGATTTGTTAAAATCACCTCACCAACCGTTTTAAGCTTTCAAATTACTAATCATGTTTATCTGTATCTTGGCTGGAAAATAATTTGGGCCTTGTAGCAGTGTGCAGTACTGATTCTATTAGGCCATCTATACTAAACTCCACCAGATTTAAAATTACTAATCATGTTTATCTGTATCTTGGCTGGAAAATAATTTGTGCCTTGTAGCAGTGTGCAGCACTGATTCTATTAGGCCATCTATACTAAACTCCACCAGATTTAAAATTACTAATCATGCTTATCTGTATCTTGGCTGGAAAATAATTTGGGCCTTGCAGCAGTTTGCCGTACTGATTCTATTAGGCCATCTATACTAAACTCCACCAGATTTAAAATGACTAATCATGTTTATCTGTATCTTGGCTGGAAAATAATTTGGGCCTTGTAGCAGTTTGCAGTACTGATTCTATTAGGCCATCTATACTAAGCTCCACCAGCTTTCAAATTAATAATAATTTTTAGCTGCATCTAGCCCAGAAAATAATTTTGGGGCTCCTAGATGCGCAAGACACATGATTGCCTTCTTGCTGCACTACCTGCAACATGACCCTCAGATTGTCAGAATTCAAAATAATCCTAACTACTGGGTTGCCACACTCTTGGATCCCCCACACTCTTCGATCAACCTTTTCATTTTAATAAAGAACAAAAAAATGGTCATTTTTGAAATTATAAGTATTAGCAGGTTATTAGAAACTGAAATCAAACAGTTTTCAACTCAAAACTTTATTCTAGGTGATGTTACATTTGCACATAGGACCCCTTGTTCGAAAGGAGCTTCGGAACTCTCTCATCCATTGAATTTGTCAGATTTTGGATGGTTTCTGCTTCAATTGTTTTGCATGAGGACAGAATACCCTCCCAGAGCTGTTGCTTAGATGTGAACTGCCTCCTGCCATCATAGACACTCCTTTTGATGATGCTCCAGAGGTTCTCAATGGGGTTGAGGTCAGGGGAGCATGGGGGTCACACCATAAGTTTGTCCCCTTTTATGCCCATATCAGCCAGAGATGCAGATGTGTTATGTGCAGCATGAGACGGTGCATTATCATGCATGAAAATGATCTTGCTGCGGAATATACGGTTCTTCTTCTTGAACCATGGCAGGAAGTGCTGTTTGAGAAACTCCACATACATTATGGAGTTCATCTTTACCCCTTCTGGGATCCTAAAGGGGCCAACAATCTCTCTCCCCATGATTCCAGCCCAAAACATTACTTCACCTCCTCCTTGTTGGCGCCGTAGCCGTGTTTGCATGGGGTGTCCATCAACCAGCCATTCTCGACTCCATCCATCTGGACCATCGAGCGTTGCACGGCACTCATCGGTGAACAAAACAGTTTTGAAGTCAGTCTTCATGTATTGTTTGGCCCACTGGAGCCGTTTCTGCTTGTGTACAGTGGATAGAGGAGGTCGACTGGATGGCTTACGCACAGCTGCAAACCTCTGAAGGACCCTGCATCTTGTTGTTCGGGGGACGTTGGAGGCACCAGCAGCTTCAAAAACTTGTCTGCTGCTATGACAAGGCATTTTTGCCGCTGCTCTTTTAACCTGACGTAATTGCCTGTAGGAAAGAGTCCTCAATTTTCCCTTATCAGCACGCACACGTGTGTACTGTGAATCAGCTACATACTTGTTGATTGTGCGATGATCAGGATGAAGTGTCTTGGCAATGTTGATTGTAGTCATGCCTTGACCTAAACACTCCACAATTTGTTGCTTCTCAGCAGCCGACACATCCTTTTTCTTTCCCATTTTGGCAGAAAATGTAGGCTGCTTAATAAGTTGGAAAAGCCTTCTTAAGTAGTCTTGCCTTTTATTGGACACACCTGCCAAACTAATTAGCACAGGTGTCTGCAATTGCTTGCAGTGATATAAAGAGCCCTGACACACATCACCATCAATGAGTTTAACTGACAAACAAAAAAATTCTTCCCTTATCACTCCTAAACACTTTTTGCATAATAATTTGGAACACAGTGTACATGTGCTTTTCCACAAAACACCAGTGGTTCACGTAGTGAATCTTACAGTTCTAACTTGCCTACCGTGGTCTGTATGGAGTTGTTCAATAAATGGCCCAAATTTAAGATAACATAGACGGGAGAGGTCTCTATGAATACGAATTCCTAAGTATTTGATACCCTGTGAGGGCCAGGCAAAGGGAAAGTTGGACTGGATGGAATCCTGTATGGATTTGGGGAGGGAGACATCGAGGGCCTCAGACTTCGCTGCATTGATTTTAAAATTTGACCATGTAACAAAGTGATCTATTTCAGCCATAACAGCAGGGATGGATATATGTGATTGAGTGATATATACTAGGACATCATCAGCAAATGCAGAGCACTTGTACTCGGTGCCTCCCACCTCAATCCACCTAATATTGGGGTTATGGCGAATTGATGAGAGCAGGTGCTCTGTCACTAGGATGTATAAGAGAGGGGACAGAGGAAATCCCTGCCTTGTCCCATTGGTGATTATGAAAGGTGATGAAAATGTTCCATTTATCTTCAGCCTAGGTGACGTATTGCGATACAGGGCCGTGATTTTGCCTATAAAAGGGTCCCCTAGACCCCTACCCCAAGCTTTTTAAGAGAATAATATATGGCGTGCCAGGAGACTCTATGGAATGCTTTCTCAGCATCCAACGAGAGTATCTAATTACAAATTTTTAACTGCATCTAGCCCAGGAAATACTTTGTGCCTAGTAGCAGTGTCTGCTAGTCAGCGGATTATCCCAGCTGTTAAGCAAGCTACACCACCTGTAGTTTGGGTACTTAATTTTTTCAAAGGAAATGGTTCGGGCCCCCGGGACACTCAGTGAAGAGCATCGGGGAGGCACCCTAAGGCACAGGGGCTGGGACTGGCGGTAGGACGCCTTGCGGTGGACTGCCAAGCTCGATCCTTATAAAAGCTTTTTAACTGCAGCAGCTTTAGTGGACGCTACTGGAGCTGGAATTACGCGGCTGCTGGCATGAGACTTGCCTTTCAATAGATCCTTGTAAAAGGATTTAAAGTGTACTCATTCAAATTAGAGAGACAATTTAAATTAAAAAGATTAGACCTGCCTCCACCGCAGGGGGGCTCGCTCGACCCACCAGCGGACAGGCACCAGTATTGGGAGAGGGGGGCTGGCCGTCAGGGTCCACCGCGGCTCTGGCACAAACCCGGTGACACGGAGGTGGCACGGGCAGGAACGGACGGGCCGTGTCGGCTTCGCACTTTTTTGGTTTTAGAAGGGCATGACATGCCTATATCTGTGTCTCCCCCTCCTTTTACTCCTTCACCTCTTTTCTTTTTGCATGACTATATGTACTTGTCACTTTTCCATGTGTTAGTTGTGTCTTCTGAGCAGTTTGTCAGCTTTTGGACACCTTTGAAGGTGTTTTCTATGTGTTTCTATGTGTTTTTGTTTGCCTGCCATTGGTTTTAACGGTGTTCGACAGTGTTCGACGAACAGTTCGGCGAACATACGGGTGTTTGACGAACCGAACTCGAGCACTACGGGGGTTGCTCAACACTACTCGTTACTTGGCTTACTTTGTGCTAAAAATTAGTTCTAAAATTTTGGCAACATTTTTGTCCCATGGTGTTGCGCCCTTGGCTGTACCCCTCACTTTTTCAATGATGCCAAGGGTCTGAAACATATAATAAATACGGAGATCCCAGAGCATGGAGAACCAGCTGAGCAGCAGGAAAACTAATCGATAAGAGGAAAGATGTATCCAGCTTCAGGATTAAAGACTTGATTAAAGACCATCCAGTCTGAAACGCATTTGCTCCGGTCTGACCCCGCACGGGGTTGTGACGTTATGCTATGTGCTTATTTGGATTTTTAATTAACTTCAATAAATTTGAGGTTTTACGGGATTCCTGAAGCTGGATACTTCTTTCCTCTCATTGATATAATAAATATATTGCAAGTCATGAAGGACAGATTTTTGGCAAAAATTCCATCAAAATTTTGACATATTTAGTGTGATAAATGCCCACCAGCCCTCTTGTTGTTTTATTGACAATTGCGCCTGGTTTTTATTATTATCCTATACTATAGTATTGGTTTCAGACCGGTTATGTTCAGAATCTAGCCTCTCCTAATACGGTACATCCATCAATGAGTAATGGTTTCTCCATCAATTCATGTAGCAAAATATTATTACACTGCAATCTGTACGTGTAGTGTAAATTCAACTGCTGGAGGAAACGAGACGGGTCGTTGTAAATAAATCATAAGAGTAAAAGGTTTGTTCACGAAAGGATTAACAATGAACAGTAATAGCACTAAGTCAAGACTAAACACTAATGTGACTCCGCTACTAGATCCTACGCTCCATCAAGCATCTCATTGTAACAAGTCTATTAACTGTCTACTAATATGTCATCAGATGTGCGCGTTCTGCCATGAAATGTGATTACAATACTGGCAGAGCTCCCAAAAAGCCTCTGCAATATGCAATACATATAGATGGTTTGATTTCATCAAGTAACTATTTTTAGGATTTTTGTCTTCTCGTGTTCATATGATAATACATAGAATAAGTAAAGCTGAAGCACAGACATGTCGGCTGTAACAGTGGAAGGAAGCTTGACCTTGACGAGATGATTCAGCTATACCCGCTACATCCATGGGTTCGACTGACGGTCTATTGTGTATAGGGGCGCAGGCCAAATAATGGATGACCTAGGAATGTTGTCAGTATGGCATCCATTTTCTTTAAGACTTATTGACTTCATAAAGTCACTATCACACCTTGAGCATTTGGTCAGTATTTTTCATCAGTATTTATAAGCCAAAACCAGGAGTGGAAAAATCAGAGGAAAAGTATAATACAAACACGTCACCACTTCGGTATTTATCACCCGCTCTTGATTTTGGCTTACAAATACTGATGTAAAATACTGACCAAATACTGAATGTGGGAATGTTTTTCTCAAACAGAATAGACTAGTGCATGCTGCATTTTTCCACCATTTGGACCAGAGCTAGTACATTAAATTATATTGGTCCATGTGTTGTCAGTATGCTATCCACTTTGCACAAGGACAGCACACAGATGTAAAATACACTCGTTGTCAGAAGTGACAGATAGTAACCCTACAGTTGGTTGCAGATCTCTTCGTTTGGCATTACAGACAACTTCTTAGAAGCTGTCTCTCTAGGACCCAGCAGCTTTTCATCTTGGACTTCCTCAGGCCATTAAGGTTCACAACTAGTGATGAGCGAACGTGCTCGCCACTACTCGGTACTCACCCGAGTATCATGGTGCTCGACCAGCTCGGCGAGTATTTCTGGGTTGCTCGGGTGGGAACTCTAGTCCCCTCCCTGCATGTTTGGCGCTCTTTAGAGAGCCAATGAACATGCAGGGATTGCCTGCCATCCACTGTAATGCTGTAGCCATGTTGGTTGTGGGCATTACAGTGATTGGCTGGCCGCACAGTGTCATCAGGTCTATATCAGACCTGGCGCCGCCATGCTCGTCACAGTCACTCCGGATCAGACAGTGTAGGGAGAGCTGCTGCTGTGTCAGGGAGAGATTTAATCGTGTATTAGGTAGTGTAGGGAGAAAACCCGTACATTACACATATCCATCTTAACAAACAGTCCTTTTGAGGACTAACTAATCCATCTGCAGAGATATCAGGCAGGCAGTGTATATAGGCAGGCAGGGTATATAACAGACTGCAGTGCATATAGCACAAGAGGCTCCATTCCAGTTCTGCCTTCTGCTGCTGTTATATTTCTAGAAATAGGCCCAGGTCTCAGGGGCCAGGGATAATTTTTTTTGCATCTTAATCCTCATAATTTGCTTAAAAAGCAATCCAGAGAACACGCTTTTTCTGCGTCATTTACTTGTTGGCACTGCAGAATACAGCCCGGTCCTTTCCATATTACAGTGCTAAAAATCCAGCTATTTAAACTGTGTTTTTTCTCCGTCACACAGATCACATATACATTTTCAGAAAATACTACCATTTCTGGCCTGCATTCAATTTTTTTTCAGTGTGTCAGTGAAGAAATTGACACCAGATTGCTGTTCAAAATAGTTACCTACAGGCCAGGTATTTAAAACTCTGTTTTCTCCGTCACACGGCTCACATATACGTTGTCAGAAAATACTGCCATTTCTTTCCTCCATTAAAAATTTCTTTCAGTGTGTCAGCAAAGTTTTTGACACTGGTTTCCTGTTCAAAACAGTTACCTACAGGCCAGGTATTTAAAATTGTGTTTTCTCCGTCACACGGATTACATATACGTTTTCACAAAATACTGCCATTTCTGGCCTCCATTAAACCACTAAAAAAAAATTTCAGTGTGTCAGTGAAGCAATTGACACCAGATTGCTGTTCAAAATAGTTACCTACAGGCCAGGTATTTAAAACTGTGTTTTCTGCATCACACGGATCACATATAAGTTCACGCCAAACTCAGTCATTTGTAGTGAGCGTGGAAGATACTGTCCTCCATTTAAAATGGGCAAGGCACGTGGCAAGGGACGGGGAACTGGATGTGATGGTAATGGTGCATGCAGAGGCCGAGGACAAGGCCGTGGGCAAGATGAAATTGTGCCACAACAAACACCCACATCTTCTCGCCTGACCTTCTTGTCCCAATTTCTAGGGGACCGCAGCACACCACTATTGAACACAGAGCAGTGTCAAAAGGTTGTTGGTTGGATAGCGGATCATGCTTACAATCACTTAGCCACCACCACCACCACCCTGACTTCCACATGGTCAAGTCTCAGTAGCCGTGAGTCTGGACCGCATATTCCTCACCCTGATCCTCCTTCCTCCCACCAGGCCGAGTACCCAGAGACAACTGATCCCACACTTGGACACTCTGAAGAGCTGTTCACTTTTCCTCTCGCCCGGTCCTCTTGAAGCGGGGCAAGAGGAGATCGCGTGTAGTGATGCCCAAATATTTGAGCAGCCACGGTCACACGAAGGCGACGGTGGGAAAGTGTCACAAGAGGTGGACGATGATGAGACACAATTGCCAGAAAGTCAGGAGGAGGACCAGGGTGCGGAAGTGGAAGACGAGGTGGTGGACGATATAGTAACTGACCCAACCTGGCAGGAGGACATGCAGAGAGAGGACAGCAGCACACAGGGGGAAGGAGGCAGAGCACCCCAACAGGCAGGAAGAAGCAGTGTGATGGCCGCAGACAGAAGGGCAGGCAACTGTTCCCTGTAACACCAACACGAAGGAAGTTGCCAGTACAACTGTTAGGTCTTCCCGAGTCTGGTTGTTTTTTAAAGACTCTGCCAATAACTCCAAAAAGGCCATTTGCACCACATGCCAGGCCATCATCAGCAGGGGTGGCAAAACGACCAGCCTGACCACCACCAGCATGATCAGGCACATGGCAGCAAAGCACCCGACTTTGTGGGCTGAACCCCACGGTCCAGGAACAGTGTCTGCGGGTGGCACCATTGCTTCTTCCGCTGTTGTGGATGCAAGCCAATCCCCTGTTCATGGTGCATGCGAAGATGCCTCCTGCCCTGCACCTGACGTTGCATACTCTCAAGTAGCAGCATCAGGAAGCTCGTCCATGTCCTTGTCCCAGCGCAGCGCTCAGTTGTCCATACCCCAGTCCTTGGAATGCAAGTGCAAATATGCAGCCAACGCCCCACAGACCACACTACTAAATTCTCACATTTCACGACTGCTTGCGCTCAAAATGTTGCCTTTTAGGCTCGTGGAGACAAAAGCAACCAGATGGCGGTGGCCGTCCCTCGGTACTTGGTCCCCAGCTGCCACTATTTCTCCCGGTGTGCCGTCCCCGCATTACACAAGCACGTGTCCCAAAACATTAGCCGTGTTCTCAACAGCGCAGTTACCGGTAAAGTCCACCTAACCACGGACACGTGGACAAGTGCATGTGGGCAGGGATGGTACATCTCGCAGACGGCACATTGGGTTAACACAGTGGAAGCCGGGACCCAGTCGGACCTTGGGACGGAACACGTCCTCCCGACGCCAAAGATTGTGGGCCCTAAGTCAATCAGGGTTGCCCCCACGGTCTACAGCTCCTGCACCTCATCCTCCTCAGCCTCCTCCTCCTCTTCAGCCTCCATCTCCAAAATGACCACATCAGTCACAAGCTGGAAGCACTGCAGCACTGCCTCGGCCAAGCGACAACAGGCTGTGCTGAAGGTAATATGATTAGGTGAAAAACCGCACAATGCTGAAGAGTTGTGGACAGCTCTGAAAGAGCAGGCAGATCTGTGGCTCACACTGCTGAACCTACAGCCAGGCATTGTCATGTGTGACAATGGCCGGAACCTGGTGGCAGCTCTGAGGCGAGGCGAGCTCACACACGTACCATGCCGGGCCCATGTGCTTAACCTCGTGGTTCAGCGGTTTCTCAAATCCTACTCGGAGCTGCCGGATCTGCTTGTTAAAGTACGCCACCTGTGTGCCCATTTTAGAAAGTCAGCTACAGCTTCCGCCGCCCTTGCAGTGTTTCAGCTGCGTTTGCAGCTTCTGGCTCACAGACTGGTGTGTGATGTCCCCATGCGTTGGAACTCTACACTGCAGATGTTGGGAATGATTTGTGAGCAGAAGAGAGCAGTTGTTGAGTACCAGCATCACCAAGGCCGTCGCTATTCAGTTCAGACTCCACACATAACACCTCAGGAGTGGACATGAATATCACACATATGTACCATCCTCCAAAACTTTGAGGACTCCACCAAGGTGGTGAGTGGCGATGACACCATAATTAGCGTCACCATCCCACTTCTCTGTCTTCTGAAATGCTCTCTGCTCACAATCAAAGAGGATGCATTGCAGGTGGAGCAAGCTGAGATGGAGCAAGGAACCATACAGGGTGATTACACACAGCCAAGCCTCATCTCATCCCAACGTGGATTGGGTGACAATGAGGAAGAGGAGGAGGAGGAGGAAGGACAGGAGCTAATTTCATGCACTATAGACGGTGCTACCTGCACAGCTGTCATACGGTCTGTTCAGCGTGGATGGCCAGAGGACAGAGAGGAGGAGGAAGAGGAGAGCATGGTCAGTCATCCTCTTGGTGAGGACACGGATGTCTTGCCTGTTAGTAGTCTGGCACGCATGGCTGAGTTTATGTTATGCTGCCTTTCCCATGACACTCGCATTCTCAAAATTTTGGGTGACAGCCATTACTGGTTGGTGACACTTCTAGACCCACGCTACAAGGAGAACTTTATATCTCTTATTCCTGAGGCAGACAGATCTACAAAAATTGGGCTGTACCAGAAGGCCCTTGTTGCGGAACTATTAAAAAAATTCCCATCTGAAAACGCTGGCGGTAGAGGGCACACTTCGTTGGACAACCAAGGAGTACAGGTGAGAGAGACACAACTTCAATCCAGCAGAGGCAGGGGAACACTGTCAAAGTTCTGGGAGAGTTTTCTCAGACCCTCCCATTGGACATGCCCTGAGGCGTGGGGTGCTCTCACAAGGAGTGCAAAGTTTGGGAAGATGCTGAGGGAGTACCTTGCCGACCGTACCAACGGGTATCCAAGCTGGATACGTGGAATGAACTGGCTCTCTATGCCTTGGAGGTCCTGGCCTGCCCTGCCGCCAGCGTTTTATCAGAGCGGGTTTTTAGTGCCGCTGGTGGAATTATAACTGATAAGCGCATCCGCCTGCCAACTGAAAATGCTGACAGGCTGACTCTTATAAAAATAAACAAGGGCTGAATTGGGCCAGACTTCTCAACACCACCGATTGATAGCAGCGTAACATAAACTCCAATCCAGTGTCTTTTCTTGAGAGGTGTATTCCCATGCACCTTTTCACACCCACACATGGGTATACGCTTCCTGATTTTGGCTATTTGGTCTTGTCCTCCTCCTTCTCCTCATCCTCCACCACCATATCGCCAGGGTGACCGTGGTCCGTGATGCAACACCCACTTAATTTTTTTAAAGGGTGTTTATGATGCCCGTAAAAAAAAATTTTGATACAGTAAGTTCATGTATACCCCCCAGGGGTAAATGTTTGTCAGCCCATACACTTAGTGCTTGGGCATTACAAGTATAGGAAGCCCACTCCATTTTTATGAGGCCCTCCTCCACGTCTCTTCCAAGGGGCATTGAAGTGCCTCCAAATTTTTGGCAGCCCTTGCATTCACTGCAAAGGCCAACAGTATGGGAGACTCCTTTCTAATGGGAATTTGTTGTTACTGTGGCCCTGCTCTATGTGTCTTTAAATATTAGTGGTGTTTTTACTAAAATTGGTCAGCCGTTGGGCTCACTGTATACCCTATTACTGTATAGCAGACTCTCTCCTTTCTAATGGGAACATGTCGTACTTGTTATTGTGGCCCTGCTCCATGTGTCTTTAAATTCTTAGTGGGGTTTATCCTAAAATTGTCAGCTGTTGGACTCACTGCATACCCTATAACTGTATAGCAGACTCTCTCCTTTCTAATGGGAACATGTCGTACTTGTTACTGTGGCCCTGCTCCATGTGTCTTTAAATTCTTAGTGGAGTTTCTCCTAAAATTGGTCAGCCGTTGGACTCACTGCATACCCTATAACTGTATAGCAGACTCTCACCTTTCTAATGGGAACATGTCGTACTTGTTATTGTGGCCCTGCTCCATGTGTCTTTAAATTCTTAGTCGGGTTTCTCCTAAAATTGTCAGCCGTTGGACTCACTGCATACCTTCTAACTGTATAGCAGACTCTCTCCTTTCTAATGGGAACATGTCGTACCTTGTTACTGTGGCCCTGCTCCATGTGTCTTTAAATTCTTAGTGGTGTTTTTACTAAAATTTGTCATGTGGCGTCCTGCTGCGCATTGGTGCCACAGAACCCAGAAGGGTGCATGGATGGACTTCTCCACAAGAGGCCCTCACACATTCACACACCTCCACCCTACCACCTCAAACCACCAGAGGGAGCCCGTTAGGGATATATATAGGGAGGGTGGAGCCAGGCAGCTCAGTTAGTTCAGTCAGAAGTCAGAAGTTAGAGTTGAGAGTCAGACTGAGAGAGAGTCTGAGAGCGTGCTGACGCTCAGAGAGCAGCGAAGAGGCAGCACGCTGGCTGCTGTGCTTAGGCGAGCCAAGGCCTACAGCACGTGTGAGGGCTCTGAGAGTGGCCGAAGGCGAGAGGAGAAGGAAGAAGTAGCGAGGGGGCAGAGGAGCATACCAGGCTCACCCCGAGATATATACCGGACACGGGGTCCATGCCTACGGGGACCCTTTATACCCAGTAGGGACCACCGGAACCCCTGGAGGACTACAGGTCCCAGGTTTACCAAACGCTGACTACAGTACCAGGGCTAGGAGTCACAGAGGCCCCAGCGTCCAGGGAGAGTGATCTCCAAAAGAAGGCTCTACCACCAGGTCAGCAGGTGCAAGGGAGAGAGAGACAGTAACCAAGCTAGGCCTAGTTCCAGGCAGGCCAGAAGCTTAGCAAGTAAAGCCATGGATCAGGAGGCCCTATACCCGCTCACTGGGGAGAGTCCAAAAGTGCGCCCTTCACCCGGAGTACCCTGGACCGTGCCTGCATCATCAGCAGTAAAGGTACTGAAGCTTACCCCTGTGTGAGTGTCCGTCTTTCCTACGGGACCGTCCTGCCGTCTCTCCCTAGCATCCACCATCTACCCCTACACTGCCCTGGAGCTAGCTGTACCTGTGGAGAGCCACACCATCCCTGCTGCCGTAACACCAGCTCCAGAGGACTGCTCCACAGCGGCGGCTCCCTTTAGCCGCATTCCACAGGTGGCGTCACAAACTTTCCAAATCCCCTATAAAGATCCCCCCCTTTTTTACTGACCGCCCTGGGTCACGGACTGGGCCAGCCACCGTGATATTCCCCATACTGGCATCCATAAGATGCCCGGCTGCCGAGTAACCCACGGCCAAGGGGGCACGTCAGTCAGCCGTTGGACTCACTGCATACCCTATAACTGTATAGCAGACTCTCTCCTTTCTAATGGGAACATGTCATACTTGTTACTGTGGCCCTGCTCCATGTGTCTTTAAATTCCTAGTGGGGTTTTTCCTAAAATTGGTCAGACGTTGGACTCACTGCATACCCTATAACTGTATAGCAGACTCTCTCCTTTCTAATGGGAACATGTCGTACCTTGTTACTGTGGCCCTGCTCTGTGTGTCTTTAAATTCTTAGTGGGGTTTTTCCTAAAATTGTCAGCCGTTGGACTCACTGCATACCCTATTACTATATAGCAGACTCTCTCCTTTCTAATGGGAACATGTCGTACCTTGTTACTGTGGCCCTGCTCCATATGTCTTTAAATTCTTAGTGGTGTTTTTACTAAAATTGGTCAGCCGTTGGACTCACTGCATACCCTATAACTTTATAGCAGACGCTCTCCTTTCTAATGGGAACATGTCGTACCTTGTTACTGTGGCCCCGCTCCATGTGTCTTTAAATTCTTAGTGGGGTTTTTCCTAAAATTGTCAGCCGTTGGACTTACTGCATACCCTATAACTGTATAGCAGACCCTCTCCTTTCTAATGGGAACATGTCGTACCTTGTTACTTTGGCCCTGCTCTATGTGTCTTTAAATTCTTAGTGGGGTTTTTCCCTAATTTTGGTAGCCCTTGCAGTCACAGCATGGGCATTACCACTTATAGGAGACCCGCTCCTTTATAATGGGAACATTTTTTTTACTGAGACCCTCCTCTATGTCTCTTCAAAGGGGTATTGGGTTGCGTCCAAATTTTGGGCAGCCCTTGCAGTCTCTGGATATGCAATAACAGTATAGGAGACCCACTTGTTAATAATGGGAACAACAAAGTATAGCCGGCTGATGGCTCTCTAACAATAGCTAGGGCCGACTGCTGGCCTTTTAAGAATAGTAAGGGCCGTCTAATGTCCCTATAAAAATAGGCTTTATGACTTTCAGAGTCCCTCCATCATAAATAAAACAGGAAGTGTCTGATGATGTGTCACACACCACATTGCCAGCTAAGGTTGTAAAATGTTAAAATGACATTTCCCGGTGAATGCATTTGTCTTAAAAAAAAAATAAAAAAAAACAAAACAATAGGATCTTTCTTTAGTATAAAAAACAGCATCACCAATTTAACAACAATGTAATCACATTGTTCAGCTCATGCACCTCCATCTCCGAAATGACCACATCAGTCACAAGCTAACAGCACTGCAGCACTACCTTGGCCAAGCGGCCACAGGCTGTGCTGAAGATAACATGCTTAATGTTTAATTGACAAACCGCCCAGCGCTGCAGAGTTGTTGAAAGCTGTAACACAGCAGCCTGATCTGTGGCTCTCACCGCTGAACATGCAGCCAGGTATGGTCGTGTGTGACAATGGGTGGAACCTGGTGACGGAGAAATGACAGCCGCGGTAGATACTGTTTCCCTCTATGCCAGTCCTTTCACCGAGCTAAAGAATATGGCTGTGGTGATATACAACTCCCACTGAGAAGCTGTTTCAGATTGAAAAACATTGTGCCCACCAGTGGATTTGATAATGAGGGCTAACCTTTCTCCCCCGCTGAAAAGCCCCATAGCAGCTGCAAAGTTAGCGCTATCATGAACTTTCCTGAGGTAGAAGCCAAGGCACACCAGAGGATTCTCTGGTGGGACCGTCCAACCCTGCCGAGAAGCAGTCCTGGCTAAGAAAAGTGTGTGGAAAGGTTCCCGGACACTCTATGGCTGCTTTTTTACTGAGGTGGAAACCCACGCAAACATGGGGAGAACATACATTCTCTGGTGGGACCGTCCAACCCTGCCGAGAAGCAGTCCTGGCTAAGAAAAGTGTGTGGAAAGGTTCCCGGACACTCTATGGCTGCTTTTTTACTGAGGTGGAAACCCACGCAAACATGGGGAGAACATTCAAAGTCCTTGCAGATGTTGCCCTTGCTGGGATTTGAACCCAGGATCCCAGCGCTGCAAGTCTTCACTGCTAACCACTGATCCAATGTGCTGCTGTTCACCCTCTAATATCTAACAGGCTGGAGAAACTTGCACCTGTTGCCACTCTATCTTCAGCTCCTTTGTGAGAAAATGTATTTGGGCAGCCACTCAGTCTACCAAATAAAATTCCTGAGAAGGAAATTGGGGATGGCTTCGCTACTGGTACTGGGGCTAATACCATGGCTTCATACCATAGTTTGCTGGAAATATTCCAGGCTGGTAGGAGGCAAGCAAATTCCCCCAGAAAAGTACCAGCAGTAATGTTCAGGGACCCGCGCTTGTAAAAGACGGAGACAACACCGGAAGAAATAGTGACAGCTGGGGACACGAGTCATGAGGCATGTGGTTGTGAAAAGCTTCCGCCTCCATGAGCCCAAAAGGCCACATTTCAAGTGTAAGCAGCTTTACAGGACTTCCTGTGAGAAATGACATGCAGGGTAGATAGGGTTTCCCTTTATGCCAGTCCTTTCACCGAGCTAAATACAACTGTCAGCAAAAAAAGTTGTGGACTGGCTCCGTACCGTCCCTGGCCACATTCACCTGTCCACGTGTTTGTGGTTAGGCGGTCCTTCCCAGTAAGTGCACTGGGGAGGGCACGGGTAATGTTGTGGGACCCGTACTTGTGGAAGGCGGAGGCGATACCGGGAAATATAGTGGCGGCTGGGGACCAAATATGGACACTCTGCCACCGCCGGCATGAGGTTGTGAAAAGTTTCCGCCTCTACGAGCTTAAAAGGCCATATTTCAAGTGCAAAAAGCTGCCCAGAAATCTGGCAGTTTAGTGTTGCGGCCTGTGGGTGGGTGGCTGGCTGCATACTTGCACTTGAATTCCAAGTAACAGAAAACTAAGCAGATGGTGGCCTCTATCATCATCATGGCCTCACCTCGGCACTATGAACTCTCCTGAAGGAGAAGCCAGGGTCCGCCGGAGGAGTCTCCGGTTCTCTGGTGGGCCCATCCAACCCTGCCGAAAAGCAGCCCTGGCTAAGAAAAGTGTGGGGGAAGGTTCCCAGACACTCTATGGCTGCTTTTTTAATGTGGATTGGCCATGCTTATGCATATTATTTCTCAAACCGCATTACAGATCAGGCCATTGTCCAACTCTGTATTCAAGAAATTAAATGGGCAAAGAAAGATGTGTGTGTGGGTCAAAGCACCACCGACAAGGGCGAGTTGATGTTGGACAGGCTGCCATTGCTTCTGCAACAAGCTGCATTACAGGACTTCCTGTGAGAAATGACATGCAGGCTAGATAGGGTTTCCCTCTATGCCAGTCCTTTCACCGAGTTAAATACAACTGTCAGCAAAAAAAGTTGTGGACTGGCTCCGTACCGTCCCTGGCCACATTCACCTGTCCACGTGTTTGTGGTTAGGCGGTCCTTCCCAGTAAGTGCATTGGGGAGGGCACGGGTAATGTTGTGGGACCCATGCTTGTGGAAGGCGGAGGCGATACCGGGAAATATAGTGGCGGCTGGGGACCGAGTATGGACACCCGGCCGCCGCCGGCATGAGGTTGTGAAAAGCTTCCGCCTCCACGAGCCTAAAAGGCCACATTTCAAGTGCAAGCAGCTGTCAAAAATTTGGCAGTATAGTATTGCAGCCTGTGGGTGGGTGGGTGTGTGGCTGCCTGCATACTTGCGCTTGCATTTCAAGGAATGAGGCAAGGACAACTGAATGCTGCAGTGGGACAAGGACGTGGACGGTGATTGTTGCAAGTCTGCAACGACAGGTTCATGGCGGGAGGCATCTTCGCATGTGCCAATGATCATTTATGATGGGCACACTTTTAGGCAGTGACCTGGGAGTCAGAGATGCTTCCAGAGGTCTTCCCCATGCTCTTCCCATGACTTTTCAGCACGGTATGCATGTGTCTGATGATGTGTCACACACCACATGGCCAGATAAGGTTGTAAAATGTTAAAATTACATTTCCTGGTGAATGCATTTGTCTTGGTTGAAAGCAATGCAAAAGTACAAAAACGCATCAAAAACACTATGTGTAAACATAGCCCAAGGTGTGGAGGAGTATTTTTGTTTTTGGTTATTTATTTTGCCTTATATACAAGTCATTACCCTGGAAAGGATGTTCCTTAACATATTTCCCAGGAAAATCCATTTTGGTTTTGTTTTTGTATGTTTTATTGTGAGTCCATAAAAGTGGTGTAATACTCTGACAACGTTGTTGACAGTAGTGATCTGGGAGTCAGAGATGCTTCCTGGGGTCTTCACCATGCTGTCCCCATGTCATTTGAGCACTGTTCCCATCGATTTGGGCAATTTTTAGGCCCTCTGCAGACCGCCGGGGGGAGCTGCCTGAAAAATGCTTGAGTTTCCCATAGACTTACATTGGGCTCGTTGCTCGGGTCGAGCACCCGAGTATTCCAATTTGCTCGACCCGAGCAACGAGTACCCGAGCATTTTAGTGCTCGCTCATCACTATTCACAATGTGTTCCACAGGTCCTTACTCAAGAAGTATGTGGAACCTCTTGAGCCCTCACCTCTACCACCTCCCCCAGTAATGGTTGATGGTAATCTGGAGTTCGAGATTTCGAGGATTGTAGATTCTCATCTCCAATGTCATTCTCTACGATACTTGGTGCACTGGAAGGGTTATGGTCCAGAGGAGAGGATGTGGGTTTCAGCATCAGAGGTGAACGCTCCCATTTGGGTTTGTTCATTTCACATCTCTTATCCTGAGAAACCCGGTCCTGAGTGTCCAGAGGCGACTCGTAAAGGGTGGTTACAGTCACAGGTGTGTCAGAAGAGACAGACAGTAATCCTGCAGTCGGTTGCAGGAGATCTCTTTGTTTGGCATTACAGACAACTTCTTAGAAGCTGTCTCTCTAGGACCCAGCGGCTACCTTCCTCTGGCTAATTAACATCCTGGCCTTGGTGTATAAATACCTGCTGTGTGCCAGAGGGAGGTGCTGGCGATACTCACATTTACCCCTTATGAAGGCTCAGCGCAAGTGCATTACTTCTTCCTCTCTGGAGCTGTGAGGACGGGTGTTCATCTCTTTGAAGTCGACTAAATGCTAAACTATCTTCCCTTGTCTTTTCCCCCTTTGTTGTCCTTAGCTGTCAGTGGGCATCAACTAGCGCTCATCCCCTTCCTTCTCTAGCCAGGGCTTAATGCCAGGGAAAGATTGGGTGAGGTTCGCGTGCGGCGATTGGTGAAGAACCAATATAGGGACGTTAGTGGAGACAGGGTGATATCAGATTAACCTAGGAGGTCTCCACTTCCCCCCTTTCCCTAGAGTCTGGGCTCCCTTACCCTTTTCCCTTTGTGTTGCACTACTCTTTCCCACACCTTGCGTGACACTCATCTGAACAAGGCTTTAAGGTGAGTTAACATATTAAAAGAAGTTTCTGGGTTTAGGATAAAAGTCAGCAGTCAGATTTTTTTCCCAAACTGGGACAATACCTTTAAAGGGAAGGATTCTTGTTTCCTAATTTAGGGGCAGAGACCCCAAATCCAGCAATGTGTCACTTACTGGGCTGCTTGCTGTAGTTTTCTTAAAATCACTGTTTTATCAGCATGAGATTATTACTAGAAAACTAGTAAACCTGCTGCCAGGTAGTCTTCCATATTCATGGTCTCTGTATGACCATGCCCACACCACTGATTGGCAGCTTTCTGCCTATGCACAGTGTACACAGAAAGTGGCCAATCAGTGGTGGGGGTGGGGTTATACAGAGCTCAGCATTCAGAGAACTGCTAGATCTACAGCAAATAAAACAGTAATTTTATAAAAAAAATATTTATATATATACAACAAGCAGCCCAGTAAGTGACACATCGCTGGAATATGGGTCTCTGCCCCTCCATCATGCTCCTGTCAGGTCGGGTAGCAAAAACCTGCTGACACATTTTTTCAAGTATTTTTTCTGACATTAGAGTTACAGAATCCGCACCAATATTCTGCTATATCCAGGACAGGAGGGGAGAGAACCATTGCTGGATACATCAGCACAAAGTAATAAAATAAAATACATTGTATTATGTCCACTATTTTCCTATGTTATCACCATCCTGAAAATTACTGGAAATCATCACTAGCAGTGGCATACCGCCAATGGCATTAGGTCACGCGGCTGCTGTGGGGCTCGTGAGCTGAGGGCCCCAGTGCCATCACCAGGCCCCTTGCCCGTCATAGCAATTTCATCTGTATTGGCATCCTGGATTGTCAGACTCCCTCCCCCATCATTCTTCCTCGGCGTCTAACATCTCAGCCCAGGGGCCGCAATGATGTCACTACATGGCGCCCGCTGCGCTGAGATGTGCAGCGCTTCAGAGTGCTCACTACAGAGACGGGAGCCACAGGGGAATAAGAAGAATAAGAAGGAGAAGTGAGTATTTATTTATTTTATTTTTTAAATCAATGAATAGATTGTGGTGGCCATAATATTTTATGGAGGGCTATGGGGAGTGCATTATACTGTATGGAGGGCTATGGGGAGTGCATTATACTGTATGGAGGGCTATGGGGAGTGCATTATACTGTATGGAGGACTATGGGGAGTGCATTACACTGTATGGAGGACTATGAGAAGTAAATTATACTGTTTGGAGGGCTATGGGGAGTGCATTATACTGTATGGAGGACTATGGGGAGTGCATTATACTGTATGGAGGGCTATGGGGAGTGCATTATACTGTATGGAGGACTATGGGGAGTACATTATACTGTATGGAGGGCTATGAGTAGTGCATTATACTGTATGGAGGACTATGGGGAGTGCATTATACTGCATGGAGAGCTATGGGGAGTGCATTATACTGTATGGAGGACTATGAGAAGTACATTATACTGTTTGGAGGGCTATGGGGAGTGCATTATATTGTATGGAGGGCTATGGGAAGTGCATTATACTTTATGGAGGACTATGAGGAGTGCATTATACTGCATGAAGAGCTGGGATCATACTGTGTTGGGGTCACCATACTTTCCCAGGGATGGGGGGGTTGAGGCGGGGTACAGGAGGGTCATCATACTGTGAGTGTGGAGGGTACTGTGGAGGAATTCACCATGGGGGTATCATACATGTGTTTCGGGAGCACTTTTGTTGGCATCATACTTTATGGGGGCAATGAAAGGAGAATCTAGGGCTTCAGTAAATGGAAAATTACTTTGTAAAGGCTGCAAAGTTGTGAGCTATGCTGTTCTGTGACCCTGCCGAATATTTTTTTTTTGTTGGGGGGGGGGCCCAATTAGAACTTCTGCTATGGGGCCCCATGATTTCTATGTACGCCCCTAATTACTGGTAACACTCAATACTAGAGATGAGACGATTGATCTGCCGGGGATCAAGTTCAAGTTGAGTTTCCTAAATAGTGTAAGCTGTTATAGTAAGCAAGGCCCACTCTCTCATCCGTAGAATGTAAGCTTTTTTGTTCAGGGGGTCCTCTCTTTCTCACTCTTGTAAAGTTTAATTTCTTATGGTCAGAGGGGTCCTCTCTCTCTCCTGTAGAGTGTCAACTCTTATTGTTAGCGGGGTTCTCTCATTCTCTCTCCTGTAGAGTGTAAGTTCTTATGGTCAGAAGAGTCCTTTCTCTCTTCTGTAGAGTGTCAGCTCTTATGGTCAGCGGGATTCTCTCTTTCTCTTTCCTGTAGAGTGGTATTTTCCCAGCAATTATAAGCTTTCCAGTATTGAGATTTGCCACAAATCAAATTTTTGGCAAAAATTTGGCAAAGTGAGCGAATTTGAATTTTATAAGATCCGCTCATAGTTCAATAGTTTGCCATAGGTTTATTACATGATTTAATAGCTGTGACTTTCAGCCTACAGATACAGCAGGGAAAACACTATTTTAAGCCATTCCATTCTGACTTAAAATAGTCCTTGCCTCCCTTGCTATGTCTTGCTGCAGCTGTTTGCAGTGTGGGTCTGTTCTAGACATTTTCACCATTGTAAACTCTTCTAACCAAACATTTCAGGCTACAAAAATACCCCCAGGGGTTTGACATTTTTTAAAATAATGAAAGATTTTGATTTTCTTCTACCTAGTTACAGGAAAATTCCTTTCATCCAGCATCTGACAGTCCAGAAGATGGCCGTTGCTTCTAGTACAGAATTACAATATATACTGAAACATCCCAAAACCAGTAGCAGCTATAGCCAATTATAAAACTGTTATAAAACTACCATGAACAGAAAAAAATGTTTTTAACCAATGATTATATATTTTATTTTAGAGTCACAAGTGATATACAATTCCTTGACTGTCTGATAATCCAGAACATCTAGCACCCTTCAAGTCCTGTTAATGCTAGATTAAAGAATTATTTTTTGGCGGGATGTGTTTTGCTTTCGTACTATTAGTTAATACTTTTGTAGATATTTTCAGGAAAGATCCACTGATTAGTTTGTGAAATTTTAGGAAAACTTCCTTTTCTCTATTTTCAATATGTACGGAAGGGAGTCAGAAAGTGCTCCATAGCGTAGAGGACTCTTAAGAAAAATGATAAGTTACATTGACGCCAAGGGCGAGTTAACATGCTCACCTGGGAGACATTTGTCTATAACAGGCACTACTATCGTCACCTTCTTATAACATGCAGGGAGATTTCGATTATTTAACAAAAAGCAATGCGCATGTTAAGTGCGATCCGCTAAAACATCAGATCGCATCAGACCAATGTTATTCTATGAGGCTGTGCTAATGTCCAATTTTTTGGCTCGGTCCAAGGAAAAAATTGCAGCATGCCTGAGTTTCATCTGATATACGGATTGGACTCTGCCATGCAAGTCAATGAGTGCGTGGAAAACATCGGACTGCACTCGGATAACATCTGAGTGCGGTCAGATTTCCACGGACTGACAGAATGGAGACATTTTTTTCTCTATCTTCTCCTCATCTGAGAGAATTGGATCACACTACGATTACAGTCTGATCCAAGTTTTATCACAGTGTGATTTGCATAACCGACCCAATTCTCTCGGATGAAAGAATATACAGCACACTCATGTGACCAGAGCCTAAGAGTAATTTATAAGAGAAGTTATCGAGATTCTGAAAGTCACCGATCAGGAGACACAGAGGGGCGTATAACAGAGTCTGAGAGCGTGATGTCCCCAGTTTGGTTAATTAATAGTGATGAGCGAGTATGTTCTGTTAACCCTTTCGGTGAGCATGCTCGGGTGCTCGCCGAGTATCTTCAGCGTGCTCAGATGTTATGTTTTAGTCAATCTGTGTGCATGATTTGAGGCTGCTGAAGAAAAGGCATTACTCACATGTATTAAAGCTGTCAAACAGTCGCAAATCATGCTCGCAGTGTGACTCAAACATAACACCCGAGCATGCGGAAGATGCTCAGAAAACACCCGAGCATGCTTGCCGAAAGGGTTAACAGAACATACTCGCTCATCACTATTAATTAACCATCAACAACTTTTTTTTGGTATAACACATAATGTAATGTGAAATTATACCAATCATTTTAGTAATAATATGAATGAATACATTCTAGGTAAACTTGCCGGATACAGTTACTTATCAGGTGTAGGAAGTAGAGATAGCGGATCGATCCTCGGAGGATTAAGTTGGAGTTGAATTTCCTGAAATTGTGGTTATATGTGAATTTGAACACAATGCAATTTGATTAAAAAAAAAATGCATGACTGCTATGTTGGTGAACCATTTAGGGCCAGTATTTGTGAAAAAAAAAATTCACTCCACTACTTGTCTCTTCGGCTGCTTGCTGCCCCCCAACCGGTCCTCTTCTTTTCTCTGTCGCGCACTGCATCTCTGTACAGTTATGACGTGCACTGCAACCTTACAACGCTCAGTGACTGGGCCGGAAGACCTGGTCTACGTATAATGAAGAGGATGGAGATGTGGTGCATCATGGCAGAAAGAAGAAGACCGGATGGCTGGTGGAAACTGGATAGGTGAGCAGTGAGATGAGTATTAGGTTTTTGTTGTGTCTTATATCTTGTATTTATTATGTTCTGGGACCTGGAAACACCACAGAGCATAATAAGGAACATTCAAGTCACAGCAAATGTATTCACTGTGAATCAAACCTTTTGGGAAATGTAATGTGGCATGGGTCAGTAGCCTGGCTGGGTGTGTGGATTTGTGCTATGGAGCGCTACGCCCTTGCCGGCCGCATGATGCTGGTGACTTTGGCTTACCAGGACCAGATGATGGATAGTTCAGTGAGGGAGACCACCAGTCAATACCGTACTACACATCTTTATGAATGTTTCCTTCACAACACAAAGCATTTTCCACCCACAGTTCCAATTCCATCCTCTTCACTCACTTATTCTCTAGCTTCACCATTCCTCTCAGCATCACCACAACCCAGATCAGTACTACAGTCCAGTTAGCAAGAGTCCTTTTCTCAACCTGCGATTCCACTTCTTTTTTCCCCTCTAGGGAACTTTATTCTCAGTATGGCTGGTACTTAACTTCTCTGTCACTAACGCCTTGGAACTCCAGCCTCCGGCACTCTGTTTGTCTCACGTACTTTGTCCCGTCTTGGCCCGTTACCTCTACGAGTTTTAAACTCTGGGCCTTTCTGCTAGGTGTCGTTTCTCTGGACCTATCTTCGGTCACTTCTCTCAACTAGGATCTCGCTATCCTGTGTCACGATCTCCTCTCAGGTTAGGGGACATCCAAATCATGCAGCATTACTACTGTCTAGACATTAGGGCCCAGGGTGTGTCTAGAGTAGACCTATCTGATGTTCTGACAAGGAAACTGCATCTGTCCCTTTCAATTTATCCCCTCCCACTTTGGGCTAGCCCCAACTATTAACTCTATCTCTTGTTACTGTTGGTTCTTCAAGGAGAAACGCGGACAATATGTCCATTACCTTACTGAAACATTAGCAAAGCTGGTAAATTCAAATCCCAATGATTCACTATAATCACAAGTTGGAAGCTTACATAAATAACTACTGTATATTCTACTATGCACACGTATGATTTAGCAATAGCCATTTTAAGCAGTGTTATAACTTGAAGGCTGTGTTCCCCAACCAAACAGGGCACCCAGCTATTGGGGATCTTAAATAGCAATAGAATTTTCATATTGGTGCCTCTAGGCTCCAGGGCCCGGATGCAATTGTGTGGTGCCCCTGCTGTGCATTGGTGCCACAGATCCTAGAGGGGTGCATGAACGGATTCCTCCACAAGAGGCCCTCACACCATACACACACCTCCACCTTCCACCTCAGACCACCAGAGGGAGCCCGTTAGGGATATAAAAAGGGAATGTGGAGCTAGGCAGTCAGTTCCTGCAGTAGATGAGCCTGAGAGAGGTCAGCCTGCAGTGCAGCTCAGTCTGAGAGTCAGTCAGTCTGCTGCAGCTAGAGAAGTTGCCAGTTCAGTACAGACTCAGCGAGCTCAGGTTAGTGAGCCTAAGGCGTGCCGACGCCATAAAAGCGGTGAAGAGTAGCGAGGCCTACTGCCAGTGTGAAGTCTAGTGAGGGTCCCGAGCGAGGCCGAAAGCAAGTGGAGTAAGCGAGCTACATAGGGGGCAGAGGAGCTTAACCAGCTCACCCCATAAGCATTTACCGGACACCGGGTCCGCTTCTGCAAGGATCTCTAGGACCAGCATAAACAACCGGAATCCCTGGAGAACTTCATGTCCCAGGAACACCGAAAGCTGACTGATATACCTGGGTCAGGAATCACTGAGGCCCAAAAGACCAGGCAGTGTGATCTCCAAGAGAAGGCCCTACCACCAGATCAGCCTGTGCAAGACAGAGACCAAGTTAGGCCTAGCTCCAGGCAGGTCATAAACTTAACAGAAAAAGGCAAGAGGCCCCACACCCGCTCACTGGGGAGAGTCCTGAAATGCACCCTTCACCCTACAGTGCCCTGGATCGTGCCTGAAACATAACCAGTAAAGGTACTGAAGTGAACAGTTGTGTGTGTGCCTATTCTTCCTCCGACCCGGCTGGGTCCCCCCTGTCCTGCATCCCTTCTCCTACGCTGCCCTGAGGCCCCACTCCACCTGTGGGGAGCAGAACCAACTAAGCTGCCCGACCACCGGCCTCAGAGGACTGTAGCAGCGCTGGTGATCCTCACCAGACTCCACAGGTGGCGTCACGAACTTTCCCCTTTCCCATACACCTTTTCCCCCAATTCTTTCTTCCTTTTAAAGATGACCCCAGGGTACAGGCCCGGGAGCCGGCCACCGCGGCATTCCCCAAAACCAAACAGCAAGGCCCGAGCGCCGAGTCCCCATCCGTTGGGCGCGTCATCTCTTTCCTGGCATCACGAACAGGATTCCGTGCCCGCTGCAACGACGGGTACTGTGCGCCTTTATTCTGAACTGTGTATTTAACTGTGGCGAAGATTGCCGCCATTGTTAGGCCGCCGAGGGGGAAGAAGGGCGTAACCGCGGGAAACTGAGAGGCGTGCCTACTAAAGCGCGCAATTCCCCGGACACGCCCCATTCCTCGACGTCAAACCAGGAAGCGCCAGGTCCTGGAAGGAGCTCCGTTGAACGCTCAGAAGTAGGACGCAAGCGACGCAAGGTCCTGAAGAAGACCATCACCTGCGGAGCTGCGGCCTGCCGGAAGAAAAGAAAAGAAGGTAGGCCACGGTTCGCTAGGGGGGCGCCAGAATGTCCGCAGAACAGCACAACGCCGGAATAACCGCCCTGATGCTCAACCCGCACCCGACGCCAAGCAGGCCGAAGCAGCCGCTCCACCAGCAGGGCCTGTAACCCCTGTCATACCCATGGCCCTACCTTACATCCCTGGAGCGAAGTGGCTCCCCCAGTACAGCGGAAAACCAGATACCCTGTCTGGATTTAAACGGACAATATGCGGTATACTGGACATGTACTCTTTGACAGGCAAGCAAAGAGCCGCTGTTGTATTAGGACAATTGACTGGTGCTGCGGAGTGAGAAGTAGAAACCTGGTCGGCCGCAGACCAGGAGTCAGTGTCCGCAATCTTTAAAAAGTTACAGACTGTCTTTGAGAATCGTACTGAGACAGACCTCCGGATGAGGTTCTACAACTGCTCTCAGCAACCGGAGGACAGTGTTCGGGACTATGTCTGGCGTTTACAAGGGGCCCTGCGGGCTCTGAAACAGGTTAGTCCAACCAACATCCAGGATGAAAATAAAATGCTGAAGGAACAGTTTATCCGGGGACTGAATTCTCAAGAGGAGAGCAGGACTGTGCGTTGGTGGTCCCTAGATCATCCAGATGCCACCTTTGACAACCTTAAGGACATGGCTATAAAAGGACTGCAAGCCCTGGAAACAACTGCTATCCAATGTTACCGGGGTGGGGCCCCCCTAGTACCTGCAGCGTCCACCTTTTCCCCGGTGGCTGCTGAAGCCAAGGTGCAAGCAACGTCCCCTAGTGAGCTGGACAGCCTGAGCTCTGAAGTGCGTCAGTTGAGCACCCTGACCACTGTACTGAGTGCCCTGCAGCTGCCGACGGGGCCTGAGGAGGAGGGAAGGATCCTGCTAGCCGACAGCCCTGAGGATGTCCCCTGGATGAGAAGGAGGAAGAGGACAACGCCACCCCCTGGGAGGATCAGCGACCAACGCCGTTCACCGAGGGACCCTGTCTGCCACCGCTGCCACAAGTCAGGTCACATCATCCAGAGCTGTCCTTTAAACGAGAAAACCCTGGGGCCGAGGGCCGACACCCAGGAGTAGACTCCCCAGGCCCAACAAACTGGTACAGCAGGTTCGTGGGAGGAAGACCTTTCCTGTCCGTTGTGCTGGACGGCATCACGACATCCGCTCTGCTGGACACAGGATCTCAGGTAACCATCATGCCTGACGTCCTCTACAAAAGGTTCTGGTCCATGGATGACCTAAGCCCACCAGCTCCAAACCTTTCCGTTTATGCCTCAAACGGCCTCCCCCTTAACCTAGTCGGGGTTAAGGATGTGGCAATAAAGGTGGGAAGAGTGGAACTGCAGGACCAGGGACTAATTGTAGTAGAGACTAATCCTGATGATACCAACTTGTATATGGTACTTGGCACTAATATTGTTAGTAACTGTTTGGGAGAAGTTGTGTTCTTGCTCCAACAGATAGCTGACACTGCCAGACCAGGGCAGAGAAGGGCGCTACAGAAAGAGATCCGAGCCCTTATGTACCAGCAACAGGTAAAGCTAACCGGTGGTGAAATTGGTAATGTACGGGTGACAGACCCGGTACCCATTGTGGTTCCCCCGATGAGTGAAATGCTGATATGGTGTAGAGCAGCAATAGGTCTCAAAGGACGGAGCTACCAGGCGATAGTAGAGCCCCTTAGCTCGGAACATAGGCCTACACTTTTGACTGCTACAGGGGTAGTGGATGTACGCAATGGGAGGGTGCCCGTACGCCTCCTAAACTATGGGGAGGACGAGGTTAGATTACCACGCTACGCCACTGTTGCCAAACTGTACACAGTAAATAACTCCATACACACGGCGGAGTCCTTAACCTCACCAGACGAAGCGGAGGATAATGACCCGGCAACCCAGGTGGAGGATTGGTGTCAACAGCTCCATGTTGGGACAGACACCACTCCTGCCCATCAGAAGCAGGGTGTACACCGGGTGGTTCAGGAATACGAGCAGGTATTCAGTAAACACCCACTTGACTTTGGGAGGATTAAGGGGGTTCAGCACCATATCCCCACAGGTGACCATCCACCCATCAAAGAACGTTACAGGCCTATACCACCAGCACACTACCAGAAGGCGAAGGAGATGTTGCACGACATGAAGAAGGCAGGGGTAGTAAGGGATAGTTGTAGTCCCTGGGCAGCTCCCCTAGTTCTAGTCAGGAAAAAGGACGGAAGCATGAGAATGTGTGTAGATTACAGACAATTAAATCGCATTACACATAAAGATGCATACCCTTTACCACGTATAGAGGAATCCCTGGCTGCCTTAAAGTCTGCAAATTATTTCTCCACCCTTGACCTCACTAGTGGGTACTGGCAAGTAGCTGTTGCTGAGGAGGATCCGGAGAAGACGGCCTTCACCACCCCGATGGGACTCAGCGAGTTCAATAGTATGCCGTTTGGACTCTGCAATGCCCCGGGAACGTTCCAGAGATTGATGGAGTGCTGCCTGGGACACCGCAACTTCGAGACTGAACTACTATACCTGGATGACGTGATAGTGTACTCCAAAACGTTTGAGGACCACTTGAAGCACCTGGCGGAGGTATTTGAGTCGCTGTCCCGTTATGGGGTGAAGCTGAAGCCCTCAAAGTGCCACCTGCTCAAGAGAAAGGTACAGTACCTGGGGCACATCGTTAGTCCAGAGGGAGTAGCACCAGACCCGGAGAAGGTCACTGCCATCCAGAAATGGCCGGAGCCGAAGAGCCTCAAGGAGGTACGTCAGTTCCTGGGACTAGTTGGATACTACCGGAGGTTTGTGAAGGACTATACTAAGAAAGCGGCACCTCTGCAGGACCTCCTGGTAAGACAGTCCCCCAGAGGCAGAAATCCCCCATTCCAGTGGGGTAAGGAGCAAGCTGAATCCTTTAATGTGATGAAGGAGATCCTGACCGGCGAAGAGATCCTAGCCTACCCTGACTACAGCCAACTGTTCCTGCTGTACACTGATGCCAGTAATGAAGGATTAGGAGCTGTGCTGAGTCAGAAGCAGAATGGCAAAGAAAAGGTGATCGCCTATGCAAGTAGGAAGCTCCGCCCAACCGAGAGGAACCCAGAGAACTATAGCAGCTTCAAGTTAGAGTTCCTGGCCCTGGTCTGGGCCATCACCGAGCTGTTCAAGCACTATCTAGCCTCCAGTAAATTCACTGCCTTCACTGATACAACCCCTTGACTCATCTAGAACCAGCCAAGCTAGGAGCCTTGGAACAATGATGGATGGCTCGGCTGTCAAACTACCAATTCACTATTAAGTATCGGGCGGGCCGCAAGAACGCCAACGCCGATGCCCTGTCCAGGATGCCTCACCAGTCAGACACTGAAGAAGAAGTGAACTACCTGCCTTTCATCGGAATGGAATGGTCCACGAGCAACGAGCCTCCAGGAGGCCTTGCGGTAAAACGTTAAACCCCCTGCCTCACCACAGCTGGAAGGAGACCCAGGACAGCGACCCGGTTGTCAGCCATATCAAAGAGCTGATAACCCAGGAAGGTTCCTCCCTGGAGAAGGCAGCGTCTCTCCAAGCCAAGCAGCTGTGGAACGAGCGAAGCCGGCTGTTTATCTACCGTGAGAAGCTGTGCCGTAGGTACATCAATCCAAAAACCCATGAGATGGTATGGCAGATAGTAGTGCCCAAGACAGACATCCAGATGGTGTTGGAAGCCTACCACGATCAAGGGGGGCACTTTGGCTGGAAAAAGCTAGAGACCCTGCTGAAGTGTCGGTTTTACTGGGTAGGAATGCGCAGTTCCATTGAGAGGTGGTGCCGAAACCGTGGACCCTGTAGCCTCAGAAGAAAAGACTACAGCAGCCAGAAGGCACCCCTGCAACCCATCAAGACAACTCGACCTTTGGAGATCGTGGCCCTGGATCATGTCAAGCTGTCACCTAGCAGGTCAGGATATTCCTATGCCCTGACCATGGTGGATCACTACTCCCGGTTCCTGGTGGTCGCCCCCGTCAAAGACCTGACGGCAGAGACAGCAGCAAAGACGTTCCAAGCGTATTTTTGCAGACCCCATGGATACCCTGAGCAGGTGCTGACGGATCAAGGCCCAGCCTTTGAAGCCCAATTGTTCAAGGAGTTCTGCCATCTGTACGGGTGTAAAAAGATCAGGACTACACCGTACCACCTCCAAACCAACGGTCTCTGTGAAAAGATGAATAACATCATCATCGACCTGCTGAAGACCATACCACTAGAGGAGAGAAATCAGTGGCCAGACCTACTACCTGACCTGGTAGATCTGTACAACCACATACCTGTGAGTTCCACCAATTATACTCCAGCATATCTCATGCGAGCAAGACCCAGGAAGTTGCCCATGGACCTGGAGCTTGGTGTAGTTGAACCAGAAACAGATATTTCCACTGAGGACTGGGACATGACCAGACAGGAGCAGTACAGAAGAGTACAGGCCTGTGTCAAAGATAGTCTCACTTGGGTGAGGGACAAGCAGGAAGCCCACTACAATAAAAGCGCGCCCGCAGAACCCTTCACACCAGGAGAAGTGGTGTTAAAAAGAAAAAGGAGGAACGACAAATTTGATGACCAGTGGGGGAGAGAACCCTACACTGTATTAAATTCAAGATTTGGTAACAGGAAGACCTGTCTAATTACTAAAGATGGAGGAATAACGACTGCAACGGTATCTAGAGACCATCTGAAGTTGTGTCCAGACCTGCTAAAGCCCCAAGAAGAAGTGCCTCTCACCGTTCCGGAGGAGCCTAAAGAAGCAGTACTCCATACTGACTTAGGAGATTTCCCGGCAGATTGGCCTCAACTAGGAGGAGCAGTAATAATCCCTGTGATCCACTTCTTTCAACAGCCAGAAGACCCTCCACAGCAAGTAGAGCCAGTAAGTGCTTCAGAAGAGCCTGCTCAAGAAGAATCCCCGGAAGAAGGATCCCCGGTTGGAGCAGAGCAAGAAGGCCCAGCCAATGGTATACTTGCCAGTCCAATAGAGAGGTTAAGGCAGTTTTACAATCTACCCACACGTAGAACTGACAGGGTAGCAGACGGTGCAGACACAGATACCATCCACACTTCCGTACTACGCAGATCGACACGTAGCACACGAGGTCAGACCCCTGTCAGATACAGAGAGTAAAGAATAAAACTCTGACAGTGTAAATAGTTGCCCCTGGGGTATTATATTGTGTATTTTCATATATGTATTTATTAACTTGTATCCTGCCTTAATAAGGGACAATTTAAGTGAAATGGACACTTCTCTTCTTACATACAGAACTTTGTAGCTGAGGACTATGTGCAGCCCAAAAACTGCTTCTTGTAAATAATTGCACTCCCTGGAGTGCCCCTTTAGGTGACCTCAGAGGGAAAACCTGTCTGGTGTGGCACTAACGGAGGTCCAACTCAGGATCGCCATGCCCTGCAGCCACCCCAGGGCCCACGTGGAGGGTTTGGGACAGGTCCCTCAAGCTATCAAGTACTCTGCCCTGTGAGATGGACATCCTGTCGGGGAACCTCACCAAAAGAGACTTGAATTCTGAGGTTGCTTATTGTATATATGTCTATTTATTATTTATAATGTTTTATTATGTAACGTTCAAGCAAGTGCCTCCCATAAATGGAAGAGTTATTGTTATTGTTGTTATAAAAAGTATTTCAGTTCGGGAGAACTGAGCTTTGCTACGGGGGAATGTGGCGCCCCTGCTGTGCATTGGTGCCACAGATCCTAGAGGGGTGCATGAACGGATTCCTCCACAAGAGGCCCTCACAGCATACACACACCTCCACCTTCCACCTCAGACCACCAGAGGGAGCCCGTTAGGGATATAAAAAGGGAAGGTGGAGCTAGGCAGTCAGTTCCTGCAGTAGATGAGCCTGAGAGAGGTCAGCCTGCAGTGGAGCTCAGTCTGAGAATCAGTCAGTCTGCTGCAGCCAGAGAAGTTGCCAGTTCAGTAGAGACTCAGCGACCTCAGGTTAGTGAGCCTAAGGCGTGCCAACGCCATAAGAGCGGTGAAGAGTATCGAGGCCTACTGCCAGTGTGAAGCCTAGTGAGGGCCCCGAGCGAGGCCGAAGGCAAGTGGAGTAAGCGAGCTACATAGGGGGCAGAGGAGCTTAACCAGCTCACCCCATAAGAATTTACCGGACACCGGGTCCGCGTCTGCAAGGATCTCTAGGACCAGCAGAAACAACCGGAATCCCTGGAGAACTACATGTCCCAGGAACACCGAAAGCTGACTGATATACAGTACAGACCAAAAGTTTGGACACACCTTCTCATTTAAAGATTATTCTGCATTTTCATGACTATGAAAATTGTACATTCACACTGAAGGCATCAAAACTATGAATTAACACATGTGGAATTATATACTTAGCAAAAAAGTGTGAAACAATTGAAAATATGTCTTATATTCTAGGTTCTTCAAAGTAGCCACCTTTTGCTTTGATGACTGCTTTGCACACTCTTGGCATTCTCTTGATGAGCTTCAAGAGGTAGTCACCGGAAATGGTTTTCACTTCACAGGTGTGCCCTGCCAGGTTTAATAAGTGGGATTTCTTGCCTTATAAATGGGGTTGGGACCATCAGTTGTGTTGTGCAGAAGTCTGGTGGATACACAGCTGATAGTCCTACTGAATAGACTGTTAGAATTTGTATTAAGGCAAGAAAAAAGCAGCTAAGTAAAGAAAAACGAGTGGCCGTCATTACTTTAAGAACTGAAGGTCAGTCAGTGCGAAAAATTGGGCAAACTTTGAAAGTGTCCCCAAGTGCAGTTGCAAAAACCATCAAGCGCTACAAAGAAACTGGCTCACATGAGGACCGCCCCAGGAAAGGAAGACCAAGAGTCACCTCCGCTTCTGAGGATAAGTTTATCCGAGTCACCAGCCTCAGAAATCCCAGGTTAACAGCAGCTCAGATTAGAGACCAGGTCAATGCCACACCGAGTTCTAGCAGCAGACACATCTCTTCAACAACTGTTAAGAGGAGACTTTGTGCAGCAGGCCTTCATGGTAAAATAGCTGCTAGGAAACCACTGCTAAGGTCAGGCAACAAGCAGAAGAGACTTGTTTGGACTAAAGAACACAAGGAATGGACATTAGACCAGAGGAAATCCGTGCTTTGGTCTGATGAGTCCAAATTTGAGATCTTTGGTTCCAACCAACGTGTCTTTGTGCTACGCAGAAAAGGTGAACGGATGGACTCTGCATGCCTGGTTCCCACCGTGAAGCATGGAGGAGAAGGTGTGATGGTGTGGAGGTGCTTTGCTGGTGACACTGTTGAGGATTTATTCAAAATTGAAGGCATACTGAACCAGCATGGCTACCACAGCATCTTACAGCGGCATGCTATTCCATCCGGTTTGTGGTTAGTTGGACCATCATTTATTTTTCAACAGGACAATGACCCCAAACACACCTCCAGGCTGTGTAAGGGCTATTTGACCAAGAAGGAGAGTGATGGGGTGCTATGCCAGATGACCTGGCCTCCACAGTCACCAGACCTGAACCCAATCGAGATGGTTTGGGGTGAGCTGGACCACAGAGTGAAGGCAAAAGGGACAACAAGTGCTAAGCATCTCTGGGAACTCCTTCAAGATTGTTGGAAGACCATTTCTGGTGACTACCTCTTGAAGCTCATCAAGAGAATGCCAAGAGTGTGCAAAGCAGTCATCAAAGCAAAAGGTGGTTACTTTGAAGAACCTACAGTCATGGCCAAAACTATTGAGAATGAGACAAATAGTAATTTTTCCAAAGTTTACTGCTTCATTTTTTGTAATGGCAATTTGCATATACTCCTGAATGTCAAAGAGTGATCAGCTTAACAGCAATTACTGCACTTGCAAAGTCAATATTTGCCCAGAAAATGAACTTTAACCCCCAAAACACATTTCAACATCATTGCAGTCCTGCCTTAAAAGGAGCAGCTAACATCGTTTTAGTGATTGATCCATTAACACAAGTGTGGGTGTTGATGAGGACAGGGCTGGCGATCAATCAGTCATGATTAAGTAAGAATGACATCACTGGACACTTTAAAAGGAGACTGGTTCTTGGTATCATTGTTTCTCTTCAGTTAACCATGGTTATCTCTAAAGAAACACGTGCAGCCATCATTGCACTGCACAAAAATGGCCTAACAGGGAAGAGTATCGCAGCTACAAAGTTTGCACCTCAGTCAACAATCTATCGCATTATCAAGAACTTCAAGGAGAGAGCTTCCATTGTTGTCAAAAAGGCTCCAGGGCGCCCAAGAAAGACCAGCAAGCGCCAGGACCGTATCTTAAAACTGTTTCAGCTGCGGGATCGGACTACCAGCAGTGCCGAGCTTGCTCAGGAATGGCAGCAGGCTGGTGTGAGTGCTTCTGCACGCACTGTGAGGCGGAGACTCTTTGAGCAAGGGCTGGTTTCAAGGAGGGCAGCAAAGAAGCCACTTCTCTCCAGAAAAAACATCAGGGACCGACTGATATTCTGCAAAAGGTACAGGGAGTGGACTGCTGAGGACTGGGGCAAAGTCATTTTCTCTGATGAATCCCCTTTTTGATTGTTTGGGACATCTGGACAACAGCTTATTTGGAGAAGAAGAGGTGAGCGCTACCACCAGTCTTGTCTCATGCCAAGTGGAAAGCATCCTGAAACCATTCATGTGTGGGGTTGCTTCTCAGCCAAGGGAATCGGCTCACTCACAGTCTTGCCTAAAAACACAGCCATGAATAAAGAATGGTACCAGAATGTCCTCCAAGAGCAACTTCTCCCAACCGTCCAAGAGCAGTTTGGCGCCCAAAAATGCCTTTTCCAGCATGATGGAGCACCTTGCCATAAAGCAAAGGTGATAACAAAATGTCTCATGGAACAAAACATAGAGATTTTGGGTCCATGGCCTGGAAACTCCCCAGATCTTAATCCCATTGAGAACTTGTGGTCAATCATCAAGAGACGGGTGGACAAACAAAAAGCAACAAATTCTGGCAAAATGCAAGCATTGATTATGCAAGAATGGACTGCTATCAGTCAGGATTTGGTCCAAAAGTTGATTGAGAGCATGCCAGGGAGAATTACAGAGGTCTTGAAGAAGAAGGGGCAACACTGCAAATATTGACTTGCTGCATGAACTCATTCTAACTGTCAATATAACCTATTTGTACTCATAATATGATTGCAATTATATTTCTGTATGTGATATAAACATCAGACAAACACTAATAAAACCAGAGGCCAGCAGATCATGTGAAAATATAATTTTGGTGTCATTCTCAAAACTTTTGGCCATGACTGTAGAATAGAAGACATATTTTCAGTTGTGTCACACTATTTTGTTAAGTATATAATTCCACATGTGTTAATTCATAGTTTTGATGCCTTCAGTGTGAATGTACAATTTTCAAAGTCATGAAAATACAGAATAATCTTTAAATGAGAAGGTGTGTCCAAACTTTTGGTCTGTGCTGTACCTGGGTCAGGAATCACTGAGGCCCAAAAGACCAGGGAGTGTGATCTCCAAGAGAAGGCCCTACCACCAGGTCAGCCTGTGCAAGACAGAGACCAAGTTAGGCCTAGCTCCAGGCAGGTCATAAACTTAACAGGAAAAGGCAAGAGACAGGAGGCCCCACACCTGCACACTGGGGAGAGTCCTGAAATGCACCCTTCACCCTATAGTGCCCTGGATCGTGCCTGAAACACCACCAGTAAAGGTACTGAAGTGAACTGTCGTGTGTGTGGGCCTATTTTTCCTCCGACCCGGCTGGGTCCCCTCTGTCCTGCATCCCTTCTCCTACGCTGCCCTGAGGCCCCGCTCCACCTGTGGGGAGCAGAACCAACTAAGCTGCCCGACCACCGGCCTCAGAGGACTGTAGCAGCGCTGGTGATCCTCACCAGACACCACAGGTGGCGTCACAAACTTTCCCCTTTCCCATACACCTTTTCCCCCAATTCCTTCTTCATTTTAAAGAGTGACCCCAGGGTACGGTCCCGGGAGCCGGCCACCGCGGCATTCCCCAAAAGCAAATGACGCGCCCCCTGGGCCTGTGCTGTGCAGGGGGATACCCGGAGCCGGATCGCTGTTGTAGGATGCCGGGGGTTGTAGTCTCCGTGTGGCGGTGACCCGGTCCGTGCCCAGGGTGGTCAAACCAGTGGCAGTCTATTGGTGTTATAATTGTCCGACTACGCCACCCGTGGATTGCGGTCAGTGGGGACCGCCGCTGCGCTGCAGACCGCTGAGGCTGATGTTGTTTGCGCAGCTAAGTTTGGGATGACTCCCCACGGGAGAAGTATTGCCTCAGGGCAGCTAATGTGAGAGATGATGGGAGTGATGGTGTGAGCGTCCCAGTACTAATGGTGCTGGTGCGGCGAGGAACCACAGAGACGAGCAGTTGCAGTTTTCAATGCTTTACTCACAGTTGTTGTTCAGGTCAATGCTGCAGGCGATGACTGCCCAAGCCGTGCTGCGTCCACCAGGTGAGGGACTCGGTCAACTCCCAGGCAATTCCAGAGTGTGGTTCAGAGCTCCCTTCTTTTCCCTTTCTCTGGCCGTCCCCACCAGTGACCCACCTTTGTCCAGCTTCCTCGGGCCTTCTGTTGGCGAAACCTCTCCCGGTTTCCCTGACCCTATATGGTATGCCTTTCTGGTGGATGTAGTGAGGGGTCGCACCAAGATGTGGTAACAACCTCCGGTCTTTGGCTGAGGAATCTGTTGCCTCCACCAGTTTGGGTTCCGGTACCCTGTTCTGCCAACCCGTCACCCGCAATCTCCTGGGTCCTTAGGGTTCCTTCTGCCTTCGTGTCTCTGGGCCTTTCTCTGTGTTCCTGTTCCTTGCTTCCTTTCTTACTGTCCTTTCTGTTCATTCTTCCTTTCTCTCTCTCTCAGGCTCCAGCCTCCTGACAAGGCCTGCCTGCAGAGCAGAGCCCATGCAGGGGCTCTGCTTCCTGTCTTCTCCTCTCACTGCACTGGCTGAACTGAACACTGTCCTAAGATGGTGCCCACCTTATATACCTCCTTCTGACACCCGAGCCCAGGTGACTAGCAACCAATGGGCTCCTACCTATGCCCAGAGACCCACCCCTATCTGCTCCTACACCACTGGGTTTTCCTCCCCCTCCCCACTCCAGCCAGGAACAGAAGCTGTCGTGCCTGCACTTCTGTGGGAGCACCGTTGAGCTGTCCCACGGAAATGGGGTGTGTGTGGTGCATGCAGCCTAACGAGCCCTGGTCCACACTCCATCCTTACCCGGGAGTGGAATATCACACCTCTGGTCTGAGGTGCAATACCCCTGTAGCAGCCGAGCCCTCGGGGTGCTACATTCCCCCCTGGTAAATCACAGCACGTCCTCGTGCTGGAAAAGAGCAAAGACAATTCAAAAACATGCAATACTTTTTCAAAACTTTTCACATTAGAAACCGGCCGGCATTATTCAACTTCCCTTTATGGGAAACACTTTCTCTTTACTAGACATTATACTGCACTTTTAATATTACTGGAACTCTTTTGTCATATAACATTTTCTAGCAGCATATAAAACCATTCAGCATATCAAACTTTTTCTGGTAAAACATTTTAGTAAATTCTCTTCTTCACTGGCCACTGTGCAACTTGCGACCAGGTGTCCATTTTTCTATTAGGGAGATGGCTGCTCTCAGTCCTCAGCCAGGTAGGGAAGAGGGATGGCTGCTCTCAGTCCTCAGCCAGATAACTTAGGGAATAGGGCAACTTTTCAAACCGGTAACAGTCCCTTAACAGTTCCACACTAGTCCCAACGGGGACCACACTTCACTCAGCAACAGTTTCTATACCCTTACGGGTAACTATATACAGTTACACTTTACCGTTCATTAGTAACGGTGTCCTCCTTGCGCACCTTCCTCATAATCTTCAGACCCGTCCGGGTCCTTTTGGTTTTCCTCGTACTGGTGGTACTGCAGCTCTTCCTCGGTTAGCCGGTTGATGTGGAGGGTGTACAGTCCTTTTGCGCCTGGGGAGTTCAGGCCTTGCGACCGGGCCTGGAGAGGGCCGCCGTTGATGACGCCCAGGGTCAGAGGGTGCGACTTTGGGCCTGGGCATGGGCTGGTGGTGGCGGTGCCCAGGGCTGGAGGGCTCGGCTGCAGGGCTTGTTGCGGGGTCTGGAGCAGGTCGGTGTCTGCAGCGCCCGGGAGTGGCGGCTCCACCAGGGGGCCCGGGAGCAGGCTGACGCTGGCAGCGTCCAGGACAGGGAGACTCCTCTTACCTGCTCCCGTGACCGCTCCTGCATCACGCGTCTTCTCCTGGCGCTGGTCGGGGCCCGCGACGGCTGGGGCACTGCCGATGCTGGGCAGCTTAGTCTGCTGCCGGTCCGCCATCTTGCTGTCCGTTCCTGGTGTCCTCCTCCCCCCTGGTGGACCGTGGCCTACCTTCCGGCGATCCTCTTCTGTAGGCCGCGGCTCCGCAGTCGATCGTCGGGGTTGAGGACCTTGCGTCGCGCTCCTGTGACATCAGCGTCGCTCCCTCTCCCTTCCAGGACCTTACGCAGCATCAGTGCGTGGGGCGGAGCTTCAGATCTCGCGCGCTTTCGGCGTCCACGCCCCTCTTCTTCCCGCGCGGCGTCCCGAAGATGGCGCCCGATGGCGGGAAAACGACTGCGGATGGCGGGAAGACGGCGGGAAACGACCCAAGATGGCGTCCGATGGCGGGAAACGACCCAAGATGGCGTCCGATGGCGGGAATCGGCTCCGGATGGCGGGAAACGACTCCGGACGGCGGGAAACTTCGGGAAATGGCGGGAGACTACTTTTCCAGGTACATGTACAATTTTCTTCAGGCACGCAATACCCGTTTGTGGCGGGTTGGTAAAGATCCTGCCGACTACGCCAAAGTTGACGCGCCCCCTGGGCCTGTGCTGTGCAGGGGGATACCCGGAGCCGGATCGCTGTTGTAGGATGCCGGGGGTTGTAGTCTCCGTGTGGCGGTGACCCGGTCCGTGCCCAGGGTGGTCAAACCAGTGGCAGTCTATTAGTGTTATAATTGTCCGACTACGCCACCCGTGGATTGCGGTCAGTGGGGACCGCCGCTGCGCTGCAGACCGCTGAGGCTGATGTTGTTTGCGCAGCTAAGTTTGGGATGACTCCCCACGGGAGAAGTATTGCCTCAGGGCAGCTAATGTGAGAGATGATGGGAGTGATGGTGTGAGCGTCCCAGTACTAATGGTGCTGGTGCGGCGAGGAACCACAGAGACGAGCAGTTGCAGTTTTCAATGCTTTACTCACAGTTGTTGTTCAGGTCAATGCTGCAGGCGATGACTGCCCAAGCCGTGCTGCGTCCACCAGGTGAGGGACTCGGTCAACTCCCAGGCAATTCCAGAGTGTGGTTCAGAGCTCCCTTCTTTTCCCTTTCTCTGGCCGTCCCCACCAGTGACCCACCTTTGTCCAGCTTCCTCGGGCCTTCTGTTGGCGAAACCTCTCCCAGTTTCCCTGACCCTATACGGTATGCCTTTCTGGTGGATGTAGTGAGGGGTCGCACCAAGATGTGGTAACAACCTCCGGTCTTTGGCTGAGGAATCTGTTGCCTCCACCAATTTGGGTTCCGGTACCCTGTTCTGCCAACCCGTCACCCGCAATCTCCTGGGTCCTTAGGGTTCCTTCTGCTTTCGTGTCTCTGGGCCTTTCTCTGTGTTCCTGTTCCTTGCTTCCTTTCTTACTGTCCTTTCTGTTCATTCTCCTTTCTCTCTCTCTCAGGCTCCAGCCTCCTGACAAGGCCTGCCTGCAGAGCAGAGCCCATGCAGGGGCTCTGCTTCCTGTCTTCTCCTCTCACTGCACTGGCTGAACTGAACACTGTCCTAAGATGGTGCCCACCTTATATACCTCCTTCTGACACCCGAGCCCAGGTGACTAGCAACCAATGGGCTCCTACCTATGCCCAGAGACCCACCCCTATCTGCTCCTACACCACTGGGTTTTCCTCCCCCTCCCCACTCCAGCCAGGAACAGAAGCTGTCGTGCCTGCACTTCTGTGGGAGCACCGTTGAGCTGTCCCTCGGAAATGGGGTGTGTGTGGTGCATGCAGCCTAACGAGCCCTGGTCCACACTCCATCCTTACCCGGGAGTGGAATATCACACCTCTGGTCTGAGGTGCAATACCCCTGTAGCAGCCGAGCCCTCGGGGTGCTACACAAACAGCAAGCCCCGGGCGCCGAGTCCCCATCCCTTGGGCGCGTCAATTGCAACACCAACACCTACTATAGTTACGCCCCTGAATTTGTCACTTTGTGATGGATTCTTTTTCCTCTTCATAAACTGGGACTTTGAGATGATACACTACAGGGATGTGTTTACAGCGCATGCCTACTACAGATAATAACCTGAGCCTCATGCCAAGGTATAGCCAAGGCCACTATCCTAATTAAAATTAAAAGAAAAAAATAGCACTGTCTAAATACATGCTAGGTCTGCAATTAACCCTCAGCTCATCAGAACTCTCTAATACACACACACACACGTATGTGAGTGGAATTGAGTTCAAACTTCCTGACCAAAGCCAAGTGTGATCCAGAATATCCCCAACATTCCGTTATCTTAGAATGTTCAAAGGAGTTTGGAATTGTACATACCAAGATGGTAACCTTTATACTAACACATTTTAACGTCAGACTGCTGTCTTTAGCATTCAACTGATTACTTGCCGTTCCAGTCATTTGACCGCTGCAGCCAATCACAGGTCTCAGAGGTCCAGTAGGTAAAGAACAGGATGGTATTTCTTTCTGTTTCACCACAAGTCGTCAGAGTAGCCTGTGTTGGATTCACTGGGGTAAGAGCAAGTGACTATAACTTTATTGATTTTAAAAAATACACATGGTTTGTGCATTTTTTTATGTCTCAAACCCCTTTTAAGGACAAATATTGATATAAAAGCGGATCTGACACCACATTTCACAATACAACCTGCATTAAATAGATGTCTTAGACCTGATCAGGCTGGTGTATGCCCTGACTGAATGGCTATACAACACTTTTTGGAAGTTTTCCCATCTGATTTTAAAATTATTATCTCATGAGTCCATTTCTCTCTGCCTCTATATAGACTCATGAAATGGTCATATTAACATTTGAGGTGGGAAAGGGGGATATCATCAGGTTTAACAGGAACATTTATAAAGCTATGCATATACAGTTTATATTCTGAAATCTGGTGGCAGATCCTCTTAAACTAACATATGGGAGAAGACTCTGTTCACACTTTGTTTCTGCTTTCCCTTAAAATTATGTATCAGGAGTATTTCACATCATATTCGTCTAGTGGAAAGCTGCAGCATATGCCACTGCACAGGTATACAGAGACGTATTCCTCTTTTGATGAACCTGCCTAATGTAAAGATGTGGACTGTATTGCCCTGTTCCTGTCCCTGAAGACAATTGCATAATGTAAATAATGTCACGCGTTATATATATATAGATATATATATGTAGAAATATATGTGACACCCCAGGGGTCTGGTTGCCACAGTGATAGAGATATTACGTCTGAGAGCAGGTGGGAGGTCCTTTGGTCAGGGATCCTGTGCATGCCACACCTCCTGCCCAGTCTTGGGAGGGGAAGGACTTCCCCTATATAAACCTGGGGCTGAGGCAGGGTAGGGAGTTCTGAGAGAAAGAAGACAGAACAAGAGTAGAGAAGAGAAGCAGCATAGCAAGAAACATCAGGAGCTCTGTGGGGAGCAGTGTTACAACGAGTCAGGGGCTGGCAGCTACAGAGCTCGCCCTGACTGAGAAGATTTCTTACCGGACCCGGAGTCCGGGGCTGTGGGGAATAACTCCTACCCAGCAGCAGAAACCGTCCGGCAGAGGATTTCAGGTCCTCTGGCCCAGAAGCCCGAAGGCACGGTCACACGCGTGGGACCAGCACCGCCATCGTGGAGCGGAAGCCATTAGAAGGCCCCGAGTCACCGGCCATACGGGTGAGCACCACACGGTACACTCAGGGACGTGGGCTACTTATTCCCGCCTCTAGCAAGGTAGCCGGAAGAGTACAGTTAGTTGGGAAGGCCTACAACTCCGCCTGGCCAGGGGAGATCCCATCTGCTCAAGGACTGACCAGGCCCCTATCAATAGCAAGTACTCCGGGAGGGTCTATCTTTGTCACCAGTAAAGACCCTGAACTACACCGCACCGTCTCTGAGTGGTTCCTGCTACCCCCATCATCCACGTCGGCTGCCCTGAGGCCATACCCCTCCCGTTGGGGGTTATACCATCCACGCTGCACCATCCTTCCACCGGCCTCAGCGGTCTGCCCTGCAGCGGCAGCTCCATAGCTGCATTCAACGGGTGGCGTAGTCACCAACCATCTACTGCTAGTACATCGCCGCTCAGTTTGACTCCCTGGGCACGGACCGGGTCGCCGCCACGAGACTACAACCCTCAAGAGATCCGGCTCCGGGTAAGCTCCCGCGTGCGCAACGCAGCGCGACACAGGCCCAGGGGCGCGTCAACTTTGGCGTAGTCGGCAGGATTTCGTGCCCGCAACCACCGGGTACTGCGTGCCTGAAAAGCAAAGACTGTTCAAACTTACCAGTGGTGAAGATTCCCGCTATCCGTGGAGGTTTCCCGCCATCCGGCGCCATTTTCAGCCTTCTTCCCGCCATCTGTGAAGATTCCCGCCATCCGGCGCCATCTTCAACCTTCTTCCCGCCATCCGTGGAGTTTTCCCGCCGTTGGACGCCATCTTGAGGACGCCGCGCGGGAAGAAGAGGGGCGTGGACTCCGAAAGCGCGCGAGAACTGAAGCCCCGCCTCACGTCCGGACGTTGCGTAAGGTCCTGGAAGGAGCCCAGCAGACGCCGACGTCACCGAAGCGCGACGGAAGGTCCTCAACCCTGACGATCCACTGCGGAGCCGCGGCCTACGGAAGAGGATCATCGCAAGGTAGGCCACGGTCCACTAGGGGGGAGGAGGACACCAGGAACGGACAGCAAGATGGCGAACCGGCAGCAGACTAAGCTGCCCAGCATCGGCAGCGCCCCAGCCGTCGCGGGCCCCGACCAGCACCAGGAGAAGACGCGTGACGCAGGAGCGGTCGCGGGAGCAGGTAAGAGGAGTCTCCCTGTCCCGGACGCTGCCAGCATCAGCCTGCTCCCGGGCCCCCTGGTGGAGCCGCTGACCTCGGGCGCTGCGAACACCGACCTGCTCCAGCCCCCGCAACAAGCCCTGCGGCCGAGCCCTCCAGCCCTGGGCACCGCCACCACCAGCCCGCGCCCAGGCCCAAAGTCGCACTCTCTGACCCCGGGCGTCATCAACGGCGACCCTCTCCAGGCCCGGTCGCAAGGCCTAGTGAACCAGGGCACCGCTGTTCCAACAGTGCCCTCTACTTCCAAAGCACCCCCGGCCTGGTCGCAAGGCCGAGTACCCCCGGGCGGTGCCGCCCCTACGGCGCCCTCAACCTCCACAGTGCCACCCCTGGGCGCAGATCTTTTCGCACAACATGCCAGCCCGGACGGGCACCGCGGACGTGATCTCTATCCGGGTGATGTGGTTACCTTCACCCGGCATAAGGGTGCCAAAGGACTGTACGCCCTCCATGTACACCGTCTGACTGAGGAGGAGCTGCAGTACTACCAATACGAGGAAGGCCAAGAGGACCCGGACGGGTCTGAAGCCTACACACAAGAAGGAGCAGGAGGATGCCGTTACTGAAGTACGGTAAAGTGGAACTGTACATAGTTACCCGTAGGGGTACTTGTGTTGCTAATTAAAATATGGTCCCCGTTGGGACAAGTGTGAACTGTTCCCGTGTGTCCCCTATCCTTAACCAGGCTGAGGACTGTGAGCAGCCATCCCATCTCCCCACAGGCTGAGGACTGTGAGCAGCCAATCCTTATCCCCACTGGCCGAGGACTGAGAGCGGCCATATCTTGTAAATATTATGTGTTTCCAGTTATTTATAGGAGTCCTTGGTGGATTTACCGGGAATCCTTTGTACAGTTAGTGGAGCGTAACCCAGGATGGACTAAAAGACTGTTAAGGACTCGGGGTAGGACAGACCCCTACCTGGTTACGTCTCCCTGTTTTGGTGAAATGGACACCTTGCTTTTCAAAACTGCACCCGGTTGCGGACACGCCGTAACCATCTTATGTGTTTTTCTTATTGTATTGTTATTGTTATACCTTGTTATGTTTTTCTAAAAAAAAAATGTTTAGTCCCGGAGTACTAAATTTCACTAGGGGGGAATGTGACACCCCAGGGGTCTGGTTGCCACAGTGATAGAGATATTACGTCTGAGAGCAGGTGGGAGGTCCTTTGGTCAGGGATCCTGTGCATGCCACACCTCCTGCCCAGTCTTGGGAGGGGAAGGACTTCCCCTATATAAACCTGGGGCTGAGGCAGGGTAGGGAGTTCTGAGAGAAAGAAGACAGAACAAGAGTAGAGAAGAGAAGCAGCATAGCAAGAAACATCAGGAGCTCTGTGGGGAGCAGTGTTACAACGAGTCAGGGGCTGGCAGCTACAGAGCTCGCCCTGACTGAGAAGATTTCTTACCGGACCCGGAGTCCGAGGCTGTGGGGAATAACTCCTACCCAGCAGCAGAAACCGTCCGGCAGAGGATTTCAGGTCCTCTGGCCCAGAAGCCCGAAGGCACGGTCACACGCGTGGGACCAGCACCGCCATCGTGGAGCGGAAGCCATTAGAAGGCCCCGAGTCACCGGCCATACGGGTGAGCACCACACGGTACACTCAGGGACGTGGGCTACTTATTCCCGCCTCTAGCAAGGTAGCCAGAAGAGTACAGTTAGTTGGGAAGGCCTACAACTCCGCCTGGCCAGGGGAGATCCCATCTGCTCAAGGACTGACCAGGCCCCTATCAATAGCAAGTACTCCGGGAGGGTCTATCTTTGTCACCAGTAAAGACCCTGAACTACACCGCACCGTCTCTGAGTGGTTCCTGCTACCCCCATCATCCACGTCGGCTGCCCTGAGGCCATACCCCTCCCGTTGGGGGTTATACCATCCACGCTGCACCATCCTTCCACCGGCCTCAGCGGTCTGCCCTGCAGCGGCAGCTCCATAGCTGCATTCAACGGGTGGCGTAGTCACCAACCATCTACTGCTAGTACATCGCCGCTCAGTTTGACTCCCTGGGCACGGACCGGGTCGCCGCCACGAGACTACAACCCTCAAGAGATCCGGCTCCGGGTAAGCTCCCGTGTGCGCAACGCAGCGCGACACAGGCCCAGGGGCGCGTCATATACACTGCTCAAAAAAATAAGGGGAACACTCAAATAACACATCCTAGATTTGAATGAATGAAATATTCTCATTGAATACTTTGTTCTGTACAAAGTTGAATGTGCTGACAACAAAATCACACAAAAATCATCAATGGAAATCAAATTTATTAACCAATGGAGGCCTGGATTTGGAGTCACCCCCAAAGTGAAAGTGGAAAAACCCACTACATGCTGATCCAACTTTGATGTAATGTCCTTAAAACAAGTCAAAATGAGTCTCAGTATTGTGTGTGGCCTCCACGTGCCTGTATGACCTCCCTACAACGCCTGGGCATGCTCCTGATGAGGTTGCGGATGGTCTCCTGTGGGATCTCCTCCCAGACCTGGACTAAAGCATCCGCCAACTCCTGGACAGTCTGTGGTGCAACGTGACGTTGGTGGATGGAGCGAGACATGATGTCCCCGATGTGCTCAATCGGATTCAGGTCTGGGGAACGGGCGGGCCAGTCCATAGCTTCAATGCCTTCATCTTGCAGGAACTGCTGACACACTCCAGCCACATGGGGCCTGGCATTGTCCTGCATTAGGAGGAACCCAGGGCCAACCGCACCAGCATATGGTCTCACAAGGGGTCTAAGGATCTCATCTCGGAACCTAATGGCAGTCAGGCTACCTCTGGCGAGCACATGGAGGGCTGTGCGGCCCTCCAAAGAAATGTCACCCCACACCATTACTGACCCACTGCCAAACCGGTCATGCTGAAGGATGTTGCAGGCAGCAGATCGCTTTCCACGGCGTCTCCAGACTCTGTCACGTCTGTCACATGTGCTCAGTGTGAACCTGCTTTCATCTCTGAAGAGCACAGGGCGCCACCGTCCTGCACGGTTTTGGGCTGTGAGCACAACCCCCATCTGTGGACGTCAGGCCCTCATACCACCCTCATGGAGTCGGTTTCTAACCGTTTGTGCAGACACATGCACATTTGTGGCCCGCTGGAGGTCATTTTGCAGGGCTCTGGCAGTGCTGCTCCTGTTCCTCCTTGCACAAAGGCGGAGATAGCGGTCCTGATGCTGGGTTGTTGCCACTTCTGTGGGTTGTAGAGTCCGTCTCATGCTACCACGAGTGTGAAAGCACAACCAGCATTCAAAAGTGACCAAAACATCAGCCAGAAAGCATTGGTACTGAGATGTGGTCTGTGGTTCCCACCTGCAGAACCACTCCTTTATTGACTGTGTCTTGATAATTGCCAGTGATTTCCATCTATTGTCTATTCCATTTGCGCAACAGCATGTGAAATTGATTGTCAATCAGTGTTGCTTCCTAAGTGGACAGTTTGATTTCACAGAAGTTTGATTTACTTGGAGTTATATTAGGTTGTTTAAGTGTTCCCTTTATATATATATTGTGTCATGTGAATTGCCATGTAGTTTGTTATGGTAATGTGGCGCCCCTGAGGGTTCGGTCGCCACAAGGGGGGATACTGCAGCCTGTCAGCAGGTGTAGTGTCTCCTCACCCAGGTAAGGAAGGTACACTGGTCAGGACCCTGAATCTACATTCAACACTACACACTCCTGACCTATGGGAGGCAAGTATGCACCATAGTGCTGCCTCAGCAGGATCCCAAGTGGGGGAACCAAAAGTTATGGGAACCATGTAGTGGGTGAAGGGTAGAACACCGTTTTAGTTTACACACATAATTTCATATATAATAGCCAGCCATCTTAAGCACAAGGTTCTTGGTTCCGTTCTTTGATTGTGGTCTTTACAGCTGGCAGCGGCCTTGTGTAGTAGCCTGCAGTGTGCTGAAGATGCACGGTCCTCGTGCTCTGACCTTGACACGAGGAGCGGGTATGAGTTAACAGTGTCTCTACTCCGGTCAAGTTCCCTTGCTTAAGAAGGTCGGGAGCTATAGTGACAGCTCCACAAGCAAAAGGATCCCAGGGAGCACGGACGGAGCGGCGTACGCCACCTGTACTCTCCATTCTGGCCTGGCCAGAGGGACTCCTGCTGCAAGAGGGGTACCGGCCCCCGACATCTGACTTTGCCACTTCACGTCTCTGTCAGAGAAGCCCAGTAGGCTACAGTGGATCCCGTCGGGTGACGGGCAGAACGGAATTGCCACCTTACCCTATATCTGTGCATAGTCCAGAGGGAGAGCCAGCCTTTGCACACACAGGGACAGGAGAGGTTCAAAGGGGACTGTTAGGAACACTCGGAGGGTCCTGATCGAGGTACCTGAATACCTTGGGTGCGATGAGCCCTCATCCCTGGTGGCCGCAGTGATCCGTGAGAGCAGGGAGAAGGCTTGCCGCTGCTTAAAAGAACTGTGAGTAAAAGACCTGGAAGACTATCCTTATGGCCTCTGGTTCCTTCATTTCTGCACTGCACCACACAGCACCCGAGTGACCCAGGACTACTCTCCCCATCCTCCTGTCACATCTGCCCTGAGGCCCTGCTCCGCCTGTGGGGAGTTATAACAACGCCTGCTGCCGCTACATCCAGCCTCAGAGGACTGCTAGCAGCGCTGGTGGTGCATCACCAGACACCACAGGTGGTGTAGTCAATAAATACCACTCAACCCTGAAAGCCCTTACATCCTTTTTAATGTGACGGCCCTAGGCAAGGGACGGGTCCAGGCCACGGCTGCATCCCCTCAACATCTGACCCAGCTCCGAGTACCCCCATCTTCCCAGGGCAGGGCTGCGAGCGTCACAGTAATGTTAATGATTGGTACTAGCCCACAGTGGGAGGAGGTTAGTGAGGTTAGAGAAGGGATCACTTCCTGGAAGTTGTCAGATAGGGAAGTGCAGTCATAAAGTCAAGTTCAAGTGCAGTGGGCTGCTAGGGCCAGCACATACCAATCGTTTGAGGCAGTCAGAGGCCGTACTGATATCCCTTTGCGGGCATTCCGGCAATGTCACGAGCCCAAAGCTCGGTGTGATGGCTGATGGGTGCATCATGTCCTCTGGCGCATAGGGGAAAATGGATGTGGAACCGCGTGAAGAGTAGGTGGCTGATCCCGGGTGCACTGTGGAACTGGGCATGAATATTCTGAGGCTGACGGAGTCGGTGGGCTTAGGGATTTCCAGGAGGAACGAGTGGTAGAGATGAGGATGTGTCATGCTAAGGAAGTAAGGAATATGAAGTGTTGTGCCCTATCCCACATCTTACAACCTATTGAACATGAATTGTCCAGTAAATGTTTGCTTGTTGCAATGAACTTGGTGTCCCCTGAGTTGTGTGCGGCGGCTCCTGAGGATGGAGACCTGGAGAGAGCGGAGGCCTACAGCCTACAAGTGTGTGTGCCGCTTAGTCGGGCCAGCTAATCAAAAGAAGAGCCACAGATGCCACGAGGTAATAGATGGTTTTCAGGACCTCCCTTCCAGTGGTCACAGATTACTAAAATGGATGATGGACCGGATCCTGCGAATTGATTTTCACCAACTCCAGAGCCTAAGGATGCCACAGAGTACAGTATGTCACTATATACCTATATGGTGGCATAAGCTGCCGCCTTCCAGTAGCGAAATATGATGGGAAATACTCCTGAAGTACATACAGAAACAAAGTGTGAAAACAGTCTTCTCCCAAATCTCAGGTTACTCTGTAAAAGGATCTCTCACCAGATTTCACAATATTAACTACAAATGTGTCCTCTAATAAATATTTCTCCTAAACCTGATGAAATCCACCCTCCATATATTTATGAGCATTTCATGAGTCCAGCTAGAGAGTTGGACTTTTTAAAATCACATGGGTAAACTTGCAAAAAAAAGTGTTATGTAGCCATTCTGTCATTTTCTAAGTACACCAGCCTCATCAGGTCTAAGAGATCTGTTTAGTAATTGTAATTGCATTGTGAAATGTGGTGAGTGTAAGACTCATTTTTTCTACTCTAAAATGTTGCATTCTGCCTTTGTGTAGAAAAGTGCATCAGACTCCACTTCACGTCACTGCTGAGGCCAGTGATTGGCTACAGTGGGCATGTCATCACATCTGGACCAGCATGGAATGCCAGGGGTGACGATGGAGTATTAGCCAAAACTGGAAAACTAAGCCCATACTTGAAATAAATAAGTACAATTAATGGGGGTACCGAGAAACAACATTTAATCCTATAATTATCCCAATATATAATATAATAAATTACACTTGTCCTTATAGCAAAATGATATAATACTTTATTAACATACATTAAAAAGACAATTACAAAAGACAAAAAAATCATTAAAAAAAAAGCCAATAAAACCCAAAAACAGTTCAGTGTGGTAAGATGGAAACTGCATAATTTACTATAAACAGTCAATAAGACCAGACTTAATACCATGGGTATGGATAGAAAATACAGTCCTTATAAACCTATATGAACAACCAATGCTATATGTACAAGTCATCTAGAGTTGATACTAGAGCTAGTCAGGAGACCCCCTACGTTACCATCCACATAGTAAAAACGTTATGCAGTCAGACTCCTATACCCACCATGTGCCATTATGCATAGAAACCAACACAAACCAGTACCCCGACGCACGTTTCACGTATTTTCATCTGGGGTTGACACTGGAGTAGGGGAATTCAGGGGGTAAGAAATGGTAATTTCTTTACTTTATAATACTCTTTAATTTAAGACTTTTTTTCTAAAATCCATCAAAACCCTTGTAAGGTACGAGCTATCTTCAGATTTTGTCATCAGATTCGAACTCAAAACCTCAGAACTGTAAGGCAGTAAAAGCAACAACGGATCCAAATATAGCACTTTAATTATTATGAAACAACTAAGCTTCATGCACATAGGTATATTCAGGATCCATGTGAGACACATCTGCAATATGGGGCCTATAGAAATAAATGGGGCTGGAGCAGTGGCTTCTGACCTCCAAAGGGCAGCACAGTAGTTATCACTGTCATTTTGCAGTGCTGAGATTCCTAGGCAGTGGTGTAACTTGAAGTTCGTGGGTCCCAAGGCAAAATCTGCAACAGTGCCCCCCAACTGTCACGGGTCTTTAATTAATTAGGCTTTTCATATAGGTGCAAAGGACCAAACACTGCCCTTACTATGCTTACTTACCTATCAGGTGATTTATCCTGCACAAACTGCGGGCAGCATAAATCGCAGCCTGATCGCACGATTACAGACATGTACATTATTCTCTGAAACGCTCCTTAACCTTTTAGATAAAATATACTTAGGAGATCAAAGCCAGGAACCATAGCTGAAGACCAGACTAGTCGGGCTCTGCTCCTCGATGGCTTTCCTCAGCATCGGTCCAGGTGATTGACATGTCTTTCCCTTGCGTGTACATAGGAAGGGACCTGTTAATCACCTCCAGCGGTACTGGGAAGACCTGGCCTAGTATGAGCCCATCTAATTTGTTCTTGGGCTATGGTTCATGGACGGATTTTCAAAATGTATCCTCTCTGAGACGCTGGAGCGTTTCAGACAATAGTATATGTGAGAGCAAAAATGTTAAGCCCAGGCGAAGTTGGCGGTCCCAAAGGCATCATCATGAAACAAAAATAAATAGAGCAGAAATGTGCAAGAATAAGGATGTTTGCAAAAGCGAAAACCCAACTTATACGTGTGAAAATAATAAAAACAAAATATATAACACACTGTACAATGCTTTTGTGGTGTACAGGACCTTGGACTCTCTTATCAAAAAGTCCCCGTTATTTGCACTATGTCCCTTTTTGGCCCAATAAAGTTCCCTTGGTTTTCTGCAGACTTGAGAGTTGCCATGCCCCATCACAAACTATCCTACCCTACAGACATTTCCTCCAGGAGACCATACTGTGCCCCAGAATTATCACTGTTGCTGTTGATGAGCTCTTACATCTTTGCTTACCATAAATTTTGGAGAAACGTCGATATGAATTTATGGGTGTTCACTCATTGTGGATAGTTTGAGATTTTACAGAAGTATCAATTCCATATTTACTTGCACAACTTGGTGATTCAGTGCTGGGAGAAACCTGAGGCTATATCTGCCTATGTTATTACCCAACTTTCCCAGAAAGTTCTTAGAAAAATCTGAGCAGAATTTGTAACGAATACACCTAGGAGGGAGACTCCGAGACTTAATCCATGAGATTCTTTTTTTGTTGTACTGTGAAGTCATCTTTTATACAAGCCACCATTCACAATCGCACCATATTTTTATGGTAATGGACAATTTCCAATTGCTTATTTTTTTTTAAGAAACCATCTATCACTATTTGCCAACAGGTTTTTAATTCTGAGTACTTAATTTACAGAAAATCATTGATTATTTTTGGAAAACGCAGCCAACCCCCATGACAAAAGCCAAAGGCTACATGACCACGTGCAAGTTCTCCCCATCAATGACACAAAGACTCTAGGGGTTAATAATACTACATGACATACAAAACTAACACCTTATAAATACCAGCAGAGGAGATACTGTTACCCGGCCAGCGTGCAGCTATACCATGCATTAACCACTTCAGTGCTGGTAACAGTTCAGAAGTGAAGGTCATGGGCAGCAAGTATTTAAAGGGCAACGTATCCCTTTTCCAAAGGTTCTGGAGACTATATGCAATGAGTCTGTTCTTACCTTGAGAATGGCGATCACAATTCTAGATTCTCCGGCTTGGATAGCAACAGAACTGACTGTGGTAGTCGATTGTTGTCCAGTTGGGTTCTCGTCTCCAGACATGATGTCCCAACGAGCTGGTCTATAAACTACCCACAATATGTGTGTCTCGAATTTAAAGGACCCTTCTTCTCTACAACAATAACTTGTAAAAGTAGTGACGGAGGATATATGAAATCATTGAGGAGAAAGCTCAGGCAGCCCTGATTACATGAGCAGAAGGAAAGAACAGGAGGTTAAAAATAGATAGTCCCATTGAGTTTATCATCCTCCGGCTTGTGAGCGGACACTCCCCTAACTTCACAGCACAGATCTGTCAGGGATGTAGAGGTCGACCACAGTCCCCGGCTTCTGGACAAGCAAATGGAAAAAAAAAAAAAAAAGCCTCTTCAGGCAAAGAAGCTAAATTTGCTCCCACTGCACGTACCAGCGAGAACTTTATAATTAGAGTGCTCACTTTTGACTTTGCTGTACAGTGGGCTATCCGGACTCCGACCTAAGTAATTGGATTGAACAGCGCGACCTAAATGACCTAACTAGATTCTCTGTTTCTTAGACATAGAAAAGAAATGATTTCCAACGGTAGCAGTAATGGATGATTTGAGGACGGGTTAAAGTAGCAGAAAAGTAAAGGAGATTTAAAAAAAAATTAATCTACATGCTGCGGAAAAATTCCATGCAAAAATTGGCTTGCATTGCGGATTTTAGCATGTCAATTTTTATTGCGGATTTTCTCTGTGGATTGTACTCTTTTAAAACGCATAGGATTAAAGAGGTTGTCCGGGACATGAACATTGACAACCAGATCGGTGAGGGTGTGACCCAGCACCCCCGCCAATCCGCTGTTCCCAGTGTCGGATGGAACTGCACAGCACAACTCCGTTGATGGAATAATAACTGCGGCCGGGTACTGCACATCCGCTCCCTATTGATTTGAAAAGTACCCGGCCGTAGCCTCTATTCCGGCAATGGAGCTGTGCTTTACAGTTCCATCTGACACCGGGAACAGCGGATCGGCAGTGGTGTCGGGTGCTGCACCCCCAATGATTAACATTGATGGCTTAGGATAGGTCATCAATGTGTGAAGTCCTGGACAACCCCTTTAAAACCTCAGCAAATCTGCAACAAAATCTGAATGTGTCATGCAGATTTTGATAAGGATCTGTGTCGAAATCAGCAACATATTTTTTTCATTACATATAAATGCATCCTTGGACTCCCTCCCCCCCAGAGTCTTTTTTGCACAAAAGCCGATTTACTACAACTAAAAGAATCAATACACTTTACCTTACCACAAACATGTCATTGGCCTTTGCGGATTTCATTACACTATATGGACAATAGTTTTGGGAACCCTAAACATTACACTTGCAGGAGATTTTATCATAGAATTAATTTGGAACTATACCAGCTTCCGCTGCTCTGGGAGGGCTTTATAAAGAATTTTGGAGGTGTTTGTGAGAAGTTTTGTCAGTTCATCCAGAAGAGTAAGACAGACACTGATGTAGGAGAGGCCGGGCTCACAGTCTCTGTTCTAATTCATCCCAAACGTGTTGAATGGGCTTGAGGTCTGGGCTCTGTGTGCGACCATTAAGTTCCTCCATACCAAACTCCCCCAACCATGTCTTTATGGACCTCGCTTTGTGCACTGGGTCACAGTCATGAAGAACAGAAAAAGGATTTCCCCAAACTGTTCCTACAAAGTTGAAATCCACAAGTGTCCAAAATGTCTTGCTATACTAAAGCATTAAGATGGAAAAAAAGAGGCTTAGGCCAACCCGAGAAAAAAAGTGTGATCTGTCACTCCACAGATCATGTTTTCACTGTTCCTGAGTCCAGTGGTGGTGGCTTTTCACCACTCAGTTCAACACTTGACATTGTGCTTGGTGATGTAAGTCTTGCATGCAGCTGCTCGGTCATGGAAACCCATGCCATGAAGCTCCCGGTGCACAGTTTTGTGGCGATGTTCATGCCAGAGGAGGTTTGAACTTTAACATTATTGAATCAGCAGAACATTGGTGACTTTTATGCCCTCTGCTCCTCAGGACCCTTGCACTGGAACTTTGTGTTCTGCCACTTTGTGGCTATGCTCCTATGGGTCCTAAACACTTCCAATTTTCAATAATATCACTTACTGTCACGGGTATGACAGACAGTTGCCCTGCAGTTGGTTGCAGGAGATCTCTTCGTTTGGCATTACAGACACCTTCTTAGAAGCTGTCTCTCTAGGACCCAGTGGCTACCTTCCTCTGGCTAATTAACACCCTGGCCTTAGTGTATAAATACCTGCTGTTTACTAGAGGGAGGTGCCAGCGATACTCACATGACCCCTTGTTGAAGGCTTGGAGCAAGTGCATTACTTCGTCCTCTCTGGTGCTAAGAGAACATGTGTTCATCTCTCTGAAGTCGACTAAGGCTAAGCTATCTTCCCTTGTTTGTTCCCCCTTGTTGTCTTTAGTTGTCAATGGGGATCGACTAGCGCTCATCCCCTCCCTTACCTAGCCAGGGCCAAACACCAGGGAAAGCCAGGGTGAGGTTCCTGTGCGGCGATTGGTGCGGAACCAATATAGGGATGTTAGGGGAGACAGGATGATATAAGGTCAGCCTAGGAGGTCTCCACTACTCCCATTCCCTAGAGTCTGGGCCCCCTTTTCCCCCTTCCCTTTGTGCTGCACTTAGTCTTTCCTACACCTTGCGTGACACTTACAGGTGATGGTGGAATATGTAGGAGGGAAGAAAATTTGTTACATCGATTGTTATACACTGGGAGGCAATGGAACTGCATCATTCTGAAATCAAAGGTCACCGACCCTTTTCTTGTGTATTTATTGTTCCTTGTTCATTATGACTGATGAAGACCTGTTTATATTCATCAATAAAAAGAATTTTATTGTAGCTGTCTTGTGCGATCCCTAGAGTATCAAATTGTGAAAGAGCCCCAACATGCATGCAGTGGTATAGACTGGCCATGGTCCAACTGTGAACAGACGTTATGGGAGCGGACAGGGGACGTCTTGCTGGTTTGACTGATTTGTACCATCTGACCTAGAGAACAGGCCAGGCTACAGAAAATGGATCTGCCTGCCCCTCCACCAAGGTCACTACCATAAAACTTTGTCCCTGTGAGAGGCGGTTTAGGTTTGTGCACTTACCCGCTGACACTTACCCACCCGTAACAGTCACCGCTGTTATGGGTCTCAGAATATACTTCTCCCCTTAAAAAAAGCATGCTCTAATACGAGTATGCTGACAGAAAAAGTCATTGGATGAAAAAAAAAATATATGTGTATATATATGTATATATATATATATATATATATATATTATTTTTTTTATATTACAATATCGTAAGAGCCATAATTATTTGTTTTGGCAAAGAAAAAAAAAATTACTTTTATTTTGACTACATTAAAAATGCCAGATAAGCAATGTGATGATTTTATAGTGTGAGCTGTTATCAGTGCATTGATAGTTTACATTTTTTTCTCAGTAATAAACAATTTGATTGAGAAAAAGGCAATTTTGTTTCAAACTTGAATTTTTTTTTTTCATTTAATTTTTTATTTGTTTTCTAAAACCGGTCCAACCGCTGAGACCCTCGCTTACTGCCAGAATGAAAGAATGTTTGAATTGGGTAGACGGTAAAAATCGAACGAGTGCTCTCCATCATTATGACGGAAAACACTCGTCCCCATTATTCTATGGGGCCCTGCAAATGTCTGAATTTTTTCTTGGACCAAGTTGAATTGCAAAATGCACAAGTTACATCCGATTTTCGGATCGCACTCGGCCATTCATGTCTAGGGGTTCCGTGGAAAAAATTTGACCGCATTCGGATGACATCCAAGTGTGGTCTGATTTTCACAAACTGACAGAATGCATAAGGTGGAGAAACTTTTTTTATTATTATTCTCCACATCATAGAAAATCAGATCACAACTCTGATCAGAGTGTGATTAGCATAACCGGCCCGGTTGCATGACCCAAGCTTTATCCAAAACCCACACTCAACCCACATGCCCAGGTCAAATGCCAATATTTAAATGTAGAGGATTAATTCATCGCACACTCATAGGATAATTGCAGTGGATATTTATTAACAGGCATAAAAAATAATAGATCAAACCATAGGTGTGAAAGCGACAGCAGACGTTTCGGCCACAACATCGGCCTTATTCATTGAGTCGCTACTGAAAAGAGAGACAACAGTGTTAGAATATAGTACAACGGTAAAAACAGTAAAAATACATAAAGCTCCAGTGGGGTCAGTTAGTGAAGCATAGACAGGACTAGGAAAGATGGGAGATGAGGAAAAGAGGTAGATGGGAAGGGAGAAAGGGAAGAGGGAGGCAGAAAGAGGGATCAGGTGACGTGATGAATATTTACATATACAGTGGTGGCCAAAAGTATTGGCACCCCAGCAATTCTGTCAGATAAGACTGAGTTTCTTCCTGAAAATGATTGCAATCACAAATTCTTTGGTATTATCTTCATTTAATTTGTCTTCAATCAAAAAACACAAAAAGAATTGTCCTAAAGCCAAATTGGATACAATTCCACATTAAACCTAAAAAAGGGGGTGGACAAAAATATTGGCACTGTTTGAAAAATCATGTGATGCTTCTCTAATTCGTGTAATTAACAGCACCTGTATATTACCTGTGGCACCTAACAGGTGTTGGCAATAACTAAATCACACTTGCAGCCAGTTAACATGGATTAAAGTTGACTCAACCTCTGTCCTGTGTCCTTGTGTGTACCACATTGAGCATGGAAAAAAGAAAGAAGACCAAAGAACTGTCTGAGGACTTGGGAAACCAAATTGTGAGGAAGCATGAGCAATCTCAAGGCTACAAGTCCATCTCCAAAGACCTGAATGTTCCTGTGTCTTCCGTGCGCAGTGTCATCAAGAAGTTTAAAGCCCATGGCACTGTGGCTAACCTCCCTAGATGTGGACGGAAAAGAAAAATTTATGAGAGATTTCAACGTAAGATTGTGCGGATGGTGGATAAAGAACCTCGACTAACATCAAAACAAGTTCAAGCTGCCCTGCAGTCCGAGGGTACAACAGTGTCAACCCGTACTATCCGTCGGCGTCTCAATGAAAAGGGACTGTATGGTAGGATACCCAGGAAGACCCCACTTCTTACCCCGAGACATAAAAAAGCCAGGCTGGAGTTTGCCAAAACTTACCTGAGAAAGCCTAAAACGTTTTGGAAAAATGTTCTCTGGTCAGATGAGACAAAAGTAGAGCTTTTTGGCAAAAAGCATCAACATAGAGTGTACAGGAAAAAAAAAGAGGCATTCAAAGAAAAGAACACGGTCCCTACAGTCAAACATGGCGGAGGTTCCCTGATGTTTTGGGGTTGCTTTGCTGCCTCGGGCACTGGACTGCTTGACCGTGTGCATGGCATAATGAAGTCTGAAGACTACCAACAAATTTTGCAGCATAATGGACAATTCTTTTTGTGTTTTTTCATTGAAGACAAATTAAATGAAGATAATCATACCAAAGAATTTGTAATGGCAATCATTTTCAGGAAGAAACTGAGTATTATCTGACAGAATTGCAGGGGTGCCAATACTTTTGGCCACCACTGTATACAGTATCCATGGTATAAAAGGTAAGAGTATCATAGCAAGTACAGCTAAAATAAATCTTACTTTTGATGAGGTGTGCATGTATGGCAGATATTTTACATAGGAGCCACGGTGTGGCAAGTTGCACGAGGAAGGGCTGCAATAATAGGAGGCATGTCAGAGTCACAAAAGTATATTTTTACGTGATCAATGATCTGAAAGCGGAGTTGGGACACAGTGTGTCTTGCCTTGGAGAAGTGATCGGGCAAAGGGAGCCAGTTTTTGCCACAGCGAATGGTCGACTTGTGGCTCGCAAAGCGAGAAAGGCAAAGCGCTGAAACGCACGTTGGGGACGGCCTCAGTGTGGTGACCAGGTGTAGAACGCTCTGGGAGGTATGTTGTAGATTTATTTGATGTATGATGTTAGATGTCTATATATGAGACACCCTTTGATTCAGTATTTTTTGCATCAATCCCCTATATTTATATAGAGCGCAATTAAAATGTAACACCATGTGCCACCACTCCTGATGGCTGTAAAGAGTGTTTTTATAGAGTGTATCCCATGTTCTGTATCATGCTCTATCTAATAAAGTATATTTTTAATATTTAATATTATTACCGTTCATGCCGTTTATTTTTGGCCTAGGCCACTCCCTCTGTATTATCCTAGCAACCACCGCACTGCTCTCTCTGACACAAAGCGCCTCTGAGCATGCGCCGGCACCAGACCGCATCACGCTGCTCTGGTTACCTTAGACCACTCCCCATACCCCGATGTGTCACAATTCAGACCACGACCCCCACCAATGATGCACTTCTGCTCTGGCGCACGGCGCCAGCGCTCAAATAGCCCTGCAGACAGCAGTCAGCCACACCATCTGGCAGCAGCAAGGCGTGGGAACGCTGCTCCATACCCACACAGGGACCTCTGACACCAGAACACTAGCGCCTGACTGAGCTCATAATGTAGGTGCCTATCTTGGCTTGTGCCCCATATATGCTGGCTTAGTACTATTGTGGCATCCCAGTAGTCCGGTTGCCACTGTGGCATTGTCTCCCTCACAAGAGGTGATGCCATGCCTGGAAGCAAGCAGGGGTCCCCTAGTCAGGTATACTAACATGCAACACTTTCCGGGCTCCAGACCAGCAAGGGGAGCTCCTCCCCTTAGCAACTGGAATCTGGAGGCGGGGTTAGTTAGACTTAGTGAGAGGAGTTGAAGTCATTATGTTGAAGAGGAAAGACCAAGGGAGTGGAGCTGCGCGGCAGTTCACCCCTGAGGATAGGAGCACGGAAAGACCGGACACCGGAGTCCGAGGCTGTGGGACACTGAAGGCCCAGCAGCAGAAACCAGAGGGCAGGAGACTGCAGGTTTCCTGGCCCCATCAGACTCCCGCTCCCGGAGGTTCAGCAGCACCGCAGGGCCCTGCACCGCCACGTTGGAGCGACGCATCAGCAAGGCCTGAGCTGCCTGCCATACGGGTGAGCACAAAGACGTTGCACTCAGGAACGAGGGCCACTGCACAGCTACAAGCAGCAGGGCCAAAGAGATTAGTGGAAAGGGAAGGCCTCCATCTTCACCTGGCGAGGTGGATTCCTTACTTGCTTCCAGGCTGCCCGGACTTCCACTTCTATCCAGTACTCTAGTCCCGGTTTGCCTAATCACCACCAGTAAAGATAAGAGGAAACCGCCATTAAATTGTGGACTAATTATTACTGCGCCATCATCCCCTGCACTACACTGCACAGTGACGTCTATTACAGCACCACTTCCTGCCCTGGAGATAAGCTCTACCTGTGGAGAGCCAAACCAACTCTGCTGCATTAAACACCAGCTCCAGAGGACCTGCTCCGCAGCGGCGGCCCCACATAGCCGCATTCCACAGGTGGCGTCACGAATTGCATACATAAAAACTATAAAATCCCCCTTTTTACTGACCGCCCTGGGTCACGGACCGGGTCACCGCCACTGTGACATCTCCCCAAGCAACGACCGGCCCGGCACCGAGTACCCCACGACCCAGGGGGCGCGTCAACTTGGCGTCACAAACAGGATTCACGAAGCCCGGTATAACCGGGTCCTGTGTGCCATAGACTTTACTAAACGGTGTTATCACGTGGTTTGCCGCCCGCCGAGTGGAAGCAAGAAGCCCCGATCCGGAACCGCCAGGTAAGAAAATCCTTCCGCCTGCAGAGCAGCATACTAGTACGTCAGCAGACACCCAGGCCCTGGCTGAGGTTCACTAGGGGGGAGGAAGATGCCCAGCATGGGAGCGGATTCAGCCGCGGGCGCGTGTTTGCCCCAGTACTCAGGGGAGTCGCACACCCTGAACAACTTTGAGGAAAGACTGCGCAGTTTGTTTAAAGTGTACCTGACTAGCCCAGGGGGATGGGGACGACTCGGTACCCGGGCCTTTGCCTGGCCTTGGGGATGTCGCGGTGGTCGGCTCCCGGGCCCGTACCCTGGGGTCAGCTTTTAAAAGGGGATTGCTTGTTAAGTTTATGAAAGTTCGTGACGCCAAATGTGGTTTCTGGTGAGAATCACCAGCGCTGCGGCAGTCCAGAGGCCAGTGATAAGGCAGCTCGATGGTATAGCTCCCCACAGGTGGAGCTAGGCCTCAGGGCAGCGTACGGAGAGGGGGATGCAGGACAGGCGAGACCCAGCCGGGTTGGAGCAAGAACGGGGACGAACACGGTAGTCACTTCAGTACCTTTTACTGATGGAAATTCAGGCACGTCCCGGAGCACTGTAGGGTGAAGGGTGCATATCAGGATCCTCCCCAATGAGCGGGTGTAGGGCCTCCTGTTTCTTGCCTCTGCGTAGTAAGTTTCTGACCTGCCTGGAGCTAGGCCTAACTTTATCTCTGTCCTGCACCGGCTGCCGTTGTGGTAGGGCCTTCTCTTGGAGTGCACGCTCCCAGCTTACGGGGTCTATGTGTCTCCTGGCTCTGTTACGTATCAGCTCTCTGGTGAACCTGGGACCTGTAGTTCTCCAGGGATTCCGGTTATGCCTTACTGGGTTGTAGAGATCCCGGTAAGCTCGGACCCGGTGTCCGGTATAAGTTTCGGGGTGAGCTGGGTAAGCTCCTCTGCCCCCACTGCTACTCACTTTCCACTCGCTTTCGGCCACGCTCGGGCCCACACTAGGCTACTCACACTAACGGCAGCTTGCCGCGCTTCACCGATCTTATGGCGCCGGTACACCTAAAGCTCCCTATTCTGAGTTACAACTGAGTCTGGACTGTGCTCCACTGCAGCTGACTCCTCTCAGGTACGTTTACTGCAGGAACTCTCTCAACAGACTGAACTGCCTAGCCCCACCTTCCCTATTTATATCCCTAACGGGCTCCCTCTGCTTGTCTGAGGTGGAAGGTGGAGATGTGTGAATGTTTATGGGGGCCTCTTGTGGAGGAATCCATCAATGCACTCTTCTAGGATCTGTGATACCAAGCGCAACTGGGCGTCACATTCCCCCCTAGCAAAGCTCAGCACTCTCGGGCTGAAGTACATTTTAAAACAACAATAGGAAACATGAACAATCTTCCCTTTATGGGAGGCACCAAGCTTAAACGTTGCATAACAATATAAACAAATACAAAGTGTCCTCAGAGTTCAAGTCTCTTGTGGTGAGGCTCCCAGACAGGATGTCCATCTCACAGGGTAGAGTACTTGGTGGTTTGAGGGACCTGTCCCAAACCCTCAACATAGGCCCTGGGGTGGCTGCAGGGCATGAAGATCCCGAGTTGGACCTCCAGTAAAGCCATTCCAGACAGGTTTTACTTCTGAGGTCACCTAGAAGGGCACTCCAGGGAGCACAATTATATACAAAAAGCAGTTTTTGGGCTGCACACAGTCCTCAGCCACGGAGTTCTTAGATAATTAAGGAAGTAAACAGGCAAAACACAAAGTAATAAGCATATGCATGAAAATACACAATAATTCAGTACAATCATACACAATACCCCAGGGGTAACTATCTATACTTGTCAGAGTTTAGCTATTTTACTGCTTATATCTGGCAGGGGGTTGGCCTCGCGTGCTACGTGTTGATCTGTGTAGTGCGGTGGTTTGTGTGGTAACAGAGTCTGTATTGTCAGTTACCCTACCAGTTCTACGTGTGACTAAGTTGTAAAACTGCCTTAACCTCTCTCTGGGACTGGAAGTTAACCATTGGATGGGCCCTCTTGCTCTGCTCCTACCGGGGATCCTTCTTGGGGTTTTAGTAAGTCTGGACACAACTTTAGGTGGTCCCTGGACACTGTTGCAGACGTTCTTCCTCCATCTCTACTAATTATGCAGGTCTTCTTATTATCAAATCTTGACTGTAACACAGTGTAGGGTTCTCTCTCCCACTGGTCATCAAGTTTGTGGTTTCGTCTTTTCCTTTTCAATACTACTTCACCAGGTGTGAAGGGTTCTGCGGGCGCGTTTTTGTTGTAGTGCGCCTCCTGCTTATCTCTCACCCGAGTGAGACTGTCTTCGACACAGGCTTGTACCCTCCTGTACTGCTCTTGTCTGGTCTTGTCCCAGTCCTCAGTGGTCATATCAGCTTCAGGCTCAACAACACCAAGCTCCAGATCCATGGGCAGCTTTCCTGGCCTTGCCCGCATGAGATATGCCAGAGTGCAATTGGTGGAACTTACTGGTATATGATTATACTGAACTACTAGATCAGGCAGTAGGTCTGGCCACTGATTTCTCTCAAGTGGTATGGTCTTTAGCAGGTCGATGATGATGTTATTCATCTTCTCACAGAGACCATTAGTTTGTGGGTGGTACGGTGTAGTTATTATCTTCTTACACCCGTATAGATGGCAGAACTCCTTGAACAACTCAGCCTCAAATGCCGGGCCTTGGTCCGTTAGCACCTGCTCAGGATAACCATGAGGTCTACAGAAATACGCTTGGAACGTCTTTGCTGCTGTCTCTGCCGTCAGGTCTTTGACGGGGGCGACCACCAGGAAACGTGAGTAGTGATCCACCATGGTCAGAGCATAAGAGTACCCTGACCTGCTGGGGGACAGCTTGACATGCTCCAGGGCCACGATCTCCAGGGGTCGAGTCGTCTTGATGGGTTGCAGGGGTGCCTTCTGGCTGCTGTAGTCTTTTCTTCTAAGGCCACAGGGTCCACAGTCCCGGTACCACCGTTCAATGGAGCTGCGCATTCCTACCCAGTAGAATCGACACTTAAGCAGGGTCTCTAACTTTTTCCAGTCAAAGTGCCCAACCTGATCGTGGTAGGCCTCCAACACCATTTGGATGTCTGTCTTGGGGACCACTATCTGCCATACCATCTCATGGGTTTTTGGATTGACGTACCTCCGGCACAGCTTCTCACGGTAGATAAACAGCCGGCTTTTCTCGTTCCACAGCTGCTTTGCTTGCGGAGACGCTTCTTTTTCCAGGGAGGAACCTTCTAGGGTTATCAGCTCCTTGATGCGGCTGACAACCGGGTCACTGTCCTGGGTCTCTTTCCAGCTGTGGTGAGGCAGGGGGTTTAATGTCTTTCCACGCTGCCTCCTGGAGGCTCGCTGCTCGTGGATCATCCCATTCCGGTGAAAGGCAGGTAGCTCAATATCTTCCAGGTCATCCACTTCTTCTTCTGTGTCTGACTGGTGAGGCATCCTAGACAGGGCATCAGCGTTGGCGTTCTTGTAGCCCGCCCAGTATTTAATTGTAAATTGATAATTTGACAGCCGAGCCATCCATCGTTGTTCCAGTGCTCCCAACTTGGCTGTCTCAAGATGGGTCAAGGGGTTGTTATCAGTGAAGGCAGTGAACTTACTGGAGGCCAGGTAGTGCTTAAACCTTTCAGTGATGGCCCAGACCAAGGCCAGGAACTCCAACTTGAAGCTGCTATAGTTCTCTGGGTTCCTCTCGATCGGGCGGAGCTTCCTGCTTGCATGTGCGATCACTTTCTCTTGGCCATTCTGCTTCTAACTTAAGACAGCTCCCAGTCCTTCGTTGCTGGCATCAGTATACAGCAGGAACGGTTGGCTGTAGTCAGGGTAGGCTAGGATCTCATCACCTGTCAGGATCTCCTTCATCTCCTGAAACGACTCGGCTTGCTCCTTACCCCACTGGAATGGGGGATTTCTGCCTTTGGGGGACTGCCCTACCAGGAGGTCTGGCAGAGGAGCTGCTTTCTTGGTGTAGTCTTTTTTACAAACCTCCGGTAGTATCCCACTAGTCCCAAGAACTGACGCACCTCTTTGAGGTTCTTCGTCTCCGGACACTTCTGGATGGCAGTGACCTTCTCCGGGTCTGGTGCTACCCCTTCTGGACTGACAATGTGCCCCAGGTACTGCACCTTTCTCTTGAGCAGGTGGCACTTTGAGGGCTTCAGCTTCATCCCGTACCGGGACAGTGACTCAAATACCTCTACCAGGTGCTTCAAGTGGTCCTCGTACGTTTTGGAGTACACTATCACATCGTCCAGGTAAAGTAACACAGTCTCGAAGTTGCGGTGTCCCAGGCAGCACTCCATCAATCTCTGGAACGTTCCAGGGGCATTGCAGAGTCCAAACGGCATACTGTTGAACTCGCAGAGTCCCATCGGGGTAGTGAAGGCCGTCTTCTCCCGATCCTCCTCAGCCACAGCTACTTGCCAGTACCCACTAGTGAGGTCAAGGGTGGAAAAGTAATTTGCAGACTTTAAGGCAGCTAGAGACTCCTCTATGCGTGGTAAAGGGTATGCATCTTTATGTGTAATGCGATTTACTTGTCTGTAATCTACACACATTCTCATGCTCCCGTCCTTTTTCCTAACTAGCACTAGGGGAGCTGCCCAGGGACTACAACTATCCCTTATTACCCCTGCCTTTCTCATGTCGTGCAACATTCCCTTAGCCTTCTGGTAGTGAGCTGGTGGTATAGGCCTGTAACGTTCTTTGATGGGTGGATGGTCACCTGTGGGGATATGGTGTTGAACCCCCTTAATCCTCCTGAAGTCAAGTGGATGTTTACTGAACACCTGCTCATATTCTTGAACCACCCGGTGTACACCCTGTTTCTGATGGGCAGGAGTGGTGTCTGTCCCAACATGGAGCTGTGGACACCAATCCTCCACCTGGGTTGCAGGGTCATCATCCTCCACTTCAGCTGGTGAGGTTAAGGACTCCGCCTTGTGAATGCCGTTGTTATTTACAGCATGTAATTTGGCAACAGTGGCATAACGGGGCAATCTGACCTCATCTTCCCCACAGTTGAGAAGACGGACGGGCACCCTCCCATTGCATACATCTACCACTCCTCTGGCGGTTAAGAGCGTGGATCTGTGCTCGGAGCAAAGGGGTTCTACTACCGCCTGGTAGCTCTGTCCTCTAAGACCTATAGCGGCTCTACACCAGATAAGCATTTCACTCATTGGGGGAATCACAATGGGTATGGGGTCCGTCACACGCACATTACCGATTTCACCATCTGTTAACCTTACTTGCTGTTGGTACATCAGGACTCGGATCTCCTTCTGCAGCGCCCTCCTCTGTCCTGGTCTGGCAGTATCAGCTATCTGTTGGAGCAAGAACACAACTTCTCCCAAACAGTTACCAACAATGTTAGTGCCAAGTACCATATACGGATTGGTATCATCAAGATTAGTCTCTACTACAATTAGTCCCTGGTCCTTCAGCTCCACTCTCCCCACTTTTACTGTCACATTCTTAACCCCGATTAGGTTAAGGGGGAGTCCATTTGAGGCATAAACAGAAAGATTTGGAGCTGGCGGACTTAGGTCGTCCATGGACCAGAACCTCTTGTAGAGGACGTCAGACATTATGGTTACTTGAGATCCTGTGTCCAGCAGAGCGTGCGTTGGGATGCCGTCCAGCACAATGGACAGGAAAGGTCTTCCTCCGACGAACCTGTTGTACCAGTCTGATGGGCCTGGGGAGTTTACTCCTGGGTGTCGGCCCTCGGCCCCAGGGTTTTCTCGTTTAACAGACAATTCTTGGCAGTGTGTCTGGTCTTGCGGCAGCGGTAGCAGGTAGGGTCCTTCTGTGGACGGCGCTGGTCACTGATCCTCGTAGAGGATGGTGTTGTCCTCCTCCTCCTTCGCATCCAGGGGACATCCTCAGGGCTATCGGCTAACAGGATTTTCCCTCCTTCCTCGGGCTCCGTCCGCAGCTGCAGAGCACTCAGCACAGTGGTCAGGGTTTTGCTCAACTGGCGCACTTCAGAGGGCAGACTGTCAATCTCTCTAGGGGACGTTGCTAGAACCTTGGCTTCAGCAGCCACTGGGGAAAAGGTGGGTGTAGCAGGCACTGGGGTAGCCCCACCCTGGTAACATTGGATGGCATTTGTTTCCAGGGGCTGCAGTCCTTTTATAACCATGTCCTTAAGGTTGTCAAAGGTAGCATCTGGATGGTCTAAGGGCCACCAACGCACAGTCCTGCTCTCCTCTGGAGACCTCAGTCCCCGGACAAACTGTACCTTCAGCATTTTGTTTTCATTATCGATGCTGGTCGGACTAACCTGCTTCAGAGCCGGCCCCTTGTAGACACCAGGCATAGTCCCGAACATTGTCCTCCGGCTGTTGGGAACAGTTGTAGAACCTCATCCGGAGGTCCACCTCAGTATGATCCTCAAAAACAGTCTGTAGCTTTTTAAAGATTGCGGACACTGACTACTGGTCTGCGGCTGACCATGTTTCCACTTCCCGTTCCGCAGCACCAGTCAGTTGTCCTAATACAACAGCGGCCCTCTGCTTGCCTGTCATAGAGTACATGTCCAAGATACCGCATATCTTCCGTTTGAATCCAGACAGGGTATCTGGTTTGCCGATGTACTGGGGGAGCCACTTTGCTCCAGGAATGTGCGGTACAGTTATGGGGATGACAGGAGTTACAGGCGCTGCTGGTGAAGTGGCCGCCTCGGCCTGCCCGGCGTCGGGCGCGGGTTGAATATCAGGGCCGTTAACCGGTATTCCGGCGTCGTGCTGTTCCTCGGACATTCCGGCGCCCCCCTAGCAAACCGTGGCCTACCTTCTTTTCTTCCGGTAGGCCGCAGCTCTGCAGGTGACGGTCGTCTTCAGGACCTTGCGTCCCTTGCGTCCTATGTCAGAGCGTTCAGCGACGCTAGCTCCGGGACCTGGCGCTTCCCGGTTTGACGTCGAGGCGTGGGGCGTGTCCGGGGCTTCGCACGCTTTTGCAGGTACGCCCCTCAGTTTTCCGCGGTTACGCCCTTCTTCTCGCTCGGTGGCCCAACAATGGCGGCAATCTTCACCACAGTCAAATATACAGTTCTTTTGATTAAAGGCGCACAGTACCCGGTGGCAACACTCCGTCGTTGCAGCGGGCACGCGATCCTGTTCGTGACGCCAGGGAAAGATGACTAGCCCAGGGGGATGGGGACGACTCGGTACCCAGGCCTTTGCCTGGCCTTGGGGATGTCGCGGTGGTCGGCTCCCGGGCCCGTACCCTGGGGTCAGCTTTTAAAAGAGGATTGTTTGTTAAGTTTATGAAAGTTCGCGACGCCACCTGTGGTTTCTGGTGAGAATCACCAGCGCTGCGGCAGTCCACTGAGGCCTGTGATAAGGCAGCTCGATGGTATAGCTCCCCACAGGTGGAGCTAGGCCTCAGGGCAGCGTACGGAGAGGGGGATGCAGGACAGGCGAGACCCAGCCGGGTCAGAGCAAGAACGGGGACGGACACGGTAGTCACTTCAGTACCTTTTACTGATGGAAATTCAGGCACGTCCCGGAGCACTGTAGGGTGAAGGGTGCATATCAGGATCCTCCCCAATGAGCGGGTGTAGGGCCTCCTGTTTCTTGCCTCTGCGTAGTAAGTTTCTGACCTGCCTGAAGCTAGGCCTAACTTTATCTCTGTCCTGCACCGGCTGACGTTGTGGTAGGGCCTTCTCTTGGAGTGCACGCTCCCAGCTTACGGGGTCTATGTGTCTCCTGGCTCTGTTACGTATCAGCTCTCTGGTGAACCTGGGACCTGTAGTTCTCCAGGGATTCCGGTTATGCCTTACTGGGTCGTAGAGATCCCGGTAAGCTCGGACCCGGTGTCCGGTATATGTTTCGGGGTGAGCTGGGTAAGCTCCTCTGCCCCCACTGCTACTCACTTTCCACTCGCCTTCGCCCACGCTCGGGCCCTCACTAGGCTACTCACACTAACGGCAGCTTGCCGCGTCTCACCGATCTTATGGCGCCGGCACACCTAAAGCTCCCTATTCTGAGCTACAACTGAGTCTGGACTGTGCTCCACTGCAGCTGACTCCTCTCAAGTACGTTTACTGCAGGAACTCTCTCAACAGACTGAACTGCCTAGCTCCACCTTCCCTGTTTATATCCCTAACGGGCTCCCTCTGCTGGTCTGAGGTGGAAGGTGGAGATGTGTGAATGTTTATGGGGGCCTCTTGTGGAGGAATCCATCAATGTACTCTTCAAGGATCTGTGATACCAAGCGCAGCTGGGCGTCACATACCCCCTGTCTGAGGAGAAAAAAGGCAGTATCCTCATAGGACAGCTAATCGGTGCAGCCCAGAGAGAGGTGAAGTCCTGGCCGGGCAGGGACAAAGGCACTGTCAAGGAAATACTGGCCCAGTTGAAGGATACCTTTGACATCCGCACCGCAGCAGAAATAAAGATGAAGTTCTACAGGTGCAAACAGAGGGTGCAGGACAGTGTACGGGACTATGCTCTAAACCTGCAGGAGGCGCTGCGGGCCATCAAACAGGTAGACCCCGACAGTGTGCAAGAGGAGGACAGATTGCTAACTGAGTAGTTTATTGAGGGGCTCCTGTCTGGCGCTCACCGGACACAGCTGCGCATTATGGCTCTGCAAAACCCTGATCTGGATTTTGCACAATTTAAAGACAGAGCCATCCGGGTGCTGCGAGAATCAATCCCAAGTGGCACTGCATCCCTCCGGCGTCCAGCTATCACATACCACCAGGAGGTGGCGTCCTTTCCCCCAGCACCTGTGGAGGCTGCCCCTCAGACCCTAGATAATGATCCATCTGCAGACCTGCGCCTTCAGGTCCAGGAGCTGACCAAAAGTGTGGCTGCGTTAACCAAAACCGTGCAGGCCATGCAAGTGTCTCCAAAGGAAAAGATCCAGCTGGCTTCCAGTCCAGATGACGTCCCGTGGTGGCGACAGAGAAGAATTCCACTGACCAGAGGGAGGAACAGCGATCGCTACGACCAGGATGTACAACCCATCTGCCGCCGCTGTCAAAAGGTGGGGCACTACGCAAGATTCTGTAATTTAAACGAGCAACACCTGGGGCAGAGGGCCAACCCCCACGACTAAGTCGACCAGGCCCACAAAGCTGGCGAGACAAGTACGTGGGAGGACGACCGGTCCTACCTGTCGTGCTTGATGGCATCCCATTGAACGCATTGCTGGACACTGGGTCCCAAGTGACCACGATGCCATATATCCTTTATAAACAATACTGGACTGATTCAGACATTACTGTGACGCCCTCCCTGAGCAAATTGGGGGAGATACTCGGAGCCGGGCCTTGCGGATGTTGCGGGGATGCAGTCATGGCCTAGACCCGTTCCGTGCCCAGGGCTGTCACATAAAAATTGGGCTTTTTGGATGAGTGGTTAATTGTTCGACTACGCCACCTGTGGTTTCTGGTGAAGGCCACCAGCGCTGCGACAGTCCTCTGAGGCTGGTGTTCTGGCAGCTCGGTTGGTACTACTCCCCACAGGCGGAGTAGGCCTCAGGGCAGTGATAGATGAACTGTGTGGAGGAATGGTGGGTGCAGTGCCACGCAGGAATAAACAAGCGGAGGCGGTGAATGAAGTCATCCAGGTCTTTACTCACTTTAGATGAACTTTCAGCCACAAAGTTTCTCTCTGCTACACACGGCGTACTGCGGCCACCAGGAAGGGGGGCTCGGCACTTTCCAGGTAGATCAGGAGCACCTGTCAAGACCCCGTTGGTGTGTTCCTCTCCTTTATAAGTTCTCCCACTGATTCTTCTCCTGACTGTGTGTGGTATGAACGTGGTGTAAGGCCGGGTCCCACTGGATAAACGCAGGTTTGAGAGATACAGGTGGCGACTCCGCTCCGTCCGTATCCCCCTGGGATCCACTAAGCCTCCGGGCTTTTCTGACTGAGACGTGAAGTGACAAAGTCAGATATCGGGGGCCGGTTACCCCTTTTGCAGCAGGAATCCCTCTGGCTAAGCCAGAGTGAAGAATACAGGTGGCGACTCCGCTCCATCCGTATCCCCCTGGGATCCTTTTGCCTGTGGAGCCTATCTCCTCTTCTCCCCTCCAAGGCCTTCTTAGAACAGGACCCTGACCGGGTAGAGACACTGGTTAACTCTGACCCGCTCCTCGTCTCAAGGCCAGAGAACGAGGACCGTGTATCTTCAGCCAGCTGCAGACTCTTGCTGGACCCTGACCGAAGACCACAAGCAAAAGACCTTGAACTTAAGATGGTCGTATATTATATATGATACTGTACAGTCATGGCCAAAAGTTTTGAGAATGACACCAAAATTATATTTTCACATGATCTGCTGGCCTCTGGTTTTTATTAGTGTTTGTCTGATGTTTATATCACATACAGAAATATAATTGCAATCATATTATGAGTACCAATAGGTTATATTGACAGTTAGAATGAGTTAATGCAGCAAGTCAATATTTGCAGTGTTGCCCCTTCTTCTTCAAGACCTCTGTAATTCTCCCTGGCATGCTCTCAGTCAACTTTTGGACCAAATCCTGACTGATAGAAGTCCATTCTTGCATAATCAATGCTTGCATTTTGCCAGAATTTGTTGGTTTTTGTTTGTCCACCCGTCTCTTGATGATTGACCACAAGGTGCTCCATCATGCTGGAAGAGGCATTGTTGGGCGCCAAACTGCTCTTGGACGGTTGGGAGAAGTTGCTCTTGGAGGACATTCTGGTACCATTCTTTATTCATGGCTGTGTTTTTAGGCAAGACTGTGAGTGAGCCGATTCCCTTGGCTGAGAAGCAACCCCACACATGAATGGTTTCAGGATGCTTTACAGTTGGCATGAGACAAGACTGGTGGTAGCGCTCACCTCTTCTTCTCCGAATAAGCTGTTTTCCAGATGTCCCAAACAATCGAAAAGGGGATTCATCAGAGAAAATGACTTTGCCCCAGTCCTCAGCAGTCCACTCCCTGTACCTTTTGCAGAATATCAGTCGGTCCCTGATGTTTTTTCTGGAGAGAAGTGGCTTCTTTGCTGCCCTCCTTGAAACCAGCCCTTGCTCAAAGAGTCTCCGCCTCACAGTGCGTGCAGAAGCACTCACACCAGCCTGCTGCCATTCCTGAGCAAGCTCGGCACTGCTGGTAGTCCGATCCCGCAGCTGAGACAGTTTTAAGATACGGTCCTGGCGCTTGCAGGTCATTCTTGGGCGCCCTGGAGCCTTTTTGACAACAATGGAAGCTCTCTCCTTGAAGTACATGATGATGCGATAGATTGTTGACTGAGGTGCAATCTTTGTAGCTGCGATACTCTTCCCTGTTAGGCCATTTTTGTGCAGTGCAATGATGGCTGCACGTGTTTCTTTAGAGATAACCATGGTTAACTGAAGAGAAACAATGATACCAAGAACCAGCCTCCTTTTAAAGTGTCCAGTGATGTCATTCTTACTTAATCATGACTGATTGATCGCCAGCCCTGTCCTCATCAACACCCACACCTGTGTTAATGGATCAATCACTAAAACGATGTTAGCTGCTCCTTTTAAGGCAGGACTGCAATGATGTTGAAATGTGTTTTGGGGGTTAAAGTTCATTTTCTGGGCAAATATTGACTTTGCAAGTACAGTAATTGCTGTTAAGCTGATCACTCTTTGACATTCAGGAGTATATGCAAATTGCCATTACAAAAAATGAAGCAGTAAACTTTGGAAAAATTACTATTTGTCTCATTCTCAATACTTTTGGCCATGACTGTATGTGCTCCCTGTAAGTGTTTCCTCCACCCTCACCCACTACCTGGTTTCCCCTATCTTTGGTTCCCCCCATCTCCTCTATCCCGAGCCGGGGCAGCACCCTGGTGCATTTAGACCCCCTACAGGACAGGAGTGGTGTAGTGTTGAGTGGTGAAGTGGGGTCCTGTGAGATGCTCCATCCTTACCTGGAAGAGGAGATACCATACCTCTATCTGCCAACCATTGTACTCCATACGGATGCCAGCAACGTAGGATTTGGAGCGGTGCTGTCCCAGGTACAGCAGGGCAGAGAGAGAGTGATTGCCTACGCCAGCAGGAAGCTCCGTCCTACGGAAAGGAACCCCGACAACTATAGTTCCTTCAAGTTGGAGTTTTTAGCCATAGTCTGGGCTGTAACAGAGCGCTTCAAACACTACCTCGCCTCCTCCAGATTTACAGTCTTCACGGACCACAACCCACTGACGCACCTGGAGACTGCGAAGCTTGGTGCCCTAGAGCAATGATGGATGGCCCGACTGTCTAACTATGAGTTTACCATCAAGTATCGGGCGGGGCATAAGAACACTAATGCTGATGCGCTGTCCAGGATGCCCAACTTGCCAGATGGGGGATAAGACCCGGAAGATCTGGAGGAGATAGAGCTTCCCCCTTTCCATCGTCACGGGGTGACCCAGTGCTCCCACTGTGTGAGCGACAATCGCTCCGCCAGCAGAGAGGCCACGTTCAACCCATTGCCCCATCATGGATGGGCAGAGACGCAGGATAGCGACCCAGCTGTCCGCCTGGTAAAGGAGTCGCTGACACAAGCTGACTCATACCCTGATCCAGATGATCCACAGGAGACCAAACAGTTGTGGAAGGAGAAGGGCAAACTGTTCATCTTCGAGGGGAAGCTGTGTCGAAGAAGTATCAACTCCCGGACACACGAACTGGTCTGGCAGGTGGTAGTCCCAAGGCGGGATGCGCCAATGGTCTTAGAAGCGTACCACGATGGAGCAGGACACTTCGGGTGGAAGAAGTTGGAAGTCCTGCTATGTGAGCGATTCTACTGGGTTGACATGAGGAAAGCAATCGAGAGATGGTGTCGAGAATGTGGTCCATGCAACCTGAGACGAAAAGACCGTGATAGCCAGAGGGCTCCCCTGCAGCCCATAATCACCAAACAACCACTGGAACTGGTAGCCTTGGATCACGTGAACCTAGCCCCAAGCCGGTCAGGCTATGTCTACGCTCTCACCATAGTAGACCACTACTCCCGGTTCTTGGTAGTAGTGCCAGTGAAAGACCAGACGGCAGCCAAAGCGTTCCAACAGCACTTTTGTCGCACGCACGGTTACCCAAAACAGGTGCTTACCGACCAAGGTCCAGCCTTTGAAGCAGAGGTGTTCCAGGAATTCTGTAACTTGTACGGCTGCAAGAAAATATGGACGCCATATCATCCCCTGACCAACGGGTTGTATGAGAAGATGAACCAGGTGGTAATAGACCTGTTGAAGACGTTGCCCCTTGAAGAACGTAGCCTGTGGCCAGAGAAGTTACCAGATTTGGTGGACCTATATAACCACATCCCGGTGAACTCCACCAACTGTACACCCGCTTACCTGATGAGAGTAAGACCTGGTAAGCTACCCATCGACTTAGACATGGGAGTCTTAACACCAGAGATGACATCACAAGATGCAGATTGGGATACAGAGCGGCAGCAACAATACCGCAAAGTGCAAGAATGTGTGGAGAGAAGTTTGTCCCAGGCGAGACAGAAGCAAGAGAAAACTTACAATCAGCACGCACCTGCAGTTCCCTTGTCACCTGGAGAACAAGTACTCAAAAGGAAGAGACGAGTCCACAAATTAGATGACCAGTGGGAGGTTGAGCCATACACCGTCCTAACCTCAAATTACGATAACACCAAAGTGTGCCTCATCAGTAAAGATGGAGGGGAAACTTCAGCGGCAGTCTCAAGAGATCACTTGAAGATATGTCCTGAACAGTTGAAACACACAGAAGTAGATCAAGGCAGCCCTCGACCCACAGAAAAAGTGGAGGAAACTGTCCAGACAGTCCTCGGAGAATTTCCCCGGTCTTGGACGCAGGTGAACAAAGCAATTGTGGTGCTTGTCCTAACCTTTCTCCAAGCGGCCTCACCGGAAGTTGCAGAGGCTCCAGAACATCTGGAAGACCAGTCGGCCCCAGAGACAGATGCTTCATCAGCAGCAGATCAGGAGAATCTACCCTCTGCTAGCAGTGAACCTGTCGTACCCAGGGTGAGTCAAAGAATTCGTAGGAGATTACCCAGCCTACCGGTATTACCTCAGACTACCCATAGTGTAGTTCACACTGAACCCACCACACCAGGGGTAGACAATAGGGACCAGGGTAGGTCAGTGACAACAAATGTACTACGTAGATCGACCCGGAGTACTAAAGGTCAGCTCCCTGCCCGCTGGGGGAACTAAAGTGTAAGAGAATTAAAGTGTATTTTGTATATAGTTGTAACCGTTAAATAATGCTAGATATATATATTTGTTAAATTTATGGACAATTGGACCACAGGACTAGGTGTGGTCAGGACAATGTTGGATATAGTTACTAATTGGCCTAGAAAATAAACTGCAGGCGTGGCTGAAGACCACGCCCACCGAAAGTGTGCCCTGAAGCCACGCCCAGGGATGATACACAAAGTGGGTTGATGCAGTTCCCACCAGCCAAATTGCAGTTACCTGGATTGTGGTGTAAAGACTAAGCGCCACAATGACTGTTTTCAATTCTAGTTTGGTTTTGTAATTTTTGACTTTGTACATTGTTTGTAATGTGGATGGTTGATTGTTAATTTTAAAAAGGTATCCTCAGTCTGGGAGTACTGAAGTTAACTAGGGGGGAATGTGGCACCCCAGGAGTCCGGTTGCCACAGTGGTATTGTCTCCCTCACAAGAGGTGATGCCATGCCTGGAAGCAAGCAGGGGTCCCCTAGTCAGGTATACTAACATGCAACACTTTCCTGGCTCCAGACTGCAGGTCTCCTGGCCCCATCAGATGCCCGGTGGCTCAGCAGCACCGCAGGGCCCAGCACCGCCACGTGGGAGCGACGCACCAGCAAGGCCCGAGCTGCCTGCCATACGGGTGAGCACAAAGACGTTGCACTCAGGAACGAGGGCCACCACACAGTTACAAGCAGCAGGGCCAAAGAGATTAGTGGAAAGGGAAGGCCTCCAACTTCACCTGGCGAGGTAGATTCCTTACTTGCTTCCAGGCTGCCCGGACTTCCACTTCTATCCAGTACCCTAGTCCCGGTTTGCCTAATCACCACCAGTAAAGATAAGAGGAAACCGCCATTAAGTTGTGGACTAATTATTACTGCGCCATCATCCCCTGCACTACACTGCACAGCAACATCTATTACAGCACCACTTCCTGCCCTGGAGCTAAGCTCTACCTGTGGAGAGCCAAACCAACTCTGCTGCATTAAACACCAGCTCCAGAGGACCTGCTCCGCAGCGGCGGCCCCACATAGCCGCATACAACAGGTGGCGTCACGAATTGCATACATAAAAACTATAAAATCCCCCTTTTTACTGACCGCCCTGGGTCACGGACCGGGTCACCGCCACTGTAACATCTCCCCAAGCAACGACCGGCCCGGCACCGAGTACCCCACGACCCAGGGGGCGCGTCAACTATCATTGACTATAGACTATATACTATTCTAACCTCTGTCCTATGTACTCTAGATTCTCACAGGCTGACAAACTTACGGAACCATAGTGAAGGTACCCATATGTCTGCCTCCCCTCTACCACTCAACATACTTTTGTGACTCTGACATGCCTCCTATTATTGTAGCCCTTCCTCGTGCAACTTGCCACACCGTGGCTCCTACGTAAAATATCTGGCATACATGCACACCTCATCAAAAGTAAGATTTATTTCCACTGTACTTGCTATGATACTCTTATCTTTTATACCATGGATACTGTATATATGTACGGTAAATATTCATCACCTCACCTGATTCCTCTTTCCGCCTCCCTCTTCCCTTTCTCCCTCTTCCCTTTCTCCCTTCCCATCTACCTCTTTTCCTCATCTCCCATCTTTCCTAGTCCTGTCTATGCTTCACTAACTGACCCCACTGGAACTTTATGTATTTTTACTGTTTTTAACGTTGTACTATATTCTGACACTGTTGTCTCTCTTTTCAGTAGCGACTCAATGAATAAGGCCGATGTTGTGGCCGAAACGTCTGCTGTCGCTTTCACACCTATGGTTTGATCTATTATTTTTTTATGCCTGTTAATAAATACCCACTGCAATTATCCTATGAGTGTGCGATGAATTAATCCCCTACATGACACAGGCATTACAAGCCTGTTCTATCAGCACCTCTCTATTGTAACTGAGTGCACGCTAATTATCTATGTACGGAATATTTACATGTAGCCATAAGAATACAGAAAAAATATGGAGACATGGCACAAAGAAATCAGCAGGGAAAACTTGTACAATAACCGCAACTCATCATCACCAAATTTTTAGGTATTAAATTTTTTCTAATTCATCTGAAAATGTATCCATATAGGGATTGTAACCAATACAGTTGTCGTTGTCAGCAGCTGCCACTGGGAGGCGCATAATTAGGCAACATACAGGTGCTTCTCACTAAATTAGAATATCATCAAAGAGTTAATTTATTTCAGTTCTTCAATACAAAAAGTGAAATTCATATTATATAGAGTCATTACAAACAGAGTGATCTATTCCAAGTGTTTATTTCTGTTAATGTAGATTATGGCTTACAGCCAATGAAAACACAAAAGTCATTATCTCAGTAAATTAGAATAATTAACAAAAAACACCTGCAAAGGGTTCCTAAGTGTTTAAAAAGGTCCATTCGTCTGTTTCAGTAAGCTCCATGGAGAAGACTGTTGACTTGCAGATATCCAGAAGGCAGTCATTGACACACTCCACAAGGAGGGTAAGCCACAAGAGGTCATTGCTAAAGAAGCTGGCTGTTCACAGAGTGCTGTATCCAAGCATATTAATGGAAAGTTGAGTGGAAGGAAAAGGTGTGGTAGAAAAAGGTGCACAAGCAACCGGGATAACCGCAGCCTTGAAAGGATTGTGAAAAAAAGGCCATTCAAAAATTTGGGGGAGATTCACAAGGAGTGGACTGCTGCTGGAGTCATTGCTTCAAGAGCCACAACACACAGACGTATCCAGGACATGGGCTACAAGTGTCACATTCCTTGTGTCAAGCCACTCATGACCAATAGACAACGCCAGAAGCGTCTTACCTAGGCCAAGGAGAAAAAGACCTGGACTGTTGCTCAGTGGTCCAAGGCGTTGTTTTCAGATGAAAGTAAATTTTACATTTCATTTGGAAATCCAGGTCCCAGAGTCTGTAGGAAGAGTGGAGAGGCCACAATCCAAGCTGCTGGAGGTCTAGTGTGAAGTCTCCACAATCAGTGATGGTTTGGGGAGCCATGTCATCTGCTGGTGTAGGTCCACTGTGTTTTATCAAGACCAAAGTCAGCGCAGCCGTCTACCAGGAAATTTTAGAGCACTTCATGCTTCCCTCTGCCGACAAGATTTTGGAGATTTTTTTGGGGGGGGAATTTCATTCTCCAGCAGGACTTGGCCCCTGTCCACACTGCCAAAAGTACCAATACCTGGTTTACAGAAAACAGTATCACTGTGCTTGATTGGCAGAAAACTCGCCTGACCTTAAGCCCATAGAGAATCTATGGGGTATTGTCAAGAGGATGATGAGAGACACCAGACCCAACAATGCAGACGAGCTCAAGGCTGCTATCAAAGCATCCTGGGCTTCCATGTCGCCTCCATGCCACGCCGCATTGATGCAGTAATTGATGCAAAAGGAGCCCCGATCAAGTATTGAGTTCATTTACTGAATATGCATTTCAGTAGGTCAACATTTTGGATTTTTGAATCATTTTTCAAGCTGTTATAAAGTATTCTAATTTACTGAGATAATGACTATTGTGCTTTCATTGGCTGTAAGCCATAATCATCAACATTAACAGAAATAAACACTTGAAATAGATCACTCTGTTTGTAAGGACTCTATATAATACACTGCTCAAAAAATAAAGGGAACACTCCAATAACACATCCTAGATCTGAATGAATGAAATATTCTCATTGAATACTTTGTTCTGTACAAAGTTGAATGTGCTGACAACAAAATCACACAAAAATCATCAATGGAAATCAAATTTATTAACCAATGGAGGCCTGGATTTGGAGTCATCCCCAAAATGAAAGTGGAAAAACACACTACAGGCTGATCCAACTTTGATGTAATGTCCTTAAAACAAGTCAAAATGAGGCTCAGTATTGTGTGTGGCCTCCACGTGCCTGTATGACCTCCCTACAACGCCTGGGCATGCTCCTGATGAGGTTGTGGATGGTCTCCTGTGGGATCTCCTCCCAGACCTGGACTAAAGCATCCGCCAACTCCTGGACAGTCTGTGGTGCAACGTGACGTTGGTGGATGAAGCGAGACATGATGTCCCAGATGTGCTCAATCGGATTCAGGTCTGGGGAACGGGCGGGCCAGTCCATAGCTTCAATGCCTTCATCTTTCAGGAACTGCTGACACACTCCAGCAACATGAGGTCTGGCATTGTCCTGCATTAGGAGGAACCCAGGGCCAACCGCACCAGCAAATGGTCTCACAAGGGGTCTGAGGATCTCATCTCGGTACCTAATGGCAGTCAGGCTACCTCTGGAGAGCACATGGAGGGCTGTGTGGCCCTCCAAAGGAATGCCACCCCAAACCATTACTGACCCACTGCCAAACAGGTCATGCTGAAGGATGTTGCAGGCAGCAGATCGCTCTCCACGGCGTCTCCAGACTCTGTCACATCTGTCACATGTGCTCAGTGTGAACCTGCTTTCATCTGTGAAGAGCACAGGGCGCCAGTGGCGACTTTGCCAATCCTGGTGTTCTGTTGCAAATGCCAAGAGTCCTGCACGGTGTTGGGCTGTGAGCACAACCCCCATCTGTGGACGTCGGGCCCTCATCCCACCCTCATGGAGTTGGTTTCTAACCATTTGTGCAGACACATGCACATTTGTGGCCTGCTGGAGGTCATTTTGCAGGGCTCTGGCAGTGCTCCTCCTGTTCCTCCTTGCGCAAAGGTGGAGATAGCGGTCCTGCTGCTGGGTTGTTGCCCTCCTACGACCCCCTCCACGTCTCCTGGTAGCGCCTCCAGCCTTTGGACACTACACTGACAGACACAGCACACCTTCTTGCCACAGCTCGCATTGATGTGCCATCCTGGATGAGCTGCACTACCTGAGCAACTTCTGTGGGTTGTAGAGTCCATCTCATGCTACCACGAGTGTGAAAGCACAACCAACATTCAAAAGTGTCCAAAACATCAGCCAGAAAGCATTGGTACTGAGATGTGGTCTGTGGTCCCCACCTGCAGAACCACTCCTTTATTGCGGGTGTCTTGATAATTCTCAATAATTTACATCTATTGTCTATTCCATTTGCACAACACCGTGTGAAATTGATTGTCAATAAGTGTTGTTTCCTAAGTGGACAGTTTGATTTCAATGGAGTTTGATTTACTTGAATTTATATTCTGTTGTTTAAGTGTTCCCTTTATTTTTTTGAACAGTGTATATGAGTTTCAGTTTTTGTATTGAAGAACTGAAATAAAATAACTTTTAGATGATATTCTTATTTAGTGAGAAGCACTTGTAAGGTTAGCACTGTTGCTTTTCAGTGCTGTGGTCCTGGGATTGAATCTTGAAAAAGGGCTACATCTGAATGGTGTCTGTATGTTCCCCAATGTTTCCTCTGAATACTCTGCATTTCTACAACAGTCCAAATACATATCGATAGGTTAAAGGGATTGTCCAGGAATTACAACCCAAACTCCAAAAAAGTTGGGACACTGTGTAAAATGTAAAGAATGCAATGATTTGGAAATCTCTTATCGCCATATTATATTCACAGCAGAATGTAGAAGAATAGATAATAGATCAGAAGTTGAACATTAGACGTTTTTCTATTTCATTTGAAATAATTAAATCATTTGGAAATTGATGGCAGCAAGACATCAAGAAAGTTGTGTCTGGGCCATGTCTCCCATTTTAGAGCATCATCTCTACTTTTTATCACAGTCTGTAAATGTCTGGAAAATCAGGAGACCAATTGCAGAAGTTTTGGGAGAGGAACGTTATTCCTTTCAGATGTAGGATTCTCGCTGCTCCACAGTCCAGGGTCTTTGCTGGATTTTTTATTTCATAATGTGCCAAATGGTCAGCATGGTGGCTCAGTGGTTAGCAGTGTAGTTTTGCAGCGCTGGGGTCCAGGGTTCAAATCCCACCAAGGACAACATCTGCGAGGAGTTTGTATGTTCTCCCCGTGTTTGTGTGGGTTTCCTCCGGGTTCTCCAGTTTCCTCCCACACTCCAAAGACATACTGATAGGGAATCTAGATTGTGAGCCCCAATGGGGACAGCACTAATAATAATGTATGTAAAGCGCGGCATAATATGATAGTGCTGTATAAGCAATGCATAATAAATAAATCAGCCGAACTCTTCTTCTGTGAAGCCATGCAGTTGTGATGGATGCAGTGTGGAGTTTAGCTTTGTCTTGCTGCAAAGGGACCTGAAGACATGTAGATTACGAGGATCTAATAATGACGACCATTGTCTTTGTCCTTTTGGCACATGGATTTTTCCAAAACCACTAAATCTTTTGATGATATCATGGACTCAGGGGTGGATTAAGAGTAGCCAGGGCCCCGAGCAGTTTAGAAGGTGTGGGCCCCCCAGGTACCTGATGTATCATGTGACATGTCACACGAGCCCCTTTGATAAATCATGTGATAGTTAATGTGAGCAACACACAGGTGGTTTGGTGCATATCTATAGATGGAAAAAGACAGAAAGTGGCACGCTTAGCACGCCACGAAAATTTTTCCCTTGTGTACAACATAGTGCTAAACAAAATAGTGCAGGATTGGGAGATCAATTTTCCCAAGGGGCCACATGGGGGACAGTGACTGTTGTGGAGGCCAAACCAATAGGGTGAAATTAATTCTGCTCAATATTAATATTAACATATTAATGAAAAATTAATTGTATGACTTAATATTGAGCAGAATTAAGTATGCTGACATCCCACTATATACAGTATGAGCCCCCATATAGCCCCTACATACAGTATGAGCTCCCACATAATCCCCCTATATACAGTATGAGTCCCCATATAGCTCCCTAGATACAGTGTGAGTCCCCATATAGCTCCCTAGATACAGTGTGAGTCCCCATATAGCTCCCTAGATACAGTGTGAGGCCACACATATCCATCTATGTGCAGGAAGGGGCCGCCCGTAGCTCCCGATGCGCAGGACGGGGCCGCTCGTAGCTCCCTGTAGCAGTCGCACACGTAGTCATGTGTACACATGCAGACTTGCACATATACGGGTCGCAGAAATATGCACACACAGACACATATACAGACATATACAAAGATACAGACAGGCTTAAACATATTTGAAGACATGCAGAAAAATACATATAAACAGACATATCACACATACATAGATAAACACACAATCATACATGCGCACAGACACAAAGGGGGTACATTGGGAAGCAGTCACTCAACATCCCTCGGCTTGTCTCCGGTCCCCATCCCCCGGCTTGTCTCCGGTCCAGGTTCAGGTGGTAAGCACGCAGCAGTGCAGGCCGGGCGCACACTGCGTGACGTCATTTCAGCAGACACGGCCGCGCACAGGGCCATGTGTGCTATCTGTGGATAGTTGCTGGGGGAGCAGCTTAGGAGCTGCTGGGAGAGGGGCTAAGGGCTCTCCGGGCTGGCAGAGCGGCGTAGGAGCTGCTGGGGGAGCAACCAAGGGCTCTCTGGGCTGGGGGAGCGGCCTAGGAGCTGCTGGGGGAGCAGCCAAGGGCTCTCCGGGCTGGGGGAGTGGCCTAGGAGCTGCTGGGGGAGTTGCCAAGGGCTCTCCAGGCTGGGGGAGCGGCCTAGGAGCTGCTAGGGGCATGGCCAAGGGCTTCCCTGGCTCAGCCCACCCCTGAAAGTTGCCGGAATATGGACACCACATCGGCTGCACACACATAAAACATTATAATGAGGGCAATCTGGTCATGGCCCCCCCGCCCCGGAGCCTCGGGCCCCAGGCGGTAGCCAAGATTGCCCTCATTATAATCCGCCTATGCATGTACTGTAGATGGTAGGATATCCAACGTTTTTTGCAATTTTACGTGGAGGAACATTTTTCGGAAATTGTTCCACCATTTTTAAACACAGTTGTTCACAGATTGGTGAATTTCTGACCATCTTTCCTTCTGAGAGGCTCTGCCTTTCTAAAATTCTCCTTTAGGCTCGTTTCACATGTACGGATATTTCTGGTATTGGAAAAACCAGTACCGGAGATATCTGTGTCACATGTGTGGCAACCGTGTGCCACATCAGGATCACACGGACCGGCGCCTGGGAATCAGCGGTACAGTTAGTGCTGTTCCCAGCGCCAGGTGCTGAACCCTGACCTCATCATGGTTCCCTGTCGGCGCTGCCATCAGCACCAGCAGTGACAATGATGAGGGCAGTAGTGTCTGCTCCCGCAGTGTCTCCACCTGTAAAAATAAAATAATAAAATCCATATACTCCCCTCTCCTAGGTGTCCCCCGCTGTAATCCATGCGACCACTGCTGCAGAGGAGCTGAGGAGAATGAGCCGCTCCGGAGCTGCAGCTCAGGAGTGATGTCCTGTCACTCACTGAGCGCAGCTCCAGAGCGGCTCATTCTCCCTGGCTCCTCGGCAGTTGCGGTCGCATGGATTACAGCGGGGGACACCTAGGAGAGGTGAGTATATGGATTTTATTTTATTCTTATTTTTACAGGTGGGGGGGGGACACTGCGGGAGGAGACACTACATTGTCCCTGCTGGTGCTGATGGCAGCACTGGCAGGGATCCATTATGAGGGCAGCATTCAGCACCCGGCACTTGGGAACAGCGCTACCTGTACACTAATTCCTAGGCGCCAATCCGCTTCACACTGATGACACACGGATGTCATCCGTGTGTATTCAGCGTGAGGCACTTTTGTGGACCATGTATTCGCAAGAAAACGGACATGCCAGCGTGTGGAGCACACGGACACCCGGTCTGTGGAAACACACTGACATGTATGCAGACCCGTAGATTTTAATGGTTCTGCGTGTGTCAGTCTCTCCGATACGTGTGGAAACTGTCACCACTCGTAGAGGAGATACTGACGTGTGAAAGTGACTTCGTTTAAAATTGACCCTCCAGCGGTTTTTCCTTACTACCACTTACTTTTCCAGCCTTGTGCCAACTCTTTTGGAATTGATGTTGTAGATTTTAATAATAGATTAGTGGGGGTCAAACCCCTGAAATGTCACCAATCAGCTGTTTGCAGGTCCTGACTTGGCTGGTGGTAAACCGTATACTGTGCTGGGACACCACAGCTCCATACACTCTGTAGTGGCTGTTCTAGGGGACTGCAGCTTCAAAATGTCATTAATATCTACTTCTTCAACAACCCCTTTAATTTGGAATTGAGATTGTCCAATGGGGACAGAGACAAATATGAATACGTTGGTGGATAAAATAAATCTTCCTGATTTATACAGCTCTTATTGAATGCAATAGTAATCAGTATGCAGTAGGCTCCCTCTAGCGGTGGCTGCAGGGAGATGCAATTTTGATACTTGTTTGGGAAGTGTAAATCTCCCTATTTGTATGTGAATGTAACCTAAGTACCGTATATTCCGGCGTATAAGACGACTTTTGAAGACTGAAAAATCTTCTGTCTAGTCTGGGGTCGTCTTATACGCCGGTAATGCTTTTAAACTTTCAGAAATTGACATGCGGGGATACTCTGGGGGTGTTAATAAGCTGCCGTGGCCGTATCCCTGCCATGTCGGAGTTAATATAAGGTGGAGGGAGTTAAAATACGGCGCGGTAGGTCCAGACAGTCAGCGCTTCTGTGCTGAAACGGACACATCGCTGCGTATTCCCAGCTCCGGACACAGCGCAGGGCTTCTGTGCCGACAGCTTTCACTTGTCACAGAAGGTTTTTAATATAGGCAGTATAGGTACCGTCCCAATTTAGGGTCACCTTGCCGCTGGTGGGACGGCTTGTATACTTTTTTTGATCAAAAATAGTTCACTAAGTACCCTATATTTATTATGCAACTTTGCTTTACATTTATATATAATGATGGTAGGGTATGAGATATATTTTTGTCTTTTGTCTTTTGCAGGTTTTGCTTCTTTTTGCTAGTGTGAACATGCTCCTAATTCTTGCATGTCTACTATCTTAGACCTCAGTTCACATTGCTTGGTTTTTTATCTTGTTTGCATTCTGTGCAATTTAAGGGTGTGGCATTCCCTTTTGTTGAGCTGACTGGTATATATGTAGCTTACCACGGGCCTGGGTGGTCTGGAGTTGGGACCCGGTCCTATTTGTCTACCCTTTTATATGCATTTCTTCAACTTTGATATACAGTAAGGTTTTTAATATAGGCAGTATAGGTACCGTCCCAATTTAGGGTCACCTTGCCGCTGGTGGGACGGCTTGTATACTTTTTTTGATCAAAAATAGTTCACTAAGTACCCTATATTTATTATGCAACTTTGCTTTACATTTATATATAATGATGGTAGGGTATGAGATATATTTTTGTCTTTTGTCTTTTGTCTTTTGCAGGTTTTGCTTCTTTTTGCTAGTGTGAACATGCTCCTAATTCTTGCATGTCTACCATCTTAGACCTCAGTTCACATTGCTTGGTTTTTTATCTTGTTTGCATTCTGTGCAATTTAAGGGTGTGGCATTCCCTTTTGTTGAGCTGACTGGTATATATGTAGCTTACCACGGGCCTGGGTGGTCTGGAGTTGGGACCCGGTCCTATTTGTCTACCCTTTTATATGCATTTCTTCAACTTTGATATACAGTAAGGTTTTTAATATAGGCAGTATAGGTACCGTCCCAATTTAGGGTCACCTTGCCGCTGGTGGGACGGCTTGTATACTTTTTTTGATCAAAAATAGTTCACTAAGTACCCTATATTTATTATGCAACTTTGCTTTATATTTATATATAATGATGGTAGGGTATGAGATATATTTTTGTCTTTTGTCTTTTGCATGTGTACACATGCAGACTTGCACATATACGGGTCGCAGAAATATGCACACACAGACACATATACAGACATATACAAAGATACAGACAGGCTTAAACATATTTGAAGACATGCAGAAAAATACATATAAACAGACATATCACACATACATAGATAAACACACAATCATACATGCGCACAGACACAAAGGGGGTACATTGGGAAGCAGTCACTCAACATCCCTCGGCTTGTCTCCGGTCCCCATCCCCCGGCTTGTCTCCGGTCCAGGTTCAGGTGGTAAGCACGCAGCAGTGCAGGCCGGGCGCACACTGCGTGACGTCATTTCAGCAGACACGGCCGCGCACAGGGCCATGTGTGCTATCTGTGGATAGTTGCTGGGGGAGCAGCTTAGGAGCTGCTGGGAGAGGGGCTAAGGGCTCTCCGGGCTGGCAGAGCGGCGTAGGAGCTGCTGGGGGAGCAACCAAGGGCTCTCTGGGCTGGGGGAGCGGCCTAGGAGCTGCTGGGGGAGCAGCCAAGGGCTCTCCGGGCTGGGGGAGTGGCCTAGGAGCTGCTGGGGGAGTTGCCAAGGGCTCTCCAGGCTGGGGGAGCGGCCTAGGAGCTGCTAGGGGCATGGCCAAGGGCTTCCCTGGCTCAGCCCACCCCTGAAAGTTGCCGGAATATGGACACCACATCGGCTGCACACACATAAAACATTATAATGAGGGCAATCTGGTCATGGCCCCCCCCCCCCGGAGCCTCGGGCCCCAGGCGGTAGCCAAGATTGCCCTCATTATAATCCGCCTATGCATGTACTGTAGATGGTAGGATATCCAACGTTTTTTGCAATTTTACGTGGAGGAACATTTTTCGGAAATTGTTCCACCATTTTTAAACACAGTTGTTCACAGATTGGTGAATTTCTGACCATCTTTCCTTCTGAGAGGCTCTGCCTTTCTAAAATTCTCCTTTAGGCTCGTTTCACATGTACGGATATTTCTGGTATTGGAAAAACCAGTACCGGAGATATCTGTGTCACATGTGTGGCAACCGTGTGCCACATCAGGATCACACGGACTGGCGCCTGGGAATCAGCGGTACAGTTAGTGCTGTTCCCAGCGCCAGGTGCTGAACCCTGACCTCATCATGGTTCCCTGTCGGCGCTGCCATCAGCATCAGCAGTGACAATGATGAGGGCAGTAGTGTCTGCTCCCGCAGTGTCTCCACCTGTAAAAATAAAATAATAAAATCCATATACTCCCCTCTCCTAGGTGTCCCCCGCTGTAATCCATGCGACCACTGCTGCAGAGGAGCTGAGGAGAATGAGCCGCTCCGGAGCTGCAGCTCAGGAGTGATGTCCTGTCACTCACTGAGCGCAGCTCCAGAGCGGCTCATTCTCCCTGGCTCCTCGGCAGTTGCGGTCGCATGGATTACAGCGGGGGACACCTAGGAGAGGTGAGTATATGGATTTTATTTTATTCTTATTTTTACAGGTGGGGGGGGGGACACTGCGGGAGGAGACACTACTGCCCTCATCATTGTCCCTGCTGGTGCTGATGGCAGCACTGGCAGGGATCCATTATGAGGGCAGCATTCAGCACCCGGCACTTGGGAACAGCGCTACCTGTACACTAATTCCTAGGCGCCAATCCGCTTCACACTGATGACACACGGATGTCATCCGTGTGTATTCAGCGTGAGGCACTTTTGTGGACCATGTATTCGCAAGAAAACGGACATGCCAGCGTGTGGAGCACACGGACACCCGGTCTGTGGAAACACACTGACATGTATGCAGACCCGTAGATTTTAATGGTTCTGCGTGTGTCAGTCTCTCCGATACGTGTGGAAACTGTCACCACTCGTAGAGGAGATACTGACGTGTGAAAGTGACTTCGTTTAAAATTGACCCTCCAGCGGTTTTTCCTTACTACCACTTACTTTTCCAGCCTTGTGCCAACTCTTTTGGAATTGATGTTGTAGATTTTAATAATAGATTAGTGGGGGTCAAACCCCTGAAATGTCACCAATCAGCTGTTTGCAGGTCCTGACTTGGCTGGTGGTAAACCGTATACTGTGCTGGGACACCACAGCTCCATACACTCTGTAGTGGCTGTTCTAGGGGACTGCAGCTTCAAAATGTCATTAATATCTACTTCTTCAACAACCCCTTTAATTTGGAATTGAGATTGTCCAATGGGGACAGAGACAAATATGAATACGTTGGTGGATAAAATAAATCTTCCTGATTTATACAGCTCTTATTGAATGCAATAGTAATCAGTATGCAGTAGGCTCCCTCTAGCGGTGGCTGCAGGGAGATGCAATTTTGATACTTGTTTGGGAAGTGTAAATCTCCCTATTTGTATGTGAATGTAACCTAAGTACCGTATATTCCGGCGTATAAGACGACTTTTGAAGACTGAAAAATCTTCTGTCTAGTCTGGGGTCGTCTTATACGCCGGTAATGCTTTTAAACTTTCAGAAATTGACATGCGGGGATACTCTGGGGGTGTTAATAAGCTGCCGTGGCCGTATCCCTGCCATGTCGGAGTTAATATAAGGTGGAGGGAGTTAAAATACGGCGGCGGTAGGTCCAGACAGTCAGCGCTTCTGTGCTGAAACGGACACATCGCTGCGTATTCCCAGCTCCGGACACAGCGCAGGGCTTCTGTGCCGACAGCTTTCACTTGTCACAGAAGCGCTGCGCTGTGTCCGGAGCAGGGAAGTTCGCATCGCTTCTGTGACAATATATGAAAAGCCGGCAATTCAGCAGCGGCATAAGCCGGCACCCGACAATTTAGAATAGAAAGAATAGAGAATCACACATAGATTAGATAGATAGAAACATGTCAGTCACATATATATGAAGTACAGTGACAGTGTTGCTTACTGTACTTGTCATTTAGTGTAAAGGATTTATTAAAACAAATATTAGTGTTTTCGTGCACCGTCTCTTTAAAAAAGCCGGCCGGCAATTCAGCATCTGTACCCGACAATTTATAACAGAAAGATAGAGCATCACACATAGATTAGATAGATAGAAACATGTCAGTCACATATATATGAAGTACAGTGACAGTGCTGGTTACTGTACTTGTCATCTAGTGTTAAAATAACGGATTTATTTAAAAAAAAATTGGCGTGGGGTTCCCCATAATTTTAGTCTCTAGCGGAGGTTAAGCAGACGGCTGGGGCAGATGTTTGAAGCCTGGGAAGGGGGTAATACCCACGGAGCTTCCCAGGCTACTAATATCAGCCCCCAGCTGAATACATAGCCTTTACTAGCTATTAAAATGGGGGACCCCCCCAAAAAAATGACGTGGGGTCCCCCCTAATTTAATAGCTAGCAAAGGCTAGGCAGACAGCTGGGGGCTGATATTAATAGCCCAGGAAGGGAGCCATGAATATTGGCCCCCTCCCAGGCTAGAAACACCAGCCGTCAGCTGCCCCAGAAATGGCGCATCCATAGGATGCGCCAATTCTGGCACTTAGCCTCGCTCTTCCACGCTGCCCTGGTGCGGTGGCAGGGGGTAATAGGGTTGGGGTTGATGTCAGCTTATAATGACAGCTGACATCAAGCCCAGGTTAGTAATGGAGAGGCGTCTATAAGACACCCCCATTACTAACCCCATAGTCAAAGTTAAAAAAAACACAAACACCCAGAATAAAGTCCTTTAATTGAAATAAACACACAATTCTTTATTGTTCTAAATTAAACCATACTTACCGTCACGCCCATTCCAGCTGAAGCCAACGATCTCCTGCAATAAAAGTAAAATAATAAAGCAACCTCATCCTTACCTTTCCATGGTTCCCATGACAGCTTCAGCTCTGCTACATCGAGATGACAGGCTGGACCGCAGCAGAACGCTGCCATCCAGCCTGTCATCCCGCAGACACTGAGAAGCGCAGGCTTGCTTGCGCTCCTCAGTGTCTGACTGTGACGGCATCCAGATGAGCCGACAATGAACTCAGCTCACCTCCTGGACGTCCGTCACTGACAGCGTGGGAAACTTCTACTGCGCATGCGGGGAGCAGGAGAATTTTCCCACGCTGTCAGTGACGTGCATGAGGTGAGCCGAGTTCATTGGACATGATCTCGGCTCATCTGGATGCCGTCACAGTCAGACACTGAGGAGCACAAGCATGCCTGCGCTTCTCAGTGTCTGCGGGATGACAGGCTGGATGGCAGCGTTCTGCTGCGGTGCAGCCTGTCATGTGAATGTAGCAGAGCTGGACCGGTCCTGGGAACCATGGAGAGGTAAGGATGAGGTTGCTTTATTATTTTACTTTTATTACAGGAGATCGTTGGCTTCAGCTGGAATGGGCGTGACGGTAAGTATGGTTTAATTTAGAACATTAAAAAATTGTGTCTTTATTTCAATTAAAGGACTTTATTCTGGGTGTTTGTGTTTTTTTTAATTACTTTACTAGAAATTCATGGTGGTCATGTCTAATATTGGCGTGACCCCATGAATTTCGGGCTTAGGGCCAGCTGATAATGCCAAGCTGGCCTTAACCCCTTTATTACCCAGTGAGCCACCGCACCAGGGCCCTGGATGAGTTGGGTACAGCGCCAGAAGATGGCGCTTCTATGAACGCGCCATTTTCCGGGGTGGCTGCGGACTGCAATTTGCAGCGGGGGTGGCCCAGAAAGCTTGGGCCTCCCTGCGCTGCAGATTCCAGCCCCCAGCTGCCTAGTTGTACCTGGCTGGACACAAAAATAGGGCGAAGCCCCACGTCTTTTTTTTTTTAATTATTTCATGAAATAATTAAAAAAAAAAGGGCTTCCCTATATTGTTGTGTCCGGCCAGGTACAAATAGGCAGCTGGTGGTTGGGGGCAGCCCGTTCCTGCCTGCTGTACCTGGCTGGACACAAAAATATGGCGAAGCCCACGTCAACATTTTTGGGAAAAATTAATTACAAAATTAATAATAATTTAGGGACTGCATCTTTATTAACCCCTCAATTGTCATTTAGTGTTAAAATAAAGGATTTTTTAAAAAGAAAATTGGCGTGGGATCCACCATCATTATAGTCTCTAGCGGAGGTTAAGCAGACGGCTGGAGCAGATGTTTGAAGTCTGGGAAGGGGGTAATACCCACGGAGCTTCCCAGGCTACTAATATCAGCCCCCAGCTGAATACCTAGCCTTTACTAGCTATTAGAATGGGGGACCCCCCCAAAAAATGACGTGGGGTCCCCCCTATTTTAATATGTTTATGAGTGACAGTTTTCCTGCTATATACCTGCATGTCATAAGAATTTAAATTAAAAAAGGACCATGTTAAATTCAAATCTGTTTTTTTTTAATTTTTACCGGTGTTTGGTATGCATTGGAAAAGGGGTAGTCTTATACGGTGAATATATCCTAAACTCTATATTTTAACAGGAAAGTAGGGGGGTCGTCTTATACACCAGGTCGTCTTATACGCCGGAATATACGGTAAATGTATCACATTGATAGCTGACTTTATTACCATTAGTTACTTAACATATTGAGAATGTGCTCCATTATTATAAATAAATTCACCATTTTTCCCCAGCAAAAAAAAAAACGACAAAGCGCTGGTGGAGACAAGATGAAAGAGCGTGAGCACTTGGAAAGTGACTGTAGTTCGGCAGCTCCTTTACTAGAAGTAACAGACATTGCAGGCATTGCTTTCAGGGCTAGATGACAGCTGTTTGATATCCTGCAACAGAGCAGCTGAAAAAGGGACAGGGGACAGGAGTTTAGGGCACATATCTGTCAGACTTGCCACATCAGAGACTCTCTAGGCTAAACGACTCCGGGTGTCTGCATTCATTACTTGCTGACATAAAAATAGCGCTGCACCGTGTACAGGCTCCATCCGACACGCGGAGCTTTGATGTAGAATACAGCGTTTACAGCAAATGCAAGATTTGGGAACGCGCTTTACTTATTAATGTAGCACCCTGAGGATTCGGCTGCTACAGGAGTATTGCACCTCAACCCAGAGGTGTGATATTCCACTCCCGGGTAAGGATGGAGTGTGGAACTGAGCTCGGTAGGCTGCATGCACTACATACATCCCATTTCCGAGGAACAGGCCGACGGTACTCCCACTTAGAAATGTGCAGGTACGACCGAGTCTGTTCCTGGCTGGAGTGGGAGGGGGGTGGAACATCCCATGTAGTGTAGGGGCAGATAGGGGGAGCAGTCTGGGTAGTGATAGGAGCTCATTGGGTGCTGGTCACCTGAGCTCACACATAGAGGGATATATAAGGTGGGCACCAACTAGAATCAGGGTCAGTCTGTCAGAATCAGGAAGAGGAGCAGAGCAGAGCCCTAGAGAGAGAGAGAGGAGAAAGAAAGAGAAAGACCCAGAGGGGGAAGACTGAAGGGACCCAAGAACCCAAATTAGAGCACCGGGTGAGGAGTCAGCAAAAGGGTACCGGAACCCAAACTGGTGGGGGTAAAAACAATCCCCAGCCAGAGACCGGAGACCGTGGGCAGTGTCTGCCACGGTCACCCACCACATTCACCCCGAAGGCACACCACATGAAGGGTCAGGGAACCCAGGGCCAAGGGTGTCCCAACAGAAGGCCCGAGGGAGCTGGACCTAGGTGGATCACTGGTGGGGACGGCTGAAGAAAGGACAGAGGGAGAGCTCAGGGCCACGCTCCGGACTTGTTTGGGGGTTGGCTGGATCCAGGACCTGGTGGACGCAGCACGGCTCGGGTGGTCACTAGCAGCTGGAGTGACCAGTACAACATCTGCAGTAAGTAAACACCCTTAACTGCACAACCCGACTCTGTCTTCACTGCCGTCTGCACTACACCACCACAACCCCCATCCTCTGCGCCTGTCCCCTCTGAGGCTATACCCCTCCCGTTGGGGGTTATCTCACCAAGCTGCGCACCCACCATCAGCCTCAGCGGACCCTGCTGCAGCGGCGGCCACAGTGACCGCATCACAACGGGTGGCGTAGTCGACACAAAAGAACTTTAGTAACATCTGTAGAACTGCCACATCACACTGAGCTTGACACCCTGGGCACGGGACCGGGTCACAGCCGCTCGGAGACTACAACCCCCCATCTGATCCGGTGCCGGGTATTCCCCTCAAAAAGGAATATGTCCCAGGGGGCGCGTCAACTTTGGCGTAGTCGGCAGGATTACGTGCCCGCAACACCCGGGTACTGCGTGCCTGAAGAAAAGTGCAAGTTTACCTCAGAAAGAAGTCTCCCGCCGGTTCCGGAGGGTCCACGCCATCGGACTCCATCACCAGTCGTTTCCCGCCGATTGTCCGCCATTTCCAACTTGTTCCCGCCATCTGCAGAGTTTCCCGCCACTGGGCGACGCTTCCCGCCAAAACCGCAGATTTCCCGCCTTGGAAGAGCAGCGGACGCCATTATGGGCGTGCCAAAGGAGGGCAGGAGGCCACCTCCCATCGTGGGCCGGGACAGAAAATGGCGCCAAAAGTGGAAACCGCCCCCACCAACAGAGACTGTGATGCTGGAGGTGTCTGTCAGCGTGAAAGAACTCCCCCTGGAGCTGACAGTCACCGAGTTGCCCCGGGACCGCCCTCGAAGTGGGAGGAGACGAAAGAGAAGAGAAAAGATGGGTGTCGCTTGGAGCAGTCTGGAGCGAGCGCACCCGGAGACAAGAGGTCTAACGAGGAGTAGCGGAGGAGCTCACCCGGAGATGGAGGGAAAGCAGAACAGCACCGGCCCGCTGGCCAGGAGTCTGCTAGAGACCGAGGAAGGAGGGCAGAGCAGCACCGGCCCGCTGGCCAGGAGCCTGCCGGAAGCAGAGCAGAGCAGCACCGACCCGATGGTCAGGAGCCTGCTAGAGTCCACAACCCCGCTAGGTCTAGCGGAGATCTTAGCGCAGCTCCCCCGAGACCGGGAGTGTGCACAGACTGCCCTGAAGGGCCTCGCACGGAGGATGGCCCGGGTACAGCGTGAGATACTGGCGGAGTGGAGCCGGGAGATGGCCCAGCAAGCAGAGACCAGTCAACGGAGCACGCTACCCTGGAAGAGGAAGCAGACCGCCTCTGAGGATGGCGCGGGAGGACCCAAGGCCGGAGACGGCGCCGAGAAGGGAGCCGAACGCATGGAGGCAGGTAAAGGGGACGCCTATACCCCAAGCCGTGACACCGCTTACCTGCCCCAGCTCCCCGTCGCAGAGCCCGAAAGTCCCCCTGCTGTGCCCGTAGCCGCCATGTCACCGCCATGGACTAGGCCCCGACCGGAAGCCGCCGCAGCGACCCCTGTGACGTCACGCGCCTCGACCCGGAGCGTGACAAAGCAGGAAATACCACCAGCCTGGTCGCAAGGCCTAGTACCCCCGGGCGCCGCATCACCAACAGCGCCCCCTACCTCCGCGGAGCCTCCGGCCTGGCCGCAAGGCCAGGTAGCCCAGGGCGCCGCCGTCCTAACGGTGCCCTTCACCTTCCAGGTGCCCCAGGCCTGGCCGCAAGGCCTGGGCAACCCGGGCGCCACCACCACCGCGCCCGCGCCCGCAATACCAAGGGTGCCACACCTGGGGGAGGACCTCTTCAGCCAGCTCACATGGCCGGACGGGCGGTCCTTCATCTGGCCCGAAGGATACCATGAGCTGGAAGGGCAGCAGAGACTAAGACCCCTGGATGAACCCCTGATTCCGGCTCCGAAGCCCGTGGCACGGATCTCGCCCCCGCTAGCGGAAGCACAGTTTGAGTGGGACCCCACCGGAGAAGATTTAATGGGGTTCGCTCAGGAAACTCGGGCAGTCGCCGCTGAGCGTACTGAGTGTTGTCGTCAGCAGCTAGCAGAGTTTACGAGAGAACGGGAGGAGAGGCGGGTCAGAGAACAACAGGCCCAAATCCGGAGCGCGGAGCAGAAGAGCCGGACTAGGAGGAACCCCCGTGCAGCGCACTGTCCCCGCACCATCGGGACGGTGATAAAGTTCAACCCGCAGCATGGGTGGGGCTTTATTCGGGACCGTAACAACCGCGGTGACGTTTTTGTGACCCGCAGAGACGTCGAGTCCCACCTGCCGGAAGGTCACAGAGGTCGTGACCTCTACGTCGGAGACGAGGTCACTTTCACCCGGCACAAGTGTGCCAAAGGACCTTACGCCCTCCACGTACACCGCTTGACGGAGGAGGAGTTGCGGTACGGGGAGGAGGAGCCAGAGGACCCGGACGGGTCTGAAGCAACACCATATTAAGAAAAAGCAGGAGGGAGCCGTCGTTGAGGACGGGAATAGAGACTGTATATAGTTGCCCGTCGGGGCACAGTGAACCGTTGCTGCTAAAATAGTCCCCGTTGGGACCAGTGAACTGTTTACCCGTTAACCCCTTCATCCTACAGGCTGAGGACTGTGAGCAGCCATTCCCTTCCCTCTACCTGGCCGAGGACTGAGAGCGGCCAACTTCCCCTGTAAATAGTTGCGCGTCCTAAAGCGCCCCCTACCGGTTTTATAGAAAACCAGATTTTCTAAGAGACTGTCGCACTTTTCCTGGACACACGGTGCACAGTGTCCGGAGGAGGAACCTGAAACAAGAGACGACGAGAATGTTATATGAAAAGTTTTATATAGATAATGTTTTATATGTTTTATTATGTTTATATGAAAATTTTGTATGTTTTTGGTGTTTTGTGTCTTACAGCCCGAGGACGTGCTGTGATTTACCAGGGGGGAATGTAGCACCCTGAGGATTCGGCTGCTACAGGAGTATTGCACCTCAACCCAGAGGTGTGATATTCCACTCCCGGGTAAGGATGGAGTGTGGAACTGAGCTCGGTAGGCTGCATGCACTACATACATCCCATTTCCGAGGAACAGGCCGACGGTACTCCCACTTAGAAATGTGCAGGTACGACCGAGTCTGTTCCTGGCTGGAGTGGGAGGGGGGTGGAACATCCCATGTAGTGTAGGGGCAGATAGGGGGAGCAGTCTGGGTAGTGATAGGAGCTCATTGGGTGCTGGTCACCTGAGCTCACACATAGAGGGATATATAAGGTGGGCACCAACTAGAATCAGGGTCAGTCTGTCAGAATCAGGAAGAGGAGCAGAGCAGAGCCCTAGAGAGAGAGAGAGGAGAAAGAAAGAGAAAGACCCAGAGGGGGAAGACTGAAGGGACCCAAGAACCCAAATTAGAGCACCGGGTGAGGAGTCAGCAAAAGGGTACCGGAACCCAAACTGGTGGGGGTAAAAACAATCCCCAGCCAGAGACCGGAGACCGTGGGCAGTGTCTGCCACGGTCACCCACCACATTCACCCCGAAGGCACACCACATGAAGGGTCAGGGAACCCAGGGCCAAGGGTGTCCCAACAGAAGGCCCGAGGGAGCTGGACCTAGGTGGATCACTGGTGGGGACGGCTGAAGAAAGGACAGAGGGAGAGCTCAGGGCCACGCTCCGGACTTGTTTGGGGGTTGGCTGGATCCAGGACCTGGTGGACGCAGCACGGCTCGGGTGGTCACTAGCAGCTGGAGTGACCAGTACAACATCTGCAGTAAGTAAACACCCTTAACTGCACAACCCGACTCTGTCTTCACTGCCGTCTGCACTACACCACCACAACCCCCATCCTCTGCGCCTGTCCCCTCTGAGGCTATACCCCTCCCGTTGGGGGTTATCTCACCAAGCTGCGCACCCACCATCAGCCTCAGCGGACCCTGCTGCAGCGGCGGCCACAGTGACCGCATCACAACGGGTGGCGTAGTCGACACAAAAGAACTTTAGTAACATCTGTAGAACTGCCACATCACACTGAGCTTGACGCCCTGGGCACGGGACCGGGTCACAGCCGCTCGGAGACTACAACCCCCCATCTGATCCGGTGCCGGGTATTCCCCTCAAAAAGGAATATGTCCCAGGGGGCGCGTCAATTAACATGAAAGGTAAAAGCATGAAGACATGCTGAGAATATTCATTTACAACTGATGACTGCTATAATCTGCATGCCGCCCATAGTGACAATACAAATAGGTCAATACCCTCCATAAAGGGTGAAGGTTTTTCTGATTTTTGTGCAGCTAAATCTTAAAAGGATTGTTCTAGGAAGAGGTAGTGTCCACTGCTGGGTCCTGCAAATCCGTCCCCATTCATTTGATCTGTAATACCTGGCAGCAGCCACTACACAGTTCATGGCGCTGTGCTGTTTAGCTCCGCAACTACTAACATTTGGCCACCGCCGATACAGAGAACAGCTGATCCAGGGGTGGACATATCATTGGTGCAACTCAAGAGGTAAGGGAGGCCATTTCTACCTCCAAAGCAGGTACAATTTAGCATTTTTAGGAGCTCTCTGGCTGCAAAGGGCCCATATATTGTTCTTGCACAGAGGCCCTTTTCTGTCTGTGTCCGCCAGTGAGCTGATTGGTAGGGGTACCGGGTCATGAACACCCACCAATCTGATATTGATGACCTGGAGTTGCACAGAATTAGAAGAAACATGGCTGTTTTCTTCCAGAGACAGTGCCACGCCTCTCCAAAGGCTCCTTGTGGCATTGCAGCTATGTGCCATTCACTTCAATGTAGCTCAGCTGTAATAACTTACCCAAACCATGGACAAGAATGGTGCTGTTTTTGGACAAAAGCAGGCATGACTTTTTAAGGGTATGTTCACACATTTTTTTTTTAGGCTAGTTTAGATCAGGCTCGTTCTGGAAAATGCCTGAAATTGGCTTATAAACTGTTCCAAAGGATGTTCCTATTAATTTCTATGTAAAAACGTCTCGCTGTTTATATGCTCAGGCTTTTCAGCATTTTTTAACAGCTTCAGGTTTCCAAAAACACCAAGTGGTTAAAAAAAGGGAGCAGAGCAGGTGTTATTCGCTAGTAAGACGAGCCGTACTTTACAATAGAAGTCAATGGGAAGTTAAAAAATTTGCGGAAAACACATGGGCATCTTTTCGAAGGCTTTGTAAACGTTTTTGGCTCCAGAGATTCTAGAATTTTAAAAAATTTTTAATTTAGAAAAATGTCCAAAAATTGTCCTCCCAAGAAAGCAGAAAAAAATCCGCTAAAAATAATGTTTACAGATTATGTATTAGATCTGTCAATTTAGCTCCATAAATTGGATCAGATCCTATGACGTTTGTCTGTACTCCCATGATGGAATTAGACATATGTAATGCTTCATTTAGGCCATGCTCCCACATAGTGGATACAGTGCAATTTTCCACGTTTTCCTGCAGGTGTCTGCATCAAAATACGCAACACCATTCCGCACGGTTTATTCCTTTTTTTGTTGTGGCTTTTTAGATACTTTTTTTAAAAGCATTTTTTTGGGTGTGGATTTGATGCAATATTTTTCAGTGCAGAAATGCCATTATTCCACACTTAAATAACCGTAATTGGGATTTTACATGAACTTTTCAGGCTCCCCATAGAAAATATAGGGAAATAACGCACCAAAAAAATGCGGAGTTCCACACTGTCTATTAACACACAGTGGCCATGAGTTTTCAGAAAATCACATCCATTTTACTTCAACTGTAAAACACAGCAAATTTTCCGCTTAAAAAAATCCACTGTTTTTTTTGCTATGTGGGAACATGGTTTTATAGCTCCTAGTTGAAGCTGTAATACACTAATGTGAATGCAGCCATTAGTTGTATTCCCACTTGGAGGTTTTGTCACAACTTTACATTCTGGGGGTAAAGGAGAAATGTGAAAAACTGCATGTGTGAATACAGCCCAAGGCGAGGTGCACATGTACCGTGCTCACCGCTGTGCACAGTGTCGGAGTTGCCATCGGAATCCTGGAAAAACAGGAATCCAATGGAAACCCCCAACGGAAACATTCCCTTTCATGAAGCTGATGTCGTGACAGTGTTCATATTTTTTCAGATGTGCCCAAAAGCTGTGGTCTGCCGTGCTCTTGGTGCACATCTAAAAAAAGAAGAAAACACTGGATGGAGGCCAGGTAGCGTCCACAGTGACTCTGTCACCATTAGGGATGAGTGGATCCATGGAATGTTGGGTTCTGGTACCCGACCCGAACTTTATCCCAAACCCAAACTCCATCAGAACCCAAACCCCATTGAAAACAATGGAGACCTGAACTTTGGAGATGGAAAATTCTCTCTCTCCTCCTTTCCCACTCCCTTTCCCCACCCCAGAGTTCCGAACACTGCAATTGACTTCCTCCGGAACTCTGAACACTGCAACGGACTTCCACCGGAACTCTGAACATTGCAACGGACGTCCACCGGAACTCTGAGCATTGCAACGGACTTCTCCAGGAACTCTGAAAATTGCAACCGACTTCTCCAGGAACTCTGAGCATTGCAACGGACTTCTCCCGGAACTCTGAATATTGCAACGGACTTCTCCAGGAACTCTGAAAATTGCAACCGACTTCTCCAGGAACTCTGAAAATTGCAACGGACTTCTCCAGGAACTCTGAAAATTGCAACGGTCTTCCCTCGGAACTCTGAAAATTGCAACAGACTTCCCTCGGAACTCTGAAAATTGCAACAGACTTCCCTCGGACCTCCGAACATTGTGACTGACTTCCGGGAAAAGTCCTTGTTCAGCATTTCGCAACTAAGAATAACTGTCCGGTACGGACGCCAAACTTTTACGTTCTGGTTCGCTCATCTCTAGCCATCATCCTAATAGGGAATGGCTCAGTTGGGTTTTCTGTCTGGGTTTTTGGCACAATGCTCTGCAGAAAGAACTGTAAAAAAAAAGTGTGCACTTAGCCTTACATTGCTGTATTTTTTTATTTTAAGCCACCTGCCCTGGATACTAAATCACAAGGGATATTTAAGGAACAAATTGTAAATCTCTGCCCATATTACTAAAGAAAGGATTAAATGTCTCATTCCCTGGCATTGCTAGATAGTGCTATATTTATGACAGAGAATCTGAATACTTTATGATATAAGAAGCTTTCTACTCTGAACTCATCTGAATTTAAAAGAACTTTACCAGTCAGCATTATCTAATGGAGCGTTTCATCATAGGACTCTGCTCAGCAAAATATCACATAATCCAGCATTAAACCTCATCAATTTCTGGGAAACAAGGTACATGCTGAACATGTCCATTTTAATTGCATCGCTGGTCTCATTGATATTATAAAATGTTTTTAATAGAATTTTAGGACACTGGTTATAAAGAAAAAAAATGGATAGATAGACTGAAGATCATCCCCCATTCTATAGAACAAAATTTAGATCATAAAATAACTACAAAAAGCTTGGGTATTGCTGTAATATGAATGATAAAATGCAGCCACACTATGGCCTGAAACTGTATGACATGAGATACCGATGCAGGCTAAGATCCCATTTACACTAGCCAACCAGGGCTTTTAAATGACTGCTGATCACCTACAGTGGGGAAAATAAGTATTCGATACACTGCCAATTTTGTACGTTTTCCCACCTAAAAAGAATGGAGAGGTCTGTAATTTTTATCGTAGTTACACTTCAACTGTGAGAGACAGAATATTAATAAAAAAATCAAGAAAATCACATGGTATGATTTTTACATAATTAATTAGCATTTTATTGCATGAAATAAGTATTTGATATAATAGAAAAACAGAACTTAATATTTGGTACAGAAATCTTTGTTTGCAATTACAGAGGTCACACGTTTCCTGTAGTTCTTGACCAAGTTTGCACACACTGCAGCAGGGATTTTGGCCCTCCTCCTCCATACAGATCTTCTCCAGTTCTTTCAGGTTTCAGGGCTGTCGCTGAGCAACATTGAGTTTCCGCTCCCTCCAAAGATTTTCTACTGGGATCAGGTTTGGAGAATGGCTACACCACTTCAGGACCTTGAAAGGCTTCTTACAGAGCCAATCCTTAGTTGCCCTGGCTGTGTGTTTTTGGGTCATTGTCATGCTGGAATACCCAGACATGACCCATCTTCAATGCTCGTACTGAAGAAAGGAGGTTGTTTACCAAAATCTCACGATAAATGACCCCATCCATCCTCCCTTCAATACAGTGCAGTCATCCTGTTCCCTTTGCAGAAAAGCAACCCAAAAGTATAATTCCCCCTTCATGCTTCACAGTTGGGATGGTGTTCTTGGAGTTGTACTCATCCTTCTTCTTTCTCCAAACACGGAGAGTGGAGTTGATACCAAAAAGTTCTATTTTGGTCTCATGTGACCACATAACCTTCTCCCATGCCTTCTTTTAATCATCCACATGGTCATTGGCGAACCTCAAACAGGCCTAGACATGTGCTGGCTTGAGCAGGGAGACCTTGTGTGCCCTGCAGGATTTTAATCCATGATGGCATAGTGTGTTACTAATGGTAATGTTTGAGACTGTGGTCCCGGTTCTCTTCAGGTCATCGACCAGGTCCTCTCATGAAGTTCTCGCCTGATTCCTGACCTTTCTCAGAATCATCCTTACCCCATGAGGCGAGATCCTGCATGGAGCCCCAGACCGAGGAAGATAGACAGTCAAATGTGTGTTTCTTCCTTTTTCTAATAATTGCGCCAACAGTTGTTGCCTTCTCAACAAGCAGCTTGCCTATTATCCTCTAGCCAATCACAGCCTTTTGCAGGTCTACAATTTTTTCCCTGGTGTCCTTAGACAGCTCTTTGGTCTTGGCCATGTTGGAGATGTTGGAGTGTGATTGATTGTGAGGACAGGTGTCTTTTATGCAGGTAACGAGTTCAAACAGGAGCAATTAATACAGGTAATGAGTGCAGAGTAGGAGGACTTCTTAAAGAAAAACTAACAGGTCTGTGAGAGACAGAATTCTTACTGGTTGGTAGGTGATCAAATACCCACTTCATGCAATAAAATGCAATTTAATTAGGTAAAAATCATACAAGTTGATTTTCTGGATTTTTTTTAGATTCTGTCTCTCACAGTTGAAGTGTTCCTATGATAAAAATTACGGACTTCCCCATTCTTTGTAGGTGGGAAAACTTGCAAAATCAGCAGTGTATCAAATACCTATTTTCTCCACTGTATATGCAGGCCAATGAGCGGTTGTTTAATGGTGTGATCGCAACTCCTGCACCAACTATTGTTGCGCCCCTAAAAAAAAGCAAGACAAAAACAAAATGAGCAAATACCCTGCAGTGAAAAAATAAATCGTAATAGTGCATGAAAATAATATAGGGTACTTGGTTAACATAATTTTGATAAAAAAAAACATAAAAGTCGTCCTACTGTGTCACGGTGACCCTATTCGGGACAGTCCTAACCTCCTAGTAGTAAAACCTTACCATGTGTCTAATGACGTAAGTGTGAATAAGGGCTGAGAAGGACCGAAGCTCCAACTAATGGACAGCCAGCAGCGGGGAGCATCTGGTGTTGGGTTTTGTTTGTTTAGTGGCCAGTGTGAACATGTATCTACACGCTGCATGCACACCAACTTATATTCCAGTTCAGTGCTTTTGGTTTCTCTTGTTGCGCCATTGTAGATAAGCCTCATTTTCAGAAGTAATAGAGACTATCCTTATTTAGGTACACCCTGACAAGGTTGGATGGCTTTTGCACCCTATAATTAAGAAAAATGCTACCTAAGTACCTTTCGTTTTCAACGTTTACAGCAATATTGGAGTTCATGTATTCATTAATCACAGTGTGCTGACGCATCGTATATGTATATACTTGTATATTGGCCATATAGCATATTTGTGCACCTGTATATTAATTTAATACTAAGGGTGCGGGCCCTATGTTTTTTTTTAATAGGGTTAAATTGTGAAAAACACAGATTTTAATGAATGCGACGAAGGTGTATTTAAACTTATGACGTCAACTGTATTTCTATGGAAGAGTGCTCTAGCATGCTCGGTGATCTCTGAGGAGGACATTGTGCAAGGAGGGGGGAGGAGTAGGGCTATGACTATTTCTTGAAGTGTAATCCTGTAATAGATTATAGTACTATACTGTATTGTTTTGACTAATAAGGGAGTCAGAGTGAAAACAGCACAATATTAGGATTTTTCTTAAATTAATATTGATTTGAAAAATAAAGGAACAAAAATAAAAAATGCTAATAAATTTAAAGAAGTTGTCCAGTACTTTATATTACCCCCGCAATGTATCCCCCCCGCGGCCCCTAAGCATTTTTGTAAATACCTTATGTTGCTGTTTCTGCCTGTGAGCGGCTCTATCCTTGGCCGCTCACAGGCATCATGTGACCCCGCGCTGACGTCACGACAAGTGAGGCGTGACTCAGCGGTGGGTGCTGGGTTGTGGGCGGGGTTACCCCCCGCGTCAAACCCAGCATCCACCGCGCGGTTTCCCAATGAATGGAGAGAGGCAGAGTGCGCGGTGGATGCCGGGTGTGACGCGGGGGTAACTCCACCCACAACCCAGCAGCCACCGTGGAACGCAGAAGACAGAGAGCCCCGGCTGCTGCCAGCACTTGTCGTGACGTTAGCGGATGTCAGAGCCGGTTGCAGTCGGGGGTCACGTGATGCCTGTCAGTGGCCAGTGATAGCGCCGCTCACAGGCAGTATCTGCAATGTAAGGTAATTACAAAACTCCTTAGGGGGATAATATAAAAGTACTGGACAACCCCTTTAACATAAAAACACAATTTAAAAATAGGACATTTTCGGATGCCACAATCCCTTAAAGCCATCACTGGAGACTAGTCTCAGCTGAATTGCTGGCCTATTAGAATATGGTACAGAAAATATTCCACCAAGATTATCAATTAGAAAACCCCTTAAATATTAAGCAGTTTCTTGAAAAGACGTTGAGGATCTTTGGTTCGTTGCGTATGTGCCCTGAACTAAACAAAGTTTCATAATTCTGTTTTTCACTGTACTTATACTTTTTTTGTTTGCCAAGTAAGAAAAGAAAACTGTGTGAAGCGAAGTCAAGGATTTAGAGCTTTGCGTCACAAAAGCCAGAGTGCCATGTATGTATGATCTGCGGGGATCTGATTTTGGGACTCTCGCAGAGGTCTAGATGAAGTCTTAGTAGACTAAGATTTGCCGTTCAAATTACATTTTATAACTCAACTAGTTAAATTTAGAACAGACTCTGAGAAGAAAAAGAAATGGAAATCTGATTTGATCCCACAGTTCTTATTAAAAGCTAGAATAAATTAAAATGCAACTTTAACAATGGTTTGCGGGAAGATTTTTGAGCCACGGTTATTAATGGAAATATTGTATCTAGTGGAATTTATGTTACCACGAAATGTAACAGTAAACAGCGGTCACAAGTTTACTGGTGCATTTAGACTGGCTGTTCTACTGTAAAAATGTTGATTGTCGCTCGTTTACTAACCTATTCACATGGTCAAAGGAAAACGCATAGGAACAGAACTTTCCTTAACCCCTTCAGGACTGACCTATCTTTGACCTTTAGGACAAAGATTTTTTTTTGGACATTATAACTTTTAACCCATCTTTTCTCAACTCTTTACATGAAGGAATTAAAAAAACAAAACATCAATTCTGATAGTTTTTTTACATTTAAAATTTTACACCATTCACTTTGATGCACAAATTATATCTTCATTCTGTGAGTCCATGTCACAATACTGTTGTATGACAACTCTGGACCAGGGGATCCTACCCTGTCCCAAATGCTAGGGGGGCCCTAGCTATTACTGTTCCCCATATTACTTCTAATGGTGAAGATGCTGGGGCCACATACCTTGCTGTTCTACTGAATCAGCCCTTATCTGTCCTCTCCCCCACCCAGGGAAGTGGGGAGGAATAGTGTATGTAAATACACAAATCTGCCAAACAAGGAAAGGACTTACAGGGATAAATGAAAATACCAAACATACAAAATATGCACTCACAGACAACAGAGGGAAAACACTGAAGGGATTAAGAAGGTAAACAAAAATAGAAGAGGATGGCACTATGTACACAGCCAAAACACAAAGCATGAGTCACTAAACAACTCTAGTTAAAGCCCTCTAACAAACACCGAATCCTCCTCTCCTCACCAGGCAGTACAAGACTTAACACTGGCAATTCAGATTGCCAGTGCAGAGACTATATAGTAGAGGGGAGTGGCTGATACTGCTGAGCTGAGAACATCCACACAGGAAGCTACAGAGACTCCAAGCTGAGCAGATTAACTGCCGCACTGCTTTAAGAAACTAGCACCATTCAATAAGGAGAAGTGCTTTTATTCAATGCAGGAGTACCTGAACTCAGACGCTGCGGTCTTCTGGCTCCTCTCTATTGTGGTAAACCCATGACAGTCCGTATCACTATAGCGATTAGTAAATTTTTATCATTTTAAGTTTTGCTAATTTTTTTTCAAACATTTTTTGTGCAAAAATATTTGTTTCTGTTTCGCTATATTCTGATGGCCGTAAGTTTATTTACACGTTACCTTTATTATGCAGCTTGTTACAATTTAAATATCTTTTTAGATTTTATTACTTTTGAAGCAGAAAAGCTTTTTACATTTTTTATGGGGTAGAGGGGTCATCATATTCTGAAAGCTCTAACTTGTTCATTTTTTTGTTTTAAAAAGCTGTATAAGGGCTTGTTTTTCATGTAATGAGCTGTGCTTTTTATTGATACCATTTTTGGGTGCATACAACTTTTTAATTACTCTTTTTTTTGGTTTATCTTTCATTGCAAAAAAAATAAAATAAAGTAATTCTAGCACTGTTCCGCCGGCCGAGACAAACAATTAGTATGGGATATTATGAATGCTGCAATACCAAATAGGTGTTGTTTGTGTTTTGTTTTGTTTTGTTTTTTACAAATAAACCATTTATTATTCCATCTGGGAATGTGTTTTTTTTTTACATTTTTTCTTTTACAATACTTAATAGTTTTCATAAGGGGATTTGAACATGAAAAAGCCTTTGTTAGGCCTCCAGCTGCCATACCAACCTGTTGGCAAGCTGAGATTGCACTGCAGGGGTGTCAATGGGCAGGCAGAGGGCGCAAACTCTCTCTTTGTTAAAGTCTTTACATGCACGGTTAGTGTGATTATGGCATGTAAAGAGTTAAACAGCCATCACATACAGTTGTGATCCTGGCTGTTGTAGTGGGAGCCCAGCTGTATGTAACTGCTGGCTCCTGCTGTAGATGGCGCTATCCCAGCGCCGTACATGTACGTCATGGTGCAGCTAATAACACTTCAGTACGACCTACATATAAGGCAGACTGCGCAAAGGGGTTAATAAGATTGTTCTGTCCCCATAGAGCATCAGGTCATCGGCTGCACGTTCCCTATTTACATGGACTTATATATTACTCAAAACTGTGACCATTTGACAAAATGAACATTTTACTCATTCATAGGGTGATTGCCGGCATGTTGTAATGGGACCATAATTGGCAACGAACCTTCTTCCAAACACTTGTACACAGATTCACGGCCCATTTAAATCCACCATAAGCTTTGTTGTGATCGCCTCCTTTGTAGCATAGCAAGATCATTTTATGGCTATGCCCATAAGAGCAAGATACAGTCATGTAAACCTAGAAATAACAGTAATAGCGGGGCTGGCAACCATTTTTATTACTCCACTGCCTTTGTGACATCTTTATTTGTGGTAAAGTCTAACAGATTTAATCATAGGACAAAACCTGTCTCTCCAAAAAAAGTCTCCATTTTGTTTTGGAAGACATTTGACGGACGACCAGGAGAAGGCACACAGCACAAGCCCAAAGTCACGATCAAAAAGGTTCACCAAGGATGATCTTTAGTAAGAAATTGCTATAAGTACAGTTCCCAGCTACTTTTGGTATCTGGAGGAAGAATTTAGGCCATAGGAGAAAGCTGTATAGTAAGAAGAGCGTTGGTTTTAGTGGCTGAGTTACAATTCGTGTCCCACAGTCACCAAACTTTTATAAAAATGTATAGTCCCCTGCTCTCCTCCCTGGGGTCCACCTAGTAAATGTTACAATGACTTTCATAGTCTATCAGCCTAGGAATAAGAGACTGGAAAGGCTCCATAAGAAAATATTGTTCTAGTCTTACAAAGATTGTATATTAGTACAGAACCGAGGGTCATCTCTACATTAAGGCCATGTTCCAACGTCGTGTAAATGTTTGACGGTTCAAAGTTAAAAGTGATTTCATGAAAACTCATGTCCATTGCGTGTTGTTTTTTGGTGGCATTTTTTCCTAGCAGACTACTGTGGAAAACCTGAATAAATGCATGTAAACTTACAATTGCACTTTTAAAGAATAAAATTGCAGCATTCCTGCACTAAAAACAAACAAAAAGAAGTCATATCCACCCCAAAAAGCATCAAAAAGGTAAAACACAAAAAAATGCAACATATATATACAGTACAGACCAAAAGTTTGGACACACCTTCTCATTTAAAGATTTTTCTGTATTTTCATGACTATGAAAATTGTACATTCACACTGAAGGCATCAAAACTATGAATTAACACATGTGGAATTATATACTTAACAATAAAGTGTGAAACAACTGAAAATATGTCTTATATTCTAGGTTCTTCAAAGTAGCCACCTTTTGCTTTGATGACTTCTTTGCACACTCTTGGCATTCTCTTGATGAGCTTCAAGAGGTAATCACCGGAAATGGTCTTCCGACAATCTTGAAGGAGTTCCCAGAGATGCTTAGCACTTGTTGGCCCTTTTGCCTTCTCTCTGCGGTCCAGCTCACCCCAAACCATCTCGATTGGTTTCAGGTCTGGTGACTGTGGAGGCCAGGTCATCTGGCGTAGCACCCCATCACTCTCCTCCTTGGTCAAATAGCCCTTACACTGCCTGGAGGTGTGTTTGGGGTCATTGTCCTGTTGAAAAATAAATGATGATCCAACTAAACGCAAACCGGATGGAATCGCATGCTGCTGCAAGATGCTGTGGTAGCCATGCTGGTTCAGTATGCCTTCAATTTTGAATAAATCCCCAAAAGTGTCACCAGCAAAGCACCCCCACACCATCACACCTCCTCCTCCATGCTTCTCCATGGGAACCAGGCATGTAGAGTCCATCCGTTCACCTTTTCTGCGTCGCACAAAGACACGGTGGTTGGAACCAAAGATCTAAAATTTGGACTCTTCAGACCAAAGCACAGATTTCCACTGGTCTAATGTCCATTCCTGGTGTTCTTTAGCCCAAACAAGTCTCTTCTGCTTGTTGCCTGTCCTTAGCAGTGGTTTCTTAGCAGCTATTTTACCATGAAGGCCTGCTGCACAAAGTCTCCTCTTAACAGTTATTGTAGAGATGTGTCTGCTGCTAGAACTCTGTGTGGCATTGACCTGGTCTCTAATCTGAGCTGCTGTTAACCTGCGATTTCTGAGGCTGGTGACTCGGATAAACTTATCCTCAGAAGCAGAGGTGACTCTTGGTCTTCCTTTCCTGGGGCGGTCCTCATGTGAGCCAGTTTCTTTGTAGTGCTTGATGCTTTTTGCAACTGTTCTTCGGGACACTTTCAAAGTTTTCCCAATTTTTCGCACTGACTGACCTTCATTTCTTAAAGTAATGATGGCTACTCGTTTTTCTTTACTTAGAATTTGTATTATGGCAAGAAAAAAGCAGCTAACAGTCTATTCAGTAGGACTATCAGCTGTGTATCCACCTGACTTCTACACAACACAACTGATGGTCCCAACCCCATTTATAAGGCAAGAAATCCCACTTATTAAACCTGACAGGGCACACCTGTGGAGTGAAAACCATTTCCGGTGACTACCTCTTGAAGCTCATCAAGAGAATGCCAAGAGTGTGCAAAGCAGTCATCAAAGCAAAAGGTGGCTACTTTGAAGAACCTAGAATATAAGACATATTTTCAGTTGTTTCACACTTTTTTGTTAAGTATATAATTCCACATGTGTTAATTCATAGTTTTGATGCTTTCAGTGTGAAAGTACAATTTTCATAGTCATGAAAATACAGAAAAAACTTTAAATGAGGTGTGTCCAAACTTTTGGTCTGTACTGTATATACACAGCTTTCTAAAAATCACCATCTCTACATGTCTGTCAGCCATTCGATTCCAGTGTCAGTGGAATTCCAACCAAAGTCCACCTCATTCTACTTAATGTGCTTCTGATTAGGTGATCACCTGAACCTTATCTTATGTAACGAGGGAAAGTATAAAAAACACTGCTGTGGTCTTCACAATCCTCTTGCAATAGGACAAGCTGGATGGCAAAACAAGTGCTAGGAACAGCCCAAAAGTTATTTGAATGAAAAAATAACTTTTAACCATGCCAAAGGAGTTGAAAAGAAAAGTCTTAAGTGAGGAAAAGAAGGGCTCAGTTCTGGCTTTACTAGCCTCTACTTACTGGCCATGTTGCATTTGGGGAGCCCCTGATGTGCCTAAACAGTGGAAACCCCCCACAAGTGACACCATTTTGGAAACTAGACCCCTTAGGGAACTTATCTAGATGTGTGGTGAGCACCTTGCACCCCCAGGTGCTTCACAGAAGTTTATAATATTGAGCCGTAAAAATAAAATTTTCACATTTTTCCCACAAAAAAATGTTTTTCATCCCCTAATTTTGTATTATCATAAGGATAACAGGAGACCTTGCACCATGAAATTTGTTGTGCAATCTCTCGAGTACGCCGATACCCCATATGTGGGGGAAAACCACTGCTTTGGTGTACGGCAGGGTTCGGAAGAGAAAGGAGCGCTATGTTGGCTGGGATAGGTTGCAGACACCATGTCACATTTGAAGAGTTGCTGACATGCCGAAACAGCAGAAACCCCCACAAGTGACCCCATTTTGTAAACTACACCTCTCAAGGAATTCATCTAGGGAAGTAGTGAGTATTTTTTAATTTTATACCATTGGGCAGTGAAGAAAACATAATTGTATTTATACCACAAAAAAATGTTTTACCCTCAGATTTTACATTTTCACACAGGGCAATGGGTAAAAATGGTGCCGAAATGTGTCACACAATTTCTTCTAAAAGTGGCAATACCCCATATGTGGCTGTATCGTACCGCTCAGCCATATGGCGAGATCTGGGGGGGACGGAGTGCTATTTGACAATTGGAGAACAAATTATTGTAGAATAGGCATTTGGATTTGGGAGCACAAAATTTTCTGAATTTCTTTTGGGGGGCAAGGGCCATTTCGCTTTTCCAGAGCCTTTCTGCTACCAGTAACTTGGAAGTCCCTTATATTTTTAACAGATGACGGACCTGAGTGGGGACTAGCTTTTTTTGAGGACTGAGTTGAAGATTTTATTGGGAACATTTTAAGTAACATTTATCCGGCTCTCTAGGCTGAGCACTTACATCGGGGTTTCCATCTAAGTTTCCAAGTGATGTAATTCAGATGAAACCCCTGTGGGATCCATTCACTGTAATGAGGCAGCAGAGTTACTCTGGACCCCGTCTGGCCTCTGTTTAGTGGTGTCCTTTTTTTCAGAAGTGCACAAAACTGTGGCCAACCGCACTTTTATGCACGCCTAAAACAAATGACACCGTGGCATCACAGGCCAGACGGCATCCACAGTGGCCTATATCTGCCTCATTACAGGGAATCTTCCGTCATGGGTTCCGTCTGAATCACGTATTTCAGAGATTTACACGGAAACTCTGGTGTAAGTGCTCAACGCAGAGCGCAGGATAAATGTGAGCAGAGCCTTACTGCGATCTTTGGGAGACATAATAAACAAATCACTAGCAGGTGAAGAATTGGTTTTATTTACCTCGTGCGGTAATAAGTGATGAGATTACTTTATTCTTCGGGTCGGTGCGATTACAGAGATACCAGATTTATATCGGGTTTTTATCACTGACAGCTGTCACACACTAAGAGACACATTTTTTTGCAAAATCTAGTTTTTGCATCGCAATATTTTGAGAGCTATAATTTTTCCATATTTCGGCCGACAGAGTCATGTGACAGCTTGTTTCTTGCGGGACGAGTTGACATTTTTATTGGTACCATTTTTGGGTACGTGACATTTTTTTATCGCTTTCTATTCCATTTTTTGGGAGGTAAAATTAACAAAAACCAACAATTCAGGAATTGTTTTTTGAGGTTTTTTTTTATGCCGTTCTGCGTGTGGTAAAAGTGATAAGGCAGCGTTATTCTTCGGGTCAGTACGTTTACAGCGATACTACACTTACTGTATATTTTTTATGTTTTGGCGCTTTTACACAATAAAACAGTTTTATAGAAAAAATATTTTTTTTGCATCGCTTTATTCTGAGAGCTATAACTTTTTTATTTTTTGGCTGATGGAGCAGTATGGCGGCTTTTTTTTGGCGGAACAAGATGACGTTTTCAGTGGTACCATTTTTATTTCCATTTTGCTTTTTGATCGCATTTTTTTTCCACTTTTTGTTTGGCGATATGATGAAAAAGCATAGTTTTTTGCTCCGTTTTTTATTTATTTTTATTACGGTGTGCACAGAAGGAGTTAATTAGTGTGACAGTTTTATAGATCAGGTTGCTTCGGACGCGGCGATACCAAATATGTGTACTCTTTTTGTTTTTGCATAAATATACGGATTTATTGGTTTAATATTTTATTTATTTTTATTTATTTTGTGATTTTTTTTTTAACAGTTTGAAAACATTTTTTAGACTTTTTTTTACATTTTTACTTAGCCCCTGTATGCGACATTAATTTTTTATTTTTCTAATCACTATTCTCATGCAATGTAATAGACATGTATTACATTGCATGAGAAGTTTGCTGACAGTTTCACACTGTCTGTCTCCTGCTAGGCTTCAGCTGCAGGCTGAGCCTAGCAGGACACCATATATGGCAGATCTGGAGGCGGTCATGTGACCTCCAGCTGCCATAACAGCAGCAGGTCCTGGAAGGCATCAGGGGGCCGTCGGAGAGGTAAGTGGACGACCCCCTCTCCTCTCACTATCTTCTATATGCCGCGATCACTATAGATCGCGACATATAGAAGATAGCAAAGGGTTAACATCATTGGGACCTGATCCAATCAGGTCCCGATGATGTCCCCTGTCAGAGCTGTCGCTCTGAACCGCAACCGCACCACTTGCAGGACCACCGACCGTTCATAAACGTCGGTGCTGCACAGAGCCCAGGCAGCGCCGACGTTTATGTACAGTGGGCGGTCGGGAAGCGGTTAAAAATCATAGTTATTCCACCAAATATTGATTTCTGAACTCTTCCCGAGTTAAAACGTGATTATTGTTGTTTCTAAATGAATAAGAACTTGTTTTCTTTGCATTATTTGAGGTCTGGAAGCACGGTTTCTTTTTTTATTATTTTGACGATTTCTCATTTGCTGCAAATAAATACAAAATTTTTAGCTTTGAATTTCGGAGACATGTTTTCAGTAGTTTATAGAATAAAACAACAATGTACATTTTACTCAAAAATATACCTATAAAGAGAAAAATCAGAGCAAATGAAAATTTTGCAGTGGTCTCTTTCTTAATTTTTGCCAGAGCTGTATTCTCAATCAGAGATATGCTTTAAACAATGAGGGCAACAATTTAAATTGTTGTTAGATATTTTTTTTATAAATTATTTTACTTTATCCATTATAAACTGAACCTCCAAGCTGGCAGCAGGGAGTAAGTAAAGAGCTGTTGTTTTCAAGTCTTCTACTACTCTGTCCTAAATTTACTAGTTTATAAACTGCACACCGATTATTGAAGAACTGTAAACCCATCAGAAATGAAGGAATTTCCAAGCAAGCTATGTGACAGTACACGGTCTGTAATAACAAAATTTGCTCTTATCATATGGCTCTTGGAGTTGTAATGGGTGGGGGGAAGGGGAATGGGTGGGTTTTGAGAGGCACTACCAGTTTGGTGATGTCTCACTGCTGTTTATTTGCAATGTTGGAAAATATCTTACTAAAAAATATCTGATTTAAAAAAGAAATGAAGGAATTTCTTAATTTACTTGCTGTTAAAATTCTTCTCAGTTTCTGAGCTGCCACAGATGTGACCTCCAGCTCCTTTCTTCCTGCTAGGAGGAATGGCCTGTGATACTACGCAAGTTTAGAGTGACTGGAGTTGTGTACAAGGAATGAGTGCTCACTGTAGGCTCCACACAGACCATAAAATATTATCAGCTTGTGGTTTTAGCCAAATGAGATGGTGCTAAATTAAATTAGAATAAATGTCAGTGTAGCACAAACTAGGGGAAGCGGGAGGACTGTTAAGAAGCCGAAGTTGTGGGCAGCGATTTATGCATCTTGAGACTGTATAGGAGTCTCTAGATGGTACTTTGTAGATGGAGTGGTTTGGCACAGAGAGTGGGGGTGAGGGATCTGTGGGAGAGCTACACAACTTTTCCTCTTGGCAAATGTAGTCTAGAGGCTCAGAGGGAGAACAAGCAGGAATTTCAGGATGTAAATTTTAAGAACAAGAATGACTGCAGGGTACTAAATGGGAGCTAAGAAATTAAAAAGGTAACAGTGAGGGTTGGGAACTCATTACAAGGACAGCCACATCCTGTATTTTTTTTCCTGGAAAACCCCTTTATAGGGACTCTGTCAGCACAGAATGACTGTCCAAACCAAGTACAGGTGCTTTGTGCTTCATAGTGGGTTCAGTCATTTATAAACACCTTCACACCTGCTTGTTTTCCCTCTTTCTCCACCACCCCCTTATTTCATTGACAGCTCTGGCTTCACAGAGCCAAAGAAGGGAGGAGAGAGATGGAAAACAAGCAGGTGGGAAGGTGAACTTAAATGATTGGCCCCGCCGGGAAGCACCGAGCGCCTGTACTTGGACACACATTGAGCCAGTGCAAAGACTTCTTTTCTTGGCTTTTACTTTGAGCTAAAATTTTCAGATAAAATTTACAACAGTCTAACCGTAGGCCAAGTGTCCAATCTTATAAAGATGGTTTTATTCATTCAGCACAAACAGCTTTAAATACATAGTCCCACATAAGTAAGAAAACATTTGTTTCATGTAAGATATATCAAAGTTTTCATGGGCAGGTTGCTTTAATGGCACAATAAAAAAAGCAAAAATGAAATGTTTTCTGATAATAAGACAAGAGAAGAAGTACGCTACAGCCTAAAAACAACAGGTAATTTACCCACATTCTAAAAATACTACATTATCCGATTAGGCACAGCACTTTACAAATCAGTCTTCTCCTTCCTATATTTCCCACGGAGAGATCCTTCATTTCAGGTAGCACCATTTGAAGCGTTATCTATGTAACTACCATGTAAGGTAAAGCTTTTCACCCATTCGCAGTCCGAGGGCCATAAGACGCGCTATCCTGCCACGCGTTTTGGGCCCGTTTGGTAGCTGTAAGGGCTAAGATAGTGTTGAACGAACACTACGCTGTTCAGACACTGGATGATTTCACAGCACAGTATATAAGTAAGGCTTTATAGATTGAAAGTGTTACAATACGCAGAGCAATGCTTTAGATTGAGAAGATACGGTCTCATGAGATGGTTGTGAAATGCATTTGTATTTCTTTTTTTCCTTTCTCCATGGATTATACGGATTCTTGGGTAATGACGACATGCTGCGTTACAAACTTTAGCTTATTGGGTATGTCACAGTCCAGTCTCTTTTTAACTCTCTCTTATGGAGGCGTCGGGCTCTAGAAGCTGCTGTTTCTTTAGACAAACCATCTTGATTCTCTCCCTTATGTGTTCTGCTGCGGAGGCCATGTCACTTGGACTTCCAAAATATTGCTCAGTTCTGTAAGAGAAGGGGAAGAAGTTTCGTTATAGGGCATTACTAGTGATGAGTGCAAGTGCTCGTTACTCGAGTTTGTCTAGGGTGCTCGAGAGACATGTTCGAGTCCCCGCGCCCACTTGTTTCGCGGCTGTTAGACAGCCACAAAACATGCAGGGACTGCCTGACATACGCGGAGGGGATTGCCTGACAGCCACAAAACATGTGGGGATTGCCTGACATACGTGGTGGGGATTGCCTGACATACGTGGTGGGGATTGCCTGACAGCCACAAAACATGCGGGGATTGCCTGACATGCGCAGTGGGGATTGCCTGACAGCCACAAAACATGCGGGGATTGCCTGACCTATGCGGTGAGGATTGCCTGACAGCCACAAAACATGTGGGGATTGCCTGACATGCGCAGTGCGGATTGCCTGACAGCCACAAAACATGCGGGGATTGCCTGACATGCGCAGTGGGGATTGCCTGACATACGCGGTGGGGATTGCCTGACAGCCACAAAACATGCGGGGATTGCCTGACATATGCGGTGGGGATTGCCTGACAGCCACAAAACATGCGGGGATTGCCTGACATATGCGGTGGGGATCGCCTGACAGCCACAAAACATGCGGGGATTGCCTGACATACGTGGTGGGGATTGCCTGACAGCCACAAAACATGCGGGGATTGCATGACATGTGCAGTGGGGATTGCCTGACAGCCACAAAACATGCGGGGATTGCCTGACCTATGCGGTGAGGATTGCCTGACAGCCACAAAACATGCGGGGATTGCCTGACATACGCAGTGGGGATTGCCTGACAGCCACAAAACATGCGGGGATTGCCTGACAGCCACAAAACATGCGGGGATTGCCTGACATAGACGGTGGGGATTGCCTGACAGCCACAAAACATGCGGGGATTGCCTGACATATGCGGTGGGGATTGCCTGACATACGCGGTGGGGATTGCCTGACAGCCACAAAACATGCGGGGATTGCCTGACATACGTGGTGGGGATTGCCTGACAGCCACAAAACATGCGGGGATTGCCTGACATGCGCGGTGGGGATTGCCTGACAGCCACAAAACATGTGGGGATTGCCTGACATACGCGGTGGGGATTGCCTGACAGCCACAAAACATGCGGGGATTGCCTGACATACGGGGTGGGGATTGCCTGACAGCCACAAAACATGCGGGGATTGCCTGACATACGCGGTGGGGATTGCCTGACAGCCACAAAACATGCGGGGATTGCCTGACAGCCACAAAACATGCGGGGATTGCCTGACATACGAGGTGGGGATTGCCTGACATACGAGGTGGGGATTGCCTGACATACGAGGTGGGGATTGCCTGACATACGAGGTGGGGATTGCCTGACATACGAGGTGGGGATTGCCTGACATACGCAGTGAGGATTGCCTGATAGCCACAAAACACGCGGGGATTGCCTGACATACGCGGTGGGGATTGCCTGACAGCCACAAAACATGCGGGATTGTCTGTATTTGTCTTACAGCCGCAAACCATGCGGCAGCGGGAACTCGAACATGTCACTCGAGCACCCGTGATACTCTGTGCATACCCGAGGACCCGATGCAAACTCGAGTAACGAACACTTGCGCTCATCACTAGGCATTACATCTAATCTAACTACCAAGGTTATTACTCAGTGTATAAATTTAGATACCGGCCATGAACAAGTTTCAGGTGTAAAAAAAAAAAAAAAAAATTGTACAGTTTAATTTTTGAGGAATTCCAATGAAAAGTGACACTTCTATGCACTGGGTACACATATGCGTATGGCTGGCTCTGTTTCCAGGTTGACTGAATCAATGTGAGTCCGATTCCCACAAAACCATAGATTCTTAGATGAGCTGCATGTACTTAGTTGGATAAGTAGCAATTAAATACTTTTCTCTATCAATAGAGACTTCCAGTATAATGGGAGGAACATAAACTAATAGAATTAACCCAACATTTAATACATGCACAATCAAGGCAAAATTTAACAATCCAGAAGTGACTACCGTAATCTCACTTGGATGTTGTACTTACCTGTCCTGCGGACATATGTGCAGTTGGTCCGCAGGGGTTGTAAAGGGTTTATCTAATAATTGAAAGTTGGGTAGGTGATAAGTGTCAGATTACTTGGATTAGATATTAGAAAAAACACTTTCTGACAGTGAAGGTGATCAATTAGTGGAACAGGCGGCCGCGAGAGGTGGTGAGTTCTCCTTCAATGGAAGTCTTCAAACAGAGGCTGGACAGACATCTGTCTGAGATGATCTAGTGAATCCTGCATTGAGCAGGGGGTTGGACCAGATGACCCAGGAGGTCCCTTCCAACTCTACCATTCTAGGATTACAGCCGAGCCCACTGTTCCTCCTTACTGCATTCTAGCGTGTGTCTTGCTGCTCCAGTCACTTTATGGGGTTGACAGAAATGTCTAAAGAACCCCCATCCAAGTGATTACAGACCTTGGCAATGGAGCCCCCCACAACAAGCAGACAGTTATACATTTGGTGGTAAAACCCCTATAAACGAGAGAAAAGTTATACTTTTTCTTAAAGGGGGTATTCTCAAATTTGGATCCTCTATACATAATATAGGGGATAACTTTCTGATCGCTGGGACTTCTACCGATCCTCAGAACCAGGGCTATGAAAAGTCCTGTGTGAATGGAGTGTTGGTCAATCATGCGCCCCTCAACTCCATCAATTTTTAATGGGACAGCCGGCACTCAGCTGGTCTTCAGCACTCCCATAAGAATGAATGGAGCGGCAATGCGCATGATCGACCACAGCTCCATTCACACAGCATTCCTCAAAGCCCCCGGGGTTCATGGGACTGGTGGGGGTCCTAGCAATTGGCAAGCTATTCCCCATCCCTTGAGAATGTTCTTTTAACAAAATGGCTGCTATTTAGGTTCAAAACCTAAAAAACCCCTATTGCATTAGTTGTTAAACCTGCTGGGTCACTGTGCGTCAGGAACAGCAAACATTGCTTCACTGCCGCCCACAGACAGACAGAGGGACAACTAAGCCAGATCTAGGACAAGTGCAGGGACTTCAGCAAACAGCTCCACATATCACAGCTTCCTGGACCCACCCGAGTGGGATATAGGGAAAACAGTAATATTTGGGTTTACATTTTTAAGTCTTTTAAGCCTTAAAGGATTCAGGTTCAACCAAAATCAGACTGGAAATTAGGAATGGTGTAAAATGATAAAAGTGCTATTACTTAGCTGATAAATGCTATGCAGATCCCTGTTTTCAATTTTCTGGAGTGGTCATCTACCCATGCGACCGCTACAGTCAATCATTAGCCTCAGCAGTCTCATTCTTTCCACCCTGGCATCCCTGCTGAGGCCAGTGATTGGTTGCATCCGTCAGGTGATTAGATGGCACATGATCACTGCAGGGGAGTAAAGGCCGGCGGGGAGCACAGGGATTGTGGTGCTGTACTGGCCGGGAAGATATCATACAAAGTACATTTTTTCCTGTCATTTTCTAACATTTACTATCTGTTTCTCAATTCTGGATGATCCCTGATAACCCCGTTGAGTTTTTGCTGCATTTTTTCAGTGCAGGTTTAGCACAAAACCTGAAGGGTTTCCTGATGCCAGCAAAGTGAATGAGATTCCTGAAGCCTCATGAACACATCTGCTTATTTGCAGATTTGGTGCAGAGTCCATACTTTCAGCGTTGTTGCTGCAGATTTCAACCATACTAATCTTTTCCTGCTAAAAGATGCAGAAATTTCTGCACCAAATACTTAATGTGTGAACATACCCTTAGGGCTATGTTCACACACGTTGGGTTTTGCGGCGTATTTTGCTGCAGATTTTTATGCAAATTTTCAGCTGCGTTCAGCAGTATCAGCAAAGTCTATGACATTCCAGAATTCTCTGTTCACACATCATGGTTTTTATTTTGCTGCGTATTTTGTAACTTGGTTGTGTTTTTGGAAAATAGTTTGTCACTTCTTTCAGTGTTTTTACAGCAGAAAACGCACCTGTGTTTTTGCTGCGTATTTGCAGCGCTTTTTCACCCATAGGAAGTAATAGGTGGTCAAAAAAATGAAGCAAAAATGTAGCAAAAAAATGCACCAAAACCTGCGTTTTTAACGCAGCTGTTTTCCTGCCAGAAAAAAAGTTAGCAGCAGATAAAAACACAACGTGTGTGAACATAGCCTAAGTCTTTCCACAAAAGCCAAATACTGCTATGAGTCATTATTGGGCTCTAGGGAGAACATTGCAAATATATATATATTTTTTTTTACAAACAATAAAATCCATACATTAGGAAGCTGAATTTCTGTAAAATGTTAGCATTCTGCACCAATTGATGGACATGGTAATTAGAAAACTCAGAGAGCCAAACACAAGTGAAATTAGCGGGGCTTTTATATCAAATAGCTGTGAACTTTACTCTGTTCTCGTACAAAGGACGAGCCACAGCCGCTGAGCTCCTCGTACTGTGCTCCGCAGTGATGAAAGTCCTTCATTATTATGCCTGCATTCATAATGCTATTGTACAGCAGACATTTATAGATCCCATTAGCTTTGGCTTATGATGGATTCGATGCTTCATGCAGTTTTCATGTGTACAATGTGCAAGAAATATCTGAAATTAGCAAATGGAAGCGATCTGCCCTTTACACAACAATACCCTTTAATGAGATTTATATTGTTGCATTTGGTGATTAAGATGGTGTTCGCATAGTCAAGGCTTCCACATTTTACTTAAAGGGGTTGTCTTCTCAACAAATGAAGACCTATCCACAGAATTTTGGGTACATACAGCAATGATAAGGAACACCTTTCATTCTGGGATTTGATATACACAGTTAGTACATTGATTTCAATGACTGCAGTGTAATGCTTCATCTCTCCACTGGGGGCGCTGCAGTAAATTGAAACGCTTCCTACAGGGCTGCTCCCCAGATTAAAGTAGACTTATGGAAGTTCAAGCAGGAGGACAACAGTGACATCCTTAGCCCATTACCTTAAAGGATTTTCAACCCCTTTAAGTGGCACAATTGTTTCCCACATCTCCAGTTCCACTGACTTATTTCTTTCAGGTAAAAACAATAGGGTGCCCCGTAGTGTACAGATCTCCAATATTAGAGTCATGATGGGAGTAGTAGTTGTAAGGTAGTATTGCTCACCTTGTACGGATGTGCAACTGCCGATATTCACAGAGCCCCTGTGCAGTCTCCCATACATGTGATGGGGGATAATTTTTAGACAGTCGGGATCCTTCCCCATATAATCCCTTTAACATCAGTCTGGTTAGGTTTCCCCCCCCTGATTTTTTCAAGATAAAATAATCTAATCTAGATTGCTAACACTGTTCTACACCCCCCAAAAATAAACCAAACTATAAAATATCATTAATGTCAATGGGGAACCCTCATGCTTCGGCGAAAAATGTGAGAGGACAAATAATATTTTTGAACTGAATTGAAAATAGAAAAAAATGTATATATTTTTTCCATTTTCATGAAAAATCTAAATCAGAAGAGCAGATAAGAGGATCCTGCAGCACACCAGATATGGCAGGATCACACCGTACAGAGATATGACCTACCCGTCAGGGTAAATTACAGGCACGGTCAGTCTGTCCAGCAGAGATTTCCCAACTCCTTCAACTTCCTCACACTGTTCAAAATCCAACACTGATTCAGGAAGGTCCGGGCTTTCTTGTAAAATCTGCAAAACATTGTAGCATGTACAGTAGATCCGTTACACTGATGTAGAATATAACCAATTCCTAAAACAAGCTAAGAAATTAATAAAAAACTATTTGTTAGAACAAAGCTGCTCCATTGATCAGGGGATCGCTGCGGGTTCAGCTTCTCTAAGCTCCGTGCATTTATCCTGCAGTGGCCTCTAGAGGGGAAATGTATTATTGCACATTGTACAGAAGGACATTCAATATTTAACCATGCTTGGGCCACAAAACCTTGCAGATCCTTGCTGCCCTTTTATTTAGAATTATATACATCAACTGGGGGGAAATATCTGCAGTTTAAATTAAGGATTAACCTAACTCAATGTCAAACGCTTAACAAAAAGAACGAAACTACAATAAAAAGAAAAAAAAAAAAAAAGGGAAAAAAGAAAAAAAAGGAAAAAAACAAACAATGCATTAAAAACTAAAAGCGAGCTGCACAGAACTGACGGCGCAATACAGGAAAACGCTTTAGAAAGTACCAGTGACCTTTAGATGAATAGGACTACTCGGCTCGGGTCATATGCAAATGGCTCTAACCTTTTCTGCGTTTGAGTGAAAAGCGAGAGCCATTTCCAGGCGGTGAACCCTCTCTTCTGAGGTTATCGTAAACTGTTTCCATACTCGGTTTAGTTTGGGAAGCGTGTCCCCCGATGACCTCGACGTACATCTCAGAGACTGACATAATACAACTGTGGCTTGGAGTAACTGGCGGCCATAATCGTATGTGCTCTGCAGAAGAGAAGAAGGCCGGGAACAAAGCAATTATTTGTTATCATGGCTGAAATAAAAGGGGTCGAGAAATCAGCCCGGCTCCTGGGGTCAGGCTCCGAGTAGACAAAGCACATGATAAATACTTTGAGGACTTGATATTTAGGATTCAGTTTCTTTACTAAACACATTTCCATTAAAAGCAAAAAAATTAAAAGGAGGTTTCTGGGATTTTATAAAAACAGTAGAGAATGTTATAAGCTAAAGGAATAACCATTGGATGAGCCGGCATTCCGGCGCTGCATTGATGACGTCCCGCCCATTACTAACATGACCACTGCAGCCAATCACTAGCCTCAATCGTCATGTTTTGTACATCCAAATGTCACTACTGAGGCCAATGACTGTTTGCAGCAATCACGTGAATGACGGACAAAGGATAATCAGGACCGGTGGGGATCGGATATATATTTTTTTTCTTATCTTATATCTTTCGCTAGTCTTGACCATGTTATGAAAATTCCCTCAAAAGTCTACACAAAATGTGTCTTGGTTGCAAGTGAGAACCAATCACCGTCACTACAGATCTGTGTGTACCGCAATGACGGATATGTTGTCAACCAGATTTCACAGACACACGCAAGATATAACATGTCTGAATATAAGTTGTATGGCTCTGTTCACACTAGTGTCATGGCTTTGGTTTATATTAGAGCCATAACTTCTAAGCCAATCATAATAAGGATCGTGACTGACTCCAGTGATTTATAATGGTGTAATAGTGTTCACTCAACAGCTACAAAAGTGTTCCTTTTAAGATTTGAAATCAGGTTTTAGATTCAGTACCATGGTTTCATGGGTTTCTATAGCCGAGAAGCTGCATGCAAGCTTTACATCACCAAGCACAATGCCAAGCGTAGGATGTAGTGGTGTAAAGCCGCCACTGGACTCTCGTTCTGTAAAGTGATGAATCACACTCCTGGGTTTGGTAGATGCCAGGAGAATGTTACCTGCCTGAATGTAATGTGCCAGCAGGGAAGTTTGGTGGATAATACCATGGGGGTGTTTTCAGTGGTCGGCCTCGGACCCTTAGTCCCAGTGAAGGGAAATCTTAATGCTTCAGCATACAAGACATTTTGGACAATTGGAGCTTCCAACTTTGTGGAAACACTTTAGAGAAGACTCTTTTCTGTTCCCCCGTGACTGTGCCCTAGTGGACAAAGTAATGTTTATAAAGATATGGTTGGGTGAATTTGGTGCTGAAGAACATAACCGGTCAGAGAAAGTCCTGAACTCAACCCCATCAAATATCTTTGGGATTAACTAAAACGTAGATCGTGAGCCCATCCCACTCATCAGTGCCTGACCTTACAAATGCTTTTCTGTATGAATGGGCGAAGATTTCCACAGACCCCATTCAAAATCTTGTAGAAAACCTTCCCAGGAGATTAGGAGATGTTGCAGCTGCAAAGGGACCAACTCCATATTAATGTCTATGGATTTAGAATGGGAAGTCATAAAAGCTCCTGTAGGTGCAATGTGTAGGGGTCCCAATACTTTTGTCCACAGTGTATCCAAAGTGTATGGCAAGGATATAGCTTGAGAGATCTTAGCGCTGAGGACAATGTCCAAAGATTTTAATTTATATCAATATTAGTCGCGCAGAACACCTCACCACTTACCTGAGCAACATCTACAAATTTTCTATGTTTTTCTATCAGAATTTTGGTCTCTTGGCTGTCGTCTCCCAGCCTGACGTGCGTCTTAAGCAAGGCATCGAGTAATTCATTCAACCAGTCTACGGCCTGCAGAACAGCAAGGAGGGGAAACAGAGTTACAAAGAAAAGCACAAAATGCCTCCTCCCCAGGAACGGGGCAGGTAGACCATGAACTGTCAATGTGACAAGTAAGATATGGATGCATTGCTACATATGTATGAATCTGAGAAGTCTAGATAAAATGTGTATCCCAGGGAGTAGAGGGCATGTCTCAGTGGGGTACTGACACGGTGTCCAAACTGTGATAAGTAATGGCCCCCATACACATTACATGAACATTGGATGGGACCACCGATTTCATTGAGACCAGAAGATCGTGTGATGTGCATGGAGACCTCCCAACTTTTCCCCGATAGACGATGTCAGAAGAAAGAAAGATCATGCAGTTGGAATTTCAACAGCTGATCCTTTTATTTTTAGAGAAGATAAGATGGTGCCAGAGGAACCTGAGGTCAACTTTCTTCTCTCTCCCTGTTGAAAACACAGCGGAGGTAAGTGCTCATGTGTTTTGGTAAGAATGCAGTCTTCCGAATGAACGTTCAGCTGTCAGCTATCTTATTTCTATGACCAGCTTTAGGGGAACGTGAGCAGGTAACATGGAGAAACGTTAGTCTAGGCAACAACTTCAGTGGGTGAGGAGGTTCAGCGAGATCCTTTGCCTTCACGCCACTGGTGAGCCAAAGAATTAGCTTTTTTAATGTGGGACAAGAACCTACTATAACCCCTAGAGAAAAGCGGCTAACTAAAGACAGCAAGTGTCCAGATGATGATAGATACAGATAAGTAGATCCTGTAGATTTCGGTCTTACCTGAGCTGCATCTTCTTCACACTTGAACAGTTGGACCATCTGCAGCATTTTTAACCTCCGGACGTCCACCATGTCCTCACACCTGAGAAGAGAATATAAGTAATGTAACAGTGCATGTATATACGGCAGACTGATAAAGAGTATATAACCGTATGTGCGATCCCAACTGGGTCAGACCCCTATATCCATACAACACATCTCTTATGTGTGCGGCCAGCTGTATCTTTTCACTCCTTTTTACAGGTAAGTGGTTTTGCAATTTGAAACTAGAAAATCTTCCCCACCCCCCAAGAAAAATAAAAACTATTGTGTTATTTTTAACGTTTCCCTTCAGATCCTTTGTAACCTTGGATAAATCATCTTTTTCAGATTAACCACTGCCCAACATTAAAGTGTATAGTGGACAGAGTGAGGAAAGTGTCAGGATCGCCTTTTGTGTGTTTCCAGCTATTTAAGCACACCGTAATGATAAGCTCCCACGGGCGAGCACAATGCCCGGGGACCATGGAGCCATTCAGATAACTTTCAGCACCACTTAAGAACATGTCATGACTTTGGCAGGGCCGAGGGTGCGCATGAGAATCAGTTGATTTAATCTTGATAAACGTGCTGAAAGCTGAATCGCTCCTGATCAAAATCACAAAAGGATTCTGCTCGGTATGACGACGAGAAGGAATTAATCTATCTAGACCTTCACCTTGGAGCTCCGAAACTCTTCTGAACACTCTTCTTACTTCCATCTTTTTTATTTGAAAGTGTCAATCAAACGTTAGGATTCATTGATTCCCTTTATAACATGTCTGCATTGCATGAAAAGTAATCGGAACTTTACATAGACAATTACAATATTTTCTGGTGAAATATAATAAGTAAAATGATCCAATGTGGTGTCTGCCAACTCATTAAACTTATTTTTACTCTCGGAGTATGCTGCCGATACAGGATCGCTGATGGGCTTCAACTGACATTGTGGTATATTTTGTATAGCCTGTTTGCCTCCTTATCCCTCTGATGGGTGTAAATGTGTTTCCTTTATGTTTGGCTACTTCTGCCACTGACTTTCATTATTAAAGGGCATGGGTCAGTAGGATCACCCCTCCTAAGCCTTCTATATGGGCATGTAGGTCATAGGAAGCTGCGATCAAATGTCTTATTCCAGAGAAATCCATGCTTTTCTTAATATGTAAATGAGCTGTTAAGATCTATGGGCCGGACATAGATCTCCCTGAGAATCAGCCTCCAGAGCTTATTTTACATGAAAGGGGAAGTTACCAGTGTGAGACATGTAATGACTGACAGTCTGCTCTCCTGATCTACATATCTCACACTGGTAACTACTCCTGTTATTTAAAATCTGCTCTGGAGGCAGATTCTCAGGGAGATTCATGTCCGGCCCATAGATCTTAACAGCTCATTTACATATTAAGAAAAACATGGATTTCTCTGGAATAAGACATCGGATCACAGATATCATGGTATCATTTTATTCAGCATCCTATGATCTACATGCCCATATAGACGGCTTAGAAGGGTGGATCCTACTGACAGATTCCCTTTAAATAAGGTTTTCCAACCACACAAAGACATATCGCTAGGTTAATGGTGATCTTATTTTCTTGCATTTCCCCGCACGGCTGTACCCCAGCCACCTGCTGTGCAGGGAAATCTTGGAAAAGATACAGTGCAAAATCAGAGCTGCGCCCCCTTTATTCTCAGGATCAGTAGGTGCACCAGAGGTCGGACGCCAGAGATTATACAGTGATATCAGATCCTAGCAAAATGCAATATCTCTGCAAAATGGGAGCAACATTGGGAAGTGAAACCCCAGATTTCGTGTGACAGATTTTCAGGCCCATCATAGACCATCTTCTGTGTGAGGACCATCCCTCTAGAAGATTTTTTTTTTCATATGAACATGTGTGACAACAGGTCTGTCTTGTAAATATGCATAAGGAGTTGAAAACAAGGTAAAGATGAAGACGTTAAAGGAGTTGTCTAGGATTGTTGAAAAATAAATACACTGCTCAAAAAAATAAAGGGAACACTCCAATAAGACATCCTAGATCTGAATGAATGAAATATTCTCATTGAATACTTGTTCTGTACAAAGTTGAATGTGCTGACAACAAAATCACACAAAAATCATCAATGGAAATCAAATTTATTAACCAATGGAGGCCTGGATTTGGAGTCACCCCCAAAATTAAAGTGGAAAAACACACTACATGCTGATCCAACTTTGATGTAATGTCCTTAAAACAAGTCAAAATGAGGCTCAGTATTGTGTGTGGCCTCCACGTGCCTGTATGACCTCCCTACAACGCCTGGGCATGCTCCTGATGAGGTTGTGGATGGTCTCCTGTGGGATCTCCTCCCAGACCTGGACTAAAGCATCCGCCAACTCCTGGACAGTCTGTGGTGCAACGTGACGTTGGTGGATGGAGCGAGACATGATGTCCCAGATGTGCTCAATCGGATTTAGGTCTGGGGAACGGGCGGGCCAATCCATAGCTTCAATGCCTTCATCTTGCAGGAACTGCTGACACACTCCAGCCACATGAGGTCTGGCATTGTCCTGCATTAGGAGGAACCCAGGGCCAACCGCACCAGCACATGGTCTCACAAGGGGTCTGAGGATCTCATCTCGGTACCTAATGGCAGTCAGGCTACCTCTGTCGAGCACATGGAGGGCTGTGCGGCCCTCCAAAGAAATGCAACCCCACACCATTACTGACCCACTGTCAAACCGGTCATGCTGAAGGATGTTGCAGGCAGCAGATCGCTCTCCACGGCGTCTCCAGACTCTGTCACGTCTGTCACATGTGCTCAGTGTGAACCTGCTTTCATCTGTGAAGAGCACAGGGCGCCAGTGGCGACTTTGCCAATCCTGGTGTTCTGTGGAAAATGCCAAGCGTCCTGCACAGTCTTGGGCTGTGAGCACAACCCCCATCTGTGGACGTCGGGCCCTCATACCACCCTCATGGAGTCGGTTTCTAACCGTTTGTGCAGACACATGCACATTTGTGGCCTGCTGGAGGTCATTTTGCAGGGCTCTGGCAGTGCTCCTCCTGTTCCTCCTTGCACAAAGGCGGAGGTAGCGGTCCTGCTGCTGGGTTGTTGCCCTCCTACGGCCCCCTCCACGTCTCCTGGTGTACTGGCCTGTCTCCTGGTAGCGCCGGCCTCCAGCCTCTGGACACTACGCTGACAGACACAGCAAACCTTCTTGCCACAGCTCGCATTGATGTGCCATCATGGATGAGCTGAACTACCTGAGCAACTTCTGTGGGTTGTAGAGTCCGTCTCATGCTATCACGAGTGTGAAAGCACAACCAACATTCAAAAGTGACCAAAACATCAGCCAGAAAGCATTGGTACTGAGATGTGGTCTGTGGTCCCCACCTGCAGAACCACTTCATTATTGAGTATGTCTTGATAATTGCCAATAATTTCCATCTATTGTCTATTCTATTTGCACAACAGCATGTGAAATTGATTGTCAATCAGTGTTGCTTCCTAAGTGGACAGTTTGATTTCACAGAAGTTTGATTTACTTGGAGTTATATTCTGTTGTTTAAGTGTTCCCTTTATTTTTTTGAGCAGTGTACAATTGTTAGTGGGGTTTTTTCAATATCATAGATGGTTGAATTTGCAAAGTACATTTTATATATAGATAGATATATATATATATATAAAGCAATTTTGCAATTTACAATTTACCTTAATAAAAATGCTATCCGTTCTCAAGAATGGAGGGATTTTTAATTCTATTGTGTACTGCTTATTGCCTAGGTTACCGGCCACCACTGCTGCCTATCAGCAGTCTACTAGTCAATAAGTGCAACTCTTGCAAGTTCTTCCCAATGGAGCGTGCAAGGGCAGCTCTGCAGCAGGCTGGATCTGTGCTTCTCCAAAGCTTCTAGCAGTTTCTAAGAGTCCAGAGATCAGCCCACCGTGTGATGATACTGAAGGTCTGGCTGGTAAGTAAATCAGGAGCACACTGATCCCCGGCTAGCGGGAATCTGGGAGGCAGGGGAGAGGTGCGCTCCTGAAGACAAAACCCATATAAATACACTGCTACTCCAGCACTGCTGCAGATATAATCTCTTCCAGTCCTGCAGCGATGGCGTTGGATGCATCGTTCATATGACTGATGCAGGCAATGTCACCGCTGAGGCCAGTCACTGGCTGCAGCGGCCATGTGAATGATGTAATGTCCTTGCTGCAGAATTCACTAGATCGGCAGTGTTTAAACAGCGCAGGATTTAACGAGAGAGTGTAGGTTCTTTGATTTTATACCAATTGCTGCTGTTGGGAAAATTGTGGGAAATCCTATACAACACCCTTAAATTGAATCTGTCAGGTTTTGCTACCCCATCTGAAAGCAGCCTGATGTAGGCAAAGAGACCCTGAATCCAACGATGTATCACTTAGTTTACTGGGTGCAACCGTTCTGGCAGAGTTTTTAGATTTAGCAATGAAGCAGAGCTAAGAAAGCTAGCCCCGCCCACGGCAAACGCTATATGTGCAATAGACAGTGAGCTGCTTATCACAGGAAGAGGCAGAGTTGGATGATTACCCATGTGTCTGAAAAGCACAGCAATGATAACCACCAGGTGATAAACCCTTGAGTTTAAAGTAAACAAGAGCACACAGCCGGACATATGACACATCCTTGAGTGTTTTAACCCCTGCCTCATACTGTCCACGGATTACATAGCAAAAAACTGCTGACAGATTCAATTTAATATTATAACATTCACTTTAATCATACAGTCCAGAAGACCAACTCGCCTCTGCTTCCTCAGCTGCATGTCCTCCATTACACCTTGAATATGATCCACATTATCCTTGTTCTCAGTTGACACGTCTTTTCCATAAGCCCAAGAAGCCTGGTTAGAAATCTGATCCAGAAGATTTTGTCCTTTCTCCCGTAAACCTTGAAGGCCAGTGTCTGAAAGGAAAAACTTTTTCAAGACAGACTGAAATGTGATATGAAAAAAATCAAATATCAACAAAGATGTGGACGCTGCCAACCCTCGGGCTAATTGTATTAAAAAATGGTCTGAGACCAACTTCTTTCATAAATCCCCAGATTCAAAATGCACTGGCAAATCAAATATCTTTATGGGGGGAGTAAAAACATTTTTTTCTGACACAGAGCTCCAAAAACACTACATAAAAAAGTCTGTATGCTTGCAGTCGCCACTAGAGAGCTCAACTGCATACAGTATATATGAAGAATTTAATAAACCAGTATGCATTAAAAGCTCCTGAGCTCCCCCTAGTGGTAGTTGTCGGCAGCTAGAATTTACATGGAATGTGTTATTAGAATTTTTTTTCTAAGTTTCCACATCACTATGACAACTATATTATAAAAAAAAAATAAATCCCCCAAAATTCGGAATCTTGAACCTTGCACACAGGACATTAATCCTAAACTCACACTTTTTGTTTTCAACAACCTCATTATCAGCAGGGTTACAATTAAAAAGGTAACATCTTTCTGTAGTATATAACCCAGTACAACATCATTCACAATAGGTGATGGTTAAGCTCACCTCCGCCCCCTCCCTTCACAAGGAACAGAAAGCTTGTGTCTATGTGAGTCTAGTATTAGGTCAGTGTGAAAACTGAAAGATTTTATTTATGTATTATTTAATATAGACCGTAATATGAAAGATTTAAATAAATTATAAAAAAAATAATAATTTAAATAATAAGTAATCTCCTAATGGCTCACACCCTTTAGAGAGGGATTCTAGGGAAAAAAAATGATCAATTTTTGCTATAAATGGTTAAGTTATAGAACTTAAGTTAGTCCACAGGTAGGCGCTCCATCCTGGTCATTGGCCTCCAGTCCTGTGCTCAACATAGTCCAGGATTTCTTGTGTCAGTGCGTTAAAGGGGTTGTCGGGTCTGAAGCTCCAAGTCTGCAGTCACTCTATGTGACGGCAGACTTGTGAATACTCACAACGCGGAGCACTGCACACTGTGAGGACTGTCTGGTGCCGGGTATGATTTGCATACTTCCGGCCACATTCCGACTAGACTGTATCCGGCCTCGCTCAATACACTTCCATTGAGCAAGGTCGCGTCTATCTAGTCGGTATGTGACCAAATGTATGCAAATCACATACTTGCGGTCACGGGCCTGCTGCTGGAGAATCCTTATAGCGTGTGCGGGGAGGATTCACAAGTCAGCAGTCAGAGTAACAGCAGAGTTGTAGCTTAAGACAACAAATATTAATTTCTCTGTATAATGATGGCTTAGCTACTAAATTAATGAGCCAGCCCCCTTCACACACTGCTTTGGTCAAGTGATGAGGCAGGAATCACTGCTGCATGTCGAGCTCTGGACCATAAGTAAAGCGGCCAGAACCCGGGATAAGGCACCCGACCTAATAGGACTTTATTAGTAGGCTATATAGCTTTCTATTTACAGTGGATTTATGAATATATTTTTTATGGATGACAATTGAAAAATTTTAAAACACAAAGAAATGTAATAGTGGGACCACCAACATCCAGGCCTTAGAAGGTGAACATTCACAGATGTAATGTGGAGGCAGCTGGCGAGCATGGAGCAGACACGTCCTATATTCATGTAGTGGAGATGACTGAGGATCATCATTGACAAACTATTAAGTTGTTCTCTTGTATAATCAGCTACATGGCACAGCCGGAGCTGGATGGCCACAATGACCACTATTGTGTATTCAGTAACTGCAAGACAGAACCCCGGTCCTGCTTTCCATCCTAATCTACATAAAATTAACATGATCCTGTATATTACACTGGCTTCAATTAGTGGAGGATGGGCAAGAGAGATAATAGCTGCCATACAAACCACTTTTTTAGAGTTTGTTTTGTTTTCTCTGGTATATTATTTTCTCAAGTTTCAAATGGTTAAACAACTTGAAGGGGTTGTCCGAGTAAGACACGTTATCACCTATCCATCCCCAGGACAGCTGATCGGTGGCAGTCCCACAGCAGGTCGAGGAACTTTTATCCCTGGCAGGGAATTTTTATCCCTGTTGCAAAATAGCACAGCAGGTTCGATGCCTGACCGCTGCTTCATTTATTTTCTATGGGGTGCCGGGAAAATCTGAGTACAGCACTAGACAGGGAATGAATGGCTCGCAGGTCGAGCATGGGCACTGCCGCTCCATTCTAAAGTTGATAAGGATTAGTGCAGGTCAACAAGTTACCCTCTACCCTGCAGATAGGTGATAACTATTTGTAGCTGGACAACCCCTTTAATGGAAATATGTAAAGAGGTTTTTATGCTTTTTAATCTGAGGGCAGCATAACAGAGACAGTGCAATTTATGCAGATCCTTGCTGTAGTGTTCATACAATCACTGTTTTATCAGCTGCAGCTCTGCTAGTCTTCTCAATGATAAGTTCTGCCTAACCTTGTCACTTCACCATCAATTGGCTGTATTCTGCGTATACACAGTGTTGGCTGAAATCTGTCAATCAATGGTGAGAGCAGAGAGAACTCGATGGGGAGAGAGGGGTACATTAATATCGAGGGTTACAGATCGAGGAGTAGCAGAGGTGCAGCAGATAATACAGAAAAAAGCCCAGTAAGTGACACGTTGCAGGAATCAGAGTCTCTGCCCCTACATTATGCCACCCTAAATTGGGGCAGCAAAAATCTGGTGACAAATTCGGTTTAATCTCATTTCATTTAAATAATATGTTGGTTTATAGCTGAAAAATCACTCCAAGGATCAGGCCGCTAGGGGCTGAGACAATATTACAGGAAGTGGGGGCGAGTCTCTTACTCTTTGCTCCTTCACTTCTGTCTGTCAAACTTCACACAGGCGTAATAGAGAGGAGGGATTTCATTTTGGGGCAAATATACCACTTGGACATTGAGAATATAAATGCATGTTAGGCAGTGAGGGAAAGGATGTTCCAGCTCTTAATGTGCAGGCAGAATGCAAATAATTAGTAATTGCTCACTCCCCCCCCCCCCAAAAGATAGAGAGATTATGACAAGTCCTGGATTTATTAGATTAGTATGTGCAGCAATACCATGCTACAGGTTTTGTGTGAAAAGACAGGTAAATTGAACCCCTTCACGCCACGGCCCTTTTCAGTTTTTGTGCTTTCGTTTTTTTGCTCCCCTTCTTCCCAGAGCCATAACTTTTTTAGTTTTTGGTCAATATGGCCTTGTAAGGGCTTGTTTTTGCGGGATTAGTTTTACTTTTGATTGACACCATTGGTTTTCCATATCGTGCACTTGATAATGGGAAATTCCAAGTGCAAAAAAAATGCAATTTCACAATTTATTTATTTTTTATGACGTTCACTATATGGTAACACTGACCTGTCATTATGATCCCCAGGTTATTAAAAGTTCATAGATACCAAACATGTATAGGTTCTTTTCCAAGTGGTGATAAAAAAATCCAAAGTTTGTTAAAAAAAAGTCGCCATTTTCCGAAACCCGTAGCATCTCCATTTTTCGTGATCTGGGGCCAGGAGATGGCTTATTTTTTGCGCACCGAGCTGACGTTTTTATTGATACCATTATTGGGTAGATACAATGTTTTGATCAACCATTATTGCATTTTATTGCAATGTTGCGGTGACCAAAAAAAACGTAATTCTTGCGTTTTGATTTTTTTTCTTGTTACGCCGTTTACCGATTCAATTAATTATTTTTATATATTGATAGATCGGGCGATTCTGAAAGCGGCGATACCAAATATGTATATATTTTTTATTGTTTTATTTTGAATCGGGCGACAAACTTTTATATTTTAACTTTTTTTTTAACTTTTTACTGGCTTTAATAGTCTCCATGGGACTAGAAGATGCAATTGTCTGATCGCCTGTGTGTAACAGAAATGCTCACTTTCTATGAGCGCTAACCGCTGGGTGATGCTCATAGCCTCCTGCACACCCCAGGTTGGCATGCCAACACATCGGAGACCCGCGGTCATGTGACAAGGACGCCGATGGGCGGGACTTATGATGTCCTTCCGCTGCAGTCATGTTAAATGCCAGTGTCAGAGGTTCACAGCGGCATTTAACATGTTAACAGCCGCGGGTTGCTCGCGATGTCACCCAGGGCTGTTAGGGGCACATGACAGCTAATCATATCAGCCATCATGTCCCCGGAAAGGTGCGGGCTCATCACCGGAGCCCGGGCCAAAGCGGGAGACCCAACATGCGCCGCACATGTACGGTGCATGTCGTGAAAGGGTTAAAAAAAAAAAACTCACTTAAAGGGGTCATCCACGCTGACGGATTACTTAAAGGGAATTGGTCAGCAGGTTTTTGAAAGCCGTGCGATATAGAGGCTGCGACCCAAATTCCAGCAATGTGTCACTTACAAGACTGTGTGTTGCTTTTTCAATACAATCAGTGTGTTATCAGCAGATTATCACTACAGGACTAGGTGCCTTGTGCCTCATAGTCAACTGTTCTGTGTAACCCCGCCCCTGATTGGCAGGTTTCTGCCAATCAGCACTGTTTCGCACAGTTTGCCTTTTCAAGGCTTTTTTTGCCCTATGTATCGCTGACTGCAGAATGAGTAATCTGAGAATCGGTGTGTGAGCTCAATCTGATGGTCTAGTGCAAACTCTTCCAATAGACCGCCAGAACGAGCTCACACACAGATTATTCGGAAATAACTCATTCTGCAGCCAGAAAAACATAGCTTTTTCATAGTGCAACACAGAAAGCACAAGCTAAATAGTGTAACATTTTGGATGAATCCTAACTGCAAAATTAATTTAATACATGCATGTATGTAAAAAAAAAAAAAGTCCCCAGAGATGGACAACCCCTTTAAAATATCCATTAATAAACTTTTATATATAAAAGTTATGAAACTTTAAACAAGTTCTAACACATTCATGGAAAACCGGGAAATATTCTACCGTTTATTCCTATAAACCTCCCACTGCTTTACATAAAAACCCCACCTGTGTACTGCAATGATGGCCGACATCACTGGACCATCCGTGACCTCTATGTATATGACCATGCACGGTTAGCTATCCATAGCAAATGCATTGTGGGTGGTAGTGGCTAATCTGTGGTTATTTACAGTGAGTGTACACAATGCGCCTGGCGGCTTCTTACCAACACTTTTGAGTTTTTCTTCAAGCAGTTTTAATGTTTGCTGAATAGCTGCTCCGTCTGTAGGGGCCACATCAACACACAGCATACCCAGCAGGCCGTCCAATTGCTGCGATAGCTGACAAAAACAATATTTAGAAATCAGACTTTTGCAATGCCAGGAACTGTGAGACAAGCTGTTACTATGCCTGGCAACAAAAGGCCTTTATATTAAAATATTTCCTTTTCAGGAGCCCTAAGAAAATACTTAGGAAAAAATTGCATTTGCGAAGTGTAACTATGTGGGGTGTAACCCAAAATCAATGTCGTTTATGCTCTTCTCTCCATTCTCCTGATTACCGAAGATATGTTTTCTCTGTAACTATACATGCTCGGTCTGCAGCCTGTTATGCAGGAGCGGCACAGTGCACAAATATTTTGCTGGCCAGGCACCATCTTAAAAGGGACTGTGTCATCACAAATTGATCCACTTTTTCAGGCATTTTTTGTTTTTACTAATTCTTGGTGATTTTTTCTTTATTTATTTTTTTTATATCTATTAAAAACACAAGATTCACAATAGGTGATGGCACAGTTCGCCTCCTCTTCCTCCCTGCACAATGACCTCTGCACAGATGAGGCCTAAAAAACTTTCCTCCTCGACAACTCTCACCTCCTCTTCCTCCCTGCACAATGACCTCTGCACAGATCATGCCTAGAAAACTCCCCCCCCCCCAACAACTCTCACCTCCTCTTCCTCCCTGCACAAATTCTGTACATGTCATGCCTAGAAAACTCTCCTCCTCCCCCCCTAGAAAACTCTGACCTCCTCTTCCTCCCTGCACAATGACCTCTGCACAGATCATGCCTAGAAAACTCTCCTCCTCCTAGACAACGCTCATCTCTTCCTCCCTGCACAATTTCTGTACATGTCATGCCTAGAAAACTCTCCTCCTCCCCCCCTAGAAAACTCTGACCACCTCCTTCTCCCTGCACAATGACCTCTGTACAGATCATGGCTAGAAAACTCTCCTCCTCTTCCTCCCTGCACAATTACTTCTGTACATGTCATGCCTAGAAAACTCCCCCCACCCCCCCTAGAAAACAGACCTCCTCCTTCTCCCTGCACAGATCATGCCTAGAAAACTCTCCTCCTCTTCCCCCCTGCACATTGACCTCTGCACAGATTATGCAACTAATCTACTGCATTGTTTTCTAGGGTCCATGTGACTGCTGTAAAGCACAAATGCTTAACAGAAGTGCAGCTAAGATTCACTACTCTCCTGATCACGTACATAAAAAAAAAAAAAAAAAAAAGCTAACTTAAGAAAATACTCCAGCATCTGATTGGAATAGATTTTAATTAATTATTCATACTTTAATTAAACCACATTGTGATGACACATTCCCTTTAAGTGTGATGGAATATAGAGTACTTGTAAAGCTACTTCTGCTGGCGGTTATAGCTTGTCCCCATCTTTAGGAGTGTAATACCTCTTGGGCGACTCCATGAAATTCTAGCGCTATCTGCAGCAGGTTCTGGCGAAACTCTAACTGGCTTGCCTGCCGATAACAGACATCGCTGAGCCGCTGCTGCAAACTCTTCAGCTCTACCAAATCTTCTTCATCCCCAGCATTTAAGAGGGCTGCAATCTGCTGATTCAGCTCAACGTACACAGCAAACCATTCCTGCAATAAGGAAAAGGAAATAAGCCTCCCATGAGAAAAAGACGTGTTCTATCAAAACTACAACATAAGTCAAATACTACAGATCAAACATCAAGAACGTGTTCATCACAAAATACAGAAAATATTAAAGCAGCAAAATAAGAATTGAACCTAATTAATCAAAATAAATTATTAAAATGCTGCAGGATTACAACTGTCAGGATTAGAGTTGAGCAAAGATTTGCAGGAACCTGGTCGGGTGGCCACGTCGGTAGTCCGTGGCTTCTGGACCAAACCTCTTACCTGCCGGCATCCCCAGCTCTTCTTTTGATGAATCGTCCAGGTGAGATGGAGCCTCCTTGTGTTGCGCCACAACAATGACATCTACTAAACTACTTATATTAATTATCTAAATCTCTTAATTTATACACCAAGGTTCCATTAAAAAAAAATCTAATTTGTTCTACTTAAAAGACGCAGGTGAATGAAGTTTCCAAAAATAGCGAATATTCTCACCGGATGCCTCAAAATATATATATTTTTTAGTCCAGCTAAATATTGCATCAGAAAAAGCTAAATATGGTAGACGCGTTTCAGACCATGATTGCTCTATATGAGTAAATACTGAAACGCGTCACACATGGTTCCCTTTTATTTAAATTTAACAAACAGGATACTTTTTGATATATCTGGAGTCAGAATTTTTGAAAAGTTATGGCTAGAAAAATTTTCAGGACATACACACACAGCAACCAATTGGGCTGACCAAGATTGTTAGTCTGCTTCATCCCATTAGGGATATTAAGCAGTGCCCCATGAAACTGTGCCCTATTACAGCATGTTTCAAACCCAGACACCTTGAGTTTTTTCATTGTAGGGTATGTTAAAGAAATAAGAACCATAAAGGGTATGTTCACACTAGGCATTTTTTTGTGTTTTTTATGCAAATTTTCAACTGTGTTTTACAGTACCAGCAAAGACTGAGATTTCAGAAATCTCATGCACATACATTGTTCTTTTTGTCAGCAAGAATTTTGTGCTTTGCATGTTTTTTTTTCATAATAGAGCATGTCACTTCTTTCAGTGTTTTTCATCCATTGAAAGTAATGGGTGATGAAAAATATAGGTTTTTCACCATCAGGCTTGCTGCGTTTTTAGTGAAAAAAAAGCAAGTACAGCAGTATGTGAAACTCATTCATGTTTGTGATTTTCCCAAGTTTACCATATTGTCTTGGTCACCTGAGATGGCAGTTAGGATTAGTACAATTTAATTAAACTAGTGATGCGTACAAAGTAAACATTGGCTGACCACGTACTGTTCAATCTCACACCTTGGTGAACCAATGATTACTTTTTAGGCATTACTAATTTAATTAAACTGTACTAATCCAAACAGTGGCTGACAAAGGTGTGAAATTCAATGCCTGAGCAACTCAATAGCAGACCAAAGTGTGAAAGTAAGTAAATGCACTGCCACTGGTGACCTGTGATTATGTGGTGGCAGCAAACTGAACATTGGGATCTGAAAAACGCACCAAAACCTGCGTTTTTGCTGCAGCTTCTTTCCTGCCAAGAGATCAGGTTTTGTTGCAGAAAAAAAAAGCTGAAAAAACACCCCACCAGTTCTGGAAGCAATGACATCCTGTGCAGCAGTCACGTGACTGCTGCAGCCGATCAATTGCATGTACAGCCAGTGATCGCCAAGGCCGATGAAGAGGTCACGTGACTGATGGGCAGAATGTCATCTATGCAGGACTGTGGGGTAGATAGGGGTGGAAATCTGTAGTGTGGTGACACTTTATTGGTTGGAGATTAAATGGGAGGTAGAAATGTTTATTTCTACATTTTTTTAGAGAGAACATTTCCAACTGTTTGGAACTTTTAGAAATGACAAAAAAATATATAAATATATATATATAAACTAGATGGTGGCCCGATTCTAATGCATCGGGTATTCTAGAATAGGTATGCGGCCGACCGGGCGCAATTAGCAGAGCGGTGTTTAAATTTTGCGCCAAAATCGCTGATTGGTCGCGTTCGGCAACCGCGACCAATTAGCAAAGCGGTGTTTAAATTTGGCGGCAATATTGGTGATTGGTCGCGGGCGGCGGCCGCGACCAATCAGCGAACCGTGTTAGTGAGGACTGGAGAGCATGTTTAAATTTGGCACCAAAATCGCAGATTAGTCACGACCAATCAGCAGAGCGGTGTTTAAATTTGGCGCCAATACTGCTGATTGGTTGAGGCCGCCGGCCGCGACCAATCAGCGATTTTGGTGCAAAATTTAAACAACGCTCTGCTGATTGGTCGCGGCCGTCAGCCGCTCATCTCCCGGCTGCATCTCCGTCCCGCAGATGGGTCCGGCGGTCGGGTTCCTTCTGCTGTTGCCGGCCGGGAGATGTGCGCCTCGCGGCGCTCATCTCCCGGCTGCATCGCCGCTCAGCTCTGTCCCGCAGATGAGCCGCTAACGGCCGCCATCTTTTTTCAGAAATCCCGCGGCGCTGATTGGCCGCTGCCGGACCAATGAGCGACGCGGGATTTCCTCGACAGACAGACGGGATAAGACGATTATATATATAGATAAAATATATAAATAAAAATAAAAAGCATAAAAGCCTTTGACAAGGACTGCTCACCCTAGAACTATATCTATTAAAACCAATGTACCAATGTATTGCCAATGATGAGGAGCAGTTCCTAATTCTCTCCTCTGTTCACTTTGGACAAGATATAGGCTCCATTATTGGCCCCTGGATTTATTGCTAGTGCATTCAATAACTTCTGAACAAGTTCCCTGTCTGCATTGAACACCATTAAGCCCCTTCTGTTTATCTGGTTGTAAATAGCTCCTCTAATGAGTTCCTGGCCGTTATCTCCGCTATATTTAGTGAGCGGAGCGCAGGCAGTGACCCGGCAGGAGCTCCAGCTATTCTATTAATGATGAGTATCCGAGCCGGTAATAATAGAATCTCGTGACGGAGGAGTTGTCAGCACTGAGATAATGTCAAAAATAGAGAGATAGGCGTGTGCACTAACGACTGTAAACCACGAGCTCAGCGTCGGCGAAACATTCCCTACTGTTACTGATTAAAACATAATCATTTGGAGAAAAATGGAATAACCATAAAAGGCAAATAGGGTCTTATCCGAGACACGGTGGGGAGACCAAAAGCGATGGTACGCACCTAGTAAGGGTTGTGTATCCACAACTGCCGAAAAGCTCAAGGCTGCTGCAGACCCACGGCTTGGAAAAGGGAAAAGGAATGTAAGGGTTAATCTGCGCTGCCGGTGTAGTAGAATGGAAGAGGAGAACAATAGCCAGGAATGCAGTAAATTAGTCAACGCGTTTCGAAGTTCCAGACCACAGTGATTTGTCCTGATGAAGAAGTTTGGAACTTCGAAACGCGTTGACTAATTTACTGCATTCCTGGCTATTGTTCTCCTCTTCCATTCTACTACACCGGCAGCGCAGATTAACCCTTACAATCCTTTTATTGATTAAAACAAGACTCCTGTGCCCAGGGAGGGCAAGATATATTTTTTTACTTTTTTTCATCTTTCCATTTTGAAAGTTGAAACTTTTTTTTTTCACGAGGACCTATTTTTTGTTGTGTCTGTTGAGGACACAGTTTTGGGGTAAATAAGTTGCTCGACTTTTATACATTTTTTTTGTGGAGGGGTAGAAAAAAAAGCCACCGTTTTTACAGATCTCACAGGAAGGTACAAATGGCATAAATACCTATTATTCTGCGGGTCACTAAAGTGATGTTGATATTAAGTTTATTTTTTTTTTTTTCAGTGTTCACAGCAACAGATTAATTTATTGCAGGACTTGTTACAGTATTTGCTTTCACTGTTTTCCCTACAGTACAGGACTTAAGAGAAAAAGTGCTTTCTTTTTTTACATTTTCCTAAAACCTTTATTGAACTTTATTTTAAATCTACTTTCACTAGGTTAATGATGGCTTAGATAAAACACTGCAGTATTTCTGCATTATGGTGTTCTATGTCTTTCTGTGTAAAAGGCTTCACCAGATTTCACAATTTAAACTGCATACCATTATTTAAGCGATCTCTTGGACCTGATGAGGCGGGTGCATTTACTTTGAAAATACATGTCACAATGGCTATTCGATTCTGTTTGACAGTTTTTTCACCTAATATGCAAATTAACTTCTTTTTTTTTATTCCAGTTCTAGCTGGAGTCGTAAAATGATAACTTTCATGAGGATTGTACGTACAGTCATTCGGAAATGGAATTTCAAAGTAACTACACTAGCCTTGTCAGGTTTAAGGGGAACCTGTCACCAGAAAAAATGCTGTTAAACTGCAGATTTGCGGTTAATCTGCAGGTTAACAGCGTCATTATGCTGCCCGGCGCCTGCACGCAGCGAGGAGAAAATTAACTTTATTCTCCCGCCAGAATTCAGATTTAATCCTAGGGGCGGGTGCGTGGCCGGTTCAGTCACCGCTCTGAGTATACAGAGCGGCTGCTGTAACTGCGCCCCCGGCCATGACTGACAAATGAGACCCAATGTGACTGATTCCGAATGCTTGAGGGGAGAATAAAGTTTATTTTGTCCCCGCTGCATTCAGATGCATGCAGGCGCCGGGCAGCATAATAACACTGTTAACCTGCAGATTAACCCCATATCTTCAGCTTAACAGCATTATTTCTGGTGACAGGTTCCCTTTGAGAGATCTTTTTAATAAATTATGCAGTTTGCATTGCGATAGTCTAAAAGGCTTCTAATGGGCTTCCGAATCGGTCAGACCTGGGGGCCAAGGTTAGGCCCCCTGATCACCGTCACAGCTCATCAGTAGGCTGTGATTACATTGTGGAGGGTTGCAACAGGGTGACAGTGGGAACACCTTACATCCATTTAACCCATTAAGGCCATTCACACAAGCTACAACTTCCTTTCAAATGCAGCCTCTAGGGTAAAGACCTGATAAGTCTGGAGTAGAGATAGTCTGATTCTAGCGATAAACACTTACTGGGCTGCTAGCTGTAGTTTAGCTAAAATCACTGTTTTATCAGCAGGAGATTTTACTGAGAGGACTAGTAAACCTGCTGCCATGCAGTCCTCCAAATTCAAGTGCGCTGTATAACACCGCCCCCACCGATTGGCAATTTTCTGCCTATGAACAGTGTACACAGAAAGTTGCCAATCAGTGGTGTGAGCGGGTTGATACCGAGATCAGTATTCAGAGAACTGCTAGATTTGTAGTAGATAAAACTGTGATTTTATCAAAGCTGCAGCAAGCAGCCCAGTAAGTGACACATCGCTGGAATCAGGGTCTCTGCCCCTACATCATGCTGCTCTCAGACGATGCAGCAGAAACCTGCTGACAGATTTCCTTTAAATAACATACAGGGCAATGTGACAGTACATGATGTATATAACATAATAAAACATCTTGGCATACCCACACTTACACTGTGCTGACTCTCAATCTCTTCGTGCTTCTGCTGTAAAGCCTGAGAAGCTCGGATAGAGTCACCGATCCCCCACTGTGTTCTCAGCTGTTCTGATCCGGGTCCTTCCAGCCAGTTTACAACCTGCAATGAAGACAGTTGTCATCGACTCTGAATTATTTAGAGGAAGGAGCTGGATAATGCACGCAGGGAAAAGAGACGGAAAATGCATATTCAAGCATACAAAACACAATATTACATCCGGAGGATACAAAAGGCTCAGAAAACTATAGGGCTGCAGGCCTCCCGGGGGTCCAAACAGTAAAAGAAAAGTCACCAGGCTCCAAAATCTAGCGAAGAATTCCGGATTGATTCACCTGGTATGTGATATTTGCTCGCCCATGACAGAATCGGGTACAAAGGGTAAATGGAACAATTTTCTCTGCCTATACAATAAAGGGTGTAGTTAAACTTCAAAGAGGACCTGTCACTTACCATCAAATTTATTTTGGTGTAAATTTTGTTCTCCAGAATCTGGTGATGTTTTTCTTTTGTTCCTGCACCTTTCTGCTCCTGAGATATGGCCTCCTCTTGGATGTTTGCAAACTTATTCTTGTTAGCAAAGTGGGCGCCTTTATCAGGATCACGCCCACTTGGCTTTTAAAGTAAAAAGAGAAAAAAAAAAAAGAAAGAAAATGCCACATTCAGGAGAATAGCAGCATTTACACCAGGAAGAAAAAAATGACATGTTTATGGCAAGTGACAAGTCCTCTTTAGGTGGGTCCAGAAACTCTGAAATCATTCTTAAGAAGAAAAATAAAATATGATGGCTCCCTTCAGGCTGGAAACAGGAACTTCCCAGAGGAATAAATGCAGTACAATCAATGCAGTATTCAACAAAACAGGTTAAAAAAAAAAGTGAACACCCCTGCCTTGTTTCTCCCGAATCTTAAGAATTATGTAAGGGGAATGAATTTTTTAAAAAATCCTAAACTTTACAGCGGTTATTCCATCCCATGAAATATTATACAACTAACAATGAACTAAAATAACAAAAGGAGACATCCTCAACTGTTGTGGTGATGTGGGGCATCCATAAAGCGGAAGTCAAAGTGGCCTAAAGCGATGGCCGCAACAGCCACCTGCCCTGGCACCCCCTGAGCAAGCGATTGGGAACAAAGCGAAACGCGCGTTGGGGAGCATGGTCTGTGGGACTCTGCATGTTGCACCCTATTATGGGTATGACTGTACACTAGTGCGCTGGTACTGTACCTTACATTGTCCTGAGTGCCTTATATTATTGTAAACAATCAATGTAGCCATAATGAGCTGAGCTACATAAAAAGATTTAGTGTATATACTGGGCAATGAGTTGTTAGTCTTATATGTTTTTATAATAAGACACATTTGCATGTGTTGACATTACAGAACACTGATTGGTGGATGCTGTGTTATCAGCTGTGTATAGAGGTATTATCTGTCATTGTAATCCTGCCTCTGGTGATAAGGAGCCTGCTGAAAACTCTTCCATTTTTTTTTTTTTTTAAATCTGATTTAAACAATAGGTTATTTTCTGAAGACCGCTTCTCTTAAAACCAGCACAATTATTTACCAGTGATCACATATAACTAGTTCTACTGTAGCAATCAGCAGTGCCGCTCTCTTACCTGCATAACCTTCTGCTGGATTTCGTCCAGCTGCGTGCGTTTGCTCCGCTGCCTGCACACTTCTTGGTAACGAGTATATTGTTCTCGGAGGGAATCAAGAAGTTTCATAACCTGAGGCTGAGCCAGAAGTTCATCGTCCATAGGGGACCACGCCACACCTCCCTCTGAACCATTAAAGCGCCGCTGCTGAAGTTCAGATAGCAACTCATGACCTTTACATGATAAAAAAAAAATTGTAGCAGTGAAAAAAAAAAAAAGTAAAAAAATATATTGTCAAAACAACCAGATATTTTCTTTTCACACAGACATGCCACTCTTTGCACTAAGCCTTAGATGTTGTTTTAGGATTTGTATTTTCCAACAGCAGATCCGGCAGATACAGTGCAGCTAAACCTAGGAGAGGCCTGAATAAAGTACATGGGCCAGTTCAGACATGAAGGATTTTCAGTGTGGATTCCGCAGCGGACATTCACAGCAAATCCATAATACAACACGGGTGGATGATGTTTTGATGTTTTTGTTCATTGTGACCTAAAAATCCGAATTTGCATTGTAGCGCCCCGAGGATTCGGCCGCTACAGAGGTATTGCACCTCAACCAGAGGTGTGATATCCCACTCCCGGGTAAGGATGGAGTGTGGACCAGGGCTCGGTTAGCTGCGTGCATCACACACACCCCATTTCCGGGGGACAGCTCAACGGTGCTCCCATTAGACAGAAATGCAGGCACGACAGATCATGTCCCTGGCTGGAGTGGGGAGGGGGGTGGAATACCCAGTGATGTAGGAGCAGAAGGGGACGGTTTCTGGGTATAGGTAGGAGCCCATTGGTTGCAAGTCACCTGGGCTCATATACTAGGGGAGGGTATATAAGGTGGGCACCATCTTAGTTCTGGGTGAGTTCAGACAGGAGGAGAAGAGAGAGAAGGAGTTCAGCCAGAGAGGGCTGACAGGGAGCTGTGGCTCAGTCTGGGCCCAGCTACACGAGGCAGGCCTAGAAGAAGGCCAGAGCCAGCAGAGAGGACAGATACAGAAAGGAACAGAAACAGAAAGGAACAGCAGAGAAAGAGAAGTACCCAAAGTGTAGAAGGGCCCAGAGACACGAAAGCAGAAGGAACCCTAAGGACCCAGGAGATTGCGGGTGACGGGTTGGCAGAACAGGGTACCGGATCCCAAGTTGGTGGAGGCGACTAATCCTCAGCCAAGGACCGGCGGTCGTGACCATTTACTGGTGCGACCCCTCACTACACCTACTAGGAAGGCACACCACACAGGGTCAGGGAAGTGGGCATCCAGTCCTCCCAGGAGAAGACCCGAGGCAGCTGGACAGAAGTAGTGTCACTGGTGGGGCACGGCTGCCGAAAGGATAGAAGGGAGTCCTGTGCCACACTCCGGAATTGCCTGGGGGTTGATCGAGCCCCCTGCCTGGTGGACGCAGCACGGCTCGGGCGGTCCTATCTGTGCACAAGTGACCTGGATGAGAACTGTGAGTAAAGAACCTGAACTGCAACACCTTGTCTCTGTGCTTTCTCACCGCGTCAGCACTACTAGTACTGGGACGCCCTGCACCACCACCACCATCATCATCTCTCTACACTGCCCTGAGGCTATACTCCTCCCGTGGGGAGTTGTACTACACTCTGCTGCACCCACAACACCAGCCTCAGCGGTCTGCCCTGCAGCGGCGGTTCATCCGGACCGCAATCCACGGGTGGCGTAGTCTGACATTAATCATAAAAACCACATAAATAGACTGCCACTGGTTTGACCACCCTGAGCCACAGGACCGGGTCGCCGCCACGGTGACTACAACCGCCAGCATCCCACAAAAGGGTCGGTTCCGGGTTCCCCACGCGGCCCAGGGGGGTGCGTCAGCATATTTTGTAAAAAAAAAAAAATAATAATAATTTTCAACAGATCCCAAGAAGATCATTGAGGTCCAGGAGGCTTCTATTTGGATTCACTCAAGGAGTCATCTCTTTCCTTTATTGGGGAACTTCTATGGGGGTTCTTCACTTTGTGAAACAGACTCTCTGATCCAGCGCATCAATGCTCAGGGATCCCCAACCAGTGACTCGAGGGCCACTTATGGCTTGCGGACCCATGATGTGTGGCTCATGGCTGTCTGGCAGGTTGGCACCAGGGTCTAGCACACAGCTATGAAGTGCAGGTCTCCAGAGGGTGACTTTTGTGAGCAGACCCAGACAGAACTGTGGATGTGGATCTGCAAATACTGGCAATGCGGCTGGAGAGACAAATCAAGTGCTAAGCTGGACATAAGTTGATACTGCCAGAAAGAGGGGGTGCTTGAAGTTGGATGTGTTAGAATGGTGGGAATGCTTGATGCAAGAACACCGTATGCGGGTAAGATGGGAACCCCTGGAATCAAGTATAGAGCCTTGGTGTGATTTCTGTGGAAAGTTTTGGCTGTCATTATGCCGATAATGGAGGCTCTGGTGTCACTACTGTTAGGGAGGTGAGAGTTGGGGTGGAGAAGGATGGGTGCATCAAGATGTGGCACGCGACCCTCTCTCAGAGGTGGTTTGCGGCTCGCGACCCTCTCTCAGAGGTGGTTTGCGGCTCGCGACCCTCTCTCAGAGGTGGTTTGCGGCTCGCGACCCTCTCTCAGAGGTGGTTTGCGGCTCGCGACCCTCTCTCAGAGGTGGTTTGCGGCTCGCGACCCTCTCTCAGAGGTGGATTGCGGCTCGCGACCCTCTCTCAGAGGTGGATTGCGGCTCGCGACCCTCTCTCAGAGGTGGATTGCGGCTCGCGACCCTCTCTCAGAGGTGGATTGCGGCTCGCGACCCTCTCTCAGAGGTGGATTGCGGCTCGCGACCCTCTCTCAGAGGTGGATTGCGGCTCGCGACCCTCTCTCAGAGGTGGATTGCGGCTCGCGACCCTCTCTCAGAGGTGGATTGCGGCTCGCGACCCTCTCTCAGAGGTGGATTGCGGCTCGCGACCCTCTCTCAGAGGTGGATTGCGGCTCGCGACCCTCTCTCAGAGGTGGATTGCGGCTCGCGACCCTCTCTCAGAGGTGGATTGCGGCTCGCGACCCTCTCTCAGAGGTGGATTGCGGCTCGCGACCCTCTCTCAGAGGTGGATTGCGGCTCGCGACCCTATCCATTTCCTTATGTCAATACCCATATCATGCACATAAAATTGCACGTTATTCCTCTTCCTCCAGCGATTAGACAACTTCTCTTCAATATAATGTGGCTAATAAGAGCCAACGAGCTTTTATGACCCCCTACTGAGGTGGAAATCTTAAGACTCACCTATCATCTCTGATATCAATTACTCTGTTCCCATTCATCTCAGCAGCTGACATCATTATCTCCAGTGATTTCTGGATGAAACCCCAAACTATCAGCGACTCGCTGGACCCCATAAACATCAATAGATATGTAATTACATGATGAGTGTCCAAACTATTAAATACTGCATGATTTACTGCTAAAATTCAGGTGTGGTGAAATTAAAAAAGATGGTCAATTGGTGAAAAAAATATAAATATATATTTTTCATAGCATTTAGAGAAAGCAGCACGGCATGTAATTAGTGATGAGCGGCTCGGATGATTTAGCATCATTGTAGCGAAGGCAATCTGCTGTTCCGCTACTTATTTACAACCCCATCATTGGCACGTCTATTCTTTTTGGGTCTGGAGACCTGAGAAGCATTATGATGCCATTACTGGAGATGTTGTGGCATCATTCCCAGCTGTCGGTTCCTTATTTTCCAGAAATAAAAAATAGAGTTTGCGACGATGGTTTGGTCCAAGTCTTTCCGCCATAGTTGGGACGCTAAATACACTTGGCTAAAAAAACGTTCATGGCTGCGTTCACACTACAAGACAGGTTCCCCACTGGTCTCTTTGCTTCCTCTTCTGGTGGGGACAGCGCATGATCGCTGCAGCCAATCACTGAACACATTGGTCATGCACTGCCCCGCCGGAAAAAAAAAACTAGACAAATTGGGTACTCAAAAAGCTGTGGCAGTGGTGTGTGAGTATAATCCTTTCTAGGCCACGCTGGAACAAGAGAGTTTATGCCAAGGATTTCCAGACGACCAATTTTACAGGCAAGACTCGGTGCTTCTAAATATCAGCCCCATATTTTTTGACATACCGCAATGTGTAGTCACCCCTATATTGAAAGCTGATGAAGACCAACGCCGAAACGTGCGTCGGGGTGGGTGCCACATTGCTCAGAGTCCCTCTACCAGTAACTAACCACCATACCATTATTCTATTTTCCTTTCTGCATCTACTTAAGGCATATAACTGAACCACATATGATGTCATAATCTTACTCTATTTCGTACATGTTTGCTGCATATTCTTTGATTGCACAATGCAAGATACAATGACAACAATTATAAATTGATCCGTACTTATTAGATTTACCTCTTATGGGATCCTCATTTTATATTTTTAATCATGTGATACCATATCGTATGTGCGCCACTTCCTTGTTGTATGTTTGTTATCTTCATGATACTCAATAAAATAAACAATTTTAATCTTACACTTTGATTCTAGACCTTCTGGGCGTTTTTTCCTTGCTTTTTCTCTGTATCCACATATGATGATTAGTCTAAACTCCATACGGAGCAGCCATGAGGAATTCAGCTGCCGATCAGCACAAAGCGGATGCAGCAAAGCTTAGACACAAGCAGCAGTAAATATAGAACCTTTAGTCATTCTTACCCGTCATGTAGACGTAAATTCTCTTCATTTATTTCTGGCTCTGGGAATTGTGAGCAGGGATGTCAGACCTAATGTTTTCCCTTGATGGGGAGAAGTGTCCTTGTCATGTTTTCCTAATCCTTCCATACATTGTGGAGCTACCGTAGCTTCAGACAGTGACAGGTCTGTAGAGCCGGGCACGCACGCAGGATTTTGTACCTTTAACTTTGTTAAAATGATTTCACATCTGATTTCATCCTCAGTATTCTGGATACACAGAACAAACGCAGAAACTGGAGCAGCGGTGGAGAGCCGATGCCGGGTGCTATCGAATTTTACTTTAAAATACAAGAATCATTTGGGGGTCCACTTTTCTAAAAGCAAAAACTCTTTAAATGCAGCGGAAATTTCCAATGCAGGGCTTTGGTTAAAGGAGTATTTTCATTTCAGACACTCAATCTACCATAGAGAGAATGGAGAATATTTCTGGTCAAGGCCGTATAATGAAATCATGGAGCCCAATAGCAATAGTCCTAGTTACCACCCCCCCCCCCCACAAAAAGAAAAAACATTCGGAGGAGTAGGCCGGGTCATGGTGCATAGGAGTGGTCAAAGAAGGTCACAGCTCTCAACTTTTCAAGACAAGCATTGCAGCACGGAAGCAGCAATTGTGCCTACGCGTTCTCACCCACTACGATACCCCTTTCATGGCCCCTATAGTGTATGTGTATGTGTAAGGGGGGAGACCGGGGTGTAAGTACTTTCAGAACAAGGGATCCGTAACCGCCGGGGCCGTGCCTCTTGTTGCAGGGGGAAGACAGACTGCGAGACAGGAGTCAGGTGACAGGGAAGCTGGGGGTGTGTCCAGAGAGAGAGCTGAGGAGTCAGGTGACCGGGGAGCTGAGCTCGTGTCTAGGAAGAGGGTGGAAAAAGGAGTCTTTGCTCGGGAAAAGCGGCAGTGGACAGTGGGAATCAAGCCCGACTAGAGGGAGAAGAGACGCAGGATCCCTGGAGCCGAGTAAGTGAGGTGCAGTGTTATGGACTAGGGTCTCAGTGGGTCAAAGCGGAGACCGCCCGCTGCCGCCAGAAGACGGAGCATTGTTTAGGCGGGGAAGCCGGAAGAAAGAAACACCAGCACCAGCCGGCAACTGCCTTGTGAGGAGCAAAAGTCAGCTAAGTGTAAAAACTGCCGATTACAACCGTGTCGACTCTGCTTCATCTAGCCCAACTGTGGATTGTCAGTTATAGCATATTACCTGCTACTTCCCTTGTTGTCCCCATATTTCCCCTGTTACTCCCTGCGTGGAGATTGACCCTGTTACAGTAAATCCCACTTGTTTATTAACCCTGTACTGGCTGCTCTGTGTTTCTGTGTCACTGCATCTAAAGTACCTGTGTTACATATGATTTCCCCAATAATGTCCCCCCACATACAGCAAGATACCACATGGTATATACCCCCACACAAATTGCTCCTACAGTATCATCCACATGCACAGTATGATGCCCACACATTATGATGCAGCCACAGTGCTCCCAACACACTATAAAAAAAAAACCATAGCAACCCAACACAGTATGATGCCTCCAGAGTGATCCCAACACAGTATAATACACCCCACAAACAAAATATAATGGCCCCCACAAACACACGGCATCATGGTCCCCCCCCACACACACACACATGGCATCATGGCCCCCATACACACACGGCATCATGGCGCCCCCCCCCCACACACACGGCATCATGGCGCCCCCCCACCACACACACGCATGGCATCATAGCGCCCCCCACACACACACGCATGGCATCATTGCCCTCACACACACACATGGCATCATGGCCACACACACACACACACACACACGGCATTATGGCCCCCCACATACACACGGCACCACACACACGGCACCATGGCCCCACACACACACACACGGCACCATGGCCCCCACACACACACACGGCATCATGCGCCCCCCACACACACACACGGCACCATGGCCCCCCCCCACACACACACACACGGCATCATGGCGCCCCCCCACCACACACACACACACGTCATCATGGCCCCACACACACACACGGAACCATGCCCCCCCCCCCCCCCAGACACAGGGCATCATGGCCCCCATACACACAGGGCATCATGGCCCCCCCACACACGGCACCATGCGCCCCCCCCCACAGACACAGGGCATCATGGCCACCATACACACACGGCATCATGGCCCCCCCCCACACACACAGCATCATGGCACCTCCCCCACCACACACACAGACACACTGCATCATGGCGCCCACCTCCCCCCCACCCCCACACGCATGGCATCATGGCACCCCCCCCCCACACACACACACGCACGCCATCATTGCCCTCACACACACACACGACACCATGCCCCCCCCCCCACGGCATCATGCTGTCATGCCCGCCCCCCCCCCCCACACACACATGCGCAAGGCATCATGCCCCCCCCCCCCCCCACGCGCACATGACATCATGGCCAACCCCTACCCCTCACACACACGGCATAATGGCCTCCACACACACACACGGCATCATCCCCACACACACACACACACGGCACCATGGCCCCCCCCACACACACACACAGCATAATGGCCTCCACACACACACACGGCATCATCCCCACACACACACACACACGGCACCATGGCCCCCCCCACACACACGGCATCATGCGCCCCCCCCCCCCCCCAAACACACACACGGCATCATGGCCCCCATACACACACGGCACCATGCGCCCCCCCCCCCACAGACACAGGGCATCATGGCCCCCATACACACAGGGCATCATGGCCCCCATACACACAGGGCATCATGGCCCCCATACACACACGGCGTCATGGCCCCCATACACACACGGCGTCATGGCCCCCCCACACACACGGCACCATGCGCCCCCCCACACACACACAGACACAGGGCATCATGGCCCCCATACACACACGGCATCATGGCCCCCACACACACACGGCATCATAGCGCCCCCCCCACCACACACACGCCATCATGGCGCCCCCCACACACACACGCATGGCATCATGTTGCCCCCCCACACACACACATGGCATCATGGCGCCCCCCCCCCACACACACACGCATGCACGCCATCATTGCCTCACACACACACGGCATCATGCACCCCCAAACCCCCCACCCCACACACACACACACGGCATCATGCGCCCCCCCACACACATACAGCATCATGGCGCGCACACACACACACACACACACACACACACACACAGCATCATGGCCCCCACACACGCACGGCATCATGGCCTCCCCACATAAGCACACGGCATCATGGCCTCCACACACACACGGCATCATGGGCCCCCCAACACACCCACATGGCATCATGACCCCCCCACACACAAGGCATCATGGCTTCCCCTACACACACACACACGGCATCATGGCACACACACGGCATCATGGCACACATACAAACGGTATCATGACCTTCACACACAACATAGTATGATGTCATCCAAAGACCCCAACACGCGGTATCATGGCCCCATACAGTACACAAAAACATTATGATGGCCTTCACACACGTTTCATAGCCCCACAGCCCTCTTCACCATTTTTCCTTCCCCATTGTTTCCTGCTCTCCCATTAGAATAGCCCCACACAGTATGATGGCACTGTGCAGACAGAGGCTCTGTTCAGCAGGCGCAGTCTAGTGATGTCAGTGTGCCTGCTGCCTGTGCATCCTACTGTATTTTGTTTCTTATATTGGGAGTAAAATCGCAAAACAAGTTTTATGTGTGTTAAAGGGACTGTCAGCAAACAATGACTGTTCACACCAAGTACAGACGCTCAATTTAATGCACCTTTCCACCTACTTGCTTTCAATCTATCTCGGCCTTTCTCTGACTCTATAAAGCCAGAGCTGTCAATCAAAATAGAGGGAAAAGGGGAGAGGGTGGGGCAGAGATATATGGAAAACAAGTAGGTGGGATGGTGCACTGAACTGTCTGGCCACACCAAGGGTGCACCGAGTGCCTTTACTTCGTGTGAACAATCATTCTGTACAGACTGAGTCCCAATAATGTCAGCTCCTCAATTGCTACCATGCAGATCAGAACAGGTGATAGCTCACTGATCTGTGAGGGGCTCTAAAAAGTCTTACTGGAGTGGAGCTTAATCCGAACAGTCCTATAGAGAATGAATGAAGTGGTCACGTGTATACGCGGCCACCGCTCCAATCCATGGAGCATTTTCAAGCCTAGTTCCCGAAATCAATGTGGGTCCCAGGGGATGAACCTTCAGTGATCACAAAGTTATCACCTATTCTGTGGATTGGTGAGAACTTCCAATATTGGGAATAACCCTTTAATTATATGAACCAATGTGTGCCCCCCCTTACCATGGTTGAAATTTTATTATAGGGACTGTCCACTACAAGACCCCTTATAATGGAACCAGTGGGCTGCATACATTAAAAAAATAAAAAAAACAATTCCAGACTTATTTCCCGGACTGGCGTCACTTGGTTCAGGGATGAGAACAGAGGAGCATCACTGGTCCAGGAGGTAAGTAAAAAAAATAATTCACTTTTATAGCACGCTGGGGTCAATACAAGTTGTCCTGTAGCGGACAACCCCTTTAAGGACGCATTTCTTTTCATACATACTTAGTACATTATTGAACATGCCAACGAAAGCCTTATCAGGCTGCATGTCACATCACAACCACAGGGTGGCCATGAAATAGCATAAACATCACCCAGCAGAGCACCTCACAATCATGATTTTTTGTTTTCTTCCCAAAACAGAAAATCTCCTACCATTCATCTAGTGATATACTGAGCCAAGAGGAAAGGTAAGGAAGGATTATTGAACATGCCAGCAAAAGCCTCAACAGGCTGCACCTCACATCACAACCACAGGGTGGCCATGAAATAACAAACGTCTCCCAGCAGAGCAGGACACAATCGTGATTTTTTTTTTTCTCCCCAAAACGGAAAACCTCCTACAGTTCATCTCGTGATATGTTAAGCCAAAAGGGAAGGTAAGGAAGGATGTATTTGTACAGCTCATTTTTATAGTTAAACACATCTTACCTGTTTGTAGAACCGTTTCTGGATCAACAGAGGGAAGGTAATTGAAATCCATTGACCTTGAGAGGAAAAGGAAAAATGGATTTTTATCGCTTCCAATGCATATATAACGTATTCTAATTTCAGTATGTTACACTGACACAATAGTAATCCATCAGAGAAGCAAACTTTAGGTAATTTTCATATTTTACTTAAACTGGTCCCTCGACAGGTAGAAGTAATGTACTTCGCCCAGCAGTGCGCCTGGGTGGGAAGCAAACTCCCAGACAGTGTATACTGGCAGAATATTGAAGACGTCTAATGCTGTGGTCATAAAAGTCACCATTTAAAGTAAGAGAAGAAATCTTTACGTCATAAGAAAAATAAGTAGAAAAAAAAAGGATAAATGTTTGAAAGGATTTTCCAGGACTTTTTTTTTTTTTTTTTTTTAACTAAGGGCCTAAAAACTAACAGGCAGGTAGGTGCTAACAAAGGTAACCACCTGCCTGATCTACCCGGCGCCAGCTTGACCGCTCCTGCCGACAATTCAACTGCTCCACGTCAAGAGAGCGGCTCTTCCTCTTTCGGGCTGCTCTGATGACGGCGCGTGACGGTTGACTTACTACAGGGTATATGGTCATTTTGTTTTTTTTCTTGGGTTTTATCTTGGAGGGAAGTTACATATAAAAGTTTCTGATGATATAAAACTTTCTTAGTGGACTTGATCTGAGTTTTAGAGAAAAAAAATCATCATGTGCGAGTTCATTGTCCATCATTTCTGGCTTCTAACTTCTCCGATAAGAAAAATATTATGGGGACAATACAAAACGCTAGATCTTTTATTTTTGCAGGCTACAGGCGCAGCGGTGATCAAAGATGGAGCTCCACATTAAGTCCGCCATTATTTAGAGAAGTCGAAGCCCCCGCAGATGTTGCACGGATGCACATTTCATCAGTGAATGGCTCTTCACGCTCTTTCCTCTGCTGGTTCTGGAAGGCAGGCGGGCACACACGTCTGATAATGGGATTATGATGATAGCGCTGCACAGCACAAGTACAAGCAAAGTACAATCAGTTTGTTTCACAAACCTGTCTTTCTCGTTCTGATTTCCCTTATCACTTCCATTGTTGATAACAGCCAGCTCGTCCAGAAGCGAAGTCGACTCTTTTGTGAACTTCTCGAATACCTGCAATGCAGAGAGGCAAAACATTATCCCGTACAAAAGGCGAAGAACTTCTATTCGGTTTGGCAGAATGAATACAAATTACATATTACAGACAGAAACACTACGGGCACGGCATATTGTAAAAAAAAACAAACAATACTGCTGACAAGAATAAAATAAAGCACAAATAATCCATCATAGCTGAATTTAAAGACAACTCATCAGCATGGTTTAAATCAGAATTTGTGTTAAACGCAATCTTAAAAAAAAAAATTTACATTGTTATTTTTTCATATCACAATCTGTATTAAAAAAAAAAAAAAAAAAAAAAAAAAAGTAATCTTGCAATTTTCACATTGGCCACTGGGGCTATTTTAGACTCTAACTTCCTGTTCTTTATACAAGACTGTTCAGGAGTCTCATTATCATCGGAGTCAGGAGTACAGTGGTAGGCAACACCTCTGTACAAGTCCAATAGTACAGGATTCACCTTTCACAAAATGCCAAGTCACAGCTGACCCTGCTCCCCCCTTTCTTCACAATAAACTTTGCACACCCTCATTAGATGCTTCAATACAAAAGAAAGGGTCAGAACAGGTTCATCATGGTCAATGTACATGTTAAGTCCCTGAAAGAACAGGAAGTAGGAGTCTAAATTATTATTATCTATATATATTTCTGATGATACATTCCCTTCAAATCAATAATGATAAATACATGACAGATGTGTGAATGTAAGTTCGATTTGATTTTTACTTACTAGTCTCTTATTCAGCCAATCCATATGATCATAAGTAAGGCTTCCACCGAATTCTTCTGTGAGCTGGGAAGGTTCTATGTACCTTGTCAGCTTATTACCGGACACCAAGATCACCTAGAAAAAAAAAGTGCAGTAGATGTCATAAACTGGCTGCGTCTACTCCCCAAAATGTTACATTAAGCTGCATATTATCTAACAGAAGGAACGCATATTACAGAATGCACACATTTAACATCATCAATATCAGATTGTTGGTGGTCCAACACCCATCACTCCCACTGAACAGCTCTAGCGGTGGCTGGATGTAAACATTCAATGGAGCTGAACAGCACAGTTCTGATCAATATGTAGTGGCAGCTGCCGAGTACTGCAGGTCAGCTCCTATTCTCTTGAAGGAGAAGTCATTACGCTTGGTGACCTCCAGGGCCAGGACATGGCCACAATATTCACTTCGTTGTCCTGTTCTTTTCTTTCCGTTGTCGAGCGTGTCGTATCTCCAGCCTCTTCACCATAGGCCAGGACTTCCCACCAGATTAATGCTGGAGCTTACATCGCGTCATAAGTTTGCAAAGATGAGGAGCATTATGACGCATAGTGAGCTCCAGCCTGGACGCGGATGGGTGCCTGGCATATAGTGCAAAGGCCAGAGATGCAGTGGACAATTGCTGAAAGAAGAGGACGGATGGTGGCCGAAGAGGTCAGGTCAGCGTTGCGGTGAGTATATTGTTGGGGTTTTTTTTGTTTACACTGTATGTAAGTCAGATGTTTATAAGTGGGGGACTCCCTGTAGTAAGATGACTCTGTGTATTATGCAGCCCAGAAAAAGGACACAAATGCAGTTGCTTCTAAAGGGTTAATTTGGAAAGGAGGACATAGCTGCCTCTAAACGTTTAATATGCTAGAGGGCGACAACTCTGTTTCTAAAGGGTTTATCGGAGTCTCTTGCTACACAACGCCCAATTGTGACAGAAATGACAACTGAGGTAAAACTTTTATTCTCCTGCTCCCTCTGCTGCTCCATAATACACAGGAATCCATCTTCCAAAACTGAAAATATCAAAACATCAAGCATGAAGACAGCAGCACAGATCTCAAATATTTCCATGCTGCATACAGTCTGACCACCTTCTGTCTGGTGGGATGTCACAGGCTGGATGTCTCACACAGCTGTCAAAATTTTGGAAAACCCAAGTTCAACCCCATCCAACTTCCACCTCCCTCTCTTTAATGGCCAGAGTTTCTATTGCTAAATTTGACAGGATTTCTTTACTATTCATAATTATCTGTATATTTGAGAAATGGTTATAATATGATTTCCTTTCACCACGTGAAGTTTCCTATAAAGGGATAGGTCCTCTTTATGAAGTCCTTTAATTGAAAAGGTTTTACTGGTATCAATTAGCAAACAGAAGAGGGAGAGCGAGAAAGAGTTCAGGTTCAAGTACAGTTCTGGTACCCGAACCAGAACCCAAACTTTCAAGAGTCCGCTCATCCCTAGTCACCGCTAAAACAGGTCTGACAGCAGCTTACTTCTCAAACTCTGTACAGGACACATGCACTCTCATCCAAAAAAATCATGCATGTGCAAGGGGTGGAGATAAGAATTTGGAATGAATATATGATGGGAAAATGAATCAACAGCTAACAGTCATCTTAAGCCATCTTAGGATATGTTCATATTGGAGCATTTACGCGTGGATTTTGGCACAGAAAACAAACAGTCATGCCGAATTCCATGTGAAGAACACCTACAAAACAAGGCCTATTGTTTTTAATGGAAAATTAAGTTGCAGTTCATACGGCTGCTGTTTTTTTTCCGACTAATTTTCAAAAAAGTCTTCAATGTCACAAATTGAAGCTGATTTCAGGAGGAATCTGCTCAAAAACCCGCGGTAGAGCCAACTTCAAATCCGCAATGATTTGCCTTGGATTTCTGCTGCAGATTCATGTTGGATTTTTCCGACGAGCAATTACTGTGTGTGAACTTAACCTCAGAGTTCTGATTTCCGTAAGGACAAGAAAGCACATAAAAAAATATGCTATACTACTTGGTGGATTGCACTGTAGAAAGTGTACAGGTTAAAATGTAACCTATAAGGGTATTATGTGATTTGCAAATCTTTGTAAACTCATATATTGAATGTCACAATGTATAAAATATTTCAGTTTTACAAATCTCTGTCTGTCAGCCATGGAATTTGATTAAAACCACAATATTGGATATGGATGAAAAGCCAATCCTTCATTCGCTAAAATATCATCTAAATTCAAATTAATTTCATACTTTCACAGGCCGCTAGGTTTTACTTCCGAGGCTGTCTGGAACGGATAATCTTTTACCCATGAAGAAAAATTTACATGACAGATCAAGAGATAAAAATGACATGGGAAACAATTGGCCAAAGTAAGAAGTCAACAAAATTAGCCAAAATCCTCAGCGTCAGTCTGCAGCAGAGTACAGAATTAGCAAGTATATAGTCCGGGTGGATGAAAATGTCACACATTGCTTAATGGCCATCCCCGGCCCTCCTCCTTATGATAATAGAAAGAGTGGATTTTGACACTATTACCTCTCTATTCTTATAGACAGAATATTTAATATGCAAATGAGAGATTTGCATTATCAACTTAAAACAATATATTATGTACATCTAAAGGCAGACACTTTAATTATTGCATTCTTATTGGGGTTGTCCGTCAAAAAAAAGTTTTTGTGGGACTTGGAACTGTAAAGAATAAACTAAGTGATACTCAGCTACTGCACCCACCTAGATACAGCACAGGCCGCTAAGTGGTCTGCACTGACGCATGAAGAAAAGACAGCACCGACGTGCTGGCACAGGCAGAGGAGATGTCCCCGTTCCACATACAGCAGGACTGCTGCCAGCGATTGTCTGCAGCAGTCAGGTGACTTGAGCTGTGCATCATCGGATGTTTTTCTAATCAGACACTGTGCAAGTCATCTCCTATTGCTGTGTCAGCCCTGACCGCTCAGTACTAACCATTACGAGAACAGTCTTGAGTCTTGAAGTGCTAAGAGTAGCAGTGATAGTCGTCCTACATGGAACTGCCGACCCCTGAATTGCACTGCGTCTCAGTGTTTTCTACAAGATGCATTTTCATCCTGTACAGTATCAATGTATTCTATACTATATGAGGCTACATAAGCCTGTCTCTATTTGCCTCCTGCTTTTGATTTGCTTCCTCTGCCTCTGCTTGTAACAGCTAAAATACATAAGCCTGTCTCCCTTTGCCTCCTGCTTGTGATTTGTTTCCCCTGCCTCTGCTTGTAACAGCGAAAAAGGAAACCTGGGTTTCAAAGAATACACTGGAGTTTCTGTAAACAGCACTCAGACAGTGTAGACTAGGGATGCTCAACCTTTCTGGTCCAAGAGTTACACTGTCAGATTAAGCCTGCAATAAATCTTAAACTTGAAACATTTATGGCAAATCTCAAGTATATGCGATAAATGTATGATAGGTGGCAGGTTCTAATCCTAGAACTCCATCCTATCTGGAGAATAGAAGTTTTCTTTTCACTGTTCACCTTCCAGAAAGGAATAGACCATGCATACATGCAGCTCTCTGTATTGTACTCAATGGGAACCTGTTGGCTGACTCATGCTGCCCGATCCGTGGGCAACATGTGTTGCTTGCTGCAGAGTTTCAGAGAAACATGTACTTTAAATGGCAGCCAGAGAAGAGGTGACTAGACAAAACGGAGGATCCCCACCAGCTTCACCCCATCCCCTCAAACAGACTGAAGGGTCTCTTCCTATGTGTGGGTATAAGGAGAGATCTATCAGTGTAGCTGACTGATCAGGGACCTGCCTGTTGGACTAGTCACCTAATATCAGTCAGTGCTTTCAATCATGGATTTCCCTGAAATTCCACAACGTTTCAGAGTAAAACACAGATGCAAAAGGCAGCAGTAGATCTCCGAATCATGCTCTCTGTGATTCGGGCAGCATGCATCAGCTTACAAGTTCCCATCAATGCAAGTTGCTAAAATGGATGTGTTTTACTACTGATGTAAATACAACAAAAATAGTAGCACACATGCATGGCCACATTTCCACCTCCCTACTGGTGTCACACGGGGGTAAAAACACCCCCATATAGCTAATTTATGGAGATCCCAAGTTACATGTTAAGAGGCAAGAGAACAAGTGCACAGTGGAATAACTGTGGTATATTTATATCTACAGCACGTGCCATTCACTTTATTTTCACATGAAGTATTTGGCTCATAAAGAAGAACCCGATGTTATTTCAGACCTTAATGATGTTATTCCTCAGCAATTCCAAAAGTTATTAATTATTAAGTAAATAAACTGTCAAAACCCCCAAAACCACTAAGATCCCCTGCAAGGTACAAAGAAATTCTTTCTCCAAAACACTAATAAAGACATTTCTTGCTTTTAGTTGAATACAAAAAGTTTTAATTTTTTATTGGAAATGTAAAGCAGAGGACAAGTGTGGTTAGGAAACAGTTCTTAAAGTTGTGAGATTTCTTCAATGATGTCATAAAACCGCACGCACGCGCGCGCGCACACACACACACACACACACACACACACACACACACACACACACACATACACGTAGCACAGCATTCGGAAGACTGGTGTATTTATGAATATATATATTTTCCTCCCCCTCTAAAGGGAACCTGTAACCAAGTTTTCCCAATATAAACCAAAGCCACCACCCATCGATCTGTATCTAAGACCCCAACTCCCCTTGCAGATGTCAAAAAATACCATATATACTTCTGGCATACGGCGCAGTCCAATGAGAGTCTATTTTTTTTTCTCGGCATCTCCACAATACCTGCAGCTGCCATCCTCCTGGCTTGACTGATGTGGATGATGTGTCCTAAGGAATCCACAAATCACTGCAAATCTTGAGCCTATGTAGCGGAAGCCAACTAAGTGCTATAATGCCCCGGCGCATATTAACAAGGACATGAAGCCAGTGCCGGCACTTTACGCCATACGGGACTTTACTCTGTGCAGTTACAAGATTTAAGGCGATTTGGGGATGACGTAGGACACGTCATCCACATCAATCAAGTCAGGAAGACACTTACTGCAGGCATCCAGATTTCAACTGGATGAGAATGAAAAGAGCGTGTCAATCAACCAAGGTAGGTGGAAAGAAAGTTTGCATTTTGTATATACTTGGACTCATAAAATATGGAAGTGTATAGCTGGACTCTTAAAAAATACTGAGTTTTCAGGAAGGAACAGAGTGATTCCAAGGTGGATTTACAAAGGAACTACACCAGCCTCATCAGGGTGAGATGATGTATATAGAGGCGACTGTTAGATCTGGTGATAGACCCTTTTTAAGACTCATTTACACTGGTCCATGATTGGTCAAATAAGAGTTCACCTGAAGGTTCAGTCTCGATCATTACCCGTTTGTGTGAGTAGAACTTGTGCAGACGAGGAGCATGGACTGTAAGGTCCTGAAGACGCTGTGAGGGCCTAAAGATTTGTGTATTGTGCAACCCCGGGGAATGTGCGAGATCTCAGGTGGGGGGAGCATGTCACAGACAAGAGCGCCCCGCCAGACACAGCCCAGAGCGCCCCGCCAGACACAGCCCAGAGCGCGCCGACAGTCACAGCCCAGAGCGCGCCGACAGTCACAGCCCAGAGCGCGCCGACAGTCACAGCCCAGAGCGCGCCGACAGTCACAGCCCAGAGCGCGCCGACAGTCACAGCCCAGAGCGCGCCGACAGTCACAGCCCAGAGCGAGCCGACAGTCACAGCCCAGAGCGAGCCGACAGTCACAGCCCAGAGCGAGCCGACAGTCACAGCCCAGAGCGAGCCGACAGTCACAGACCAGAGCGAGCCGACAGTCACAGACCAGAGCGAGCCGACAGTCACAGACCAGAGCGAGCCGACAGTCACAGACCAGAGCGAGCCGACAGTCACAGACCAGAGCGAGCCGACAGTCACAGACCAGAGCGAGCCGACAGTCACAGACCAGAGCGAGCCGACAGTCACAGACCAGAGCGAGCCGACAGTCACAGACCAGAGCGAGCCGACAGTCACAGACCAGAGCGAGCCGACAGTCACAGACCAGAGCGAGCCGACAGTCACAGACCAGAGCGAGCCGACAGTCACAGACCAGAGCGAGCCGACAGTCACAGACCAGAGCGAGCCGACAGTCACAGACCAGAGCGAGCCGACAGTCACAGACCAGAGCGAGCCGACAGTCACAGACCAGAGCGAGCCGACAGTCACAGACCAGAGCGAGCCGACAGTCACAGACCAGAGCGAGCCGACAGTCACAGACCAGAGCGAGCCGACAGTCACAGACCAGAGCGAGCCGACAGTCACAGACCAGAGCGAGCCGACAGTCACAGACCAGAGCGAGCCGACAGTCACAGACCAGAGCGAGCCGACAGTCACAGACCAGAGCGAGCCGACAGTCACAGACCAGAGCGAGCCGACAGTCACAGACCAGAGCGAGCCGACAGTCACAGACCAGAGCGAGCCGACAGTCACAGACCAGAGCGAGCCGACAGTCACAGACCAGAGCGAGCCGACAGTCACAGACCAGAGCGAGCCGACAGTCACAGACCAGAGCGAGCCGACAGTCACAGACCAGAGCGAGCCGACAGTCACAGACCAGAGCGAGCCGACAGTCACAGACCAGAGCGAGCCGACAGTCACAGACAAGAGCGACCCGACAGTCACAGACAAGAGCGACCCGACAGTCACAGACAAGAGCGACCCGACAGTCACAGACAAGAGCGACCCGACAGTCACAGACAAGAGCGACCCGACAGTCACAGACAAGAGCGACCCGACAGTCACAGACAAGAGCGACCCGACAGTCACAGACAAGAGCGACCCGACAGTCACAGACAATAGGAGGAGAAAGAGGCTGGAGAAGTCGGAGAACTGTAAGTTAAGTCCAATTTCAAGAAAATTGGATTTCACGAAAACAGATGCACTGACTTTCAATATAAAGGTATGGATGTCACCAAGATTTCAGAAGCTTTACACAGATGACATTAGTCATCTGCTGACAGTTTCCCTTTAAAACACTAAAATAGTAATAAGGGATCAGCCCTATGGATGGTGAGAATAATGTGGGCAAATAAGAAATCCAACATTCTGCTTTCTCGAGAACCATTATAATGGTCCTGTACTGAGTAGAGTACAGGAAACACGGGCAGGGTCCGGCTGTGCAATAAAACAATGACTGCGAACCTCTGGTAGATTCAGAACAAAGCAATCTGTGTCACCGCGCAGCACGGAAACGCAAATACATCCCCCAAAGGAATGATTGTCAAATACAATGGAGAAGCCTTTATTTAATTAAGTTTCTAAGTCATGTAGCCTCCTTTTATTACTTTATATCCTGCCGGCAATGATTCATTGTGATAAGCGTCATACATGGGACTCTACGGAGTCTTAATATTGCTCAGTAAAGACGATTTACCCTCTATATATCCCTGGTAACTGGTGCATAGCAGGGAACGTTATATTAAAATACATGTAAATCGCACTTCTGTTACTGATGCAACGACCTGCCCCCTCCCGTCTCTGGTGGATGATCATAGATCCACAATGCGCGCTGGCGGTTTATGGTCGGTGTATTTGCACGGCTGTGTTTGTTTGCATTGATTTGCTGTAATATAACTGTGATCCTTGGGAAAACATAAGCCGGCCATCAAATGAGCCGCAACAGCTCCAGGGAATTTATTTCCAATTTCTGCACTTTGCAGCAAGCGCAAAAAATAGTGGTGTACGCTTTTACATAATCATGCTCGAGGGGTGAAATTAAAATCATGAAAATGGTAAGGCACGAAAACAAACTTATACATGTGCTATTGGTGAATTCTTACTGCTTAAAAATAATAATAAAACGGATATGAAAGGTGTTGTCACATATAACTAACCCCTTCCACACCAAGAAAATTTTGTTTTTTGCGCATTTTTCAATTAATCATATAATGTACTAAAAACTTTGAAAAAAAAATTACAACTGCAGTGAAATTATGGGGAAAAAAAAACAAAAAAGAAAACACCATTACTTTTTCTGTCCTTCAATTTTACTGCATTGTGCAGTAAAAAATGACTTGGTGACATAATTCTTCATATGATATCTTATGTCAAATTGATGACAGTGACACTAAACTTGTATTTTTATATAGTTTATTGGTTAAAAAATTCAAAACTTTGAGAAAAAATAAAAATTGTTTTTTCTCGCCATTGCCTGAGACTCAATTTTATTTTCTGCTGATGGTTCTGTGTGAGGGCTTGTTTTTTGTCTGTAGACCTGTCATTTTTATTTCTACCAGTTTTGAAGGGGTTAATTTAAACTTATATTTTTATTATCTTTTCAACTTTTTTTTCTCCATCATCAAAGATCCTATCCGAATATGAAGTAGGTGTAATATTAATAATGTTAGCAAATATCTACAACTAGAAATATAGTATAGTTCTTCTGATTTACGGTGTCGCTTACTCCATGTGCAGGACATTTCAGTAGCTTAGGTATCCATGGTTACGTCAACTAATAGCTAACTAACTGTCACTATATGAGTGGTCATAACCATGGATACCCAAGCTACTGGAATGCCCTGCACATGGGGTAAGCGACAGAATCAGAAGAACTATACTACATTTCTGTTTGGAGGTATTTGCTAAAAATATTATTATTATTATTATTATACCTACTACATATTGGGATAGTATCTTGGAAATGGGAAAACCCCTTTAAGTTGATAGCTGCAGTTAGAGGGAGATGCTGGCTGTATAACACAGCAGGCACAGCGCTGTATGGAGCGGCCTCAGCTCCTAAGTTTGCTCCATCACCTGCGCCCAATGCAGGATGGACGTGAACGTCCTATAACGGGAAGGGAAGACAGATCCTGTAGATCTGAGAACCCTTCACAGATCTACAATGTAAAATATTATACAAAAATCATCACTATGTGTGAACACTGTGATTCACTATACGTCATACTGATGACTACTATATGGCAAATGCATGCTGTGTGCTTTGAACTAATAATACTTTTGAGGAAGTGTCCTCCAGGGCTGTGGAGTCGGAATAAAATGGACCAACTCCGACTCCTAAAATATATACCGTAATAAATTGGGTACAGTAGATCAATGCAGTTTGTGGGGAATATTTTTTCATAAGAATTTGGAAAGTTATGAAATGTCCTATAAGTGTCTGTCCTATTCCTGATCTAAGGGTCTAGACTTTTAGCTGAGATGAATCTGTGCTGCAGTAAATTTATCACTTAAACATGAGCAATGTATGAGGGAGTCGGAGTCGTGGAGTCGGAGTCATGGAAATTGAGGAGTCAGAGTCGGAGGTTTGGCTTACCAACTCCACAGTCCTGATGTCCCCCTGCTGAAACAATTAGCTGTATTCTGTGGATAGGTGTAAATTAAGTATCCCTGCAGCGCCACCACAGAGAAGATTCAGCATTACACAGCGCCAATATAAATCAGTAGGCGGTCTGTTAAAAGTAGGACAGGTCAGGCCCTCCAGAGGGAGACGCTCTTTGTGACCACTCTGCACTTTGGTAAAAAGATCCCAAATAGAGGATCCTGATGGGGGATTTGAAGAGAGATTTTTGATATGGGACACCCCATTGAAAGTGCACAAAAAAACAAAAATGAAAAAAGGACATCAAATTTTCTACACAGTACTGAAAAAATACCAGTTCACTGCCATCCCCTCTCCTCATGGATGATCATCGGCATTTTTCATCTATACTTAACCCATCATTTACCAATGAAGTCTATCTGCATCCTGGAATTAGTAAATGTAGACAAAACTATGGCCCTGATTCAACACCACTTTTGCATCTGTTTTTTTCTACTTTTCTGCCTTTTTATTTTGTTTTATTCTATTTCAGCCTTTTTTTAAGTCTATTTTATATATGCTCGCCTGCGTTTTTTATCCTTTCTGCTTTGTGAGCGGAGTCTTGCGAATCCAAATGTTTTCACTCGATTTATCAATTGCAACGTTTTAAAAAGTAGCAAAGTTTGGTGCAGCTTCAGTCCCTTTGTGTTGTATATTTTTTGAGTACGATGCAATTTTTGCGACATTTGGTGCAAAAACAGTTCAAAACAGGAAGAAAGTCAATTTTTTTGTCTTTGCCCCAAATTCACAAATCCTATGCACCCAACAATATTTCTCTCTAAATAATGGTAAAAACAGGTTATTAGAAGCAGGAAGGCCACAAAGCTCATAAATGTTCTCTATGAGTGGGGTCTTTCCATTCTCCCATGACAGGCGTGCCCCTATATATACCCCTACTTCTCAAATAAATGGATTTATACTAATAATTAAGCATTACTGTAAATCAACAGATAAATGGATTCGCTACGTTTATGGATTGAGGGGGTCAAACACATAATTAAAATATTTTGAGATCAAACTGACCAGCTAATTGTTTTTTTTTTTACATTAGCTTTTCAATTGATTGAAAGAAAGAAAAAACAACAACGATAAGAATAAAAATATAAATATGTGACCCTTAAAACACAAATGTGACCCAAATCAGTGAAGTAATTGTCGGGGGAAGCTGAATATGTGCTACACAGGTGGCTTAGAATATCTGAATAGCGACTTTACAACTAGTTCTTCCAAAAATAGGCCACTTATTGTGTTATAAAGTGCAAAGATCTACAGCATTATTCATAGTCACAAAAAGTATGACTGAGTGGTGCGCTTCACTGTACACCCCACTGATGACTACTTTGTGGCCAGTGCATGTTCAGAGCCTGATGAATTCAGATGAATTACTTATTACCCGGAAACAAAGGAAAGCTGCTCGGATTTGTTTAGAATGGCAGCAGTTAAATGACCACCAACCGGGTACATGCTGCCGATCAGCAGTCGTTTAGGGACAATCAGTAGATCTAATCTGATCATAGGCTTGGTTTAACCTTCTGTTAGTTTGGTTCTTGTTTGTTTTGTTCAAATCGGGTCTTCATTTTTTGGTTTTATTGTAACAGCTAGGATTGCACAGCATTTCATGCACTAGTCTTTCCAGTCAAAGATTAAAAAAAAAAAAGTTTATAGAACCTACAAATGTGTCATCTTTCCACAAAACTCATTACAAACTAACTAAACCTGTCTTATCTAATTACTAGATGGAGGTCCGCGGGAGGGCGGTAATGTCACAATGGGGGCAGGCTTTGCAGCGTTGAGAATCTCTCCCCCCATGTGCTCACCCACCTATCCACTCTCTCTTTCCCCCATGTGCAGACTTCTCCCGTCTGTGCTCTCTTTTTTGACCTGTCTACCCCATGTGCTATCCCCCTTGTCTGCTGTCTCTCTCCTTCCTGTGCTGTGCTCTCCCCTCATGTGCTGTCCCGTTTGAGCTGTCTCCTCCCTGTGCTCTGTCTCTCTCCCCCTTGTGCTGTCTTCTCCTCTCATGTGATCTCTTGTTTGACCTGTGTACTCCATGTGCTCTCCCCCTTGTCTGCTCTCTCTCTCTCCACCCCTGTGCTGGCTTCTTCCCTCATGTGTTCTCTCGTTTGAGCTGTCTCCCCCCTGTGTGTCCTCTCTTTCCTATATGCACTCACCCCAGACCTTTGTGCAGGCAGCATAATGGCGGTCACATTAAAACTGCGCATGCGCTCCTCCTGTACAAGGATGGCGGAGGTCAGTGAATCATTCGGCAGATCCCGGCGGCGGCGTGTTCGCAACGGTGTTCCGCTGGTGGTACTGCACAAGAGGCTGGTACCACCAGCGGTTTCCATATTGAGAGACCCATCACTTGGGTGTCCCAATATGGAGGTCGACGAACTTCCGCCTCTTGGAATTCTGGGATCCAGACACATCTGGACGGAACCGGATCTGAAGACATTACAAGGTAAGTATATATTAGATTGATCATCCATTGCTAAGGTAAGCGTTTTTGTAAACTATTTAAACCTTATTTTGCCTCCTTCCCCCCAAATATCATGCAGCATAGTATTGTTGTTTATTGCCCAGTTTAACGGGGTTGTCCAAAACGAACAGTGAATTTCAAACTAAATGTCTAACCATTTCATTTCCTAATCTAAGCACTTTTATAATGTACTTCAATCAAAAACATATATATTTTTTGTTGTTTCAGGATCCCAACATGCAGGGGGGATTCTCAAACAAGACATTGGGGACAAGGCATTGCAGTTACTGCCAGCGCCCTGAAATGAGATGTCATCAGTGACAACTGTTTCAGGTGTGCAGCTAGTCTTTTCTCTACTGAGCATGTGCTGGTTAGTAATTCTGACACATGCTCAGTATGCAATCTCTGCAAACTGCGCTATATTTCTTTCAATGCACACTGACATTGCACTCCTTCCCCAGGTGAGAAGCCTGCACGAGAGCGCACTGTCACTATGCATTGAAAAAGGAGAGACCGCACCACGCAGGGAAAGCAAAAAAAATCAGCCCAGCCCCTGAAATAGTTTTATGGACCTAGGCTACGCTTCTATGACTGAAACCTGAGGCTGCTGGAAGTAATAAAGTTAATTTCCTCACAGAAGTCATGCCAGGCTTTCAGTATTGCAGCTGGGCACCTTTAGGCTATGTTCACATGTTGCGTTTTTGTTCTGCAGCAAAACCAGCTCTCTTGGCAGTTAAGAAGCTGCTTACAAAAAAAACGCACCAAAACCTGTGTTTTGACTCTGCTTCTTTTCTGCCAAGAGAGCTTGTTTTCCTACAGAAAAAAGACGCACCAAAAACGCAGTGTAAACATACCCTTAAACTGTGGAAAATCACAAATAAATGTGTACTGCTGTACCAGCTTTTTTCACTAAAAAAGCAACAAAACCCTGATACCTGCATTTTTGCTGTGTTTTTGCACTTACCCAAAGCTTTCTATGGGTGAAAAAAGCACAGCAAAAATGCTGCAAGAAGTGACATGCTGCAGTTTGCAAAAAATGCAGCAGTTTTCTAAATCAGTCAGGAAAAAAAACGGTGTGCATGAGATTTCTAAAATCTCATATCCTTTGCTGGTACTGTAAAAAAAAGCAGCTGAAAAGTTGCATAAAAAATGCATTAAAAAACGCAGCACAAACACAACGTGTGAACATAGCCTTAGCATTCCATTAACCGGCAGATAAACCCCTTATCTGCAGGGTAACAGTGTTTGGGGACATGAGAGGTTCCCTTCAACAAGTCACTATTCACATTAAAACCATAGGGTAGCCACATATAGAATAAACAACTCCCTTTTTTACTTTCCTCTTCACTCGAATATATGTGGAGTCAAGAAAAACCGGATGGACAAATGGAAACCCAGCCTTACAGATCCGAAAGCAGATCAAGTGTAGGAAGCTTGAAGGAACCCAAGTCAGGATGCTCTCTATTTATTGTCAGGGTAAAACATTTTTGGAGTAATATTACACCCCTACAGTAATTCCCTCACTCTTCTACCCTCCTAAAAAACTAAGTAAGTCAGGTTGTAACGGGGCCAACATTCAATATCCGAGTATGGACTCTGAGGTCTGGACTGCCACATATGAGGCTGTTGAGTTCAGGTCCAGACATTGTGGTCCTGTTCTCCGGCCGGTTTCACGCGTCCAGCATTGATGTTTCCTAATCCTGTTCCCGGTAGTCAGAGCAAGCCCTCCATAGATAAGAGCTACTTCTCAGATAACGTTTAGTCCCATCAGTCTTACCTCAAAACCAAGGCGATCTTTCTCCTTCCAAAAGCAAAAATGTGTTACTTTCTTATCCCAGAATTCGTCCGGCTTCACCACACAAACCAGAGAAACTTCGGCAGGAACTACATTCTGAAAAATAAAACATGTACATAAAGGGATGAGCTGGGCTTTATCGAAGCGCATTAGAGGGAAGATCTCATCAGAAATAACCTATTATTTAAATGTGATTTTTGTTTTAATGTTTTATTTGTTTTTTTCCATATCACAATCTTTATTAAAAGTAAAAATTAGAGATCTTGTAATTTTCACACTGACTATGGAGATTTTTTAGACTGATTCTTCCAGTTTCAGGAAATTCACTTGTACATTAGCAGCAATAGACTGACACTGACCCTATCTACTGTACTGAAGCATCTAATGAGCGTGTGCAAAAATCATTGTGAAGGAAAAGGGAGCAGTGTAATCTGTGACATGACCTACTGTGATTGATGGATCCTTTATTATCAGCTCATTCATTGTAATTCCTGCCTGTGACGATAAGGAGACTGCTGAAAACTCTTCCTGATAGGAAGAAATACAAGTATAAAATAGCCCCAGTGACCAGTGTGAACATTTCAAAATGACTAATTTTAGTTTTAAATAAAAATTGTGATATCAGTACCATGACCGCGATATATGGACAACTGAATGAGGGCTTAGTTGGAGAACCCATATATTTCTTGAAGCTAAAGAGAAGGATAGCATATACAATTGTGCTTAAAGGGAATCTGGCAGCAGGGTTTTGCTATGGGATCTGAGAGCAGCCTGATGTACGGATAAAGAGCCTGATTCCAGCGATGTGTCACTTATTGGGCTGCTAGGTGTAGTTTTTATAAAATCCCTGATTTCTTTGCTGTAGATGCAGCAGTTCTCTGAATGCTGAGCTGTGTATAACCCCGCCCACACCACTGTGTACACAGTAAAATCAGTGGTGGGGGCGGGGTTACAGATTAGCTGGACCGGTTTGCACACAACACCTAGTCCTGTAGTGATAATCTCCTGCTGATAAAACACTGATTGTATTGAAAGTACAACATGCAGCCCAGTAAGTGATATATCGCTGAAATCGGTCTGTCTTCCCCTACATCATGCTGCTCTCAGATTAAATAGTAAAAACCTTCTGACAGAGTCTCCAAGTTATTGGAGCACAAACAATCAAACATATATTTACCGTACTTCTAAGTTCACAAACTCGAACAAGTCGTAACCAGCGATATATTTTATAACTTATTTATAATCCTAATATTATGGATTTATCTTTATTCCCCTGAAAAGGATTCCGGCCCCCTAAATAAACTTGTGGAAGCTACTTATCACCTTCTGTGAGCAGATAAAAGATTATCCATCTCGCCTGCTCCTGAGAACTGTTAGATAAGACTATCAAACTCTATTAGGCACTTGCCCAATCCCCAGCTGCTCCGATAAAAGATTGCTATAAAAGCTATAAAGAAAAACGTTATATTCTGTAAAGCCAGAGATTACCAACTCGTCTCAGAAAACAGCCAACATTTTATATTTTTCCTACAAATCAAAGTCTGAAGAAGAAAAAAAAAAAAAAATGAATATCTGATGGAAGAGACGCACAAAGCTCTGCCTGTTTCCTACAGTTCAGATTTCAATCCATAGCTCAGCGCCTACAGCGGGTAACAAAATACCGAGCTGAACTTTACACCTTCCTATATCAATCACTGCGCTCTCAGAAGCACTTTCCAGGCCGTACCAAGAACAAAAAAAATCAGATATACGATCTGGAAAGCTCAGGCTGCTACAGGTTGGAATAAAGAAAGTTCGACAACCACATGGAAGAAAGGTGCCACTCATTTTTAGAAAACAGCGTTCACGTAAAAAGGCTTTGTACATCTTCTCCCAGAATTTGTGTTATTGTTCATTTGCTTCCTAAATGCAAAGATAAGCAACTTTCTAAATGGTCTTTATTAAATATTTACTACCATTTTGCTGCTGAAGAAGTGATCTGCAAAAGAAATCAAAGAAAACAAATCAGAGCTCCTGATGTCTCCCTGCTCCTCTCTCACTTCTTCCTGTGTTAGAGATAGCAGCAGGGAAATAAAAAGGGGTTGTACACAGATCTGCAGTGGAGAGAGAGGAAAGTAACTAAAGCTTTATGGAGGGAAGAGAAAATTGGCTCTAGACAAAGAGGAAATCAGAAAGAGAGGAAATAAGTGCAGTTCTGGAGGAGAACCTAAAAAATGCACAGAGCTCATAACCAGCATGTATTACAAGGAGAGATAATCCCACAAGAGAAAAATGTAACATTTGGATCAGGATACAAACTATATATCAGGGGGACTGAAAATGAATGAAGGAATGACCATTGCAGATTAAAATGTGCAATTTCATTAACTAAATGTAACCACTATATAAAAAAATTATTTTCCCCATGTCATAGGAGTCCATTGCCTTCAACCTAGCATCACGTGTCTTAGTATCCCTACAGTGCTACCGCTGAGGACAAAGCATTACACATTTTCTGGTCAAGTCAATGAGCTGCCTTTAAAATGTATGGACACTTTAGATCTGGTCATTGCATGACTGGCCCCCAAAGCCTTCAGAGATCGCTCGTAGGCCTGGCAGATCTGACAGCTTCATAAGGATCCATCTCTGGGACAGGAACCCATGTGGAAAACAGGGATCTGTCTCCATAACTCCTACAGAAGTGAATAGAGTATGTTGCTTACATGCACAACCACCTCTCCATTTACTCTCTTTCCTCATGCAGTGGCCACAGGCTCCCATAACAGGAGGATCGGAAGACTGCGTTTCCCACATAGGGGGTGGGTCTTGCATATAGCAAATATTTAGGCTGGACCTACGCGGCAACAAATATGGATACTGTCATGACTCTGTTGTAGGATATCCTGGGGCTAAGGGCTCCTTCTCTTTCCCTAAAGCTAGGGGTGCCCTAGGTATCCCTGCTCCCCGAACAAGGAAAGACATACAGGGATAAATGAAAATACCAATCATACAAATATGCACTCACAAACTACAGAGTGGAACATCGGGAAGTGAAGGAAGGAAAAACCACATAGGAGAGGATGAGGATATGCACACAGACAAATCACTAAGCAACAGTCTTCAGAACAAAACTCCAAAATACCTCCTCAAACAACCAACACCTCCAACTCCAGAACCAGGCAATATGAAACAAACACTGGCAATCCCAGATTGCCAGAGGCGAGTATCTATAGCCGAGGGAAGTGGCCAACACTGAACAGCTGAGATCATCAAAGCAGGAAAGCTCCAGAAGCTCTCAACTGCACAAATTAACGTCTACACTGCTAGGAGAAACCTGTACCGTTTAATATGATGGTGAAGTGTTTCTACTCCTACTCAGTGCAAGAGTATGTGGAATCAGACACTGCGGTCTTCGGGCCCCTCTCTGTCGCGGTAAACCCGTGACAGATACACCATAGATATTCATGTTGTCTTTGCAATAATTTCGCTATCCCTTAGGCTGTGTGCCCATGATGAGTTTTTCGTGAGTTTTTGACACTGCATATTTTTCCCCAGAGTCAAGAAACAGGTTTTTGTTTTTTTTTTTCTTTCCAGTTCGAGCAAAGTGGAGGGGATTTATAGAATCCTGATGCTCACTGAGTCTTTTTCTTTTTACTCCGCGTAAACGGACCTGCGAACGTTTCATGTCAATTTCTCTTTAGTATTAAATCCACGAAATTTAATATTTCTGAAAGCCATGCAAATATTAAGTGTCCACAGCCTGGCACTTAGCTGCTATTTTCAGATTTCCAGTGGTATATTTATACGGCGCGGTTGTAAAAGTAGCCCCGTATGTTTTCGTGCATAACTTTAGTAGACTCATTGCTGTAATCATTATGTTAACGAGCGTTCTGGATTACAGCGACTCATAAAGCTGTCACAAATAAAAGAGCGACTGAATGGCATTTTCTCTATGGCCATATAACCCTCCCACAATATATTACAGGTTATAAATATTTCAGCGCTGCTAATAGGAATTCATTTAGTGCAGTAAATTTTTGCTAATTGGTTTATTCCTTTTTGATCCACCTGCTAAAGAGCAGTTTAATCAGGATACAACAGTTTTTTCACTAGCCACCTGGAAGAGGGAAATGACCGTAAAAATAAAGGTATGCTCACATATGCCAGCTTTCTGGACTAAATTATTTTGAAAATGTGGCGAAAAATAATTGCCTTGTTTGCTAATTAGAGACATTTTTGCTACAATGTTGTATAAGAGCAGAAGGCTTTTTCTACGATTTTGCTAGAAATATGGCAATTAAAGGGGTTGTCCACTACTAAAGGGCTTGTCCTAGTAGTGGACAACCTCTTTAATTGCTGCATGTGAAAAGGACAGTTAAGTCTAATGCCGTATGTCACGTGACGGTCTACGTACACACTGTGATTCACTGACTGGCCGTAGTTCTCCCGACCGGAACTTGACCATCTCATATATGCCTGAGGCTGTCAAGTTTGGCAATTCGCAATGTCACCGAGAACAACCTAGATAACCAAACATGGTGTCAACATACTAATGCCGCATTCACACATCCATCCGTATGGCACGGTCCAGCTGCGGCTCTCATAACCCGGACTTGACAGCCTCAGGCATATATAAGTCTATCAAGTTGCGGTCGGGAGAACCTTGGCCAACCAGTGAATGACAGTTTGTACTCCCACCATGACATACGGCATTAGGCTGAGCTGCCTTTCTATTATGCAACCCAAACACGAGTCTAAATGAATACAGATTATTCCTTGTACAATCTGCCTATATTAGCGATATCCATTCCTATTAGCCCAATCAATAGCTTTGATCGCAGTCTTGTCAAACACCATTAAATCTTGTGGTATACGTTGACATTTTTTGTGCCAAAATTTTCAGAATTGATGCGTTTTGTGTCGAATCACGATTTTTTTTTTTTTTTACCTACTTGCGCCTTTTTAAAGCAAAAAGTTACATGATCCCTTACAATGCCTCATCTTAGTCTTCAACTGCACAAAACATAAAATTAGATTCTGTATTCTAGTAGGCTACCAGAGAATAATTTCGCAAAACTTTTTCAACAATATGAAAAGGTCGAAAATGATAACTTAGGCTAAAAGATCTGGATGAGAAAAACACGGCCACATTGTTGAACAAAAAAAAAAAAAAAAAAAAAAGATGAAACCAATGGAAATTAAAAAAATAATAATAAAAACGGGTGCACATACAAAAGTAATTAATCGGCTCAGGTCACACGAGCGTAAATTCTCTCATTAGAGAGAATCGGGTCGATCACACTCAGCATAGTGTGCTCTGATTCTCTCCAATGAGAAGATGGAAAAAAAATTTCTCCATCTTCTCCATTGTGTCAGTCTGTGGAAATTGGACTGCGCTCAGATGTCATCTGAGTACAGTCCGATGGTTTCCACGCACTCATTGACTTGCATGACCGAATGAGATGCGATTATCGGATCAAACATAGAATAACAGGGGGAGGATTGCCATCTGTCAAAATGAGGGGGAATAGTACTCATCCGATTATTATGGTCGCATGCACGAGCCCTTATAACCAATTTTACTCTAGAAAAAGATTACAAAGACTATTATGAATCAGGGTCATTTTAGGAGCCTCATAAAAGATTGCAATCACAGCATATAATGCAATTTAAAAAAAAAAAAAGCAGAGGTGAAAGCTTAGAGACCAGAGGGCATGTGGAGAGTCGGATGGAGAGTCAAAGGTTTAGCCACAGATTCCAGATCTACATCCTCATACCTCACTCTCATGCTCTGGAAAAGGGCCACTAAAAAAGAAAAATCATCCGGAGGAGCAATGGGCATGTTCATTCTTCACGGGTAACATGCATGAAAAAAGCCAAAACTTAGCCCCAATGAATGATGAAGGGGCTATTCCTCATGTGAATAGACTGGCGCATCTGTAGCGATAATTCGAGTGTCAGTCTCTGGTACATACATATCCGGACAGGGTGCCAAGTCAGCTAAACAATAGTAAATTATTAAATTTTACCCCAGAAGAGTTAGTTAAGGGTGAAATGGTTAATTTTCAGCAACTTTAGGCCTCATTCAGACATCCGTTTTTCATGTACGTGTTCTATCCATATTTTTCACAGATAGAACATGTACCCATTATAATCTATGGGGCCGTTCACATGTCTGTGTTGTTTAGCAGACTGTGTCCACAAAAAAAAAAATCAGGGAGATATGTCCACTTTTGGTGCGAGTCACAGATCAAGACTGTGGGTCCGTGAAAATCACCACTAGGTTATATATGGAATAAAAATGAAAAAATAAAAAAAAAAACGCAATCAACTAAGCAGCCGCAAAACCCATCCGAAAAGACATCAGAAAGATCCTAGTTACTTACCGGTAACGGGATTTTACAGAGCCCATGACAGCACCACCTGAGAGAGGGTATCCGCCCACCAAGGACAGGAACCTACTGAATAAAAAGGCGGTACCTCTCCTCCGCATCAGTTTTTTGTTTCAGAGCATGAGAGGGCCTCCGAAGACAGGTTAATACATAACCACCACCTCAACATATGTACTAAACACCTTAAAAAAAGTGCACACCACAGTGATAAAGGGGAGGGAATTAATAGGGTGCTGTCATGGGCTCTGTAAAATCCCGTTACCGGTAAGTAACTAGGATCTTTTCCCCTTCTCCCATGACAGCACCACCTGAGAGATTTATAGAGATTAAATACCAGAGGGAGGGATCACCACTTGCAACACCCTTCTACCAAAGGACAGATCAGTAGAAGAGGAAAGGTCAAGACGGTAATGTTTGTAAAATGTAGCAGGGGATGACCAAGTTGCCGCCTTACATATAATGTCGATGGGCACATCCGCCTTCTCAGCCCAGGAAGCAGCTACCGCTCTGGTGGAATGGGCCTTCAGGTTCTCAGGAACCGGCAGATTGCTAGAAGAGTAGGCTAAGGCAATAGTATCCCTGACCCATCTAGCTATGGTCCCCCTTGTAACCTTAAGTCCTTTCCTAGCCCCCTGAAAGGATATAAATAAAGCGTCACTCTTTCTCCAGGCTTTTGTCACTTCCAAATACTGGACTAACACCCTCCTAACATCTAAGGTGTGAAGCTTATATTCCTCAGAATCCCTAGGATTAGGATAGAAGGAAGGGAGAGTGATTACTTGCGTCCTATGGAACTTGGAGGCTACCTTTGGAAGATAGGCCGGGTCTGGTCTTAAGATTACTCTATCCATACATACTTGAGTGAATGGATGGTTAACGGATAGTGCGTGTAAGTCACTGACTCTACGAGCTGATGTCAGGGCTACCAGTAGAGCAGTCTTTAAAGTTAAGATTTTTTCTGAAACCTTCTCTAAGGGCTCGAAGGGAGGTTTGGTTAATGCTTCCAGAACTAAATTAAGGTCCCAATGAGGCATTCTTGGAACAGGAATAGGTCTGGATCTATGACAGGCTTTAATAAATCTAATGATCCATCTATTTGCTGCCAAGTCATAATTATACAGTGCCCCCAGAGCAGATACCTGTACCTTAAGAGTACTGGTGGCTAGTCCCATGTTTAACCCCTTCTGGAGGAATTCTAGTATGGCCTCAATAGGAACCCTCCCTTTGGCAGACTGACCCGAGGTAGACAAGAACTTAGCCCAGGTTCTACCATAGATTCTAGTTGTTATCGGCTTTCTACTTGCTAGAAGGGTAGTAACAAGATCTGGAGAAAACCCCCTTTGCGTCAATAGCGACCTCTCAAAATCCAAGCCGTCAAATGCAGGCCCGCTCTTTGGGGATGACAGACTGGGCCCTGCCTGAGGAGATCCGGGATGTCCGGAAGAACCCATGGATCTGCTTGGGACATTCTCTTCATCCAAGTGAACCATGGTCTCTTGGGCCAGAACGGGGCGATCAATATAACCCTCGCCCGTTCCTCTCGGATCTTCCTCAGGATAGTAGGGATCAGTACTAAAGGGGGAAAGGCATAAGCTAGAGTGAAATCCCACTGAATCTGCAGCGCGTCCACCGCAAACGCCCCCTCTTTTGGATTCAGGGAGCAAAAGGTTTCGGTCTTCCGATTGTGTCTGTTTGCAAACAGATCTATCTGGGGCTGTCCCCACCGATCCACAATCTGCTGAAAAACGGCTGGATTCAACTCCCACTCTCCTTGTTTCAAGATGTGACGACTCAAGAAATCGGCCTTTATGTTCTCTTCCCCTTTTATATGTAGTGCCGAGAGCGTAACCAGCCGACTCTCGGCAAACCTAAAGATCTGATCCGCTATTAACATCAGAGGGAGAGACCTGGTACCCCCCTGATGATTGATGTAGGCGACTGTTGATCTGTTGTCTGACATTATCCTGACGTGAGGACCCTGAAGAACAGAACTGAATTCTTTTAGCGCGTTTCTGGCTGCCAACAGCTCTTTCATGTTGGAAGAGAGGCTTGTCTCGCTGTCCGACCAGAGGCCTTGTACAGAACGATCCCTTAGGTGAGCTCCCCAACCTTCCGCACTTGCGTCTGTTGTAATTGTATCCGACACCTGGAAGGTCCAAGGAACCCCCAAAGATAGGTTGACCGGAGATGTCCACCAGTCCAGGGAGTTGATCACAACATCTGGAAGAGATATTTTCCCATTCAGGCGACCTTTGAGCCGCCTGTCCGCTGCCAGAATCTCCTGTTGAAGACATCTGGAATGGTGCTGGGCCCACTGAACCGCCGGAATGCAAGACGTCATTGTACCCAACAGAGACATTGCACTCCTCAGGGTGATGGTCGGATTGCTGACAATCTGAGATGTTAGGGATCTGATCTTCAGTTTCTTTTCCTCTGGCAGAAGACAGGTTTGGTTTTCCGAGTCCAGAATGAGACCCAGGAAAGACTGAACCCTCTTTGGTTCCAGCCTCGACTTCTCCAGATTTAACAGCCAACCTAGGCGTCTTAGACTGGCCATGACGTCCGCCAGGGCTAGAGCACAGAGTTGACTTGATCTGCCCACTACTAAGAAGTCGTCCAGATAAGGGATGACTAAAATATCTCTTTCCCTCAAGTGCGCTGTGACCTCCAGAATGATTTTTGTGAAGACTCTCGGCGCCATGGAAATGCCAAAGGGAAGAGCTGCGAACTGAAAATGCCTTACGTGCCTGCCGAATTGTACAGCTACTCTTAGAAACTGTTGATGATCTGGCAAAATCAGGACGTGGTAGTAGGCGTCCTTCAGATCGAGGACGCACATAAAACAGTCCGGAAATAACATCTTTATGGCTGATTTTATTGTTTCCATCTTGAAAGGCCTGTAGATTAAATGGTCGTTCAGTCTCTTTAAGTTCGCAATGGTCCTGAAGGAGCCGTCCGGCTTCTTTATTAGGAAGAGGGTCGAATAGAATCCTCTTCCTTGCTCGGGTGCAGGTGTTTCCACCAGAACTCCTTTCCTGAGCAGAGAGAGAACTTCCTGCTGTAAGGCTATCTGTTCCACTAAACCTCTGTGGGCTGATATTTTGACAGTGTTCTTGGGCCTGCTCTTGAACTCTAGTGTGAGCCCCCTCCTGATTATCCCTAAGATCCAAGAATTGGATGAAATTTTCTTCCAGGCAGGCAGGAAGTGGGACAATCTTCCTCCCACCTGGGGGGAACTGTCACTTAGGGGCTTTCTTATTCTCTGAGGAGGGACCCCCAAACATGAAGCCTCTGCTATACGGCTTTCGGTCTTTCCAGCTACCTTGGTCTCTGGGAGCTTTACTGCGGCTGTATTTTCTCTTCCGAAAGGAACTGTTAAATCGGGAACCAGACACCGTGGGAAATCCATGTTTTTTGTCTGCGGCTTTATCTAGGATGTCATCTAGACCTTTGCCGAACAAGAAGTCCACCTCACAAGGGATTGAGCACAGTTTAGACTTTGACTGCACATCTCCTGGCCAGCTCTTGAGCCATAGCGCCCTACGGGCTGCATTAGAGAGGTTTGCAGACCGGGCAGCCAGCCTAACTGAATCTGCCGATGCATCTGCCAGGAATGCAGCCGCTCCCTGCACAAGAGGAAGGTCTGATAGAATTTTCTCCCTGGACACATTCCCCCTGATCTGGGTCTTCCAATTGTTGAAGCCAGATCATCATAGATCTAGCAGTGCAGGTCGCTGCTACTGCCGGTTTAAGGGCCCCTGCTGACGACTCCCAGGTTTGCTTAAGGAAGGACTCCGCTTTTTTATCCAGCGGGTCTTTTAAGGCTCCTAAATCCTCAAAGGGCAGAGTGGATTTTTTTGAAGATTTTGAAATGGCCATGTCAATCTTAGGGGTTTTGTCCCATTTAGCCGCATCCTCATCCTCAAAGGGGTACTTCCGCTTGGAGGATGACGGCAGCTGACCCTTCCTCTCCGGTTTCTTCCATTCCCTTTCTATCAGAGATTTAATCCTGTCATTGACCGGGAATGAGCGTCTCCTCCTTTGGTCTAAGCCCCCGAACATAACATCCTGGACTGTTCTGGGCACTTTGGTATCGGTAATACCCATAGTCCCTCTGACGGCTTTAACTAGTCTCTCAGTATTATCAACCGAAAAACAAGGTCTGCCCCCCCCATTATCATCCGAAGACTCCGATGACGATGAGGAGTGATTAGAGGAGGAAGGCAGTTCTCTCGTAAAACGGGACTCCACTGATTCCTCTGATTCTGAAGAAACTAGTTTTCGCTTCTTCTTTTTGAGTGAGGTTAAGCCTCTTAAAGACTCTCTGACCTCTGTCTGGATTAGATCCTTTAATTCTAAAGAAAACCTGGGGGACTCCTCTGCAATGGTTTTCTGAATACAGTCTGAGCATAGGTTTTTGGCATAGGAGGTGGGAAGACCGATTTTGCATAAAGCACACTCCCTGTTTTTATTTTTAGCACTACACTTCTTCGCCTCCTGCCCCAAGAAATAAAAGGAGAAGAAGGAGGAAAAGAGAGAGAGAGAGAGAGAAGAGCACATTATTCAAGGTGAGACTTTCACGAAGATCACTCACCACACTGCCGTTCAGACTAGGGTACCGGAGGCGGTGGTTGCCGTTCACATGAGGGCTCCCATCTGGCGGAGGTGGACTGACGAAGTCTTTTCTGACCAGTCTTGCCGGAACTCGTACGCCCCTCACTGCTGTGACTTTGTCGATGGGAAGATTCCCGTTCCATTTGTTTGAGCTGCTTGCGCTGCTTTGATGGCTGTGGCTGCTGCTGTACTTCCTGTGGCGGTGACAGCTGCTGCCCAGGTGACTGCGGTTCCTCATTCATCATGGCGGGGATGCAGACACCGCCATCCTGATTGCTCCCCATCCTTAAAAGCAGTAGGGCTCCACCTCCTTTAGGCTCCTCCCCTTCCGGCAGCGTGTTCATCTCTCTTTTTCCTTTTTTTTTTTTTTTTTTTTTTTAAATTTTAGCCAGCTGGCGCGCTACCCGCAGATCCACCTGCCTCTGCGCGTGCGCAGCCCAGCGGCACCCGGCGCGCTTGCAGCGGGATGACAGCTTCCCACCCGCGCATGCGCAGACCCGGTTTCCGGCGCACTCCGTGATAGGGCGCGTCAGCACCCCGCGCGTGCGCAGCCCGGACTTCCGGCGCGCTCCGTCAGAGGGTGCGACGCGACCCCCACGTGCGCAGCCCGGAAGACCTGCCGGCCGGCGCGCTCAGTTCATCTTTGCGAGGCGCAGACCCGGCCGCAGGCCCCGGCGCACGCGGGGAGGCATCCGAAGGAAAACAGCACCTCCTCCCCACACGCAGACCCGGGCAGCAGCCAGACGGGCTGGGAACAGGGACCATCTGCTGCTTCCACGGCCTCCAGGCCGCACCGTCCATAATCCAGGTACGTGAGGTACCACCTGGTGAGGCTCCCATCAGGGACAGGAACCAAAAACTGATGCGGAGGAGAGGTACCGCCTTTTTATTCAGTAGGTTCCTGTCCTTGGTGGGCGGATACCCTCTCTCAGGTGGTGCTGTCATGGGAGAAGGGGAAAAAGAGGAGTAAGGGAAAACACTGCCAGCGTTCTCCTGGAGCGTCTTCCGCTTCAAAATATGATGCAGGTACGCTGTCTAAAAGATGCCATGTGCATATACCCTAAGGGCATCCTCAGAACAACCACAACCAAAAAAAGGCAGCAATCAGGGACTAGGGACCTGCAATCTGAGAGCCACACATCTAGAAGTAGAAAAAACAGATACAAGCAATGTAAAAAAATCTTTCGAGTCTCGGGTCCTAATATTTCCTGATTAAAGGGTTTTTTCCCACAAATAAAGTTAATTTTAATCAACAGATCTTGGAATCATAGTAATTTCCACAATTGGATGTGTTTAAATAAAATGTTCCTGTGCGGAGATAATCTTATAAATGTGCCCCTGCTGTGTACTGTGTAATGGCTGTGTCTGACCGTGCAGGAACATGGTCTGATCATACCACAGCTCCTGGGCAGAGGGGCAGGAAGCAAGAGAGTATACAGACATTACAGCACGGGATCGCAGCTGATACCGTATTTTTCGGACCATAAGACGCACCCAGGTTTTAGAGGTGGAAAATAGGGAAAAAAACCTTTTGAAGCATTCTGCCCATGGATTGTGACAGCTGATGCATGCTGCCCGTGGATCAGGCAGAATGTATCAGACACTGGATGTATGACGTAAGGCTGATATGGTATGTTTCAGTCTTCCGTCTGAAATGCTGCGGCAGAGGAAAACATACTGTACTTTGGCTTCTCCTCTCCTGCTGTCAATGACTGAGTGGTCTCTAACTGTACACCCACGCAGGAAGAAACGCAGAAAACAAACATGGCTGAAGTCATACAGCCAGTATGCTGCCCGATCCATTAGCAGCTTGTATCATGTACTGGCAGTATGACTTCAGCCACGTAAGGTATGTCCTATAAGATCCCACAGGTATTGCGGTTGCCTCTGAGGGGAACTATAACTCCCAGCATATCCTGCAGCTCCTATGGCATGCTGGGAGTTATAGTTCCCCACATTTATGTCATTGGTTTGCCATGAGAACTATAACTCCCAGCATGTCCTTCAGCTCTTATGCCATGCTGGGAGTTATAGTTCACCACAGGAGTGATACAGTGTTTAATGACATGTGCTTTTTCACTTTACTTTATATTTTACTTCTACGTTCTAATTCTTGCCTCTTATTCTGGACCCACGATAGGCAGGGAGCGGGGTCACACTGGCTGGGGGCTGTGGCAGCGGAGGGGGCTGCGGCAGCTGAGGGGGCTGCGGCAAGTTTGTGGGCGCTGACATCAGTTCACCATGGCCGCGCTAGACATCAGGAGGTGGGTGGTCTCCCGTCCAGATCGCGTGCTGCAGTGACGTTACTAACAGGCAGGGTAGGGGCAACACAGAACAGCACAGAGCACAGTCATCCCCTACCCTGCCTCTTAGTAACGTCACTGCAGCACGCGATCTGGAGGGGAGACCGCCCACCTCCTGATGTCTAGCGTGAACGTAGTGAATTCATGGCGGTGTCCACTGGGTAACACTGTTCCATCGTCGCCTCCGCTGCCGCAGCCCCAGCCGCCCCCATGTCACAAAACGGTACATTCGGACCACAGGACGCACCCTTTCCTCTCACCCACCCAAATTTGAGGGGAAAAAAGTGCGTCTTATGGTCCGAAAAATATGGTACTAAAAACATTAATTAAAAAAAGGTGAGGAAATGTTTTAAGTTATTACAGTAAGCAGCAGCTGCGATCCCGTGCTGTCCTGCCTGTATACTCTTTTCCTTCCTCCCCTGACCAGGAGATGTGGTATGATCAGACCATGTCCCTGTACGGTCAGACACAGCCATTACACAGTACACAGCAGGGGACATTTATAAGATTATCTCAGCACAGGAACATTTTATTTAAACACATCTAATTGTGGAACTTATTATTATTCCAAGATCTATTGATTAAAATGTACGGTGGTACTTTGTTCGTGGGAAAACCCCTTTAAGAGAAACAAACTGCGCTATAAAAACAGACAGAGAAGCGCAATTATTTGTGACAACACCATAACTGTAATTCTGTACAACAAAGGACAGAAAGGAATAAAAAAAAAGACAAATGTAGCTGTGAAAAGAAAAACAGGTTCAGTGATCAAATTATTCCAACCCGAGGGGTTTACTTCAAGGGCACCATCGTAAAGTCAATACTTATACATTAACCTCAAGACGAATCCTGTCATGTTCCTTTAAATATCAAATAACTCAATATTAGACGACCCCCAGCGATTATTGACTTCTGTCAGGCACTTGCGGTGCTGCGGTGCTCAGTCTTAGAGCCGGTCGTGGAGATTTTTTTCTCGCTTGAAGAGGAGCCTCAGGGCAAAGAAAAAAGCATTTCATCTTAATTGTTGCCACAGGTTGTGCGGCCTGAGAGACGGGCACGGTGGGGCGGCAGTGCGAGCCCCGGGCAGCCTTCATTTATCCACCATTAACCAAGATGGGAGCCCAGAGCAAGCGCAGTACCTGACTAGGAGAACCACCAGGTCAGACACCATTAATGTGATGACTGACCAAGGAAGAGTGAAGGAGACTGTGTCATACAGCGGCCACCACAGCAGGACGGGACAAATTTATTAAGAGGCGCGCGCCTTCTCGTTAATTTGTTGAATGTAGGAGCAGTCCGTGCACCACTAAAGGAACATCTACGCCAGTTATGAGAGGTTATAATTTATGCCAATTTCAAGCGTAACTCATAATAAACCTGTTGGACGTGGTAGGCCCCTCGCTAAGCCCCATACACATTTTGCTCTTTTTAAGTAATAAGGCTAGTGTCGTAAAATTAAAAAAAAAAAAAAATGTAAAAATGCTGTGCCCTATAATTAGCATCTTTCTTTTTTTTTTTTGCACAGAAATCTGGTGTAAACAGTGAAATAAATTGTAATAATCATATGTTTAAAAAGACTCGACTTCCAGGCAGATTTTTTTTTCACTTAAAATGCATATATTCAGCACACAGGCAATAGGGTGTGTGGCACACATGAGCGACAGGGAACATGGACCATGCGGGCAATAGAGCGTGGCATACGTGGGCGATGGGGAGCGTGGCTAAGGCAAGCAGGTGATAGCTTTACAGTGTGTACGTGTCTTTATCATGAATGGTTTGGTCCTGTCCCATATGTGATAATAGGCCTGCAAATTAAGACACATTAACCTTGAACTTATTTTTTATCCCATCCTGGCGATGAAAAACCGCGCCGCTCCCGGCTTCATCCCAAATAAAGGAGAAAAATTACAGGGTGGATCTCAGCTTAGGTTTCACTTTAATCTGTTTGGCCGCCACGTGTTACTCCCTGTAATGTGAGCGATGTGCTGTGGTTGGGCTCCACAGAAATAGAAGAAATCACTGATCTGGTAACGCCTCATTTGCTTGTGATTTACTAAAGATCCTCAGATCAGTATAGAGACTGGTGTGTTCACATCTGATAAATAGTGTTAATTCCTTTCACCCTACAAGAACCACAAATATAGCAAATTTCTGGGGGCGAGAGCAGAGCATTATCCTTCACATGTCTGATGGGTGCAGGACAAGAGCAGACATGAGATAATGGCTAGTAAATCCGCTGCTCAGTCATCAGCTATCAGCTCCACTTGCCTTAATAACAATTATGTTTGGCGGCTCGCCTGAATGTACATGTTATTTCAGTGAAGCTTCCAGAAACCACCGACCTCGATTATCAGTGGTGGAAACAATAGGATGTAATGAGGGAATTATACAGTTCCAACATGGCTGACTAGGGACCGGCACAAAGACTAAGGTCTGTCGGCAAACTCACAGATAAGGAAATAGCCGATCCACGGTTGCAGTAGGTCACAACGTGAATCCACTATCATTAGTCACAATGTCATACGCAACACAAGACAGCAACCAATTCTGAGAAGCTCTACAGTCGTTAAGAAGTTAGGATCGGGTAGAACTGGATTAATATAATTCTATATCCCGTGGAGGTTTGAGTCTTGACAGATAGTCCTCTCCACTCCTCACTTATCCATAAAGTGAAAGGGTTAATCTCATCATCACAAATGGGTAAAATTGCTAAGTGCCTGTAAAAACAAGCAACTTTGCAATTCATTTCTTACTAAAAACCCTCTCCAATTTCAAGAATGGAGGGATTTTTATTTCTATCGTTTTGAGCTTGTTGCCAAGGTTAGCAGCCACTTATGCAGTCTATCGGAGGTGGCCAACGGCCAAGGTAAGGAGTGTCCGCTTGCAAGCTGTTTGCTATAGAGGTTGTAAGCGCTGCTTTGAAGAATCATAGATCATTGGACAGGGGAGCAGCAGGGGGGATTGTTAAAATTTTACCCCTTTTGGTATTTATACCATTCTAAGCGGTTTGTGAAAAAAATTTTTTATAGTGTTGGTAAATGCCTTTAAATTGTAAAACTCTAAACATGTGGTAGTTATTTTGGGAAGAGCAGAAAAGGAAGTTCAACTGCTATGAACAAAATGCTAGAGTGTGGTTGGCTTTAGGATGACTATAGATGTTCTCTAGTGATAATCTCCTACTGATAAATAATGTTTTTTTTTTTATTTTTAAACTACACTAAGCCGAATAAATGACACGTCACTGGAATCAGGGTCTCAGACAGATTCATCATGTTTAAAGTATTTATACTAAATATCTATCTATCGGCTCAAAAAAATAAAGGGGACACTCAAATAACACATCGCAGATCTGAATGAATGAAATATTCCCATTGAATACTTTGTTCTGTACAAAGTTGAATGTGCTGACAGCAAAATCACACAAAAATCATCAATGGAAATCAAATTTATTAACCAATGGAGGCCTGGATTTGGAGTCACCCCCAAAATTAAAGTGGAAAAACACACTACAGGCTGATCCAACTTTGATGTAATGTCCTTAAAACAAGTCAAAATGAGGCTCAGTATTGTGTGTGGCCTCCACGTGCCTGTATGACCTCCCTACAACGCCTGGGCATGCTCCTGATGAGGTTGCGGATGGTCTCCTGTGGGATGTCCTCCCAGACCTGGACTAAAGCATCCGCCAACTCCTGAACAGTCTGTGGTGCAACGTGAAGGTGGATGGAGCGAGACATGATGTCCCAGATGTGCTCAATGGGATTCAGGTCTGGGGAACGGGCGGCCAGTCCATAGCTTCAATGCCTTCATCTTGCAGGAACAGCTGACACACTCCAGCCACATGAGGTCTGGCATTGTCCTGCATTAGGAGGAACCCAGGGCCAACTGCACCAGCATATGGTCTGACAAGGGGTCTGAGGATCTCATCTCGGTACCTAATGGCAGTCCGGCTACCTCTGGCGAGCACATGGAGGGCTGTGCGGCCCTCCAAAGAAATGCCACCCCACACCATTACTGACCCACTGCCAAACCGGTCATGCTGAAGGATGTTGCAGGCAGCAGATCGCTCTCCACGGCGTCTCCAGACTCTGTCACTTCTGTCACATGTGCTCAGTGTGAACCTGCTTTCATCTGTGAAGAGCACAGGGCACCAGTGGCGACTTTGCCAATCCTGGTGTTCTGTGGCAAATGCCAAGCGTCCTGCACGGTGTTGGGCTGTGAGAGCACAACCCCCATCTGTGGACGTCGTGCCCTCATACCACCCTCATGGAGTCGGTTTCTAACTGTTTGTGCAGACACATGCACATTTGTGGCCTGCTGGAGCTCATTTTGCAGGGCTCTGGCAGTGCTCCTCCTGTTCCTCCACATCTCCTGGTATCTGCTCCATGCTCTGGACACTGTGCTGACAGACACAGCAAACCTTCTTGCCACAGCTTGCACTGATGTGCCATCCTGGATGAACTGCACTACCTGAGCAACTTCTGTGGGTTGTACTGCAGACACCGCCTCATGCTACTGTACCTCTAGGGGTGAGAGTAATGGCAAAATGAAAAAGTGACCAAAACAACAGCCAAAAAGGATGAGAACAGAGAAATGGTCTGTGGTCACCACCTGCAGAACCACTCCTTTATAGGGGGTATCTTGCTAATTGATCATTTCTACCAGTTGTCTGTTCCATTTGCACAACAGCAGGAGAAATTGATTCACAATCAGTGTTGCTTCAGAACTGGACAGGTAAATTTTACAGAAGTGTTACTGACTTGGAGTTACATTGTGTTGTTTAAGTGTTCCCTTTATCTTTTTGAGCAGTGTGTATATATATATTATATATATATATATATATATATACACACACACACACACACACACACACACACACACACACACACATAAATAAATAAATACAAAAAATCTTTTAGCTATTCACTAATATTAAACTATTTCCTGGGTGAAAAGTAGCAGCAATAGACTGAACCTTACTGAAGTATTTAATCAGCATGCTTCTCTTCAAGACAAATGAAGAGGGGGGAGTTGAGCTGTGACATCCTCTATTATGAATGATGAGTCTTGAGTTAACTACTTTTACCTTTCATTGTAATACTGTCTGTAATGATAATGAGACTGCTGAAAAGTACTCTGTTGAGAAAAGGTTGTAAGTGTCTAGTATTAGACTTTGTAGGCTCTAGCAATAGGTCATTTTCTCAAGACACATTTCGATGAAGGAGGATATAATAACAAAAAAAATGTAATTGTATAGTTAGAAAAAAATAAATCAAGAAAATGTAATCATTTACCTGGAGCATGAGGACAACGGTCTTCACTACGTTCCACTGTGACTTTCTTCCATCCACAATGACGGTAAACCCTCGAGCTTTACATTTGTCACTGAAAAATAAATTACATTTTTATCAGATTTTTATATATCGGGAGAGCAACTCTTCTGATAAAAATGATTCATGACAAAGTTAGTCGAACTTCACTTTTAGACTTCTACTTTAGCTCTACCTATTATACTTGTGGTTTATCATAAAATACTGTAAATAATGGGGCTCCATCATCATACAACACAATGAAGAGGTGCCCGAGCCTACTCCACTCAATGACACTTTAAATTCCAGTCCGGTGCTTAACTATTTACCACGGTGACAAAAACAAAATGATTTTTCTTCAGTAGTGTTCCTGTCGCAATCTGCAGTATATGGTCCCATTTGAAGGAGCAAATACTGCACAATAAATAGGAATTAAAAATAATTGAAGTCTGAGAATAATTCCGTAGGCTATCTGGTATAACATGCCCTTTTATATTTTCACTAATATGGAATGTCAAAATATGAAGAGGCACCTATACATCTGATAGGCAGGGGTCTCACATCTGATAGGCAGGGGTCTCACCTCTAGGACTCCCAACTATAGGTTGAATGGGGTTCCCTGATCTACCAAGTCAAGTGGCTGCAACATTAAGAAAAGATTTAATGGGTGTCTCCAAAATTGTGTGTACAATGTATATACTCCTCCACATTGCAACACCAAGAAGGAAAAGTCGTGGAATTATGGAAATTACAGGATGAATAGACAGGTTAATGCTCTGCAAATGATGAAAAAAATGGAAGCAAAATTTTCCAAACATCTCGATTTATTCAGTGTCAACTATGAGCTCCACTTGCAGAAATCCCCACACTTACAGCCTCAGCTGCTATCAGTGAGGTTAATGCTGTGTCACGCTGAATGCACTTGGGCATATCAACAAGATCCGCTGCTGGCAGCTCCCTTTGCAATTATCCACCAATGACGTCCCAGATGTACTCAATGGGAGAGAAGACTGGAGACGCTGCAGACCATGGTAGCACGGTTAGGCCATGTAGGCTGCTCACCGAAGCATAAGCAATATGCGGCCTGACGTTGTTGTGTTGTGGGACACTTTGCAGAAATGGCTGTTCTACGACCAAATCAATGTAACGCAGAGCTGTTACTGTATCTGGAGTGAAGACTAGAGGGGTCCAGCTACCTTACATTATGCCACCCGATAAGAAAATTATGGGAGTGTGACTGATGTGATGTTTCCTTGTGAAGGCCTCTTCATAGCGTTGCCCATGTGGTCTCCAGATGTAGACTGGAATAGAGGTCTAGCTTCTTCAGCATTGAATCACGATTTGTCTTGGACGCAATGATAGATGGAAATTGGTGTATATTTATATGACTATTAAGGAGGTTGCCCCATGAACAACATATGTCACCAACTTACAGGATGGATGACGTCCGCCTACTGAGCAAGAGAACTGAAAATCCCCTCAGTTAATGGAATGATGGCAGCATTGTTACTACTCAGCAGGGGCAAAGCATTTAGTAACACCCAGGGCTGTGGAGTCGGTAAGCCAAACCTCTGACTCCAACTCCGACTCCTCAATTTCCATGACTCCAACTCCCTCATACATGGCTCATGTTTAAGTGATAAATTTACTGTAGCACAGATTCATCTCAGCTAAAAGTCTAGACCCTTAGATCAGAAATAGGACATTTCATAACTTTCCCAAATTCTTATGAAATAATATTCACCACAAACTGCATTGATCTACTGTACCCAATTTATTATATATTTTAGGAGTCGGAGTCAGTCCATTTTATACCGACTCCACCAAAATGGGCTCCGACTCCACAGCCCTGGTAACACCGCCGGCATTCCCAAGTCAAACATCATTTGAGCACTTTTTTCAAGCGGTATCATCCCCTTCAATCTAATTTGGTTTCACTCTGCTTACACCCAATTGAAGTTTTTTTACATCGCACACCTATCAATGCACCCACTCAAGGTGACAACACATTTAGGGATGTATTTATACTTTAGGTTTTCTAAGTCTGTTCATACTGTATTTAACCTGAGGAAGGTGCAAATCCTGCACCAAAATGCGTTGTTTTACATTGCTTTTGCTTTTCCTTTAACTATTAAATACTACTTTCAGAATCTGCCTGCACGTTCTCCACTACTTTCACAAGGCTGTTTAATCTTAGCCATTACCCTACAATTCATCTCCTACCCCTACAGCCGCAGAGATCAGAGGATTCCACACTCGCGGAGGAGCAGCAGCAGTTCTCACCCGCTGGGAGATGTTTGAAGGCCCAGGAACGCTCAGGGTAGAGTTGTGCCTATTACATGCACCACTCCATAAGGTTAGAATCCTTATCTCATTCATATTCTCTTCATAAATGGAAGTTATTGTCCCACGTTTCTGTTTTGCCCATTTGTGTTAACGCCATGTTAGTGAGCATGTGCGACCACTGTGCCATTCACTGCATAGAGGGTTCATGTCTACACATGCTCAGTACCGCTCTATACACACAGGAGACAATGTGTCCCCATTTTAAACGGTGATGAATGTTGTTTATAGGACAACCCCTTTAAAGTAATTTTGAATAGATCCTAAAAGGTGTTGATAAACCTTAGATGGCCGAACAGCGATCTCTGAGGACTAGGGATGAGCAAACCCGAACTTAAAAGTTCGGGGTTCGTACCAAATAGTTAGCGTCTGGCACGAAAATGCCAAACTTCTCCCGGAAGGCCATTGCAGAGTTCGAGAGAGTGAATTTTTTTTCCAGATCCAAACTTCGGGTCTCCATTGTTTTCAATGGGGTTCAGGTTCTGGTTCAAGTTCAGGTACAGTTCTGGTACCTGAATGGAACTTTCGAACTTTGGACTAAAGTTCGAGTCGGGTACCAGAACCCAAACTTCCACGGGTCCGCTCATCCCTACTCAGGACTCCTCCATATACATTTCACACGCACTTAATAATAATAATTTTTATAGCACCAACATATTCCGCAGCACTTTACAATTTCAGGGGGGGACTTGTACAGGCAATAAAGACATTACAGAATAAGCATAACTCAGATATCAACAGGAGTGAGGGCCCTGCTCGCAAGCTTACAGTCTAAGGAAATAGGGGGGGGGGGGACACAAAAAGGTAAAATGTACATATATTGTATAATACAGCCATAATATACTAAATAGGGTAAGTGTGGCGCCCCTGAGGGTTCAGTCGCCACAGAGGTACTGCATCTCACCCAGAGGTGTGGTATCTCACTCTCAGGTAAGGATAGAGTGCTGCCCGGGGCCATAAACCTGCATCCAACACCACACTACTCCAGACCAGCTGGAGGGGCAAGATGTGTCGCGCTTCCTGCTGAGCCCTGCCCCTGGTTGGAGTGGGGGGAACCAAAGTAGGGGGAACCATGTAATGGGTGTGGGTGGAGGACGTAGATCAGGGGAGCACTTGTTAAAAGTGATATAAAAGAGGGAACCATCTTGGAAAGACAGATGAGTCTGAGAGGAGAAGTAGTGGGAGCAGGAGCTCTGCAGGAGCTCTGCTCGGGAGGAAGGCCTAGCAGAGAGGCCCAAGACTGAGAAGGAGAGGAGGAAGGAGAGAGGAGCAGGAGAAAGGCTCCAGGAACGTGAAAGGGATCCCAGGGGTACGGGCAGTGCTGGAGGCCACCCATACGCCCGAATCTGCCAGGTGGTGGAGGGATCAAGCCGCAGAGGGTCCGGCCCCTGACCAGTGAGAATTATAAAGTTCAACTGGAAACCGGAGGCTTCCATACTTTCAGGGTGCAGTTGCCACATCCGCACTCAAGTCGCCAAAAAGGTAACCACATAGGATCCAGGGAACTCCAGGTTGCCCAGAAAGATCCGAGGATACCGGCATGCGACATTGTTTAGCGAGGCGCAGGGCAAGAAGGGTGAGGGCCAGCGCAGAAAGACGGCTGAGAAGGTCATATAGAACGGGGTCCTGTCAGGCACTCTTGAAACACCTGGGAGTTTGCTGAACCCCTGCCTGGTGAACGCAGCGCGACGTGGGAGGCTGTAAGCTGGACAGTGCAACCTGAGGAACTTAACAACTGTGAGTAAACTCTGAAGACTGCACCCCACTGTCTCTGTGAAGTTATTGCTGCGCCATCACCCACTGCACTACACCGCAACATCCATAACAACTCAGCACTGCCCTGGAGCTAAGCTCCACCTGTGGAGAGCTAAACCAACTCTGCTGCATTTACACCAGCTCCAGAGGACCTGCCCCGCAGCGGCGGCTCCACATAGCCGCATACCACAGGTGGCGTCACAAACTATATATAAAACCTATAAATCCCCTGTAAATATTCCCCTTTTGATTGACCGCCCTGGGTCACGGACTGGGTCACCGCCACTGTGACATCACCCCTAGCAACGACCGGCCCGGCACAGTGTACCCTCACGGCCCAGGGGGCGCGTCATAAGTACATAACACTACATGAACTGGTCGTCAGCCAGTATGTGTACAGTACAGACAGAGGCTATTCAGTGCATGGATGGGGTGAACATGATTTTGAAGAAAATTTTAAATATGGGCCAAACTAGGACAGATAGTTTGTTGAGGTGATAGGCCAGTCTAAAGAAATGGGTTTTTAGGGCACGCTTAAAACTGTGGGTATTGCGAATTAATCGAATTGTCCTGGGTAGTGCATTCCAAAGGATTGGCGCAGCGCGAGAAAAGTCTTGGAGACGGGAATGGGAGGTTCGGATTATAGAGGATTTTAGTTTTAAGTCATTAGTAGAACGGAGGGCACGGGAAAGGTGGTAGACTGAGACAAGGGAAGAGATGTAGGGGGGTGCTGAATCGTGGAGAGCTTTGTGGGTAAGAGTGATAAGTTTATATTGAACTCTGTATTGGATGGGCAACCAGTGCAATGACTGGCACAGGGCAGAGGTATCGGTTGGCGAGGAATATGATCCTGGCTGCTGCGTTAAGGACGGATTGGAGAGGGGAGAGTTTAGAAACAGGAAGAACGATTAGTAGAGAGTTGAAGTACTCCAGACAAGAATGAATAAGAGCGACAGTAAGAGATTTTACCGAGTCAATGGTAAGAAAAGTTTGGATTCTTGAGATGTTTTTGAGGTGTAGATCACATGAGCGAGTGAGTGATTTGATGTGAGGAGTGAAGGAAAGATCTGAATCAAGTATGACCGCAAGACAGCGGGCTTGTTGCTGGGGAGTAATGGTGGAGCCACAAACTGAAATGGCAATATCAGGCAAAGGTAGGTTAGTGGAGGGAGGAAATACAAGGAGTTCAGTTTTTGACAGATTCAGTTTTAGGCAGAGGAAGGACATAATGTTAGACACAGCAGAAAGACAATCACTGGTCTTTTGTAGTAATGAAAGGGTGATGTCCGGAGAAGAGGTGTATAATTGGGTGTCATCAGCATAGAGATGGTACTGAAAACCGAATCTACTGATTGTTTGTCCAATAGGAGCAGTGTATAAGGAGAAGAGAAGGGGGCCTAGGACTGATCCTTGAGGAACCCCGACAGTAAGAGGAAAGGGAGGAAGAGGATCCAGCAAAAGACAGTGAAGGAGCGCTCAGAGAGGTAGGAGGAGAACCAGGAGAGAACAGTGTCCTTGAGGCCAATAGAGTTTTGGATATTTTCAATGGGGAAGGAGTTTAAGTTTCTATTACACATCTCTGTTGGTGACATATCTCCAGAGAAAATCAAAAGGATTAAAAACTTTATGTTCAAACATATCCAAATCTCTCTCACACCCCTTCCCTGCCTCCTACATCATCTGTTCGGGAAAAGTCAGGAGGCCCCTGCACACATCAGGTGGTCTCTGCAGGTCCAATAGAAATAAGACAACGTCCACTGAATGTGTATGGAGGCCTTACGACCACACACTTATAAGGGGGAGCCTCTAACCTTTCAGAAAAATCTCCAAAAAACATACGGTGGTGGTATGTAAAAGAATAAAAAAATGGAAAAATTTCAATGAATAAGTAGCAGAAATGTGAATGTGTACATACAACCAACAACATTTCTTTAGGTCAAACAAGTCAGCCTCAATTCACTGGTTTCTCCAGATGTATTCATGCTATTAAAAACTAGCACCTAAAAGTACAACATGAAGCCACTTCATTATTTTCTGTGAAGATTTACGGTTATTACTTATTTTGTACCTAAACCTAAACTCTACAAAAAGAGCAATCGCCTTCCGAAATCTCATTTACAAAATCACACCCTCTTATATAAACAACATAAGAGACTGACGACAAAAAAAATTATTGGTAATTTTTTTGTATATTCGGCAGCTTTTTTTTTTTTTTCCCTCCGATCATAGACATATATAGAAACAATCCAAATGGTTTAAAGGTTTGATGATTGTTCGGCCATTGGCTATACTATCCTTGGAAGAGTCTAGTCCTCTACCTCCACTTAGATGCAGTGAATAAGAAGGTGCGAAGAACTGTAAGCAGCTTCCTGATCCTGGGCAATTCCTGTAAAGGGGTATTCAGATGATGGATAGGTGATAAATAGGCCTCCCAGAGATCACTGGAGAGGGGGGTTTAAGGTACCCAGTGTCCCCTCACTGAAGCCACTCCGTTTGTGTCACGCTAGGTATGGGGAAAACCCAGCGTATAATGACGGGAAAAGGGGAGGGAGTCCTACAACTAGGGAAAGGAAGAGTGGAGACCCCTAAACAGAGCTAACCACAAACCCTGACTCCCCTATAGACCCTAAAAAGGTTCTGCACCTATCGCCGAGCAGGAAACCAGGCCCTAGCTGACCCCAAGGCTAGGCCCTAAGTAGAGAGCGGGAGGGGTGAGCACTAAGTCAGTCCCACTACAAGCTAAAGTACACAAAGCGGAAACCACTTAGCTCCAAGATGACACCGGAAAAAGCACGGCAACAGTCCACGAAGAAACTCCAAAGTAATTCTAGTCGACTACTAGAATCCCAGGCCTGAAAAGGTATAACACGCTATCACCAGCACTCTCTGAGGATCTGAGGGTATTTAAGGACACAGCAAGGAAGTGCTGATTAACAGCAGAAAGGTGAAGATACCTCAGGGTCCTAAAGGGAAAGGTATCATCCCCAAGCAAGGTGAGGATCACTGCTGGGTCATAAAGAGATAGGAATCATGAAAGAATCAAAGAGATGTATGTAAGGCCAAATGCAGCGACCTTCTACAGTCGGACACCGTATGACTGTCCGTCAGCCCTGACACACCCGTGACAGTTTGGTTGGCCTCCAGCAATCATGTATGTTGTGGTTAGGTTATAAATGTCCTTTATAAGATAAATAAAAAAGTACAAACCAATATTCAAATGTGTTGTCTCAACATAAATGATTAAAATTGCCTATGGCAAACAGGAGGATGCGAGGCAGGGGAGCGGTGAGCTTCTGATGATTTAACTTTAGAACAATCCTTTCATGGTGTTTATAAATAGCAAGAAGGGCGCCATATTTCATTTACAGGGCTTCAAGAGTAAGATTAGCTGCAGTGTTTCCCGCTGCTGGGAGTCTAAGGCAATGTGCACACGTTGCACTTTTGCTGCTATTATTCGGTGCAGATTTGTCACAAAACCTGGAGAATTTCCTGATGCCAGCAAAGTGAATGAGACTCCTGCACATGTCGCTTATTCGCAGATTTGGTACAGATATAAATCGGCAGCATGTCAATTCTTTCAGCGTTTTTCCTGCAGACTTCACCCGAACTATGAGTGGGGAAATATCTGCACCAAAATCTTAAGTAAAAAAAAAAAACAAAGCAAAAATGTGCGTTTTTTCCAGCCAAAACATGCAGAAATGTTGCAAAAATTTCCACACCTGAATCTTAAAGAGGTTGTCCACTACGCTGACCTCTCACTGGGCATCACGTGACCCCCGGCTGCAGCCTCCTCTGACATCCGCTGACGTCATGCCAAGTTTTGGGAACCAAGAGGAGTGACCCAGTCGCATGCACCCCCGATTGACTGGGCTGCGGGTGGAGTTTCACCAAATGTCACAGCCCAGTATCCAGCTTGCCCTCTCTCCTCTCCTTTCATTGGCCGCAGTGGACGGAGCTGTGCCACATGGTTCCTACTCTATCCAATGCCAATTGAACTGCCAGGAAAAAGCCAAGTACAGTGCTTAGTTGTCTCTCACAGTCCCATAGACAATGAATGGAGAGGAAGAGGAGCAGGTGCACTTCAGCTCCTTTAGTTCCAGAGTCCCAATCTTGGTATCGCTGGGGGTCCCAGAGGTTGGTGCCCTAGCAATCAACAAGTTAAGATGGGGGATAACTTGTTATTTTGTGAATAACCCTTTAATGTCAGGTACAGTTGTTGCTGGTGATGTATTTTGCTTTTGTACTCACACCCTTCATGTTTGCCCATACATGTCGCTCCCCCTCCATATAATCTGGAACTAAAACTGCACCTTGGACACAAATCATTATCATAAAAAATAGCCTGGGATGTAAATATGTGCCGGTAGAAACAGCTAGCTCCATGACATCACATTTGCACTAGGATTACAGCTGGAGTCCCGGGGGTGTACTGTTCAATGTAATTTATGATATTAAGGGGATACATCATCCTCTGCCAAGATAAAAAGTAGCATGGAGCAATCTCCAATGACCAAATAAAGGCATCAGACCATAGGGCTTCTATACTTGCCAGCTAACTATTGTGACTAATATCCTGCCTCAGTCACAATACTGGGACATTATTTCTAATAACAAAATTCTACTTCTGGAACAAAACCTGTAACGTGCAAGAAAGTGTTAGGATAGAAGTATACATAAAAAGTGTAACATACTAATACACAAACATCCGAGAATAGAACAGACGGTGCGAGGCCTGCCTAATGAAGAAGAGCAGAGAACGTTACAGCCCTGTGTTACAAATATTCATGGTCTGCAGAATAGATTGCCATAATGCCGGTCTACAGCCTAAAAACACACAAAAAGGGAAAGTCCTCATATTGTGCTGCTATATATTCTGATCACGTCGGCTGTCCGCAGGAGCCATTACACTGATCAGGTAAAAGATCCCCATAACTCAGCAGTTGATCATGACAAATAGGAAGATGGATTAGAGATTGAGGGGGGACAGTGAGGTCCTTCATCTACCTTTCAGCCCAAATAAGTTATAAAAAACAAAAAACTGGAGCAATTGTAAAAAAACAAAGCAGCTTAAAAAAAAGCTAGACAAAATCCAAGGTTATTAGAACTATGAGATGGAAACGTGTTTGACTAAATATTTAGTGTCACCAGAAAATATGTTTTATAGAAAAACATACTTAGGAAGAGTAACTCCAAACCCACAGCAACCAGATCCCAACTTTTCTTTTTCAAAAGTTCTTTAAGAAAAATGTAAACATCACTCTCTTGGCAACCATGGATAGCAACTCTACTTTTTCCTTTGGATTACTTTTTGTTAAACCTTCCCCCCTCGCTGTTCAATCAAAGGCTGAAGAGTAAGTGCTTTAGTAAGAAAGTGGGGGGGTTGGTGAAAATGGAAATACTGTTAAATGTTACAACCATTTGATAATGTTTTGGGAAGAAATTCATCATTCAGTTTGATTATTTTGTTTCTCCCACTGAGAACAATCTTGTAGTTATGATACCTTTTAATGGCTAACAAAAAGATAATAAGTGATGTTACAAAGCAAGCTTTCGAGACTTCTTAGGTCTCTTCTTCATTTATACCATGCCTGATGACGAGACCTAAGAAGTCTGCAAAGCTTCCTTTGTAACATAGCTTATTATATTTTTGTTAGCCATTAGAAGGTATCATTACTACAAGATTAGTATTTTGTTTTTCCCATTGAGGATCAATGAATCTTTTTTTCAACTGGCTAACACGGTACCAAAATCCTTTTTTCCCCAGTTTGTGACAGTTTTTAGCTGGAGGTTTCTAGGATTACCGAAGTACAATTATCAATATTTCATAAGATTTTAAACTTTTATTGACAAATACATCAAGTTTATGCAAAGACTTAATATTTATAGTGTTGACCCTTATTTAACAAAACTTCTGCAATTCACCCCGTCAGCTGGATATCGGCTTCAGGCCAAATCCATTCTTGCCTAATCAGTGCTTGGAATTTATCCCAATTTCTGTGCTTAGGTTTGTCCACCCATTTTTTCAGTATTGACCACAGGTTCTCAACGAGATTGAGATCTGGGGAATTTTTTGGCCATGAACCCAAAATTTCAGTGTTTTAAGTTATCACTTTTGCCATGTGACGTTGTCTCCATCATGCTGGAAAAAGCATTGGTCATCACCAAACTGCTCCTGGAACGTTGGGAGAAGTTGCTTTAGGAAGATGTTTAGATCCAATTCTTTATTCCTGGCAGTGTTCTTAGGTAAACTTTTGAGTGAGCCTCCTTCATGGATGAAAAGCAACCCAACACATTAATGGTGTCATGGTGATTTACTGTTGGCATGACACAGGAATCATGGTAGCGCTCACCATTTCTTCTCCAAACAAGCATTCCTTCAGATGACCCAGTCTTAAGGGGGCTTCATCAGAGAAAATAACTATTCCTCAGTCCTCTGCAGTCGAATCCCTGTACTTCCTACAAAGTTATTTCTCTGATGAAGACCCCTTCAGAGTGTTTGGTCATCTGGAAAAATTTGTGTCTAGAGGGAAAAAGGTGAGGCTTGACATGAGTCCTGTGTCATGCCAACATGAGAACACAGGAGCACTGGTCCGAGCCGATCGTTCCTGTATATGGGCGACTCGGGAAAAATAGCGAGTCAATCGTTTGGCCAACAGCTTGTGTATGAGGGCCTTTTTCTGACCTAATAACCTTTGTAGCAGCTTATCTCTTGTGAGATCAAAAATAGGGAGTTGAAATTCAATATGTCCAGTCCTTCTCCCCCCCCCCCCCCCACATTATCTGTCTGGGAAAAGCCTACACTTTGGATGGTTGATAGTTTTGGCCAACTTTTCTCTTACTTTAACCTCTCAAAACTTCAACTTCACTGTAAAAAGTTATTCTCTTGGGCAGAAATGTGAAAAAGTATATAATTAAAGGAGCACATTTTCTATTGGCTTAGGGTATTAGTGGTAGGGGGGTGTCCCATCTTTTACACCCAGGCATGCCTTTCAATAATATGTATCTAGAGAAACCCTTTAACTAATACTTCCTTATTTACGCTGACCGCAATTCCTATTTCCACTGTTACCATAACGCTTTGGTATTGGCCTCGCCCATGGTATTATCTATACACAAATGCATTCCCTGTTTATATATCAAATTCCAAAATAGCTTCTAATTGAGAAAAATTGTTTCTGGATAAATAACTTGACAGGTTAATACCCCGTCTAGCTGGATTTGCAAAGAATAATCGTTGCCAATTCTAAGTCCATCCAGGCAGTCAAATACTAAGTTAACAGGCCGTGGCATGCATTTCTATTACTGTTTTACTCCTGAATTCTGGTTTTAACCGAGTAAAAAGGAAACGACAGTGTCTGATCACAACGCGCGTTATAAAGAGCTGGATGTGACTGGAGCTAAAGTTCACTATAATTTATTCATGCCAGAGGTAAAAGTCACCTTGGGATGCTGAGCAGGTAGTCCAGGGTGACACTCAGCTCATCCATATTTGTCTGTTCGGAGCACAATGGGATTGTCAGAATGAGGCCGCTTCTTCTGTCCTTTCCGCCTGTAGGAAGAATGCACAATGTTAGCAGCGGGAAGGTGCCCTTTGAGTCTTGCTAGGTTCTTCTAGGAAGAGAAAAGAAAAGCTTGGCCTCTAACCAAAGGAACAGTTATTTGGAAAAGGCATAATTTATAATACAATAAGGAGAAAAACTTTAAAAGCTGAACCATTACTAAGTGTATCAAAGCTCTAATTATATGCAATTAAGAAGAAAAAAAGCATCATAATAGGAATATAGACATTTTATTCATCTGTCCACTTAATTTTAAGAGCACGGTACAAATCCCATCTTCTTAAAGAGGTTATCAAGTGAATTACGATTGTTTTTCATATTGCTTTAATACATTCTTACTTAAAGTGAATCCTTCATTTTAATTTTAATTTCAGAAATCAATAGTACACCTAAAAATAAGTAACTTTGTAACATATCTTATCAGAGGCATCCGCTTTTTTCTCCTCCTGGACTGATTATTTTAAAAATTCTCAATTTACCGGTAAAATCTGTCTTCGGTTAAGATAGATTTTTACAGTACTGAGACCGGAGATGACAGTTGCTGCCCATAAAAGTCTATGTAGGGAGGTGGAGCGATTTTTACAGTACTGAGACCAGAAATGACAGTTGCTGCCCATAAAAGTCTATGTAGGGAGGTGGAGCGATTTTTACAGTACTGAGACCGGAGATGACAGTTGCTGCCCATAAAAGTCTATGTAGGGAGGTGGAGCTTCGAAAGAGGTAGGAGATGGAGCTCCAGGGGGGAGGAGCTCTGCTTCTAGCGCCTCCCTCCTCCCCTCTAGATAGAATCTTATCAGTAGCAGCTGCCTTCTCCTGTCTCAGTAATGTAGCAATCTGTCTTCACTGAATATAGAATTTACCCAGGAATTGAGAATTTAGAAAATGAAAAGATCAATCTAGGAAGAGAAAGAAGCAGATTTCTCTGATAAGCAATTTTGTAATAAATATTATTTTCATGTGTACTATAGGTCTACGAAACAAAAAGTTAAAATGTTGATTAATCTTTAAAAAGAGTAAAATCTGCTTATTTCTTTTCCATAATTCAATAGTACACATGAAAATTAACTTAATTTCTGATATATCTATCAATCAGAGAAATCTGGCTTCTTTCGCCTCTTGGACTGAATTTGCACTCTGTAAACTCTGTATTAAGTGGTAAAATCTGAATTCAGTGGAAACAGACTTTGCTTTTACTAATATAAGGCATGACAGTTGGTGCTCAGAAGATTCTATGGAAAAGGGAGGAGCTAGAGAATACACAGACATTCTGGTACAAGTGCTCCTGAAATGACAGTTACAATTTAAAATTCAAATAACTAAATGGGTAAGGCTATGTGCCCACGTTGCATTTATGAAGCAGAAAATTTCTGCTTCATTTCTGCAAGTCCTCTCCCGGAAAAACGCATGCGGAATTCCGCACGCGTTTATCGCGCATTTTTCGCGCGTTTATCACGCGTTTTCCACATGCGGAATTGCCTTGCGTTTTTTATGCATTGGACAAAGGCAATTCTGCTTGCGGAAACGCAAAATTAAATGACATGCTGCGGATTTTTGAACGCAGCATAAACGCTGCGGAAAAATCCGCAGCATGTGCATAGAACTTGCGGAATCACATTGGGGACCATGGGTTGCGGGTTACCAAGCGTTTTACAAGCGTTTCCGCTGCGGAAATTCCGCATCAAAAACGCTTGAAAAACGCTACGTGGGCACTCAGCCTAAAGGTGTGGCATTCTACTGTGCACATAATTTCCTCCAGTGGTTCGGCCCCCCCCACAGGCCACGTAGTCTCATCCCCCTATCTCATGGGTTACTCAGCCAGAATTAATGACAGCCCCTCCTAGTTCCGTCACATAATCATGGCAATACTTCTCTGGAATTAGGTGAATAGAGATTGTGGGGAAGGTAACCAGGAAAGTGTTGGCATTTTACATCACAGCTTTTTGTAACTAGTTTAATAGTTTGGATAGGTCCACATTACATTAACCCTTACATAAGATCTCCCAAAAAAGATGCTGCTTACAGGATCTGCTGTTTTAAGACCCCAGTAATCAGTTGTAATCTCTGGCGGGAAGGCTTAATTTCCTGATTATCACCACCACAGGCGCTGAAGCAGAAAAGTATATTTAGGGCTCAGTCACACGTCAGTGATTTTTTTTTTTCATGTCCACACACAAACAAAAAATTTTTTTATTTATTTATTTTTTTTATTAGTGTGCTGGATATATCAAACACCGGCGATTTCACTATTTAAATGGCGCCGTCAGAAATTAACAGCAGCAGGTGATGCCAATTCCAGGTGCTGCTGTTACAGGCAGATGTTGGCTGTGTAACACAGCCGGCATCTGCCTGTTATTTATTTATTTTACTCACTTATATAGCGCCATTAATTCCACAGCGCTTTACAGACATTATCATCACTGTCCCCATTGGGGCTCACAATCTACATTCCCTATCAGTATGTCTTTGGAGTATGGGAGGAAACCGGAGGAAATCCACGCAAACGGGGAGAATATATACAAACTCCTTGCAGATGTTGTCCTTGGTGGGATTCGAATCCAGGACCCCAGAGCTGCAAAGGCTGCAGTGCTAACCACAGAGCCACTGTGCTGCCTGTTATGGTGCGGGCTTAGTTCCTGAGCCCATTCCATATGCCTGGTGTGGCCTTATGTTGTAAATTTACCTTATGTAGGGTTAACAAACCTTCTCTTTTAATTTAAAAAGACAAGCGAATGGACATACTGCAATCAACTCCCAACTGGTTACAAGAATGGTGTTTATTCATACTCAAACGCAATAAAATGTCACAAATTAAATCCTTTCTTAACACAAGACTTCTTTCATTTGACTCAAGTTTCACCTTTAGTCCGGCTTCTTCTGGAGCACAATCGTGATTTAATAACCACGGCTCCAACAGAGTATTAGGATTCTTTCCCTTCATCAGCAATAAAGCAGGGTGAGTTAAGTATGAATAAACATTAGTGTTGAGCGAATATGTTCTATTAACCCTTTCGCCGAGTATGCTCGGGCGAGCTCCGAGTATTTACAGCTGCTCGGTGATATGGTTGAATCGCTCCCGTGTGCATGATTTGCAACTGTTTGACAGTTTTATTATATGAGAGGAATGTCTACACATTCCTCACATGTAATAAAGCTGTCAAACAGTTGCAAATCATGCACAAGGGAGCGATTCAACCATATCACCGAGCAGCTGTAAATACTCGGAGCTCGGCCCGAGCATACTCGGACAGAACATACTCGCTCAACCCTAATAAACATCACTGCAGAGCCTTTAAATCGGGAGTTGATTGCACTGTGTCCGCTCGCTTGTTTTTCTCCTAAACATAAAGAAATGGTGTGTTAAATCCAAGCATGAAGGTATGGTGCTAAGTACAGAAACTGGTTGGTATTAAACGTCTCTTCTCCATGATCAGAAAGAAGAGGTTGTGCCTGGATACTTTGTATCTGGACCCTGGCGAAACACAACAATTCATTTACTGACTTTGGAGGGATGGGAAACTTCAGATTGCATCTAATATGGATAGACTCAGCAATTCTCAGATTTTTGAAGTTTTTCTATTGCAAAGAACAACAGAAAACCCAAACTAAAACTTTAAAATTAGGACCACACAGGTTTTCTATTATCTTCACGTTAGACTGTCCCAGAAATGTTGCTACTTTTTCCGCTACATTCTACCTTCCCATAACCTTTAGTCGTAGGACTGATGGTCTAGCTTTTCCCGATCTAAGAAATCTGACAATAAAAGAGAAAGTGGAAAACGGCTGTCACCAGCTTGGTGCTATGCAATTAACCTGCATCTTTAATGAGATTGCTACCAGACCAGCGTGAGAGCCGCTTTATCATCATAGCAAAGTCCGGGAACATTCAGTCCGCAATGGTTTCGAGGACTGGGACACAGTTCGACTTCTTCCTGAAATGCATATGAATAACGCCTGCGTCTCAAATTCTGGCCCGATGAATAGAATAAAAATCCTCATAAAACAAAATTGCAGGTGCAAGTGAACCAGCATGGAAAGAAATATGGCATCCAGCCTTGGCAAGGGTGCAGTCACACGGCAGCCGCTGCCAGCTCTCATTCCTTTGTGATGGTGCGAAGTTCATAAAATAAAGCAAAGAGAACGCTTGGATGCCAATCAGAGATTTGGATGGCCACAGATGGGCTGAAAGCTACACGCCGGTATTTTATACCATGCAATTATACTGTGCATCAAAATTCCGTTTATAGACGGCTCCGCTGGTCTCAATAGAATTTGGGCTTTTTTGGAACTACACTTGGCTAAAGGACTTTTGAAATTAATAATTTATATATCAGCCATTGTTATTATAGTCACCAAAGACATACTGATAGGGAGTGTAGATGGTGAGCCCCAATGGGGACAGTGATGATAATGTCTGTAAAGTGCTGTGAAATTAATGGAGCTATATAAGCGAGTAAAATAAATAAAATAAAAATAAATCTTAAAAAAAGAGTCCCACTTAAGTGATACACTATCCCTAACATATACAGTCATTCAATGATCTGTGGGGGTCCAACATATGGGACCTTCCCACCAATGTGGAGACTGAATGGGCAGCAGCACTGGTCTAGACCAAAAAATGTCTTGAGACTAGTTGAGTATGTCAGAGTACCAAGATGCTAGATTTCCAAGTGGTTGATAATCCTCTAATGAATGTATACAATAAACTGATGTCACGTTGAGGTTTATAGACTAAACAGACATGGATAATCCCACGAACCACATACTGTGGATAGGTGATAAGTGGATGATCGGAGGGGGTCTCACCACTGGGACCCAACCAATCTCGAGAACAAGTGCTTCCTTGTGAATGGCGCAATGTGCGCCTTCATGACCTGTCTATGGGAGTGCACTACCAAAGATTCAAATTAGGAAACATCCATAGTACAACTCTATTAACAAGGGACATGTTCTCAGAACCTATGTGGGTCCCAGTCGGGAGGAGTCCCTGATAGTTCCAGTGGATAGGTGATAATTGTTATTCACAGAATGACCTCTCTTATGGCAAAGTGTTCCCACATTCTCTGGATCAGTGGGAGTCCAAATGCTAGGACCACCAATCACAAGAAAGACAGTCCTATACCACCCCTTCCCTCCGTAAATGGTGCGGATATACACTGCCTATGGGAGCGGTGGTCATACATGAGCAATACCACTGCAAAAAACCCATGGAAGTAAATTGAGTGGTAGTCAAACAGGCACACTACCACTCGGACTATGGGACTCATGTTCTCAGAATCACAGTGGTAAGGCATCCTGCAATCCCGTGGAGAGGTGATAATGGTTATCCTTGGAATAACCCCTTTAATTGCAGGCTCTGAAGACAGGTCAAGTCCCTGTCTGAATGAATATTGTGTACATTTCTGGAAAAAAGGCCCAAGACGTCTATTAAAGGGAATCTGTCAGCAGTTTTTTTCCATTTAATCTGAGAGTAGCGTAACAGAGTAAGAGACACAGATTCCAGGGATGTGTCACTTACTAGCCTGTGTGCTGTAGTTTCAATACAATCAGTGTTTTATCAGCAGGAGATAATCAGTACAGGACTAGATGTCCTGTGCCAGGCAGTCAAGCTAATTTTTGTAACTCCGCCCCCAGCATTGATTGACAGCTTGTTGACAATGTACAGAAGAAGCTGCCAATCAGGTGTGTGGGTGAGGTTATACACAGCTCGGCAATATGACCACTGCTACACCTATAACAGAGAAAACAGGGATTATATCAAAACTGCAGCGAGCAGGCCAGTGATACATCGCTGGAATCAGGCTCTCTGCCCCTACATCATGCTGTTCTTAGATTACATAGCAAAAGCCTGCTGACAGATCCCCTTTAAGTACATACTATCTAATTAAATGTAATAACCAATAAACCCACGTTTTGTTTTTTTTCTACCTTGTCCAATTTATTAAAATACTTACAAAAAGTTAATACAGTAATGTAGAGAATCTACTGGAAAAAAAAGGAATTTTCCAGTTCATCAGAACTGGTCTTTGTTCCTTTTTGCAGCATAATAATCGGTCAAAGATGGTGGCTGCTGTCAAGTACCGTGACGCTATTCCGACAAAGCCTGTGCATCACATTATAGAAAATCAAGAGCAATTTTGCATAGGACTAATTATACCGTGCCTAAGTTAATTCATTTGACTCATCAAAAGACATGATTTAATTTAAAATCTCTCCGGCAATCTGTTTGGATAAGGGATGAAGCCGGCCTACCTTTTGATGAAAAAGCTAAAATTAGCTTTACCTTCAACGGTAAAAACCTGGAATTAATTAGAACGAGGGCAATGAGCTTCCATTTAACAGGCTCTCAATTTAACCAGCAACGTCAAGACCTCTCCAGAATCAGAATCACAAGCTGTTGATTCACAATCCTCCGAGGATTAGACCTTCTGGCTAAACACAAAGCAGCATTTATTGTCGAAATGTAATTACGTAAAAGAATGCATCCTGCACTTAATAATGAGCATTACCTGTCACATGGAGCCCACGTGCAACAAACTGAAGGACAGAAGCACATGCTGATCATCATTTCTGATATCTTTATAGCGCATCTGACCCTTAAGAGGCGAAAATCGAGCAGGAAATGATAAAACTAAAAAAAAAATGCTCAACTGTAGAGATCCCATAACACTGGTACCACACACAGGTCCCGATTCATCAACACTGGAGTTTTGCAAGCCAGTCTCCATGAACTGTATGCTAGAATGCAGCATTTAAAGAGATATTCCCATCTCCAAGATCCTATCCCAATATGTAGTAGGGGTAATAATAATAATATTAGCAAATACCTCCAATTAGAAATGTAGTATAGTTCTTCTGATTCACTATGTTGCTTACCCCATGTGCAGGGCATTGCAGCAGCTTAGATATTCATGGTTACAACCACTAACAGCAAACTAATTGTCACTATTTGAGTTGTCATAATCATGGATACCTAAGCTACTACAATGCCCTGCACATGGTGTAAGCAACATAGCAAATCAGAAGAACTATACTACATTTGTAATAGGAGGTATTTGATAATATTATTATTATTACACCTACTACATGTTGGGATAGGAATACCCCTTTAACTGTTTAAACAGCAGCAATGGGAGCCAGCTCCTGTCACTTCTTAAAAGCGACAGCAAGCACCTGACCACTCCATGACAGATATGTGTGTCATGGAGTGGGGAAGAGGTTAACAAAAAATTGCAAAGTATTAGTTGCACTACCTATAACTTGTGGGGTGGTTTTTAGGGCTAAGTGGAGTTTTTTTCAAAATGCAAAAAAATTTGGGTATGACACTTGAATGGGAGATAGTTCCCATTACCACGTGCTGTCCTAGGCAGCAGTGTTCCACCCCCTACACCGCTTATACCCGATCACGCCTGGGGTGGTTTTCAGCTGATCGATGGAGGTGCCAAGTGTCGGATGCCTGACAATTTCACATTGATCATCTATCATATCCTGAACAACCTCTTTAACCCATAGTTGTGCCTTCATACACAATGAAGAGTCCTAACAGCACAGAAGACAAAGAATATCGCCAAAGCCAGCGAAAATGCATGTAAAAACTGCCCCAATACCTTCTACTGAAACCGCTTGCATAGCATTGAATTGTAAACCTTATACACAGCGATCTGTTGCTTGACAAACCAGAGGCCGCCAGTAGAGAGGACGCCAGTAGGGTGGACGCCAGTAGGGTGGACGCCAGTAGGGTGGACGCCAGTAGGGTGGACGCCAGTAGGGTGGACGCCAGTAGGGTGGACGCCAGTAGGGAGGACGCCAGTAGGGAGGACGCCAGTAGGGAGGACGCCAGTAGGGAGGACGCCAGTAGGGAGGACGCCAGTAGGGAGGACGCCAGTAGGGAGGAAACTAGTAGGGAGGACGCCAGTAGGGAGGACGCCAGTAGGGAGGACGCCAGCCGAGTGGACGCCAGTAGGGTGGTCGCCAGTAGGGAGGACGCCAGTAGGGAGGACGCCAGTAGGGTGGCCGCCAGCAGAGTGGACGCCAGTAGGGAGGACGCCAGTAGGGTGGCCGCCAGCAGAGTGGACGCCAGTAGGGAGGACGCCAGTAGGGAGGACGCCAGTAGGGAGGACGCCAGTAGGGTGGCCGCCAGCAGAGTGGACGCCAGTAGGGAGGACGCCAGTAGAGAGGACGCCAGTAGAGAGGACGCCAGTAGGGTGGCCGCCAGTAGGGTGGCCGCCAGCACATCCATTTATGTGCAAATTACATGGCTTGAATATATTAAAAAAAATGCTTAGTGCAATTATTCCATGAATTACTTTTAAGTAAAACAACGCTTGGGTATTAAGCTTTTTTTATAAAAATATTTCCAGCCTTTTGACTCCATTGCTAAATATTTCCATCGTTCCTATTTCTTATAATGTGGAAAGAACCTAGAGTTACATAGTGACAGACTACGAAATCCAATAACAGATGTAGATTGGTAAAGTTGGGGGGGGGGGGTTATTCAATGATTTCAATAACATTATGATTGAAATGGAAAATGTTCTACTCATTTATAGAATCGTTGTAATAAATATTTCCACTCTGATTCAAAGCAATTTACCTACTGAGAGCTTTTCATGACCATGACCGCTAATATTCTCATAATAGGGGATTCATTACGTCTCTCCGGAGTTGTCCCAATAACCTCCCCTTCTGATCATTTCTTTGCGTACAGTCCATATTTCCACTGGAAAAATAGCATGAAGACATGTCTGTAAGCTGGGGACACAGCTAAATTACATTACGGTCTAATGGCTGGTTCTGTACTACAGACAGAACACTTCAATCAAGGGTTATCTAGCAAAATAGTAGAGGGTGACTGGGGAAAAACACCGACCACTTGGTTTTCTGCCAGCTTTCTCCAAGGACTGCATGATCAGCAGCTGACCATAAAGGGTCGACCATATTTTCCTAGTAGACCTGCAACTTTTTCTAGTGGTCATAGCGGTGGGACTACTGCTGATTACACATAGATGGAATATGTTAGAGGTTCTGGCAATATGTCAGTACTGAACAGAGTACTTAGTACATAGACTTACTTATTGAGAACAGACACCGTTTTGCAGGAGCTACGCACTTCAGAGCAGTGTGAGCGATCGGTGGGGGTCTCAGGACCTGGATACCCATTGATCGGCATTCATTGTCAATCAATGTCTCCTGATTTGGTGCAAATGAAAGTGACAACAGGAGCAGTGGAGAAGAACAGCAAGACAACCACCCAAAAAAGAACATTTACTCTCTCCATATCCTTGCTGACCAATTCTTCTCTAGTTTTGCTTGTGTTCCTGTCACTACTGGAAGGATGAGAAGGTACCTGCACCCCTTTCACGATGACAGGCAGTCCAGCTCCTCCACGATGGCACATCCATACATGCTATTGCAAGGTGGTTTGCGGCGTCTCGAAGCACAGTCTGAAGAGTGTTATGCGGGGAGAGACAGACAGGCCTGTAGAAGGGCATTTACCCAGCAACACTACCCAGTATCTGCTCCTTTGAGTGAGAAGGACCAGAAGAAAATGCCTGAGCCCTAAAAACTTACTTTCCACACTCGCATGCAGACTCCATGATGGAGGTATGAGGACCAGAGGTTCCACAGTGGGACCAATGGTCACAGCTCAGCACCGTGCAGCTCAACTTGCAATCGCAAGAGAACACCAAAATTTGCAGATCTACCACTGACGCCCCATTATCTTCAGAGATGAGAGCAGGTTCACACTGAGCACACGTGACAGACGGGGGAAGAGTCTGGAGACGCCATGGTGAACGTTATGCTGTCTGATACATTGTCCTGTACGACTTGGTTGGTGGTGGGTTTTGTGAAGAACATTCTTGGATGGTTGCACAATCCTTCATGTGATAGCCCATGTTACCCGGTGTGCTGTCAGGTACCTGGATGAAATACTGAAAGCGACTGTCAGATCTTATGCTGGTGAAGCGGGCCCTGGTTTCCTTCTGGTGTATGACAATGCCCGACCTCATCTGGCCAGACTGTCTAGGCAGTTTCTAGATAACGATGACATTGACGCCAGTGACTGGCCCTCACATTCCCCAAAACCTGAATCAAATGGAGAAGCTCATGAACATTATGTATCAGTGCATCCAACACTGTAAAGTAATGCCACAGACGGCCCAGTGGTTCACTGATGTCATGATCCAGATTGGGAGATTCCTCAGGACACCACCTGTCATCTCAGCAGGAGCATGCCGTGACGGGAGCGCACATAGGCACGTGGTGCCATACACACTACCGAGTCACATTGTGACCTGCCGTGATGAAATTCAGGCATATTGAATCTGCTTGCTCCTTCAGCTTTTAACTATGTTTTCAAGGAGATTTACAATCCAGCCCTTAATTAGTTGAGGATTTGGTTTCCATTGACCGTTGATCCATCAATTTGTTCTCAACGAATTACACACTTTATAATCGGTAACGATTTTCAACTTAACTCTTTCGTTCGTCGAGATCTGATTAAGTAATCCCTTTTTTTTTTTTCTGCATTGTACTATTAAATTGTTGTTGATGAAGCTGGTGTACTTACTTTGATATGACATGGCAAAAAGGCTATACATTCCTATTTGAAAGTTTTCATGCCAGATAATAAAATGAGCATTTTATGAGTCCAGCTCTACCTGAACTCATAAAATGCTTATCTTAAAGTATCCATCAAAGTTTTTATCCTCTTAATATATTGCAATCATATTATACTGTGTACTTTACAATTTTGCCTTTCTACCCAGATAATTCTTCTCTTTTCTCAGCTCTATGTCGAAACAGGAAGTCTCTTGTCCCTGCATTTATCATTCCCCTCTTCACCTCCTGACCCAGCTGTTCCCTCCTCCCCTGTCAGGGACTTTTGCAGTGATGACTCATACAGGGAAAATTGACCTCTTGTTTCTACATAGAGCTTAGAAGGAATTAGCTAGTCAGTTTTTAATCACGTGATATCATAGACCTAATGGAAGAGAGAAGAATTAACTGAGTAGAAAGGCAAAATGAGCAATTGTAAGTACACAGTGGTATACACTGCTCAAAAAATAAAGGGAACACTTAAACAACAGAATACAACTCCAAGTGAATCAAACTTCTGTGAAATCAAACTGTCCACTTAGGAAGCAACACTGATTGACAATCAATTTCACATGCTGTTGTGCAAATGGAATAGACAATAGATGGAAATTATTGGCAATTATCAAGACACCCTCAATAAAGGAGTGGTTCTGCAGGTGGGGACCACAGACCACATCTCAGTACCAATGCTTTCTGGCTGATGTTTTGGTCACTTTTGAATGTTGGTTGTGCTTTCACACTCATGGTAGCATGAGACGGACTCTACAACCCACAGAAGTTGCTCAGGTAGTGCAGCTCATCTAGGATGGCGCATCAATGCGAGCTGTGGCAAGAAGGTTTGCTGTGTCTGTCAGCGTAGTGGTCAGAGGTTGGAGGCGCTACCAGGAGACAAGCTGGTACACCAGCGGACGTGGAGGGGGCCGTAGGAGGGCAACAACCCAGCAGCAGGACCGCTACCTCCGCCTTTGTGCAAGGAGGAACACTGCCAGAGCCCTGCAAAATGACCTCCAGCAGGCCACAAATGTGCATGTGTCTGCACAAACGGTTAGAAACCAACTCCATGAGGCTGGTATGAGGGCCCGACGTCCACAGATGGGGGTTGTGCTCACAGCCCAACACCATGCAGGACGCTTGGCATTTGCCACAAAACACCAGGATTGGCAAAGTCGCCACTGGCGCCCTGTGCTCTTCACAGATGAAAGCAGGTTCACACTGAGCACATGTGACAGACATGACAGAGTCTGGAGACGCTGTGGAGAGCGATCTGCTGCCTGCAACATCCTTCAGCATGACCGGTTTGGCAGTGGGTCAGTAATAGTGTGGGGTGGCATTTCTTTGGAGGGGCGCACAGCCCTCCATGTGCTCGCCAGAGGTAGCCTGACTGCCATTAGGCACCGAGATGAGATCCTCAGACCCCATGTGAGACCATATGCTGGTGCGGTTGGCCCTGGGTTCCTCCTAATGCAGGACAATGCCAGACCTCATGTGGCTGGAGGATGTCAGCAGTTCCTGCAAGATGAAGGCATTGAAGCTATGGACTGGCCCGCCCGTTCCCCAGACCTGAATCCGATTGAGCACATCTGGGACATCATGTCTCGCTCCATCCACCAACGTCACGTTGCACCACAGACTGTCCAGAAGTTGGCAGATGCTTTAGTCCAGGTCTGGGAGGAGATCCCTCAGGAGACCATCCGCAACCTCATCAGGAGCATGCCCAGGCGTTGTAGGGAGGTCACACAGGCACGTGGAGGCCACACACAATACTGAGCCTCATTTTGACTTGTTTTAAGGACATTACGTCAAAGTTGGATCAGCCTGTAGTGTGTTTTTCCACTTTAATTTTGGGGGTGACTCCAAATCCAGGCCTCCATTGGTTAATAAATTTGATTTCCATTGATGATTTTTGTGTGATTTTGTTGTCAGCACATTCAACTTTGTACAGAACAAAGTATTCAATGAGAATATTTCATTCATTCAGATCTAGGATGTGCTATTTGAGTGTTCCCTTTATTTTTTTGACCAGTGTATAATACTAGCTATTGAACCCGTTCTACACCTGGGTGGTGAGCATTTTTATTAGTATATGGTCTCCCATGCTGGTATATGCTGCCCCCATCATCCTATCCTGGTATGCATGGCACCCCTCATCCCCATCCTGGTATGCATGGCACCCTTCACTCCCAATCCTGGAATGTATGGCACCCTCATCCCTATCCTGGTATGCATGGCACCCCATCCCTCACCCTCATCCTGGTATGCATGGCTCCCTCATACCCAATCCTGGTATGCATGGCACTCCTCATCCCTATCCTGGTATGCATGGCACCCCTCATCCCTATCCTGGTATGCATGGTACCCCTCATCCTGGTATGCATGGCACCCCTCATCCCTATCCTGGTATGTATTGCCCCTCATCCGAATCCTGGTATGCATGGCCCCCCAACATCTCTATCCTGGTATGCATGGTACCCCATCCCTATTCTGGTATGCATGGTACCTCTCACCGCCCCCAATCCTGATATGCATGGTCCCCTCACCCCCCAATCCTGGTATGCATAGTACCCCTCATTTTGGTATGCATGGCACCCCATTCCTCATCCTGGTATGCATGGCACCCCTCATCCCCCAATCCTGGTATGCATGGCACCCCTCATCCCCCAATCCTGGTATGCATGGTACCCCTCATTCCCCAATCCTGGTATGTGTGGCCCCCTCATCCCCCAATCCTGGTATGTGTGGCACTCCTCATCCCTTTCACGCTGCACACATACAGAAAAATAAACACTTATACGGACCTTTCTTCCCTGTGCTCCAGCGCTGCTGTGTCCTGTTCTCCCGGAGGCCGGGGGAGGAGTGCGGCGCCGGAGTACGCACGTGCCCATACTGCAAATGTGTCTTCAGTAAAATAGTGCCGGATAGCGCTATGCGCTTGCGCCGATTCCGACGCCTCACTCCTGTCCCGGTCTCCGGCGAAGAGGCACCGCGGCAATGCTCCTCCCGGTCAGGTATTTAAGTATGGCGCCCGGAGATTGCGGTATGCGTTCAGTATCTACGCATACCGTGAACACCGGCACCATAAACTCCTCTTACCTGTAACGGCTCCATGAGTTCTTCTGTCCGGAGCCAGACTGCGTGTCGCGCTTGTGCAGTCTATAAAGGCTTCAGACAGAGACACACATCTCCCGTTATATTATAGATGATGATTGCAATATATTAAGAGGTTAAAAATTTTTATGGGAGGAGGAGGGCTTTGTTAAGCCAGTTTTATACATTTGTGAAACATGGACCTTTCTTGGCCGAGCGGCAGGTCTCCCCGACCCAAGCTAACAGCTTCATATATGCCACAAAGCACTTAGCTCAGTTTGGTCGGACCAGGACTTATGAAGCAGAAACAGTCAGTATTTATGAATATGTAAAACCGCATTATCATTAGGATCATACAGCCATTCTGACTTAGGTTTTAAAAGTAAGTACACCAGCCTAATCAGGTTTAAAATATGTTAATAATGTATGCAATTTGTATTATCAAATCTGGTAACAGATCCCCTTTATTCAGCTGTGATTGTTATCTTTTAAAGCCATATTCTTTTTCATTAAAACCACAAACAAATTGAGTATTACTTACCCTCCAAGGGTCCCGCTCCTGCCCTTTGCCACTGCACCGGTCTCTGGCTGAAAGGTTGATAATAATGCTGCAGCAAATCACTGAGCTCAGGGGCTCTCACCGTCTGCAAGGGCAAAACTGCTGAGCTCAATGATTGGCTGCAGCGCTGCCGACATGCGACTGGTCACCACTGCAACCAAATAACAGAGATCGGTTCCATGGTGTAGGGCTGTCGCTGGACCCGTGGAGGGTAAGTAGTACTCAGTTTTGTTTTTTAAACTAACAAAACAAAGTAACTATTGCAGCATATGGCCTTAAATTTATGAAGAGAGGACGACCCCTTTAAATGCATTTGACGGTGCTACTTGTAATCAAGTTGGTTTGAAGCAACTCAGCAGAGACAATCTGCCGGAAGCTTTTGTAGCAGTACTTGGCTGGATTGTTAATTATGCTGTGTCTAGTGTAAAAAAAAGAAAAAAAACACCTCTGCCACTTCATCAACAATCTGCTGCTCTCCTCTGCAGAAGACGCCGGATTTCATTAGCTGAACCACCTGAGACACCGCACAAAAGCCTGCAGTTAGCTGCATTTTACCGCAAAATACCCGTTTATACACCCACAATTTGTAAATGATTTGAGGTTTGTTCCTCCCATAGAGAACAAAGTGTTCAGTCTCATAAGGACAAATCCTCACCAGCTTTCACATGTGCTGCCAACCAAAGGGCCTCACCTGCCCAGAGAAATGCCCTCCTTCTAGTGTGTGTGTACGTATGTATAACATAGGGCAGCACGGTGGCTCAGTGGTTACCACTACAGCCTTGCAGCGCTGGGGTCCTGGGTTCAAATCTGCAAGGAGTTAGTATGTTCTCCCCGTGTTTGTGTGGGTTTCCTCCGGGTTCTCCGGTTTCCTCCCACACTCCAAAGACATACTGATAGGGAATCTAGATTGTGAGTCCCGATGGGGACAGTGATGAGGTCTGTAAATTGTCTGAATTGTAAAGATACACACACATTATATATCTCAGACCACTCAAACTAATCTTTAATTCCCATGTGCACCTTGGGCATCTAAGACCCCATCAACGATTCACTGGTAGTTTATCAGAAGGGAATTCATAGGAGACATCTTGCGATTTTGGAACACCCCTTATATTGGTCTAGCACCACGCACAGCCACAAGCACAATGGCGGTGCTGTATCAGATAGATCAGCAATGTTCTGCTGATCCTTGTGGGGCAGGTAACAATCACACACTGATTAACTTTGATGAAAATTCAAATAAGTGATAAAGGGACTTGTTTTGGTGGGGTAATGGCGCTGATGGGTCACTTTAACTGTCCCTTTAGCAATATCGTGGTCATGCTGAGCAATTAAAAAGCAGCAAGTGAATTAAGACTCTAATTGAACAGGACCGTGTCTTTAGCTGGTTGGAGGTTTATGGCTTTTTTTCCTGTATCCAGGCGCAGTTTGACTTTGTTTTTGTTTAAAAAAAATATTAAAACTGCTTTACTCACCCTCCCCAGGTCCTGTGCAGGATCTTTGCCGCTGCTCCCGGTGTCTGTTATCATCTACAGCACTGTCATGTCAACAGCGCTGTAGCCAACACGGAGCTCAGTGGCTCTCCCTGAGTAGACGACACAAGCCGCTGAGAATACTGATTGGCTGCAGAGATGTTGCATGCCGCCAACGCTGCAGACAACAGACACAGGGAGCAGAGGCAGAAACTCAGTGCTGGACCCGGGGAGGGTGAGTTAAGCACGCATATAATTTTTTTTATAATCAAACTACATCTGGGAAGAGGAGTTTTCTGAAGCCAGAAAACCCTTAACATTTCTTTGCAATCTCTTCTGTACATATAACAGTTGGGTAAGCATGGCGAGGATTATTGTAAAACTTTTTCACCAGTAGAATATTACTATAGTATTGTATGTCTCAGAATGACTCACAAACTCTCTGTCACATTTGGAGACATTCAGTGGCCAAGTGAACCAACACCCAAAAGTTCAGGAGCAGGACAGCATATTTCATGGCACGGTATTATATTCTTGCTGGAGCACTAATTCTCCATGGACCACATACATTCATTCCTCCAGGATCACTACCCTCATATATGTAGTTTTTCTTATTTACTCAGAAATAAAGTTTGATAATACAGTACCAGCCGGATCCTTAGATGTCGGATTAAAATGAATTTTACTACACTAATTTGCCGTTGTAAATCCACAAACAAAAGCCTCATGCCGCGTTTCAATGTAATCAGCTCCATTTTTTTGCACATAACTCAGAGTCAGTGAATAGCAGCCCAGCATGCTGGCCTCAATCCTCGGACTACATCAGTGCCGTAAAATAATGATTGCTCACAAACGGTCCAGATTTTTATTTTTTTTATGTCACTGACATCTGCACATGGAGCTTCTGAAAAAGTTTAAGAAATACTATAGCAATTACATTCCTAGTACACAATAGTAGAACGGTGAATTGCACATTGACTCACAGCTTTCACAGGGAATGTGTCACTAGGAAATGAACAATGTTGTAAAATTGTGTGTAAAACATTTCAGAACCCAAAAAAATAAAACAATTACTTTTTAGGAGTTATAAAATTGTCCGCAGGATTGTAATGACAGGAAGGATCTAAAATATATATATATATATATATATATATATATATATATATATATATATATATATTTATTTATTGAATACTTGTTCTGTACAAAGTTGAATGTGCTGACAACAAAATCACACAAAAATCAGCAATGGAAATCAAATTTATTAACCAATGGAGGCCTGGATTTGGAGTCACCCCCAAAATTAAAGTGGAAAAACACACTACAGGCTGATCCAACTTTGATGTAATGTCCTTAAAACAAGTCAAAATGAGGCTCAGTATTGTGTGTGGCCTCCACGTGCCTGTATGACCTCCCTACAACGCCTGGGCATGCTCCTGATGAGGTTGCGGATGGTCTCCTGTGGGATCTCCTCCCAGACCTGGACTAAAGCATCCGCCAACTCCTGGACAGTCTGTGGTGCACCGTGACGTTGGTGGATGGAGCGAGACATAATGTCCCAGATGTGCTCAATTGAATTCAGGTCTGGGGAACGGGTGGGCCAGTCCATAGCTTCAATGCCTTCATCTTGCCGGAACTGCTGACACACTCCAGCCACATGAGGTCTGGCATTGTCCTGCATTAGGAGGAACCCAGGGCCAACCGCACCAGCATATGGTCTCACAAGGGGTCTGAGGATCTCATCTCGGTACCTAATGGCAGTCAGGCTACCTCTGGCGAGCACATGGAGGGCTGTGCAGACCTCCAAAGAAATGCCACCTCACACCATTACTGACCCACAGCAACATCAGCCAGAAAGCCTTGGTACTGAGATGTGGTCTGTGGTCCCCACCTGCAGAACCTCTCCTTTATTGAGTGTGTCTTGATAATTGCCAATAATTTCCATCTATTGTCTATTCCATTTGCACATCAGCATGTGAAATTGATTGTCAATCAGTGTAGCTTCCTAAGTGGACAGTTTGATTTCACATATCCCGGGATATAGATCCATCCCGGGATCCACCATTCACAATAGGTGATGTCTCAGCTCACCTCCTCCCCCTCTCTGTTCAGTGACTCTGCACAGATCACAAAGCATGTGTAGAAAACCATCTTACAGATATCAAGGGAATTGATAACTACTGCTGGAAGCAAATTGAGTTAACAGAGAATCTGTCGTGGAGTTCATTCTAATGGGAGGACCTTTTTCTGAGTTGCTCTCATCTGACATATAACCACAAATATCGACTCAACTTTCATGTGGTGTTAAATCAGCTGGGAAGAGCTCAGAAGAAGGGAGATAATAGTTGTAAACTCTCCCGTCACAATGAGCTTCCTGAAGGATTCTCAGTTCAGGGTTTATGTGACTGCAGACATCTGAATCCTTACAGCGTGTGGACAGCACGCTGTGAGGATTCTCCGGTGCCAGTGGCGAGAGCAGACAGTCATATGTCCGCAAGTGATGACTAGTCGTGCTCAGCCTCACTCAATTAACGTGTATTGAGCGAGGCTGTGCAAGTTTAGTCAGAATGTGTCCGAAAGTATGCGGTCACATGACCACCCGCTCTCGCCTCTAGCACTGGAGAATCCTGACAGTGTGCACACTGTGCCTGCAGACTTTCACCTCACACCTGGATAACCCCTTTAACTTATTCTGCAGCCAACAATAGTGCAATGAAGAGGCTATAAAAGATGGTGCAGACGTTTTAATGAAATCTAATTGCAAAAATTATTTTTAAACCAAAACACATGTAATTAAGTAAAAACAATGCCACCCAAAGGTGTTGGGTTTAGGAAACTCATTTTCTTATCCAGTATTAGGGAATTTGTGGTTCCTGAGTCCATGACCATCATTTATTAGCCAGAGTGAAGAGCAGATACAAAGAGGGTCTCACACTCCAGAGGACCCCCCTACATCCATACAGTACACGGATATTAATGACAGTCGTGTAACGCTTCATTTCCCTTGCAGGATATAACCAAAGTAAAAATAAGCCTTCATTACAGTCTCCATAGCGAGAGAAGTGGAGCTCCCCCATCACATCACATCACGGCCTAACCTTTTACTAGGACTGAAAGAAAACCAAAGATTTATAGCTTTGTTCTTGGCAGGGAGGACTAATTCAGCAGTACAAGGCTCATTCCCCAACAGGCCGCCCCTTCCCTGAAATTCAAAGGTCCTGATATATTCAGGATTTTTTTGTAATCTATATTAGGGTTAATTCAGACATCGCGGTACGGACCGTGGTTCTCCGGACTCCAACCCAGGGCCGGCGTCAGCACCCGGCGCACCCGTGCAAATGCCGGGGCCCTGAGCAGGCAGAGGGGCCCACTGGCGGTCGCGCACCCCGCTGGGCTATGGGCGGAGGAGAGCGGTGTCAGCGCCCGCTTGCTCAGGGCCACGGCAGCCCGATACTTACCTCTCCCCGTGCCTCCGCAGATCAGCTGTCTTCCTGCTCTGCGCTCCCTGTGACGTCTCAGGTCAGAGGGCGCGGTGACGTCTTTACACCGCGCCCTCCCCTGAGCCGTTACAGGGAGCGCTGAGCGGGAAGACGCCGACAACGCTGGAGTTCGGAGCCGAGCAGCGAGCGGCGGGCAGCAGGTAGCAGGTGAGGAGAAGGGAGGTGAGTATTTGATTTTTTATTTATTTATTTTTTTTTAATGTATGGAGGCATGGGGCATTATAAAGAGGGGAGGGGGGCATCCTGCATGGGGCATTATAAAGAGGAGGGGTGACAGCCTGCATGGGGCATTATAAAGAGGGGGGGATTCCTGCTTGGGGCATTATAATGAGGAGGGGTGACAGCCTGCATGGGGCATTATAAGGTGGGGACCAGCCTGCATGGGGCATTATAAGGTGGGGAACAGCCTGCACGGGGCATTATAAAGAGGGGGGGCATCCTGCATGGGGCATTATAAAGAGGAGGGGTGACAGCCTGCATGGGGCATTATAAGGTGGGGAACAGCCTGCATGAGGCATTATAAAGAGGGGGGATTCCTGCTTGGGGCATTATAAATGAGGAGGGGTGACAGCCTGCATGGGGCATTATAAGGTGGGGACAAGCCTGCATGGGGCATTATAAGGTGGGGACAAGCCTGCATGGGGCATTATAAGGTGGGGACAAGCCTGCATGGGGCATTATAAGGTGGGGACAAGCCTGCATGGGGCATTATAAGGTGGGGAACAGCCTGCACGGGGCATTATAAAGAGAGGGGGGACATCCTGCATGGGGCATTATAAAGAGGAGGGGTGACAGCCTGCATGGGGCAGTATAAAGAGGAGGGGTGACAGCCTGCATGGGGCATTATAAAGAGGAGGGGTGACAGCCTGCATGGGGCATTATAAAGAGGAGGGGTGACAGCCTGCATGGGGCATTATAAGGTGGGGAACAGCCTGCATGGGGCATTATAAAGAGGGGTGGATTCCTGCTTGGGGCATTATAATGAGGAGGGGTGACAGCCTGCATGGGGCATTATAAGGTGGGGACCAGCCTGCATGGGGCATTATAAGGTGGGGAACAGCCTGCACGGGGCATTATAAAGAGAGGGGGGGACATCCTGCATGGGGCATTATAAAGAGGAGGGGTGACAGCCTGCATGGGGCATTATAAAGAGGAGGGGTGACAGCCTGCATGGGGCAGTATAAAGAGGAGGGGTGACAGCCTGCATGGGGCATTATAAAGAGGAGGGGTGACAGCCTGCATGGGGCAGTATTAAGAGGAGGGGTGACAGCCTGCATGGGGCATTATAAAGAGGGGGGGATTCCTGCTTGGGGCATTATAATGAGGAGGGGTGACAGCCTGCATGGGGCATTATAAGGTGGGGACCAGCCTGCATGGGGCATTATAAGGTGGGGAACAGCCTGCACGGGGCATTATAAAGAGAGGGGGGGACATCCTGCATGGGGCATTATAAAGAGGAGGGGTGACAGCCTGCATGGGGCAGTATAAAGAGGAGGGGTGACAGCCTGCATGGAGCATTATAAAGAGGAGGGGTGACAGCCTGCATGGGGCATTATAAAGAGGGGGGGCAGCCTGTATGGGGCATTATGTGGGGGGTAACAGCCTGCATGGAGCATTAAAAGGGGGGGGCCTGTATGGGGCATTATGTGGGGGGGAACAGCCTGCATGGAGCATTATAAGGGGTGGGGGGCAGCCTGTATGGGGCATTATGTGGGGGGTAACAGGCTGCATGGAGCATTAAAAGGGGGGGCCTGTATGGGGGGGAACAGCCTGCATGGAGCATTATAAGGGGGGGGGCAGCCTGTATGGGGCATTATGTGGGGGGTAACAGCCTGCATGGAGCATTAAAAGGGAGGGGCCTGTATGGGGCATTATGTGGGGGGTAACAGCCTGCATGGAGCATTATAAGGGGGGGGACAGCCTGTATGGGACATTATGTGGGGGGTAACAGCCTGCATGCAGCATTATATGGGGATCGGTATCCTGTATGGAGCGTTATATGGGGGCCAGTATCCTGTATGGAGCGTTATATGGGGGCCAGTATTCTGTATGGAGCCTTATATGGGGGCCAGTATTCCGTATGGAGCCTTATATGGAAGCCAGTATTCCGTATGGAGCCTTATATGGGGGCCAGTATTCCATATGGGGGCCAGTATTCCGTATGGAGCCTTATATGGGGGCCAGTATTCCATATGGAGCCTTATATGGGGGCCAGTATTCCATATGGGGCCTTATATGGGGGCCAGTATTCCGTATGGAGCCTTATATGGGGGCCAGTATTCTGTATGGAGCTTTATATGGGGGCCAGTATTCCGTATGGAGCCTTATATGGAAGCCAGTATTCCGTATGGAGCCTTATATGGGGGCCACTATTCCATATGGGGGCCAGTATTCCGTATGGAGCCTTATATGGGGGCCAGTATTCCATATGGAGCCTTATATGGGGGCCAGTATTCCATATGGGGCCTTATATGGGGGCCAGTATTCCGTATGGAGCCTTATATGGGGGCCAGTATTCCGTATGGAGCCTTATATGGGGGCCAGTATTCCGTATGGAGCCTTATATGGGGGCCAGTATTCCGTATGGAGCCTTATATGGGGGCCAGTATTCCGTATGGAGCCTTATATGGGGGCCAGTATTCCGCATGGAGCCTTATATGGGGGTCAGTATTCCGCATGGAGCCTTATATGGGGGTCAGTATTCCGTATGGGGCCTTATATGGGGGCCAGTATTCCGTATGGGGTCTTATATGGGGGTCAGTATTCCGTATGGGGCCTTATATGGGGGCCAGTATTCCGTATGGGGTCTTATATGGGGGTCAGTATTCCGAATGGGGCCTTATATGGGGGCCAGTATTCCGTATGGGGGCCAGTATTCCGTATGGGGTCTTATATTGGGGCCAGTATTCCGTATGGGGCCTTATATGGGGGCCAGTATTCCGTATGGGGCCTTATATGGGGGCCAGTATTCTGTATGAAGCCTTATATGGGGGCCACTATTCTGTGTGGAGCGATTCACCGGTTTCTGAGCTATTGTGGAATTTACAATAGATATCACTCATGAAGTGAAATCTTTGCATTGTACTATATATATATATTTCTCCGCCGTATCTCTGCATCATGAATCGTGGTATGTGTTAAAGGGGCCCACTGAGACTCTTTCGCCCGGGGCCCAGAGAAACCTGGAGCCGGCCCTGCTCCAACCTGACAGCCTGATAGGTATACTGTATATGAGGCTTTTGATTTCAGAGGATTTTCCGTTTGCCAAAAAATTAATTTATTACAATTGACCGTGAAATTAAAACCATTTCGGCTAAACGCCTTTTTCAAGGGTTTCTATTAGTAAAAATAAAAAAACATACATTTATGTAGAAGGTAATCGGTCACCAAAGCATCAAATCATATAAATGTCACATAGAAAAATCTAATTAAACGTACATAAAGCTCATGTGACAACACAGGAGTCACTTTATCCAAGTATAAGCATTCATAGTCAGGCGCAGATAACCAGTTGTGCTCAAAAGTTTACATACCCCGGCAGAATTTTTGCTTTCTTGGCCTTGTTTCAGAGAATATGAATGATAACAAAAAAAAAACTTTTTCTCCACTCATGGTTATTGGTTGGGTGAAGCCAGTTGTCAAACTACTGTGTTTTCTCTTTTTAAATCTTAATGACAACCAAAAACATCCAAATGACCCTGATCAAAAGTTCACATTCCCCAGTTCTTAATACCGTGTATTGCCCCCTCTAAAATCAATGACAGCTTGAAGTCTTTTGTGGTAGTTGTGGATGAGGTTCTTTATTTTCTCAGATGGTAAAGCTGCCCATTCTTCTTGGCAAAAAGCCTCCAGTTCCTGTAAATTCTTGGGCTGTCTAGCATGAACTGCGTGCTTGATATCTCCCCAGAGTGGCTCAATGATATTGAGGTCAGGGGACTGAGATGGCCACTCCAGAACCTTCACTTTGTTCTGCTGTAGCCAATGACAGGTCGACTTGGCCTTGACTTTTGTATCGTTGTCACGTTGGAACGTCCAAGAACGTCCCATGCGCAGCTTCCGGACTGATGAGTGCAAATTTGCCTCCAGTATTTGCTGATAACGTGCTGCATTCATCTTTCCTTCAACTTTCACCAAGTTTCCTCTGCCTTTGTAGCTCACACATCTCCAAAACATCAGCGATCCACCTCCGTGCTTTACTGTAGGAATAGGGATCCTTTCATCATAGGCCTTGTTGACCGCTCTCTAAATGTAACGTTTATGGCTGTGGCCAAAACGTTCCAGAAGTTTTGAGGCTTGTCTCTGTGCTGTTTGGCGTATTGTAGGCGAGATACTTTGTAGCATTTGCGCAGTAATGGCTTTCTTCTGGCGACTCGACCATGCAGCCCATTTTTCTTCAAGTGCCTCCTTATTGTGCATCTTGAAACAGTCACCACCGCTAGTTTTCAGAGAGTCCTCAATGTCAGCTGATGTTATTTGTGGGTTTTTCTTAGCATCCTGAACAATTTTCCTGGCAGTTGTGGCCAAAATCTTTGTTGGTCTACCTGACCGTGGTTTGATTTTAACAGAGCGCCTGATTTTCCATTTGTTAATCACAGTTTGAACGCTGCTGACTGGCATTATCAATTCCTTGGATATGTTTTTGTATCTCTTTCCTTCGTTATACAGTTCAACTACCTTTTCCCGTAGATTCGTTGACAATTGTTTTGCTTTCCCATGACTCACAATCCAGAAACGTCAGCGGCTGGATGAAAGATGCAACAGTCTGTCTGGATCCCAGAAACTCACTCAGCTTTTATGTACACACACTGATTACAAGCAAACATGTCACAGGTGAGGATGTTACCTTTAGTAGCCATTCAAACCCATTTGTGTCAAATTCTGTGCATGTTATCAGGCCAAAATCACCAGGGTATGTGAACGTTTGATCAGGGTCATTTGGATGTTTTTGGTTGTCATTAAGATTTAAAAAGAGAAAACACAGTACTTTGACAATAAATGGCTTCACCCAACCAATAACCATGAGTGGAGAAAAGTTTTTTTTGGTATCATTCATATTCTCTGAAACAAGGCCAAGACAGGAAAAATTCTGCCGAGGTATGTAAACTTTTCAGCACAACTGTACCTGTAATACATAGAAAATAAATCATGTGATATTCCGTTTTAGTAAATATATACAGTACAGACCAAAAGTTTGGACACACCTTCTCATTTAAAGATATTTCTGTATTTTCATGACTTTGAAAATTGTACATTCACACTGAAGGCATCAAAACTATGAATTAACACATGTGGAATTATGTACTTAAAAAGTGTGAAACAACTGAAAATATGTCATATATTCTAGGTTCTTCAAAGGAGCCACCTTTTGCTTTGATGACTGCTTAGCACACTCTTGGCATTCTCTTGATGAGCTTCAAGAGGTAGTCACCAGAAATGGTCTTCCAACAATCTTGAAGGAGTTTCCAGAGATGCTTAGCACTTGTTGGCCCTTTTGCCTTCACTCTGCGGTCCAGCTCACCCCAAACCATCTCGATTGGGTTCAGGTCTGGTGACTGTGGAGGCCAGGTCATCTGGCGTACCATCCCATCACTCTCCTTCTAGGTCAAATAGCCCTTACACAGCCTGGAGGTGTGTTTGGGGTCATTGTCCTGTTGAAAAATACATGATGGTCCAACTAAACGCAAACCCGATGGAATAGCATGCCGCTGCAAGATGCTGTGGTAGCCATGTTGGTTCAGTATGCCTTCAATTTTGAATAAATCCCCAACAGTGTCACAAGCAAAGCACCCCCACACCATCACACCTCGTCCTCCATGCTTCACGATGGGAACCAGGCATGTAGAGTCCATCCGTTCACCTTTTCTGCGTCGCACAAAGACACGGTGGTTGGAACCAAAGATGTCAAATTTGGACTCATCAGACCAAAGCACAGATTTCCACTGGTCTAATGTCCATTCCTTGTGTTCTTTAGCCCAAACAAGTCTCTTCTGCTTGTTGCCTATCCTTAGCAGTGGTTTCCTAGCAGCTATTTTACCATGAAGGCCTGCTGCACAAAGTCTCCTCTTAACAGTTGTTGAAGAGATGTGTCTGCTGCTAGAACTCTGTGTGGCATTGACCTGGTCTCTAATCTGAGCTGCTGTTAACCTGCGATTTCTGAGGTCAGTGACTCGGATAAACTTATCCTCAGAAGCAGAAGTGACTCTTGGTCTTCCTTTCCTGGGGCGGTCCTCATGTGAGCCAGTTTCTTTGTAGCACTTGATGGTTGTTGCAACTGCACTTGGGGACACTTTCAAAGTTTGTCCAATTTTTCGGACTGAATGACCTTCATTTCTTAAAGTAATGATGGCTACTCGTTTTTCTTTACTTAGCTGCTTTTTTCTTGCCACAATACAAATTCTAACAGTCTATTCAGTAGGACTATCAGCTGTGTATCCACCAGACTTCTGCACAACACAACTGATGGTCCCAACCCCATTTATAAGGCAAGAAATGCCACTTATTAAACCTGACAGGGCACACCTGTGAAGTGAAAACCATTTCCGGTGACTACCTCTTGAAGCTCATCAAGAGAATGCCAAGAGTGTGCAAAGCAGTCATCAAAGCAAAAGGTGGCTACTTTGAAGAACCTAGAATATAAGACATATTTTCAGTTGTTTCACACTTTTTTGTTAAGTATATAATTCCACATGTGCTAATTCATAGTTTTGATGCCTTCAGTGTGAATGTACAATTTTCATAGTCATGAAAATACAGAAAAATCTTTAACTGAGAAGGTGCGTCCAAACTTTTGGTCTGTACTGTATATAGATTAGGCAGCCTTGGAGTCAAAAAAAGGAAGGGGGAGAGGAAAGGGGGGGGGAGGGGGAAGAATTAGGGCACCAAAAAGAGGGGAGAAGAGAGAATTAAAGGAGGAGAAAGAAACTAAAGATAAGATTACCGATACAAGAAAAAGGGAACAGAGAAAAGGGGGAAGGAAGAAAACAGGGAACCGAATGACTAAATATACATAGAAGAGATTAAGATGTAAAAAGACTTGCATGAATTGGTCCATATGGTGCCCACTTTTGAGGGTGCCGTTTTGTGCTAGGTCAGAAAAGAGGCCTGTGCTGGTGTATGTGGTCCGGAAGGAAAGCCCGCGTTTTATACACATGGTGGAGGGAGGGAACTAGAATAGGGGACAATGGCCTAATGGAACCTATGCCATGTTATTAAAACACCGCCGCGGTCGCAGGAGTCTGTCTGCAAACAAAGACGTAGCCGGGTGTAAAACATGGCTGCTTTGTATATTTAACACCTGCCCTGGAACAATCCGTATAATCGAGTTCAGCTATCCTCTGCCAAAACCACTAACAGATGTAGTAAAAAAAAAAAGTGTAACAAATACAAGAGCTTCTGAAAATCCTCTTTTTCTGCAATGGCAGCTCGTATTCAGCTACCGTTCATGTAAATCCACAAACTGCAGCCAGGAATGAACATACCTGAGAGAAAGGCAAGTTTCTTCTTCAGGATCGGTAAGATCACAGTGACGTCCATGTTTCCTAATTATGGATCACAGGTCTCTGAAAGAAGCAAAAAAGAACTTTATAAAATCCAGAAAAATAATAATAATTACCATCATCATAAAAAAAGGATATATGAAACACTGTGGGGGGGTTTCAGGGGCTACGTGGTTCTTTTCCAGCAAGAGAAACTTTAATTTCATTTATACAATACATCTGAAAATTATTGTGGAAGAATAATCAAAATGGAAAAAAGGAAAAAAAGAAGTTACCCATAACAACCAAATAAATAAAAATGCTATGCTTCTTTGAATTATTTTTATCTCCATTTTATTTATTTCCCTTTCCACTCCAATAAACTGCTGCAGAAAAAAATACGAAACAAACATATGTAAAACTGTTAGCCCAAGCAGTGCATATAAAGCAGCTTTACCTGCATTATTGTCTGCCATTATTTTTCTGCAAAGTGTTTAAGCACCTGAATTTGATTGCATTTTTAATGGGGATATCAATGACAAGTCATGTAATTTATAAATTAAATAACTCCAAAATGTATCATACAGTTAATAATAATAATTGTTATTTATATAGCGCCAACATATTCCGCAGCACTTTACAATTAAAGTTATGATAGTTACGTGCTGTAATATCTTTAAAAAGAAAAAATACGGATGAATGTGTTTTTAAACATAGGGAAAAAAGTTCTATGGGAGAAAAAGATCAAAGTTGATAAAAAAAAAACCTTATCCAGAGATTGCTGCAAAAAAAAAATAAAAAAATTCTATAAATACAATAAAAATAAAAAACCACCACAAATAAGGTAGTGTATGCAATAGATGCAATAATAAGTATTTACCTCCAAAAAATAAACCCTCTAGTTCTCATGTCGCTATAGTGCCGCAAACAAAGACCTTATCTTGCATTTAAAAGTATCTCTCCCTTAGGCTATGAGCCCACGTAGCAGATTTGATGCAGAGCGTTTTTGCCTCTCTCTGGCAGAAAAAAACGCATGCAGATTTACATGCGTTTTTTCTGCCAGAGAGAAGCGTTTTTGCATGCGTTTTTTTCAAGCAGTTTTCCAAGCGATTTTAGCATCACTTGGAAAGTGCTTCACAAGTTGGTCACACTATATAGATCCATGTAACCGGCATGGATTTATAATGTGTGAACAACTTAGATGCTTTAAATGCAGCATCTATAGTTAAAAAAAAAAAAAAAAAGAATTAAAACGTTAAAAATAAAAACTGTATATTCACCTCTCCAGCGGCCCCTGGTCTGCTCTCCGGTCTCCTCCGATCTGCTACCGGCCGCGTCTTCCCTCTTCAGCGTCCCGCAGTGTACTGTCAGGACCTGCGGTGACGTCATTTAGTCAGTTGATGGTCACGCGACACACCTTCTCATTTAAAGATTTTTCTGTATTTTCATGACTTTGAAAATTGTACATTCACACTGAAGACATCAAAACTATGAATTAGCACATGTGGAATTATATACTTAACAAAAAAGTGTGAAACAACTGAAAATATGTCTTATATTCTAGGTTCTTCAAAGTAGCCACCTTTTGCTTTGATGACTGCTTTGCACACTCTTGGCATTCTCTTGATGAGCTTCAAGAGGTAGTCACCGGAAATGGTTTTCACTTCACAGGTGTGCCCTGTCAGGTTTAATAAGTGGGATTTCTTGCCTTATAAATGGGGTTGGGACCATCAGTTGTGTTGTGCAGAAGTCAGGTGGATACACAGCTGATCGTCCTACTGAATAGACTGTTAGAATTTGTATTATGGCAAGAAAAAGAAAAACCAGTGACCATCATTACTTTAAGAAATGAAGGTCAGTCAGTCCGAAAAATTGGGCAAACTTTGAAAGTGTCCCCAAGTGCAGTTGCAAAAACCATCAAGCGCTACAAAGAAACTGGCTCACATGAGGATCGCCCCAGGAAAGGAAGACCAAGAGTCACCTCTGCTTCTGAGGATAAGTTTATCCGAGTCACCAGCCTCAGAAATCGCAGGTTAACAGCAGCTCAGATTAGAGACCAGGTCAATGCCACACAGAGTTCTAGCAGCAGACACATCTCTACAACAACTGTTAAGAGGAGACTTTGTGCAGCTGGCCTTCATGGTAAAATAGCTGCTAGGAAACCACTGCTAAGGAAAGGCAACAAGCAGAAGAGACTTGTTTGGGCTAAAGAACACAAGGAATGGACATTAGACCAGTGGAAATCTGTGCTTTGGTCTGATGAGTCCAAATTTGAGATCTTTGGTTCCAACCACCGTGTCTTTGTGCGACGCAGAAAAGGTGAACAGATGGACTCTACATGCCTGGTTCCCACCGTGAAGCATGGAGGAGGAGGTGTGATGGTGTGGGGGTGCTTTGCTGGTGACACGGTTGGGGATTTATTCAAAATTGAAGGCATACTGAACCAGCATGGCTACCAAAGCATCTTGCAGCGGCATGCTATTCCATCCGGTTTGCGTTTAGTTGGACCATCATTTATTTTTCAACAGGACAATGACCCCAAACACACCTCCAGGCTGAGTAAGGGTTATTTGACCAAGAAGGAGAGTGATGGGGGGCTACGCCAGATGACCTGGCCTCTACAGTCACCAGACCTGAACCCAATCGAGATGGTTTGGGGTGAGCTGGACCGCAGAGTGAAGGCAAAAGGGCCAACAAGTGCTAAGCATCTCTGGGAACTCCAAGATTGTTGGAAGACCATTTCCGGTGACTACCTCTTGAAGCTCATCAAGAGAATGCCAAGAGTGTGCAAAGCAGCCATCAAAGCAAAAGGTGGCTACTTTGAAGAACCTAGAATATAAGACATATTTTCAGTTGTTTCATACTTTTTTGTTAAGTATATAATTCCACATGTGTTAATTCATAGTTTTGATGCCTTCAGTGTGAATGTACAATTTTCATAGTCATGAAAATACAGAAAAATCTTTAAATGAGAAGGTGTGTCCAAACTTTTGGTCTGTACTGTAAGAGGGTGGGGGCCCACCGGAGGATTCTCCTGTTCTCCTGTGGCCAGTCCAAGCTTGGCGGTATCGCACTGAGACTAATGATTTCCAGCGACCTGCAATCTACCATGATTGAGACAGACTCGTAATTGTTTCAAGATGTGCTGTATTATTTGGACGCAGGTGGCACATGACAACTTGCAATTCACTTTGATGCAAGTGCGAAATCAAAGCTATAAAAATAGCTGCAAGTCACAGAGAAGTTGCACAAAAGTTTTTGGCTGCACTTCTCAGGTCAGAAGCTTTGTCTGAGAACTGCGACAGATCGCCGTGTGGCCCCGACCTAATGCAGGGCCACATTTTCTATTTCTCAATCCGATATTCTGGATAGTACAGGACAGAGAAGTCCGCAGGATGTTCCTGCAATACGGCCAATTTCTTCAATCTTTAATGGCAAACTAAACTGATTTTATTTCCCAATAAAATTCCACAACTGTTACAAAATTCATGCAGGCATTTACTTTAATTGGAAAGTGAATAAAGAAGCCAACAGCCTCTCCGGGAAACGTACAGCACATATTGCATCAACTAATAGCCGAGGACAAACGGCAGAAAACGAGTGTACACTCCTCATGCCTATTATGTGCGTTCTTCATCTAAATAGGTGCAATATTCTGTGCACATTATTTCCTAATATATCTTCATAGCTACATTTTTGTGTTACAGTGTAAATCTCCTGTATAAACAGTGACGAAGGGAACGTCCCTAAAACGTTACCATAACATTACACAGGATGTAATCGGCTTCTAAAAATGACACTTTCGAAAACGTCTTTTTGCATTAAAAGGAATCAGAAAATGTCCTAATCTTTAAATTAGGTTTTTATGTTAAATGGATTTTAAAATCATTTTTGGCAATGCGCTGTCAAATAATCCGTACTAAAAGGAATCTGTCAGCAGTGTTTTGCCATTTAACCTGAGAGCAGCTTGTGTAGGGGACAGAGAGCCTGATTCCAGCGATGTGTCCCTTATTGGTCTGCTTCTTGCTGTTTCAATAAAATCATCGTTTTATCATAGGACTGTTTTGGTTTTTTTTTGCCAGATTAGTTGTCTTGTGCCTCCTAGTCCTCCTGCTGTGCATTCTGCTAGATATACAGTCTAGAGAAAATCAAAGAGTTCATCAAAACAGCACCCCAATAGCTGCAATCAGGGTCTCTGTCCCTACATCATGAAGCTCTAAGGTAACATAGCAAAAACCTGGTAACAGATTTCTTTAAAAGCAAAAAAAATTAAATCTTGCAGTTTTCACACTTGCCACCGGGGCTTTTCTAGACTAACTTCCTATTCTTTCAGGAAATGCACACGTACATTAGCAGCAATGACTCATAACCTATCTTTGGTATTGAAGCATCTAATGAGCAACACCCCTGCCGATCAGCTGTTTGCAGCGCTAGCATTGGCCGAATGTAAACCGCGAAAGGTGCAGAACAGTACAGCTCCATCACACTCTTTAGTGGCCATTCGTGGGTACTGCAGATCATTGATTGTTATTTGAATATACACCTGCTTGGTTTTTTTCACTTGATATAGACGCCAGCAGCGCAGCCTACCTACGTGTTCATCCAACAGGATCTTATAAATATATGTGGCATATATACATGAAAACTGCAATGACAAGCGGCCGGCAAGGTGTTTCAAGGCAACTTGTCCCTAGATTCATGCTGCCTGAACCATGGTCAGCATGAATCAGAGCCTGGATGTTCCATTGCAGGTCTTTCTTTGGAACGTTGCAGAGACTTGTCAATCAACTCAATAAGATGTTTTCAAGCAGCTTTTCAAACGTTGCTGCGTTTTAGAGAAAGAAATACCTAGCTGCAATCGGGCAGCAAGGATCGGATTCATGTTGACCATGGTTCAGGCAGCATGAATCTAGGGACAGGTTGCCTTGAAACACCTTGCCGGCCGCTTGTCAGTGCAGTTTTCATGTATATATGCCACATATAGTCATAAGATCCAGTTGGATGAACACGTAGGTGGGCAGCACAAATCTAGTAACAGGTTCCTTTAAATTGAAAGTTAAGGACTGCAGGATTTTACAGGTTTTACTCACACAACCATACCGCCTTTAATATTAATAGTTCATGGACATGATGTTTTGCGGGTTAAACTGCGGATCACTTGGAAAATCGTGGGATATGTGCAGGGAGTTTGGGACCCCATAGCGAGCAGAACGTTTATATGGAGTGAATTAAGGACGAGGTAGCTGCCAGGGCACAAACTAAGAATGTGTCTCTTGGGTTGGGAGGTGGAAAATTATGGTATTTTGTTAATATGGATTTTAATGTATTTTGTGGGTCCAAAGTTTCTGGCAGCTCTTTGTAAGGCAAAACAAAACAAAAAAAGAAAAGGACATTTAAAAATATAAAAAGTACCTGAAAAATTGTGTGGCCATTATCAATCAAGTTGAAAAATGCACTGACTGTATGTTGGGGAGGTTTCTGGAAGCAACTTTGTTTGAATTTGTTCTTACATGGAAGATGTGCAGCAGAATTTTCTGCACGGAAAAAAACAAGATTTTCTTCTCACGCGTCACGGCATCTGTTTTTATACATCAAAAGTAATTATTAAAATTTACAAGACCAAATACAGCTTCAGATGTTAAAGAATTACAAATGTATCCGCAAAAATCGGCCACTACATGGGATCCTTCAGCTGGAGAACTGCATTTATCTGCAGGAGAAGGAAACGGATGAGATTACTGCTACGTAGAACTGATAATAATGCAGTTCACTAATTTATTAAATGGATTCCAAAAAGTGCAGATTTACAGGAACCTACAATGCAGTTTTAATTTGTTCTGTAGATTTCAGGAGATTCTGCTATTTTCCCAATTTCAATTGTACAATTATGTTAATGAACCGCAGCGCAGGAGGCTGAGTTCTCCATCCTTGGTTCCAGCACAGCTCTGCATTTGTAGAGTCGACTATGGTCTAATAGGTAACGTTTCTCCTTGTGGAGAGTGACAAGCCAAGCCAAGTGACCAAGGAGACTTATAGGCCATGCATGCTCCTCTGTGAAATTAAATATTAATTGTGTTACCCCTTAGACCCCAGTCCAGTGCCTCTCACCCAGCCAAATCAGATCTCATACTTTGTACTGATGATGGGCAACACCCCGAAACAACGTATCTACAAACTGAGATTCTAGTTTGGCGTTTATCCGAAGTCATATGGAAAGGCTTGTTAAAGAGTAAATATTGATTTTTAGGATTGCTATTTCCAATAGGTGGCGCTAGAGTTCAAGTCTTTTCCTCTCTGAAGAGACAATTTGCATATTTAATTTCCCAGAGGAGCATGCATGGCTTATTATTCTCTTCACGCTGACATGCCAGGCTTGGCTTGCCACTCTTCACAAGGAGAAACGTTACTCCTTAGACCCCAGCCAGAGCGCCGCTCACCTAGCCAAATCAGATCTCATACTTTGCACTGATAAGGGTCAATAGTGACTTTTAGGATTGCAGCTTCCAATAGGTGGCGCTAGAGTTCTAGTCCTCTTCCTCTCTGAAGAGAAAAATTGCATATTTAGAGTCTACAATAAAATATTCTGATATTCACACCACTGATTTATGGGGGTTTTACATGGTTTAAAGGGTTACTCCTCTTTTAGAAAAGATTTTCATATATATATAAAAAAATAAACATAATTGTGCTTTACTCACCCTCCCTGGGTCCAATGAGAGTCTCTGCAGCTTTTGTCAGGGTGTGTTATTGAGCTCACTGATTGGCTACAGATGACAACAGACACTGGAGCAGCATTGCGGAATCAGTGATGGACCCAGTAAGGGTGAGTAAACACAATTTGTTCTTTAACTACTAGCTTCTAAGAAAAACTTTTCTGAAAGTGGACAAGCCCCCGCAGGAGGGAATAGCAGCTGACCGGTTGAGGTGCCGGCTGTCGAACCTACACTAGCCTTATACTGATGACCTAGCCTAAGAATTTTTTAGGAACTTTCGTGCCAAGTGTCTAAATTGCAACATCTTGCGTCATATTTTAGTTTGTCATTGATTTTAAGGCCCCACATAATCAGGAGAGTGAAGTCTTCTTTCTATAGTGGATCCTCGGCTGTTTTTAATAGCGGGAAGTTACATTTTTAGTTTAATCTGACTTGTGACGTGGACGCCCCGTGACAGCGGTTTTGTGTGGACCTGAAATCTAATTATGAAACCGTCAAAAAATAAATAAAGACTAGAATCCTGAAAAACCGCAGAAGAAAGGTAAAAACTGTCAGAAAGTCATTTCATATTTTAAGTCTTCAGTAAAAAGTGACCACAAATGACGGCTTCAGAATACAGAAGTGATCGCTCCAGACAGAAACCAACCACAAAGTAAGAGATGCTCTTTCCAAACCGAATCAACAGGTAAAAAAAGAAGAACAGTGGTATGTTCACACAAGGCTTTATTTTTTCAAGCAGGCGAAAAAGACGAGGCTTTCAAGTAGAAACCACTTCAGAAAACGCCGTTTTGTTTTTATCCTGAAGCATTTTTTATAAAACATTTTGTTACTATTTCCATTGTTAACATTTTCCGTTGAAGTTTTCCATAAACGTTTGCTTTGTTTTTAGCGTTTTCTTAAGGGCTATTTGCTGGCGTTTTTTTGGAGACAATAAAAAGGAAGATTCTACGTAAGATTTTCTGAGAGTGTTTTTCCAAGCAGACCTGCTCAAAGCTCGTCTGAAAAAAATGTTGTGTGAACATACCTTGAATACCTGGACAGCTCATGGTATGTCAGTGAGATCAAGATGAACAAAGCTGTAGGATGCGGTCAGATACAACAGCGTTTTGGGGTACTGCTGCCTTGGTATTTTAATGCATATGCTCTACCCCACCGCTTCCTTCATGATCGAGAAGAGTGCACATGCAGCGCTCTGCCCAATCATAGAGTATAGGTTCTTAATCTTTTTTGGATACAATATAGCTGTAGTAAGAAAACAAAAAATGGTGAAACTTCTGTCTACGTTGTAAAGGTCCCAGCTATATGTGGGTGCCCCACCGTCATCAGGTTCACACGATAGATCTGATGATGTAGCGATGATCGGGCCAGCCAACTGGATCTTTTTTTTTTTTTTAAACGAGACAAGCCGGGCCTCCAACACAACATATGCCGTTGCCAAGCATTGCTTAGGCAAGAATGGGCTGAAATCTGTCAGGATTTGGCCCAGAAGCAGATATCCAGCTGCCAGAGAACATTGAAGATGTGTTGAAAAATAAGGGTCGACACTGTAGATATTGAATCTTTGAATAAACTTTGTGTATTTATCAATAAAAGCTTAAAAACTTATGAAATGTTTATAACTCTCCCGGCCACTTTGCAATCTATCAGAGGTGGCCGGTTTCCTAGGAAAAGAGAGCACAATTGCAGTAGTTTCCTTTACTGCTGGATAAGACCAGCTTCAGAGATCCGATGCCCTCCTATGCTGAAGAGGTAAAGCAGCCATTGCTTCCAGCGTCAGCGAGCCGGCATGTCAGCCATGCTGCCGTCCTGGACTGTAAATCAAAAGGAGCTAAGAACCTGAGGACACATTTTTAATGTCTTGATCACCTGATGATAAAACATCTGGGAACCTTTTATGTTTTGTTTTTTTAAAACCTGTTGATAACACGACATGTACAGATCCTATTAATAGGAACGTATATTTAAAACTCTCAGAAAGCTGTGAAATATTGAAATAAGTTCTACTCGCCCTTACCATTCCCTGCTGCTCTTGTTCCAACACGTCCCAGGTCACCCACTGGTCTCTCTACCTCTCTCTTAACATGTGACCACTGTAGCCAATCACTGACTGTAATAATGATAAGTCGGTCACCGACCGCTGCAGCAGTCACAAGTCAATATAAATGTAGAAGAAAAAAAATATAGAGACCGGAGAGCTCTACAGCTCTAAGTAGTATCAGAACAGGAGAGACAAGAAGGCAAGAAGTTTGTTTTTTTCATCGGCTGGACAATTGTTTAACAGTCTCATCTACTCTGGACCACCAAAGTTACTGACAATAAAGAGGTTCTCAGGGCAATTGATATTGATGAACTAATCCTTGATGAAATAGCAGAAAATGGCCAGCACATCCAAGCTAGTGTGAACAGGAGCTAACTAAAAAAATGTAACTATAGAAAAGAATTAAAGTTGCTAAGAATGATTGCTCTAGAACATTGAAACTGCATTACTACAATGGAAAATAGTAAAGCGCTACATAATGTATATATGAAATATTGGAAAAATTTATCTAATATTACTATGAAAAATTACAGTAAAAAAAGAAAGGTACTTAGCGCATAGATTGGCCAATATATGTGTGCCCAAAAGCCAACATCAAGGCGACCTTCATTGTTGGGTCCTTGTCCCTGGTTCATTCCTGCCCCATAAATTGGAGGGGTGTCATATCAGGACAGGGACCCAACAATGAAGGTCACCTTGATGTTGGCTGTTGGGCACACATATATTGGCCAATCTATGGGCTAAGTACCTTCTTTTTCTACTGTAATTTTTCATAGTAATTAGATTAATTTTTCCAATATTTCATATATACATTAAATAACAGTGTCCTAATCCTTGATAAGTTATCAATTTCAGATCTGTGGGGGTCCGTTACCCAACACGACCACCGATCAACTGCTATTAGCTCTAGCGGCTGCCAGGTATAAACACTGTAAGAGCTGCGCAGCTCCATTCAATGTGCCGCGGACACTGCCTGCGAAGGTCAGCAGATCAGCTATTATTTTTGGATGTTCATGATGATGGCAAATTTAGTATAATTTTAAACAAGGCGACAAAGTCTAATGATAGATCCACTTTCAGCAGTAATGACCGGACCGAGCAGGTAGTTCTGTGCTATGGTCAGAGTACAATATTATATAGCCGAGACCAGGACACCAGACCTGACAACCAGGGCACAACACCCGCCACAGTAGTCTCAATCCAAGGGTCAGCGCCAGTCATTCAGGAATGTGTCTACTCCATGATCACAAGTGACACTTTAAAGCTCAAGTTAAAATACCGGTTAAATATTAACTTTTAAGAACAAATGGATGTTTAAGTAACTAAAGTCCAGACAAGGGCTTTATCCAGCAATACTAATACCGGACTCCTCAATTATAAACCAAAAGAGAAAAAAAATGGACCGTGTAAGACAGCTGTGCGAACAGAGCCCAAGAAGGAACCAAATCAGAAACTCTAGTGCAAGGGAAAGGTGGAGAAGTTGCTCAGAACAACTAACAAGTCCCCCCCAAGTCCCTATAGAAAAAAAAAATATTAATATTTCCATTTCTTGTCCTGTCTGTGTATACAGAGCTCGGACCAGTAAATGACTGGGGGAGGGGATCGCTAGCTCGTAAGCCCATTTTAAGTATTATAAGCCCAATTGTAGACATTGATTAATCTTTCCCCGTAAATCAATGTGCAGTGATCTTGCACTAAGTCAGACATAACATTGCCTGTAAGGACCTCAGTGCGGCTCCATATACGTCGTATATATGTGTGCCTGTTGTATATCTGGGAATTACATATAAAGACACTCATGATACTGATAGGGCATATGCAGGCAGGGGGAATACGTAGATTTTCATATGCACATCCTTTTTTTGCAGCATTTTTATATGCTGGTTAGGCTTTGTTCACATTGTGATATTTCATTATGACTTCAGTAGACAGACACTTTTGTGGTGTAAATTATGATGAATTCGCCAGCTGAACTTGGCCGCGTCTCCTCTTGATGAAGTTTCACCTACTTTTTTCAAAAAGTTAGCAGAGCTGACCAGGACTGGCATTAAACAATCGCCAAAAGTCAATACATTTTTGCATTCACTATTAATTGCACAAGAAAAATAAATATTTGAAACAGTTTTGCAACAGAATCTTGGGAACATGGGTCTTCATTTTTAAACATATCCGTCATTCTTTGGTGTTCGTATCGGGGTGAAAGGATCCATTGTTACAAGCAGGGTCTCTGTAGAGGAGTTGAGCAGACTACCGTTTCTGGTCTGTCCAAACAAGAGATCGAAAACGGAACAGATGAAAGTGGACACCTTTTAAGGCCTTAGAAATTAATGCTATATTTCTATTTTCTTGCATTCCAAATGGTTCATAAAATTGGAAACAGCAATGGGACGTGTGAAGGTAGCCTTACAAAAAAAAAAACCTGTGTATCTGCATCGAGCTCCCATAGTGGCACATGTGTATGGTACCTCCATGTGCCACAAATTGCATCCAAAGGTTAAAGAGGTTGTCCACTACTTTTAAATTGATGACCTATCCAAAGGATAGGTCATTAATCTCTGATCGGCCGGGGTCCGACACCTGGCACCTCCGCCGATCAGCTGTTATCAGTTTCGCCGGCCGGAAGTGCTCACTCGCCGAGCTGCTCCGTCTTCTGGTAGTGGCCGAGGCTTGGTACTGCACATCCGCCTCCTATTCAAATCAATAGGAGGCGGATGTGTAGTACCCTATGGTGGCCACTACAAGTAGAAGGAGCAGCTCGGCAAATGAGTACTTCCGGCCGGCGGCTGCCACTGCCGACACCGATAACCGCTGATCGGTGGGGGGGTGCCGGGTGTCAGACTACGGCTGATCAGACATTGATGGTCTATCCTAATGATAGGCCATCAATGTAAAAGTAGGACAACCTCTTTAAATTCTTTTTTTTTTTTTTCATGGATATTTATGGAATCCCAAACTTTGGTGGATTGCACTGCATGTCGCATTAGGGACGGTTTAGGGGATATCATCAATATGTCTCAGTATTGTGGGGGTGCAGCTTCTCAGTATGTTGTCATTTAGAAACAGGAGTAATAATTATTTAAATTTATACAAAACCGACAGCCCAATTTACATAGTTTGAAAACAAGACTTGGGTCCATCAAGTACAACTTTTCTCCACCAGTTCTCTACTGCTAAATTATTTATAACCCACAATGGCCATTTGTTGTGATAATATCATCCGGCCCTTTTTTACATGCCATTATAGTGTCTTCCACCTCTTGCGATAGGACATTCCACAGTCTGACTGCTCTGACTGTAAAGAACCCTTTCCTGTTTAGCTGCCGGAATCTCCTTTCCTCCACATATAATGAGTGCCCTCTGGTCCTTTGCATTGACCACATATGGATTTATACATATAAATGAGATCTCCTCTGAGACGTTGAACAGGCCCAACTTTCCCTTCATAGGAGAGGTGTGGTAAATGTCAGATTCAGTACAGATGCCTCACACACCTGACATATTACAGGCTGCTGTTTAAGTCAGGCTATAATTGAGATCACATGCTGCCATATAACAGCCAATTGGTAAGCTGCAGTAACGTTGAATACCGTATAGCAGCTCTACGATATGATTAGAATATATACAATATAATGGTATTAGAATGGTTTATACAGGTGATTGCAAGCACTAGTCTTTGCGCATCAGACCGTCGGGTGCAATGAAGATTCAGCTTTGCATATAGGGAAGTTCTCGGCCCCCGGGTCACACCAGGCGCACTCCCCCTGAAGACGCAGCACTTACTTAGCAAAGCAATAAAATAATTTACTATTAGATTCCCTACGCTGTGCGCTCTTTTATTTTCACCTAATGGATTGCTTTGTCGTCCAGGATTCCTTTTATGCTGGCATCAGTGGAAGCCAACATCAGAGTAAAAACACATAAAAGCCCTTGTTATTAGCGGTAAAACATAATAAAGTGCACAATCATTGCTATGAAGTTGGCACGTGTTCTTCCTCAGTAGCAGGCGCCTCCGCAGATGGCAAAACTTTATTCGATAACTTTTCGCTTTTCAATCCAAAAGATCAAAAGGTAAAATAAAAATATATATATCTCCCCATAAATAGGACTTCTACCCATTAGTAATTGCATGCCAGCTTTCTCAGCGTCTGTATATAATCTCCCGTTTTTATCGGATTTCAAAAGTTAAAAGGTACTTCTCTAATTTTTTACAATAACAAGATTAAAGAGTAACCGCTGTTTTAATATTTCATAAATCAATAGTACATATGAAAATAAGAAACTGTAATAGGTCTTATCAGATAACTCTGCTTCTTTCTCCACCATAACTTGATTATTCAGTCTCAATTCTTGGGTAAAATTTGTATTCAGTTACATTACTAGGAGATGGCAGTTGGTGCTCATAAAGTTCTATGTAGAGAGGAGGGAGGAGCTAAAGGCAGAGCTCCTCCTACTCTCCCATCCCTTCTACATAGAATGTTATAAAAACCAACTGCCATCTCCTATCTGAGTAATGTAACATTCTATCTCCACTGAATACAGATTTTACTCCAGAATTGAGAATTTTGAGATTGATCAGCCGAGAGGAGAAAGCAGCAGATTTCTCTGATAAGATATATTACAAAGTTTCTTATTTTCATGTGTATTATTGATTTATAAAGTAAAAATTGAAACAACTTTTACTATTTAAGAGGCCCAATGCACAACAGATAGCTGCGCGGAACATTAGCTCGGCCAGTATTATCTCTCCTGACTCCTCCATACACGGTAGCGCTCACTGTCGAGCACGTCTTTTGGTCTCTTTGAAAGTGTCGTGGCCAGACTCCTCCGGTGACATCCTATCTCACTGAGAATAAAAGGATCGGTTCTCCATAATTGGACATGTTGGATGCTCATCTCCCCCAACATCATTTATCAGGGGGAGAGTAGGGAAGCCCCCGTACTCATTACACTGTCGGCCGAGTCTATATCAGCAGGCTAGTCTAGGACATATAGGGTCTTAACTTCACAAATCTTTTGCCATTTTGGGTTTGGATCAACTATCCGCCATTTATAATCATGGTTGATTTAAAAACTTCCACTGGTTTCGCTGTATCGCACTATCACGTTAACTACCGGCTTTTACTCCGTTATTGCAGAAGATAGCTCCTAGAAGGACAAGCAATTAAACAGCATATATGATAATTAAAAAGCAGCTGACTGAGTAATAAGGCACTTGATTTCAATAGTTGCCCAACTTTTACAGACCTAAGGGGATTTTTAATTAGAAAATTTAATAAAAGTCTTTACGGAGGGGTCCATCCATTTGGGACCTTCCTCTATTAGTTTGTACAAAGAGGCTCTTTCACTGAGAAGAACCCAATACATCTGTGACGTGTACAGTCAGTCCATTAAAGAATTTTGTCATCCTTCCCTGCAGTGGTGCTGATGGAGGCTTAAAGAGGTTGTCCGCAACTTTTACTTTGATGGCCTTTCCTTAGGATAAGTCATCAATGTCTATCCGGCCGGGGTCATTAACGAGTAATTAACGCTTATTATTCCTATTATTTCCTGCTTTTAAACATTTTTAAATCCTTTTTAAAACACTTAATACAGCTGATAAATTGGGGTCTAGCGGGGGGGGGGGGTTACCCTGTGAATTACCAGCAGACCCTTCTAAAGCCCATTGGATAGCTGTCAGCTGAACAATCATCCCACAGCTACCCCTCCCGACTCATCCATACTCCGGGTACTAAACCCCTTTAAAAGATTATTACAGCCCCCATAAGTTATCTTCTTATTGGATAAGGGTAGAAGAATGTGTTCTTGTGTCCGTCCGAAAAGATGGAGACCTTTAAAAAGCAGCACAGAAGTAGCCCAAAAGGAAGTTATTCAAGTCAACGGATCTGTCATGGGCACTTCTGAATCCATTTTTTTTGGGTTTCAGATAAAGTCTGAGGTGGGAGACATTAACGCCCTACAAAACTCAGTATGAATGGCGCCAGATTGGGGCACCCGTCACAGGAAGGAGGCTTCTTTTAGGGAGGGACAGTCAGACATGCGACCAACCACTGCACAGAACTATATAGGAAACAGTCCAGACCGCTCACCATGCTGGCTTCGTAACTCCAGTGATCGAGACCCTCACTGAGCCCGATAATGCGGCTCCGAGTGCCCTGTCGGAACGAAGTGGTGGTCGCACATGTGCAACACAGTTCCACTCATTCTCTATGGGATTGCTGAGAAAGTACAGCGCCCCGCTATCTCCAGCAGTCCTTTAGACACTGAATGAACCGGTGGTACTGCTCCATTTCAATGGGACATTTCAGAGCCCCATTCTGTGGAATGTTGAGGGTCACGGCTGTCGGACCGCCACTGATCCTCAAATTATCACTTATCATTTGGATATGCGATAACATGAAAATTGTCAGCAATTTATTTAAAATCAGAATGCCAATTTAGAATAAGGCACCAAACCAACTATTAATCTTGCAATGATAAACCTATACTCATGGGCTACCCGGACCCCTGCCATATAACTCAATGTAATCACAAAATTTATGCCAAGCTTTCAAAAGCCACATTGTAGAGAGGAGCAAAAAGATTTGCATAACGTTGGCCCGGCGTCCACTTCAATACTTCTTGGCAGCCGTATGCGGGCAGTGCGAACTTCCTCGGTCAGCACTTGAATGCCGGCATCCTGTGCACGTCTTGTGATTGCAAGACCTCCGTGAAGATGTTGCGGTGACCTTATAATTGCAAGAGGCATTGTGCCGTCTGAGATCTTTCTTAGATGGGGGGAGTCCAGGTAAGGCCATGATTTTAGGGTAACCATTGCAAAACTAAAAGTTGCTAGTGACTAGGCCTCACGCAACGTCCTGACATCGCGAGAACCTAGAAATCGCAAGAGACACCCCTGGCGCCACATTCGACTGCAAACTACCCTGCTTCACAAACCACAGTGTACAGATATGGACGCCGGGTGAGGGTCATGCAAATCTTTTTACTCAGCTCTACTCAAATGACCCAATCCCACTTTGGGAAAAGGTGCAAGAACCCAATTTTACTGCAACCATCGATGGACCACGATCAAGCGAATGTAAACGACACTTCTAATTCACTAACTATGCCAGAGACGTGACCATTCAGACTAAAATCAACTGACTGGTGATTTCGGTGGCCGGCATTCATTTGTAATGTCAGGATGAAAAAAAGGATTGGGCATGCTGAATTTCAAGATGCCCGATCCTTTACTCTCAAGGGAAATGATCTGCAGCTTGATAACACATACATAGAAGATAAATATGTATTTGCGGGTTTTGGGAGAAATAGCTATTGAGGGTGCATGCTTAGCGAAGTGTAGTGATTAGTCAATAGCAGTATACTATACCGGCAGCCGTGTATGGGACGAATCCTTCCATCATAATGGTCCCACCACTGTGCAGCGATTCCTCCAGAGGACGTTATGAATTAATGTGATTACCCCATTACCGGTGGCTCTCTATTCAGCCACAATTACACAGAGGGCTGCGAGCTCTCCAGATAATGCGGCCGACCAGGCGCCCTCCGACCTCGTTTCCTCCATAGACAATGCCACGAATGCCCATATTGTGCACAAACAGCTTTTTATATCATAACCCAGATACTAAATATTTAGAAAGAAAAATCAATGGTAGAAACTGTGCCGGATTAATGGATGCTGTAATTGGAAAGAGCAGCTGCATTATGGAAACGCTGGGAGTGTATGACGGGAGAAAAATTGATTTAACCTACAAGGGACATTCATGAAACATTCATTAGAGCCGAGAGACGACATGGGAAACACTTTTCCTTTGGGCGAAAAAAAAGTGGGCGTAGCGGGTCAGCCAGCAGCACGGCGAGGTCTCCTGAACAGGACTCCAATTTCTTCTTTTAACCGTTCAGTGCCTGCATCCCGGCTCGCAGCATTAAAGGCACCGTAGACGTTCATCAGCGACGGTGTTTGGTTTCCTATTGTGTCGCTGGTGTAACATGTTGGAGCTATAATAGAGCAGCTTTTATTGATTAATGAAGGGCGGTGAAAAAAGGGTCTTTTGGTTTTGTTTTTTTGATTGAACACAACGAAAAGCTGTAATAACAGGAAGCATTGCCAGCAATGAACAGGGCCGAGAAACAAAGGCTGGAGAAGTCCTGGCCACAGGCACGCTTCTGACACCGGCAAAGACAGCCGACAGCGCCCATCCTCAGTGACCGCACACAAGACACACGGCGGGGGGAGAGACCACGACATTTGTCACACGTCTGCTAATTATAGGATGACAATTACTTTGGGACTATGAATGGCGGCCATAGATCAGGAAACGCGTCTGAAAACCACATTCATGGAAAGACGTCAACACAATTATAATGAATTACCAATAATACTGATATATAATTCTAAGGCCTCGTTAAGACCTTCGCTTTTGGGTATTTTTTGCATGCGAGAATAAAATGTCTGTTTTCCATCAAATATGCAAATTGCCTCCTCAGAGAGAAAGAGGACTTGAACTCTATAGCGCCACCTTTTGGAAGCAGCAATCCTACAAGTCACTATTGACCCTTTAAAGAGCCATGCCATATGACTTAGGATAAAAGCCAAATCAGAATCTCCATTTGCAGACACGGTGTTTCGGGGTATTGCCCCTCCTCAGTGCAAAGTATGAGATCTGATTAGGCTAGGTGAGAGGCTCTGGACTGAGGTCTGAGGGGTAACGTTTCTCCTTGTGGAGAGTGACAAGCCAAGCCTGGCATGCCATTGGAAGGAGGCTTTTTCGCTGTGCAATGCTCCTTTGGGAAATTAAATATGCAAACTGCCTCTTCAGAGAGGAAAAGGACTCGAACTCTATAGTGCCACTGTCACGGTGTATCCGGTTTGACAGACAGTCATTCTGGATCAGGCTGTAGAAGGTCGCTGCGCTTGGCCTTGCAGACACCTTCTTGATCCTTTCATCATCCCTCCCTCTTTAGGACCCAGTGGTGATCTCCACCTTCTGCTGCTAATTAACACACCCTTGCTGGATCTTTAAATACACTCAGTTGCTCCAGAGAATCGGTGGTGATAAAGTATATTCCTCTGTTTATGTCTGGAGTTCTAGCAGTCGGCTAGATTCTTCTTGGAGTTCCTTTGAGGATTGTAGTCGTGATCCCTCTGGTGTCTTCTCAAAGCTAAGTGTGTCTCCTTGTCTGACCTGGTTTGTCATTAGTTGTAGTGGGGCTGACTAGTGCTCACCTCTCCCCCTCCCTACCTAGGGCCTAGCTCTAGGGTCAGCCAGGGCTAAGGTATCCTGCTCGACGATAGGTGCGGAACCTATTTAGTGACGATAGGGGAGTCAGGGTGTTAGATCTGCCTAGGGGCCTCCACTCTCCCTTTCCCTAGTTGCTGGGCTTCCCCCCCCTTTTCCCGTCATCGTACGCTGGGTCCTTCCCATACCTAGCATGACAGCCACCTGTTGGAAGCAGCAATCCTACAAGTCACTATGGACCCTTTAACGAGTCTTGCAATATGACTTAGGATAAAAGTCAAATCAGAATCTCAATTTTCAGACAGTACTGTCCCTCGTCAGTGCAAATCATATGCGATCTACAAGTCACTATCGACCCTGCTGTTTTCCATCAGTGAGATAAATAAACTGAATGAAAATCGGATTCATCTGTTTCATTGCCAGCGTGACATCAGATTTTCTTCAATGCAAAGAAAAAAAAAATCCAAACTTCTATCCATTAAATAGTAAAAAAAAAAACAAATAGCACTTGGATGGCATCCAACAAGTCCACATCGCCATAGACTTTAATGTTCTACATGTGAAAAACGGACGTCTGAATGAGGGGCAAGTCATATCAGCATTGCCAAAGATGGATACTTCTCAGTCATCTACTATAAAACACTAAAATGACGTGTTCGGCTGGTCAGATGCCCCACCACCGCTGCAGTCACTCTCTACAGGACTGCCAGTAAAAACTGTGCACAACGCTCACCAGCCCTATAGGGAATGAATAGAGCTCAGGTTGGGCATGTGTATAATTATTTTAATGGAAATAATAGTGCCCCATTCGGACGAACAGTGCAGGTTCGAGCAGTTGGCCCACATCGATCTATTGGATAACTTATTTATACTGGACAACTCCTTTAATGTATATAATCAGGAGCCATACATTACATGGCAGCAAAAGGCTTACTGTAAGCCTAGTCTAAGCTCAAGCTCAATCCAGGTGAAAAAAAGCAGTACCACAAAGTTTTTTTCCTATGATTTTGCAAAAAAGTGGCATAAACATGTTGTAGATTGACTACAGCCTTAGATCGGGTTCACATTAGCATACAGCATCCGATGCAACGTTATTGGCCACCTCAGAAGCGGCCAGGTTCCTAGGCACGGAGTGCGCGCTTGCAGACTGTTTTGCTATACAGCTCGACAGTGCTGCCCCGAAACTGTCCGGATTGCTGGATCTGGCCAGTGTCAGTGCTCCTGCTCTCCCCCTATTCTGTCGTGGCAAGACCCTTTCTAGATCCATCGGAGAACACGCATTTCAGGCTCGGTGTCACGTAGTGTCAAGGGACTGTGGGCACCTACCCGATCCCTCGAACTAGGGGCGCCCTAGTCTATCCCTGTCATCCGGATTACTCCTGAAGATGGAGACACCGGGGTCACCTGCCTTGCTATGCTCCTATATTAATCCTGATCTGATTTTACCCCCCCCCCCTCCACACCCAGGGAGGTGTGGGGCTGAAGTGTATAGGAAAACACTAACCAGATATACAGGGTTAACAGACAGGGATAAATGAAAACTACAATCATACAAATGCACTCACAAAAAAGCAGACTGGGAAACAGAGGATGTATAGGAAGGGGAAACCAAATGTGAGAGGATAAGGGAAATCACACAAACCAACTCCACGCAGCAATCTCCAGAAAAACTCTCCAACCGCCAACTCCGAACACTGAACTTTCTCCCATCAACTACAAACCAAAAAGTGGAACTATCTATAGCAATTCCCAAGTGCCAGTGGCCAGCATATACACCAGAGGGGAGTGACCAACACAGAACAGCTGAGACTATTCAGGATGGAGAGCTCCAAAAGATCAACTGAACTGATTAACCCTTGCCATGTCATCAAGGAATATTTCACAAATCTACTTTTACCTCTCCGCACATCTGAGCAATCAGGTCTGGAAGGTTGGGGATGGGACAGATCACTACTATAAAGGATCACATTATCGAATACACTGGTCTGTAATACTGCCTTTATTCCGGCTTAGAGGATCAAGAACTTTGGTTTTAACACTCACAGAAGTGCCGGGTTGTAAAAGTTGGATTTAATCCACTTACTAATCAGATACAGTCATGGCCGAAAGTGATGGCACCCTTGAAATTGTTCCAGAGAATGAAGTTGGTTGCACACCCTTTGGAATAAATAACTGCAATCAATCGCTTCCTATAACCATCCACAAGCTTCTTACACCTCTCAACTGGAATTTTGTATCACTCTTCTTTTGCAAACTGCTCCAGGTCTCTTATATTTGAAGGCGCCTTCTCCCAACAGCAATTTTAAGAGCTCTCCACAGGTGATCAATGGGATTTAGATCCGGACTCATTTCTGGCCACTTCATAACTCTCCAGTGCTCTGATTCCATCTATTTCTGGGTGCTTCTTGAAGTATGTTTGGGGTCATTGTTCTGCTGGAAGACCCATGACCTAGGACACAAACCCAGGTTTCTGACACTAGGCACTACATTGCAACCCAAAATCCTTTAGTAATCTTTAGATGTCATGATGCCTTGAACACAGTCAAAACACCTAGTGCCAGAGGCAGCAAAACAACCCCAAAACATATTTGAACCTCCACCATATTTGACTGTAGGTACTGTGTTCTTTGTAGGCCTCATTCCGTTTTTGGTAAACAATAGGATGATGTGCTTTACCAAAAAGCTCTATTTTGGTCTCATCTGTCCACAAGACGCTTTCCCAGAACGATTTTGGCTTACTCACATACATTTTAACAAACTGCAGTCTAGTTTTTTATGTCTCCGTGTCAGCAGTGGGGTCCTCCTGGGTCTCCTGTCATAGCGTTTCATTTCATTCAAATGTTGACAGACAGTTCGCGCTGACACTGATGCAACCTGAGCGTGCAGGACAGCTTTCTTTAGAGCTTAATTGGGGCTGCTTCTCCAACATTTGGACTATCCTGTGTTGCAACCTTTCATCAATTTCATCAATTTTTCTCTGTCGTCCACGTTCAGGGAGATATAGCTACAGTGCCATGGGTTGTAAACTTCTTGATTATATTGCACATCATGGACAAGGAAACATCAAGATCCCTGGAGATGGACTTGTAACCTTGAGACTGTTGATATTGTTCAACAATTTTGGTCCTCAAATCCTCAGACAGTTCTCTTCTCCTCTTTTTCTTCTCCATGCTTTTTGTGGCAAACACAGACACACAATGCAAATGTTGAGTCAACTTATCCCCTTTTTATCTGGCTTCAGGTGTGATTTTCATATTGTCCTCCACTGTTACTTGCTATAGATGAGTTTGAACAAGCATCACATGCTTGAAACAAAGTTATTTACAAACAATTTTGTGTGGCCCATTTTGGGGGTTTTGTATGAAATGATGTACAATTTTCCTTTTTCTCACTGTTTTTTGTTTTTTTTCCAATACACAAAAAGGAAATAAACATGTGTAGTTGCAATCATTTTCTTTGAGAAATACTTCATTTGCTGGAACCATTTCAAGGGTGCCAACACTTTTGGCCATGATTGTATGTACTAAACAATAACCCAGGGGTCTCAAACTCTGCTGGGTATATGGGCCGCACATGGAAAAAATTTGAATTTGGGGGGCCGCATTCTTTGCAGGTCAAAGTGACATTTTTAGTGATACCATTTTTTTTTTTTTTTTTGTATACACTGTCTGAACATTTTTGATGTGTTTATTTTATTTATAGCTTGGGTCGCTACGGATGTGGCGATAATAAACGTGCACTTTTTTGTGCTTACTTTAGTTTATATATAAAACAGCATTTTTAGTGGCAAAATATTTTTTCATGTTTTATTTTTATTTATTTTTTTTTAATTTTTACAATTTTGTTTCCTCCAATTGGCCACATAAAGTAATATTGTTTTACAATTAGCACCATATAGTAATTCTGGCAAACATCTAGTAATGTGCCCCATCCTGGTGGTCCCCGCCTTGCAGTAATGTGCCCCATCCTGGTGGTCCCCGCCTTGCAGTAATGTGCCCCATCCTGGTGGTCCCCGCCTTGCAGTAATGTGCCCCATCCTGGTGGTCCCCGCCTTGTAGTAATGTGCCCCATCCTGAGGGTCCCCATCATGCAGTAATGTGCCCCATCCTGGGGGGCCCCATCATGCAATAATGTGCCCCATCCTGGGGGTCCCCATCTTGTAGTAATGTGCCCCATCCTGGGGGTCCCCATCTTGTAGTAATATGCCCCATCCTGGGGGTCCCCATCATGCAGTAATGTGCTCCATCCTGGTGGTCCCCATCTTGTAGTAATGTGCCCTATCCTGGTGGCCCCCATCTTGTAGTAATATGCCCCATCCTGGGGGTCCCCATCTTGCAGTAATATGCCCCATCCTGGGGGTCCTCATCATGCAGTAATATGCCCCATCCTGGGGGTCCTCATCATGCAGTAATATGCCCCATCCTGGGGGTCCCCATCATTCAGTAATGTGCCCCATCCTGGTGGTCCCCATCATTCAGTAATGGGCCCCATGCAGGTCCCTATCTGGTAGAATTGTCCCCACTGCCAGCCTCCGGGCAATCAGAGGCCAGCAGCTGACATCTGCGCATGGCAGTGACGTCATATGCCGCTGCGCTGGGACGCAGATATCAGCTGCTGGCCTCTGATTGGCCAGCGGCTGGCATTGGAAATGCTGTGCAGGGAGCCGGTCTCTGCGCGGCAATGCAGTGCTGCTGTCAGCGGCTCCTCCTGGACCAGGTCGGGATCGTCAAGGGGTCTGTGCCTGTGGGCCGCATAAAGCAGCCTCAGGGGCCGCATGCGGCCCGCAGCCCGAGTGTTTGAGACATCTGCAATAACCCATGGGTCCAGAGTTATCGAGTTTTGCCTATTTTTTGTGCAGTTTTTGGTGTTTTGTGAATTTTTGTTTACATCATATTCATCTTTCCATTTGCACCTTTCTTCCAAGTCAATGTTATGTGTGTTCACCATTTTGCCTAAACGTGTGACTTTTTGTGCTAAAAAGGTTACAATAAAAGGTTAGACAGACAATAAATACCGTTTCTGATTTTACAGAAAATATATGTACTGGGTGCACCATTCTGAAGAATTTGGCACAAAAAAACAGCAACAAAACCCAACAGACAAAAAAAAAAAAAAGACAGAAGGAGGAGTCTTATTTCACTCTCAAAAAAAAAAAAAAATATATATATATATATATATATATATATATATGTATGAATGAATGCTCAGCCAATCTGAGAATGCATGTGTGTGGGGAAGTCATGGCGCTGCAAAACTGATTATATTGATACCTTTAAAGAAGAATAACAGCAGATTTATTCACCAAAGGTATCAATACACACTGTATTACAGCCGTGTCTTTATTTTACATTGTAAAATCGTGCTGACAAGTTCGCTAAAGGCTATGTTCACACGATGCGTTTTGGTTCTGCAGGCAACACCTGCTCTCTGGGCAGTAAAGACGCTGCTTACAAAAAGCATGTTTTGCTGCGTATTTTGGGATCCGAAAGTTCAGTTTTGCTTCCACCACAGAAGCATGAACACAGGTCACCAATGCAAGACATACAGTACAGACCAAAAGTTTGGACACACCTTCTCATTTAAAGATTTTTCTGTATTTTCATGACAATGAAAATTGTACATTCACACTGAAGGCATCAAAACTATGAATTAACACATGTGGAATTATATCCTTAACAAAAAAGTGTGAAACAACTGAAAATATGTCTTATATTCTAGGTTCTTCAAAGTAGCCACCTTTTGCTTTGATGACTGCTTTGCACACTCTTGGCATTCTCTTGATGAGCTTCAAGAGGTAGTCACCGGAAATGGTTTTCACTTCGCAGGTGTGCCCTGTCAGGTTTAATAAGTGGGATTTCTTGCCTTATAAATGAGGTTGGGACCATCAGTTGTGTTGTGCAGAAGTCTGGTGGATACACAGCTGATAGTCCTACTGAATAGACTGTTAGAATTTGTATTATGGCAAGAAAAAAGCAGCTAAGTAAAGAAAAAAGAGTGGCCATCATTACTTTACGAAATGAAGGTCAGTCAGTGCGAAAAATTGGGCAAACTTTGAAAGTGTCCCCAAGTGCAGTTGCAAAAACCATCAAGCGCTACAAAGAAACTGGCTCACATGAGGACCGCGCCAGGAAAGGAAGACCAAGAGTCACCTCTGCTTCTGAGGATAAGTTTATCCGAGTCACCAGCCTCAGAAATCGCAGGTTAACAGCAGCTCAGATTAGAGACCAGGTCAATGCCACACAGAGTTCTAGCAGCAGACACATTTCTACAACAACTGTTAAGAGGAGACTTTGTGCAGCAGGCCTTCATGGTAAAATAGCTGCTAGGAAACCACTGCTAAGGACAGGCAACAAGCAGAAGAGACTTGTTTGGGCTAAAGAACACAAGGAATGGACAGTAGACCAGTGGAAATCTGTGCTTTGGTCTGATGAGTCCAAATTTGAGATCTTTGGTTCCAACCACCGTGTCTTTGTGGGAACAAGAAAAGGTGAAGGGATGGACTCTACATGCCTGGTTCCCACCGTGAAGCATGGAGGAGGTGTGATGGTGCTTTGCTGGTGACACTGTTGGGGATTTATTCAAAATTGAAGGCATACTGAACCAGCATGGCCACCACAGCATCTTGCAGCGGCATGCTATTCCATCCGGTTTGCGTTTAGTTGGACCATCATTTATTTTTCAACAGGACAATGACCCCAAACACACCTCCAGGCTGTGTAAGGGCTATTTGACCAAGAAGGAGAGTGATGGGGTGCTACGCCAGATGACCTGGCCTCCACAGTCACCAGACCTGAACCCAATCGAGATGGTTTGGGGTGAGCTGCACCGCAGAGTGAAGGCAAAAGGGCCAACAAGTGCTAAGCATCTCTGGGAACTCCTTCAAGATTGTCGGAAGACCATTTCCGGTGATTACCTCTTGAAGCTCATCAAGAGAATGCCAAGAGTGTGCAAAGCAATCATCAAAGCAAAAGGTGGCTACTTTGAAGAACCTAGAATATAAGACATATTTTCAGTTGTTTCACACTTTTTTGTTAAGTATATAATTCCACATGTGTTAATTCATAGTTTTGATGCCTTCAGTGTGAATGTACAATTTTCAGTCATGAAAATACAGAAAAATCTTGAAATGAGAAGGTGTGTCCAAACTTTTGGTCTGTACTGTATGTGATACCATTTCTGAAAAAAAAGGGCAATTTGATCAAATTATTTAGTGGAAAAAGATTTTTATATCTGAAAAAAATAGTGACTATTCTGGACAAGAAAGTTCATATGCATTCATGAAAAAAATACAGAATTACAACTGTGGGGGTTGAATTGGTCAGGAATAGTTTACCTAGGACATTGGCAGTGCATTGAGTTTGTAGGACACTTTAGTTTTACACATTGGTCGGCCATTGAATTGCTCAGGCAATTGTTTACTTTGCACATATCACTAATTTAATTAAATTGTACTAATCCTAACTGCCATCTCAGGTGAGAACACCAAGACATTATGGTTTAAACTTGGGAAAATCACAAAAATAAATGGGTTTGACATACTGCTGTACCTGCCTTTTTCACTAAAAACACAGCAAAACCTGATACCTGCATTTTTGCACTTTATCATTGCTTTCTATGGGTAAAAAACGCTGCAAAAAACAATCTCATAGCTTTCGCTGGTACTGTAAAACACAGCTTTTAATTTGCATAAAAATGCAGCAAACACAAAGTGTGAACATAGGCTAAAGGTAACTTTTCACTGATGGTCCTCTACTTTTATCCATACATTACAGATATAAAACTCTTTTTTCCTCTCTCCAAGGCATATTACCTTTACCGCAGCCTAAAGGCCCCATACTTATTAGATAAAAGTTGCCTGAATTGTGGGGATCGTCCAACCATCTAATGTGTATGGGAGCCCCCCGACTATTCCCTGATAGATGATGTTGGGGACATAAGAATGTGTATTAGGTAATAAGCACGTGCTGCCACAAGCGGCCAGAGAACATTCACAGCAAAATCTGCAACAGTAAAAACACCCCATCATACGCAAAACTAGACTTAATGGGGCATTTCAAGAGATAATTTTATTTACGGCCTGTCAGCTAGGCTCACACCAGATTTAACAGTACAAATTACATACGTTATTAAACAGATTTTAAACCTGATGAGGCCACTGTACTTACCTTAAATATCGATATAATCCTCAAATTAAAAAAGGAGCATTGTCACAGAGAAAAATAAAAATCCATAAAGACATCACCGGAGAGGGGACATATCACCCTCACATTGAACAGATGAGATTAATTATAACTGGGGAAGTGAGAAAGAGCAGACACTTCAACCTCCAGTTAAGTAGGGACCTCCAGGTTATTACAACAGGAGATCTACTCTAAGAGCCAGACACTAAGCCTCGGATTCGTGTATTCAAAAGGTGGAGAAACAAACCAACACGGCAAGATCTTCCTCTGTTCAAAGCACTGATCGAAGACTTTTTGGAGCCAGTGGTCAGTGATAAATATTGGGGTTTGCATCAACCTAATATTTATAGGAGGTATATTTTCGGTGTTTTAGCGAAGGGACGAACATAACACATTCACTCACATCAACAAAAGGGCATTCTAACCCCTCTAACTTAATATCGGCCAGGCGGATGATGTTATCCATGCCATGCTTCATCTCTATAGAAAGGTAAAATTGTGATAGGAAACATGACAAGGCTATCTCCCGCCTGGGACCTCAAGGGGCGAAGATATCCTGAAAATTGGAAATCTCAAACTGAATAGACCTCGCATATCCCACAACCAGCAACCCATATGAGCTCACCAAGGGAAGATATGAGGGCTTAACCATGATCTAATAAAAACCAGAGTTTAGGTCTCCGTCTTTCTTCATTCTGGAAGACACAGTTCACTGTGATCATGTTCCATTTTCCTAATTGGAGTGCTTCCCTCTATAAAGATAAGAGCCATTCCTGCAACATCAGGTTTAGTACTTTTCTTTCGTTATCCCTTTTTATTCTATGTAATTGTATATACCGTATTGTTTTGTTTCCATTTTGTATCATCTTTTTATATTTTTATAAACACTGTCTACCTTTCCTAATTAAGTATATAAAATTTTTATCTCTCTGTTCATCGCATACCTGAAGCTATACGCTAACTGTAACAGGTGTCCAATCGGTCTGTATAAACGATTGGTAGTGGCAGCTAGTAGTTCCTTTTGTTATTGTGGAGCTGGTAGTGATTGTATCAGGGCGTAATATATATATATTCCAAGCGTTGGAATCGGAGGTGTACGTACCATACACTCACTGTGAGTTCCCCAATAACCGGCCTAGTAGTGGAAGCAGCCGCTGCCTCGTCCATCACTTGTGTAACTGCCCTGACGATTGGAGGCAGCGGAGTTGTGGCCCCTGACAAACCGGTGGCAGCGGTAGGATCTGCGTTCTCTCTCCGGTGTCATCCTTGACAAGCATTATAGCAGCCCAGCTACAGCTCAAAGTGGACACATAGCTTACTCAATTTAATATCAGACTTCACCATTTTCACAAAAATTATACAGCTGTTCTGATTTTCAAAGTAAGCACATCAGCCTATTCAGGTCTAACAGATCTACGGTATTTAATATATACAGTCTGACTTGTGAAATCTGATGACTATCAAATCTGAAGCAAAACTAAATGTAATTTAAAAAAAAAACACTTTGTCCTCGTGTCATCCATGCAATTAAAGGGTTTTTCTGGGCTTGTTAAACGCCCGTCCCCTGGTTGCAGTTTGTTTTAATTAAAAAAAAAATAATAATAAAACACAACTGTGCTATATTCATCATCTAGCACTGAGTCTCTGCCGTAGCTCCTGATGTGTGGTATTGTCTGCAGCGCTGACATCAAGTCGACAATGCTGCAGCCAATCGGTGAGCTCAGAAGCTCTGGTTCATACTGTGAACTAGGGAAGAGGTGCTGCGCTCAGTTATCGTCTGCAGACAATACCAGACCTTGAAGAGAAGAGATCCAAGGCATTTCTTCCTCAATGACCCAATACCATGACTCACTGTCACCAGACACAGCACTTTTTTACAAGGCGTCTTGAATAGAAATAGATCTGATCACTGGCCGCATCCAAAGCCAGAAACTGAACAAATCAAGAAAATGGAAAAATGCACAAAAATAATAAATCTATTCACAAGCAAAGCTGATAACAAGTGTGAACTAAGCAGGTGCTAACACCGGTGACCTACCACAGCAAAGACCACCAATGCTTGATGGTTGGGGGGCCGAGCACAAAAGTGGAACACCATCAGTGATGGCAGTAACACTGCTGCAGGGATCTACTCACTATACCGACCATTAGAGGTCCAGGGTCGGAAGACAGATGAGACAGGTACAAAGCAGCCAAAAAGTCACCAGTCCATGTATAGCAGTGCTGGCTGACAACCATTGTGGCCCCAGTCCTGGTTTTGCAGCAGTTGTCAGTCAGTACTGCCATACATCCTCTATAAAGGGCGACTATAAGAAAAGGGTAAAATTCCAAATAGCTTGGAAAGACGAAGCAACTTTGCAATTTGCTTTCAAGAATGGAGAGATTTCTAAAATCATTGTTTACTGTTGGTTGCCTAGGTTACCGACCACCGCTAAACCTGTGCAGAGCTTACAAGCTGTTTCCAATGAAGCTTGTAAGCGCAGCTCTGGAGTCGGCCAACATTGCTGACGAGCGCCTTTAGCTAACTGCGCATCTCCGATCCAGCAAGGCTGCCACATAGAGCAGCATGGGGATGGCAGCAGTACGGGGAGGTTTGTAGGGGTCTGGTCCAGTAGCAACAGACCACCTACGTGCCCCGCCGGACCGCCAGGGCAGCACTCCGCTGTCAGTGCCCCGCCGGACCGCCAGGGCAGCACTCCGCTGTCAGTGCCCCGCCGGACCGCCAGGGCAGCACTCCGCTGTCAGTGCCCCGCCGGACCGCCAGGGCAGCACTCCGCTGTCAGTGCCCCGCCAGACCGCCAGGGCAGCACTCCGCTGTCAGTGCCCCGCCAGACCGCCAGGGCAGCACTCCGCTGTCAGTGCCCCGCCGGACCGTCAGGACAGCACTCCGCTGTCAGTGCCCCGCCAGACCGCCAGGGCAGCACTCCGCTGTCAGTGCCCCGCCAGACCGCCAGGGCAGCACTCCGCTGTCAGTGCCCCGCCAGACCGCCAGGGCAGCACTCCGCTCTCAGTGCCCCACCAGACCGCCAGGGCAGCACTCCGCTGTCAGTGCCCCACCAGACCGCCAGGGCAGCACTCCGCTGTCAGTGCCCCGCTGGACCGTCAGGACAGCACTCCGCTGTCAGTGCCCCGCCGGACCGTCAGGACAGCACTCCGCTGTCAGTGCCATACTCTCTGGGAGTATGGGTGGGCCCATTCTGGAGATCAGTGGTTCTCCTAGAGATCAGAGTACCCCCGCTGTTGTAATTATTACCCCCACAGTGGATTAATGACCTTGTACCAATATTACATGTCAGGGACCTCAGCCTTACAATAATGGACACCTGTCAGTGCAGCCTCACAACATTCCCCCATACGTGAACATTTTTTTTTTTTAAGCTACTATCACGACATGGAGATAACCCCATGACTGTCCCAACATGTCACGATCGGATGTCATCACTAATCGCGATGTGTGTGGCCAGAACGATCAGACTGTGGATTACCGGCCAGAGGCGCCAGGGGGCAGCAGAGGGGAGTGGGGCAGAGAGGAGCAGGCAGCAGATACAATGCTGCTATTGTCACCGCTCACACCTGGCTGCTCATCACACACATGCAGCATCTCCGCACAGCCATCCCTGGAGCCGGCGGCGCACACACCCGGCCAGCACTACTGCCGCCGCCGCCGCCCCCCGGGCCGCTCTCCCTCCCCAGCCCGCATCACCCGCACTCCCGTCCCCATCAATATTTACATGAGATAAGGCAGTGACCGCGGCGGCGGCGGCTCCGGCAGCTTCGCTCCACACTTCCTGTTGCGTCCCCTCCCCACTACAATCCAGCGCTCCCTCCTCTCTCCAGACCACGCCTACAAAGGGGAGGATCTCCAAGGAAGCCAGGAGGCTGCGACAGCGCTGATTGGACGAGCCGCATCCACGTGTAGAACCTCTCTCCCGCGCTGTCCCGCCCCTCAGGGAGACTGGGACCTCGATTCCTTGGCGACCGCAGACATGGAAACAATGAGAGTGATGCGGTCGGGAGGGAATGAGGGGCGTGTCCTCCGGCGGCGGCAGCTCATGGTGCGAGGGAGGCAGCGCCGCACATCTGCCCGGCAGCTGAGGCGGGAGGAGGCGGAATCACCGCACAACTGGACCGCGGAATACATTACTGGGGGTTGCCTTAGGTTTTTTTTCTGTTTCTTTTTTTATATATAATAGGCTTTTAACCCCTTCAATCCTGGGCCATTTTTGTTTTTTGCTCCCCTTCTTCCCAGAGCCATAACTTTTTATATTTTTCTGTCGATATGGCCGTGTGAGGGCTTGGTTTTTGCGGGACGAGTTGTACTTTTGAATGACACCACTGGTTTTACCATAACGTGTGCTGGAAAACGTGAAAAAAAATCCAAAAGCAGTGAAATTGCAAAAACAATGCAATTCCATAGTTGTTTTTTGTTTGTTTTTTTACCACGTTCACTGAATGCTAGATCTGACCTGCCATTGTTATTCTCCAGGCCATTACGAGTTCGTAGACACCAAACATCTATAGGTTCTTATTTAACCGTTTCCAGACCGCCCACTGTACATAAACGTCGGCGCTTGCTGGGCTCTGTGCAGCGCCGAAGTTTAAAAACGGTGGGTGGTCCCGCAGCGCTCAGGGCCCACAGAGTCCTGTTAGCGCTGCGGTACCGGTTGAGAGCGATAGCTCTGACATGTGGCATCATGGGGACCTGATTGGATCAGGTCCCCATGATGTTAACTTGTTCCTATCTTTTAGATGCCGCGATCCATAGCGATCGCGGCATTTAAAAGATAGTGACAGCCGGCGATCGGGACCCCCCACATACCTCAGCAGCGGCAGGGATCCCGGTGCTGTGACCTCTGACATCGAGACCTGATTGGCTCAGGTCTCGATGATGTCAGCATCACACCAGCCAATCAGAGAGAACACCAGGGAAGTTTGTTTTAGCAACAAACTTTCCCGGGCGATCTGCCTGATAAATACACTGTTTCCCCTCCGATCTCAGTGAGAGAGCAGAGGAGAAACACTGTGACAAGAGCTGTCAGCCTTGCCACAGTAAAAGTGAATAAAATAAAAAAGAAAGTAAGAGTTAGTGTTAGTCCTGTCAGATCAATCAGTCCTGTCAGATCAGTCAGTCCTGTCAGTCAGTCCTGTCAGGTTTGTCAGTCCTGTCAGATCAGTCAGTCCTGTCAGATCAGTCAGTCAGTCCTGTCAGATCAGTCAGTCAGTCGTGTCAGATCAGTCAGTCGTGTCAGATCAGTCAGTCAGTCGTGCCAGATCAGTTAGTCAGTCGTGCCAGATCAGTTAGTCCTGTCAGTCAGTCAGTCCTGTCAGATCAGTCAGTCCTGTCAGATCAGTCAGTCCTGTCAGATCAGTCTGTCCTGTCAGATCAGTCTGTCCAGTCAGATCATTCAGTCCTGTCAGATCAGTCTGTCCTGTCAGATCAGTCTGTCCAGTCAGTCAGTCCTGTCAGATCAGTCAGTCCTGTCAGTCAGTCCTGTCGGTCAGTCCGGTCCCGTCCGTTCAGTCCGGTCCGTTCAGTCCAGTCAAAAAATATAATAATAAAATGGCCCGTCAGACTTATACCGCAGAGGAGGTGTATGCCCTGCTGTGTTCTGATAGTGATGACAGTGCAATCTCAGATGGAGATATGGATTTTGAGGGCTTTAGTAGCGGTGACACTGAGAGCTCAGAAATGAGCAGTGATTCTGGTCCATCCTCAAGCCCAAGGACCAGTACAGCAATAGGAGCAAATAGCGCTACTGGAGAAACGTCTCCAAATCAGGGAACACTGCCCAGTACAAGCGCTGTCCCTGCTACTAGTGAATTGGCGCACGCCAGTGTACAAGGGGCTTTGCCACATGATCTAGCATTTCCCAGATGGGAGGCTTCGGATTCGGCTGCTCCATTCAGCCCTGATTTCAACGCCATTCCTGGTATAAATGTGGAGGTGGAAGATTTTGGACCAATTCATTTTTTTAATTTGTTTTTTACAGACAGCTTGCTAGAGCATATTGTCGTGCAAACAAATTTATATGCATCCCAATTCATAAGCCAGAATCCCCGATCTTACTATGCTAGGGCAAATTTATGGACACCAACTAATGTCCCGGAAATAAAAAAATTTTTAGGACTTACATTTGCCATGGGGCTTGTTAAAAAACCGAGCATTCGATCCTACTGGTCCAACCACCCTGTTCAAGCCACCCCTATGTTTTCAGTCGTTCTGCCTAGGACCCGTTATGAAATGCTCATGCGGTTTTGGCATTTTAACGACAATAGTCAATGCCTGCCGAGAAATGCCCCAGAACATGACAGGTTATATAAAATTAGACCCATCATTGAAAATTTGTCAGAAAAATTCTTAAGGCTCTACACCCCAACACAAAATATTTCTATAGATGAGTCCCTTGTAAAATTCAAAGGAAGACTGCACCTCAAGCAATTTATCCCATCTAAAAGGGCAAGGTTTGGAATAAAGATCTATAAAATGTGCGAAAGTTCAACTGGATACACATCCGCTTTTCGCATATACGAGGGGAAAGATAGCCAACTAAACCCACCAGGATGCCCTACTTATCTGGGGACATCTGGAAAAATTGTTTGGGAGCTGATAAGTCCATTTTTTCAAAAAGGCTACAATCTATATGTGGACAATTATTACACCAGCATACCCCTATTTAAAAGTCTGGTTGAACACAACATCGGGGCTTGTGGGACCATTCGTAAAAACCGTCAGGGGTTTCCACAGCCATTGGTCAACCAAAAGTTCCAAAAGGGGCAGTCAGGGGCTGTACGCAACGGAGAGCTGCTTGCCCTGAAATATAGGGATAAGAGGGATATTTTTGTCCTCAGCTCGATCCACACAGATGCCACAAGGGCCATTGTAGAACTAGGATCCACCACTCCGAAGCAAAAACCTGTGTCAGTCATTGACTACAACAAACACATGGGGGGTGTGGACCTTGCAGACCAGGTTCTACAGCCATACCAGGTATCAAGAAAGTCCTATACCTGGTATAAAAAGTTGGTTATTTATTCGTTTCAGGTGGCCACATACAATTCTTTTGTGTTGTACAAAAAAGCAGGAAATTCAGATCCTTTTCTTGATTATCAAGAAAAGGTAATTGAAAATCTTGTCTTTCAAAGTGTTAGCCCCGCTCATCCATTAGAATCTGAGGATGTGAAAAGACTCACTGAGCGACATTTTATTGCACTTATTCCAGCAACGGAAACAAGAAGGAACCCCCAGAAAAGATGTCGTGTATGTACTAAGAGAGGAATGAGGCGTGATACCCGCTACTATTGCCCACAATGCCCATCATTGCCAGCCTTATGCGTCACTGACTGCTTTAAAATCTTCCACACAGAACCACGTTTTTAAACTGTAAAAATGTATCCCAATTTGTCATTCAAACATTTGGTTTATTTAGTGAATGACACATTCGAGTAGAGCTCACTTAATTTCCAGGGGGGGTTCTCCAGAATCTAAACCTTCCATTGCGTGCTTGTTTCTGGAAATCATCCATTGAGTTAAAATGGTCACTAAACCCATAGATGAATTCCCAGAGGGGTGTCATTTCCAAAATGGGGTCACTTGTTGGGGGTTTCCTCTGTTTAGGCACCTCAGGGGCTCTCCAAATGCAACATGGCGTCCGCTATCGATTCCAGCCAAATTTCCATTCCAAAAGTCAAATGGCGCTCCTTACCTTCCGAGCCATGCCGTGCGCCCAAACAGTGGTTTTGCACCACATATGGGGTATCAGTGTGCTCAGGAGAAATTGCACAACACATTTTGGGGTCCATTTTTTCTGGCTGCCCTTGTGAAAATTAAAACTTTGAGGCTAAAGTAGCAGTTTTGTGTTAAAAATGTGTTTTTTTATTTTCACACTTCAACATTATAAAATTCTGTGAAGCCCCTGGGGGTTCAAGGTGCTCACCACACATCTAGATAAGTTCCTTGAGGGGTCTAGTTTCCAAAATGGGGTCACTTATTGGGGGTTTCCACTGTTTAGGCACCTCAGGGGCTCTCCAAATGCAACATGGCGTCCGCTATCCATTCCAGTCAAATTTCCATTCCAAAAGTCAAATGGCGCTCCTTACCTTCCAAGCCATGCCGTGCGCCCAAACAGTGGCTTTACACCACATATGGGGTATCAGCGTGCTCAGGAGAAATTGCACAACACATTTTGGAGTCCATTTTTTCTGGCTGCCCTTGTGAAAATTAAAAATTTGAGGCTAAAGTAGCAGTTTTGTGTTAAAAATGTGTTTTTTTATTTTCACACTTCAACATTATAAAATTCTGTGAAGCCCCTGGGGGTTCAAGGTGCTCACCACACATCTAGATAAGTTCCTTGAGGGGTCTAGTTTCCAAAATGGGGTCACTTGTTGGGGGTTTCCACTGTTTAGGCACCTCAGGGGCTCTCCAAATGCAACATGGCGTCCGCTATCGATTCCAGTCAAATTTCCATTCCAAAAGTCAAATGGCGCTCCTTACCTTCCAAGCCATGCCGTGCGCCCAAACAGTGGCTTTGCACCACATATGGGGTATCAGCGTGCTCAGGAGAAATTGCACAACACATTTTGGGGTCCATTTTTCTGGCTGCCCTTGTGAAAATTAAAAATTTGAGGTTAAAGTAGCAGTTTTGTGAAAAAAAGTTAAATGTTCATTGTTTTCTTCCACATTCCAAAAATTCCTGTGAAGCACCTGAAGGGTTAATATACTTCTTGAATGTGGTTTTGAGCACCTTGAGGGGTGAAGTTTTTAGAATGGTATCACTTTTGGGTATTTTCTGTCATAAAGGCCCCTCAAAGTCACTTCAAATAAGATGTGGTCCCTAAAAAAATGTTTTTGTAAATTTTGTTGTAAAAATGAGAAATCGCTGGTCAACTTTTAACCCTCATAGCTTCCTAACAAAAAAAAATTTTGGTTCCAAAATTGTGCTGATGTGAAGTAGACATGTGGGAAATGTTATTTATTAACTATTTTGTGTGACATATCTCTCTGATTTAAGGGCATGAAAATTCAAAGTTTGAAAATTGCGAAAATTTTCAAAATTTTCGCCAAATTTCCGATTTTTTCACAAATAAACGCAAGTGATATAGAAGAAATTTTACAACTATCATGAAGTACAATATGTCACGAAAAATCAGTCTCAGAATCAGGGGAATCCGTTGAAGCGTTCCAGAGTAATTACCTCATAAAGTGACAGTGGTTAGAATTGAAAAAATTGGCCCGGTCACGAAGGCAAAAACAGGCTCTGGTGCGAAGTGGTTAAGTGGTGATAAAAAAAAATCCAAAGTTTGTAAACAAAAAAATAAACGCAATTTTCTGAGACTCGTAGCTTCTCCATTTTTTTCGTGATCTGTGGCTGTATGCAGGTTTATTTTCTGCGGGTTGAGCTGATGTTTTTATTGATACCATTTTGGGGTAGATCCGATGTTTTGATCGCCCGTTATTGCATTTTATTGCAATGTTGCGGCGACTAAAAAAAACCAATTCTGGCGTTTTGATTTTTTCTCGTTACGCTGTTTACTGATCGGATTAATTATTTTTGTATATTGATAGATCGGGTGATTCTGAACATAGCGATACCAAATATGTGTATATTGTTTTATTTTGAATGGGGTGAAATAAACTTTTTTTTTTTTTTTTTTTTTTTTTTTAAAACATATTTTTTTTACTTTTAGCTTGCCTTAATAGTCTCCATGGGAGACTAAAATCTGCAATTGTCAGATCACCTGTGTGTAGCAAAAATGCTCACTTGCTATGAGCGCCGACCACTAGGCGGTGCTCATAGAAATCTGACAATGACAACCACAGAGGTCTCCTGCAGACCCTGGGTTGTCATGGCGACCCGCGATCATGTCACGGGGGTCACTGATGGACGGGTTTGTGACGCGCTCCCAGTAAGCGCAAATTAAATGCCGATGTCAGAGATTGACAGCGGCATTTAGCTAGTAAATAGCCGCGGGTGGATCGCAATTCCACCTGCAGCTATTAAGGGGCACATGTCAGCTGATCAGTGCCCCTAACTTTATCAGCATGCACAAGAGACAAATGTACACTGACAAAAACGCAGTAAAAAAATGCAGCAAAACCTTATTTTACGTTGCTTCTTTACTGCCAAGAGAGCAGGATTTGCCTGTGGAAAAAAATGCATCAAAAATGTAACGTGTGAACATAGCCTAAGGCTGTGTGCCCACGTAGCGTTTTTCAAGCGTATATGCTGCGGAATTTCCGCAGCGTAAACGCTTGAAAAACGCATGTATATCCGCACCCCATGGTCCCCAATGGCATTGCTGCGGTCAAAAATCCGCAGCATGTTCATTAATTTTGCGGAAGCGCAGCGGAATCAATGTGCGGATGGTACCCAAGTCTGGAGGAGAGGAGACTCTCCTCCAGACCTGAGTACCAAAGAACCTGTAAAAAAAATAAAAAAATAAAGTTTATACTTATCTTCTGATGTTTTCCCTCCGTCGCGCTGTTGTCTGAAGGACCTGCCACGTCATTGAGTCATGTGACCCACCACATGACTCAATGACGTCACCGCAGGTCCTGCACACAACAGCGTGAGCCGCTCAAGCCTCCGGACGGGGCAGAGAATGCATCAGAAGGTGAAAAAACTTTATTTTTTTATTTTTTACCATTCTGAACAAGTTGTCAAGCACTTTTCCAAGTGATGCTTGGAGAAGTGCTTGATAACCAGCATGCGGAAATGCATGCAAAGACGCCTCACAAACGCTTCTACCTGGCGGGAAAACCGCATGTAATATCCGCATGCGATTTTCCCGCCAGGGAGAAGCGTAAAAAATATGCTTCAGGTCCGCAACGTGGGCACATAGCCTTAGAGCATGTGTGTTTGTTTGTTTTTTCCAAAAAAAAACACTAGAATTTGTAAACCCATTCTAGACAGTCTGATGGCGCAGTGCCCGTGTTGTAAGGCTATGTTCACACATGTTGGGTTTTTCAGCGTTTTTTGCTGCAGATTTTAATTCAAATTTTCTGCTGCATTTTGCAGTTCCAGCAAAGTCTATGAGAAACCAGAATTCTCTGTTCACACATCATGGTTTTTTTTGTTACGTATTTTGTGCCTTGGTTGGGTTTTTGGAAAATAGAGGATGTCACTTCTTTCAGCGGTTTTTCACCCATAGGAAGTAATGGGTGGTGAAAAAACGCAGGTACCATTTTTTCAGCATTTTTGATGGCAAAATAGAATGTGGATCTTTTTTTTCACAGAACTTTATGTACATGCATAAAAAGAGACAGAAGGACAGTGAAAAAAACACCAAAACTGCAAGAAAAATCTGTAGCAAACCTACCTTGAGAGATCAGGTTTTACTGCAGATTTGTGTCGCAAAAAAAACCATGATGTGTGAACATAGCCTAAAGTTGTGAAAGGTTTAGGGTTTGTTTCCATGAGATGTTTTACCATGGAGTCAGCGCTGCGTAACCGTAAGGTTTTACTGCAATCGCCGCAGTTTTTACAGATCTTTCATCGTAAAAATAAAAACAGCATCACATGATCAACGGCCAATCAGGTCTTATCATCTGTAACAACCACAAGTCCGAAGAGCAAACTGCAAAACTGCCGCAATTCAGGTGCTTCTATAAAATCACCACTATGGGGCATTTTTTGCAGCTTTTTTTTTTTTCACCTGTTGATTACATGCCGCCATTTTTTTTCCTTGCAGTTTTTGAACGGCAGGGCATTTCTTGAAATCTGCAGAGTGTCAATTCTTTCAGGGGTTTTTTTGCAGTGTTTTTCACACATTCAAATGAATAGGGGAAAAAAAAGATTCAAGTACTGTACAACGGGACTTTACTGCCAACAGTCTGGTTTTTGGTGCAGAAAAATCCATGTGAACAAACGCCAAGAATATGTGCACGGCACGCTTTTTCAGGCGGGTGCGCCTCGAAGCACACTTGAAAGGTGCTCAGAAAACACAATAGAATGATCAGAAGTTTTTGTATGTAAAATCCACTTGCTGTCCATATGTTCAGGCCTTTGAGCTGTTTTGAACCACTTCAGGTTTTAAAGACGGATATAAGAAGTGACCGACCAGTTGTCTGGCAGTTTCTGCTCTGAAGACGCCCTATACCTTACAGTAAAAATCAATGGGAAAAGTTTAAAAGACACCCAGGCATCTTTTGAAGCTTTATCCCAGCAGTTATTTATTATTTTATGGACTTTTATAGAGCCATTAATTCCACAGCGCTTTACAGACATCATCATCACTGTCCCCATTGGGGCTCAGAACCTGGAGGAAACCCAAGCAAACATGGGGAGAACATACAAACTCCTTGCAGATGTTGTCCTTGGCTGGATTTGAACCCAGGACCCCAGCACTGCAAAGCAACAGTACTAACCACTGAGCCACCCTGCTGCCAGTTACTTCATTTTTGACTGGAGAAAAAAAAAGCGTCTGGAAAACTCCAGTAACTAAGACGATACTAAATAGCTTGAAAGGAAAAAAAAAAACGCTGTTGTTCATTCAGGACAAAAAAACACTGGCGTGTACTGAATCGCCTTCTTTTTGGAAAACTCGGCAGATTCGTCCACCTGAAAAAGACGTTGTGTGCACATACCCTAATGCTGCGTCCGCACTCAGCTGAGACGCTGCGGATTTCACTTGCAAAATCTTGTGGCCATTATGATCGGCTTTGTGGTCTTGCAGGTAAAATAACTGTTTTCCGGCAATATTAAAGCACCACTCCAGGGTTTTTGTTTTATTTCACTGCTCTAGTGGTGCTTAAAATCCAAGTCCGCTGCTCCCTGTATGATGCATTCCGACATTTTCATCTGTTTTTGCCGCCGCTCCGGTCTGTCTCCTCTGCAGTTTGTGACCTGCCGGCTGCTCCAGTGTTTCATGGAGCAAGCTGGAGGTTACTAATCAATGTAACTCTACGAGAGCCTCGTTCTGGTCTCGATCCAGCTCTCATAGACTTACATTGAGAGCTTGTGATGTAGCTTCTGACTTCCGGCCAGTCAGAATGTGTTGTATTGCACACTCTGTCCCTTATTTATTCTTGTTTTTCAAGGTACTAGCACGCCTACCGTTTAGCCAAGTTGTTTTTAAATTAGCAGATGAACGCAAGAGTTGTCTCGCCTATTTTGTTCTCAGCTTTTTTGTCTAAAGCCACAAAGAAAGTGAGTGTTTTAGATTTGTTCACTTGGTGTTGGTGCTTTCTGGCGACCATTGGTGCTTTGCCTGTGGGGTGATGCGACCTGGAGCTGTGAGTGCTCTGCCGTACTGCATCGGTGCTGTGCAGCAGCTGGGTCGCTCTCTTTGCTGGCGCAGTGTCACAGTGGAGGTTACCTGTCACACCAGGTGTGGGAACACAGAGGGAAAGGGAGCCCAGGCACTAGGGAAAGGGGGAAGTGGAGACCTCCTGGTCTGGTCTAGTGTTACCCTGTCTCAACTACCATCCCTATATTGCCTCTTAAGCAATCGCCGCACGAAAACCTCGCCCTGTCTTTCCCTGGCATATGGCTAAGGCTAGGGATGGGAGGAGATGAGCACTAGTCGATCTCCACTAAACTCTATAGACAACAAGGGTAGACAAACGGGGAGAATGCTTAGCTTTAGACGACTCCAGACGACTCCAGACAAATGCGAACTCGGCCTCAAGCTCTTGAGAGGACGAAGTACTGCTCTTTGCTAAGCCTTCACAAGTAGAAATGAATATAGCCAGCACCTCCCTCACAGATACACCAGGTATATATACACACAGGCCAGAGAGCTAATTACCAGAGGGAGGTAGCCACTAGGTCCTAGAGACAGCCTCTCATCTAAGAAGATGTCTGTAATGCCAAACTGTCTGTCACCTCTGAAACACGCGTGACAGTAACCCCCCTCTACGAGTGGTCTCCGGAAACTCAGGACTGGGTTTCTCAGGAAAAGAGGTGTGGAATGAGCGACCCAATCTGGGAGCGTTCACCTCTGACGCTGAAACCCACATCCTCTCCTCTGAACCATAGCCTTTTCAGTGCACCAAGTATTGTAGAGAACGACATTGGAGATGAGAATCTACAATCCTCGAAATCTGGAACTCCAGATTACCATCAACCATTACTGGTGGCGGTGGTAGAGGTGAGGGCTCAAGAGGTTCCACATACTTTTTGAGTAAGGATCTATGGAACACATTGTGGACTTTAAGGGCCTGAGGAAGTTCAAGACGAAACGCTGCTGGGTTAATGATGGCGGTTATTTTATAGGGACCAATAAACCTAGGACCCAGTTCCAAGAAGGAACTTTCAATCTTATATTCCTTGTAGACAACCACACAAAGTCATTCACATTCAGGTCCGGACCTGGCAAGCGTTTTCTGTCAGCCTTACATTTATACCTGTCTCCCTTGATCTTTAAATTACTCAGAACACCATGCCATACCGTGGAGAGTGAAGACGCAAACCGTTCCTCCTTAGGAACTCCTGAAGCTCCTTCCCCACTAAAGGTACCAAACTGTGGGTGATAACCGTATGCACCAAAGAACGGTGACCTGCCAGTAGATTCTGATGATTATTAATGGCAAATTCTGCCAGCGGTAAGTAGGATGCCCAATCCTCCTGATTTTCGGAGACGAAACACCTGAGGTCTCCAAGTTCTGATTGACGCGCTCGGTCTGACCATTCAACTTAGGGTGGAAGGCAGAGGAAAAGGACAGCTGCACCCCAAGTCAAGAACAGAATGCCTTCTAGAACTTGGAAACAAACTGGGTCCCCCGATGTGACACCACATCGGAGGGAACCCCGTGAAGCTTCACGATCTCATTTATGAACACCTGAGCAAGTATCTTGGCATTTGGAAGTGCAGGCAATGCAACGCAGTGAACCATTTTACTGAACCTATCTACTACCACCAAAACCACTGTTTTGCCTGCAGAAACCGGTAGGTAAGTAATAAAATCCATGGACAAGTGTGTCCATGGCCTACTAGGGATAGGTAGCGGAAGAAGAGTATCAGACGGACAGGTATGCAAAATCTTAGAACGCGCGCAAATACTACAAGCAGCTACGTGTTCAATCACATCCCGATGCAACCCCGGCCACCAAAAAACGATGAGAGAGGAGGTCCGCGGTTGCCTTACCACCTGGATGCCCAGCAAGCACAGAGTTGTGATGTTCTTTAATTACTTTGCGGTGCAGATCAGATGGTACAAATCACTTTCCTGAAGGACAGGAGGCACGGAGGTCCCCCTGTGCCTCCAACACCTCACCCTCCAGTTCAGGATAAAGTGCCAAAATGACTACCCCTTTCTGTAATATCGGGGCAGTATTCTCATGGTCCCCACCACCAGGGAAGCTCTGGGACAAAAGCCTCAGCCTTGACATTTTTGACCCCTGGACGAAAAGTGACAACAAAATTGAACCTAGTAAAAAAACAGGGACCATCTGGCTTGCCTAGGGTTGAGACTTTTAGCTGGAGATATGACAGGTTCTTATGGTCAGTAATAACAGTAATAGGATGGACAGCCCCCTCCAACCAATGTCGCCATTCCTCGAATGCCAATTTGATCGCCAAAAGTTCCCTATTACCCACGTCATAATCTCTCTCAGCCAAAGACAATTTTTTAGAAAAGAAGGCGCATTGACGCCATTTACCAGGGGACGAACCTTGAGACAACACAGCCCCAACCCCGACATCCGACGCATCAACCTCCACAATAAAGGGTTGAGAAACATAGGGTTGACTGACTGTAGGTGCAATGGCAAAATGATTCTTTAAGGAAAAAGCCTGGAGGGAGGCATCCGACCATTTGGAAAAATCAGACTCCTTCTTAGTCATGTGAGTAAGGGGTTTCACTATAACAGAGTAATTTTGGATGAATTTCCGATAAAAATTAGTAAAGCCCAGAAAACGTTGAAGAGCCTTCAGGTTCTCGGGACGTTCTCAGTCAAGGACTGCACGGATCTTCTCCGGATCCATCAAAAAACCCGAAGATGACAACAAGTACCCCAAAAACTGCACCTCCTGAACAGTGAAGACACATTTTTCTAGTTTGGCATAAAGTTTGTTATCCCTTAATATCTGAAGCATCTGCTTAACATGCCCCCGATGAGTCTCAAAATCAGGTGAGTAAACCAGAATATCGTCCGGATTGACTACCACAAACCTCCCCACCAAATGATGGAAAATATCATTTAGAAAATGCTGGAATACCGCAGGTGCATTGGTCAAACCAAAAGGCAGAACCAGACTCTCGAAATGACCTTCTGGGGTATTGAACGCTGTTTTCCATTCGTCCCCTTCTCTGATTCTAACCATGTTGTAGGCTCCCCTTAAATCCAACTTGGAGAATACCTTAGCTCCCACAACCTGGCTGAACAAATCAGAGGAAGAGGGTATGGATCACAGATGGTATTTTGATTTAATTCCTGAAAATCTAAACAGGGACGTAGACCGCCATCTTTTTTCTTCACAAAGAAGAATCCTGCCGCCACGGGCGAAGATGAAGGTCTGATATGTCCCTTCTCCAGACTTTCCACAATGAAATCCTATATGGCTTGCCTCTCAGGGCCAGAAAGATTATACAGTCTGGACTTCGGTAGTTTAGCTCCGAGGGTCAGGTTAATAGGACAGTCATATGCACGATGAGGAGGTAAATCTTGACACCCCCTCTCAGAAAAAACGTCCTCAAAACCAAACAGAAAAGCAGGTAATATTTCCGTAGAGACAGTAGCAAGGGAAATTTCTAAACAGTTCTCATGGCAGTAATCTCCCCATTCAATAATCTCCTCGGTTCGCCAATCCACCAACGGATTATGTTTAACAAGCCAAGGTATATCCAAGACAATCGTTGTGGGAAGATTGTCCAGAACATAGCAAGGAATTATTTCACAATGAACTGACCCCACCCTCAGTTTTACATTATGTACAATCTGAGTTAATGCTTTCCATGCAAGTGGCACCAAGTCAATGGCAAAGATGGAAATAGGTTCAGCTAAAGCACAGCAAGCAAGACCATGAGTTTTCACAAACTCAGCATCAACCATGCTGACTCCTGCTCCGCTGTCAACAAATACAGAAATGTTCTCGGTTTTGCTCTCTAGCACCACCTCAGCTGTCAGGACAAAGCGAGAGCTGCAGTTTGGCCACAAATGCACCCCTTGCTTATCCAACTCCAGACTACCAAGAGTTAATCGAGTCTCCTTTTGTTTAGGAATTGAAGGACAAGTCCCAACAAAATGTCCCTTTTTCCCCACTAAAAAAACATGTTTTTCTTGCGAATCTCTGGGGAGATGTATGATGTAGAGACACCCCCTAACTGCATAGGTTCCTCCACCTCCCCCACTACTGGTTCACCCCCAGACCGCTACCCTGGGAGAGGTACACAACCCCGAAAAGAAGGCCCCAGAGAAGGTGGTCTCACATGTCTGTCCCGAAGGTGTCTATCAAGACGTATGGCCAAAGACATGGCAGCCTCCAAGGACCGAGGGGTTTTATATACTGCTAAGGCATCTTTCAACCTTTCAGTAAGCCCCTCACAAAATTGACTTCTAAGGGCTGAGTCATTCCATTTGGAGTCCGTCGCCCATCTACGGAATTCCGAACTGTATGTTTCCACTGACCGATTCCCCTGCTGAAGACAACGTAGCCTAGACTCAGCCAAGGCGACTTGGTCAGGATCATCATAAATGAGGGCCAGAGCTCCGAAAAAACCCTCCACAGACTGGAAACAAACTGAGTCCTGCAGTAACGAAAACGCCCATGACTGAGGATCTCCCTGCAAAAGAGAGATCACAATACCAACCCATTGCTCCTCATTACCGGAGGAATAAGGACGACGTTTGAAATACAATTTGCATGCCTCCTTAAATTCAAAAAACTTGTCCCTACCTCCTGAAAACCTGTCTGGGAGGGCAACCTTGGGTTCTGGCTGGACAGGCCTACCTGCAGAGACCCCCACATTGGCGGCCTGTAACCGCTGATGCTGCTGTACCTCACCACGGAGGTCATTCACCTCCAGAGACAGCCTGTGCAGCCACTCTGCAAGCTCTGCAACTGAACCCATACCAAGAGAGAAAGGAAAAATTCAAAGGGGCACACCCAAAAACACACAGAAAAAAAAAAGTCCGTTTTTTTTCTTTTTCCTTTCTAAAACGTGCTCGGCCAGCTATAATGTCACGCCAGGTGTGGAAAAGACTTAGTGCAACACAGAGGGAAGAGGGAAAGGGACCCCAGACACTAGGGAAAGGGGGAAGTGGAGACCTTCTAGTCTGGTCTAGTGTCATCCTGTCTCAACTACCGTCCCTATATTGCCTCTTCAGCAATCACCGCACGCGTGCCTCGCCCTGTCTTGCCTTGGCATATGGCTAAGGCTAGGGATGGGAGGAGATGAGCACTAGTCGATCTCCACTAAACTCTATAGACAACAAGGGTAGACAAACAGGATGAGAATGCTTAGCTTTAGACGACTCCAGACAAATGCGAACTTGGCCTCAAGCTCCAGAGAGGAACAAGTACTGCTCTTGCTAAGCCTTCACAAGTAGAAATGAATATCGCCGGCACCTCCCTCTCAGACACACCATGTATATATTCATCCAGGCCAGGGAGCTAATTACCAGAGGGAGGTAGCCGCTAGGTCCTAGAGACAGCCTCTCATCTAAGATGTCTGTAATGCCAAACGTAGAGATCTCCTGCAACCAACTACAGGGCGACAGTCTGTCACCTCTGATACACCCGTGACATTACCTTACGGTGCTATGCCTAAGTTTTGGTACTGCTTAGAGGTTCGCCATGATGTGGCAGTGGGCTTATACATTCTGATCAAAATGGTAACTAAGAAACTCAGGTTCAGTTTTGTAAATTTTGTTTAGCCGGGATAATTCAATGCATAATATTTGGATGTTCATGTCTTTTTCTACAGTTATGTTTATTCTAAAAATGACAAGTTATCTCCCAGCCATCTCGAGATCGAGATTGAATGAATCAGAGGTGTACATGCCTGGCCTCTGCTCCATTCATTGTCAATGGAACTGCCGTAAATAGCAGAGTACAGTGCTCGGCTTTCTCCTGCAGTTCAATAGACAATGAATGTAGTGTAAGCTGATCATATGCACATCCACTCCATTCAGCGCAGGACTCTGTAAAGCCCAGGTCCCAGTGGTCCAACTGTGGCGCCCATGAGGGTTCAGTCGCCACAGGGGTACTGCACCTCAGTAGATGTGTGGTATCTCCTCTTCCAGGTAATGATGGAGCACTTCTCAGGATCCTACTTCATCATTCAACACTACACCACTCCTGTCCTGTAGGGGGCCTAAATGCACCAGGGTGCTGCCCCGGCCCGGGATATAGGAGGTGGGGGGAACCAAAGATAGGGGGAACCATGTAGTGGGTGAGGGTGGAGGACACACTTTAAGGGTACACTTACCAATTCATATTAACCAACAGCCATCTTAAGTTCAAGGTCTTTGATTGTGATCTTCATCAGTGATTGTGGTCTCTGTCTCTGATTGTGGTCACCCACCAGAGTTCATCAATAGGCCTCATCCGACTGAAGATACACGGTCCTCGTTCTCTGGCCTTGAGACGAGGAGTGGGTCAGAGTTAACTACTGCCTCTACCCGGTCAAGGTCCTTACCTAAGAAGGCCTGGAGGGGAGCGGAGGAGAAAAGCTCCACAGGCAAAAGGATCCCAGGGGATACGAATGGAGCGGCGTACGCCACCTGTATTTCTTACTCTGGCCTAGCCAGAGGGACTCCTACTGCAAGGGGGGTGACCGGCCCCCGATATCTGACTTTGTTACTTCACGTCTCTGTCAGAATAGCCCGGAGGCTTAGTGGATCCCAGGAGGGATACGGACGGAGCGTCATACGCCACCTGTACCTCTCTACCTGTGTTCATCCAGAGGGACTGAGCCTTACACCTAGTTCTAACAACACATACAGTCGAGAGGAGACTTAGTGGGAGAACTTACCTGGGAGAGGAACACACACACCAGAGGGGTCTCGACAGGTGCTCCTGATCTATCTGGAAAGTGCTGGACCCCCGGCCGCAGCACGCCGGGAGGAGCAGAGGGAAGCTTTGCGGCTAAAGTTCATCTTAATGTGAGTAAAAACCCTGGATGACTTCACACCCCGCTTCAGCCTGTTATTTCCTGCGCGGCACTGCACCCACCATCCTTCCTCGCACTGCCCTGAGGCCTGCTCCGCCTGCGGGGAGCCGTCCCACCTTAGCTGTCCGTAACACCGGCCTCAGTGCACTGAAACAGCGCTGGTGTCCATCACCGGGAACCGTAGGTGGCGTAGTCGGAAAATTACCACTCAACCCTGATAGCCTATTCAATCTTTTATGTGACCGCCCTGGGCACGGACCGGGTCCCGGCCGCGACTGCTTCCCAACCCCCCAACATCAGACCCGGCTCCGAGTAACCCCACTTCCCAGGGTGAAGGCTGAGAGCATCACACAATCACCAGCAATCTACAAGTTATCCCTTATCTTCTGGATCTGGTATAACTTGAGCTTTTGGGAACTAACCTAGGTCCTTCCATTCTGTGTTATAAAACTCATCACCATTATGCTGAGTCCATTTTGATCTTTGCTACAGGACCACCTCTCTTCTATGTACTCTACTGTACCAAATTTTTCTGCAGAACATAACCTCCTCTATAAGATAAGGCCTCATTCACATGTCAGTTTATTACTGAATTTCATCAGTGATTTTCATCAGCGTTTCATCAGATTTTCATCTAAGTTTGGTCATCAGCTTTTTTTTTACTGATAAAAAAAAGTTTTTACACCTTCTCCTATCAGTGAAAAACTACTAGCACATGGATAGCATCTGAATGCTGTCCGATTTTTTCATGGACCCATAGACTTTCATTGCCGAGTTTGATCAGACACTTGAATCAAATTTGAACATGTCTCTGCAATTTTTCACGTACCACTCGGTCTGCAAAAAGTCACTGACGTGAACAGTCTCATAGATTATCACATTATCACAGGTATGAGTGCTAACCGTGAGAACAAGAGATAGCACTCGTACGTGAAAAACTGACGTGTGAATGAGCCCTTAGAAAGAACTGAAAACTGCTATAAGAAGTGGTCCCCCATTCTATAGGATTCTTTGCAGCCACGTGTTACACAGTTGACTACTGAATTAAAGGGGTACCCCTTCTGTATCCCTATGTTTTCTCCCAGTAAAACAATAACACTTATGCTCACCTCCGGCGCCATTCCGGCAATCTTGGCACTGGCTCTCCTGGGGATTGTGTGACATTATTATGTCAAGCAATCCCTGCAGCCAATCAGCACTGGCTTCACTCTCCTCTCCTACAGATGTAATTAACATCTGGAGGAAGTGAGAGCTGTTGCTGTTGTCTCACTACCTCTGTATGTCTTGATTCATCCATCAGAGAGGAGAGTGAAGCCAGCGCTGATTAGCTGCAGGGATCACGTCATATAACAATGTCACACGATCCCCAGAAGCACTAGTGCCAACACTGCCGGAAGGACACCGGAGGTGAGTATAAGTGTTATTGTTTTACTGGGGGGAAAATAGGGATTCGGAAGGCGTTGTCTAGTAGTGGACAACCCCTTTAAGTGGGCACAATGTAATATTTTTGACATTACAAGATAAATGTCAACATGCCAATTGCCTCTTCCATTGACTGGAACCATATCCTTGATGGTCCGCATATTGTCTGTGGAGCTGCGATACAGAGGGGGTCGTCCTTGTTTAAATAAACAAGTCTCATAATATCACCTATTCCTCAGACATCTTATTGGCTGCAGGTTACGCTACCTCTCGCTTTTACAAGGCAACATATACAATTTTGAACAGGAGATGAGCAAGACAACAAAGGTCTCCACACAGACAATGATAAAGAGAAGCTGATGAAGAAGACTGTGCCTTCCTTAGAAATATCACATGTGATACATCATTCCCAAATGTGTACTCCATATATGTCTGACCTAGTTGTCTCAACCACACCATATCAAATATATACTACTGAGTAGAAATGAAGAATATAGAAGAAAGAGATGATATGATTTCCACCCTCTATTTGTAATTTTATACCTCCGGTTTCCTTTATTTTCAAATGCCTTTGATACTTGATCTTCTTTTAGGGCAAATCAATGAGATGTCACAATGTACTTGTTAAGGTAGAAAAAAACTTCCCTTGTTGCTATTAAAGATGTTGGCTGTGTCTGCGATGCTGTGTCAGTGATTTATATTCGGCGAGTTTAGGATTGAGACGAGGAAATAGGTTTCTTTAGACATTGTGCTTTCATTGTGGTGTGCTATCCTGGAAGGTCAGGATGGTCTTACGTGCTCATTCCCATCTTATAGAGAGAACACATTGTATCCCTTACAGTGGACTGAGATGAAGCTTCTCTGACCCTGAATGGCTGCCCAAGGGCGAATGAGAAGCCCAATCACTGAAATAACTTATCCTTTGAGCTCAAACCAAATAACAGAAGATCCACAATCACTCACAGACCATTTACATATTGGCATTTTGTGCTGATTCACTTTCCCTTCTGGTTGTAATCAATAGTTATGTGATATATCCACCTGAAATATTAATATTTATCTTCAAACAGAACACTAAGCTTTCAGATCGGCGGCACATTTTTATGCCCAGACACTCCTTTGATTAGAGCGGACATGTCTGCTAGATAATTTGTTCAAATATCTTTGCCCGGATAAATTAAATTGACCGATTTCTTCATGCTGAAATTAGTGCAATTAAAGGGGACTCATCCAAATGTGCTGTAACGTATTTTCTTTGTGTTATGATCTGCAACATGTAATAAGGAAAGATAGGGGAAAACTGTCCCTACAGTAAGACTAAGCTGAATCCCTACGATGTAGCGGGCAGCCTGTTCCTAGCGAACAGACCCGCCTTAGTCTTCGGCTAGTCTGAATGAAGACCTATAGCATAAGGGGAGGGGTCCCTAAAAGAACTAAGGACTGGAACAAAAATGGGACACCTCCTAAACAGAGAAGTTGTTGCAGAACACAAAAAGACAAACAGACAAAAAGGTACTAGAGGTCCCAGAAGGACCAAGCGAACTGACAGAGATAGGCACCGAAGCACCTGGCTAGAAAAACAGTCAAACACTGAAGTCCAGCACAGCCAGAAGGGCGGAGCTGGAATATAAAGGCAGGTGGTCACGTGACCGCAAAACACAAGATGGAAAAAACAAACAGGAGGGTTCTAACACTTTGCTTTTCATGCAGCGCATGAAGCTTCACTGCTTAGCCTATTAGTTCCGAACCTTTCATGGTATTTTGACTTCTGTCATTTAGCAAGGAATGGATGCAGTGTGCATGGTGTCACAATTCCCTGGTATTCCCTGTGCCAGTCAGCAACCACTTGACTTCTTTTATGAGATTTGTATATTTGCAGTCACGTGCCAACTAGTCTCCACTGGCTGTTCACTATTCACTTCTATTGAGAGAAGCCAAATGTGTGCAATTGGCATTTGACTGCGAGTATGCAAATCACATACATGAGGTCAAGTGACTACTGACTTGCACAGGGAATACCGGGGAATCATGATCATCCGCACCGCATACTGTCACGATTCGGCAGTCTTAAGTAACTTAAAGTGGCTGCAGACTTTTGACCTAAGCCTGTACAACCCCTTCAAGGAGAGGTTGTCAATATTTTAGTCCCGGACAACCACACTATATGCAATTGCTGTCAGATACTTAACGACAAAGAAAGTAATTAGCAAAAGTACCGATACTTTGCTGGTGGCATGTTGCACAATATGGCAAGGTGTAACATGACATATACACAGCAGTGACTAAGTGGTATACCCACTGCAACAGAATGAAAGGAGATCAACGGTTAGCTATGACAGTGGGGACCGTGTAGCATTTATATAAGAAGGTGGCAGATAATTTTCCAAACTTTGTACATGCTGATTTAACTCTAAGGTTATGTTCACACATTGCGTTTTTTCAGAGTTTTTTTTATGCGTTTTTTATGCAAATTTTCTGCTGCGTTTTACAGTACCAGCAAAGTCTTTGAGATTCCGCAAATCTCATGCACACACATTGGTTTTTGTTTCATCAGTATTTTGTGCTTTGCATGTTTTTTTTGCAGAATAGAGAATGTCACTTCTTTCAGCGTTTTTTTGGCATTTTTCATCCATTGGAAGTAAAGGGTAGTGAAAAAACGCACCAAAATCACAGGTGTCAGTTTTTTCAGCGGTTTTTGTGCATAATTTTTTTTTTCACTGAACTTTATGTATATGCATAAAGAGACAAAAGAACAGTGAAAAAAACGCAGCAAAAAAACAAAGAAAATCCTGAACAAACCTTCCTGGCAAGAAATCAGGTTTTGCTGCAGAAAAAAAATGCTGAAAAAACGCAATGTGTAAACATAGCTTTATTGAGTAATACCTGTCTCATTTTAAAGCACCACTACAGCATTTTTTCATTGCAGCACTGGAGTGGTGCAACCAGTCTAAGTTTCCTGCTCCTAGTCTAATACTTACCAGACGCCATCTTCATCTTTTATCAATGTCGCTCTGGTCGTATTCTGTAGGTTGTGACCTGCCGGATGGCTCCAGTGTTTGGTGGTTGAGCCAGAAATCACAACTCAATGTAAGTTTATGAGCCAGAATGAGGATCTCATAGACTTACACTGAAAGCTTGTCACCATTACCTCTGACTTCCGGTCAGTCAGAAGTTGCAATCACAAGATGGCGGTGCGGGACCGGAGTGGCACTGGGAACAGCTGAAGACGGCGGATGGTGAGTATAATACTAGGGTCAGGTAACTCAGATTAGTTGCACCACTCCAGAGGTGAAAAGAATAAAAAACATTGGAGTGGTGCTTTAATGCTGCATTCACAAATTTGTGTATCAAGATCCAAGTGCAGACTGATGCACGGACTGACGCAAGTTTCCTGCCCCGAACTTGACAGCTTCATAGGCATACTGTATATGAGGCTGTAAAGTTTAGATTAGGAAACTCAAGTCCAATCTGTGTAACATGGTCCGTACTTGGACTGTGACACACAGATATGTGAATGCGGCATAAACCTAATTTGTTTGTGTCCATAATGGCATCATCTTCAAGTAAAGAGCCATGCTCAGGGTCAAAAGACACTCATTTAAAACTAACTCACTTTTATATTCTAAACTGGTGGTACTGTGGCACCCCAGGGGTCTGGTTTCCACAGTAATAGCCATATTACGTCTGTGAGCAGGTGGGAGGTCTCCTGGTCAGGAATCCTAAGCATACCACACCTCCTGCCCAGTCCTGGGAGGGGAAGAACTTCCCCTATATAAAGCTGGGGCTGAGGCAGGGTTAGTGAGTAGAGTAGAGTAGAGTGAGAGAACACAGACAGAGACACAGTCTGGTCTGTAGTGGAGCAGCTTTAGGGAAAGAAAGATCAGGAGCTCTGTGGGAGCTGTGCTAAAAGAGATCAGGGGCTGGAAGCTGTAGAGCTCGCCCTAATTGAAGAGTTCTGACCGGACCCGGAGTCCGAGGCTGTGGGGACGAATCCTTACCCAGCAGCAGAATCCGACCGGCAGGGGATTTCAGGTCCTCTGGCCAAGAAACCCGAAGGCACGGTCACACGCAAGGGACCAGCACCGCCGTCGTGGAGCGGAAGCTACCAGAAGGCCCCGAGTCACCGGCCATACGGGTGAGCACCACACGGTACACTCAGGGACGTGGGCTACTTTTACCCGCCTCTAGCAAGGTAGCCAGAAGAGTACGATTAGTTGGGGAGGCCTACAACTCCGCCTGGCCAGGGGAGATTCCATCTGCTCACGGACTGACCAGGCCCTGATCGCTAGCCAGTACTCCGGGAGGGTCTACCTTTGCCACCAGTAAAGACCCTGAACGACACCGCACCGTCTCTGAGTGTTTCATCATTCACGTCCGCTGCCCTGAGGCCATACCCCTCCCGTTGGGGGTTATACCATCCACGCTGCACAACCGTACCACCGGCCTCAGCGGTCTGCCCTGCAGCGGCGGTCTCATAACCGCATTCAACGGGTGGCGTAGTCGAGCAATATAACATCTTCTGACAAGCACTGCCACTTAGTTCGACTCCCTGGGCACGGACCGGGTCACCGCCACGAAACTACTACCCCTATCAGATCCGGCTCCGGGTAGGCCCCCGCGTGCGCAACGCTACTCGGCACAGGTCCAGGGGCGCGTCAACTTTTGGCGTAGTCGGCAGGATTTCGTGCCCGCAACCACCGGGTACTGCGTGCCTGAAAAAGAGACTTTTAAACTTACCTGTGGTGAAGATTCCCGCCATCCGACGCCATCTTCTACCTTCTTCCCGCCATCCGTGGAGTTTTCCCGCCGTTGGACGCCATCTTGAAGACGCCGCGCGGGAAGAAGAGGGGCGTGGACTCCGAAAGCGCGCGAGAACTGGAGCTCCGCCTCACGTCCGGACGTTGCGTAAGGTTCTGGAAAAAGCCCAGCAGACGCCGACGTCACAGGAGCGCGACGGAAGGTCCTCAACCCTGACGATCCACTGCGGAGCCGCGGCCTACGGAAGAGGATCATCGCAAGGTAGGCCACGGTCCACTAGGGGGGAGGAGGATGTCGGATACGGAGGAGAGCTTCACTGCCACAGCCACCGCCAGCGCCACCGCTGCAGCGGTCATGCCTTTCACGATGCCCTATATCCCGGGGGCAGCCTGGCTACCCCAGTACTCAGGGGAGTCACATACCCTGAATGACTTTAGAGAAAAGCTGGATAGCCTCTTCCAGGTGTACCCCCTCACAGAAGAGCAAAAAGTGAGCATCCTGGTGGCCCAACTAACCGGGGCAGCCCAAAGGGAGGTAAAGTCCTGGCCACCTGGGAGGAGGACTGTAGCAGGGATATTAACCCGGCTGAAGGACACCTTTGATACCCGCACCTCAGCTGAGATTAAGCTTAGATTCTACGGGTGCAAACAGCGAGCACATGAGAATATAAGGGACTATGCACTAAACCTACAAGAGGCCCTGAGAGCCATTAAGCAGGCCGAACCTGACGGCGTGGGAAACGAGGACAGGCTGTTGACCGAACAATTTATAGAGGGACTATATTGCAATGCCCACCGAACCCAGTTGCGGGCAATGGCCTTACAGGATCCTCATCTGGACTTTGCACAGTTCAAGGACAGAGCCATTCGGGTGCTCCGAGAACCGGCACCGGGTGGCGTTGTGGCCCACAGGCGCCCTACTACCGCTTACCACCAGGAGGCGGCGCCCTTGTCGGCAGGGCCTGTGGGAGCTGATGCGCAGGCTTTAAACAATGACCCGGCTACAGACCTGCACCATCAGGTCCAAGAGCTAACTAAAAGCGTTGCCGCGCTAACCCGAACTGTGCAATCTTTACAGGTTTCTACTCCAGGGAAGATCCAGCTGGCATCCGGACCGGAGGACATCCCGTGGCGTCGACCAAGGAGGACCCCACCGGCCAGAGGAAGACCCAGCGACCGATACAACGAGGACGGACAACCCATCTGCCGCCGCTGCAATCAACCCGGACATATGGCAAGGTACTGTCCTTTAAACTGGCACAACCTGGGGTAGAGGGCCAACCCCTAGGAATAAGATCACCAGGCCCATCGAACTGGCGTGACAAATACGTGGGAGGACGTCCAGTCTTGCCTGTAGTACTGGATGGCATTCCTATGAGTGCCCTACTTGACACCGGGTCACAGGTCACCACCATCCCGTACGTGCTCTTTAAGCAGTACTGGAATGACTCGGATATAACCCGCTACCCTGACGACGACTTGAGTATCATCGCCAGCAATGGTCAACCCGTGCCACAGATCGGATTCAAAGAGATGACCATTAAAGTCGGTAGAGTCGAACTGGCAGCACAGGGACTGATCATTGTAGACATTGACAAGCGCGAGAGTCACCCAAAGATAACTCTAGGAACTAATGTGATTGAAAATTGTCTTGCAGAGGTGATTTTCATTTTACAGCAGGTTGCCAAGAACACCAGCTCCGGCCAACAGCGAGTGCTCCAAAAAGAGATCCGGGCACTGATGCGGCGGCAACAGGTGGAACTCTCCGGTGGTGAGATTGGAAGCGTGAGAATGTGTGACCCTTTCCCTATTGCCATGCCCCCAAAAAGTGAAATGATGATTTGGTGCCGGGCAGCTATTGGTCTAAGAGGTAGAGACTACCAAGCAATGGTAGAACCCGTCTACTCAGACAGTAGGCCCACCATTTTGACAGCACGGGGGGTGGTTGATGTACGCCATGGGAGGGTGCCCGTTCGCATAATAAATATCGGGAAGAGGGAAGTGTACCTGCCCCGGTATGCTACGCTAGCCAAATTGTATACCATCAATCAAAATTCTGTACAGTCCGTGGAACCCTTGCCTCCATCTCATCCAGAGGAAGGTAACGGCTCTAAGAAAACAATAGAGGACTGGTGTCAGCAACTACATTTGGGTACTGACTCCACTCCCTCACACCAGAAACAGGGAGTCTATCGGGTGGTTCAAGAGTACGAGAGTGTTTAGTAAACACCCGTTAGACTTCGTGCGAGTAAAGGGGGTAGAACATCATATCCCCACGGGAGACCATCCTCCCATAAAGGAGAGATACCGACCCGTACCCCCTGCACACTACCAACACGCCAAGGGAATGCTTAGAGACATGAAGGAGGCTGGGGTAATCAGGGATAGCTGTAGCCCCTGGGCAGCTCCACTGGTCTTGGTTAAAAAAAAAGACAACACCATGAGAATGTGTGTAGATTACCGGAAAATCAACCGTATCACACACAAAGATGCGTACCCCTTACCAAGGATAGAGGAGTCTTTGGCCGCTTTAAAATCTGCTAACTTCTTCTCTACTTTGGATCTCACTAGCGGGTACTGGCAGGTTCCTGTAGCAGAGGCGGACCGGGAGAAGACCGCATTCACCACCCCGATGGGACTTAGCGAGTTTACCTGCATGCCGTTCGGACTCTGCAACGCACCAGGAACCTTCCAACGGTTGATGGAATGCTGTCTGGGACACCGAAACTTCGAGACGGTCCTGTTATACCTGGACGATGTCATCGTCTACTCCAAGACCTACGAGGACCACCTGAAACACCTGGCAGAAGTGTTCGAAGCCCTGGCAAACTACGGCCTAAAGGTGAAACCCTCCAAGTGTCACCTCCTGAAACCAAGGGTGCAGTACCTGGGACATGTGGTGAGTGCTGACGGAGTGGCTCCCGACCCTGATAAGATCACCGCGATTAAGGAATGGCCAAGACCCTCCAGCGTAAAGGAAGTGCGGCAGTACCTCGGGTTGGTAGGCTACTACCGAAGGTTCATTCCCGGTTTCACCAAAAAGGCAGCTCCTATGCAGGACCTCCTGATAGGCCAGTCCAGGAAGGCCAAGAACCAGAAGCCGCTCTTCAGATGGGAGAAGTTGGAAGAAGAGTTCTTCCGCCAGCTGAAGATGGCCCTCACGGGGGATGAAATCCTGGCGTACCCTGATTACAGCCAGCCCTTTATCCTCTACACCGACGCAAGTAACATCGGGCTAGGAGCCGTACTGTCCCAGATCCAGCAGGGGAAGGAACGGGCAATTGCTTACGCCAGCCGAAAACTGCGACCCACCGAAAGAAACCCTGAGAATTACAGCTCATTCAAGCTAGAATTCCTGGCAGTGGTGTGGGCAGTCACCGAACGCTTTAAGCACTACCTCGCCTCTTCCCGGTTCATCGTGTACACGGATAACAACCCGTTGACACACCTGGATACGGCAAGACTCGGTGCCCTGGAGCAGAGATGGATGGCCCGCCTGTCCAACTATGAGTTCACGATCAAATACCGGGCAGGACGCTCCAATACCAACGCGGATGCCCTGTCCAGAATGCCAAACCTACCGGACGTAGGGGAAGATCCAGAGGAATTGGAAGAAGTTGAACTCCCCGCGTTCCACCGTCATGGGACTATCCAGTATTCCCACCGTGTAAGGGGTAAGCAATCCGCTACGTTCAACCCCTTACCTCATTACAACTGGGCGGAAACGCAAGACAGTGACCCCGCCGTCCGACTGGTGAAGGAGATGCTGACTCAGCCAGATGCCCGCCTTGACCCAGACGCTCCGGAGGAGACCAAGCAACTGTGGGCTGAGAAGAGTCGACTGTTCCTTTACAAGGGGAAGTTGTGCCGCAGAATGGTTAACTCCCGGACGCATGAACTGATCTGGCAAGTAGTGGTGCCAAGAAGAGACGCGGCTATGGTACTGGAGGCATACCACGACGGAGCTGGGCACTTCGGATGGAAGAAGCTGGAGTTCCTGCTGCGCGGGAGGTTCCACTGGGTAGGCATGAGAGGAACCATCGAGAGGTGGTGCAGAGACTGTGGACCGTGCCACCTAAGACGGAAGGACTGTGCCAGCCAGAAGACTCCCTTGCAGCCCATCATCACCCGACAGCCACTGGAACTGGTAGCCCTGGACCATGTGAAACTGGCTCCAAGCAGATCTGGGTATGTCTACGCCCTCACAATCGTAGATCATTACTCCCGGTTCCTGGTGGTGGTCCCGGTCAAGGACTTAACGGCTCAAACAGCAGCTAGAGCCTTCCAGCAGCACTTCTGCCGTCCACACGGATACCCAGATCAGGTGCTCACGGACCAAGGACCTGCCTTTGAAGCGGAAGTCTTCCAGGAGTTCTGCACTCTGTATGGCTGCCGGAAGATAAGAACAACACCCTATCATCCGCAAACCAATGGACTCTGTGAGAAAATGAACCAGGTGGTGATAGACCTTCTGAAAACATTGCCCCTGGAAGAACGCAGTCTGTGGCCTGAGAAACTGCCTGATCTGGTGGACCTATACAACCACATCCCGGTAGGTTCTACCAACTGTACCCCGGCTTACCTGATGAGAGCAAGACCTGGTAAGCTGCCTGTTGATCTGGATATGGGAGTCCTGACACCCGCGGACACTTCACCGGAAGCAGACTGGGACACAGAGAGGCAGCAGCAGTACCGGAAAGTACAGGAGAGCGTTGAGCGAAGTCTCTGTCAAGCTAGAGAAAGACAGGAGAAGACTTACAACCAGTATGCTCCCGCTGTTCCCCTGGTACCTGGAGAGCAGGTCTTGAAGAGGAAGAGACGGCTCCACAAGTTGGACGACCAGTGGGAGAAGGACCCGTACACCGTACTGCCCTCAAGCCATGAGAACCCAAAAGTCTGCACAATCAGTAAGGACGGAGGAGAAACCACAGCCATTGTCTCCCGAGATCACCTGAAAAAGTGTCCCGAGCAGCTACGAAACCCTGAAGAAGATCAAGAAAACCCTCAACCCGTAGAGGAAAGGGAGGAGATGGTTAGTACTGTACTCGGAGACTTCCCTCGGTCTTGGACTCAAGTAAATGGCGCCGTTGTGGTACCCGTCCTCACCTTCTTCCAGCCAGCATCCCAAGTGCCTACGGAAAAACAGGTAGAGCTGGAAGAGCAGCCGGTCCAGGAGGCAGAAGACCCCACAAAAGCAGACCAGGAGAATCGATCCTCTGCTTATAGTGAGCCTGCCGTACCCCTAGTGAGCCAAAGAGCCCGTAGACAGCTGCCCAGTTTACCTTTGACAGCTCCTACATCTTGTAGCTCAGGACCAGTCAGTAAGCTCCGTAGGTCCACTAGAGCCACTAGAGGCCAGTTGCCCGTACGTTGGAGGATCTAAAGTGTTTAGACTGTTTTATTTGTATTTACCTGTTTATTGTTGCTTGTAAATAATTATGTATCTCTAGTTATTTCATAGGTGTCTTTAATGGATTAACCGGAATCCTTTGTATATATGTTTGGAGCGTAACCCAGGAAAGGACTAAGACTGTTAAAAACTCGGGGTAGGACAGACCCCTACCTGGTTACGGCTCCCTGTTCCTTGGTGAAATGGACACCCTTGTTTTCTTCAAAAACTGCACCCGGTTGCGGACACGCCGTGACCATCATAATGTGTTTTTCTTTGTTATGCTGTTTCTGTTTATAACTTGTTTTGTTTACAAAAATATGTTTAGTCCCGGAGTACTAAATTTCACTAGGGGGGAATGTGGCACCCCAGGGGTCTGGTTTCCACAGTAATAGCCATATTACGTCTGTGAGCAGGTGGGAGGTCTCCTGGTCAGGAATCCTAAGCATACCACACCTCCTGCCCAGTCCTGGGAGGGGAAGAACTTCCCCTATATAAAGCTGGGGCTGAGGCAGGGTTAGTGAGTAGAGTAGAGTAGAGTGAGAGAACACAGACAGAGACACAGTCTGGTCTGTAGTGGAGCAGCTTTAGGGAAAGAAAGATCAGGAGCTCTGTGGGAGCTGTGCTAAAAGAGATCAGGGGCTGGAAGCTGTAGAGCTCGCCCTGATTGAAGAGTTCTGACCGGACCCGGAGTCCGAGGCTGTGGGGACGAATCCTTACCCAGCAGCAGAAACCGACCGGCAGGGGATTGCAGGTCCTCTGGCCAAGAAACCCGAAGGCACGGTCACACGCAAGGGACCAGCACCGCCGTCGTGGAGCGGAAGCTACCAGAAGGCCCCGAGTCACCGGCCATACGGGTGAGCACCACACGGTACACTCAGGGACGTGGGCTACTTTTACCCGCCTCTAGCAAGGTAGCCAGAAGAGTACGATTAGTTGGGGAGGCCTACAACTCCGCCTGGCCAGGGGAGATTCCATCTGCTCACGGACTGACCAGGCCCCGATCGCTAGCCAGTACTCCGGGAGGGTCTACCTTTGCCACCAGTAAAGACCCTGAACGACACCGCACCGTCTCTGAGTGTTTCATCATCCACGTCCGCTGCCCTGAGGCCATACCCCTCCCGTTGGGGGTTATACCATCCACGCTGCACAACCGTACCACCGGCCTCAGCGGTCTGCCCTGCAGCGGCGGTCTCATAACCGCATTCAACGGGTGGCGTAGTCGAGCAATATAACATCTTCTGACAAGCACTGCCACTTAGTTCGACTCCCTGGGCACGGACCGGGTCACCGCCACAAAACTACTACCCCTATCAGATCCGGCTCCGGGTAGGCCCCCGCGTGCGCAACGCTACTCGGCCCAGGTCCAGGGGCGCGTCAGTACTATTAATTGTCGGTGGTAAAATAAAAAAGTAATCTGGGCCCACCAATTACAGCTTATTCGACTTATGTGTATGAGAGGGAGGATCCTCTCACCTCTGCTCATTTAAAGTACCACTCCAGCGGGGTTTTTTTTAGCACTGGCGTGGTTCTTCCAATCTAAGGTCTCTGACCCTAGTCTGATACTTACCTGATGGCGTCTTCACCTTTTTTCGGAGCAACTCTGGTCACCCGGCGCCATCTTGTGCCCATACCTTCTGACTGGCCGGAAGTTAAAAGTTACTTCAGAAGCTCTCAATGCAAGTCTATGAAAGACAGAATGAGGCTTTCATAGACTTGCCTTGAAAAGTGACCTCTAACTCACTCCAGCAAACACTGGAGCGATGTGGAAGGTCACAACCTGCTGGAGATCGGCAGAAGCGGTGACGATAGACTGTAAAGACGGCAGCGGGTAAGTATAAGACCGGGGGCAGGGACCTTACATTAGAAGCACCACTCCAGCAAGGCAAAAGAAAAAACTCTGGAGTGGTGCTTTAAGGTTGGAGCAGCAGGAACCTGTTTTCAGGGTTCCAGTGACTCAATTGCGATCACTGTGGCTTAAGCAGTTGGACACCCAGCAATAAGCAAGTTATCGCCTATCCTGTGAATAGGGAATAACTTTTTTTAGGAGGTAGTAAATAATAACATCAACATAATAAGTCAAATGCAGAGTTGACACAACATTATAGCAGAGTTAACCAGCGAAATAGCAGAGCTTGGTTTGTCACAGAGCCCAATGCAGCAGTATGGCAGAGTTAATCAGTGGTATACCAGTGCTGGTGTTGTCACGGAGTACCTACTTATACAGCAGTGCTGGACTTATTAGCAGGTTAAAGAGAGTGCAGTCTCACAGTGTGACAGCATAGGATGTGCAGAACAGTTACTGTTATGTAGAACAACAGACGGAGCTGGATGGATCCGAAGGAGGATGAAATGCCTGGTGCTGGAGCCAGGACAGGTGAATAACAAATCTCACCTGCAAAGCTCTCCACAGTGCTGCGCCACCTATATCAGATATAATCCAAACCTTACACAATTTTTCTCATGCTGTATCAGTTCTTTTTTGTACTCCCATAAACAAATTGAGTCCCAGCATCAATATTTTTACTGAAGACCCTTCACCAACTTTTTCACATTGAACAGGAAATACAATGTAAATGTGGTCACAGAGCAGAAAAAAAAACCTTGTATTTATATATTTTTTATTTCAACTGTCTATTGCAGATATATTAGCAATCAAAGTATTTGATTCCTAATTAGTTCACTTTTTTAGATCTGATTGGGTGTTATCAGACAATCTTCACAGGGGGCCGTAATTCTTCTCCCTATATGATGCTGACCGATTCTAAGAAGGAAAGTACATTCAAAGGAAAAAAGAAAGTGCCTCCACCATAGCTTAGAGCAGGTTTTTCAGTGTATGAGATGAGTGTATAATAAACTCTTTGTCTATCCTCCTGCATGATTAGAAAGCACAGATTTACACATTTCAAATAAGGTCCCTGTGGAGGAAGGGAAAAGCTCAGATGAGTTTACCTGTGTCACATTACAAACCCTTCTATCAACTCTCCTCTACCTGCACTGTCAGTTCTGCTGTGCTACCCCTGTTTCTGCACTGACACCTCAAAGTGCCAGTAATCACACTTATATCTGTAATGTAAGGAGATAGACAAGTGTGAAGACACACACAGTTAATGTCTAACAGTATGCAAGTGAACACCGCCATTGTTACGGATCCGGGTGGTGGAACCTCTGTGCTGCGGTGCAAGGAGGGACCAGAGGGGCGTGACAAGTATCTACTCGGCCTGACCAAGGTCGCACGGCGGCTCAGTCGACTCCGTGAACCAGGGAGGGACCGAGCAGAGGGACCAGGTGCCACTCTGGGACCGACCTTGTATGAGAGCAGGTGACTCCCACGGGTCAGAAGGCAGGAAGTGACCGGTACAGCGGAAGAGCACGGCAGGCAGGCTGACGGGTGGTCCGGGTAGACAGGCAGGCTGATTCGATGATAGCCAGACAGGTGCTCCGGGTAGGCAAGCTGGCGGGCACAACAGGTAACAGGCAGGTGCTTCCAGGTAAGCAGGCAAGCGGGCACGACAGATAAAAGCAGGTGCTTCCAGGTAAGCAGGCTGGCGGGCAAGGCAGGTAACAGGCAGGTGCTTCCAGGTAATCAGGCGGGCAGAGCCCATAGACAGACTGGCGGACTGGACTGTAGGCAGACTGGCGGGCTGGAAAGTAGTCAGACTGGCGGACTGGACTGAAGAACAGACTGGCGGACAGGACTGACTTGCAGAGGACCTGAGGGCTGAAGCAAAGTAAGTATAACAGAGCAACAACCTTGCACGGGCACCTCCATATTGGCATTAGGACTAAGACATCACTGACAGTAACAGTTATTTAATGGTAATAATAGAACTATAGTGTGTAAATAGCATTGTGTCAATACCCTTTTCATCTAAGCTACTGTATTTGTCTTGTAACATAACTTGTTTCATTTTTACAGTTTCCGTTGTCCCCCGATATTGTGCCGAAGGCACCCCTCTTTGATTGTTTTAATTGAATAAATATTTGTTTGGCAAATACCACTGTCTCCTCATTGTCTGCGCTGTTGCATCCGCATAGCTGTTAACATGTGCTCAACTTGTAATTGCTTTGCAGTGAGATCAGAACAGGGTTTCATTACATCTTACATAGAAATAGTCCAGAACTGGCAGGTTACTCCTGTGTGAGATGTAATGACAGCCTGATGTCACTGAAGAGCGATTGCAGGTTGCTTGAGCACAGCAGGCATTAGTGTGATTACTGTCACATTCAGTAATCAGAAGAGCCGATAGAAGGGTTTGTAATGTGATACAGCTAAACTCAGCTGCACTGCCCCTCACCCCACACTGACTGATGCAGCAGGTTAAGCCAGGAGATTAGAGCTGTCTGTCTTTGTACATATTACACACTGAGAAACCTGCTCTAAGGTACGGTGGGAGAGTGTTCTTCGTTCTCCTGAGTGTTGCTGCCTGCTTATGATTTGTCAGCATCATACAGGGAGAAGTAGTACACTCCCTCAGTGAAAACTATCTGATAACACCCATTTTTATTTAAAAAAAATGAATTCATTCGGTGCCAAATACTTTGATTGTTAACATTTCCACAACAGAAAGTTAAAATAAAAAAAAAATGTTTTATTCCGCTCTGCAGCCATTATTACATTCTGTGTCCATTTCAGCATGAAAAATTTGGTGAAAGGTCCTCTTTAAGGGGAGTCTGTCAGTAGGATCAACCCTCCTGAGCTGTCTATATGGGTATGTAGGTCACCTTGATATATGCAATCTAATGTCTTGTCCATGTTTTTCCTATATGTAAATGAGCTCTTCCAGGCTATGGGGAAGATGTTACCTGGAAGATAACTCTGCCTCCAGAGATTATTTTACATGAAGGGGGAGTTACCATTGTGATACAAGTAACTAACACAGAACCGGAGAACTGAACTCTGTCTTCTTGCAAATACATTTTTGCAGCTCTCTGAGCTCTGCTGTATTGCAACAATATTGCAGCCCTGTCTGCCTGTGAGATGGAAGCTGAGAGGAACCTGCAAATGTATCAGGTATAGTCACACACAGCTCTGCAGTGAGATCAGGAGAGCAGAGAGCGGCCATTACACATCACACTGGTAACTCCCCCTTCATGTAAAATAATCCCTGGAGGCAGAGTTATCTTCCAGGCAGCATCCTCTCCATAGGCTGAAAGAGCTCATTTATATAAAGTGATAAAAGATGGTTGATTTATCAGCAACAAGGCATCTGATATGAGGCATACAGATAGGACTTTTTTCAGCAGTCTATATATGCCCATATTAATAGTTTAGATAGGTCAAAATGTGGTGACAGATTCCCTTTAAATGTGCCTTACCCTCTCCAGGACTGTGTGATTTTTCTTTTTTTTCCCTTTATTTTTTTCTTCCCCTTCTTTCAAGATGTATACGTTTTTTTATTTTTCCATTGCCACAGCTGTATGACTACTGGATATTATTTTTCATTGTTTGAAGGTTTGTAGTTTTGAACGACGCAGTTCAATTTTCCATATAATCTGCTAAAAAAACAGGAAAAAAATGTCAAAACAAGAATCAATCTTCAAGTGAGACAACATGGAGAAAAAAAAATTCACCCATTGTTCATTGGGTTTTATTTTCATGGAGTTCAGTTTATTTCAGGTCAGCATCAATATGGCAATACCAAAATTGTATAGCTTTTAAAATTATCTTAGCGGCAAAAAAAAAGTTAGAATTTTGATAAAAGATAAAAAAAAAAAAAATTCTGACAATGGAGCCGTGTGCAGGCTTGATTTTTGCATTTTTTTTTGGTGAGATGTGCAGAAAGCAAAAACAGCAATTCAGACGCTTGAGATATTTTTTCCGTAAAGAGAAATACAGGTAGATACTTATTCATCATGCAATACGATCAGGGAGTAGATTGATTGGCTTCAGATTTATACTGCAGCAAGACAACGACCCAAAACATTTAGACAAGGTCATTAAGAACCATCTTCAGCGTGAAGAAGAACAAGGAGTACTGGAAGTGATAATTTGACCTCCGCAGAGCCCTAATCTTACCATCATTGAGTCAGTTTGGGATTACATAAAGGAACAGAAGGATATGCACAAGCCTCATTCACAGAAGATCTGTGGTTAGTGACGCGCCCCTGGGCCTTCTGTGTCGTGCGGCATCGCGTGCACGGGGGCTTACCCGGAGCCGGATCAGATGGGGGTAGTAGTCTCGTGGCGGTGACCCGGTCCGTGCCCAGGGAGTCAAACTAAGTGGCGAGTCTACTAGCAGTAGATGTTGGATGACTACGCCACCCGTTGAATGCAGCTTTGGAGCTGCCGCTGCAGGGCAGACCGCTGAGGCCGGTGGAAGGATGGTGCAGCGGGGATGGTATAACCCCCAACGGGAGGGGTATGGCCTCAGGGCAGCTGACGTGGATGATGGGGGTAGCAGGAACCACTCAGAGACAATGCGTGTAGTTCAGGGTCTTTACTGGTGACAAAGATAGACCCTCCCGGAGTACTTGCTAGAGATCGGGGCCTGGTCAGTCCTTGAGCAGATGGGATCTCCCCTGGCCAGGCGGAGTTGTAGGCCTTCCCAGCTAACTGTACTCTTCTGGCTACCTTGCTAGAGGCGGGTAAAAGTAGCCCACGTCCCTGAGTGTACCGTGTGGTGCTCACCCGTATGGCCGGTGACTCGGGGCCTTCTAATGGCTTCCGCTCCACGATGGCGGTGCTGGTCCCACGCGTGTGACCGTGCCTTCGGGTTTCTGGGCCAGAGGACCTGCAATCCCCTGCCGGTCGGTTTCTGCTGCTGGGTAAGGATTAGTCCCCACAGCCTCGGACTCCGGGTCCGGTGATAACTTCTCAGTCAGGGCGAGCTCTGCAGCTGCCAGCCCCTGACTCCTTGTAGCACTGCTCCCACAGAGCTCCTGTTGTTTCTTCCTATGCTGCTTCTCTTCTCTACTCTTGTTCTCTCTCTCTCTCCTAACCCTGCCTCAGCCCCAGGTTTATATAGGGGAAGTTCTTCCCCTCCCAGGACTGGGCAGGAGGTGTGGCATGCATAAGATCCCTGACCAAGAGACCTCCCACCTGCTCTCAGACATAATATTGCTATTATTGTGGAGACCAGACCCCTGGGGTGCCACATTCCCCCCTAGTGAAATTTAGTACTCCGGGACTAAACATATTTTACAAAAACATAACAGGGTATAGGAGCTGTCAAGGGTAAACTGGGCAGCCGTCTACGGACCCTTTGGCTCACTAGGGGTATGGCAGGCTGACTATAAGCAGAGGTTTGATCCTCCTGGTCTGCTTGTGTGGAGTCTTCTGCCTCCTGGACCGGCTGTTCTTCCAGCTCTACCGGTTGCTCTGTAAGTACTTGGGATTCTGGTTGGAGGAACGTGAGGACGGGTACCACAACTGCACCATTGACTTGAGTCCAGGACCGAGGAAAGTCTCCGAGCACAGTACTAACCATATCTTTCCCTTCCTCTACGGGTTGAGGGTCTTCTTGTTCCTCTTCAGGGTTCCGTAGCTGTTCGGGACACTTCTTCAGGTGATCCCGGGATACAATGGTTGTGGTTTCCCCTCCGTCTTTGCTGATGGTACAGACCTTCGGGTTGTCGTGGCTTGAGGGCAGTACGGTGTACGGGTCCTTCTCCCACTGGTCGTCCAACTTATGGAGCCGTCTTTTCCTCTTCAAGACCTGCTCTCCGGGCACCAGGGGAACAGCGGGAGCATACTGGTTGTAAGTTTTCTCTTGTCTTTCCCTAGCTTGACAGAGACTACGCTCCACGCTCTCCTGTACTTTCCGGTACTGCTGCTGCCTCTCTGTGTCCCAGTCTGCTTCTGGTGAAGTGTCCTCGGGTGTCAGGACTCCCATCTCCAGGTCAACAGGTAGCTTACCAGGTCTTGCCCTCATCAGGTAAGCCGGGGTACAGTTAGTGGAACCTACCGGGATGTGGTTGTATAGGTCCACTAGGTCGGGCAACCTCTCGGGCCACAGACTGCGTTCTTCCAGGGGCAATGTTTTTAGAAGATCTATCACCACCTGGTTCATTTTCTCACAAAGTCCATTAGTTTGCGGATGATAGGGTGTCGTCCTTATCTTCCGGCAGCCATACAGAGTGCAGAATTCTTGGAAGACCTCCGCTTCAAAGGCAGGTCCCTGATCCGTCAACACTTGGTCCGGGTACCCGTGTGGACGGCAGAAATGCTGCTGGAAGGCTCTAGCTGCTGTTCGAGCTGTTAAGTCCTTGACGGGGACGACAACCAAGAACCGGGAGTAGTGATCCACGATGGTTAGTGCATAGACGTAGCCACTTCTGCTTGGGGTCAGTTTTACATGATCCAAGGCTACCAGTTCCAACGGCTGCCGGGTGACGATGGACTGCAGGGGAGTCTTCTGGCTGGCACGGTCCTTCCTTCTTAGGTTGCACGGGCCACAGTCTCTGCACCACCTCTCGATGGTTCCTCTCATGCCCACCCAATGGAACCGCCCGCGCAGCAGGAACTCCAGCTTCTTCCATCCGAAGTGCCCAGCTCCGTCGTGGTATGCCTCCATCACCATAGCTGCGTCTCTTCTTGGCACCACTACTTGCCAGATTAATTCATGCGTCCGGGAGTTAACCATTCTGCGGCACAACTTCCCCTTATAAAGGAACAGTCGACTCTTCTCAGCCCACAGTTGCTTGGCTTCCTCCGGAGCGTCTGGGTCAAGGCGTGCATCTGGCCGAGTCAGCATCTCCTTTACCAGTCGGACGGCAGGGTCACTGTCTTGCGTCTCCGCCCAGTTGTAATGAGGTAAAGGGTTGAACGTAGCGGATTTACTCCTTACACGGTGGGAATACTGGATAGTCCCATGACGGTGGAATGCGGGGAGTTCAACTTCTTCCAGTCCCTCTGAGTCTTCCCCTACGTCCGGTAGATTTGGCATCCTGGACAGGGCGTCCGCGTTGGTATTGGAGCGTCCTGCCCGGTATTTGATTGTAAACTCATAGTTGGACAAACGGGCCATCCATCTCTGCTCTAGGGCACCGAGTCTTGCTGTGTCCAGGTGTGTCAACGGGTTGTTATCCGTGTACACGGTGAACCGGGAAGAAGCGAGGTAGTGCTTAAAGCGTTCGGTGACTGCCCACACCACTGCCAGGAACTCTAGCTTAAATGAGCTGTAATTTTCAGGGTTTCTTTCGGTGGGTCGCAGTTTTCGGCTGGCGTAAGCAATTACCCGTTCTTTCCCCTGCTGAATCTGGGACAGTACGGCTCCTAGCCCGATGTTACTGGCGTCGGTATAGAGGATAAAGGGCTGGCTATAATCAGGGTATGCCAGGATTTCATCCCCCGTGAGGGCCATCTTCAGCTGGCGGAAGGACTCTTCTTCCAGCTTCTCCCATCTGAAGGGTGGCTTCTGGTTCTTGGCCTTCCTGGACTGGCCTATCAGGAGGTCCTGCATAGGAGCTGCCTTTCTGGTGAAACCGGGAATAAACCTTCGGTAGTAGCCTACCAACCCGAGGAACTGCCTCACTTCCTTTACGCTGGAGGGGCTTGGCCATTCCTTAATTGCGGTGATCTTATCAGGGTCGGGAGCCACTCCGTCAGCACTCACCACGTGTCCCAGGTACTGCACCTTTGGCTTCAGGAGGTGACACTTAGAGGGTTTCACCTTCAGGCCATAACTTGCCAGGGCTTCGAACACTTCCTCCAGGTGTTTCAGGTGGTCCTCATAAGTCTTGGAATATACGATGATATCGTCCAGGTACAGCAGGACCGTCTCGAAGTTTCTGTGTCCCAGACAGCACTCCATTAATCGTTGGAAGGTTCCTGGTGCATTGCAGAGTCCGAACGGCATACAAGTAAACTCGCTAAGTCCCATCGGGGTGGTGAATGCGGTCTTCTCCCGGTCCGCCTCTGCTACAGGAACCTGCCAGTACCCGCTAGTGAGATCCAAGGTAGAGAAGAAGTTAGCAGATTTTAAAGCAGCCAAAGACTCCTCTATCCTTGGTAAGGGGTACGCATCCTTGTGTGTGATTCGGTTGATTTTCCGGTAATCTACACACATTCTCATGGTGTTGTCTTTCTTTTTGACTAAGACTAGTGGGGCTGCCCAGGGGCTACAGCTATCCTTGATTACCCCAGCCTCCTTCATGTCTCTAAGCATCCCCTTGGCGTGTTGGTAGTGCGCAGGGGGTACGGGTCGATACCTCTCTTTTATGGGAGGATGGTCTCCCGTGGGGATGTGGTGTTCCACCCCCTTGACTCGCCCGAAGTCTAACGGGTGTTTACTAAACACTCTCTCGTACTCTTGAACCACCCGATAGACTCCCTGTTTCTGATGGGAGGGAGTGGAGTCAGTACCCAAATGTAGTTGCTGACACCAATCCTCCATTATTTTCTTAGAGCCGTTACCTTCCTCCGGGTGAGATGGAGGCAAGGGTTCCACAGACTGTATAGAATTTTGGTTGATGGTGTATAATTTGGCTAGCGTGGCATACCGGGGTAGGTACACTTCCCTCTTCCCGATATTTATTATGCGAACGGGCACCCTCCCATGGCGTACATCAACCACCCCCCGGGCTGTCAAAATGGTGGGCCTACTGTCTGAATAGGCTGGTTCTACCATTGCTTGGTAATCTCTACCTCTCAGACCAATAGCTGCCCGACACCAAATCATCATTTCACTTTTCGGGGGCATGGCAATAGGGAAAGGGTCACACATTCTTACGCTACCAATCTCACCTACGGAGAGTTCCACCTGTTGCCGTCGCATCAGTGCCCGGATCTCTTTCTGGAGCACTCGCTGCTGGCCGGAGCTGGCGTTCTTGGCAACCTGCTGTAAAATGAAAATCACCTCTGCAAGATCATTTTCAATCACATTAGTTCCTAGAGTTATCTTTGGGTGACTCTCACGCTTGTCAATGTCTACAATGATCAGTCCCTGTGCTGCCAGTTCGACTCTACCGATTTTAATGGTCATCTCCTTAAATCCGATCTGCGGCACGGGTTGACCATTGCTAGCGATGATACTCAAGTCGTCGTCAGGGTAGCGGGTTATATCCGAGTCATTCCAGTACTGCTTGAAGAGCACGTACGGGATGGTGGTGACCTGTGACCCGGTGTCAAGTAGGGCACTCATAGGAATGCCATCCAGTACCACAGGCAAGACTGGACGTCCTCCCACATATCTGTCGCGCCAGTTCGATGGGCCTGGTGATCTTTTTCCTGGGGGTTGGCCCTCTACCCCAGGTTGTGCCAGTTTAAAGGACAGTACCTTGCCATATGTCCGGGTTGATTGCAGCGGCGGCAGATGGGTTGTCCGTCCTCGTTGTATCGGTCGCTGGGTCTTCCTCTGGCCGGTGGGGTCCTCCTTGGTCGGCGCCACGGGATGTCCTCCGGTCCAGATGCCAGCTGGATCTTCCCTGGAGTGGAAACCTGTAAAGACTGCACAGTTCGGGTTAGCGCAGCAACGCTTTTAGCTAGCTCTTGGACCTGATGGTGCAGGTCTGGAGCCGGGTCATTGTTCAAAGCCTGCGCATCAGCCCCCACAGGCCCTGCCGACAAGGGCGCCGCCTCCTGGTGGTAAGTGATAGCTGGGCGCCTGTGGGTCACAACGCCACCCGGTGCCGGTTCTCGGAGCACCCGGATGGCTCTGTCCTTGAACTGTGCAAAGTCCAGATGAGGATCCTGTAAGGCTATGGCCCGCAACTGGGTTCGGTGGACATTGCAATATAGTCCCTCTATAAATTGTTCGGTCAACAGCCTGTCCTCGTTTCCCACGCTGTCGGGGTCGGTCTGCTTAATGGCTCTCAGGGCCTCTTGTAGGTTTAGTGCATAGTCCCTTATACTCTCATGTGCTCGCTGCTTGCACCCATAGAATTTAAGCTTAATCTCGGCTGAGGTGCGGGTATCAAAGGTGTCCCTCAGCCGGGTTAGTATCCCTGCGACAGTCCTCCTCCCAGGTGGCCAGGACTTTACCTCCCTTTGGGCTGCCCCGGTTAGTTGGGCTACCAGGATGCTCACTTTTTGCTCTTCTGTGAGGGGGTACACCTGGAAGAGGCTATCCAGCTTTTCTCTAAAGTCATTCAGGGTATGTGACTCCCCTGAGTATTGGGGTAGCCAGGCTGCTCCCGGGATATAGGGCATGGTGAAAGGCATGACTGCAGCAGCGCTGGCGCTGGCGGGGGTTGAGGCAGTGAAGCTCTCCTCCGTATCCGACATCTTCCTCCCCCCCAGTGGACTGTGGCCTACCTTGCGATGATCCTCTTCCGTAGGCCGCGGCTCCGCAGTGGATCGTCAGGGTCGAGGACCTTCCGTCGCGCTCCTGTGACGTCGGCGTCTGCTGGGCTCCTTCCAGGACCTTACGCAACGTCCGGACGTGAGGCGGGGCTTCAGTTCTCGCGCGCCTTCGGAGTCCACACCCCTCTTCTTCCCGCGCGGCGTCTTCAAAATGGCGTCCAACGGCGGGAAAACTCCACGGATGGCGGGAAGAAGGCAGAAGATGGCGCCGGATGGCGGGAAAACTTCGCGGATGGCGGGAAGAAGGCAAAAGATGGCGCCGGATGGCGGGAAACTTCACCACTGGTAAGTTTGAACAGTCTTTTTCAGGCACGCAGTACCCGGTGGTTGCGGGCACGAAATCCTGCCGACTACGCCAAAAGTTGACGCGCCCCTGGGCCTTCTGTGTCGTGCGGCATCGCGTGCACGGGGGCTTACCCGGAGCCGGATCAGATGGGGGTAGTAGTCTCGTGGCGGTGACCCGGTCCGTGCCCAGGGAGTCAAACTAAGTGGCGAGTCTACTAGCAGTAGATGTTGGATGACTACGCCACCCGTTGAATGCAGCTTTGGAGCTGCCGCTGCAGGGCAGACCGCTGAGGCCGGTGGAAGGATGGTGCAGCGGGGATGGTATAACCCCCAACGGGAGGGGTATGGCCTCAGGGCAGCCGACGTGGATGATGGGGGTAGCAGGAACCACTCAGAGACGATGCGTGTAGTTCAGGGTCTTTACTGGTGACAAAGATAGACCCTCCCGGAGTACTTGCTAGCGATCGGGGCCTGGTCAGTCCTTGAGCAGATGGGATCTCCCCTGGCCAGGCGGAGTTGTAGGCCTTCCCAGCTAACTGTACTCTTCTGGCTACCTTGCTAGAGGCGGGTAAAAGTAGCCCACGTCCCTGAGTGTACCGTGTGGTGCTCACCCGTATGGCCGGTGACTCGGGGCCTTCTAATGGCTTCCGCTCCACGATGGCGGTGCTGGTCCCACGCGTGTGACTGTGCCTTCGGGTTTCTGGGCCAGAGGACCTGCAATCCCCTGCCGGTCGGTTTCTGCTGCTGGGTAAGGATTAGTCCCCACAGCCTCGGACTCCGGGTCCGGTGATAACTTCTCAGTCAGGGCGAGCTCTGCAGCTGCCAGCCCCTGACTCCTTGTAGCACTGCTCCCACAGAGCTCCTGTTGTTTCTTCCTATGCTGCTTCTCTTCTCTACTCTTGTTCTCTCTCTCTCTCCTAACCCTGCCTCAGCCCCAGGTTTATATAGGGGAAGTTCTTCCCCTCCCAGGACTGGGCAGGAGGTGTGGCATGCATAAGATCCCTGACCAAGAGACCTCCCACCTGCTCTCAGACATAATATTGCTATTATTGTGGAGACCAGACCCCTGGGGTGCCACATTAGTTCTCCAAGATGTTTGGAACAACCTTTCTGCCGAGTTCCTTCAGACAAGGTACTTTGTTAAGCATTCTTACCTTGCAGCATTTTTTGCACACCCGCCTAAAACTTTTGCACAATACTGTATATCATTTGAAATGTAAAGTGTTGTGGAATCTGTTGGTGCTAAAGATTATCATATTATTGTTTATATTTCATCAGTGGAACATTTTGTGATGTCCGGAGCTTACCTTCAAATCGTACTTTTGACTGCGGATGTTTTTGGCCCACATATGGCAGTTCTGAAATATTGACATGCTCTTTCTCTGTCTCCAGTGATACATTTATTGGATTTTCCATACATTTCAGAGAGATAAAGCCATTTTCCTTCATGTTAAATATACACAAAGCACAGTAAATGCTTTTGCTGATTATGGGACCTCATCAAAGAATAAACAGGATTTCATGAAAAAACATGAAGTCAGTTGATGAGGAATAGTAATGCAGTCAGAACCTTGTCTTTGAATATATACATCTGAACAGAAAAAAAAGTTTTTCTGGATATTTTTGATCATTTTAGAGTGAAAAATATTGTTATCTACAATAAGATTCATTCAAAATCTATAGATTTTTAACCGTCAGGATTCTGCTCATCATCAAAGCATCATGTCAAATCATCAACATACATAGCAAACGTATACAGAACAGCAGAGAAAACAGACGTAGTGAATAATAAGAAAATTCTGATGTTTGATTTGTGCAGTTTATTAATATTGTAAACACACTGAGGGTAAAACAAATGTAGTGGGACTTAGGGATCCAAAGAACCTGTTTTTATAGAAATTGTTATCTCATATACAGTCCTGCTCATCATTATTGGCACCCATGAAGTTTAAGTACATAATGTGGAATATCTCCTGAAAAAATTGAATTAAGTGAAATAGTTTTTTTGTATAGACACTCGTGTTAAATACAAAAGAGCAAATGATAAACAATAATTAAAAACAAAAAAACAATGGGATGGAAAAATAGAAAAACTTAAAGCTTGCTGTGTCACTGGTATTGGCACCTTTACATTAATTTAGTATGGAAACGCATTTTGACTCATCTGTGGTATATCACAAAAGAGATTCACCTGTGATTAATTGTCGGTGCCCATGTGACATGAATTAGCCAATGAATTTTAACTTCAGTGTTTTAAAAAGCCACATGGTAGGCCCTGTTCCTTTGTCACAATGGTGAAGACAAAGGAGCTGTTTGAGGACATCAGAACTGCTATTATAATTATTAGCAAACACAAGACTTCTAAAGGGTATAAGGCCATCTCCAAAGACCTTGGTATCCCAGTTTCAACAGTGCGCAATGTTATTAAGAAGTTTGCCAAGCATGGAACTGTCAAGAAACTCCCTGGACGTGGGGGAAAGTGGAAAATTGACAAGAGATGTCTTCGAAGGTTGGTGCAAATGGTGTAAAAAACATCACGTCAAACATCCAAAGACCTGAAGGCCAACCTGGAACAATCTGGGGTCACGGTTTCAGCAAGTATCTAAGCTGCACACTAAACCATGCAGAGCTTTATGGGCGAAGGCCAATGAAGAAACCATTGCTGAAAAAAGGACATAAAAAGGAATAACTGATCAACTTGCCAAAGAGTACCTTGACAAACCACAATCCTTTTGGGAAAACGATCTGTGGACAGATGAAACAAAAATAGAGATTTTTAGCAATGCAAAGCAACAGTTTGTTTACAGACTGTGCAATGAAGATTATAAGGAAAAGAACACACTACCAACAGTTAAGCATGGTGGAGGATTCATAATGCTGTGGGGTTGCTTTGCTGCATCTGGTACTGGGGACCTTGAACATATCACAAGAATCATGAAATCAGAGAATTATCAAGAGATTATAGAGTGAAATGTCCTACCCAGTGTAAGAAAACGTGGCTTGAGTCGAAGATCATGGGTCCTCCAGCAAGACAATGATGCAAAACACTCCTCCAAAAGTACACAAGAATGGTTGAAAAAGAAAAAACGGACTGTTTTAAAATAGCCAGCAATGAGTCCTGACTAGTGTTAAGGGAGTATGTTCTATTCCGAGTATGCTCGGGCCGAGCTCCGAGTATTTACAGCTGCTCGGTGATATGGTTGAATCGCTCCCGTGTGCATGATTTGCAACTGTTTGACAGCTTTATTATATGTGAGGAATGTGTAAGAAATAGACATTTCTCACATGTAATAAAGCTGTTAAACAGTTGCAAATCATGCACACGGGAGCGATTCAACCATATCACCGAGCAGCTGTAAATACTCGGAGCTCGGGCCGAGCATACTCGGCGAAAGGGTTAATAGAACATACTCGCTCAACACTAGTCATGACCTCAATCCCATTGAAAATCTTTGGGGTGAGTTTAAATCTGCCATTGGCTTGAACAAACTGCAATGGAAGAGTGGGAGAAAATTCCATCTGAGAAGTGCAAAAAGCTTATAGATGGCTAAGGCCCTCACTATCAGTATTTGGTCAGTATTCGGTCAGTATTTTTTCTCAGGAGTGGGAGCCAAAGCCAGGAGTGGGTGATAAATGCAGAATTGGTGACTTGTTTCTATTATACCTTTTCTCTGATTGTTCCTCACCTGAGAAAAAATACTACCCAAAAACTGACCAAATATTGATAGTGGGGCCGTAGCCTAAAATAAATGTTTGGAGACTGTCATCAATGCCAAAGGGTTATGCAACCAAGTATTAATTAGGGATGCCTTTATTGCTGCACATGCTGTTTATTCTGTTTCTTCTTTGAAATTGTAACATGGAAGTTGAAAAACAATTATTGTTGTATTACTTTGGACCACTAATTAAAAAATCCTGAGGATATAACTTTGGCACATTTCCATTTAATTCTGAAGATATTGTACAGTCTATGAAAAAAAATGAAAGGGTGCTAATAATGGTGAGCAGCACTGTATAGCCTAAAAAAAACATTGTGCAGTTTATTTAAAGGGTTATTCACTTCATCTTATACAGTACAGACCAAAAGTTTGGACACACCTTCTCATTTAAAGATTTTTCTGTATTTTCATGACTATGAAAATTGTAAATTCACACTGAAGGCATCAAAACTATGAATTAACACATGTGGAATTATATACTTAACAAAAAAGTGTGAAACAACTGAAAATATGTCTTGCATTCTAGGTTCTTCACAGTAGTCACCTTTTGCTTTGATGACTGCTTTGCACACTCTTGGCATTCTCTTGATGAGCTTTGAGAGGTAGTCACCGGAAATGGTTTTCACTTCACAGGTGTGCCCTGTCAGGTTTAATAAGTGGGATTTCTTGCCTTATAAATGGGGTTGGGACTATCAGTTGTGTTGTGCAGAAGTCTGGTGAATACACAGCTGATAGTCCTACTGAATAGACTGTTAGAATTTGTATTATGGCAAGAAAAAAGCAGCTAAGTAAAGAAAAACGAGTGGCCATCATTACTTTAAGAAATGAAGGTCAGTCAGTCTGAAAAATTGGGAAAACTTTGAAAGTGTCCCCAAGTGCAGTTGCAAAAACCATCAAGCGCTACAAAGAAACTGGCTCACATGAGGACAGCCCCAGGAAAGGAAGACCAAGAGTCACCTCTGCTTCTGAGGACGAGTTTATCCGAGTCACCAGCCTCAGAAATCGCAGGTTAGCAGCAGCTCAGATTAGAGACCAGGTCAATGCCACACAAAGTTCTAGCAGCAGACACATCTCTACAATAACTGCTAAGAGGAGACTTTGTCCAGCAGGCCTTCATGGTAAAATAGCTGCTAGGAAACCACTGCTAAGGACAGGCAACAAGCAGAAGAGACTTGTTTTGGCTAAAGAACACAAGGAATGGACATTAGACCAGTGGAAATCTGTGCTTTGGTCTGATGAGTCCAAATTTGAGATCTTTGGTTCCAACCACAGTGTCTTTGTGCGACGCAGAAAAGGTGAACGGATGGACTCTACATGCCTGGTTCCCACCGTGAAGCATGGAGGAGGAGGTGTGATGGTGTGGGGGGGCTTTGCTGGTGACACTGTTGGGGATTTATTCAAAATTGAAGGCATACTGAACCAGCATGGCTGCCACAGCATCTTGCAGCGGCATGCTATTCCATCCGGTTTGCGTTTAGTTGGACCATCATTTATTTTTCAACAGGACAATGACCCCAAACACACCTTCAGGCTGTGTAAGGGCTATTTGACCAAGAAGGAGAGTGATGGGGTGCTACGCCAGATGACCTGGCCTCCACAGTCACCAGACCTGAACCCAATCGAGATGGTTTGGGGAGAGCTGGACCGCAGAGTGAAGGCAAAAGGGCCAACAAGTGCTAAGCATCTCTGGGAACTCCTTCAAGATTGTCGGAAGACCATTTCCGGTGACTACCTCTTGAAGCTCATCAAGAGAATGCCAAGAGTATGCAAAGCAGTCATCAAAGCAAAATGTGGCTACTTTGAAGAACCTAGAATATAAGACATATTTTCAGTTGTTTCACACTTTTTTGTTAAGTATATAATTCCACATGTGTTAATTCATAGTTTTGATGCCTTCAGTGTGAATGTACAATTTTCATAGTCATGAAAATACAGAAAAATCTTTAAATGAGAAGGTGTGTCCAAACTTTTGGTCTGTACTGTATGTGTAAAATTGCAAAGTACTTGTTGCAATTTACTGGTTGTAAAAATTCCTCTCCATTCTCAAGAAAAAGGAGTGATTTTTTATTTTATTATTTACTGCCGAGGATAAAGGCGATCTCTGAACTTGTGCAGTGCTTACAAGCTATTTCCAATTTAAGCACTGAGGATGGCCAGGATCGCTGAAGTGCACTCTTAGCTCCTGATCTCAGCCAAATTCAGTGCCACTGCACTCTTCCGATGTTGCAGAGGCAAAGCTGCCTCCACTTGCAGCTTCAAAGAGTGCAGTGTTGCAAGAAGAAGTGTACCACCCCCAGCAAGGAGGAAGCCAGGAGGCTGGGTAGTGGTGAACTTCTGACAAATGAAGATAAGAAAAAAACTTCAAAGGGTTTTTCCAGGCAAAATGAAAAGTTTCAGAGATGCGGTGAGCTGTAGAAAAGACCAACCTAAAGGTATATGCTCACGTTAAGTACTGTATTTTGCTGACTATAAGATGCTCTGGACCATAAGATACACCCAAAATTTTGGGGAGGAAAATAGGGGAAACATTTTTTGATGTTAAAATTGGGGTTCGTCTTATAGTCCGAATTTAACTTACTGGGGAGGAGGCGGCGGTGGTGGAGCGGGGTCCCAGGAGGCAGTGTCGCTGCTGCAGGAAGCTGGCAGAGGCAGGAGTGAGGCGATGCTGCGGGTCTTGGGCTGTGAGGAGGGGGCGCATGGAGATGGCGCATGCACAAGTTTAGATCTCAGCAACTTTCCTGGTGATTCAGTGATGATTTAGCATCTGTCTTGAGAGATTTTCCAACTTTTATGGAAGTCTAGGGAATTTTTCCTGATTCTGGGACACTTCCAGATGTTTTGGCAGAATTTGAAAGTATGAACAGCTTATAATTCGCCTAAAGCAGAAAGGGGAGATAGGTAAAGCCTGAGAACTAGAGATGAGCGGTGTTCGACTCGAACTGTTCGCCAATCTCAAATTCGAGCTGTTTTGGGCGGTGTTCGAGCCGTTCGGCGAACACGAACGATTTGAAAAAAATTCGGCTGTTCGAGGTTATGTTCGATAACTGTTCGTGCACCAAAATCATAACTGGATTTTTTCTCAGTAATGCTGAAAATTAATGTTAATACGCAGTTTGAGTGTACAGCGGGGTGGGGGGAGGGGCAGGGGATGGGTCTCTGCAGAAATAATGAAGATCTCCATTTTTTCTTCTCTTTCCCGCATTTACAGTGGGGAGGTGCAGTCTGTCAGCCTATCAGCAGCGCACACACAGAGCAAACTGCTTTTTTTCACAGAAGCAAGGGCATGTGTCATTGGCAGTGTATGTCACATGTCCTTGCCCTATAAGACCCAGCCATTTTCCCCGTCGCCACCATTTTCTCACTGCTGCAACTGTGTGTTAGACGGCACCGCTGTTGCTGTGTGCGCTATACTTTGTTAATTTCAAGCCAATTTTTGCACAAATCTACAGATAGCTTGGGAGTAGGGAAGAGTTGTGATTGCAGTCCTTTTAAGGACTAGGTTACATAATTTCCTACGACTTTTATCAGGCAGGTCTGTGCTCTTAAATAGATAGGTTGGGAGTAAAGACTAATTGTAATTGCAGTCCTTTTCAGGGCCAGGTTACATCAGTTCCTATCACTTTTCGCCAGGCAGGTCTGTGCCAGTGCTGTACAAGTTTTTTTCACAGCATTTGGCTAAATCTAGCAAAGCAAATCCTTTTTGGCCTATTGCACAGTGTGTTAGTCAGTGGAGTAGCCTATCTGTGTTGCAAGCTACACCACCTGTGTATAGAATACCATTTTTTTACTGCACCTAGTGAAGTAAAACCTTTTGGGCATAGCATCATTCTATTAGTCCATCTATACTAACCTCCACGAGGTTGCAAATTCAATATAATTTTTTTCTGCATCGAGCTCTGAAAAAATATTTAGGCTTCTAGCAGTGTGTGTGACTTGTTCTATTAGTCCATCTATACTGACCTCCATCAGGTTGCAAATTCAATATAATTTTGTTTCTGCATCGAGCTCTGAAAAAATATTTCGGCTTCTAGCAGTGTGTGGGACTTGTTCTATTAGTCCATCTATACTGACCTCCATCAGGTTGCAAATTCAATATAATTTTGTTTCTGCATCTAGCTCTGAAAAAATATTTCGGCTTCTAGCAGTGTGTGGGACTTGTTCTATTAGTCCATCTATACTGACCTCCATCAGGTTGCAAATTCAATATAATTTTTTTCTGCATCTAGCTCTTAAAAAATATTTAGGCTTCTAGCAGTGTGTGGGACTTGTTCTATTAGTCCATCTATACTGACCTCCATCAGGTTGCAAATTCAATATAATTTTTTTCTGCATCTAGCTCTGAAAAAATATTTCGGCTTCTAGCAGTGTGTGGGACTTGTTCTATTAGTCCATCTATACTGACCTCCATCAGGTTGCAAATTCAATATAATTTTGTTTCTGCATCTAGCTCTGAAAAATTATTTCGGCTTCTAGCAGTGTGTGGGACTTGTGCTATTAGTCCATCTATACTGACCTCCATCAGGTTGCAAATTCAATATAATTTTTTTCTGCATCTAGCTCTGAAAAAATATTTCAGCTTGTAGCAGTGTGTGGGACTTATTCTATTAGTCCATCTATACTAACCTCCACCAGGTAGCAAATTCAATATAATTTTTTTCTACATCGAGCTCTGAAAAAATATTTAGGCTTCTAGCAGTGTGTGGGACTTGTTCTATTAGTCCATCTATACTGACCTCCATCAGGTTGCAAATTCAATATAATTTTTTTCTGCAGCTAGCTCTGAAAAAATATTTCAGCTTGTAGCAGTGTGTGGGACTTGTTCTATTAGTCCATCTATAGTAACCTCCACCAGGTTGCAAATTCAATATAATTTTTTTCTACATCGAGCTCTGAAAAAATATTTCGGCTTCTAGCAGTGTGTGGGACTTGTTCTATTAGTCCATCTATACTGACCTGCATCAGGTTGCAAATTCAATATAATTTTTTTCTGCAGCTAGCTCTGAAAAAATATTTCAGCTTGTAGCAGTGTGTGGGACTTGTTCTATTAGTCCATCTATACTGACCTCCATCAGGTTGCAAATTCAATATAATTTTTTTCTGCATCTAGCTCTGAAAAAATATTTCGGCTTCTAGCAGTGTGTGGGACTTGTTCTATTAGTCCATCTATACTGACCTGCATCAAGTTGCAAATTCAATATAATTTTTTTCTGCATCTAGCTCTGAAAAAATATATCAGCTTGTAGCAGTGTGTGGGACTTGTTCTATTAGTCCATCTATACTGACCTCCATCAGGTTGCAAATTCAATATCATTTTTTTCTGCATCTAGCTCTGAAAAAATATTTCGGCTTCTAGCAGTGTGTGGGACTTGTTCTATTAGTCCATCTATACTGACCTCCATCAGGTTGCAAATTCAATATAATTTTGTTTCTGCATCTAGCTCTGAAAAAATATTTCGGCTTCTAGCAGTGTGTGGGACTTGTGCTATTAGTCCATCTATACTGACCTCCATCAGGTTGCAAATTCAATATAATTTTTTTCTGCATCTAGCTCTGAAAAAATATTTCAGCTTGTAGCAGTGTGTGGGACTTGTTCTATTAGTCCATCTATACTAACCTCCACCAGGTTGCAAATTCAATATAATTTTTTTCTGCATCTAGCTCTGAAAAAATATTTCAGCTTGTAGCAGTGTGTGGGACTTGTTCTATTAGTCCATCTATAGTAACCTCCACCAGGTTGCAAATTCAATATAATTTTTTTCTACATCGAGCTCTGAAAAAATATTTAGGTTTTTGTAGCGCCGGCGTCCCTGCCCTCTGCTAGGCAGGGACGCTGTTCCCCTCACCCCTCTGCTCCGAGCCCGGCGTCCTCCTTCCCTCTCTGCTGGCAGCGCGCGCTCCTTCCCGGCCACTGTGCTTAGGGCTCTCCTGAGCCTATGCAGGTCGACCAGACCAAGATGGTCAAAACCCGTCAGGACTTACGCCGTGCCGAGGGGAGCTGCTTCTACTGTGGCAGTAAGGAGCACCGGATCCGTACCTGCCCGGAGAGGTCGGGAAACGCCTGTGTCTAGGTTCGCTCAGAGAGGTCGACCTAGACAAGAATAAATCCTCTCCATCTCTGCTGCTGTCAGTCTCAATTATCTGCGGGGAGAATCGTTATTTCGAACTAGCCCAACTTGACTCTGGAGCGGCCGGGAATCTTATTTCACAGGCCCTGGTAGAAAAATACCGCATTCCCACCAAACCTCTGGCTATACCATTATCTGTCGCTGCTGTGGATGGGGGCCTCTTACCACGTCCCATCCAACTCATCACCGAATCCGTAACTCTGCAGGTGGGAATGCTGCATTCTGAGAGCATCTCTTTTCATGTTCTGCCTGGACTCTCTCACGCCCTCTTACTAGGTCTACCTTGGCTCCAGAGACATGCACCCGTGCTTGACTGGCAGACCGGAGAGGTCCTTCGCTGGGGACAGGACTGTCATAAGACTTGTTTGGTTCCTGTTCATCCCGTCCATCCTTCTCCTACCCCAACTAATCTACCTGTACTTCCGATTCCCTATTGGTCATTTGCTGATGTCTTTAATAAAAAGGAGGCAGAGACATTACCTCCTCATAGACCATACGACTGTCCTATCGACCTGTTACCCGGTACTACGCCTCCCCGTGGGCGTATTTACCCATTGTCCGCTGCTGAGACCCGGTCGATGTCCGAATATATTGAGGAGAATTTGGCCAGGGGATTCATCCGGAAATCTACCTCCCCGGCGGGAGCAGGCTTCTTTTTCGTAAAAAAGAAGGACGGCTCTCTCCGTCCCTGTATAGACTATAGAGGCCTTAACCAGATCACGTTGAAGAATAAGTACCCACTTCTGCTCATTCCAGAATTATTTGATCGTCTGAGGGGGGCTAGAATCTTCACCAAACTGGACCTCCGTGGGGCGTACAACCTGGTCCGTATCCGTCAAGGGGATGAATGGAAGACTGCATTCAACACCCGGGACGGCCACTATGAATATCTGGTAATGCCCTTTGGTCTCTGTAACGCTCCTGCCGTCTTTCAAGAGTTGGTCAATGACATCTTCCGGGACCTTCTCTACTCCTGCGTAGTGGTGTACCTGGACGACATCTTGGTCTTCTCTCCGGATCTCCAGACTCACCGGAGAGACGTTCGTCAAGTCCTGCTCAGGCTCAGGCAGAATCACCTCTTCGCTAAATATGAGAAGTGCCTCTTTGAGCAGACCTCGCTTCCGTTTTTGGGCTACATTATTTCTCAGACCGGCCTTCGAATGGATCCAGAGAAACTGTCTGCCATCGAGAAATGGCCCCGACCGGAGGGGTTGAAGGCCATTCAGCGGTTCCTGGACTTCGCCAACTACTACCGCCTCTTCATACCGCACTTCTCTTCCCGGACTGCCCCAATTTCCGCGCTCACCCGTAAGGGCACTAATCCCAGAGAGTGGCCGCCCGAAGCAGAGGAGGCCTTTCTTTCCTTAAAACAGGCCTTCTCTTCCGCCCCGGTGCTGCATCGCCCAGATGGCAACAAGCAGTTCTTCCTGGAGGTTGACGCCTCCTCCTCTGGAGCCAGAGCGGTACTTACCCAAAAATCATCTTCCGGGAGAATGGTAACTTGTGGCTTCTTCTCCAAACTCTTCTCCTTTTCTGAGCGCAACTATTCCATAGGAGATCGAGAGTTATTGGCCATCAAGCTGGCATTGGAGGAGTGGCGTTACCTGCTCGAAGGGGCTCTTCACCCGGTAATAATTTACACTGACCACAAGAACTTGGCTTACCTCCAGCATGCCCAGAGACTTAACCCGCGCCAAGCTCGGTGGTCCTTGTTTTTTGCTCGCTTTGATTTTATTCTTCATTTTCGCCCGGCTGACAAAAACATCAAGGCGGACGCCTTGTCCCGATCCTTTCTGGTGTCTGATCTCGAGGAGGAACCGAAACACATCATCGATCCCGCCAGAGTAATGCAGGTGGCTCCCGTGAGTCTAAATCGTCTCCCTCCCGGTAAGACGTTCGTATCAGTACCTGATCGGGAGAAGATCCTACACTGGGGTCACTCGTCTAAACTAGCTGGCCACGCCGGTCAGAAAAAGACCCTCCAGCTTATTACCCGGCACTACTGGTGGCCTACCCTGCACAAGGACGTAATAGACTTTGTTTCTGCCTGTGTGTCCTGCGCCCGCAACAAGGTTCCGAGACATCTGCCAGCCGGTCGCCTCCTTCCGCTCCCAGTACTTGCTGCCCCCTGGCAGCATATAGCAATGGACTTTATAACTGATCTCCCCGTCTCTGCCGGTTGTACAGTCATTTGGGTGGTCGCTCACCGCTTTTCCAAGATGGCTCATTTCGTTCCCCTGCCAGGCCTCCCATCTGCACCCGAGCTGGCTAAAGACTTTATCCGCCACATCTTCCGTCTTCATGGCCTGCCCCTCCACATCGTGTCGGATCGTGGGGTACAGTTCACCTCACGCTTCTGGAGAGCCACTTGTAAACTGCTAGACGTCACCCTGGACTTCTCCTCCGCTTACCACCCACAGTCTAATGGTCAAGTGGAGCGGATCAATCAGAACCTGACCAGTTACCTCCAGCACTTCGTTAATGCCCACCATTCAGACTGGGTGGATCTCCTGCCATGGGCCGAATTTTCTTACAACAATCACGAGAGCGAATCTTCCTCCAAATCCCCGTTTTTTGTTGTCTTCGATCAGCATCCTCGGATCCCATTTCCCGTCTCCACCTCGGTGGACAATCCGGCTGCGGAATCTCTTGTTAACAAATTTTCCTCCATATGGGAGAGTACTCGATCAGCACTCCTTCTGTCATCCGAGCGTATGAAAAGACATGCTGACAAAAAACGTCTGGATCCTCCTCAATTCCGTCCAGGGGATAAGGTCTGGCTCTCGTCCAAGTATGTCCGGCTCAAGATTCCTTCCTATAAATTAGGGCCTCGGTTCATCGGTCCTCTGGAGGTCATCAGTCAGATCAACCCGGTGGCCTACAAATTGAAACTCCCGGCCAACTTGCGGATCCCTAACTCCTTCCATGTATCTCTCCTCAAACCTGTGGTACTTAACTCTTTTTCCAAGTCTATAGGTACGCCTCCTGCTCCGGTTTCCGCTGAAAACGAGTTTGAGGTAGAGAACATTCTGGCCACCAAAAGGGTAAGAGGGAAGACCTTTTTTCTAGTAGATTGGAAGGGGTTTGGTCCTGAGGAGAGAACGTGGGAGCCCCGGGAGAACATCCATGCCCCTCTCATCCTAGCTAAATTTCTCTCTGGCCTAAAAAAGGGGGTGCCTAAAGGGGGGGGTACTGTAGCGCCGGCGTCCCTGCCCTCTGCTAGGCAGGGACGCTGTTCCCCTCACCCCTCTGCTCCGAGCCCGGCGTCCTCCTCCCGCTCTGCTGGCAGCGCGCGCTCCTTCCCGGCCACTGTGCTTAGGGCGCGCGCGCGCTCCCTCCCTCTTAAAGGGGCCGCGCGCGCCGTCCTAAGGAGTCCCCGGCCAATGGCCGGAGGACTTCACCATATATAAGGCACCTCCTCCAAAATGGAGGTGCCCGAGCAATGTTGTTGCACTGTTCACTACTCTGCTTCAGCCCTCAGGTCCCGCTGCCAGTTACCTGCCAGATTCCTGCCAGTTTGCTGTCTGATTCCTGCCTGATATTCTACTTACCTGCCTGCTAGCCTGAGGTCCGACGGTCTGCCTACCGACTCCTGTCAGTCTGTCTAAGGACCAGCTTGCCCGCTCACCTGGGAGCGCTCCTCTGCTACCTGCCTGCTAGCCTGAAGTCCGACGGTCTGCCCTCCAACTCCTGTCAGTCTGTCTATGGACCAGCTTGCCCGCTCACCTGGGAGCGCACATCTGCTACCTGCCTTCTAGCCTACCTGGAGGCTCCGCCGTCACGTGCTGTGACCACCTGCCATTCCAGAGACTCCTGCCCGCTCACCTGGGAGCGCACACCTGCTACCTGCCTGCTAGCCTACCTGGAGGCTCCGCCGTCACGTGCTGTGACCACCTGCCATTCCAGAGACTCCTGCCCGCTCACCTGGGAGCGCACACCTGTTACCTGCCTGCTAGCTTACCTGGAGGCTCCGCCGTCACGTGCTGTGACCACCTGCCATTCCAGAGACTCTCGCTTGCTCACCTGGGAGCACACATCTACCATCTGCCTGCTAGCCTACCTGGAGGCTCTGCCATCACAGGTCGTACCTACCCTTTACCCAGAGACTGCCCCGGTCACTTGCCGTGACCTGCTGCCCGTTCATCCAGAGACTGTCCCGGTCACTTGCCGTGACCTCCTGCCCGTTCATCCAGAGACTGCCCCGGTCATCACTTGCCGTGACCTCCTGCCCGTTCTTCCAGAGACTGCCCCGGTCACTTGCCGTGACCTCCTGCCCGTTCATCCAGAGACTGCCCCGGTCACTTGCCGTGACCTCCAGCCCTTTCACTCAGAGACTGTCCCGGTCACCTGCTGTGACTGCCTGCCCGTCTTCCCTGGTCGCCACCCGCTCCCTTACAAGGATCGCCCCCTTGTATAGTAGCTCAGAGGTTCTGCCTCCCAGACCCGTTACAGTTTCTAGCAGTGTGTGGGACTTGTTCTATTAGTCCATCTATACTGACCTCCATCAGGTTGCAAATTCAATATAATTTTGTTTCTGCATCTTGCTCTGAAAAAATATTTGGGCTTCTACCCAGGGGCGGAACTACCGCCCGTGCAGCCGGTTCATTGAACGGGGGCCCCGAGGGAGAGGGGGCCCCTTCAGCCTCCAGCAGGGCCGCCATCAGGGCATGACTGCCCTGACTCCAGTATGGGGCCCAGCCGGTAGGGGCCCCCTTGGGGGCCCCCCTCTTGTGCGTCTCTCTCCTCATGGGGCCCCCGGCCCCATGCTAAGCGCTGGGGCCGGAACATCTCAGCGCTGCGCTGCTGCGGCAGCGCTTTCATGATTCCCCTGACTTCCGGTCATGTGACGGCACCGTCACATGACCGGAAGTCAGGAGAACCTGGTGTCATCGATTTGGACGAGCGCCAGGATTCTGCAGGGATCGCATGGGGGTAAGTATAACAAGTTTTTTTTTTTTTTTTTAAATACAATTTACTAGGAGTGGGGGGAATGGGAGGTGCACATGTGGGGGAGGGGAATGAGAGAGGTGCACATGTGGGGGAGGGGGATGAGAGGTGCACATGTGGGGGAGGGGGATGAGAGGTGTGCACATGTGGGGGAGGGGAATGAGAGAGGTGCACATGTGGGGGAGGGGGATGAGAGAGGTGCACATGTGGGGGAGGGGGATGAGAGAGGGGCACATGTGGGGGAGGGGGGTGAGAGATGTGCACATGGGGGGGTGAGAGCTGCACATGGGGGAATTGGGAGAAAATGAGCTGCACATGGGGGAATTGGGAGTAGGGGGATAATGAGCTGCACATAATGAATGTGGGGTGGGGGACAGTAAATGATAAATGATGATGGGGTGGGGAGAGCAGGACATGATATAATGAATTGGGGCAGGGGGTGCATGTAAATAATGAATGCGGGGAGCAGGAAGTATAGAGTAGGGGGCGTTGCGGATGCAGGAGTGTAACTGGTAACAAATTGGCGGAAAGAGTAGAGGTTCTAATTAAATTATATATTAAGTGCCTATTTACAGTTAATGGGGGCACCGTGGTGGATTACAATTTATATTTGGAATGGTAGGTTGTATAATAACTAACCATATATTGATGGTGGATACACGTCTGTATTCAGCTGCGTAATGTAGAAGTTGGGGAATGTGCTCTAGATAACTGTGTTATTTTATGCAGAGACGAGTCCTGGCTGGAAGACGTAATGGCGGTCTGTGCTGGATGAAGGAGAAAAGCGTAGCTGAAGGACTTCACCTAGAGACGTCACCAGTGAGTCAGTGTATTACATGTACACTTACACTATATACTATGTACCGGGCTCCTGTGTATAATGTCACTGGTGATCACTGTATTACCTGTACACTGACACTATATACAGAGCTCCTGTGTATAATGTCACTGGTGATCACTAGATTACCTGGACACTTACATTATACATACCATGTATAGAGCTCCCGTGCATAATGACACTTATGGTAATATTAGTAATGTGGTGGTAATATTAGTAATGTGGTGGTAATATGTGGTCTGGTCATGGTGTGGCAGTTTTTCCCCCTTCTGTGTGGTATTATTCGGTCACTATGTTGTGGTAATATGTGGTCTGGTCATGGTGTGGCAGTATTCCCTGTATGTGGTATTATTGGTCATTTTTAAAAAAAAATGTATATGACACATTCCCTTAAAGAAAACTAAATAAAAATATATCTAAAAAGAGTATTGGATATTTTAAGAAAATTTTAATAGGTTAGAGTAGGGCCCTGCCAGAAGAGTCTACCTTATCGTGGTGGCGGCTTTAAAAATCTTTTGGCCAAAACAAAAGCTGATGGCTATGCATGTGGCACCGTCTGGTGGCCGCGACGTGGACGAGCGCCAGGATTCTGCAGGGATCGCATGGGGGTAAGTATAACAAGTTTTATTTGTTTTAAATACAAGTAGTTAACTAGGAGTGGGGGGGATGAGAGATGCACATGGGGGGGGATGAGAGATGCACATGGGGGGGGTTGAGAGATGCACATGGGGGGGTTGAGAGATGCACATGGGGGGGATGAGAGATGCACGGGGGGGATGAGAGCTGCACATGGGGGGGGGATGAGAGCTGCACATGGGGGGGATGAGAGATGCACGGGGGGGATGAGAGCTGCACATGGGGGGGGATGAGAGCTGCACATGGGGGGGATGAGAGCTGCACATGGGGGGGATGAGAGCTGCACATAGGGGGGCTGAGAGATGCACATGGGGGGGCGAGAGATGCACATGGGGGGGGGTTATGTTTAGATAACTTTGTTGCCTTATGAAGCGCAGGGGGGGGGGGGGCCCAAAAAATTTCTTGCACAGGGGCCCACTACAGTCTGTGTCCGCCCCTGCTTCTACCAATGTGTGGGACTTGTTCTATTAGTCCATCTATACTTACCTCCATCAGGTTGCAAATTCAATATAATTTTTTTCTGCATCTAGCTCTGAAAAAATATTTCGGCTTCTAGCAGTGTGTGGGACTTGTTCTATTAGTCCATCTATACTGACCTCCATCAGGTTGCAAATTCAGTATAATTTTTTTCTGCATCTAGCTCTGAAAAAATATTTCGGCTTCTAGCAGTGTGTGGGACTTGTTCTATTAGTCCATCTATACTGACCTCCATCAGGTTGCAAATTCAATATAATTTTTTTCTGCATCTAGCTCTGAAAAAATATTTAGGCTTCTCGCAGTGTGTGGGACTTGTTCTATTAGTCCATCTATACTGACCTCCATCAGGTTGCAAATTCAATATAATTTTTCTCTGCATCTAGCTCTGAAAAAATATTTAGGCTTCTAGCAGTGTGTGGGACTTGTTCTATTAGTCCATCTATACTGACCTCCATCTGTTTGCAAATTCAATATAATTTTTCTCTGCATCTAGCTCTGAAAAAATATTTCGGCTTCTAGCAGTGTGTGGGACTTGTTCTATTAGTCCATCTATACTGACCTCCATCAGGTTGCAAATTCAATATAATTTTTTTCTGCATCTAGCTCTGAAAAAATATTTCAGCTTGCAGCAGTGTGTGGGACTTGTTCTATTAGTCCATCTATACTGACCTCCATCAGGTTGCAAATTCAATATAATTTTTTTCTGCATCTAGCTCTGAAAAAATATTTCAGCTTGTAGCAGTGTGTGGGACTTGTTCTATTAGTCCATCTATACTGACCTCCATCAGGTTGCAAATTCAATATAATTTTTTTCTGCATCGAGCTCTGAAAAAATATTTCAGCTTGTAGCAGTGTGTGGGACTTGTTCTATTAGTCCATCTATACTGACCTCCATCAGGTTGCAAATTCAATATCATTTTTTTCTGCATCTAGCTCTGAAAAAATATTTTGGCTTCTAGCAGTGTGTGGAACTTGTTCTATTAGTCCATCTATACTGACCTCCATCAGGTTGCAAATTCAATATCATTTTTTTCTGCATCTAGCTCTGAAAAAATATTTCAGCTTGTAGCAGTGTGTGGGACTTGTTCTATTAGTCCATCTATACTGACCTCCATCAGGTTGAAAATTCAATATAATTTTTTTCTGCATCTAGCTCTGAAAAAATATTTCAGCTTGTAGCAGTGTGTGGGACTTGTTCTATTAGTCCATCTATACTGACCTCCATCAGGTTGCAAATTCAATATCATTTTTTTATGCATCTAGCTCTGAAAAAATATTTCAGCTTCTAGCAGTGTGTGGGACTTGTTCTACTAGTCCATCTATATTGACCTACATCAGGTTGCAAATTCAATATAATTTTTTTCTGCATCTAGGTCTGAAAAAATATTTCAGCTTGTAGCAGTGTGTGGGACTTGTTCTATTAGTCCATCTATACTAACCTCCACCAGGTTGCAAATTCAATATAATTTTTTTCTGCATCGAGCTCTGAAAAAATATTTAGGCTTCTAGCAGTGTGTGGGACTTGTACTATTAGTCCATCTATACTGACTGACCTCCATCAGGTTGCAAATTCAATATAATTTTTTTCTGCATCTAGCTCTGAAAAAATATTTCAGCTTGTAGCAGTGTGTGGGACTTGTTCTATTAGTCCATCTATACTGACCTCCATCAGGTTGGAAATTCAATATAATTTTTTTATGCATCTAGCTCTGAAAAAAATATTTCAGCTTCTAGCAGTGTGTGGGACTTGTTCTACTAGTCCATCTATATTGACCTACATCAGGTTGAAAATTCAATATAATTTTTTTCTGCATCTAGGTCTGAAAAAATATTTCAGCTTGTAGCAGTGTGTGGGACTTGTTCTATTAGGCCATCTATACTAACCTCCACCAGGTTGCAAATTCAATATAATTTTTTTCTGCATCGAGCTCTGAAAAAATATTTAGGCTTCTAGCAGTGTGTGGGACTTGTACTATTAGTCCATCTATACTGACCTCCATCAGGTTGCAAATTCAATATAATTTTTTTCTGCTTCTAACCCAGCCAATACTTTTGGGCTAATACCACAGTTTGGCCACTCAGCTCTGCTCGGTTCCCATCCATTGTTTTTTGTGCAAACAACTCCAGAGTTGTGAATTAGTTAACCACCAAAATGAGTGGAAAAAGGCCTGCTGCTGGTGGAAAGGGGAATAGGCGTGTTGGGAAGGGAAAAAAAGATTGTGTCCGTGGGGTAGGTGTTAAAGCAACAGTAACATCCGCAGAAGAAAGACCATCTTCCAGCCAAACTAAGATGTCTACTTCTTTTAGCGGACAATAAGATCCCTTTCTTACGACCACGCCAATCGCTGCCAATTCCAGATGAGGCACAAAAACAGCAGGTGCTTCAACGGATATCAAGTGCTCCTTTAAGTGGGCTATTCTCCACCTCAACTTCAACATCACAAATACTCCAGTCCTCAGAGGTGTCACCCCAATTGCACTTGCTTCATCACAGCTCCCAAGTCTCCAGCTGCCCGTCTGAGTATGGGGTAGAACAGATGGTTGAGTCTGCAGAGCTGTTTACTCATACTATAGCCTGGGAATTAGAGGTTGGCTCCAGAGCTTCTGTGAATCCAGACGAGGAAATGATCTGCACTGATGCCCAGAATCTTTATGAGTCGGATCCAGGACCAGACGCAGAAGGTTCTGACCATAATGTAGACCCTTGTTCCCAAACTGTAACTCCTGTTGATGGAGACAATGAGGAAGACGATGATGAGACTCAAATACCTGATTGGAGCGACAACTTTAGTTTTTCTCATTGCAGGAACAGGTTGGCTCTGAGGACGACGGGTGTGATAACACACAGGGTGATGATGATGAGGTTGGAGATCCCACTTACTGTCAACCCACAGTCAGCCAGTCGATGAGGTCAGCAGAGGAGGTGGAGGAGGATGCTAGTGACGACGAGGTCAGGTTGCGCCTTCCTGGACAGAGACGTAGTACTGGAAGCACGTCAACAACTGCATCCTCAAACACAACTCTGCCTCTGACCACAAGTCGTGGTGGCTCTTCAGGTCGCATGGGTGCTAAACCTTGCATAGCCTGGGCATTTTTTCAGATCGATAAAGATGACCCAACTCGTGTTATCTGTAACATTTGTCAGCAAAAGCTAAGTAGAGGCCAAAAAATACATAGTTTGAGTACTTCATGCATGAACCGGCACATGGACATGAAGCATAAGTTGCAGTGGGAAGCTCACTGTGCTACAATGCGGCCTAGCCAGCCGGGCCAACCACCGTCTGCCACATCTTGTGCATCCGCGGCCTCTTCATCCTCTCTGACTGGAGGGACAGCAGTCACAGCTGTTTTGGGACGCAGACCTGCCACCTCTTTACCCGCAACAGCCAGCGTGATTGGCAGGTCATCATTTTCTTTGGAGGTGGAAACACCAGCTGGTGTTCAGCGCTGTCCGACATCGATAGCACCACCTTTGGATCAAGGCAACCTAACATGTCCACCTGCATCTTCCTCACAGACCGGCAGTTTGCCGGGGACACCCTTCTCAACCCCGTCTAAGCACAACAGCCAGCCCTCGGTCCCTCAGATGTGGACAAGTAAAAGACCATTTCCTCCTAGCCATGAGAAAGCTAAGAGGTTGAATTTCACCATCTGCAAGCTCTTGGCTACAGAAATGCTGCCTTTCCGCCTGGTGGACACAGAGGATTTTCGAGACCTTATGTCCGTCGCAGTGCCCCAGTACCAGATGCCCAGTCGGCACTGCTTCTCAAAGAAAGGTGTGCCTGCGCTCCACCAACATGTCGCACACAACATCACCGCTTCTTTGAAAAACTCTGTGTGTGACAGGGTGCATTTCACCACAGACACTTGGACGAGTAGGCATGGACAGGGGCGTTACATGTCGCTGACTGGGCACTGGGTAACTATGGTGACAGCAGGTCAAGGGGCTGCTGTCCAAGTCTTGCCGTCCCCACGAGCTGTGCGTCAATCCTCTTTATCTCAAAGTTCCTCCACTGCTTCTGCCTCCTCAACCTCCTCTCGGTCCTCCACCTGCACCCAAAGCCTGTCTGGTCATGCCACAAGCTTTCTAACTGCGCAGAAGGCATCCTGCACACCTCCTTACTATGCTGACAGCAGGGCTCAACGTCATCAGGCGGTTTTTACTTTGAAATGTCTGGGAAATGTGAGTCACACAGCTGAGGAGTTGTGGTCAGCTCTGGAGAACCAGTTTCATGAATGGTTGTCTCCACTGGACCTGAAACCAGGGAAGGCCGTGTGCGACAATGCTGCAAACCTCGGTGCGGCCCTTCGCCAGGGCAATGTTACACACGTGCCTTGTATGGCTCACGTGTTGAACCTGGTTGTCCAGCAATTTTTAGCCCACTATCCCGGACTAGATGGCCTTCTGCAGAGGGCACGGTCGCTATGTGCTCACTTCCACCGTTCGCATCCTGCAGCTCAGCAACTTACATCTCTACAGAAGTCGTTGGGCCTGCCACTTCATCGGCTAAAATGCGATGTGCCTACCCGGTGGAATTCAACTCTGCACATGTTGCAGCGACTGTGGCAGCACCGACAAGCCCTGGTGCAATACGTTCTGACGTATAGCCTGGGCCAACGAGATCCAGAGGTGGGGCAAATCACGCTGGAGGAGTGGTCTCAGATCAAGGACCTATGCACCCTTCTGCACAGTTTTGAAATGGCGACGAAGATGTTTAGTGCTGACGATGCCATTATCAGCATGACTATTCCGGTGATTTACATGCTGGAGCTCATGTTAAACAGAATTCGGAGTCAGGTGGTGGCACAAGAGGAGATGGAGGAAGTAGAGGAGGAGGAGTTGTATGCGGAAGGGCTAACATCTGCAAGGTCCAGACGGTCGGCAGCACCAAGGCGGCAGGCATGTGAGGGTGTGGGAGATGGTTTTACCAGCGCGCATGGTAGCAGCCAAACTAGTGAGGAAGGTGCAGGAGCCGAGGAAGAAGTGGAGGACGAACTGATGGAAGACTCATCAGATGAGGGAGACTTTGATCACATTTCTGTTGGGCGAGGTTGGGGGGAGAGGACAGAGGAAGGAAGCATGATTGTTACCTCGCCACGAACACAACAGGGACTTGGTGCTCCTGGATGCGCAAGACACATGAGTGCCTTCTTGCTGCACTACCTGCAACATGACCCTCGAATTTTGAGAATTAGAAATAATCCTGACTACTGGGTTGCCACACTGTTAGATCCCCGGTACAAAAGTAAATTTGCAGAAATTATTCCTGCCATAGAAAGGGATGCACGCATGCAGGAGTATCAGCAGAGACTGTTGCAGAATTTTACATGTGCTTTTCCACAAAACACCAGTGGTGCACGTAGTGAATCTCACAGTTCCAACTTGCCAACCGCGGGACCGTCGAGTGTTCAGCACTCAAACCGTAACAGAAACACAGTATCTTCTGGTAACATCAATTTTGCGGAATCATTTCACCACTTTTTTAGCCCATCCTTTGCAAGGCCACAGGAGACAAGAAGTCTGACACATAGTCAACGCCTAGAGACGATGGTACAGGAGTATCTCCAAGTAAACATTGAAGCCATGACTGTGTCACTGGAACCTTGCTCTTTTTAGGCTTCCAATCTGGATAAATGGCCGGAGCTCGCCACTTACGCCTTGGAGATCTTGTCATGCCCCGCAGTCAGCGTTCTGTCTGAACGTGTGTTCAGCGCTGCTGGTGGTGTGCTGACAGATAAGCGCACGCGGCTCTCCACTGATAATGTAGACAGACTCACGTTCATAAAGATGAACAAATCATGGATCCAAAACGACTTTTCTACCCCTGTGTCATCCTGGGGGGAGTAAAAGCTTGATGATTTGTTAAAATCACCTCACCAACCGTTTTAAGCTTTAAAATTACTAATTATGTTTATCTGTATCTTGGCTGGAAAATAATTTGGGCTTTGTAGCAGTGTGCAGTACTGATTCTATTAGGCCATCTATACTAAGCTCCACCAGATTTAAAGTTACTAATCATGTTTATCTGTATCTTGGCTGGAAAATAATTTGGACTTTGTAGCAGTTTGCAGTACTGATTCTGTTAGGCCATCTATACTAAGCTCCACCAGCTTTCAAATTAATAATAAGTTTTAGCTGCATCTAGCCCGGAAAATAATTTTGGGTCTCCTAGATGCGCAAGACACATGAGTGCCTTCTTGCTGCACTACCTGCAACATGACCCTCAGATTGTCAGAATTCGAAGTAATCCTGACTACTGGGTTGCCACACTCTTAGATCACCCACACTCTTCGATCAACCTTTTCATTTTAATAAAGAACAAAAAAATGGTAATTTTTGAAATTATAAGCATTAGCAGGTTATTAGAAACTGAAATCAAACAGTTTTCAACTCAAAACTTTATTCTAGGTGATGTTACATTTGCACATAGGACCCCTTTTTCGAAAGGAGCTTCTGAACTCTCTCGTCCATTGAATTTGTCAGGTTTTGGATGGTTTCTGTTTCAATTGTTTTGCATGAGGACAGAATACCCTGTTGCTTAGATGTGAACTGCCTCCCGCCATCATAGACACTCCTTTTGATGATGCTCCAGAGGTTCTCAATGGGGTTGAGGTCAGGGGAGCATGGGGGTCACACCATAAGTTTGTCCCCTTTTATGCCCATATCAGCCAGAGATGCAGATGTGTTATGTGCAGCATGAGACGGTGCATTATCATGCATGAAAATGATCTTGCTGCGGAATACACAGTTCTTCTTCTTGAACCATGGCAGGAAGTGCTGTTTGAGAAACTCCACATACATTATGGAGTTCATCTTTACCCCTTCAGGGATCCTAAAGGGGCCGACAATCTCTCTCCCCATGATTCCAGCCCAAAACATTACTCCACCTCCTCCCTTGTTGGTGCTGTAGCCGTGTTTGTGTGGGGTGTCCATCAACCATCCATCCTCCACTCCATCCATCTGGACCATCGAGCGTTGCACGGCACTCATCGGTGAACAAAACAGTTTTGAAGTCAGTCTTCATGTATTGTTTGGCCCACTGGAGCCGTTTCTGCTTGTGTGCAGTGGATAGAGGAGTTCGACAGGATGGCTTACGTACAGCTGCAAACCTCTGAAGGACTCTGCATCTTGTTGTTCGGGGGACGTTGGAGGCACCAGCAGCTTCAAAACCTTGTCTGCTGCTATGACAAGGCTTTTTTGCCGCTGCTCTTTTAACCTGACGTAATTGCCTGGAGGAAAGAGTCCTCAATTTTCCCTTATCAGCACGCACACGTGTGTACTGTGAATCAGCTACATACTTCTTGATTGTGCGATGATCAGGATGAAGTGTCTTGGCAATGTTGATTGTAGTCATGCCTTGACCTAAACACTCCACAATTTGTTGCTTCTCAGCAGCCGACACATCCTTTTTCTTTCCCATTTTGGCAGAAAATGTAGGCTGCTTAATAATGTGGGTCAGCCTTCTTAAGTAGTCTTGCCTTTCATTGGACACACCTGCCAAACTAATTAGCACAGGTGTCTGCAATTGCTTACAGTGATATAAAGAGCCCTGACACACATCACCATCAATGAGTTTAACTGACAAACAAACAAATTCTTCCCTTATCACTCCTAAACACTTTTTGCATAATAATTTGGAACACAGTGTACATGTGCTTTTCCACAAAACACCAGTGGTTCACGTAGTGAATCCTACAGTTCTAACTTGCCAACCGTGGTCTGTATGGAGTTGTTCAATAAAGGGCCCAAAATTAAGATAACATAGACGGGAGAGGTCTCTATGAATTCCTAAGTATTTGATACCCTGTGAGGGCCAGGCAAAGGGAAAGTTGGACTGGATGGAATCCTGTATGGATTTGGGGAGGGAGACATCGAGGGCCTCAGACTTCGCTGCATTGATTTTAAAATTTGACCATGTAACAAAGTGATCTATTTCAGCCATAACAGCAGGGATGGATATATGTGATTGAGTGATATATACTAGGACATCATCAGCAAATGCTGAGCACTTGTACTCAGTGCCTCCCACCTCAATCCACCTAATATTGGGGTTATGGCGAATTGATGAGAGCAGGTGCTCCGTCACTAGGATGTATAAGAGAGGGGACAGAGGACATCCCTGCCTTGTCCCATTGGTGATTATGAAAGGTGTTGAAAATGTTCCATTTATCTTCAGCCTAGGTGACGTATTGCGAATCAGGGCCGTGATTTTGCCTATAAAAGGGTCCCCTAGACCCCTACCCCAAGCTTTTTAAGGGAATAATATATGGCGTGCCAGGAGACTCCATGGGGTGCTTTCTCAGCATCCAACGAGAGTATCTAATTACAAATTTTTAACTGCATCTAGCCCAGGAAATACTTTGTGCCTAGTAGCAGTGTCTGCTAGTCAGCGGATTATCCCAGCTGTTAAGCAAGCTACACCACCTGTAGTTTGGACACTTAATTTTTTCAAAGGAAATGGTTCGGGCCCCCGGGACACTCAGTGAAGAGCATCGGGGAGACACCCCAAGGCATAGGGGCTGGGACTGGCGGTAGGACGCCTTGCGGTGGACCGTCGAGCTCGATCCTTATAAAAGTTTTTTAACTGCAGCAGCTTTAGTGGACGCTACTGGAGCTGGAATTGCGCGGCTGCTGGCATGAGACTTGCCCTCCAATAGATCCTTGTAAAAGGATTTAAAGTGTATTGATTCAAATTAGAGAGACAATTTAAATTAAAAAGCTTAGACCTGCCTCCACCACAGGGGGGCTCGCTCGACCCACCAGCGGACAGGCACCAGTATTGGGAGAGGGGGGCTGGCCGTCAGGGTCCACCGCAGCTCTAGCACAAACCCGGCGACACGGAGGTCGCACGGGCAGGAGCGGACTGGCCGTGTCGGCTTCGCACTTTTTTGGTTTTAGAAGGGCATGACATGCCTATATCTGTGTCTCCCCCTCTTTTTACTCCTCCACCTCTTTTCTTTTCGCATGACTATATGTACTTGTCACTTTTCCATGTGTTAGTTGTGTCTTCTGAGCAGTTTGTCAGCTTTTGGACACCTTTGAAGGTGTTTTCTATGTGTTTTTATGTGTTTTTGTTTGCCTGCCATTGGTTTTAACGGTGTTCGAAGGTGTTCGACGAACAGTTCGATGAACAGTTCGGCGTACATACGGGTGTTCCACGAACCGAACCGAACTCGAACACTACGGGGGTGGCTCAACACTACTGAGAACACACAAATGGCATAGCACCAAACAGAGTATGCTTATCTCCGAGCAGAATGTACCCCAAGAACCACGGGGAAATGGTTCTTGGGGTACTTTAGGCGCTTTCCTGCTTGCCTTCTTTGAGTTCTATGTATATTCCACATGGTCTTATTTATATGCACTGTCACTTTGTGCAGCTGATTTATTAATACTTTTTTGCTTGATTAATTCTTACTCACTGTCACTTTATTCTACTGGCTCTGTTTATTTATTATATTTATTGATATATAGTCTATATTTGAGTCTTTAGTTTTCAGACACTGCACTGTCACTTTATCCTGTGCTTAGTTATTCTTGCTCTGTGGAGAGATCTTAATTATATTTGTAGCACCACTTGAGCTTATTCCATCTACTAGGTGCCGAGCTTTCTATTTATACTTAATTGGTAGTTTTATTATCACTTTGATATAATATTAATTATTTTACTACTGATCATGTATTGTTGATATATTTGTACCCCTTGTATGTTACCCCACCTGTTGGATTCCTGTTTTCTTTTTCTGTTTCTTTTATTGATTTTTTATATAATAAAGTTGTTAATTTTTTAATTACCTGAAGTTGTGCAATTATTTATAGCTTGTCCTGACTGCGGTTGCACAACCATATGTATTTTGCTTTGATCTGTTGCTAATATAGAATTTGCAAGTATGCTATATTCTAGTGTATGCCAATATTCATATGCCAATATTTTATAAAACCTTTATGCTCTCCTTCATGCAGTCATATGAAAAGAAGCAATGACTTCAGGGTTGCTGAGCGTAGATGAAAAAGGTCCCACTCCAATGAGCACTTCATTGCATTCAAACAGTCCCTCACTACCTTCAAGTCCACACTCACTACAGCAAAACAAACATACATCTCATCTCTCATATCCTTCCTGTCTCGCAAACCTAAACAGCTATTCAACACCTTCAATTCTCTCCTCCGTCCCCCCAGCGCCTCCTCCCTCTCCTCTCATCTCAGCCGAAGACTTTGCCTCATTCTTCAAGCAGAAGATTGACACCATCAGACAAAGTTGCCTAAAGTCCCCCCAGCCCCTCCTCACACCTACTTAATCCTCCTCCTCTAAAATCAGCTTCTCCACCATTACAGAAGATCAACTTTCCTCTTTACTCTCCAAATCACATCTCACCACCTGTGAACTTGACCCAATCCCGTCGCACCTCATCCCCAACCTTACCACTATCCTCATCCCAACTCTAACCTACCTTTTCAACTTGTCACTAATAACTGGTGTCTTTCCCTCATGCTTAAAACATGCCTCGATCACACCCATCCTCAAAAAGCCCTCCCTCGACCCATCCTCTCTGACTAGCTACCGCACTATATCACTTCTCCCCTATGCCTTAAAATTACCGGAACAACATGTCCACTTTTAACTGTCCTCCCTCGTCTCCTCCTGCTCTCTCTTTGACCACTTACAATCAGGCTTCCGACCACACAATTCTACTGAAACTGTCCTGACTAAAGTCACCAACGATCTACTAACTGCCAAATCCAAGTGACACTACTCTGTCCTCCTCCTCCTAGACCTGTCATCTGCCTTTGACACAGTGGATCATTCCCTCTTAATACAGACTCTCTCATCTCTTTGCATCACAGACTTGGCCCTATCTTGGATCTCTTCATACCTAACAGACAGGACATTCAGTGTCTCCCACTCACACACCACCTCCTCATCTCGCCCTCTATCTGTCGGTGTCTCCCAAGGTTCAGTTCTAGGACCCCTGCACTTCTCCATCTACACCTTCGGCCTAGGACAGTTCATAGAGTCTCAAGGCTTTCAGTATCACCTCTATGCTGATGACACACAGATCTACCTCTCTGGACCTGATATCTCCTCCCTACTAACCAAAATCTCACAATGTCTGTCCGCTATTTCATCCTTCTTCTATGCTAGATTTCTAAAACTTAACATGAATAAAACAAAATTCATCATCTTTCCACCATCTCATTCAACCCTCCCAAACTGACCTATCTATCAACATTCACTCTCCCCAGTACCGCAAGCTCAGTGCCTTGGGGTAACCCCGGACTCTGATCTCTACTTCAAACCACATATCCAAGCCTTTTCCACTTATCCGCACATTCCTCAACCACGAATCTGCAAATACACTGGTGCACTCCCACCTTGACTACTGCAACTTCCTGCTCTGTGGCTTCCCTTCAAACACTCTTGCACCCCTCCAATCTATCCTAAACTCTGCTGCCGAACTAATCCACCTGACCCCCTGCTATTCCCCGGCCTCTCCTCTCTGTCAATCCCTTCATTGGCTCCTCATTGCCCAGAGACTCCAATTCAAAACCCTAACCACGGCATATAAAGCCACTCAAAACCTCTCTCCTCCATATATCTGTGACCTAGTCTCCCGGGACATACCTGCACGCAACCTCCGTTCTTCACAAGATCTCCTTCTCTACTCCCCTCTTATCTCCTCTTCCCACAATCGCATACAAGATTTCTCCCGTGCATCCCCCCTACTCTGGAACTCTCTACCCCAACACATCAGACTCTCGCCTACCGTGGAAACCTTCAAAAGGAAACTGAAGACCGACCTCTTCTGACAAGCCTACAACCTGCAGTAACCATCGCTCCACCATACCGCTGCACGCCCAGCTATACCCGCACCTACTGTATCCTCACCCATCCCTTGTAGACTGTGAGTCCTCGCGGGCAGGATCCTCTCTCCTCCTGTACCAGTCGCTGTCACGTTTTGCTCAAGATTATTGTAATTTTCTTTGTATGTATACCCCCTTTCACATGTAAAGCGCCATGGAATAAATGTTGCTATAATAATAAATAATAATAATAATAATAATGACTGAAGTATCACAGAAAGCAATGTTACATGTAAAATCACCGTATTGTGTCGTAGAAAAATTTTTTAACCCATAAAGACATCTTCGGAGTGGGGATATGTCACCTGAATATGTAAAGAAAAGCTTGCATAGTAAAATGATGCACACCTAAAAAGAATCATTGAGATAATCACAATTAATAAATATAATGGCAACTTTATTTCATGTATAAACACACACTATTTTAAAAACGTTTAAAAACATAAAGGATTGGCAAGCAGTTGGACAAAAAATTGTTGGGGATATATCACACTCACACTGACCATATGGCATTAATTATAACTGGGGAAGTGGGAAAAAGCTAATACTTCAACCTCCATAGAAGTATGGACCTCCTGATGTGATCAGGTAATCAACACAGGAGATTTGCTCAGAGAGCCAGGCACTATGACTGGGATCCATTTACGCAGAGGCAGGGAAGTACACATCCCAGAGATAGAGCTTCCTCTGATCAAAGCACTGTTCTGCGACGTTTTGAAGCTAGTGATCAGTGATGAATATTGAGGTTTGCATCGATCCGATATTTATGGGAGATATACTTTCAGCAAAGGGACAAGCATAACAAAGTCACTCATATCACCGTAAGGCCATTCTAACCGCTGCAACTTAATAATGGTTTGATGGATGATGCTATCCAGGCCATGTTTCATCTCTATATAAAGGTAAAATCAAAATAGGAAACATGACAACAGTATCTACCGCCTGGGACTTCCAGGGGCGAAGATATCCTGTAAGTTTGTGAACTCATAAAATTTTAAAAGACCTGGCACATCTCACAACCAGCCCCCACTTGAGCTCACCAAGGGGAGGTATGTGGGCATAACCTTGATCTAATAAAAAGCATAATTTGGGTCTGTGTATTTTGTCAGTCTTGGAAGGTACAGCTTGCTGTGATTCTGTCCATTTTCCTAAGGAGTACTTCCCTCCGCTAAGTTCTGAGCCATTTCCGTGACATCAGGTTTAGTAATTCTCTTTCATTATTCCCTTTTATGTAATTGTATATATTGTATTGTTTTGTTCCCATTTTGTAACATCTGTGTATATTTTTTATAAACACTGCCTACCTTTACGGATTAAATATATAAAATTTAATAGCTCTGTTCCTCTTGCTCTGTAAACCGCACCCCCTGAAGCCATATGCTACCTGTAGCGGGTTTCCAATTGGCCTGTATAAGTGATTGGTTGTGGCAGCTAGTAGTTCTTTAGTTATTGTGGAGTTGGCAGTGACCGTACCAGGATATATATATATTCCATGAGTTGGAATCAGAGGTGTATAAGACGCGCCCCCTGGGCCGTGGGGTACTCGGTAGCCGGGCTGGTCGATGCTAGGGTATGTCACAGTGGCAGGGACCCGGTCCGTGACCCAGGGCGGTCAATAAAAGGCGAAAAGTAAAAGGGGAATAAAGTTTTTATATAATGTTTGTGACGCCACCTGTGGTATGCGGCTATATGGAGCCGCCGCTGCGGTGCAGAACCTCTGGAGCTGATGATGACGCAGCAGAGTTGGTTCAGCTCTCCACAGGCAGAGCTAAGCTCCAGGGCAGGAAATGGTGATATTATAAATGTTGCTGTGCAGTGTAGTGCAGGGGATGGTGCAGATAATGACCAGTCCACAACTTAATGGCGGTTTCCTCTTATCTCTACTTGCAGTTTGTTAAGCAGACCAGGGCACAGGTACTAGCTGGTAGTAGAGGTCCGGGTGGCCTGGGAGCAAGTTGGGAATCCACCTCGCCAGGTGAAGTTGGAGGCCTTCCCTCTGCGCTAATCTCTTTGGCCCTGCTGCTTGTAGCTGTGCTGCGGCCCTGGTCCCTGAGTAAAACGTCTTTGTGCTCACCCATATGGCAGGCAGCTCAGGCCTTGCTGGTGCGTCGCTCCCACGTGGCGGTGCTGGGCACTATGTGCTGCGGAGCCTCCGGGCATCTGATGGGGCCAGGAGACCTGCAGTCTCATGCCCTCCGGTTTCTGCTGCTGGGCCTTCAGTGCCCTATAACCTCGGACTCCGGGGTCCGGTTCTTCTGCGCTCCTCTCTGGGGTGAGCTGCCGTGCAGCTCCACTCCCCAGGTCTTTCCTCATCGCTGCTCTGTCTTCAACTCCTCTCACTAACTCTAACTAACCCCGCCTCCAGATTCCAGTTGCTAAGGGGAGGAGCTCCCCTTGCTGGTCTGGAGCCAGGAAAGTGTTGCATGCTAGTATACCTGACTAGGGGACCCCTGCTTGCTTCCAGGCATGGCATCACCCCTTGTGAGGGAGGCAATTCCACAGTGGCAACCGGACCCCTGGGGTGCCAGATATATACCCCACGCTCACTTTGAACTCCCCCATAACTGGCCTAGTAGTGGAAGCAGCTGCGGCCTCGTCCATAACGCATCTGTCAATTGCGTAATTGTGCTTATGATTGGAATCAACGGAGTTGAATCCCTTTACAAAATGGTGACAGCGGTGGAATCTGCATGACCCCCTGGCTGTTATCTGCGACAAACACGTGACAGCGGTGGGATCTGCTTGGCATCCCCCAGCTGTTATCTGTGACAATGGGCCTGTAGATTTTTATGGGTCATGTATTTAAATGCACATTACAAGGATAAAAATATATCCTTTTCCATGAGATCTTACTGGCAAAATGTAAGTAGCAAGAACCTGTTATTACAATAGTATATTGTTTGCTGGGCACTGTCCTGTCAGCCAGGCTCACAAACTTTTTCCATAAATGGCCTTCAGTGTTTAAACCATTTGTGTAACAAAGACAAGGAATGTAAATGCTGCATGTTTATTAAACATAGTTATCATTATTCTTTATTATGACTTGGATGAAGAAAATATCATACGTAACTTAGAGTACAATTCTGCACTTATTCAAACATCAAGGCTGTTTTTAACATAAAAACAGGGGCGGACCTACCGCCCGTGCAGCCCGTTCATTGAACGGGGGCCCCGAGGGAGAGGGGGCCCCTCCAGCCTCCAGCAGGGCCACCATCAGGGCATGACTGTCCTGACTCCAGTATGGGGCCCCCTCGGAGCCCCGTTGGGGCCCCCCTCTTGTGCGTCTCCTCATGGGGCCCCCGCAGAGCCGGCATCAGCACCCGGGCAAATGCCGGGGCCCTGAGCAAGCGGGGGGGACCCTCACCGTCGGGCACCCCGCGCGCTATGGGACCCGTGAGCGGAGGAGAGTGGTGTCAGCGCCCGCACCCCCCGCTTGCTCAGGGCCCCGGCACCCGGCACAATACTTACCACTCCCCGTGCCTCCGCAGCAGCTCCTGCATCCTCCGCGGCTGCTGTACTGTGACGTCTCAGGTCAGAGGGCGAGGTGACGTCTGTACACCGCGCTCTCTCCTGAGCAGTCACAGCGCAGAGCGGGATAAGGCCGGCGACGCTGGAGTCCGGAGCAGCGGCAGCAGGTGAGACGTGAGGTGATTATTTGATTTTTTTTTATTGTATGGAGGCCTGTGGCAGTATAAGGGAGGGGGTGAGGTGGGGGTGTGTGACCCTGCATGGGGCATTATAAGGGGGGGGTGACATCCTGCATGGGTATAAGGGGGGGGTGACATCCTGCATGGGGCATTATAAGGGAGGGAGGGCGTGTGACATCCTGCATGGGGCATTATAAGGGAGGGGGGGGGTGACATCCTGCATGGGGCATTATAAGGAAGGGGGGGGTGTCATCCTGCATGAGGCATTATAAGGGAGGGGGATGCGTGACATCCTGCATGGGGCATTATAAGGGGGGGTGACATCCTGCATGGGGCATTATAAGGAAGGGGGGTTGTTATCCTGCATGGGGCATTATAAGGGGTGGGGGTGACATCCTATATGGGGGGGAACAGCCTGCATGGGGCATTATGTGGAGGGAACAGCCTGCGTGGGGCATTATGTGGGAGGAACAGCTTGCGTGGGGCATTATGTGTGGGGAACAGCCTGCTTGGAGCGTTATATGGGGGCCAGTACTCTGTATGGAGCATTTTATGGGGGCCAGTATCCTGCATGGAGCGTTATATAGGGGCCAGTATCCTGCATGGAGCGTTATATGGGGGCCAGTATTCCGTATGGAGCGTTATATGGGGGCCAGTATTCTGTATGGAGCATTTTATGGGGGCCAGTATTCTGTATGGAGCATTATATGGGGGCCAGTATCCTGTATGGAGCGTTATATGGTTGCCAGTATTCTGTATGGAGCGTTATATGGGGGCCAGTATTCTGTATGGAGCGTTATATGGGGGCCAGTATTCTGTATGGAGCTTTATATGGGGGCCAGTATCCTGTATGGAGCGTTATATGGGAGCCAGTATTTTGTATGGAGCGTTATATGGGGGCCAGTATCCTGGATGGAGCATTATATGAGGACCAGTATCCTGTATGGAGCATTTTATGGGGGCCAGTATTCTGTATGGAGCATTTTATGGGGGCCAGTCTCCTGTATGGAGCATTTTATGGGGACAGTATACTGTGTGGAGCGATTTGCTGGTTTCTGAGCTATTGTGGAATTTACAATAGATATCACTCATGTAATGTAAGAAGTGAAATCTTTGCATTGTACTATATATATATATTTCTCTTCAGTATCTGTGCATCATGAATCGTGGTATGTGTTAAAGGGGCCCACTGAGACTCTTTCGCCCGGGGCCCACAAAAACCTGGAGCCGGCCCTGGGCCCCCGGCCCCATGCTGGACATCTCAGCGCAGCTTTCCTCTGTCTAGCAGTGCAGCGCAGCTGTGGCAGCGCCTTCATGATTCCCCTGACTTCCGGTCATGTGACGGCGCCGTCACATGGCCGGAAGTCAGGAGAACCTGGTGGCAGCGACGTGGACGAGCGCCAGGATTCTGCAAGGGTCGCATGGGGGTAAGTGTAACAAGTTTAATTTTTTTTAAATACAATTAATTAACTAGGAGTGGGGGGAATCAGAGATGCACGAGGGGATGAGAGATGCATGGGTGGGATGAGATGCACGGGGGGGGCTGAGATGCACAGGGGGGATGAGATGCACAGGGGGGGTGAGAGCTGCACATGGGGGGATGAGAGCTGCACATGGGGGGGGCTGAGATGCACGGGGGGGATGAGATGCACAGGGGGGATGAGATGCACAGGGGGGGGTGAGAGCTGCACATGGGGGGATGAGAGCTGCACATGGGGGGGGATGAGAGATGCACGTGGGGGATGAGATGCAAATGGGGGGGGTGAGAGATGCACGGGGGGTGTGAGCTGCACATGGGGGGGATGAGAGATGCACATGGGGGGTGAGATATGCACATGGGGGGTTATGTTTACATAACTTTGTTGCCCTATGAAGGGCAGGGGGGGGGCAAAAATTTCTTGCACAGGGGCCCACTACAGTCTGTGTCTGCCCCTGCATAAAAAGGATATATTCTGTCTCTCAAATGATTGGTTGACAAGTGTTGTGCCCAAGTAGCACCAAGTCTACCCCACCTGAAGTGCATCCTTTATACAAAAGTCAGCACATGTGGCCATTTCAGTTAACCTTCTTATCTCGAGGTTATTTCTCAATAGGTCTGTAGTCTCTATTTTGGGAAAAAAATATCTCTAGTGATAAATGTTTTCATATATATACAGTTGAAACCAGAAGTTTACATACACTATATAAAAAGATACATATTCATGTTTTTCTCAATATCTGACATGAATTCAGAATAAACCTTTCCTGTTTTAGGTCAATTAGGATTACCACAATTTTTAATTTTTGCCAAATGCCAGAATAATGAGAATGTTTTAAGGCATTTTTATTACTTATTGCAAAGTCAAAAGTTTACATACATTTCATTAGTATTTGATACCATTGCCCTTAAACTGAATGACTTGGGTCAAACGTTTGGGATATCCTTCCACAAGCTTCTCACAACAGTTGGTCGGAATTTGGGCCCATTCCTCCTGACAAAACTGTTGTAACTGATCCAGGTTTGTAGATCACCTTGCTGGCACCTGCCTTTTCAGCTTTGCCCATACATTTTCAATAGGATTGAGATCAGGGCTTTGTGGTGGCCACTAGTGATGAGCGAGCACTAAAATGCACGGGTACTCGTTGCTCGGGTCGAGCAAATTGGAATACTCGGGTGCTCGACTCGAGCAACGAGCCCAATGTAAGTCTATGGGAAACTTGAGTATTTTTCAGGCGGCTCCCCCCGGCGGTCTGCAGAGGACCTAAAAATTGCCCAAATCCATGGGAACGGTGCTCAAATGACATGGGAACAGCATGGGGACGACCCCTGGAAGCATTTCTGACTCCCAGATCACTGCTGTCAACAAAGTGGTCAGAGTATTACGCCACTTTTACGGACTCACAATAAAACATACAAAAACAAAACTAAAATGGATTTTCCTGGGAAATATGTTAAGGAACATCCTTTCCATGACATGTACAATGTATGTAAAGCAAAATGAATAACCAAAAATAAAAATACTCCTCCACACCTTGGGCTATGTTCACACGTAGCGTTTTTGATGCGTTTTTGCACTTTTGCATTGCTTTCAACCAAGACAAATGCATTCACCAGGAAATTTAATTTTAACATTTTACAACCTTATCTGGCCATGTGGTGTTTGACACATCATCAGACACATGCATACAGTGCTGAAAAGTCATGGGAACAGCATGGGGAAGTCCTCTGGAAGCATCTCTGACTCCCAGGTCACTGCCTAAAAGTGTGCCCATCATAAGTGATCCTTGGGGCATGCGAAGATGCCTCCCGCCATGAACCTGTCGTTGCAGACTTGCAACAATCACCATCTACGTCCTTGTCCCACTGCAGCATTCAGTTGTCCCTACCCCATTCCTTGGAATGCAAGCGCAAGTATGCAGGCAGCCAGATACCCACCCACCCACAGGCTGCAATACTATACTGCCAAATTTTTGACAGCTGCTTGCACTTGAAATGTGGCCTTTTAGGCTCGTGGAGGCGGAAGCTCTTCATAACCTCATGCCGGCGACAGCCGGGTGTCCATACTCGGTCCCCAGCCACAACTATATTTCCCGGTATCGCCTCCGCCTTCCACAAGCACGGGTCCCACAACATTACCCGTGCCCTCCCCAGTGCACTTACTGGGAAGAACCGATTAACCACAAACAAGTGGACAGGTGAATGTGGCCAGGGACGGTGTGGAGCCAGTCCACAACTTTTTTTGCTGACAGTTGTATTTAGCTCAGTGAAAGGACTGGCATAGAGGGAAACCCTATCTACCCTGCATGTCATTTCTCACAGAAAGTCCTGTAATGCAGCTTGTTGCAGAAGCAATGGCAGTCCGTCCAACATCAACTCGCCCTTGTCGGTGGTGCTTTGACACACACACATCTTTCTTTGCGCATTTAATTTCTTGAATACAGAGTTGGACAATGGCCTGATCTGTAATGCGGTTTGAGAAATAACATGCATAAGCATGGCCGATCCACATTAAAAAAGCAGCCATAGAATGTCCGTGAACCTTCCCCCACACTTTTCTTAGCCAGGGCTGCTTTTCAGCACGGTTGGACGGGCCCAGCAGAGAACCGGAGACTCCTCCGGTGGGCCCTGGCTTCTCCTTCAGGAGAGTTCATAGTGCCGAGGTGAGGCCATGATGATGATAGAGGCCACCATCTGCTTAGTTTTCTGTTACTTGGAATGCAAGTGCAAGTATGCAGCCAGCCATCCACCCACAGGCCTCAACACTAAACTGCCAGATTTCTGGGCAGCTTTTTGCACTTGAAATATGGCCTTTAAAGCTCGTGGAGGCGGAAGCTTTTCACAACCTCATGGCGGCGGCAGCCGGGTGTCCATACTCGGTCCCCAACCGCCACTATATTTCCCGGTATCGCCTCCGCCTTCCACAAGTACGGGTCCCACAACATTACCCGAGCCCTCCCCAGTGCACTTACTGGGAAGGACCGCCTAACCACAAACACGTGGACAGGTGAATGTGGCCAGGGACAGTACGGAGCCAGTCCACAACTTTTTTTTGCTGACAGTTGTGTTTAGCTTGGTGAAAGGACTGGCATAGAGGGAAACCCTATCTACCCTGCGTGTCATTTCTCACAGGAAGTCCTGTAAAGCTGCTTTCACTTGAAATGTGGCCTTTTAGGCTCGTGGAGGCGGAAGCTTTTCACAACCACATGCCTCATGCCTCGTGTCCATACTCGGTTGTCACTATTTCTCCCGGTGTTGTTTCCGTCTTTTACAAGCGCGGGTCCCTGAACACTACTGCTGGTACTTTTCTGTGGGAATTTGCTTGCCTCCTACCAGCCTGGAATATTTCCAGCAAACTATGGTACGACGCCATGGTATTAGCACTGCCCCCAGTACCAGTAGCGAAGCCATCCCAAATTTCCTTCTCAGGAATTTTATTTGGTAGACTGAGTGGCTGCCCAAATACATTTTCTCACAAAGGAGCTGAAGATAGAGTGGCAGTAGGTGCAAGTGACGCGCCCCCTGGGACATATTCCTTTTTGAGGGGAATACCCGGCACCGGATCAGATGGGGGGTTGTAGTCTCCGAGCGGCTGTGACCCGGTCCCGTGCCCAGGGCGTCAAGCTAAGTGTTATGTGGCAGTCCTACAGATGTTATTAAAGTTCTTTTGTGTCGACTACGCCACCCGTTGTGATGCGGTCACTGTGGCCGCCGCTGCTGCAGGGTCCGCTGAGGCTGATGGTGGGTGCGCAGCTTGGTGAGATAACCCCCAACGGGAGGGGTATAGCCTCAGAGGGGACAGGCGCAGAGGATGGGGGTTGTGGTGGTGCGATGCAGCCGGCAATGAAGACAGACTCGGGTTGTGCAGTTAAGGGTGTTTACTTACTGCTGATGTTCCGGTCACTCCAGCTGCTAGTGACCACCCGAGCCGTGCTGCGTCCACCAGGTCCTGGATCCAGCCAACCCCCAAACAAGTCCAGAGCGTGGCCCTGAGCTCTCCCTCTGTCCTTTCTTCAGCCGTCCCCACCAGTGATTCATCTAGGTCCAGCTCCCTCGGGCCTTCTTTTGGGACACCCTTGGCCCTGGGTTCCCTGACCCTTCATGTGGTTTGCCTTCAGGGTGAATGTAGTGGGTGACCGTGACAGACACTGCCCACGGTCTCCGGTCTCTGGCTGGGGAATGTCTTTACCCCCACCAGCTTGGGTTCCGGTACCCTCTTGCTGACTCCTCACCCGGTGCTCTAATTTGGGTTCTTGGGTCCCTTCAGTCTTCCCCCTCTGGGTCTTTCTCTTTCTTTCTCCTCTCTCTCTCTCCAGGGCTGCTGTTTCCTTCTCTCTCTCCAACTGACTTGTTCTCAGCGTCTGACCCTGATCTAAGTTGGTGCCCTCCTTATATATCCCTCTATGTGTGAGCTCAGGTGACCAGCACCCAATGAGCTCCTATCACTACCCAGACTGCTCCCCCTATCTGCCCCTACACTACATGGGATGTACCACCCCCCTCCCACTCCAGCCAGGAACAGGCTCGGTTGTACCTGCACATTTCTAAGTGGGAGTACCGTCGGCCTGCTCCTCTGGAATGGGATGTATGTAGTGCATGCAGTCTACCTGAGCTCAGTTCCACACTCCTTCCTTACCCGGGAGTGGAATATCACACCTCTGGGTTGAGGTGCAATACCCCTGTAGCAGCCGAATCCTCAGGGTGCTACACAAGTTTCTCCAGACTGTTAAATATTAGAGGGTGAACGGCAGCACATTGGATCAGTGGTTAGCACTGAAGACTTGCAGCGCTGGGATCCTGGGTAGTGTTGAGCCACCCCCGTAGTGTTCGAGTTCGGTTCGGTTCGTCGAACACCCGTGTGTTCGCCGAACTGTTCGTCGAACTGTTCGTCGAACACCTTCGAACACCGTTAAAACCAATGGCAGGCAAACAAAAACACATAGAAACACATAGAAAACACCTTCAAAGGTGTCCAAAAGCTGACAAACTGCTCAGAAGACATAACTAACACATGGAAAAGTGACAAGTACATATAGTCATGCGAAAATAAAAGAGGTGGAGGAGTAAAAGGAGGGGGAGACACAGATATAGGCATGTCATGCCCTTCTAAAATCCAAAAAGTGAGAAGCCGACACGGCCAGTCCGCTCCTGCCCGTGCCACCTCCGTGTCGCCGGGTTTGTGCCAGAGCCGCGGTGAACCCTGACGGCCAGCCCCCCTCTCCCAATACTGGTGCCTGTCCGCTGGTGGGTCGAGCGAGCCCCCCTGTGGTGGAGGCAGCTCTAAGCTTTTTAATTTAAATTGTCTCTCTAATTTGAATGAATACACTTTAAATCCATTTACAAGGATCTATTGGAGGGCAAGTCTCATGCCAGCAGCCGCGGTAATTCCAGCTCCAGTAGCGTCCACTAAAGCTGCTGCAGTTAAAAAGCTTTTATAAGGATCGAGCTCGGCTGTCCACCGCAAGGCATCCTACTGCCAGTCCCAGCCCCTATGCCTTGGGGTGCCTCCTGATGCTCTTCACTAAGTATCCCATGGTCCCGAAGCATTTCCTTTGAAAAAATTAAGTGTCTAAACTACAGGTGGTGTAGCTTGCTTAACAGCCGGGATAATCCGCTGACTAGCAGACACTGCTACTAGGCACAAAGTATTTCCTGGGCTAGATGCAGTTAAAAATTTGTAATTAGATACTCTCGTTGGATGCTGAGAAAGCATTCCATAGAGTCTCCTGGCACGCCATATATGATTCTCTTAAAAAGCTTGGGGTAGGGGTCTAGGGGACCCTTTTATAGCCAAAATCACGGCCCTGTATCGCAATACGTCACCTAGGCTGAAGATAAATGGAACTGTAGCACCCTGAGGGCTCGGTTGCTACAGACGTATTGCACCTCACCCAGAGGTGTGATATCTCACTCTCAGGTAAGGATGGAGTGTGGATCAGGACCCGACACCTGCATGCATTACACCACATTGCCGTGGGGCAGGGCGACCAATATGCCCCTGAGATGGGCACGACAGTCCCTGTCCCTGGCTGGAGTGGGGGGAGGGAACACTGAGGAAGGGGAACCCTGTAGTGCAGGAGCAGGGAGGAAGCAGTTCCTGGGTGCATTGAGAAGGGAGTATAAAAGGTGGGCACCATCTTAGTTCAGTGCAGAGAAGTCTGAGCAGAAGTGGCAGGGAGCAGGGGCTCTGCATGAGCTCTGCTCCGGAGGCGGGCCTAGTAACAGAGGCCCAGGCCTGGAAGAGGGAGAAGGAAGGAAGAGGAGCGGAGAAGGCTCCAGGAACGAGGAATGAAGGGATCCCAGGGGTGCGGACGGGCGAGTCGCCACCGCACGCCCAAATCCACCTGCGTGGAGGGGTCAGGCCAAAGGGGGAGACCGGTCCCCGAACTAGTGGAGGCAGGAAACGACCCTCAGCTAGAAACCGGAGGCTCTGACATTTTATGTGGCGCAGCCCCTCGCTACACCCGCTAGGAAGGCACCACATAGGGTCAGGGAAACTGGCGCCAAGTTTACCAAGAGGAGGCCCGAGGCAGCCGGACAGAAGTGTTGGTAAGAAAGGCCAGACAAAGGACACACAAAGGGGGTCCTGTGAAGTGCTCCAAAGTTATCTGGGAGTTGTCTGAGCCCCTCACCTGGTGAGCACAGTACGACGTGGGCAGCCGTTACCTGCAGACGTGGTCTGGATAATAAGAACTGTGAGTAAAGGCCCTGGACTGCATCACTGACTCCGTGTCGTTACTGCTGCTGCCCTGTACCATCACCCCCATCCTCCGCATACACTGCCCTGAGGCTATACTCCTCCCGTGGGGAGTTATGCTACGCTCTGCTGCACCCACAACACCAGCCTCAGTGGTCTGCCCTGTAGCGGCGGTTCACTCTGACCGCAATCCACGGGTGGCGTAGTCGGACATTTAAACATCAAAACCACATAAATAGTTCCGCCACTGGTTTGACCGCCCTGAGCCACGGAACCGGGTCGCCGCCACGAAGACTACAACCACCAGCATCCACCAAAAAGGGTCCGGCTCCGGGTGTCCCAAGGCCCAGGGGGTGCGTCAGAACATTTTCATCACCTTTCACAATCACCAATGGGACAAGGCAGGGATGTCCTCTGTCCCCTCTCTTATACATCCTAGTGACGGAGCACCTGCTCTCATCAATTCGCCATAACCCCAATATTAGGTGGATTGAGGTGGGAGGCACCGAGTACAAGTGCTCTCTATTTGCTGATGATGTCCTAGTATATATCACTCAATCACATATATCCATCCCTGCTGTTATGGCTGAAATAGATCACTTTGTTACATGGTAAAATTTTAAAATCAATGCAGCGAAGTCTGAGGCCCTCGATGTCTCCCTCCCCAAATCCATATAGGATTCCATCCAGTCCAACTTTCCCTTTGCCTGGCCCTCACAGGGTATCAAATACTTAGGAATTCCTATTCATAGAGACCTCTCCCATCTATGTTATCTTAATTTTGGGCGGTTTATTGAACAATTCCATACAGACCACGGTTGGCAAGTTAGAACTGTAAGATTCACTACGTGAACCACTGGTGTTTTGTGGAAAAGCACATGTACACTGCGTTCCAAATTATTATGCAAAAAGTGTTTAGGAGTGATAAGGGAAGAATTTGTTTGTTTGTCAGTTAAACTCATTGATGGTGATGTGTGTCAGGGCTCTTTATATCACTGTAAGCAATTGCAGACACCTGTGCTAATTAGTTTGGCAGGTGTGTCCAATGAAAGGCAAGACTACTTAAGAAGGCTCTCTCACATTATTAAGCAGCCTACATTTTCTGCCAAAATGGGAAAGAAAAAGGATGTGTCGGATGCTGAGAAGCAACAAATTGTGGAGTGTTTAGGTCAAGGCATGACTACAATCAACATTGTGCGATGATCAGGATGAAGTGTCTTGGCAATCAAGAAGTATGTAGCTGATTCACAGTACACACGTGTGCGTGCTGATAAGGGCAAATTGAGGACTCTTTCCTACAGGCAATTACGTCAGGTTAAAAGAGCAGCGGCAAGAAAGCCTTGTCATAGCAGCAGACAAGTTTTTGAAGCTGCTGGTGCCTCCAACGTCCCCCGAACAACAAGATGCAGGGACCTTCAGAGGTTTGCAGCTGTGCGTACGCCATCCTGTCGACCTCCTCTATCCACTTCACACAAGCAGAAACGGCTCCAGTGGGCCAAACATTACATGAAGACTGATTTCAAAACTGTTTTGTTCACGGATGAGTGCCGTGCAGCGCTCGATGGTCCAGATGGATGGAGTGGAGGATGGCTGGTTGATGGACACCCCACGCAAACACGGCTACAGCGCCAACAAGGAGGAGGTGGAGTAATGTTTTGGGCTGGAATCATGGGGAGAGAGATTGTCGGCCCCTTTAGGATCCCTGAAGGCGCTAAAGATGAACTCCATAATGTATGTGGATTTTCTCAAACAGCACTTCCTGCCATGGTTCAAGAAGAAGAACCGTGTATTTCACAGCAAGATCATTTTTCTGCATGATAATGCACCATCTCATGCTGCACATAAAACATCTGCATCTCTGGCTGATATGGGCATAAAAGGGGACAAACTTATGGTGTGACCCCCATGCTCCCCTGACCTCTACCCCATTCAGAACCTTTGAAGCATCATTAAAAGGAGTGTCTATGATGGCGGGAGGCAGTTCACATCTAAGCAACAGCTCTGGGAGGGTATTCTGTCCTCATGCAAAACAATTGAAGCAGAAACCATCCAAAACCTGACAAATTCAATGGACGAGAGAGTTCAGAAGCTCCTTTCGAACAAGGGGTCCTATGTGAAAATGTAACATCACCTACAATAAAGTTTTGAGTTGAAAACTGTTTGATTTCAGTTTCTAACAACCTGCTAATGCTTATAATTTCAAAAATGACCATTTTTTTGGTCTTTATTAAAATGAAAAGATTGATCGAAAAGTTTGGGGGATCTAAGAGTGTGGCAACCCAGTAGTCATGATTACTTCGAATTCTGACAATATGAGGGTCATGCTGCAGGTAGTGCAGCAAGAAGGCACTTATGTGTCTTGCGCATCTCGGAGCCCCAAAATTATTTTCCGGGCTAGATGCAGCTAAAAATTATTTTTAATTTTAAATCTGGTGGAGCTTATTATAGATGGCCTAATAGGATCAGTGCTGCACACTGCTACAAAGCCCAAATTATTTTCCAGTCAAGATACAGATAAACATGATTAGTAATTTGAAAGCTTAAAACGGTTGGTAGGGTGATTTTAACCAATCATCAAGCTTTTACTCTCCCCAGGATGACACAGGGGTAGAAAAGTCGTTTCGGATCCATGATTTGTTCATCTTTATGAACGTGAGTCTGTCTACATTATCAGTGGAGAGCCGCGTGCGCTTATCTGTCAGCACACCACCAGCAGCGCTGAACACACGTTCAGACAGAACGCTGGCTGCGGGGCATGACAAGATCTCCAAGGCGTAAGTGGCTAGCTCCGGCCATTTATCCAGATTGGAAGCCCAAAAAGAGCAAGGGTCCAGTGACACAGTCGTGGCTTCAATGTTTACTTGGAGATACTCCTGTACCATCGTCTCTAGGCGTTGACTATGTGTCAGACTTCTTGTCTCCTGTGGCCTTGCAAAGGATGGGCTAAAAAAGTGGTGAAATGATTCCGCAAAATTGATGTTACCAGCAGATACTGTGGTTCTGTTACGGTTTGAGTGCTGAACACTTGACGGTCCCACGGTTGGCAAGTTGGAACTGTGAGATTCACTACGTGCACCACTGGTATTTTGTGGAAAAGCACATGTAAGATTCTGCAACAGTCTCTGCTGATACTCCTGCATGCGTGCATCCCTTTCTATGGCAGGAATAATTTCTGCAAATTTACTTTTGTACCGGGGATCTAACAGTGTGGCAACCCAGTAGTCAGGATTATTTCTAATTCTCACAATTCGAGGGTCATGTTGCAGGTAGTGCAGCAAGAAGGCACTCATGTGTGTTGCGCATCCAGGAGCACCAAGTCCCTGTTGTGTTGGTGGCGAGGTAACAATCATGCTTCCTTCCTCTGTCCTCTCCCCCCAACCTCGCACAACAGAAATGTGATCAAGGTCTCCCTCATCTGATGAGTCTTCCATCAGTTCGTCCTCCACTTCTTCCTGGGCTCCTGCACCTTCCTCACTAGTTTGGCTGCTACCATGCGCCCTGGTAAAACCATCTCCCCCACCCTCACATGCCTGCCGCCTTGGTGCTGCCGACCGTCTGGACCTTGCAGATGTTAGCCCTTCCGCATACAACTCCTCCTCCTCTACTTCCTCCACCTCCTCTTGTGCCACCACCTGACTCCGAATTCTGTTTAACATGTGCTCCAGCATGTAAATCACCGGAATAGTCATGCTGATAATGGCATCGTCAGCACTAAACATCTTCGTCGCCATTTCAAAACTGTGCAGAAGGGTGCATAGGTCCCTGATCTGAGACCACTCCTCCAGCGTGATTTGCCCCACCTCTGAATCTCGTTGGCCCAGGCTATACGTCAGAACGTATTGCACCAGGGCTTGTCGGTGCTGCCACAGTCGCTGCAACATGTGCAGAGTTGAATTCCACCGGGTAGGCACATCGCATTTTAGCCGGTGAAGTGGCAGGCCCAACGACTTCTGTAGAGAGGGGAAGAAGGTGGACCCAGGGAACTATAGGCCGGTGAGTCTGACTTCTATACCAGGAAAGATCTTTGAACAAATTATTAAACAACATGTATGTAAGTACATGGATAAGAATGAAGTGATTAACCAGAGTCAGCATGGGTTTGTAACTAACAAGTCATGTCAGACTAACTTAATTTCCTTCTATGACAGAATCACTGACTGGGTGGATCAGGGAAATGCTGTAGAATATAGTATATCTTGACTTCAGCAAAGCATTTGACAAAGTATCTCACACCATCCTTATTGAAAAAATGACCAAGTATGCAATGGACCAGGCAACTGTTAGGTGGATTCATAACTGGCTTAGTGATCGGACTCAAAGGGTGGTTGTAAATGGCTTCACATCCAGCTGGATGAATGTCTCAAGTGGGGTACCACAGGGCTCCGTCCTGGGACCTGTATTGTTCAACATCTTTATCAATGATTTAGATGAAGGAATTGAGGGTAAACTGATTAAATTTGCTGATGACACAAAGCTAGGAGGGATAGCTAATACTAGAGAAGAGAGAGAGAGGATTCAAAAAGACCTAAATAAACTGGAGCAGTGGGCAGCAACCAACAGAATGGTTTTTAACAGGGAAAAATGCAAAGTACTACATCTGGGCAATAAAAATGAAAAAAGCATATACAGAATGGGAGGAATAGAGCTAAGCAACAGTACATGTGAAAAAGACTTAGGTATACTAATAGATCATAGACTGAACATGAGTCAACAGTGTGATGCAGCAGCAAAAAAGGCAAATACAATTCTGGGATGTATTAACAGACGCATACAGTCTAGATCACGTGAAGTCATTATCGGTCTTTACTCCTCTTTGGTCAGACCTCATCTGGAATACTGTGTACAGTTTTGGGCACCACATTTTAAAAAAGACATAGACAAACTGGAGCAAGTTCAGAGAAGAGCGACCAGAATGGTGACTGGTCTGCAAACCATGTCCTATGAGGAACGGTTGCAGGATTTGGGAATGTTTAGCTTGCAAAAAAGAAGACTGAGAGGAGACTTAATAGCTGTCTACAAATATGTCAAGGGCTGTCACATTGTAGAAGGATCATCTTTATTCTCATTTGCACAAGGAAAGACTAGAAGCAATGGGATGAAACTAAATGGGAGGAGACACAGATTAGATATTAGAAAAAACTTTTTGACAGTTAGGGTGATTAATGAGTGGAACAGGCTGCCACGAGAGGTGGTGAGTTCCCCTTCAATGGACGTCTTCAAACAGAGGCTGGACAGACATCTGTCTGAGATGATCTAGTGAATCCTGCTTTGAGCAGGGGGTTGGACCAGATGACCCAGGAGGTCCCTTCCAACTCTACCATTCTATGATTCTATGATTCTATGAGATGTAAGTCGCTGAGCTGCGGGATGCGAACGGCGGAAGTGAGCACACAGCGACCGTGCCCTCTGCAGAAGGCCATATAGTCTGGATAGTGGGCTAAAAATTGCTGGACAACCAGGTTCAACACGTGAGCCATACAAGGCACGTGTGTGACATTGCCCCGGCGAAGGGCCGCACCGAGGTTTGCAGCATTGTCGCACACGGCCTTCCCTGGTTTCAGGTCCAGTGGAGACAACCATTCATGAAATTGGTTCTCCAGAGCTGACCACAACTCCTCAGCTGTGTGACTCACATTTCCCAGACATTTCAAAGTAAAAACCGCCTGATGACGTTGAGCCCTACTGCCAGCATAGTAAGGAGGTGTGCAGGATCCCTTCTGCGCAGTTAGAAAGCTTGTGGCATGACCAGACAGGCTTTGGGTGCAGGTGGAAGACCGAGAGGAGGTTGAGGAGGCAGAAGCAGTGGAGGAACTTTGACATAAAGAGGATTGACGCACAACTCGTGGGGACGGCAAGACTTGGACAGCAGCCCCTTGTCCTGCTGTCACCATAGTTACCCAGTGCCCAGTCAGCGACATGTAACGCCCCTGTCCATGCCTACTCGTCCAAGTGTCTGTGGTGAAATGCACCCTGTCACACACAGAGTTTTTCAAAGAAGCGGTGATGTTGTGTGCGACATGCTGGTGGAGCGCAGGCACACCTTTCTTTGAGAAGTAGTGCCGACTGGGCATCTGGTACTGGGGCACTGCGACGGACATAAGGTCTCGAAAATCCTCTGTGTCCACCAGGCGGAAAGGCAGCATTTCTGTAGCCAAGAGCTTGCAGATGGTGAAATTCAACCTCTTAGCTTTCTCATGGCTAGGAGGAAATGGTCTTTTACTTGTCCACATCTGAGGGACCGAGGGCTGGCTATTGTGCTTAGACGGGGTTGATAAGGGTGTCCCTGGCAAACTGCCGGTCTGTGAGGAAGATGCAGGCGGACATGTTAGGTTGCCTTGATCCAAAGGTGGTGCTATCGATGTCGGACAGCGCTCAACACCAGCTGGTGTTACCACCTCCAAAGAAAATGATGACCTGCCAATCACGCTGGCTGTTGCGGGTAAAGAGGTGGCAGGTCTGCGCCCCAAAACAGGTGTGACTGCTGTCCCCCCAGTCACAGAGGATGAAGAGGCCGCGGATGCACAAGATATGGCAGACGGTGGTTGGCCCGGCCGGCTAGGCCGCATTGTAGCACACTGAGCTTCCCACTGCAACTTATGCTTCATGTCCATGTGCCGGTTCATGCATGAAGTACTCAAACTATGTATTTTTTGGCCTCTACTTAGCTTTTGCTGACAAATGTTACAGATAACACGAGTTGGGTCATCTTTATCGATCTGAAAAAATGCCCAGGCTATGCAAGGCTTAGCACCCATGCGACCTGAAGAGCCACCACGACTTGTGGTAAGAGGCAGAGTTGTGTTTGAGGATGCAGTTGTTGACGTGCTTCCAGTACTACGTCTCTGTCCAGGAAGGCGCAACCTGACCTCGTCGTCACTAGCATCTTCCTCCACCTCCTCTGCTGACCTCATCTCTTGGCTGACTGTGGGTTGACAGTAAGTGGGATCTCCAACCTCATCATCATCACCCTGTGTGTTATCACACCCGTCGTCCTCAGAGCCAACCTGTTCCTGCCCTGACAAAAAACTAAAGTTGTCGCTCCAATCAGGTATTTGAGTCTTATCATCGTCTTCCTCATTGTCTCCACCAACAGGAGTTACAGTTTGGGAATGAGGGTCTACATTATGGTCAGAACCTTCTGCGTCTGGTCCTGGATCCGACTCATAAAGATTCTGGGCATCAGTGCAGATCATTTCCTCGTCTGGATTCACAGAAGCGCTGGAGTCGACCTCTGATTCCCAGGCTATAGTATGAGTAAACAGCTCTGCAGACTCAACCATCTGTTCTACCTCATACTCAGACGGGCAGCTGGAGATTTGGGAGCTGTGAGGAAGCAAGTGCGATTTGGGTGACACCTTTGAGGACTGGAGTATTTGTGATGTTGAATTTGATGTGGAGGAGAGCCCACTTAAAGGAGCACTTGATATCCGTTGAAGCACCTGCTGTTTTTGTGCCTCATCTGGAATTTGTAGCGATTGGCGTGGCCGTAAGAAAGGGATCTTATCACATTGTCCGCTAAAAGAAGTAGACATTTTAGTTTGGCTGGAAGATGGTCTTTCTTCTGCAGATGTTACTGTTGCTTTAACACCTACCCCACGGACACAACCTTTTTTCCCCTTCCCAACACGCCTATTCCCCTTTCCACCAGCAGCAGGCCTTTTTCCACTCATTTTGGTGGTTAACTAATTCACAACTCTGGAGTTGTTTGCACAAAAAAACAATGGATGGTAACCGAGCAGAGCTGAGTGGCCAAACTGTGGTATTAGGCCAAAACTATTGGCTGGGTTAGATGCAGAAAAAAATTATATTCAATTTGCAACCTGATGGAGGTCAGTATAGATGGACTAATACAACAAGTCCCACACACAGCTAGAAGCCCAATATTTTTTCAGAGGTAGATGCAGAAAAAAATATATTCAGTTTGCAACCTGATGGAGGTCAGTATAGATGGACTAATACAACAAGTCCCACACACAGCTAGAAGCCCAATATTTTTTCAGAGGTAGATGCAGAAAAAAATATATTCAGTTTGCAACCTGATGGAGGTCAGTATAGATGGACTAATACAACAAGTCCCACACACAGCTAGAAGCCCAAATATTTTTTCAGAGGTACTGTAGATGCAGATAAAAATTATTTTTAATTTGCAACCTGATGGAGGTCAGTATAGATGGACTAATAGAGAAAGTCCGACACACTGCTAGAAGGCCAAATATTTTTTCAGAGCTAGATGCAGAAAAAAATTATATTCAGTTTTCAACCTGATGGAGGTCTGTATAGATGGATTAATAGAACAAGACCCACACACAGCTAGAAGCCCAATATTTTTTCAGAGGTAGATGCAGAAAAAAATATATTCAGTTTGCAACCTGATGGAGGTCAGTATAGATGGACTAATACAACAAGTCCCACACACAGCTAGAAGGCCAAATATTTTTTCAGAGGTACTGTAGATGCAGATAAAAATTATTTTTAATTTGCAACCTGATGGAGGTCAGTATAAATGGACTAATAGAGAAAGTCCGACACACTACTAGAAGGCCAAATATTTTTTCAGAGCTAGATGCAGAAAAAAATTATATTCAGTTTGCAACCTGATGGAGGTCAGTATAGATGGACTAATACAACAAGTCCCACACACAGCTAGAAGCCCAATATTTTTTCAGAGGTAGATGCAGAAAAAAATATATTCAGTTTGCAACCTGATGGAGGTCAGTATAGATGGACTAATACAACAAGTCCCACACACAGCTAGAAGCCCAATATTTTTTCAGAGGTAGATGCAGAAAAAAATATATTCAGTTTGCAACCTGATGGAGGTCAGTATAGATGGACTAATACAACAAGTCCCACACACAGCTAGAAGCCCAAATATTTTTTCAGAGGTACTGTAGATGCAGATAAAAATTATTTTGAATTTGCAACCTGATGGAGGTCAGTATAGATGGACTAATAGAGAAAGTCCGACACACAGCTAGAAGGCCAAATATTTTTTCAGAGGTACTGTAGATGCAGATAAAAATTATTTTTAATTTGCAACCTGATGGAGGTCAGTATAGATGGACTAATAGAGAAAGTCCGACACACTACTAGAAGGCCAAATATTTTTTCAGAGGTACTGTAGATGCAGATAAAAATTATTTTTAATTTGCAACCTCATGGAGGTCAGTATAGATGGACTAATAGAGAAAGTCCGACACACTGCTAGAAGGCCAAATATTTTTTCAGAGGTACTCTAGATGCAGATAAAAATTATATTCAGTTTGCAACCTGATGGAGGTCAGTATAGATGGACTAATACACAAGTCCCACACACAGCTAGAAGCCCAATATTTTTTCAGAGGTAGATGCAGAAAAAAATATATTCAGTTTGCAACCTGATGGAGGTCAGTATAGATGGACTAATACAACAAGTCCCACACACAGCTAGAAGCCCAATATTTTTTCAGAGGTAGATGCAGAAAAAAATATATTCAGTTTGCAACCTGATGGAGGTCAGTATAGATGGACTAATACAACAAGTCCCACACACAGCTAGAAGGCCAAATATTTTTTCAGAGGTACTGTAGATGCAGATAAAAATTATTTTGAATTTGCAACCTGATGGAGGTCAGTATAGATGGACTAATAGAGAAAGTCCGACACACTGCTAGAAGGCCAAATATTTTTTCAGAGGTACTGTAGATGCAGATAAAAATTATTTTTAATTTGCAACCTGATGGAGGTCAGTATAGATGGACTAATAGAGAAAGTCCGACACACTACTAGAAGGCCAAATATTTTTTCAGTGCTAGATGCAGAAAAAAATTATATTCAGTTTGCAACCTGATGGAGGTCAGTATAGATGGACTAATACAACAAGTCCCACACACAGCTAGAAGCCCAATATTTTTTCAGAGGTAGATGCAGAAAAAAATATATTCAGTTTGCAACCTGATGGAGGTCAGTATAGATGGACTAATACAACAAGTCCCACACACAGCTAGAAGCCCAATATTTTTTCAGAGGTAGATGCAGAAAAAAATATATTCAGTTTGCAACCTGATGGAGGTCAGTATAGATGGACTAATACAACAAGTCCCACACACAGCTAGAAGCCCAAATATTTTTTCAGAGGTACTGTAGATGCAGATAAAAATTATTTTGAATTTGCAACCTGATGGAGGTCAGTATAGATGGACTAATACAACAAGTCCCACACACAGCTAGAAGCCCAAATATTTTTTCAGAGGTACTGTAGATGCAGATAAAAATTATTTTGAATTTGCAACCTGATGGAGGTCAGTATAGATGGACTAATAGAGAAAGTCCGACACACTGCTAGAAGGCCAAATATTTTTTCAGAGCTAGATGCAGAAAAAAATTAGATTCAGTTTGCAACCTGATGGAGGTCAGTATAGATGGACTAATAGAATGATGCTATGCCCAAAAGATTTTACTTCACTAGGTGCAGTAAAAAAATTGGTATTCTATACACAGGTGGTATATCTTGCAACACAGATAGGCTACTCCACTGACTAACACACTCTGCAATAGGCCAAAAAGGATTAGCTTTGCTAGATTCAGCCAAATGCTGTGAAAAAAACTTGCACAGCACTGGCACAGACCTGCCTGGCAAAAACTGATAGGAACTGATGTAACCTAGTCCTGAAAAGGACTCCAATTACAATTAGTCTTTACTCCCACAACCTATCTATTTAAGAGCACAGACCTGCCTGATAAAAGTCGTAGGAAATGCTGTAACCTAGTCCTTAAAAGGACTGCAATCACAACTATTCCCTACTCCCAAGCTATCTGTATATTTGTGCGAAAATTGGCTTGAAATTAACAAGGTATAGCGCACACAGCAACAGCGGTGCCGTCTAACACGCAGCTGCAGCAGTGAGAAAATGGTGGCGACGGGGAAAATGGCTGGGTCTTATAGGGCAAGGACATGTGACATACACTGCCAATGACACATGCCCTTGCTTGTGTGAAAAAAAGCACTTCGCTCCGTGTGTGCGCTGCTGATAGGCTGACAGATTGCACCTCCCCACTGTAAATGCGGGAAAGAGAAAAAAAAATGGAGATCTTCATTGTTCCTGCAGAGATCCATCCCCTGCCCCTCCCCCCACCCCGCTGTACACTCAAACTGCGTATTAACATTAATTTTCATCATTACTGAGAAAAAATCCAGTTATGATTTTGGTGCACGAACAGTTATCGAACATAACCTTGAACAGCCGAATTTTTCTCAAATTGTTCGTGTTCGCCGAACGGCTCGAACACCGCCCAAAACAGCTCGAATTTGAGATTGGCGAACAGTTCGAGTAGAACAACGCTCATCTCTAATCCTGGGTTCAAATCCCAGCAAGGACAACATCTGCAAAGACTTTGTATGTTCTCCCCATGTTTGCGTGTGTTTCCTCCTCAGTAAAAAAGCAGCCATAGAGTGTCCGGGAACCTTAACACACACTTTTCTTAGCCAGGACTGCTTCTTGGCAGGGTTGGACGGTCCCACCAGAAAATCCTCTGGTGTGCCTTGGCTTCTACCTCAGGAGAGTTCATGATAGCGCTAACTTTGCAGCTGAAATGGGGCTCTTGAGCGGGGTAGAAAGGTTAGCCCTCAGAAACAAATCCTCTGGTGGGCACAATGTTTTTCAATCTGAAACAACTTCTCAGTGGGAGTTGTATTTCACCACAGCCATATTCTTTAGCTCAGTGAAAGGACTGGCATAGAGGGAAACCGTATCTACCCCGGCTGTCATTTCTCCGTCACCAGGTTCCGCCCATTGTCACACACGACCATGCCTGGCTGTATGTTCAGCGGTGAGAGCCGCAGATCAGGCTGCTGTGTTACAGCTTTCAACAACTCTGCAGCGCTGGACGGTTTGTCAATTAAGCATTAAGCATGTTATCTTCAACACAGCCTGTTGCCGCTTGGCCAAGGCAGTGCTGCAGTGCTGTCAGCTTATGACTGATGTGGTCATTTCGGAGATGGAGGAGGAGGTGCATGAGCTGAACAATGTGATTACATTGTTGTTAAATTGGTGACGCTGTTTTTTATACTAAATAAAGATCGTATTGTTTTGTTTTTTTTACGTTTTTTTTTTAAGACAAATGCATTCACCGAGAAATGTCATTTTAACATTTTACAACCTTATCTGGCAATGTGGTGTGTGACACATCATCAGACACATCCTGTTTTATTTATGATGGAGGGACTCTGAAAGTCATAAAGCCTATTTTTAAAGGGACATCATACGGCCCTTACTATTCTTAAAAGGCCAGCAGTTGGCCCTAGCTATTGTTAGAGAGCCATCAGCCGGCTATGCTTTGTTGTTCCCATTATTAACAAATGGGTCTCCTATACTGTTATTGCGTATCTAGTGACTGCAAGAGCTGCCAAAAGTTTGGACGCAACCCAATACCCCTTTGAAGAGACATAGAGGAGGTTCTCAGTAAAAGAAATGTTCCCATTAAAAAGGAGTGGGTCTCCTATAGTGGTAATGCCCATGCTGTGACTGCAATGGCTGGCAAAATTTGGGAAAAACCCCACTAAGAATTTAAAGACACATAGAGCAGGGCCACAGTAACAAGGTACGACATGTTCCCATGAGAAAGGAGAGGGTCTGCTATACAATTATAGGGTATGCAGTGAGTCCAACGGCTGACCAATTTTAGTAAAAACACCACTAAGAATTTAAAGACACATGGAGCAGGGCCACAGTAACAAGGTACGACATGTTCCCATTAGAAAGGAGAGAGTCTGCTATACAGTTATAGGGTATGCAATGAGTCCAACGGCTGACAATTTTAGGAAAAACACCACTAAGAATTTAAAGACACACAGAGCAGGGCCACAGTAACAAGGTACAACATGTTCCCATTAGAAAGGAGAGAGTCTGCTATACAGTTATAGGGTATGCAGTGAGTCCAATGGCTGACAGTTTTAGGAAAAACCCCACTAAGAATTTAAAGACACACAGAGCAGGGCCACAGTAACAAGGTACGACATGTTCCCATTAGAAAGGAGAGAGTCTGCTATACAGTTATAGGGTATGCAGTGAGTCCAACGGCTGACCAATTTTAGGAAAAACCCCACTAAGAATTTAAAGACACACAGAGCAGGGCCACAGTAACGAAAAATTCCCATTAGAAAGGAGAGAGTCTCCCATAGTGTTGGCCTATGCAGTGAATGCAAGTACTGCCAAAAATTTGGAGGCACTTCAATGCCCCTTGGAAGAGACATGGAGGAGGGCCTCATAAAAAATGTTCCCATTAGAAAGAAGCGGGCCTCCTATATTTGTAATGCCCATGCACTAAGTGTATGGGCTGACAAACATTTACCCCTGGGGGGTATACATGAACACACTGTATAAAAAAAAGGAGAAGGAGGAGGACACGAACAAATAGCCAAAATCAGGAAGCGTATACCCATGTGTAGGTTTGAAAAGGTGCATGGGAATACACCTCCCAAGAAAAGACACTGGATTGGAGTTTATGTTACGCTGCTATCATTTGGTGGTGTTGAGAAATCTGGCCCAATCCAGCCCTTGTTCATTTTTATAAGAGTCAGCCTGTCAGCATTTTCAGTTGACAGGCGGATGCGCTTATCAGTTATAATTCTACCAGCGGCACTAAAAACCCACTCTGATAAAACGCTGGTGGCAGGGCAGGCCAGGACCTCCAAGGCATAGAGAACCAGTTCATTCCACATATCCAGCTTGGATACCCAATAATTATAAGGCACAGCGGAATCACGGAGGACGTTGGTACGGTCGGCAAGGTACTCCCTCAGCATCTTCCCAAACTTTGCACTCCTTGTGAGAGTACCCCGTGCCTCAGGGCCTGTCCAATGGGAGGGTCTGAGAAAACTCTCCCAGAACCTTGACAGTGTTTCCCTGCCTCTGCTGGATTGAAGTTGTGTCTCTCTCGCCTGTACTCCTTGGTTGTCCAACGAAGTGTGCCCTCTGCCGCCAGCGTTTTCAGATCGGAATTTTTTTAATAGTTCCGCAACAAGGGCCTTCTGGTACAGCCCCATTTTTGTAGACCTGTCTGCCTCAGGAATAAGAGATATAAAGTTCTCCTTGTAGCGTGGGTCTAGAAGTGTCACCAACCAGTAATGACTGTCACCCAAAATTTTGAGAACACGAGGGTCATGGGAAAGGCAGCATAACATAAACTCGGCCATGCGTGCCAGAATACTAACAGGCAAAACTTCCATGTCCTCACCAAGAGGATGACTGACCATGCTCTCCTCCTCCTCTTCCTCTCTGTCCTCTGGCCATCCACGCTGAACAGACGGTAAGACAGCTGTGCAGGTAGTACCGTCTATAGTGCATGAAACTAGCGCCTGTCCTTCCACCTCCTCTTCCTCATTGTCACCCAATCCACGTTGGGATGAGATGAGGCTTGGCTGTGTGTAATCACCCTGTATGGTTCCTTGCTCCATCTCATCGTGCTCCGCCTGCAATGCATTCTCTTTGATTGTGAGCAGAGAGCGTTTCAGAAGACAGAGAAGCGGAATGGTGATGCTAATTATGGCATCATCACCGCTCACCATCTTGGTGGAGTCCTCAAAGTTTTGGAGGATGATACATATGTCTGACATCCATGTCCACTCCTGAGGTCTTATGTGTGGAGTCTGAACTGAATACCGACGGCCTTGTTGATGCTGGTACTCAACAACTGCCCTCTTCTGCTCACAAATCCTTCCCAACATCTGCAATGTAGAGTTCCAACGCGTGGGGACATCACACACCAGTCTGTGAGCTGGAAGCTGCAAACGTTGCTGAAACACTGCAAGGGGGGCAGAAGCTGTAGCTGACTTTCTAAAATGGGCACACAGGGGGCGTACTTTAACAAGCAGATCCGGCAGCTCCGGGTAGGATTTGAGAAACTGCTGAACCACGAGTGCAAATGTAGCACCCTGAGGACTCGGCTGCTACAGGGGTATTACACCTCAAGCCAGAGGTGTGGTATTCCACTCCCGGGTAAGGATGGAGTGTGGAACTGAGCTCAGATAGCTGCATACACTACATACATCTCATTTCCGGGGGACAGACCGACGGTACTCCCACCAGTATATGTGCAGGTACGATAGTGTCTGTCCCTGGCTGGAGTGGGAGGGGGGTGGAACATCCCAGTAGTGTAGGGGCAGATAGGGGGAGCAGTCTGGGTAAGGCTAGGAGCTCATTGGGTGCTGGTCACCTGAGCTCACACATAGAGGGAGTATATAAGGTGGGCACCATCTTAGGACAGAGTCTTTTGTAGAGTGAGTCAGTCTGTCAGAGTTTAGCCTGAGGAGCAGAGCAGAGAAGCTCAGCCAGAAGGGCTGACAGGGAGTTGTGGTTCCGGCTGGGCCCAGCTCCAAGGCCAAGTCTGAGAGAGAGAGAGGAGTCAGAAGGACCCAGAGAGAAGAAGAAGGAACCCCAAGACCCCAGAATACAAACAGCAGGGTGAAGGGTTGGCACCCAGGGTACCGGATCCCAAGCTGGCAGAGAGAAAAGCACACCTTAGCCAGGAACCGGAGGTCGTGGGCAGGATCTGCCACGACCCTCACTAAATCCACTAGGAAGGCATACCAAGTATAGGGTCAGGGAACCCAGAAGAGGTGTACCCACCAAGAGACCCGAGGGAGCCGGACATAAGTGGATCCCTGGTGAGAACGGCCAGAAGAGAGGGAAAGTCAGACAGGAGCTCAGGACCACGCTCCAGAATTGCTTGGGGGTTGGCCGAGTCCAGGACCTGGTGGACGCAGCACGGCTCGGGTGGTCGCTTCAGGCCAGAGTGACCATAAGAACACCCGTAAGTAAAAACCCCTGAACTGCACAGCCCGACTCTGAGTCTTCTTGCTGGATCATCCTGCACCTTCACAACCACCATCCTCTACATCTGACCCCCTGAGGCTATACCCCTCCCGTTGGGGGTTATACTACCACAGCTGCACACATACCAACAGCCTCAGCGGACCCTGCTGCAGCGGCGGCCTTTTGACCGCAAATCAACGGGTGGCGTAGTCGACATTAAGAACATTTAACAACATCTGTAAAGACTGCCACACACTGAGTTTGACACCCTGGGCACGGACCGGGTCGCCGCCACTCGGAGACTACAACCCCCATCTGATCCGGCTCCGGGTAATCCCCAAACAGCACTGGCCCAGGGGGCGCGTCACAAGCAATCGTGAAATGTGAGAATTTAGTAGTGTGGCCTGTGAGGCGTTGGCTGCATATTTGCACTTGCGTTCCAAGGACTGGGGTATGGACAACAGAATGCTGCGCTGGGACAAGGACATGGATGTGCTTCCTGATGCTGCTTCTTGAGAGTGTGCAACAACAGGTGCAGGGCAGGAGGCATCTTCGCATGCACCATGGACAGGGGATTGGCTTGCCTGCACAACAGCGGAAGAAGCAGTGGTGCCACCCGAAGACACTGTTCCTGGACCCTGGGGTTCGGCCCACAAAGTCGGGTGCTTTGCTGCCATGTGCCTGGTCATGCTGGTGGTGGTCAGGCTGGTCGTTTTGCTACCCCAGCTGATGCTGTTGCAAATGGCCTTTTTGGGGTTATCGGCAGAGTCTTTAAAAAACAACCAGACTCAGGAAGACCTAACAGTTGTACTGGCAACTTCTTTCGTGTTGGTGTTAAGAGGAACGGTTGCCTGCCTTCTGTCTGCGGCCACCACACTGCTTCTTCCTGCCTGTTGGGGTGCTCTGCCTTCCTCCTCCTGTGTGCTGCTGTCCTCGCTCTGCATGTCCTCCTGCCAGGTTGGGTCAGTTACTATATCATCCACCAACTCGTCTTCCACTTCCGCACCCTGGTCCTCCTCCTGACTTTCTGGCAATTGTGTCTCATCATTGTCCACCTCTTGTGACACTTTCCCACCGTCGCCTTCGTGTGACCGTGGCTGCTCAAATATTTGGGCATTGCTACACGCGATCTCCTCTTGCCCCGCTTTAAGTGGACCGGGCGAAAGGTCTGAATCTATAAATGGAAAAGTGAACAGCTCTTCAGAGTGTCCAAGTGTGGGATCAGTTGTCTCTGGGTACTCGGCATGGTGGGAGGAAGGAGGATCAGGGTGAGGAATATACGGTCCAGACTCACGGCTACTGAGACTTGACCGTGTGGAAGACAGGGTGGTGGAGGCAAAGTGACTGGAAGCATTATCTGTTATCCAACCAACAACCTTTTGACACTGCTCTGGGTTCAATAGTGGTGTGCTGTGGTCCCCTAGAAATTGGGACAGGAAGTTCAGGCGAGAAGATGTGGGTGTTTATTGTGGCACAATTTCGCCTTGCCCACGGCCTTGTCCTTGGCCTCTGCATGCACCATTACCATCACGTCCAGTTCCCAGTCCCTTGCCACGTGCCTTGCCCATTTTAAATGGAGGACAGTATCTTCCACGCTCACTACAAATGACTGAGTTATGTTATCCGTGTGACGGAGAAAACAGAGTTTTAAATACCTAGCCTGTAGGCATAGGCGGATTATAATGAGGGCAATCCGGGCGACCGCCCGGGGCCCCGAGCCTGCAGAGGGCCCGCGGCTCCGGGCAGGGTGTCTAATGCCGGATTGCCCTCATTATATGTGCGGGCCGCCGCGGCACATACCGGTAGCAGTGGCAGGAGGGGGGGCCCCGTACCGCTCCCCCAGCAGCGACCGCCGCTACTTCTTCATCGGCCGTGCCAGCACTGCAGCAGTTAACTTCCCTGTGCTGGCCCGGCCGCGTCACTGCTAGGAGACACGGCCCTGTGCGCGGCCGTGTCTCCTAGCTGTGACGTCACGCAGTGCGCACGCGGCCTGCAGTGCTGCACCGGAGAGGAGCAGGAGGACTGGAGCCGAGCCAGGGGATGGTGAGTGTGTATGTATGTATGTGTGTATGTATGTATGTGTGTGTGTGGGGGGGGGGGCAGATGTCATTGTGTGATGTCTGTTTGTGTGGGCAGATGTCATTGTGTGATGTCTGTTTGTATGTGTGTGTGTGTGGGCAGATGTCATTGTGTGATGTCTGTTTGTGTGTGTGTGTGTGGGCAGATGTCATTGTGTGATGTCTGTGTGTGTGTGTGTGGGCAGATGTCATTGTGTGATGTCTGTTTGTGTGTGTGTAGGCAGATGTCATTGTGTGATGTCTGTTTGTGTGTGTGTGTGGGCAGATGTCATTGTGTGATGTCTGTTTGTGTGTGTGTGTGTGTGTAGGCAGATGTCATTGTGTGATCTCTGTTTGTGTGTGTGTGTGGGCAGATGTCATTGTGTGATGTCTGTTTGTGTGTGTGTGTGTGTGTGTGTGTGTGTGTGTAGGCAGATGTCATTGTGTGATGTCTGTTTGTGTGTGTGTGGGCAGATGTCATTGCGTGATGTCTGTGTGTGTGTGTGTCTGTGTGGGCAGATGTCATTGTGTGATGTCTGTTTGTGTGTGTGTGTGTGTGGGGGCAGATGTCATTGTGCGATGTCTGTTTGTATGTGTGTGTGTGTGTGGGGGCAGATGTCATTGTGTGATGTCTGTTTGTGTGTGTGTGTGTGTGGGCAGATGTCATTGTGTGATGTCTGTTTGTGTGTGTGTGGGCAGATGTCATTGTGTGATGTCTGTTTGTATGTGTGTGTGTGTGTGTGTGTGGGCAGATGTCATTGTGTGATGTCTGTTTGTGTGTGTGTGTGTGGGCAGATGTCATTGTGTGATGTCTGTTTGTGTGTGTGTGTGGGGGCAGATGTCATTGTGTGAAGTCTGTTTGTGTGTGTAGGCAGATGTCATTGTGTGATGTCTGTTTGTGTGTGTGTGTGTAGGCAGATGTCATTGTGTGATGTCTGTTTGTGTGTGTATGTGTGTGTGTATGTGTGTGTGTGTGTGTAGGCAGATGTCATTGTGTGATGTCTGTTTGTGTGTGTGTGTGTAGGCAGATGTCATTGTGTGATGTCTGTTTGTGTGTGTATGTGTGTGTGTGTGTGTAGGCAGATGTCATTGTGTGATGTCTGTTTGTGTGTGTGTGGGCAGATGACATTGTGTGATGTCTGTTTGTATGTGTGTGTGTGTGGGCAGATATCATTGTGTCATGTCTGTTTATATGTATTTTTATGTTTCAAATGTGTTTATGCATGTATGTATATGTCTGTATATGTTTGTGTGTGTGCGTGACTGCGTGCGGCCTCCTGCTGAGTATAGTTGGCGCCATGCGGCCTCCTGCTGTATCTGGGGGGGGCGCCGTGCGCCCCCCCGCTATGTATAGATGGCTACGTGCGGCCCCCCCGCTGAGTATAGATGGCTACGTGCGGCCCCCCGCTGTGTATAGATGGCGCCGTGCGGCCCCCCGCCGTGTATTGATGGCGCCGTGCGGCCCCCTGCTGTGTAGAGATGGCGCCGTGCGGCTCCCCGCTGTGTATAGATGGCTATGTGCGGCCTCCCGCTGAGTATAGATGGCGCTGTGCGGCCTCCTGCTGTCTCTGGGGGGGGGCGCCGTGCGGCCTCCCGCTGTGTATAGATGGCTATGTGCGGCCTCCCGCTGAGTATAGATGGCGCTGTGCGGCCTTCTGCTGTCTCTGGGGGGGCGCCGTGCGGCCTCCCGCTGTGTATAGATGGCTACGTGTGGCCTCCCGCTGAGTATAGATGGTGATGTGGCCTCCTTCTGTCTCTGGGGGGGGCGCCGTGCGGCCTCCCGCTGTGTATAGATGGCTACGTGCGGCCTCCCGCTGAGTATAGATGGCGCTGTGCGGCCTCCTGCTGTCTCTGGGGGGGGCGCTGTGCGGCATCTATACTCAGCAGGAGGCCGCACGTAGCCATCTATACACGTATACTCAGCAGGAGGCCGCACGTAGCCATCTATACGGTGCCATCTATACACAGCGGGAGGCCGCACGTAGCCATCTATACACAGCGGGAGGCCGCACGGCGCCATCTATACACAGCGGGAGGCCGCACGGCGCCATCTATACACAGCGGGAGTCTCAGTGCTTTGCAAGAGCAGTCAATAAATTCTGCTTGACTAATTCTGAGCACCATAAAGTCTGGTTCGCTTCTAACCTGCTGTCTTCATTTTCAGCTTGCTGAATTCTAACTCATTTACTGTCATTCGAGACGATGCCTTTGCTGGTCTCTTTCACCTTGAATACCTGTAAGTGCTCCACTTAATGTCATATTTTTGATTCTGTTCTTCTTCATCTTTTGGCATGTGCAATTGTATGAGCATGTATTCATATGAATTTATGACCTACTTAAACCTTTGAGGACCTTAAATTTTATTCAATCTAATTTTTTTCCAGTTTAAAACTATGGGACATATATGTGCCTTGGTCCTCAAAGGGTTTTTAAAGGGGCTGCAAACATAAATACGAAAAAAATAATTCATTTAGTGCTTTTTGTGTTCATTTAATTTTTATTTGAAATCCATTTTTTTATATACCTTGAAATTAAGCCCTACCCCATGGAATGAAGCCCTACCTACATGACATCTGAGAGCTACATGGATCCCGCTTGTGAGGTGCCTGTCCGTCACTACTATTCAGTTTTAGGGTCCACTCACTAAGCCATATATTCTCTCATGCAAGAGAATTGGGCCAATAATGCTAATGACACTCGGCTCAAACTCTGTCAGAGCTTCAACTGAGTGTGATCCGATTCTCTCGCAGCACAGATATGGAGAAGATGGAGAACTTACTTTCTCCATCTTCTCCATAGTCTCTGTGAGTGTTCATCAGACTGCACTTGGATGACATCCGAGTGCAGTCTAATGTTTTACGTGCACCCATAGACTTGTATGGGTGCACATGGTCCGAATATCGAATGAGATTATTTTCTCATGCCAATAATCGCACTGTCCCATAGTATAACATAGGACCGAGTCCTATCCGATAAAACATCACATAGCATTCGGCCGTGTTATACGACAGTGTGAGCGAGCCCTTAGAGTCAAGGAATATTTACATGCAGATGATGATATTACTCTCCAAGTGTATATTTTTTTAGGCGAGTTCATAGTAAATGCTTTGCCTTTTTGACATGTGATCAACTAAAGAACAAGAAAGATTTAGGACCTCCCCTATAGAGAAACGGAAAATAGTTTGGAGGACTTGCATGTCCTTTTTTATTTATTATGAGAAAATCATAAAAGATCCCGTTTTTTAACCATGCTGTGACTTTCTGCTGAGGGAGAGGGAGAGAGCTGCCCTATTCAGAGTCTGTAATAAGACCTACTGACAAAAGTGTTGAAGATACAGTCTAATGTGAATTAACAATGAAAAAAAGTTAATTTCACAGATGGCTTGTATTTTTTTTTAATACAAACCTTTTTGTGTTTACAGCTCCTTTAAAGGGAATCTGTCATCAGGTTTTTGCCACCTAATCTGAGAGCAGCATAATGTAGGGTTAGAGGCACTGATTCCAGTAATGTGTCACTTACTGGGCTGCTTAGTGTTGTTTTGATAAAATCATTGATTTGTCGGAAGGTAATTATCACTAGATGACTAGTAAGTTCTGTCGGACCCCACCCCCATCACTGATCAGTAGATTTCTGTGTACACTGAGCATGGGCAGAAAGCTGCCAATCAGTGGTGTGGGTGGGGCTATACAGAGCGCAGCATTCAGAGAGCTGCTAGATCTGCAGCAGATGAAACGGTGATTTTCTCAAAATGACAACAAGCAGCTGAAAAAGTGACACATTGCTGGAATCAGGGTATCTGCCCCAATATTGTGCTGCTCTCAGATGAGGCAGCACAATTAATATTGTGCCAAATTAATTTCCCGTGAACTATCACATGATCTATCACAGGGGATCATGTGACATGTCACGTGATAAATCAGGTGGGGGGGAGGGGGCGCGCCTTCTAAACTGCCCGGGGCCCTTGCTACTCTTAATCCACCCCTGCCTGTAGGTAAGTAGTTTGACCAGCAAACTGCTGTGAATTGCTTCACTGACACACTGAAAGAAATATTAATGGAGGTCAGAAATGGCAGTATTTTCTGAAAACGTATATGTAATCCGTGTGACGGAGAAAACACAGTTTTAAATACCTGGCCTGTAGGTAACTAATAATAATAATAATAGCTTCTATTTTTATAGCGCCAACATATTCCGCAGCACTTTACAAATTTTAGGGGGGACATATACAGACAATACAGAATAAGCATATCTCATATCGAAAGGAGTGAGGGCCCTGCTCGCAAGCTTACAGTCTATGAGGAAATGGGGGAGACACAAAAGGTAGAATGTACATATATTGTATAATGCAGCCTTGATATACTATATAGGATAAATAATACATGGACTGGTCGCCTGCCAGTATGTGTACAGTCCTGACCGAGGCTATTATGTGCATGGTTGGTAGGAACCTGAAGTTGAAGAAGATTTTAATATGGGGGAAAACTGGGACGGACAGAGTGTGTTTAGGCGATACGCCAGTCTAAAGAAATGTGTTTTCAGGGTTTGCTTGAAACTGTGGGTATTGAGAATTAATCGAACTGTTCTGGGTAGTGCATTCCAAAGAATTGGCGCAGCACGCGAGAAATCTTGGAGACGGGAGTGGGAAGTTCGGATTATGGAGGATTTTAGTTTTAAGTCATTTGCAGAACGGAGGGCACCTGTAGGGTGGTAGACTGAGACAAGGGAGGAGATGTAGGGGGGTACTGAAGCATGGAGCACTTTGTGGGTAAGCGTGATAAGTTTAAATTGAATTCTATGGGCAACCAATGCAATGACTGGCACAGGGAAGAGGCATCGGTGTAGCGGTTGGTGAGGAATATGATACTGGCTGCTGTTAGAACTCTCCTGTTAGTTTTTTTTTAGTTTGCTGGTCACATGACCATTTTTGCCTATTTAATCCGGCTCCGCCCTCCTGGCCTTGCTGGACTTCATTGTATTTACTACTCTTGAGCTAGCTTGGTGCTCTGTTGCCGTTCTCTGTTAGTTTTGCTAGGTCTTCTGACCTCTATGCTTTTTGTTGTGTGTTTGTCTTTGACTGCTACTATTTCTGCTAGGAGGTGTCCAACTTATCCCAGTCCCTAGTTCTTGTAGGGATCCCTCCCTCACATCTATAGGTCTTCGTACAGACTAGCCGAGGACTTTAGCGGGTCTGATCGCAGGATCAGGTTCCCCGTTACATCGTAGGGATCTAGTTTAGTTCTATTGTAGGGACAGATCTCCTGTCTTTCCTTAGTCCCTGTAGCAGATCATAACAGTAAGTCCAGCCCTAAAAGAAAAAAAAAAATAATAATTTTCTCTAAGGAAAGACCTCCAGTTTTCCATCATGGTCTCGGTTCAAGATTTGGCTCAACGCTTGCAGGGACTCTCTCTGGAGGTGGCCAAGCTCCAACAACACGTGAGTAGCTGTTCTGGAGCACATTTTGTGGAACCAAAGGTACGTCTGCCTGATTTATTTTTTGGCGAACAACAAGATTTTTTTTTTTTAAAAAATGCTTGTTTATTGTATTTTCGTTTGAGACCCGGATCCTCTGGTGATGAATCACAGCGCATAGGGTTCATAATGTCACTTTTGCGCAAAGATCCTCAGGGATGGGCCTTCTCTCTCCAACCTAGTGATCCGTGCTTTAGATCAGTGGATAGTTTTTTTTCTGCTTTGGGTTTGTTGTACGATGATCCTGATCGTGTCTCATCTGCTGAGTCTAATGGCCAGACAGAAAGGAAGAACCAGGATGTTGAGTAGTTCTTGCGTTGTTTTGTGGCAGACAATCAAGAGGGGTGGTCTGAGTTTCTGCCACTTGCTGAATTTGCTCTTAACAACCATACATCCTCTTCTGCTGGGTGTTCGCCTTTTTTTTGTTGTTCTGGGAGACATCCGTCTTTTGGGTCATTCTCCAAATTGGTTTCGGCTGTGCCTGAGGAGGAGAGTTTTTCCGGTGATTTGGAGAGAGTTTGGACGGATGTGCGTGGTAATCTTCAGGAGGCTAACAAAAAATCTAAGAGGTACTTTGATAGGAAATGGCAAGAGGTTTTGTTTGCTGTTGGTGACATGGTTTGGTTGTCCTCTAAGAATCTGCGATTGAGGATTCCTTCTAAAAAATTGGGTCCCAAGTTCGTAGGGCCCTTTAAGGTGCTTCAGATAGTTAACCAATCTGCTGTTAGGTTGGAGGTTCCTACGCCCTGGAAGATTAACCCGGTGTTTCATGTTTCTCTGTTGAAAAAAGCTGATGTGTCTGATGGTGACGCCTCTGCCACTGTTCCTCCGGTGGTGGAGGACGGGGAATATGAAATTTCCCGCATCCTAAATTCTAGACGGTATAGAGGGAGTTTGCAGTATCTCTTCGCTTGGAAGGGTTTCGGACCTGAGGATAACTCATGGGTGAGGGCGGATGATGTTTCTGCTTCCAGACTTGTCAGAGCTTTTCACAGGAGGTTTCCTGGTAAGCCTGGGCCTAGGGGATCCGGAGGATCCTCTTAGAAGAGGGGGTACTGTTAGAACTCTCCTGTTAGTTTTTTTTTAGTTTGCTGGTCACATGACCATTTTTGCCTATTTAATCCGGCTCCGCCCTCCTGGCCTTGCTGGACTTCATTGTATTTACTACTCTTGAGCTAGCTTGGTGCTCTGTTGCCGTTCTCTGTTAGTTTTGCTAGGTCTTCTGACCTCTATGCTTTTTGTTGTGTGTTTGTCTTTGACTGCTACTATTTCTGCTAGGAGGTGTCCAACTTATCCCAGTCCCTAGTTCTTGTAGGGATCCCTCCCTCACATCTATAGGTCTTCGTACAGACTAGCCGAGGACTTTAGCGGGTCTGATCGCAGGATCAGGTTCCCCGTTACATCGTAGGGATCTAGTTTAGTTCTATTGTAGGGACAGATCTCCTGTCTTTCCTTAGTCCCTGTAGCAGATCATAACAGTTGCTGCTTTAAGGACGGATTGGAGAGGGGAGAGTTTAGTAAGAGGGAGACCGATTAGTAGAGCATTGCAATAATCAAGACGAGAATGAATAAGAGCTACAGTAAGAGTTTTTGCTGAGTCAAAGGTGAGAAAAGTCCTGATTCTTGAGATGTTTTTGAGGTGTAGATGACATGAACGAGCGAGTGATTTGATGTGAGGAGTGAAAGAAAGATCTGAATCAAAAATGACCCCAAGACAGCGGGCTTGTTGCTGGGGAGTAATGGTTGAGCCACAAACGGAAATGGCAATATCGGGCACAGGTAGGTTAGTGGAGGGAGGAAAGACGAGTAGTTCAGTTTTTGACAGATTCAGTTTTAGGTAGAGGGAGGACATAATGTTAGACACAGCAGAAAGACAATCACTGGTCTTTGTAGTAATGCAGGGGTGATGTCCGGAGCAGAGGTGTATAATTGGGTGTCATCAGCATAGAGATGGTACTGAAAACCGAATCTACTGATTGTTTGTCCAATAGGAGCGGTGTATAAGGAGAAAAGAAGGGGGCCTAGGACTGATCCTTGAGGAACCCCGACAGTAAGGGGAAGTAGGGAGGAGGAGGAGCCGGCAAAAGACACAGAGAAGGAGCAGTCAGAGAGATAGGAGGAGAACCAGGAGAGAACAGTGTTCTTGAGGCCAATAGTGCGGAGCATAGTGAGGAGGAGCTGGTGATCCACAGTGTCGAATGCTGCAGAGAGATCCAGGAGAATCAGCAGGGAGTAGTGACCATTAGATTTAGCTGTTAGTAAATCAATAGAGACTTTAGTGAGGGCAGTTTCAGTAGAATGTAAAGAGCGGAAACCAGATTGTAAAGGGTCAAGAAGAGAGTTGTCTGAGAGATAGCGGATGAGACGGGAGTGTACCAGGCGTTCCAGGAGTTTAGAGATAAAGGGAAGATTGGAAACAGGTCTGTAGTTGGCCGTGCAGTTCTGGTCAAGGGATGTTTTTTTAAGTAATGGTTCTATGCTGGCGTGTTTAAAAGAACAGGGAAAGATACCAGATGAGAGGGAAAGGTTGAAAATTTTAGTTAGGTGAGTGGTGACAGCTGGAGCAAGGGACTGAAGGAGATGTGAGGGAATAGGGTCACTGGTGCAGGTGGTAGGGCGAGAAGATGCAAGGAGCCTGATCACTTCATCTTCCGTGACTGGTTCGAAGTCAGAAAGTGAGCAAGATACAATGTGGCGGGGGAGAGCATGCATAACATTTGGGGATTGGGAGAAAATTTCCTGTCGGATATGGTCAATTTTTTCTTTGAAATAATTGGCCAGATCGTCAGCGCTGAGGTCGGTGGTCGGGGCCTGTGTTGTTTGATTGAGGAGAGAATGAAACGTGTCAAAGAGTCGTTTAGGGTTATTGGAAAGTGAGATTATGAGGTTGTTAAAGTAGGTTTGTCTAGAGAGGTGAAGGGCAGAGTTATATGTTTTCAGCATAAATTTATAATGGAGGAAATCTTCGGGCAGATTTGATTTTCTCCACAGCCTTTAGGCGCACCAGGAATACCTCTGGAGAAGACGTGTTTGAGGCGTGTGCCAGGGCTGTCGCCCTCTATGCCGAATTTTTCTTTGTGTAGGAGGTGCGGCTTCATCCAGGGCTCATAGCATTATTTTGTTATAATGCTTCAATGCAGAGTCGGGACATGAGAGGGAGGAGATTGGGGGCCAATGATGATTGCAACCTTTTTTTAAATTTCTGGGTGTTAATGGCGCGTAAATTTCTATAAGTGTGGACGGTGGGAGTGTCTTGAGTAGAATCACAGTTCTTGACAGAGAATGAAAGACGATTATGGTCAGAGAGTGGAAGGGGAGAGTTAGTAAAGTCATGTACTGAGCAAAGCCGGAAGAAGATCAGGTCCAATGTGTTTCCGTCCTCATGTGTAGGAGAATTAGCAAGCTGTGAAAGGCCGAAGGAGGAGGTTAGTGATAAAAGGTGAGCGGCAGATGGGGAAAGAGGATCGCCAATTGGGATGTTAAAATCTCCCATGATTATCGTGGGGATGTCGCAGGATAGAAAATTTGGTAGCCAGGCAGCAAAGTGATCCAGGAATTGACAGGGGGACCTGGAGGGCGATAGACAACCGCCACTCGCAGGGAGAAGGGCCGGTAGAATCTGACTGTGTGGGCCTCAAAAGACGGGAAGATAAGGGAGGGTACAGGGGGGATAACCTGAAAAGTACATTTTGTTGAAAGAAGCAGACCAACACCTCCACCTGATCTGTTGTCAGGTCGCGGGGTATGAGAGAAATGTAGGCCACCATAGGAGAGAGCTGCAGCGGCGGTGGTGTCCGACTGCTGGATCCAGGTTTCAGTGAGAGCCAGAAGGTTGAGGGAATTAGCGAGGAAAAAGTCATGAATGTAAGAGAGTTTATTACAAGCTGAACGCGCATTCCAAAGGGCACAGTTGAATGAGACCGAAGATCTGCAGGGAATATTGAGATTAGCAGGGTTTCTGAATGTAACAGGGAAAGAGTTAGTGTTATTATTACTGGAGGGTCCTGGGTTGGGAGAAATATCACCTGCAACTAATAGAAGGAAGATACAGAGAGTGAGCAGATGATTGAGTGATTTGTGAGAGCGTTTCCTGTGTTGTATGGTGGGAATGAATGGATCTGCGTGGTATAACATTGTGAAGAGAGCATGACAACTGTACATAGGAGAAGAGAGGAGTGAGGGGTTAATATGGATGACGTGTGCTAAATTTGTGGGAGAACGGTGAATGTGGATGATTGTAGCAGCCAGAATATAAATGGCACAGATACAAATGCTGAATACTGTTTGCCAAAAAGATGACCTGGAAGCAAGTTTGTTTAAATGTCTTGCATGTCTTACCTGTCTCCTGCCTTCTCCAACTGCCATTTTCTAACTGCCAGGGCACTTTGATAAATTATGGCACTTCAATAAAGTATGCATAAATGCTATATGCATAAATGCCCCCGCATAAATGCTGCCCCTTGACTATGTCTCAATATATAGGGACGTATCTGCTTAGATCTACACAGATTTAACTCGTTAGCAATCAATCACTAGCTTAAAAGACAACAGGAGAAAAAAATTCAGTGTAACTGTTTTGAACAGCAAACCAGTGTCAAAAACTTTGCTGACACACTGAAAACATTTTTTAATGGAGGCCAGAAATGGCAGTATTTTCTGAAAACGTATATGTAATCCATGTGACGGAGAAAACACAGTTTTAAATACCTGGCCTGTAGGTAACTGTTCTGAACAGCAAACCAGTGTCAAAAACTTTGCTGACACACTGAAATTTTTTTTTAATGGAGGCCAGAAATGGCAGTATTTTCTGACAACGTATATGTGATCCGTGTGACGGAGAAAACACAGTTTTAAATACCTGGCCTGTAAGTAACTATTTTGAATGGCAATCTGGTGTCAATTGCTTCACTGACACACTGAAATTTTTTTTTAATGGAGGCCAGAAATGGCAGTATTTTCTGAAAATGTATATGTAATCCGTGTGACGGAGAAAACACAGCTTTACATACCTGGCCTGTAGGTAACTGTTTTGAACAGCAAACCAGTGTCAAAAACTTTGCTGACACACTGAATTTTTTTTTTAATGGAGGCCAGAAATGGCAGTATTTTCTGAAAACGTATATGTGATCCGTGTGATGGAGAAAACACAGTTTTAAATAGCTGGATATTTAGCGCTGTAATATGGAAAGGACCTGGCTGTATTCTGCAGTGCCAACAAGCAAATGGCGCAGAAAAACCGTGTTCTCTGGATTGCTTTTTAAGCAAATAATGAGGATTAAGATACAAAAAAAATTATTCCTGGCCCCTGAGACCTGGGCCTATTTCCAGAAATATCCAACAGCAGCAGCCGACGAAACTGGAATGGAGCCTCTTGTGCTATATGCACTGCAGTCTGCTATATACACCGCCTGCCTATACACCCTGCGTGCCTGATATCTCTGCAGATGGATTAGTCCTCAGAAGACTGTTTGTTAAGATGGATATGTGTAATGTACAGTTTTTCTCCCTACACTACCTAATCCAAAGTCAAATCTCTCCCTGACACAGCAGCAGCTCTCCCTACACTGTCTGATCCGGAGTGACTGTGACGAGCATGGCGGCGCCAGGTCTGATATAGACCTGATGACGCTGTGCTGCCAGCCAATCACTGTAATGCCCAAAACCAACATGGCTACGGCATTACAGTGCATGGCAGGCAATCCCTGCATGTTCATTGGCTCTCTAAAGAGCACCAAACATGCAGGGAGGGGACCCGAGTTCCCGCCCGAGCAACCCGGAAATACTTGCCGAGCGCCGAGCTTGTCGAGCCCCATGATGTTCGAGGGAGTACCGAGTAGTGGTGAGCACATTCGCTCATCACTAGTGGCCACTCCATAACATTGACTTTGTTATCCTTAAGCTACTTTGTTACCATTTTGGCAGTATGCTTCTGGTCATTGTCCATTTAGAAGACCCATTTCTGTCCAAGCTTTAACTTCCTGTCTTGAGATATTGCTTCAGTATTGCCACATAATAGTCTTTTTTCATGATGCCATCTATTTTGTGAAGTGCATCAGTCCCTCCTGCAGAAAAACAACCCCACAACATGATGCTGCCACCCCCATGTTTCACAGTTAGGATGGTGTTCTTAGGCTTCCAGGCTTCTCTCTTTTTCCTCCAAACGTAACTATGGTCATTATGCACAAAAAGTTCAATTTTAGTTTCATCAGACCACAGGATATGTCTCCAAAAATTAAGGTCTGTGTTCCTGTGTGCTTTTGCAAACATTAATCTGGCTTTTTTTATGTTTCTTTTGGAGTAATGGCTTCTTCCTGGCAGAGTGGCCTTTCAGCCCATGCTGATACAGTACTTGTTTCACTGCAGATATTGACACAATCTTACCAGATTCCTCCATCATCTTCACAAGGCCTTTTGCTTTGTCCTTGGGTTGATATGCACATGTCGGACCAAAGCACGTTCATCTCTGGGACACAGAACCCATCTCCTTCCTGAGTGGTATGATGGCTGGACATTCCCATCTTGTTTGTACTTGCATATAATTGTTTGTACAGATGAACGAGGCACCTTCAGGTATCTTGAAATTGTACCCAAGGATGAGCCAGACAACTTTACTTTACTACTTTTTTGGGGAACATTTGAAATAAAACTTTTTTTAAACTTTCGAAAGAAATAAAAAAAATTGGAAGATCAAATTTGACAAGATGTATAACTGTCCCCCGGCATCGTTATAATGGGCGTCTGGCCTGTGAGACAGGTGAATGGGAACATATTTGGTGACCGCGGTCCGTTATCTTACTGATATCTTGGCTGATTTCTTTTGACTTTCCCATGATGCTACACAAAGAAGCAGTGTGTTTCAGGTGTGCATTAAAATACATCCACCGGTGTGTCTCTAATTAATTCAGATGTTGCCAAAAAATTATCAGAAGCTTCCAAACACATGACATCATCATATGGGCAGTCCAGAATTGTTTAAAGGCATAGTAATCTTAGTGTATGTAAACTTTTGACTTTGCAGTAAGTAATAAAAATGCCTTAAAACATTCTCTCTCATTATTCTGGCATTTGGCAAATATTAAAAATTATGGTAATCCTAATTGACCTAAAACGTGAAAGGTTTATTCTGATTTCATGTCAGATATTGAGAAAAACATGCATATGTGTCTTTTTATATAGTGTATGGAAACTTCTGGTTTCAACTGTATATATCAATTGTACACCCACGCACTTCATTCTTAAATTAAAATGAGGAAATTAAAATATATATATATCATATAGAATGGTGTGCTGTATACTACCATCTATATATAATGAATATGTTTGCAATTTGGGTATTAGAATGAAACTGGCCTGTTCCTGACCTAATCCTGCTTACACGCTGATGAGCCTGTTATCAGTCAGTATTACAATATATTACAAGTATTATGGATCCATATTGTAAAGATCTGCAATAAAGACTTTATAGTACTATAAGAACATTCATTACCTACTGTATGTGCACCTCCAATTTTGTATAGACGCACACAGTTTTTTTTCCCACATATTATGTATGCTCCAATGGATGCTTTGATATGCTGGTATTCTAGCCCGGGGAAGAACAATAACTTTCATTATTCAGTAATTAAGCTTTAAAAATAAAAAGGAAAGCGGAATGCTGTGTATATATTGTGACAAAGTCACTGGCAGAGTACTGGAGGGGAAATATGTTTCATTGCATCTGTTAGCCTCATTGAATTGAAGCCTTGAAATTTTCTCCAGTATGTTATGTGCTGGGGGTTAAACTGCCATTTTCAAAGGGCTTGGTTTTTTTGTGAATGGCCATAGTGCAGGTGGAAGGCCATTCACCATATCTCCACCCCAGGGTGTGGTTTGGGCTATAAATAGCCAGCCAGGTGTTATTCAGTTTATGGAGAAGCTGGCTCCTGAGAGAGAGGAGCTTGTGTTTTTGTGCTAACCTGGACCGTGTGTTATTGGTAACCCTGAGTGGCCAGACCCCGGCCGACGTAAGAACTGTTCTGTACCTTTTTCTTTTTCTTTACTGTTATGCCAGTAGAGCCATGTTTATTTTATGAACTTAGCCATGGTTTATGCTGTTTTAAATAAACCACCAAGAAATTTAAAGAGACAGTGTTCCGTGTCTACCTCTGAGTGCAACACAATATATATGCTCAAAATACCCCTCTGTTATATGTTATCCCCACAATGTTAAAATATGTTGCCACTACAGAGCCCCACACACAATTAGCAGACACAATATCCTGCCACAAACAGTGTTATGCCAGCCACTCGCTCACCTCCTAAGCACCACCCTACCCATCGTATGTTTTGCTCTGCTCCACCCAGTACCTAACCATTGCTCTGAGCTGCCTGGTGATTCTCTTCCAGCTTTGCTGTTTGTCAGTCATGGGTGCAACGCGGCCGAACTCTGCAGGAATTGGTGTCCATTTTGTCCTGCAGAGTTCTGCTTCCCAGGCCAGCAGGTGATATATCAGACGACTCCACCCTCCATTCCTCGCCTTAACTTAGGTTTTTAGTAGTTTTGTCTCTAGTTCTTATATTTGCTTATTCCTGTTTTGTCCCACCTGTTATCAACCCGGGTTGCCTTCTCATTTATCCTGATCTCTCCTCTCCACCTTGGCTACTAACTCCGAAACTGTGCTGCCTGCCCCAACCTCGGACCATCTGACTATGCTTTTGTCTAGCCCATCTGTTTCCTATACCTGAGTCCCTGACCCTTAAGTTAGCTGCTGCAGTCCCGGGGACTGCCCTGGGGTGCTGCCTGGTGTCTACAGGTGGTCCAGCCTTTCCTCACCATCAGAGGCTCTAGTGAATACCAGGTAGACACCTAGTCATGCCCCTCCAGGGTAAGCCCGCACTGTGGCGCAGTGGGTTGACACCCACCAGCGTTACAAACAGTATAATGCTCCCATAGTGCATTTCTCTACACACATAGTATGTTTCACCAACAGTACCCCCAAAAACTTTGATGCCCCCATAGAGTCCTGCACAGAGGATGATGCCCCCACAGTGCCCCCAAAACAGTATGTTACCACCACAGAGCCTCCCATATCCAGTATGGTGCCATCCCCCAGTGCTTTCCCATATAATATGATGCCCCACATTACCCTTCCACATTTTATGATAATCAGACAGTGCCTCCAAAACGATGCCTACTCACTATGATGCCTACACAGTGCAATCCCACAATAGGACAAAAAAGGCATGTTACTAACACATGTATGTTACAAAAATCCTTTTGTAGTTTGATCCATATTCTGGCCAGAGGGTTATTAAAAAAATAATTTCGGAATTACGCTGACACAAAGGGAACGTGCACCAATTCCTTACTAAATTTCGTTAATTTGGCCCTCTGAGTCATTTGCATTTGACTCGTCTGCCCTACATACGTAGAAGCACCGCTGTTAGCGATGTGCTTGTCTACAACAACAGTAGGTGCGCACCTTAATTAGAGGTGGCCAGAATACTAGAACATGTTTCATTTGCTTCCTATTCTATCCACTTTCTCCTAATTAAGATGAAAATAAAACATTACACTGTCAGACTCCAGCCCTTACACTGACCTCTTTTATTTTCTCTCTTTGATATTTGCTTTGATATGTGAATTGCCAGCATCCAGAACCTAATTGTCCTCTGTAATTATGTTTGCACCTTTTGACCCATTTTTATTATTTTTGTTAAAGAAAAGTTTTTGTTTAGAAAATTGAAAATTCCTAATGTGAAGAAATCAGTCAAAAAGCCTCATTGTCACCTTTTGCTAAAATTCTCTTGCAGGTGATAACATAAATGATTGTGACCTCTTGAAGATGCGTTTATTTTGGCTGTGTTTTAACCTTTTTATTCTTTTGTTAGATTAACTGTAAGATATCTTTTTTTATTTTTGTAACTTTCCATGGTGCAAAAATTATCATGTAATTTATATTATTTTTAGGCTTGCACAACTAGCATACAATTATAACAGTGTTTTCTTCTGTGGTCAGTCATGCTGTAACTATAATTGGTGCTTGCTATATCTGTATTTGTTTTTAGCAGTTTTGTTTTATTCGGTACCTAGCAGGTTCTCAGGGTATGGTGTTTTTTTTCTGGAGATTTTTCAATATGCTTCTTCTTAGGTCTTGGAAAACACATAAAAAAAAGCTCGCTACAAATGTAAGAGTTTTTTTGAGGCAGTCAGAAACCAAAATTTTACAAAGCGGTTTTCTGGGACTTTAATATTGATGGCTAATCGTTAGGATATGTTATCAATGTCTGATCGGTGGGGGTGCAACACCCAGCACTCCCGCTGACCAGCCATTCCCATTGTCGACGGAGACTGGAACTGCTCAGTTATGGAGCTGCACAGTAAAGCTCTGTTGACTGAATAGTGGCCGCGGCCGGGTACTGCACATCCGCCACCTATTCAAATTAATGGGGGCTGGATGTGCAGTACCCGGCCTTAGGCACTATAATGTCGATGGAACTGTTCTGTGCACCTCCATAACTGAGCAGTTCCGGCAGCCGCCGACACTGGGAAAAGCTGGTCGGCGTTTTTCAAGTGTTTTTTTGAGAGTTGTTTTTTTTTCCCGAAGCATATTATTTGCAGCCGGTTGATTGGACCATGCCTACTTTGGAGAATTTTCCATCAGAAAGACACTTCAAAGAAGTAACATGGTGCTTTTCTTTCTGCCACTAGATGTTTTCTGAGAACTTGAAGTGAAAAATAAAAAAACTCAAAATACCGAACATACAAACAGCAAACTGGTTTTACAATAAAAAATGAATATGAAGAATCTTTCAAGTGTTTTTTGAATGACTTTTCAAGCGACTTTTGATCAAACCAGCTCTAAAAGACAATTAAGTAAAAGCCACCTAAAATACTTTTAAAATTAACAATGACAAACGCTGGAAAATCATAGAGTTTTAAAGCGTTAAAAAATCAAAAAGTACAAAAACAATGAAAGTATTGTTGTGTGAAAAAAGACCTAAATGTTTCTGAACATATCTGGACACAACGATTTCTCTTCGTTAGCAAATGTAAATGAATTACAAAGATCAAGTTATTTTAGATCATTGTATTTGCGTAATATCCTTTCCAATTAAATGAATGATTTTTTATTATTACCAGCATATGTTCTATCTGTATCATTTATAGTGCTGGTTCACTGCCTCCATGATACTTATTAGTTAAGCCAGAACATATTTATTAATGATTTCCGGAAGAGAGTATTCACTGAACTGAAACTGGTAAAAACCCGAACACTACTGGTGAACCACACACTAAATGTTAATTAGCTACAGTTAGATGCATGCATTATACTTATTTTATACCTCGACCATTGGTGAACCATGCAAAGCTGTAATTCAGTCTATTAATTACACGTCAAAGAAGAAATAAAGCTGCAATTAAAATGCCTGATTCTAATTCCATCTCAGTTTTTGCTGCCGTGGATGTCATATTGCAGGTTAACAATGGTTTAGAAAAAAGTAAGGTTTAGAAGTAGAAATATTGTAGCCAAAGTGTTTTCAAGGGGTTGTCTTTAGTTTCGGTCAATATTTCCATTGAAAATTTAGGGCGTCGTCAAATGTCCGTATAACACGGACAACAATCAGATCGCAGTGCACGGACTAGCTGGCACAGAAAGAAATAAATGCTGTCATGCTCGGGTCGGGAGAGCAGTCGGCCAAGTCCTTGCATTACGATACGATCATCGTCTGTGTTATAGGGCCGTCTGACTGTTCCCTTATATTGCGGACCTCTGGCAGCAGAGGTTCAGGAACGATACGCACGGTATTATTTAATTGCCAAAAATGTGCAGAAAGGCCGCATATTTCACCCTTTGCTGCAGATGTCGAACCCGCAGCTCCTGTCAATTTACGCTGATGAGATATTTTGCTGCATGTGTATGAGATTTCTTAAAATCTCATGCACTTTACTGGCACTAAAACAAAGCAGACTTTCTAGAAATGTGCTGTATTTTCACAAAGTGGAAACTTAGCCTACTATCACATTGGTATGGAAGCAACACCCATCTCCCCCACTGGTGAGCTGACACCTTCATTACAGTGGCACATGCTGGATGATAAATTTAGGGCATCTTTCAACACTTTACACTACCACTTGATTGGCTTACTTTGCACCAACTTTTTGTGCAGAACAGAAGTGGCGCCACTGCTTTATTCCAATTTCTCCAGAGCGGGAACTTGGGACTCCTGTTCCAGTAATTACACGGTCCTAGTAATTATGCTCCCAGTGATCTATCCTATTCTGAAACTTTCATCAAGACCCTATTGTGATGGCTAAACATCGGAGTTGGAGCATCTACAGAACAAGAAATCTTGTAGGAGTGTTCCAAGTATGCGTTGGTTAGTACTTGGACCTAAAAGAGGTACAAGAAAAGTCAATTGGTAACCAGGTTATGAGCATCTAAACTCAAAGATGAACATGGAGATTTAATGCTCATACCTGTCACACCGGTGACTCTCACAGGTGGTAAGCGCGGCCCCACTCACTGTGGTCATCACTCTGCCCTCCCCAGTCACAGGTTGTCTCACTGAGCTGCCTCTTGTAGCATTAGCATTTCCAACACTGCTGCATTCTCCTGCTGCTGGTAAGTCTCCACCTGCCTATAAGGAGGCCACTTTCTGCAAGTTTTTAACTCCATTGTGTCCTGCAGAGATGAGATCCTCTGGCCTATCCCCAAGCAGCAGGGGGTTTATAAGGCGGCTCCTCCCACCACTTCTCGTCTGATCTAAGGTTCTAGTTCAATCTCTGTCTAGATTCCTGTAAGGTACAGTCTTGTATTGTCTCTCCTGTTTTCTGAGAGTCGGGTAGTCGGCTTGCCTACCCGTTTATCCTGACCTCTCCACTCCTGACCTCAGCTAAGTACATTCAACCCGTGCTGCCTGCCCTGACCTCGGACTGTCTGATCACGTCTTTGCCTCTGTCCACCTGTACTTCGTACCCATGTCTCTGACCCTCCGGTCAGCTGCTGCAGACCCGGGGACTGCCCTGGAGTGGTACCTGATGACTACCAGCGGCCAAGCCTATCCTCACCATCAGAGGTTCTAGTTACGCCCCTCCAGCGTAAGCCTGGCCCATGGTGCAGTGAGTCCACACCCGCCAGCGTTACAATACTTGTGGTCTGAACTAACAGATGCGCCACTGTAGCAAAAATTGCTGAAAAAAATAAAGAGGTTGTGCAGTCAACAAAAATATTTTAAAAGAGCTTACTATATCCCTGCTGGTTACTGGTTCTTAATACACCGGTAATTGCCATAAATGCCTGCTCAATCTATCACTGGCTGAGGCAGGACACCTCTACAAGGTGTTGACTTGCCCTCCAATTTCCATAGATGGTAATGTAGAAAAACAAGTCCAATCTATGGAGTTTGTACCTCTCAGGTTACAGGACTTAAACGGGGTAGTCCGGCCTTAGGCTACGAGTCTGCTGTCAGTCTATGTGACTGAGGACTTATGAATCCTCACATCGCACGCACTACGTGCTGAGTGGGTGGTCATGTGACTGCAAGTATGCGATTTGTATACTTCCAGCCACATTCCAACTAGACGTGTCTGACTCGAGTGAGGCCACGCACTTCTAGTCGGCATGTGACCACATGTATCAAATCCCATACTTGCAGTATCATGCTCGCTGCTGCCGGCACCAGAGAATCCATACAGAATGCAGTGCGAGCGATGTGAGGAATCACAAGTCTGCAGTTACATAGAGTGCCTGCAAACTTGTAGCCTAAGGCCGGACAACCCCTTTAAAGGATCAGCCGCTAACTTTTTCCCAGATAGCACAGGACACCATCAGAGGTCTGGTGGAGTCAATGGGTCAGAGCTGTTTTGGTGGCATGATAGGAAGTATTAGGCAGTCGGTTGATTGCTACTGCAGATCAGTGTACTTCTTTATGGATCATATGCTCTTCATAGCAGAATAAATAAAATATCATTAAAATGCCACAGTCAATGTGAAAATGTAAATACTACAATATGTAAATGTTCTGCTTCAATATTATTTATTTGCGAACACAAATCTTCCTTGATGTCCAATGACTCCTTGATGTCAGATTTCTATTTAAATGTTAGTCAATGACCTCCATTTAGAAGATTGACATTTTAAGGCTTAGTTTGTATACACCATAATTATTTTTAACCTTTACCAAAGTTGCTTTAAAATGCATTATCATTTTAATTTTTTTTCAGAGAAATGTTTTCAGAAGGTTAAGAAGTCAAAATATTGAAGGCTTTGCTCAGTGATCTTCCTTGTCAACCTCATGAATGACAATAGTGTCACTGCATTGCTGTTCCTCTCCGGGTCTATTTATACTGAGGGACAATTTCTAAATGCTTCCATTAGCATACATGAAAGTCATTTGCAAATGTTTGGCTCATCACATTTCTTTCACATGTACTGGCGCCTAAGACTAATAACTTGCTGTATTCCTGTGCCAGTACATGTGAAAGAAATGTGATGATTTTTACAACCCCTGGCAAAAATTATGGAATCACCGGGCTCGGAGGATGTTCATTCAGTTGTTTAATGTTGTTGAAAAAAAGCAGATCACAGACATGGCACAAAACTAAAGTCATTTCAAATGGCAACTTTAGGGCTTTAAGAAACACTAAAAGAAATCAAGATTAAAAATGTGGTACTCAGTAAGGGTAATTTTTTTCAGACCAAGCAGAGGGAAAAAAATATGGAATCACTCAATTCTGAGGAAAAAATTATGGAATTACCCTGTAAATTTTCATTTCCAAAACTAACACCTGCATCAAATTAGATCTGCTTGTTAGTCTGTACCTAAAAGGGAGTGATCACACCTTGGAGAGCTGTTGCACCAAGTGGACTGACATGAATCATGGCTCCAACACGAGAGATGTCAATTGAAACAAAGGAGAGGATTATCAAACTCTTAAAAGAAGGTAAATCATCAGCAATGTTGCAAAAGATGTTGGTTGTTCACAGTCAGCTGTGTCTAAAATCTGGACCAAATACAAACAAGCGAATTTGCATTGGGCTAGGTGATGATGCTGGAACTTTTGTTTGGTGCCGTTCCAATGAAATTTATAAAGATGACTGCATGAAGAGAACATGCAAATTTCCAGACATTGATGATATGGGGCTGCATGTCAGGTAAAGGCACTGGGGAGATGGCTGTCATTACATCTTCAATAAATGCCCAAGTTTACATTGATATTTTGGACAGTTTTCTTATCCCATCAATTGAAAGGATGTTTGGGGATGGTGACATCATTTTTCAAGATGATAATGCATCCTGCCATAGAGCAAAAACTGTGAAAACATTCCTTGAAAGAAGACACATAAGGTCAATTGAAAATCTTTGGTGGAAGTTGAGGAAAATGGTCCATGACAAGGCTCCAACCTGCAAAGCTGATCTGGCAACAGCAATCAGAGAAAGTTGGAGCCAGATTGATGAAGAGTACAGTTTGTCACTCATTAAGTCCATGCCTCAGAGACTGCAAGCTGTTATTAAAGCCAGAAGTGGTGCAACAAAATACTAGTGATGTATTGGAGTGTTCTTTTGTGTGTTTGTTTTTCATGATTCCATAATATTTTCCTCAGAATTGAGTGATTCCATATTTTTTCCCTCTGCTTGGTTTGAAAAAAATTACCCTTACTGAGTGCCACATTTTTTATCTTGATTTCTTTTATTGTTTCTTAGAGCCCTAAAGTTTCCATTTGAAATGACATTAGTTTTGTGCCATGTCTGTGATCTGCTTTTTTTCAACAACATTAAACAACTGAATGAACATCCTCCGAGCCCGGTGATTCCATAATTTTTGCCAGGGGTTGTAGTTAAATGATTTGCTCTGTGTACTCCTGTAATGATGCACCGAATATACAGTGACTTGTGAAAGTATTCACCCCATTGGCATTTTTCGTGTTTTGCTACCTCACAACCTGGAATTTCACTGTTATTTTGAGGGTTTACATTATTCATGTAAAGACCATACCTACAACTGTGAACATTTGGTTTTCTTTTTATTGTGAAGCAAACAACACATAGAACAAAATAACTGAAAACTTCAGTGTGCATAACTATTCACCCCCTAAAGTCAGTACTTTGTAGAGCCTCCTTTTGCAGTAATTACAGCTGCAAGTCGCTTTGCATAAGTCTCTATGAGCTGTCCACATCTTGCCACTTGGATTTTTGTCCATTCCTCAAGGCAAAACTGCTCCAGCTCCTTCAAGTTAGATGGTTTCCTCTGGTGAACAGCAATCTTCTAGTCTGACCACAGATTCTCAATTGGATTAAGGTGTGGGCTTTGACTAGGCCACTCCAAAACATTTACATGTTTCCCCTTAAACCACTCGAGTGTTGCTTTAGCAGTATGCTTTGGGTCATTGTCTTGTTGGAAGGTGAACCTCTGTCCCAGTCTCAAATCACTGACAGATTGAAACCATTTTCCCTGTCCCAGCTGCCAAAAAACATCCCAATAGCATGATGCTGACACCACCATGTTTCACTGTGTGGATGGTGTTCTTGGGGTGATGAGCTGTATTGGTTTGGCGCCAGATATAGCATTTACCTTGGTAGCCAAAAAGTTCAATTTTGGTCTCAACTGACCACAGCACCTTCCACCATACATTGGGGGGAGTCTACCACATGTCTTTTGGCAAACTCAAAATGAGCCTTACAATTTTTGTGTGTAAGTAAAGGCTTTTTTCTGCCCACTCTTCCATAAAGGCCACCTCTATAGAGTGTACGGCTTATTGTGGTCATATGGAAAGATACTCCAGTCTCTGTTTGGGACTGGAGTATCTGTGGTATCATGTCCTTTCCATTTGATGATAATGGATTTGATGGTGTTCCGGGGGATCATCAGTGCGTGCGCTGGGGGGATTCATAAGTCTGCAGTCACACAGAGATTTGGGCCGGACAACCCCTTTAAGCTTCAGACTCACGGAGCAGTTGGAACGTGATTTTTTTTCCTTGCTTTATTATAACTTTTTTTCTGGGTTAATTTTGCAGCTCACAAGTACATGAATCAGGTCTAGTAGCTTTATAATCCTGTTCAATGTCAATGCAGACTGGTAGACCTCTTTTACAATTAATGCTGAACTTTTCCAGACTGACATATTAGAAATCTACAAGGAGCTATATTATTTCAATGTGTTCTGAACACAACGTTTTTATCATCATCTTATCTAAATTGTACTGCATGACTAGGGGAAGACATTAATAATGTGAACCTAGAAGGAGCAGATAGCTCTAGAAGAAATCCGCATTAATGCCTGGCAGTAAACCAGCATAAGAAGCATCGGCTTTATTAGGATCATAAGATATGTAGACAGCAGCAAGCTGTTTTCTCGTTCAGGTAACTTACTGTACGTTTGTCATTTCAGATATACGGCTCATAATTCTATTTTATGTGAGAAGATTTATGGTGATATGTTAGTAAACAGGACTGGTATATGTCTACGAATGGTTTCATTCATCACGGGATATCTAGTATTTTAAAGCCTAAATCAGCCAGACATTTTCTATAGAAACCTAGAAGTCTTCTTATCATGAGAGTAGCTTTCTTCACTAAGCAGAATTTTTTTCTGATTTTGCAAGAGAAAAATTGTACATTTTGAACTCAAACTTTTGTTAGAAAGTCTCCTCCATAATATGTTGATGAGAAAGACAGCTGGAAATTTTGTAGTGGAATCTGCATTAAAGGGATAGTCCACTACTCGCACTATCCCTTCTCAATCCGTATGTTTGCCGCAAGTAAAATAATAACACTTATACTCACCTCCGGTGCCAGCACTGCTCCAGCGGTGTCGGCGCTGTTCCAGCAGTGTCGGCACTGTCTCTCCTGGAGCTCGCGTGACATTGTTAAGTCACGCAATCTCTGCTGCCAATCAGCGGCTGCTTCATTCTCTCCACCTTCGGACAAATGACATCTAGAGGAAGTCAGAGTTGCAGCTCTCTCATCACCTCTGAATGTATGTGATACATCCGAAGGCAGAGAGAGTAAAGTGGCCACTGATTGGCTGCAGGGATTGCATGACGTAACATTGCGAGCCCAAGGAGAGCCGGTGGCGATATCGCTGGAACGGCACTGGCACTGGAGGTGAGTAAAAGTGTTATTATTTTACTGGAGGCAAACACAGATTGAGAAGGGGTCGTCCAAGTAGTGAACAACCCTTTTAAGTGTTTCATTCAATTTTAAAATGCTGTCTATAAGTATATCTTTTAACGAGGCAGATTTGTTGCAGACATTTCTTAAACTTTTCCAATATAATATACAGAATTTCATTTTTTCAACACATTCTCCATGTTTTAATACATGTCTATCTATCAGATTGGCACTTTAGAAAGGAAGAGATGCTTTTCAATCTCAACTAAAACTAAGCAACCGAGGCTCCCAACTATTAATTCAGAATGTCGATATTAACGGTGTTGTCTGATGAAGACAAGTTATCATCTATTCTACGAATAGGTGATGACTTGTTGATCGTGGGGGTCTGGCTGCTGGGACCTGCACCAATTAGCAGAACAAGGCAATATCTCTGGTAGAATGGAGCGACAGTGTGCATGCTCAGCCACTGCTCCTTTCACTCCCATGGAATGTTGCGCTCATTTTTTTCCAGCAGCTCCATAAAGAATGACCTGCTACTCCATCTTGTAATGGAGAAAAAATGCCAAATTGGGGATAAAAATTCTGCATTCTGCAAAGCAGTGTGGGTCCAAGCGATTAGACCCCTACTGATGTATAGATGATGTGTTTGCACTGAACAACCCCTTTAAGTTTCCTTAACCAGACAATTCATTTGTCCATATACCCTGATAGGACATGTGGATGGGATTATCTTTATGACACAATCCTTTAAACACTTGCCTTGAATTTTTACATATGGCCTCTCATTATGGCAAATGAGGTGTACCTGCACATAAACACTTTCACATTACAAGTACAAGCATACATGCATGGACTCATGCCCGGTTCACAACATCATGTTACTGGGTGGAGGGACAGTAATGAGTGATGTGCTGGTAATGTAGCACCCTGAGGATTCGGCTGCTACAGGGGTATTGCACCTCAACCAGAGGTGTGGTATTCCACTCCCGGGTAAGGATGGAGTGTGGATCTGAGCTCAGAAAGCTGCATGCACTACACACATCCCATTTCCGAGGAGCAGACCAACGGTACTCCCACTTAGAAATGTGCAGGTACGACCGAGTCTGTTCCTGGCTGGAGTGGGAGGGGGGTGGTACATCCCAGTAGTGTAGGGGCAGATAGGGGGAGCAGCCTGGGTAAAGATAGGAGCTCATTGGGTGCTGGTCACCTGAGCTCACACATAGAGGGAGTATTTAAGGTGGGCACCATCTAAGATCAGGGTCAGTCTGTGAGAGGTCAGTCAGTCTGAGAGAAGTCAGCCTTTTGCAGAGAAGCCAGAGGAAGAGAGCAGAAGAGCAGCTCCAAGCCCCAGAGAGAGTGAGAGTGGAGCAAGAAAGACCCAGAGGGGGAAACAGAAGGAACTCTGAGAACCCACATACAAACACAGGGTGAAGAGTTGGCAAAAGGGTACCGGATCCCAAACTGGTGGGGGCTAAAGCATACCTCAGCCAGAGACCGGAGGCCGTGGGCAGGATCTGCCACGGCCACCCACCACATCCACCCTGAAGGCAAACCACGTGTAGGGTCAGGGAACCCAAGGCCAAGGGTCTCCCAACAGAAGGCCCGAGGGAGCTGGACCTAGGTGGATCCCTGGTGGGGACGGCCAGAAGAAAGGACAAGAAGGAGGGCTCAGGGACACGCTCCGGACTTGCTTGGGGGTTGGCTGAATCCAGGACCTGGTGGACGCAGCACGGCTCGGGTGGTCACTCAAGGCCGGAGTGACCGGAATATCTGCAGTAAGTAAACACCCTGAACTGCACAACCCGACTCTGTCTTTACTTATCATCTACGCTGCACCACCACAACCCCCATCCTCTGCACCTGACCCCCTGAGGCCATACCCCTCCCGTTGGGGGTTATACTATCTAAAGCTGCACCAACACCATCAGCCTCAGCGGACCCTGCTGCAGCGGCGGCCGTAGTGACCGCAATCCAACGGGTGGCGTAGTCGACATAAAGAACTTTGTAACATCTGTAGGACTGCCACACACTCTGAGCTTGACACCCTGGGCACGGACCGGGTCACAGCCACTCGGAGACTACAACCCCCATCTGATCCGGCTCCGGGTATTCCCCTAAAGAATATGGCCCAGGGGGTGCGTCAACTTTGGCGTAGTCGGCAGGATTACGTGCCCGCAACATCCGGGTACTGCGTGCCTGAAGAAAAGAACGAGTTTACCTCAAAAAGAAGTCTCCTGCCGGTTCCGGAGGGTCCCCGCCATCGGACCACATCACAGGTCGTTTCCCGCCGGTTGTCCGCCATTAACAGCTTTTTCCCGCCATCTGCAGAGTTTCCCGCCACTGGGAGACGATTCCCGCCATTTCCAAAGGTTTCCCGCCTTGTCAGAGCGGACGCCATTATGGGCGTGCCAGAGGGTGGCAAGAGGCCACCTCCCATCGTGGGCCAGGACCGAAAATGGCGCCAAAAGTGGAAACCGCCCCCACCAACAGAGACTGTGATGCTAGAGGTGTCTGTCAGCGTGAAAGAACTGCCCCTGGAGCTGACAATCACCAAGTGGCCCCGGGACCGCCCTCGAAGGGGGAGGACTGAGAAGAAGAGAGCAAAGATGGGTGTCGCCTGGAGCAGTCTGGAGAGAGCGCACCCGGAGACAAGAAGCCTAGAGCTGAGTCCAGAAGAAGCTTACCCGGAGATGGAAGAAGAGCAGAGCAGCACCGGCCCGCTGGCCAGGAGCCTGCTGGAGACAACGGAAGGAGAGCAGAGCAGCACCGACCCGTTGGTCAGGAGCCTGCTAGAAGCAACGACCCCACTAGGCTTAGTGGAGGTCCTGGCACAGCTCCCCCGAGATTGGGAGTGTGCACAGACTGCGCTGGAGGGCCTCGCACGGAGGATGGCCCGGGTGCAGCGAGAGACGTTGGCGGAGTGGAGCCGAGAGATGGCCCAGCAGACAAGAACCCGTCAGCGGAGCACGCCACCCGAGACGAGGAGACAGACCGCCTCTGAGGATGGCGCAGGAGGACTGAAGGCCGGAGACGGTGCCGAGAAGGGAGCCGAACGAAAGGAGGCAGGTAAAGGGGACGTCTCTACCCCAAACCGGGAAACCGCGTACCTGCCCCAGCTCCCCGTCGCAGAGCCCGAAGTATCCCCTGCCGTGCCCGTCGCTGCAACGTCACCGCCGCAGACTAGGCCTCAAACGGGAGCCGCGACCCCTGTGACGTCACACGCCTCGACCCCGAGCGTGACCAAGCAGGAAGTACCACCAGCCTGGTCGCAAGGCCTAGTACCCCCGGGCGCCGCAATACCAACAGCGCCCCCTATCTCCGCGGAGCCACCGGCCTGGTCGCAGGGCCAAGTAGCCCAGGGCGCCGCCGTCCTTACGGTGCCCTTCACTTTCCAGGTGCCCCAGGCCTGGCCGCAAGGCCTGGGCAACCCGGGCGCCACCACCACCGCGCCCATAAAACCAAGAGTGCCGCATCTGGGAGAAGATCTGTTCGCCCAACATACGTGCCCGGATGGGCAGCCCTTTATATGGCCACCGGAGTTTCACCATCCCCGACTCCGGAAAGAGAGACCCCTAGACGAACCCCTGATCCCGGCTCCAAAGCCCGTAAAGAGGACCTCGCCCCCGCTAGAGGAGGCACAGTTTGAGTGGGACCCCACCGGAGAAGACCTCATGGGGTTCACTCAGGAGACTCGGGCAGCTGCAGCGGAGCGTGCAGAGTGCTGCCGGCAACAGCTCGAGGTCTTCGAGAGGGAGCGGAGAGAGAGGCGGGTCCGGGAACAAAAAGCCCAAATAAAGAGCGCGGAGCAGAAGAGCCGGGCCAGGAGGAGTCCCCGTGCAGCTCATGGTCCCCCTTCCACCGGGACTGTGATCAAGTTTAATATGCAGCACGGGTGGGGCTTCATCCGAGATAACCGCACCCCAGGCGACGTCTTCGTGACAAGAAGAGACGTTGAGTCCCACCTACCGGAGGGACACAGAGGACGTGACCTGTATATAGGGGACGAGGTCACCTTCACCCGGCACAAGTGTGCCAAAGGACCCTACGCCCTCAATGTGCATCGCCTGACGGAGGAGGAGCTGCGGTGTGAAGAGGAGCAAGAGGACCCGGACGGGTCTGAAGCTAAAGTTAATCACAAAGAAAGAGCAGGAGGACATCGTCGTTGAGTACAGCGGAGTAGAAGCTGTATATAGTTGCCCGTCGGGGCACAGTGAACCGTTGCTGCTATTATAGTCCCCGTTGGGACCAGAGAATTGAACTGTTACCCGTATTTCCCTTAATCCCACTGACCGAGGACTGAGAGCGGTCATCCCTTTCCTAAATACCTGGCCGAGGACTGAGAGCGGCCATATCCCCTATTGTATATAGTTGCGCTTCCTAAAGCGCCCCCTACCGGTTTTATAGAAAACCATGTTTCTTCAAGAGACTGTCGCACTTTACCCGGTCATAAGTTGCACAGTGACCGGAGGAGCTAGAAGCGAGGAAAAGTCTACAAGAATGTTTTATATGAAAAGTTTTATTGATATATATATATATATAATGTTTTATATGATGTTTTATATGTTTATGCAAAAATTGTATGTTTTGGTGTTTTATATCTTACAGCCCGAGGACGTGCTGTGATTTACCAGGGGGGAATGTAGCACCCTGAGGATTCGGCTGCTACAGGGGTATTGCACCTCAACCAGAGGTGTGGTATTCCACTCCCGGGTAAGGATGGAGTGTGGATCTGAGCTCAGAAAGCTGCATGCACTACACACATCCCATTTCCGAGGAGCAGACCAACGGTACTCCCACTTAGAAATGTGCAGGTACGACCGAGTCTGTTCCTGGCTGGAGTGGGAGGGGGGTGGTACATCCCAGTAGTGTAGGGGCAGATAGGGGGAGCAGCCTGGGTAAAGATAGGAGCTCATTGGGTGCTGGTCACCTGAGCTCACACATAGAGGGAGTATTTAAGGTGGGCACCATCTAAGATCAGGGTCAGTCTGTGAGAGGTCAGTCAGTCTGAGAGAAGTCAGCCTTTTGCAGAAAAGCCAGAGGAAGAGAGCAGAAGAGCAGCTCCAAGCCCCAGAGAGAGTGAGAGTGGAGCAAGAAAGACCCAGAGGGGGAAACAGAAGGAACTCTGAGAACCCACATACAAACACAGGGTGAAGAGTTGGCAAAAGGGTACCGGATCCCAAACTGGTGGGGGCTAAAGCATACCTCAGCCAGAGACCGGAGGCCGTGGGCAGGATCTGCCACGGCCACCCACCACATCCACCCTGAAGGCAAACCACGTGTAGGGTCAGGGAACCCAAGGCCAAGGGTCTCCCAACAGAAGGCCCGAGGGAGCTGGACCTAGGTGGATCCCTGGTGGGGACGGCCAGAAGAAAGGACAAGAAGGAGGGCTCAGGGACACGCTCCGGACTTGCTTGGGGGTTGGCTGAATCCAGGACCTGGTGGACGCAGCACGGCTCGGGTGGTCACTCAAGGCCGGAGTGACCGGAATATCTGCAGTAAGTAAACACCCTGAACTGCACAACCCGACTCTGTCTTTACTTATCATCTACGCTGCACCACCACAACCCCCATCCTCTGCACCTGACCCCCTGAGGCCATACCCCTCCCGTTGGGGGTTATACTATCTAAAGCTGCACCAACACCATCAGCCTCAGCGGACCCTGCTGCAGCGGCGGCCGTAGTGACCGCAATCCAACGGGTGGCGTAGTCGACATAAAGAACTTTGTAACATCTGTAGGACTGCCACACACTCTGAGCTTGACACCCTGGGCACGGACCGGGTCACAGCCACTCGGAGACTACAACCCCCATCTGATCCGGCTCTGGGTATTCCCCTAAAGAATATGGCCCAGGGGGTGCGTCAGTAACATTGCAGGATTTAAAGGGTTTGTCTCGGGAAAATATGTTATCACTCATTCATAAGATTAGTGAAAATTTATACATCTGTGGGGGTCCCAGTGGTTAGACAGCTACTGATTGGCAGAACGGTGCACTTTTATCCCCATTGGAATGGAGTGGCAGTGCACTTGGCCGACTGCTGCTACATTTATTCTCTATGTGACCTGTGGTAAAGTCTGAGTGCAGCATTCTTCAGTCCCATGGGGCATGAATGGAGCAGTCATCGACGATGTTCACAGCCACTCTTCTATAATGGGTATAGATATGCCCCATTCTGCCAAGTGGTTCAAACCCCACCAATCTTTCAGAAGTGTGTCTAGGTGTGGACAGATCTCAGAAAGAACTGCGGTAATGGCCGAGTTTCTCGAGTCACAGGGTGGCATTGTAGCAGTGCCAAAATTATCTTATGATCTACCATCTCTAACCTTGTGATTTTCCTTTTTCATTTTCTTACCCTCCCCAAGTCCAGTGTTGTGTATGCTCTCCTGCCCAGCTTATTGAGCCGCTGAGCTCAGTGATTGGCTGCAGCGCTGTCAGTGTGACATCAGAGCTGCAGATAAGAAAAACAGACTATGGAAGTGGCGGAGACTTAATGCTGGACCGAGAGAGGGTAAATAAAGCACAGTTTTGTTTTTTTTTTACACTAAACTGCGCCTGGTGAAAATAGTTTACTGAAAACAGAAAACCTCTTTAACTCTGTGAATAAAGAGTTAACAGTTGGAATACAGGCTACAGCACAGGAAGAAAGTGCGCCCAAGTCGCTGCACAAGACATGATAAAAATTGGGATTTTTTTGTGTGTGATATAATCACTGCCTTATGTTTGCTAATATGTCAGGAAAACTCACCAGTGGTTTTGTGCAATTGCACATGACCTTTCCTATAAAATATCATTCTGCGGAGTTGATATAAGCTCGGCAGTGTTATTCATTCTGAACGTTTTAGTTAAACATTAGTCCTTTATGCAATTAAATTCATGAACTTTCTAACCAGCTGTCCGTGTCTCCAGAGAGTTTCTTTTGGCAGACAAGCCTCAATACAATGCAATATTGTGTGTTAATCAAGTACATCTGAAATCCACATAATAACATTCAGAGCGCCGCTACCATAAGCAAGGCATTGATGAACGCGTTCACCGGTTAATATGCAAATTACACATTGCATCAAATGTTCAGACTGTTCTGCGCCGTGAATATGAATATACAGTAGTACAAAGACGTAAACTGCATTTAGCTAAGCGATTCTGGATGGCTGTATTACATGCACTTGAAAGGAATGGTATACTGTAATTCCATGATGATCAATATCATCCTGTAGTGTCACAGTTAGGCTTTCATCACCTGGGGCAAAAATCCAGCCCAATGCCCTAGTTCTATACTTATAAACCCTGATCAATGCCGCACGGCAAGTGGTGCATTCCCCACCATTGTCCCGCCGTCTCCCTCTAGCTATGTCTCTGCTATATTGCGATTTCCAGTAATGTATTTATATTTCTATCTATCTATAATATATAGATAAAAGTATTGTGACACCCACACACATTACATTTCCAGGAGATTTCAGGACATTTCCTTCTAAATCCGTACACACATTAAAGGGGTTTTCTGGCCTTAGGGTACAAGTCTGCAGCCACTCTTTGTGACTGCAGACTTGTGAATCCTCACAGCGCAGGCACTGTGTGCATAACCTAACCATGGCATACAAAGCCATCCACAGCTGTCTGCTCCATACATCTGTGACCTAGTCTCCCGGTACTTACCTGCGTGCAACCTCCGATCCTCACAAGATCTCCTTCTCTACTCCCCTCTAATCTCCTCTTCCCACAATCGTATACAAGATTTCTCCTGTGCATCCCCCCTACTCTGGAACTCTCTACCCCAACATATCAGACTCTCGCCTACCGTGGAAACTTTCAAAAGAAACCTGAAGACCCACCTCTTCCGACAAGCCAACAACCTGCAGTAACCACCGCTCCACCATACCGCTGCACGACCAGCTCTACCCTCACCTACTGTATCCTCACCCATCCCTTGTAGATTGCGAGCCCTCACGGGCAGGGTCCTCTCTCCTCCTGTACCAGTGGATGACTTGTATTGTTCAAGATTATAGTACTTATTTTTTATCATGTATACCCCTTTCACATTTACAGCGCCATAGAATAAATGGCGCTATAATAATAAATGTTAATAGCATTATTCCTCTTTCACAAAATTTTACAATTGGCCCAATGCAGTCAGACAGGTAACGTTCTCCAGATAGTGATCCGTCACTCCACAGAAAACATTTCCATTGTTCTAGAGTCCAGTGGTGACAGCTTTACACCACTCTATTGAATGATTGGGCTTGGTGATGTAAGGCTTGCATGCAGATGCTCGGCCTTGGAAACCCATGTCATTAAGTCAGGGGCGGACACAGACTGCAGAGGGCCCCTGTGCAAGAAATATTTCTGGGCCCCCCACCTTCATAATGCAACAATGTTATATAAACATATAGATTGTTATATTTATTACTAGTTTAGAACACAATTATAAAATCTAAACAATAAATGTAAGTTCGATATTTAAGAACGCAGCCATGCCATTGATACGTTGGACGTGCTTATTGTGGCCTATCACTTATCAAGTGGTCCAGACTCTCACTGCTTTACATATTGGAGGAAATAATACTGTAGTTAGGAGAAATTGATTTTTTTTTCAAAACTTTAAGGGATTATCCAGAACTTTTTTTTTTTTTTACTATGGGCCTATGAGCTAACAGGCAGATTGTTGGTAACATCCTGTCTGTCCTACCCAGTGCTGGCATAGAGGGGTCACAGACGGCTTTGGCCTGTGATTCTGATGCTTCACATAAACAGAGCATCTTTTTTTTCCGGGCTGCTCTGTTGATGGGAGATCACTGCCAACGTCATGATGATTGACAGGGGGCTTCTCCCCGCAGAAGCCGCTGAATCGCTGGCAGGAGCCGTCTGTGATCGCTGTCTGCAAGCAGAGTTTGGCATTAAAATTAATATAGTTCTTTAAAGTGAACCAGTCATTTTATTTAGTATTATAACAATTTTTTTGTTAAATATACAATAGGCACTGCAAATAGCTTGTGATCGGTGGGCGTCTGGGTCCTGAAACCCCCACCAATTGCTCAAAACACCGCTCTGAAGTACGCTGCTCTTGTAAGCAGCACACACATAGAGCAGTATATGGGGTGGATAGTAATCCTATGGGTCCACACACTGTGTACATGCTGCTTACAACAGCAGCACAGATCACATACAAGCGATCACGCGACCGCCCACTTGCACTGGCAATCAGGACTGTAATTTATTTTAAGGGATGTAACAGGCCCATTTGAACAATTGTACTGTACATTGGGCCAGTATGATGCCCATGTTCAACAGACAGGAGACTGACCCCATAATGATCAGTGTACCAGGGGACTTCAGTGATACAGACTTATGCTCTATGTGAGATTGCAGCGGCCACCTGCCAGGTATAGACCATATTAGTGCATGTCACTGGCAGCTGCTGTGCACACAACTTGTGGATATGTGACCGGCACTTTCCGCAGGTGACTACTGTTGCCAACATGTTCATATAATAATTTTTGATTTTTTTTTAAAACAATACTGTTCCAGAACTTTCACACGAGAGGCTGCGTGTCTTACTATCCTGTCGGTCTAGGTCAAGGTCGTCTTCTGCTGAAGCTTCCCGCTCCAAGCTGTGACTCCAGGGTACTGAAGACACTTGAATATCATCCCCTGTCAGCAAGATGTGCTTATAAAGCAAAGTCTATGATTGGCTGACAGGCAATGAGGCACAAATGTCAGTGTGCAGTGCCTATAACTTTATAATGGTGTATGAAAGGGTGCTCTGGAGACCCCTCTAATAGTGATCAGGACATGGTTAATATCCTGCTTCAGTGATCTCCCTCCCAACACCTCCCCCTATTCTCACAACCTCAGATCAGCAGCAGGGCACAGGCAGGTCAGGTGTCAGTAGCAGAGGGGGAATCACAGCAAGACTCCCTCCCTCCCAGCAGAGTCTGCACATAAATAAGAACAGATAGTAGAATTAACCCTTACACAAGGAGGGGGGGGGGCTTTCATCATAATCTTGTGTAGTGTGTAGCAGAGTGAGGCCCTGCCTCTCCTGTTTAGTGTTAATGATGCTGACAGCTCTGTGATGGATCTCTTGGGCCCCCTCCTGCTCGGGCCTGGTGCAGCTGCATCGGCAGTATGTCGGCCCCTGCACCAGCAGTATGTCGGCCCCTGCATCGGCAGTATGTCGGCCCCTGCATTAAGTTCCTGGTGGAGGCATAGTTTTTGTTCTATTGTAAATGACAGAGGAGATTTGGACTTCGCATTTATGGAGTCAGCAAAGCATTGGTGACTTTTTTGCCCTCTGCTCCTCAGCTCTCGGTGACTCCGCTTTGCAACTTTATGTGGTCTCCACTTCGTGGTTGAGTTGCTGTGATTTCAAAACGCTTCCACTTTTCATTAACACCACTCACAGGTGATAGTGGAATTTTTAGGAGGTAAGAAACTTCACAAACTAGCCTATTACAACTATACCATCCTATAAGACCATGCTGGCAGACGGCATGGCGAGGGGCTGAATTTATTTATCTGCGTTGGTGCTTGAAAGTTTGTGAACCTCCAGAATTTTCCAAATTTCTGCATACATTTGACCTAAAACTTCATCAGATTTTCGCACAAGTCCGAAAAGTAGATAAAGAGAATCAAATTAAGCAAATGAGTCCAAAGTACTTGCCGTCATTTTTTAAATAAGAAAAATGATCCCATATCACATAACAGTATGTTGCGAACGTATGAGAACATTGGCATTTAGTGTCTGGTGTGACTTGAACAGGGATAACTGCATTTAAACATATTCGGTAATTATTGATTAGCCCAGCACATCGGCTTGGAGAAATTTTACAGCATTCCTTCAAAACAGCTTCAACTCTTACGTTTGTGTTTTTTTTCTTATGAATTGGTCGCTTCAGGTTCTTCTGCAACATTTCTATAGGATTATGGTCAGGACTTTGACTTGGTCATTGCAAAACTTTAACTTTATTCTTTTTTAACCATTCTTTTGTACAATGACTTGTGTGCTTTGGGTCGTTATCTTGCTGTGTGATCCACGTTGTCTTGAAATTTATCCCAGGTACAGATGTGCTGACATTTTCCTTTAGAATTTGTTGGAAAATTAAGAATTCATTGTTCCATCAATAATGGCAAGTCCGAGATGCCCGAACCATGATACTACCCATCACTGTGTTTCACAGATGTATGTGTTTTTTATACAGTAATGCAGTATTGTTCTTTCTACAAACTTAAGGATTCTCATTTAAACAAAAAAACTCTATGTTGGTCTCATTGGTCCACAAAATATTGCTCTAGTGGCCTTCTGGCTGGTCCAGATGAGCTTTAGAAAACTGCACACAGGCAGCAATGTTCTTTTTAGAGGGCAGTGGGATTCTACTTGCAATCCTGCCATGTGCACCTTGTTGTTCATCATCATACTGATGGTGGACTCATGGCCATTAACATTAGCTAATGTGATAAGCCTTTAGTTGCTTAGAGGTTTCCTAGGGTTCATTTGTGACTATTATACGCCTTGCTCTTGAAGTGATCTTACCTGGTCGACCACTCTTGGGAAGGGTAATAATGGTCTTGAATTCCTTCTGTTTTCATAAAATCTCTCTGACTGCGGATTGGTCTAGTCCAAATCTTTGGAGAAAGTTTTGTAACTTTTTCCAACCTGATGAGCCTCAACAACTTTTCTTCAAACTGACCATCACTTCCAAACAGAAAGACAAATGTTAACAGGTGCAAGCTAAGAGAGTCACTCTATATGTAACTAACAAATTAAAGCTGCGCTCTGTAACGCTATAGTATGCAAATATTGAATATATGAAATTGGAATTGCATTAGTGCTATAGAAATTGTAGGCTTTCAGGCCGGGAGAGGTATCTTAATAGGTTAGGTTCCCACCAGAGAAGATCGCCTTGTCACTGGATGTTGGACAAACATAAATTGGCCAATTTATGCGCTAGGTTTCTTCATTTTTAACTTATTTTCTATAGCAGTAATGCAATTCCAATTTCACATATTCAATATTTGCATACTATAGTGTCACAGAGTCTGGCTTTAATTTGTTTGTTTAATATTTTTGTTTGGAAGTGACGGTCAGTTTTTTGAAACTTTCAAGCACCACTGTGTGTTGGGGTCACTTTGTCATCACTAAGCCTGTATTTGGGTTAAAGATCTTGCTAGAACTATCTGCCATTGGCTTGCACATTTTGCACTATGTTGCAGTAGCCTAACTTTTAAGTAAGTGTCTGTCGTGAATAGACAGCTGTTTTCAGTAAGGAAAATAACCCTCTCATAAAATACCGTCTGCTCCGGATTATGTCATGTTAATATGAGGCGACCTCATTGGATGCCTTCAGTCCAAAAATTATTTGCTCATATTTCCATTTCGGTCCAGGAACTGACTTTTATTACTTAATCCTGGACTAAGATATTGTTGTGAGCAGATACAATTACCGCAGACTCGGTACACCCAGGTCACAATTTTGACTGCTCCTCTACCTCCTAGTTTCTAGAAATGAACATTATGTAATGCTGAAATTCCAGATGTTACTGCTCAGTTTGCCCTGTTTATAAACTGGTTTTGTTTGACTTTAGTTGTTTAGTATTTTAAATAAGTGAAGACAATTTTAAGAATCTATGTCTCCTCTATGTCACTGGCCAGTGAGGGGACAGCTAAAGCCCCTCCATAATGTGACAACCCCAGGAAATCTCCCTACACCGCTTGGGGCTTTTGAGTGCAGTTTGGAGGGAGGGGATATTAGGAAAAATGTCTGAACTTTTGTGAAAAATAACCTTCCACACTTGTTAGAGATGTTAACTTTTGAGCAATGTGAATTTTTCAATTTTCAATTGAAGATAATGGTGAAGTAGTACAGAAGATGATTAACTACCGCTGAGGACAGACAGCGTCCTCTTGTGGATACATAATGTCAGCACATAGAGATAGTGCCTGTAACTGACAATAGACTGGATGTGGTTTGTCTCAATGAAGAAGTGTGTCACTTCGAAATGCATTGACCAATAAACCGCGTTTCTTTAGTTCTTGTCTCCTGGTTATCGCTGGACTACTGGCAGCGCAGAATTTAACCCACTCGTCTGCAGCCTCGCAATGTTCCCTTTAGTGTCATAACTCTGCTCCCTTATCTAATTAATTGCATTGCACAATCCATCGCATGACGGACACCAGCAGTACCCAATAGACAACCATGACTATAATAGGGGTCTGTTGTGTTCTTTCATGGGGTCTGAAATTTTACTGAACAAAATATTTTGTCCTAATGTCTGAGCGAGGATCCTGTACAGGCCTTTGGTCAGCAGAGTCCCAGTGGATCCTGTAATGCTGCTGCTGGTGTCCCCACTTGGCTCCCATTCCCCCACCATGCAGAGACACCGATCTACTCACAGCCCAACGCCGCAGTTTGGTCCCCGGCAAGTTCCCCGCTTCCTGGTTTGTGTGTGCTTGCCGCACCTCCCGGCGGCTCGCCTGGTGCACGGCTCCCCTGCTCTTAAAGGGGCAGCATGCGCCTGTATCTGAGAGACATTTAGTATAATGATGCACCTGCAAGATGGCTCCAAGCCAATAGCTGGGAGACATCTTGTATAAAAGACTCACTTAGGGAGTTGCCGAAGCAATGGAATTCATTAGTGTGTAGTCCTTGTGAGGCCAGTGTCCTCAAAACAAACAACCTGGTGCAGCCAGTCTTCAACCCGAACCCCTGGTCCTTGTGCGGCCAGTGCAAGAACATACTCCCCTGGTCCCTGTGCGGCTGGTGCCTGAATATGCTCCCCTTGTCCTTGGGGGCCAGCGCCTGAACGCTCTTCCCCGGTCCTTGGGCAGCCGGTGTCTGAACCCCGTCCCCTTGTTCATGTGTGGCCAGTCACTGAATCAGTATTTGAGGCCTGTGTGTCAGAACGTATGCCTATCCGAGTAACCCGTCTATCCGGACTGCTAAAAACAGTATCCAAAGCAGCTCACTCTGAACGTAGCCCAAGTCCGTGTGAGCGAACCTGACGCCTGGGATCGGCAGCTGCAGTACCGGCAACTAACTACCTAGGAATGGTATCTGATGGCTACCTGCAGCACAGTCTGTCTCCACCATCAGGAGCTTCAGTGAAAACCAGGTAGCTGCTTAGCTGCGCCACTTGCCAGACAGACCCGGTCCTGTGGCACAGTGGGTCCACGAACCACGTGCGCCACCTGCGTGCATGACAGCTACCTATTCACTTCTGTTTTTTGTTTTTTTCGGTCCATAGAGTTGTATGAGGGCTTGTTTTTTGCAGTATAAGCTGTAGTTGTTATTATTATATTATGATAGTTTATTAGTTTAGACAGTTACATTTAACTTATTTATTTTTAGATTGTATCTACTTTCTTGGAAAAGGTGGGTGATTTGAACTTTGCATATATGATTTTATATATATATATATATATATATATATATATATAATCACTATATAGAAGCAATAAAAAATATTTCCTTTAGAGATAAAATAAAATATATATATTTTAAAGGAAACATCTTGCATTGCAATTGCATGATCACACATTTGCTGTGCATGTATGGCTGATATCGCCAATGTAAATTTGGGACAAGTGGGTCCCGCGATGCAGTGGGCCCTAATATTTGTTCGGGCCCTAAATTTACTAGGTACTGATGCTGGCCCTGACGGAGACTTAAAAGTTTGTTCACATGTATGCTTGAACTTCCTTTAGGTGACTTTGTCACAGATCCTATATTTTTTTTTACAAGATTATGTCCATTTTTCCTACATCTATCCGCTGCATAAATTCTATTTTTCTTTTCTTGTAAAGGAACATAAAAAAACAAATTCATAAAGCAAAAAAATCTATATTTTGTTTCTGAGATTTTGAATGCAGAACTTGTAATATCTAGTGCTGCCACCTAGTGGACTCATTCTGGAATGACACCTACTCTAAGATGACAAAAAAACACATACAATTCATGCTTTTGATATTTTATTGAAAAGGTACATTAAAAAAAATTACACAGAGATTGAAACCATTAATGGCCGCAGAAAAATAAGCTAAACGAATGTGCTTGAAAAGGCTCTCTTTTGTGCTCCATTGTTCAATGTGCTGTGACAACCGAAAAATTGAACATTTTAACTGTTACCCTTTTATTTCCACACAACTTCAATAAAATGCCAGTATTACAATAAGTGTTTAGAAATAAAAAAAAGGACAGATATTTGACTATAAATACCTTATACTCTGTACATTATTGCATTAAAGAGCCACAAAAAAAAATCCAAAGTGGCTTTAATAAAAATAAAAAATAAAGAAAATAGATTTAAAACAGAAAATAGACCATTTATTATTCTTACAGAACTTATTACCTCCATGTGAGAGTAATGAAATGTTCTATGTGGTCATCTAACTTTCTGGGTATATACAGTATATATATATATTAAATATATATTTGCTCTACTTTACCAGTATCTTAGCTGATCCATAGACTAAAGCAACATAGATGATTTCTCTCGATGACAGCATAATGTAATATGGCTTTTCTAGGTTGGATCATCTATCAAAAATTGGAACGAAAATGAAAAAATAAAATTGCATCAAAGCTGAGTTGCCTTCCATTTGTAACACAGCATTTAGATTCTAGAACTCTACAAGACACAACGACATTTGGGTCAAGAACAATACTACACGTTCCCTGTAAACTTTACACGTTGATCACATAGAATAATACTTTATGTTAGCCACTGATTTGGTGTTATCCACGATAAAGCACTTTATTTTAGTCTATAGTTTCCACACTCCAAGATAGGACATTTGGATTCCAAACATGTATTTACATCAAAGGACTAGGAAGACCCCCATTTTCAAGTCTGCCAGGAAAAAAAACAACAAAAAAAAACAAACAAAAAAAAAAGAAAAAACAACTGCATTCGCTGATGATACATAAAAAAAAAATCAAAAAATCACAAAGTTGCAAAAACAATCCTACATGAGCTTAGAAAGAGCTTGCTTTTCACGACACGAACTGCAAGTATGTCAGTGATTGTTTACTGAGCTTTTTCATAATGGCAAAGAATGGCTGAGCCTGTGCGCTCTCTGATCGTCAGGTGGCCCTTTAAGAGAAGCGACGACAGGAGTCTGTAACGGAGCTGTAGTTTCTAGTCCTTTGTCCATTCTAGGCTACTACCCGGCACTATATTATACTAATACGGTGCAAAGAGAATGGAGGCTGTAGTAGCTCGAATGGAGGCATGTGCTGGTCTTAAAAAGGTAGGGGTTAAACCGGACCCCTGAAACAGAGAATTGTGGGGCCGTGGTGGTAGTGAGAGTGTCGACGTTACAGCAGCTGCAAGGGGTGAAGACAAGAAGGTCGGTGTTAAAGGCTTGATCATGTCTTTCTGGAATGCCAATTTTGCCTGAAAAAAAAGAAATAAAAATTGAGTTTCTCAAGTTTCTGATATTATTTGCCTCCATTTTTCAATATTTTCCAATATTAGGACCAAATTTACAACTTCTAATATATTTTTTTACTCCAAATTCACAGATCTGGAGGCTTCTCTTTCTTCTTTACTCCAGATAATAATACCTCCATCACATAATACTATAACAACCACCCGGCCATGTGTATAAAGTGATACTCCGACTGCACAATCCTGTGGTGTCTAGTAGAGGAAGTATCCTATCTACTCGGTAGGGACTGAAGGTGAGGGATGAAGCAAATATGGAGAGCAAAGGGTGTAACGATAGTGAGTGTATGGGCTGTAATCATGCAGATCCCGGAGCCTAGGAGTATCCAACAAGTCCCATTGGCCCATATGAGAAGACCAATGCTATTAAAGGGAATCTGACAGCTGATACATGCTGCCCGATGCACATATTATACAACGTCTGTATGATTTAAAGAGGTTGTCCAGTCCAAATCGATAAGTCTGCAGTCACTCTGTGTGACTGCAGACTTATGAATCCCCACAGCGCGTTCACTGTACCCTGCAGGGATTCACTGATTTCTGAGCTGGGACCGGAGGGTATGTATGAGTTATACATAGTCCTGGCCAAAGCCTGACTAGTGGGCACAGCTTCGCTCCATATACTTATATTGAGCGAGTCTGTGCCTTGACTAAAGATGTCGCCGTCCAGTGGGTGTTGGTGACTAGAGGGCGCAGCCTCACTTCATACAAGTGTATGGCCACGAGTATGTATAGCACATACATCACCGCTGGTCCCGGCTCAGAAACCAGTGAATCCCTGCAGTGTACAGTGTGTGCGCTGGGGGGATTCATAAGTCTGCAGACACACAGTGACTGCAGACTTATCGATCTGAACCCGACAACCCCTTTAAGTCATGTATGGTTAGGTCTGAAATGCTGTGGCATTTCAGGGGAAAACTTACCTTAAAAGCCAACCGAGGACCAAGCAGCACAGGAGACTAGTCAGACAGTAAGATCCCTGGCAGCTGCTCCCCAGTGTCTGATACATGATCACAGGGAGAGACCTGTCACTCAAGGGAAGCAGCCTGAAACGCTGCATCTTCTCACAGTCAATGATACATGGCTGAAATCATACAGCCAGTGCCTGATATATGCTGCCCATGGGTCAGGCAGCAGGAATCAGCTGTCAGGTTCCCTTTAAAGAGCTGTGCTAGTTGGGGACACTGTTGTAGATTTTGCACTGGGGCTCATAAGCTTTTAGTTATACGATCGTGGAGATCTTCACTTTATTTGTTCTCAGCAATGGAAAGACAAAGGCAGTTACTCTGAGAATGAATTTTGCAGATTTTGTTAAGGCCCCATTAGTGTCCTGTTAGAAAGATCAGGTGTTTCCCCTTTAACAATAGAATCTATCTTTTGGTGTAGATATACATAAAAGCAAGCAGATCTTCTGAAGGTAATGTGAAAGGATCATTACTAGTGTTGAGCATTCCGATACTGTAATATCGGGTATCGGCCGATATTCGCGGTATCGGAATTCCGATACTTAATTCCGATACTTTTACAATATCGGATACCGGAATCGGAAGTTCCCATAATGCCTGCGCTCTGCAGTGTCTGTGAAGGATGACAAGTTGGATGGCAGCGCGATCCAGCCTGTCATCAGAATGCCATCCCAGCGGGGGAGAATTCTCCTGATTGTTTAAAAGCCGGCGCGCGGTAAAAAGCCGCCGGCTTTTAAACAATCACACAGCCCCATACTGCTTCCCCGCAGCCTCCCACCCCGATCCTCCGCTCCCCTCGCCACCTCCCATCCCAATCGTAAATTAGGACCGGGCGGGGAGCGCAGCACCAAGGAGCGAAGGACCCGGGCGGGGAAGCCGGCAGTGAAAAGACTTCACCGCCGGCTTTCCCGTTCTGTGCTGCGCTTTCCCGCCGGTTATTTCAAATGAACAGCTGAGGTATCAGGTGATGCCGATCAGCTGTTCATTTGAAGTCGCCGCGGTGCCCTCAGAGGGTTCATGTGAGTTCATGCTTGACTGCATGAACTCACATGAACTTTCCCACGGCCGCACAGGTCAGCCTCACCTCCCAGACCCGTCATGATTAGTGTGTGTGCGGGGTGTGTGTGCGGGGTGTGTGTGCGATGTTTGTGCGGGTGTGTGCGGTGTCTGTGCGATGTGTGCGGGGTGTGTGTGCGGGGTGTGTGTGCGGGGTGTGTGTGCGCGGTGTGTGTGCGCGGTGTGTGTGCGCGGTGTGTGTGCGCGGTGTGTGTGCGCGGTGTCTGTGCGTGCAGGCAGACATAGGCCGATGTGACACTACTACTCCCATCGGCCTATGTCTGTCCCCCGTCCACTCCTGCCAGCAGGATCAGCTCGATGGGAGCAGTAGTTCCCATCAGCCTGATCCTGCTATTTAAATTGCCCTACTGTGTCCCCAATAAATGTTAAATACATGTCATTGGTGGCCAGTGGTTACCTACAATAAATTAGTTCATACATTACCTGTCCCCGCCGATCGCCACCTAAAATAAAGTAAAAAATAAAAAACTACACCTATACTCACCTAGACACCTAATTCCCCGAAGCCATCGATCTCCTGTAATAAAATATGAAATAATAAACCACAACCTTATCCTTACCCCTCCGTAGCAGTCCACGAGTGTCCCACGAAGATCTCCAGTTCAGAGCAGCCACATAGAATGTGACCGCTCTGAACCGCTGCCGCCGCTAGAATGACGGGGCCGTAAGGGTTCACCGGAGTTCAGGCAGCGCTGCTCCGGTTAGCTCCTTTACGGCCCTGCTGTATCGTGAGAAATTCCCACGGTACAGCAGTGCCGTAAAGGAGGTCTCCGGAGCTGCGCTGCCTGAATGCACTCCGGTGACCTCAGTCAGTGGCTCCCGCTGCCGGGAGCGGACGTGTTCCCGGCAGCGTGAGCTTACAGCAGCCATGACAGCTGTCAGCATCTCCAGATGTGACTGCTGTGCATGGGAGATCAGCGCAGGAACGTGGACAGGTTACTATCATTTTTAGTAAACTAAGAATTAAATAAAATTGTGTGTTTTATTTCAAATAAATTATTTTTTTCTGGGTGTAGTGTGTGTTTTTTCTTTTAACACTTTGTAGGTTAGTAATGGGGGTGTCTTATAGACGCCCATCATTACTAACCTGTGCTTCATGGCAGCTGGCGCTGACATGAACCCCACCACTATTACCCCCTGCCACCGCACCAGGGCAGCGTGGAAGAGCGAGGCTAAGTGCCAGAATTGGCGCATCCTATGGATGCGCCATTTCTGGGGCGGCTGACGGCTGGTGTTTCTAGCCTGGGAGGGGGCCATTATTCATGGCACCCTTCCTGGGCTATTAATATCAGCCCCCAGCTGTCTGCCTAGCCTTTGCTAGCTATTAAAATAGGGGGGACCCCACGTCATTTTTTTGGGGGGGGTCCCCCATTTTAATAGCTAGTAAAGGCTAGGTATTCAGCTGGGGGCTGATATTAGTAGCCTGGGAAGCTCCGTGGGTTTTACCCCCTTCCCAGGCTTCAAACATCTGCCCCAGCCGTCTGCTTAACCTCCGCTAGAGACTAAAATTATGGGGGATCCCACGCCATTTTTTTTTTTAAATAAATCCTTTATTTTAACACTAAATGACATTTGAGGAGTTAATAAAGATGCAGTCCCTAAATTATTATTTATTTTTTAATTAATTTTTCCCAAAACTTTTGACGTGGGCTTCGCCATATTTTTGTATGCCAGCCAGGTACAGCATCCAGCTTCTATGAACGCGCCATTTTCCGGGGCGGCTGCAGACTGCAATTTTCAGCGGGGGGGCAGAAAGCTTGGGCCTCCCTGCGCTGCAGATTCCATCCCCCAGCTGTCTAGTTGTACCTGGCTGGACACAAAAATAGGGAGAAGCTCCACGTTTTGTTTTTTTTAATTATTTCATGGAATAATTAAGAAAAAAAGGGCTTCCCTATATTGTTGTGTCCAACCAGGTACAAATAGGCAGCTGGTGGTGGGGGGCAGCCCGTTCCTGCCTGCTGTACCTGGCTGGACACAAATATAGTGCAAAGCCCCACGTCAATTTTTTTTTAATTATTTCAGGAAATTCATGAAATAATTAAAAAAAAATTATGTGGGGCTTCGCCCTATATTTGTGTCCAGTCAGGTACAGCAGGCAGGAACGGGCTGCCCCCAACCACCAGCTGCCTATTTGTACCTAGCCGGACACAACAATATAGGGAAGCCCTTTTTTTCTTAATTATTCCATGAATTTCATGAAATAATTAAAAAAAAAAATGCGTGGGGCTTCGCCCTATTTTTGTGCCCAGCCAGATACAACTAGGCAGCTGGGGGCTGGAATCCGCAGCGCAGGGAGACCCAAGCTTTCTGGGCCACCCCCGCTGCAAATTGCAGTCCGCAGCCGCCCCAGAAAATGGCGCGTTCATAGAAGCGCCATCTTCCGGCGCTGTACCCAACTCATCCAGGGCCCTGGTGCGGTGGCTCACTGGGTAATAAAGGGGTTAAGGCCAGCTTGGCATTATCAGCTGGCCCTAAGCCCGAAATTCATGGGGTCACGCCAATATTAGACATGACCACCATGAATTTCTAGTAAAGTATTTAAAAAAACACAACACCCAGAATAAAGTCCTTTAATTGAAATAAACACACAATTCTTTATTGTTCTAAATTAAACCATACTTACCATCACGCCCATTCCAGCTGAAGCCAACGATCTCCTGCAATAAAAGTAAAATAATAAAGCAACCTCATCCTTACCTTTCCATGGCTCCCACGACAGCTTCAGCTCTGCTACATCGAGATGACAGGCTGGACCGCAGCAGAACGCTGCCATCCATCCTGTCATCCCGCAGACACTGAGAAGCGCAGGCATACTTCCACTCCTCAGTGTCTGGCTGTGACGGCATCCAGATGAGCCGAGGTCATGTCCAATGAACTCAGCTCACCTCATGTACGTCACTGACAGCGTGGGAAAATTCTCCTGCACTCAGCACTTCAGCGTGAGAATTTTCCCACGCTGTCAGTGACGTGCATGAGGTGAGCTGAGTTCATTGGACATGACCTCACCTCATGTATGTCACTGACAGCGTGGGAGAATTCTCACGCTGAAGCGCTGAGTGCAGGAGAATTTTCCCACGCTGTCAGTGACGTGCATGAGGTGAGCTGAGTTCATTGGACATGAACTCGGCTCATCTGGATGACGTCACAGAGAGACACTGAGGAGCGCAAGCATGCCTGCGCTTCTCAGTGTCTGCGGGATGACAGGCTGGATGGCAGCGTTCTGCTGCGGTCCAGCCTGTCATCTCGATGTAGCAGAGCTGGAGCTGTCCTGGGAACCATTGAAAGGTAAGGATGATGTTGCTTTATTATTTTTCTTTTATTGCAGGAGATCGTTGGCTTCAGCTGGAATGGGCGTGATGGTAAGTATGGTTTAATTTAGAACAATAAAGAATTGTGTGTTTATTTCAATTAAAGGACTTTATTCTGGGTGTTTGTGTTTTTCTTTAACTTTGACTATGGGGTTAGTAATGGGGGTGTCTTATAGACGCCTCTCCATTACTAACCTGGGCTTGATGTCATCTGGCATTATAAGCTGACATCAACCCCAGCCCTATTACCCCACTGCCACCGCTACAGGGCAGTGGGAAGAGCGAGGCTAAGTGCCAGAATTGGCGCATCCTATGGATGCGCCATTTCTGGGGCGGCTGACGGCTGGTGTTTCTAGCCTGGGAGGGGGCCAATATTCATGGCACCCTTCCTGGGCTATTAATATCAGCCCCCAGCTGTCTGCCTAGCCTGTGCTAGCTATTAAATTAGGGGGGACCCCACGTTATTTTTTTGGGGGGGTTCCCCCATTTTAATAGCTAGTAAAGGCTAGGTATTCAGCTGGGGGCTGATATTAGTAGCCTGGGAAGCTCCGTGGGTATTACCCCCTTCCCAGGCTTCAAACATTTGCCCCAGCCGTCTGCTTAACCTCCGCTAGAGCCTAAAATTAAGGGGAACCCCACGCCATTTTTTTTTTAAATAAATCCTTTATTTTAACACTAAATGACAAGTACAGTAATCAACACTATTACTGTACTTCATATATATGTGACTGACATGTTTCTATCTATCTAATCTATGTGTGAAGCTCTATTCTGTCTATTATAAATTGTCGGGTACAGATGCTGAATTGCCGGCCGGCTTTCTTAAAGAGACGGTGCACGAAAACACTAATATTTTTTTAAATAAATCCTTTACACTAAATGACAAGTACAGTAAGCAACACTGTCACAGTACTTCATATATATGTGACTGACATGTTTCTATCTATCTAATCTATGTGTGAAGCTCTATTCTGTCTGTTATAAATTGTCGGGTACCGCTGCTGAATTGCCGGCCGGCTTTCTTAAAGAGACGGTGCACGAAAACACTAATATTTTTTTAAATAAATCCTTTACACTAAATGACAAGTACAGTAAGCAACACTGTCACAGTACTTCATATATATGTGACTGACATGTTTCTATCTATCTAATCTATGTGTGAAGCTCTATTCTGTCTGTTATAAATTGTCGGGTACAGATGCTGAATTGCCGGCCGGCTTTCTTAAAGAGACGGTGCATGAAAACACTAATATTTTTTTAAATAAATCCTTTACACTAAATGACAAGTACAGTAAGCAACACTGTCACTGTACTTCATATATATGTGACTGACATGTTTCTATCTATCTAATCTATGTGTGAAGCTCTATTCTGTCTATTATAAATTGTCGGGTACAGATGCTGAATTGCCGGCCGGCTTTCTTAAAGAGACGGTGCACGAAAATACTAATATTTTTTAAAATAAATCCTTTACACTAAATGACAAATACAGTAAGCAACACTGTCACAGTACTTCATATATATGTGACTGACATGGTTCTATCTACCTAATCTATGTGTGAAGCTCTATTCTTTCTGTTGTAAATTGTCGGGTACCGGTGAATGCCGCTGATGAATTGCCGGCTTTTCATGTCATTCTACATTATTCTTAGTTGTTTTACTTCATGTAGAATTAACCTACAAGGAAAGAAAGGGTTTATTTTCATTCCGATATTTGTGTCCCATTGACTTGCATTGGTTTCCGGTATCGGAATCGGCGATATCCGATACTTTTTGGGTATCGGCCCGATCCAATCCGATACGATATTTCCTGATATCGGAAGGTATCGCTCAACACTAATCATTACACTACATGCTTAACCATTATAAAGCAATGGCATTGCGTCCTCTGGGAAATGTTCTGTCTTTTAATTTTACCATTAGATAATTTTCTTAATTTACTATAAAATGAACCAAAAATGAAACCAAAGACAAAAGTTGGAACATATGTAGGTATAAATGCAAAGTGTAGTTGCACGTTCACACTGTGGCCATTTAACATTTAAATGGCCACAGAGTGAATGTGCACCAACGCTTTGCACTTACACCTACATACTGTATGCTCAGTCTCATTTCTTTGGTTTTGCTTTAGTTTCTTGTACTTTGTACAAACAGGGGCATGGCTCCCTCTTTTTGGACTCTACATTTCATCTATATAGCTTTCCATGGGCAGGTGTCTGAACAGTCGGGTCTGGGTCTTGCTCTGCCCCAATCTATATTGAGGTTGTCTAACACAAAGTGAGGCTTAATGCTAGAGATAGTCCCGATTGGGTACACCTTGTCGTGGTGGGATGGCTTTTACACTTCTTTTTTTTAATCAAAATAGTGTCAACTAAGTACCATATGTTATTTACATGTACTATTACAATTTATTTATTTAATTACTACAGGGTATTTGTTCATTTTTTTTTATCTTAGATTTTATAAAATGAACCTGTACGATTTATGCCTGCTACAGTTGGTGCAAATCAATTCTCAGGACTTGTTCCATCAGCAATGGCCGGAAGCCCTTTGAACCTCCTCCTACCTCCAGGCATTCGCTGCTTTTCTTCTTATTTGACGGCTTGGGGCAACGTCAGTGTTTCAGCGTGATGCACATATCACAAGGCGGCTAATCAAAAGAAGAGCGGCGAATAACAGGAGCTGCCAATCAGTGGTGGGGGCGTGGTTATACAGAATAGCAGGACTAGTTTGCATGTGACACATAATCCTGCAGTGATAATCTGCTGATAAAACACTGATTATATTAAAACTACAGCAAGCAGCCCAGTAAGTGACACATCCCTGAAATGAGGCTCTCTGCCTCATACATCATGCTGTTCTCCGATTAAATAATAAAAACCTGCTGACAATTTCCCTTTAAGATCCCCCTACCAGTGGTTGCAGTCAGTCAAAAAAAATATCATCAGTTACATTATGTATGTTTTTAACTCAAGCCTCATTTTTATGAGGGATGGAGCTCTATGTTTCTGTTACATTTACCCATTCATTTTTAATGGAAAATTAAGCCACATTTCACAATAACAAGTGATATTTCAGAAAGGTTCGGTATAAACGCCTCCCTATTTTTTACATATTTTTCTCCAAGGAGAATTTACATCTTAAAACAAATTCTCTAGGTATAATATTAGCTCAGCTGCCTTTGACCCTTACAGTAATAAAACACCATAACATATAAAATGTTGATAAACTAGAATATTTAATTACAGTACTTAAAATGAAGCAATTAGCACTTCCTGAATGTGGCCTGGAAAGTAATCATTGTAATTAATGTATTTTCCTTTTTTTTTTTTTTTTTTTTAATAATCTCTTGTAGTAGCGATACTGAATAAATGTTTTAAAATTCATTCAATTTTCTGGATTATAATTTCATTTTTCCGATGCAAAACAGAGCTGTTTATGTTTTTAATGCACAGGAAGGGCAGACCTGTTTTTTTAGCTGCAAAACACACAAAAGTTAATTTTAGTATTGTCATACTGAGGCCGGTGTTTTTACATCCAATGTTCACGTTCCATACACAGACTGCAATCTCTAGAAAAGCAGTGGGTCTCCTGACCAGAACTCAAAAAACTCATGTATGAGGCTGTTGAGTTTAGGCTACAATACCTTCAACCAGTCCAGACATTGATGATCTTAAATTGGACCATGAATGTCGGTTATGTGACACTGGCTGATGTACAATCACGCACAAGAATCTCTATAGATGTGACTGTTCTACCTGTGACTGTTGAATTGACTGTTCTACAAATGATCCAATCGCTGTGGGACAATCTGGATTACGTGGAGTACGGCGGACAGGTGAGGGATATGGTGGTTTATTATTTTTGATTTTTTTACAGGTGACATTGGCATCGGGGATTAGGCCTTAAAGTGAGTATATGGTGTTTTTTATTTTTTTACAGGGGACAAGGGCATCGGGTTTAGGTGTAGGTGAGTATAATGTGTTTTTTATTTCAATATTTATTTATTAATTTTAACTTTTTATTTTTACTTTGAGCACAGGCGCCGGCTGATGAGCGACTACTTCTCCCATCGCCGGTGCCTGCTCTCACTGTTTATAGTGACAGCAGGCGTTGGCTGATGGGAGCAGTAGTCTCATCAGCTGGCGCCTGTGACCCAGGGTAAGCTTTTTACCATGGGTCACAGTGACAGCTGTGGGATCACGCCGATATCTGACAGCATGATCCCTCAGCGCTCTGACCGATGTGAATCAAAACCCCTTTTTTCCCGCGCTGTCGCGCAAATGGCATAATGGTAAGCCAGGGATGTTTGGGTCCATATGAATGGGGTCTGGATTCAGGTTCAGGTTCTGTTCTAGTTTCTGTTGTGGGGAACTGAGGAGATGAAATTCGAATTTGCATTTGTCAGGTTACAATTAATACTCCCGTCTTCCTGACCCTCACCTTGTCCGCTGATTGCCCACTTGATCACTCAATTTGGTTTTAACTCACAGGCTGCCAATCTTCTTCATGCCACAGGTCACGCATTTCCAGCTCCCACTAGGCCCAGTGACGTTACGTAGTTAGTCGGGCTGTGATGTCATGAGGTTGCAAAGCCTTGTGGGCAAAGGAGGCCCTAAAGATCTAACGGGACCTTTGGCGGGAAATAAACTATTGGCCTCTGAGTGAAAACCGGAACAAATTTGTGTGAAGTGAATCGTGTAAAATGCAAATTCTGACAAATTCCAATTTGGATTGACAATTCTGACGAATCTGAATTTTATGAGAACTTTGAGGCCAATTCAGTTTGCCTCAAGCGATTTACTCATCGCTAGTTTGGTTAAATTGGGGAAAACTGTATGAAGCAGGACAATTTTGCTGGTGTTGTGTCACTAAAATCTGTGCACGTGGAGGATCTAGTAGTATCAGCTTCTCCTTTGATTCCGGTTCGTTGCCTAGTTTATGACATTGTACGCTCCTTGTTGATGTTTTAAGAGTTCTGATTCTTTTGATGTACGGTATTATACGGTGATTTGGGCATCTGTCTTGTTTATGAGCTCTGGGTGACTACAGCTGCCAATTTCATGACAGGGAATGATAAGGGATGACATATCTGGTGAGTCAGCCAGTCCATACCCACAGATCTCACACATGGCCTGTCTAATGCTGCTACCACAAGTCATTGCTTGTTAGTTAAGGAGAGAGATTTCAGTATCTACTGTTTTCACAGATACCACAGTGTGGAAAGATAAGCAGGTCAAGGCTTCACAGAAGAGATCAAATTATAGAATATTGGTATAATTAAAAAAAAATAATAACCAGAGAGACATCTAGGTACGGACCATAAAGATGATTCCTAACATGTAAGGAAGAATTTAATTGACAAAGTAGTTGGCACAGCGGCTTCTGCAGCAGGGTATCTTTTGGAGCACTTTCATTAAAAAAAAAGGACCAACGTTATTTTATGGGGCCATGCACATGTCCTATTTTTTCATTGGATAGATTCAGTCCTAGTGGGAAAAAAAAATTGCAGCATGCACAATTTGCATCCAATATTTGGATCGCACTCGACCATGCAAGTCAATGAATCAGGGCTGACAGAATGGAGTAGATGGAGAATTTTTTTTTCTCCATCTTTTCCACATCCGAGAAAATTGGATCACACTTTGATCAGAGTTTGATTAGAATGTGATAAGCATAATCAGACCGATGTTCTCAGATGAGAGAAAATACAGTCGAGTGACCCTAGCCTAAGAGAAACCTCTGGGAATCAGTTTCATCAGTGATATGGAAAGCGCCAGCAAAACGGCTGTTGAATAGGGAGATAAGGGTTCTCCAGACTGGATATATTCACTGACATACCTAGCTAAAGTGGGTAGACCGTGGGCTCATTTAGACCTGACAATCGTGAACGCTATTTTCCTAAGAACACTAATTTCCCAATTATCAGCTTGTCTAAAAAGGCTGGAAATCATCTGACAAACAAGCATTTTGCTCACTCGTCAGGTAATTTTTATTATTTTTAAGCCAATTTAAAAGTCATAATTCTTGGCAGCACATCGTCCTGTGTAAACAGGTAAAGTGCTGCCGACAACATCTCATTATATGGGCACAGAATAATCGTATTAACAAATGTTCTGCATGCATCGAAGTGCGGTTGGCCTTTCTAAAATAGCTATTGAATCAATCGGCTTAGATGTAGCCGATCAGCGGTCAATGAATGGTCGTGATCTGCTTGTCTAAATTCAGCATAACTCCTGCCCCATTCCAGGTTTTTCTATCAAGTCCCATATTCGTTTATTACTGTGTGTGGCTGTGAAATGTGGCAAAATAACACATGAACAGGTAACACTGCAGGCTGGGCTGCCATCAACACCAGGCAAATGCTTATCATGCCATCCACTAAGCCATGATGAGCTAATGGTCCACATTCATGTGTAGCTGTAAATCACTGTTGTGTTCGGGATAGTGCAAGTATTTTCTTTTTTTTTTTTGTATTTTGTCTAGAATGTGTATTAATCTCCATTAATTATTGTTAATAGGTGAAGGGGAAATTTCTAACCTTTTTAGTGAATAAAAGGTTTTATTATACTCACCTACAGGGCGGTCTGATCGGTGTTGCTGGTCTTGATCCGGAGCCTCCTCTCTTCTTGCGATCACCATCCTCCTTCATGTGGATGACACTTCCTACATCATCCATGCAATGTCCTCCATAGCGCTCCTGGGCAGGTGCACTGCTCTCTGCCCTGCCAAGAGCACAGCAAAGTAATGTAATGCACATGCACAAGGAAAGGTCAAAGAGCGCTGGCGCATGTGCACCACAGTACTTTGCACTGCCCTCGGTAGGGCTGAGAAAAGTACGCCTGCGCAGGGGTGCGATGGAGGACGCTGTGTGAATGATGTAGGACGCATCATCAACATGAAGCAAGAAGGAGGATGGAGATTGAAAGGAGGAGGCGCCGGATCAAGACCAGTGACGCTCATCGGACCGGACTGCTCTGTAGGCGAGTATAATAAAAGGTCTTTTTTGTGTTATGCAGAGCGCATTGGGGACATGTATAGCATTCTAGCATGCTGTATATGAGACCATAAAGGTGCTGGCCCTACTTTATATGGGAAAATCTGATGACAGGTTCCCTTTAAGCCTCAGCGGGCACCCTTTGTGATACTGGTTTGGTCACTAGAACCTCACCAACACCAAACAGGCTGTACAAGTGGAAAATAGACATGTATCCATGATGTTTAACGGAGTTACGGGAAAGAATATGAATGAAGTATATATGTAAAACCATAAAGAATGAACCAATTTGCTTTAAAAGGACAAATTTTCCTTCTAAATCCCGGTTGTCGATAAGACTAGATTAACATTCCGAACAAGAATTTTATACACAAGCAAGTATTTGTTATTTTCTATCGTTACAGAACTTCCATCAGACACAATTAACCTAGGGGTTCAGTGCCATCACTACTTTAGGAGCAATTTTGGCTGGGAATTCCCTTCCTGGATTCCATATTTGTGATTTAGGCAACCTCTTCTCAAGATGACCCATGGGGCATATTTCTAATTAATGTTTGAATTGCTGAAATATAATGATCATGAAATAAATAAATCCTGGATTTTACATTCTGTGACATATGCAAATGCAAGGAAAATGTTTTAATGGGAGCGGAGCATTAAAATAGAAGGCTATAAGGCGCAGTGGGACAGAATTATGCTATTGCTTGTCAAGCAATGAACTTCCATGTTGTACGAGATGTTCATTTAACATGATAGCGGTGTTAGCACTTAAAGTACAGTGTTTCAGTGCTTCTAAAGACCTCCACTTTATTTCTAAATTGCAGAACCTCTTTCAATATGTCCTCCTATATTACAAGCCTGATTGCATCTTTTTTCATTTTCTTTTAGTGCGTAGTTTGGTTCAGCAGGTTGCTGATTGGAGCACTTGACCCCTGCGGAGAGCACAAAGGAGTGGCCGTCCACAGTCACAGCTATTATGGATCCTACCGCTGAGGCTACATAATATTGAAAGTTTTCTACCTTCTTCCAAATGCACTGGAAAGTCCATCAAGAGTACATTTAAAACAAATTGCACACCAGTATGAAATGCATTAGTTAATGTACTTTCAATTGAAGCAAGTGGACCTTACGTTATGTTCTCCACAATACAATCAACTGTGGAGTAAAAGCTTTGGTACAAAAAGAAAAGTACAACTCTAACAATTGCCTTCATCTGTCTTGCCCCCTTCTTTGTACATGTCCCGAGCTTCCACCGCTATATAGGGCTCAAAAAAATATATTAAACAGTTCTATTCACTTGTAATTTCACCGCCTGCCCTCGATTAAAATGTTTTAGAGAGCAGATACATAGTAAGACCTACACACAGTGCAGTAATTTGTGCTCCCCATTACCAGAGTATAGGAATAAATGTATTTCCACTATATTCGTCTTCTGATTAGGATGTTTTTCTGTTTTGGCAAAAAAATAGGTAATGGAAATAAAATTGGACCAAATCTGTACAGTATAAAATAATGTTAGGCTACAAGTGACCCTAGGAAAGAAATATGAAAATACAATTTTGTAGAGTTGAGCAACAAGATTTGCAGTCTAGTTGCTGCGTCAGTTGTCCATGACCGCCAAACCAGGGCCATCCAAACCTTCACCTACTTGCCGGAACCACGGAGCCTCTTCTGGTTAGTACTCTCTGTGTGATGTCATTGTTGAGGTGCAACACACTTATAATGTCGCTATGGACCTACTAATCACAAGAGATACCAGCGATGTCAACAAGTAGGAGGAGGTTTGCCGGGCTCTGGTCCAGTGGCCACTGACTGCAAGCTTTACTGCTTGACCTGGCTCCTGCAAATCTTATTGGTCAACTCTACACTTTTATTGAAAAAAAAATGGTGCCCACCCCTCCACTAAAGTTATACTCACCTAGACTCATTAGAGATATCAATAGAAGCTTTCATACAGGCCACTTTTTCAGTACCACAGTGTGAATGTGCACCTACACATTACACTTATACCAACAGGTGTGCCAGCCCATGTTCTCGGTTTTGCTTTAGTTCCTTGTACTCTGTACATAATAGCATGTGCCCCCTACCCCCTTTGGGCTGTGCATTTTGCCTACTTAGCTTTCCACAGGCAGGTGTAAAACAGTTAGGCTGCGTGCCCACTATGCGTTTTTCAAGCGTTTTTGCTGCGGAATTTCCACAGCGAAAATGCTTAAAAAACGCTTGTTAATACGTGACCCATGGTCCCCAATGATAATCCGCATGTGCCGTGCACATGCTGCGGAAATTTCCACTGCGGATTATAATTTTGGAAAAATATGCAGCATGCCCATTATTTTTGCATAATCGCCGCCATTGACTTGCATTGAATCGCTTAACCTCTTAAGGACCCTGGGATTTTCCATTTTTGCATTTTCGTTTTTTGCTCCCCTTGTTCCCAGAGCCATAGCATTTTATTTTTCAGTCAATATGACCGTGTGAGGGCTTATTTTTTGTGGGACGAGTTGTACTTTTGAATGGCATTACTGGTTTTACCATATCGTGTACGGGAAAAAAATTCCAAGTGCGGTGAAATCGCAAAAAAAGTGCAATACCACAGATGTTTTTTTTTTTTTTTTTACCACGTTCACTGAATGCTAAAACTGACCTGCCATTCTTATTCTCCAGGTAATTACGAGTTCGTAGATACCAAACATGTATAGGTTCTTAACTTATTTATTTAAGTGGTGAAAAAAAAATCCAAAGTTTGCGGAAAAAAAAAATGGCGCCATTTTCCAAGACCCACAGCATCTCCATTTTTCGGGATCTGGGGCCGGGTGAGGGCTTATTTTTTGCGCGCCGAGCTGAAGTTTTTATTGATATCATTTTGGGGTAGATCCGATGTTTTGATCACCTGTTATTGCATTTTATTGCAATGTTGCGGTGACCAAAAAATGTAAATGTAATCCTGGCGTTTAGAATTTTTTTCTCGTTACGCCATTTACCGATCGGATTAATTATTTTTTTATATTGATAGATCGGGCAATTCTGAACGCAGCAATACCAAATATGTGTATGTGGTTTTTTTTTTTATTATTTTATTTTGAATGGGGCAAAAGGGGGGTGATTTAAACTTTTATATTTTTTTAAGTTTTTAGATATTTTTAAAAACATTTTTTTACACTTCTTGCTTGCTTCTATAGTCTCCATAGGAGACTAGAAGCAGCAACTGTCCGATCGCCTCTGCTACATAGAGGTGATGAGCAGATCACCTCTATGTAGCAGAAATGCTCTTGTGCTATGAGCGCCGACCACTAGGTGGTGCACATAGCGATTATTACATGACAACCACTGGGGTCTGCTGCAGACCCAGGGTTGTCATGCTCACCCATCAGTGACCCGCGATCACATGACGGGGTCACCGATGTGCGGGGTAAGTGACGCGCTTCCAGCGCGGCGATGTTAAATGCCGCTGTCAGAGATTGACAGTGGCATTTAACTGATTAACAGCTGCGGGTGGATCGCGATTCCACCTGCGGCTGTTGCGGGCACATGTCAGCTGTAAGAATCAGCTGACATGTGCCCGGTTCAGTGTGGGCTCAGCGCCGGAGCCCGCACTGAACAGGGGGTGACAGGCTGGTGCATACTATTACGCCCCACGCTGTAAAGGGGTTAATATCCGCATGAGTACATGTACACATGCGGATATTAAGCGATTCAATGTGCGGATGGTACCTGGGTCTGGAGAAGAGGAGACTCTCATCCAGACCTGGGTACCACAGTACATGTAATTAAAAAAGAATTAAAATTAGAAAAAAACATTATACTTACCTTCTGATGGCCCCCGGTCTGCTCCCGGCGATGCTGCTGGCTCCCCGGCGGTTTGCAATGGTGTAAAAGGACCTTCTATGACGTCATTTAGTCATGTGACAGTTCACGCGACCGCTGACGTGATAGGTGTAACCGCTACGGGGCCCATATGGCACAGCTCTGTACACTGTTTAGTGACCTCTCCCAGGTATTGCAGTGTAGCTCCTATTCACTTGTCAGAGCCCCATCGGACTGATAATGATGACTTTTCCAAAGAATACATAATTTGTACAATAAAAGAATCGCCATGTATCTCTGGTACTGCAGCGATCTGTGCGTCTCCAGCTTTACAGACTACAAACAAACCCTGTGCGCACTGGTCACACAGACATACTCCTTGTATGTGCCCCCATCTTCTTTCTTACCTACTGAAAGCATATTAACAAGAAGTATGGGAAAAAATACTGGGCAGCTGTACTGCAAAATCCAACTACGCAAAGTTTATTTGTAGTCTGTCACCATGGAGATCACAAAGTAGTTGGAGATTCCTAGTCATGACCATTTGTGGAATGTTTTAATTTCAGAAGCATCAGAATAATAAAACAATTATGGTGTACATGGCATTCATGCAACTATAAATGAAAGATCATTAAAATGATTCTGCATAAATAATGTAATCAGTAATGAACTATAAAGGATCATTATTTGGTTTGTTCAGATTTGGGAATTATCTTTATGAATATTCATTATTTTTCCAATCTGAATGTGATCGGAGAAAAAAATACTATAATTCTGTATTTTACTTAAATAGTCAAACTTGCTGTCTATGACTTTGTGCTGCTCAAAAATGTATCTTTTGTTGTATGACAGTTTTAGGCCACGGTCCCACTATCAGTATTTGGTCAGTATTAGGTCAGTATTATTTCTCAGGAGTGGGAGTCAAAACCAGGAGTGGGTGATAAATGCAGAATTGGTGACTTGTTTCTATTATACCTTTTCTATGATTGTTCCTCACCTGGTTTTGACTCTCACTCCTGAGAAAAAATACTGACCGAATACTGACCAAATACTGATAGTGGGGCCGTGGCCTTATATTGAAGGTGGTCAGATTTGTTGGGTTTTTTAGAGAATTAAAATTACTTACCGCTAAAATACTGGGACTGCGCTGAAGTTTGTTGTAGGGGCTATATTTAGGCTTCATTGGCTTTCCTGCTACCCTGTCCTTATGTCTTCTGCTGGAGATGTGCTGGAATGACACAAAATGAACTAATTATTTTGGAATCAATGTATCTGCCAAAAACTTGTCATGCCATAGAGATGTATCAGTAAAGCATTTCTTTAAACTTTATTTAAACTAATTTCCCAAATTATTAAAGAGGTTGTTAATTTATTTAACACTGATGACCTATCTTCGAGATAGGTCATCAGTATCATATTGGTGGGAGGCACCAGGGACCCCCACTCATCAGCCGTTATTGACTCAGGCGGCGGCCGAATGTAAAGATTGAACGGAGCTGGAAAGCACCATGTGGTTTAGTGTTTAGTGGCTGCATCAAATGAATAGGAGCTGTGCTGCAGGTCTCGACAGTGGCCGTTACAAGTTTCAACACGGTGTCCAACTACAGAAGAACGGTAGGTGGGGGGTTAAAAATAATCTTTGTAATTGGGACTCATTAAAACTGGTACTTTGTTTGCCTTCTATAGCCTCTACATTGCACAGTCTATTGTTGGTTGCAGAAAGGATTAAAGAGAACCTGTCACCAGGTTTTTGCCAGCCCATCTGAGAGCAGCATAGTGTAGGGGCAGAGACCCTGATTCCAGCGATGTGTCACTTACTGAGCTGCTTACTGTAATTTTGGTAAAATCACTGTTTTATCAGCAGGAGATAATTACTATAGGACTAATAAATCTGCTGCCAGATAGTCCTCCATAATCATAAGCTCTGTATAACCCCGCCTTCACCACTCATTGGCAGCTTTCTGCCTATGCACAGTGTACACAGAAAGCTACCAATCAGTGGTGTGGGCGGAGTTATACAGAGCTCAGCATTCAGAGAACTGGTAGATCTATAGCAGAGAATACTGTGATTTTATTAAAACTGCAGCACTTAGTAAGTGGTACATCACTGGAATCAGGGTCTCTTCCCCTACACCATGCTGCTCTCAGATGGGGAGAAAAAAACCTTTTGACATTCTATTTAACTGAGAATCCATCAATTAACTCATTCTGATGGTCCAATGGGACAGTTTCTAACTCTTTTATCCATCATTTCTTAGCTCTTCTCAGCTGATTTATGACCACTGAGCACATTAAAGCTGAATGTGCAAGGAAACAAGGAGCCTGAGAAAGCCAAACACTAAAAATTTTTTAATGGAACCAAATTGCAAGAAATGTTGTTGTTTTTTAACCCAAAATATATGCATTTCAATAAAAAATGTCCCCATATATGGACACCCTCTTTAACAGAACTGTTCAGCTCCCCTTAGTGTTTACATTCGGCCACCATTGGAGCCGGGGGTGGACACAGACAGAAGAGGGACCTTGTGAAAGAACAATATATGAACCCTTTTCAGTCCAATAGCTCATCATAATTCACAATTCCACCTGCTTTGGAGGTGTAGGTGGCCCCCTTACTTCTTGGGGCCCTGTGCGACTGCGCAGGTTGAACCAATGGTCTGAGCTAATAACAGGGGATTGTAGGAACTGAGCAACCACCTATTTCCTGCCATTGGATTGCTGATAGACCCAGCAATTACTAAAAGATAAATCTTCAGGAACTGAATATGTATTTTGTTTGCAGAGTATAATATGGCCAAAAGACAGCAAAAAGAAATAGTGAATGGATGACGTAAAGTAATTGGTCAAGTGATGGTAAAAAGAATTAGCTACAGTACCTGTTTAAGTTGGATTTCAGAATTTACATGGACATCGCAGATTTCACAATGAAAAGTTTTGTTCTGTAGTCCTGAACCTTTGCTGCCGTTTTGGAGTTTTAGTCGGGATCCGGACCTGGGATAGGACTTGATTGGACCTGCACCATTCCGAGCTTCTAGCATTGTCTTGTGTTTAGAACCTTAAGACAATAAAACTAAGTTGTAATAACTTTAGATATTAAGTACGGTAGGATGTTAAACACAATCATCGCCAACAATGTATTGCTTAAGGTCAGACTTGGTGTTTGTGTGGTGGATGTCATGCAGATTTATGGGTGACACAGCTGTTCCCTCCACAAAACCCCAAAAATTGTTTAATTGCAATTTTAAAACAACAGTCGCACCTGACCGCTACGATTCTCAACCAACTTGCATCTGCATTACGTTCTCCATGTCTGAATTTTCCCTAAAGTTACTACTTCATTTCATTGGAGCATTTCCACATAATATAAGCTACCTTTAAATTCTTAAAAAGGGTTGTCCTATAAACAACATACAGTGCCTACAAGTAGTATTCAACCCCCTGCAGATTTAGCTGGTTTGATAAGATGCAAATAAGTTAGAGCCTTCAAACTGCAAACGAGAGTAGGTTTTATGAACAGAACCATAAATCTTACAAACCAAAAAGTTATGTTGCTCAATTGAATTTTATTAAATTTTAAAACATAAAAGTGTGGGTCAATTATTATACAACCCCTATGTTTAATATTTTGTGGAATAACCCTTGTTTGCAATTACAGCTAATAATCGTCTTTTATAAGACCTGATCAGGCCGGCACAGGTCTGTGGAGTTATCTTGGCCCACTCCTCCATGCAGATCTTCTCCAAGTTATCTAGGTTCTTTGGGTGTCTCATGTGCAGGGTCGGTCTGGCCTGGCGGGAAATCGGGAAATTTCCCGGTGGGCCCCGATATGAGAGTGAGAAAATTGGTGGCGGGGGCCCTTTAAAAGTGTGAGCCCTTTTGAAGCGCAGCTGAATCAAATGTAGCGTCGCGCGCACGGTACATTCATTGGTGACAGCGGGCCTGCAGTGACGTGCATGCAGCATACTTACCACGTGAGTCTCTGACACTAAGAGGATGGATTCTTTCTGGGCGGTGACACGCACTGCGCTCTGCTTTCCCGCTGGCAGGCAGACTGTGGTGACGCTGACGCCGCTCTCTCCTGGCCTCTGATACGCGCGCCCGCGCTCTGCAGTGCTCTCTCTGCTCCGGGGCCGTCCTATGAAACGCCGGCGCCACCGAAGCTGATGTCTCGCTCTGCTCTCCCTGCTCCCGGGCTTCTGATACGGTCCCATCCCGGCTCTATATCTGCCATGGCCTGCTCCCCTGTAGTAATACCGGCTCCCGACCAGGTGGTGGCACCGGAGCACCGCCCCTTCTCTCCTGCTCTGACTCTGGGCTTTTTTATACCGGCTCCGGGGCTGGATATGTGGAATGTGGCCTGGCCTGGAATTGGAAACAAGACTGCAGTCCTACAGCTTTCACTGCTTCAATTTCATGTCAAGAGCACCGTGCCAAATAGTCAATAACGTTTTTATGGGTGAGTTATATGGCTGTGTGTGTGTGTGTGTATATGCCTGCATGTGTGTGTGTGTGTATATGCCTGCCTGTGTGTGTGTATATGCCTGTGTGTGTACAGTGTGTGTGTATATGCCTGCTTGCGTGTGTGTACTGTATATGCCTGCATGTGTTTGAGTGCCAGCATGTCTACGTGTGTATATATGTCTTCACATGTGTGCGTACTTCCCTGTGTGTCTGCATTTTTGTGTGTGATTGTCTGAGTGTGTCTGTGCATGACTGCGTGTGCATTTCTGTGTGTGCTTGCCTGCGTGTGTACGTGTCCCCATTTCTGTGAGTATGTGTATCTGTGTGTGCATATTAGGGCTCTTTCACATGTCCTGATATTTACGGGACTGGAGATATCCGTGTCCACCTGTGTGTCATCCGTGTGACACGTACCGGCGCTTGGGAATCAGTGTACAGTTAGCGCTGTTCCCAAGAGCCGGGTGCTGAGCGCTGCCCTCATCATAGATCCCTGCCGGTGCTGCGATCAGCAGCAGCAGGGTCAATGATGAGAGTAGTAGTCTACTCCCTCCGTGTCCAACTGTAAAAATAGGAATAAAATAAAAGAATCCTTATACTCACCTCTCCTAAGCGTCACCCGCTGTGATCCGTGTGAGCGCTCATGCCGAGGAGAATGACTCCTGCAGCGAGCAGGCCCCGGAGCTGCGCTCAGTGATTGACAGGGCACCCCTTGTTGAGCGCAGCTCCGGGGCCCACTTGCTGCAGGAGTCGTTCTCCTCGGCGTGAGCGCTTGCACGGATTACAGCGGGTGACGCTTAGGAGAGGTGAGTATAAGGATTTTTTTTATTTTATTCCTATTTTTACAGTTCTACACGGCGGGAGTAGACTACTACTCTCATCATTGACTCTGCTGCTGCTGATCGCAGCGCCGGCAGGGATCTATGATGAGAGCAGCGTTCAGCACCTGGTGCTTAGGAAGAGCGCTGTCATCAGTGTGCGGGATGTTTTGTGGGAGGTGCAGCAGGTAAAAACATTCATTTGAATGGGTCTGCGTGTACCAATGTCTCTGGTACGTGTGGAAACTGTCACCGCATGTACTGATGTGTGAAAGAGCCCTTAGTATGTGTCTGTGTGCGCTTGTTTTCGTGTGTGTAAGCGCGTTTCTGCATGTCTGTGTCGTCTTCCGAAGATTTATTATATTTGGGGAGAGATGGGAGAGAAATTTTAGGAGACAGAATGGGGAGATGTGTGAAGAAACAGTATGGTGAACCAGAGGAGGGGTGGGAATGAGTGCAGGAACAGAATGGGGAAGGGGGATGTATGAGGAAACAGTATGGAGAGTGGGGGAATAGTGTGAGGAGACAGTATGGAGGGAGAAAAGTGTGAGGTGACAGCACAGAGACTAGGTAGTGTGGGGGAAGGTATAGAGATGCGGCAGTATGGGGGAAACAGTGTGAGGGCACAGAAAGGGGGGAACAGTATGCTGAGGAGGGGGAGTGTGATGAAGGGGCACAGTATAGAGACTGGACAGTATAGGGGGGACACAGTGTGAGAGGACAATGTGAAGAGGGGGCCCAGTATGGTAAGGAGAAGACAGTGTGGAGAGGGGGCCCAGTATGGAAAGGAGAGGACAGTGTGGAGAGGGGGCCCAGTATGGTAAGGAGAGGACAGTGAGGAGAGGGGGACCAGTATGGTAAGGAGAGGACAGTGTGGAGAGCAGGTACCATAAGAGGGGTACAGTGTATGTCATGTTTTGTGCAGGGAGCATTGTAAGAGTTAGGTTTATTCAGGGGCTCAGTGTAGGGCAGATATTTTTATTCAGGAGCATTATAATGACTCTGCTATCTTTAAGGGCATCGTGTGGGGATGTGCTGCAGAAGACCGGAGAAGATGGAAGTCTGCAGAGATGAGCTGTGGATGAGAAAAGTCATCATGGAGACTGGACAAGATGGAGAAAAGAAAGAGAACAACTCTAATCAGAGAAGACGTCTCAGGTAAGATACCTGGATGTAAATGTTCATTTGTGATCCTGCCTACGTCTCATCAGTACTGTGGTTCCTGTATGGTCCGCAGTCTGATGATGACTGATAACAGCTCCCAGTATCTCTATTGTTAATTACATACTGGGAGTTGTAGGTTTATGCGATACAAATATATATGGGGCTGACCTGACATTACAAATGATGGTGGTTCAGATGATGCTTTCATGTACTGATGTGTTTGTTCGCGTCTGCGTGTTTGTGCGTGTCTGCGTATCTGGAATAATATGTATTTTTGTAAGATGCGTGTATGTAACTGTGCATTGTGGTGTGTAATAACATTCATATGCTTGGGGCACCTTTACTAAATCTATTAGGTCTCTTTCACATGTGTTAAGGAATTCCATTTGTCTTTCCACATTTAGGAACAGACAAGTGAAATTTGCTAACCTTGTCATAACTGTCACCATAGGGATGTGCTTGTATGGAGCGGGTTCAGGAGCTGAGCCTGCTCCATACCGAGCAGATGTCGGCTGTGTTACATAGCCGGAGCCAAGCCTGTAACAGCAGTGATCAGAGCTCGCCTTGATTGCTGCTGTTTTGAGTATTTAAGTGCCCTTGTCAATCACTGACAGCGGCATTTAGATAGCACAATGGCCGGTGCATGCAGTCACCTGTTCCCTTCAGCCCCCTGTGATGCAGTTGCAGGTTGCTGATGGGTTGCCAGTAGTGCTGAGTGAGCGTGGTCGGATAAGAGACATTACAGTCACCGCGAACTACAAAGTGAGCGTGCTGCAATAACGTCCGGCACCTTGATTGTGACACTTCCATGGAGGCCAACCTCAGGCTGAATGACTAACATGGCAGCAGCACCTGGCAACTAGTGCTGAGCGAGCGTGGTCGGATAAGGTGTGATCCCAGCATGCTCGGGTGTTATCCGAGTATCTTGTAGTGCTCTGCTAATATGCTCTAGTCCCTGCGGTAACATGTTTTGCGGCGGTAGACAGAAGCAACACATGCAGGGATTACCTAACAAACAGGCAATTCCTGCATGTGTTGCGTCTGTCTACCGCCCCAAAACATGCTACCCTGGGGATTCGAGAATAGTAGCAGAGCACTACAAGATACTCAAATAACACCCGAGCATGCTGGGATCACACCTTATCCAACCACGCTAGCTCAGCACTAGTTGCCAGGTGAAGCTGCCATGTTAGTCATTCAATGAAGCTCAGCCTGAGGTTGGCCTCCATGGAAGTGTCACAATCAAGGTGCTGGATGTTATTGCAGCACGCTCACTTTGTAGTTCGCGGTGACTGTAATGTCTCCCTCCTTGCACCGATCCTATGACAGGAAGCGAGTGGCGGCAGGGAGAATAAAATGTAATTTTCTCCGTGTAGCCAACGCTTTTCCAATAAGCCGTCTAACCAGGCTTTAAACCCTATTTACCTGCAGATTAACCCCATATCTGCAGATAAATATAGTTTTTCAAGGTGACAAGTTACCATTAAAGGGACTCTGGCAGTACGGAATGACTGTTCGAAGAAAGTCCTGCCGCTCAGTGCTTCACAGCGCGGCCAATCATGTAACTATAGTACATTATAGAAAAGCATAACAAGTAATAAAACCGTTTATGGTGGGCTGTAGTGTGGGCCCCTAGAGTCAGTTTCCCTGGTGGGCCCTAGGCACCCCAGTCCGACCCTGCTCATGTGGACTTTATTCTTGAGCTCCTTCCACAAGTTTTCAATTGGGTTAAGGTTAGGAGACTGACTAGGCCACTCCAACACCTTGACTTTTTCCCTCTTGAACCAGGCCTTGGTTTTCTTGGCTGTGTGCTTTGGGTCGTTGTCTTGTTGGAAGATGAAATTACGACCCATCTTAAGATCCTTGATGGAGGAGCGGAGGTTCTTGGCCAAAATCTCCAGGTAGGCCGTGCTATCCATCTTCCCATGGATGCGGACCAGATGGCCAGGCCCCTTGGCTGAGAAACAGCCCCACAGCATGATGCTGCCACCACCATGCTTGACTGTAGGAATGGTATTCTTGGGGTCGTATGCAGTGCCATCCAGTCTCCAAACGTCACGTGTGTGGTTGGCACCAAAGATCTCGATCTTGGTCTCATCAGACCATAGAACCTTGAACCAGTCTGCCTCAGAGTCCTCCAAGTGATCATGAGCAAACTGTAGACGAGCCTTGACATGACGCTTTGAAAGTAAAGGTACCATACAGGCTCGTCTGGAACGGAGACCATTGCGGTGGAGTCCGTTACTTATGGTATTGACTGAAACCAATGTCCCCACTGCCATGAGATCTTCCCGGAGCTCCTTCCTTGTTGTCCTTGGGTTAGCCTTGACTCTTCGGACAAGCCTGGCCTCGGCACGGAAGGACACTTTCAAAGGCTGTCCAGGCCGTGGAAGGCTAACAGTAGTTCCATAAGCCTTCCACTTACGGATGATGCTCCCAACAGTGGAGACAGGTAGGCCCAACTCCTTGAAAAGGGTTTTGTACCCCTTGCCAGCCTTGTGACCCTCCATGATCTTGTCTCTGATGGCCTTGGAATGCTCCTTTGTCTTTCCCATGTTGACCATGTCTGAGTGCTGTTCACAAGTTTGGGGAGGGTCTTAAATAGTCAGAAAAGGCTGGCAAAAGAGATCTTTAATCCACACATGTGAAGCTCATTATTCTTGGTGCCTGAACTACTTCTTAATACTTTAGGGGGACCAAACAGAATTCTTGTGGTTTGAGGGGTTGAATAATAAATGACACTCTGAATTAACTTTTAACGTTTTTAAAAAAAAAAAAAAAAAAAAAATTTGCTGCAGTGCATTTCCCACTTCCAGGCTGATCTACAGTACAAATGTCACAATGCCAAGTTAATTCCGCATGTGTCAACCAGCTAAATCTGCAGGGGGTTGAATACTACTTGTAGGCACTGTATATAACAAATCTATGGCATAGGCGATAAATGTATGATAGCTGTGGGGCTGACAACTAAGACCCCCCACAAATCACAAGAACAGGGATGGAAAGTGTCTTTAGGAATAATAGAAAGGTAATAGAGCAGTGGTCGCACATGCTCAGTAATGTATCATTCACACAAGGGACTTTGGGACTTGAGTGAGCGTGACCAATGGATGGAACAGGCGTCCACGAGAGGGGGTGAGTTCTCCTTCAATGGAAGTCTTCAAGCAGAGGCTGAACAGACATCTGTCTGAGATGGTTTAGTGAATCCTGCATTGAGCCGGGGGTTGGACACAATGACCCCGGAGGTCCCTTACAACGCTAATATTCTATGATTCTATGACTTCTGTTCTCCTGGTCAGTGAGTTCTTAGCAGCCAGGACTCCAGTAATCATACATTTGTCATATATCTTGATACTAGGGCAATCCTCTAACATTCTTGTCAAATTGATAAAATGTCAGCTCTTTCCCATACAGGCTTGTAATCCATCCCCTTGCACATACAGAAATCTTTGACCTGTGTCAAGGCCAAAAGTCACCATGTAGTTCCAGTCTAAGAATACATATACTTTACTCTCCTTTAATTGTAATCAGAGTCCCTCCGTGGACAATAATGACAGCAGAGTGCCATGCAGAGTGCAGTTCCTCTTTAAAGGGAATCTGTCACCGATTTTGCTACCCATCTGAGAGCAGCATAATGTAGAGACAGAAACCCTGATTCCAGTGATATATCACTTACTTTACTGGGTGTTGCAGTTTTGATATTGATCTGCTGCACATCTACCAGTTCCCTAAATGTTCAGCTCTGTATTACCCCGCCCACATCACTGATTGGCAGTTTTCTGTGTACATTGTGCATAGCGGCCAATCAGTGGTGGGGGCGTGGCTGGACTCCCTGGCAGCAGGTTTACTAGTTCTTTAGTGATAATCTCCTGCTGATAAAACAGTGATTTTATAAAAATGACAGCAAGCAGCTCAGTAAGTGATACATCGCTGGAATCAGGATCTCTGCCCCTACATTATGCTGCTCTCAGATTTGGTAGCAAAAAACTGGTTACACTTTCCCTTTTAGCCCATGAAATGCATGGTCAGTGAGCTCCCCTGTGGAACATTACTGGCACTGTATTGCAGGTGAAAGAGCAGGTTACAATACCTGTGTTGTGCGCCTCTAGCTGTGACAAAGAGTTGACTGCTACTTTGCATAGTGAACAGTACAATAACTTCTTGGCTTTCTCTTCTTCTGATTCGGAGACGGTGATCACACTGCCATTGGTGGTCTTCACAAGTGCCGCGGGTATTACTGCTGTTATCGCCACCTCTGACTTGGCGATGAAAGACCTTATCTCGGCCATACTGTGGCTAATAGAACTGCTGGCTTTTAAGCGTTCTTCTTCTCCTAGAAAGTAGAAAATAGATACAAATTATTTAGCCACCGTCCACAAACTCATCATCAAGTATTTATCTAGAGCCTTTATTACAGGGGACATTTGACATTTGCAAGCAATTACGCCGAGATACAAATTGTTTGAAAAGGAAGAATGGTGTTATTCATCCATCAGAAGGAGAAGGGTCCACCAGTATAATTTGTCTGATTATTCTCTTTTGTACATAAATGTCCCAGCGTCACTGTCACTTTCAATGGATGACTAACTCCATGTGGAAAAAATAGACCCATAACATGTAATTGGGAATCTCAAAATGTGCAATATTGTGAATATCAACCTATGTCAGACAAAGCCTGTAAACGTAAAGACACTACTGTAAGACACGTTATGATTTCACAGATACAATGTACATGTCAAAATCCCTTATAAATCACTCGTTTGAAGGACATGAATTCCCATAACACACACCATATATCACCATATCAACATTTAAAATAAGCTAAGAACAATTCTACTTGTACTGGATTTCTTTTTTCAAATCCTTTTAAGTATATCCAACACAATATTTTTAATTGAGATAGCCTCCATCTATTATAACAAACTCAGTGATATGAAAGGGAATCTGTCAGCAGGTTTTTACTACTTCATCTGAGAGTGGCATAATGTCGGTACAGAGACCCTGATTCCGGCGATGTATCACTTAGTTTATTGGGTGCAACAGCTATGATACAATCAGAGTTTTTAGTTGTAGTATGTAGCAGAGCTCAGAAAGCTAACCTCGTGCACACCTGTAAGTAGAGAGGATATAACTCCACCTTCTCACTATAGCTGTTGGTCCAGTAAGTTGGAGAGACATGACTAAATAATTCTTATTTACCTTCAGGTAACGTTTCAAGAGGTGACAGGTTCCCTTTAAACTTCAGAATAAAATACTTTCTATGTTCATGGTATTATTAAATCAACACCTTGAATAAAGTCCTTAAAGGGAATCTGTCAGTAGGATCTGCCCTCCTAAGCCGTCTATATGGGCATGTAGGTCATAGAAAGTTGAATAAAATGATACCTTGATATCTGTGATCCGATGTCTTATTCCAGAGTAATCCACATTTTACTTAATATGTACATTAGCTGGTAAGATCTATGGGTCGGACATAGATCTCCCTGAGAATCTGCCTCCAGAGATTATTTTAAATTTTATCTACATGTGAGACATGTAGATCAGGAGAGCAGACTGTCAGTAGTTACATGTCTCACACTGGTAACTCCCCCTTTCATTTATAATAAGCTCTGGAGGCAGATTCTCAGGGAGATCTATGTCCGGCCCATAGATCTTAACAGCTCATTTACATATTAAGAAAAACATAAATTTTTCTGGAAATAACACATCGGATTGCAGATTTTAAGGTATCATTTTATTCAACTTTCTATCAGCATTTCCATATAGATGGCTCAGAAGGGTTGATCCTACTGATAGATTCATTTTAACACAGATTTATGAAATTATTATTGCTAGTTCTATTCAACTGGATCTTGCTTTGTAATTAAGCAGAACTATCTGAACTAGTGATGAGCGAGCATGCTCATTACTCGAGATTTACAAGCATGCTCGGGTGCTCGCCGAGTATCTTCAGCGTGCTTGGGTGTTATGTTTTAGTCACTCAGTGCTCATGATTTGCGACTGTTTGACAGCTTTAATACATATGCCCCCCCATCCTGGTATGTGCTCCCCCATCCGGGTACCCCATTCTAGTATATGCTTCCCCATCCTGGTCCCCCATCCTGGTATATTCTCCCCTATCCTGGTCCATGCTTCCCTCTAATCCTGGTATATGCTCGCCCATCCTGATCCTTGCCCCCCCCCCCATCCTGGTCCCCCATCCTGATATGAGCTCCCCCATCCATAAGTAAATAAAAAAACACTCCTACTTGCCTTTCCACTGCTCCACTGCAGCTCATCACCTGCGTTATTTTACTAAAATGGCACTGGAATCGGCGCCCACGCATATCGCGATAACCGGTTTCATTTTAATGAATACAATTGTGCAGAGTGTATTCAACAAAATGGTGCCAGAGCATGCGCATGCGTATACCACGCTGTCCATTTTGTTGAAGACACTGTGCATATTTGTCTTCAATAAAATAGCGCTGAAAATCGTGCTATGCGCAGGCGCTGATCTTGGCACCACACTCCTCCACTGGCCTCTCCAGAGATGACAAGACCGAACAGGTGTGTGTTTATGGTGCCGGAGATCGCGGTATGCGCTCAGTGCTTATGCATACCGCGATCTCCGGTGCCACACGCCTCATCCCTGTCTGGGATGTGGATGTGTCTTTCTGTCTGCGGCCAAACTGCGCAGGTATTGTGCTTGCGTAGTCTATAGAGGCTTCGGACAGAAGGACACATCCCTGATTATACTATAGATACCAGTCATGTATTGTCATATAGACTGTACAGGGCCATACCTTACGGAATCAGGGGGGGCATGTGACCTGGGTACAGCGGTCAGGGGGGTGCCTTCGGGCCACCTCATGCGCTGGTCAGAGGTGTCTCCCAGGTAGCTGCATTTTGCATTCGATCATTCTCTGAGCTGGCTGTGGAACCGACAGTTGATCAGAGAAGGGAGCTATGTACGGGCTCATACTATATACAGGGGGCTATGCGGGGGCTCATACTGTATATAGGGAGCTATGCGGGGGCTCATACTGTATCTAGGGAGCTATGTGGGGGCTCATACCGTATCTAGGGAGTTATGTGGGGGCTCATACTGTATCTAGGGAGCTATGTGGGGGCTCATACTGTATCTAGGGAGCTATGTGGGGGCTCATACTGTATCTAGGGAGCTATGTGGGGGCTCATACTGTATCTAGGGAGCTATGTGGGGTCTCATACTGTATCTAGGGAGCTATGTGGGGTCTCATACTGTATCTAGGGAGCTATGTGGGGGCTCATACTGTATCTAGGAGGCTATGTGGGGGCTCACACGGTATGTAGGGGGATGTCAGCATACTTAATTCTGCTCAATATTAAGTCATACAATTAATAGAATTATTTTTTATTATTTTGTTAATATTATTAATATTGAGCAGAATTAATTTCAGCCTATTGGTTTGGCCCCCACAACAGTCATGGTCTCTCATGTGGCCCCTTGGGAAAATTAATCTCCCCCTGCTCTATTATGTATAGCGCTATGTTATGTATAGGGCTGTACATAATGGAAAAAAAAATCCATCATTTTCCGTCTACAGATGTGACCAAAGCATGTGTGTTACTCACATGACCTATCACATGATCTATCAAAGGGGATCATGTGACATGTCACGTGATACATGTGGTACCTGGGGGGGGGACCATGCCTTCTAAACTGCCCGGGGCCCGGGCTACTCTTAATCCACCCCTGGTATCAGTATTGCCAGCTGTAGCTGCAATCAAAAACTTGAATTGTGTTTTTACATTTATCTTGGCAACACAATCTTTCAATACAGAATAAATGCTATTTTGTCTATGCTTGATAAAGGTCAAATCCTTGAAATGAAGAAGTGTGCAAGGACTGCATGTAAAACTCCAGCTCTAGCCAAAATACAGATCATCTGTGCGTCATTATATTACATTCATCTGCAGAAGTGATAGACTGAGCTCTTATCTATAACAGGTCATACTCACATCGACTAATAACATCTCCTTAGGTTCTTCTAAAAATGATTAACAGCAAAAGTAAAACAAGAAAAATGATTTGTCATAAAATAAGTGAGCGCCATAGCAAACAAAATCTGGAATCGTCAATACAAATGTGGTGATTTTCATTGAAACTCAAACAGCCATCCTTCAGATGTCATAAATGTGTTCATCTTAAAAGGGTTTTCCATAGATAAAGCTTTATAACAAGTCAATAAAGATCACGCCCTGTAATTGTTAGGGTTCCAGTTACTTTGACTCCCAATAATCCTGAGAAACAGGGGGTGCTGTAACCTGTTCTCAGTGTCAACGTCTGTTGATGTAGTCACTTAAAGGGGTTGTCCGGGCAAAACCGATAAGTCTGCAGTCACTCTGTGTGACTCCAGACTTATGAATCCCCCCAGTGCACGCCTGTTTCAGACCCAGTAATGGAGGGTATGTATGAGTTATACTTACTCCTGGCGAGTGGGCGTGGCCTCGCTCTCCATTCACTTGTATGACACTTTAGTTGGACACGCCCACTATCCGGCTGCATCACGGGTTGGGGCCTCGGCTCAATACAAGTGTATGGAGAGCGAAGCCACGCCCACTGGCCGGGAATATGTATAACACATACATACCCTCCAGTCCTGGGTCTGAAATCAGCAAATCCCTGCAGTGCACAGTGCGTGCGCTGGGGGGATTCATAAGTCTGCAGTCACACAGAGTGACTGCAGACTTATTGGTTTTGACCGGATAACCCCTTTAACATAGTAAATTGAAGATATAGAAATCTCAATGTAGGAACATTAAAAAGTTTCATAAATTAATATTGTTAGAAATAGTTTTATATATTGGAAATCATTGTCTGATCCACTCCAAAACCACTTCTAACTGAATCACAGGTAAAGCCAGACGAAATATTTCTCATAAATGGAAAATGAGATTTGGGTTCCTTCCAAAAGGTGGTAAAACTTTACCACCCAGAATGCCATGTTACACATTAGCTGGTGTGAGGCAGTGATGGGGATCGTATACGAGGGACGTTATATATCCCCCAGAATGTGTACAGAGACCTATTAAACCCATTGGAGTGCATTGCAGTCACAGACACAGCTGCGGCTGCAATGCAGGAATGAAGGTGAGCAATCACCTGGTCAGGCTATCTGGCTAAGGCAGATCAAGTAAAACCCGGCAGGGCCTTCATTTCTTGGAGGAGGCTACAGGAAGGAAGTGGGGCGGCCTCCTCCCTCCAACCCGGGTTTTCCAGTGGCTCTTGCCACAGGTCCTTTAAAAACCCTTCATTAATGATTAGTGTTGTTCAGTGTTGGGACCTGCTAGGAGCATAGCAGGAAAGCTCGGCGGACCTGTGTGTAGCTGAACCCACACCTGGGTAGGCTCTGCACCCGTCAGGCTCTGAGCGGCCCGATGCAGCCGTTGCCCCCGGCAACCATTGTTTTTGACTTGTGTTAACCCGGCTGTGAACCGGAGGACTTTTCTGTTTACCCGTGAGATGCTGAATAAAAGCTGTTTATGTTGGACTTGCTTGGGTCACTGCCTCAGTTACTGCACGGTGTGAACACCGCCACCCTACACTGGAGAGCTGTAGTTTGGAGACCACTGTACGGAGATGGTAGTTTAGAGCTGGGTGGGTACAATAATGTATACCCCCCTGATCGTTTTTTTACAGGACTGAACTGCAAAATAAGTTGTAATTAGGGAGACTCTGATGCAAATTATCATGAAAGCAAGAATTCTTGGGATAGTTTGTTGGTGTTCTCTGACGAATTGGAAGCACAGTCTAAAAGTGTCCAGCAAAAAGGAATGCAAATGTCAGGAGCTACTGGGCAGATCATCAGGCCAAATAAGTGTTGAAGAAAGTTTTTTTATAATCCAAGTTCTGCCTCAACATCATGGAAAAGGGATATCCAAATAGACCCCTAACTGCTAAATTGATAGATCTGCAACAGAGAAAACTGTGATTTTATCAAAACTGCAGCAAGCAGATCAATAAATGTACATTGCTGGAATCAGGGTCTCTGCCCCTACATAATACTGCTCTTAGATGGGGGTAGCAAAAATCTGGTGATAGATTCCTTTTAAATTGAAGGGTCAGATTATTAAGCCAAGGAAATTTGCAATAAATTGCAGCATTCAATCTACCCATAACAGTCATAGGTAAAAGAGGGAGATGGCAAATGATTAGGGAGCATGGATAGTTCAAGCTGCCATTTATATTAAAGCGATACAACCGCCGACAGCAGAATGTAATGTGAGAATTGCTCATTCTTACATTGGCTTGGTATGGGGCAGAGAACATGCAATTATTCTGCAGGCAGGCTTTAAATAGAGCAGCGTTGTGTTATAATATACCAGCAATAACTGGTGCTGTATTCTGAACACAAGATAGGTGTAAGTGCTGTAGAGCTAGAGCACACTTCACTAAAGAAATACTATACATTCCACAAAGGAGGAAAGAGATGGAAAAACTCTAAACGATTTACTGCTATTTATAAAGTGCAATCTTTTATACACGGCAGTCATTTTTACATAGCAGCAACTGTATTATAACTTGATGTCTATGTCTTTCTATTTGCAGCAAAGGCGTTAATTACCATACTGTAAAGAGTTTCCATCAAAACAAAATATAAGTCCCTCATTGTAAAAAAAATATTTCATCATATTTCTCTCCGAAGCTGATTTTACTTTCTCTGCTGCTTATTTATAAGATTGGTTTTATGCATTTATTATATACTAGCTGTACCCGGCCACGCATTGCTGTGGCTCAGTCTGATTAAATGGAAAAGAAAGAAAAAAGAAAGTGCACGTTTCTAAAATATTTAATTTCACATTGCTTGTGGTTATACAATATCTTTTGTTGCTCCATTGTCTGTGTAGATATAGAGATTGTCCGGTTTGCCGACTCTAGAACACGCAACATATAATTGTGTCTAGATTTAAACCGCACAATTCTAAAGATTGCCCCTGAGCTTTGTAGATGGTGATTGCAAATTTCAAAAATCTTAAATCTCCAAAAGTTCTTCACCGATTCCTTTGAAATTTTGACACAGTCAGGTGTCACAATGGAGCCGGTCATGTCAGGGATTGCTAGTTATGCAATTTCCTAGTACAGTGAAATGTGACATGAAGGGGCGCAGAGATGAAGGCAAGCGGCGGCAGAGGAGGAGGGGGTGACCCGCTTGACATGTCCCGGGCCGGTACCGGCCAGATCACAGCGCCGCTCCCGTCGGTGGCGCAATGGGATTTGCACTGATCTTTAGAATTGTGCGGTTTATATCTAGACTTGGATTGCTTCTCACATGGACAATTATATGTTGCGTGTTCTAGAGTTGGCAAACCAGACAATCTCTATATCTACACAGACAATGGAACAACAAAAAATATTGTATACCCACAAGCATTGTGAAATTAAATATTTTAGAAACATGCGCTTTCTCTTTTCTTTCTTTTCCATTTAACCAGACTGAGCCACAGCAACGCATGGCCGGGTACAGCTAGTATTACATAAATGTCCAATTGTTCTCCCAAGTATTAGTAATGCCTCCTTGTGCCTACACGTATTAATAGCGTCTCCTTTGTGCCACTATATAATTAATAGTACTTCCATACTCTCTTTGTGCCTTTAAAACAACAAAATCCAATCAACCGCACATCATCCCACTCCCACAATGATGAACGTATCTATGCTCCTTCTCCCTTGCAGTCAGCCCGGCGTAGGCGGCACAGTGAAGTGATGACATCGTTCTGCCTATCGGGCTCCCTGCACTTCCAACTTGTTGAAGACCACAGACCTCCAACAGTCTGCGGCTTGCCAGAGTAAGCAGCGAAGCAGGGAGATGAAAGCTTCTTTTTCTGCCGCATTTTTCCACTCTATCCATTAGGGTGCGCAAAATGTTGAAATCATGCCTGTCCTTCACCCATCCTCTCCTGATTGTTACTCCACTGATTACAGGTTTATGAAGCCTTCCAATCATATTACCCAAATTGGATCACCATCATTATTGCAAAAAAAATTTGAATATTAATCTTATTGAAACATGCAAGAACCACAAACAATAAACATGTGTTATTTGTATTTAGTATAAGGGGTAATATTTCTACTTGTGGAAAGTGACATGGCATGGTAAGGAGACTTATAGATCATGCAATGCTCCTCTGGGAAATTAAATATGTAAATTGCCTCTTCAGAGAGGAAGAGGACTTGAACTTTAGCGCCACCTATTAGAAGATCCTAAAAGTCAATCCTAAAAGTCTTGCCACATGACTGATTTGGCTCTATGAGAAGCCTTTCACTGGGGTCTAAGAGGACTTGAACTCTAGTGCAACCTATTGGAAATAGCAATTGCTATAAGCACCTTGGCATGGCACTGTCCACAAGAAGAAAAATGACCCCTTAGAGGCCTCTTATACAGCCAAATCATAGCTTGTGCTTTGCGCCGAGGAGGGGGCAACACCGCGAAACACACATCTGCAAATTGAGACTCTGGATTGGCTTTTATCCTAAGTCATGTGGCAAGGCTCATTAAAGGGTCAATTTTGACTTTTAGGATAGATACTTCCAATAGGCGGCACTAGAGTTCAAGTCCTCTTCCTCTCTGAAGAGGCAATTTGTATATTTAATTTCCCAGAGATGCACTGCATGGCCTATAAGCCTCCTTATCCTGACAGGTCAGGCATGTCAGTCTCTACAAGGAGAAACAATACCTCTTAGAACCCAATCAGAGGCCGCTCATACAGCCAAATCAGATCTCATGCTTTGCACTGAGGAGGGGTAAACACACTGAAACACGTGTCTTCAAATTGAGATTCTGATTTGGCTTTCATCCTAAGTCATATTGCAAGGCTCGTTAAGGGGTCGATATTGACTTTCAGGATTCCTACTTCCAATAGGTGGCACTAGAGTTTAAGTCCTCTTCCTGTCTGAAGAGGTCATTTACATATTGTATTCAGTATGTAATAATCACTTATTAACATTTTAGATAAAAGCCAGCATAGTAATCAGCAGATCACTAATGGTCTAGCTCGAGAAGTGTCCAGTGATTGGATTTGAGAGATATGTAGTATTACATGCTACCCATTCAATTGAACGACTGATTATGTAATACAAGGACAGGTCAGGTCTACCTATGTAAAATCAGTTTTTCTAAGGTGGCTCTCTGCTTTGGTTGATATCGAAGTACCCTTCGTTAAATTCACATGCAGTAATAAAAATAATTTATTGTCATGAGACAATCCCTTTGCCAAAAATGTTTGGATGTAAAAACAGTTTTGACATGAGACCATCTATGGTTTCAAAAGGACTCAAGGTGCTTCATTATCACTCTGTGCATAGAAAAGACAGTAATAACAATGGTAATGGGGAGCGGGAAGTGTAGGATCTTAGAAGCAACATAGCAGTTCTAATGACATCATACATTACCTTACCCAATGAAAAAAGTCAAGAACTTATCTCCACTTTTTCTAAAGTTGAAAACTTGGGCAAGACAGGTTGAAAAGAGCAGCGGAGGTTCAGCTTACCCGACCTTATTGAAGAATCTATAAAATCTGATGCATTTATTCCACAAGAAAAGCAAAATGAACTGCACTTTGCTAAGCTTCATATAATAAACAAGTGCCGAAATAAAAACTCATTTTTTGTTCATCTTCCTATTTTCTTCTCACTATGATTTCAGAAAACTCAATGAGTTGAATAATGAGGTTACGGGCGGCTGCATTATTTAAAGAACTGAGAGAGGTTTTCACCTGCAGATGTGTGGTGTTCGAGCAGCGCTGGGAAAATGAAAAAATGTTTAACAGAACTCAATCATGTTACTTAGATTTCATAAAAACTGTGTGAAAACTACCGGAATCTGTGAAGTCCCACTAGACGGGAGTTCACTGCAAACAACACTTAATGACTTGGGCTTGAGATGTAAATAAATGTCAAAAATAGACAGGATAAAACTGGGACAATCTAAGAGGACGAGGAAGTGAAGAAACTGACAAGGAACCAATGAGCAACCCAGGGAGAAGTATAAAGGGGAGATGGGAGACTTGTAGAGTGAGTACATAGATAGATGTATATGTATACAATGGGTATGGAAAGTATTCAGACCCCTTTAAATTTTTCACTCTTTGTTTCATTGCAGCCATTTGGTAAATTCTAAAAGGTTCATTTTTTTCTCATTAAAGTTCACTCTGCACCCCATGAAAGCCCGCATAGACTTTGCTCAAAAACACATGAAGGACTCACAGACTATGAGAAATTAGATTCTCTGGTCTGATGAGAGGAAGATAGAATGTTTTGGTGATAATTCTAGGTGGTATGTGTGGAGAAAACCAGGCACTGCTCATCACCTGCCCAATACAATCCCAACAGTGAAACATGGTGGTGGCAGCATCATGATATTGGGGTGTTTTTCAGCTGCAGGGACAGGATGACTGGTTGCAATTGAAGGAAACATGAACTCGGCCAAGTACAGAGACATCCTGGATGAAAACCTCTTCCAGAGTGCTCTGGACCTCAGACTTGGCCGAAGGTTCACCTTCCAACAAGACAATGACCATAAGCACACAGCTAAAATAACAAAGGAGTGGCTTCAGAACAACTCTGTGATCATTCTTGACTGGCCCAGCCAGAGCCCTGACCTAAACCCAATTGAGCATCTCTGGAGAGACCTGAAAATGGATGTCCACCAACGTTCACCATCCAACCTGACGGAACTGGAGAGGATCTGCAAGGAAGAATGGCAGAGGCTCCCCAAATCCAGGTGTGAAAAACTTGTTGCATCATTCCCAAAAAGACTCATGGCTGTGCTAGCTCAAAAGGGTGCTTCTACTCAATACTGAGCAAAGGGTCTGAATACTTATGACCATGTGATATTTCAGTTTTTCTTTTTTAATAAATTTGCAAAAATGTCTACATTTCTGTTTTTTCAGTCAAGATGGGGTGCAGAGTGTACTTTAATGAGAAAAAAAATGAACTTTTTAGAATTTACCAAATGGCTGCAATGAAACAAATAGTGAAAAATGTAAAGGGGTCTGAATACTTTCCATACCCACTGTATATATATATATATATATATATATATATATATATATATATATATATATATATATATATATATATAGATATAGATATAGAGAGAGAGAGAGAGAGAGAGAGAGAGAGAGAGAGAGAGAGAGAGAGAGAGAGAGAGAGAGAGAGAGAGAGAGAGAGAGAGAGAGAGAGAGAGAGAGAGAGAGAGAGAGAGAGAGAGAGAGAGAGAGAGAAAAAGAATCCAAAAACAGCACTAGCAAACAAAAGCCTGAGAGAGGCTCAAACACACAGAGCCGAAACATTGCCTCACGTCTTTTGAGTTAATAAATCACTGGACTCTATTGGGAGTGCGGTCCTTATTTTTTGGATCTCTCTCTCTCTCTCTCTATATACACTGCTCAAAAAAATAAAAGGAACACTCAAATAACACATCCTAGATTTGAATGAATGAAATATTCTCATTGAATACTTTGTTCAGTACAAAGTAAAATGTGCTGACAACAAAATCACACAAAAATCATCAATGGAAATCAAATTTATTAACCAATGGAGGCCTGGATTTTGAGTCACTCCCAAAATTAAAGTGGAAAAACACCCTACAGGCTGATCCAACTTTGATGTAATGTCCTTAAAACAAGTCAAAATGAGGCTCAGTATGGTGTGTGGCCTCCACGTGCCTGTATGACCTCCCTACAACGCCTGGGAATGCTCCTGATGAGGTTGCAGATGGTCTCCTGTGGGATCTCCTCCCAGACCTGGACTAAAGCATCCGCCAACTCCTGGACAGTCTGTGGTGCAACGTGACGTTGGTGGATGGAGCGAGACATGATGTCCCAGATGTGCTCAATCGGATTCAGGTCTGGGGAATGGGCGGGCCAGTCCATAGCTTCAATGCCTTCATCTTGCAGGAACTGCTGACACACTCCAGCCACATGAGGTCTGACATTGTCCTACATTAGGAGGAACCCAGGGCCAACCGCACCAGCAAATGGTCTCACAAGGGGTCTGAGGATCTCATCTCGGTACCTAATGGCAGTCAGGCTACCTCTGGCGAGCACATGGAGGGCTGTGTGGCCCTCCAAAGAAATGCCACCCCACACCATTACTGACCCACTGCCAAACCGGTCATGCTGAAGGATGTTGCAGGCAGCAGATCGCTCTCCACGGCGTCTCCAGACTCAGTCACGTCTGTCACATGTGCTCAGTGTGAACCTGCTTTCATCTGTGAAGACCACAGGGCGCCAGTGGTGACTTTGCCAATCCTGGTGTTCTGTGGCAAATGCCAAGCATCCTGCACGGTGTTGGGCCGGCCACTCCTGGGATGGTTCACCAGAGCCTGGTGGCATTGTGTTTGTGAGAAAAAAAGTCTCTCGTTCATGACAAAGTCCGGCTGACTAGCCTCACAGTAATAAAGCTTCTCACCAAAGAATTTCTCAGTCCTGTAAAGTTATTTATTGCTAAGAGTATTTAGAACTGATTTAAAATTAAGTTCAAAGGAAAGGGAGGGCCACTGTTCAGTGTCTGTCCTTTTTTGAGTAATTGCTCCCCGCAGTCATACTGTAGCTGGCAAAATCCAATAAAGGGTATGACTCTGAATTTCTTTCTTTCCAAGTGATCAGTTTACAAGAAGAGTTGTAGAAAAAAATAAAACTTACTGGAGTCGCAACACAGGACAGAGTGTAATTTGTTTTTCCTTCTTTGGAGCAAACTGTTTTCAATTACATTTAATGGATTCTGAATTGCAGAAAAGTCTCATAAAAAACACAAATGTTTTATCTTGAAAATTCACGGTTTTCAATGTCACCAAGTTCATATCACTCTGTTCTTAAAGTGACGTGATGGATAGTGTCTTCCTTTTTATGACTGAGCATGAATTTCACCTCTTGGTAAAAGCAGTGGGTGATATATGATAAAATGTATACATTTAATGCAGGATCTTTATTTGAAAAACAAACAAATGTGTACAGTACATCAGGTCTTGCTGGCGGACCAATAACAGGACAGGTCCGACCATCAATTACTGAGCACTGCAGTCTTTAAATATTCCCTTTACTCGCAATGCCTTGAAAGTTAGTTATATACATTGTTACAATTTCTGTAGGCTTATACCTCCGATTAGTATTCTGGCATCCTAATCAGCTAGTCACTTCACTTCTTTCTTGATGGTCCTGCTCTCCTAGTGTATATTCCAGCTATCCTTCAGACCTCTCTATCCACTTCTGATTTTATTGTACTTCCCAAATACAAGTTTTTAAACTATGGACATTATGGACTCTTTGGTCTGTTCTTTCTCCTTTTAGTGTCAAGTTTTCTCTGACTTCTCCTGCAAGTGTTTCTGTCTCTATAGACACATTTCTGTAACTATTATCTATAAAATATTATGTAGTGAATAATAATAGATATGTGCTATCTTCCTCTGTGACATTTATCTTTTTCCGAGGGTAGAATAGAAAATGTATTTTGCTGATTGACTTTACTTGTAAAGAGTATACAATATGTCACTTTCTTCAGAGGATTTATTACTTCTGCCAGACAAAAAAAAAACAACAACTTGGGTTTCTTTGCAGAAATTTATTCAATTGAAATAAATGTCTCAGAGATTAAATAAATAAGTAAGTAAGAACAAAAGCAAATACTTACAGGGGTTTTCCAGTTTCCTGTTTAGCCGGCTTACTGGCGCATCGACTACTGTCAACTCGCCTCACCAGCCAGCAGCTACTCTAGAAATGGGGTGAAAAGATGAAAACCAAAGCATTCCCTGGGACCTGATAATAATGGAGTGGCCAGCGCAAAAAATGTCTGTGGAAGCCTTCTTAAAAATTGTTACATCTCAACGAATTGTTCCTGTAGCAGGACCACTGTATAGCACCTTCTTATGGATATACAGTATTTCCCCTAAAACAATCCTTATACGACTCAATATCTCCACAATAAAGCATATGATTGAACATGACAAAATAACAGCAAAAACTTTTGTATGCCTTAGTATCAAATTATAGATATATCAGGTACATTTGGGCCTCTGAGCTTCTATGGGTGTCGTATTATGGCTCCAAACAACTCAAAGCCAATAAATGGTCATATGTAGCAGCTCTAGCAAACACTAACTAATTACCCATACACATTAGATGATTTTGCTGACAATTTTATATGTATAGGGGCCTCTGGATGGTGGTTGATGTCAAGCTTGATACTTTCTTGTGCTGAGCTCTCTTACCATAAAAATATACATGAAGACTTTAACCTCATTAAGAAGGTCATGTAAGTAAAAGCACATGTAAGAGGCCAAATTACTGCCGCAAGAACCAGACTTCTAGCTTTGCAACTCAACTTGGAGGAACCAGACTTCTAGCTTTGCAACTCAACTTGGAGGAACCAGACTTCTAGCTGTGCAACTTAACCTGGAGGAACCAAACTTCTAGCTGTGCAACTCCACTTGGAGGAACCAGACTTCGAGCTGTGCAACTTAACTTGGAGGAACCAGACTTCTAGCTGTGCAACTCAACTTGGAGGACACCAGACTTCTAGCTGAGCAATTCAACTTGGAGGAACCAGACTTCTAGCTGTGCAACTCAACTTGGAGGAACCAGACTTCTAGCTGTGCAACTCAACTTGGAGGAACCAGTCATCTAGCTGTACAACTCAACTTGGATAATCTAAGAATGCATAATGGGGTAAATTCACTTTAGATTTGGCTTGGACCAGATGTTGTGGCCGTGAATTATATATTATGGCAATCTGAATGTGGCTTTGTAGTGTAAATAGTGAAACTATGAGAATATATTTTATCTAATGTATCTATAGGGCAGTAAGGTAGGGCAGTAAGGTGGCTCAGTGGTTAGCACTGTAGCTAAGCAGTTCTGGTGTCCTGGGTTCCTACATTACAGAAGATAACATCTGCAAGCAGTTTGTATGTTCTTCCTGTGTTTGTGTGGGTTTCCTCCGGGTTCTCTGGTTTCCCCCCACACTACACCGACATACTGATAGGAAATTTACAATGTGAGCCCCAATGACTGGAATTAATGGTGCTATATAAGCGAGTAAAATAAATAAATCTATCAAGGGTTATCTGGAAAATTAGCATTCTCTAGTATATATAAGAATATTCTTTTAATCTTCGACATTAAAACAAATTGCTAAAATAAACAAGCATGCAACACTATTCATGTCACCAACCAGCAAATCAAAGAAGAATAAATTGACTCTGTCCATTTTTTTTCCAGTCAATATAAATTTTACAGACTCTAAAAGAAAGATGTGATTTTCCTCTTGGCAAAAATAGTCTGTAAATGGCAGTGCGTGATGTACGACACGGCTGTATGTTGACATAGTTTCTTTGTGCCGCTGCATGCTCGTAGAAATTGTCTAGCTATTTTCTCCTTGGAAGCTCCATGTGCCGACATAATGGAAATCTACACTTCCTTTGTGGAGGGATTTAGTTTAGATGATTGTTCTCTCTCTGTTTCCTAGGAAATGGCCAGATTTTCAACATATATTTTACTGTCATGCTTTTATGCTAAATGGGACACCTAGTGGGTAATGAATGATTACTCTCCTTTTTCCAAGGGTAGAATAGAAAAAGTATTTTGTTGATTGACTTTACTTGAAAAGAGTATATGATATGTCACTTTCTTCAGGGGATTTTTTACTTCTGGCAGACAAAAAAAACAACAACTTGAGCTTCTTTGCAGTAATATATTCAATTGAAATAAATGTCTCAGAGATTAAACAAATAAGTAAATAAGTACAAAAGTAAATTCTTACAGGGGGTTTTCAGTTTCCTGTTAAGCCAGCTTAGTGGCGCATTGGCTACAGGGAGAAAATGAAGTCATATTCTCCCTGCAGCTGGGTGGTTCAGGGAGCACTGTAATCACTCCCCGTTACATTGAGTGACACCCTGCTCTGCACACACGGGCTGCAGAGCAGGGTGTCAATCAAAGTGCCTGTGAGGAGCGGGCCAAGGACTAAAGACTACTGGACCAATGGATGTAGAGCGGAATTCATGTCTCTGAGGGCTTTGTCACAAGTCCTGATATAGCCGGTACCGCAGAAACCAGTACCGGAGATATCCGTGCCCATGTGCACCTGTTTGGCACAAATGTGCCGCCTGTGTTACACATCAGGAGCACATGTGCCAGCACCTGGGAATCAGCGGTACTCCTCACGCCGAGGAGCCGAGGAGAATGACTCACTGCAGCGAGCGGGCCTCGGAGCTGCGCTGAGCTCAGTGAGTGACAGAACACCACTCGCTGAGTGCAACTCTGGGGTCCGCTTGCTGCAGGAGTCATTCTCCCCGGCTTTTCTGCGTAACTGTTAGCATGGATTACAGCAGGGACACTTAGGACTGGCGGGTATATGGATTTTTTTTATTTTATTCTTATTTTTACAGGTGGACACTGTGGGAGCAGACTACTACTCTCATCATTATCCCCTGCTGGTGCAGATCACAGCGTTCAGCACCTGGCGCTTGGGAACAGCTCTAACTGTGCTGCTGATTCCCAAGCACCGGTACGTGTAACACAGATGGCATCCGTGTGCGGTATGTGTTTATACGGACCCATTGACTTAAATGAGTTACTGTGATCCGTGCTGCCGGCCAAAAACGGACATGTCTACGTGTGGATCACACGGACACACGGTCCTTGGAAACACACTGACATGTGGGCAGACCCATTAATTTGAATGGGTCTGTGTTTGTCAGTGTCTCTGATACGTGTAAAAACTGTCACCACACGTACTGGACACACTGACCTGTGAAATTGGCCTAAGGGATACAGACTTTTTCCAACAGGGGGCACCAGTTGCTGATGTTTCCATTCAGTAACAGTGAGCAGAGGAAGACCTACGGGCTGAATCTTATGTTTACATAATTCCAGACAGGAGATTGCTAAAGGTAAAGCAAATATTCCATTACTTTCATTAGTGTCTCAGGGACCTCAATTAAGCTGTTAGGCTGTGTGCCCACGTAGCGTTTTTCAAGCGTATATGCTGCGGAATTTCCGCAGCGTAAATGCTTGAAAAACGCATGTATATCCGCACCCCATGGTCCCCAATGGCATTCTGCAAGTTCTATGCACATGCTGCGGATTTTTCCGCAGCGTATATGCTGCAGTCAAAAATCCGCAGCATGTTCATTAATTTTGTGGAAGCGCAGCGGAATCAATGTGCGGATGGTACCCAAGTCTGGATGAGAGGAGACTCTCATCCAGACCTGGGTACCAAAGAACCTGTAAAAAAAAGAATAAAATAAAGTTTATACTTATCTTCTGATGTTTTCCCTCCGTCGCGCTGTTGTCTGAAGGACCTGCCACGTCATTGAGTCATGTGACCCACCACATGACTCAATGACGTCACCGCAGGTCCTGCACACAACAGCGTGAGCCGCTCAAGCCTCCGGACGGGGCAGAGAATGCATCAGAAGGTGAGTATAAAGTTTATTTTTTTATTTTTTACCATTCTGAACAAGTTGTCAAGCACTTTTCCAAGTGATGCTTGGAGAAGTGCTTGATAACCCGCATGCGTAAATGCATGCAAAGACGCCTCACAAACGCTTCTACCTGGCGGGAAAACCGCATGTAATATCCGCATGCGATTTTCCCGCCAGGGAGAAGCGTAAAAAATATGCTTCAGGTCCGCAACGTGGGCACATAGCCTTATTCTCCAAGACACTATTCCCACTGTGTGGATGGGAGTAGTAGACCCAGCGGAGCCGTCACCACAGGGGACCTCACATGCAGACCCAGGTGATGGGCTCCGCCTCAGGAAAAGACCTCCCTTACTTTCCCCCCATCTTGTGGAAGAATGTCCTGAATGGGAGCAGTGGGTATAAAGTCTCTGCCTCTCACTCCAGAGTGGGCCTACATGAAGTGCCCAAAGAACCATGGCTACATCATGTGGAATACATGTCTGCTCCTCTGCCCATCACTGAACCCACAAAGACATTTGGAGAACCCCGAATGGGACTGTACAATATGTTGTTCCTGGCTGGAGAGGGATAAAAGTGCTATGGTCGTGATGTCCATCATCTGGAGGAGCAAGACTGTGATTAAAGACTATATTAGTAGGAGATACAAAAGCTGTGGGCCAACCAAAAGTTGGCCTCCCACCTATTAATAAACTATCACTTATCGTCTGGTAAGGTGATAACTTGTCTTCACTGGACAGCCATGAGTTACCTTATCCTAAATAACTCATGGCCACAAGGCCTTGCAAATATTTATACATCTTATATAGGAGCCTGTGAGCCAATATGTTGCTATTAATTTAAGGGCAAGATCTTATAGTGCTCCAAAGTAGTCTGAAGATATTAAAATAATGAAATTGCCACGTGACACTCTCAATAGTCATCTGAGCCAGAGGCAGACATACCCCATGTGCAGTCGGTTCAGCTGCATCGGGAGCTGTGGGAGAGGGATGTACAGACACACTGCATGTGTTTTCTCTACTCTGACTCGGCATTTTGAGGAGAAGGTCACCCAGTATTTGTTTGTGTTCATTAGATAATAATAATAATAATAATCAATTATTAACTAAAAGTTAAAGTGTCTTTTCTTGAAGTGTTGTCTTCCCTGGGATTCAAACTCAGAACCTGTCGCATGGCAGGCAGCAGCTTTAGTAGTGAGTGAGAGATTGCAGAAGAAAAGTTTCTCATCCTAAATAACTATTTAGTATGCTTCTTCATTACAGGCATCTAGAACTGGTGCATAAAAATAAAAATAAAATTCTTTATATATCAGTTCTTCTCTTTATACATCTCTACACTAGTGTTGAGCCACCCCCGTAGTGTTCGAGTTCGGTTCGGTTCGTCGAACACCCGTGTGTTCGCCGAACTGTTCGTCGAACTGTTCGTCGAACACCTTCGAACACCGTTAAAACCAATGGCAGGCAAACAAAAACACATAGAAACACATAGAAAACACCTTCAAAGGTGTCCAAAAGCTGACAAACTGCTCAGAAGACATAACTAACACATGGAAAAGTGACAAGTACATATAGTCATGCGAAAATAAAAGAGGTGGAGGAGTAAAAGGAGGGGGAGACACAGATATAGGCATGTCATGCCCTTCTAAAATCCAAAAAGTGAGAAGCCGACACGGCCAGTCTGCTCCTGCCCGTGCCACCTCCGTGTCGCCGGGTTTGTGCCAGAGCCGCGGTGAACACTGACGGCCAGCCCCCCTCTCCCAATGCTGGTGCCTGTCCGACGGTGGGTCGAGCGAGCCCCCCTGTGGTGGAGGCAGCTCTAAGCTTTTTAATTTAAATTGTCTCTCTAATTTGAATGAATACACTTTAAATCCATTTACAAGGATCTATTGGAGGGCAAGTCTCATGCCAGTGTAGCACCCTGAGGATTCGGCTGCTACAGGGGTATTGCACCTCAAGCCAGAGGTGTGGTATTCCACTCCCGGGTAAGGATGGAGTGTGGAACTGAGCTCAGTAGGCTGCATGCACTACATACATCCCATTTCCGGGGGACAGATCAATGGTACTCCCACTAGGTATATGTGCAGGTACGACAGTGTCTGTCCCTGGCTGGAGTGGGAGGGGGGTGGAACATCCCAGTAGTGTAGGGGCAGATAGGGGGAGCAGTCTGGGTAATGCTAGGAGCTCATTGGGTGCTGGTCACCTGAGCTCACACATAGAGGGAGTATATAAGGTGGGAACCATCTTAGATCAGGGTCAGACAGGCAGACAGTTACCAGTCAGTCTTTTGTAGAGGGTCAAGCAGTCCTGAAAGAAGAGAGAGAGGAGAAGAGAAGGACCCAGAGGGGAAGAAGAGGGAATCTCAAGAGCCCAAATACAACCAGAAGGGTGAAGGGTTGGCACAAGGGTACCGGTTCCCAAGCTGGTGGAGGGCACTAATCCTCAGCCAGAGACCGGAGGTTGTGGGCAGGATCTGCCACGACCCCCCACTAAATCCACTGCGAAGGCACACCGAGTATAGGGTCAGGGAACCCAGAGACAAGGGTTTTACCAACAAGAGGCCCGAGGGAGCCGGACATAAGTGGATCCCTGGTGGGGAAGGCCAGAGAAAAGGAACGTCAGAAAGGGAGCTCAGGATCACGCTCCAGAATTACCTGGGGGTTGGCCGAGTCCAGGACCTGGTGGACGCAGCACGGCTCGGGCGGTCACTCAAGGCCGGAGTGACCAGCACAACAGCAGTAAGTAAAAACCCTGAACTGCACAGCCCGACTCTGAGTCTGATTACCATCCTCACTGCACCACCACAACCACCATCCTCTACAACTGACCCCCTGAGGCTATACCCCTCCCGTTGGGGGTTATACTACCAGAAGCTGCACACACACCACCAGCCTCAGCGGACCCTGCTGCAGCGGCGGCCGTATTGACCGCAAATCAACGGGTGGCGTAGTCGACACTAAAGAACATCCAGCAACATCTGTAGGACTGCCACACACTGAGTTTGACACCCTGGGCACGGACCGGGTCACCGCCACTCGGAGACTACAACCCCCATCTGATCCGGCTCCGGGTATCCCCCAAACAACACTGGCCCAGGGGGCGCGTCAACTTTGGCGTAGTCGGCAGGATAACGTGCCCGCAACAACCGGGTACTGAGTGCCTGAAGAAAAGTTCACCGTTACCTCAAAAAGAAGTCTCCCGCCGGTTCCGGAGGGTCCCCGCCAACGGACCCCATCACAGGTCGTTTCCCGCCGGTTGTCCGCCATTTGCAGCTTTTTCCCGCCATCCATGGAGTTTCCCGCCACTGGGAGACGATTCCCGCCATTTCCAAAGATTTCCCGCCTTGGAAGAGCGGACGCCATTATGGGCGTGCCAGAGGGTGGCAAAAGGCCACCTCCCATCGTGGGCCAGGTCGAAAAATGGCGCCAAAAGCGGAAACCGCGCCCACCAACAGAGACTGTGATGCTGGAAGTGTCCATCAGCGTGAGAGAACTGCCCCTGGAACTGACAATCACTAAGTTGCCCCGGGACCACCCTCAATGTGGGCGGAGACAGAACAAAGGAGCGAAGATGGGTGCAGCCTGGAGGAGTCTGGAGAGAGCGCACCCGGAGACAAGAAGTCTGGAGAGGAGTCCAGAGAAAGCGTACCCGGAGATGGAGGGAGAGACAGGCAGCACCGACCCAGTGGTCAGGAGCCTGCTGCAAGCAACAACCCCACTAGGCTTAGTGGAGATCCTAGCACAGCTCCCCCGAGACCGGGAGTGTGCACAGACCGCGCTGGAGGGCCTCGCACGGAGGATGGCCCAGGTGCAGCAAGACACGCTGACGGAGTGGAGCCGTGAGATGGCCCAGCAGACCGGAACCCATCAGCGGAGCACGCCACCCGAGACGAGGAGACAGACCGCCTCTGAGGATGGCGCAGGAGGAATGAAGGCAGGAGACGGCGCCGAGAAGGGAGCTGAACGGACGGAGGCAGGTAAAGGGGACGTCTCTACCCCGAGTCGAGAAACCGTGTACCTGTCCCAGCTCCCCGTCGCAGAGCCCGAAATTCCCCCTGCCGTGTCCGTCGCTGCATCGTCACCGTGCCAGACTAGGCCTCAAGCAGAAGCCGCGGCCGCGACCCCTGTGACGTCACGCGCCTCAACCCTGAGCGCGGCGAAGCAGGAAATACCATCGGCCTGGTCGCAAGGTCTAGTACCTCCGGGCGCCGCAATTCCAACAGCGCCCCCTACCTCCGCGGAGCCACCGGCCTGGTCGCAGGGCCGAGTAACCCCGGGCGCCGCCGTCCTTACAGTGCCCTTTACCTTTAGGGTGCCCCAAGCCTGGTCGCAAGGCCTGGTCGACCCGGGCGCCGCTACCATCAACGCGCCCTCAACATCTCGAGTGCCGCACCTGGGCGAAGATCTATTTGCCCAGCACACGTGCCCGGATGGGCAGCCCTTTGTATGGCCCCAGGAGTACTACCAACTGGAACTCCAAAGAGCAAGGCCCCTGTGCGAGCCCCTGATTCCAGCTCCGAAGCCCGTCAGGAGAACCCCGCTCCCGCTAGAAGAAGCACAATTCGAGTGGGACCCCACCGGAGGAGACCTCATGGGGTTCACTCAAGAAACGCGGGCAGCCGCAGCAGAGCGAGTGGAGTGCTGCCGCCAGCAGTTGGCAGCCTTCGAGCAAGAGCGGAAAGAGAGGCGGATCCGTGAGCAGCGGCTGCAGGAACAGAGCGCAGGGCAGAAGAGCCGGACCAGGAGGAACCCCCGTGCAGCTCATGGTCCCCGTACCACCGGGACTGTGATTAAATTCAACCTGCAGCATGGGTGGGGCTTCATAAGAGACCATCATACCCCCGGCGACGTCTTTGTAACCCGCAGAGACGTAGAAAGCCATCTGCCGGAGGGACACAGAGGTCGTGACCTGTACGTAGGGGACGAGGTCACGTTCACCTGGCACAAGTGTGCCAAAGGACCCTACGCCCTCCATGTACGTCGCCTGACGGAGGAGGAGCTGCGGTGTGAGGAGGAGCAAGAGGACCCGGACGGGTCTGAAGACAAAGAAGGAGCAGGAGGACGCCGTCGTTAAAGTACGGTAAAGAGACTGTAAATAGTTACCCGTCGGGGTACAGTGAACTGTTGCTGCTTTAAATATGTCCCCGTTGGGACAAGAGTGAACTGTTAACCCGTGTGTCCCTTAATCCCACTGACCGAGGACTGAGAGCGGTCATTCCTTTCCTAATACCTGGCCGAGGACTGAGAGCGGCCATATTTCCCCTTGTATATAGTTGCGCTTTTTAAGGCGCCCCCTACTGGTTTTATAGGAAACCGTGTTTCTAAAAGAGACTGTCGCACTTTACCCGGTCACAAGTTGCACCGTGGCCGGAGGAACAAGAAAAGTTTACAAGAATGTTTATTATGAAGAAGTTTTATGCTGATACATATATATGATGTTTTATTTGTTTATGTTTTATGAAAAAAAAAAATTTTGTATGTTTGATGTTTTATTCTCTTACAGCCCGAGGACGTGCTGTGATTTACCAGGGGGGAATGTAGCACCCTGAGGATTCGGCTGCTACAGGGGTATTGCACCTCAAGCCAGAGGTGTGGTATTCCACTCCCGGGTAAGGATGGAGTGTGGAACTGAGCTCAGTAGGCTGCATGCACTACATACATCCCATTTCCGGGGGACAGATCAATGGTACTCCCACTAGGTATATGTGCAGGTACGACAGTGTCTGTCCCTGGCTGGAGTGGGAGGGGGGTGGAACATCCCAGTAGTGTAGGGGCAGATAGGGGGAGCAGTCTGGGTAATGCTAGGAGCTCATTGGGTGCTGGTCACCTGAGCTCACACATAGAGGGAGTATATAAGGTGGGAACCATCTTAGATCAGGGTCAGACAGGCAGACAGTTACCAGTCAGTCTTTTGTAGAGGGTCAAGCAGTCCTGAAAGAAGAGAGAGAGGAGAAGAGAAGGACCCAGAGGGGAAGAAGAGGGAACCCCAAGAGCCCAAATACAACCAGAAGGGTGAAGGGTTGGCACAAGGGTACCGGATCCCAAGCTGGTGGAGGGCACTAATCCTCAGCCAGAGACCGGAGGTTGTGGGCAGGATCTGCCACGACCCCCCACTAAATCCACTGCGAAGGCACACCGAGTATAGGGTCAGGGAACCCAGAGACAAGGGTTTTACCAACAAGAGGCCCGAGGGAGCCGGACATAAGTGGATCCCTGGTGGGGAAGGCCAGAGAAAAGGAACGTCAGAAAGGGAGCTCAGGATCACGCTCCAGAATTACCTGGGGGTTGGCCGAGTCCAGGACCTGGTGGACGCAGCACGGCTCGGGCGGTCACTCAAGGCCGGAGTGACCAGCACAACAGCAGTAAGTAAAAACCCTGAACTGCACAGCCCGACTCTGAGTCTGATTACCATCCTCACTGCACCACCACAACCACCATCCTCTACAACTGACCCCCTGAGGCTATACCCCTCCCGTTGGGGGTTATACTACCAGAAGCTGCACACACACCACCAGCCTCAGCGGACCCTGCTGCAGCGGCGGCCGTATTGACCGCAAATCAACGGGTGGCGTAGTCGACACTAAAGAACATCCAGCAACATCTGTAGGACTGCCACACACTGAGTTTGACACCCTGGGCACGGACCGGGTCACCGCCACTCGGAGACTACAACCCCCATCTGATCCGGCTCCGGGTATCCCCCAAACAACACTGGCCCAGGGGGCGCGTCACCAGCAGCCGCGGTAATTCCAGCTCCAGTAGCGTCCACTAAAGCTGCTGCAGTTAAAAAGCTTTTATAAGGATCGAGCTCAGCTGTCCACCGCAAGGCATCCTACTGCCAGTCCCAGCCCCTATGCCTTGGGGTGCCTCCTGATGCTCTTCACTAAGTATCCCATGGTCCCGAAGCATTTCCTTTGAAAAAATTAAGTGTCTAAACTACAGGTGGTGTAGCTTGCTTAACAGCCGGGATAATCCGCTGACTAGCAGACACTGCTACTAGGCACAAAGTATTTCCTGGGCTAGATGCAGTTAAAAATTTGTAATTAGATACTCTCGTTGGATGCTGAGAAAGCATTCCAGAGAGTCTCCTGGCACGCCATATATGATTCTCTTAAAAAGCTTGGGGTAGGGGTCTAGGGGACCCTTTTATAGCCAAAATCACGGCCCTGTATCGCAATACGTCACCTAGGCTGAAGATAAATGGAACTGTAGCACCCTGAGGGCTCGGTTGCTACAGACGTATTGCACCTCACCCAGAGGTGTGATATCTCACTCTCAGGTAAGGATGGAGTGTGGATCAGGACCCGACACCTGCATGCATTACACCACATTGCCGTGGGGCAGGGCGACCAATATGCCCCTGAGATGGGCACGACAGTCCCTGTCCCTGGCTGGAGTGGGGGGAGGGAACACTGAGGAAGGGGAACCCTGTAGTGCAGGAGCAGGGAGGAAGCAGTTCCTGGGTGCATTGAGAAGGGAGTATAAAAGGTGGGCACCATCTTAGTTCAGTGCAGAGAAGTCTGAGCAGAAGTGGCAGGGAGCAGGGGCTCTGCATGAGCTCTGCTCCGGAGGCGGGCTTAGTAACAGAGGCCCAGGCCTGGAAGAGGGAGAAGGAAGGAAGAGGAGCGGAGAAGGCTCCAGGAACGAGGAATGAAGGGATCCCAAGGGTGCGGACGGGCGAGTCGCCACCGCACGCCCGAATCCACCTGCGTGGAGGGGTCAGGCCAAAGGGGGAGACCGGTCCCCGAACTAGTGGAGGCAGGAAACGACCCTCAGCTAGAAACCGGAGGCTCTGACATTTTATGTGGCGCAGCCCCTCGCTACACCCGCTAGGAAGGCACCACATAGGGTCAGGGAAACTGGCGCCAAGTTTACCAAGAGGAGGCCCGAGGCAGCCGGACAGAAGTGTTGGTAAGAAAGGCCAGACAAAGGACACACAAAGGGGGTCCTGTGAAGTGCTCCAAAGTTATCTGGGAGTTGTCTGAGCCCCTCACCTGGTGAACACAGTACGACGTGGGCAGCCGTTACCTGCAGACGTGGTCTGGATAATAAGAACTGTGAGTAAAGGCCCTGGACTGCATCACTGACTCCGTGTCGTTACTGCTGCTGCCCTGCACCATCACCCCCATCCTCCGCATACACTGCCCTGAGGCTATACTCCTCCCGTGGGGAGTTATGCTACGCTCTGCTGCACCCACAACACCAGCCTCAGCGGTCTGCCCTGTAGCGGCGGTTCACTCTGACCGCAATCCACGGGTGGCGTAGTCGGACATTTAAACATCAAAACCACATAAATAGTTCCGCCACTGGTTTGACCGCCCTGAGCCACGGAACCGGGTCGCCGCCACGAAGACTACAACCACCAGCATCCACCAAAAAGGGTCCGGCTCCGGGTGTCCCAAGGCCCAGGGGGTGCGTCAGAACATTTTCATCACCTTTCACAATCACCAATGGGACAAGGCAGGGATGTCCTCTGTCCCCTCTCTTATACATCCTAGTGACGGAGCACCTGCTCTCATCAATTCGCCATAACCCCAATATTAGGTGAATTGAGGTGGGAGGCACCGAGTACAAGTGCTCTCTATTTGCTGATGATGTCCTAGTATATATCACTCAATCACATATATCCATCCCTGCTGTTATGGCTGAAATAGATCACTTTGTTACATGGTAAAATTTTAAAATCAATGCAGCGAAGTCTGAGGCCCTCGATGTCTCCCTCCCCAAATCCATATAGGATTCCATCCAGTCCAACTTTCCCTTTGCCTGGCCCTCACAGGGTATCAAATACTTAGGAATTCCTATTCATAGAGACCTCTCCCATCTATGTTATCTTAATTTTGGGCCCTTTATTGAACAATTCCATACAGACCACGGTTGGCAAGTTAGAACTGTAAGATTCACTACGTGAACCACTGGTGTTTTGTGGAAAAGCACATGTACACTGCGTTCCAAATTATTATGCAAAAAGTGTTTAGGAGTGATAAGGGAAGAATTTGTTTGTTTGTCAGTTAAACTCATTGATGGTGATGTGTGTCAGGGCTCTTTATATCACTGTAAGCAATTGCAGACACCTGTGCTAATTAGTTTGGCAGGTGTGTCCAATGAAAGGCAAGACTACTTAAGAAGGCTCTCTCACATTATTAAGCAGCCTACATTTTCTGCCAAAATGGGAAAGAAAAAGGATGTGTCGGCTGCTGAGAAGCAACAAATTGTGGAGTGTTTAGGTCAAGGCATGACTACAATCAACATTGTGCGATGATCAGGATGAAGTGTCTTGGCAATCAAGAAGTATGTAGCTGATTCACAGTACACACGTGTGCGTGCTGATAAGGGCAAATTGAGGACTCTTTCCTACAGGCAATTACGTCAGGTTGAAAGAGCAGCGGCAAAAAAGCCTTGTCATAGCAGCAGACAAGTTTTTGAAGCTGCTTGTGCCTCCAACGTCCCCCGAACAACAAGATGCAGGGTCCTTCAGAGGTTTGCAGCTGTGCATACGCCATCCTGTCGACCTCCTCTATCCACTTCACACAAGCAGAAACGGCTCCAGTGGGCCAAACATTACATGAAGACTGATTTCAAAACTGTTTTGTTCACGGATGAGTGCCGTGCAGCGCTCGATGGTCCAGATGGATGGAGTGGAGGATGGCTGGTTGATGGACACCCCACGCAAACACGGCTACAGCGCCAACAAGGAGGAGGTGGAGTAATGTTTTGGGCTGGAATCATGGGGAGAGAGATTGTCGGCCCCTTTAGGATCCCTGAAGGCGCTAAAGATGAACTCCATTATGTATGTGGATTTTCTCAAACAGCACTTCCTGCCATGGTTCAAGAAGAAGAACCGTGTATTTCACAGCAAGATCATTTTTCTGCATGATAATGCACCATCTCATGCTGCACATAAAACATCTGCATCTCTGGCTGATATGGGCATAAAAGGGGACAAACTTATGGTGTGACCCCCATGCTCCCCTGACCTCTACCCCATTCAGAACCTTTGGAGCATCATTAAAAGGAGTGTCTATGATGGCGGGAGGCAGTTCACATCTAAGCAACAGCTCTGGGAGGGTATTCTGTCCTCATGCAAAACAATTGAAGCAGAAACCATCCAAAACCTGACAAATTCAATGGACGAGAGAGTTCAGAAGCTCCTTTCGAACAAGGGGTCCTATGTGAAAATGTAACATCACCTAGAATAAAGTTTTGAGTTGAAAACTGTTTGATTTCAGTTTCTAACAACCTGCTAATGCTTATAATTTCAAAAATGACCATTTTTTTGGTCTTTATTAAAATGAAAAGGTTGATCGAAAAGTTTGGGGGATCTAAGAGTGTGGCAACCCAGTAGTCATGATTACTTCGAATTCTGACAATATGAGGGTCATGCTGCAGGTAGTGCAGCAAGAAGGCACTTATGTGTCTTGCGCATCTCGGAGCCCCAAAATTATTTTCCGGGCTAGATGCAGCTAAAAATTATTTTTAATTTTAAATCTGGTGGAGCTTATTGTAGATGGCCTAATAGGATCAGTGCTGCACACTGCTACAAAGCCCAAATTATTTTCCAGTCAAGATACAGATAAACATGATTAGTAATTTGAAAGCTTAAAACGGTTGGTAGGGTGATTTTAACCAATCATCAAGCTTTTACTCTCCCCAGGATGACACAGGGGTAGAAAAGTCGTTTCGGATCCATGATTTGTTCATCTTTATGAACGTGAGTCTGTCTACATTATCAGTGGAGAGCCGCGTGCGCTTATCTGTCAGCACACCACCAGCAGCGCTGAACACACGTTCAGACAGAACGCTGGCTGCGGGGCATGACAAGATCTCCAAGGCGTAAGTGGCTAGCTCCGGCCATTTATCCAGATTGGAAGCCCAAAAAGAGCAAGGGTCCAGTGACACAGTCGTGGCTTCAATGTTTACTTGGAGATACTCCTGTACCATCGTCTCTAGGCGTTGACTATGTGTCAGACTTCTTGTCTCCTGTGGCCTTGCAAAGGATGGGCTAAAAAAGTGAAATGATTCCGCAAAATTGATGTTACCAGCAGATACTGTGGTTCTGTTACGGTTTGAGTGCTGAACACTTGACGGTCCCACGGTTGGCAAGTTGGAACTGTGAGATTCACTACGTGCACCACTGGTGTTTTGTGGAAAAGCACATGTAAGATTCTGCAACAGTCTCTGCTGATACTCCTGCATGCGTGCATCCCTTTCTATGGCAGGAATAATTTCGGCAAATTTACTTTTGTACCGGGGATCTAACAGTGTGGCAACCCAATAGTCAGGATTATTTCTAATTCTCACAATTCGAGGGTCATGTTGCAGGTAGTGCAGCAAGAAGGCACTCATGTGTGTTGCGCATCCAGGAGCACCAAGTCCCTGTTGTGTTGGTGGCGAGGTAACAATCATGCTTCCTTCCTCTGTCCTCTCCCCCCAACCTCGCACAACAGAAATGTGATCAAGGTCTCCCTCATCTGATGAGTCTTCCATCAGTTCGTCCTCCACTTCTTCCTGGGCTCCTGCACCTTCCTCACTAGTTTGGCTGCTACCATGCGCCCTGGTAAAACCATCTCCCCCACCCTCACATGCCTGCCGCCTTGGTGTTGCCGACCGTCTGGACCTTGCAGATGTTAGCCCTTCCGCATACAACTCCTCCTCCTCTACTTCCTCCACCTCCTCTTGTGCCACCACCTGACTCCGAATTCTGTTTAACATGTGCTCCAGCATGTAAATCACCGGAATAGTCATGCTGATAATGGCATCATCAGCACTAAACATCTTCGTCGCCATTTCAAAACTGTGCAGAAGGGTGCATAGGTCCCTGATCTGAGACCACTCCTCCAGCGTGATTTGCCCCACCTCTGGATCTTGTTGGCCCAGGCTATACGTCAGAACGTATTGCACCAGGGCTTGTCGGTGCTGCCACAGTCGCTGCAACATGTGCAGAGTTGAATTCCACCGGGTAGGCACATCGCATTTTAGCCGGTGAAGTGGCAGGCCCAACGACTTCTGTAGAGATGTAAGTCGCTGAGCTGCGGGATGCGAACGGCGGAAGTGAGCACACAGCGACCGTGCCCTCTGCAGAAGGCCATCTAGTCTGGGATAGTGGGCTAAAAATTGCTGGACAACACGTGAGCCATACAAGGCACGTGTGTGACATTGCCCCGGCGAAGGGCCGCACCCAGGTTTGCAGCATTGTCGCACACGGCCTTCCCTGGTTTCAGGTCCAGTGGAGACAGCCATTCATGAAATTGGTTCTCCAGAGCTGACCACAACTCCTCAGCTGTGTGACTCACATTTCCCAGACATTTCAAAGTAAAAACCGCCTGATGACGTTGAGCCCTACTGCCAGCATAGTAAGGAGGTGTGCAGGATCCCTTCTGCGCAGTTAGAAAGCTTGTGGCATGACCAGACAGGCTTTGGGTGCAGGTGGAAGACCGAGAGGAGGTTGAGGAGGCAGAAGCAGTGGAGGAACTTTGACATAAAGAGGATTAACGCACAACTCGTGGGGACGGCAAGACTTGGACAGCAGCCCCTTGTCCTGCTGTCACCATAGTTACCCAGTGCTCAGTCAGCGACATGTAACGCCCCTGTCCATGCCTACTCGTCCAAGTGTCTGTGGTGAAATGCACCCTGTCACACACAGAGTTTCTCAAAGAAGCGGTGATGTTGTGTGCGACATGCTGGTGGAGCGCAGGCACACCTTTCTTTGAGAAGTAGTGCCGACTGGGCATCTGGTACTGGGGCACTGCGACGGACATAAGGTCTCGAAAATCCTCTGTGTCCACCAGGCGGAAAGGCAGCATTTCTGTAGCCAAGAGCTTGCAGATGGTGAAATTCAACCTCTTAGCTTTCTCATGGCTAGGAGGAAATGGTCTTTTACTTGTCCACATCTGAGGGACCGAGGGCTGGCTATTGTGCTTAGACGGGGTTGATAAGGGTGTCCCCGGCAAACTGCCGGTCTGTGAGGAAGATGCAGGCGGACATGTTAGGTTGCCTTGATCCAAAGGTGGTGCTATCGATGTCGGACAGCGCTCAACACCAGCTGGTGTTACCACCTCCAAAGAAAATGATGACCTGCCAATCACGCTGGCTGTTGCGGGTAAAGAGGTGGCAGGTCTGCGCCCCAAAACAGGTGTGACTGCTGTCCCCCCAGTCACAGAGGATGAAGAGGCCGCGGATGCACAAGATATGGCAGACGGTGGTTGGCCCGGCCGGCTAGGCCGCATTGTAGCACACTGAGCTTCCCACTGCAACTTATGCTTCATGTCCATGTGCCGGTTCATGCATGAAGTACTCAAACTATGTATTTTTTGGCCTCTACTTAGCTTTTGCTGACAAATGTTACAGATAACACGAGTTGGGTCATCTTTATCGATCTGAAAAAATGCCCAGGCTATGCAAGGCTTAGCACCCATGCGACCTGAAGAGCCACCACGACTTGTGGTGAGAGGCAGAGTTGTGTTTGAGGATGCAGTTGTTGACGTGCTTCCAGTACTACGTCTCTGTCCAGGAAGGCGCAACCTGACCTCGTCGTCACTAGCATCTTCCTCCACCTCCTCTGCTGACCTCATCTCTTGGCTGACTGTGGGTTGACAGTAAGTGGGATCTCCAACCTCATCATCATCACCCTGTGTGTTATCACACCCGTCGTCCTCAGAGCCAACCTGTTCCTGCCCTGACAAAAAACTAAAGTTGTCGCTCCAATCAGGTATTTGAGTCTTATCATCGTCTTCCTCATTGTCTCCACCAACAGGAGTTACAGTTTGGGAATGAGGGTCTACATTATGGTCAGAACCTTCTGCGTCTGGTCCTGGATCCGACTCATAAAGATTCTGGGCATCAGTGCAGATCATTTCCTCGTCTGGATTCACAGAAGCGCTGGAGTCGACCTCTGATTCCCAGGCTATAGTATGAGTAAACAGCTCTGCAGACTCAACCATCTGTTCTACCTCATACTCAGACGGGCAGCTGGAGATTTGGGAGCTGTGAGGAAGCAAGTGCGATTTGGGTGACACCTTTGAGGACTGGAGTATTTGTGATGTTGAAGTTGATGTGGAGGAGAGCCCACTTAAAGGAGCACTTGATATCCGTTGAAGCACCTGCTGTTTTTGTGCCTCATCTGGAATTTGTAGCGATTGGCGTGGCCGTAAGAAAGGGATCTTATCACATTGTCCGCTAAAAGAAGTAGACATTTTAGTTTGGCTGGAAGATGGTCTTTCTTCTGCAGATGTTACTGTTGCTTTAACACCTACCCCACGGACACAACCTTTTTTCCCCTTCCCAACACGCCTATTCCCCTTTCCACCAGCAGCAGGCCTTTTTCCACTCATTTTGGTGGTTAACTAATTCACAACTCTGGAGTTGTTTGCACAAAAAAACAATGGATGGTAACCGAGCAGAGCTGAGTGGCCAAACTGTGGTATTAGGCCAAAACTATTGGCTGGGTTAGATGCAGAAAAAAATTATATTCAATTTGCAACCTGATGGAGGTCAGTATAGATGGACTAATACAACAAGTCCCACACACAGCTAGAAGCCCAATATTTTTTCAGAGGTAGATGCAGAAAAAAATATATTCAGTTTGCAACCTGATGGAGGTCTGTATAGATGGATTAATAGAACAAGACCCACACACAGCTAGAAGCCCAATATTTTTTCAGAGGTAGATGCAGAAAAAAATATATTCAGTTTGCAACCTGATGGAGGTCAGTATAGATGGACTAATACAACAAGTCCCACACACAGCTAGAAGCCCAATATTTTTTCAGAGGTAGAAGCAGAAAAAAATATATTCAGTTTGCAACCTGATGGAGGTCAGTATAGATGGACTAATACAACAAGTCCCACACACAGCTAGAAGCCCAAATATTTTTTCAGAGGTACTGTAGATGCAGATAAAAATTATTTTTAATTTGCAACCTGATGGAGGTCAGTATAGATGGACTAACAGAGAAAGTCCCACACACTGCTAGAAGGCCAAATATTTTTTCAGAGCTAGATGCATACAAAAAATTATTTTGAATTTGCAACCTGATGGAGGTCAGTATAGGTGGACTAATAGAACAAGTCCCACACACTGCTAGAAGGCCAAATATTTTTTCAGAGCTAGATGCAGAAAAAAATTATATTCAGTTTGCAACCTGATGGAGGTCTGTATAGATGGATTAATAGAACAAGACCCACACACAGCTAGAAGCCCAATATTTTTTCAGAGGTAGATGCAGAAAAAAATATATTCAGTTTGCAACCTGATGGAGGTCAGTATAGATGGACTAATACAACAAGTCCCACACACAGCTAGAAGCCCAATATTTTTTCAGAGGTAGAAGCAGAAAAAAATATATTCAGTTTGCAACCTGATGGAGGTCAGTATAGATGGACTAATACAACAAGTCCCACACACAGCTAGAAGCCCAAATATTTTTTCAGAGGTACTGTAGATGCAGATAAAAATTATTTTTAATTTGCAACCTGATGGAGGTCAGTATAGATGGACTAATAGAGAGAGTCCGACACACTACTAGAAGGCCAAATATTTTTTCAGAGCTAGATGCAGAAAAAAATTATATTCAGTTTGCAACCTGATGGAGGTCAGTATAGATGGATTAATAGAACAAGACCCACACACAGCTAGAAGCCCAATATTTTTTCAGAGGTAGATGCAGAAAAAAATATATTCAGTTTGCAACCTGATGGAGGTCAGTATAGATGGACTAACAGAGAAAGTCCCACACACTACTAGAAGGCCAAATATTTTTTCAGAGCTAGATGCAGAAAAAAATTATATTCAGTTTGCAACCTGATGGAGGTCTGTATAGATGGATTAATAGAACAAGACCCACACACAGCTAGAAGCCCAATATTTTTTCAGAGGTAGATGCAGAAAAAAATATATTCAGTTTGCAACCTGATGGAGGTCAGTATAGATGGACTAATACAACAAGTCCCACACACAGCTAGAAGCCCAATATTTTTTCAGAGGTAGATGCAGAAAAAAATATATTCAGTTTGCAACCTGATGGAGGTCTGTATAGATGGATTAATAGAACAAGTCCCACACACAGCTAGAAGCCCAATATTTTTTCAGAGTTAGCTAGAAGCCCAATATTTTTTCAGAGGTAGATGCAGAAAAAAATTATATTCAGTTTGCAACCTGATGGAGGTCTGTATAGATGGATTAATAGAACAAGACCCACACACAGCTAGAAGCCCAATATTTTTTCAGAGGTAGATGCAGAAAAAAATATATTCAGTTTGCAACCTGATGGAGGTCAGTATAGATGGACTAATACAACAAGTCCCACACACAGCTAGAAGCCCAAATATTTTTTCAGAGGTACTGTAGATGCAGATAAAAATTATTTTTAATTTGCAACCTGATGGAGGTCATTATAGATGGACTAACAGAGAAAGTCCCACACACTGCTAGAAGGCCAAATATTTTTTCAGAGCTAGATGCATACAAAAAATTATTTTGAATTTGCAACCTGATGGAGGTCAGTATAGGTGGACTAATAGAACAAGTCCCACACACTGCTAGAAGGCCAAATATTTTTTCAGAGCTAGATGCAGAAAAAAATTATATTCAGTTTGCAACCTGATGGAGGTCTGTATAGATGGATTAATAGAACAAGACCCACACACAGCTAGAAGCCCAATATTTTTTCAGAGGTAGATGCAGAAAAAAATATATTCAGTTTGCAACCTGATGGAGGTCAGTATAGATGGACTAATACAACAAGTCCCACACACAGCTAGAAGCCCAATATTTTTTCAGACATAGATGCAGAAAAAAATATATTCAGTTTGCAACCTGATGGAGGTCAGTATAGATGGACTAATACAACAAGTCCCACACACAGCTAGAAGCCCAAATATTTTTTCAGAGGTACTGTAGATGCAGATAAAAATTATTTTTAATTTGCAACCTGATGGAGGTCAGTATAGATGGACTAATAGAGAACGTCCGACACACTACTAGAAGGCCAAATATTTTTTCAGAGCTAGATGCAGAAAAAAATTATATTCAGTTTGCAACCTGATGGAGGTCAGTATAGATGGATTAATAGAACAAGACCCACACACAGCTAGAAGCCCAATATTTTTTCAGAGGTAGATGCAGAAAAAAATATATTCAGTTTGCAACCTGATGGAGGTTAGTATAGATGGACTAACAGAGAAAGTCCCACACACTACTAGAAGGCCAAATATTTTTTCAGAGCTAGATGCAGAAAAAAATTATATTCAGTTTGCAACCTGATGGAGGTCAGTATAGATGGATTAATAGAACAAGACCCACACACAGCTAGAAGCCCAATATTTTTTCAGAGGTAGATGCAGAAAAAAATATATTCAGTTTGCAACCTGATGGAGGTCAGTATAGATGGACTAACAGAGAAAGTCCCACACACTACTAGAAGGCCAAATATTTTTTCAGAGCTAGATGCAGAAAAAAATTATATTCAGTTTGCAACCTGATGGAGGTCTGTATAGATGGATTAATAGAACAAGACCCACACACAGCTAGAAGCCCAATATTTTTTCAGAGGTAGATGCAGAAAAAAATATATTCAGTTTGCAACCTGATGGAGGTCAGTATAGATGGACTAATACAACATGTCCCACACACAGCTAGAAGCCCAATATTTTTTCAGAGGTAGATGCAGAAAAAAATATATTCAGTTTGCAACCTGATGGAGGTCAGTATAGGTGGACTAATAGAACAAGTCCCACACACTGCTAGAAGGCCAAATATTTTTTCAGAGCTAGATGCAGAAAAAAATTAGATTCAGTTTGCAACCTGATGGAGGTCAGTATAGATGGACTAATAGAATGATGCTATGCCCAAAAGATTTTACTTCACTAGGTGCAGTAAAAAAATTGGTATTCTATACACAGGTGGTATATCTTGCAACACAGATAGGCTACTCCACTGACTAACACACTCTGCAATAGGCCAAAAAGGATTAGCTTTGCTAGATTCAGCCAAATGCTGTGAAAAAAACTTGCACAGCACTGGCACAGACCTGCCTGGCAAAAACTGATAGGAACTGATGTAACCTAGTCCTGAAAAGGACTCCAATTACAATTAGTCTTTACTCCCACAACCTATCTATTTAAGAGCACAGACCTGCCTGATAAAAGTCGTAGGAAATGCTGTAACCTAGTCCTTAAAAGGACTGCAATCACAACTATTCCCTACTCCCAAGCTATCTGTATATTTGTGCGAAAATTGGCTTGAAATTAACAAGGTATAGCGCACACAGCAACAGCGGTGCCGTCTAACACGCAGCTGCAGCAGTGAGAAAATGGTGGCGACGGGGAAAATGGCTTGGTCTTATAGGGCAAGGACATGTGACATACACTGCCAATCACACATGCCCTTGCTTGTGTGAAAAAAAGCACTTCGCTCCGTGTGTGCGCTGCTGATAGGCTGACAGACTGCACCTCCCCACTGTAAATGTGGGAAAGAGAAAAAAAAATGGAGATCTTCATTGTTCCTGCAGAGATCCATCCCCTGCCCCTCCCCCCACCCCGCTGTACACTCAAACTGCGTATTAACATTAATTTTCATCATTACTGAGAAAAAATCCAGTTATGATTTTGGTGCACGAACAGTTATCGAACATAACCTCGAACAGCCGAATTTTTCTCAAATTGTTCGTGTTCGCCGAACGGCTCGAACACCGCCCAAAACAGCTCGAATTTGAGATTGGCGAACAGTTCGAGTAGAACAACGCTCATCTCTACTCTACACATCTGTATATCAAGGGTAAAATAAAAATTTTTTTTTTTTTTAGTATAGAATTATTAAAAAGTTATAGAAATTATTAATCACATTATTTGCATATACTTTTGAAAAATTAACCTCACAAATCAATATACACTAAGAATATATTTGGTATCCCTGTAGTTGTAGCAACCCGGACAATACAGTGAACAGGTTATTTATGATGATCAGTAAATCTCATAAAAATGGTGTGATTGTATTTCTTTTCCCATTAAACCCCCAAAAATGTTAATACAAACCTAATTGCTACATATCTGCTTTGCTGTTTTGTAAAACGGCACTTACAGGGGTTTTTCCACTAACAATGTTAATTTTATTCAACATTTCAATCAATAGAACTTGGAATAAAAATAAGTTCCACAATTGGATGTGTTAAAAAAAAATGTTCCTGTGCTGAGATAATCTTATAAATGTGCCCCTGCTGTGTACTGTGTAATGGCTGTGTCTGACCGTGCAGGAACATGGTCTGATCATACCACAGCTCCTGGGCAGGGGAGGACACAAAAGAAAGTATACAGACAGGACAGCAGGGGATCGCAAATTATTACTTCTTTCTGGTAAAACATTGCTTAAAAACAGGCAGGGAAATGTTTGCCTCACAAAAAGAATCAATTGCGATCCAGGGCTGTCCTGTCTATATACTCTTTTGCACCCTCCCCATGCCAGTTGATGTGGTATGATCAGACCATGTCCCTGTACAGTCAGACACCGCCATTACACAGTACACAGCAGGGGCACATTTATAAGATTATCTCAGCACAGGAACATTTTTTTAACACATCCAATTGTGGAACTTATTATTATCCCAAGATCTATTAATCAAAATGTACTTTGTGCGGAAAACCCCTTTAACAAAACTAAAGCTAATCTCATAAAAAATAGACCTCATATAGTGAAGCTTATGTAAAAATAAAAAAAGATATGACTGTTACAAGTATAAGTGCATAAACAAAAAAAATATTGGCCTTCTGAACAAGTACTGTACATCACAAAAATGTCATTGTGTATATGTTCTGTATGTGTTATGTGTACATTTTATATATGCTTGTGTTAATGTGTGTACTATGTGTATGTATGCTTAAAGTGAATCTATCAGCAGGATTTCACAGCTTAAACTACATATGTGCATGTACTGAGAAATCAGCGCTTAAATGGATATGTAAATGAGGTTCATGAGCTATTGTAGATCTGAAGTCTCTGCCACTCCAGCTCTATTCCCGGCCCAGCGCCACCTCCTCCTGCCTGATTGATGGTTCCTTTGCCTGAAGTCACACAGTATACAGGCTGTCACTCAAGTAGGAGTAGACAATGCTTGGTAGGGAATAGAGCTGGAGTGACAGAGGTTTCAGATCTACAGCCTCATTTACATATCAATTCACACACTGATTTCTCAGTAATGGAAGAACGGACTGGCCATGTAAAGCTATTGCTGAACTTGTCTTTGAAAGAGCTACATGCTGTGACAGAGTCACTGGTATGATATAACAGGGGAGGAATGTGTCACTCAAGTTGCTCTCCTGTGTGAACTGAAACCTACTAAATTTCTGCCAGCATGTTATATTCTGGGGGTTAACTCACTTAAAGGGTGTGGTTTTATGGGAATGGCAAAAAAGGTGGGAGGCCATTCCCCTACCTCCCCTCAGGTTGTGGCTGAGCAGGGTTAAATACTCAGTCAATAGTTTGCTCTGTGTAGTGTGTGGCCTGGAGAGGGAAGTCTCCAAGCTGTATTGGGCTGAAGCCAGAGAGCAACACCGGAGGACTGGTGTTGCTGAAGACTTCACTGTGCTACCTGGAGCAGGACGAGCCTTGCTTCCTAATAGACTCAGTTGTACTTTCTCTTTTGTTTTCCCGATAACCCCGAGAGGGCCTGTTTATTTTTTATGGGACGCTGCTGGAGTTTATGTCGCATAATAAACCTGCAGGGAGTTTTACTCGAACCGTGTGTCCTGTGTCTACCTCCGGAGAGCCGAGCAAGTTGCTTTACCACAATGCACATATAAATAGTTTGAGGGGTGAAATCCTGCTGGCAGATTCCCTTTCATGTATAAATATGTGAGTTATTTAGAGAGTTGTAGTAGAGCTGCAGTGACCTCTGCTGAGTACTGCAGATGAGCTCATATTCAAGAGATTAGGAGCTGATTTGATGAACCCAGCAGTAACCACTACAAGCACTGTCATACTGCCACCGATATGATACTGATGACTTATAATGATGATCAATAGCATGTGAGCAGACAATCCCTTTAAGCATTTTATCAACATACAAAGGCCCGAAGGTGATAAATGTATAGACCAGTGTTCCCCAACTCCAGTCCTCAAGGGCCACCAACAGATCATGCTTTCAGGATTTCCTTACTATTGCACTTGTAATGGAATTATTTCCTGTGCAATTCTAAGGGAACCATGAAAACATGATCTGTTGGTGGCTTTTGAGGACTGGAGTTGGGGAACACTGGTATAGACTAGAGAGTAATGTCTTCAGTTGTAATTTTGATGTTCATCATTTTTGACTCCATGTACAATTCAATAAAATATATCAAATCTAACACAAAAATTGCAGCTGACACACATTGGTTACATGGGTAACACTACATAGAAAGAGTCAAAACTCTAATAGCTGCAAAAGGTTCCTTTACTAAATACTGTGTCATGCCTCGTTTTTAATAATTTCAGTCAATGAAGATCACTTTGCACAGATTTGTTTTCCTATGACAATAAACAATCCCTTTCTTTTGAAAAGTGTCAAAAAGCTAATTAATTCCTCTGTGAGTTCATGTTGTTACACAAGAAAGCACAAACCATTCCAATGGGAATTATGCTTTTTATAGGCATTGTATAAAGTGTATCATGGGAAGGGGAATTAGGAGAATGGAGAAACGACTGGACAGAATAAGATCAGGGTGAGAAAGTATCTAGAAGAGTAAATGCCAATCATCTCAACTAATCAACCGCACATCAGGATGCCCAGAGCAACAGGATTCAAGAGGGGCAAGCAGTCTACACTCCGAGTTTCTCATTAATCATGGTCTCAAATTTGATTGAGGGGTTGTCCAAGATATTTAGGATAGGTTGTCTAGCAAAGGTCATCAACATGAGATTGCAGGGGTCCTGAATGAGATTGAGATCAGTACAAGTTAGGGTTAATCAGGTGGGATTATCAAGAAGTTTCCTTAAAAAGGGATTATGGAAAGTTCCTGACAGCTGATGCTTTTGTCTCCAGCAGGCAAATGCAGGGGAATTGGTTCTATGCCCCATGCGATCATCATCACCTAACATACTTGATTTTGTTGCAATTGGATAAAGGGGTTGTCCAGACTCAGGGTGTCTGCAGTCACTCTATGTGACTGTAGACTTGTGAATCCCCACATTGTGGGCACTGTGCTGTCAGGATTCTCCAATGCCGGGAACGGGTAGTTATGTGACCGCAAGTATGTGATTTGTATATTTGTAGCCACATGCCAACTAAACTGTGTCCAATCTCGCTCAATACACTTGTATTGAGCAAAACCATGCAAGTCTAGTCAGCACGTGACCGCATGTCTACAAATCACACACTTGTAGTCTCATGACGGCGCTGGCACCAGAGAATCCTCACAGCGCGCAGTGTGCAGTGTGCGCGATGTGAGGATTCACAAGTCTGCAGTCACACAGAGTGACTGCAGACTTGAAACCTGAGGCCGGAAAACCCCTTTAAGAAACAAGATCTTCCAGAATTCTTGCATGAATTGGATGGATTAAATGACTAGCAAAATTTAGTATGTATTTCAAATAAATTTTAAACCTGCCTCATCAATGTATAGAAAAGCAGGTAGTCTTGAGTTGTAAAATATACTTAATTTGAGATGAATAATTTTTTGGCAGTGGTGGACATACCATTAGGGTAACCTGTGCAGCTTAACAGAGACTCAAGAGGTAAGGGGGCCCAGATCCATATCCAAAGCAGGTGGAATTGTGCATTATGAAGAACAAAGGGCCCATGGTTGTGCACAGGGGCCCCCCTCTCTATGTCCACTCCTGTTTTTTGCACTATATGTATGCCAGCACTGAGTTTTCTTAAAGGGATACTGTTATGTTCTGCAACTAAGAACTAAGAAATAGGAGGGAAAAGCTGTCCCTGCACTGAGACTCTGCTTAAACCCTACGCTGGGGTGGGTGCCCTATTCCTTGTGATTAGCCCCACCGACGATCCTGCACTGAACTCAAACGAAGACCTAAAGGAAGGGGAAAGGGTGTCCCTAAAAGATCTAAGGACTGGGAGCAAATACAGGTGACCTCCTAAAGGAAAAGTTAGTTGCAGAAACGAAGATTAAAGGAAACAAAACTGGTGGAACAAGAAGTCCCAGGATATCAATTGTCCTAAACACAAAGAACTAACAAGGCAACTTAGCCAGAGCACAAGCGCAACAACACTGATGTCCAGCGAGGAATGGGAGACAGGTGCTGAGTAATAAAGAGTGAGGAGATCACGTGACCAAGAAACCCAGCACCAGAGGAAAAGACTAGAAGCCAGCAAACCACAAAAAGATGGCCGAAAAGTAAAACAACATAGATTCTAACAGATACTGTCACTGGATTCATAATGCCCAAACAACAGGCAGCATGAATCAGTGCCTGGCTTCACGATTGCAGCCAGGTATATCTTTATTTGAAATGCTCTGGTGATTGTCAGGTCTCATGTGTGTACATGGTAAGAAACCTGTCAATCGCCTGGATCTGTGCTCGGGGAAGGCAACCAGGGGTGGCGCCAGACTAGTCTCATCTCTCCCTATGGTCCGACGATCTCCAAACTATGTTTTCTTTGAAATAACTGAACGATTCCCAGAAAGACAAAGCTCTGATCTATCCTGCCCTTAGTTTGGACTGTATGAACTGAATGTAGTGACAGGTTCCCTTTAAATACTTAACAAGGTGTGCAAAGTTTATGTCATGTGTTATTTTGATTAATTTTGTGCAATTTATGTAATTTTCATTGGCTAATAAATGCACTCCTCCTCCTACTTTATAGGAAAATCACAACCATTTTACTATACACTGCCACCACATCTGGAGAAAGAAGCTCAATATTTTTACACATGTGAACAAAAACCTGCACAAAAGTAGGGGGGAAACTCTATGAAGACTATAAAATAAAATTAGAAAATTACTTAAATCACAAAAAAGTAAAAATACCCCCAAGCGCACTTTATAAGTCTTGCACTGTAAATGGCTGCATGACATTTTAGAAAAATAAGTGCAAGAACTAACTAAAACTGTGAGTGTGGACGAAGCTCGACTGTGGAAATGTCAGAAATCTATTTTCTGACATTCTGTTAAACCTAAATAATGATTTTGGAAAAAGGTGGACAAGAGGGGGCAATTTCATGAGCGCTAGATGGACAGAGCTGACATATTACTTAAACATACCGATACGTAGTATAGCATAAAATTCCACCACTTTTTTTTTACTTAATAGAAAACTTAGAAAACAACAGTATATTTTATATTTTATGCTATAGTTTTCTATTAAGTAAAAAAAAAGTGGAATTTACAGAAAAAGTTAAAAAAAACTTTGATGGTGGCTTAAGGAATTATGGACCTATGTGCACTTATTCTTCTCCAAAATATTGCTTCAGACAATAAAAACCTTTGTGTGCATCCATATTAAATTAGGTACAATATAGGCCCACAGCAGTCCACATTCTGGACTTGCACAACACGTCATCTAGCTCATCTGACCATAACTCCCTCCTGGCCCTTCCTGTTATTATAGTTATGGAATAGAAGGCGGACAGTAGCATTGAATGAGGAGCGTCATGGGAGCAGCCGAGTACTAATAGTAAGTATTAACACTCGTGCAAATGGCCGTAGATTCTCTCATCCAAGAGAATAGGCCCGATTATGCAAATACACTCTTGTCAAACTCTGATCAGAATTTAATCAGAGTGTCAGCTTAGTGTGATCCAATTCTCTTGGAAGAGAGAATCGGAGCACACACTGAGGAGAAGATGGAGAACTAAATTTCTCCATCTTCTCCATTGTGTCAGTGCTAGGAAATTGGATTGCATTCAGAAGTCATCTGAATGCAGTTCGGTGATTTTCCAGACACCCATAGACATGCATGGCCTATTTTTTTCTGCCTATGGATGCTGCCTTTTTATGATTTGACAGCATCATAGTGGGATGAAAGTACATGCATACAGAGCTAACGGAAATAAAACGCCCTATTCAATGATAAGAGGATTAAAATTTATGCACCAGTAATTTTGGTGACTTGTATATCAACATCGGAGTGGAAATAAAAATACGGTAATAAAAAAACAAAAAAAAAAAGTTTTTATGTACATTCCTGCTATTATGTGCAGGAATGTACAATTTATAAGGCAAAAAATTGAATAAAGGTCTTCTTTAAATTTAATTTCATGATCTTGAATATCATTTATATACATATGGCCAGTTGTATATTTTCTTGGCTTCTATACTATCTAGATACAAGTGTTGACACATTTTTAACTAACTTAAGAGCAATTCCACTTAGTTAAGGAAATAAAAATAACTTGTTTTATTTTGTTTAGACATTGTAGTTAAAGATTGAAGTTGGTTCCTTGCAAAAATAAGTCATCCATGCTGATATCATACAATAGATAGGGTGAAATCATTCTCTGCCTGATCATGGTGCAATTGAAAAAAAAACAAACCTGTAAATGCCTTTGTATGGCTCCTACTATGAAGATATTTTCCATTAAATCAATTGTTTTAGGACAGAATATCTATGTAATAAAGTTGTACAATATTTTTCTATTTGGACACATACTTCTGCTTAAAATTCTGATTCTCACACAGATAAAGTACGGACTCTCAGAAATCTAACGCCATATGCTCCATAAAACTTAAATAATAATAAAATAACTTTTTTTTTTTTTTTTGCTATTACTTTGCAGCATATCTTATTAGAGTAATCTGTTTCTCTGTCCTCCTGGGCTGATCTTTCTGAAAATTCTCAGTTTATTGGTAAAATCTGTCTTCCGTGTTTACAGTGTTTCCCATTAATATGATAGGAGATGGCAGTTGGTGCTCATAAAGTTCTATGGAGAACTCTGTATCTGCCTGCAGCTCCTCCCCGTTTCCATAGAATCTTATAAGCACCAACTCCTATCTCAGTAATGGGAAAATCTGTCTTCACTGAACTGAGAGTGAAAGAGTGAAAGATCAGCCCAGAAAGAAGCAGATTTCTCTGATAAGATATATTAAAACATTTCTTATTTTCATGTACATTATTGATTTATCAAATAAAAATTAAATAGCGGTTACTCTTTAAAATTTTAAATTTCATGAATTGTTTGATGCCTTTAATTGAAAATACAAATTTAGTCAGGCGGGATTTTGTAATAAATATATTTCTCGGCTTTATGCCGTTATAACTTTATTTATTCATTGCCATTTTGTAAAATGTCAGCCTGTTCTTCTAGAGAATATGTGACATTAGATTTGTTCACAAATACATTCACATGTTCACTTTCAGATAAGGTAAAGAAAAGGTAACACAGAAAAAAACAAGAGTTTTATTGACCTGATTTGTGGCTGGCCGTTGAGCTCGTAATAGCCTTGGTGATGTCCTTGGGAGAACCCGTTTTTTGCTTATTTTTCGTGGACTCTAGTGCTTTGAGCTTCTTGGCATGTTTACTGCCTTTGTAGTGCGCTTCAGCTTGGCTCTACAAAGGAGAACAAATCAGGCTTATTTTCTTACCTTTTCACACAACACAATTGGGTAATAAAATTTACAAGGAACAACACAAACACATGACGCAAATCAATGGAGCCAGTGAACTTCTATATATATACACCATTTCTAGTATATATACACCATTTCTAGTATACAGTACAGACCAAAAGTTTGGACACACCTTCTCATTTAAAGATTTTTCTGTATTTTCATGACTTTGAAAATTGTACATTCACACTGAAGGCATCAAAACTATGAATTAACACATGTGGAATTATATAGTTAACAAAATTGTTAAACAACTGAAAATATGTCTTATATTCTAGGTTCTTCAAAGTAGCCACCTTTTGCTTTGATGACTGCTTTGCACACTCTTGGCATTCTCTTGATGAGCTTCAAGAGGTAGTCACCAGAAATGGTTTTCACTTCACAGGTGTGCCCTGTCAGGTTTAATAAGTGGGATTTCTTACTTTATAAATGGGGTTGGGACCATCAGTTGTGCTGTACAGATGTCTGGTGGATACACAGCTGATAGTCCTACTGAATAGACTGTTAGAATTTGTATTATGGCAAGAAAAAAGCAGCTAAGTAAAGAAAAACGAGTGCCATCATTACTTTAAGAAATGAAGGTTGGTCAGTCCGAAAAATTGGGCAAACTTTGAAAGTGTTCCCAAGTGCAGTTGCAAAAACCATCAAGCGCTACAAACAAACTGGCTCACATGAGGACCGCCCCAGGAAAGGAAGACCAAGAGTCACCTCTGCTTCGGAGGATAAGTTTATCCGAGTCACCAGCCTCAGAAATCGCAGGTTAATAGCAGCTCAGATTAGAGACCAGGTCAATGCCATACAGAGTTCTAGCAGCAGACACATCTCTTCAACAACTGTTAAGAGGAGACTTTGTGCAGCAGGCCTTCATGGTAAAATAGCTGATAGGAAACCACTGCTAAGGACAGGCAACAAGCAGAAGAGACTTGTTTGGGCTAATGAACACAAGGAATGGACATTAGACCAGTGGAAATCTGTGGTTTGGTCTGATGAATCCAAATTTGAGATCTTTGGTTCCAACCACCGTGTCTTTGTGTGATGCAGAAAAGGTGAACGGATGGACTCTACATGCCTGGTTCCCACCGTGAAGCATGGAGAAGGAGGTGTGATGGTCTGGGGGTGCTTTGCTGGTGACACTGTTGGGGATTTATTCAAAATTGAAGGCATACTGAACCAGCATGGATACCACAGCATCTTGCAGCGGCATGCTATTCCTTCCGATTTGCGTTTAGTTGGACCATCATTTATTTTTCAACAGGACAATGACCCCAAACACACCTCCAGCCTGTGTAAGGGCTATTTGACCAAGAAGAAGAGTGATGGGGTGCTACTCCAGATGGCCTGGCCTCCACAGTCACCAGACCTGAACCCAATCGAGATGGTTTGGGGTGAGCTGGACCGCAGAGTGAAGGCAAAAGGGCCAACAAGTGCTAAGCATCTCTGGGAACTCCTTCAAGATTGTTGGAAGACCATTTCCGGTGACTACCTCTTGAAGCTCATCAAGAGAATGCCAAGAGTGTGCAAAGTAGTCATCAAAGCAAAAGGTGGCTACTTTGAAGAACCTAGAATATAAGACATATTTTCAGTTGTTTCACACTTTTTTGTTAAGTATATAATTCCACATGTATTAATTCATAGTATTGATGCCTTCCATGTGAATGTACAATTTTCATAGTCATGAAAATACAGAAAAATCTTTAAATGAGAAGGTGTGTCCAAACTTTTGGTCTGTACTGTATATACACCATTTCTAGTATATATACACCATTTCTAGTATATATACACCATTTTTGAAGTTTTCAATAAACCAAACAAACAAGAACAATTTAAATCTCTCAACACAACTAATCTAAACAAGTACAAATTCAACACAAAATACCACTTTTACTAATGCTGCAGTATCAGAATTATTCAACCACCCTCATAACAAGCATCTTTAGTACTTATTATGGCAAAACCTCAAAGTCTACGAGGCTTGGTTTCAGAAGAAGCCCTGGCAGATTAAGGAGTTGGTGTCACAGTGGCCTAAATTGAACCTCACAAAAAAAAAATCTTTGGTGGGCTTTGAAGAAGGCGTTTGCATCACACAAACACAAGATTATTAGTGAATTGTAGGCCATTGCCATGATTCCTTAGTTTCGCTGCCAGAAGTTGGTGCTTGGCTATGCACCATGCTTGCAGCAGGTCATAACAGCCAGAGGGGTTCCACTAAGTACTAAAGACTAGATAATGGACATTAAAGGGAATCTGTGACCAGGTTTTTGCTACCCCATCTGAGAGCAGCATGATGTAGGGGCAGACACACCAATTCCAGCAATGTGTCACTTACTGGTCTGCACACTACCAATTTGATAAAATCCCTGTTTTCTCTGCTGCAGATCAACCAGTTCTCTGACTGCTGAGCTCTGTATAACCCCGCCCACACCATTGATCAGCAGCTTACGCTGTACATAGGCAAAAAGCTGCCAATCAGTGGTGAGGGCGGGGTTATACAAAGCAGGAGGAAGGACTATATGGCATGAGACAACTAGCCCTCCTGCTGATTAAACACTGATTTTTGTTGAAATGGTAGCAAGCAGCTTAGTGAGTGATACATCACAGGAATCATGGTCTCTGTCCCTACATCATGCTGCTATCAGATTACAAAGCAAGAAACTGCTGACAGATTCCCTCTAAGGGGTTGAATAATTCTGAGACTGCAGTAGTAATTAAAAGTGACTTTTTGTGATGAATTTGGAGAAACCACTTGTTGTATTAGTGGTGTTGAGATATTTAGATTCTTTTTATTTGATTTTTTTCTATTGCAGACAGCAGAAAGTTTGTAAATTTTGCTAATAAACCAAATTTACAATGAGGGAGGGATGACTTTGCATTTGTATTTCTTAAAGTACATACAATATACACACAATAAAATTGTATCACAATTTTACTCATTACTTCATGAAATAATGCGTTAAACGCTGGAAACTAATAGTAAGTGAAAGGTTAGCGATGATGATAAAGAGGTTGTCCACTACTTTTTTATTGATGACTTATCTTTAGAATAGGTCATCAACGTCTGATCGGCTGGGGTCCGACACCCAGCACCCCCACCGATTTGCTGCTATCGGTGTTGGTGGTGGTGGGGTGCTCACTTGCGGAGCTGGCCATCTTCTGGTAGTGGCCATTGATTTGAATAAGAGGTGGATGTGCAGTACCAAGCCCGGCCACTACAAGAAGACGGCCAGCTCCGCGAGTGAGTACTCCTGGCCGGCAGCCGCGGCCGCCAACACCGATAACAGCTGATCGGTGGGGGCGCCGGGTGTCAGACCCTTAAGGATAGGTCATCAATAAAAAAGTAGTGGACAACCTCTTTAATGAAAGCATGTAAGGATATTGTACATGTACATAAAAGTCAACTGTGCATGTCTATCATTAGACTTCTTGTTCTTTGCTTGTAATGTCGACTGAGCAAGAAAACTGTAAAGTTCCAAAGCCAAAAATGGATCCATAGCACAGATTTCAACACAACAAAAAGTCGTAGATACCAACAATAAAAGTACAAAAGTAATTGATTTTTTATTTTTAAAGGATTCTAAAAGGGTTTCATACTGACTGACTATTGCACATAGAAGCCACACCAATGGGTTCACTACTATTCTAAAACCCATGATTCCCAATTCCCTTCTCAGGTGCTGAAGTGACTGCATATGTGATTACTTTTCTCACGATTGTTAGGGACTAGCAGCAAGCCCTGAGGATCATATATATATATATATATATATGTATATATATATATATATATATATATATATATATATATATACATATATATATATATATATCCATATATATATCCTCAGAAGAAAGCAGCACGATACAAAACTGTATACCTAAGTGTAATTTATTGCCTGATTGGTGTAATTACAATTAGCAAGAAATGTGCAGGAAACATATAATCTATAGTGGTCAATACTTATAATACCTGAACTTCATAAAATTATAATTTTAATTATTGACAATATATTGACAATAGCATTATAATTTTTGACAATTAATTCAATTCACGTTACTTCAAGCCTTTATGGTCAATTTCATTAGTTGTGATCCGTTACCATTTCCCACAATACATAAATTAAATACTCCCCTGCATCAATGATGTGAGGGATTTAATTAGCAGGATAATAATGTAATTGGCATAACTGTATTTCCTGAATTCCATTTTTACTATGTAATAAAGATATCTATCTGATAATGAATATTAGATATGCAAGATAGTAAGAAAAAAATAACAGGAAATCACACCGCTGACTTGCTTGGGAGACGTCCAAAGATAAGAGAATGTCTCTAAAATATAGATATAATTATTTATCATTGTATAATAGTGTTCATCATTATCCATGATGTAGAGATGGGTATAAAATCATGTTAATCATGCTCAAAAATTTAGGGACTTTTGGCATTTTCATGTTATGTTTTGGCCAGCTCTGACAAAGTGGGTGAAGTCTGGATGTGACTGGGTGTGGTGACCCCCGCTCATCAAATTCATGGACCTTATGTCACAAATCGTACTCCAGTTCAGTAGGTGTGTGCCTCTTGAAGAATAAGGCGCCTTACACTCAACCCTGAACCCTCATAAAGACCTATATGAACGACGATGGTCTTGATGAAGTTGGCCATAGTATTTATCAAAAGCAATGAATACAAAATGCGAGACACTTAGGAAAACTATTATATATTCTCAGCAAGAAACCCCAGCGAGGCCATTGTACCAGGCAACAAAACCGTCCAGGAAATTGAAGGAAGTTGAACTAATGACGTTTATGCACACTTTCAAAATAAGGCAATGTGTTTACATGATATTTGCTATGTTGATACAGTGTTCAGTAAGGCTAAGTGCCCACGATGCAGAAATGCTGCTGATTTTTTCTGCATCTCCCTGGCAGGAAAAACGTATGTGGATTTTACATGCGTTTTTCCCACCAGGTAGAAGCGTTTGTCAAGCGTTTTTGCATGCACTTTCGCATGCTGGTTATCAAGTGCTTTTCAAAGCGATTTTAGTATCACTTGGAAAGTGCTTGACAACTTGGTCACACTATATAAATCCATGCAACCGGCATGGATTTATATACTGTGACCAAGTTAATAGTTAAAAAAAGAATAAAAATGGTAAAAAAAAAAAAACATTATACTCACCTTCTGATGGCCCCCGGTCTCCTTCTCCGATGCGTCTGGTGTCTTGGGCAGCTCGCGGTGGTGTAAAAGGACCTTCCATGACGTCATTTAGTCATGTGACAGGTCACGCGACAGCCGACATCAGCGGTCGCGTGACCCGTCACATGACTAAATGACGTCATGGAAGGTCCTTTTACAACATCGCGAGCCACCGGGGAGACAGGGCGCACCGGAGAGAAGATCGCGGGCCATCAGAAGGTGAGTATAATGTTTATTTTTTATTTTAAATTCTTTTTTTTTTACAGGTACTATGGTACCCGGGTCTGGAGAAGAGTCTCCTCTTCTCCAGACCCGGGTACCATCCGCACATTGAATCGCTTAATATCCGCATGTGCACATGTAGTGATGCGGTTATTAAGCGTTTCTTTGCAAGTCAATGGCAGCAATTACGCCACGTTTCCACAAAAATAATGGACGTGTTGCGGATTTTTCCGCAATGATAATCTGCAGCGGAAATTTCCACAGCATGTGCTTTGGTCATGCAAACTGATGTAGGTACATCATAATAATTGATGGGTCAGAAAAGGGGACAAAGAAGAGGTAGATGTAGTGAATGGAGGAATCACTGCAGCTGCCTTTCCATGTTCTACCTGTGAAGTGTATTGACTTCAACATGCTGGGACCTACCTAGTAGGAGACTTGTGGGGCATGAACATGGGTGATGAATAGAGATGACTGGATTGCTTCGCACAACCTCTGTCCACAGTCCAGGTCAGTATTCCCTGACTGTGGACAGGAGCTACGCAACTTTCCTGAGATTTCCGGGGTCCCAGGATCGGCATTTTATTTGTTGGACTGGCATCACCTCATCTGTGCTAATCATAAAACGAGCCTGGGATCCTAGAAGCGGAGGAAATTCTCACCAGCTTCTGTCCATGGCAACAAAGCACTGATGTTGACTGGTGTTGCACTAATCGATCTGCTCATCTCCAGTGATGGATGTAACAGTGCCCGAGTCAAGTCTTTTTGGCACATGGCTAAGTCAGCAAACTCAAACTTTTCAAGTTGGGTGAAGTAAAGCCTAGCTATGAGGGTTCATCAGTGTACCGGCCGCCCTGGTCATTAAAGTGATTCCCCCCCTTTTTTTTCCAACCCAGGGTGTAATAATAATAAAAAATATGGCATACTCCCTTCCCTGACCGGTAGCGCTCTTTAGTACTCGCTCTTGTGTCCACTACCGATCTCGGTTCATCAAAATCCGGATTTCTGCTGCAGCTGCAATCATTTGTTCCTAGGAGAGCCCCTTTATTATTCACTAGTTAGGCTGCTTTTATAGCACTTTTAGTTCCTTTCCACTTTTAATTAAAACATGATCTAATTCCTTCACATTCTAAAAGTTTGGACGAGGTTAAGGGAAGAAAACATAAAACCTCATAAGAGAATTGCTCTCTAATAGTGCCCTTGGATCTCCAAACGACTCCATTTTCTGAATTTACCTAAAGTTCTGTATCTTTTTATTAGGTTGGCAGTCCAGTGCAGTAAAGCTAATGAATTTCAGCAGGTTGTCTCTGCAGACTATTCCCAGTCCACTCCCTGCCTTTATATTCTTTTTTCTCGCTTTCTGACTTCACATCCTCTGAGAGGTAATAGAGCTGGATAGGTTTTTTTAAATAGACCTTGACTGGGTCGCCTGATGGGTACCAGAAACTAAGCGTATTGTAGGATACTCAATTGTCTCTTTACTTTTAATTCGGTAGACATCATAATTTCTGTGCTTCACAAATGTGAATACCAGTGCCCATGACAGGAATTTAGTTTTAGTTAAAAAATTGTTTATTTCAATCAATTACTTACCCTCCCCGGCCAGCTAATTCCCCTCTAGGGACAATGAAATCTGTAGGAAATTTTGGATGGCATGGTGACTTAGTGGCTGCATTGTAAACACCAATGTCCTGAGATTTTTAATCCAACCAACAGAATGGAGTAAGTACAATTTGTATGTGGTTTTTCCACTTTGACTTTTGTTTTATCCTTAACCCATACTGATTCCCGAAATGGTTTAAAATTCCAATCTAAAATTTTTTTTCAATAAGTTGTGCAAAATATATAAAAAGTTGTGCACTTTCTATTAAATTTAGCATATTTTGGACTAGTTGTTGGCAGTTATGAACAAGTGTAGATTTGCTCCATTTTCTGGCTTTAGTATTAAAGGTTTTACCACTTTAAGAAAAGTGGTCCCCAAATGCTCTCTCTCGACTCTGCTGCTCTAACCTCTGTGTTTTGGCTGCAGTGGTGACACCCCATTGATAGCACATATCACCGCTACATCCAATCCCTGAGCTCGGCTGCTCTGCTAATGTAGATGTTAATCACACATTGATAGCCTACCTCCAATGTATCTTGGTTCATCGCAAATTACACATTGATTTCCTACCTTCGAAGTATATTGGTTCTTCACCAGTCCCACATAGATAGCCTTCCTATGATGTATATTAGTTTTTCTCCAATTACGCCTTTGATGTACATTGGTTCTTCAGCAATCATACATTGATACCATACCAGACTTGGGTATACAAATAGATCACAGACTGCACATGAGTCAACAGTGTGATGCAGCAGAAAAAGAAGCAAACAGTTCTGGGATGTATTAAGAGAAGCATAGAGTCTAGTTCACGTGAAGTAATTATCCCCCTCTACTCCTCCTTGGTCAGACCTCATCTGGAATACTGTATCTAGTTGTGGGCACCACATTTTAAAAAAGACATAAAAACTGGAATAAGATAAGAGAAGAGCTTCCAGGATGGTGAGCGGATGGCAAACTATGTCCTACAAGGAACGGTTAAAGGATCTGGGAATGTTTATCTTGCAAAAAAAAGGCTAAGAGGAGACTTAATAGCTGTCTACAAATATTTGAAGGGATGTCACAGTGTAGAGGGATCATCCTTATTCTCATTTTCACATGGAAACAATGGAATGAAACTGAAAGGGAGAAGATACAAATTAGATATTAGAAAAAAGTTTTTGACAGTGAGGGTGATCAATGAGTGGAACAGGCTGCCACGAGAGTTGGTGAGTTCTCCTAGCTTACTTCTGATGTAAATTTATTCTTCAACAATCACACATTGATGCCCTATATTCTTCACCAATCAAACATTGATATTGTAACATCTGTGGTAGATTCTCTATGGGGTTAAGGTCAGGCAAGTTTGCTGGCCAACCAAGCACAGTGATACTGTTGTTTTTAAACCAGGTATTGGTCCTTTAGGCAGTGTGGACAGGGGCCAAGTCCTGCTGGAGAATGAAATTTCCACCTCCAAAAAGCTTGTTGGCAGAGGGAAGCATGAAGTGCTCTAAAATTTCCTGGTAGACGGCTGCGCTGACTTTGGTCTTGATAAAACACAGTGGACCTACACCAGCAGATGACATGGCTCCCCAAACCATCACTGATTGTGGAAACTTCACACCAGACCTCAAGCAGCTTGGATTGTGGCCCCTCCACTCGTCCTCCAGACTCTGGGACCTTGATTTCCAAATGAAAATTGGAACTCTGGGACCTTGTGGAGTGTGTCAATGACTGCCTTCAGGACATCTGTCAAGTCAGCAGTCTTCCCCATGATTGTGGAGCCTACTGAAACAGACTAAGGGACCTTTTTAAACGCGTAGGAAGCCTTTGCAGATGTTTTTTGTTCATTATTCTAATTTAGTGAGATAATGACTTTAGTGTTTTCATTGGCTGTAAGCCATAATCATCAACATTAACGGAAATAAACACTTGAAATAGATCAGTCTGTTGTTAATGACTCTATATAATATAAGAGTTTCACTTTTTTGTATTGAAGAACTGAAATAAATTAACTTTTTGGTGATATTCTAATTTAGTGAGATGCACCTGTACATTGGTTCGTCACCAATCACACATTGATGCCCTACCTCCAATGCCTATTGGTTTTTCACCAATCACATATTAATAGACATGCCTATATATCGATATGTATTACAAAAATAAAACATATCACAGTTCATATTGGAATGAAGGTGTATACTAAACCTATAATAACAGTCCATAACTCTGGAATGACACGCTACTAATAGGCCTTTAAGACTGTGGAAACTAAAGAAGATAACTTGCTAGTTAAAGCTTCCAAGAGTAATTGCAGAAAAGAGCTTTAATGTGTTAGGCGAGACCTTTTTATCTTAAGTGTGGACGTAATATGCGATGCGAAGTGGAGAGGGCACAGGCCGAGGAGCTGCAGGCCATCAACGCAGTGCTCGTTCCGAAGCAATAATTTAATATTCATTGCTGGTGTTACTCTGTAGATGTGTAGAAGTCGACCTGACTGGTAATTAAAGACTGGAGGAATTCATGTCAGGAACTTCTACATGACTGTACTACAATAAAATGTTACATGCCTGTGTAGTTAAAACTCCCTCAAGCACCAATGTAAACATATGATTAAAAGAAAGCAGGACAGATACACAAAGTGTGGAAACTGGCAAGCAAATTGGTTGGAAGTGTTTTATTCTCCTCTCTTTAATCTGTTTGAAATATATTTTTTCCTTATGATCTAACAACTCGGAACCAAATGACCAGCCACCGCAGGTTACAGAGAAACTAATTAAAAGCTTTATCAGTTGTCGCAAGCAAAATAATCATTGTGGGGAATATTTCAAAATCTACAAAATGTAACTGGAATTTGGAACATTCCTTCCTAAAATATAAGAAAAAAACAAAAAGTGGAAAAAATGCAAAGTCTTGTTCATGTTATGGAGCTATGAGTTTACTTTTTTTTATTTTTCTGTTAACATAGATGTGTGAGACCTTGTTTTTTTGCAGAACAAGTTGTAGTTTTGAATGGCAGCATTCACTTTACCATGTAATGTACTGAAATGCGGGAAAAAAATTCCAAGTGTGATGAAATAGTAAAAAATATGCAATTCCGTCAATGTTTTATGGGTTTTGTTTTTACGGCCTTCATAGCGCTGTAAAAATAACCTGGAAAAATGATTGTCCAAGTCAGTCTGAATACGGCAATATCAAACATACATAACCTTTTTTCTATTTAAGTGATGAAAAGAAATTCAGAATATTATAAAAAAAAAATGTTTGCTTTGTGTTGAAATTTTCTGAGACCCATAACATTTTTACTTTTCTGTTTATCAGTCTGAGTGAGAGCTAGTAATTTTGTGCGGTGAGCTGATGTTTTTAAGGATACCAATTTTGTGTCCATACAACGCTTTGATTGTTCATTATATTTTTTAGGGAGGTGAAGTAACAAAAAACGAGATTCTGGCATTCAGATATTTTTTCTCTTTGCGGCGTTTACAGATCAGGTTAATTAATTCCTTATTTTAATAGACGGGACTTTTATGAACGGTGATGCCAAATATGTTTTTTATATTTTTTCCTTTTCTTTATTTTTAATGGGGGGAAAATGGGTAATTTGAGCTTTTATATATTTTTTTAATTTTGAATATTTTTTAAAACTTTTTTTCTTTAGTTTTTTCTTCCGTTTAGGTGAATTGAACCTGCAATGATTTGATCACTTGTACTATATGCTGCAATGTCACAGTATTGCAGGATATAATGAAAATCTCCTATGGATCTCAGCTAAATACCAGGATGGGGGAGCACATACCAGGATGGGGGAGTACATACCAGGATGAGGGAGCACATACCAGGATGGGGGTGCAAATACCAGGATGGGGGAGAATATACCAGGATGGGGATGCAAATACCAGGATGGGGGAGCATATACCAGGATGGGGGAACATATACCAGGATGGGGGAGCACATATCAGGATGCGGGCGCAAATACCAGGATGGTGGTGCAAATACCAGGATGGGGGAGCAAATACCAGGATGGAGGAGCATGGACCAGGATGGGGGACCAGTATGGGGGTGCAAATACCAGGATGGGGGACTAAAATGGGGGAGCATATACCAGGATGGGGACACAAATATCAGGATGGGAGATCATATACCAGGTTGGGGGCACATATACCAGGATGAGGGAGCATATGCCAGGATGGGGTAGCATATACAAATAAAAATGCTTGCCACCCAGGCGTAGAACAGGCTCAGTACCTAGTATAATATAGCCGGCATCGGCCAAGTGTGGAGGGAGCTCAGCTTGTATTCACCCCTTCCAATGACGTGAGTACAATGTTCTTTTGTGGGAAGGGGATCATGTTAAGGAACAAGTGTACATTCAGAAAATGTGATGATTTGCTTTTTAACCAGCGATCCTAAAAATAATTGGACAGGGAATTATCGTTACTGGTAAAAGTATACTGTCTTAACCCCTTCACCACCTTGGTATTTTCCATTTTTGCATTTTCGTTTTTTGCTCCCCTTCTCCCCGAAGCCATAACTTTTTTAGTTTTCTGTCAATATGACCATGTGAGGGATTGTTTTTTGTTGGACGAGTTGTACTTTTGAACGACACCATTGATTTTACCATATTGAGTACTGGAAAATGGTAAAAAAATTCCAAGTGAGGTGAAATTGCAAAAAAAGTGAAATGCCACAATTTTTTTTTATCATGTTCACTAAATGCTAAATCTGACCTGTCATTATGATTTTCCAGTTCAGTACAAGTATGCAGATACTAAACATGTATAGGTACTTTTTTTACTTAAGCAGTGAAAAAAAAAAATCCAAAATTTGTGCAAAAAAAAAAAAAAAAGGCGCCATTTTCTGAAACCTGTAGCGTCTCCATTTTTCGGGATCTGGGGTTGGGTGACGGTTTATTTTTTGCGTGCCAAGCTGATGTTTTTATTCATGCCATTTTGGGGTAGATACATTGTTTTGATCTCTCGTTGTTGCATTTTATTGCAATGTTGCTACGACCAAAAAAACTTAATTCTTGCGTTTCGATTTTTTCTCATTACGCCGTTTACCGATTGGATTAATTTCGTTTATATTTTGATAGATCAGGCGTTTCTGAACGCAGCGACACCAAATATGTGTATTTTTTTATTGTATTATTTTGAATGGGGCACAAGGGGGGTGATTTGAACTTTTAGATATATATATATTTTTTTTTTTTTAAACATTTTTTTTACACTTTTTACTGGCTTCAATAGTCTCCTTAGGAAACTTAAAGCTGCGATCATCCGATCACTTGTGCTACACATAGCGGGCCATCAACCCTGTATTGTGTAGCAGAAATCATCATCTCCTATGAATGGCGCTCATAGCAGATCAGCAATGACAACCACAGGGGTCTCCTGCAGACCACAGGTTGTCATGCCAACCTATCGGCGCCCCGCGATCATGTGACAGGTGTGCCAATGGGCGGGGTTTGTGACGCGCATAAGGTTTGCCCGAGTTAAATGCCGATGTCGGAGATTGATAGCAGCATTTAACATGTTAACTGCTGCATGTGGATCACAATTCCACCCGTGGCTCTCAGGGGAACATATTGTGGCATGTTATGGAAGCAAGTAACATAGGGGCTGGAAAGATAACAGCATTAACTAGCAGCAGGAGATCCCATTTGGTTTTTCTCTATGTCGTCCAACTACTCCTTAACTTAAAAGGATGATCACAGACAACAGGGATGTCATTTGAACTTCTGGCATGATGCACCAATTCTCATTCGAGCAAGATCTGCATAAATCTATTTCTAAACATGAAATGCACAAAATGGAGGTTTGCATTCTAAGTAAATTGCAGTTTGGATTTACATGTAAAATAAATAATCCTTACACATTATGCAACTCATAAAGGGCTTTTTCAGCCCTGTGGACACTTGGCACTTGATATTTTCATTTATAAGAAGTTAAAATATTCCCGTTATTAACTGGTTTCTCTGGCTTCTTCTACAGAACTGCATCAAAAGGAACCAAAAAATATGGAAAGAAACATTAATCAGCGTACTAAAAATCAGAGTTATACAACTTTATGAAAAGGATGAGTGGAAATCCTCCTTCTTATCACTTTATATTAGCATGTATAGTGGTGTAACGAGTTAACCTTGCTGCCTAAAGGGAACTTGTTAGCTGATAGATTCATCCTGCCTGCTCTTTGGGCAGCATCAGACACTGGCCATATTATTACAACCATGTATTTTTAGGGTATATGCACACATCAGGATTTGCTGCAGAAAATTCTACTGCAAATCCTGATGTGTTGGCAGGAAAAAGACAGCATAAAATAAGTGTGCTTTTGCCACATTTTTGTTGGGTTTTTGTTGCAGATTTTTTCCTGCTCATTAGTATGGCGGAAATCTGCAGCAAAAATAATTGATATGCTGCAATTCTGCAAGGAAAAAATAAGTAACGTATGCATGAGACTTCAGGTATCTCATTCACTTTGAAATCCTTCTGGTTTTGTGACCAAACTGTGGAAAACATGAGAGAAAAATGAAAACTGAAAAATCCATGGTGGTAAAGGGGTTAAAACATAAATTAACTGTGGTTCATCACATCTTTGGGAAGCTGAATTCAATTTCCCTAGCCACACACAGACCTGATTACTGCGACACCTGTTATCAATCAAGAAATCACTTAAATAAGACATGGTTGACAAAGTGAAGTTGACTAAAAGATCCTCAAAAGCTAGACATCATGCTGAGATCTAAATAAATTCAGGAACAAATGAGAAACAAAGTCATTGAGATCTATCAGTCTGAAAAGGTTATAAAGTAATTTCTAAAGCTTTGGGACTCCAGTGAACCACAATGAGAGACATTAGCCACAAATGGCGAAAACATGGAACAGTGGTGAACTTTCCTAGCAGTTGGCGTCCGACCAAAATTACCCCAAGAGTACAGCGACAACTTATCCAAGATGTCACAAAAGACCCCAAAACAACATCCAAAGAACTGCAGGCCTCATTTCATGATTCCACCATAATAAAGAGACTGGACAAAGATGGCATGCATGGCAGAGTTTCCAAGATGAAAACCACTGCTGAGCAAAAACAACATAAAGGCTCATCTCAGTTTTGCCGGAAATCATATTGATGATCGCGAAGACTCTTGAGAAAATAATCTGTGGACTGACGAGACAAAAGTTGAACCTTTTGGAAGGTGTATGTCCCATTACATGTGGCGTAGAAGTAACACAGTATTTCAGAAAAGAAACATCATACCAACAGTAAAATATTGTGGTGGTAGTGTGATCGTCTGGGGCTGTTTTACTGCGTCAGGACCTAGAAGACTGGCTGTGGTAAATGAAACCTTGAATTCTGCTGTCTACCAAAAAATCTTGAAGGAGAATGTCGAGCCATCTGTTCGTGACCTCAAGCTGAAGCGTACTTGGGTTAGGCAGGAGGACAGTGATCCAAAACATACCAGCAAATCCACCTCTGAATGGCTTAAGAAAAACAAAATTAAGACTTAGGAGTGGCCTAGTCAAAGTCCTGACCTTAATCCAATTGAGATGATGTGGAATGACCTTAAAAAGGCAGTTCATGCTCAGAAACCCTCAAATGTGGCTTAATTACAGCAATTCTGCAATGATAAGTCACTAAAATTCCTCAGGAGCATTGTAAAAGACTCAATGCCAGTTATTTCAAACGCTTGATTGCACTTGTTGCTACTAAGGGTGGCCCAACCAGTTATTAGGTTTAGGGGACAATCACTTTTGCACACAGGGCCCTGTAGGTTTGGATTTATTTTCCCCTTAATAATAAAGACCTTTATTTAAAAACTGCATTTTGTGTTTACTTGTGTTTTCTTTGTCTAATATTTACATTTGCTTTGTGATCTGAACTATTTAAGTGTGACAAACATGCAAAAGAATAAGAAGTCAGGAAGGGGGCAAACACTTATTCACACCACTGTATATAGAGTAATCAATTGAACAGATAGATTATCATATATATACACTGCTCAAAAAAATAAAGGGAACGCTTAAGCAACAGAATATAACTCCAAGTAAATCAAACTTCTGTGAAATCAAACTGTCCACTTAGGAAGCAACACTGATTGACAATCAATTTCACATGCTGTTGTGCAAATGGAATAGACAATAGATGGAAATTATTGGTAATTATCAAAACCCACTCAATAAAGGAGTGGTTCTGCAGGTGGGGACCACAGACCACATCTCAGTACCAATGCTTTCTGGCTGATGTTTTGGTCACTTTTGAATGTTGGTTGTGCTTTCACACTCGTGGTAGCATTAGATGGACTCTACAACCCACAGAAGTTGCTCAGGTAGTGCAGCTCATCCAGGATGGCACATCAATGCGAGCTGTAGCAAGAAGGTTTGCTGTGTCTGTCAGCGTAGTGTCCAGAGGCTGGAGGCGCTACCAGGAGACAGACCAGTACACCAGGAGACATGGAGGGGGTCGTAGAAGGGCAACAACCCAGCAGTAGGACCGCTACCTCCGCCTTTGTGCAAGGAGGAGCAGGAGGAGCACTGCCAGAGCCCTGCAAAATGACCTCCAGCAGGCCACAAATGTGCATGTGTCTGCACAAATGGTTAGAAACCAACTCCATGAGGGTGGTATGAGGGCCCGACATCCACAGATGGGGGTTGTGCTCACAGCCCAACATCGTGTAGGACGCTTAGCATTTGCACAGAACACCAGGATTGGCAAAGTCGCCACTGGCTCCCTGTGCTCTTCACAGATGAAAGCAGGTTCACACTGAGCACATGTGACAGATGTGACAGAGTCTGTAGACGCCGTGGAGAGTGATATGCTGGCTGCAACATCCTTCAGCATGACCGGTTTGGCAGTGGGTCAGTAATGGTGCGGGGTGGCATTTCTTTGGAGGGCCGCACAGCCCTCCATGTGCTCGCCAGAGGTAGCCTGACTGCCATTAGGTACCGAGATGAGATCCTCAGACCCCTTGTGAGACCATATGCTGGTGCAGTTGTCCCTGGGTTCCTCCTAATGCAGGACAATGCCAGACAATGTGGCTGGAGTGTGTCAACAGTTACTGCAAGATGAAAGCATTGAAGCTATGGACTGGCCCGCCGGTTCCCCAGACCTGAATCCGATTGAGCACATCTGGGACATCATGTCTCGCTCTATCCACCAACGTCACGTTGCACCACAAACTGTCCAGGAGTTGGCGGATGCTTTAGCCCAGGTCTGGGTGGAGATCCCACAGGAGAACATCCGCAACCTCATCAGGAGCATGCCCAGGCGTTGTAGGGAGGTCATACAGGCACGTGGAGGCCACACACAATACTGAACCTCACTTTGACTTGTTTTAAGGACATTATATCAAAGTTGGATCAGCCTGTAGTGAGTTTTTCCACTTTAATTTTGGGGGTGACTCCAAATCCAGGCCTCCATTGCTTAATAAATTTGATTTCCTTTGATGATTTTTGTGTGATTTTGTTGTCAGCACATTCAACTTTGTACAGAACAAAGTATTCAATGAGAATATTTCATTCATTCAGATCTAGGATGTGTTATTTGAGTGTTCCCTTTATTTTTTTCAGCAGTGTGTATATATATATATATATATATATATATATATATATATATATATATATATATATATATATATATATATATATATATATATATATATATTGTGGTAAAGTCACTTGTAAAGTGGTGGAGGGGAGATATGTTTCCCTGAGGCTATTAGCTTCAGTGAATTTAAATCGTTGTTTCCTCCAGCATTTATTTGGTAAGAGGGGTTAATCCACCATTTGTAAAAGGGCGTGTTTTTATGAGAACAACCATAGAGGGGGCAGTAGGTTGTTCTCCATATCTCCACATCAGGGTGTGGTCTGGGGTTTAAATACAGGACCTGCTGAGGCATTAGTTGTTCAGTAAGTCTAGAGAGAGGAACTCCAGATTTGTTTGTGTGGAGCTATCCTGAACCACATGGAATTGCTGAACTCTGAGCAGGGGGATCCCGGCTACCACTAAGTCTGTGCTTTTGTGTTATCATTTTACTTTGTTTTCCCTGTTTTGCCCAAAGGGCCGTGTTTTCTTTTATGGACTCAGTGTTAGTTTATGCTGCATTTTAATAAACTAACCAGAAGTTTAAAGAAACAGCGTACCTGTGTCTACCTCCGTTTGTAGCTGAGGGAGCAATCTACCACAATATATATATACAGTACAGACCAAAAGTTTGGACACACCTTCTCATTTAAAGATTTTTCTGTATTTTCATGACTATGAAAATTGTACATTCACACTGAAGGCAACAAAACTATGAATTAACACATGTGGAATTAAATACTTAACAAAAAAGTGTGAAACAACTGAAAATATGTCTTATATTCTAGGTTCTTCAAAGTAGCCACCTTTTGCTTTGATGACTGCTTTGCATACTCTTGGCATTCTCTTGATGAGTTTCAAGAGGTAGTCACCGGAAATGGTTTTCACTTCACAGGTGTGCCCTGTCAGGTTTAATAAGTGGGATTTCTTGCCTTATAAATGGGGTTGGGACCATCAGTTGTGTTGTGCAGAAGTCTGGTGAATACACAGCTGATAGTCCTACTGAATAGACTGTTAGAATTTGTATTATGGCAAGAAAAAAGCAGCTAAGTAAAGAAAAACGAGTGGCCATCATTACTTTAAGAAATGAAGGTCAGTCAGTGGGAAAAATTGGGAAAACTTTGAAAGTGTCCCCAAGTGCAGTTGCAAAAACCATCAAGCGCTACAAAGAAACTGGCTCACATGAGGATCGCCCCAGGAAAGGAAGACCAAGAGTCACCTCTGCTTCTGAGGATAAGTTTATCCGAGTCACCAGCCTCAGAAATCGCAGGTTAACAGCAGCTCAGATTAGAGACCAGGTTAATGCCACACAGAGTTCTAGCAGCAGACACATCTCTTCAACAACTGTTAAGAGGAGACTTTGTGCAGCAGGCCTTCATGGTAAAATAGCTGCGAGGAAACCACTGCTAAGGACAGGCAACAAGCAGAAGAGACTTGTTTGGGCTAAAGAACAGAAGGAATGGACATTAGACCAGTGGAAATCTGTGCTTTGGTCTGATGAGTCCAAATTTGAGATCTTTGGTTCCAACCACCGTGTCTTTGTGCGACGCAGAAAAGGTGAATGGATGGACTCTACATGCCTGGTTTCCACCGTGAATCATGGAGGAGGAGGTGTGATGGTATGGGGGTGCTTTGCCGGTGACACTGTTGGGGATTTATTCAAAATTGAAGACATACTGAACCAGCATGGCTACCACAGCATCTTGCAATGGCATGCTATTCCATCCAGTTTGCGTTTAGTTGGACCATCATTTATTTTTCAACAGGACAATGACCCCAAACACACCTCCAGGCAGTGTAAGGGCTATTTGACCAAGGAGGAGAGTGATGGGGTGCTACGCCAGATGACCTGGCCTCCACAGTCACCAGACCTGAACCCAATCGAGATGGTTTGGGGTGAGCTGGACCGCAGAGTGAAGGCAAAAGGGCCAACAAGTGCTAAGCATCTCTGGGAACTCCTTCAAGATTGTTGGAAGACCATTTCCGGTGACTAGCTCTTGAAGGTCATCAAGAGAATGCCAAGAGTGTGCAAAGCAGTCATCAAAGCAAAAGGTGGCTACTTTGAAGAACCTAGAATATAAGACATATTTACAGTTGTTTCACACTTTTTTGTTAAGTATATAATTCCACATGTGTTAATTCATAGTTTTGATGCCTTCAGTGTGAATGTGCAATTTTCATAGTCATGAAAATACAGAAAATCTTTAAATGAGAAGGTGTGTCCAAACTTTTGGTCTGTACTGTATATATATATATATATATATATATATATATATATATATATATATATATATATATATATATATATATACACACATGTATATATATATATATATATATATATATATATATATATATATATATAAATTATAATATAATGTAGATGCAAATCCCCTAAGGGGACTAAAAAAAGAAAGTAAAAAATATATATGCAAAAGTTTAAATCACCTCCGTTTTTCCTTGTTTAAATATAAAGAAATAATTAAAGATTAAATGTATTTGGTATTGTTGTGTTTGGAAAATTATTTAAGCTATACGTTAAATGCTGAAAAGAAAAAAAAAATCAAAACCCAAGCATTTCTTTAGTTTTGGTCACGTCACTTTCTCCCTTAAAAAAATGCAGTAAAAGGCACTCATAACACTATATGCACTACAAAATGGTATCAATAAATTCATCAGTTCAGCACTCAAAGAAGCCCTCATACTACTCCATCGACAAAAAAAAATCTGAAAAGTTACAAGTCTCTGGCAACACAAAGAAAATTCATTTTTACACGGTTGTGATTTTTTTTTTAAATAATAAAATTAACTTCAACTTATACGTTTGGTATTACTTGTATTTGTACCAACATTGACAATTATATTTCCATGTCATTTTTATTGCTTAATAAACACTGTACAAACAAAACCTCAAAAACAATGATGACATTGCTTTTTTTTTCACAATTTCACCTCACTTGAATTTGTTTTCCTGTTTTTCAGAACATTATGTGATAAAATAAATTATGTGTTTCAAAGCTACAATTCGTAGTTATGGTTCTTGAAAGAAAGGGGAGAAAGGAAATGAACAGCAAAAAATGACTTGAAAGGATTTCTAGAGTATATAACAAGACATCTATCGAACTAGACAACCCCTTTAACAATACAATGTTTATGAACATATCTCTGTAACCCATTGATGTCTTTTCATCTTCCACATTTAGACTAGGGCTACATGTCGACTTTGGCCGCGACACAGGTCTTGAAGCCAAAAATCGCTCTGTGCCCCTGCTACACCGCACTGAGTGGGGTAGTATTGCGACCCCCAAAGTGCCAACTGGCTCTGACTTTTTGAGACATGCTTGTGGTGGTACTATAGGGGTAATGTAGCGGCACAAGATAATCTTTGGACGTATGACTTGTGTCATGGCCTAAGTTGCCATGTAGCACCAGTGTTAGCACATGTATCTGCTAAAGCTTGTCCTTTGAGATCAATGGCACAGTCGGAGTAGTGAACTTATAAGGGAAAAAAACAAGGGAAAAAATGCAACTTATATAGGGATATATAGAGAACTATTACAATCTTGCATGCACATTTGTGATAAGAATTTGCAGACTGAGCATATGGACATAAGAATAGCACCATATTGACATTAGAATACTACCATGTGGGCAAATGGGCATTAGAATAATACCATGTGGGCAAATGGGCATTAAAGTACTACCATGTGAGCAAATGGGCATAAGAATACTACCATCTGGGCAAATATGCATTACAATACTACCATATGGACAAATGGCATTAGAATACTACCATATGGGCAAATGGGCATTAGAATACTACCATCTGGGCAAATGGGCATTAGAATACTACCATATGGGCAAATGGACATTAGAATACTAACATGTGAGCAAATGGGCATTAGAATACTACCATCTTGGCAAATGGGCATTAGAATACTACCATGTGGGCAAATGGGCATTATAATACTACCATGGGGACAAATGGGCATTAAAATAATACCATCTGGGCAAATGGGCATTAGAATACTACCATCTGGGCAAATGGGCATTAGAATACTACCATGGGGACAAATAGGCATTAGGGCATTCCTGGAGGGCCAATGCAAAATTAAGAAACTTAGTACAAATGACAAGTGCTCTTCAAATGCAACGTGTCAATCCAAAACAAGTATATCATAGCAACAGAGGTTGGGAAAGGGTGTAGCATCGGCATCTCTGCCGTCCCTCTCACCTCCCCGCTCCCCGCGCGGCATCCTCCTGTGCTCCTCTTCCTACTGCTGCCGGCGCGCGCAGCTTCCCGGGCACTGTGCTTAGGGCGCGCGCGCGCCCCCCCTATCTCAAAGGGGCCACGCGTGCCGTCCTAAGGAGTCCCCGGCCAATAGCCGGAGGACCTCCCATATATAAGGCACCTCCTCCAAAATGGAGGTGCCCGAGCAATAGTTGATGCACAGCATACTTACCTCTGCTTCAGCCCTCAGGTCCAGTTGCCAGCCTGACTACTGTTCCAGTCCGCCAGTCTGACTACTCTCCAGCCCGACAGTCTGTCTTCCGTTCTACCCGCCAGTCTGTCTATGGGCAAGTCCGCCTGCTTACCAGGAAGCAACTGCCAGTTACCTGCCTGCTACCTGCCGTGCCTGCTAGCCCGCTCACCTGGGAGCACTCGCCTGTTACCTGCCTGTTACCTGCTAGCCTACCTGGAGGCTCTGCCGTCATTTGCTGTGACCACCTGATAGCCTACCTGGAGGCTACTGCTGTCACTTGCCGTGACCACCCGCCTGCTAACCTAGAGACTTCAGCCTGCTTGGCCGTCACTTGCCATGACCACCTGATAGCCTACCTGGAGGCTCCTGTTGTCACTTGCCGTGACTACCTGTCTGCTAACCTAGAGACTTCAGCCTGCTCTGCCGTCACGTGCCGTGACCACCTGTCAACTACCCAGAGACTTCCGCCTGCTTGTTGTGTCCATCCGCTATACCGGTCAGTCCCAGTCTGCTGACCCGTGGGAGCCACCTGCTCTCTTACAAGGTCGTCCCCAGAGTAGCACCTGGTCCCTCTTCTCGGTCCCTCCCTGGTCACGGAATCGTTAGCCGCCGTCCGACCAGGGTCGGTCTGAGTTGATAATTAGTTACGCCCCTCTGGGTCCCTCCTTGCACCGCGGCACAGAGGTTCCACCACCCGGATCCGTAACAAAGGGCTCATGGTTTAATGCTTGGGAGTTGTGCTCAGTTGATGCCATGGCTATTGATAATATGGTAGGTAGCCAACTGGGCTACAACCAAGTAGAATATAATTTATTACAATAATAGATGCTGGCAGCGGAGCCTTGTGAATAATGCATTTCTATCAGTGGCTAATCAAATAATTTGAAATGCATAGAGGAAGTAAATAATCACTCTGCATAAAATAATAAAATAGACCTTCCCACTCATGTCTATAAGATTTATGAGTGAAGAGGCTAAGTTATGAAAGAAACAGGCTTAATGAATCAAAGGCGGACATAGCAGTCAGTCTTTAGCAGAGGGAATAGGCAGCTTCACACAACAAAAAATTACATTTGGAAATATTTCACCTAGAAATGCTATGAAAAGAAACAGAAAATCTATAATAAGAAGGAAATATTAGGCTAGGTTCCCCACCAGCACTACGTTGGGGTTTCTGTCAGAATCCCCAAAAAACATTATTTTAATAGTAACCCCAACAGAGCCTCGATAGAACCACTTGAATGAAGTTGACAAAGTTATTATGGACCTTGTCTAACCTCCGTCCTTGCAGTATTCATCTTTTTCAGACATGTACAAAAACGTTAATGTATCACTGTTCTGAACTATTCTGACCCTTCTCATCCCTCATATTGTGCTTTGGAAATATCATTGTTCAAGCTTGGATCCTTTGACTTCCCTGACGCGTGAACTTTTTCTCTTGGTCCTGGCTCTGTAAAGGACATATTGATACTCATGCTAGAGCAACTCCATTTAGTCTGCTCGCTTTAAAATCATGTTATTATCACTCCTGGTATAACATACATTCTTTCTTTCTCTTCCCATAGAACTTATCTCACACTAACCTTTTCTCAAGAGAACATTTTGTCTGACACTCTGTTATCTAACTTGTTTAGGCCAGGTTTGACCTTGTAAAATTTCCATAGTGCTTCAAACTAACAATGATAATATGACCATATATGTGTTTCGGTAATAATTGTACTAACATCAGTTAGCCTATAGTATTGTAGTATGGCTGTAGAGTTGATTGGCTATTTGATATACTCAAAACAATATAAAATGCTAAGCAAAATAAACGGGATCAGAGATTCTTTGAATCCTCCCAATACAGAACATTGTTTCCGTTTGGTTTTCTGTGGATTGCAATCAACATAATAATTTGACACTCACTTGGTCTACCGTGAAGGGTTATTGCCCTCCCTTAACAGCTCCAGAATATGCTTCTTTCCTCTGGCCCCTGTGCTGATTCGCATGGATTGCAGTGCTTGGACTGGAGGTCCAGTTTGGCTGTCCACTGACCCTTTAATTCATCATTTCACCGAAAACACAAACAAGCAGCATTCACTACTGAATTCTTCGGCGCATGCATTTAAGGAATGTGTCTCGACGTTGGACAGTGCCAGTGTCAAGACGTTCTTTGTGGGCGGAGTTAGCACACTGTGCCGATGAAGAAAACAGCCCCAGTGTCTACGATGTGATGTAAGTACATCAGCCTCAGCGTCTCCTGTGTGAAGTATATGCATCTGTCCCAGTACCTCCTATGTGATTCATATGCACCAACCCAGTGTCTCCTATGTGACTTATATACAACAGTTTGTGTGTCCTATGTGATGTATATGCATCAGTCCCAGGGTCTCCTATGTGATGTATATGCACCAGTCCCAGTGTATCCTATGTGATGCATATGGACCAATTGCATTGTCTCCTATGTAATGCATATGCACCAGTTTCAGTTTCTCCTATGTGATGTATATGCACCAGTTCCAGTGTCTCCCATGTGATACATGTGCACCAGTTTCAGTGTCTCCTATGTGATGTATATACAGCAGTCTTGGTGTCTTCTATATGATAAATATGCATCAGTCCCAGTGTCTCCTATGTGATGCATATGCACCAGTCCCAGAGTCTCTTAAGTGATTTATGTGCACTAGCCCCAATATCTCCAATGTGATCTATATTCACTAGTCCTGGTGTCTCCTATATGATATATATGCACCAGTCTCAGTGTCTCTTATGTGATGTATACAGCAGACCTCCAACTGCTTGAGTTATATAAATGTAGCATGAGCAGTGATAAATTTCCCACTGTGAGGAGACATGCAGTATAATATACATCTGTTTTTGGAACAACACAGTGCTGCAAGTTCTTTACAAAACTTATCACAAAGAGTCAACTATGCTCCAGACTGACGCAAACCTGGAAAAGCAGTTGCAAGTAGCAACATTATCAATACCACCTAACATCACAGCCTCAAAGAGAAGTAGCTCCATCAATCACATTAGAGGTGAGTTAATAAATTATTTGATTAAATAGAGCAAGATAATTTTCATGCTGAGAATTTTGTATGGCCCACAAATGAGGTTATAAATATCCAAATGGCCCTTGGCAGAAAAAAGGTTTCCCGCTCCAACTTTAATACAACACTGGGTATCTGTAGAATTATTCTGGAGACTATGCTGTCATTCTACCCAACTATCCTTCTTTTCCGCCAGTGCTATAGCTGCCAGTTTGCAACTATTCTGGTGACTGCAACTTCAGGCTTCATTTGAGGAAAGGGTGAGGACTAGGAATAAGCAAAAAGATGCTGGTAAAGCATCCACGTTGGTACTCTGAGGCAGCTGGAACAGGATCCTGCAAACTTCCACAGCCAGCACTCGAATGCTAGTATCTTGGTCGCCTTTGGTGTTTACAAGCTCAACTTGCCATTTTAATGTCTTGCGTCGCCTAGTCCCTAAGCTTTATGTGTCGGCTTTGCAACTGACAGAAACGCTTTGAATGGCTGCATTAGAGTGCCAGTGGAGGAGTACCAGAGTGCCGGCCAAGGAACTTCACAAGACTCTGGTCTGACTTCCACAGAGTACCGATACAGATGCAGGACCAGGGTCCTGTGAATCTTTTTGCTCATCTCTAGTGAGGACCATGGATTTCATTAGGCAGCAGGTTCCTGTCTAGCCTGTGTCAAGCCATTTGCAGTTCTAGAAGTAATGGTGCCACACAGTTTCAAGGTTTTGGCATAATGTCTATAAAATAAAAGCTAATTGTGATGATAATATCTGAATCAACCTTGTCCTGCTCCCCCCAGCATCTCCCTTTTGAGTTTTATAATTGCCTACAAGAGAACCTGATTATTATATGACAAGCAGCCAATTATGCAGGAATGCAAGAAACACAATTTACATCTGGGATGACTTGAGATTTCATTTCGCATTTCTGCATTCAGAAAATACCCATTTGGCTATCCTTTCTATGACACGCAGTATTAAGTGGAAACATGGATGATTGTCAATAAAAAGGTCAGAGAGATGTGAAATCATGCAGTATTTGGCTCATTATAAAGCAGGTAATGGAAGCCTTCGGGATCAAAAATGTTTATCATTCTGTCATTCCCGTCTCCAAGTGCAGAATTACCTTCCACAACCTCCAGAGATTTATGCTTTTAATTACCTCCTATCTTCCTCACTACTTTCCAAACCAAGCAATCAATGGAAATACTCTTATTTACTGGACAAATGCAGAATATTTGTCGAATGGAAGCTTTATTTATCATATTGTTTATCTGTAAAAAATGATTGGCTGGAGGGCTTGAGACTATGGTATTTTTAATTTTTCTCCCCACCCTGGAATACAAATAAGCCATTCGCTTGTCACACTAGAACGAATATTAAGTGCTTATCTGACTAATCTTTTTAATTATAAAGTCATCTAATGTAGTTTGGACACATCTGAATCAGTAAGAAGAAAACCACAAGTGACAAAAAACTCCTGAGGCAACAGGCTGCAGGGCAGAACGTGCATACATATTAATGATAGTTTTGGGGTAGGATGCTATTTTCTATTTTTAATAGTAAGAAGTAACTGAAATGTTATTTGTTGTATGTGAAACTTACAAATATGGAAAATTCAGTTAAGACTGATTGGAGACCTGAAGATTGATATTTAGTGATGAGCGAGCATGCTCGCTACTGCTCGGTGCTCGCCCGAGCATCTCACTGCTAGAGATGCTCGGCGCTCGCCGAGTATTTCCAGGGTTGCTCGGCGGGAGCGCAGATCCCCTCCCTGTATGTTTGGCGCTCTTTAGCATGCCAACGAACATGCAGGGATTGTCTGCCACACACCGTAATGCCGCAGCCATGTTGGTTGTGGCATTAGAATGATTGGCTGGCCGCACAGCGTCATCAGGTCTATATCAGACCTGGCGCCGCAGTGTTCGTCATAGTCTACTCTGGAATCAGACAGTGTAGGGAGAGCTGCTGCTGCGTCAGGGAGAGATTTGCTTGTTTCTTAGTTAGTGTAGGTGTACCACAACATATTCTACACATATCCATCTCAACTAACAGTCCTTCTGAGGACTAAACCAGCTGCATAGATATCAGTGCTAGGCAGGAAGTGTATGTGGCAGACTGCAGTGCATATATCAAGAGGGTCCATTCCAGTTCTGTCTGCTGGTACTTTTACAGATATTTCTAGAAATAGCCCCAGGTATCAGGGGCCATTAATAATTTTTTTTGGATCTTAATCCTGATTATTTGCTTAAAAAGAAATCCAGAGAACACCGTTTTTCTGCTCCATTCGCTTGTTGGCACTGCAGAATACAACCAGATCCTTTCCATATTACAGCGCTAAAAATCCATCTATTTAAAACTGTGGCTTGTCCGTCAGACGGATCACATATAATTGTGCTGAAAATTCTGCCATTTCTGGCCTCCATTGAAATTTGGTTGCAGTGTGTCAGCGAAGTTATTGACACGAGGTCGGCGCTGTTAAAAATAGTTACACACAGGCCAGCTATTTAAAACTATGGTTTTCTGTCACACGTATCACATATCACTGAGGTTCAAATCCAGCCATTTGTACTGAACGTAGAAAATATTGTCCTCAATTTAAAATTGGCAAGGCGCGTGGCAAGGGACAGGGAAGTGGACGTGATGGTGATGATGGTGCATGCAGAGGACGAGGCCGAGGCTGTGGGTAAGCTGAAATTGTGCCACAACAAACACCCACATCTTCTCGCTCGACCTTCCTGTCCCAATTAATAGGGAACCTCAGAACACCACTATTGAACACAGATTAGTGTGAAATGGTTATTGGTTGGATAGCAGATAATGCTTCCAGTCACTTAGCCACCACCACCACCACCCTGTCTTCCACACGGTCAAGTCTCAGTAGCCGTGAGTCTGGACCGCATATTCCTCACCCTGATCCTCCTTCCTCCCACCATGCCGAGTGCCTGGAGCAGGGCCGGCGTCAGCACCCGGCGTACCCGGCAAGTGCCGGGGCCCTGGAAAATCAGAGGGGCCCAGCCGCCCACTCACTGTCGGGGCCCGGCCCACACACCCGCCCGCCCACTCACTCACTGTCGGGGCCGGGCCCACACACCCACCCGCCCACTCACTGTCGGGGCCGGGCCCACACACCCGCCCGCCCACTCACTGTCGGGGCCGGGCTCACACACCCGCCCGCCCACTCACTGTCGGGGCCGGGCTCACACACCCGCCCGCCCACTCACTGTGGGGGACGGGCCCACACACCCACCCGCCCACTCACTGTCGGGGCCATGGCCGCATCTTCGGCACCTGTTCAGTGACGCAGGCGCTGCTTGATTGCCGGCACTCCCCCAGTCCCAGAAATGGCCGCGCGCTGTCAGGCTGTGTCTGCTAGTAATGACACGGCAGGGTCGACGGCACTGCACCTTTAATTTTGCTTATGTGTCGCCCCTGCCGCGTCATTACTAGCAGACACAGTCGCACAGCGCGCAGCCATGTCTGGGGGAGTGCCATCAAACACCGTCGGAGCGGAGGTCCTGCACAGATGGGGGGGGAGCGGCCCGGACCCGACCGCAAGTGGGCCCCTCTGATGGTCCAGGGCCATGAAGTCTGTGACACGCCGGGGGCCCTGCACTGCCCCATACCTGAGGAGCTGCTGGACAGGACACTGGACCGGGGACAGGTGAGTGAGGCTTCCCCAATCCCCATATTAAAAATACTTGTAATGGGTCTGTGTGAGTGCATCTATGTGAATGTCAGTGTGTATGACTGTGTATATATATTTGTCTGTTTTATATATGTCTTTAAGAATTTGTGTAAAAATATGTGTTTGTCTGTATATGTACATATCTGTGTACCGTGTGTGCATGCGCGTGTCTGTGTACCGTGTGTGCGTGCGTCTGCGTACCGTGTGTGCGTGCGCGTGTCTGCGTACCGTGTGTGCATGTGTGTGTGCGCGTGTCTGCGTACCGTGTGTGCGCGTGTCTGCGTACCGTGTGTGCGCATGTCTGCGTACCGTGTGTGCGCGTGTCTGCGTACCGTGTGCGCGTGTTTGCGTACCGTGTGCGCGTGTCTGCGTACCTGTCTGCGTACCGTGCGTGCATGTCTGCGTACCGTGCGTGCGTGCATGTCTGCGTACCGTGCGTGCGTGCATGTCTGCGTACCGTGCGTGCATGTCTGCGTGTGTGCGTGCGCGTCTGCGTACCGTGTGTGCGTGCGCGTCTGCGTACCGTGTGTGCGTGCGCATGTTTGCATATGTGAAGGATGAGGTGGCAGGCTGGGCCCTGTGTACTATATATATATATATATATATATATATATATATATATATATATATATATATATATATATATATATATATATATATATATATATATATATATATATATATATATATATATATATATATATTCTCCGCCGTGTCTGTGCATCATGAATCGTGTATGTGTTAAAAGGGCCCACTGAGACTCTTTCGCCCGGGGCCCAGAAAAACCTGGAGCCGGCCCTGGCCGGGAGACAACTGATCCCACACTTGGACACTCTGAAGAGCTGTTCACTTTCCATTTATAGATTTGGACCTCTCGCAAAGTCCACTTGAAGCGGGGCGAGAGTAGATTGCATGTAGCGATGCCCAAATATTTGAGCAGCCATGGTCACACGAAGGCGACGGTGGGAAACTGTCACAAGAGGTGGATGATGATGAGACACAATTGCCCGAAAGTCAGGAGGAGGACCAGAGTGCGGAAGTAGAAGACAAGGTGGTGGATGATATAGTAACTGACCCAACCTGGCAGGGGGACATACAGAGCGAGGACAGCAGCACACAGGGGGAGGGAGGTGTAGCACGACAACAGGCAGGAAGAAGCAGTGTGGTGGCCGCAGACAGAGGGCGGGCAACCGTTCCCCATAACATCAACACAACGGAAGTTTCCAGTACAACTGTTAGGTCTTCCCGAGTCTGGTTGTTTTTTAAAGACTCTGCCGATAACCCCAAAAAGGTCATTTGCACCACCTCCCAGGCCAGCATCAGCAATAGCAAAACTAACAGCTTGACCACCACCAGCATGATCAGACACATGGCAGCAAAGCACCCGACTAAGTGGGCCGAACCCCAGGGTCCGGGAAAAGTGTCTGCAGGTGGCACCACTGCTTCTTCCGCTGTTATGCGTGCAAGCCAATCCTCTGTTCATGGCGCATGCGAAGAATGCCTCCTGCCCTACACCTGTCGTTGCACACTCTCAAGAAGCACCATCAGCAAGCACGTCCACGTCCTTGTCCCAGCACAGCGTTCAGTTGTCCCTACCCCAGTCCTTGGAACGCAAGCGTAAATACGCAGCCAACGCCCCACAGGCCTCACTACTAAATTCACACATTTCGAGACTGCTTCCGCTCGAAATCCTGATGGCAGCGGCCGACCCTCGGTACTTAGTCCCCAGCCGCCACTATTTCTCCCGGTGTGCCATCCCCGCATTACACGAGTACGTGTCCCACAATATTAGCCGTTGCCTCAACAACGCAGGTCCTGGGAAAGTCCACCTAACCACGGAAACGTGGACAAGTGCTTGTGGGCAGGGACGGTACATCTCGCTGACGGCACACTGGGTTAACAAAGTGGAAGCCGGGGCCCAGTCGGACCCTGGGACGGAACACGTCCTCCCAATGCTGAGGATTGTGGGCCCTGGGTCAATCAGGGATGCCCCCATATTCTACAGCTCCTGTACCTCCTCTTCCTCTTCAGCTTCCATCTCTGAAATGACATCAGTCGCAAGCTGGAAGCACTGCAGCACTCCCTTGGCCAAGCGGCAACGGGCTGTGCTGAAGCTAATATGCTTAGGTGACAACGCTGAAGAGTTATGGACAGCTATGAAAGAGCTGATCTGTGGCTGACACCGCTGAACCTACAGTCAGGCATGGTCGTGTGTCACAATGGCCAGAACCTGGTGGCGGCTCTGAGGCGAGACAAGCTCACACACGTACCATGCCTGGCCCATGTGCTTAGCCTCGTGGTTCAGCGGTTTCTCAAAACCTACCCGGAGCTGCCGGATCAGCTTGTCAAAGTATGCCGCCTATGTGCCCATTTTAGAAAGTCACCTACGGCTTCCGCTGCTCTTGCCGTGTTTCAGCAGTGTTTGCAGCTTCCGGCTCACCGACTGGTGTGTGATGTCCAATTTAACTCTACATTGCAGATGTTGGGAAGGATTTGTGAGCAGAATAGGGCAGTTGTTGACTACCAGCATCAACAAGGCCGTGGGTATTCAGTTCAGACTCCACACATAAGGCCTCACGAATGGACATGGATGTCAGAAGTATGTCCCATCCTCCAAAATTTTGAGGACTCCACCAAGATAGTGAGCGGCAATGATGCCATAATTAGCGTCACCATCCCGCTTCTCAGTCTTCTGAAATGCTCTCTGCTCACAATCAAAGAGGATGCATTGCAGGCGAAGCACAATGAGATAGAGCAAGGAAACATACAGGGTGATTACACACAGCCCAGCCTCATCTCATCCCAACATGGATTGGGTGACAATGAGGAAGAGGAGGAGGAGCTAGTTTCATGCGCTATTGACGGTACTACCTGCACAACTATCATACCGTCTGTTCAGCGTGGATGGCTTGAGGACAGGGAGGAGGAGGAGGAGAGCATGGTCAGTCGTCCTCTTGATGAGGACACAGAAGTCTTGCCTGTTAGCAGTCTGGCATGCATGGCTGAGATTATGTTACGCTGCCTTTCCCATGACCCTCGCGTTCTCCAAATTTTGTGTGACAGTCATTACTGATTGGTGACCCACGCTACAAGGAGAACTTTCTATCTCTTATTCCCGAAGTGGACAGGTCTACTTTTATGGGGCAGTACCAGAAGGCCCTTGTTGCGGAATTATTAACAAAAATTCCTGTCTGAAAATGCTGGCGGCAGAGGTCACAATTCGTTGGACAACCAAGGAGTACAGGCGAGAGAAACACAACTCCAATCCATCAGAGTCAGGGGAACACTGTCAAACTTCTGGGACAGTTTTTTCAAACCCTCCCATTTTACAGGCCCTGAGGCGTGGGGTACTCTCACAAGGAGTGCAAAGTTTGGGAAGATGGTGAGGGAGTACCTTGCCGACCGTACCAACATCCTCCATGATTCCTCTGTGCCTTATAATTACTGGGTATCCAAGCTTGACACGTGGAATGAACTGACTCTCTACGCCTTGGAGGTCCTGGCTTGCCCTGCCGCTAGCGTTTTATCAGAGCGGGTTTTTAGTGGTGCCGGTGGAATTATAACCGATAGGCGCATCCGCCTGTCAACTGAAAATGCTGACAGGCTGACTCATAAAAATGAACAAGGGCTGGATTGGGCCAGACTTCTCAACACCACCGAATGACAGCAGCGTAACATAAACTCAAATCCAGTCTTTTTTTGGGAGGTCTATTCCCATGCACCTCTTCACACCTACACATGGGTATACGATTCCTGATTTTGTCTATTTGCACTTGTCCTCCTCCTTCTCATCTTCCATCACCATATCATTCACCACCATATCACCTCTTCTACGTGTCTTGCAAGGGGCATTGGAGTTCCTCCAAATTTTTGGCAGCTTTTGCATTCACTGCATAGACAAACACTATGGGAGACCCAATTATTGATAATGGGAACATTGTTTTTAGGAGGCTCTCCGACCTCTACGTCTTTTGCAAGGGGCATTGGAGTGCCTCCAAATTTTTGGCAGCCCTTGCAGTCACTGCATACGCAATAACAGTATAGGAGACCCACTCGTTAATAATGGGAACAACAAAGCATAGCCGGCTGATGGCTCTCTAACAATAGCGAGGGCCAACTGCTGGCCCTTTAAGAATAGTAAGGGCCGCCTGATGGCCCTATAAAAATAGGCTTTGTGACTTTCAGAGTCCCTCCATCATAAATGAAACAGGATGCCTCTGATGATGTCTCACACACCACATGGTCATATAAGGTTGTAAAATGTTAAAATGACACTTATCAGTGAATGCATTTGTCTTGGTTGAAAGCAATGCAAAGGTGCAAAAACGCATCATAAACGCTACGAGTGAACATAGCCCAAGGTGTGGAGGAGCATTTTTGTTTTTGTATATTTATTTTGCCTTATATACAAGTCATTACCCTGGAAAGGATGTTCCTTAACATATTTCTCAGGAAAATCCATTTTGGTTTTGTTTTTCTATGTTTTATTATGAGTCCGTAAAAGTGGCGTAATACCTCTGACAATGCTGTTGACAGCTGTGACCTGGGAGTCAGAAATGCTTCCAGGGGTCTTCCTCATGCTGTTTTCATGTCATTTGAGCACTGTTCCCATCGATTTGGGCAATTTTTAGGCCCTCTGCAGACAGCTGGGGGAGCCGCCTGAAAAATGCTCGAGTTTCCCATAGACTTACATTGGGCTTGCTGCTTGGGTCGAGCACCCGAGCCTTCCAATTTGCTCGACCCGAGCAACGAGCACCCGAGCATTTTAGTGCTCGCTCATCACTATTGATATTCTTAATTTGCTCCCCACCGTAGAAGCCATTTCCCTGTCACGTTAAAACCAATATGAAAAAGTTATTTCGAAAAAATCAAGTTATCTCCTAGCTCATTGCTGATCATTTTAGGTCTGGTCACTGGGACCTCCAGTGATCCCGAGATTGGGGTCTGGAACTCTGGATTGAGGATCTGCGGCCCTGCTCTTAATGGAGCAGAGGTGCACATGCTCGACTTCTACTCCATTCATTCTCACAGTGGGCAGTCTAAAAATTGCTAGTTTACTAATTCTGTCTTCTAAAGGGAATCTGTCAGCAGTGTTTTGCTTTGTAATCCGACAGTAGCATGATGTAGGGGCAGAGACCCTAATTCCAGCACTTAATTTACTGGGTGCAGCAGTTGTGAATAACAGTTTTCTCTGCTGCAGACCTAGCAGAGCTCTGAATGCTGAGCTCTGCATAACCACACCCCCCACACTCCTGATTGGCAGCTTTCTGTGTACATTGTATATTGACAGAAATCTTCTAATCAGTTGTAGGGATGGGGTTGGACCAGGATCAAAATCGTCAATGCAAGTCTATGGGTACATGAAAAAATTGGACCACACCTGGATGACATCCAGGTGCTATCCGATTTTCACGGACTGTCAGAAAAGAATTAAGTAATGTGATAGACAGACCGCTGTATCTTATATTCAAGCACTCTTTATGGACAAGGACTGTCCCACTAGACTGGCGCCAAGCAAATGTGGTACCAATATTCAAAAAGGGGTCTAAAAGTGACCCTGGGAACTATAGACCAGTCAGCTTAACGTCTATTGTGGGTAAATTGTTTGAAGGATTTCTTAGAGATGCTATTGTAGAATATCTTAATGATAATAACTGTCTAACTCCATATCAACATGGATTCATGAGGGATCGCTCCTGCCAAACAAACCTGATCGCCTTCTACGAGGAGGTGAGCTCACAGCTGGACCAGGGAGAGTCAGTGGATGTTGTATACCTTGACTTCTCCAAAGCGTTTGATACCGTGCCACACAAAAGGTTGGTATATAAAATGAGAATGCTTGGTCTGGGGGATAATGTGTGCAAGTGGGTAAATAGCTGGCTGAGTGATAGAAAGCAGAGGGTGGTTATCAATGGAGTAAGCTCAGGGTGTGTCAGGGTTACTAGCGGGGTGCCTCAAGGGTCTATCTTGGGCCCTATATTATTTAATATATTTATTAATGATCTAGTGGAAGGATTGCATAGTAAAATAGCAATATTTGCAGATGATACTAAACTTTGTAAAGTAGTTAATACAGATGAGGATAGGGCACAGCTACAGGAGGATTTAGATAAATTGGGGAGTTGGGCCAAAAAAATGGCAAATGGGGTTCAATGCCGATAAATGTAAGGTCATGCACATGGGAAAGAAAAACAGCAGTCACCCATACATATTAAATGGGAAACCGTTGGGGAAATCTGACATGGAGAAGGACCTGGGCGTCTTGGTTAATAGCAAATTAAATTGAAGTGCCCAGTGTCAGGCAGCAGCTGCGAAGGCAAATAGAGTCATGGCATGCATCAGAAGAGGAATAGGGGCATATGATAAGAACATTGTTCTTCCTCTGTATAAAGCGCTGGTAAGGCCGCACTTAGAATATTATGCACAGTTCTGGGCTCCGGTGCTCAGGAAAGACATATTGGAGCTAGAGAGGGTACAAAGGAGGGCGACTAAGGTAATAAAGGGAATGGAGGAACTAGAATACCCAGAGAGGTTGTCAAAATTAGGCCTATTTACGTTGGAAAAGAGAAGGCTTAGGGGAGACCTCATAAACATGTATAAATACATCAGGGGGCAGTACAGAGATCCCTCCCATGACCTGTTTATACCAAGGATGGTGACAAAGACGAGGGGGCACACTATGCGTCTGGAGGAAAGGAGGTTCATGCACCAGCATAGAAGGGGATTCTTTACGGTCAGAGCCGTGAGACTCTGGAACTCTCTGGGAGAGGAAGTGGTGATGTCCAACTCACTTAATGAGTTCAAGAGAGGCCTGGACGCCTTTCTTGAGAACAGTAAAATTACATCTTATGCTTAGTTAATTAATCCAGGGATTTAATCTGACTGCCAGATTGGTGTCGGGAAGTGAATTTTTCCTCAATGATGTAAATTGGCCTATACCGCATGTTTTTTGTTTTTTTTTGCCTTCCCCTGGATCAACGCTGCGGAATAGCTGCAGTGCACAAGAAATAGGCTGAACTGGATGGACGCTTGTCTTTTTTTCGGCCTTATAAACTATGTAACTATGTAAAAGGATAAGTTGGAGAAAGTTTTTTTTTTTCTCCATATACAGTATGAGAAAAAACTGATGACTCTGAGCACACTGATCAAACGCCGGTCAGAGTCTGATTAAAATAATTGGTCCATTTTCTCATATGTGAGAATGAGGTCTAAAAAGGACCATTCACTAAATTTTTCATGAACTACAGGATGTCCCTAAAGTCTGGGCACACAGGACACATAGGCAAAAATAAATATTTTCAAGAAATGAAATTGATTAACAACATTTTATTCAATAGGAATATTAAATAACTTCTTCAATATGATTTCCATCATTTACAATGCAAAGGTTGATGCGCTTTGCAAACTTCTATTATAGTTAATCCAATTAAATTAATTAAAATTATAGTTAATGAGAATTTGTATGTGTTCAGACTTTAGGGACACTCTGTAGACACACGATGTAATAGGGGCTCCAGAGCTAAATAAAAAGTAGCACTGGGCTCCTGTACTACTTCTTACTCCTGTATGAGTTGCTATCTGACAATACCAGGGCCTACGTCACCACCCAGCGCACCCGGGCAAGTGTCTGGACCCTGGACAAATGGCAGGGTGGGCATGGCTCCCCCGCCGTCGAGAACACTGTCTGCAGCACATGCGGTTCGCCGCTTGCCAGCATACATTTTCCGCTGGGTCCGAAACTGTGCAGGGCCACCTGTTTCTTCTTCGGCGCCGCTTGATGGCCATCATTTTCACAGACATGCACTGTGCGGCTGTGTCTGCTACCAGTGATGCGGCTGGGCAGATACACAAGCAAAGTTAAAGGCTCAGTGCTGACCCAGCCGTGCCACTTCTGGCAGACACAGCCGAACAGTGCACTGTGTGCAGCAATGTCTGTGAAACTGTCGGCCATCAAGCAGCATTCCCTGCACAGCCACATGCCACAGGAGCTGAACATGAGACAAGCCGGGGGTAGGTGAGCGAGGCTTGTTGCCGGGTTCCCCATATTAAAAAATATTTCTAATGTGTATTTGGGTGTGCATGTATGATGTGTATATATATGTACAGTATGTCAGTGTGTATGACTGTATATACTGTATTTATGTCTGTTTATATGTATTTTTGTGAATTTGTCTTCAAATATCTATATGTAAGTATGCCTGTATGTGTACATATCCTTGTATATGTTTGTGTATGTGAGTGTCTGCGTATTGTATGTGTGCAAATTTTATGTGTGCATACCTGCATACCGTGTGCAAGCATGTGTGTGCATGTCAGCCAGACGAAGGCTTCAGCCGAAACGCGCGTCGGGGTGGGCACCATCGCAGAGCAGTAGTCCATCATCCACATGTGAGTATGCTTACCTCCTCAGCATAATGTTAGTTCCAGACATTGCATGGGACTTGTTTTTCTACAGTATGTACTATTAGTGCCCCACTGACAAGCATGTTCAGTTTTGTGAGTGTTCTTAGCTCATTCTAGGTTGCTTAGAACCATGGTCACATCTATCTATGTACATCTCTCAGAAACAGTAATGTGAAAATTTTTTCACACCAGCACTGTGCTGCTTATTCTCTTTTTTAGGCACATTGTACATTTTTGGCTATTACACTGGCCAGATACGCTAAACAGACATTGTATGGGACTTGTTCAGTTTTGTGAGTGTTCTTAGCTTATTTCAGGTTGCTTAGAACCATGTTCACATTTATCTATGTACATCTCTCAGAAACAATAATGTGAATATCTTTTTACACCAGCACTGTGCTGCTTATTCTCTTTTTTAGGCACATTGTACATTTCTGGTCATTATACAGGCCAGATACGCTAAACAAACATTTGATTGTTTACCACACATGGATGGATCTGCTGTGGCGCCCTCTCTTTGCATGTTGTTTTTATTCCCTTGTCTGCGTACTACACTTTGTCGTTCATGTCAGTATTTTGAACAAATAAAATTTGTTTAATTTATATTGGACCTGTATTCAAACTTTTTTTCTCTTGGTTTCTGTTAATGTGTGCATACCTGCATACCGTGTACAAGCATGTGTGTGCATGTCTGAGTGTGTGCATGTCTGTGTACTGTATGTGTGCATGTCTCTGTATTGTATGTTTCATGTGTGTGCATATCTGCATACTATATGTGTCTGTATGTCTGCGTGCTGCATGTGTGCATGTCTGGGTAATGTATATGTACATGCCTGTGTCTCGCCCAGGGGGATATAGGGGACTCGGTACCCGGGCCTTTTACCTTGTTTAAGATGTCACGGCAGTCGGCTCCTGGGCCCGTACTCTGGGATCTCTCTTGAAAAAGGGGTTTTTTGGTTGGTAACAGTTTTTGTCTCGTGACGCCACCTGTGGTTTCTGGTAACGAGTACCAGCGCTGCTGCAGACCTCCGGGGCAAGTGTTAGGGCAGATGGGTTGGTGCGGCTCTCCAAAGGCAGAGCACAGCCCCAGGGCAGTGTGGGTGCAGATGGTGATGTTGGGCGTTGTAGTGCAGAAGAGATGGCGCAGCAGGAGTAACTGACAGAGACAGGAGATTCACTTCAGTACCTTTACTGGTGCGGATGTCAGGGACGGTCCAGGGTACTCGGTAGGAAGGGTGCACTTCTGGACGCTCCCCAGTGAGCGGGTATAAGGCCTCCTGGTCCATGTCTCCCTCTCTCTAAGCTCCTGGCCAGCCTGCAACTGGGCCTAGCTTCTGTGTTGTGTCGTTCTCTCACCTGTCGCTTGGTAGTAGGACCTTTCTCTGGCAACCACTATCCCTGGACGCCGGGGCCTTCGTGGTTCCTAGTCCTGTAAAGGGTTTAGCTTCAGGTTGACCAGGGATCTGTAATCCTCCTGGTATACCGGTAATCCCTACTGGGTATAGAGGACCTTGTAGGCGTGGACCCGGTGTCTGGATTATGTCTTGGGGTGAGCCTGGGATGCTCCTCTGCCCCCTTAACTCCTTTCTCCTCTCTCCTTGCCTCGGCCACACTCGGGGCCCTCAATACAGCAGCAGCCGTGCTGCTTCTTTACTGGTCTAAGTGCCAGTACACTCTCTTCAGACTAAACTGAACGGCCTGACTCCACCCTCCATATATATATCCCTAACAGGGCTCCCTCTGGTGGTATGAGGTGGAAGGGTGGAGGTGTTTGTTTGTAGTGAGGGCCTCTTGTGGAGTAGTCCATCCACGCACCCTTTTGGGTCCTGTGGTACCTGTTGTAGCAGGGTGCCACATTCCCCCCTAGTACAATTCAGTACTCCTGGACTGAAGCATTTTAAAACAGGTAACAACAATAACAATAACAGCAATAACAATAACCATGTTACAGTAAGTCCCGTCACCAGGTGTCCATTCCACTGATGAAGGTGTAACAACAGGAGCATGAGGGACCCGCCTGAAAACCCTCAACGTAGGCCCTGGGCGTGGCTACAGGGCATAAGTTATCCAGGTGTTGGACCACGTCTTCGGCCACGCCAAACGGGTTTTTGTTCAGTGGTCTTTTATGAAACAAATAAGGGGGGGCACTTTGATAAGTGCAACTACTTACAGGGACAGTTTTTGGCTGCTCACAGTCCTCAGCCTACAAGTCTTTATACCCTTACGGGTAACTAAATGAACACATTTTATTTGCAGTTTACACAATAAATAACAGTAGGCATTACCCAACTGTGTAACTATTTACAATGTAGGCACTTTGTACTTATTCCCTATACCTGGCAGGGATTTGGCCTTGTGTGCTGCGTGTGGACCTTCATAGCACTGGGGTGGTACTGGTGTTTGTGCATACACTATCCGCTAACCTTTCAGGTCTACGTGTAGGTAAGTCATAGAACTGCCTCAATCTCTCTATGGGACTGGCAAGTACACTGATTACTGGGCCTTCAGGCTCTGTTTCAACGGGTGATCCTCCTCTTACTGGGGACTCTTCCTGTTCCTGAGCAGGTTCTTCTAGGGTGCTTACAGGTTCTACTGTTGGTGGAGGTTCTCCTGGTTGCTGATAGAAGTGTATCACTGGTATAATAACTGCTCCATCAAGTTGAGGCCAGTCCGCAGGGAAGTCTCCTAGAACTGTATGAATTACATCTTCCTTGGGCTCTTCCGATGCTATAAGAGGTACTTCTTCCTCCTGTGTCTTCAGTAGACCTGGACACACTTTCAAGTGGTCTCTTGAGACTGTTGCGGTTGTCTTACCTCCATCCTTGCTGATCAGGCAGGTTTTACTGCTGTCAAATCTGGAGTTTAACACGGTGTAGGGCTCTCTTTCCCATTGGTCATCGAGCTTGTGACCTCTTCTTTTCCGCTTTAGCACTATTTCTCCAAGTGCCAAGGGTTCTGCTGGTGCATGCTTATTGTACTGTTCTTCTTGGCTTTCCCTCACCTTGTTTAGACTGTCTTCGACACAGGCCTGTACTTTCCTGTACTGCTCTTGCCGACTTGTGTCCCAATCTTCAGTGGACGTATCTGCAGCAGGTTCTACCACTCCGAGCTCCAGGTCCATGGGCAATTTTCCAGGTCTTGCTCTCATAAGGTACGCTGGGGTACAATTTGTAGAACTCACGGGTATGTGGTTATACAGGTCCACTAGGTCAGGTAGCTTTTCTGGCCACTGGTTCCTCTCTTCCAAAGGTAGGGTTTTCAACAGGTCTATAACGATGTTGTTCATTTTCTCGCACATACCGTTGGTTTGCGGATGATATGGCATAGTCCGGATCTTCTTGCATCCATATAGGTGACAGAATTCCTTGAATAGCTCAGCTTCGAAAGCAGGGCCTTGATCTGTTAGCACCTTGTCCGGATATCCATGGGGTCTGCAGAAGTAGGCTTGAAACGTTCTTGCTGCAGTTTCTGCTGTCAGATCCTTGACAGGGGCTACCACCAGGAACCGGGAATAGTGATCCACCATGGTCAGGGCATAGGAATAGCCTGATCTGCTGGGCGACAGTTTGACGTGATCCAGAGCGACAATCTCCAGGGGTTGGGTTGTCTTGATAGACTGCAAGGGTGCTTTCTGGCTGCTGTAGTCTTTTCTTCTGAGGCTACAGGGCCCACAATTCCGGCATCACCTTTCTATGGAACTCCGCATCCCAACCCAATAGAATCGGTCCTTCAACAAGGTTTCCAGTTTCTTCCAGCCAAAATGACCCGTTTGGTCATGGTAGGCCTCTAACACCATCTGGATATGCGTCCTAGGTACAACAATCTGCCACACCATTTCATGGGTCTTGGGGTTGACATACCTTCTGCACAGCTTCTCTCTGTAGATGAACAGCCGGCTTCTCTCATTCCACAGGTGTTTGGCTTGTGGGGGAGCATTCTTCTCCAGGTGAGAACCTTCTTGGGTTATCAGTCTCTTGATGAGGCTGACAACCGGGTCACAGTCCTGGGTCTCCTTCCAGCTGTGATGAGGTAGAGGGTTTGGCATCCTACCATGACATCTTCTGGAGGCGTGCTGCTCGTGGACCATTCCATTTCTGTGGAAAGCAGGTAGTTTAATTTCTTCGAGATCATCCACTTCATCCTCGGTGTCCGACTGGTGGGGCATTCTTGACAAGGCATCAGCATTGGTATTCTTGTGACCTGCCCGGTACTTGATTGTGAACTGATAATTCGACAGTCTGGCCACCCAACGCTGTTCCATGGCTCCCAACCTGGCTGTCTCCAGGTGTGTCAAGGGATTATTGTCGGTAAAGGCTGTGAATTTAGTTGAGGCTAGGTAATGCTTGAATCTTTCAGTGATAGCCCAGACCAACGCCAGGAACTCCAGCTTGAAGGAACTGTAATTCTCCAGGTTCCTTTCAGTAGGGTGAAGCTTCAGACTGGCATAGGCAATTACCTTTTCTATGCCTTTTTGCTTCTGGGACAACACAGCTCCACGTCCCTCATTGCTGGCGTCGGTATACAACAGGAAAGGCTGGCTGTAGTCAGGGTAAGCCAGGATTTCTTCACCAGTTAGGACGTCCTTCATTACTGCAAAGGATTCAGCCTGTTCCTTACCCCACTGGAATGGGGGATATTTACCTCTCTTGGACTGTCTTACCAGGAGATCTTGTAAAGGTGCTGCCTTTTTGGTGTAATCCTTTATGAACCTCCTGTAGTACCCGAACAGTCCCAGAAACTGACGTACTTCCTTAATGTTTCTCGGTTCAGGCCACTTCTGGATGGCAGTGACCTTCTCCGGGTCTGGTGCTACTCCCTCTGAGCTGACCACGTGTCCCAGGTAATGAACCTTCTGCTTGAGCAGGTGGCACTTAGAAGGTTTTAGTTTCATCCCATACCGGGACAATGCCTCAAATACCTCCGCTAGGTGCTTTAGATGGTCCTCATACGTCCTCGAGTACACGATAACGTCATCCAGGTATAGCAGCACTGTCTCAAAGTTCCGGTGTCCCAAGCAACACTCCATCAACCTCTGGAACGTTCCGGGTGCGTTGCAGAGTCCAAACGGCATGCTGTTGAATTCGCACAATCCCATCGGGGTGGTGAAGGCTGTCTTCTCCCGGTCTTCCTCAGCAACAGAGACTTGCCAGTACCCGCTAGTGAGATTCAATGTAGAGAAATAATTGGCAGATTTTAGTGCAGCCAGGGATTCCTCTATACAGGGCAAAGGGTATGCATCCTTTTGTGTTATTCGATTAATTTGTCTATAATCTACACACATCCTCATGCTACCGTCCTTCTTTCTGACCAGGACCAGGGGAGCTGCCCAGGGACTACAGCTATCCCTTACTACCCCTGCCTTTTTCATATCATGCAACATTTCTTTGGCTTTTTGGTAATGTGCTGGTGGTACGGGTCTGTAACCCTCCTTAATGGGTGGATGGTTACCTGTGGGTATGTGGTGTTGTACCCCTTTAACCCTTCCAAAATCAAGTGGGTGTTTACTAAACACCTGTTCATATTCCTGAACCACTCTGTAAACACCGTGTTTCTGATGGACAGGAGTGGCGTCAGTCCCAACATGGAGCTGTTGACACCATTCCTCCAGCTGAGCTTCAGAGTCATTGTCCTCCACTGTATCTGGTGGGGTCAAGGATTCCACTGTGTGTATGGCATCATTATTCACAGTATACAATCTGGCAACAGTGGCGTATTGTGGCAATTTAACTTCCTCCTCCCCACAATTTAGGAGGCGTACGGGTACCCTTCCATTGCGTACATCAACTACCCCTCTAGCAGTTAGGAGTGTAGGTCTGTGTTCTGAACTGATGGGCATACACAGAGAGATTTGGGGCTGGCGGGTGGAGTTCGTCTACGGACCAGTACCTTTTGTAGAGGACATCAGGTATGATGGTTACCTGTGAGCCGGTGTCCAGTAGTGCAGGTGTTGCTATGCTGTCCAGCACGATGGACAGGAAAGACCTTCCTCCTACAAACCGGTCGTACCAGCTTGATGGGCCAGGTTGATCTACTCCTGGGTGTGAGGCCTTGGCCCCAGGGTTTGCCCGTTTAAAGGACAGATCCGCGCGGTGTGGCCTGCCTTGTGGCAACGGTAGCAGATGAGTTCTCCTGGAGGGCGACGTTGGTCGTTGGTCCTCCCACAGGGTGGCGTTGTCCTCCTTCTTCTCCTCATCCACGGGACATCCTCAGGACTGTCGGCTAGTAGGATCCTTCCATCCAGCTCGGGCTCTGTCTGTAGCTGCAGGGCGCTCAGGACAGTGGTCAGGGTTTTACTTCAGAGAGCAGGCTGTCCAGCTCGCTAGGGGGCGCTGTTTGCACTTTTGTCTCAGCCGCTAATGAAGGGGCAGTAAGTGCTGTGGCCATTGGGGTGGCCCCACCCTGGTAACGCTGGATAGCAGTATATGATGTTTCCAGGGGCTGAAGGCCCTTAATAGCCATGCCCTTCAGGGTGTCAAAGGTGGCATTTGGATGATCTAATGCCCACCACTGTACAGTTCTGCTCTCCTCCTGGGACCTCAACCCCCGGATGAATTGTTCTGTCAGCATTTTGTTCTCATCATGTATGCTGGCTGGACTAACCTGTTTCAGGGCCCGCAGTGCCTCTTGTAGACGCCAGGCATAGTCCCGGATACTGTCCTCAGGTTTCTGGGTACAGTGATAGAACCTCATCCGAAGATCTGTCTCAGTGCGGTTTTCAAACACAGTTTGCAGTCTCTTAAATATAATAGTTACTGATTCCTAGTCTGCGGCTGGCCAGGTCTCAACTTCCCGCTCTGTGGCACCAGTCAATTGTCCCAACACAACAGCGGCTCTCTGCTTACCAGTCATTGAGTACATGTCCAGTACACCGCATATTTTCCTTTTGAATCCAGACAGGGTGTCCGGTTTGCCGTAATACTGGGGAAGCCATTTCGCTCCGGGGATATACGGCAGGGCCATGGGTATGACTGGAATCGCGACCCCTGCTGGTGAGGCGGCTGCTCCGGCCTGAGCAGTGCCGGGCGCGAGTTGAGCATCAGGAGCGTTAACCAGTGCTCCGGCGTTTTGCTGGTCGTCGGCCATGGTTGCGCCCCCCTAGTGAACCGTAGCCTACCTCCTTTACTTTTGATCGGGTAGGCCGCAGCTCCGCAGGCGACGGTTCAGCGTCGAGGCGGGGCCTGGGCTTCGTGCGCTACTAACAGTCACGCCTCTCTGGTTCCCGCGGTTACGCCCCTCTTCTTCTCGCGCGGTAATGGCGGTGATGTTCACCACAGTTTAATCACAGTTCAATTACGGCACACAGTACCCAGTGGCAACGGGCACGAAATCCTGTAGTGACGCCAGGAAGAGAGTGTCTCGCCCAGGGGGATATACGGGACTTGGTACCCGGGCCTTTTACCTTGTTTAGGATGTCACGGCAGTCGGCTCCTGGGCCCGTACTCTGGGGTCTCTCTTGAAAAAGGGGTTTTATGGTTGGTAACAGTTTTTGTCTCGTGACGCCACCTGTGGTTTCTGGTAACGGGTACCACCACTGCTGCAGACCTCTGGGGCAGGTGTTAGGGCAGCTGGGTTGGTGCGGCTCTCCACAGGCAGAGCACAGCCCCAGGGCAGTGTGGGTGCAGATGGTGATGCTGGGCGTTGTAGTGCAGAAGAGATGGCACAGCAGGAGTAACTGAAAGAGACAGGAGATTCACTTCAGTACCTTTACTGGTGCGGATGTCAGGGGCGGTCCAGGGTACTCGGTAGGAAGGGTGCACTTCTGGACTCTCCCCAGTGAGCGGGTATAAGGCCTCCTGGTCCGTTTCTTCCTCTCTCTAAGCTCCTGGCCAGCCTGCAACTGGGCCTAGCTTCTGTGTTGTGTCGTTCTCTCACCTGTCGCTTGGTAGTAGGACCTTTCTCTGGCAACCACTATCCCTGGACGCGGGGGCCTTCGTGGTTCTTAGTCCTGTAAAGGGTTTAGCTTCGGGTCGACCAGGGATCTGTAATCCTCCTGGTATACCGGTAATCCCTACTGGGTATAGAGGACCCTGTAGGCGTGGACACGGTGTCTGGATTATGTCTTGAGGCGAGCCTGTGATGCTCCTCTGCCCCCTTAACTCCTTTCTCCTCTTTCCTTGCGTCGGCCACACTCGGGGCCCTCAATACAGCAGCAGCCATGCTGCTTCTTCACTGGTCTAAGTGCCAGCACACTATCTTCAGACTAAACTGAACTGCCTGACTCCACCCTCCATATATATGTCCCTAACAGGGCTCCCTCTGGTGGTATGAGGTGGAAGGTGGAGGTGTTTGTTTGTAGTGAGGGCCTCTTGTGGAGTAGTCCATCCATGCACCCTTTTGGGTCCTGTGGTACCTGTTGTAGCAGGGTGCCACATCTGCATACTATATGAGTGCATATCTGCATACTGTATGTGTGTGCATGTCTGCGTACTGTATGTGTACATGTCTGAATATGTGTGTGTGCAATTCTGAATATTGTATGTGTGCATGTCTGCATATTGTATGTGTGCATGTCTGCATATTGTATGTGTGCATGTCTGCATATGTTTTGTGTGCATATGTGTGTGCATGTCTGGTTATGTATGTGCATGTCTGAGTATGTGTGTGCATGTCTGCGTATTGTACAGTATGTGTGCATGTCGGCGTATTGTGTGTGCATGTCTGCATATTGTGTGTGTGCATTTCTGCATATTTTATGTGTGCATATGTGTGTGCATGTCTGGTTATCTATGTGCATGTCTGCGAATGTGTGTGCATGTCTGCGCATTGTACAGTACAGTATGTGTGCATGTCTGTGTATTGTGTGTATGTCTGTCTGCATATTGTGTGTGTGCATGTCTGCATATTGTATGTGTGCATTTCTGCATATTGTATGTGTGCATATGTGTGTGCATGTCTGGTTATGTATGTGCATGTCTGCGACTGTTTGTGCATGTCTGCGCATTGTACAGTATGTGTGCATGTCTGTGTATTGTGTGTGTATGTCTGTCTGCATATTGTGTGTGCATGTCTGCATACTGTGTATGTGCATGTCTGCGTACTGTATGTGTGTGCATGTCTGCGTACTATATGTGTGCATGTCTGCATATTGTTTGTGCATGTCTGCCTACTCTATGTGGCATGTCTGCATATTGTATGCATGGATGTCTGTGTTAGATATTAATGATATCCCTAAGATAGTTTATCAGTATCAGAGCGGTGGAGGTCCGACACCTGACACATCCACAGATCAGCTGTTTGCAGAATCCATGACGGAAGGAAGTTAACAGTGTTTGGAGCTGAAATACCACAGCTCCGTGCACTGTGTAGTGGTACTCAGGTACTGCAGCTTAGTTACCTTTGAAATGAAGTTCTGGATAAGCCTTGAGAGTCCTCAGTGGACTCTCAAATCTAAATATTTTTCTATCTACTGGCTAACACGGTACAAGAATATATATTTTCCCTGGATAAGCCTTTTAACTCACTGCCGGCATTTGAACAAAATGACAAAATCCAATTGGTTGTACCAATGTATTTTGTACTAGTAATTATAACTTACACCCCTTGTGTTTTGGGTCTCTTATACCCTGGCTTAAAGGAGTATTCTCAAGTTTAAAAGTTATCCCCTATCGACTGGCTAGGGGGTAATTTGCAGATTTCTAGGAGTCCGACTGCCGTGGCCCTCAGCGATCCCAAGAACTGGGGCTCAAAAGAACCCCAGCTGTATGGAGTGGAGGTCGATCATATGCACTGCTGCCTCATTCAGCCTTATGGAAATACTGAAGATCAGCCGAGTGCAGAGCTTGGCAATCTCCGGCACTACTAATAAGGGTGAATGCAATAGTGCACATGATCAACCACCACTCTATTCAGCCGGGGCTTGGGATTGCTGGGGGGCTACGGCGGTCTGACCCCCAGTGATCAGAAAGTTATCCCCTATCACTTTGGATAGGGGATAACTTTGAAACTAAGGGCAGGTGTAGACGGACATATTTTCTGTCCGAGTACGATCCGACAAAACGTCGGATAGCTGTCCGATTTGTTTTTTTTTTCCTCGGACAGAGTCGATCCGAGGAAAAAATTTCCACGCACTGAGTCGATCCGAGGAAAAAATTTCCACGCACTGACAATGAAGAAGACGGAGAAATTTTGTTCTCCATCTTCTCCTTATCCGAGAGAATCAGATCAAAATATGCTCACATTCTGATCAGAGTTTGGTGTCATTTGCATAATCGGTATGATTCTCTTGGATGATAGAATGTACGGCCGTCTGCATGAGCCCTAAACTTGAGAATACACCTTTAATGACTAATATCAGGGAAAAAAAGTAGATCAGTAGTTGTTTTTTCTTACACTTTACTTTTTAAATCAGCAGATCCAAAACTTACAGAAAACATTGGAAAGATGAATCACATAGGCAAGCAATGAAACAGTAAAAGGTGATATACGTGTACAATTACGCATCTTAGATAAATGAAGGGCTTTGGAGGGAACTGTACCAACATGGCTCGGTTAGTCAAAGATATTCCAATTAGCCCTTCGAATCCAATACAAATATCAAAAAAGTTATGAGAACTAAGAAGATGATGAACACTATAGAAAACAGCACAGAACAGACACAAGACACACACAAAAGGAAAGAAAGACCATTGGGGTTTTAACTTTCCATATCTATTGTTTCCATCAAGAAAAGTGGTTCTGGTAAGGTCTGACATCTGCCTGTCTTCTTACACATATCTGTATGGTCGATTCAGGGAATCTGATTGCTGTCCAAGAGATAAAACCCAAAAGTGGTAACCCCAAAATGTCAAGGCATCAATATAGTGCCAGTGATGGACTAGCCTGTTATCAGCCTAAACTATATAATGGCCATGTCTGCAGCCTTTACCCAATAATGATGTTTTGAAGTCATTTTTTCCTTCCAATTTTCTACTCCTACCACATCTCAAAATCAACGCTGTTCAATTACGCAAATCCCTCTGCAGATTCTATTCAGAAATGACATATTTATCTATTAGAACACACTTACAATTTTACTTATACATATAAATCTCTAGACTCCCTTTCACAGCCATGGAGACTGCTCGGCTCAGAGTCTACAGGGAGCATTTTTTGTAATTGGCTTTAGTATTCCAACATCTTTCATTCACAAGAACGTCAAATGGCCTCAGAAAGCCATTATATGTGACATAGACTCGGGGCTTTATGTAAATGGAAGACATGCGTTATATTGGGTCATCAGATGAGCTGGAATTATTGCATTCTCTGCAATACTGATAAATAATTTAGCGCTTCAAACTTATAATGACGGCAAACTTGTGAGGTGATTCATTCAGGATGACACACGGTGGCAGGCGGCCAATTTCCTTCCTATGAATCTGCTTCTCTTCCTCAGGAAAAAGAAAGATGCTGTTTTTTGTATTTCATTCTTCGGGATAGATAACCCAGATTTCCTTTAGCATCTGCTGCATAATTTAGCATTGTAATGTTCCATAATTGACAGTAAAAGACAGGCTCGAAATGTATCAAAAGCGGATACTAAATAAAGTTATAATAAATGTATATGTCAATGAAGTCCTCCGACGTTAACGCTCAGGGTGACCTCTCCTCAATAAAAATTATTGATGGTGCTCAGCGGGAGATAGTTTTCAAGGCTTCTGCTCATTCCATTGATTGCAACTACCATATCCTAGAACATTTAGGAAGTTTTGGAAATGGAAGTGAACTAAAGCTGCTCCCAAACGCTCTTTAATAAGGTTCTTAGTTCATTTCTGCAGTAGGCCATGAATAAGTATCCTGGGAAGAGGTCCACAGGTGTAAAGTAGGACAGAAATTAATCTCCATCCACTGCAACTGAGCTCTGGCCTCGGTTGTTAACCGCTTAGATGGAACTGTTAATTTTCGACAGCGGCATATAAAGCCCCACTCCAGCGATTTTTTTTTATTTCAATGCTGAAGTGGTGCCACTAATGTAAGTTCCCTACCCCTAGTATTATATTTACTAGCCACCATCTTCAGCTCTTCCCAGTGCCGCTCCAGTTCCGCTCCTCCATCTTTTGACTGCAACTTCTGAGTGACCGGAAGTCACAAGTTCTCATGTAAGTCTACGAGAGCCCCGTTCTGCCCTCATTCAGGCTCTGATAGATTTACATTGAGTAGTGACTTCTAGATTGCCGAGCAAACACTGGAGTGATCTGGGAAGGTCAGAACCTGAAGAAGACAACCGGAATGGAACCAATAACAGATGAAGATGACAGCTGGTAAGTATAAGAGTAGGGGCAGAGAACTTACATTAGTGGCACCACTCCAGTGCTGAAATAAAAAAAAATGCTGGAATGGTGCTTTCAAGGGAGCTGCTGTCACACTGTCACAGAATACTGGAGGTAGGGGGCCTAAGCTGACCCTAAGCTGGGGCCCTGACTAATCCCTCATCCTGGAGGTACTGTTAAAGGTACAGAGGTCCAGGCCGCCAGTGTAACCCCTACCTTCTGAGGATCCCTGCACCTAAGTAATCTAGTCCTGAGAAGGACCCCGATCACAACAATAGGGAACCAGAAATAATATGCCCACACACAGTATTTAGACGAACGAGACAGTACAAGGGAAAAACCAAAACCACCTTGCATACAACTTCTAAACAACTACAACAGAGGGAACACCAACGGGAAAGGAGATAAATGATAAAGCGAGGAAAGGGAAAACACACTTCCAAATACACTTATCTCAGCAACTCCAAACACCACGATCCGCTCTGTAAGTCTGAATGAAAAGCTTTCACCGACATCTCCCAAACAGACCTGCAGGAATATAAAGGAGTCTCACTAAAGAAGCATTGATTGCAGCTGGGCGAGGCTGGACCTCAGCTAGCCCAGAGAGAGAGAGAATTAACTCCTACACTGCCGAGAAAACACAAAGCACCAACAAGTCAGCTGCGAGAAGTCAGGCTGTGTACTCGTGACGATCTTCGTGGCAACACACCCGTGACAGTACCCCCCCTTCTACGAGGGGCCTCTGGACCCTCAGGGCCAGGTTTATCCGGGTGAGTCGTGTGGAAGGCCCGAACTAATCGGTCTGCGTTAATATCCGACGCAGGAACCCACATCCTCTCCTCAGGACCATACCCCTTCCAATGAACCAAGTACTGAAGGGACCGGCGATTAAAGCGTGAATCAATGACCCTCGATACCTGGAACTCCAAGTTACCATTGACAACCACAGGAGGGGGAGGTAAAGGTGACGGTACCACCGGCGCCACATACCTCTTAAGCAATGATCTGTGAAACACGTTGTGAATTTTAAACGTAGGGGGGAGGTCAAGACGGAATGCCACCGGATTAATAACAGAACTGATTCTGTACGGCCCGATGAACCTGGGACCCAGTTTCCAGGAGGGAACCTTAAGTTTAATATTCCTGGTAGACAACCATACCTGATCGTTCACACTTAGGTCCGGACCAGACACTCTCCTCCTATCAGCCATACGTTTGTATCGGTTCCCCATAGTATTCAGATTCTTCAGCACCCCTCTCCATACTGAAGCGAGAGATGAGGAAAATCGTTCCTCCTCCGGAACCCCCGAAGAGCCCCCCCTACTGAAAGTACAAAACTGGGGGTGAAAACCATATGCCCCAAAAAACGGGGACTTACCAGTGGACTCGCTCCGCCTATTATTGAGAGCAAACTCTGCCAGAGGTAGGAAAGAAGCCCAGTCCTCCTGGTTCTCTGACACAAAACACCGAAGATATGTCTCCAAGCTCTGGTTCATACGTTCCGTCTGACCATTGGTCTGAGGATGAAAAGCCGACGAGAATGACAAATGCATCCCCCGCCGTGCACAAAACGCCTTCCAGAACTTGGACACAAACTGAGACCCCCGATCAGACACCACCTCGGAGGGTACCCCGTGAAGCCTCACAATCTCCCCAATGAACACCTGCGCAAGAGTTTTAGCATTAGGGAGAGCCGGAAGAGCGATAAAATGTGCCATCTTGCTGAACCTGTCCACTACAACGAGTATGACCGTTTTACCCGAAGACGGAGGGAGGTCCGTAATAAAGTCCATAGACAGATGAGTCCAAGGACGCTCCGGGATCTTCAAAGGTAAAAGGGCCCCAGACGGACGGGTATGTGAGGTCTTAGAGCGCGCACAAACCCCACAGGACGCGACAAAAGTTACCACCTCTTTATGTAAGTTAGGCCACCAAAACCGACGCGAGAGGAGATCCACAGTTGCTTTACTCCCCGGGTGTCCTGCAAAAACTGAGTTATGGTGTGCCTCGATCACCTTTTGTCGCAACTGATCTGGAACGAACAGTCTCCCCGGAGGTCCAACAGGGGCGTCCCCCTGAGCCTCCAATATCTCCTCCTCCAGCTCAGAGCATACTGCCGAAACCACCACCCCCTCCTGAAGAATAGGAATCGGGTCGTCCGTATTCCCGGCCCCAGGGAAACTACGAGATAAGGCATCCGCCTTTACATTTTTAGACCCAGGACGATATGTAACGACGAAATTAAACCTGGTAAAAAACAATGACCACCTAGCTTGTCTGGGATTCAGACGTTTAGCGGACTCCAGATATAGCAGGTTCTTGTGATCGGTGATGACGGTGACCGGATGAACTGCCCCCTCCAAAAAATGGCGCCACTCCTCAAAAGCTAACTTAATGGCCAAGAGTTCCCTATTGCCGACATCGTAATTCCTCTCAGCGGACGACAATTTTTTAGAGAAAAAGGCGCACGGATGCCACTTACCAGGGGACGAACCCTGTGACAATACTGCTCCCACCCCTACCTCGGAAGCGTCTACCTCTACAAAGAATGGCTGAGACGCATCAGGTTGAATGAGTATGGGTGCCGAGGCAAAACATTTTTTCAAGGAGGAGAATGCTTGACAAGCCTTGTCAGACCACCTAGAAAAATCCGTCCCCTTTTTAGTCATGTCTGTGAGAGGCTTAACCATGGACGAGAAATTACGAATGAACTTCCGGTAATAGTTAGCAAACCCCAGGAAACGTTGTAGTGCCTTAAGATTCTCCGGCCGATCCCACTCAAGAACTGCCCGCACTTTCCCAGGGTCCATACGAAAACCGGACGCTGAAACCAGGAAGCCTAAAAACTGGAGTTCCTGTACGGCGAACACACACTTTTCCCACTTGGCATACAGTTTATTATCCCGCAAGATCTGTAACACCTGTCTAACGTGCTCCTGATGAGACACCAGATCCGGCGAGTAAATTAAGATATCATCCAGATATATGACAACAAACTGTCCCACCAGGTGGCGAAAAATATCATTAACAAAGTGTTGAAACACCGCCGGGGCATTAGTCAGACCGAATGGCATGACAAGGTTCTCATAATGCCCCTCCGGAGTGTTAAAAGCCGTCTTCCACTCATCCCCCTCCTTCATCCTAATCAGATTGTATGCCCCCCTGAGATCCAACTTAGAGAACCATTTGGCGCCCACGATCTGATTAAAGAGATCGGGAATAAGTGGGAGCGGATACGGATCTCGGACCGTAATCCGATTAAGTTCACGGAAATCCAGGCAAGGGCGTAGGCCTCCATCTTTCTTCTTAACAAAGAAGAACCCCGCGGCCCCCGGAGAAGATGAAGGTCTAATATGCCCCTTAGCCAGACTTTCAGAAATATAATCCTTCATGGCCTGCCTCTCAGGACCAGAAAGGTTATACAACCTAGCTTTAGGTAACTTGGCCTCAGGGAGCAGTTTTACAGAACAGTCATACACGCGATGAGGAGGTAGTTCCTGACACCCATTCTCCGAGAATACATCCTCAAAGTCCGCCAGAAATGGAGGTAAGACCCAAGGAGTAACCGCACCGATGACCGTGTTCATGCAGTTTTTATTACAGAATTTACTCCATTGGCTTATCTCTCTGGTTTGCCAATTAATAACCGGGTTATGCTTAGCTAACCAAGGAAGGCCCAACACTATAGGAGTGGGAAGACCCTCCAACACGTAGCAAGACAACAGTTCTTTATGTATTGCCCCCACTTGAAGTTTTACGCCATGCACAGCTTGCAAAAAACTTCCCTGACCGAGAGGTCTGGCATCGATCGAGAATATGGGGATGGGTTTAGCCAACTCACTCAATCGCATACCTTGAACCCGGGCAAACCGAGCATCAACCAGATTAGCCCCGGCCCCACTATCCAGAAGAACAGATATCCTCTCAGTTCTCGTACCCACCACCACCTCCGCCGGTACGAGAAACTGAGACGAACCTAGGGACGAAATACCTACTCCCAGATTGCCGTCCACCACACAACCTGGGATCAACAGTTTTTTCGACGACTCTTTACTCTGCAAGGGACGGGATGGACACCCCCCAATAAAATGTCCCTTTTTCCCGCAGAGAAAACACCTTCCTGTCTTATGGCGCACCACCGGTCCCCTTCCCCGAAATGATGTCCCTCCTAATTGCATAGGCTCCTCCGGACTGACCAGGGGAACCACCATATGAGGGGACCTTGTAGGAGGTGGAGACATTACAGGGGGTAGAGTTATCCCGCACCTCTCCCGAAGCCGTCTGTCAACGCGAATAGCAAGGGCCATAGCGGCTTCCAGTGACGCGGGAGAGTCATACTGTGCCAACACATCCTGTAATTTGTCGGATAAACCATGACAAAACTGGCTCCTAAGAGCCGGGTCATTCCACTGGGTGTCCGTGGCCCACCTACGGAACTCCGAACAGAATTCCTCCGCCGGACGATCTCCCTGCTGAATCCTACGTAACTTAGACTCAGCAAGGGAGATCCGATCTGGGTCATCATATACGAGTCCCAGAGCAGCGAAAAACCTATCCACTGACTGGAGAACCGGGGAGCTTGGGGGAAGAGAGAACGCCCAAGATTGTGGGTCCCCTTGTAGGAGCGAGATGACAATTCCCACCCTTTGTTCTTCACTGCCCGATGACCGAGGCCACAGCCGAAAGTACAATTTGCATGCCTCCCGGAAAACAAAAAACTTGTCCCGCCCCCCAGTGAACCTGTCAGGGAGAGCTACTTTAGGTTCTGGTCCGGCTTGCTCCAGAGGATGCAAAACCTTGGACCTAACGTCCGCCAGCCCCATGGACAAACTCTGCAATTGCCGAGCTAGACCGGCTACTGGATCCATGGTAGCTGGAGAAAAACTAAGACGGTCGGTGAAAATGTCACACTGTCACAGAATACTGGAGGTAGGGGGCCTAAGCTGACCCTAAGCTGGGGCCCTGACTAATCCCTCATCCTGGAGGTACTGTTAAAGGTACAGAGGTCCAGGCCGCCAGCGTAACCCCTACCTTCTGAGGATCCCTGCACCTAAGTAATCTAGTCCTGAGAAGGACCCCGATCACAACAATAGGGAACCAGAAATAATATGCCCACACACAGTATTTAGACGAACGAGACAGTACAAGGGAAAAACCAAAACCACCTTGCATACAACTTCTAAACAACTACAACAGAGGGAACACCAACGGGAAAGGAGATAAATGATAAAGCGAGGAAAGGGAAAACACACTTCCAAATACACTTATCTCAGCAACTCCAAACACCACGATCCGCTCTGTAAGTCTAAATGAAAAGCTTTCACCGACATCTCCCAAACAGACCTGCAGGAATATAAAGAAGTCTCACTAAAGAAGCATTGATTGCAGCTGGGCGAGGCTGGACCTCAGCTAGCCCAGAGAGAGAGAGAATTAACTCCTACACTGCCGAGAAAACACAAAGCACCAACAAGTCAGCTGCGAGAAGTCAGGCTGTGTACTCGTGACGATCTTCGTGGCAACACACCCGTGACAGCTGCTGCTGGTGCATAAGCGCACAAGCTCCAAAAGGTCCCCCTACAATGAGATTGTGGGGTACCAATAGGTTACCATACCATGTCAGCCAGTGGGTATCTGAATGCCCCATGCTGATCTCATCTTGGTACTCTTGATATGCCCATCCTCAGGTAGAGTTCCATAAGAGACCATGATTTGTACTACAGACTGCAATACTGCGGTAATGCAATATGCAGTATTATCGATCGGATGGCTGCAGTTTCAAGTTCCCTAAGGGGACTAAAAATATATTTAAAAAAAAAAACATTTTTTGAAAATAGAAAAAAAAATTAAAATTTAAATCACCCCCATTAAAAATAATGAATCAAAATAAATAACCCGTACACACAGTAAATAGAAAAAAAAATTAAATGCCAGAATTCTTTTTTTTTTTTTGGTCAGCTCACCTTTATAAGAGATGCAATAAAAAGTGATCAAAATGTTTTATATTGGTATCAATAAAAAACATCGGTTCACCACACAAATTGCAAACTCTTATTCAGCTCCATCAATGGAAAGATAAAAACATTACAGGTCTCCAAAAATGGCAAAATAAAGCAAAATAATTTTTTTTTCCAAATTTCAGGATTTTTTTCAGCACTAAGGCTGCGTGCACACGATGCGTTTTTCATGCATTTCCGCTGCCAAATTTCCGCAGCGGAAACGCATCAAAAACGCATGGTAATCCGCACCCCTTGGTCCCCAATGGCATTCCGCAATGTCAATGCACATGCTGCGTTTCTGCAGCGCTCATAAATCCGCAGCATGTTCATTAATTTTGCGGAAGCGCCGCCATTGACTTGCATTGAGACGCATAGAATCCGTGTCTGTACATTTGTACACGCGGATAATATGCGTCTCAATGTGCGTATGGTACCCAGTTCTGGAGGAGAGGAGACTCTCATCCAGACCTGGGTACCATTGTACCTGTAAAAAAAAGAATAAAATAACAAATAAAGTTTATATTCACCTGTCCGGCGGCCCCTGCAGCGCTTCTCCTTCCAGGACCTGAGATGTGACCGCAGGCTGTCTCGCGAGATGCTGGCAAGCCAGGAAGGAACCAGGAAGAAGCGCGACAGCTAACGCGGCGGGGCACCGGAGGTAAGTATAGCTTTATTTTTTTTATTTTTACGGTCACACTGTATAAATCCATGCCGGTTGCATGGATTTATACAGTGTGACCTAGTTGTCAAGCACTTTCCAAGTGATGCTATCGCCTGGAAAGTGCTTGTCAGTCCGCATGTGAATCCGCATGTATTCCGCATGTATTCTGCAGGAAAAACGCATGCACAATCTGCATGCATTTTTTCTGCCAGGGAGATGCAGAAATGCTGCAGAAATTTTCTGCTTCATTTCTGCATCTTGGGCACATAGCCTAAGGCTTTGTTTCCATGATGGGTTTTTGATGTTGCAGAATTTCTGCACCTATTATTTAAATTAGGTTATTTGTGTTATTTCATTGCGTTTTTGTGTGCGTTTTTTTAACATGCATTTTTATGGCGTTCTTGACCCTGGGTTTTTCGTCTCTGGTGTGTCATGCTTTAAATAAAGCTGCATTGTTTTTGACACTTCCTGTTTTTTTTGAATTGACAAAACTTTATTGCTATATTTAGATGCAGTTTATATGCGTTTTTGATGTGTTTCCACCGCGGAAAAGCACTAAAAGCGCATGTGCGCTTTTTTTTAATGTTGATTTTCTGCATCTAATGCGAATCTAAGCAGAAAATCTGCACAGAAAACTCAGCGTACCCGCAAGAGAAATTGACATGCTGCGGATTTGAAACACGCACCACAGGTCAGTTTACGCAGCATTAAAAAGAAGCACAGTGTGCATGAGGTTTCTATAAATCCCATCCACTAGAACTGTAAGACACTGCTTTTTAAAAAATGTGCATGAACAAATAAAGTTTCCTAGGTGTATATTAGAAATGTTGACTATATTGATGATGAAGAAGAAATGTATCCGTAAAATTCAGATGTTCCATGTGGGATCTGATTTTTTTTACTCACCCAAAGACTTGATTGGGTGAGTCTTTTCAAAAACTCGGGAGAGAGTAGCGGCATGGTGCAATTTTTCTCTCACGGATAGTTGGACCGAGAGAAAAATCGTTCATCTGAACAGCTCTATTGCATAACATTGGTCAGTTGGCTGTCAGATTAAAAATCAGAAATCACAAGTCCGATTTATATGCTTGTCTGCATGAGCCCTAAAAGAAAAACTGTGGTCCCCCAGCTGCAGTTTGAGCTCACTGATTGTCTGCAGTGCTGTTGACGTGAAAACAACGCTGTTGACAGTAACAGAGAGTGAGAGACAGAGAATCAGTGTTGGACCCAGGGAGGGTGAGTAAAGTACTGTTTGTTTTGGAAAAAAAAAATGCAGCCAGACACAGAAGTTGTTCCGAAATCAGAAAATCTCTTCAACACCGGATGGCTGAACCTATCTGAGGATAGTGCGGATCAGTACACTACACCTGTAAAGTGCTCTGTGCTCGAAGAACAGTTATATATGAGATATAATAAAAGATATCTCCTATAAAAAAAGAGAATACTTAGACGCGGGTAATAGGTTGGCCAAATCGCCAGAAAACAAATTACTATCCCCTTTCTACCCAACAGGTTCAGCCACTGAACTTTCTACCTTTCATAACAATGTTCTGCTTATTTGTCCTCGACAGGCGCAATAAATAGCATCCTAAATGGAATTGTACACGGATGAGAGTAGAGCGCATCTGTCACAATGGAAACACAGATTCCTTAAGCCATTAAGAATAATCCTTATTAGATCTCGGGTCATTTGGTACAGCTGACACAACAGAATTGGCACAGGCGCTGGTGCCGATCTATAAACTGGCATTAGTATAAACAGCTGATAAACCAGGCCTAATGTGTCATCTCCGCTTGCCAAAGACAACAATCTCTGTTAGACTTGCTGAACATTCCTGCAATACTAAGTAAGGAGCGGCATGTATTTCTATTGTTCCCATGCACCAATATTTTAGTACTTTGAAATGGCAAAATATATTTCTAGTTCTTACAACACAATATCATGTTCTGGCTTTTTTTTTTTCTTCATTCGATCGTCTACAACAGAATCAAGATATAATAATAATAATAAAAAAATAAAAATACAAATTTGAAAGACGAGCATTGAGTGCTTTAATAAATAGTTTATGCAATTTATCCAATGTATGCTTAGATATAAAAATGATAAGTTATTAAAGGTTCCATAATAAAGCTACATGATACCCTAGATACATATTACACGGAATAAAGCTGACCCGTATACATTACATGAATGTCAACGGAAATTGCTGATTTTGGCTGGATTGGACGACCATCTATTGTGCATAATTGTGTCCTGACTCTTGTCTGATATCACATGACGGGAAAAAAAAAGGAACAAGCTTTTGGATTTCAACATGCCCGTACGAGAGATGAGCGGATCAGTCAAAATTCAAATCCGCGTGGTTTTTTATCCAGGGAAATTAAATTTGTGAATAAGTTATTCTCTGAAAATGTAATGTCCGTTATTATGATCTGGGTTCTCTTTAGACCCCATAGAGTAATATATGTAAAAAATAAAGAAAATCCTTATCCTCGCCTTACTGTTCACCTCTCTTGCCCCTCGGGTTCTCACCGTTACCCATCTGGTCCTTCCATATCTTCATATCACCGCCGCATGCAATTAAATCCCTGGGTCTCTCGTGCTGGGCCGGGATTTCTGGCTTTGATGGAGCCGGAAGGGTTTTACGCATGCGCAAACAAAGTCACAACGCACGCTGCAATATCATGACGTTCACACGGAACCCTCCTCATCATAGCTGGAAATACCGGCCCAGCGTGAGGCAAGGGGACTTTACGGTTTAGAAAAATGGCAGCCATTAAGCTGAATCCGTGCGGTAACCAATTACAAAAAAATACACATTTTGGCAAATGCAGATTTTTGTAGAATTCAATTCCATTCGAAATTCGAATTTATTCCCTCATCTTAAGCCCGTACTTTTTCTTGTCAGAGAAGATAAACCGACGAAAGATGTTTCTGGCATCGGTGTACAGCCTTATTCATATTAAGAAAATATATGAAATTGGAGTAATGAGGAATAGCTGTAAACTTATTAATTAGGATGGATGAATTAAGCCGTATGGCCTTATACACATTAAAGTCAATTGAATCCACAATTTTTTGTGGGACCAGTCGATTATCCACTGTGTATGGAGGCCTTCCGATTTTTTTTTTCTGACATCAAAAGGAAAGAAGGATTGGGCAGGTGGGTTTCAACATACCCCATCCCTTTGCTGTCAAGGGAATAGAGCATCGGCCAGAGGTGTCTGGCATCGGCGTACTCCATTCTTCCTACTAAGATCTCATTCATCCTGAAGAGTCAAGAGTGCATGTGCCTATGTATAAGGGATTCAGAAAGGGTAGCTGTAAGGTGAGCAAACATTCAGCTGAAAGCCATCTTAGCCTATCAGTATTTGGTCAGTATTTTACATCAGTATTTGTAAGCCAAAACCAGGAGTGGAACAATCAGAGGAAAAGTATAATAGAAACATATCACCACTTCTGTATTTATCACCCACTCCTGGTTTTGGCTTACAAATACTGATGTAAAATACTGACCAAATACTGAAGGTGTGAACGTGGCCTAAAGTGCATGGCCAGCTACAGGAGCTGAGTAGTATGTACAGAAAAGTCTATCCATTAAGAATAGCTAATTGGAATGCCATGGCTTTTGAGTCATCTATGATCTATGCTTCACTGATCTACTAGTTAGTAATGGATTGGCAGGGAATATCCTTACAGTCAGGTATAAATGTCTGAAATATTGGCATTGACCTATGTATATTGAAGTCTATGGAGGTGATTTGCCTGTAGACTCTTTTACATTTGTATGCGAGACCATAAACAAGAACAAGGTCGGGCAGATTTATCAATATATTTTCCCTGTTCCGGGTTTCATATTCTGACAAGTGTGTGATCCATCTACTGACAATCTTTACAACGTTACCTTTTAAAAAAGTGTCAAAGAAGAACTTCTGATCTGAGCTGGTATGGTTTCTGGCCTGCACTACAAGTAACAGCATAGCATAAGTTGTGTCAATGAATATGAGATATTGCCATACATCTCTCATGGCACTCTAGTATTAATGAGGTATTCTGAGAATAAGGCATTGATAGGCCATCAGAGTTTAAGGAGAGTCCGCAGCACAGAGTGACTGTTCAAACCAAGTACAGGAGGTCGGTGCACCATGGCGGGGCTGATCAGTTAAGTGCACCTTCCGTCCAATGTGGTTTCCTTCTATCTCCACCCCAGGGCCGGAATCAGTGCCGGCACCCTGAGCAGGCGGGGGGCCCACTCACCATCGAGCACCCCGGCGCGCTATGGGACCTGTGAGCGGTGCGGTGCCGGTGTCAGTTCCCGCTTTCCCCCGCTTGCTCAGGGCCCCAGCACAATAATTTCCTCTCCCCGTGACTCCACAGCAGCTCCAGTCTCTTCCGCGGCTGCTGCACTGTGACATCTCAGGTCAGAGGGTGCAATGACGTCTTTACACCGCGTTCTCTCCTGAGCCATCACAGGCAGCGCAGAGCGGGAAAACGCCAGGGCGGGTGTGGGGTCCAGAGCAGGTGAGAAGTGAGGTGAGTATTTGATTTTTTTTTAATGTATGGAGGCATGGGGCATTATATGGTGGGGGGGGAACAAGTGACATCCTGCATAGGGCATTATATGGGGGGAACAAGTGACATCCTGCATGGGGCATTATATGGGGGGGAACAAGTGACATCCTGCATGGGGCATTATATGGGGGGGGAACAAGTGACATCCTGCATGGGGCATTATATGGGGGGGAACAAGTGACATCCTGCATGGGGCATTATATGGGGGGGACAAGTGACATTCTGCATGGGGCATTATATGGGGGGGAACACGTGACATCCTGCATGGGGCATTATATGGAGGAAGAGGTGACATCCTGCATAAGCGTGATATGGGGGGAGAGGTGACATCCTGCATAGGGCATTATATGGGGGGAGAGGTGACATCCTGCATGGGGCATTATATGGGGGGAGAGGTGATATCCTGAATGGGGCATTATATGGGGACTAGTATCCTGTATGGAGCGTTATATGGTGACCAGTATCCTGTATGGAGCGTTATATGGGGACCAGTATCCTGTGACATCCTGCATAGGGCATTATATGGGGGGAGAGGTGACATCCTGCATGGGGCATTATAAGGGGGGAGAGGTGACATCCTGCATGGGGCATTATATGGGGGGGAAGGTGACATCCTGCATGGGGCATTATATGGGTGGGAGAGGTGACATCCTGAATGGGGCATTATATGGGGGGGAGAGGTGACATCCTGCATGGGGCATTATGTGGGGGGAGAGGTGACATCCTGCATGGGGCATTATATGGGGGGAGAGGTGACATCCTGCATGGGGCATTATATGGGGGGGAGAGGTGACATCCTGCATGGGGCATTATATGGCGAGGGGATGTGGCATCCTGCATTGGGCATTATATGGGGGGGAGAGGTGACATCCTGCATAGGGCATTATATGGGGGTAGAGGTGACATCCTGCATGGAGCATTATAAGGGGGGGTGACATCCTGCATGGGGCATTATGTGGGGGCCAGTGTTCTGTATGGTGCATTATGAGGGGGCCAGTATCCTCTATGGAGCCGTTATATGGGGGCCAGTATCCTGTATGGAGCATTATATGGGGACCAGTATCCTGTGTGGAGCGTTATATGGGGACCAGTATCCTGTATGGAGCGTTATATGGGGACCAGGATCCTGTATGGAGCGTTATATGGCGACCAGTATCCTGTATGGAGCATTATATGGGGACCAGTATCCTGTATGGAGCATTATATGGGGACCAGTATCCTGTATGGAGCATTATATGGGGACCAGTATCCTGTATGGAGCAGTATATTGGGGACCAGTATCCTATATGGAGCGTTATATGGGGACCAATATCCTGTATGGAGAGTTATATGGGGACCAGTATCCTGTATGGAGCGTTATATGGGGGTCAGTATTCTGTATGGAGCGTTATGAGGGGGCCAGTATCCTCTATGGAGCGTTATATGGGGGCCAGTATCCTGTATGGAGCATTATATGGGGACCAGTATCCTGTATGGAGCATTATATGGGGACCAGTATCCTGTATGGAACGTTATATGGGGACCAGTATCCTGTATGGAGCGTTATTTGGGGACCAGTATCCTGTATGGAGCGTTATATGGAGACCAGTATCCTGTATGGAGCGTTATATGGAGACCAGTATCCTGCATGGAGCGTTATATGGGGAACGGTATTCTGCATAGAGCAATATATGGGGCCCATAATACTGTATGGAGGACTATATTGTCCGGTCTGCACTGTGCGTTGAGAGAATTCGCCGGTTTCTGAGCTATTGTAGAATTTACAATAGATATCGCTCATGTAATGAAAGAAGTGAAATCTTTGCATTGTACTATACATATATTTCTCTGCGGTATCTGTGCATCCTGAATCGTGGTATGTGTTAAAGGGGCCCACTGACACTCTTTCGCCCAGGGCCTACAAAAACCTGGAGCTGGCCCTGCTCCACCCTCATCCTTCTTTGATTGACAGCTCTGGTTTTATGGAGCGGAGATGATGGAAAAACAAGTAGGTGGGAAGGTGCCCTTAAAGGTTTAGCCACACCAAGGGTGCACCTGGCACTGTACTTGGTTTGAACAGTCGTTCAGTGCTGACTGACTCAATTTAACTAGTTGAATTTCAGCATCTGGAAAACACATTGATCGGCCATAAATGGTTAATCAGTGGGAATCATGTATAGTAATAGAATGAAGTAGGTCTTCGTCGTTAAAAGAAGGTACAAAATAGAAAAGAAATTTGCCGAGCATTGCCAAATATAAAAGCATGTGCAAATGACATATTGGACAGCGGCTCATCTGTGCGATCGCTTCAGCCCAGCAGCAATAGTCTTGCCCCTTTCTGGTTTGGGATATGCCAAAATTTGCAAAATAGGGTAACTTCTTGGTACAGGATAAGTCTAAGCGATGGTAGCGCTCACCTGAAGGTGTTGTATGCAGGCACAACACCTATAAAGCATGGAAATCTGCTACTGCTGCTCCGTGGCTGGAGGAAATGGTTCTTCCAGATGTATAATGGCAAAAATGGAAACTGTCATGTTTAGGCGGTCTGCGCTGTGGGAATGAAGAGTCTTGGGATTCCCAATCGGTTTGTATTAATATCAACGCGTTTCGGTGCCAGAACGGCGCCTTTCTCTAGATATAAAAAACAAGTGTCATTTGGTTGTTGGTTTTTATAACTTGAGAAAGGTACCGCAGAAACGCGTTGGTATTAATAAAAAAAACTTTTGAAACCCCAAGGCTTTTCATTTCCGCAGCGCCGCCCACCTAAAAAAGACAGTTTTCATTTTTGCCAGTTGTTTCCAACAATTCGAGACAGTCCAGCAAATTCTAGAATGTTGGCAACTATGATACTGTAAAAGTCAAATAACTACAGACTGCATAATGCTCATGCTCATGGCAGAGTCAGGTCCACGGAGCTAGTACATCATGGAAGTCACGCGGCTCCCTAGTGACGTATTGCCACAATTTCCGACATAGTTATAGTAAAAGCCTCATACAATGGAATAAGAACCCTATTAATACAGACGTGTACATGAGATAAGGTGAGAACATTTTTCTGAAGAATTCAAGTGACACTTTGTCATGTCTGGTCTGAGCACAGCAAATGACATATCCTACATATAGCAAACGATCCAATAATAACTCCTCCTCTTTGTCCATTAGAATATCATGTATACTTACATCAGAATTAAAACGAAGCTGGCAGACATTGCAAGAAATGACTTGTTTTTTCTTTGGTGGAATGGAAACACCAAACGTATGGTTTATGACTGCTTTTTGCACAGGATCCATCTAAAAAGAAAGATAATACATATAAACGCACTGTCTTGCATTGTACACACAGCTATGTTTTGCTGAATATTGGATGGGAGCAGTTGATACATCACGTTTGTCTTCACACGGAGGTGACATCTGCTCATTTGTCGCTAGGTATATAGGGTGACAAGTCTACACGGTGATGTATAATGCAAACATAATGTATACTCCATTGACTGCAACATAAGGTGTCACATCTTATAAGTTGAATGTGTGTCTATCTGGTCTAATTGATCTACTTTCTATGTGCAGACTGTGTTTTTTTCTTTTTTTAACTTTTTTTCCACTTGCACATACACTCACACAGGCTACAAGTTATAAGTAGCCAAGAATCTAAATCAAATTCCTATGAAAATCCATTTGTCCAAAATATTCTCAAATAGTTTTAAAAAAAAATCAATCAAGTTCTCATAATCCATTTTCATATCAATGGGGCATGTTCACTCATACTGTGCAGTCCCTCAGTATGGACTGTTAGTAAAGTGTGTGGCGCACTCTTCACCATAATGGACGCTGAAGAGGTTCTCAGCACTCAGCCCTTGAGACACCAAATATTACTAGAAAAAAAAAAAAAAAAATGTCTCTCTCAGATTGAGCTCCAGAACACTGTCGTAATTGCACTGATGAATGCCCCAATGTTTGCTAGATCATAGAAATAAGATGGGCTGTTAGAAAACATTGAGAATGCCAACAGCATAGACCAGCAATGACTAATGAGTCAACCTGATTTATTATTAATTCATTCCATTCTCTATTGCTCGTAATATATTCCTTCTCCTAGGAAAATAGAAGAGCTTCATATCGTCTGCCTGTCAGGTAACAGGGTTGGATTCAGCCACAACTGAGCAAAAGACAATCAAAATTAAATTGAAAAATCTTAAAAATATTTAATTTCAAAAATGAGTTTGTTCTCAACAACGCACAATCCTTAGGCCACATGCACACGTTCAGTATTTGGTGAGGTTTTTACTTCAGTATTCGTAAGACAAAACCAGGAGTGGGTAAAAAATGCAGAAGTGGTGACGTGTTTCTATTATACTTTTCCTCTGATTGTTCTACTCCTGGTTTAGGCTTACAAATACTGATGTAAAAAACTCACCAAATACTGAAAGTATGCACGTGGCCCAAGCCCTAGTGAAATGTAAAGCTTCCTTCAGGTGTTCCCTGTTCTGAGTTATTACCTAGCTACATAGCTAAGCTTTCAGTCCCAGATCACTGCCAGTTGTAGCATCTGCTCGGTGGTGCATGTTTGCCTTCTATTTCAGTGCTCTGCTTGTTGATCTATTGCTGCCTGACCTTGGACCTTGCTCTGACCTTCTGTTTGCCTAACCCCTTTGCTCTGATCCGCTATCTTCGTGGTATTCTGACCTCGGACCGTGACCTGACTATGCCTTTGTCTTTCCCCTTAATTTACGACATGCTTTCTTGTTATCTAACCCCAGAACGTTTGACTACCCGGCCTCACGGCTTGTCCGTGAGTAAAAAGGAATCTGTCAGCAGGTTTTTGCTACCTCATCTGAGAGCAGCATAATGTAGGAAAAGAGACCATGATTCTTATGTATCACTTAGTTTACTGGGTGCAGCCGTTCTGACCCAATCAAAGCTTTCAGATGTAGAATACAGCAGAGCTGAGAAAGATGCCCTCGCCTACACAAGCCTCTCTATATACAATGGCAAGTAACACTGAGCTGAGCTGCTTATCACAGGGGGAGGTGGTGGAGTCAAACTAGTGTAGTCCCCAGCAATGCTAATCACAAGTGATATAACCTTCACTATAAGTAAACAACAGCACACAGGGTAATAAATGACACATCATTCAACTCTGTATCTAAAGCCTCCATCTCCAACTGTCTTCAGATTACATAGGAAAAACCTGCTGACATATTCCCTTTAAACTGCTTTTTACACAAGAAAACTAATTCAAATTTATAACAAACTATATAAATCCAAGCTCAGCATTTCCCTATTGTATAGTATAATACCCTCAGAAAAAGAAACTTTAGCAGCAGGTCAGCGTTTTCGAGTTGCATTACAATTTCAAGATTACATTTTAAGGTTCCTTGTGGGAGTAAAAGTTGCCAACAACTTTTCAACTATGCCAAAATATCAAACCAAGAGAAAAACACTAAAGATTTATATAGTCATGGTTTATTTTAAATGGTATCAATATCATTGTTAAAGGGTAACTAAACCTTTTATGTTGGTTTGGACCCCAGTCATGGTCTCACGTGTGACCCCCATCAATTGTCTAAAACTCTTCTGAGAGGTGCACAGTTGAGGTGACAGGAGAAAATAGCTTCTGTTTGAGAGCGCACACAGAGCACGATACAGATTCAATAGAATGCACTATTTTGTCATGTTCCACAAATTAGAAATCATACAGTATTGTATTGTGCCTGTTGTGGTGCTATGTAGTAAGGTTTTCCTTTAAGAAGTTTGTCCTCCCTCTCTCCCTGTCTGCCTTCCTTGCTCTGATGTCAGTAACCCCTCCATTCTTCTTCCTCATTCTGAGTATGTCAGCCATTGTAGAAGCTCATGTCTTGAATAGTATTTTTTTTACCTACTGTAATTGTGCATAACTACAAGAATTCAGCTTGAAAATAAACTTTCTTATGGAATCTTCATACGTGCCTTTGCAGTCGAGTCAAGCTATCTGATGAAATATCTTTGTGTGAGTACCAATACATAAAGATAGCCAAGAAACGGTGTCTCAAGAGCCTTACATTCGTTCTCTAGTTATTGAGTCAGTACAGGTTTCATAGCCTCTGCGGGATGGTGGGGAGGGTGAGTGGTGGGGGTCTTATCAATCGGACCCCAGTGATCTGCTTGCAATTAAAAAGAAAGGGCAGTAAAATATAAAAAATGTTAAAACGTTTTAGTTACTTTTAAATCATAAAATAAAATGTATAGTTTACAGGATTACCTGATTATTTTTATTTTTTAGACAACTCCAAACATCACAGACTGTCAAATTTAAAAACTGTAACTGTATATCTCTAAAGATAAAAATACTAATGTAAAGAAATTTTATGTACCTACTGTGACTAACATAATTATGATAATTATGATCATAATAACCTGCACAATGTCTGGAAAATCACAGGGGCATCACATTTCTGTTATGGTCTCCAGATAAAAAAATCCTCTTTGTTTGCGGACTTTCCAGGAATTTACAGATTGCTGGGGTCATGGCACGGTTTGGGGATTCAATTTAGTGATCTGTTTTTTTATGGTCGGCTCTTCTGTTTGTTGAGCTGTTGCTCTTTTCCAGCCCTGTCCAAATGCGGACTTTTCCTATTATCTTTATTCTCCCTTCTTGGTTTGCTTCTCTCCATGTGTTTTCCATTTTTCCATTTTGGTTTGCCCTATCACGTTCTGGGCTTTACATATTATTCGCTCACTGCACTTCCTTGCTGGCAATACTTCAAGGTGGATTTGTGCTAAGGAGTATCAGCCCTTTATCAAAGGGATTTTCCCTGCTAAATTTACACTGCTTCTATTCTTGCTGTGTGCCTATTTGCCTACCTTTCCAGTACATTTTCTCTTTACCACTGTTAGGTTTCTAGGACGATATACTAGTTTTGTTTATTGTTTAGTTCTCCTTATTATTCCCTCTCTCACCTTTTATTAATGTGCTTAAGTTTCTCACCCTGGGTCTTGTGCCCACCTGCACTCTTCCCTCTCCTCTTGTTGACAGTGTGTTGCGGCCTCACCTCTGGTTCCTCAGGAGGCTTGAGAAACCCCTTGACGGTCTTTAAAGGAGTCAGGTCTGAGGTGGTGTTTTTTGTTGTGCGGCTAGGGATCTCTCTATAGTAAGTCTTCCTTACTTCCTTTACACATGTGCGAGTGTGGTACATGCATGACAACTAGCATCCCTGGACACTATAGACCAGACCTGTCTAAACTGCAGCCCAAGGGCTACTTTGCTGTTCCTGTCGGCGCTGCAGTGTGTGTGCACCTGACCTGTGTAGATACGTAGACCTGACCATTAAATGCAGGTCAGGTACAAACACTACATTGTAAAGCCAACGGAGAAGCAAAAGGAGTGTGAGAATAGAAACAGAAACAACACAAAGAGCAGGAGAAGGAGAAAAAAGTAGAGTGGGATTGTGAGATAAAAAGAAAGAGAAACACAGAGAACAGGACACGTATAGAGTCCATGGAGTGATCATTGTAAGAATTAAAGCAGATTAAGGTATGTTTTAAACTTGTATATGATTAAGGTTGAATAAAACAAGCAGTATAATTTATAAACTTTACAAAAAACATTGAATTAATATTGTTGTTATTAGATGCTACAGGTGAGAATACATGTTACAATAAGCCATCTTATACCATATATTAGTAATAGCAGCAATTCACCAAACTTAATTGTGCCCTACATTGAGCAATAAAATAATAATATAAAATATTAATAATTCAATAATAATAATTCGGCTTTTTCCAATAGCTGGAGTCTCTCATGCGGCACCTCAAAAAAAATGAATTGAGCACTTCTGCCATAGATCAATGCTAGTCACTATTCTAAAGTCTTTTGTGATTGGAAACATACATAAGAAGCCGAGGTATTTTTGCTATATTAATCATTAGAGATTTACAATAATCTAGGAGGAGCACTGCAATCAAATCATGATATCAGGGTGAACTGTCAGACTCTCCTCTTCCTGACAAATTCATCTCTCCTCCATTTATAGCTAGATAACGAGAGACAGAATGAAAAAACGAATAAAATCTAAATCAAAAGTAAGTTTTAGGCTGGGTGGTCATGATGAGTTTTTGATTTGGTTTTGACACTGTGCACATTAACTGCGACAAAAACGTAGCATCTTACAGTTCCAAAGTGGATGGGATTTATAGAAATCTCGTGTCCTCTGAGCTTTTTTTACTCAGCGTTAACTGACCTGCGCTGCGTGTTTCAAATCTGCAACACGTCAATTTCTCTTGCGGGTATGCTTAGTTTAATGTGCAGATTTTCCCATAGACTTGCATTAGATGCGGAAAATCTGAAAGTAAAAATTAACATGCGTTCTTAATGCATTTCCGCGGAAGAAACACATTAAAAAATGCATGTAATGCAGACATGAACTTTATCAATAAAGTTTTGTCAAAGCCAAATACAAGGAAGAATAAAAATCAAAGCAGCTTTGCTTTAAAACACGACATGCCAAAAAGAGATAAAAACTATGTAAAAAAAAATGCACTCAAAAACGCAATAAACCTAATTTACCTAATAGCTGTAGAAAATATACGTCAAAAACTCACCGCACACAGCCTAAAAAGTCAAAAACTGCAAATCTGAGATGCTCTACAGTGGAGGACTACTGTCTGTGTAACTCCAGAATGACAGCCACAAAGAAAGGTGCAGAGAAAAGCTTCACCTAAAAGCACAAGGGAACATTTTGCTTCAACTACCTGAACCACTTTTCCAGGTATTGTCTGCTCAGCAGTGAAGAACTTGTGGCCTCTTGAGTTGAGAATCCTCTGGCAATTGACAGATGATGAGAGAGAGGGCAGATCATGCCCAAAGTTCCTGTCTGTGCAAACAAATGCAATGAGGACAGAGCAACACAAAGTGTACTCTCCGGAAGTCTCCAGGGCTTTAAAGTGTAAGATTCCTTTCTGAGCAGATGACGACGCTTCCCAAACATGGGAGCTGAGTGGAGTCAGGTCATTATTAGAATTCAGGAAGGGACTACATTAACATTTAAATATGGCTGACACTTAGGTGGATTACTCTATGGTTGAATTCAAAGTGTCGTCTGGTTGTAACTCGAGAACTGAAACAATATAGACACAACTTCTTGTTCAATTAATTCTTGTCTTGCCATAGTCACAGGCAACTAGTGGGAATTTACGGGAAGTGAAAAGAGATATGCAGAAATCTACAAGTGTAGCCCATAGTGGTAAGAAAGTTTCTAAAATTTAGAAAACAAAACCCAAAACTTTATTTAATCTTAAATAGGGCAATAAAGTTCCAGCTTCATTTTAGATGGAAATAAGGGTTTGTTTCCCTTTTCGTGTTGGGAATTCAGCTTGAGATCTGGAGGATGCAACAACCTAAATGTAACAATCTAGTTTATGGTCCCTCATCGTGCACATCATTTTTAAAAGATTAAAAGATCCCCTCACTAGTATGTATGTTTTGGTTTTTTTTTTTGCTGAAAAGTAGAATTGAACTTTGGCACACGGGTAAAGATAACTATTTCCTAATATCCTTAGGAGCTGTTTCCCCTTTAGTTATGAGATCTGTCCCTCATTATAAGCAAAAAAAGACATAGGAATATGAATCTCGTCAATGTGATGTGAAAGTGTGAAAGGAGACTAGCAAAAATTATTAGAAGTTGTTTCATTAAAGAAGATGTCCCAGAAAAACACTTTTTTGTGCCATGTCTAAAGTTAAAATGGTGGAGGTCTGACAGCTAAGACCCCCACAGATCCCAAGAATGAATCAAGTCCTGTTTCTCAGTTTCACTTGAGATGAAGCTACGAATGCATAGTCATGCTTTAGTAAAATTTATGACAGTCATGGACAATCACGCAGGCACCTACCAGAGACAGAATTCACCAAGCTAGGGCGTAACGATCTTGGTCGCAACGGGTGTGACCACGACTGGACCCATGCGGGAAGGGGACCAGACGACGCTAGTGCCCATTTCTGGGGACGCATATTCAGCTGAAATGTATTGTGGTGCAGAGACCCGCGGGCTCCCTGCACTGCAATTCCCCCCACCAGCCACTCAGAGTCCAGAACTGACGTTGGTGTGGTCGTCATGGGTGGCTCATGGCAGTGATGTCATGCACTGCCCGTGGAGGGCAAGCTGAAGTCAGCTGCTGGCCTCTGTACTGACTATGGGAGAAGAAGAGTTGATTATTTTTTGTAAATGTTTTGGTTAAGAATGTCAGAACAGAAAATATTATTATTAGAAGGGGCCTGGACGCGAGATATTATTACAGAAAGGGCCAAGAATGAGGGACATTATTATAGAAATGGGCCCAGGGTGGGGACCTAATAACAGGAAAGGAACTGTCAAAGTGACCTCAACATACATAGCTTAGGGTTACTGCATGGTAACAGCCTGTTCTTCACACACCAATGTCCTCTCGCTATCCAGATTCAGCATAAAATAGCTGCTGCATTCCCGGCCTCTGCTTTTAAACAGGCTATGATAGTCACTTGTGACTGGCTAGGCTATACCATGGGATATTATAGCTGCAATGTATTATGGATAACCCTGCCTGGCAAGTCAAGTAAGCCTTCTATCACTGATGAAATCTTGTGCAATGTGTGAAATAGTGGCTACAATTTTACGCGATTCGCGCTAAGCAAGTTGTTCGAATTTACTGAATAAGGCGAATTCCTAAAAAATCGCCACAAATTTGATTTGCATTTGCTCAACCAAGTTATTTTGATTTCTATAAAAAAAATAATTAACCCCCCCCAATGATTGCTTGTTGAGCACTAGTGTTGCTCGAATAAGGTGCTATCCGAGCACACTTGAGTCCTAACCGAGTGTCTTCGCCATGCTCATCAGATATGTTTGCGTCACAGCGGCTGCATGTCTCGTAGCTTTTAGACAGCCGCAACACATACAGGGATTGCCTAACAAACAAGCAATCCCTGCATGTGTTGGGGTTCTCTAACAGCTGCGAGACATGCAATGTGAACATATTTGACAAGCATGCCGAAGACACTTGGTTAGGACTTGAGCGTGCTCGGATTACACCTAATCCGAGCACATTCGCGTGACACTATTGAGCACCTAAATGGTGGCCACTGACCATCCACTCCACAAATTTCCACATACGAGAGCCAAAAGAATGTCCAAGCTGCTCTTTGAGAAAGATATTCACTGCACTCTCGATAGTCAATCAAAAATGTAGTGGGTCCCTTGTATGAGAACAGCGTATTACAAATGTTTATTGTTTGCGTATTTTCCACGTAAGCAGTTTTTACTTATTGTTTTTTGCAATCATTATACACCTCAGCATCACAATTGTTCCCATTATCCACCTGGCCTTATTCCTATTACTATCAATTTTTAATTATAGCAAAGTCACATAACAGCAAAGTGTATGAGAAGCTCTCTGAGATAAGTGACCTCGTAGAGGTGCTGTGAGTGTAGTATTTCCCATTATCTGTTCCAAAATCTGTGTAACAAATGTAATGTGTAAGTTCTGGCTTGATGAACCTCCGCTAATATATTAGGTAATGGCATAAACTGCAATTATTATTATCTGCATAGAACATATTTATTGACTGTAAAGCTGGTCTGACCATGAAAATTAATTACCGGCAAGTTATAGAATGGAAATATCTACTGCTGACATCTGTTCGGAATTTTCCATTTCAATGCTTATTTTCTATCTAGAACTTTGAATGCAAAACAATCTGCGCGGCAACAAGTCAAGTGATAACCGTTCTCTTATTAGATTCATAAATGTAATGTAGATTCATAAGGAAATGAAATGCTGTACATTACGTGGTTATATATTAGCATATGGAGATCCATACAGTATTTAAAAGGGGTTTTTCATGGAGTATAAATTACTTTTCAAATTTTCATACGTAAAAAAAAAAATGAAAGAAATACAACACACTCTCAGTTATTCCCCCCAGGAGTCTGAGACGTGTTAACAAATTATTAATACTGTATTCCCTGAAAAAACCCTTTTAAAAGGGTTGTCCACTACTAGGACAACCCCTTCTTAAACTAAATGTTCTTCCCCGATAAAATAAAAAAGCTTATACTCACCTCCCATGCCCAATCAGCGCTGGCGTCACTGTCCCCGCCTTTGGACAAACGGAACATGAAGAAGAAGCCATGGCTGCAGTTGATCCAGACTTCCTCTTCATGTTCAGTTTGTCCGAAGGCGGGGACAGTGACGCCAGCGCTGATTGGGCGCTGGCCATCAAGTGTCATTCCACCGCATCACAGCCCCGGGACCACGAGTGCCGACACCGCTGGAATGGCACTGGCATGGGAGGTGAGTATAAGCATTTTTATTTTAACATTTAGTTGTCCTAGTAGTGGACAACCCCCTTAAGGAACAGTCTTGTTAGTATGGATCATCTCATGGATGAAGAGCCACCCATGCGATCTAGTAGATTTTTGAAGTTTCTGATTCACATAACTCACTGATTTACAAATATAAGAATGATTTGGGGCAGGAGGGCACAACCTGTGTCCCGGGAACCAGATGCAGCCCGTGAAACATCTGGACTCACATATAGTTTCCAAGTCAGAGAGAAGTGGAGTGGCTCAGGATTAGATATGACCTAGCACTAATAAAGCACTGTGAGCCTGTGAAGCCATTTCTGTATCCCCCATATATCAGGAGATGCCTGTTTGCCAATTAATAAGAGAATATATGAGTTAAGAGGAGGCATGCTATGAGTCTGTCCATTGTAGTTTATGGGAGTGGTGAAATGTTACACAGTTACTACAATGCTCATAATCCTCAACGGAGATAGACACATGTCTGCATGGTCTACTCTCCTCTGAAGTGCTGATTGGGGATGCTGGGGTCCCACCTTCTCCTGATAGGTGGGAGTCCTGGAAGTGAAACCTGAACCTATCAAGCATTTATGGTATTTACTTTTGATGTATTATAAATGTCTCAGAGAGTAATGCCCCTTTAAGTTTTATTATGGACCTTGGGAAAGGTTGATTATGATAATTTGGCTCTTGAGCCATAAAAGATATTAAAAGCCACTATTCTCGGGATGGGTCATCAATATTAGATTGTTGGGGTCCGACCCCTGGCACTCCCTCTAATCCAACTGTTTGCAGTACTGGATGAGGCCTATTGTAACGATTGTACGGAGCCGAACATTACCGCATCGCACTTTTTAGTGACTGCTTGCTCTTATTTGAATTATAGGGGCTGAGTTCCAATACAAAGCAGCAGCCACTAAAACAGTGTGATGGAGCGGTCTTCAAAATCAGCTGAGTGAGAAAACCACCTCAAAGGAATCTGTCAGAAGAATTTCACCCCCAAACTATTTATATGGGAGTGTAGCTCTTTCAAAGACAAGTCCAGCAATACCTTAACATGGCCGACCAGTTCCTCTGTTGTTGAGAAATCAGCATTTGAATTGATATGCAAATGGGCAGGGTAGATCTGAAGCCTCTGTCACTCCAGCTCTGTTTACCACCCAGCGCCGCCTCCTCCTTCTTGACGAATGACTCCTTTGCCTGAAGTTGGACAGCATAGAGGCTGTCAGTCAAGCAGGAGGCGGTGATGATGAGTGGGGGGAAATAGAGCTGGAGTGACAGAGGCTTCAGATTAACCATAGCCATTTGCATATCAATTCAAATGCTGTTTTCTCAGTAACAGAGGCACGAACTGTGTAAATACTGGTAAAGGTATTTTGGGATTTGTCTTTGGTCTAAGGGGTAACATTTCTCCTTGTGGAGATTGACAATCCAAGCCTGGCATGTTAGAGTGAGGAGACTTATAAGCCATGCATGATCCTCTGGGAAATTAAATATGCAAATTGTTTCTTCAGAGAGGAAGAGGACAAGAACTCTACCGCCACCTATTGGAAGTAGAAATCCTAAAAGTCAATATCAACCCTTTAACAAGCCTTGCAATATGACTTAGGATAAAAGGCAAACTAGAATCTCAATTTGCAGACACGGTGTTTCCAGGTGTTGCCCCTCATCAGGGCAAAGTATGAGATCTGATTTGGCTGGGTGAGAAGCTTTGTGATTTGTCTTTGAAATAGCTGCATGGGGTGATATATACAGTTTTGAGGTGGGGTGAAATCCAGCTGACAGATTCCCTTTAAGTAATGGCCAATTTGTGCTTTTGCATCCGCTGAAAAGAACAAAATTGTGCCCTGCATAGCTGAGTTTTGCAGATTTGCAGTAGTGACTTCAGGTGTCCTAGGCTTCCCCAATGACAGTTATAAGTTTCATGGTCAGATATGAACTATAACTGGGAGTAGAGTTACCCTTTAAGCTGAGTCACATGCCATCCATCCCTTGCATTGTGATAAACCATCATTGCATTTTGTACATATACAGTTTTGGGAATTTTCTCTTTAAGTAGAATATCATCATTATATATTGAATTGAGCCATAGATGATGTAAGATATAAATTTTCATGGTGTAAGGTCAGTGCTGTCAGAAAATGAGTCTTAAATATTATCAGATGTCCTTGTGATTCAACCCGAGCAAAATCAATACCATAGCTTTGTCTGTTGAACAATCTAATGAAACGAAACATATCTTCATTCCTCTATCAAAACAAGGGCAGCCCACTCATCCTATTTATTATACATGAGATCTGAAAGCACATTTTGATGGAAAATGTAACTGAAAATAGAAATAAATGCAGAAAGTAAACTTAATAATAATAAGGTGCCGTGCGGACAATTATAGATGTGTACCAACCATATCTTTTACTGTAGAAATGTTGTGGTGGTTGGTGCAGTAAAATTAAATAAAAGCTCTGACTTATAGTCAATTTAAAGATTTTACAATTATTTATAACTAGTGTTGAGCATTCCGATACTGAAATATCGGGTATCGGCCGATATTCGCGGTATCGGAATTCCGATACTTAATTCCGATACTTTTACAATATCGAATACCGGAATCGGAAGTTCCCATAATGCCTGCGCTCTGCAGTGTCTCTGAAGGATGACAAGCTGGAAGGCAGCGCTCAGCTGAGATCCAGCCTGTCATCAGAATGCCATCCCAGCGTGGGAGAATTCTCCTGATTGTTTAAAAGCCGGCGGGCGGTAAAAAGCCGCCGGCTTTTAAACAATCACACAGCCCCATACTGCTTCCCCGCAGCCTCCCACCCCGATCCTCCGCTCCCCTCGCCACCTCCCATCCCGATCGTAAGTTAGGACCGGGCGGGGAGCGCAGCACCAAGGAGCGGGGAGCGAAGAACCCGGGCGGGGAAGCCGGCAGTGAAAAGACTTCACCGCCGGCTTTCCCGTTCTGTGCTGCGCTTTCCCGCCGGTTATTTCAAATGAACAGCTGAGGTATCAGGTGATGCCGATCAGTTGTTCATTTGAAGTCGCCGCGGTGCCCTCAGAGGGTTCATGTGAGTTCATGCTTGACTGCATTGCATGAACTCACATGAACTTTCCCACGGCCGCACAGGTCAGCCTCACCTCCCAGACCGGTCATGATTGGTGTGTGTGGGGGTGTGTGGGGTGTCTGTGCGGTGTCTGTGCGGTGTCTGTGCGGTGTCTGCGGGTGTGTGCGTGCAGGCAGACATAGGCCGATGTGACACTACTACTCCCATAGGCCTATGTCTGTCCCCCGTCCACTCGTGCCAGCAGGATCAGCTCTATGGGAGCAGTAGTTCCCATCAGCCTGATCCTGCTATTTAAATTGCCCTACTGTGTCCCCAATAAATTTTAAATACATGTCATTGGTGGCCAGTGGTTACCTACAATAAATTAGTTCATATATTACCTGTCCCCGCCGATCGCCACCTAAAATAAAGTAAAAAATAAAAAAATACACCTATACTCACCTAGACACCTAATTCCCCGAAGCCATCGATCTCCTGTAATAAAATATAAAATAATAAACCACAACCTTATCCTTACCCCTCCATAGTAGTCCATGAGTGTCCCACGATGATCTCCAGTTCAGAGCAGCCACATAGAATGTGACCGCTCTGAACCGCTGCCACCGCTAGAATGATGGGGCCGTAAAGCAGCCCCGTCATTGCATAAGCGGGTTCGCCGGAGTTCAGGCAGCGCTGCTCCGGTCAGCTCCTTTACGGCCCTGCTGTATCGTGAGAAATTCCCACGGTACAGCAGTGCCGTAAAGGAGGTCTCCGGAGCTGCGCTGCCTGAATGCACTCCGGTGACCTCAGTCAGTGGCTCCCGCTGCCGGGAGCGGACGTGTTCCCGGCAGCGTGAGCTTACAGCAGCCATGCACAGCTGTCACCATCTCCAGATGTGACAGCTGTGCATGGGAGATCAGCGCAGGAACGTGGACAGGTAACTATTATTTTTAGTAAACTAAGAATTAAATAAAATGGTGTGTTTTATTTCAAATAAATTATTTTTTTCTGGGTGTAGTGTGTGTTTTCTTTTTAACACTTTGTAGGTTAGTAATGGGGGTGTCTTATAGACGCCCATCATTACTAACCTGGGCTTCATGGCAGCTGGCGCTGACATGAACCCCAGCCCCATTACCCCCTGCCACCGCACCAGGGCAGCGTGGAAGAGCGAGGCTAAGTGCCAGAATTGGCACATCCTATGGATGCGCCATTTCTGGGGCGGCTGACGGCTGGTGTTTCTAGCCTGGGAGGGGGCCAATATTCATGGCAACCTTCCTGGGCTATTAATATCAGCCCCCAGCTGTCTGCCTAGCCTTTGCTAGCTATTAAAATAGGGGGGACCCCACATCATTTTTTTGGGGGGTCCCCCATTTTAATAGCTAGTAAAGGCTAGGTATTCAGCTGGGGGCTGATATTAGTAGTCTGGGAAGCTCCGTGGGTATTACCCCCTTCCCAGGCTTCAAACATCTGCCCCAGCCGTCTGCTTAACCTCCGCTAGAGACTAAAATTATGGGGGATCCCACGCCATTTTTTTTAAAAATAAATCCTTTATTTTAACACTAAATGACATTTGAGGAGTTAATAAAGATGCAGTCCCTAAATTATTATTTATTTTTTAATTAATTTTTCCCAAAAATTTTGACGTGGGCTTTGCCATATTTTTGTATGCCAGCCAGGTACAGCATCCAGCTTCTATGAACGCGCCATTTTCTGGGGTGGCTGCGGACTGCAATTTGCAGTGGGGGGGAGGCCCAGAAAGCTTGGGCCTCCCTGCGCTGCAGATTCCATCCCCCATCTGCCTAGTTGTACCTGGCTGGACACAAAAATAGGGAGAAGCCCCACGTATTTTTTTTTTAAATTATTTCATGAAATATTTTTTTTAAAAAAGGGCTTCCCGATATTGTTGTGTCCGGCCAGGTACAAATAGGCAGCTGGTGGTTGGGGGCAGCCCGTTCCTGCCTGCTGTACCTGGCTGGACACAAATATAGTGCGAAGCCCCACGTCAATTTTTTTTTAATTATTTCAGGAAATTCATGAAATAATTAAAAAAAAATTGACGTGGGGCTTCGCACTATATTTGTGTCCAGCCAGGTACAGCAGGCAGGAACGGACTGCCCCCAACCACCAGCTGCCTATTTGTACCTGGCCGGACACAACAATATAGGGAAGCCCTTTTTTTCTTAATTATTTCATGAATTTCATGAAATAATTAAAAAAAAAAAATACGTGGAGCTTCGCCCTATTTTTGTGTCCAGCCAGGTACAACTAGGCAGCTGGGGGCTGGAATCCGCAGCGCAGGGAGGCCCAAGCTTTCTGGGCCCCACCCGCTGCAAATTGCAGTCCACAGCCGCCCCGGAAAATGGCGCGTTCATAGAAGCGCCATCTTCTGGCGCTGTACCCAACTCATCCAGGGCCCTGGTGCGGTGGCTCACTGGGTAATAAAGGGGTTAAGGCCAGCTTGGCATTATCAGCTGGCCCTAAGCCCGAAATTCATGGGGTCACGCCAATATTAGACATGACCACCATGAATTTCTAGTAAAGTATTTAAAAAAAACACAACACCCAGAATAAAGTCCTTTAATTGAAATAAACACACAATTCTTTATTGTTCTAAATTAAACCATACCTACCATCACGCCCATTCCAGCTGAAGCCAACGATCTCCTGCAATAAAAGAAAAATAATAAACCAACCTCATCCTTACCTTCCCATGGATCCCACGACAGCTTCAGCTCTGCTACATCGAGATGACAGGCTGGACCGCAGCAGAACGCTGCCATCCAGCCTGTCATCCCGCGGACACTGAGAAGCGCAGGCATGCTTGCGCTCCTCAGTGTCTCTCTGTGACGTCATCCAGATGAGCCGAGTTCATGTCCAATGAACTCAGCTCACCTCATGCACGTCACTGACAGCGTGGGAAAATTCTCACGCTGAAGCGCTGAGTGCAGGAGAATTTTCCCACGCTGTCAGTGACGTGCATGAGGTGAGGTCATGTCCAATGAACTCGGCTCACCTCATGCACGTCACTGACAGCGTGGGAAAATTCTCCTGCACTCAGCGCTTCAGCGTGAGAATTCTCCCACGCTGTCAGTGACGTGCATGAGGTGAGCTGAGTTCATTGAACATGACCTCACCTCATGCACGTCACTGACAGCGTGGGAAAATTCTCACGCTGAAGCGCTGAGTGCAGGAGAATTCTCCCACGCTGTCAGTGACGTGCATGAGGTGAGCTGAGTTCATTGTCGGCTCATCTGGATGCCGTCACAGAGAGACACAGGAGCGCAAGCATGCCTGCGCTTCTCAGTGTCTGCGGGATGACAGGCTGGATGGCAGCTTTCTCCTGCGGTCCAGCCTGTCATCTCGATGTAGCAGAGCTGGAGCCATCGTGGGAACCATGGAAAGGTAAGGATGAGGTTGCTTTATTATTTTTCTTTTATTGCAGGAGATCGTTGGCTTCAGCTGGAATGGGCGTGATGGTAAGTATGGTTTAATTTAGAACAATAAAGAATTGTGTCTTTATTTCAATTAAAGGACTTTATTCTGGGTGTTTGTGTTTTTTTTTTTAACTTTGACTATGGGGTTAGTAATGGGGGTGTCTTATAGACGCCTCTCCATTACTAACCTGGGCTTGATGTCAGCTGGCATTATAAGCTGACATCAACCACAACCCTATTACCCCACTGCCACCGCTACAGGGCAGTGGGAAGAGCGAGGCTAAGTGCCAGAATTGGCACATCCTATGGATGCGCCATTTCTGGGGCGGCTGACGGCTGGTGTTTCTAGCCTGGGAGGGGGCCAATATTCATGGCACCCTTCCTGGGCTATTAATATCAGCCCCCAGCTGTCTGCCTAGCCTTTGCTAGCTATTAAATTAGGGGAGACCCCACGTCATTTTTTTGAGGGGGTCCCCCATTTTAATAGCTAGTAAAGGCTAAGTATTCCGCTGGGGGCTGATATTAGTAGCCTGGGAAGCTCCGTGGGTATTACCCCCTTCCCAGGCTTCAAACTTCTGCCCCAGCCGTCTGCTTAACCTCCGCTAGAGACTAAAATTACGGGGAACCCCACGTCAATTTTTTTTTCAATAAATCCTTTATTTTAACACTAAATGACAAGTACAGTAAGCAACACTGTCACTGTACTTCATATATATGTGACTGACATGTTTCTATCTATCTAATCTATGTATGATTCTCTATTTCTTCTATTCTAAATTGTCGGGTACAGATGCTGAATTGCCGGCCGGCTTTCTTAAAGAGACAGTGCATTAAAACACTATTATTTTTTTAAATAAATCCTTTACACTAAATGACAAGTACAGTAAGCAACACTGTCACTGTGCTTCTTATATGTGTGACTGACATGTTTCTATCTATCTAATCTATGTGTGAAGCTCTATTCTGTCTGTTATAAATTGTCGGGTACCGCTGCTGAATTGCCGGCCGGCTTTTTTAAAGAGACGGTGCATGAAAACACTAATATTTTTTTTAATAAATCCTTTACACTAAATGACAAGTACAGTAAGCAACACTGTCACTGTACTTCATATATATGTGACTGACATGTTTCTATCTATCTAATCTATGTGTGAAGCTCTATTCTGTCTGTTATAAATTGTCGGGTACCGCTGCTGAATTGCCGGCCGGCTTTTTTAAAGAGACGGTGCATGAAAACACTAATATTTTTTTTAATAAATCCTTTACACTAAATGACAAGTACAGTAAGCAACACTGTCACTGTACTTCATATATATGTGACTGACATGTTTCTATGTATCTAATCTATGTGTGAAGCTCTATTCTTTCTGTTGTAAATTGTCGGGTACCGGTGTATGCGCTGATGAATTGCCGGCTTTTCGCATAATACATTCTACATTATTCTTAGTTGTTTTACTTCATGTAGAATTAACCTACAAGGAAAGAAAGGGTTTATTTTCATTCCGATATTTCTGTCCCATTGACTTGCATTGGTTTCCGGTATCGGAATCAGCGATATCCGATACTTTTTGAGTATCGGTCCGATCCAATCCGATACGATATTTCCTGATATCGGAAGGTATCGCTCAACACTATTTATAACTATATTCAATGTTATTTCCTGACGTGCACCACTAATAATCAGCTGGAGATCTCAAAGTTGGAGTGGAGATATACGTGAAATTTAGTAAAATACAGATCAATATAAAAGTATGAAGACATTTTTGAAAGACAAATCTCATTTTCTAGAAGCTTAGTTTAGAATCAAATAATGTATATAACAGTACCATATAGCGCCCCCATAAAGTTCTATTCAGTCACATTCAGAATACATATTACTCAATAATAGGAATGTGAGGCGAATGGCTATTAAGTTGGCTGGATTGTACATGGCATGGTAATGAAATCGATGTCTGGTTAAAGTCGTAGGGTAGTTATGATTTTTTCCTGCTTCTAGTGGAACTGTCACTTTGCTAGTCATCACAGGACAACATCACAACACATGGCCATTGGTTGTATTTTACAGATGGGTTCTCATTTATTTATTTATTTTACTCACTTATATAGCACCATTAATTTCACAGCGCTTCACAGACAATATCGGCACTGTCTCCCTCACAATCTTCATTCCCTATCAGTATGTCTTTGGAGTGTGGGAAGAAACCTACGCAAACACAGGGAGAACATACAAACTTCTTGCAAATGTTGTCCTTGGTGGGATTTGAACCCATGACCCGAGCGCTGCAAGGCTGCAGTGCTAACCGCTGAGCCACTGTGTTTAGAAACCTGCAGTTCACTGCATTTCTGCATAATTATTATTAAATTGATCCTGATTGCTTATAGGGAACCTATAGCATGTCAATCCCTGCACTGGCTCCCCATTGCCCAGAGACTCCAGTTCAAAACCCTAACCATGGCATACAAAGCCATCCACAACCTGTCTCCTCCATATATCTATGACCTAGTCTCCCGTTACATACCCGCACGCAGCCTCCTACCATCACAAGATCTCCTGCTCTACTCCCCTCTTGTCTCCTATTCCTACAATCACATACAAGATTTCTCCTGTGCATCCCTTGTACTCTGGAACTCTCTACCCCAACATACCAGACTCTCGGCCTACTGTGGAAACCTTCAAAAGGAACCTGAAGACCCACCTCTTTCGACAAGCCTTCAACCTGCAGTAACCCTCGCTCTACCATACCGCTGCACGACCAGCTCTACCCTCACCTACTGTATCCTCACCCATCCCTTATAGATTGTGAGCCCTCGTGGGCAGGGTCCTCTCTCCTCCTGTACCAGTCGGTGTCTTGTATTATTCAAGATTATTGTACTTGTTTTTTATTATATATACCCCTTTCTCACATGTAAAGCACCATGGAATAAATGGAGCTATAATAATAAATAATAATAATAATAACCTGTCAATCACTTCATGCTGACCAAACCACAGGCAGCATGAATCAGAGCCAGACTGCACGACTGAAACCAGGTATGTTACTGTCTAAAACAATCTGGCATTTCAAACAAAACATTGTCTGATGAGCCTAGGAGAGAGACCTGTCAACCAAGTAGAGTGGTGTGGACTTCTCCCTGCATCACTCTGGCTATGTACATGGGAGAGACCTGTCACTCAACTAGAGTCCTGTCAATCGCCTAGAGCGGTGCGGGGAGAAGTTGGCCGGGGTTGATCCAGACTAGTCTCCTCTGTTCCAATAGTTCTTGGCTGGCATTTCAGAGAAAAACACCTGGCTGCAAGAGCCCAAACAATGGGCAGCATGAATTGTCTGTCAGAATCCCTTTAAAATCTCTTACATAAACTCTTCAGTGATTTGAAGGTAAAGTTTAAAAGGAAACTAAACTTATTCAAGTTTTTGATATGTGGCAGCCACTGTTTAGTAGCTTTGATCAGTGGTGGTCTGGATCCTGAGAACCTTTCCATTGGCTCAAAAAAGACAGAAAGGCTCAGCGAATCCTCAGAGCATGAGTGGAGTGCAGTACGATTCCATAGACTTTCTACTGAACTTGTGAACCATTCTGCCCATGCATGGGGTAAAGCTGAGCACTGCTGCCTCTTCCTTTAAGTGATCAGTGGGGATCTCAGCCACTGATAAAAAGTACAAAACCATACTTACAACATATCAAAATTAAAAAAAAAAATAATTACTTATCCTTTACATTTAAAAAAAAAAAAAAAAAAAGTAATACAGATAATAATAGAGCTAAAGGCTGAAAGATAAGGATGCTCAGTACAATACCACTGACATGCCTGAAACATATTTCAATACCATGTTGGAATATGAATTCAGCTAAATGGAAATAATAAAAAATAAACTGGATGATAACAATCGTATTGTTCTGTGCCTACAGATCATACGCCTCTTATGCGTCTCTATCATCCCAGACTACAAACAAACCCTTTGTAGTCTAAAGCCCACAGTCAAAATCTACCTGTGCCCTTCATCTTAAAAACCTTGCAAATGTATCTTAACAAGAAGGAGGGAAAATATTCAGCTTGTTTGTAGTCTGCAACTATGGAGACAAATGAGATTGTGTAGGAACTGTTGACATAAAATGATGGGATAACATGGATTAATAAACAAATTGTTGTAAAGTATTACTTTCCCTTTGACATTAAAATAAACCAGTAAAAGGAAAATCTTTTAATTATGGGCCATTTATTAGGTACCATAAGAAACACAAGCCAGTCGATTTTCCAGCATACATGAACAGCTCCCCAAACACCTGCTGTAGTACTAAACACTGGCTGGGTCATGCTTCATAGGCCATTTCAAAGTTGTCCTTTGTTAGGGGGCGCCCATCACCCATGATAGATTCTCTTTAATTTTAAAATTATATTAGCGCAACCTTACACACACCATACACATCCACATACATATACATTATATACACACTAAAACATTACATACATACACGTATACACACTTACACACCCACATTCACAGTACATACACATGCTACAGATACAGTGCTCAGCTATATATACATTACATACACGAACATAATACATATACACAGTATACACCAGCATACACAGGATATACAGTACATGCACACACTACATACACATAGTACACACCTGCATACATAGTACACACATACACACAGACACTACACATACATAATACACACCCTCATACACAGTACATATGTGCAAACACTATACACATACAGTATATACATGTACAGATACTATATACACACAGTACATATCCACAGTACATACATGCAAAAACTACATACATACACATACAATACAATAAATACATGCACACACTATATACACATGCTACACATATACAATGCAGTAAACCTACGCATACACACTATATACACATATTGCACAGCACAGTCATGGCTGAAAGTGTTGGCACTCTTAAAACTGTTACAGAAACTTACGTATTTCTCCCAGAAATTTACAGTAATTACACATGTTTTATTATACACATGTTTATTTCCTTTGTGTGTATTGGAAAAAAAAAACGAGAAAAAAGGCAAATTGTATACAATTTCACACAAAAACCCAAAAATGGGCCCGACAAAATTGTTGGCACCTTTCCAAAATTGTGGATAAACAACTTTGCTTCAAGCATGTGATGCTCATTCAAACTGTGGCAAGTAACTGGTGTGGGCAATATGAAAATCACATCTGAAATCAGACAAAAAGGGGAGAAGTTTAATCAATCTTTTCATTGTGTGTCTGTGTGCATGGAGAACAGAAAGAGGAGAAGAGAACTGTCTGAGGACTTGAGAACCAAAATTGTTGAACAATATCAACAATCTCAAGGTTACAAGTCCATCTCCAGAGATCTTGATGTTCCTTTGTCCATAGTAAGATAATCAAGAAGTGTACAACCCATGGCAGCAACGCAGGATAGTCCGGATAGTGGATAAACAGCCCCAATCAAGCTCCAAATAAATTCAAGCTGTCCTGCAGGCTCAGGGTTCATCAATGTCAGTGCGCATTATCCATCGACATTTGAATGAAATGAAACACTATGGCAGGAGACCCAGTAAGACCCCACTGTTGACACAGACATAAAAAAGCTAGACTGCAGTTTGCCAAAATGTATGTATGTAAGCCAAAATCTTTCTGAGAAAGCTTCTTGTGGACAGATGAGATCAAGATAGAGCTTTTTGGTAAAGCACGTCATAATACTGTTTACCAAAAATGGAATGAGGCCTACAATGAAAAGAACACAGTAACTACAGTCAAATATTGTGGAGGTTCAAAGAAGTTTTGGAGTTGTTTTGCTGTCTCTGGCACTGGGTGCCTTGATTGTGTGCAAGCCATCATGAAATCTGAAGATTACCAAAGGATTTTGGGTTGCAGTATAGTGTCCAGTGTCAGAAATCTGGGTTTGCATCTTTGGTCTTGGTTCTTCCAGCAGGACAATGACCCCAAACATACTTCAAGAAGACCCAGAAATGGATGGAAACAAAGCGTTGGAGAGTTCTGAAGTGGCCTCTGGATCTAAATCTCATTGAACACCATTGAACATCTGTGGAGAGATCTTAAAATTGCTGTTGGGAGAAGGCGCCTTCACATATGAGAGACATGGAGCAGTTTGCAAAAGAACAATGTTCCAAGATTCCAGTTGAGAGGTGTAACAAACTTGTTGATGTATACAGGAAGCGATTGATTACAGTTATTTATTCCAAAGAGTGCGCAACTAGTGATGAGCGAGCATGCTTGCTACTGCTCGGTGCTCGCCCGAGCATCTCACTGCTCGAGATGCTCGGAGCTCGCCGAGTATTTCCGGGGTTTATCAGCGGGAGCTCGGGTCTCCTCCCTGCATGTTTGGCACTCTTTACAGAGCCAATGAACACGCAGGGATTGCCTACCACTCACTGTAATGCCATAGCCATGTTGGTTGTGGCATTACAGTGATTGGCTGGCCGCACAGCGTCATCAGGTCTATATCAGATCTGGTGCCGCCATGCTCGTCACAGTCACTCTGGAATCAGACAGTGTAGGGAGAGCTGCTGCTGAGCTAGGGAGAGATTTGCTTGTTTCTAGCTAGTGTAGGTATACCAAACTATATTAGAGACACATATCATCTCAACAAACAGTCCTTATGAGGACTAATCCATCTGCAGAGATATCAGGCAGGCAGTGTATATAGGCAGGCAGAGTATATAGCAGACTGCAGTGCACATAGCACAAGAGGCTCCATTCCAGTTTTGTCTGCTGCTGCTGTTAGATATTTCTAGAAATAGGCCCAGGTCTCAGGGTCCACGAATATTTTTTTTTGTATCTTAATCCTCATTATTTCCTTAAAAAGCAATCCAGAGAACACCGTTGTTCTGCGCCATTTGCTTGTTAGCACTGCAGAATGCAGCCAGGTCCTTTCCATATTACAACGCTAAAAATCCAGCTATTTAAAATTGTGGTTTGTACGTCACATGGATCACATATAAGTTTTCAGAAAATACTGCCATTTCTGGCCTCCATTAAAAAATTTTTCAGTGTGTCAGTGAAGCAATTGATACCAGTTTGCTGTTCAAAATAGTTACCTACAGGCCAACTTTTTAAAACTGTGTTTTCTCCGTCACATGGATCACATATACGTTTACAGAAAATACTGTCATTTCTGGTCTCCATTAAAAAAAAATTTCAGTCTGTCAGTGACACAATTGACACTAGTTTGCTATTCAAAATAGTTACCTACAGGCCAGGTATTTAAAACTGTGGTTTTAATGGGTTGAACTAGATGGACTTAGTCTTCCTTCAACCTTAAAAAACCATGTTTGTCCGTCACACGGATCACATATACGTTTTCAGAAAATACTGCCATTTCTGACCTCCATTAAAAATTTGTTTCAGTGTGTCAGTGAAGCCATTGACACCAGTTTGCTGTTCAAAATTGTTACCTACAGGCCAGCTATTTCTGGCCTGTATTCAAAACTGTGTTTTCTCCGTCACACTGATCACATATACGTTTTCAGAAAATACTGCCATTTCTGGCTTCCATTAAAAAAAATTTCAGTGTGTCAGTGAAGCAATTGACACCAGTTTGGTGTTCAAAATAGTTACCCACAGGCCAGGTATTTAAAACTGTGGTTTGTCCGTCACACGGATCACATATAGGTTCGCTCCAAATTCAGTCATTTGTAGTGAGCGTGGATGATATTGTCCTGCATTTAAAATGGGCAAGACACGTGGCAAGGGACGGGGAACTGGACGTGATGGTGATGGTGCATGCAGAGGTCGAGTCCGTGGGCAAGCTGAAATTGTGCCACAACAAACACCCACATCTTCTCGCTCGACCTTCCTGTCCCAATTAATAGGGGACAGCAGAACACCACTATTGAACACAGAGCAGTGTGAAAAGGTTATTGTTTAGATAGCAGATAATGCTTCCAGTCACTTAGCCACCACCACCACCTTGTGTTCCACAGTCAAGTCTGAGTAGCTGTGAGTCTGTACCACATATTCCTCACACTGATGCTCCTTTCTCCCACCATGCCGAATGCCCGGAGACAACTGATCCCACACTTGGACACTCCGAAGAGCTGTTCACTTTTCCATTTATAGATTCGGGCCTCTCACCCGGTCCACTTGAAGCGGGGCAAGAGGAGATCGCATGTAGCGATGCCCAAATATTTTAGCAGCCATGGTCACATGAAGGCGACGGTGGGAAAGTGTCACAAGAGGTGGACGATGATGAGACACAATTGGCAGAAAGTCAGGAAGAGGACCAGAGTGCGTAAGTGAAAGACGGTGGATGATATAGTAACTGACCCAACCTGGCAGGAGAACAAGCATAGCGAAGAGAGCAGCACACAGGGGGAGGGAGGCCGAGCACCCCAACAGGCAAGAAGCAGCAGTGTGGTGGCCGCAAAAAGAAGGAAGGCAACCGTTCCCTGTAACACCAACATGAAAGAAGATGCCAGTACAACTGTTAGGTCTTCCCGAGTTTGGTTGTTTTTTAAAGACTTTGCTGATAACCCCAAAAAGGCCATTTGCACCTCCTGCCAGGCCAGCATCAGCAGGGGTGGCAAAATGATCAGCCTGACCACCACCAGCATGATCAGGCACATAGCAGCACCTGACTTTGTGGGCCGAACCCCTGGGTCAAGGAACAGTGTCTGCAGGTGGCACCACTGCTTCTTCCACTGTTGTGCATGCAAGCCAATCTCCTGTCCATGGTGCATGCAAAGATGCCTCTTGACCTGCACCTGTCATTGCACACTCTCAAGTAGCAGCATCAAGAAGAATGTCCACGTCCTTGTCCCAGCGCAGCGTTCAGTTGTCCATACCCCAGTCCTTGAAACGCAAGCGCAAATACGCAGCCAACGCCCCACAGGCCACACTATTAAATTGCACCATTTTGCGACTGCTTGCGCTAGAAATGTTGCCTTTTAGGCTCGTGGAGATGAAAGCATTCCGGAACCTGATGGCGGCGGCCATTCCTCGGTACTCGGTCCCCAGCCGCCACTATTTCTCCCGGTGTGCCGACACCGCATTAGACAAGCACGTGTCCCAAAACATTAGCCGTGCCCTCAAAAATGCAGTTACCGGGAAAGTCCACCTAACCACGGACGCGTGGACAAGTGCTTGTGGGCAGGGACGGTACATCTCGGTGACGGCACACTGGGTTAACATAGTGGAAGCCGGGACCCAGTCAGACCTTGGGACGGAACACAGCCTCCCGACGCCAAGAATCGCAGGCCCAAAGTCAATCAGGGTGGCCCCCATAGTCTACAGCTCCTGCACCTCATCCTACTCCTCCTCTTCAGCCTCCATCTCCGAAATGACCAGATCAGTCACAAGCTGGAAGCACTGCAGCACGGCCTCGGCCAAGCGGCAAAAGGCTGTGTTGAAGCTAATATACTTAGGTGACAAACCGCACAATGCTGAAGAATTGTGGACAGCTCTGAAACAGCAGGCAGATCTGTGGCTCACACCACTGAACCTACAGCCAGGCATGGTCGTGTGTGAGAAAGGCCGGAACATGGTGGCCGCTCTGGGGTGAGGCGAGCTCACACACGTTCCATGCTTGGCCCATGTGCTAAACCTCGTGGTTAAGCGATTTCTCAAATCCTGTCTGAAGCTGCCAGATCTGCTTGTCAAAGTACGCCGCCTGTGTGCCCATTTTAGAAAGTCACCTGCAGCTTCCGCCGCCCTTGCCGTGCTTCAGCAGTGTTTGCAGCTTCCGGCTCACAGACTGGTGTGTGATGTCCCCACGCGTTGGAACTCTACACTGCAGTTGTTGGGAAGGATTTGTGAGCAGAATAGGGCAGTTGTTGAGTACAAGCATCAACAAGGCCGTCAGTATTCAGTTCAGACTCCACACATAAGACCTCAGGAGTGGACATGGATGTCAGACATATGTACCATCCTCCAAAACTTTGAGGACTCCACCAAGATGTTGAGCGGCGATGACGCCATAATTAGCGTCACCATCATCCCTCTTCTCTGTCTTCTGAAATGCTTTCTGCTCACAATCAAAGAGGATGCATTGCAGGTGGAGCACGATGAGATGGAGCAAGGAACCATACACGGTGATTACACACAGCCCAGCCTCATTTCATCCCCACGTGGATTAGGTGACAATGAGGAAGAGGAGGAGGTGGAAGAACAGGAGCTAGTTTTATGCGCTATAGACGGTACTACCTGCACAAATGTCATACTGTCTGTTCAGCGTGGATGGCCTGAGGACAGAGAGGAGGAGGAGGAGAGCATGGTCACTCATCCTCTTGGTGAGGACACGGAAGTCTTGCCTGTTAGCAGTCTGGCACGCATGGCTGAGTTTATGTTACACTGCCTTTCCCATGACCCTCGCATTCTCAAAATTTTGGGTGACATTCATTGCTGGTTGGTGACACTTCTAGACCCACGCTACAAGGAGAACTTTATATCTCTTATTCCTGAGGCGGACAGGTCTACAAAATTGGGGCAATACCAGAATTCCCATCTGAAAACGCTGGCAGCAGAGGTCATAGTTCGTTGGACAACCAAGGACTATAGTCGAGAGAGGCACAACTCCAATCCAGTAGAGGCAGGGGAACACTGTCAAAGTTCTGGGAGAATTTTCTCAGCCCCTCCCATCGCACAAGCCTTGAGGCGCGGGGTACTCTCACAAGGAGTGCAAAGTTTGGGAAGATGCTGAGGGATTATCTTGCCGACCGTACCAACATCCTCCGTGATTCCTCTGTGCCTTATAATTATTGGCTCTCCAAGGTGGATACGTGGAATGAACTGGCTCTCTATGCCTTGGAGGTCCTGGCCTGCCCTGCCGCCAGCGTTTTATCAGAGCAGGTTTTTAGTGCCATTGGTGGAATTATAACTGATAAGCGCATCCGCCTGTCAACTGAAAATGCTGACAGGCTGAACAAGAAATGAACAAGGGCTGAATTGGGCCAGTCTTCTCAACACCACTGAATGATAGCAGCGTAACATAAACTCAAATCCAGTGTCTTTTTTTGGGAGGTGTATTTCCATGCACCTTTTCACACCCACACATGGGTATACGCTTCCTGATTTTGGCTATTTGCTCTTGTCCTCCTCCTTCTCCTCATCCTCCACTACCATATCACCAGGGTGACCGTGGTCCGTGATGCAACAAGCACATCATTTTTTTAAAGGGTGTTTATGATGCCCGTAAAATTTTTATTTTTATATATTTTGTTCATGTATACCCCCCAGGGGTAAATGTTTGTCAGCCCATACACTTAGTGCATGGGCATTACAAGTATAGGAGACCCGCTCCTTTCTAATGGGAACATTTTTTTATGAGGCCATCTAAGTCTTTTCCAAGGGGCATTGGAGTGCCTCTCAATTTCTAGCAGCCCTTGCATTTACTGCATAGGCCAACACTATGGGAGACTCTCTCCTTAATAATGGGAATTTGTTGTTACTCTCTCCTTTCTAATGGGAACATGTCGTACTCGTTGCTGTGGCCCTGCTCTATGTGTCTTTAAATTCTTAGTGGGGTTTTTCCTAAATTTGGTCAGGTCAGCCGTTGGACTCACTGCATACCCTATAACTGTATAGCAGACAGACTCTCTCCTTTCCAATGGGAATTTGTCGTTACTGTGGCCCTGCTCTATGTGTCTTTAAATTCTTAGTGGGGTTTTTCCCAAATTTTGGCAGCCCTTGCAGTCACAGCATGGGCATTACCACTATAGGAGACCCTCTCCTTTATAATGGGAACATTTTTTTTACTGAGACCCTCCTCTATTTTTCTTCAAAGGGGTATAAGGTTGCATCCGGATTTTTGGCAGCCCTTGCAGTCACTGCATACGTAATAACAGTATAGGAGACCCACTCGTTAATAATGGGAACAACAAAGCATAGCCGGCTGATGGCTCTCTAACAATAGCGAGGGCCGACTGCTGACCTTTTAAGAATAATAAGGGCCGCCTGATGGCCCTATAAAAATAGGCTTTGTGACTTTCATAGTCCCTCCATCATAAATGAAACAGGATGTGTCTGATGATGTGTCACACACCACATTGCCAGATAAGGTTGTAAAATGTTAAAATGACATTTCCCGGTGAATGCATTTGTCTTAAAAAATAACGTAAAAAAAAACAAAACAGTAGGATCTTTCTTTAACATAAAAAACAGCGTCAGCAATTTAACCTTAACGTAATCACATTGTTCAGCTCCTGCACCTCCTCCTCCATCTCCGAAATGACCACAACAGTCACAGGCTGAAAGCACTGCAGCACTGCCTTGGCCAAGCGGCAACAGGCTGTGCTGAAGATAACATGCTTAATGCTTAGGCGACAAACCACCCAGCGCTGCAGAGTTGTTGAAAGCTGTAACACAGCAGCCTGATCTGTGGTTCTGAACATACAGCCAGGCATGGTCGTGTGACAATGGGCGGAACCTGGTGATGGAGAAATGACAGCCGGAGTAGATACGGTTTCCCTCTATGCCAGTCCTTTCACCGAGCTAAAGAATATGGCTGTGGTGAAATACAACTCCCACTGAGAAGCTGTTTCAGATTGAAAAACATTGGGCCCACCAGGGTATTTGATTCTTTCTCCCCCGCTTAAGAGCCCCATAGCAGCTGCAAAGTTAGCGCTATCATGAACTCTCCTGATGTAGAAGCCAGGGCACACCAGAGAATTCTCTGGTGGGACCGTCCAACCCTGCCGAGAAGCAGTCCTGGCTAAGAAAAGTGTGTGGGAAGGTTCCCAGACACTTTACAGCCGCTTTTTACTGAGGTTGAAACTAGTGTTGAGCCACCCCCGTAGTGTTCGAGTTCGGTTCGGTCCGTCGAACACCCGTGTGTTCGCCGAACTGTTCGTCGAACTGTTCGTCGAACACCGTTAAAACCAATGGCAGGCAAACAAAAATACATAGAAACACATAGAAAACACCTTCAAAGGTGTCCAAAAGCTGACAAACTTCTCAGAAGACATAACTAACACATAGAAAAGTGACAACTACATATAGTCATGCGAAAAGAAAAGAGTTGGAGGAGTAAAAGGAGGGGGAGACACAGATATAGGCATATCATGCCCTTCTAAAACCCAAAAAGTGAGAAGCCGACACGGCCAGTCCGTTGCTGCCCGTGAGACCTCAGTGTCTCCGGGTTTGTGCCAGAGCCGCGGTGGACCCTGACGGCCAGCCCCCCTCTCCCAATACTGGTGCCTGTCCGCTGGTGGGTCGAGCGAGCCCCCCTGTGGTGGAGGCAGGTCTAAGCTTTTTAATTTAAATTGTCTCTCTAATTTGAATGAATACACTTTAAATCCTTTTACAAGGATCTATTGGAGGGCAAGTCTCATGCCAGCAGCCGCGTAATTCCAGCTCCAGTAGCGTCCACTAAAGCTGCTGCAGTTAAAAAGCTTTTATACGGATCGAGCTCGGCGGTCCACCGCAAGGCGTCCTACCGCCAGTCCCAGCCCCTATGCCTTGGGGTGCCTCCTGATGCTGAGTATCCCGGGGTCCCGAAGCATTTCATTTGAAAAAATTAAGTGTCCAAACTACAGGTGGTGTAGCTTGCTTAACAGCTGGGATAATCCGCTGACTACCAGACACTGCTACTAGGCACAAAGTATTTCCTGGGCTAGATGCAGTTAAAAATTTGTAATTAGATACTCTCGTTGGATGCTGAGAAAGCATTCCATAGAGTCTCCTGGCACGCCATATATTATTCTCTTAAAATGCTTGGGGTAGGGGTCTAGGGGACCCTTTTATAGCCAAAATCACGGCCCTGTATCGCAATACGTCACCTAGGCTGAAGATAAATGGAACTGTAGCACCCCGAGGGCTCGGTTGCTACAGAGGTATTGCACCTCACCCAGAGGTGTGATATCTCACTCTCAGGTAAGGATGGAGTGTGGATCAGGACCCCGACACCTGCATGCATTACACCACATTGCCGTGGGGCAGGGCGACCAATATGCCCCTGAGATGGGCACGACAGTCCCTGTCCCTGGCTGGAGTGGGGGGAGGGAACACTGAGGAAGGGGAACCCTGTAGTGCAGGAGCAGGGAGGAAGCAGTTCCTGGGTGCATTGAGAAGGGAGTATAAAAGGTGGGCACCATCTTAGTTCAGTGCAGAGAAGTCTGAGCAGAAGTGACAGGGAGCAGGGGCTCTGCATGAGCTCTGCTCCGGAGGAGGGCCTAGAAGAGGGAGAAGGAAGGAAGAGGAGCGGAGAAGGTTCCAGGAACGAGGAATGAAGGGATCCCAGGGGTGCGGACGGGCGAGTCGCCATCGCACGCCCGAATCCTCCTGCGTGGAGGGGTCAGGCCAAAGGGGGAGACCGGTCCCCGAAACTATTGGAGGCGGGAAACGACCCTCAGCTAGAAACCGGAGGCTGTGACATTTTATGTGGCGCAGCCCCTCGCTACACCCGCTAGGAAGGCACCACATAGGGTCAGGGAAACTGGCGCCAAGTTTACGAAGAGGAGGCCCGAGGCAGCCGGACAGAAGCGTTGGTAAGAAAGGCCAGACAAAGGACACACAAAGGGGGTCCTGTGAAGCGCTCCAAAGTTATCTGGGAGCTGTCTGAGCCCCTCACCTGGTGAGCACAGTACGACGTGGGCAGCCGTTACCTGCAGAAGTGGTCTGGATAATAAGAACTGTGAGTAAAGGCCCTGGACTGCATCACTGACTCCGTGTCGTTACTGCTGCTGCCCTGCACCATCACCCCCATCCTCCGCATACACTGCCCTGAGGCTATACTCCTCCCGTGGGGAGTTATACTATGCTTTGCTGAACCCACAACACCAGCCTCAGCGGTCTGCCCTGCAGCGGCGGTTCACTCTGACCGCAATCCACGGGTGGCGTAGTCGGACATTTAAACATCAAAACCACATAAATAGTTCCGCCACTGGTTTGACCACCCTGAGCCACGGAACCGGGTCGCCGCCACGGAGACTATAACCACCAGCATCCACCAAAAAGGGTCCGGCTCCGGGTGTCCCAAGGCCCAGGGGGCGCGTCAGAACATTTTAATCACCTTTCATAATCACCAATGAGACAAGGCAGGGATGTCCTCTGTCCCCTCTCTTATACATCCTAGTGACGGAGCACCTACTCTCATCAATTCGCCATAACCCTAATATTAGGTGGATTGAGGTGGGAGGCACCGAGTACAAGTGCTCTCTATTTGCTGATGATGTCCTAGTATATATCGCTCAATCACATATATCCATCCCTGCTGTTATGGCTGAAATAGATCACTTTGTTACATGGTCAAATTTTAAAATCAATGCAGCGAAGTCTGAGGCCCTCGATGTCTCCCTCCCCAAATCCATACAGGATTCCATCCAGTCCAACTTTCCCTTTGCCTGGCCCTCACAGGGTATCAAATACTTAGGAATTCCTATTCATAGAGACCTCTCCCGTCTATGTTATCTTAATTTTGGGTCCTTTATTGAACAACTCCATACAGACCATGGTTGGCAAGTTAGAACTGTAAGATTCACTACGTGAACCACTGGTGTTTTGTGGAAAAGCACATGTACACTGTGTTCCAAATTATTATGCAAAAAGTGTTTAGGAGTGATAAGGGAAGAATTTGTTTGTTTGTCAGTTAAATTCATTGATGGTGATGTGTGTCAGGGCTGTTTATATCACTGTAAGCAATTGCAGACACCTGTGCTAATTAGTTTGGCAGGTGTGTCCAATGAAAGGCAAGACTACTTAAGAAGGCTGTCCCACATTATTAAGCAGCCTACATTTTCTGCCAAAATGGGAAAGAAAAAGGATGTGTCGGCTGCTGAGAAGCAACAAATTGTGGAGTGTTTAGGTCAAGGCATGACTACAATCAACATTGTGCGATGATCAGGATGAAGTGTCTTGGCAATCAAGAAGTATGTAGCTGATTCACAGTACACACGTGTGCGTGCTGATAGGGGAAAATTGAGGACTCTTTTCTACAGGCAATTACGTCAGGTTAAAAGAGCAGCGGCAAAAAAGCCTTGTCATAGCAGCAGACAAGTTTTTGAAGCTGCTAGTGCCTCCAACGTCCCCCGAACAACCAGTTGCAATGTCCTTCAGAGGTTTGCAGCTGTGCGTAAGCCACCCTGTCGACCTCCTCTATCCACTGCACACAAGCAGAAATGGCTCCAGTGGGCCAAACAATACATGAAGACTGACTTCAAAACTGTTTTGTTCACGGATGAGTGCCGTGCAACGCTCGATGGTCCAGATGGATGGAGTGGAGGATGGCTGGTTCATAGACACCCCACGCAAACACAGCTACAGCGCCAACAAGGAGGAGGTGGAGTAATGTTTTGGGCTGGAATCATGGGGAGAAAGATTGTTGGCCCCTTTAGGATCCCTGAAGGGGTAAAGATGAACTCCATAATGTATGTGGAGTTTCTCAAACAGCACTTCCTGCCATGGTTCAAGAAGAAGAACCGTGTATTCCACAGCAAGATCATTTTCATGCATGATAATGCACCATGCTGCACATAACACATCTGCATCTCTGGCTGATATGGGCATAAAAGGGGACAAACTTATGGTGTGACCGCCATGCTCCCCTGACCTCTACCCCATTCAGAACCTCTGGAGCATCATGAAAAGGAGTGTCTATAATGGCGGGAGGCAGTTCACATCTAAGCAACAGCTCTGGGAGGGTATTCTGTCCTCATGCAAAACAATTGAAGTAAAAACCATCCAAAACCTGACAAATTCAATGGACGAGACAGTTCAGAAGCTCCTTTCGAACAAGGGGTCCTATGTGCAAATGTAACATCACCTAGAATAAAGTTTTGAGTTGAAAACTGTTTGATTTCAGTTTCTAATAACCTGCTAATGCTTATAATTTCAAAAATGACCATTTTTTTGTTCTTTATTAAAATGAAAAGGTTGATCGAAGAGTGTGGGGGATTTAAGAGTGTGGCAACCCAGTAGTCAGGATTACTTCGAATTCTGAGAATCTGAGGGTCATGTTGCAGGTAGTGCAGCAAGAAGGCACTCATGTGTCTTGCGCATCTAGGAGCCCCAAAATTATTTTCCGAGCTAGATGCAGCTAAAAATTATTATTAATTTTAAATCTGGTGGAGCTTAGTATAGATGGCCTAATAGAATCAGTACTGCACACTGCTACAAAGCCCAAATGATTTTCCAGCCAAGATACAGACAAACATGATTAGTAATTTTAAATCTGGTAGAGCTTAGTATAGATGGCCTAATAGAATCAGTACTGCACACTGCTACAAAGCCCAAATTATTTTCCAGCCAGATAAACATGATTAGTAATTTTATTAGTAATTTGAAAGCTTGAAACGGTTGGTGAGGTGATTTTAACAAATCATCAAGCTTTTACTCTCCCCAGGATGACTCAGGGGTAGAAAAGTCGTTTTGGATCCATGATTTGTTCATCTTTATGAACGTGAGTGTCTACATTATCAGTGGAGAGCCGCGTGCGCTTATCTGTCAGCACACCACCAGCAGCGCTGAACACACGTTCAGACAGAACGCTGGCTGCAGGGCATGACAACATCTCCAAGGCGTTTAAGTGGCGAGCTCCGGCCATTTATCCAGATTGGAAGCCCAAAAAGAGCAAGGGTCCAGTGACACAGTCATGGCTTCAATGTTTACTTGGAGATACTCCTGTACCGTCGTCTCTAGGCGTTGATTATGTGTCAGACTTCTTGTCTCCTGTGGCCTTGCAAAGGATGGGCTAAAAAAGTGGTGAAATGATTCCGCAAAATTGATGTTACCAGCAGATTCTGTTACGGTTTGAGTGCTGAACACTCGACGGTCCCACGGTTGGCAAGTTGGAACTGTGAGATTCACTACGTGCACCACTGGTGTTTTATGGAAAAGCACATGTATAATTCTGCAACAGTCTCTGCTGATACTCCTGCATGCGTGCATCCCTTTCTATGGCAAGAATAATTTCTGCAAATTTACTTTTGTACCGGGGATCTAACAGTGTGGCAACCCAGTAGTCAGGATTATTTCTAATTCTCACAATTCGAGGGTCATGTTGCAGGTAGTGCAGCAAGAAGTCACTCATGTGTCTTGCGCATCCAGGAGCACCAAGTCCCTGTTGTGTTGGTGGCGAGGTAACAATCATGCTTCCTTCCTCTGTCCTCTCCCCCCAACCTCGCACAACAGAAATGTGATCAAGGTCTCCCTCATCTGATGAGTCTTCCATCAGTTCGTCCTCCACTTCTTCCTCGGCTCCTGCACCTTCCTCACTAGTTTGGCTGCTACCATGCGCCCTGGTAAAACCATCTCCCCCACCCTCACATGCCTGCCGCCTTGGTGCTGCCGACCGTCTGGACCTTGCAGATGTTAGCCCTTCCGCATACAACTCCTCCTCCTCTACTTCCTCCACCTCCTCTTGTGCCACCACCTGACTCCGAATTCTGTTTAACATGTGCTCGAGCATGTAAATCACCGGAATAGTCATGCTGATAATGGCATCGTCAGCACTAAACATCTTCGTCGCCATTTCAAAACTGTGCAGAAGGGTGCATAGGTCCCTGATCTGAGACCACTCCTCCAGCGTGATTTGCCCCACCTCTGGATCTCGTTGGCCCAGGCTATACGTCAGAACGTATTGCACCAGGGCTTGTCGGTGCTGCCACAGTCGCTGCAACATGTGCAGAGTTGAATTCCAACGGGTAGGCACATCGCATTTTAGCGGGTGAAGTGGCAGGCCCAACGACTTCTGTAGAGATGTAAGTCGCTGAGCTGCGGGATGCGAACGGCGGAAGTGAGCACACAGCGACCGTGCCCTCTGCAGAAGGCCATCTAGTCTGGGATAGTGGGCTAAAAATTGCTGGACAACCAGGTTCAACACGTGAGCCATACAAGGCACGTGTGTGACATTGCCCCGGCGAAGGGCCGCACCCAGGTTTGCAGCATTGTTGCACACGGCCTTTCCTGGTTTCAGGTCCAGTGGAGACAACCATTCATGAAATTGGTTCTCCAGAGCTGACCACAACTCCTTAGCTGTGTGACTCACATTTCCCAGACATTTCAAAGTAAAAACGGCCTGATGACGTTGAGCCCTGCTGCAAGCATAGTAAGGAGGTGTGCAGAATCCCTTTTGCGCAGTTAGAAAGCTTGTGGCATGACCAGACAGGCTTTGGGTGCAGGTGGAGGACCGAGAGGAGGTTGAGGAGGCAGAAGCAGTGGAGGAACTTTGAGATAAAGAGGATTGACGCACAACTCGTGGGGACGGCAAGACTTGGACAGCAGCCCCTTGTCCTGCTGTCACCATAGTTACCCAGTGCCCAGTCAGCGACATGTAACGTCCCTGTCCATACCTACTCGTCCAAGTGTCTGTGGTGAAATGCACCCTGTCACACACAGAGTTTCTCAAAGAAGCAGTGATGTTGTGTGCGACATGCTGGTGGAGCGCAGGCACACCTTTCTTTGAGAAGTAGTGCCGACTGGGCATCTGGTACTGGGGTACTGCGACGGACATGAGGTCTCGAAAATCCTCTGTGTCCACCAGGCGGAAAGGAAGCATTTCTGTAGCCAAGAGCTTGCAGATGGTGAAATTCAACCTCTTAGCTTTCTCATGGCTAGGAGGAAATGGTCTTTTACTGGTCCACATCTGAGGGACTGAGGGCTGGCTGTTGTGCTTAGACGGGGTTGAGAAGGGTGTCCCCGGCAAACTGCCGGTCTATGAGGAAGATGCAGGCGGACATGTTAGGTTGCCTTGATCCAAAGGTGGTGCTATCGATGTCGGACAGTGCTCAACACCAGCTGGTGTTTCCACCTCCAAAGAAAATGATGACCTGCCAATCACGCTGGCTGTTGCGGGTAAAGAGGTGGCAGGTCTGCATCCCAAAACAGGTGTGACTGCTGTCCCCCCAGTCACAGAGGATGAAGAGGCCGCGGATGCACAAGATGTGGCAGACGGTGGTTGGCCCGGCCGGCTAGGCCGCATTGTAGCACAGTGAGCTTCCCCACTGCAACTTATGCTTCATGTCCATGTGCCGGTTCATGCATGAAGTACTCAAACTATGTATTTTTTGGCCTCTACTTAGCTTTTGCTGACAAATGTTACAGATAACACGAGTTGGGTCATCTTTATCGATCTGAAAAAATGCCCAGGCTATGCAAGGCTTAGCACCCATGCGACCTGAAGAGCCACCACGACTTGTGGTCAGAGGCAGAGTTGTGTTTGTGGATGCAGTTGTTGACGTGCTTCCAGTACTACGTCTCTGTCCAGGAAGGCGCAACCTGACCTCGTCGTCACTAGCATCATCCTCCACCTCCTCTGCTGACCTCATCTCTTGGCTGACTGTGGGTTGACAGTAAGTGGGATCTCCAACCTCATCATCATCACCCTGTGTGTTATCACACCCGTCGTCCTCAGAGCCAACCTGTTCCTGCCCTGACAAAAAAATAAAGTTATCGCTCCAATCAGGTATTTGAGTCTCATCATCGTCTTCCTCATTCTCTCCACCAACAGGAGTTACAGTTTGGGAATGAGGGTCTACATTATGGTCAGTACCTTCTGCGTCTGGTCCTGGATCCGTCTTATAAAGATTCTGGGCATCAGTGCAGATCATTTCCTCGTCTGGATTCACAGAAGCTCTGGAGCCGACCTCTGATTCCCAGGCTATAGTATGAGTAAACAGCTCTGCAGACTCAACCATCTGTTCTACCCCATACTCAGACGGGCAGCTGGAGATTTGGGAGCTGTGAGGAAGCAAGTGCGATTGGGGTGACACCTCTGAAGACTGGAGTATTTGTGATGTTGAAGTTGAGGTGGAGGAGAGCCCACTTAAAGGAGCACTTGATATCCGTTGAAGCACCTGCTGTTTTTGTGCCTCATCTGGAATTTGTAGCGATTGGCGTGGCCGTAAGAAAGGGATCTTATCACATTGTCCGCTAAAAGAAGTAGACATTTTAGTTTGGCTGGAAGATGGTCTTTCTTCTGCAGATGTTACTGTTGCTTTAACACCTACCCCACGGACACAACCTTTTTTCCCCTTCCCAACACGCCTATTCCCCTTTCCACCAGCAGCAGGCCTTTTTCCACTCATTTTGGTGGTTAACTAATTCACAACTCTGGAGTTGTTTGCACAAAAAAACAATGGATGGGAACCGAGCAGAGCTGAGTGGCCAAACTGTGGTATTAGGCCAAAAGTATTGGCTGGGTTACATGCAGATAAAAATGATATTGAATTTGCAACCTGATGGAGGTCAGTATAGATGGACTAATAGAACAAGCCCCACACACTGCTACAAGCTGAAATATTTTTTCAGAGCTAGATGCAGATAAAAATTATTTTTAATTTGCAACCTGGTGGAGGTCAGTATAGATGGACTAATAGACCAAGTCCCATACACTGCTAGAGCCGAAATATTTTTTCAGAGCTAGATGCAGAAAAAATTATATTGAATTTGCAACCTGATGGAGGTCAGTATAGATGGACTAATAGACCAAGTCCCACACACTGCTAGAAGCCCAAATATTTTTTCAGAGCTAGATGTAGAAAAAAATTATATTGAATTTGCAACCTGATGGAGGTCAGTATAGATGGACTAAATAGAACAAGTCCCACACACTGCTAGAAGCCGAAATATTTTTTCAGAGCTCGATGCAGAAAAATATTATATTGAATTTGCAACCTGGTGGAGGTTAGTATAGATGGACTAATAGAATGATGCTATGCCCAAAGGGTTTTACTTCACTAGGTGCAGTAAAAAAATTGGTATTCTATACACAGGTGGTGTAGCTTGCAATACAGATAGGCTACTCCATTGACTAACACACTCTGCAATAGGCCAAAAAGGATTTGCTTTGCTAGATTTAGCCAAATGCTGTGAAAAAAACTTGCACAGCACTGGCACAGACCTGCCTGGCAAAAACTGATAGGAACTGATGTAACTTAGTCCTGAAAAGGACTGCAATTACAATTAGTCTTTACTCCCAACCTATCTATTTAAGAACACAGACCTGCCTGATAAAAGTCGTAGGAAATGATGCAACCTAGTCCTTAAAAGGACTGCAATCACAACTCTTCCCTACTCCCAAGCTATCTGTAGATTTGTTGAAAATTGGCTTGAAATTAACAAGGTATAGCGCACACAGCAACAGCGGTGCCGTCTAACACGCAGCTGCAGCAGTGAGAAAATGGTGGCGACGGGAAAAATGGCTGGGTCTTGTAGGGCAAGGACATGTGACATACACTGCCAATGACACATGCCCTTGCTTGTGTGAAAAAAAGCACTTCGCTCCGTGTGTGTGCTGCTGATAGGCTGACAGACTGCACCTCCCCACTGTAAATGCGGGAAAGAGAAAAAAAAATGGAAATCTTCATTATTCCTGAAGAGATCCATCCCCTGCCCCTCCCCCCGCCCCGCTGTACACTCAAACTGCGTATTAACATTAATTTTCAGCATTACTGAGAAAAAATCCAGCTATGATTTTGGTGCACGAACAGTTATCGAACATAACCTCGAACAGCCAAATTTTTTTCAAATCGTTCGTGTTCACCGAACGGCTCGAACACCGCCCAAAACAGCTCGAATTTGAGATTGGCGAACATTTCGAGTCGAACACCGCTCATCTCTAGTTGAAACACACGCAAACACGGGGAGAACATACAAAATCCTTGCAGATGTTGTCCTTGCTGGGATTGGAACCCAGCATCCTAGTGCTTCAAGGCTTCAGTGCTAACCACTGATCCAATGTGCTGCCGTTCACCCTCTGATATCTAACAGGCTGGAGAAACTTGCACCTACTGCCACTCTATCTTCAGCTCCTTTGTGAGAAAATGTATTTGGGCAGCCACTCAGTCTACCAAATAAAATTCCTGAGAAGGAAATTGGGGATGGCTTCGCTACTGGTACTGGGGGCAGTGCTAATACCATGACGTCGTACCATAGTTTACTGGAAATATTCCAGGCTGGTAGGAGGCAAGCAGATTCCCACAGAAAAGTACCAGCAGTAATGTTCAGGGACCTGCGCTTGTAGAAGGCAGAGACAACACTGGGAGAAATAGTGGCGGCTGGGGACCGAGTATGGACACGGGGCATGAGGTTGTGAAAAGCTTCCGCCTCTACGAGCCTAAAAGGCCACATTTCAAGTGAAAGCAGCTTTAGAGGACTTCCTGGGAGAAATGACAGCTGGAGTAGATATGGTTTCTCAAGTCCTTTCACCAAGCTAAAGAATATGGCTGTGGTGAAATACAACTCAGCAAAAAAAGCTGTGGACTGGCTCCGTACCGTCCCTAGCCACATTCAATTGACCACGTGTTCACTGGGGAGGGCACGGGTATTGTTGTGGGACCCGTACTTGTAGAAGGCGGAGACAACACCGGGAGAAATAGTGGTGGATGGGGACCGAGTATTGACACCCGGCTGCCGCCGGAATGAGGTTGTCAAAAGCTCCCGTCTCCACGAGCCTAAAAGGCCACATTTCAAGTGCAAGCAGCTGCCCAGAAATCTGGCAGTTTAGTATTGCGGCCTGTGGGTGGCTGGCTGCATACTTGCGCTTGCATTCCAAGTAACAGAAAACTAAGCAGATGGTGGCCTCTATCATCATCATGGCCTCACCTCGGCACTGTGAACTCTCCTGAAGGAGAAGACAGGGCCCACCGGAGGAATCTCCGGTTTTCTGGTGGGCCCGTCCATCACTGCCGAGAAGCAGCCCTGGCTAAGAAAAGTGCGAGGGAAGATTCCCAGACACTCTATGGCTGCTTTTGTAATGTGGATCAGATGTGCTTATGCATGTTATTTCTCAAACCGCATTGCAGATCAGGCCATTGCCCAACTCTGTAGTCATGAAATTAAATGCACAAAGAAAGATGTTTTTGTGTCAAAGCACCACCGACAAGTGCGAGTTGATGTTGGACGGGCTGCCATTGCTTCTGAAACAAGCCGCATTAGAGGACTTCCTGGGAGAAATGACACCCAGAGTAGATACAGTTTCCCTCTATACCAACCAGTCCTTTCACCGAGCTAAAGAATATGGCTGTGGTGAAATACAACTCAGCAAAAAAAGCTGTGGACTGGCTCCATACCGTCCCTGGCCACATTCACTTGACCATGTGTTTGTGGTTAGGCGGTCCTTCCTTCACTGGGGAGGGCATGGGTAATGTTGTGGGACCCGTGCTTGTGGGAGGCGGAGACGACATCGGGACAAATAGTGGCGGCTGGGGACCGAGTATAGATTCCCGGTTGCCGCCGCCATAAGATTGTGAACAGCTTCTGCCTCCACGAGCCTAAAAGGCCACATTTCATGTGAAAGCAGCTGTCAAAAATTTGGCAGTGTAGTATTGCAGTCTGTGGGTGGGTGGCTGGCTGCATATTTGCGCTTGCATTCCAAGGAATGGGGTAGGGACAACTGAACGCTGCAGTGTGACAAGGACGTGGACAGTGATTGTTGCAAGTCTGCAATGACAGGTGCATTGCGGGAGGCATCTTCGCATGTGCCAAGGATCACTTATGATGGGCACACTTTTAGGCAGTGACCTGGGAGTCAGAGATGCTTCCAGAGGTCTTCCCCATGCTGTTCCCATGTCTTTTCAGCACTGTATGCATGTGTCTGATGATGTGTCTAACACCACATGGCCAGATAAGGTTGTAAAATGTTAAAATTACATTTCCCAGTGAATGCATTTGTCTTGGTTGAAAGCAATGCAAAAGTGCAAAAACGCATCAAAAATGCTACGTGTGAACATAGCCCAATGTGTGGAGGAGTATTTTTGGTTTTGGTTATTTATTTTGCCTTATACACAAGTCATTACCCTCGAAAGGATGTTCCTTAACATATTTCCCAGGAAAATCCATTTTGGATTCATTTTTGTATGTTTTATTGTAAGTCCGTAAAAGTGCCATAATACTCTGACAAGGTTGTTGGCAGCAGTTACCTGGGAGTCAGAAATGCTTCCAGGGGTCTTCCCCATGCTGTTCCCGTGTCATATGAGCACTGTTCCTGTCGATTTGGGCAATTTTTAGGCCCTCTGCAGACCGCCGGGGGGAGCTGCCTGAAAAATGCTATAGTTTACCATAGACTTACATTGGGCTCGTTGCTCGGGTCGAGCACCCGAGTATTCCACTTTGCTCGACCCGAGCAACGAGTACCCGAGTATTTTAGTGCTCGTTCGCAACCAAATATTAAGTTGAGGGTGGCAACAATATTTTCCAGCCCATTTTGGGGGTTTAGTGTGAAATTATGTCTAATTTGCCTTTTTTTCTCTGGTTTTTTTTGTGTTGTTTCAATATACACAAAGGAAATAAACATGTGTATAACAAAACATGTGGAATTGAAATAATTTTATGGGAGAAATACTTCATTTTCTGGAACAATTTCAAGGGTGCCAACACTTTTGGCCATGACTGTACATACATGCATACACACTCATATATATAGTACATACATACACACTACATATAAATATATACACATAATATATACACACTTACTCACTCTAGGTGTAACCGTTTAACACAATCCCTTCTGAAGAATGATACAGATATGAGTTGTTGCTCAGAAAAAAAAAGATCTCCCGAGTTTCTACAATAGGCACCTTAAGTTGTAAAAGAGAGATACTATGTTTCCGTAACATTTAGAAAACCGAAAACTTTCCATATCTTTTATTGTGCTTCATAAAATATGCAAACAGAAGGGAGAACAGTTTGGATTCCACAGAATGAGGAATAATAGTGAGAAGAGACACTGAACGAGAAGACTGAACTCTGGAGATAGAAATAAAAGATATTATGGGATAACGGCACATCTGTCCCTGTGCATACACTAACTGTGAACTCAGCAGCAAAAAACAAAGGTCAAAGCAAAGAGGATAATTGTGGAGAACTTTAACAATGCCGTGATTAATTGTTTAGGGACCATTGTACAGGGAAGCTTATTGTAGGGTATGGAAAGGGATTTGTGCTATAAACGTACAACTTCTGTTACACATTTATCAACGACCCTGGTATGTACCGTAAATGGGAATATCTGTATGTTTCCTGAGCAGCTCAGAGATCTCTAAGCATTGTTGTGACAGATGCACCACTGGTCTTACCAGTGCCCCAATTCTCTGAATTACCTGTCTAACCGAGAAGGTTGAGTTTTATGGAATATAAGAACCAGGGCTGAACAAAGTAGACTTTTTCCCAGAGCACCACCTGGAAAACAGGAGGAAAAGTTTTTTTTTTTAAAGAAAGACAGCTCATCTATTACAGCAAATATGCTCTTCACTCTTCAATTATGGTGACATATCGTTTAGAAAGGAGAATCAACGCTTTTGAAATGCGGTGCTGGAGGAGGATGTTATCAATACCATGGATGGAAAGAAGAACAAACAAATCAATTTTGGAACAAATCAAGCCAGACATGTCACTCAAAGCAAAGATCACCGAGCTACGACTTGCATACTTTGGACACATCATACAAAAAGAGCAACTACTGGAGGAGGAGATCATGGTCGGAAGAAGAGAAGGAACAAGGCAAAGAGAAAGACCAGCAACCCGATGGCTTGATACTATCAAGATAACGATAGAGAAGACCCTGGTGGACCTATCAAGGCTTACACAAGATCGATCTTCCTACGGAGGGTTCATCGATCAAATGAGCCAAATGCTGTTAAAAAAATTGTTTATAAAATGTTTAGTGTATATATGATGTTAGTCATATAAGAAGTAGATCACTATATTAATTTAATAATTTTTTAATAGGTGGCTCTAGAGAGTTCAAGTCTTCTTTTACTCTGAAGAGGCAATTTGCATATTAATTATTTGTATAACACAACTTAACGAGCGTTCCTGTGTAGAGAACACTATATCAATTCTTAATTTTCTTCAAAATGTATAATCTGTACAACTGGAAAGGACTGCTGGTTTATGTTTAAATATTTTAAGCGTGCATTGCTTGGTAGATAGTCATTATGGAATATCAGTGTCCGGGGTGGTAAGTTGAGAATAAGGCAATAGACAGGATAGTGGGGTGTGACCAACATTCACAGTTTAGTGTATTACTTTACAGAGAAAACATATATCTAGTAACAAAACTGAAGTCTTGATGAATGTATGAATGTATCACTATCTACTCAGATGCTAGAGGAGGAGAAGTCTAAATTTCAATAACCTAATGTAGCTGACAAAACACAACTGTCATGATACACTGTATAGATCCAGATGTATAGACTAATGTGCAAGAATGGGATTTCTGAATGTGGGAATGAGATATCTAAAAACAACAGGTTCTATATTTATTTTACAGTAATTTGCACAACCCATATCCTTCTCTTCTGAGATATACAGTTGCGCTCAAAAGTTTACATACCCCAGCAGAATTTTTTGTCAAACTACTGTGTTTTCTCTTTTTAAATCTTAATGACAATCAAAAACATCCAAATGACCCTGATCAAAAGTTTACATACCCTGGTGATTTTGGCTAGATAACATGCACAGAATTTGACACAAATGGGTTTAAAAGGCTACTAAAGGTAACCTCCTCACATGTGACCTGTTTGCTTGTAATAAGTGTGTGTGCATAAAAGCTGAGTGAGTTTCTGGGATCCAGACAGCCTCTTGCATCTTTCATCTAGCCACTGACGTTTCTGGATTGTGAGTCATGGGGAAGCAAAAGAATTGTCAACGGATCTACAGGAAAAGGTAGTTGAACTGTATAACACAGGAAAGAGATATAAAAAAATATCCAAGGAATTGGCCAGTCAGCAGCGTTCAAACTGTGATTAACATATGGAAAATCAGGGGCTCTGTTTAAACCAAACCACGGTCAGGTAGACCAACAAAAATTTCAGCCACAACTGCCTGGAAAATTGTTCAGGATGCAAAGAAAAACCCACAAATAATGTCAGCTGAAATTCAGGACTCTCTGAAAACTAGTGATGTGGCTGTTTCAAGATGCACAATAAGGAGGCACTTGAAGAAAAATGGGCTGCATGGTCGAGTCGCCAGAAGAAAGCCATTACTGCGCAAATGCCACAAAGTATCTTGCCTACAATACACCAAACAGAACAGAGACAAGCCTCAAAACTTCTGGAACAATGTAATTTGGAGTGATGAGACCAAAATTGAACTTTTTGGCCACAACCATAAACATTACATTTGGAGAGAGGTCAACAAAGCCTATGATGACAGGAACACCATTCCTACAGTAAAGCACAGAGGTGGATCGTTGATTTTTTGGGGATGTGTGAGCACTCATCAGCCCGGAAGCCGCGCATGGGACGTATTTGGACGTTCCAACATGACAACGATCCAAAACACAAGGCCAAGTCGACCTGTCATTGGCTACAGCAGAACAAAGTGAAGGTTCTGGAGTGGCCATCTCAGTCTCCTGACCTCAATATCATTGAGCCTGGGGAGATCTCAAGCGCGCAGTTCATGCTAGACAGCCCAGGAATTTACAGGAACTGGAGGCTTTTTGCCAAGAAGAATGGGCAGCTTTACCAACTGAGAAATTAAAGAACCTCATCCACAACTACTACAAAAGACTTCAAGCTGTCATTGATGTTAAAGGGATCAAGACACGGTATTAAGAACTGGGGAATGTGAACTTTTGATCAGGGTCATTTGGATGTTTTTGGTTGTCATTAAGATTTAAAAAGAGAAAACACAGTAGTTTGACAATAAATGGCTTCACCCAACCAATAACCATGAGTGGAGAAAACGTTTTTTTGTTATCATTCATATTCTCTGAAACAAGATCAAGAAAGGAAAAATTCTGCCGGGGTATGTAAACTTTTGAGCACAACTGTTCATTGTACATGAAGCTTTGAAAAACACCCTTAAAGAAGCATCCCATCAAAGTTTTTATCCTCCTAAGATATTGCAATCATCATATTATATAGCAATGTGTACTTACAATTGCTCATTTTGCTTTTCTACTCAGCTAATTCATCTCTTTTCTCTGCTCTGTGTAGAAACAGGAAGTCTCTGGTCCCTTCATTTATTACTCCCCACTTCTACTCCTGACCCAGCTGCTCCTGCTCTCCCCTGTCAGGGACTTTTGCAGTGATGACTCATGCAGGGAAAATTGACCTCCTTTTTCTACATAGAGCTTAGTAGGATTTAGGTAGTCCGTTTTTAATCATGTGATGTCATAGACCTAATGGAAAAGAGAATCATTTACTGGGTAGAAAGGCAAAATCAACAACTGTAAGTACACAGTGCTATATAATATGATGATTGCAATATATCAAGAGGATAAAAATGTTGATGGGAGGAGTGCTTCTTTAAACACCCAATGAAACATGAGACAATGTTGAGTGTGATAATAAAATGTATCAGTAATGAAAAACTATAGTGGACTGACAAGAAGCTATAATCTCTAATGCTTAAAGGGATTGCTACTTTATCAATATTTTACAAAATATGTTGGGGACATAATTTTTTGTGGCACTTATTAATATATAAGTATTATAGGATCTCGTCATGTACTTTTTAATGCAGCTTTCCTCACAGACCACGGAGAGCTTGTGTCCACTGCTGAAGGGAGGAATGGCTGCCTGACAGAGAAGCATGTGATCAGACCTGTCTATCTGACACCTCCAACTGAAGAACTCATGGCACCTTCAAGAAGAAGAACATATGGAGTTACGGCACTGAACAAGAAAGGATCCAGGCTGATGAAGAGGCATGGCCTAACAACAGGGCCGGCTCCAGGTTTCTGTGGGCCCTGGGCGAAAGAGTCTCAGTGGGACCCTTTAACACATACCACGATTCATGATGCATAGATACCGCAGAGAAATATATATATAGTACAATGTCGAAGATTTCACTTCTTACATTACATGAGTGATATCTATTGTAAATTCTACAAAAGCTCAGAAATCTCAACGCACAGTGCAGATAGGATAGTATAGTCCTCCATACAATATTATGGGCCCCATATTTTGCTCCATGCAGAATACTGCTCCCCATATAACGTTCCATACAGGATACTGGTCCCCATAAAACGCTCCACACAGGATACTGGTCCCCATATAATGCTCCATAGAGGATACTGGCCCCCATATCATGCTCTATAGAGGATACTAGCCCCCTTGTAACATTCCATACAGAATACTGGCCCCAACATAATGCCCCATGCAGGATGTCACCCCCCCTTATAATGCCCCATGCAGGATGTCACCTCTTCCCCTATATAATGCCCCATGCAGGATGTCACCTCTGCCTCCCCATATAATGCCCCATGCAGGATGTCACCTCTCCCCCCTTATAATGCCCCATGCAGGATGTCACCCCCCATATAATGCCCCATGCAGGATGTCACCTCTCCCCCCACATAATGCCCCATGCAGAATATCACCTCTTCCCCCCATATAATGCCCCATGCAGGATGTCACCTCTCCCCCCCATATAATGCCCCATGCAGGATGTCACCTCTCCCCCCATATAATGCCCCATGCAGGATGTCACCTCTCCCCCCCATATAATGCCCCATGCAGGATGTCACCTCTCCCCCCATATAATGCCCCATGCAGGATGTCACCTCCCCCCCCCATATAATGCCCCATGCAGGATGTCACTTGTCCCCTCCCCCTCCATATAATGCCCCATGCCTCCATACATATAAAAAAAAAATCAAATACCTCGCTTCTCACCTGCTGCCGCTGCTCCGGACCCCTCACCCACGCCGGAGTCTTCCCGCTCTGCGCTGCCTGTGACGGCTCAGGAGAGAGAGCCGTGTAAGGACGTCACTGCGCCCTCTGACCTGAGATGTCACAGAGCAGCAGCCGCGGAAGAGACCGGAGCTGCTGCGGAGGCACGGGGTGAGGTAAGTATTGTGCCGGGGCCCTGAGCATCGCACTGCTCACGGATCCCATAGTGCGCCGGGGTGCCCGACGGTGAGTGGGCCCCCCCGCTTGCTCAGGGCCCTGGTACTTGCACAGGTGCTGATGCCGGAACTGCCTAATAGACTAAGCTTTTGCTGTCGAAAAATGTTGTTGGATGTAGGATGTTGCATACAACAACTGTGGGCTTATGCTGTAGAAGGACTATCTTGAGCAGACAGCAGATGATGCTGTTAACTTTTCTAGATTGTTTTTGTGCAAATAGCTCACCTTGATTCTAAAGTATGACCTTTCAAGATAATGTGTGTAAGTTTTTTCATGTAAACCTCCCTGTTGATGATGTAGATGGCAATGGATGCTGTATGTCCCAAGTATAACAGGTCACTCTCAAACAATGTCTGAGTGTTGCATGATTCTGTTAAAATCTGAAATCAGCAACAAGTTTAAGACCATAAAATGGCACCCCCTTCCCCCACAGATCTACAGTTTTGGCCAGAAGTTTTGAGAATGACACAAATTTTGGTTTTCCCAGTTTGCGCTTCAGTGTTTTCATAGTGGCAAATTAATTTAACTCTGATTTGTTAAGAAGAGTGATCACATGAATTGCAAAAAAAATTCAAAGTAATTCCCTGCCAGGAAAATTAAATGAATCAAAAACCGAATTTCCACTGAATTTCAACCCTGGTACAAAATGACCTGCTTACATCACTTCAGTGCTCTCCTTGGTCTCTGGAGACATGGTGACAAGGCAGCTGATAACACTCTGGTCATACTGACTGCATTGTAAAAAGGCAGGTTGCTTTAAAAATAGGGCTGGTGCTTGAAATAATTGACTTTCTCTTAACCATGATTACATCCAAGCAAACACGTGCTGTCATCATTGCATTGCATCAAAAAGGCTTTACAAGCAAGGATATTGCTACTTGTAAGATTGCTCCTAAATCAACCACTTATTGGATAATTTAGAATTTAAAATAGAGAGGTTCAATTGCAGTGAAGAAGACTTCAGAGTGCCCAAGAAAGTCCAGCAAGTGCCAAGACCATCTCATAAAGAGAATTTAGCTATTGGATTGGTTAAACATGATTGCAGATCTTGCTCCGGAATGGCAGCAGGCTGCTGTCAGTGCATCTACAGTACAGACAAAAAGTTTGGACACACCTCCTCATTTAAAGATTTTTCAGTATTTTCATGACTATGAAAATTGTACATTCACACTGAAGGCATCAAAACTATGAATTAACACATGTGGAATTATATGCTTAACAAAAAAGTGTGAAACAACTGAAAATATGTCTTATATTCTAGGTTCTTCAAAGTAGCCACCTTTTGCTTTGATGACTACTTTGCACACTCTTGGCATTCTCTTGATGAGCTTCAAGAGGTAGCCACCGGAAATGGTCTTCCAACAATCTTGAAGGAGTTCCCAGAGATGCTTAGCACTTGTTGGCCCTTTTGCCTTCACTCTGCGGTCCAGCTCACCCCAAACCATCTTGATTGGGTTCAGGTCTGGTGACTGTGGAGGCCAGGTCATCTGGCGTAGCACCCCATCACTCTCCTTCTTGGTCAAATAGCCCTTACACAGCCTGAAGGTGTGTTTGGGGTCATTGTCCTGTTGAAAAATAAATGATGGTCCAACTAAACGCAAACCGGATGGAATAGCATGCCGCTGCAAGATGCTGTTGTAGCCATGCTGGTTCAGTATGCCTTCAATTTTGAATAAATCCCCAACAGTGTCAAAGCAAAGTACCCCCACACCATCACACCTCCTCCTCCATGCTTCACGGTGGGAACCTGGCATGTAGAGTCCATCCGTTCACCTTTTCTGCATCGCACAAAGACATGGTGGTTGGAACCAAAGATCTCAAATTTGGACTCATCAGACCAAAGGACAGATTTCCACTGGTCTAATGTCCATTCTTTGTGTTCTTTAGCCCAAACAAGTCTCTTCTGTTTGTTGCCTGTCCTTAGCAGTGGTTTCCTAGCAGCTATTTTACCATGAAGGCCTGCTGCTCAAAGTCTCCTCTTAACAGTTGTTGTAGAGATGTGTCTGCTGCTAGAACTTTGTGTGGTATTGACCTGGTCTCTAATCTGAGCTGCTGTTAACCTGCGATTTCTGAGGCTGGTGACTCGGATAAACTTATACTCAGAAGCAGAGGTGACTCTTGGTCTCCCTTTCCTGGGGCGGTCCTCATGTGAGCCAGTTTCTTTGTAGCGCTTGATGGTTTTTGCAACTGCACTTGGGGACACTTTCAAAGTTTTCCCAATTTTTCGGACTGACTGACCTTCATTTCTTAAAGTAATGATGGCCACTCATTTTTCTTTACTTAGCTGTTTTTTGCTTGCCAAAATACAAATTCTAACAGTCTATTCAGTAGGACTATCAGCTGTGTATCCACCTGACTTCAGCACAACACAACTGATGGTCCCAACCCCATTTATAAGGCAAGACATCCTACTTATAAACCCCTTTACAACCCAAGGTTTTTTGCACGTTAATGACCAGGCCAATTTTTACAATTCTGACCACTGTCACTTTATGAGGTAATTACTCTGGAACGCTTCAACGGATCCCCCTGATTCTGGGACTGTTTTTTCGTGACATATTGTACTTCATGATTGTGGTAAAATTTCTTCGATATCACTTGCGTTTATTTGTGAAAAAAATGGAAATTTGGCGAAAATGTTGAAAATTTTGCAATTTTCAAAATTTGAATTTTTATGCCCTTAAATCAGAGAGATATGTCACACAAAAGAGTTAATAAATAACATTTCCCACATGTCTACTTTACATCAGCACAATTTTGTTAGGGAGCTATAAGGGTTAAAAGTTGACCAGCGATTTCTCATTTTTCCAACAAAATTTACAAAACCATTTTTTTAGGGACCACATCACATTTGAAGTCACTTTGAGAGTTCTTTATGACAGAAAATACCCAAAAGTGACACCATTCTAAAAACTGCACCCCTCAAGGTGCTCAAAACCACATTCAAGAACTTTATTAACCCTTCAGGTGCTTCACAGGAATTTTTGGAATGTGGAAGAAAAAAATGAACATTTAACTTTTTTCACAAAAATGTTACTTTAGACCCAATTTTTTTTATTTTCGCAGGGGTAACAGGAAAAAATGGACCCCAAAATTTGTTGTGCAATTTCCCCTGGGCACGCAGATACCCCATATGTGGGGAAAAAACACTGTTTGGGCGCACGGCAGGGCTCGGAAGGGAAGGAGCGCCATTTGACTTTTTGATTGTAAAATTTGCTTGAATAATTAGCGGATGCCATGTTGCCTTTGGAGAGCCCCTGATGTGCCTAAACAGTGGAGCTCCCCCACAAGTGACCCCATTTTTGGAAACTAGACCCCCCAAGGCACCTATCTAGATGCATAGTGAGAACTTGGAACCCCTAGGTGCTTCACAAATTGATTCGTAAAAATGAAAAAGTATTTTTTTTTCCACTTTTTCATTTTTACGAATCAATTTGTGAAGCACTTGAGGGTTCCAAATGCTCACTATGCATCTAGATAGGTGCCTTGGGGGGTATAGTTTCCAAAATGGGGTCACTTGTGGGGGAGCTCCACTGTTTAGGCACATCAGGGGCTCTCCAAACGCAACATGGTGTCCGCTAACAAACTGAATGGAAAATCGGCTCAAATTGTTAGCGGACACCATATTGCGTTTGGAGAGCCCCTGATGTGCCTAAACAGTGGAGCTCCCCCACAAGTGACCCCATCTTGGAAACTAGACCCCCCAAGGCACCTATCTAGATGCATAGTGAGCACTTGGAACCCCCAGGGGCTTCACAAATTGATTCGTAAAAATGAAAAAGTGGAAAAAAAAAATACTTTTTCATTTTTACGAATCAATTTGTGAAGCACCTAGGGGTTCAAAGTTCTCACTTTGCATCTAGATAGGTGCTTTGGGGGGTCTAGTTTCCAAAATAGGGTCACTTGTGGGGGAGCTCCACTGTTTATTCACATCAGGGGCTCTCCAAACGCAACATGGTGTCCGCTAACAATTTGAGCCGATTTTCCATTCAATTTGTTAGCGGACACCATGTCGCGTTTGGAGAGCGCCTGATGTGCCTAAACAGTGGAGCTCCCCCACAAGTGACCCCATTTTGGAAACTACACCCCTCAAGGATTTTATCAAGGGGTATAGTGAATATTTTGAACCCAGAGGTACAACACAGAATTTGATAACATTAGGTCATCATATTGAATAAGCTGTCATTACTCTTGAGCGCAAGTGCTCGCTACTTGAGTTTGCATCGGGTACTCAGGTATGCACCGTGCTCAAGTGAAATGCTTGATTCCCCGCCCGCATGTTTCACAGTTATTAGACACCCTAAAAAAAACATGCGGGGATCGCTCGTGCATGGCAGGCAATCCCCGCGAGTTTTTTTGGCCGCGAAGCATATGGGGCGGAGACTCGAGCACCCGCGATACTCAGTGCATACCCGAGCACCCGATGCAAACTCAAGTAGCGAGCACTTGCGTTCAGCACTAGTCGCCATATCGTCATCTTTTTTTTTTGTTTGTTTTTTTTACATTGGGTGAAAAAACAACCCCAACCCTAACATTAGCACAACCCCAACCCCAGCCCTAGCGTTTATTTTTTACGCCATTCCTGATGCGGTATAAGTGATGAGATTACTTTATTCTTCGGGTCGGTGCGATTACAGCGTTACCAGAATCATATCGGGTTTTTATGATTGACAGCTGTCACACACTAAAAGACACATTTTGTAAAATCTAGTTTTTGCATTGCCATATTTAGGCCGACAGAGTCATGTGATGGCTTGTTTTTTGCGGGATGAGTTGACGTTTTTGTTGGTGCCATTTTCAGGCACGTGACATTTTTTGATCGCTTTCTATTCCTATTTTTGGGAGGCAGAATAAACAAAAACCAACAATTCAGGAATTGTGTTTTTTTACATTTTTTTATTCTGTTCCGCGTGTGGTAAAATTGATAAGGTAGCTTTATTCTTCGGGTCAGTACGTTTACAGCGGTACCACATTTATATAGTTTTTCTATGTTTTGGCGCTTTTACACAGTAAAAGCTATTTTATAGAAAAAAATATTTTTTTGCATCGCTTTATTCTGAGAGCTCTAACTTTTTGATTTTTCGGATGATGGAGCTGTATGGCGGCTTGTTTTTTGCAGGATGAGATGACGTTTTCAGCGGTACCATTTTTATTTATATTCTTCTTTTTGATCGTGTGTTATTCCATTTTTTGTTTGGCGGTATGATGATAAAGCATTGTTTTTTGCTTTGTTTTTTTTTTTTTTTTTTTTACCGTGTTCACTGAAGGGGTTAACTAGTGGAACAGTTTTCTAGGTCAGGTTGTTACGGACGCGGCGATATCAAATATGTGTACTTTTATTGTTTGTTTGTTTTTTTTTCATAATAATATTTATTGATGGGTACATTATATTTTTATTTTTAGTGGATTATTTTTTTTATTTTTTTTAAAATATTTTTACAAATTTTTTTTAATTTTTTTTTCACTTTCAGACAGTTTTTTTTACTTTTTTACTTTGTCCCACTCTGGGACTTTCACTTTTTTTATTCTGATCGCCTGCATGGCACAGGAATGGAGCACCATCCCTGTGCCATGCAGGCTGTCAGCGCTGGACAGGGAGAAGATAGTTTGGAGATGCACTGCGCATGTCCAAACAATCTTCCTGCTGTCTGGTGACCCGGATGTTGTCATGACGACATCGGGTCGTCATGGCAACACCCGGGAAGCCGCGGCAGACAGCGCTGGACGCCGGAAGAGGAGGTGAGTATCGGCGATCACCTCCCCTTGCCTCCGCAATGCTGCGATCGACTTCGGTTGCAGCATTGTGGGGGTTAATGTGCTGGGAGCGGTGCAGGACCGCTCCCTGCACATAGTATCGGGTGTCAGCTGTGACAATCAGCTGACACCCGGCGGCGATCGCGCCTGCACAGCCTGTGTGCGCGCGCGATCGCCATGACGTACTAATACTGGTCAGGCTCTTAAAGCCCAGGGCACAGACGCGTATTAGTACGTCATGGGCTTTAAAGGGGTTAAACCTGACAGGGCACACCTGTGAAGTGAAAACCATTTCCGGTGACTACCTCTTGAAGCTCATCAAGAGAATGCCAAGAGTGTGCAAAGCAGTCGTCAAAGCAAAAAGTGTCTACTTTGAAGAACCTAGAATATAAGACATATTTTCAGTTGTTTCACACTTTTTTGTTAAGTATATAATTCTACATGTGTTAATTCATAGTTTTGATGCCTTCAGTGTGAATGTACAATTTTCATAGTCATGAAAATACAGAAAAATCTTTAAATGAGAAGATGTGTCCAAACTTTTGGTCTGTACTGTACATACACAGTAACGCAAAGGCTTTTGGATGCTGGCCTGGAGTCAAGAATAGCATCAAAGAAGCCACTTCTCTCCAAGAAAAACATCAAGGACAGACTGACATTTTGCAGGAAGTATATGGATTGGACCGCAGAGGACAGGACTAAAGTTATTTTCTCTAATGAAGCCTCCTTCAGACTGTATGGGGCATCTGTAACACTGATATTCTGCAGAAGAAAAAATGAGCGCTACCATGAATCCTGTGTCATGCCAACAATAAAGCATCCTGAGACAATTCATGTGTAACATTGCTTTTTATCCAGAGAAGTGGACTCACACTGCCATGAGTTAAAAAATTATATCCAAACACCCTCCAAGAGCATCTTCTCCCAATTATCTAGGAGTAGTTGGTGATGAACAATCTTTTTTTCAGCATGTTGGAGACCACGTCACAAGGCAAAAGTCATAACTAAGTGGCTCGATGAGCAAAACTGTAGCGTCAGCCTCTCTGCCTTCTGCAGGGCAGAGACGCTGTTCCCCTCACCGCCGCGGTCCCGGTCCGGCGTCCTCCAGCTCCCCTGCTACAGCTGCTGCTGTTGCGCGTACCGCGCGCAGCTTCCCGGGCACCGTGCTTAGGGCGCGCACGTGCGCTCTCTCTTAAAAGGACTGCAAGCGCCGTCCTAAAGAGTCACAGGCCAATGGCCATCAGGCTACCTACCGTGCTCTCCCGCTGTACCTGTCAGCTTCAGCCATCCGACCAGTGGGAGTCGCCTGCTCTCACACAAGGTCGGTCCCAGAGTGGCATCTGGTCCACCTTCCCGGTCCCTCCTGGATTCACGGAGTCGACTAAGCCGCTGTGCGACCAGGGTCGGTCCGAGTAGGCACTTAGTTACGCCCCTCTGGTCCCTCCTTGCATCCCAGCACAGAGGTTCCACCACCTGGATCCGTAACAAAAATATTGACATTATAGGTCCGCGGCCAGGAAATTCCCCCGATCTGAATCCCATTGAGAACCTGTAGTAAATCCTCAAAAAGCCGGTGAACAAACAAAAACACAGAAATTGTGAACAACTTAAAGCACTGTTTACATAAGAATTGGATGGCATCAGTTAGGATGTGGCCAATAATAATAATAATCTTTTTATTTACATAGCGCCAACATATTCCGCAGCACTTTACAATCCAGACAATTTACAACATTAATGGGCACTGTCCCCATTGGGGCTTACAATCTAGATTCCCTATCAGTATGTCTTTGGAGTGTGGGAGGAAACCGGAGAACCTGGAGGAAACCCACGCAAACATAGGAAGAACATACAAACTCCTTGCAGATGTTGTCCTTGGTGGGATTTGAACCCAGGACCCCAGCACTGCAAAGGCTGCAGTGCTAACCCCTGAGCCACTGTGCTGCCAAGAAACAGATATCCAGCATGTCATGCAAATATTGAGTCTTTGCATGAACCTGATATATTTGTCAATAAGAGTATAAAAGTTAATATAATAAATGTTAAAAGATCTAAAAACACTTTAGAAGGAAACTTTGTGAAGTCCACAATTTGGGTCAGTCTCAAAACTTTTGGCCAAGGCTGTATGCCTGCTCATTGCTAGGATAAAGTTCATTTTTTGACATGTGAGCATTTTACACCACTACATTCAGTCTAACAGTAGGATATTATAGTTTTAATTAAGTTTCTTTCCACTTTAATCAGTGATACTGTAGAGTAAGGCTGTGTGCCCACTATGCATTTTTTAAGCGTTTCTGCAGCGGCAATTCTGCTGCAGAAACGCTTAAAAAACGCTTGGTAGAAGGTCTGCCATGTTCCCCAATGATAATCCCCATGTGCTGTGCACATGCTGCGGAAATTTCCGCTGCGGATTATCATTGCGGAAAAAAACGCAACACTACCAATTATATTGCGTAATCGCGGCGTTTTCGCCACCATTGACTTTCATTGAATCACTTAATATCCGCATGACTACATGTGCACATGCGGATATTAAGCGATTCAATGTGCGGATGGTACCCGGGTCTGGAGAAGAGGAGACTCTCCTCCAGACCCGGGTACCATAGTACCTGTAAAAAAAAAGAATTAAAATGAAAAATATACATTATACTCACCTTCTGACGGCCCCCGGTCTCCATAGTGATGCGTCCTTTCTTCCCGGCAGCTCGCGATAGTCTAAAAGGACCTTCCATGACGTCATTTAGTCATGTGACGGGTCACGCGACTGCCGACGTCGCGTGACCTGTCACATGACTAAATGACGTCACAGAAATGGTCCTTTTACACAACCGCGAGACATCGGGAAGACCGGACGCATCGGATAAGGAGACCGGGGGCCATCGGAAGGTGAGTATAATGGATTTTTTAAATTTTTTTTTACCATTTTTATTCTTTTTTTTAACTAACTTGGTCACACTATATAAAATCCATGCCAGTTGCATGGATTTATATAGTGTGACCAAGTTGTCAAGCACTTTCCAATTGATGCTAAAATCTCTTGGAAAGCGCTTGACAACCCGCATGATCAAAACGCTTCAATTACGCTTGTCCCTGGCAGGAAAAACGCATGTAAAATCCGCATGTGTTTTTTCTGCCAAGGAGATGCAGAAACGCTCAGGAAAAATCCAGAGTATTTCTGCATCGTAGGCACATAGCCTAACAGTAGCATGTGTAACGCCAGTCTAGTTAAATCTCCCCCTATCATTGTTTTTGCATTCGGACTACTTTTCATCACATCTGCTGAAAACTGCTGTGGGTAAAGGCTTGTGGCAGTCTCATACACAATCATTATAATTCTATGATGAGTTGGACCTTTATAGTACTAAAAACGTAGACTGAACAAATAGCATTATTTATAAGTTTCCCCAACTTAAACCACAGTTGTACTACAATAAACCATATTATTTTAGTGTCAGAAGCTGGCAAATCATACAAAATACCAATGCACATTGAAGGTGTCCATAAAATAAAATTGTAAAAAGACTTCAAAAGTTTAAGCGAAGATTTGTAAAGAATAAAGTTGAAAGAAGATACAAGAAGACAGAGACTGCATGCTCTAATTGTCCCTCTGGCGGTTTTATCATGAACAGTAGTCACCTATAGTATTTCTACGCTCTATGGAGACCTCATAATGAGGAGCGTTGGCTGGACTGCTGCGCTGGATCTCATCTTCCGGGAACAGAGGTCAAGAAATTCAGGCAATTCAACAAAATGAAAACCTAAAGGGACAGTATAATTCTTTATCCTAACAAGTATCTGTCCACAGGGCAGACATCTCAGCAGACAAGGAGACTGCCTTCATAACTATAGAAAACACCTCTAATGACACCGATAAAACAACCAAGCAAAGGAAGCAGAATGCTGTAGCCTACTACATAATACAATTACTGATAATGAAAGGAGTGCAGGACTCAAAATATAGGAAGCAAAAAACATCCCATGTTCCAATATCACCTACAATATAATAATAATCAGATTCTGAATATAGTGACCCATAGAGATGGGCAAATCAGACAAAATTCGAATTTGTCTGCTCGTGTGGATTTTACTGGGAAATTCAATTTGCAGAGAAGTTATTCTCACAAATTAAATTAATATAACACATAAAAATATAATAAATCCTTATACTCGCCCTCCGCACACCTCTCCAGCCACTCACATGACTCTTTGCCCGCTGTCCTGTCCTCCACAACTCTATCACAGCGAGCATCAGGCCCAATGTTTTCTAGGCTATGGCTTAAGCCTGCAAGTGGGCACCAGAGTATGAGCCCTGGGCTAGAATCATCACAAGTAGGGTTGAGTGGATCTGTGGAAGTTTGGATTTGTCGAGTTCGAACTTTAATCCAAAGTTTGGTTCAGGTACCAGAACGGAGCTGGAAAATCTCTCTCTTTCTTTACAGTTTGGGTTCACCGTCATCTCTAAACACAAAGCCAAAGATGCAATGGAGGAATGGAAGACCAGACGGCAAGCAGAGAACAGTGGGGGTGGCCGGCGAGGTGAGCAGTTGTTTTCTTTTAAACTTTTGCCAGTCCTCTACTGTTCATCAAGAAGGCCGATGCAGCTCACCGTTATTTTGCTGACTTCGCATGAAGTGAATTACAAAAAAAATCCAGAATGTGGAGTTTTGTAAAATTTGAGTAGAATTCAATTCCACTCAAATAAATTCATCCATCTCTAGAGCCCAATAGTCCACAGTATAAAAAGTACTTGCGAAATTAGATCCCCTGATCCAATATCACTAGCAATACAATAAGATTCAATTCCGATTCTAAATGAAGTGTCTTGTAGATAATGTTATACAAATTACCTACATCCTTACTTCATTTTTCGTTTTTGTGTTTCCTTTTTTTACTTGCCTTCTTTTAACTTTCTAAGTTTTGCATCCACAGAATTATTTCAGGGCTCGTTTTTCTGGAACAAGATGAAATTTTGAATGATGCCATTAATTCAACCATAAAAAGAACTTTAAAACAGGAAAAAGAATTCAAGTGTGATGAAATTGTAAAAAAAAAAGATTCAATTCCAACATTGTTTTTATGGCGTTTTCTTTTTATAGCGTTTATTATCTGGCAATAATGACCTGAGTTTATGATTTTACAGGTGAGTACGATTCTAAACTTGTCCAGTTTTTTTTTTTTTATATTTTAGTTGTGAAAAAAGTTTTGAAATATGAAGAAGATGTTTGTTTTTTTCACGTTGGTATTTTTGAGACCTGTACTTTTTAAAAAATAAAAAATAAATAAATTCTTGGAACCCGCTCCATACACCCTCACCTGACTTCAGGTGTACATGTTCGGTGGATGACTGGAAGGCGTACAGTAAGGATAAAAGGAAGAAAAATAAATACTCAGAGGGAAAATAAAGAGCAAAGATCAATAAACACAGCTCATAGGAAAACAAAATCCATGGAAAAAAAGTAATATATATAGCATAAATAACCAGTGGTAAAACAAAAGTGGCTACTACACAATACCCAAAAATAATTAATGGGATATGATTACAGAAAACGATTAATATCTATAAAACTTGTTTTTTTTTACACTTATTTTTCTTGGCTTATTACAACTCCTGACATATTATAGAAAAAACTGGAATCAGAAAAGCGCATACGGAGTGCTTGGGACTCTGTTTTATTCTGCGTACTGCTGTACAGGACCCGTACACATAGCGTTTCCATGTTCATGAATCCTTAGGTTTTCATTTTATTAGGAATTATTAGAACAGTTAGTTAATAAACTTCTTACTAGACAAACTGTTTTATGTTTTTTTTATATTCAGCTATTTCCATATTCCAATATTACTTCAAACATACGTTTACGTACAAGCTTTACTGTGAGTTGCTTTTTTATTAACTTTGATTTTTTTTTACCATTATATAATCCTTTTACATTTTATCTTTTCAACTTTAGACTCTGTACAACATGTAATATTATAGGCTTTGAGGTCCCAGCCAATGCAGCATTCACAGTGCAAGCAACATATTTTCAAAGAAAATTATAAAAAGCAAAAAAAGAGTCGAATAAAACATAAATAAAAAATATATGAAAAATACACACTAATAACTCTTTATTTATAAAGGCCCCCCCCCATACACATTAGATCTAGCAAAAAGCAGGCTGATACAAAAAAAATCTTTTTGCTGGATCACAACTAGGTTGTGCCAGAACCCGTATACTGACATATGGGTGCATTGCGATCCCCTGATGACCCTGTAAGGAAGAAACGGGTCGGAAAGCACGCAGGGCAATTGTAGGGTTTGTCTACATAGGGACCGATGTGGACTCTCCTTGTCAGGGCGGGAGTCTTGGGAAACCAGGGCCTTTTTAGTGTCTTTAGGGCATAATAAGGTCTCCAGACCCCACCTTTCTAACCAGATGAGGCCTGGCATTATGACTTGAGACGCTTGGAAGCTCTCTGGAGACAACAAACGGGTGAGACTGTTCCTATTTTTTACTCACCCTTGATTGATTATGAATGATCACTCATTTTAAAAAGACTATATACAACAACCAGTATCAGACTGAAGAACATTGGGCCCACCAGAGGATTTGATCTTCCTGCCCCATAGCACCTGCAGGGTTTGCAATATGAACTCTCCTGAAGGAGAAGCCAGGGCCCACCGGAGGATTCTCCGGTTCTCTGATCGGCCCATCCAACCCTGACAACAACTATATGTTAGGTGGGTCCTGTCCAAGATTCAGACCACCCATAGTGAGCTGACCACTGTCCTATGTTGTATACACATCTGAGTACTCAGTGTAGTTGGGAGTGATTCTGTCTGTTGGGCGTACACTGGCATTTACCTGTTTATCACGTGTTCATTTTATTCTGATTGATGGTAGCGGTCCTCATGGCTATGTTAAAATGATACTGCTACTTTCATTCTTGACAAGAATGCTTTGTCATACATCAAGCGATGAAGAAATTCTTCCAATTTTTATTATTATTAATATTTATTATTATAGCGCCATGGCGCTTTACATATGAAGAGGGGTGTACATAATAAAAATAATCTTCGACAATAGAAGTCGCTGACTGATGCAGGAGGAGAGAGGACCCTGCCCACGAGGGCTCACAATCTACAAATGTATCTATATATCCAATATGGTGAAATGGAATCAATAGCGAAAGTAACAGGGCCGGAGGAAACAAGCACAATACTTACTATAAATCTCACATGCAAGACATTTTATCAAACATTTAATATCTTTTTTAGACAATGGATTCATTAAACTGTGTTGTCTGGAAAAATTCAAAGTGGAGGAGTGCGCTCCCCTGCAGCTTTACGTAAAAGCGTTACTCATCCTAGCTGATGGAACATTGATTTAAATCCATATAAAAACCGCTTTTGGTGAGATGAAACCCAAAATCAATTCACTCTTTCCAGTTAAGAAAAAAAAATCAATGCACGCACTGTAATCTGTGTATGGAGAGGCCTTCCCGGCCGGCACACGGCTCTCTGCACTGCAATTCAAGCCTCGGACGACTTCGATGGAAACTTGTTATTTCATGTCTGTTTTCTAAATAAATAGCCAGCAAGACAGAAATATGGGAGATTTGTAAAATGATTCTTCTCTAGTAAATAAATATCTTCCAGTATAAAGTCACCTTCATTTACCCTACTACAGGGGTGTCCAAACTTTTTTCTAAGAGTGCCAAATTTGATGAAGTGAACATGTGCGAGGGCCGATCATTTTGCTTGACATTCTTTGGACCATTAAAATGAATGCAAATAAACTTTTTTTGCAAAGTTTATTGAAAACGGCATACTTTTTATTTTGTGACTTGGATGACAAATCTAAACAGGTGTTTAATCAATCTGCCTTAAAGGGGTTAACCCAGACATACCCCCATTCTCACCCAGGAAGCCCCTCCCCGACTTGAGCATCGAAGCAGTTTATGCTCCAATGTCCTACTTTTGCCCTGCACTAAATTGCGCAGAGGAAAGGCATTTTCTGGAGTTCTAGTGACATACCCGGCTCTCCACGGGGCTGGCAGAAAGCCCAGTGACGTCACCGGCACTGATGGGCGGGCTTTATCACCAGTAAACCAGCTAGAGCAGCGCTAAAGCCTGCACATTAGAGCCGGTGAAGCCTCCTACCGGCAGTGTGTCATTGTAAATAGCACAGGGCAAGGGAGCACATCGGAGCATGAGATGCTTTGATGCCCATGGCAGGGGGGCTGCCTGGGTGAAAAAGGGGGTATGTCTGGGTTCTGAACTTGGACAACCCCTTTAATATAATAAAAACAGGAAACTGAGATATCTCAGGAACATTTTAAAGTACATTACACAAAGTAATGTAAGGTTGTCTGTCAACTTATAAGTTCAAAAAATGTGAACAGGAACATAACAGCAAGTATACATGTGTTCAAATATATAACTGTCTATCCAACTGACATTAATTGAGATTTTACAACATATTAATCTCAATTAAAAAAAAGAAACTAGCCTGCACTAATGTGAAGGGTGAAACTGGGATCTGGACTGCAGCACATAGACTAGGTCTGGTTCAATGGCCGTGGTTTTGATGCGCAAAATGTCACGCAGGTGAGAGTCACTTAGTCTTGTCCTCACGCGGTTCTTGTTAAAGTTCATAACAGAGAATGTCTTCTCACACAAATATGTTGAGCCAAACAAGCTCAGGGTTTTCTTAGCCAATGTTCGAATCTCTTGAAACCGGCTCTTATCCAGTTGGCGGTAAAAGTTAACAAGAGAGAGCTGTTGATGACGACTGCGTAACTCGCTGTCACAATGTAGCTCAATGAGCTCGAGCTGCAACTGATCAGGAGCATTGTCGGGGTCAACAGAGAATGGAGAGGAGAAAATGCTGATCTCCTTTTCAATAGCTGCAAAATCTTGAAAGCGCCGTTGAAACTCCCCAGCCAGAGATGTGATGTCTGCTGCATACCTGCTTATTTGCGCATGGATATCATCCTGTGGAAAACTGTTAATTATTTCCTGTAGCGCTGAAAAATGGATGGTATTGGGCGGTGTTTGTGACAACTGCCTTAGGAAAAGTTGCAGCTTTGTTCCAAAGGCTTTGAGGTGTGAATAAAGTTGGTTCACCGCTGCATCTTTGCCCTGAAGATTCATGTTCAGTACATTCAGATGCTTTGTTAGGTCGACTAGAAACCCCAAATCAGCCAGCCAAATTGGATCAGATAGTTCTCGCATCGTTTGTCCCTTTGTTTCCAAGAATTCTCCTATTTCCTTTCTGAGAGAGTAGAAACGTTGCAGTGCAGACCCCCGACTGAGCCATCTTACATCGTTATGATATGAAACATCTTCATATTCAGCCTGGATATCCAGTAGAAACTGTTTAAACTGGCGGTGGCACAGGGCTTTAGAGCGGATAAAATTAATGGTCTTTAGTACCGGTTTCATAACATGATCATATTGGAGATGTTTAGCACAGAGAACTTGTTGATGAATGATGCAATGAAGTTTAATAGCTTTGCCTCCTTCTTCGCTCACCTTGTTACAGATTAGGGTTGATAATCCACTTCGTTCACCAGTCATGGCAGGTGCCCCATCAGTAATAATCCCAGTAACTTTGTTCCAAGGCAGTTTCATGTCATCTATGGCAGAACTAACAGAATCAAATAAATCTTTCCCTCTTGTTTGATCCTTGAGGCTCTGGAGGTCAAGTAGCTCTTCAGTCACATTCATTTCATCGTCCACCCCTCTTAAAAAAATCAGCAACTGAGCCGTGTCAGATAGGTCCGTGCTTTCATCACAGGCTATTGAAAAGAAGTCAAAATCAGCTCCTTTTGACATTAACTGTCTCTTAATATCCGATGAAATTTCTTCAATTCTCCGTGCTACAGTGTTACGAGCCAGGCAAATGTTGGAAAACTCTTGCTTCTTCTCGGGACAGACATTCTCTACCATTTTCATAACACATTCTTTGATAAAGTCACCCTCTGCAAAAGATTTGCAATTTTTAGCAATTAACGCTGCCACCTCATAGCTCGCCTTTGTGGCATTTTCATTTGACTCACGGGCTCTTGTAAAAAGTCGCTGTTGTGACAATAAAACAGCTTCAAGTTGCTTATACTTTTCACTTCGGTCGTGCCCTGTTAGCTTGTCGTATGTGCTATGTGTCGTCTGATAGTGTCGCTTGACATTAAATTCTTTATAAACAGCAACGGTCTCTTGGCATATCAGACAAACACAGTGATTCTTTATTTCAGTGAAAAAATATTCTACTTTCCACTTGTCCTGGAAGCGGCGGCCCTCACTGTCAACTTTTCGTTTCTTATTTGTAGTTGCCATTATAAAAATTGGCCAGAAGGGGAGAGATTAAAAGGCGCAGAGGGTGGAACAGCAAAAATAAGATACTGCTATATGCTTTATAACACAGGCAGAGAATAGCAAGCTGTGCAACAGTCGCACATCAGATAATGGAATTATAGCACAGTGACAGGCAGTCAGGGGTTAATGAAGGGTATGACAGCTTGCTACCACAAGCTTGTGTGAGAGCCCTGCTGGCCTAACCTTTCTGGAGGTGTAAGGTGGCGCAGGGACTTATATATAACTTAATATATATATTATTTATATAATTTTACACAACTAAGCTGAGGTCTTCAGCCTATCTGACCTCTGAACGTCTTACAACCCCTGGGGGCTGGAGATCTCGCACGTCGCGAGATCTTGGCTGGCCGGTTGCCGCCGCTCAGTACTCCGGCGCAGGGAGAAGGAAAGCCGAAATCTCGCGATGTCCGAGATTTCGGCTCTTCTCCCTGCGCCGGAGTACTGAGCGGCGGTGGCGACGAGAGCGGCGGTGGCGACGAGAGCGGCAGCGGCCGCAAGGTACATGCTGCTGGATACCTGGGGGCCTTATTAGTCCGGACCGCGGGCCGCAAATGGCCCGCGGGCCGGACTTTGGACATGCCTGCCCTACTAGAATATATTCTGCAAATTCCCAAACAACAATACTAGAATATAAAGCTTTAAAGAGAACTGTGCTCTATATCCACAGGATCAAGAACAAGAATCACAACATCAGACCGGACCTGCTTAGTTATAGGCAGTGTCGGACTGGGGTGCCAAGGGCCCACCGGTAACCAACTCCAGGGCCCCACTTTTCAGCTCCATGCAAATGTGACATTATCCTCAATCACTAATGTATATAACAATAAACTGGGTATACTGGTAAATAAATAAGATGCTGCCTCTGTCTGTACATAGTGATTCAAGTGTATTGTGCCAAGTACTGCTCATATAAGAGGGTGGTGGCCCACCGGAGGATTCTCCTGCTCTCCTATGGGCCAGTCCGAGCCTGGCTATAGGGAATCCAGGAGTAGAAGTTGCACCAGGGTCATGTAGACTGAGGGGGTCCAAAGACATTAGTATTATAAATGACATACTGCTGGTAGGAGATGTGACGTATTATGACTTTCTGCTTTCTATCATCTAAAGGCTGCTGTTAGCAGCAAGAACTATAAATAACACATCTTGTTTTATATCAGAAAGCCGCCTCTGTTACAGGAAGTATTCCATTAAAGGGAATCTGTCAGCAGGTTTTGCTATGTAATCTGACAGCAGCATGAGGTTGGGACATAGACCCTGATTCCATCTTTGGGTGCAGCAGTTGTGATAGAATCATTTTTCTCTGCTACAGTTTTAGCAAAGCTAATCTGTGAATAACCCGCCCACACCACCGTATTCAGTGTCCATTGTATAGTGACAGAGAACTGCTAATCAGAGGTGGTTGGACTAGGAGGCATGAGGCAGCTAGTCCTGTAGTGATAATCTCCTCCTGATAAAACACTGATTATATTGAAAAAAGCAACAAGCAGCCCAGTAAGTGACACATCACTGGAATCAGGCTCTCTTCCCCTACCCCAAATCATAGTGCTCTCAGATTACATGGCAAAAACCTGCTGACAGATTCCCTTTATTAACACTGTATTATGAAATTGTTATTTTAGTCTTTTAATTACTATAATTACTGTACAGTCATTTAACTCACTTAAAGGGAATGTGTCATCAGAAAACTACCCACTGTTTAAATCAGGGTTTTAAGTTAAATGTTTTTTTTTGTTATTATTATTATTTTATATATTACAATTTGTATTAAAAAAAAATCTTGCAGTTTTCAATCTCGCTATTGCGCTATTCTACTTACTGTTCATTTAGGAAATTTGCATGTACATTAGCAGCATTAGAGACACAGACCCCATGTTTTGTATTGAAGCATCTAATTTGTGTGTGCATTGTGAAGGGAAGAGGAACTGTGACATCCCCTATTGCGATTGGTGGATTCTGTGTTATCAGCTGCATATAGAGGTGTTACTCTGTTAATGTAATCCTGCCTCTGATGATAATGAGAGTTCTGAAAAGTCTTCGGTAAAGAACAAGAAGTAAGCATCCAGAATAGCCCAGTGGCCAGGGAAAATTGAAAGATTATGATTTTAGCTTTAATCCAGATTGTGATATGAATAAAAAACACATTGACAGCAATTTTTAAAACATAAATGTAACACAAGAACCTGATTTAAACAATAGGCCATTTTCTGCTGATTGGACCATATTGAAAGTGTTTGCCTTTATCTGTCAATCATTACAAAGGATGAATGTGAATGTAAATTTCCTTCCTTAACTACACATTTTGCAGATTTGCCTGATTTGATAATCAGAGCTTTGTAAACCAATTGATAGTTATGGGTGGTGAACTGGTGAGTATACACATATACAGTGCTATTGAGTTGACTGGTTTCCTTTACGCTTATACAATACATGAATAAATTTACTTACTGTGTTGAAGTTTGGGAAGAGTCCAACAGCCGGACTATTTTCCATTGGAAATGTCACAAATGGCTTCATATCCAAGGAGGGTTGCACCACAAGGCTCGGGGTCCGAACTAATGCAGGGAGAGCGGTGGTATGACATGTACTGCCTGGTAATATAAAAACAGTTACAGTTATATATGGTACATTCATTTGTATATTTATTAGTTTTGAATAGAGGTACAAACATTTTGTGGGGTGAAGCAATCAGTGAGCAAAATACCTGTTAATGTGATTTTCCGAAAGTAGACATTGCCCATAAACAATTTTTGATATTACAACAAATTCAAGATTCTGTATCAGAAATAATCTAAGGCTTCATTCAGACATCCATTTTTTCTTCGTATGTGAAAAATGGACCGATAGCACCACGGGGGCTCAGTGGTTAGCACTGTAGCCTTGCATCGCTGGGGTCCTGGGTTGAGATCCCACCAAGGACAACATCTGCAAGGAGTTTGTATGTTCTCCTCATGTTTGCGTCTATTTCTTCTGGGTTCTCCAGTTTCCCAAGGACATACTGATAAGGATTTTAGGTTGTGAGCCCCAATGAAGACAGTGATGATGATGATGGAATTAATGGTCCTATACAAGTGAGTAAAATAAATAAATCTTCATCAGTTTGCTAAATCCAATTTTCATATATTTTTGTTCCCAGTGTCCATTACTACCATTAGTGTGGCATTCGTTTTTCCTAATGTGTTAACCCCCCCACCTCCTGAAAATTTCTAATCTTCTCCCTCACATGAAACTAAAAATATGCAGCACTCGGATGACACACATGTGTGTCCGCTTGGATAAATAAAGGAAATATCTCCATTTTTTTTTCAAGACACTCGGTCCACAAAAACATAGACATGTAAACAGGCCCAAAGACTATGATGAGTGGGTGTTCTATCTGTGAAAAAACACTGAAAAACACACATCGTAATGAGGCTTTAGGACGAAAGTGGTTGCTATTTCTAGGAAAAAATGAAGACCCCTATTCCATACAATACAATTGCTTTAAGGGCAAACGACCAGTTATATTGGACAAGTGCTAGCCGTGGTTTTCATGGAGAGCACTCATACTCATGTTATTCTATGGGGCTTTGCATATGTCCAGTGACATGTCCAATTTACATCTGAGGGTCGGATCAAAATCGACAATGCAAGTCTATGGGTTGGTGGAAAACATTGGACCACACTCGGAGAACGTCCAAATACAGTCCAATGTTCAAGGACTGATTGAATGGAGAAGGTGGAGAATTTTTTCATTTGCTGTTCACCTCCGAGAAAAACTTATGGAACTCTGGTCACACTCTGGTCACACTCTGGTCACACTCTGACCAAACTCTGACCAAACTCTGACCAAACTCTGATCAAACTCTGATCAAGCTCTGGTCAGAATAATAGGACCATTTTTCTGAGATGTGGATACATCGGTCATATGCATCTACCCTAACAGTAAAGTACAATTCAATTATCTAATAAAGTAAAAAATATTTTTCTCTGATCTTAGACAACCCCTTTAAGCAGATTTGAAAAACTAATGGTTTCTGATTTAAAAAATAATCAAATTGAAAATTTGTCTTTTGTAGAAAGTTTTTAAGTAATACATAAAATAGGATTTCTTCTTTATATCAGGCTCCCCTGAAAGCCGACTGGAGGAGTCCTGAAGTCTATAGCTGTGATCTCTCACAACATAATGACCTTAGATGCTTCTCAATATGGAACTTTCAACATCAGCGTGATATTGGGCTTAGGAGAAAGATCAATATGTTATCACAAAAGCAAATGAAACTTGACTGATTGGAAAAAAAATCCCTCTAACACAGAGATTTCAACAGCTGCCATAATTCACAAAGGTTAAACACGGTAATATTACGTTACATTAATGGCAGAGTTAAAGCTATAACAAATCTATACAGATATGTCCTTGAGACAGGTCGTGAATACATTCTATAGGAAGCTTCTTTAGAGTATGTTCACATGTGGCGGATATGATGCTGATGTTTTGTTCAAATTTGATGGTGGAAAACTTCAGCGTTAAGAACACAGACAAGAAAATCCATCAAATCCATCATCCATCTGTCAAAGATTTATCTCAACATAATAAATATTTTTCAGTACAGTCTTCTTTTATTCTAGCATCGGGTATAATACCACATCTAAACAGATGTAAATACTTTTATGACCAAAAATGACAAAAGTATTCTCAGAGTGATACCTTTACTGGCTAACCAGAAAAAAATATATATATATAAAAGCTTTCAGAGCACAGCAGCTCCTTCTTCAGGCAGGATCACAAATGAATGTAATCCTGCCTGAAGAAGGAGCCTCTGTGCTCTGAAAGCTTGCCAATATATATTTTTTCTGGTTAGCCAGTAAAGGTATCACTCTGAGAATACTTTTGTCACATCTAAACAGAAAACACTAGCCCATGTGTAGCACCCTGAGGATTCGGCTGCTACAGGGGTATTGCACCTCAACCCAGAGGTGTGGTATTCCACTCCCGGGTAAGGATGGAGTGTGGAGCTGAGCCCAGAAAGCTGCATGCACTACACACATCCCATTTCCGAGGAACAGACCAACGGTACTCCCACTTAGAAATGTGCAGGTACGACCGAGTCTGTTCCTGGCTGGAGTGGGAGGGGGGTGGTACATCCCAAGTAGTGTAGGGGCAGATAGGGGGAGCAGTCTGGGTAGTGATAGGAGCTCATTGGGTGCTGGTCACCTGAGCTCACACATAGAGGGAGTATTTAAGGTGGGCACCATCTAAGATCAGGGTCAGTCAGTCAGTCAGTCTGCCACAGTCAGTCAGTCTGTGAGAAGTCAGAGGAAGAGGAGCAGAGCAGCCCCAGAGAGAGAGAGGAGAAAGAGAGACCCAGAGGGTGAAAGAAAAGGAACTCTGAGAACCCACATACAAACACAGGGTGAAGAGTTGGCAAAAGGGTACCGGATCCCAAACTGGTGGGGGCTAAAGCACACCTCAGCCAGAGACCGGAGGCCGTGGGCAGGATCTGCCACGGCCACCCACCACATCCACCCCGAAGGCAAACCACGTGTAGGGTCAGGGAACCCAAGGCCAAGGGTTTCCCCAACAGAAGGCCCGAGGGAGCTGGACCTAGGTGGATCCCTGGTGGGGACGGCCAGAAGACAGGACAGGAAGGAGGGCTCAGGGTCACGCTCCGGACTTGCTTGGGGGTTGGCTGAATCCAGGACCTGGTGGACGCAGCACGGCTCGGGTGGTCACTTGAAGCTGGAGTGACCGGAACATCAGCAGTAAGTAAATACCCTAAACTGCACAACCCGACTCTGTCTTTAATTATCATCTATGCTGCACCACCACAACCCCCATCCTCTGCACCTGACCCCCTGAGGCTATACCCCACCCGTTGGGGGTTATACTATCAAAAGCTGCACCAACACCATCAGCCTCAGCGGACCCTGCTGCAGCGGCGGCCGTAGTGACCGCAATACAACGGGTGGCGTAGTCGACATAAAGAACTTTATAACATCTGTAGGACTGCCACATACTCTGAGCTTGACACCCTGGGCACGGACCGGGTCACTGCCACTCGGCGACTACAACTCCCATCTGATCCGGCTCCGGGTATTCCCCTAAAGAATATGGCCCAGGGGGTGCGTCACATGCCTGCTAACGCGTTTCCAGCTTGATCCTTAGAGAAAATGACTAAGGATTAATTCTGTAATGTGTATGATCACACATGCTGGTATTCTGTGGTTGGAAGTAATTTTATACTTCCTGCCACAATAAAAGAAGATTTTTTAATACTTCGATACTGGATGTTCTTCTTATTCCTGATACTGTATAGGAGCAGTAGTGCACATGTGTGACCACCGCTACCATAGACAGTGGATAAAGTGATCACACTTACATAATACTACAATCATTGTGGCTAGGAAATAAATGATGGTATAGCCCATTTAAAGATAGGTAATCAAATTTTAAAGTCCCCAATAAAACTCTTTAAGGCCACGTTCAGTATTTGGTCAGTATTTTACATCAGTATTTGTAAGCCAAAATAAGGAGTGGAACAATCAAAGGAAAAGTATAGTAGAAAAACATCACCACTTGTGTATTTTTCCCCCACTCCTGGTTTTGGCTTAAAAATACTGCTGTAAGATACTGACCAAATACTGAATGTGTGAATGTGGCCTAGGACCTCAAACAAGAAAAAAGCCAGCACAACAGCCATCTACCTGCCGCCATATGGTGCCTTAAGGAGGTACAGTGTTATCTCCTAAAGTAATGCTTCTAGGTAAGGATAACTCCATAACAGCATTTGGAATATACCACAACTCTTTGGTCTTGGGATTCACAGATACTGGTGAGAAAAAATGTTTGTGTGGCTGTGTATAAGGGCTCATACTCATCTGCATGAAAAACGGACAAGTGCAAAAAATCGGATTGCACTCTGACCAAATCTATGAGTCTCTCCTCATCTGCGATTTGTTTCTCAGCTCAGATCGGACTGAGAAAAAAATCGCATCATGCTGCGATTTGCTGTGTATATCGGACCAGACTCACCAATGCAAGTCAATGGGTGTGAGAAAAAAATTGCACGCCACTCGGACCATGAGAGTGCCGTCCGATTTTTTTTCTCATCCATCTCCTTGAAAACCCGATATTTCATCAGCCGCGTACAGTAAAATCACAGCGTGACAAGTCAGAATAGAATAGATAGAATAGATATATATACATAGAATGGATAGATATAAAGATGTTAGTGACATATATAATTACTACTTTGACTGTGTAGCTTACTGTACATGTATTTAATTACTAAATGAATACATTTCTGAAAAAAATGGTGTGGGATCCCCAGAAATTTAATTAACCAGTAGAGGGAAAGCGGACAGTTGGGGCTGATGTTTATAGCCTGGGAAGGGGGTAAAAAACATGGAGCTTCCCAGGCTATTAATATCAGCTCACAGCTGTTTACTTTGCCTTTACTGGTTATTAAAATGGAGAACCCCGAAAAAAAAATTACGTGGCGCCCCCCTATAATTAATAACCAGCAAAGGATAGGCAGACAGCTGTGGGCTGATATTAATAGGCTAGGAAGGGGCCATGGATATTGGCCCCTTCCCAGACTAAAAACATCAACTCTCAGACGCCCCAGAAAAGGTGCCAATTCTCGCGCTTAGCCTCCGCTCTTCCTTCTATCTATCAATCTAACAATATATATATATATATATATATATATATATATATATATGAACATATACACAGTACAGGCCAAAAGTTTGGACACACCTTCTCATTTAAAGATTTTTCTGTATTTTCATGACTATGAAAATTGTACATTCACAATGAAGGCATCAAAACTATGAATTAACACATGTGGAATTATATACTTAACAAAATAGTGTGAAACAACTGAAAATATGTCTTATATTCTAGGTTCTTCAAAGTAGCCACCTTTTGCTTTGATGACTGCTTTGCACACTCTTGGCATTCTCTTGATGAGCTTCAAGAGGTAGTCACCGGAAATGGTTTTCACTTCACAGGTGTGCCCTGTCAGGTTTAATAAGTGGGATTTCTTTCCTTATAAATGGGGTTGGGACCATCAGTTGTGTTGTGCAGAAGTCTGGTGGATACACAGCTGATAGTCCTACTGAATAGACTGTTAGAATTTGTATTATGGAAAGAAAAGAGCAGCTAAGTAAAGAAAAACGAGTGCCCATCATTACTTTAAGAAATGAAGGTCAGTCAGTCCGAAAAATTGGGAAAACTTTGAAAGTGTCTCAAAGTGCAGTTGCCCAAGGAAAGGAAGACCAAGAGTCACCTCTGCTTCTGAGGATAAGTTTTATTTTGATGCCTTCAGTGTGAATGTACAATTTTCATAGTCAGGAAAATACAGAAAAATCTTTAAATGAGAAGGAGTGTCCAAACTTTTGGTCTGTGCTATATATATATATATATATATATATATATATATATATATATATATATATATATATTTATTTATTTATTTGTATTGAAGAATATTTCCTTGGAAAACTATGTGTAAATGACATAGAGAATTCCTCTATGTAAAGGCTCATGTTAAAATTGCAGTGCAATAGGATCGCATTTGCATGTCAATTGGATGTCATTCGGAAGCTATGTCATATAAATCGTATTGTACTCGCATGAAAATCACATGACACTTGCATGACACTCGTCCCAAAAACTTCAGGTCCTTCCTTAGCAAGCTATAGCTCCCATCTTATGGATTGCCATATTACAAGCTTTATGCTTGATTCCTAAAATTTCTGATAACTGTCACAAAGCACGATACATGGACTGAACTGCTCTTACTAAATACAAAATGTAAAAGACATGTTTAACAAATCATTATCTGCAGTGCTACATGGTCTGGAAGAAGTGCGATTTTCTTGGAGGAAGAGAATTCCCCAAAGGGAGTTGATAAAGAGGGCAACAAAGTGCTGATTGGGTTATTCTTGGAAGAAGATGTGTCTACAACTCCCCCGGCTTCTAAGACAAAGAGCGCACTATTTATAGGATGCGACTCACAGCTTTAATTATAAGTAACTATTGGAATAAAACATAAGCAATCAAACAATATAAAAGAGCTGAAACATTCATTACAGGGATGTTCTCATGTAGTAAGAAAAATAATGCAAAGTAATTGCCTTCCTTAGCAGGATTCAATACCTTGCAAAGTAAAGCTCATATTTAATAAATACATTTTCATTTTACTCTGCTCCAATAAAAAGTAAGGATTGTAGATGGGAATTGTTCTGCATAATTAACCACTCATCAGTGCATTCTTTCATTTCATAACTACTTTGCAAATAGCAAAGGAAAAATAATACGTATTAGCAATTTTATTCCATTAAAAAACATAAATTTGCATTGGAGCAAAATGGAAAACACATTAGCAGAAAATTAGTTACATTTATTCTCCCCCCCCTTTGTTGTATCCTTATTTGGCACTGAGCAACATGTCTCAGTCAGCACCAAAAAATCATTTCATGGATTTATAATCACAATGTTCCAACCCTCCTAAGATTTTCAGTTCTGAAAATCAAGGCAAACAAATAAAGAAAATATATTGAATCAGATACCTAGTAAAAGAGCATCATTCTGCATTGCAGTCACAATATATTTAGCACTGCCACACTGGTGATATCTGCCAGGCTTAGGCTATGTTGCCACAATGAGTTTTGGTGAGTTTTTTAGGCTGCATATTTTTTTAAAAATACAAGTGACCTATTGTACTTAACCCCTTCACCACCTTGGGTTTTTCCATTTTTTAGTTTTTGTTTTTTTTGCTCCTGTTATTCCCAGAGCCATAATTTTTATTTTTCCATCAATATGGCTATGTAGGGGTTGTTTTTTGTGGGACGAGTTGTACTCTTGAACAACCTCATTAGTTTTACCATATGATGTCCTGGTAAACAGGAAAAAAATCCCAAGTGCCATGAAATTGCAAAACGATTTTTTGGGTTTAATTTTACCATGTTCACTAAATGCTAAAACTCATCTGCCATTATGATTCTCCAGATCATTACGAGTTTGTAGACGCCAAACATCTATAGGTTCTTTTTTATTTAAGTGGTGAAAAAAAAAATTCAACGTTTGTAAAAAAAAAAATGGCGCCATTTTCCGAGACTTGTAGCTTTTCCATTTTTCGGGATCTGGAGCCGGGTGAGGGCTTATTTTCTGCGGGTTGAGCTGATGTTTTTATTGATACCATTTTAGTGTAGATACAATGTTTTGATCGCCCGTTATTGCATTTTCTTGCAATGTTGCGATACCCAAAAAAACCTTAATTCTAGTGTTTCGATTTCTTTTTCGTTACGCTGTTTACCAATCGGATTAATTCTTTTTATATGTTGATAGATCGGGCGATTCTGAACTCAGTGATATCAAATATGTGCATTTTTGATTTTTTTAATTGTTTTATTTTGAATGGGGCGAAAGGGGGGGTGATTTGAACCTTTATTTTTTTTTATATTTTTTCTATTTTTAAAAACTTTTTTTTGAACTTTTTTACTGGCTTCAATAGTCTCCATGGGAGACTAGAAACTGCGATTATCCGATCGCCTGTGCTACACATAGCAGGGCTTCAGCCCTGCCATGTGTAACAAAAGTGCTCATCTGCTATGAACGCCGACCGCTGAGCAGCCCTCATAGCAGATCGGCTATGACAACCACAGGGATCTCCTGCAGACCCCTGGTTGTAATGCCAACCCATCAGCGCCCCGTGATCATGTGACAGGCATGCTGATGAGCGAGTCTTATGACGAGCTTCCGGCGCTGCTGTGTTAAATGCCGCTGTTGGAGATTGACAGCGGCATTTAACATGTTAACAGCCGTGGGTGGATCGTGATTCCACACACGGCTGTTAGGGGCTTTCATCTGCTGACATGTGCCAGAAAAGAAGCGGGAACACATCAAACAGGTGGAGGCGACCTATGATGTACTTATATGTCATAGGTCGTAAAGGGATTAATGGGTGCAGAAATGGTACAGAAAATCAGCAATATCAAAAGCTCGCAAAAGCTCATCATGGGAATGTAACCTTAAAGTGATGACAATTAGTCACATAAGCAAGACTGCTACCAATCACTGGCCTCAGCAGTGACACTTGCACGTGCCAGTGATTGGCTGTGGTTACATGAACTATGGACGTGATGTCATTGACAGCAGCGATCACCGCATTGTCTGCACGAGTGCGCAGGGGGATTCAACAGGGAAAGAGTTTAGTATTTTATAACAATTCCTGATGTTGGGCAACTGTTTGTTAATATTGTACAATCCCTTTAATTATAATGTTCTGGCATTTAACTTACACTGTGTTTGGGTAAGCAGTAGTGATGAGCGAGTATGTTCTGTTAACCCTTTCACCGAGTATGCTCGGATGAGCACCGAGTATTTACAGCATGCTCGGTGTTATGTTTGAATCACTCCCATGTGCACGATTTGCGACGGTTTGACAGCTTTAATACATGTGAGGAATATGTAAGAAGCAGACATTCCTCACATGTATTAAAGCTGTTAAACAGTCGCAAATCATGCACACAGGAGTGATTCAACCATATCACCGAGCACGCTGTAAATACTCGGTGCTCGTCCGAGCATACTCGGCGAAAGGGTTAACAAAACATACTCGCTCATCATTACTCACATGTATTAAAGCTGTCAAACAGTCGCAAATCATGCACACGGGAGTGATTCAAACATAACACCGAGCAGCTGTAAATACTCGGTGCTCGCCCGAGCATACTCGGCGAAAGGGTTAACAAAATATACTCACTCATCACTAGTAAGCAGTTATTAGGTCATAATTAAAGGCTATGTTCACATCAGGTAGCATTTTTTTGCTCTTGGCAGTAAAAACGCTGTGTTCAAAATGCAGTTTTTGCTGCATTTCGTCCAACTTTTTTGTTGTGTTTTTTAACTGCATTTTGTATATGTTTTGTCCACTGTACATGCCTAATAGTTAGTTTCAGTCAACAAAAACACAGTAAAAAATGCAGCAATTTTGCATTCTATCTTTGCTTTCTATGGGTGAAAAAATGCTGAAAGGATTGACATGCTGGAGATTTAGAAAACGCTGCAGTTCTTCAAATTCAGTCAGGAAAAAAAAAACAAGTGTGCACGAGAATTATCATAGCTTTTGTTGGCTGTAAAAGGAAGCTTCTTATTTGTATAAAAAAATCTTCAAAAAGATTCTAAGAAAAATGTGCATGTGAGCATAACTAAAGAGTAACTAAACTTTTTTTCTTAATTGAAATCCTACAATTTTTTAAACATACTTCATATTTTGCTTTCTTCTCTACTTAACACTATGCATCAGTGCTGTTTCAATGCCCAGTTTAAGAGGTTGTCCGCTACTTTAGCATTGAAGACCTATCCTTAACCCCTTTGTGACCGGAGCATTATCCGTTTTTGCTTTTTGCTCCCCTTCTTTCCAGAGCCAGAACTTTTTTATTTTTTGTTCAATATGGCCGTGTGAGGGCTTTTTTTGTGGGACAAGTTGTACTTTTAAACGCCATCACTGGTTTTACCATATCATGTACTGGAAAATGGTAAAAAAATTCCAAGTGCAGTGAAATTGCAAAATAAATGCAATTCCACAGTTGTTTTTTGTTTTTGTTTTTTTTTACCACGTTCACTGAATGCTAAAACTGACCTGCCATTATGATTCTCCAGGTCATTACGAGTTCATAGATACCAAACATGTATAGGTACTTTTTTATTTAAGTGGTGAAAACAAATTCCAAAGTTTGCTAAAAAAAAATAAAAAAAGGCGCCATTTTCCGAGACCTGTAGCATCTCCATTTTTCGAGATCTGGGGCCGGGTGAGGGCTTATTTTTTGTGTGCCGGGCTGATGTTTTTATTGATACCATTTTGGGGTAGATCCGATGTTTTGATTGCACGTTATTGCATTTTATTGCAATGTTGCGGAGACCAAAAAAACATAATTTTTGCGATTCTGAACGCGGCGATACTAAATATGTGTATGTGGGGTTTATTTTTTATTATTTTATTTTGAATGGGGCAAAAGGGGGGCAATTTAAACTTTTATATTTTTTTAAAAACATTTTTTTTACACTTTTTACTTGCTTTAATAGTCTCCATGGAGACTAGAAGCAGCACTTGTCTGATCGCCTCTGCTACATAGAGGTGATGAGCAGATCGACCTCTATGTAGTAGAAATGTTCATGTGCTATGAGCGCCGACCACTAGGTGGCGCTCATAGCAATCTTTACATGACAACCACAGGGGTCTGCTGCAGACACCGGGTTGTCATGCCCACGCATCGGTGACCCGCGATCACGTGACGGGGTCACCGATGGGCGGGGTCTAGGACGCGCTTCCCGGAAGCGTGAGTTAAATGCCGCTGTCAGAGATTGACAGTGGCATTTAACTGGTTAACAGCCGCGGGTGGATCGCGATTTCACCCGCGGGTGTTGCGGGCATATGTCAGCTGTATAAATCAGCTCACATGTGCCTGGTTCAGTGCGGGTTCAGCGTTGGAGGCCACGCTGAATAGGGCAGGGGGTGCCGACGTGGTGCGTACTATTACGTACCACGTCAAAAAGGGGTTAAGATAGGTCATCTATGTCTGATAGGTTGGGGTCTGACACCCGGCACCCCCTCTGATCAACTGTTATCGGTGTCGGCCGTTGGCCAGAAGTACTCGCTTGCGGAGCTGCTCCGTTCCAAGGATAGGTCATCAATTCTAAAGTAGTGGACAACCTCTTTAATGCTTCTTTAGAAGCTGCTTTCAACTGCTGCTCAGCAAATATTCATGCACTATATTGATGCAGTCTGTCTACAGCACTTTCCATGTCTGAGTCTTGTACTCCCCCCCCCCCCATGTTGGGGAATTCTTGTATTCACACTGCTTACATTTTGTGATCTTTAGGGATCTTTATTGAGCAGTAGCTTGAAGAAGCTTCCAAAGCAGCAAAAAGTGGGCAATGAAACAGCATTGTGGCATAGTATTTGGGAGAGAAGTAGGTAATTTAAGGAAATTAAGTATGGTATATGCTAAAATTTCATTATTTTGCAATGCCTCAAAGATAATTTAAAAAAAAGTTATTTATTCTTTAAGTATGCACTAACAAGATAAAATATGGTCAGAAAGCCGAGGTTTCCCTCATTGAACCCTGGGATGGCTACTCATTTAAGGTATGGGCTCTAATCACAAGGATTGTGATGTGATCAATGGTGGTCCACCTCTCTGGCTCGTACCGATGACTATGATATTCCAAATGTTAGATAGCGGAGAACAGCGGATATGCTGATCTCTACATTTACAGAAGGACTGCCCCCACAATTGCTGCCCCCCCCCAACTGATTACAGGGAATGTTATTACAGTGCAGGACCCAAAAAGTTAAAAACTTTATCTCACCTAAGTACTTGTAGTAACAATATTTCTAAAAGGCCATAATATGATATTCAAAAGTCTCATCTGTCGCTTTACATTGTTTACTTTCCTAGTGGATATTTATTATTATTTTATTCCATTTATAATGGATCTCCATATTTTGCAGAACTGTGCACTTATTCTCTACAGTCCCTGATATCATTGGATTGAGCAATATCATAAACACATAGATCACATATGGAAACTGCTTATGGTGCAAGACAGCAGTACTGACAACCATGGGCGTACCCACCGTGGGGCAGCGGGGGGCAGCTGTCCCCCCCTAGAAGCAGGGAAGCACGCCGCACACCAGGGCCGGCGTCAGCACCCGGCGCACCCGGGTAAATGCCGGGGCCCTGAGCAGGCGGGGGGGCCCCTCATCATCGGGCACCCCACGCGCTATGGGACCCGTGAGCGGAGGAGAGCGGTGTCAGCGCCCGCTCCCCCCGCTTGCTCAGGGCCCCGGCACCCGGCACAATACTTGCCTCTCCCCGTGCCTCCGCAGCAGCTCCTGCATCCTCCGCGGCTGCGGCACTGTGATGTCTCAGGTCAGAGGGCGCGGTGACGTCTCTACACCGCGCTCTCTCCTGAGCAGTCACAGGCAGCGCAGAGCGAGATGAGGCGGGCGACGCTGGAGTCCGGAGCAGCGGCAGCAGGTGAGACGTGAGGTGAGTATTTGATTTTTTTTTATTGTATGGAAGCCTGTGGCAGTGTAAGGGAGGGGAGTGAGGTGGGGGTGTGTGACATCCTGCAGGTTGCAGTATAAGGGAGGGGGGGTGTGACATCCTGTATGGGGCATTATAAGGGGGAGGGGGTGTGTGTGACATCCTGTATGGGGCATTATAAGGGAGGGGGGGTGTGTGTGGCATCCTGCATGGGGCATTATATGGGGTGGTTGTGTGACATCCTGCACGGGGCATTATAAGGAAGGGGGGTGTGTGTGACATCCTGCATGGGGCATTATAAGGGGGGGGTTGACATCCTGCATGGGGCATTATAAGGGAGGAGGTGTGTGTGACATCCTGAATGGGGCATTATAAGGGAGGGGGGGGTGTGTGACATCCTGCATGGGGCATTATAAGGGAGGGTTTGTGTGTGACATCCTGCATGGGGCATTATAAGGAATGGGGGAGTGTCATACTGCATGGGGCATTTTAAGGGGGGGTGACATCCTACATGGGGCATTATATGGGGGGGAACAGCCTGCATGGGGCATTATGTGGGGGGAACAGCCTGCGTGGGGCATTATATGGGGGGAATAGCCTGCATGAGGCATTATGTGTGGGGAACAGCCTGTATGGAGCATTATATGGGGGCCAGTATCCTGCATGGAGCGTTATATGGGGGCCAGCATCCTGCATGGAGCGTTATATGGGGGCCAGTATTCTGTATGGAGCGTTATATGGGGGCCAGTATCCTGTATGGAGCGTTATATGGGAGCCAGTATTCAGTATGGAGCGTTATATGGGGGTCAGTATCCTGTATGGAGTGTTATATGGGGGCCATTATTCTGTATGGAGCATTTTATGGGGGCCAGTATTCTGTATGGAACATTATATGGGGACCAGTATCCTGTATGGAGCGCTATATGGGGGGCCAGTATTCTGTATGGAGGGTTATATGGGGGCCAGTATTCTGTATGGAGCATTATATGGGGGCCAGTATTCTGTATGGAGCATTATATGGGGGCCAGTATCCTCTATGTAGCGTTATATGGGAGCCAGTATTCTGTATGGAGCGTTATATGGGGGCCAGTATTCTATATGGAGCGTTATATGGGGGCCAGTATCCTATATGGAGCATTATATGGGGGCCAGTAACCTGTATGGAGCATTTTATGGGGGCCAGTATACTGTGTGGAGCGATTTGCTGGTTTCTGAGCTATTGTGGAATTTACAATAGATATCACTCATGTAATGTGAGAAGTGAAATCTCTGGCTTTGTACTATATATATATTTCTCTTCGGTATCTGTGCATCATGTGTTAAAGGGGCCCACTGAGACTCTTTCACCCTGGGCCCACAAAAACCTGGAGCCGGCCCTGCCGCACACACACTTAGATCACCGGCGGTCGCGGCCAGTGAAGGTTCCCTCTGTGGCCGGCCGCAGGTGACTGCTCTGCTCTGCACCCGGCGGCCGGAACTGCGCAGTGTCACTGCATGGGGTCCGGCCGGGATTACCTTTAACGCACGCTGAGTGACACAGCACGCCGCATGTCACCTGATCAGGGTCCTGACTCCTGAGGAGTGCTGACGTAGCACGCTGCCTGCCTCCCCTGTTTCCTGTCTCTGAGAATCCCGCCGGAGCGGAGCGCTTGTCCTGTTACTGTGGGCCGGCTGCCAGTGACTGTGGAAGCCAGCCAGTGTAAATTACACAATACACTCACTTACTGTGTAATTATTGAAATTTGGAAGGGCCTGGGCCTTGGGAGTAGGAACCGGTCCAGACCTGGAGAAAGGACAGGTGGTTAAAGACATTGAAGTGGCTGCACTTTTTGAGGAGGCTAATATTTTTTTCCCTGCAACAAGGCACGCACTCTTCATTTTAAGTGCTTTCCCGTCCACCACAGCTACTGTTGAACGATCTTTCAGTACCCTTCGAAGGGTAAAGACCTGGCTCAAAAGTACAATGACTGGACAGACTGACTGGATTGTGTTTGATGAGCGTCCATCAGAAATTCTTCAAGGAAAATCAGGACTGGATTGAAACTAAAGTTTTGAACAAGATTTTTTCAAACCCAAGAAAAATGATATTAGTATAAGACATGTAATTAGAATAAAAATCTATATTTTTTGCAAGCAAATAATTGTAATAACTAATAAAGCACTTCTATAATTACATATAATTTTCTTAAAATTTTCATTTCATTCACCTTTTTCGTTTTAAAATTTTACAACCTGAACGACCATGGCTTGCCCCCCCCCCCCAGTTTTGATCCTGGGTACGCCCATGCTGACAACCAAGCCACCGTGCTGCCCACATTGTATGGAATAAGCATGTTAGTATTCTGCAGCTTTTGCACCACCCAATAATAAAACAACAATGTAACAGACTGAAGCACAGAATATAAAATATTTATTGCTTTTGCCTAAGTAAGGTAATAGCGACATGATGTAACTCTGATGATTGGAACATAACACAATGGTGCAGCCGACTCTGGCTTCTCAGACACAATGCATTATTTTCCTTCCAGCTACAGAAAAAGAATTCCAGGATTCTCTACTACAATGAGCTTTGATTAATAACAGCAGCTGATATATTGCCATTATATTTCCTGGAAAACAATGTCATTTGAAGAAATTCAAACCGGAACTTTTTAACTTTTCCTATAATCTTATGACAAGACACATTTATGATGAGCCACTGAGCAATAGATGTAACTAAATATTTAGTCTAAAACACAACAAAAGGACACAAAAATTGTAAAAAATATAGCAGAAAAAAGTCAGTCGCTGTATTTTCCAACACAGATCAGAAAACTAATGCACTTAGAAGATGCAGCAGCCGCTATGATGAAGACGGAGGCAGCACAGGTCAAAATATTGATGAAACCATCGCTCACACACCGACCATTCAGGGGTGGTCGCCTAGTATTAGAATTACGTTTAAGTTTTTAATGTGGTTTTTATAGTACAGAAAAACTTTGATTTTGCACTTTAAAATGCAACATTTTTTACATACCTTTTTTTTAAGTTCCATATAGAAGACTGTAGAAAATAAGCATCAAAACCGCACAATTCAGCAACGTATTTGAGCGTTTTGTTTTCATGAAATTACACCCGCTTTCCTTGGACAGTTAAATAGCATAATTTATCTGCAAAAAATGCAGCATTTACATTACTTGTGAACATGGCCTAAATGTCTAAGTTACGTGGATGATTTCATGAAGACACTACTCTCGGTGCAACTGAAGACGCTTTTGAACTGTGCCGTTCTGGTGCTGTTATTCTCTTTAGGGCTCTATGGAGAGCATGAAAAAAACGCATGTAGAAAAAAAATGCTGTTGCATTTTTAAGTGCAGAATCAAAGCTTTTTTGCACTACAAAACCCTATTAAAAATACAGCTTCACATCTGCACCAAATAAGCATTAAATAAGGGGGAAAAGGCATAAAAAACACAGCTAACACACAATAATCAGTGGAAATCACACAATTTTTTTACACCATTCATCGATCAACGTAAATAATCTGATTGCTGGGTTGTGCGGGTTATCACAATTACAGAGACACAAATATGTCTGTTATTTGCTGATTTTTTATATTTATTAATTTTTTAAAAAGTGCAGTAAAATGACTTAATTGTAATTGTTTTTCATTATTTTAAGTAATTTTATAGGATGAAAAAAAATCTGACTTTTTCTTTACCTCTAGAATACTGGGACATAGAAATACACCATTGTGTACAGATGTATCTCTATGTATCAGTTTAATCTGCCTTTGGATTCAGAGCCTGCAATGCAGCTTCAAGTATACAAAATTCTTCCAGTGTTGTCAGTGTAGACTGTGGCTCATAGCTTTAGCTGTTGCCTACTATAGTGTAGGTAGTGTACTCGATTCCCGGGAGACTCACACATAAAAGCGAAAATTACATTTTTTAAATTGTTTTTCATTTTTGTTAGTAGTTTTATAGGAACAAAAAATCTGAACTTTATTTTTTCTCTAGAATATAGGGACAAAGACATACACTGCTATATACAGATTTATCTCTTATGTATCAGCATAATCTGCCTGTGATGTCAGATTCTGCAATACAGCTCAAGATTACCAAATTTTCATAGGCTGATCAGTGCAGTTTGTGACTCATAGACATAGATATAGCTACGGTCTGCAAAAAGATCATTTTTTATTTAAGTAATGTAAGTGTGTGCAGAGACGCTCGTCCCCTGCCTCTAAGGAGGAGGAGCTATGGACCAATGAAGACGCCAGAGAGAAGCGTCTGAGTGGAAATCAGGGCAAAGCCCCATAGGTGCCGGGACAGTGGGACTGAGCCCTTAAATTGCGACAGTCCCGCTGAAGCTGGGACAGTTGGGAGCTTTGCTAGAGAATCTGGTCAATTCATGTATCAGATGACCAATCATTCATTTGAAGGTCCAGCAAGGACTACAATTCCACTGTGGGGTTCAGCCACAGCCCCTGAAAGTGAACAGCTGAAGTTTCTGCAGCAGAACCTATGTCAATCACTTCAATATGAAAATGGTTGTTTTGATTAGACAATCCCTTTAGGCAAGGAACAGGTGTCCTTATATGAAATATGTCCACAAAGTTTTTTCTCTCCTAATTTCCAAATGAAAATAAAGGCCAACAAACAGACTATCATGTACCGCCGCATTGTTCTTTGGCTCCAGAAATTGACATTTTTCATTCTAATGTTACTGCATTACTGTTGTAGCACCCCGAGGGCTCGGCTGCTACAGGGGTATTGCACCTCAAACCAGAGGTGCGATGTTCCACTCCCGGGTAAGGATGGAGTGTGGACTAGGGCTCAGTAGGCTGCATGCAACACACACACCCCATTTCCGAGGGACAGGTCAACGGTGCTCCCACTAGACAGAAGTGCAGGCACGACAGCATCTGTCCCTGGCTGGAGTGGGGCGGGGGGTGGAATACCCAGTGGTGTAGGAGCAGATAGGGGTGGGTCTCTGGGCAAAGGTAGGAGCCCATTGGTTGCTAGTCACCTGGGCTCACACATAGAGGGAGGTTTATAAGGTGGGCACCATCTTAGAACAGTGTTCAGTCTGAGAGAGGAAGTGACAGAGCAGGGCCTCTGTGGAGCTCTGCTCCGGAGGCGGGCCTAGCCTGTGAGGCCAGAGCCAGCAGAAAAGACAGGAACAGAAAGGAAAGGAAGAAAGGAACAGAACACCAAGAGAGGCCCAGAGACACGAAGGCAGAAGGAACCTTAAGGACTCAGGAGATTGCGGGTGAAGGGTTGGCAGAACAGGGTACCGGATCCCAAATTGGTGGAGGCGACTAATCCTCAGCCAAAGACCGGCGGTCGTGACTATATCTCGGTGCGACCCCTCACTACACCTACCAGGAAGGCACACCATATAGGGTCAGGGACGCAGAGATCAGCGTGCCCAGAGAAGGCCCGAGGCAGCCGGACAAACGTAGAGTCACTGGTGGGGACGGCCAGAGAAAGGAAAGGAGGGAGTCCTGTGCCACGCTCTGGAATTGCCTGGGAGTTGGTCGAGCCCCTTGCCTGGTGGACGCAGCACGGCTTGGGCAGTCACCGCCGGTACCGAGGTGACTAGGACCAGTAAAGAACTGTGAGTAAAGCATTGGAAACTGCAACCACACGTCTCTGTGTTTCATCGCCGCACCAGCACCATTAGTACTGGGACGCTCACACCATCACTCCCACCATCATCCACGCTAGCTGCCCTGAGGCAATACTTCTCCCGTGGGGAGTTATCCCATACTCGGCTGCGCAAACTACATCAGCCTCAGCGGTCTGCAGCGCAGCGGCGGTCCCCACTGACCGCAATCCACGGGTGGCGTAGTCGGACACTTATTATAACACCAATAGACGGCCACTGGTTTGACCGCCCTGGGCACGGACTGGGTCACTGCCACGGAGGACTACAACCCCCAGCGATCCGGCTCCGGGTATCCCCCTGCACCGCACAGGCCCAGGGGGCACGTCAACTTTGGCGCAGTCGGCAGGATCGAGACCAACCCGCCACAAACGGGTATTGCGTGCCTGAAGAAAATTGTACATGTACCTGGAAAAGAAGTCTCCCGCCATTTCCAGAAGTTTCCCGCTGTCCGGAGTCGTTTCCCGCCATCCGGAGCCGATTCCCGCCATCAGACGCCATCTTGGACCGTTTCCCGCCATCGGACGCCATCTTGGGTCGTTTCCCTCCGTCTTCCCGCCATCCGCAGTCGTTTTCCCGCCATCGGGCGCCATCTTCGGGACGCCGCGCGGGAAGAAGAGGGGCGTGGACGCCGAAAGTGCGCGAGATCCGAAGATCCGCCCCACGCACTGACGCTCCGTAAGGTCCTGGAAGGGAGAGGGAGTGACGCTGACGTCACAGGAGCGCGACGCAAGGTCCTCAACCCCGACGATCGACTGCGGAGCCGCGGCCTACGGAGGAAGATCAATGCAAGGTAGGCCGCGGTCCACCAGGGGTGAGGAGGACACCAGGAACGGAGAGCAAGATGGCGGACCGGCAGCAGACTAAGCTGCCCAGCATCGGCAGTGCCCCAGCCGTCGCGGGCCCCGACCAGCGCCAGGAGAAAACGCGTGATGCAGGAGCGGTCGCGGGAGCAGGTAAAAGGAGTCTCCCTGTCCCGGACGCTGCCAGCGTCAGCCTGCTCCCGGGCCCCCTGGTGGAGCCGTCGATCCCGGGCGCTGCAAACACCGACCTGCTCCAGACCCCGCAACAAGCCCTGCTGCCGAGCCCTCCAGCCCTGGTCACTGCCGCCACCAGCCCGCGCCCAGGCCCAAAGTCGCACCCTCTGACCCCGGGCGTCATTAACAGCGACCTTCTCCAGGCCCGGTCGCAAGGCCTGCTACACAAGGGCGCAAAGGGACTGTATGCCCTCCATGTCCACCATCTAACAGAGGAGGAACTGCGGTACCGCCCAGACATGGACTACCCTGAGGGCCCGGACGGGTCTGAAGAGTACAAGAAGGAAGCATCAGGAGGACACCGTTACCAGTGAATGGTAAATGGAACTGTATATAGTTACCCGTAAGGGTATAGAAACTGTTGCTGAGTGGAGTGTGGTCCCCTTTGGGACTGATATAGAACTGTGTTGAAGTTACCCCCTATATCCCTTATCTGGCTGGGGACTGAGAACAGCCATCCCTTTTTCCTAATCTGGCTGGGGACTGAGAGCAGCCATTCCCCTAAGAAGAAAGAACACCTGGTCAAAAGTTGCACAGCGGCCAGAACTCAAGAATATGTTTTGAAAATGTTTTACTTGAAAATGTTTTTGTTCAAGAATGTCTTATACTGAAAAAGTTTCATATGCTGCTAAAGGAGTTTATAGTATTCTATATGTGTGTGAAGAAAGTCTTATAATGTTTTTACGATGTTTATACCAGTAACGTTTAAAAGGAAAAGAGTACCTCCCATAAAGGGATGGGTTAATTGTTGAATGTCTTATATGCGAATGCATTCTAAAAATTTGTATGTTTTCAAATTGTTTTATTCTTTTCTAGCCCGAGGACGTGCTGTGATTTACCAGGGGGGAATGTAGCACCCGGAGGCCTCGGCTGCTACAGGGGCATTGCACCTCAAACCAGAGGTGCGATATTCCACTCCCGGGTAAGGATGGAGTGTGGACTAGGGCTCAGTAAGCTGCATGCAACACACACACCCCATTTCCGAGGGACAGGTCAACGGTGCTCCCACTAGACAGAAGTGCAGGCACGACAGCATCTGTCCCTGGCTGGAGTGGGGTGGGGGGTGGAATACCCAGTGGTGTAGGAGCAGATAGGGGTGGGTCTCTGGGCAAAGGTAGGAGCCCATTGGTTGCTAGTCACCTGGGCTCACACATAGAGGGAGGTATATAAGGTGGGCACCATCTTAGAACAGTGTTCAGTCTGAGAGAGGAAGTGACAGAGCAGGGCCTCTGTGGAGCTCTGCTCCGGAGGCGGGCCTAGCCTGTGAGGCCAGAGCCAGCAGAAAAGACAGGAACAGAAAGGAAAGGAAGAAAGGAACAGAACACCAAGAGAGGCCCAGAGACACGAAGGCAGAAGGAACCTTAAGGACCCAGGAGATTGCGGGTGAAGGGTTGGCAGAACAGGGTACCGGATCCCAAATTGGTGGAGGCGACTAATCCTCAGCCAAGGACCGGCGGTCGTGACTATATCTCGGTGCGACTCCTCACTACACCTACCAGGAAGGCACACCATATAGGGTCAGGGACGCAGAGATCAGCGTGCCCAGAGAAGGCCCGAGGCAGCCGGACAAACGTAGAGTCACTGGTGGGGACGGCCAGAGAAAGGAAAGGAAGGGAGTCCTGTGCCACGCTCTGGAATTGCCTGGGAGTTGGTCGAGCCCCTTGCCTGGTGGACGCAGCACGGCTTGGGCAGTCACCGCCGGTACCGAGGTGACTAGGACCAGTAAAGACTGTGAGTAAAGCATTGGAAACTGCAACCACACGTCTCTGTGTTTCATCGCCGCACCAGCACCATTAGTACTGGGACGCTCACACCATCACTCCCACCATCATCCACACTAGCTGCCCTGAGGCAATACTTCTCCCGTGGGGAGTTATCCCATACTCGGCTGCGCAAACTACATCAGCCTCAGCGGTCTGCAGCGCAGCGGCGGTCCCCACTGACCGCAATCCACGGGTGGCGTAGTCGGACACTTATTATAACACCAATAGACTGCCACTGGTTTGACCGCCCTGGGCACGGACCAGGTCACCGCCACGGAGGCCTACAACCCCCAGCGATCCGGCTCCGGGTATCCCTCTGCACCGCACAGGCCCAGGGGGCGCGTCACTGTCAGTAGAAGAAAAATGCATCAATCATCCATCCATCGTGTTCCAATTTGCCCGAACACCATTAGGATAAATCAACCCTGAGTTAACCGGTTCAGGACCGCCCACTGTACATAAACGTCGGCGCTGCCTGGGCTCTGTGCAGCGCCGACGTTTAAAAACGGTGGGTGGTCCCGCAGCGCTCAGGACCCCCAGGGTCCTGCTAGCGCTGCGGTACCGGTTCAGAGCGATAGCTCTGACATGTGGCATCATTGGGACCTGATTGGATCAGGTCCCCATGATGTTAACCTGTTCCTATCTTCTAGATGCCGCGATCCATAGCGATCGCGGCATTTAAAAGATAGGGACAGCCGGTGGTCGGCGATCGGGACCCCCCACATACCTGTCAGCGCCGGGGATCCCGGTGCTGTGACCTCTGACATCATCGAGACCTGATTGGCTCAGGTCTCGATGATGTCAGCGTCACACCAGCCAATCAGAGAGATCACCAGGGAAGTTTGTTTTAGCAACAAACTTTCCCGGGCGATCTGCCTGATAAATGCAGTTTCTCCTCCGATCTCAGTGAGAGAGCAGAGGAGAAACAGTGTGACAAGAGCTGTCAGCCTTGCCACTGTGAAAGTAAAAAAAAAATAAAATAAAAAAGAAAGTAAGAGTTAGGGTTAGTGAGTCTGTCAGATCAGTCAGTCCTGTCAGATCAGTCCAGTCAGATCTGTCAGTCCTGTCAGATCTGTCAGTCAGATCTGTCAGTCCTGTCAGATCTGTCAGTCAGTCAGTCCTGTCAGATCTGTCAGTCAGTCCTGTCAGATCTGTCAGTCAGTCCGGTCAGATCTGTCAGTCAGTCCTGTCAGATCTGTCAGTCAGTCAGATCTGTCAGTCAGTCAGTCCTGTCAGATCTGTCAGTCAGTCAGTCCTGTCAGATCTGTCAGTCAGTCCTGTCAGATCTGTCAGTCAGTCAGTCCTGTCAGATCTGTCAGTCAGTCAGTCCTGTCAGATCTGTCAGTCAGTCCTGTCAGCTCTGTCAGTCAGTCAGATCTGTCAGTCAGTCAGTCCTGTCAGATCTGTCAGTCCTGTCAGATCTGTCAGTCAGTCAGTCCTGTCAGATCTGTCAGTCAGTCAGATCTGTCAGTCAGTCAGTCCTGTCAGATCTGTCAGTAAGTCAGTCCTGTCAGATCAGTCAGTCAGTCCTGTCACATCAGTCAGTCAGTCCTGTCAGATCAGTCCGGTCAGTCCAGTCCGGTCCCGTCCTTTCAGTCCGGTCCGTTCAGTCCAGTCAAAAAATATAAAAATAAAATGGCCCGTCAGACTTATACCGCAGAGGAGGTGTATGCCCTGCTGTATTCTGACACTGATGACAGCGCAATCTCAGATGGAGATATGGATTTTGAGGGCTTTAGTAGCGGCGACACTGAGAGCCCAGAAATGAGCAGTGATTCTGTTCCATCCTCAAGCCCAAGGACCAGTACAGCAATAGGGGCAAATAGCGCTACTGGAGAAACGTCTCCAAATCAGGGAACACTGCCCAGTACAAGAGCTGTCCCTGCTACTAGTGAATTGGCGCACGCCAGTGTACAAGGGGCGTTGCCACATGATCTAGCATTTCCCAGATGGGAGGCTTCAGATTCGGCTGCTCCATTCAGCCCTGATTTCAACGCCATTCCTGGTATAAATGTGGAGGTGGAAGATTTTGGACCAATTCATTTTTTTAATTTGTTTTTTACAGACAGCTTGCTAGAGCATATTGTCGTGCAAACAAATTTATACGCGTCCCAATTCATAAGCCAGAATCCCCGATCTTACTATGCTAGGGCAAATTTATGGACACCAACTAATGTCCCGGAAATAAAAAAATTTTTAGGACTTACATTTGCCATGGGGCTTGTTAAAAAACCGAGCATTCGATCCTACTGGTCCAACCACCCTGTTCAAGCCACCCCTATGTTTTCAGTCGTTCTGCCTAGGACCCGTTATGAAATGCTCATGCGGTTTTGGCATTTTAACGACAATAGTCAATGCCTGCCCAGAAATGCCCCAGAACATGACAGGTTATATAAAATTAGACCCATCATTGAAAATTTGTCAGAAAAATTCTTAAGCCTCTACACCCCAACACAAAATATTTCTATAGACGAGTCCCTTGTAAAATTCAAAAGAAGACTGCACCTCAAGCAATTTATCCCATCTAAAAGGGCAAGGTTTGGAATAAAGCTCTATAAAATGTGCGAAAGTTCAACCGGATACACATCCGCTTTTCGCATATATGAGGGGAAAGATAGCCAACTAAACCCACCAGGATGCCCTACTTATCTGGGGACATCTGGAAAAATTGTTTGGGAGCTGATAAGTCCATTTTTTCAAAAAGGCTACAATCTATATGTGGACAATTATTACACCAGCATACCCCTATTTAAAAGTCTGGTTGAACACAACATCGGGGCTTGTGGGACCATCCGTAAAAACCGTCAGGGGTTTCCACAACCATTGGTCAACCAAAAGTTTCAAAAGGGGCAGTCAGGGGCTGTACGCAACGGAGAGCTGCTTGCCCTGAAATATAGGGATAAGAGGGATATTTTTGTCCTCAGCTCGATCCACACAGATGCCACAAGGGCCACTGTAGAACTAGGATCCACCACTCCGAAGCAAAAACCTGTGTCAGTCATTGACTACAACAAACACATGGGGGGTGTGGACCTTGCAGACCAGGTTCTACAGCCATACCAGGTATCAAGAAAGTCCTATACCTGGTATAAAAAGTTGGTTATTTATTTGTTTCAGGTGGCCACATACAATTCTTTTGTGTTGTACAAAAAAGCAGGAAATTCAGATCCTTTTCTTGATTATCAAGAAAAGGTAATTGAAAATCTTGTCTTTCAAAGTGTTAGCCCCGCTCATCCATTAGAATCTGAGGATGTGAAAAGACTCACTGAGCGACATTTTATTGCACTTATTCCAGCAACGGAAACAAGAAGGAACCCCCAGAAAAGATGTTGTGTATGTACTAAGAGAGGAATGAGGCGTGATACCCGCTACTATTGCCCACAATGCCCATCATTGCCAGCCTTATGCGTCACTGACTGCTTTAAAATCTTCCACACAGAACCACGTTTTTAAACTGTAAAAATGTATCCCAATTTGTCATTCAAACATTTGGTTCATTTAGTGAATGACACATTCGAGTAGAGCTCACTTAATTTCCAGGGGGGGTTCTCCAGAATCTAAACCTTCCATTGCGTGCTTGTTTCTGGAAATCATCCATTGAGTTAAAATGGTCACTAAACCCATAGATGAATTCCCAGAGGGGTTTCATTTCCAATATGGGGTCACTTCAGGGGGGATTCTTTAGCTCTGGTACTCTGAAAAGTGCCAGAACAGCATAATCCCCCCTGAAGTGACCCCATTATAGAAATGACACCTCTGTGGGAATTCATCAATGGGTTTAGTGACCATTTACCTATCTACTTATTTTCCCACCACTAGATAAATTTATACAGAGGAGTAGATTGTAAAATTCGGTCACTTGTTGTGGGTTTCCTCTGTTTAGGCACCTCAGGGGCTCTCCAAATGCAACATGGCGTCCGCTATCCATTCCAGTCAAATTTCCATTCCAAAAGTCAAATGGCGCTCCTTACCTTCCAAGCCATGCCGTGCGCCCAAACAGTGGCTTTGCACCACATATGGGGTATCAGCGTGCTCAGGAGAAATTGCACAACACATTTTGGGGTCCATTTTTCCTGGCTGCCCTTGTGAAAATTAAAAATTTGAGGCTAAAGTAGCAGTTTTGTGTTAAAAATGTGTTTTTTTATTTTCACACTTCAACATTATAAAATTCTGTGAAGACCCTGGGGGTTCAAGGTGCTCACCACACATCTAGATAAGTTCCTTGAGGGGTCTAGTTTCCAAAATGGGGTCACTTGTTGGGGGTTTCCTCTGTTTAGGCACCTCAGGGGCTCTCCAAATGCAACATGGCGTCCGCTATCCATTCCAGTTAAATTTCCATTCCAAAAGTCAAATGGCGCTCCTTACCTTCCAAGCCATGCCGTGCGCCCAAACAGTGGCTTTGCACCACATATGGGGTATCAGCGTGTTCAGGAGAAATTGCACAACACATTTTGGGGTCCATTTTTTCTGGCTGCCCTTGTGAAAATTAAAAATGTGAGGCTAAAGTTGCAGTTTTGTGTTAAAAATGTGTTTTTTTATTTTCACACTTCAACATTATAAAATTCTGTGAAGCCCCTGGGGGTTCAAGGTGCTCACCACACATCTAGATAAGTTCCTTGAGGGGTCTAGTTTCCAAAATGGGGTCACTTGTTGGGGGTTTCCTCTGTTTAGGCACCTCAGGGGCTCTCCAAATGCAACATGGCGTCCGCTATCCATTCCAGTCAAATTTCCATTCCAAAAGTCAAATGGCGCTCTTTACCTTCCAAGCCATGCCGTGCGCCCAAACAGTGGCTTTTCACCACATATGGGGTATCAGCGTGCTCAGGAGAAATTGCACAACACATTTTGGGGTCCATTTTTTCTGGCTGCCCTTGTGAAAATTAAAAATTTGAGGCTAAAGTAGCAGTTTTGTGTTAAAAATGTGTTTTTTTATTTTCACACTTCAACATTATAAAATTCTGTGAAGCCCCTGGGGGTTCAAGGTGCTCACCACACATCTAGATAAGTTCCTTGAGGGGTCTAGTTTCCAAAATGGGGTCACTTGTTGGGGGTTTCCTCTGTTTAGGCACCTCAGGGGCTCTCCAAATGCAACATGGCGTCCGCTATCCATTCCAGTCAAATTTCCATTCCAAAAGTCAAATGGCGCTCCTTACCTTCCAAGCCATGCCGTGCGCCCAAACAGTGGCTTTGCACCAAATATGGGGTATCAGCGTGCTCAGGAGAAATTGCACAACACATTTTGGGGTCCATTTTTTCTGGCTGCCCTTGTGAAAATTAAAAATTTGAGGCTAAAGTAGCAGTTTTGTGTTAAAAATGTGTTTTTTTATTTTCACACTTCAACATTATAAAATTCTGTGAAGCCCCTGGCGGTTCAAGGTGCTCACCACACATCTAGATAAGTTCCTTGAGGGGTCTAGTTTCCAAAATGGGGTCTCTTGTTGGGGGTTTCCTCTGTTTAGACACCTCTGGGGCTCTCCAAATGCAACATGGCGTCCGCTATCCATTCCAGTCAAATTTCCATTCCAAAAGTCAAATGGCGCTCCTTACCTTCCAAGCCATGCCGTGCACCCAAACAGTGGCTTTGCACCACATATGGGGTATCAGCGTGCTCAGGAGAAATTACACAACACATTTTGGGGTCCATTTTTTCTGGCTGCCCTTGTGAAAATTAAAAATTTGAGGTTAAAGTAGCAGTTTTGTGAAAAAAAGTTAAATGTTCATTGTTTTCTTCCACATTCCAAAAATTCCTGTGAAGCACCTGAAGGGTTAATAAACTTCTTGAATGTGGTTTTGAGCACCTTGAGGGGTGCAGTTTTTAGAATGGTATCACTTTTGGGTATTTTCTGTCATAAAGGCTCCTCAAAGTCACTTCAAATAAGATGTGGTCCCTAAAAAAAATGTTTTTGTAAATTTTGTTGTAAAAATGAGAAATCGCTGGTCAACTTTTAACCCTCATAGCTTCCTAACAAAAAAAAATTTTGGTTCCAAAATTGTGCTGATGTGAAGTAGACATGTGGGCAATGTTATTTATTAACTATTTTGTGTGATATATCTCTCTGATTAAAGGGCATGAAAATTCAAAGTTTGAAAATTGCAAAATTTTCAAAATTTTCGCCAAATTTCTGATTTTTTCACAATCAAACGCAAGTGATATCAAAGAAATTTTACCACTATCATCAAGTACAATATGTCACAAAAAAACAATCTCAGGGGGATCCGTTGAAGCGTTCCAGAGTAATTACCTCATAAAGTGACAGTGGTCAGAATTGAAAAAATTGGCCCGGTCACGAAGGCAAAAACAGGCTCTGGCGCAAAGTGGTTAATTTGTGCCTATATGTTAATGAAAAGACTGGCAAGTGGTGCCCAAAAAATCCCTTCAATTAGAGTAATATTCATTTTCTCCAAAGTCACACCATGGAAGTGTTCTATTAAATTACATAGTGATTTTGTAATTAGGAAATGTAGTATCCTTTGTCCTCCAAGACAAGCCGGTGACCTGTGAGCGCATATACTGTTACACAGCACATGAAGTATTCATTTCTGAACCTTGGGGGTTCAGTGGAAGAGTTGTGATAAGTCACAAAGGGTTTATAGGCACAAACATCCCTCACAAAAGGTTCAACAGTGAATAAATAATTTGAAGAAGGTTAATACTTAGATTCAGCAAAGCCAGAAATACAAAAGATTTGTCTTGATAAGCAAATCCGAGATCAACATTAATTAAGAATGTCTTCACTCCCATAAAAAGGTTAATAAGAAGAACATTTTTTCACTCAGCTTTTAAGCCATGAATTACATAATACACATAAGACAAAACTTTCATAGACATTAAAATATTTCAAATTATTGCACTTGTACGTTCAAACTCCATCAATTCTCTCCTAATAATTAAATCCCCAAGAATGACTTATTCTTACTGAATTCCTACATAGTTTATATAGCAGAGCAGGAACCCTTAAGGGGGTTGTCCACTACTCAGACAACCACTACTTAATTAATATATTCACCCATGTAAAATAAAAACAGCATGTACTCATTTCTGCAGCTGTAGCCGTTCTACCGAGGCTCACATGACATTTTTATGTCATGTGAGTCCTGCAGCCAATCAGTGGCCACTAATTGGTCACTAGACTCTCACTGTTATGATCTGCTACAGAGACTAAGGAAAGAGAGGAGATCTGTCCCTACAATAGAACTAAACTAGATCCCTACGATGTAACGGGGAACCTGATCCTGCGATCAGACCCGCTAAAGTCCTCGGTTAGTCTGAACGCAGACCTATAGATGTGAGGGAGGGATCCCTACAAGATCTAGGGACTGGGAAAAGTTGGACACCTCCTAGCAGAAATAGTAGCAGTCAAAGACAAACACACAACAAAAAGGCATAAGGGTCAGAAGACCTAGCAAAACTAACAGAGAACGGCAACAGAGCAACAAGCTAGCTCAACAGTAGTAAATACAAATGAAGTCCAGCAAAGCCAGGAGGGCGGAGCCGGATTAAATAGGCAAAATGGTCATGTGACCAGCAAACTAAAAAAAACCTAACAGGAGAGTTGTAACAGTACCCCCTCTTCTAAGAGGATCCTCCGGATCCCCTAGGCCCAGGCTTACCAGGAAACCTCCTGTGAAACGCTCGGACAAGTCTGGGAGCAGAAACATCATCCGCCCTCACCCATGAGTTATCCTCAGGTCCGAAACCCTTCCAAGCGACGAGATACTGCAAACTCCCTCTATACCGTCTAGAAGTTAGGATGCGGGAAATTTCATATTCCCTGTCCTCCACCACCGGAGGAACAGTGGCAGAGGCGTCACCATCCGACACATCAGCTTTTTTCAACAGAGAAACATGAAACACCGGATTAATCCTCCAGGACGTAGGAACCTCCAGCCTAACAGCAGATTGGTTAACTATCTGAAGTACCTTAAAAGGCCCTACGAACTTGGGACCCAATTTTTTAGAAGGAATCCTCAATCGCAGATTCTTAGAGGACAACCAAACCATGTCACCAACAGCAAACAAAACCTCTTGCCGTTTCCTATCAAAGTACCTCTTAGATTTCTTGTTAGCCTCCTGAAGATTACCACGCACATCAGTCCAAACTCTCTCCAAATCACCGGAAAAACTCTCCTCCTCAGGCACAGCCGAAACCAATTTGGAAAATGACCCAAAAGACGGATGTCTCCCAGAACAACAAAAAAAAGGCGAACACCCAGCAGAAGAGGATGTATGGTTGTTAAGAGCAAATTCAGCAAGTGGCAGAAACTCAGACCACCCATCTTGATTGTCTGCCACAAAACAACGCAAGAACTGCTCAACATCCTGGTTCTTCCTTTCTGTCTGGCCATTAGACTCAGGATGATATCCGGATGAAAACGACAAATGAACTCCCAACCTGTCACAAAAGGCACGCCAAAAACGAGCCACAAACTGAGGTCCCCTATCAGAAACAATGTCAGTAGGAACACCATGTAGTCTGACAATTTCCTTGACAAAGGCCTTGGCGAGTGTCTTAGCGCAAGGCAGTTTGATGAAGGGAACCAAGTGACACATCTTGCTAAAACGGTCCACGACCACCCAGATGACCGTGAAACCTTCAGAGGGAGGAAGGTCAGTAATAAAGTCCATAGCCAGATGTGTCCAAGGTGCACTAGGAACCTCCAGAGGGCAAAGCAACCCCGCAGCAGGAGCATGCGAAGACTTGGATCTTGCACAAACAGTACATTGGCGCACCCACTTAATGACTTCCTTCTGCCATCCAGGCCACCAAAAACTGCGACCCACAAGTCTCTTGGTCTCAGAAATTCCTGGATGACCTGCCAACCGAGACTCATGACACTCAACAAACAAATCTCTCCTAAAGGTCCTAGGCACAAACAACCTCCCATGGGGAGTGTTAGATGGGGCATTCTCCTGTGCTTTAAGAATCTCATCCTCCAAAACGGAGTCCAAAGCAGCAATCACAACACCTTCTTGTAAAATGGTCTCCTCTTCCTCCTCAAGACCGACCATGGGAGAAAAGCTGCGAGACAAAGCATCCGCTTTAACATTCTTGGTACCCGGGATGTAAGTAACGGAAAAATTAAACCGCGAGAAAAAAAGTGCCCACCTAGCCTGACGGGCATTCAAGCGCTTGGCAGCATCAAGATAGATCAGATTTTTATGATCAGTGAAAACCTGAATGGGAAATTCAGCACCTTCCAAGAGATGACGCCAGTGTTCAAATGCGAGTTTAATCGCCAGCAATTCCCGATTACCAATATCGTAATTAAGTTCAGTCTCGGAAAATTTTTTGAAAAAAAGGCACAGGGATGTACTCCATCCTGGTTTTCCTGAGACAACACCGCACCAACCCCCACCGAAGAAGCATCAACCTCAACCAAAAACGGCTTAGTCACATCAGGCTGCATAAGGATGGAAGCAGAGGTGAACCTCTCCTTTAGAAACACAAAAGCTTCAATGGCCTCAGAAGTCCACTGAACCGCATTAGCACCTTTCCTGGCGAGATCGGTCAGCGGTTTGACAATAATAGAAAAAATTTTTATGAATTTTCTGTAATAATTGGCGAAACCCAAAAACCTCTGTATCGATTTCAAACCAATAGGCCTAGGCCATTCCTGCACAGCTTGAACTTTAACCGGGTCCATCTCAAAACCTTCACTGGAGATAATGTAGCCCAAAAAACTAATTCTCTGTACAGCGAACTCACATTTCTCCAGCTTAGAAAAAAGCGAATTGTCCATTAATAACTGTAATACCTCACGTACGCTCCGCCAATGAGACTCCAGATCCGGCGAATAAATCAAAATGTCATCCAAATACACAACCACATTTTTGCCGATTAAAGGTCTAAGGATGTCATTAATAAGATTCTGAAAAAATGCTGGAGCATTGGTGAGACCAAAAGGCATAACCAGATTCTCAAAATGACCCACAGGAGTGTTAAAAGCAGTCTTCCATTCATCACCCTCCTTCATGCGCAACAAATTGTATGCCCCCCGGAGATCAATTTTAAAGAACCACTTGGCCCCCACTAACTGGTTAAATAAATCAGGAATCAATGGCAGTGGGTAAGGATTGCGTACAGTAATTTTATTAATCTCACGAAAGTCCAGACAAGGATGTAAACCGCCATCTTTTTTTTTTACAAAAAAAAATCCAACAGCCACAGGAGACTTGGAAGGCCTAATGTGACCGGCGGCCAAGCTTGTCTGTATGTATTCTTCCAAAGCCTTTCTTTCAGGAATAGTAAGATTAAATAAACGACTCTTAGGAAGAGTCGCGCCAGGGACAAATTCAATGGTACAATCATAGTCTCAATGGGGAGGCAAAACCTGCGACTCCTCCTCAGAAAAAACTCTCCAAAAATCCTGAATAGGTACAGGCAATTCCCCTCTATCCACAGCAGCAATGCGCCCGTTACAACACTTGTCATAACACTTAGAGCTCCAGGACTTAATTTCATTGGTAGACCAATCCAGTACAGGATTGTGCAATTTTAACCAGGGTAACCCCAATATTACTGGAGAAGGCAAATTATCCAATACCACCAAATCCAAATTCTCTTGATGAATACCATTAATATTGAGGGGAAATTCACAGACCTTGTGAGTAACACTCTTCAAGGGAGAGCCATCGACAGAAACCACAGCAATAGGGGATGACAAAGTTTTAGGTTCTAATCTAAGTTTTTCCAAGAATCCCCCATCAATCACATTCAGAGTAGAACCACAATCCACAAATACCCGAAATTCAATTAATTCATCCTGAGCAGCAGTAGTGGCAGATAGGAATACTCCCTTAGAATTTAAACAGGCAATACGAGCATGACTGACCATTTTTTTTTCTTTCTTCTTACGAAGCACACAGCTCTTAATAAAATGACCAGAATTTCCGCAATAGAAACACAAGCCTTCAGAAAGTCGGCGGTCTTTTTCCTGAGAGCGGGGTGCATCGCCCCAATTTCCATCGGCTCTCCATTGTCAGCACAGAACCTCTCAAGACTCGAAGCTGAAATAGCAGAGGATTTGCTCTGATTAACCCTTGCACGCAGTCTCCTGTCCACCCGTATAGCTAATTGCATAGCCTCCTGCAAGTTTCCAGGTGTGGGATAAGCAATCAGTAAATCCTTTACCCTTTCACATAGCCCTGCAAGAAACAAGCTTTTCAAAGCAGAATCGTTCCACCCCACCTGGGCAGACCACCGACGGAAGTGAGAACAATATTTTTCCACATTACCTGATCCCTGCCTCAAACGTCTTAATTCAGACTCAGCAGATGAGACACGATCAGGATCATCGTACAACAAACCCAAAGCAGAAAAAAAACTATCCACTGATCTAAAGCACGGATCACTAGGTTGGAGAGAGAAGGCCCATCCCTGAGGATCTTTGCGCAAAAGTGACATTATGAACCCTATGCGCTGTGATTCATCACCAGAGGATCCGGGTCTCAAACGAAAATATAATAGACAAGCATTTTTAAAAGAAAAAAAATCTTGTTGTTCGCCAAAAAATAGATCAGGCAGACGTACCTTAGGTTCCACAAAATGCGCTCCAGAACAGCTACTCACGTGTTGTTGGAGCTTGGTCACCTCCAGAGAGAGTCCCTGCAAGCGTTGAGCCAAATCTTGCACCGAGACCATGATGGAAAACTGGAGGTCTTTCCTTAGAGAAAATTTTTTTTTTAGGGCTGGACTTACTGTTATGATCTGCTACAGAGACTAAGGAAAGAGAGGAGATCTGTCCCTACAATAGAACTAAACTAGATCCCTACGATGTAACGGGGAACCTGATCCTGCGATCAGACCCGCTAAAGTCCTCGGCTAGTCTGAACGCAGACCTATAGATGTGAGGGAGGGATCCCTACATGATCTAGGGACTGGGAATAGTTGGACACCTCCTAGCAGAAATAGTAGCAGTCAAAGACAAACACACAACAAAAAGGCATAAGGGTCAGAAGACCTAGCAAAACTAACAGAGAACGGCAACAGTGCAACAAGCTAGCTCAACAGTAGTAAATACAAATGAAGTCCAGCAAAGCCAGGAGGGCGGAGCCGGATTAAATAGGCAAAATGGTCATGTGACCAGCAAACTAAAAAAAACCTAACAGGAGAGTTGTAACACTCACTTCCTTTGGATGCATCTGACATTTGGAGGAAGTGAGAGCAGCAGCAGTTCTTACTTTTTCGAGATTTCAGTTTTGTCCAAAAGAAGTAATAGTAAAGCAGCCCATTAGGGGCCGCTGATTGGCTATAGGGCTCATGTGACATAATAACGACACGCAAGCCCTCCCATGTAGTCAGTTACCTGTACAGCCTGTACACACCTCCAGTGCCGGCATCAGGTCTCCTGGGGCTTGCATGTCATTGTTATGTCACATGAGCTCTAGGAGATGCTGGCACCATAGGTTAGTAGTTTTTATTTTACATGGGGGAATATAGTAATTGAGAAGGAGTTGTCCGAGCTGTGGAAAACCACTTTAAGAAATGTATTAAAGCGGTTTTTCATTAATTAATTTTTTTTGAGCCCATAAACTTCTCTGGGTTAAAAACAAACAAATGCTTACTTTGCAGCACTTGCTTCCAGCGTGGTCTATCCAATGTGTGCCAAATGTATTAGAAGGCGTGTGTCTCTTTTTTCATACTTTAGTGCAGTATAAATAAGGTATGTAACACTTTTTTGGCCATTATATGACTTATAGCCTAAATATTTCATCAGTTTTCCCCTCTGCATGCTCTGTCTGTAATATTCAGCTATCTCCGAGCTGGTGAGTAGAGACTAACTGCATTGATATCTCCCATACACAAGACACACAGAGGCATGAGGAATTTCTGCTTTCCTGTCTCTATATAACACACACACATACAATAAAGCAGCAGCATTATGAAAGACATTGAACAGCAGTACTGAGCAGTGTAGCTGTGAATACGACACTCGGGTGAGATATAGCTGACTGCACTTCTAAGTAAATGATGAATTGAGCCGGCAGGGCGAGGGGAAAAAGTGACATAAATGGAGAACTATAGCTCCGTATATGACCTATGAATTAAGAGAACAGTTAAAGGGAACCTGTCACCAGGTTTTTCCCATATAACCTAAAGCCACCACCTTTCAGTCCGATGTAACAGCATTCTGAAATGCATCGGAGCTCTTTGGCATTTTCCCACGCATGCTCAGAGCAGTACTTTTGCTCTGTCCTAGAGAAGGCAGAGAGGAGTATGCCTGCGCAGGAGCGTGATGGGGAACACCGTATAGATGATGTAGGATATGTTATCCACACGAAGCAGAGAAGGAGGACGGCATCGCAAGAAGAGAGGAGGTGCCGGATAAAGAACATAAACGCCCATGGGACCGGTCCGCCATCTAGGTGAGTATAATAAAAGCTCTTTTTTTGTTTTGCAGGACGGCCTAGAGACTTATATACAGCATTCCAGAATGCTGTTACACAGGGCTGAAAGGTGGTGGCCGTAGGTTATATGGGAAAAAGCTGGTGACAGGTTCCCTTTAACATATAACTATATTGATTGAGACTGAAAAAGTATGAGATATATATTTATCCACCAATCCATATCTATCTGTCTATCTAATAAATGTCTGGCTGGCTTTTCATACATCTCATTTCATTTCCCGAAAAGTGATTTTATTTTTCTCCAAATCACAGATATATCAATGCAAATTTGCTTTCACATATAGCTGAGCTTCGGACTGTCGGGATTCAGATGACTGGCTAAATGCTCAGAGAAAAGCTAAAACACTGAAGCTTGAAATGAATACACAGAACGACAGCGCTCTGCCCTGTTAGTGGCTGTCAGTTATCATCTTTGTATTTATTATGAAATATATGGAAATAGATGAGAACACCGGTCAGGGTCATAATCCGCCACCAGCTCATCAGTGATAGACATGTTAGATTTAAGTCCAGACTAAGCTTTATTTTCTTATGTTCATGGAGGCAGATTTCTGGTATAACACTACATTTATATCAATGAAGCATCAAGCAGCGACTGCGAGATAAATGTGGATGCGATCAGCAGCATTTCGTCAGATGTATCAAAATATACTGTGATGAAAAAGTCCCAGAAACTTCTCCCATACTGACAGCTATATTATAATAAACCCAAAGCAGAGCCAGTCTCCACCCTGCCAAAGTAAATTCCTGCTTAAAGAGGTTGTCCACTACTTTTTCAATGATGACCTATGCTTAGGATAGGGCATCAACATCCGATCGGTTAGGGTCCATCATCCGGCACCCCCCGCCAATCAGCTGTTTTGGGTGTCTGCAGGCGCCGGCCAGAAGTACTCACTAGCAGAGCAGGCCGTCTTCCTAGAGTGGCCGCGGCTTGGTATTGAACATCCACCTCCTATTTAAATCAATAGGAAGCGGATGTGCAGTATCCAGCCGCGGCCACTACCAAAAGACGGCCAGCTCCGCTAGTGAATATTTCTGGCCGATGGCTGCTGCCGACACCGATAACAGCTGATCGGTGGGGGTGCCGGATGTCGAACCCCCAACCGATCAGACATTGATGACTTATCCTAAGGATAGGTCATCAATGAAAAAGTAGTGGACAACCCCTTTAATTATCTTAAAAGTATTTTCACTGTGACCCCCATTAGATAGAGGGAGGGTAGCATAAAGATAATTTGTATTTATCATGATATGTGGCAGAATACTTGCATCCATTTAAATGGTCATTGTAGTTTCAGACAACTTGATAACATGCTAAATAGGGAGTCTGCATTATTATTTTTTTTTAAAAAAGTTGTTTTTCCCCTGAATTATTCCAGGTTGCCGGCCACTAGCTGTCACCATAGGCCACGGACCCACTATCAGTATTTGGTCAGTATTCGGTCAGTATTTTTTCTCAGGAGTGGGAGCCAAAACCAGTAGTGGGTGATAAATGCAGAATTGGTGACTTGTTTCTATTATACCTTTTCTCTGATTGTTCTTCACCTGGTTTTGGCTCCCACTCCTGAGACAAAATACTGACCAAATACTGACAGTGAGGCCGTGACCTTACTATCTAACTTGTTGACCACTGCCTGTTGTCAAGAGTAAACTTAAGGCCCCGTCACACTTAGCGACGCTGCAACGATCTCGACAACAATACGACCTGTCAGGGATCGTTGCTGCGTCGCTATGTGATCGCTGGTGAGCTGTCAAACAAGCAGGCTCACCAACGATCAGGGGAGCAGCGACATCGTGGAAAGAATCTTTCCACGATGTCCTGCTCCGGTTACCAGCCTGCTGAAGGAGGAGCAGGCTGGTAACCATGATAAACATCGGGTTACTAGGGGCACACGCGCACCTAGTAACCCGTTGTTTATCATGGTTACCACTCTGCTACGGTGAGCGGGAGGTTACCGCTCACTTTAGCAGGCTCGTAACCATGATAAACAGCGGGTTACTAGGTGCGCGTGTGCCCCTAGTAACCCGATGTTTACCATGGTTACCAGCCTGATCGCTGCTCCCGCTGGTCACACACAGCAATGTGTGCTGACCAGCGGGAGGACAACAACCAAAAAATGGTCCAGGACACTTTGCAGCGACCAGCGACCTCACAGCAGGGGCCTGATCGCTGCAAAGAGTCACACATAGCGACATCGCTGGTGAGGTCACTGTTGCGTCACCAAAACCGTGACACAGCAGCGATCTCGCTAGCGATCTCACTATGTGAGACGGGGGCTTTAGGCTATGTTTACTTGTCCAGAAGTGATCAGTTAGAACGGATCTAGCAGCAATCCGTTGGCAAAAAAATTGCGCAGACATAACTTTTTTGTCCCTTTTTTAATAACTGATCTCTGCTGGATCTGTTTTTTTTAACATTGAAGTCTATGGAAAACGGATCCATTAATTAGCCGTAGGTAAGTAATGCAGATTTTATTAATTTCAAGGCTTTCAAGCCATTGTCACACACGACCATGCCTGGCTGTTGGTTCAGCGGTGTGAGCCACAGATCTGCCTGCTCTTTCAGAGCTGTCCACAACTCTTCAGCATTGTGCGGTTTTTCACCTAAGCATATTAGCTTCAGCACAGCCTGTTGCCGCTTGGCCGAGGCAGTGCTGCAGTGCTTCCAGCTTGTGACTGATGTGGTCATTTTGGAGATGGAGGCTGAAGATGAGAAGGAGGCTGAGGAGAATGAGGTGCAGGAGCTGTAGACTGTGGGGGCAACCCTGATTGACCTAGGGCCCGCAATCCTTGGCGTCGGGAGGACGTGTTCCGTCCCAAGGTCCGTCTGGGTCCCGGCTTCGACTATGTTAACCCAGTGTGCCGTCAGCGAGATGTACCGTCCCTGCCCACAAGCACTTGTCCACGTGTCTGTGGTTAGGTGGACTTTACCGGTAACTGTGTTGTTGAGAGCACGGCTAATGTTTTGGGACACGTGCTTGTGTAATGCGGGGACGGCACACCGGGAAAAATAGTGGCGGCTGGGGACCGAGTACCGAGGGACGGCCGCCGCCATCAGGTTGCGGAATGCTTCCGTCTCCACGAGCCTAAAAGGCAACATTTCGAGCGCAAGCAGTCGTGAAATGTGAGAATTTAGTAGCGTGGCCTGTGGGGCGTTGGCTGCATATTTGCGCTTGCATTCCAAGGACTGGGGTATGGACAACTGAACGCTGCGCTGGGACAAGGACATGGACATGCTTCCTGATGCTGCTACTTGAGAGTGTGCAACGACAGGTGCAGGGCAGTCGGCATCTTTGCATGCACCATGGACAGGGGATTGGCTTGCATGCACAACAGTGGAAGAAGCAATGGTGCCACCCGCAGACACTGTTCCTGGACCCTGGGGATCGGACCACAAAGTCGGGTGCTTTGCTGCCTTGTGCCTGATCATGCTGGTGGTGATCAGGCTGGTCGTTTTGCCACCCCTGCTGATGCTGGCCTGGCAGGTGTTGGAAATAGCCTTTTTGGGGTTATCGGCAGAGTCTTTTAAAAACAACCAGACTCGGGAAGACCTAACAGTTGTACTGGCAACTTCCTTCATGTTGGTGTTACGGGGAATGGTTGCCTGCCTTCTTTCTGCGGCCACCATACTGCTTCTTCCTGTCTGTTGGGGTGCTCTGCCTCCCTCCCCCTGTGTGCTGCTGTCCTCGCTCTGCATGTCCTCCTGCCAGGTTGGGTCAGTTACTATATCATCCACCACCTCGTCTTCCACTTCCGCACCCTGGTCCTCCTCCTGACTTTCTGGCAATTGTGTCTCATCATCGTCCACCTCTTGTGACACTTTCCCACCGTCGCCTTCGTGTGACCGTGGCTGCTCAAGTATTTGGGCATCGCTACATGCGATCTCCTCTAGCCCCGCTTCAAGTGGACCGGGCGAGAGGCCCGAATCTATAAATGGAAAAGTGAACAGCTCTTCAGAGTGTCCAAGTGTGGGATCAGTTGTCTCCGGTTACTCGGCATGGTGGGAGGAAGGAGGATCAGGGTGAGGAATATGCGGTCCAGACTCACGGCTACTGAAACTTGACCGTGTGGAAGACAGGGTGGTGGTGGTGGTGGCTAAGTGACTGGAAGCATTATCCGCTATCCAACCAACAACCTTTTGACACTGCTCTGGGTTCAATAATGGTGTGCTGCGGTCCCCTAGAAATTGGGACAGGAAGGTCAGGCGAGAAGATGTGGGTGTTTGTTGTGGCACAATTTCGGCTTGCCCACGGCCTTGTCCTCGGCCTCTGCATGCACCATTACCATCATGTCCAGTTCCCCGTCCCTTGCCACGTGCCTTGCCCATTTTAAATGGAGTACAGTATCTTCCACGCTCACTACAAATGACTGAGTTTGGAGCGAATTTATATGTGATCCGTGTGACGGAGAAAACAGAGTTTTAAATACCTGGCCTGTAGGTAAGTAGTTTGACCAGCAAACTGCTGTGAATTCCTTCACTGACACACTGAAAGAAATTTTTAATGGAGGCCAGAAATGGCAGTATTTTCTGACAACGTATATGTGAGCCGTGTGACGGAGAAAACACAGTTTGAAATAGATGTACCGAGTATCGAGTAGTGGAGAGCACGTTCGCTCATCACTATTCATAACAAGTTTTGCTTTTACAGGCACTTTGTTTCCCTGCACTTTCAACTTTGATGTGGTCAGAGGTCGTAAATCAGCTGAAAGGAGCTCAGAAAAGACAAATAAAAGTTCTACAAACTATCCCAGCGATCCTCATAATAAGCTCACTGGTAGACTCACAGTTTTAGAAGCACTCCTCTTCCTCCCATCAAAATTTTTATCCTCCTAATACATTGTAGTCATCATATTCTATGGCACTATGTACTTATAATTGCTCATTTTGCCTTTCTACTCAGTTAATTTTTCTCTTTTCCATTAGGTGTATGACATCATGTGATTAAAAACAGACTAGCTGAATCCTTCTAAGCTCTATGTAGAAACAGGAGGTCAATTTTCCCTGTATGACTCATAAGTCACTGCAAAAGTCCCTGGCAGGGGGAGGAGTGAAGCAGTTGGGTCAGGAGTTGAAGAGGGGGATGATAAATGCAGGGACAAGAGACTTCCAGTTTCTACATAGAACAGAAAAAAAAGAGAAGAATTTACTGGGTAGAAAAGCAAAATGAGCAATTGTAAGTACACAGGAAGGTAAGAGTTTCATTAAACTTTAGTAAAAGAAATAGATATAACTCCCTAATCTGACATCACAATGGTTAATAAACATTTTTTTATTACGTTAGATTGTCCTATAATTCACATAGACACAATAAAACTTGATAACATCCATAATGTTAATGATCTTCTAGAAGCACACCCTGCATATAACCTTACAGGGAAGCAGCCAGATGGTTCTCACACCATTAACACTTCTCACTTTGAAGGTGAAGTTCACTGAGGAAACAGACCGTTACATGTGACTTCTAAATTTACCGATATATCAATCTCCCTCAAATTAATTTCAATATTATATGAACTCAATTTACCAAAATCATCCTATATCATTGTATCGTATTATTTATGGGGCTGGTTGTTTGCTTTTGTGCTCTGGAAAGAAAGGTAACGTAGTAAATCTTTCTGCATGGTGCCTTTTATTTCTCACGTTGTTTCTCATTTATATTCTTGGTTGTCAAGTTCTGTTCTGTTTATTAATGAGGGGGAATGATGTCTACTCCAAGAATGGAGACGTCTCAAGCATTCGCTTTGTAAAATCGATTGTATAACAAAAATGTTTTCTACACCATTATATACAGTATGGGGTCGGCTTTTTGCTCTCCCTCTCGGCTATATTCTTCTTGGATGGTCAGTGCTATTATATAAATACTATGAGGGAAATGCATTCTCTCTCTGCTTCAATTCCACTTAGGACTTCTTTTTCCAGTAATCTAGAAAGTCTGTAAATTCGTCATTTGGTTGTAGCAAGATAGCTCTGCAACATAAAGCAATAAAATAGGGTATTTCTCAAAACTAAGGGTATGTGCACACAACATCTTTTTCACGAGGATTCCACCAGAAAAAATGCTTAAAGAACCACTCCAACATTTTTTTTATTTCAGTGCTGGAGTGGTGCCACTAATGTAATTCCCTGACCCTTGTATTATACTTACCAGTTGCCGTCTTCAGCTCTTCCCGCTGCTACTCCAGTGCCGCAAATCTTGTGACCGCAACTTCTGACTTACCAGAAGTTAGGGGTAATGGTCACAAGAAGAGATCAGTGAACCTGAACTGTAAAGTTTGCGGTTCGTACAGGGCAACTAGTGTCTGGTGCTGAACTCCGAACACGGACTTCTCCTGGAAGTCTGTTTTAGCGTTCAGAGTTTGGATGGAGAGAGAGACCGTTTTACAGCCCTTTTACAATTACAGCACCAAAGTCCGGGTCTCCATTGACATCAATGGCGTTGGGGCTCGGGTTCGAGTAGAGTTCTGATACCCGAACTGGACTTTGGACTAAAGTTCGGTCGAACCCGACGAACCCGAACATCCATGGGTCTGTTCATCCTTAGTCACAAGCTCTCAAAGTAAGTCTATGAGAGTCTCGTTCTGACCTGGTTCTGGCTCTCATAGACTTACACTGCGTTGTGACTTCAGGCTCGCCCAGAAAAGACTGGAGCGATCCGGCAGGTCAGAAACTGCAGAAGACAACCGGAGAGGTGCCGAGAACAGAACAGAAGAAGATGGCGGTTGGTAAGTCTAGGTGCAGGGAACTTAGATTAGTAACACCACTCCACTCCAATAAAAAAATTGCTAGAGTTGTGCTTTAAAAAATGTTAGAAAGAAAGAATATATGCACTGCAATGTCAAAATGACTTGCTGTGCACAAGTCCTGACTTTTTGAGATTCCTTTAACCGATTCAGGTTTCGAAAGCCACGAATCGGCTAAAAGTACTCATCTAACCATTCTTCAGGTGGCTTCAGGTGGCCGCTCACTAGTTCATATAGTGTTTAAAAAAAACGCCAGTGCAAAGTCGCCGCAAAAACGAACAGTAAGATGCCAAAGAAAACTCATGAGGAAAAACACTAACAGCATTTTCCTGAAGTGGTATCTGCTTGAAAACCTTGGCATTAGAGATGAGTGAACCCGAACTTAAAAGATCGGGGTTCATACCGGACAGTTAGTGTCAGGTGCTAAATGCCAAACACGGACTTCTCCCGGAAGTCCGTTTGAAAGTTCGATGCTTCGGGGAGAAGTCCGTTGCATAGAGAAAGACAGATAGACATTTTTCCAGATCCAAAGTTTGGGTCTCCATTGTTTTCGATGGGATTCGGTTCAACTTCGGGTATAGTTCTAGAACCCAAACCAAAACTTTGGACTAAAGTTCGGGTCGGGTCTCAGAATCCGAACTTCCACAGGTCCGCTCATCCCTATTCGGTACCGCTTGCATCTAAAAGACATTAGTGTGCACATACCCAACGATGAAAAAACTGGTAAGATTATCTAATTATCAAACAATATTTTTGGGGAGAATACCTCCATATCAGAGCATGTGATGATACATAGAGAATTTTTTTCACAGAGGCATACAGAATTTGTATACATTTTTTAGTTTCCCTATATAAAAGAGTCACATGGAAATACACAGTAAACATTAAAGGGGCATTTACAATGCAAGATAATAGAGAATAAGTGTTGATAAAAGTGCTTGTTTCATGATTATCTTGCCATGTAAACAGGCTGCCGATCAATGAGCAAAATGCTCGATCATTGGGTGAAATGATCTTTTGTGTAGAATAAAAGATAACTGTTCTCGGTGGTGCAGCATCCTGTGTAAACAGGACTTAAATTTCTGAGAACCATGGCATCCTATGCGCACCAAACGATCTAGTATAAATTGCTCAGTGCATGTCATTTGCTTTGATCTGCCACCGCAGATCAGTAAAATGTTACAGATCGACAGTAGTATCATGCTGCCAGTCAGTCTGTGTAAATGGACCTTATGGTTGAGATCTGTACATTAGTCCTTAAAGGAGTAGTCTTTAATATATAATGGGTGATGATCCTGCATACAACAATGGTAGCAAACACAAAGAGTACATGTGTTGCCATGTAATGAATAAGCTAATCTTTCCCTCCTGATCCCACTTATTGATCCACTGGACCAAACTACATGATCCCAGGTGGTTAGGATCATGGTGATGTCAAGTAGAACCCAAATGGGAGCTTATTTTTTATCTTAGATCTGAAGATTTTCTATGTACAGCAGTCTTTTATCCTAAAACATATTGCACGACTCGTTAAAGGGTTGATTGTGACTTGTAGGTTTGCTGCTTCCAATAGGTGGTGCTATAGAGTTCAAGTCCTCTCTTTCTCTGAAGAGGCAATTTGCATATTAAATTTCCCAGAGGAGCATTGCACGGCGAATAAGCCTCCTTACCTTGACCTGCCAGAGCTGGTGTGTCACTCTCCATAAGGAGAAACGCTACCCCTTAGACCTCAGTCCAGAGCCTCTCATCCAGCCAAAATCAGTTCTCATACTTTGCACTGATGAGGGGCAATACCCCGAAACACAGTGTCTGCAAATTAAGATTCTGATTGGTTTTTATCCTAAGTCATATTGCACGACTCGTTAAAGGGTCGATTGTGACTTGCAGGTTGCTGCTTCCAATAGGTGGCGCTATAGAGTTTAAGTCCTCTTTTTCTCTGAAGAGGCAATTAGCCTATGCACAGCAGGAAATTGTTGTCTTTGTGATACAGAACATTTTAGTTCATGTCTAGATTAAAAAGTAGTTTGGGTCTAGTTGAGCAGACCATTGAGATTTCCATCAGGTTCAGGCTGAAAGTGTAATAATTTTTAGACCTTCAGAAAAAAAATTATTTGGGAAGAAAAATATTATTAATGCGTGAGAAAGTCTGTGATTCAAGGATTCTAGCTTGTACTTTTTACCTATTACCTTATTTAATGATCATTTGGTTTAATTACAACTGGAAAAAAGCCCTTTAATTACAAGAGGATTACAGCGCCGTTATTGTATGACCTGCTGAATAATACATGTAATTCTTACAGATCGCTGCAACTCTGACCGGTGAGGAGCTGTGAGTAACATTCAGCTCAAATATCCTACAACCTCTTGTCTGGTTCCCACCCATTTTTAAGAGAAGTATAAATAATTTATTCTACGAGAAAACTTTACATCACGACTTTATTTCAGCTTATTCAGTAAAACTAAGAGTACCTATATAAAACTAGAAACAACAAGAAGAAAAGAGAAACTTATTGAGAAAATGAAAGTCTGACATTTCTGATATAGAGCCATGTACAGTAGTGGACCCCGCTCAGACTCATTCCATCCTCTTCCTCATGGGTAGTAAGAACCTGTATATGGATACCCTCTGCACAAACACCGAAATGGTAGCAAACCACACCAAGGGCAACAAGCTCAAGTGCTACATCACTCTACATGGTGACAGTGTCGCCAAACAGCGTTAAAGGATGGGTCATATTTTATTTTAGCCAGAGAGGACCTGTCATGCTTCTGGATTCAAACCCTTGATTCTGCGTTCTGTGGTCGGCATCTCTTTCCGCTGAGCCACAACAGATACACCTTTTCTTTGGGTGTTTCAGTTCTATTATCTTTGTTTCTATCGGTTTTGGGTAACAGGTGTTTTTTACTTACTCTGTTTGTCTGTCCTATCACCTTTCGGGTTCAGCTTTAAATACCTTCCCCTACTGATGTTTCCTGCTGGTGATAGACTTTGTTGGATTCATTCATTTGTTTTGCTGTAGTTTCTGTTGGTTGCTGTAGTTTTGTGTGCGATTGCTTTATTCTTTCGAGAACTGCTACTGTAGCGATCTTAGGAACTGCTAAGGACATTAAGGGTAAGCCGCCATCAAGTGGGAGCACCATTACATTATCAAAGGGTGCCAACCTCCATGGTCAGGCAGGGACAGACCAGGGTCAGAGAAGGGGTTTTCCTAGTCTGAACAGGGACCTGTCAGGTTCAGTTCTTTGTCTTCCTGGTTTGTACGTTACCCGTAAGAATGTGCTTTGGCAGCCATAACAGGACCCTTCTCTTTGAACTGGTTTTATGCAAAATGTGGCCTCAAACAAAGATTCCTCCTCCACCTTTGTCATTCTTAGTTTATTTTATAATTTCATAATGCTACTAGCTATAAAGTGACAAGGTAATACTGACATACACAATAATATACAATATAGCAAACAAATAAAACTTCTCTAAAGAACCAAAATAATACTGCAATTTAAAGGTGTTTTCCAATGAAAACAGCACAAGATCAGGATCCAGATCATCTGTTCTTCCTTCCTGCAGACAGGACTGACTGGAGCAACATGGTGGCAAATGAGCTATGCTGCTCCATTCAATTTGTATGGCACTGATGTGGATGTGTGGCGCCCCTGGGGGTTCTGTCGCCACAGGGGTACTGCATCTCTTTAATGAGGTGTGGTATCTCTCCTTTGAGGTAAGGATGGTGCGGCTGACAGGACCCCACCTCTGCATCCAACACTACACCTCTCCCACCCGAGGGGGGGGCTTATATGCACCAGTGTGCTGCCCCAACCGGGATAAGAGGAGATGGAGGGGAACCAAAAGATAGGGGGAACCATGTAGTGGGTGAGGGTGGAGGACACACAATTATATTACACTTAATAATTCATATTTAATAAACGGCCATCTTGGGCTTATGGTCTTTTGATTGTGATCTTCATCACTGAACGTGGCTTTCTGTGTGAACCTGCAGTTGATGGGGACACGGTCCTCGTACTCTGGCCTTGAGTCGAGGAGCGGGCAAGAGTTAACGGTTGTCTCTACCCGGTCAAGGTCCCTGCCCAAAAAGGCCTGGAGTGGAGGAATAAAGCTCCACAAGCAAAAGGATCCCAGGGGGATGCAGACGGAGCGGTGTACGCCACCTGTCCTCACTGTTCTGGCCTAGCCAGAGGGATTCCTGCTGCAAAAGGGGTACCGGCCCCCTATATCTGACTCTGTCACTTCAAGTCTTAGTCGGAGAAGCCCGGAGGCTCAGTGGATCCCACCGGGTAGCGGACGGAGCGGAGTCGCCACCCGTACCCTGGTTCTGTGCATAGTCCAGAGGGAGACCCGGCCTTAGCACAAGTACTACACACGGACAGGAGAGGACCTAGTGGGAAAGTCTAGGAACACTCTGGTGCGGGGTCCTGATCAAAGCATCTGAATTACTCGGAGGTTGTCGACCCCCGGTCCTGGTGGCCGCAGCGCGCCATGAGGAGCAGGGAGAAGCCTTGCAGCTGCGCATTCTACAGTGAGTAAAGCTTGGAAGACTACCCCTATGGCCTCTGGTTCCTTATTGCAACGCGGCACTGCACCACATCACACCACATCTTCCACTACAGCTCCCATCCTCTTGTCCTCTCTGCCCTGAGGCCCTGCTCCGCCTGTGGGGAGTAGTTCCATCTTCTGCTGCCACTACATCCTGCCTCAGAGGACTGAACGCAGCGCTGGTGGGGAGTCACCAGGCACCACAGGTGGCGTAGTCTAAACCACTCGATAAGCACCAACCCTGAAAGCCCATTACATCCCTTTTAGTGTGACGGCCTGGGCACAGAACAGGTCCAGGCCACGGCTACAACCCACCAAACATCTGACACTGCTCCGAGTACCTCCATCTCCCAGGGAAGGGCTGCGAGCGTCACACAACTGGCGTAGTCGGCAGGATAGCGTGCCCGCAGCAACGGAAGAGGATTGTCCATTGCTACCGGGTACTGTGCGCCTTTTACCTCAGACTGTCGTTTTCCACTTAAAATGGCGCCCGCCCAAGAAGAACGGACGCCATAATGTGTAGAAAAGACAGCGTCCTAGCACCTCCTATCGTGGGCCTGGCTCCCCCATGGCGCCAAAAGAGCAGACCGCCCCTTCCATTAGAGACTGTCCGTGGGGTAGTGCCCGTCAAGATGGATGGGATGTCTGGAGGAGGGCCTGCCAGCTCACCGCCCTGGGGTCACCCCGAAAAGAGGAGGGAACGAGGAAAACCACAAGGTGCGGCCATAACAGTCCGAGACTTACCATCCTTAGGAGCAGACATGGACGCTGCTGAGAGAAGTCTACTGGAGCCTTCCGAACCTGGCCCAGGTCCTTCTCCCGTCGGCGAGGAGTGTGGCATGTCCCTGACCCCGGGAGATATTGAGTTTCTCCTCAAGGAAACCCCGGACCTTGCCCGAAGGGTAGCTGAGGCCCAGCATGCAGCGCCCGCCGCGTGGCGGGAAGAAATGCTGCAGCGGATCCGGGCCCGCCGCCAAGGAGCAGCAACTTGGGAGGAAGAAGCAACAGAGGTCGCGTGCAGTCCAGGATCGGGTGAGTGTGATACCCCCGTCCCCGCTGCTGAGCCCACAGTGCCCCTCCTGGATCCAATGACGGATTACCTGCTACCTGGCGCGGTAACCTGGGAGCAGGTCTTTGCCCCGGAGCCAGAAGCTTTCGCCATCGCCGGAGGCCTGCATTGCCGCCCGCCTCCCATCTCGGAGGAACCTGTGTCTGCTGGGGAATCCACCGACCCCAACCCGTACTGGTCCGCACTCCCTGTGAACCTGCAGCAGCCCCTGCTGTCACCGCTGCCCGCACCTCCAGTTACCTGGCTGGCAGCTGAAGAGTTGGCCTGGGACAACCAGGGGGGGACCTGATGGGCTTCCCCCGGGAGACCCGGGCTGAAGCGAGGAGGAGGAGCGACCTGTGTCGGCAGCAAATCCTCCAGCTCGACCGGGAGCAACGGCAAAGGGAGGTTCGCTGTGAGCGCCTGGAAGTGCGCGCCATGGGCGCAAAATCCAGGGCCCGCCAGGAGGAGGCAGCCTATCCAAGCCCCCGTGAGGAAGGGCAAGTTGTTCGCTTCCACCACGAGGCAGGATGGGGCTTCATTAGGAGTCCCCAGTTTGAGCAAGACGTCTTTGTCAGCCGACGGGATGTCGAGCCGCGGCTGAAGAAGGGACACCCTGGCCAGAACCTCTTCCCGGGTGACTTTGTATCGTACACCCGCCACCATGGGGTGCGGGGGTGGTACGCCCTGGATGTTCACAAAGTGTCCAGGAGTGACGCCCCCTCGCGATCGACAGTGGAAGATCGGTCAGCCTCCGTTGGGAGGAATGAGCCCTTTCCCCGGTGGGGACCTATGGAGTAAGCGGCCCTGGCGGCTGTAACTTTTTTGCAGTTATTATGTTTCAAGTTAACCCCATGTTTTCCTCCCGGATTATAGAGACATTTGTCCCTGCGGACTTGCAGTAGACAGACTCTTCTATTGTATATAGTTTGCATCTCTTTAGGCGCTCCCTATTGGTTTTATGCAAAACGCCGTCTACTTCTACCTCAGACCTCGGAAGAAAAACCTGCCTGGCGTGGCTCTCATGAAGATCCAACTCGGGATCTTCATGCCCTGCAGCCACCCCAGGGCCTACGTTGAGGGTTTGGGACAGGTCCCTCGCACTTCTGAACTGACCTTTTCATACCGCACTTTAATCAGCCTGTCTATATGCATAATGTCTCTGTGATGTTTTTATATGTTTTTATACTTGTGTACTATTTAAAATTTAAAACATTTAAGAAAAAAAGTGCCTCCCATAATGGGAAGATTGTTCAATTGTTATAACAAAAATATAAAAAGTCTGTACCAGGTTTTCTCTCTTTGCAGCCCGCGGACGTGCTGTGTTTCACCCGGGGGGAATGTGCCGCCCCTGGGGGTTCGGTCACCACAGGGGTACTGCATCTCTTTAATGAGGTGTGGTATCTCTCCTTCGAGGTAAGGATGGTGCGGCTGACAGGACCCCACCTTTGCATCCAACACTACACCTCTCCCACCCGAGGGGGGGGCTTATATGCACCAGTGTGCTGCCCCAACCGGGATAAGAGGAGATGGAGGGGAACCAAAAGATAGGGGGAACCATGTAGTGGGTGAGGGTGGAGGACGCACATTTAGGTTACACTTAATAATTCATATTTAATAAACGGCCATCTTGGACTTATGGTCTTTTGATTGTGATCTTCATCACTGAACGTGGCTTTCTGTGTGAACCTGCAGTTGATGGGTACACGGCCCTCGTACTCTGGCCTTGAGTCGAGGAGCGGGCAAGAGTTAACGGTTGTCTCTACCTGGTCAAGGTCCCTGCCCAAAAAGGCCTGGAGCGGAGGAATAAAGCTCCACAAGCAAAAGGATCCCAGGGGGATGCAGACGGAGCGGTGTACGCCACCTGTCCTCACTGTTCTGGCCTAACCAGAGGGATTCCTGCTGCAAAAGGGGTACCGGCTCCCTATATCTGACTCTGTCACTTCAAGTCTTAGTCGGAGAAGCCCGGAGGCTCAGTGGATCCCATCGGATAGCGGATGGAGCGGAGTCGCCACCCGTACCCTGGTTCTGTGCATAGTCCAGAGGGAGACCCCGCCTTAGTACAAGTACTACACACGGACAGGAGAGGACCTAGTGGGAAAGTCTAGGAACACTCTGGTGCGGGGTGCTGATCAAAGCATCTGAATTACTCGGAGGTTGTCGACCCCCCGGTCCTGGTGGCCGCAGCGCATCGTGAGGAGCAGGGAGAAGCTTTGCAGCTGCGCATTCTACCGTGAGTAAAGCTTGGAAGACTACCCCTATGGCCTCCGGTTCTTTATTGCAACGCGGCACCGCACCACATCGCACCACATCTTCCACTACAGCTCCCATCCTCTTGTCCTCTCTGCCCTGAGGCCCTGCTCCGCCTGTGGGGAGTAGTTCCATCTTCTGCTGCCACTACATCCCGCCTCAGAGGACTGAACGCAGCGCTGGTGGGGAGTCACCAGGCACCACAGGTGGCGTAGTCTAAACCACTCGATAAGCACCAACCCTGAAAGCCCATTACATCCCTTTTAGTGTGATGGCCCTGGGCACGGAACGGGTCCAGGCCACGGCTACAACCCACCAAACATCTGACCTGGCTCCGTGTACCCCCATCTCCCAGGGAAGGGCTGCGAGAGTCACACAGATGTACTCATATATGTCCCTCAGTGTTATAGATAAGAATGAGCTGTCTTTCATAAAAAAAAACCTTAGCCCCTAAGGCTCTCATTTTTCAGCTGGTGCTCTGGGAAAAAGTCTACATTGCAACCCTTAAAGGGAACCTCTCAAGTGATTTATGCTGCCCAAACTGCATACAGCATGAATCAGAGCCTGGTTGTATGATTGCAATTGGGTATACTCTCTTCTTTGAAATAATCCAGAGTTTCAGAGAAAATATACATTAAACGTCCATATGTGAACTATAACCGGAGACGACACTAGTCTAGCATCACCCCTGGTCACTTCTTCCCAGTGCATGTGCAAGTGATTGACGGGTCTCTTGCTTAGCGAGAGAACTGTCAATCACCTGCACCACCACTTGAAAAAAAAGGCCAGGGGCTGAGCCAGACTTGTCTTGTCTCCAAGTAGGGTCCATATCTGGATGTTTAAAGGGGTTGTCCACTACTAGGACAACCCCTTCTTAAACTAAATGTTCGGCCCCGATAAAATAAAAGAACCTATACTCACCTCCCGTGCCGGCTCTGTTCCAGCGGTGTCGGCACTCAAGGTCCCAGGGCTGTGATGCACTGGAATGACAAGTGATGCCCAGCACCCAATCAGCACTGGCATCACTGTCCCCGCCTTTGGACAAACAGAACATAAAGAGGAAGTTTGGGATCAGCTGAAGCCCTGGCTTCCTCTTCATGTTCAGTTTGTATGAAGGTGGGGACAGTGACACCAGCACTGATTGGGCACCATGTGTCACTCCACTCTTATCATAGCCCCTGGACCGGAAGTGCCAACACCCCTGGAACGGAACCGGCACGGGAGGTGAGCAGAGCCTTTATTATTTCATGGGGGCCGAACATTTAGTTTAAGATGGAGTTGTCCAAGTAGTGGACAACCCCTTTAATGTATATTTTCTCTGAAATGCTGGAGCTGTGCGCAAAAGTATTTTTTAAAGAGGATTTTGAAGTGGATCAGCTTCAAAATCCACATGAGAAACCGCTTCAAATAAACTTTTAATGCTCTTTATTTTCACTTCAATTGAAAATCTACTTTGCTGTTCCTAAGTTTTTTTTGTACGTTCTTCTGATAAGGTTAATGAAAATCTCTCCACGTGAAAGTGATGCGATGGAATTCGCTCCAAACTTGACAGTGTCAAAGGAAAAGCCTTCAAAACAGCGTGTGAAAAAAAAAACAACATATAGTTTAATTTCATAAAAACCCGCTGTGATTTTTTGTGAACATGAAGGCTTTGCAATGAACATGCTAACTTGAAACCTTTGCAATAAACCAAAGCCTGGATTGAGATATCAGTACCCACGACAAAAAAGAAGAAAAATATATTAAAGCCTCTTCAAGTCCTCTTATAAAAAAAAAAGTTCACGAGAAAAAACACCTAAAAAAAAATAAAAAAGTCGATTCCTATAAAAAATTCTCCATATTTTTCCACCTTCAAAAAACTCAGTTTGCACATATCCTAAAATCTGGCCCTGTCTTTCCTAGAAGACAGCTATCAAACTCATATATACCCCAGTTTTAGTTTTTCCTTTTTAACAGTGAATAGACAATATACTGTACATAGAATAGACATGACTTATATAAGGCTATGTTCACATGTGCAGTAATCATCTATTAGAATGGATCCAGTGGCAAAAAAGTTGTGCAGTCACAACTTTTATGTCCAGCTAAAAAAAAAAGACTGATTTTAGCTGGATCTATTTTTTTTAGCATTCAAGTCTATGGAAAATGGATTTGTTAAAGAGTTAAATGTTTTTCTTTCTTTTGAAAAGGATCCGTTTTTTTTGCTTACTGGATCTGTTTCAAATGGGAGAACAATGGATGGTTAATTAACGGATCAGTTTTCCATAGATTTCAATGTTAAAAAAAACTAATTCGATTGAAATCAGTTTTTTTTTCAGGAGAACAAAAGTTGTGTCTGCACAACTTTTTTTGCCAACACATTGCTGCTGGATCCGTTCTAACGGATGATTACTAGACATGTGAACATAGCCTTAGCCAATGCCATTTATGAGAGTCCATCCCAGGACAGTGAGACTCCGGTGCAGAATGAACATTTTATCCAGTCGTTTGGTAGCACAATCTGGTGCCTCAGTTTAGCACTTAAAGAAACAATTAGGTCAGATGGCGCAGAAGAGGCTGTCAACACGCTGCAAATGAAATGTATCACAACTCCGTAATGATCTCTTTCTGTCTTAGTTGTGGGAATGAAATCTGCAAGCCTGATCCTGCACTCAGACAGCCGCCATGTGGTCACAGTACATTCCAGTCTCTAATGTCACCAGGCTAAAGCCAATAAATGGTGTTATAATAGGATGGACTATACTGAAGTATGTGATGCAGTTACTTATAGTCACACTGATCCAATCTATGCTAGTAAGTAACAGAAGAGCCACTAATAGCAATCAGCACAATGTAATAATTATAGGTCATATCATGTCCTCCCTTACAGTAGAAAATACCATCTCCCAGGTTTCTGTCTCCGGCGCTGTGTGATCACATCAAATTCTACAGCAACGGAGATGGAAACCTAGGAGAAAGCACAGACCATGGCACAGGTCTGTGATATTATTGATGGGAAAAATTGCTAATGAAAGTGATTTCGAAAAAGGTATATCGCGATCGTCTGCATTATTATTGGTTTTCTGCATGCTATAAATTTAAACACATTTTTGTCTCCTTAAAGAAACTGAGAACTATTGTCTAAATTGGGTTTTTAGGTTGCATGTATTTATTTTATTTTTATTTTGGCCTTTATCACAATCTTTATGAATTATATTTAATTCTTTATTTAATTCTTTATATTTCTATTTATTTCTATATTCTATATTTAATTAATTATTATTTATTCATAATAAGAATTTGTATTAATAATAATTAAGAATTGTTAATAATAATAATAATAATAATATTGCTTAATAACAATAATAATAGTCTTGCAATATTCACACTGGGCACTAGGGCTGTTTTAGACTCGTACTTCCTGTCCTTTCAGGAAGAGCTTACAGCGGTCTCCTTATCATCAGAGGCAGGATTACAATGACATGTAATACCTCTATATACAGCTGATAACACAGGATCTACCAATCACAATAGGGGATGTCACAGCTGACCCTGCTCCTCTCCCTTCACAATGACCTTTGCACATGCTCATTAGATGCTTCAATACCAAAAATAGGGTCTGAGTCAGTCTATTGCTTGTAATGTTCATGTAAATTCCCTGAAACATCAGAAAATAGGAATCTAAAAATGTCCCAGAGGACAGTTTTTATTTTTAATACAAATTGTCATAGGAAGAAAAAACTTTCTTTGCCAAACATTTAAAAAAAATGCATTTAGTTCATTTTCAGATTACACGTTTACTTTAAACTAAATAGCTCATAATCTCCTACATTGACATAGTTCATTTATACAATTTGAAACCTGCAACCTCCACTAGGGGGAGCATAGAAAGTCACTGCATACAATTCTTACATAGTCCTATGCATGCAGTAAGCTCCCCCTAGAGGTCGATGCAGGCAGGCAGAATTTTCACATTGCAGAGGAGCCTTCAGTTTCTTCTGACATGTCTGTTTTAGTATTCTCCATCAAATAATAATTCTTGAACTCCTTTTCTTCAACACTACTTTCTGAGGTCAACAAGATTTTAGAAGGAAGAAATTTACCTTGATTTGGACTAATAAACATTACTTCTCTTGCCTGGACTTAAAGAGGTTGTCCACTACTCTGATAACCTCTTCCTCAATACTATATACCCTTTTCCAAAATACAGATATCCTATAATCAACTCCCATAATGATGTTGTTCCAATGCAGTCGGTGCCGGGTGTCTTGAGGCTCGCATGACATAATTATTCCATGCGAGTCCAGCAGCCAATCAGTGTCCGCTAATGTGCTGCAGTTCTCACAACTCCACAGGGTTCCAAGATTTGCCTAAAGGAGGTGAGAGCATAGCAGCTCAATAGCGATCACTGATTGGCTGCAGGGTTCACATGACATAAAAATGTCACGGGAGTCTCGGGTGACCCTATGCTGATATTGCTGAAACGGTGCTGGTGCGAGAGGTAAGTATGTTTTTTTGTTTATTTTACAAGGGGGATAACTTTTCAAAAAAGGGTTGTCCAAGTAGTGGATAACTCCTTTAAAAATAAGTCAACTTGATTAGTAACTGAAATGCATGCAATTTATGAGCTTATTTCTGGCCTAAATTAGAGCAAATGAGTTGGGTTGTAGTCGGTGACAACCCAGTGTTTCCTCTACGCTGAGTGATCTGCAGTGGAAAGAGTTAAAACAGCATGACAATGAGGTTATCAAGCACAATAAGGAGCACAGTCAGATGGAAGGAAAAAATTGGACATGGGAGATGGGAACGCAATGCATGGACTGGCTGGCGACCGAGCGTGACAGCTGAACAGAAATACATGAGGCTGTCATGCTTGGGTCGGGAGCGCCGCTGGCTAGTCCATGCACTGCGTTCCGGTCTATACAGCAGTCTGAATGCGCCCTTACAGACACACATCTCTGCAGAATCTGGTATTCTTTTATTCTATCACTTCCAGAGCATCCAGAATAGAGAGCGCATGTCTCCTGCTAAGCCTAAATCAGAGATTGAATTAAAAAAATAAAAGAGAATTATAGGGCGTGTACAGTGAGTATTAACCGATGCATGCATTATTATTTTTTATTTAAACATATTCAAAATTCTTTCCTGTTAAATTTATTAATATATTTTGATAGTGGTGAGCACTCCATTTTCTGTTACACAGCTGCAGATTCCCTGCATTGACATTAATTTCAATCAGAATTTGCTGGCTACCTGCAGTCACCACTAGAGGGAGCTAAGAAACTTACTGCACACTGGCGCACATTGAAATCCAAAAACACATGGTCTACAGTAAGCTCCCATACTACCTCTAGTGGTGGCTACAAATATCCAGAATGCCAACACATGGCATATTAGATGCAGTCTTCTAAATTTCATCACCTAATAGATATTATATTGATATATTTTATATAAAAAATTGAGCAAATCCACACAAATTTGGCAATTCATTTTGCCACATCCCTTTGGTGTGACTCTTATCACAAGGTTGAACACATTGCTCATCATGTGCTATTTCCAGTGCACATTATTAAATTAATTTGTTCTTGTAAGTCTTTCCATTATATTTGTAGGATTTTAAAAAAATACAAAATTGCAAGAATAATATAGGCAATATCCTTAGGAGTCTAACAAGACAGACATCCAAGTTGTGTGTCACAAAACACACCTAGAAATCACTTTTGACTTCTTAGCAAATGTGCAGTAGCACTGAGCACCACTAGGTGGCAGTCTTCCAGTAACTTTTATAGTCCACAAATGATAAATCCTAACCAGAAAAAAAAAGTTGCATATATGCCCTTTGTGAGCCCAGCCTAAAATGTTTTATCTTTGCAGCAAGATAAAGCAGAGTAATATATATTACTGAAGTCCAGATAATTGGTGCAATAACAACAGGACTATCCGTTAAACTCCGAGGAACAAAGGGCAACTTATAACATTCTATAGCTTTATCTCACCAAGATGACAAGGATATGAAGCATACAATAAATATGCTTAATGATTCTATATGGGAACGTTCTTCAATATCCCAATGTGTTCTAATATTCCAGTATGTATGAATTATATCAATACCTCTCATTCTCCAAGATTTCTGTTTGCTGTCAATCAATAGAAACCAATATTTAAATTAATGGGGATAAAAAAAAAAAATTGACTTGCCAATGTGATGTGATGGATACACAAGTGCATGGCTCTTTACAAGACACTTTTCAGTTTAATTAAAGGGGTTGTCCATTGAAAACAAGTTTTTATTTATTTATTTTACTGACTTATATAGCGTCATTATTAGCACAGCCCTTTACAGACATTATCATCACTGTCCCCATTGGGGCTCACAATCTAGATTCCCTACCAATATGTCCTTGGAGTGTGGGAGGAAACCGGAGAATCCAGAGCAAACCCACACAAACACGGGGAGAACATACAAACTCCTTGCAGATGTTGTCCTTGGTGGGAATTCTACCTAAGACCCCAGCGCTGCAAAGCTGCAGTGCTAACCACTGAGCCACTGTGCTGCCATCTGGCTGCTGCCAAGTTATCACCTATTTGTTGATCATTTTGGTGCAAGCAATTTCCTTCATAAGTCAAATGCTTAGTGAAAGGAAGTCCACCTGTGTGCAATATAAGTATCACATGTCTGTCAGTATATGCACTCCTTTTCTGAAAGGCCACAGAGGCTGCAACACCATTAAGCCAGAGGCACCACTAACCAAACAACACCATGAATACCAAGGAGATCTCCAAACAAGTCAGGGACAAAGTTGTGGAGAAGTACAAGTCAGGGTTGGGTTATAAAAAAATATCCCAATCTCTGATGATCCCCCAGAGCACCATCAATTCCATTATCATCAAATTGAAAGAACATGATAACACAACAAACCTGCCAAGAGAGGGCCGCCCACCAAAACTCTCATCCCTGGGGAAGGAGGGCATTAATCAGAGAGGCAGCACAGAGACCAAAGGTAACCCTGAAGGAGCAGCAGAGTTCCCAAGCAGAGACTGGAGTATTTGTCCATATGACCACGATAAGCCGTACACTCCATAGAGGTGGCATTTATGAAAGTGTGGACAGAAAAAAGCTTTTACTTACACACACAAATTGTAAGGCTCATTTTGAGTTTGCCAAAAGACATGTGGAAGACTCCCCAATGTATGGAGGAAGTCGCTGTGGTCAGATGAGGCCAAAATTGAACTTTTTGGACACCAAGGGAAATTCTATGTCTAGCTCCAAACCAACACAGCTCATCACCCCAAGAACACCATCCCCACAGTGAAACATGGTGGTGGCAACATCATGGTCTGGGGATGTTTTTCGGCAGCAGGGACAGGGAAAATGATCCGAGTTGAGGGGAAGATGGATGGTGCGAAATACAGAGATATTCTGGAGCAAAACCTGTTTCAGTCTGTAAATGATTTGAGACTGGGACAGAGGTTCACCTACCAACAAGACAACGACCCAAAGCATACTGCTAAAGAAACACTCGAGTGGTTCAAGGGGAAATGTGTAAATGTTTTGGAGTGGCCTAGTCAAAGCCCAGACCTTAGTCCAATTGAGAATCTGTGGTCAGACTTGAAGACTAATGTTCAATAGAAGTAACCATCTACACTGTGTGCAGAATTATTAGGCAAGTTGTATTTTAAAGGATTATTTTTATTATTGATCAACAACTATGTTCTCTCAACCCAAAAGACTCATAAATATCCAAGCTTAATATTTTTGGAAGTTGGAGTGTTGTTTTTTTTAGATTTGGTTATCTTAGGAGGATATCTGTTTGTGCAGGTAACTATTACTGTGCAGAATTATTAGGCAACTTAATAAAAACCAAATATAATCCCATCTAACTTGTTTATTTAGAGCAGGTAAACCAATATCAGTGCACAAAATTTAGTAATAAACATTTCTGACATGCAAAAACAAAAAACCAAAAAATTAGTGATCAATATAGCCACCTGTCTTTATGATGACACTCAACAGCCTTCCATCCATAGATTCTGTCAGTTGCTTGATGTGTTTTCGATCAACATTGCGTGCAGCAGCCACCACAGCCTCCCAGACACTGTTCCCAGAGGTGTACTGTTTTCCCTCCCTGTAGATCTCTCTTTATGATGGACCACAGGTTCTCTATGGGGTTCAGATCAGGTGAACAAGGGGGCCATGTCATTATTTTTTCTTCTTTTAGACCTTTACTGGCCAGCCACGCTGTGAAGTAGTTGGATGCATGTGATGGAGCATTGTCCTGCATGAAAATCATGTTTTTCTTGAATGATACCGACTTCTTCCTGTACCACTGCTTGAAGAAGTTGTCTTCCAGAAACTGGCAGTAGGTCTGGGAGTTGAGCTTCACTCCATCCTCAACCTGAAAAGGTCCCACAAGTTCATCTTTGATGATACCAGCCCATACCAGTACCTCACCTATACCTTGCTGGTGTCTGAGTCGGAGTGGAGCTCTCTGCCCTTTACTGATCCAGCTTCTGGCCCATCCATCTGGCCCATCAAGAGTCACTCTCATTTCATCAGTCCATAAAACCTTTGAAAAATCAGTCTTAAGATATTTCTTGGCCCATTCTTGACGTTTTATCTTATGTTTCTTGTTCAAAGGTGGTCGTTTTTCAGCCTTCCTTACCTTGGCCATGTCCCTGAGTATCGCACACCTTGTGCTTTTTGATACTCCAGTAACGTTGCAGCTCTGAAATATGGCAAAACTGGTGGCGAATGGCATCTTGGCAGCTTCACGCTTGATTTTCCTCAATTCATGGGCAGTTATTTTGCGCCTTTTTTGGCAACACGCTTCTTGAGACCCTGTTGGCTATTTGCCATGAAACGCTTGATTGTTCGGTGATCACGCTTCAAAAGTTTGGAAATTTCAAGACTGCTGCATCCCTCTGCGAGTCCTCTCACAATTTTGGACTTTTCAGAGCCCGTCAAATGTCTCTTCTGACCCATTTTGCCAAAGGAAAGGAAGTTGCCTAATAATTAAGCACACCTTATATAGGGTGTTGATGTCATTAGTCAACACCCCCTCCTCATTACAGAGATGCACATCACCAGATTTACTTAATTGGTAGTTGGCTCTCAAGCCTATGCAGATTGGAGTAGGACAACATGTATAAAAAGTATCATGTGATCAAAATACTCATTTGCCTAATAATTCTGCACACAGTGTAATTTGAAGGAGCTGGAGCAGTTTTGCCTTGAAGAACGCGCAAATATCCCAGTGGCAAGATGTGGAAAGCTCATACAGACGTATCCAAAGCGACTTGCAGCTGTAATTGACGCAAAAGGAGGCTCTACAAAGTACTGAATTTTGAGGGTGAATAGTTATGCACACTGAAGTTTACAGTTATTTTGTCCTATTTGTTGTTTGCTTCACAGTAAAAATAAAACCAAATGTTCACAGTTGTAGACATGTTCTTTACATGAACTGATGCAAACCCTCAAAAAATTACTGTGAAATTCCAGGTTGTGAAGTATCAAAACATGAAAAATGCCAAGGGGGTGAATACTTTCGCAAGCCACTGTATGCCCTTACAGTTCTCTATTATGCTGAAATATTTTACACAAATATAGCCCACTGGAAGCAATGCTTCTAGAGCAGGGGTGGGAACCTCAGGCATGAGGGCCATTTACGGCCCGCAATGACCTTTTCTCCAGCCTCCAGGCAGATTCTTAGAGGCCGCAGTGCTTGGGCTGACAGCTGTGTTTTGATGGCTACCAGCCTTTTAATTTCTTCTTGCTCTGTGAGCACATGCATGCAGCGTTCACTATTGCATGCTGAGGAGTGTGCAATTAAAGATTATGTCCGGACAACAGTGCCAGCGTCAGGACGTACTTTGTGGTTTGAGTTAGCGCACAATTTGTACGGCCCCCGAAGGATGGCTTGAATATCCAAATGGCCCTTGGCAGAAAGAAGGTTCCTCAACCCTGGTCTAGAGGAGGATCTTTCCATTGTATTAGATGTAGAGCTGAATGGATCAGAAAAAAATCGAATTGTGCGGATTTTACCAGTAAATTCCATTCATATCAAAATTATCCTCCGCGAATTTAATGTCTCTCCAGACCCCAGAGCATGATAAATGTAAGATGTAAAAAGAAAAAAACCTCATAAATCCCTACTCAACTCTCTGGCCACCCATACTGCTCCCTGCCTTCTGTCTGGTTCTCTGTGCCTCCATTGCATTGCATCTCTGGCCTGGTGTTCACTCTGGACTCGGACTTCTGGCCACGAGTTGGCCCCTGAGGTCTCTCTTGTGACTTCTCAACTGGAAGTCATAGGACAGAATGAACACCGAGCTAAAGATTTGGCACGACAGAGGCATGGAAAACCGGACAGTGGGCAAGGAGTAGCGGGGGCATCCGGAGAAGTGACCAGTGAGGTACATATACAGGTGCATCTCACTAAATTAGAATATCATCAAAAAGTTAATTTATTTCAGTTCTTCAATACAAAAATTGAAACTCATATATAGAGTCATTACAAACAGAGTGATCTATTTCAAGTGTTTATTTCTGTTAATGTTGATGATTATGGCTTACAGCCAATGAAAAACAAAAGTCATTATCTCAGTAAATTAGAATAATTAAGAAAAACACCTGCAAAGGTTTCCTAAGCGTTTAAAAAGGTCCCTTAGTCTGTTTCAGTATACTCCACAATCATGGGGAAGACTGCTGACTTGACAGATGTCTAGAAGGCAGTCATTGACTCACTCCACAAGGTCCCAAAATTCCAATTTTCATTTGGAAATCAAGGTCCCAGAGTCTGGAGGAAGAGTGGAGAGGCACACAATCCAAGCTGCTTGAGGTCTAGTGTGAAGTTTCCACAATCAGTGATGGTTTGGGGAGCCATGTCATCTGCTGGTGTAGGTCCACTGTGTTTTATCAAGACCAAAGTCAGCGCAGCCTTCTACCAGGACATTTTAGAGCACTTCATGCTTCCCTCTGCCGACAAGCTTTTTGGAGATGGAAATTTCATTCTCCAGCAGGACTTGGCACAAGTCCACACTGCCAAAAGTACCAATACTTGGTTTACAAACAACAGTGTCACTGTGCTTGATTGGCCAGCAAACTCGCCTGACCTTAACCCCATAGAGAATCAATGTGGCAGTGTCAAGAGTAAGATGAGAGACACCAGACCCAACAATGCAGATGCGCTGAAGGCTATTATCAAAGCAACCTGGGCTTCCATAACACCTCAGCAGTGCAACAGGCTGATCGCCTCCATGCCACACCGCACTGATGCAGTAATTGATGCAAAAGGATCCCCGACCAAGTATTGAGTGCATTTACTGAACATACCGTATTTTTCGGACTATAAGACGCACTGGACCATAAGACGCACCCCAAATTTTGGGGTGTAAAATAGGAAAAAATAATTTTTATAAGATGGAGTCCATCTTATAGTCTGATTAGGTATCTTACCTGGGGGTGGTGGAGCAGGATCGCAGGTCCCTCTGTTCCCTGCCTCAGGAACCCGGCGGCAGCAGAAGAGGTGAGATGCTGATGTCTGGTTGGGGCCTGTGAACTGGGGCCTGGCCTGTGGACTGGGGCCTGGTCTGGGGCTTGTGGACGGGCCTGGGGCTTGTGAACGGGCCTGGGGCTTGTGTACGGGCCTGGGGCCTGGCCTGGCCTGTGGACTGGGGCCTAGCCTGGCCTGTGGACTGGGGCCTAGCCTGTGGACTGGGGCCTGGCCTGTGGCCTGTGGACTGGGGCCTGGCCTGTGGCCTGTGGACTGGGGCCTCGCCTGTGGACTGGGGCCTGGCCTGGCCTGTGGACTGGGGCCTGGCCTGTGGACTGGGGCCTGGCCTGGCACTTGTGAACTGGGGCCTGGACCTGTGGACTGGGGCCAGTATCTCTGCTGGTGTCTGGCAGTGAGGCAGAGGAGCCAGGGCCTCTGCCGGGCTGTGAGCGGCGTCTGGCGGTGAGGCAGAGGAGCCGGGGCCTCTGCCGGGCTGTGAGTGGTTTCCGGAGATGCGGCAGAGCAGCGTGTGCGGTTTCCGGCGTCCCGAGGCTGTGATATGCAAGAAAATGGCCGCCGGAGCTCTGGGTCGGCGCATGCGCCAGCTCCGGCGGCCATTTTCCCGTGGATTACGGCCTCGGGAAGATGGCCGCGGCCACCGGAAGCTGCACACGCCGCTCTGCCGCACCGCCGGACACCGCTAACAGCCCGGCAGAGGCCCCGGCTCCTCTGCCTCACCGCCGGACGCCACTCACAGCCCAGCCGAGGCCCCGGCTCCTCTGCCTCACCGCCGGACACCAGCAGACGTACAGGCCCCAGCTCCAGCCGCATCTCACCTCTGCCGCCGCCGGAGGACCCTGCGATCTCCGCTCCACCACCACCGGTAAAGTACAGTTCAGACCATAAGATGCACCCCCACTTTCCTTCCAAATTTTAGGGAAAAAAAGTGGGTCTTATGGTCACAAAAATACGGTACATTTCAGTAGGCCAACATTTCGGATTCAAAAACATTTTTCAAGCTGGCATTATAAAGTATTCTAATTTACTGAGATAATGACTTTTGTGTTTTCATTGGCTGTAAACCGTAATCATCAACATTAACAGAAATAAACACTTGAAATAGATCACTCTGTTTGTAATGACTCTATATAATATATGAGTTTCACTTTTTGAAATGAAGAACTGAAATCAATTAACTTTTTGATGATATTCTAATTTTGAGAAATGCACCTGTGTGTGTGTGTGTATATATATATATATATATATATATATATATATATATATATATATATATATATATATATATACAGTACAGACCAAAAGTTTTGACACACCTTCTCATTTAAAGATTTTTCTGTATTTTCATGGCTATGAAAATTGTACATTCACACTGAAGGCATCAAAACTATGAATTAACACATGTGGAATTATATACTTAACAAAAAAGTGTGAAACAACTGAAAATATGTCTTATATTCTAGGTTCTTCAAAGTAGCCACCTTTTGCTTTGATGACTGCTTTGCACACTCTTGGCATTCTCTTGATGAGCTTCAAGAGGTAGGGTAGTCACCGGAAATGGTTTTCACTTCACAGGTGTGCCCTGTCAGGTTTAATAAGTGGGATTTCTTGCCTTATAAATGGGGTTGGGACCATCAGTTGTGTTGTGAAGAAGTTTGGTGGATACACAGCTGATAGTCCTACTGAATAGACTGTTAGAATTTGTATTATGGCAAGAAAAAAGCATCTAAGTAAAGAAAAACGAGTGGCCATCATTACTTTAAGAAATTAAGGTCAGTCAGTCTGAAAAATTGTGCAATCTTTGAAAGTGTCCCCAAGTGCAGTTGCAAAAACCATCAAGCGATACAAAGAAACTGGCTCACATGAGGACCGCCCCAGGAAAGGAAGACCAAGAGTCACCTCAGCTTCTGAGGATAAGTTTATCCGAGTCACCAGCCTCAGAAATCGCAGGTTAACAGCAGCTCAGATTAGAGACCAGGTCAATGCCACACAGAGTTCTAGCAGCAGAAACATCTCTTCAACAACTGTTAAGAGGAGACTTTGTGCAGCAGGCCTTCATGGTAAAATATCTGCTTGGAAACCACTGCTAAGGACAGGCAGCAAGCAGAAGAGACTTGTTTGGGCTAAAGAACACAAGGAATGGACATTAGACCAGTGGAAATCTGTGCTTTGGTCTGATGAGTCCAAATTTGAGATCTTTGGTTCCAACCACCGTGTCTTTGTGCGACGCAGAAAAGGAGAACGGATGGACTCTACATGCCTGGTTCCCACCGTGAAGCATGGAGGAGGAGGGGTGATGGTGTGGGGATGCTTTGCTGGTGACACTGTTGGGGATTTATTCAAAACTGAAGGCATACTGAACCAGCATGGCTACCACAGCATCTTGCAGCGGCATGCTATTCCATCCGGTTTGCGTTTAGTTGGACCATCATTTATTTTTCAACAGGACAATGACCCCAAACACACCTCCAGGCTGTGTAAGGGCTATTTGACCAAGAAGGAGAGTGATGGGGTGCTACGCCAGATGACCTGGCCTCCGCAGTCACCAGACCTGAACCCAGTCGAGATGGTTTGGGGTGAGCTGGACCGCAGAGTGAAGGCAAAAGGGCCAACAAGTGCTAAGCATCTCTAGGAACTCCTTCAAGATTGTTGGAAGACCATTTCCGGTGACTACCTATTGAAGCTCATCAAGAGAATGCCAAGAGTGTGAAAAGCAGTCATCAAAGCAAAAGGTGGCTACTTTGAAGAACCTAGAATATAAGACATATTTTCAGTTGTTTCACACTTTTTTGTTAAGTATATAATTCCACATGTGTTAATTCATAGTTTTGATGACTTCAGTGTGAATGTACAATTTTCATAGTCATGAAAATACAGAAAAATCTTTAAATGAGAAGGTGTGTCCAAACTTTTGGTCTGTACTGTATATATATATATACAGGCCAAAAGTTTGGACACACCTTCTCATTTAAATATTTTTCTGTATTCTCATGAATATAAAAATTGTACATTCACACTGAAGGCATCAAAACTATGAATTAACACATGTGGAATTATATACTTAACAAAAAAGTTGCCATAATACAAATTCTAACAGTCTATTCAGTAGGACTATCAGCTGTGTATCCACCTGACTTCTGCACAACACAACTGATGGTCCCAACCCCATTTATAAGGCAAGAAATCCCACTTATTAAACCTGACAGGGCACACCTGTGAAGTGAAGACCACTTCCGGTGACTACCTCTTGAAGCTCATCAAGAGAATGCCAAGAGTGTGCAAAGTAGTCATCAAAGCAAAAGGTGGCTACTTTGAAGAACCTAGGATATAAGACATATTTTCAGTTGTTTCACACTTTTTTGTTAAGTATATAATTCCACATGTGTTAATTCATATTTTTGATGCCTTCAGTGTGAATGTACAATTTTTATAGTCATGAAAATATAGAAAAATCTTTATATGAGGTGTGTCCAAACTTTTGGTCTGTACTGTATATACTGTATATATCTACTATATAATCAGCTTATCCCGTCTGTCTGTCCGTCCAGGAAATCCCGCGTCGCTGATTGGTCCAGCCGCGGCCAATAAGTACGCCACCATCGGGAGATAGCAGGGCTTACTCCGCCCATGTGGTCATGTGACTCACCAACTGCCCGTGACGTACTGAACATGTTTTGTCAGTCACAGTGTGTGATGTACTTCTGTCACGTTTAATGATTACGTTCTGTCAGTCACAGTGCGACATAGTTCAGTCACGTTTACTAAACACGGTCAGAGTGTGACGTACTTCTGTCACGTTTACTGAACACGTTCTGTCAGTCACAGTGTGACGTCCTTCTATAAGGGGGCCATACAAGCCAGGATGAGGGGGCCGTACAAGCCAAGATAAGGGGGCCATACAAACCAGGGTTAGGGGAATGACGGAGCCTTACAAACCACAATTAGGGGATGAGGGAGCCATACATACCAGGATATGTAAATTTAACAGTAGCTGCTGCATTTCCCACCCTAGGCTTATACTCAAGTCAATAAATTTTCCCAGTTTTTTGTTGTAAAATTAGGGGTCTCGGCTTATACTCGGGTCACCGCACACAGGCAGCATGTGACCCCCGGCTGCAGCTGGCTCTTGCTTCCGCTTATGTCACGACTATTTGCGGCTGCAGCCAAGGGATCTCCTGTTTCGCGTTCCACGGTGAGTGATGGGCTGTGGGCGGGGTTATCCCCCATCCCGTCACACCCGGCATCCACCGCACGTGCATTCATTGACAGAGCACGCGATGGATGCTGGGTGTGACACGATGGGGGATAACCCCGCCCACAGCCCATCACTCACCGTGGTACGCGGTACAAGAGACCCCTGGCTGCAGCCGCAAATAGTCATGATGTAAGCGGAAGCAAGAGCCGGCTGCAGCCGGGGGAATTACGTGCTGGCTGTGCGGGTTCAGCGATGTTGTCACAAGCAATATTGACAACATGACGTAATTACAAAATTCATTAGGGGCCCCGGGGGGATACATTGGGGGGTTAATTTAAAGTAGTGCACAACCCATTTAAACACTGCTTCGCTGATTAGTCGCGCCCGGTCGGCCGCATACATATTCTAGAATACCAGATACGTTAGAATCGGGCCACCATCTAGTATATATATATACATATATATATATATACATATATATTCTTTTTAACCTTTTGCCAGCATTCTACTGTTTAATAGTGTTGAGCGAGCACTAAAATGCTCGGGTGCTCGAAGCTCGGGCAGAGCTCACAGTGATACTCGGGTGCTCGACCTGAGCAACGAGCCCAATGTTAGTCTATGGGAGACCCGAGCATTTTTGCGGCGGCACCCCCGGCAGTCTGTAGAAAGCCTAAAAAGTGCCCAAAACGATAGTGACAGTGTTCAAATGACATGGGGACAGCATGGGCATCGCCCCAGGAAGCATTTCTGACCCCCAGGTCACTGCTGTCAACAACGTGGTCAGAGGTATTAAGCCACTTTTACGGGCTCACAATAAAACGTTCAAAAACGAAACTGAAACGGTTTTCCTGTGAAATATGTTAAGGAACTTCCTTTCCAGGGTAAAGACTTGTGTATAAGGTAAAATAAATAACCAAAAACAAAAATACTCCTCCACACCTTGGGCTATGTTCACAAGTAGCATTTTTTATGGGTTTTTGCACTTTTGTGTTGCTTTCAACCGTGACAAATGCATTCACCGGGAAATGTCATTTTAACATTTTACAACCTTATCTGGCCATATGCTGTGTGACACATGCATACAGTGCTGAAAAGACATGAGAACAGCATGGGGAAGACCCCTTGAAGCATCTCTGACACCCAGGTCACTGCCTAAAAGTGTGCCCATCAGAAGTGATCCTTGCCGCATCAGAAGATGCAGACTTGCAACTATCCCCGTGCAAGTCCTTGTCTATCTGGGATGGATATTAGTCCTGAGAAGGACAGTTTGTTTGATTTGGCAGGCTTTAGAGACCCTACACTACCTATTTCACAATATAAATCTCTCCCTAGCTCAGCAGCACTCTCCCTGCACTGTCTGATCCGGAGCGACTGTGTCCAAGATGGCAGCGCCTGGTTTTAAATACTCGAGGTGACACTGTGCGGCCAGTCAATCACTGTAATGCCCACAACCAACATGGCTGTGGCATTACAGTGACTGTCTGGCAATCCCTGCATGTTCATTGGCTCTGTAAAGAGTAGTGTTGAGCCACCCCCATAGTGTTCGGGTTCGGTTCGGTTCGTCGAACACCGGGGTGTTCGAGGAACTGTTCATCGAACTGTTCGTCGAACACCTTAGAACAACGTTAAAACCAATGGCAGGCAAACAAAAACACATAGAAAACACCTTCAAAGGTGTCCAAAAGCTGACAAACTGCTCAGAAGACACTCTCTTTAAAAAATCCGGCCGGCAATTCAGCAGCGGCATATACCGGTACCCGACAATTTAGACAAGAAGGAATAGAGCATCACACATAGATTAGATAGATAGAAACATGTCAGTCACACATATAAGAAGCACAGTGACAGTGTTGGTTACTGCACTTGTCATTTAGTGTAAAGGATTTATTAAAAAAAATATTAGTGTTTTCATGCACCGTCTCTTTAAAAAAGCCGGCCGGCAATTCAGCAGCGGTACCCGACAATTTAGAACAGAAAGAATAGAGCTTCACACATAGATTAGATAGATAGAAACATGTCAGTCACATATATAATAAGTACAGTGACAGTGTTGCTTACTGTACTTGTCATTTAGTGTAAAGGATTTATTTAAAAAAATAATAGTGTTTTCATGCACCGTCTCTTTAAAAAAGCCGGCCGGCAATTCAGCATCTGTACTCGACAATTTAGAACAGAAAGAATAGAGAATCACACATAGATTAGATAGATAGAAACATGTCAGTCAAATATATAATAAGTACAGTGATAGTGTTGGTTACTGTACTTGTCATTTAGTGTTAAAATAAAGGATTTATTTAAAAAAAAATTAGCGTGGGGTTCCCCGTAATTTTAGTCTCTAGCGGAGGTTAAGCAGACGGCTGGGGCAGATGTTTGAAGCCTGGGAAGGGGGTAATACCCACGGAGCTTCCCAGGCTACTAATATCAGCCCCCAGCTGAATACCTAGCCTTTACTAGCTATTAAAATGGGGGACCCCCCAAAAAAATGACGTGGGGTCCCCCCTAATTTAATAGCTAGAAAAGGCTAGGCAGACAGCTGGGGGCTGATATTAATAGCCCAGGAAGGGTGCCATGAATATTGGCCCCCTCCCAGGCTAGAAACACCAGCCGTCAGCCGCCCCAGAAATGGCGCATCCATAGGATGCGCCAATTCTGGCACTTAGCCTCGCTCTTCCCACTGCCCTGTAGCGGTGGCAGTGGGGTAATAGGGTTGGGGTTGATGTCAGCTTATAATGCCAGCTGACATCAAGCCCAGGTTAGTAATGGAGAGGCGTCTATAAGACACCCCCATTACTAACCCCATAGTGAAAGTTAAAAGAAAACACAACACCCAGAATAAAGTCCTTTAATTGAAATAAACACACAATTCTTTATTGTTCTAAATTAAACCATACTTACCATCACGCCCATTCCAGCTGAAGCCAACGATCTCCTGCAATAAAAGAAAAATAATAAAGCAACCTCATCCTTACCTTTCGATGGTTCCCAGGACAGCTCCAGCTCTGCTACATCGAGATGACAGGCTGGACCGCAGCAGAACGCTGCCATCCAGCCTGTCAACCCGCAGACACTGAGAAGAGCAGGCTTGCTTCGCTCCTCAGTGTCTCGCTGTGACGGCATCCAGATGAGCCGAGGTCATGTCCAATGAACTCGGCTCACCTCATGCACGTCACTGACAGCGTGGGAAAATTCTCCTGCACTCAGCGCTTCAGCGTGGGAGAATTCTCACGCTGAAGCGCTGAGTGCAGGAGAATTTTCCCACGCTGTCAGTGACGTGCATGAGGTGAGCTGAGATCATTGGACATGAACTCACCTCATGCACGTCACTGACAGCGTGGGAAAATTCTCACGCTGAAGCCCTGAGTGCAGGAGAATTCTCCCACGCTGTCAGTGACGTGCATGAGGTGAGCTCATGTCCAATGAACTCAGCTCACCTCATGCACGTCACTGACAGCGTGGGAAAATTCTCCTGCACTCAGCGCTTCAGCGTGAGAATTTTCCCACGCTGTCAGTGACGTGCATGAGGTGAGTTCATGTCCAATGATCTCAGCTCACCTCATGCACGTCACTTACAGCGTGGGAGAATTCTCACGCTGAAGCGCTGAGTGCAGGAGAATTTTCCCACGCTGTCAGTGACGTGCATGAGGTGAGCTGAGTTCATTGGACATGAGCTCACCTCATGCACGTCACTGACAGCGTGGGAGAATTCTCCTGCACTCAGCGCTTCAGCGTGAGAATTTTCCCACGCTGTCAGTGACGTGCATGAGGTGAGCCGAGTTCATTGGACATGACCTCGGCTCATCTGGATGCCGTCGCAGCGAGACACTGAGGAGCGCAAGCATGCCAGCGCTTCTCAGTGCCTGCGGGATGACAGGCTGGATGGCAGCGTTCTGCTGCGGTCCAGCCAGTCATCTCGATGTAGCAGAGCTGAAGCTGTCATGGGAACCATGGAAAGGTAAGGATGATGTTGGTTTATTATTTTTCTTTTATTTCAGGAGATCGTTGGCTTCAGCTGGAATGGGCGTGATGGTAAGTATGGTTTAATTTAGAACAATAAAGAATTGTGTGTTTATTTCAATTAAAGGACTTTATTCTGGGTGTTGTGTTTTTTTTAAATACTTTACTAGAAATTCATGGCGGTCATGTCTAATACTGGCGTGACCCCATGAATTTTGGGCTTAGGGCCAGCTGATAATACCAAGCTGGCCCTAACCCCTTTATTACCCAGTGAGCCACCGCACCAGGGCCCTGGATGAGTTGGGTACAGCGCCAGAAGATGGCGCTTCTATGAACGCGCCATTTTCCGGGGTGGCTGCGGACTGCAATTTGCAGCTGGGGGGGGCCCAGAAAGCTTGGGCCTCCCTGCGCTGCAGATTCCAGCCCCCAGCTGCCTAGTTGTACCTGGCTGGACACAAAAATAGGGCGAAGCCCCACATATTTTTTTTTTAATTATTTCATGAAATTCATGAAATAATTAAGAAAAAAAGGCCTTCTCTATATTGTTGTGTCCGGCCAGGTACAAATAGGCAGCTGGTGGTTGGGGGCAGCCCGTTCCTGCCTGCTGTACCTGGCTGGACACAAATATAGTGCGAAGCCCCACTTCAATTTTTTTAAATTACTTCAGGAAATTCATGAAATAATTTAAAAAAAATTGACGTGGGGCTTCGCACTATACTTGTGTCCAGTCAGGTGCAGCAGCCAGGAACGGGCTGCCCCCAACCACCGGCTGCCTATTTGTACCTGGCCGGACACAACAATATAGGGAAGACCTTTTTTTTTTAATTATTTCATGAAATAATTAAAAAAAAATTGACGTGGGGCTTCGCACTATATTTCTGTCCAGCCAGGTACAGCAGGCAGGACCGGGCTGCCCCCAACCAACAGCTGCCTATTTGTACCTGGCCGGACACAACAATGTAGGGAAGCCCTTTTTTTCTTAATTATTTCATGAAATAATTTAAAGAAAATTGACGTGGGGCTTCGCCTTGTTTTTGTGTCCAGCCAGGTACAACTAGGCAGCTGGGGGCTGGAATCAGCAGCGCAGGGAGAACCAAGCTTTCTGGGCCACCCCCGCTGCAAATTGCAGTCCGCAGCCACCCCGGAAAATGGCGCGTTCATAGAAGCGCCATCTTCTGGCGCTGTACCCAACTCATCCAGGGCCCTGGTGTGGTGGCTCACTGGGTAATAAAGGGGTTAGGGCCAGCTTGGCATTATCAGCTGGCCCTAAGCCCGAAATTCATGGGGTCACGCCAATATTAGACATGACCACCATGAATTTCTAGTAAAGTATTTAAAAAAAACACAACACCCAGAATAAAGTCCTTTAATTGAAATAAACACACAATTCTTTATTGTTCTAAATTCTTTATTGTTCTAAATTAAACCATACTTACCGTCACGCCCATTCCAGCTGAAGCCAACGATCTCCTGAAATAAAAGAAAAATAATAAACCAACATCATCCTTACCTTTCCATGGTTCCCATGACAGCTTCAGCTCTGCTACATCGAGATGACAGGCTGTACCGTAGCAGAACGCTGCCATCCAGCCTGTCATCCCGAAGACACTGAGAAGCGCAGGCTTGCTTGCGCTCCACAGTGTCTCTCTGTGAGGGCATCCAGATGAGCCGAGTTCATGTCCAATGAACTCGGCTCACCTCATGCACGTCACTGACAGCGTGGGAAAATTCTCCTGCACTCAGCGCTTCAGCGTGGGAGAATTCTCACGCTGAAGCGCTGAGTGCAGGAGAATTTTCCCACGCTGTCAGTGACGTGCATGAGGTGAACTGAGTTCATTGGACATGAGCTCACCTCATGCACGTCACTGACAGCGTGGGAGAATTCTCCTGCACTCAGCGCTTCAGCGTGAGAATTTTCCCACGCTGTCAGTGACGTGCATGAGGTGTGCCGAGTTCATTGGACATGAACTCGGCTCATCTGGATGCCGTCACAGAGAGACGCTGAGGAGCGCAAGCAAGCCTGCGCTTCTCAGTGTCTGCGGGATGACAGGCTGGATGGCAGCTTTCTGCTGTGGTCGAGCCTGTCATCTCGATGTAGCAGAGCTGAAGCTGTCGTGGGAACCATGGAATGGTAAGGATTATGTTGCTTTATTATTTTTCTTTTGTTGCAGGGGATCGTTGGCTTCAGCTGGAATGGGCGTGACTGTAAGTATGGTTTAATTTAGAACAATAAAGAATTGTGTCTTTATTTCAATTAAAGGACTTTATTCTGGGTGTTTGTGTTTTTTTTTAACTTTGACTACGGGGTTAGTAATGGGGGTGTCTTATAGACGCCTCTCCATTACTAACCTGGGCTTGATGTCAGCTGGCATTATAAGCTGACATCAACCCCAGCCCTATTACCCCACTGCCACCGCTACAGGGCAGTGGGAAGAGCGAGGCTAAGTGCCAGAATTGGCGCATCCTATGGATGCGCCATTTCTGGGGCGGCTGACGGCTGGTGTTTCTAGCCTGGGAGGGGGCCAATATTCATGGCACCCTTCCTGGGCTATTAATATCAGCCCCCAGCTGTCTGCCTAGCCTTTGCTAGCTAATAAAATAGGGGGGACCCCACGTCATTTTTTTGGGGGGTTCCCCATTTTAATAGCTAGTAAAGGCTAGGTATTCAGCTGGGGGCTGATATTAGTAGCCTGGGAAGCTCCGTGGGTATTACCCCCTTCCCAGGCTTCAAACATCTGCCCCAGCCGTCTGCTTAACCTCCGCTAGAGCCTAAAATTAAGGGGAACCCCACGCCAATTTTTTTTTAAATAAATCCTTTATTTTAACACTAAATGACAAGTACAGTAATCAACACTATCACTGTACTTATTATATATGTGACTGACATGTTTCTATCTTTCTAATCTATGTGTGAAGCTCTATTCTGTCTGTTATAAATTGTCAGGTACCGCTGCTGAATTGCCAGCCGGCTTTTTTAAAGAGACAGTGCATGAAAACACTATTATTTTTTTAAATAAATCCTTTACACTAAATGACAAGTACAGTAAGCAACACTGTCACTGTACTTCATATATATGTGACTGACATGTTTCTATCTATCTAATCTATGTGTGAAGCTCTATTCTTTCGGTTCTAAATTGTCGGGTACCGGTGTATGCCGCTGATGAATTGCCGGCTTTTCATGTTTCACTGTGATCACAGTTCCCATCGATTTGGGCAATCACTCTAATGCCACAACCACCATGGCTGTGGCATTACAGTGAGTGGCAGACAATCCCTGCATGATTGGTGCTCTAAATAGCGCCAGACATGCAGGACACGCTTTTGGTGCACGAACAGTTATCGAACATAACCTCGAACAGCCGAATTTTTTGCAAATCGTTCGGGCTCGTCGAACAACTCGAACACCGCCCAAAACAGCTTGAATTTGAGATTGGCGAACAGTTCTAGTCGAACACCGCTCATCTCTAGTAAAGAGCGCCAAACATGCAGGGCGGAGACCCTAGCTCCCGCCCGAGTAACCCGAAAATGCTCGGTGCTCGCCGAACATCCCGAGTAGTGAGATGCTCGGGCAAGTACCGAGCAGTGTCGAGCATGCTCGCTCAACACTACTGTTTAACAATATGGAGGCTGAAGCTGGTCACCATTTTGCTGAATTCTCACACAGTGAATTACAAAAAAATCTATATTCTCCAGAATATGGATTTTTTTTTAAATTTAAGTAGAATTCAATCCCACTCAAATAATTTTACTCATCTCTAACATCATCCGATGGCACATACACTTACTGAGAAAAATTATGAGCTCTTAGATTACTAAAATGCATGGCTTATTGGCAAATCCATACAATTATACACATCTGATGGAGCTACAATGTATATTATTTTAAAAACATATAATAATAAAAAACATATATCATAAATTTAAATATTATTAATTCCTAAAAGCCATTTTATGATTATATCTATACTAGCTATTGAGCCCGTTCTACGCCTGGGTGGCGAGCATTTTTATTGGTATATGGTCTCCCATGCTGGTATGTGCTGCCCCCATACTGGTATTTGTGCTGCCCCCATCCTGGTATTTGTGCTCCCCAATTCTTTTCCCCCATTCTTTATGTGCTGCCCTCATCCCTATCCTGGTATGCATGGCACGCCTCATCCCTATCCTGGTATGCATGGCACCCCTCACCCCCAATCCTGGTATGCATGGCACCCCTCACCCTCAATCCTGGTTCGCATTGCACCCCTCACCCTCAATCCTGGTATGAATGGCACCCCTCACCCCCAATCCTGGTACGCATGGCATCCCTCACTCTCAATCCTGGTACGCATGGTACCCCTCACTCCTCAATCCTGGTATGCATGGTACCCCTCACCCCTCAATCCTGGTATGCATGGTGCCCCTCTTCCCCCAATCCTGGTATGCATGGCACCCCTCATCCCCAATCCTGGAATGCATGGCACCCCACCATCCCCAATCCTGGTATGCATGGCACCCCTCATCCCCCAATCCTGGTATGCGTGGTCCCCCTCATCCCCCAATCCTGGTATGCGTGGTACCCTCACCCCCAATCCTGGTATACATTGTCCCCTCATCCCAAATCCTGGTATGCATGGTTCCCTCATCCCCAATCCTGGTATGTATGGCACCTTCATCCCCCAGTCCTGGTATGTGTGGTCCCCTCACCCCCAATCCTGGTATGCATAGCCCCCTAAGCCCCCAATCCTGGTATGTATGGTACCCCTCATCCCCCAATCCAGGTATGTATGGTACCCCTCATCCCCCAATCCTGGTATGCGTGGTCCCCTCGTCCCCCAATCCTGGTATGCGTGGTCCCCTCGTCCCCCAATCCTGGTATGAATGGTCCCCTCACCTGCCAATCCTGGTATGCATGGCACCCCTCTTCCCCAAATCCTGGTATGCATGGCACCCCTCATCCCCAATCCTGGAATGCATGGCACCCCACCATCCCCAATCCTGGTATGCATGGCACCCCTCATCACCCAATCCTGGTATGCGTGGTCCCCCTCATCCCCCAATCCTGATATGCATGGTACCCTCACCCCCAATCCTGGTATGCGTGGTACCCTCACCCCCAATCCTGGTATACATTGTCCTCTCACCCCCAATCCTGGTATGCATGGTTCCCTCATCCCCAATCCTGGTATGCATGGCACCCTCATCCCCCAGTCCTGGTATGTGTGGTGCCCTCACCCCCAATCCTGGTATGCATAGCCCCCTAAGCCCCCAATCCTGGTATGTATGGTACCCCTCATCCCCCAATCCTGGTATGTATGGTACCCCTAATCCCCCAATCCTGGTATGCGTGGTCCCCTCATCCCCCAATCCTGGTATGCGTGGTCCCCTCATCACCCAATCCTGGTATGAATGGTCCCCTCGTCCCCCAATCCTGGTATGAATGGTCTCCTCACCCCCCAATCCTGGTATGTATAGTACCCCTCATCCCTAATCCTAGTATGCATTGTCCCCTCACCCCCAATCATGGTATGTGTGGCCCCCTCATCCCCCAATCCTGGTATGCATGGTCCCCTCACCACCAATCCTGGTATGTGTGGCCCCCTCATCCCCCAATCCTGGTATGCATGGTCCCCTCATCCCCCAATCCTGGTATGCATGGTCCTCACCCCCAATCCTGGTATGTATGGCACCCATCATCCCTTTCACGCTGCACACATACAAAAAAAATAAACACTTATACTCACCTTTCTTCCCTGTGCTTCAGCGCTGCCTTGTCCTGTTCTGCCGGAGGCTGGAGGAGGAGTGTGGCGCCGGAGCACCGCGCTGTCCGGCGCCATTTTGCTGAAGACACCCTGCAAATGTGTCTTCAGTGAAATGGCGCCTGATAGTGCTATGCGCATGCACCGATTCCGACGCCTTCACTCCGCCCCCGGTCTCTGGCCAGAAGAGAGGTGCCGCGACAACGCTCCTCCCAGTCAGGTAAGTATGTACGTATGGCGCCGGAGATCGCGGTATGCGTTCAGTGTCTACGTATACCGCGATCTCTGGTGCCATACACTCCTCTTACCTGTAATGGCTCCATGCGTTCTTCTGTCTTGAGCCAGACTGCGCGTCGCGCATGCGCAGTCTATAGAGGCTTCAGACAGAGGGACGCTTGGCCGATTATATTATAGATCTTTAAATGAATCTCATTTTATGGCACTACAATGTATATTATTTTAAAAACATATAATAATAATAATCATAATAATAAATACATCATAATTTAAAAATTATTACTTCCTAACAGCCATCTACATTTTCTATTAGTGCTGATAATAAAATCTTATTATCTTAATCTTATTGACTCTATCATCTATGTAAAAGGTCACATGATTGTAATAAAAATATAAAACATTCATTTTGCATGTACCTCTCTGATCAGACATTATCAGTGGAGAAAACATTGGAGAAGTAATATCCTGTTTCGTGCCAATTTCCAGTTGCTTTTACTCCTTGCTATGTTGAAACACAGAGTAACAGGTAAATGAGTGAACAGGTGAGATCGAGAGTAAAAAAGGAACCCTCCCCTATTGATTCTTTTTCAGTGTCCAGTTTCACAATTGTGAATAACGCAGAAAGGTTCCATAATCCATCCCATTGTTCTTGGATATTGTTCAGACCTTTTTCCATGTATGTCTTAATGTCCCAGCTTTTAGTTTTACTCTTTGATGCTATTTACATACAATCTAGAAATTCCTTAATAGTATATTTTACATAAATGTCCAATCTAAACTGTCCCTCGGGTGCTTTGCTGTGGCCTTTGCACTTTGAGTTTCCCAGTGAAACTATTAACCTTGATGAAATATTAACCAACATTTTCAGATAATATGCCGGTATTTTTTTTTAAAGAAAGATATAATAGCACCACACCATTCTATACTTATTAGGCTATGTTCCCACGGTGAGTTTTTGATGCTGTCGTATTTCTGCTCCATTTCTGCACTTATTAAGTAATTCAGGTTACTTGCAATTTTTCATTGAATTTTTGTGTGCTTTTTTTTGCATGCATTTTTTGTCTCTTGTTTTTGATACTTCCTGGTATTTGTTAAGACTTTTTTTGAAGCAGCAAAAATACTCAGCGTCAAAAAGCAAAAAAAAACTCATTGTGGGCAGACAATTTTATTGTGTTTTTGACGCTGCGTTTTTTGTCATTTTTGGGATGTTATATATTAAATAAAGCTGCTTTGCTTTTGCTAATTCCTGGCATTTGGCTCTGATAACATCTTATCTATATAATCATGTGCGTATTACACGTATTCTTTTACCTGCAGAATTTACACAACGAATACATTTCTATGGGGAAAATCCGCACATAAAACTCTCCGTACCCGATAAAGAAATTGACATGTTGCAGGCTTCAAAACGCACCGCAGGTCAGTTTAAGCAGTGTAAAAGAAAGGCACAAACTGCTTCTTTCCCCACCAGGACTAATCATTTATTTTGAAAATTCTCAATTTCCAGGTACAACTTATATTCAGTGAAGACAGATTGTTACATTACTGACATAGGAGATGGCGGTTGTTACTGATAAGATGAAATAACTTAGAACATGCTTTCTCTTGTGAGAGACATGTAAAGACAGACAGTTAACTCTTCTCACTGATCTCACTGCAAAGCTGTGTGTTACAAAGGGATGGGAGAAGAGCCCAGGTTCGTATGATTACTAACACTTCTTCACTTTTCATCTCACAGCAGTCAGTGTGGGGGAGGGAAAGTAGAGCTGACAACACTTTGAAAGGAGAACTGCTAGAGGTGTTTGCAATGCGACAAAGCTCAGCTTAGCTGTATTTCCCCTCCCCCCACACTGCATGCTATGAAAGATGAAGAAGTAATCACACTCATCTATGCTCTAGTCCTGGCAGTTTTTAATGACACACAGCTCTGCAGCGAGATCATTGAGATTAAGCTGTCTGTCACTACATGTCTTATGCTGAAAAAAAAACTGTTCTAAGCTATTGTGTGGTTGTTTTATTTTGTCCCCTGTATGTTATTACCTGGTTATGATTGGTCAATGTCATATAGGGGAAGAAGAAAATCTCTGGTAATGCCCAATTGGGTTTATCATAAATTATAACCTAAACTTTACATATGTAAATTGTCTCTTCAGAGAGGAAGAGGACTAGAACACTAGAGCCACCTATAGGAAGTAGCAATCCTAAAAGTCAATATTGACCCTTCCTTTATGATTTAGGATAAAAGCCAAAGCAGAATCACAATAGACACGGTGTTTCGGGGTATTGCCCCTCATCAGTGCAAAGTATGAGATCTGATTTGGCTAGGTGAGAGGCTTAAGACTGGGATCTAAGGGGTAACGTTTCCCCTTGTGGAGAGTGACAAGCCAGGTCTGGCATGTCAGCGTGTGAAGACTTATATAAGCCATGCATGCTCCTTTGGGAAATTAAATATGCAAATTGCCTCTTCCGAGAGGAGGAAAACTAGAACTTCAGTGCCACCTATTGGAAGAGGCAATTCTCTGAACCTACATCTTTCTCGGGAATGGGGGTCTCCCGTCCTTCTCAGAGGAGTCAATGGAGAGGTGGTTATGCATGCTTTGCTGCCTCCATTGACTTTTATGGGAGTTCCAAAAATGGCTCAGCAATGAGCACCTCCTTTGTCAGGAGGGGGGGGATTATGGCATAAATGTCTGAGAAGACATTACACCTATAATAATGTTTTAAAAGGGTTTTATGAGATTAGTTAAAATATAATCTTTTTGCAGAAACAGCACCACCCTTATAACTGGCTTTGTCTGGTATTGCAGCTCTGCAGCCTTCAAATAAATGGGACTGCAATATCAGACACAGACTATAGATAAGTGGAGCTGTTTCTGGAAAAATCAGATCCTTTACTTTAATTATATTCAACTCCTTTAAGACTTCATTGCCACTTCTGGCAGCAATAATACCACTTCATTGTATAATTCCACCATCAGAGGTGATCAGAATTGAAAACAGGAGCTGCTAGCACTAGCAGTAAAGCAAAGAGCTAGATTTAAAGGGATTATCTACTTTATTCTAACAACTGTGGTGGTGGCAGGATTTTGTGTTACCTGTTAATATATAAGTATAATAAGTTCCTCCTCCAATCTAAAAGCACTTAACATGGGAAAGTTATTTTTCAATTGAAAGAGGCTGATTGACAGGCCACCAGCCATTTTTTGGGCAGCTGTACAGTCAGTTACCGACCCCTTTAAACATTCTCAAGTATTATAGAAATGAATAAGATCATCTAATTATTTAGAAAAAAAAGGAAAACTAAAAAAGTATAACTACGCCCTCGGAATATAACAACCACCGTGAACTTTTGCGGCTTGTTGTTAGCCACCTGTTCAATTATTTAATCAGTTTTGGAAATACGTTCACTAATGACTTGTAAATGTTACAAAAAAATAAAATATGTTTTCTATTGTAGCTCTAAACCTTCTCTAACAACTTAGCACGTACAGTAACACATCCAGACACTTTCCATGGCAGTGCTAAAATCTGAATGTAATAATTCTTAGAGATTGGCTCACTTTCTTATTTTAGCTTTTAAGGAATATTTTTAGGAATTCCCCCATGTAATTCGTAATGATGAATGATTATTTTCCAGTTTCAGACATCCGAATAATGGACAGGCATTGGACATCAAAAGGTGGAGCAGCATGTGGCCAAACAACTCGATGGCCAAGTTCTTGAAAAACCTAAGACAACATGTTCTACATGGCTATAGATGAAGATAAGGGGGGTTAAAGGATTAGAAAGTGTGAGAGTGAAAATGTTCATCCTGCACACATAAATGTTACCTTTTATTTCCCATCTCATAGAACCTTAACCAGAGAAGTAGCCTTTAGATTAGATGTTGGTTCAGAATTCGAATAGCACATATAAATGACTTCACCTTCAAGGGATTGTCCACTTGACTTAGACAATCCTTGTGTTTTCCTGTTGTAAAATAATAACACTTATATTCACCTCTGGTGCTGGTGCTGTTCCAGCTGTGTCGACACTGGCTCTCCCGAGAATGGTGTGACACTGCTATGTCACGCAATCCCTGTGGCCAGTCAAAGGCTGCTTCACTCTCCCCACCTTTGGATGAATCACATACATCTGAAGGAGATGAAAGAGCAGCAGCTCTCACTTCCTCCTGATATATATGATTTGTCAGAAGGAGGTGAGAGTGAAGCCAGTTCTGGAAAATCAGTGCACTGCGGAAACAGTACCGGCACCAGAGATAAGTGTAAGTGTTGTATTTTACAAGGGGAAAACATAGGGATTGAGAAGGAGGTTGTGCAAGTAGTGGACAACCCCATTTAAATGAGCACCTAATGTAGGAGGGAACATTGTCATGCAGCAGGTGCCCCCTTCCTTTATATTTACACATAGCTGATCTTTTTAAGCCAGTCTGCTCTATAATTATAAATTGCTTGGGACATGTAAATTATAATCTTCATGGCTGTCCAGTGAAAACAAGATATTTTATGATAATTTGCTCATCAGTGGGTGTCCGAAAACAGGGAGGTGCATATATCAGCAAAACAAGGAATTTTTATCCAAGACAATGAACTTTTATGGAGCGGCCCGTAAAATGTCCGACCCCTTCTCCATTCATTCTGTATGGGGCTGCTGGAAAAAGCCAAGTGCAACACATGGGCATCTCAATAGGGAATGAATGGATCAGTGTTGGAGCATATGCACTACTGATCCATTCTAATATTCAGCTGATCCCAGCAATAGGACCCCCCCCACCTGTCGATAGGCGGTAATTTGTTTTCATTGGACAACCCCTTTAATAGCCATTTATGTGATAACAGACCGTAGATGAGCAGCAGACGTGAGCAGGATAATACAATGTTACCCTGATTTGGCAGCACTGCTTAGTGAATATGGACATATGTCAGAAAAGGTCATTAGGATGATAGTACCAGAATAAACCTTTCAATGCCTTTTTAGCACCGTTAGGTCGTATTAATAGCATCAGAGTGTAAAAGTGCTCAGTCAAGCACATCACAGATCAGATGACAATCGCGTCTCTTATCCAACATTCCTGGAAGGAAAGAAATGAAATACCGACAACTCAACACAGGACGGGCAATCAAAGACGGAGACACAGAAACCTCTACTTCAGTGAGTGATCATCGGACCATTATAATATCACTAATGTCAAGGTATATCATACAAAGCAATATGATGAAAAAATAGCAGCAGTCCAAAAAAGATGAAGAGAGTCAGCTCACCGTCAGAAGGATCCTCCGCACGGATATTCGTAGTGCAACAACGTAGATCAGAATTCAGAAGGAAAAAATCCAGCGAACAGATCCTCCATAAAATCTCCAAATTTTATTATAATTTTTTTTTTAAATAATTAGTGAAATAGCAGGTTCCAATGGATTTACAAACTATCTCTTTTACAAACAATATATGTGCAATGTATATATCTTAATCCAACTTTCCCCATCCGTAATTCAAGCTTTGACTAAGAATATGCAAATTGCCTCTTCAGAGAAAAAGAGGACTTGTACTCTATGGCACCACCTATTGGAAGTAGCAATCCTACAAGTCACAATCAACCCTTTAACGAGTCGTGCAATATGACTTAGGATAAAAGCCAAATTAGAATCTCAATTTTCAGACACTGTGTTTCGGGCTGTTGGCCCTCATCAGTGCAAAGTATGAGAACTGATTTGGCTAGGTGCGAGGCTCTGGACTGAGGTCTAAGGGGTAACGTTTCTCCTTATGGAGAGTGACACACCAGATCTGGAACTTCAAGGTAAGGAGGCTTATTCGCCATGCAATGCTCCTCTGGGAAATTTAATATGCAAATTGCCTCTTCAGAGAAAAAGAGGACTTGTACTCTATAGCGCCACCTATTGGAAGTAGCAATCCTACAAGTCACAATCAACCCTTTAACGAGTCGTGCAATATGACTTAGGATAAAAGCCAAATTAGAATCCAAATTTGTAGAGACGGTGTTTCAGGCTGTTGGCCCTCATCAGTGCAAAGTATGAGAACTGATTTGAATTTCCCAGAGGAGCATTGCATGGCGAATAAGCCTCCTTACCTTGAAGTGCCAGATCTGGTGTGTCACTCTCCATAAGGAGAAACGCTACCCCTTAGACTAAGAATAGAAAAATCCATGTTATTTGCATGGATGAGAAATGAAGAGATGTTGTTGAAGAGCCATAGTCCAAGAGTTACCAAATCCAAAGCTATGTCCACATAGAGGATGGTAGCATGTAATATCCATGTTTTGAACGGAATATAGAGACATAGGTTGTGGCATCCCAATGTCTCTTACTAAAACTACATAGCACAGGTGTTTCAATACACAGCAGTTGCTGTAAACACTCTACGATGATGACATAGGGCACCATGTTGGTTATTTTAAAAATGGCTAAATCTGTAACAAGTTCTGATAAATACTATTTTTTGCTAATCCATTTTTATCATTTCTAGATATTTTTTTCAATTTTCTGTACATGATTATGGTTGCATCCATCTTGTTTGAGCTGCTGTTAACAACATTTATATAGAAATAAATATATATATATATAAAAAAAGCCTCCCAAACATTTACACAGATTTCTTAAAAAAATATATAGGGAGATTTATTTCTAAAATAACAGATTGCAGATGGTAAAATAATATTATTTGATATGGAAAAACTCAAGCGAAACCTTTAGCTAAGTAGAGCTAGAATTAGAGTTGAAGACTGCTGAGAAAGTGTAAAAAAGTCTATAATAAGTGACATGACTTAAGACATGAGTCAATGTTCTCTGAGATGCAGCTGCAGGGATTTTTTCTTTTTTGACTGCATATAGTCATATTAGAAGATGTCTCAGAATGAATATATTTTATTCTAAATATGTTCCAATATCATCCCCCCCTTGGATTGGATCAGTGTATGACTTCTTTTAGCTTTCTCCATATTAAGCAACTCAAAATTTTACTACTCTACTATTTCAGGTATATCAGTTGTTTTTTGGTTGTTACAAAACATCAAATCTGATTTACTTTTAAAATAGGCAAAATGTAATTGATATTTGGCATAATTGCCTCTTGTCATTTGAAATAAAGCTTCAAAAAAGCCTAAAAATGGCAAAAATAAAACCCAACAAGGTAGGGATAACTCTGAATTCCTTGGATCACTAGCTTTATAGTTTTGTGCTTGCGTCTATAAATACAGTAATGTCTCTGCATACCATAATGCTCTGAGTTAATCAGTATTCTCAGCTTAGGTGGAGAATGCAGGGCAATAAACGGCCAATGATGATTCTCCCCATCCACCCATTCTCAGCAGGCACACTTCTCGTTGATAGATGTATGTTGATGACACCCAATTATACATTTCTTCTCCTGACATCATCCCTGCAATATTACAAAATATCAGGGATTGTCTGTCCGCTGTCACTAACATTAAGTCCTTCCTCTAAGGCGTCAGCCCCACTATCAGTATTCGGTCAGTATTTTTTCTCAGGAGTGGGAGCCAAAACCAGGAGTGGGTGATAAATGCAGAATTGGTGACTTGTTTCTATTATACCTTTTCTCTGATTGTTCCTCACCTGGTTTTGGCTCCCACTCCTGAGAATAAATACTGACCAAATACTGACTAAATACTGATAGTGGGGCCGTGGCCTAAAACTGAGTCTGTCAAAAACTGAACTCCTTGTCTTTCCTCTCTCCACTAACCTACCTGTGCCTGATATTGCCATTTCCGTGTGTGACTCTACCTTTACTCCCCAGCAACATGCCTGCAGTCTTGGGGTCATCTTTGATTCAGATCTTTCCTTCACTCCTCACATCCGATCACTCGCTCACTCATTTCACTTACACCTCAAAAACATCTCTACAATTTGACCTTTTCTTACCTTTTACTCTGCAAATCCCTTACTGTAGCTCTTATTCATTCTCGACTGGATTATTGCAACTGTCTACTAATCGTTCTCTCTCTTACTAAACTCTCCCCTCTCCAATCCATCCTGAATGCAGCAGCCAGGATCATATTGCTTTCCAACCACTACACTGATGCCTCTACCCTGTGCCAGTCATTGCACTGGTGGCCCATCCGATATAGAGCTCAAGATAAACTTATCACTCTCACTCACAAAATGCTCCACACGTCAGCACCGCCCTACATCTCCTCCCTCATCTCAGTCTACCACCCTTCCCGTGCTCTCCCTTCTGCTAATGACCCAAGACTAGTGTTGAGCCACCCCCGTAGTGTTCGAGTTCGGTTTGGTTCGTCGAACACCCGTGTGTTCGCCGAACTGTTCGTCGAACTGTTCGTCGAACACCTTCGAACACCGTTAAAACCAATGGCAGGCAAACAAAAACACATAGAAACACATAGAAAACACCTTCAAAGGTGTCCAAAAGATGACAAACTGTTGAGAAGACATAACTAACACATGGAAAAGTGACAAGTACATATAGTCATGCGAAAATAAAAGAGGTGGAGGAGTAAAAGGAGGGGGAGACACAGATATAGGCATGTCATGCCCTTCTAAAATCCAAAAAGTGAGAAGCCGACACGGCCAGTCCGCTCCTGCCCGTGCCACCTCCGTGTCGCTGGGTTTGTGCCAGAGCCGCGGTGAACCCTGACGGCCAGCCCCCCTCTCCCAATACTGGTGCCTGTCCGCTGGTGGGTCGAGCGAGCCCCCCTGTGGTGGAGGCAGCTCTAAGCTTTTTAATTTAAATTGTCTCTCTAATTTGAATGAATACACTTTAAATCCATTTACAAGGATCTATTGGAGGGCAAGTCTCATGCCAGCAGCCGCGGTAATTCCAGCTCCAGTAGCGTCCACTAAAGCTGCTGCAGTTAAAAAGCTTTTATAAGGATCGAGCTCGGCTGTCCACCGCAAGGCATCCTACTGCCAGTCCCAGCCCCTATGCCTTGGGGTGCCTCCTGATGCTCTTCACTAAGTATCCCATGGTCCCGAAGCATTTCCTTTGAAAAAATTAAGTGTCTAAACTACAGGTGGTGCAGCTTGCTTAACAGCCGGGATAATCCGCTGACTAGCAGACACTGCTACTAGGCACAAAGTATTTCCTGGGCTAGATGCAGTTAAAAATTTGTAATTAGATACTCTCGTTGGATGCTGAGAAAGCATTCCATAGAGTCTCCTGGCACGCCATATATGATTCTCTTAAAAAGCTTGGGGTAGGGGTCTAGGGGACCCTTTTATAGCCAAAATCACGGCCCTGTATCGCAATACGTCACCTAGGCTGAAGATAAATGGAACTGTAGCACCCTGAGGGCTCGGTTGCTACAGACGTATTGCACCTCACCCAGAGGTGTGATATCTCACTCTCAGGTAAGGATGGAGTGTGGATCAGGACCCGACACCTGCATGCATTACACCACATTGCCGTGGGGCAGGGCGACCAATATGCCCCTGAGATGGGCACGACAGTCCCTGTCCCTGGCTGGAGTGGGGGGAGGGAACACTGAGGAAGGGGAACCCTGTAGTGCAGGAGCAGGGAGGAAGCAGTTCCTGGGTGCATTGAGAAGGGAGTATAAAAGGTGGGCACCATCTTAGTTCAGTGCAGAGAAGTCTGAGCAGAAGTGGCAGGGAGCAGGGGCTCTGCATGAGCTCTGCTCCGGAGGCGGGCCTAGTAACAGAGGCCCAGGCCTGGAAGAGGGAGAAGGAAGGAAGAGGAGCGGAGAAGGCTCCAGGAACGAGGAATGAAGGGATCCCAGGGTTGCGGACGGGCGAGTCGCCACCGCACGCCCGAATCCACCTGCGTGGAGGGGTCAGGCCAAAGGGGGAGACCGGTCCCCGAACTAGTGGAGGCAGGAAACGACCCTCAGCTAGAAACCGGAGGCTCTGACATTTTATGTGGCGCAGCCCCTCGCTACACCCGCTAGGAAGGCACCACATAGGGTCAGGGAAACTGGCGCCAAGTTTACCAAGAGGAGGCCCGAGGCAGCCGGACAGAAGTGTTGGTAAGAAAGGCCAGACAAAGGACACACAAAGGGGGTCCTGTGAAGTGCTCCAAAGTTATCTGGGAGTTGTCTGAGCCCCTCACCTGGTGAGCACAGTACGACGTGGGCAGCCGTTACCTGCAGACGTTGTCTGGATAATAAGAACTGTGAGTAAAGGCCCTGAACTGCATCACTGACTCCGTGTCGTTACTGCTGCTGCCCTGCACCATCACCCCCATCCTCCGCATACACTGCCCTGAGGCTATACTCCTCCCGTGGGGAGTTATGCTACGCTCTGCTGCACCCACAACACCAGCCTCAGCGGTCTGCCCTGTAGCGGCGGTTCACTCTGACCGCAATCCACGGGTGGCGTAGTCGGACATTTAAACATCAAAACCACATAAATAGTTCCGCCACTGGTTTGACCGCCCTGAGCCACGGAACCGGGTCGCCGCCACGAAGACTACAACCACCAGCATCCACCAAAAAGGGTCCGGCTCCGGGTGTCCCAAGGCCCAGGGGGTGCGTCAGAACATTTTCATCACCTTTCACAATCACCAATGGGACAAGGCAGTGATGTCCTCTGTCCCCTCTCTTATACATCCTAGTGACGGAGCACCTGCTCTCATCAATTCGCCATAACCCCAATATTAGGTGGATTGAGGTGGGAGGCACCGAGTACAAGTGCTCTCTATTTGCTGATGATGTCCTAGTATATATCACTCAATCACATATATCCATCCATGCTGTTATGGCTGAAATAGATCACTTTGTTACATGGTAAAATTTTAAAATCAATGCAGCGAAGTCTGAGGCCCTCGATGTCTCCCTCCCCAAATCCATATAGGATTCCATCCAGCCCAACTTTCCCTTTGCCTGGCCCTCACAGGGTATCAAATACTTAGGAATTCCTATTCATAGAGACCTCTCCCATCTATGTTATCTTAATTTTGGGCCCTTTATTGAACAACTCCATACAGACCACGGTTGGCAAGTTAGAACTGTAAGATTCACTACGTGAACCACTGGTGTTTTGTGGAAAAGCACATGTACACTGCGTTCCAAATTATTATGCAAAACGTGTTTAGGAGTGATAAGGGAAGAATTTGTTTGTTTGTCAGTTAAACTCATTGATGGTGATGTGTGTCAGGGCTCTTTATATCACTGTAAGCAATTGCAGACACCTGTGCTAATTAGTTTGGCAGGTGTGTCCAATGAAAGGCAAGACTACTTAAGAAGGCTCTCTCACATTATTAAGCAGCCTACATTTTCTGCCAAAATGGGAAAGAAAAAGGATGTGTCGGCTGCTGAGAAGCAACAAATTGTGGAGTGTTTAGGTCAAGGCATGACTACAATCAACATTGTGCGATGATCAGGATGAAGTGTCTTGGCAATCAAGAAGTATGTAGCTGATTCACAGTACACACGTGTGCGTGCTGATAAGGGCAAATTGAGGACTCTTTCCTACAGGCAATTACGTCAGGTTGAAAGAGCAGCGGCAAAAAAGCCTTGTCATAGCAGCAGACAAGTTTTTGAAGCTGCTTGTGCCTCCAACGTCCCCCGAACAACAAGATGCAGGGTCCTTCAGAGGTTTGCAGCTGTGCATGCGCCATCCTGTCGACCTCCTCTATCCACTTCACACAAGCAGAAACGGCTCCAGTGGGCCAAACATTACATGAAGACTGATTTCAAAACTGTTTTGTTCACGGATGAGTGCCGTGCAGCGCTCGATGGTCCAGATGGATGGAGTGGAGGATGGCTGGTTGATGGACACCCCACGCAAACACGGCTACAGCGCCAACAAGGAGGAGGTGGAGTAATGTTTTGGGCTGGAATCATGGGGAGAGAGATTGTCGGCCCCTTTAGGATCCCTGAAGGCGCTAAAGATGAACTCCATAATGTATGTGGATTTTCTCAAACAGCACTTCCTGCCATGGTTCAAGAAGAAGAACCGTGTATTTCACAGCAAGATCATTTTTCTGCATGATAATGCACCATCTCATGCTGCATATAAAACATCTGCATCTCTGGCTGATATGGGCATAAAAGGGGACAAACTTATGGTGTGACCCCCATGCTCCCCTGACCTCTACCCCATTCAGAACCTTTGGAGCATCATTAAAAGGAGTGTCTATGATGGCGGGAGGCAGTTCACATCTAAGCAACAGCTCTGGGAGGGTATTCTGTCCTCATGCAAAACAATTGAAGCAGAAACCATCCAAAACCTGACAAATTCAATGGACGAGAGAGTTCAGAAGCTCCTTTCGAACAAGGGGTCCTATGTGAAAATGTAACATCACCTAGAATAAAGTTTTGAGTTGAAAACTGTTTGATTTCAGTTTCTAACAACCTGCTAATGCTTATAATTTCAAAAATGACCATTTTTTTGGTCTTTATTAAAATGAAAAGGTTGATCGAAAAGTTTGGGGGATCTAAGAGTGTGGCAACCCAGTAGTCATGATTACTTCGAATTCTGACAATATGAGGGTCATGCTGCAGGTAGTGCAGCAAGAAGGCACTTATGTGCCTTGCGTATCTCGGAGCCCCAAAATTATTTTCCGGGCTAGATGCAGCTAAAAATTATTTTTAATTTTAAATCTGGTGAAGCTTTAGTATAGATGGCCTAATAGGATCAGTGCTGCACACTGCTACAAAGCCCAAATTATTTTCCAGTCAAGATACAGATAAACATGATTAGTAATTTGAAAGCTTAAAACGGTTGGTAGGGTGATTTTAACCAATCATCAAGCTTTTACTCTCCCCAGGATGACACAGGAGTAGAAAAGTCGTTTCGGATCCATGATTTGTTCATCTTTATGAACGTGAGTCTGTCTACATTATCAGTGGAGAGCCGCGTGCGCTTATCTGTCAGCACACCACCAGCAGCGCTGAACACACGTTCAGACAGAACGCTGGCTGCGGGGCATGACAAGATCTCCAAGGCGTAAGTGGCTAGCTCCGGCCATTTATCCAGATTGGAAGCCCAAAAAGAGCAAGGGTCCAGTGACACAGTCGTGGCTTCAATGTTTACTTGGAGATACTCTCTAGGCGTTGACTATGTGTCAGACTTCTTGTCTCCTGTGGCCTTGCAAAGGATGGGCTAAAAAAGTGGTGAAATGATTCCGCAAAATTGATGTTACCAGCAGATACTGTGGTTCTGTTACGGTTTGAGTGCTGAACACTTGACGGTCCCACGGTTGGCAAGTTGGAACTGTGAGATTCACTACGTGCACCACTGGTATTTTGTGGAAAAGCACATGTAAGATTCTGCAACAGTCTCTGCTGATACTCCTGCATGCGTGCATCCCTTTCTATGGCAGGAATAATTTCTGCAAATTTACTTTTGTACCGGGGATCTAACAGTGTGGCAACCCAGTAGTCAGGATTATTTCTAATTCTCACAATTCGAGGGTCATGTTGCAGGTAGTGCAGCAAGAAGGCACTCATGTGTGTTGCGCATCCAGGAGCACCAAGTCCCTGTTGTGTTGGTGGCGAGGTAACAATCATGCTTCCTTCCTCTGTCCTCTCCCCCCAACCTCGCACAACAGAAATGTGATCAAGGACTCCCTCATCTGATGAGTCTTCCATCAGTTCGTCCTCCACTTCTTCCTGGGCTCCTGCACCTTCCTCACTAGTTTGGCTGCTACCATGCGCCCTGGTAAAACCATCTCCCCCACCCTCACATGCCTGCCGCCTTGGTGCTGCCGACCGTCTGGACCTTGCAGATGTTAGCCCTTCCGCATACAACTCCTCCTCCTCTACTTCCTCCACCTCCTCTTGTGCCACCACCTGACTCCGAATTCTGTTTAACATGTGCTCCAGCATGTAAATCACCGGAATAGTCATGCTGATAATGGCATCGTCAGCACTAAACATCTTCGTCGCCATTTCAAAACTGTGCAGAAGGGTGCATAGGTCCCTGATCTGAGACCACTCCTCCAGCGTGATTTGCCCCACCTCTGAATCTCGTTGGCCCAGGCTATACGTCAGAACGTATTGCACCAGGGCTTGTCGGTGCTGCCACAGTCGCTGCAACATGTGCAGAGTTGAATTCCACCGGGTAGGCACATCGCATTTTAGCCGGTGAAGTGGCAGGCCCAACGACTTCTGTAGAGATGTAAGTCGCTGAGCTGCGGGATGCGAACGGCGGAAGTGAGCACACAGCGACCGTGCCCTCTGCAGAAGGCCATATAGTCTGGGATAGTGGGCTAAAAATTGCTGGACAACCAGGTTCAACACGTGAGCCATACAAGGCACGTGTGTGACATTGCCCCGGCGAAGGGCCGCACCCAGGTTTGCAGCATTGTCGCACACGGCCTTCCCTGGTTTCAGGTCCAGTGGAGACAACCATTCATGAAATTGGTTCTCCAGAGCTGACCACAACTCCTCAGCTGTGTGACTCACATTTCCCAGACATTTCAATGTAAAAACCGCCTGATGACGTTGAGCCCTACTGCCAGCATAGTAAGGAGGTGTGCAGGATCCCTTCTGCGCAGTTAGAAAGCTTGTGGCATGACCAGACAGGCTTTGGGTGCAGGTGGAAGACCGAGAGGAGGTTGAGGAGGCAGAAGCAGTGGAGGAACTTTGACATAAAGAGGATTGACGCACAACTCGTGGGGACGGCAAGACTTGGACAGCAGCCCCTTGTCCTGCTGTCACCATAGTTACCCAGTGCCCAGTCAGCGACATGTAACGCCCCTGTCCATGCCTACTCCTCCAAGTGTCTGTGGTGAAATGCACCCTGTCACACACACAGTTTCTCAAAGAAGCGGTGATGCTATGTGCGACATGCTGGTGGAGCGCAGGCACACCTTTCTTTGAGAAGTAGTGCCGACTGGGCATCTGGTACTGGGGCACTGCGACGGACATAAGGTCTCGAAAATCCTCTGTGTCCACCAGGCGGAAAGGCAGCATTTCTGTAGCCAAGAGCTTGCAGATGGTGAAATTCAACCTCTTAGCTTTCTCATGGCTAGGAGGAAATGGTCTTTTACTTGTCCACATCTGAGGGACCGAGGGCTGGCTATTGTGCTTAGACGGGGTTGATAAGGGTGTCCCCGGCAAACTGCCGGTCTGTGAGGAAGATGCAGGCGGACATGTTAGGTTGCCTTGATCCAAAGGTGGTGCTATCGATGTCGGACAGCGCTCAACACCAGCTGGTGTTACCACCTCCAAAGAAAATGATGACCTGCCAATCACGCTGGCTGTTGCGGGTAAAGAGGTGGCAGGTCTGCGCCCCAAAACAGGTGTGACTGCTGTCCCCCCAGTCACAGAGGATGAAGAGGCCGCGGATGCACAAGATATGGCAGACGGTGGTTGGCCTGGCTGGCTAGGCCACATTGTAGCACACTGAGCTTCCCACTGCAACTTATGCTTCATGTCCATGTGCCGGTTCATGCATGAAGTACTCAAACTATGTATTTTTTGGCCTCTACTTAGCTTTTGCTGACAAATGTTACAGATAACACGAGTTGGGTCATCTTTATCGATCTGAAAAAATGCCCAGGCTATGCAAGGCTTAGCACCCATGCGACCTGAAGAGCCACCACGACTTGTGGTGAGAGGCAGAGTTGTGTTTGAGGATGCAGTTGTTGACGTGCTTCCAGTACTACGTCTCTGTCCAGGAAGGCGCAACCTGACCTCGTCGTCACTAGCATCTTCCTCCACCTCCTCTGCTGACCTGATCTCTTGGCTGACTGTGGGTTGACAGTAAGTGGGATCTCCGACCTCATCATCATCACCCTGTGCGTTATCACACCCGTCGTCCTCAGAGCCAACCTGTTCCTGCCCTGACAAAAAACTAAAGTTGTCGCTCCAATCAGGTATTTGAGTCTTATCATCGTCTTCCTCATTGTCTCCACCAACAGGAGTTACAGTTTGGGAATGAGGGTCTACATTATGGTCAGAACCTTCTGCGTCTGGTCCTGGATCCGACTCATAAAGATTCTGGGCATCAGTGCAGATCATTTCCTCGTCTGGATTCACAGAAGCGCTGGAGTCGACCTCTGATTCCCAGGCTATAGTATGAGTAAACAGCTCTGCAGACTCAACCATCTGTTCTACCTCATACTCAGACGGGCAGCTGGAGATTTGGGAGCTGTGAGGAAGCAAGTGCGATTTGGGTGACACCTTTGAGGACTGGAGTATTTGTGATGTTGAAGTTGATGTGGAGGAGAGCCCACTTAAAGGAGCACTTGATATCCGTTGAAGCACCTGCTGTTTTTGTGCCTCATCTGGAATTTGTAGCGATAGGCGTGGCCGTAAGAAAGGGATCTTATCACATTGTCCGCTAAAAGAAGTAGACATTTTAGTTTGGCTGGAAGATGGTCTTTCTTCTGCAGATGTTACTGTTGCTTTAACACCTACCCCACGGACACAACCTTTTTTCCCCTTCCCAACACGCCTATTCCCCTTTCCACCAGCAGCAGGCCTTTTTCCACTCATTTTGGTGGTTAACTAATTCACAACTCTGGAGTTGTTTGCACAAAAAAACAATGGATGGTAACCGAGCAGAGCTGAGTGGCCAAACTGTGGTATTAGGCCAAAACTATTGGCTGGGTTAGATGCAGAAAAAAATTATTTTGAATTTGCAACCTGATGGAGGTCAGTATAGATGGATTAATAGAACAAGACCCACACACAGCTAGAAGCCCAATATTTTTTCAGAGGTAGATGCAGAAAAAAATATATTCAGTTTGCAACCTGATGGAGGTCAGTATAGATGGACTAATACAACAAGTCCCACACACAGCTAGAAGCCCAATATTTTTTCAGAGGTAGATGCAGAAAAAAATATATTCAGTTTGCAACCTGATGGAGGTCAGTATAGATGGACTAATACAACAAGTCCCACACACAGCTAGAAGCCCAAATATTTTTTCAGAGGTACTGTAGATGCAGATAAAAATTAGTTTTAATTTGCAACCTGATGGAGGTCAGTATAGATGGACTAATAGAGAAAGTCCGACACACTACTAGAAGGCCAAATATTTTTTCAGAGCTAGATGCAGAAAAAAATTATATTCAGTTTGCAACCTGATGGAGGTCAGTATAGATGGATTAATAGAACAAGACCCACACACAGCTAGAAGCCCAATATTTTTTCAGAGGTAGATGCAGAAAAAAATATATTCAGTTTGCAACCTGATGGAGGTCAGTATAGATGGACTAATACAACAAGTCCCACACACAGCTAGAAGCCCAATATTTTTTCAGAGGTAGATGCAGAAAAAAATATATTCAGTTTGCAACCTGATGGAGGTCAGTATAGATGGACTAATACAACAAGTCCCACACACAGCTAGAAGCCCAAATATTTTTTCAGAGGTACTGTAGATGCAGATAAAAATTAGTTTTAATTTGCAACCTGATGGAGGTCAGTATAGATGGACTAATAGAGAAAGTCCGACACACTACTAGAAGGCCAAATATTTTTTCAGAGCTAGATGCAGAAAAAAATTATATTCAGTTTGCAACCTGATGGAGGTCAGTATAGATGGACTAATAGAGAAAGTCCGACACACTACTAGAAGGCCAAATATTTTTTCAGAGCTAGATGCAGAAAAAAATTATATTCAGTTTGCAACCTGATGGAGGTCAGTATAGATGGACTAATACAACAAGTCCCACACACAGGTAGAAGCCCAAATATTTTTTCAGAGGTACTGTAGATGCAGATAAAAATTAGTTTTAATTTGCAACCTGATGGAGGTCAGTATAGATGGACTAATAGAATGATGCTATGCCCAAAAGATTTTACTTCACTAGGTGCAGTAAAAAAATTGGTATTCTATACACAGGTGGTATATCTTGCAACACAGATAGGCTACTCCACTGACTAACACACTCTGCAATAGGCCAAAAAGGATTAGCTTTGCTAGATTCAGCCAAATGCTGTGAAAAAAACTTGCACAGCACTGGCACAGACCTGCCTGGCAAAAACTGATAGGAACTGATGTAACCTAGTCCTGAAAAGGACTCCAATTACAATTAGTCTTTACTCCCACAACCTATCTATTTAAGAGCACAGACCTCCCTGATAAAAGTCGTAGGAAATGCTGTAACCTAGTCCTTAAAAGGACTGCAATCACAACTATTCCCTACTCCCAAGCTATCTGTATATTTGTGCGAAAATTGGCTTGAAATTAACAAGGTATAGCGCACACAGCAACAGCGGTGCCGTCTAACACGCAGCTGCAGCAGTGAGAAAATGGTGGCGACGGGGAAAATGGCTTGGTCTTATAGGGCAAGGACATGTGACATACACTGCCAATGACACATGCCCTTGCTTGTGTGAAAAAAAGCACTTCGCTCCGTGTGTGCGCTGCTGATAGGCTGACAGATTGCACCTCCCCACTGCAAATGCGGGAAAGAGAAAAAAAAATGGAGATCTTCATTGTTCCTGCAGAGATCCATCCCCTGCCCCTCCCCCCACCCCGCTGTACACTCAAACTGCGTATTAACATTAATTTTCATCATTACTGAGAAAAAATCCAGTTATGATTTTGGTGCACGAACAGTTATCGAACATAACCTCGAACAGCCAAATTTTTCTCAAATTGTTCGTGTTCGCCGAACGGCTCGAACACCGCCCAAAACAGCTCGAATTTGAGATTGGCGAACAGTTCGAGTAGAACAACGCTCATTTCTACCCAAGACTAACATCCTCAATAATTCGATCCTCTCACTCCCGTCTCCAAGACTTCTCGTGTGCTGCGCCATTTCTCTGGAGTGTACTACCCAGAACAATTTGATTAATTCCCAATACTCACCGTTTTAAGCGTGGCCTAAAAATGCACTTTTTTTAGACTGGCCTAGCACCTCACTTATCTAGCTATCGCCGTTTTGCCCTTACAACATTTTCTTCCAAACCAGGGCCCTCGTAACATCTGTTCACACACCCTACATGCACATAATAGCCCCCTGTGCCTGTACTTGTTCACATACTATCTGGTGACCGGTTCTTATAGCGTTATATGAATTCCTTATTTTTTATATTGATGGCTGGACCATATAATACAAGCACTTTTTACCATTTAACTTTCGTGTCCCCCCTATTTCCTCATAGATTGTAAGCTTCCGAGCAGCAGGGCCCTCTCTCCTCCTGGTATTTGTTGATTTATGTGATTATTGTTATTCTGTAATGTCTTTTATTGTCTGTACAAGTCCCTTCTTAAATGTAAAGTGCTGCGTAATATGTTGACTCTATGGAAATAAAAAAATATTATTATAAGTATGTATGAGCAAACACGTAAGTTAGCTTAAACTTGCCTGCAAGAAAAGTGTTTACAGATGGTTAAAAATGTCCAGAAGTGGCATTTTCCTATAAATTTATAGTATTTTGTCCAACTTTGCTATAGCATATGCAGCATTACAATATTTTTTATTTCTCATTGCAAAACATTCATTGATGAAGTCCCTGCACATGTAAAGTGGACACTGCAATTGTGCATCAGCATCTCAAACATATTCTTCGGTACCTAAGATGAAACCACTGTATGCTTTTTTTTTGTAAAAAATAAGAGAAAAGGTACTAACATGACATAAAATACATAAAATAACAAGATGGCGCTGGTCATTCCCAGAACTCCAGGACAGCAGACGAGAAATACTAAACAGTTTCATACCATGCCAAATTTGTTGCTACTTTTACTTATTCATGCCTCTCTTCTACATAGATAAACACAATTTACAAAAACATCAATTTTGCATCGATGCAGCTGAGGATGACAGCTGAGGTCGTAGCCATATTAAGTGATGGATCATAAAAGAAATCCCAGACTGGATTACTGGATATTAACTATAAGCTCATGCATCACATACACAGCGTAATAGCCTGGCTATTAATATTGCATCTAGGACATTATTCACACATCATCACATACTGGCTAAAACTGGTGGTCACTAAGAGTTCCATCATCTTGATCCATTACTTACAATAGTTTATTTAGGGCTATGTTCACACAAACATTTATTTGATCTGTGTGCTGTCTGTGTGTGCAACAGACTGCACATGGACCAATGTTTGCCTATGTGCTAGTGTGTATTGGTGATTTTTCACATTACCAGACTAGGACATCTAAATAGTAGACAGCTCCTGCACCTGTCCGCTATGTGGATGCATACACAGAGATGCATATGGATCCAGTCACATCTGAAAAGTTCACAGCTCATCTTAATTTAGCTTAATAAATCAAGAATCCATAAGTTACATCTGAGCTAGGGTTGTTTGTGCAGTATTTTTGTGGATTTTTGCAGGTCCTTTTTCAAATGAATGGGGCAAGCGCTGAAGTTCCTGCAACAACCATGTTAAAAATGCAACCCTACTCTGGAACTCTCTACCCCAACACATTAGACTCTCGCCTACCGTGGATATCTTCAAAAGGAACCTAAAGATCCACCTCTTCCGACAAGCCTACAATCAAAAGTAACCACCACTCCATGATACCGCTGCACGCTGCTCCTTTATCCTCACCCATCCCTTGTAGATTGTGAGCCCTCGCGGGCAGGGTCCTCTCTCCTCCTGTACTAGTTGCTGACTTGTATTGTTCAAAAATTATTGTAATTGCTTGTGCTTTGTATACCCCTTTCACATGTAAAGCGCCATGGAATAAATGGCGCTATAATAATAAATAATAATAATTAGTGGATATTAGAAATGTGCATATTAAAGCAAAATGCATGGTCCAATAAAATCTTTAAATATGGTGTCCCTAATGCAAATTACACTTTTCAGAGGAGCCAAGAATCATCCTACTGCTCTAAGTATGCTCTGAGTCCTATCTCTAGGCAGCAGTGATTTATCAGCAACATAAAACTACTACTTCTAAACTGGCTCTAGAGGTTCTTAATGTATCCTTTGTGACTCAGCTTCAGTATGTCTTTCCTACTTGCTTCTTGAGACAGGTTTCTCCTTGTCAGTACTTACAAGCAGAAGGAAGGAAGACAGACCGAACCAGAATTTAAGGGCGCAGCCAGATGGCCATATAAAATGGACTACGATCACATCGTAGTGCACGGACTGGCTGGAAGCTCTGCGCTCGGGTCAAGAGAGCCGCTGGCCAGCCCATGAACTGCGATACGATCGTCATCCATTTTATACAATCATCTGACTGTGCCTGCCCCTAATAGTATATACTGAAGATTCACCAAGTTTAGTTATACTTTAAGGAACCATTGGTTAAATATCTGGAATGTTGAGAAACTGGATCCAGGGATGCCAAGTTTTCATAAAGCCTTCCATAGTGTCAGTACACATATAGTAGTTTAATTTTTTTCATAGATCATGATTCTGGTGACCCTGATTTTGACTTTGCCTAAATAGGCCGGGTTCACGTCACGCTAACCACACACCAATAGTTCTATTGAGGCTTCCTTCTGTAAAAAATGAGATTCGTCGATGGAGCTCATGACTTTACTTAAACAGATAGAGTCACTTTGTGCTCTGTCTGAACTTATTTTTGGCAGTGTCCGCCTTTTAGAGTCAGGCAAAGAAGGTAGTTGACTACGTTTTTTGGGCCAGTCTCAAAAATGCCTACACTGACAAAAATGAGGTTAGACAGAACATAAAGTGATTTTCTAGGCTTCATTAAAGTCAATGGCCTCATTGGTGGCAACACCTAAATCTCATTTTTCGGGCATCAGACTGAAGCCTTTACAGAGCCAGCATGATTTGAACTCAACCTTAGAGGTGAAGCTAATTTTTAATGTTCACAATCACTTGGTTTGTAACTGAGCTGTTCAAGGGAGTAATTGATATATTTTTTTTATTGTAATGCAGAGTTAAATTCTTGATTCGTTGCCTTTCTCTTATGACTCAGTCCAGACTATGAACTACTAGATGATGGCCCGATTCTAACGCATCGGGTATTCTAGAATATGTATGCGGCCGACCGGGCGCGACTAATCAGCGAAGCAGTGTTTAAATGGGTTGTGCACTACTTTAAATTAACCCCCCAAAGTATCCCCCCGGGTCCCCTAATGAATTTTGTAATTACGTCATGTTGTCAATACTGCTTGTGACAACATCGCTGACCGCGCACAGCCAGCACATGATTCCCCCGGCTGCAGCCGGCTCTTGCTTCCGCTAACATCATGACTATTTGCGGCTGCAGCCAGGGGTCTCCTGTTCCACGTACCACGGTGAATGACGGGCTGTGGGCGGGGTTATCCCCCATCGTGTCACACCCAGCATCCACCGCGCGCTCTGTCAATGAATGCACGTGCGGTGGATGCCGGGTGTGACGGGATGGGGGATAACCCCGCCCACAGCCTATTACTCACCGTGGAACGTGAAACAGGAGACCCCTTGGCTGCAGCCGCAAATAGTCGTGACATAAGCGGAAGAGCCAGCTGCAGCCGGGGGTCACATGCTGCCTGTGCGTGGTGACCCGAGTATAAGCCGAGACCCCTAGTTTTCCACCAAAAAACTGGGAAAATTTATTGACTTGAGTATAAGCCTAGGGTGGGAAATGCAGCAGCTACTGTTAAATTTCCATATCCTTGTATGTATGGCTCCCTCATCCCCTAATTGTGGTTTGGAAGGCTCCGTCATTCCCCTAATCTAGGTTTGTATGGCCCCCTTATCTTGGCTTGTACAGCCCCCTCATCCTGGCTTGTATGGCCTCCTCATCCTGGCTTGTATGGCCCCATCATCCTGGTTTTGTATGACCTCCTCATTCCCCCATCCCCACAGCACAGTTAAAAAAATAAACACTAATACTCACCTTCTTTCCTTACCTCTGCTCCAGCGCTGTCTTTCCTGTCTACAGCAGCTCCTGGCAGGATTGGAGGCACAGCACGCGCTCTCAGATACTGCCCTGAGTTGCTGCTGTCTGTAGATTCGCTCCTCTCCACGCCGGGACTAAGTGCATGAAGAGGCACAAATCTGCATTCACTTTAGTACCAGATGCTGCAGATGCCGCTATGAAGATTTAAGAATAATGCAATGAATACACAGGATTTTCTGGGTAAAATAATACTTTATCATTAAATATTATTGCTTATAGAACTTAATACAACTGAACGAAATTATTAAACAGATGATCAAAATACAGTTATATGAAGAAGTTTGGGCACCCCTATTAATCTTAAGCTTAATGTTTTATAAAAATTGGTGTTTTTGCAACAGCTATTTCAGTTTGATATACGTAATAACTGTTGGACACAGTAATGTTTCTGCCTTGAAATGAGGCTTATTGTACTAACAGAAAATGTGCAATCTGCATTCAAACAAAATTTGACAGGTGCATAAGTATGGGCACCTCACCAGAAAAGTGACATTAATATTTAGTAGATCCTCCTTTTGCAAAAATAACAGCCTCTAGTCGCTTCCTGTAGCTTTTAATGATTTCCTGGATCCTGGATGAAGGTATTTTTGACCATTCCTCTTTACAAAACAATTCCAGTTCAGTAAAGTTTGATGGTAGCCGAGCATCGACAGCCCTCTTCAAATGATCCCACAGATGTTCAATGATATTCAGGTCTGGGGACTGGGATGGCCATTCCAGAACATTGTAATTGTTCCTCTGCATGAATGCCTGAGTAGATTTGGAGCGGTGTTTTGGATCATTGTCTTGCTGAAAGATCCATCCCCTGCATAACTTCAACTTTGTCACTGATTCTTGAACATTATTGTCAAGAATCTGCTGATACTGAGTGGAATCCATGCGTCCCTCAACTTTAACAAGATTCCCGGTGCCGGCATTGGCCACACAGCCCCAAAGCATGATGGAACCTCCACCAAATTTTACCGTGGGTAGCAAGTGTTTTTCTTGGAATGCTGTTTTTTTTTGCCGCCATGCATAACGGCTTTTTGTATGACCAAACAACTCAATCTTGGTTTCATCAGTCCACAGGACCTTCTTCCAAAAAGAAATTGGCTTCTCCAAATGTGCTTTTGCATACCTCAGCCGACTCTGTTTGTGGCGAGCTTGCATCACTCTCCCATACAGCTTCTCCTTGTGCAAAGTGTGTTGTATAGTTGACCGATGCACAGTGACACCATCTGCAGCAAGTTGATGCTGCAACTCTCTGGAGGTGGTCTGAGGATTGTCCTTGACTGATCTCACCATTCTTCTTCTCTGCCTTTCTGATGTTTTTCTTGGCCTGCCACTTCTGGCCTTAACAAGAACTGTCCCTGTGTTCTTCCATTTCCTTACTGTGTTCCTCACAGTGGAAACTGACAGGTTAAATCTCTGAGACAGCTTTTTGTATCCTTCCCCTGAACAACTATGTTGAATAATCTTTGTTTTCAGATCATTTGACAGTTGTTTTGAGGAGCCCATGATGCCACTCTTCAGAGGAGATTCAAACAGGAGAACAACTTGCAAGTGGCCACTTTAAGTAGCTTTTCTCATGATTGCATACACCTGGCTATGAAGTTCAAAGCTCAATGAGGTTACAAAACCCAAAAAAGTGCTTTAGTAAGTCAGTAAAAAGTAGGTAGGAGTATTTAAAACAAGAAAATGATAAGGGTGCTCATACTTATGCACCTGTCAAATTTTGTTTGAATGCAGATTGCACATTTTCTGTTAGTACAATAAACCTCATTTCAAGGCAGAAACATTACTGTGTCCAACAGTTATTACATATATCAAACTGAAATAGCTGTTGCAAAAACACCAATTTTTATAAAACATTAAGCTTAAGATTAATAGGGGTGCCCAAACTTTTTCATATAACTGTATATAAACTATTCCATGAATATCTAACTATATTTTTAAATAAATCATCGGACAAAAGAAGTACGACCCTATAATATATTTCTTAATATCAACCCAAAATATTTTTGTACACTACATTTTTTGTGAATACTTTTTTACTATCTCTAAGCAACTTTCCTTGTAAAGGGGTATCCAAAACTTGCACCTTGACGTTGGATCTCATTTTAACTCTTGAAAATGCAACATAGAGTTGTCCATAACCAAAAACGGGCTCCGGTAAATATATGCCAACACGGTGTAGAGTTTGACCTTGTGACTTGTTTATTGTCATGGCAAATGCTGGTTTTACTGGAAACTGTTGACGCCGAAGCCTAAATGGAAGACCGGTGTCCGAAGGACATAAATCAATGCGGGGAATGAACACTTCGTCTCCTTTTGCTGATCCAGTGATCACTCTTGATTGAATTATGTGGGAATGGAGTCCAGTAACAATAAGGCGAGTTCCATTACATAGACCATTTCTTGTATTTAGATTCCGCAGCAACATTACGATTGTTCCAACTTTAAGTTGTAGTCTGTGGGATGGCATTCCTGATGGCGTAACACTATTTAAAAATTCAACTGGATAATGCTCTCGTTCATCTTCATTGTCTACATCCACCGAATCATCACTTTTGTACAATTTATACTCTCCAGGCATTCTATCCATCACACGGGAATTTAGCAGAGCTACGTTATCGTTCTTGGGACAGAGAATTGCATAGGAAGAAGCCCTCTCAACACTGCTTTGATCGTTCACATCAATTTCAACACATTGTCCAAAAGCATCACTTACGATGCAGTCAGTGCACAACAAGTCTTCTGGTATTTTAATAATGTCTTCTCCAAGGTTATATTCATTGCTAAGTTCACCATTACCAAGTTTAAGAAGCCAGTTGCTGTACTCTGGGTCAGAAGATCGCATGTTGTTAATTAGTTGGAGTTTATTAAACTGTTTCCTAAGGTCAGACATTTTTAAGCTGGACTCGATAATATTTGTTCTTGTTCCATTTGGTATAACTGGAAGGCATAGCCTAAAATCTCCGCCAATTACAAAAACTTTACCTCCAAAAGGAATTTCATTTTTTTCAGCAACATTTGTAGTCATAACTTCACGCAGAAGTCTGTCAATTAAGCTCAAAGCATTTTTGGGTGCCATGGTGCACTCATCAAGTATCAAAAGATTTGCACTGTTTAACTGTCTTCCTGCAAATGTGTCTTGTTTTATTCTGGAAACGGAGATTTCATTGACTGGAACTGGTATCCCAAAGAGTGAATGCATAGTGCGACTTCCTCGTAAAAGGTTTGCTGCAATACCTGTTGTAGCCGATGGCAATACGACTTTTCCCAACCCTCTAACGTGATGCATTAAAACTTCATAGAGGTATGTTTTACCCTGCCTCCTGGACCGTCAATAAAGAAACATTTTGGCCTTGGATCTGCTTGGTTTTCTACAGCGCTCACAATAGTGTCATATGCAATCCGTTGTTGTTCATTTAAGGAGTTTTTCTTCTCTGCTGCCAACAATAATTCATAAGCTTCGTCATACTCTGGAATTTGTGGAACTTAACTTGCAGGCTGTGGCAAATTAAAGTCTGAAAACGTTTTTCCATGCAGTAGTGGGACATTTTGGACATCTTGCATGGCATAAGATTCGCAATTTTGACAATTTCCACTTTTGTTGTGAAGACGGAAGCAGTAATCCTGAATTATATGTTCTTTGAAATTTGTCCAAAGTTGAGCCGGATTTGTAGGCGGTCCAAATACACAAATGTAGGCAAACAATTCGAAAAGTTTCTTAGGCATATGTAGGGTAACTGCGTCTTCTAAAGTAAGTGTCCACACAGTATCATCCAATAGAAGTCCTAAAGCCAAAGCTTCAGCTTTAAATGTATCATGCAATACTCCGTTAACCGTTTTCAAATCGTCGTAACTTCTAGCTCCTTTGACATGCAGTAGTAACAGCCGAAGGCAATATCTTTCTTGATCCTTGACACTAACAGTATACATGTGTCCAATTATTCTGCTAAGTCCTCGTTGTCTTGGATTCCAAGTTTTATTCCAAACGTAATGCTCTGGAATCTCTCGATACCAATACTGCCTTGCGTTTTCGGCAAGTTGGTTCAGCAAAAACCATTCCATTAATGTTGACGTCGTGCTTAAAGTTTTTGGGACATCTTCGACTTGAGAATTTTCAAAGAAATAAAGCTGCTGTTGATTTGGTAAATGAATAGCTAAATGTATAATGGCATGGGACTGTGAATGCATTGGAAACGCAAATATCCTCCAAGCAGCTTCTGGAGCACTCACATATTTTGAATCAACAAAACTTGATGATTCATCGTGATTGACTGTTTTCTGTTGCATTTCAACGTTAGCTTTGTCATGCCCCTTGTAGATGTACTTGAAAAAATATTTTACACTTTTTATTGAAGCGCAGATTTCAACATTGATGTGACAGTTGTAGCGTTTTAATAAGTACGGGTTGTATGGGACTATCCATGAGTTATTTATAATTTTTTTGTTGTGTACAATGTTATCAATGTGTTGTCGCCGGTAGGATGGGTAGCCATCCAAGTCTTTAACAGTGTGCTGTTTTAACTGCTTTGGAAACCCTTTTGTACACTTTCCATTTTGCATGCATGGACTTTTTGGATTTGCTACACCGCATGGGCCATGAACCATATGACAGACTACAATATTATACAATTCAGGATACTTTTCTTGGTTTGGAATTTCAGCCCACACTATGTTGTCAGTTTCTTCCTCAGTGCAAAACTTGGAATCCGCGTCTAAGATAATTAGTATATGCACATGTGGAAGACCTAGTTTCTGAAACTCTATGATGTGTACCATTGCTACGACTGTTCCAATAAGTCCATTTTTGATGTCTTTAAAAAGGCTGCTGAGTTTTAGTCGAAATACGCGTGCAACTAAGTCTGGCCTGTGTTCAACTTGCTGCCAGGGTTCTAGATTTTCGGTACTTTCCGGCCATTTAGGATTACAGGTCATTGATAACGCTGTTGCATGTTGTGGGGGCTACCTTCAAACGACGACGGGAGAATTACTGTTTTTCCAATTGGAATTCCCTTTTGAATTGATTGTGTTTGCAAATGTTCTTGAACAACGCAGTAGTCTTCAACTTTAAGTTGTTTTTGGTTTATTCGTATGAAATTTAGACGATTAGTTTCAATTTTAACGTATGCATCGACTAAGTACTGTTGTGTCAGTTTCCCACCGTTTAAAATAGGATTGAAGTAATTTTGGACAGACAGAAGATAACTGTAGTACTGCAGTTGTGTAATTCTTCTTGAAGTTCCTTGCTGGTGTAGGTTTTCATGCCACCCTTGATCACCTCTTGGAAAGAATAGCGGATACAGAAGAGCATCAAGGTTGCTGTGCAAAATGCTAATTCGTTGTGTTTTAAGAACGAAAGGGTTGTTTTGGTCTGGCTTAAGTTGGACTAATATATCCCTTTGAAAAGGAGGCTCTCCATCATTATTTTGAAAAACTGCGACCTCACTTACAAGTGGTTTGTTGTAACATCAGGGATCTTGTTTACGTTCTTGTTTAATGGCCATGATAATAGAAGGCATTTCAGTCCCATTTTGTATAGCCCTCTGTTCCTCCTCAGCTTCGACGTCTTTTAGCATTCGATATGTGGCAGCAAATGGGCTGTTTTTTTGTAAATGTACGGCAATTAGGTTCATCAGTTCAGCATAACAGTTTTCATTTTCTTTCAGGTTCATCCTTTGTTCTGTAGCCTCATTTGTATCAAAGATGTATAATTGTGCAAATTTTGGTGGTTGTCCTATTTCTGGGTGAAGTGTTCCAGTGCGGTGGTAGATCTGGCCGTGAATTTTAAAACAATACGGTCCGAATCCAGGGGGCGGTGCAATGTTGGGACCAAATGAAGCAAACACATGAGAGCTGTTGATACTCTCTGATATTTTCCATAAAATTTCTACTGTGTTCATGCGTTCCTTTCATCAACTGCTCAAACAGATCTGAGTAGTGACGTCTCGGTAGCATAACTTTTCCTTTTTGGCAGCATTGAGTAAACTGATTGGCAGATGGTTTTTCATCAATGAAATTCAGAGAGTTGCATTTAGAACAAACTGCATTCATATTCCCACAGTAGTGTTGAATAATTATAGTTTCATTGTCTGTTACGTAACGTGCAAGTTGTTGAATATTCTGCTGCGTTTTCCTTAGTTGGCAGAGCATTCGCTTTTTATAAATTTGGCGATTGTGTTGCTGTCTGTTTGCCCTGGATTCTGGAGATTCATTCACCCGACATTGTCTATGGGATTCCGCATCGTGTTCCTGCCTAGAGGTAGTGTGTTGCGGTGTCTCCCGTTCCCGACGTTGTCTGTGAGATTCCGCATCCTCGGCTTGTCTGGCGGCAGTGTGTTGTGGTGTCTCCTGTTGCCGACGTTTTCTGTGAGATTACGCATTCTGGGCTTGTGTGGCAGCAGTTTGTTGTGGTGTCTGTTGCACTCGACGTTGTCGTTTCCTTGCTGCTTCTGCTGCTTTTCTGTCATCCTCAGTGGCGTATTTTCGCTTACGACCCATTGGAAGACAGGAAGCATAAATCGTGATAACGTGCAGTAAAGAAGTATCTGTTCAGCGTGCTGTGACTGGCAGAACGTGTTTAGTAAACGTGACTGAACTTTGCCGCACTGTGACTGACAGAACGTATTCCTTAAACGTGACAGAAGTACATCACACACTGTGACTGACAAAACATGTTCAGTACATCATGTGCAGTTGGTGAGTCACATGGGCGGAGTCAGCGCTGCTATTTCTCGACGTTGGCGTACTTATTTTAAATCGGGCGCCAATTGGCTGGAGAGCGTGTTTAAATTTGGCACCGAAATCGCTGACTGGTCGCGGCCATGTTAGTGAGGACCGGGGAGCGGCGCTGCCTGTGCGGGTACTTCCACTAGCGCCGGTCATCTCCCGGCTGCTCGCAGAAGTATCCCGACCGGCGACGCCGCTCCCCGGTCCTCCCGTCACACTTGCCGTCGGGAGATCAGCGGCCCTAGCCGCTGATCTCCCGACGGTAGCCGAATGGAGGTCAGCGGCGCCGCCGGTCGGTGTACTTATGCTGCGAGCAACCGGGAGATGACCGGCTAGCACCGCTCATCTACCAGCTGCGTCGCCGCTGATCTCCCGACGGTGGCCTGCATGTTTCACATCCGGCGCCAATTCGCGCAGGGTTTTAAATTTCATGCTAATATCACTGATTGGTGGCGGCCGGGCGGCCGCGACCAGTCAGCAGAGCGGTGTTGAAATTTGGCGCCAATATCGCTGATTGGTCGCGCCAGCGGCCACGACCAATCAGCAGAGCGGTGTTTAAATTTGCCACCAATATCGCTGATTGGCCGCGGCTGGCGACCACGACCAATCAGCGAACCGTATTAGTGAGGACCGGGGATCGGCGCTGCCTGTGCAGGTACTTCCACTGCGAGCAGCAGAAGTATCCCGACCGGCGACGCCGCTCCCCGGTCCTCCCGTCACACTTGCCGTCGGGAGATAAGCGGCCCTAGCCGCATGGAGGTCAGCGGCGCCGCCGGTCAGTGTACTTATGCTGCGAGCAGCCGGGAGGTGACCAGCTAGCACCGCTCATCTCCCGGCTGCGTCACCGCTGATCTCCCGACGGTGGCCTGCATATTTCAAATCCGGCGCCAATTCGCGGCCGGTCTGCGCCAGTTGCTGATTGGCCGCGACCAATCAGAGAAGCGGGTTTTAAATTTCGCGCCAATAGCGCTGCCTGTGCGGGTACTTCCGCTGCGAGCAGACGGGAGCTGACCAGCTAGCGCCGGTCATCTCCCGGCTGCTCGCAGCAGAAGTATCCCGACCGGCGGCGCCGCTCCCCGGTCCTCCTTTCACACTTGCCGTTGGAAGATCAGCAGCCCTAGCCGCTGATCTCCCGACGGTAGCCGCATGGAGGTGATCTCCCGCCTGCATCGCCGCTGACCTCCGTGCGGCAGATGAGCTGCTAACGGACGCCATCTTCTTCAGAAATCCCGTGTCGCTGATTGGCTGCGGCCGGACCAATTAGCGACGCGGGATTTCCTGGACGGACAGACAGACGGGATAAGACGATTATATATATTAGATAAATTCAACTTATATAGAAAAATATTTCACTTTTTTAGGCAGGTCATGAAAGAAAGAATGTGATAGTATTCAAAGAATACATTAAAAATTGGGTCATCCTAAGTAAATAATAATGTATTAATCATTACAAATTATAGGGGTCTCCTGAAATGACTCTTTCTTTGCTTTATGTAAACATACCTACCTATAGGAAAATATTTGCAACCTTCGAAGCAAAGCAATTTTCATCTCATCGAAATTTGTCATCATAACACATCATCACCATTTTATCCAGTGCTAAGTGACAAAAGTTCCCACCGCACAAATTTTTAAATTCAATTTTAAAGAAAATGTAATATTCATTATCCATTTGTCATTTTTAATGTAAATTGGTACTTGGGGAATCTTAGAACAGATTTATAACTGCGGCTCTATTCTATGGGGTCGTTTCTCTTGCAATATTAGAATTTTCAAGTCATTTTCTAGAATGTAGTCAATGTTATAATTATGTTTGCAACTGAAATTAATTCACAAAAAATAGATATTACTTTAAAACTAATGCCCTGTGATTTACACAACACACACCATTCATCTTCAAGTGAAGCATTAGCACAGAAGGTTTAGTACCGGCAAAGGAAATAGACGAAAGTAATTAATTCCCTTTTGCCCTGATGTAAAATATTGCTCCGCATATCCTCTAATTGCATGTGATTGTGTATTACTCTACCTGGGTAATCATAAATAATAATATCATCATCATCATCATTAAGGTGCTAAGTGCCGATAGACTCCCATCCTTACCTTGGATTACAAGATTAAACTCCACTCTCGTTATAGCATTCAAGTATTTTGTAGACAGTTACAATTCGAAGTAAACACTCTCATCATTTCATCGCGGCTCCTTTTGTTATACCGGCTGCTAGGAGACCAATAAGTCTGAGCAAGTCACATGTAATTGCTGACTAGCTCTAATTACTGACCACATCATGTGTGCAGCGTGAATCCGGAGAGAGAAGAACCAGTCTCATATCATCACAGCTTCATCCTTTCAATAACAATGGGAGAGCGCTGTTATAAATAGTCCAGAGTTATTCTAAGGAGTTACGGCTGCAATGTTGGACTAAACTTAGTTATCATTCCACTGTCGGAACGAGCGCCGTGAACAGAACAGATGTGACAGATGATTGACAGCTTCATGCCACAAGAGAATAGTTACCAAAAAATGATTACTGATTTACCTCGTTTGGATGGAAATTATTGATTGAACATATACTGTATTATTGTAGGCTGAAATTTTGTTTGGTTAGAAGGCAAAAAACAAAACAAATGATAAGCTAAAAACAATACATCAGTAAAGAGAAAAAAAAAATAAAAAAATAACATGAGGATTAGTGGGATCTATCCAGTAGATCTGGGATGCGATTCACAATAACAACAACCTGTCATAATTTTCATGATAAAACCCAAGATAGAAACAAAATGAGCAAATACCCTGCTGTATGTAAGTAAATAGTAATAGTACATATAAATCCCATAGGGTACTTAGTAAACACTTTTTGATTAAAAAAAAAAGCGTAAAAGCCATCTCACCGCAACAAGTGTACCCAATTGGGACGGTCCTATCCTCTAGTATTAAAACCTCACCTTATGACAGACGACCTAAATGTAGATGGAGGCAGAGCAGGACTGGGGTCCGACTGGTCAGACACCTGGCCATGGGAAGCTATATAAATTAAATGCCTATGTCAAAAAAGGAAGAGAAGCACAACCTTGTTTTTACAAAGTACAAAAAACTACAGCAATACCAAAGAAATGAGCCGGAGCATAAGTTGGTATACAAGCAGCGTGTTAGAGCATGTTCACACTGTGGCCATTTAACAGATAAACCCTAAGATAGAAAGAAAATGATCATATACCCTGCTGTAAGTAAGTAAATAGTAATAGTGCGTATAAACACAGGGACATTAGTAAACACTGATTTTGATCAAAAAAAGCATAAAAACCATCCCTCCGTGTCAAGGTGTAACCAATCAGAATGGTCCTATCCTCTAATATTAAAACCTCACCTTGTGTCAGATGACCTCAATGTACATGGGGGCAGAACAAGATTATTACTATTTAATTACTTACAGCAGGGTATATGCTTATTTTGTTCTGCTAAATGGCAGCAGTGTGAACATGCTCTTATACACTGCATGTATAACAACTTATGCTCTGGCTCATTTCTTTGGTGTTGTTATCATTTTCATGATGCCTGAACTACAGGTAGCAAGAAATCCAGACAGCGCCCCTCATTACAGAGGACCAAAATTTTCTACTGTAATCCAGAGAAAATGAGCCAAATTTATTACAGTAGCTTATACTATATGGTGTATTGGCTCAACTTTAAACACTTTTGTCTAACTTTATACTGACTTTTGATGAACTTTCTTTGGGCCTAGAATTTGGAGCATTTTGCCACAATTTCAGTCAGCCATGCCCCTTCCCAGGTAAGCCTCGCCCTCTCTACAAAGCCATACCCCTTGTTCAAGAGAGATGAAAACTTTAGACCCGATTCATCATGTGCGGGGTTTTTTTTAAGTCACTTTCCTTTTTTTGTCTTGTGGTTTTAGTTGTAATTCTTGGTGCCAAATACATCAAAATCACGCAAACGATTCATGAATTTGTCATAAAGTCAAAAATGGGCTTTCTCCGGTGTTTTAGCAACGTCTGGTACCAAAAGTCACAAGTTGGCACCAAAAGTCTAAAAAGTTGAACCAACATACAGCCGTACTGAAAATTCACAAGGGAGGGGCTGGAGTGAAGCTGCACCATATTTTGTGGCTTTTAAAAAAGGCACCATTGATGAATCAGGCTAAAACATCTGGAATCGCTAAACTCTGCCCACAAAGGGGAAAAAGAACAAAACAAAACAGGCGAGCACATATAAAATAGACTTCAAAAAATGCGCAAATAGAATAATGAATTGGGTGTGAACAAAAAAAAGGTGCAGAATACACAAAACCAGACAAAAAAGAAGTGCAAAGGTAATGATTAATTGGGGCCTTTGTTCTTAACACAGATAGAATCATACAATGTTACAGTTAGAAGGGACCTCCAGGGTCATCTGGTCCAACCCCCGGCTCAATGCAGGAGTCACTAAACCATCTCAGACAGATGTCTGTCCAGCCTCTGTTTGAAGACGTCCATTGAAGGGGAACTCACCACCTCTCGTGGCAGCCTGTTTCACTCTTTGATCACCGTCACTGTCAAAAAGGTTTTCTAATATCTAATCTGTATCTTCTCCCTTTTAGTTTCATCCCATTGCTTCCAGTCTTTCTTAGTGCAAATGAGAATAAAGCTGATCCCTCTAAAGTGTGACAGCCCTTAAGATATTTGTAGACAGCTATTAAGTCTCCTCTCAGTCTTCTCTTTTGCAAGCTAAACGTGCCCAAATCCTCTAACCGTTCCTCATAGGACATTGTTTGCGGACCGGTCACGATTCTGGTCGCTCTTCTCTGAACACAATAAAAACATGTAGACTTGAAGCAACAATTTACACCAAAATACATCAAAGGTCCAAGTCACAGCAGTAAATCTATCTCATAGCTTTAAAAAAAAAGCCAACCAGACTTGGTTTGCTTGATAGGTCTCTGTATCTATACGTTAAATAGGAAAAGAATTATCAACCAAGACTTAGCTCAGATTGATTGATGGGTCTCTCTTTATACGAAAATAGGGTAAGACGTGTCAATCAAGCAAAACTGGGCTGGGACAGCTCACAGTGGACATTTCTTCTTTTGTAATTTTTAGAGCAATCCAGAGTAAATCATACAGTAGTTCTCTCTCATAGGGGTCACTTTTGGGATTTTATGTCTCTTGTGGTTCGTCACAATGAAACTGATGACAGATTCCCATTAAACTGTAGCACAAGAATATTGGAAGATAACGTAGTGCCTATGATGAGAACTGAATATTTACTGTCTGGCTATACTAAAATGTGGCCAAGGTGGAGCCAAGTAATGGGAGTTGTAATACTGGCTTTAAAGGGTTATTCTCATCTCCAAAATCCTATCCCAATATGTAGCATTTGTAAAAATATATTAGCAAATGCCTCCAATTAGAAATGTAGTATAGTTCATCTGATTAGCAATGTCACTTACCCCACGTGCAGGGCATTGTAGTAGCTTTGGTATCCATATTTATGACCACTTATATAGTGACAGTTACTTAGTTGTTAGTAGTCATAGCCATGGATATATAAGCTACTGCATTACCCTGCACATGGGGTAAGCGACATAGCTTATCAGAAGAACTATACAACATTTTTAATTGGATGTATTTGCTAATGTTATTATTATACCTACTACATATTTGGATAGAATCTTGGATATGGGAATACCCCTTTAATGGTTTGTCACCTAGCTGTCTCAGAGACCACAGTCGCAGAGAGTTAGTAACAGTTTCAGGGTGTTCTTGAATAGGAATGGGTAGAAACCGTAGGGAAACAGAGGACCAGACTATATGGTGATACCCTTATATGAAAATACAATAGATCCAGGTAATATGCTCATCTTAACTCCACCAGGATTGTTGACAAGAAGAGACCGTTCACGGTTTTAGGCTGCACTACTGAAATAAAGATCCTTGATCAAGAGATATAATAAGCATCTGCATCAAGTGTAAAAACCAACTAAAGGTACACGACTGAAATGCGTCGTGGAATAAAAAACGCTTATTATATCTCTAGATCAAGGATCTTAATTTATTCAGCCTAAATCTGTGAACTGTCCATTCTTGTCATTGAATAGAAATAAGAGTTTTTTTTGTTTGTTTTTTTTTAAATAAAAATAAGAACTATAGCCCCTCTTGGGTATTGGCTGCAACTAGTATTGCTCTGTCAATCATTGACTGAGAAAGGTCCTTGAAACAAAATGCAGGACCTTTAACAAGAGAGTACTGCTGATATAACCTTAAATAAGTCGCAGGATTTGTACATAAAACACAAAGTAGAGTTGTTGTTTTTTAAACAAAAATAAGAACTATAGCCCCTCTTGGGTATTTGCTGCAACTAGTATTGCTCCGTCAATCATTGACTGAGAAAGGTCCTTGAAACAAAATGCAGGACCTTTAACAAGAGAGTACTGCTAAAATAACCTGAAGTCTCAGGATTTGTACATAAAACACAAAGTAGAATTTTCTTACGATCTTTGCACCACACAATACCAAAGACCTCTTTAATTTAATGGAAACTCAATCAAATATGTTCTTTAGGTCACGTCCTTACACAAATACAAAGAAATTGAATTAAACTGATGAGTAATCTCCCAGCTTCAGCTCAACAAGGAGACACAATTACTTGGGTATTGATCTGATCCAAAAATAGACCCAGGATTGCCATAATACATTAGATTATCTATCAATTTGAGGCTTTAATTCAATGATTGTCTGTTTTGCAAACCTGTTACACTCTGAGTCAGAAGTAAATATCTGGTTGTGAATTCTTATACGGATACATGTTTTTATAATGTGAATGAACCTTGAATGAGTATATAAGTATCCATCACTGTCCAACAATAAGTCGAGAACAGTGGCGGACACAAGCTTAATGGGGTATTCCCATCTCCAAAATCCTATCCCAATATGTAGTAGGTGTAATAATAATAATGTTAGCAAATACCTCCAATTAGAAATGAAGTATAGTTCTTCTGATTAGCTATGTACACATACCCCATGTGCAGGGCATTGCAGTAGCTTAGATATCCATGGTTACTACCACTAACAGCTCACTAACTAACTTTCACTGCATGAGCGGCCATAACCCTTGATACCTAAGCTACTACAATGCCCTGCACATGGGGTAAGCAACATAGCTAATCAGAAGAACTACACTAAACTGGAGGTATTTGCTAATATTATTATTACTACACCTACTGCTTATTGAGATAGGATTTTGGAGATGGGAATACTCCTTTCAGTTGGTCCTGTGCAGGAACCGTACATGGGTTAGGATTAGGTGTCTGTGACAGAGGCTGCTTGCTACTTTGGAAGTGCTCAGTAGCACGAATCCTGTTTACACAGGACAATGTGTAAGATGATGATCTTTTGTGTAGAACAAAAAATAAATTTTTGAGCATTTTTCTCATTCGTTGGGTGATTAGTAGCCTGTTTCTACTGCAAAATTATTGTGAAACGATTGTTAATAGGAATGTGATTCACAATAATCTTGTAGTATAAGCCTTCAGTCCCACCCAACAGAATCTCAGGCTGCCGCAATGATACAGCTGAGCAGGAAAAAATAACCATGAAAATGTGAAGACTGTCCCCGAGAATCTGTCTTCAGGGATTATTTTAAATTAAAGGGGGCATTACTAGTGTGATGTGTAATGACTGACAGTCTGCTCTCCTGATCTATATGTCTCACACTTCAATTTAAAATGAGCACTGAAGAAAGACTCTCCAGGAGATCTATGTCCAGCCCAGAGATCTTAACAGCTCATTTACATATTAAGAAAAATGTAGATTTCTCTGGAATAAAAACATCAGATCGCAAATATAATTTCATTCAGCTTCCTATGACCTACATGCCCATAATGACGGCATAGAGGGTTGATCCTACTGACAGATTCCCTTTAAGAGTGAAACGTGATTAAGTTAATCTCAAACTTCTTCCATGGATCATCATGAGTATGGAAACCATTATTTTGAATGTAATACAACATATAAGTATCTATAGGTCCAAGGTTAATATAAGTGGAGGTAGCATATTACACTAAGCACACTTTAAATAAAATTTAAACATCTCTTAATTGTATTTGGGTGGTGGTCAAAAAAAAAAGTCTGGGGTTCCAGTCAATACTAATCTATAGGGATTCCTGTAGTTGGACTGCCACCAATGTATAATTTCTGTAGAGATTCCTGTAGTTGGACTGTCACCGATCTACCATTTCTGTAGGGACTCCTGTAGTTGGACTGTCACCGATCTACCATTTCTGTAGAGATTCCTGTAGCTGGACTGTCACGATCTACCATTTCTGTAGGGACTCCTGTAGTTGCACTGTCACCAATCTACTAATTTTGTAGAGATTACTGTAGTTGGACTGTCACTGATCTACCATTTCTGTAGAGATTCCGGTAATTGGACTGTCAGCAATTTACCATTTCTGTAGGGACTCCTGTAGTTGAACGGCCACGATCTACCATTTCTGTAGGGACTACTGTAGTTGCACTGTCACCAATCTACTATTTCTGTATAGATTACTGTAATTGGACTGTCACCAATCTACCATTTCTGTAGGGACTCCTGTAGTTGGACTGCCACCGATCTACCATTTCTGTAGGGATTCCTGTAGTTGGACAGTCACTGATCTAGCATTTCTGTAGAAATTCCTGTAGTTGGACTGCCATCAATCCACCTTTTCGGTAGTGATTCCTGTAGTTGGTCTGTCACCGATCTACCATTTCTGTAGAAATTCCTGTAGTTGGACTGCCACCGATCTACCATTTCTGTAGAAATTCCTGTAGTTGGACTGTCACCAATCTACCATTTCTGTAGGGATTTCTGTAGTTGGACTGCCACCGATCTACCATTTCTGTAGAAATTCCTGTAGTTGGACTGTCACCGATCAACCATTTCTGTAGGGATTCCTGTAGCTGGAGCGCATCAATCTACCATTTCTGTAGGGATTCCTGTAGTTGGACTGTCAATGATCTACCATTTCTGTAGGGATTCCTGTAGTTGGACTGCTACCGATCTACCATTTCTGTAGAAATTTCTGTAGTTGGACTGTTACCGATCTACCATTTCTGTAGGTAACCCTGTAGTTGGAGCACACCAATCTACCATACCATTTCTGTAGGGATTCCTGTAGTTGGACTGTCACTGATCTACCATTTCTGAAGGGATTCCTGTAGTTGGACTGCCACTGATCTATCATTTCTGTAGAGATCTTTGTAGTTGGACTGCCACCGATCTACCATTTCTGTAGAGATTTCTGTAGTTGGACTGTCACCGACCTACCATTTCTGTAGAGATTTCTGTAGTTGGACTGTCACCGACCTACCATTTCTGTAGGGATTCTGTAGTTGGACTGGCACTGATCTATCATTTCTGTAGCGATTCCTGTAGTTGGACTGCCACCGATCTACCATTTCTGTAGAGATTCCTGTAGTTTGACTGTCACCGATCTACCATTTCTGAAGGGATTCTGTAGTTGGACTGGCACTGATCTATCATTTCTGTAGCGATTCCTGCAGTTGGACTGCCACCGATCTACCATTTCTGTAGAGATTCCTGTAGTTGGACAGCCACCGATCTACCATTTCTGTAGGGATTCCTTTAGTTGGACTGCCACCGATCTACCTTTTCTGTAGTGTTTCCTGTAGTTGAACTGCCACCGATTTACCATTTCTGTATGGATTCCTGCAGTTGGACTGCCACCAATCTACCATTTCTGTAGGGATTCCTGTACTTGGAGCGCACCGATCTACCATTTCTGTAGGGATTGCTGTAGTTGGGCTGTCACGGATCTACCATTCATCCTCTATACAATTAATAACAGATAAATTCTTCAGCTGGCTAACCCCTTTGACCTCAATTGGTGCATTTTCCAAAGTTCAAATTCTGTTTTCAGGGATTATATTGTGTGGGAATAAAAGGATGAGGAATGAACATTGGAACAAGCTTGGAGTTTAACCAAGTGAGTAAATCCATAAATGCTTTTATTGGTGCAGGTGTAAATCCCCATCAATGCCAGAAGATGGATGTTTTAGTGCACTCAGAAGCAGATAGTGATGTAAATCTACCATCAAACTCATGGTGATAAACAAACTGACCACTTTTGTATTCTGTTTTAGTCTTACTCTGTCCACGTCTATGTGTAGAATTTAATACACACGTCAGAAAAATGTTCAATGCTTCCCTAAATATATCTACAATTTATGGTATTTAAATGAAACTTAATCTCCCAATTTTTTATTTTTTTAATTGCAGTATATTATATGTAGCTCTCCAGCTGTAGGAAGAAACATTTAGATCTCAGTGAGATTATATGTGATGTGTGTAATTCAATTAACAACGCATGACCCCATCCTATAGATGAGCGCTGTGCTCCGCGGCCCTATCGGTTAAATGACTGCCACTTAAAAACTTGTTTTATTTCAATGATCTGAATACCACGTCTGTCTGAATAAAATCTGTATTTTTACATATTTACATTTTATTTTCTATACATTTTGCACCACTTGTCTTTCTTTTTTCAGACTTTTTCTTGTTTTATTTCATCTCGATAGCTTTGTTTATTCAGATGTTTTAGACATGAAATATGACTTTTACCAAATGTTCATTTTTTTGGGACATCCCACTCCTGTCCTCCCTGGAGTAAGGTTTCTGGATGAGGTTTCAGTTGGGCACATTTTTGCAACTTTTTAAAGGATTGTGATTTTGGTGGTGAAAAGTTGAAAAAAAAACAGTTAAAAGTAAAAAATAAATAGTAAGTTTGAGAATACGCCAAATTCATGAACCATTTGAGCCTTTTTGATTAATTTGGCACAAAAAATATCAGCACCACAAAACAAAAAAGAAAAGTGAGTTCAATAAATCACAAATAGTGAATTGGGCCCAATGTGTTAGGCGGTAAAACCAAGCGCCTACAGTAAAGCATGTCTGCATAATCAATAAATTTTGTTGGCAAACATTTTAGCAACATGATTGCTCAAAAATTGTTAAGAATCGTGGAAAAACAAGAAAAATACATCCCAATTATCTCTATTCAGATGAGATTACAAATGTACAGTATATAACTAATTGGCCAGAAGCAAGCTAAGGAGGAGTAACGTTCCTCAGAAATTGAGCAGTGTTGAGATAGACTAGGAGGCTTATTAGTATTATGGCCTTATGGTTTTTAATATTTTATGAATCACACCTGGCCATCCTCGCAAGGTTTCGATTTATTGCAGTTCTAGGGCAGGAATGTATGATTAGAGATGTATTTCGTGTGGAGACAGCGTCCATGCCTAAAGCAGATGTGATGTCTAAGCCTGTATAAACTAAGCCACTGTGTAATGCAATTAATGTTCATAGCTAGTAAATGGTATTTCTTAACTATAGAATATGCATCTATTGTACAAAGATTACTGAAAAATGCTAACCATCTTAAGGAGGCCATACATATCAATCTAAAGTTGATCAAAATAGATAATTTTAATCAAAATGATAGTTCGTAGGTAAAATCCAATAAGGAACGATAAGTTAACAGATAGCGATCATCTGAAAAGAAGTCGGCCATGTTTAAAATATTTGTCCAATAGTAGCTAGCCTAAGAAAAATATTTCCATAACATAATGTTCCCAATAAATTTTTAATGACTGTAACAGCCTAAAATATATTCATCGGACAATCATTTCTCCAACGGTTGTTCGACCTACTTCTGTTTATGGCCACCTTTAGCATGCTCCCATGTTCTCCCTTATCAATATGATCATTGAGTATATGGAAGTTAAGGGACATGGTGCAGCCATTGTGCATTAGTTCTTCACCAAAGTACTCCATACAGTGTCACACATCTTTCTACCCTCCATTTCTTAAGTGACAAGGATGCCCGAACCACTGAGACAAAGCTTTTCCAAACCACGTCCTCCTTGCAAGCTAGCTGTTTGTTAAATTCTGTGCACTCTTGGATCTTCTTTATCTGTAGTCATATGAAGACACTTGATTTACTTTTGTCTCAGACAGTTTAGGAAAAGTGTTGAAGGCTCTCAAAACCTGCCTACTCCTTATCTAATGCTGTGTCAAAATGTTTCAGTAAGTCCAATTTGATATGCAATGGTGTCATTATGAACTTCCTGGGGACCACTGGTGGTTCCTACTTGACCAAGGTGCTGCACAGAGAGAATTCATTCCACTGGGCATAGTGCAGCCTATTCTATCTCTGCAGTCTGAAAGGCAAAGATAGCTGTAAAATTTGGTAAAACGTTCTCAGAAAGCTATCAGAAATGTCGCCATTTTGAAATCTCTGATGACATCCATTTTTATTCCTATTTTTTTTTTTACTAACAATGTGAACAAAAAGATGTGAGTTGCCTCTTTTCTTCTAGAATATAGGGTTCAATTCAAAATATCATTCCAAATTACCACTTATTTGGCAAAACAAAGCAAAAAAGAGTACCAGTATTATCAATATATGCATACTTTGGATGGTGTTGTTGAAGCTTCTACTGTAGGCTACTGCTTCATAGTGATTATTCGCCATGCGATGTCATAATATAATCAAGACATTGCAAATATTGCCTGACTGTTGTGTTTCTTACATAAGAGTATTAAGAATGAGGTAACTATAATTGTGGTGTAAATTTACTTAACCAAAAGAAAATTAAGCTGTGTTATTTTTGCACTGGTGTTAGATATAGCACACATGTTCAAATTCCAAAGCCAGAAGACATGGGTTGGTTAAAACGATATTCTTAAATTGTCTCCTGATCAGCTCACAGCTCTGTAGTCTCCTTACTTCCTAGTTGCTGGGGAAGGATGGGGGGGCATCTTGAATGACATTTCCGGTGAATTTTCTTCTACTCTGTTCATTGTTCTGAAGTCTACACTGTTATTGCTATATTTTCATAAAGGACATTTGAATAATCACAGGAAAGTGAGAGCCATGATTAGAACTACTCTGGAAACTGCCAATGCTGAGAGCAAGGGGATTGTGATTAAGCAGGACTGACTAGAGCAGCTTTGTCAGGATCTGAGAGGGAGACAGATGAGAAGCTAACTGATATATAGAAATCAATGGGCTAGAGAGAGAAGGCTGGTATCACATACTTAGCCATTTTCTGGTGGCCGAGCGCTTTGAAAATGAGCTGTACCCTATGTCAGATAAAAGCTCTCACAGCAGGAGAATTAAATACCATTCAAGTCAATTGCAAACCAGCTTATTTTTATGCTGTCCAACTAATTAAAGCAATTTAATAACATGAGAATACCTGTTCAAAAGGAACGTATCTGCTAATTCATGCTAATTTGGCTAGGGATTAGGTGACTAGTACAAGGGACTGGTCCCTGCTGGCATCTCTCTGTCTGCTCAGCTACACTAGCAGGTCTCGCTCTACATCTTTAAAACATAGATTTTTGGAAAAAATCTTCCTATGGTTTGGACATCACAAATCTTCTATAATATATTCCATATAAATATACAGAAAAAAGAATTGGACTGTGAGTCTGAAAAACAGAAACTCATTATGCCCAATCTATAAACCACAGTGCACATATTTATGTTACCTGACATATGTACTATTAGTTTTGTAATAAGCTAACATACATCTGAAAAAAAGATTTGTTTTCCTCATATCATCGTGATCCTATTCTAGCTTGAATAACTGGGTTTAACTCAACAGGAAAATATATTACTTAATATTGTACATTTAAAAAAACAAATGACAAAAATGAAAGGTTATTCACTAAAAGTAATACGCTCCTTACAATGTCACATACAACAATTTGTTGCAAAGTCAACCTGTCACATCAATCATGTAGTCCACTGGCAGACACAGACAGAAAAGGACCCCTGTGCAAGAACAGTATATGGGTCCTTTGCAGTCCCATATCTCATCATAATGCACAAATCCTAATGTTACAGAGGGGGTAGTGGGCCCCCTTACCTCTTGGACCCTTGTGCAGCCATACAGGTTGCACCAATCGTATGTCCGCCCCTGGCTAACAGTCTCTATAAAATACTGCTGAGCAAGCTCAGACTGGCCTACTGGAGAGCAGGAGAATTCTCTGGTGGGCCTCCCATCCTTCCATATGAGAAGTGGTTGGTAAAATACACTTTATTCACTAAGTACAGGCAAAGGCAAGATCTTATTCATTTAACTACCAAGTCTATTATGATATCAATGTGGGAATGAGTGTAATATAATATTTGCATGCATCTGAAAAGTGGGACCCCAGAGTCATTGTTACTGGTGGGCCCTTGGCATCCCAGTCTGACACTGCTGATCAGTATGTTGATGCCATAAAACCAAACAAAAAACAAAACAAAAGAAACCTAAAAGAAAAACAAATGCAGTAATTCATTAAGATAAAAGGGATATTTTAAAGAATTCTTACAAATACTGTGCAGGTGTGGGTAGATTTACTTTTCAGGTCGGTGTATTTAAAAGCACTCTCCTATGTTCCTTACTCTCTGAATCACTTCCAGGGGAGGAGTCCTGAGGAGACAATTTGCATATTCTCACTGCATTTTGGGATAAGTGAAGAGTATCCACGAGCTCAAAGAACACTGGATTTTGGCCATTGGAGCTGAAAGGAGGACATCGGTGAACCAGGGGAGGAGTCCTGAGGAGACAATTTGCATATTCTCACTGCATTTTGGGATAAGTGAAGATTCTCCGCGAGCTCAAAGAACACTGGATTTTGGCCGTTGGAGCTGAAAGGAGGGCATCGGTGAGCGTTTTTCACTGTTTTCATAACATATCAACAATAAGAACATGGAAGAGTCCAGGAGCCATTTGGTGAGCTGCATATCCTGCTACATGTTCACAGACATGCCAGTGGAAAAGCCAAACTTCACATGCCAGAAATGCAAGCTTGTGTCCCTGTTGTAGGAAAAGTTGCAAAATCTAGAAGAGAGGTTAACTACCTTGAAAATCATTAAGGAAGGTGAAGAGTTCTTAGAGCAGAATTATATCTTCATGATACAGAAAGAGAAGAAATTCGAACTGCACCTGACGAAACAGAGGAATGGAAGCAGGTGACCCAGAGAAGCAGGAGGATCGAGAGGCAGTCAGCACCCATACTGCTCAGGAACCAGTACCAGGCGCTCACGCAGGAGAACGATGAAGAAATACAGCAAGATAAGACTTTGCCCACAATTAATAATCTTGTAAGCCCTCAGAATCCTCCTGGATGGAGAAAGAAAAATGTTGTGAAGAAAAAACGGAGAGTGGTGGTCATGGGGGATTCCCTGTTGAAAGGAACAGAGGCCGCTATCTGCAGACCAGACATAACCTCAAGAGAAATGTGCTGTCTTCCAGGAGCAAAAATTAAAGATGTGTCTGACAGGATATCAAGACTCTTCAGACCTACAGATCACTACCCATTCCTGCTAATACATGTGGGGACAAATGACACCGCAAGAAAGGACCTGGAAACCATCTGCAGTGACTTTGAAGACTTAGGCAAGAAAGTGAAAGAATTGGGAGCGCAGGTGGTCTTCTCATCCATCCTCCCAGTGGATGGCCATGGAACAATGAGGTGGAATAAGATTCTACAGGTGAACAACTGGCTACGTCGATGGTGCCGTCAACAAGGATTTGGATTTCTGGATCACGGAATGAATTACCTATATGATGGACTACTTGCTAGAGATGGGGTGCACCTTACGAAGACTGGAAAACATGTATTTGGAAGTCGCCTTGCTACACTCATCAGGAGAGCTTTAAACTAGAACAATGTGGGAAGGGAAGCAAAAGGCCAGAAAAAGATATACAGCTGACAAATACTATTGAGATCTCTGCTACTGGAAGTGGAAAGGAAGAACAAAGACAAAAAAATGTAAATAATAAAAATATGGGAGGAAGAGAAACCAATCACAAACTAAAATGTTTTTATACAAATGCACAAAGCATGGGCAACAAACAAGGAGAATTGGAACTACCAACGCAGGAAAAGAAATATGATGTCATCGGAATCACTGAAACTGTGTGGGACGATACACATGATTGGAATACAAGGCTAAAAGGATACAACTTATTTGCAAGACACAAACTTGATAAACGAGGAGGAGGCGTCGCATTGTATGTTAGAAAAGCGTATATCTGCACAGAGATTGAAGCAGTGACTGGGAGTTCTGTGGAAACTGTTTGGGTAAGAATACAAGGAGAGAACAACGGAAAGGACACCATTGTAGGCATTTACTACAGGCCACCTGGGCAAGCTGAAGATATGGATGAATTCTTTATGTATCAAATGACCAAGTTCACCAAAAAATATGACGTAGTGGTGATGTGAGATTTCAACTATCCAGACATTTGTTGGGAATCTCTCTCAAGTAAAACTAACAGGTCAAGCAAATTCTTATCCTCTCTTGCTGACAACTTTATCTTCCAAAAGGTAGGGGAGAAAACAAGGGGATCTGATACTTTGGATCTAATCCTTATAAACAGGGAGGAAATGGTTGAGGAGGTAAAGGTGGCTGGGACCCTAGGAGGCAGCGATCATGCTATTATAGAATTTTGGATAACTAGAGGAGGAAGACATGTGAAGACTCAAACTTCAAGGTTAGATTTCAGAAAGGCAGATTTTAAGCGACTCAGAAAGAGAATAGGAGGGATCCAATGGCTGGATGTCCTTAAGGACAAAAATGTCCAGGAAGGATGGGAAATTTTTAAAAATGAGATTCTCAAAGCACAATCGTTAACAATCCCGAAAAGTAGGAAGAATGGGAAGCATTTAAGGAAACCAGGATGGATGAACACAGAACTTAAACACATGCTAAAAAGAAAGAAAGAAATGTTTATCAAATGGAAAGAGGGAGGCATATCTAAAGAAGATTATAATGCAGTTTGCAGATCCTGCAGGGCACGTATCAGGTTAGCTAAAGCTGACAATGAATTAAGGCTTGCAAGAGATGTCAAAAGCAATAAAAAAGGATTTTGGGGGTATGTCAAAAGTAAAAGAAAAGTCAAAGATGCTATAGGATTTTTACAGGATGAAAATGGTGAAATGGTAAGAAAGGATGTTGAGAAGGCCGAACTTTTTAATTCCTATTTTACATCAGTTTTGTCTCAGAAAGAAAATGTAACATCAACTGATCTTCACTGTCCTATTAAAGGAATAGAAAAATCCAAGTTATCTGTAAACAGAGAGATTGTGAGGGAATATTTAGCTAACATAAATGAGTTCAAGTCTCCAGGTCCAGATGAATTACACCCCAGAGTACTGAAGGAGATCGTAGAAGAAATTTTAGAACCACTCTCCATAATCTTTGAAAATTCTTGGAGAACAGGAGAAGTCCCAGAAGACTGGAGAAGAGCAAATGTTGTTCCCATCTTCAAAAAGGGGAAGAAGGTGGACCCAGGGAACTATAGGCCGGTGAGTCTGAATTCTATACCAGGAAAGATCTTTGAACAAATTATTAAACAATATGTATGAAAGTACCTGGATAAGAATGAAGTGATTAACCAGAGTCAGAATAGGTTTGTAACTAACAAGTCATGTCAGACTAACTTAATTTCCTTCTATGACAGAATCACTGACTGGGTGGATCAGGGAAATGCTGTAGATATAGTATATCTTGACTTCAGCAAAGCATTTGACAAAGTATCTCACACCATCCTTATTGAAAAAATTACCAAGTATGGAATGGACAAGGCAACTGTTGGGTGGATTCCTAACTGGCTTAGTGATCGGACTCAAAGAGTGGTCGTAAATGGCAAAGAGTTGGATGAATGTCTCAAGTGGGGTACCACAGGGCTCTGTCCTGGGACCTGTATTGTTCAACATCTTTATCAATGATTTAGATGAAGGAATTGAGGGTAAACTGATTAAATTTGCTGATGACACAAAGTTAGGAGGGATAGCTAATACTACAGAAGAGAGAGAGGATTCAAAAATACCTAAATAAACTGGAGCAGTGGGCTGTAACCAACAAAATGGTTTTTAACAGGGAAAAATGCAAAGTACTACATCTGGGCAATAAAAATGAAAAAAGCATATACAAAATGGGAGGAATAGAGCTAAGCAACAGTACATGTGAAAAAGACTTAGGTATACTAATAGATCATTGACTGAACATGAGTCAACAGTGTGATGCAGCAGAAAAAAAGGCAAATACAATTCTGGGATGTATTAACAGAAGCATACAGTCTAGATCATGTGAAGTCATTATCGGACTTTACTCCTCTTTGGTCAGGCCTCATCTGGAATACTGCGTCCAGTTTTGGGCACCACATTTAAAAAAAGACATCGATAAACTGGAGCAAGTTCAGAGAAGAGCGACCAGAATGGTGACCGGTCTGCAAACCATGTCCTATGAGGAACGGTTACAGGATTTGGGAATGTTTAGCTTGCAAAAAAGAAGACTGAGAGGAGACTTAATAGCTGTCTACAAATATTTCAAGGGCTGTCACATTGTAGAAGGATCATCTTTATTCTCATTTGCACAAGGAAAGACTAGAAGCAATGGGATAATAATAATAATCTAATCTTTCTTTTTTTATATAGCGCTAACATATTCCGCAGCGCTTTACATACATTATCGGGATGAAACTGAATGGGAGGAGACACAGATTAGATATTAGAAAAAACTTTTTGACAGTGAAGGTGATCAATGAGTGGAACAAGCGGCCACGAGAGGTGGTGAGTTCCCCTTCAATGGACGTCTTCAAACAGAGGCTGGACAGACATCTGTCTGAGATGATTTAGTGAATCCTGCTTTGAGCAGGGGGTTGGACCAGATGACCCAGGAGGTCCCCTCCAAGTCTACCATTCTATGATTCTATGAATGAGGAAAACATACCAGGATGTTAAAGCATACACTCCAACACAGGAAAGTGTGGTAAGAATGAACAATGAACACTTCTTTTTTTTCACACTTTTTAAATAAGTTCTTTCCAAAGAACATTAACATTTCAATAGACCACAGCTGGAGTTAAAACCACATTTCCCATTAGAAAACATTCCGTATCTTAAAGTGAATTGTAAAAGAGCGGCAGAAACTGTGGGTGTGAAAAATACATGAGAATAATGCTGCAATGACAGTGCACTCTCCTATAATCACATTGTGTACACTTTTCTGTAGATATTAATAAAGTACACGTCTCTGAAGAGTGAAAAAAAAATCAACTCTCAAAATACAATCAGAACCGGGGAGAAGATGAAAATAAAATCTAATTTATTTTTTTTTCACATCTAAACAGAAATGTGTTCTGTGTGATGAAAGGAACGTTCTCACTTAGAGAGAACCATTCTTTTTGTGAAACATGTCATGTAATGAAGCAAAGTAAATGCAATGTACGTTTAAATAACTTGAATAAATACCCCTCTAATCATGGAAATTCACAAAAATTATAGCTGCATGCTTTTAAAAACAAATTCTAATCAATTGCAACCAGACGCATGACTAAGAAGCCATAGAAAATATTCAGATTCATCCAATCAGAAAACTGACGATAACATTGCACATTTTGGCAAAAATAAACTTGATCATAAAAGCCCATTTTCATCCTCTTGGTATTTCTGTCTTCCCCTATTACAAGGTATGTACACAACTGCAATTAATATTTTAGTTCTCGAATGTATCTCCCACAAAATAGAAGCAAGTTTGCTGAGGGTTTTGTTTAAAAATCTCCAAAAGTTTCTGATCTATTGCTCCTATAAACAAACGGAGAAAGCAACGATTAACAGTCCAGAGTATATATAAAAATAGTAAATTTTATTAGTCAATTATAAATTTAAGATGGAAAAATGGGGAACAGGCGCATGTGTGGAGAATACTGTGCAAAGGGGGAGTACAAACTGGGAGCAATATACATATATAAGTATATAAACATGCATGCACATGAAAATCACATAAACTGACATATATATATATATATATATATATATATGTATACAATGGGTACGGAAAGTATTCAGACCCCTTTAAATTTTTCACTCTTTGTTTCATTGCAGCCATTTGGTAAATTCTAAAAAGTTCATTTTTTTCTCATTAAAGTACACTCTGCACCCCATCTTGGCTGAAAAAAAACCAGAAATGTAGAAATTTTTGCATATTTATTAAAAAAGAAAAACTGAAATATCACATGGTCATAAGTATTCAGACCCTTTGCTCAGTATTGAGTAGAAGCACCCTTTCGAGCTAGTACAGCCATGAGTCTTCTTGGGAATGATGCAACAAGTTTTTCACACCTGGATTTGGGGATCCTCTGCTATTCTTCCTTGCAAATCCTCTCCAGTTCCGTCAGGTTGGATGGTGAACGTTGGTGGACAGCCATTTTCAGGTCTCTCCAGAGATGCTCAATTGAATTTAGGTCAGGGCTCCGGCTGGGCCAGTCAAGAATGGTCACAGAGTTGTTCTGAAGCCACTCCTTTGTTATTTTAGCTGTGTGCTTAGTGTCATTGTCTTGTTGGAAGGTGAACCTTCGGCCAAGTCTGAGGTCCAGAGGACTCTGGAAGAGGTTTATGTCTGTACTTGGCCGAATTCATGTTTCCTTCAATTGCAACCAGTCGTCCTGTCCCTGCAGCTGAAAAAAAAAACCATAGCATGATGCTGCCACCACCATGTTTCACTGTTGGGATTGTATTGGGCAGGTGATGAACTGTGTCTGCTCAGTTTGCCTGGACGGCCAGGTCTAGGAAGACTTCTGGTGGTCCCAAACTTCTTCCATTTAAGGATTATGGCTGCCACTGTGCTATTAGGAACCTTAAGTAATGCAGAAATTCTTTGGTGACCTTAGCTAGATCTGTGCCTTGCCACAATTCTGTCTCTGAGCTCCTTGGGCAGTTCCTTTGAGCTCATGATTCTCATTTGGTCTGACATGCACTGTGAGCTGTGGGGTCTTATATAGACAGGTGTGTGCCTTTCCAAATCAAGTCCTATCAGTTTAATTAAACACAGCTGGACTCCAATGAAGGAGTAGAACCATGTCAAGGAGGATCACAAGGAAATGGACAGCATCTGACTTAAATATGAGTGTCTGAGCAAAGGGTCTGAATACTTATGAGCATGTGATATTTCAGTTTTTCTTTTTTAATAAATTTGCAAAAATTTCTACATATCTGTTTTTTTTCAGTCAAGATGGGATGCAGAGTGTATTTTAATGAGAAAAAAATGAACTTTTTAGAATTTACCAAATGGCTGCAATGAAACAAAGATTGAAAAATTTAAAGGGGTCTGAATACTTTCTGTACCCACTGTAGTGAGATATCCTGCAGTTTATCTATAATGGATACGCGGAGTGACAGGGTAACAGGTAATCATCAGTATAGATCAAGGCAATTTCGTCTGGCCATGTAAAATATAGATCATGTAAATACCTAAATCACCCATGTGTGCAGGAGCACCCGAGATTTGTGCGTCCGCCCCAACGTAAGTTTTGGTAACCTTTGCCCCCTGACGAAGGTTACTGAAATGCACGTCGGGGCGGACGCACAAACCTTGGGTGCTCCTGCACACATGGATGATTTAGGTATTTACATGAACTATACTTTGCATGGCCAGACAAAATTACCTTGGTCTATACTGATGATTACCTGTAAACCTGTCACTCTGTGTATCCACTATAGATAAACTGCAGGATATCTCACTATATCATATATATATGTCAGTTTATGTGATTTTCATGTGCATGCATATTTATATACTTATATATGTATATTGCTCCAAGTTTGTGCGCCCCCCTTGCAGAGTATTCTCCACACATGTGCCTGTTCCCTATTTTTCCATCTTATATCTATAATTGACTAATAAAAATTACTATTTTTATATATACTCTGGACTGTTAATCATCGTTTTCTCCATTTGTTTATGTATGTTATGACGAGTGGTCCAATTTAGTCTTCTAAATATTTGGCATGATATATATTTGATAATATGTGCCGTATACATATATCTAGATATTGAACATATTGTTTTTTTCCATGAGCGATCTTTGTTCTATAGCTAATCTGCAGACCCATATAATATTTAAAGTCCATAAACAACCTATGTGTAGTTTGATCTTGAAGTCATATGCCCTTTTATTCTTCCCTTATTTCTTATTAGCCTGCTAAATATGTAGTATCATGATTTAGAGGACAGATGGAATGGAGTATGTCTGCAATATCCAACTACTTCGCATTTGCTTGTAGTCTTTTAACATGGTGACACATAGTTCTGCATAATAGTGGTAGACACAAAATAAAAAACTATTGGCAAGGTTGCTTAAAGCGCACCTGTCAGCAGGATTGTGGTTAGTAAACCACATACACTATCAGGTGGGCGACATTACACTGAGTAAAATGATACCTTTGTTGATGAAATTCATCCAGTTGTTCTTGTGTAATCTTTATTTTCATTTCTGCCATAATGATATGCTCGTGCTCTGGTGCTCTCATTATGTATTCATGTACCCTATCTGTGTCTTGTGACAGGCTGCTGTGCTTTCAGTGACCTGCCTACTATTTTACATACTGACTTTGTAATTTCTGTGTCACATTGAAATTTACATTCCCCAAAATGGCTGCGGCCGCCAGCGCAGGTGCAGTAGCATCTCTCGTTTGCTACTGCGCACACGCAAACGCCATTTTGCTTTTCGAAAAATAATTTGGGTGCAGCAATATGGTGCCATGCATGCGCAGTAGCATCTCTCGGCAACTGAGAAATGCTACTGTGCAAGAGCCGTATTGCTGCAGGTAAATTTATTTTTCCTCCAGCAACAAGGCGCTGCTAGCGGCGCTTAGCTACTGCACATGCATTTTGCTAGAGAAAATAGAAATTTGCCTGCAGCAATATCGCCCCCTCCGCCCGCGCTTGCGCAGCAGCATTTCTCAGTTGCCGAGAGATGCTACTGCGCATGCGCGGTGCCAAATTACTACACTCAAATTCTTTTTCCAAACGCAAACTGGCACCCGCGCGTGAGAGGTAGCATCTCTCGGCAAACGTGAGATGCTACTGCGCATGCGCTGGCGGCAGTCTGAAATGTTATTGTTAGAGAGGGTGGTGCAATTAGTATTGCCTGTTATTACGGTCTGAGCGCTATACCTAGTCCAATAAATAGCTCATTGGTAATCTTTTATTGGGTGATGTATTTATTCTGCCCGAAGAGTAGTTAGTACTGTCTCAATGAAGCTGCATGTCTAGGAAATAGAATAGATATAGGTTTCTCTGGTACGTTAATGGGATGGAGGGGAATGGGTGTTTCATTTAATTAGAGCATATAAAAACAAAGAAAATATGAATAGCTAACTGTATTTTAGATATAATTCATGGTACGATTTTGTACAATTATATTGATGTTGCAATGCATAGTTGGTTGTTGTTCAACTGTTAGCTTTTTTACACTTGTCAATAAAAAATGGTCTGATTAGAAAAAAAAAACAATCTGCAACCGGTGGATAGGGATTTTCCAAGACTGGAAAATCATTTTAAATACTATGTTTACTATCTTCTGTGACGGTTTACCTTTTTTATAGATAGTGAATAATAAATTATTAACGCTGGATATTTATTGTTCTATGTGCAAGCATGTCCCATTTGACATTACGCTGATAGAGATGGATAGTTGTATCACTACGTTCTTGTATCCTGAGGAAACACCTTGTAATTTTAAGCAGAGCATTACTAATGTAACAGCTTCATTATGGGAAGTAAAGCAGTCTGTTAGTAATATGTCGCTAAGACTCGGAGGTAAGCAATGATTAAACTTGCACTCTTAATCTTAATGTTATAATTTATGTTGAAGCGTCAAGGGGAAGGGAAGAGAAAACCAGATCCTATCTCAGTCCTTCCTCACCGCAGACTGATTTTATCAAAATATCTCTGCAGGTTCCCTAGCCTGTCTCATAATCCCAACACGTGTGCCAGCAGGAGCAGTCTGGGCGCCAAATCGATCATTTTTATTTGCCCACTTTTAAGATTTTGATTGATTGAAGTCATAAAAGAAAGGAAAAGCTTCAGACAACGGATCAATCTCCTCATTGAGATTGTTAAACGCTGCAATTATCTCAAAAACAAATTTATTTCTTAAGGAGGAATGAGCTCTTGTATTAAAATTACATATTAAAGAATCGATTCAAGCATTCGATCAAGATAAATGGAATATAAATGCATGGATTTAACAGAACTAACTGTCATCTATTGGCTGGAACCTTCTATGACCTCCTCCGCAATGTATCGTTAGTGTTAAGTAATGTTGTTAGTGGATGAAAAAGTCCACAAATAGGACTATTCTGTCACCACAACTGTGACATTTCTGGAGAAAAGTCTCATAGTGCATGTTTCCCATGACTGAAATCATGGAGCTTTCTTGTAAATTCATATTGTGGTAAGAGTCAATAGTACATTGTTAACTCATAGAGCACTTTAGTAAAACTTGAATGTGTGAATAAGGCCTTAGTCATAATGTGACAATTTTGCATTAAGCAGTCCAGATCTCAGATTCATGTATCACTGTGAATACAACTTGATGGGTAGAAAAGGGGGTTGCTTTAAGAAATGTAGCAATAAATTGAGAGTAGTTTACATTTTTGAGGAAGTGTGACTATAGTATATGAGTGTCCCACTCTCATTAAAGGGGTAGTCTCAGTCTCATGTTATTAAATTGCTTTAGTTAGTTAGACAGCATGGAAACAATTTTGCAAGTTTGCAATTGACTTGCTTTTCTATCTGCTGCCATTATCTTGCTGTGATTGCTTTTATCATACATAGTTTTCTGCTTGTCTCCAAGGATCTTGGTCACCAGAGCCTGGCCAAGTTTCTGCAGTAATTACATTCCAGGAGAAGAGTAAACTCCTAAGCTCCCAGCAACCTCTCTCCAGCCCATTGATTTCTATATAGCAGTTAGCTACTCACTTCTCTCACCCTCCCTTTTAGCTCCTGACTGAGCTTCTTTTATCACTCCTGCATAATCACAATCTACTTCCCCACATTGCCCTGGGCTGAGCAGTCCTCCTAATTAAGGGTCTCACTTTCCTGAGCTGTGAGTTCGTTAAAGGAGTTGTCCACTACTTTCACATTGATGCCCTATCCGTAGGATAGAGCATCAATGTATGATCGGCTGGTTGAATAGGAGACGGATGTACAGCAACAAGCACCGGCCACTTCAACTTGACGGCCCAGTACCACAGGTAAGGACTTCCGGCCTGCGGCCACCGCCGCCGGCACCAATAACAGCTGATCGGCGGGAGTGCCATGTGCGGGACCCCAGCCGAACATACATTGATGCCCTATACAACAGATAGGGCATCAATGTGAAAGTAGTGGACAACGCCTTTAAAATACACTCTTATTTCTATATGTAAATATAATGATAACAGTGTATACTTCAGAACAATGACAGTTGATGTGATGATAAAACTACTCAACAGAACTGTCACTCAAGGAGGAGCACTTGCCCCCAAAGCAACCAGGAAGTAAGGAGACTTCAGAGCTGTGTACTATTGAAGAGATAAATTGAGACTATCGCTTTAATTTAGTGCTATCAGGCAATGTAAAACACAAACTTGTATTATAAAACATTTTTATATGCTTGTCTTGATTAAAAACTCATTAAAGAAAAATGTGCCTTATTTATTGAGAGACACACACCTCCTAATAAATTTGATGCACCTTTGTGCTGTCTTTGTGCCAGAAAATTTAATTTACCCCAGTTATGAGCTGGTGTAGATGTCTGCTATAATTTATGCCAATTTCTGCATTTAAATCTGTTGCAGTGTGATTGGTTATGCTCCTTCCCTTTAAACCTATCACGCCGGTGAATCACACAGCTTGTAAGTGCCACCCTACTCACTGTGTGCACAGCTCTGCTCCTCCCAGGGTCAGGCCATCTCACTGAGCTGCTTCTTGCAGACACTTCCAGCACTACTATTACTCTATCCTGTTGCTGAGAGTCTCCACCCGGCTTTATTGAGGTGCAGCCAGACTCTGCAGGAATTTATAATCACAGTGTCCTGCAAAGTTCCCTGGCCTATCCCTTGCAGGCAGGTGGTATATCAGGCAGCTTCTCCTTCCACACCTTGCCTGAGTTTAGCTCCTAGTTGCCGTCTGCTCTAGTGCTCTGTCAAGGTGTTGTATTGTTCTGACTTTCCTGTTACCGACCCTTTCATTTGACTTCTCCTCTCCTGACTCTGGCTACGTCTCCTGAACCTGTGCTGCCTGCCCTGACTTCGTACCTCTTGAACACATGTCTGCATATGCCCTCGGTGCCTCATATCCCTGCCTTGACCCACTGTTCAGCTTCTGCAGGTCTGGACTCTGCCTTGAAGTGGCACCTGGTGGCTATCCTAACGGTCCAAGCCTAACCTCACAATCAGAGGCTTTAGTGAAGACCAAGTATCCACTTAGTTACACCCTTCCAGGATAAGCTCGGCCAGTGGTGCAGTGGATCTAAATCTACCGCTATCATAAAGCCCCACTGACTATTTAGAAAAGAAATGCATCTGTCGTAAAATCAAAGAAAACTGATGTAAAGGTTTTGATCAAGTCCCCAATTGATTTAAGACTTACAGCATTATGAATATTAATATCTTCCAATCCATTCAAAATACTTTTCAATTACTAATTTGTCATATTAAGCTGAAGACAAATATTAAAGAAGTTGTCCACTACTTTTACTTTGATGCCCTATTGAATTGAATGGGAGGCGGATGTGCAGTACACCGCGGCAGCCACTACCACTTGACGGCGGAGCCCCGCAGGAGAGCACTTCCGGACGCCGGCACCGATAACAGCTGATCGGCGGGGGTGCTGCATGCAGGACCCCGGCCGATCATACATTGATGCCCTATCCTACGGATAAAAGTAGTGGACAACCCCTTTAATATTAATACTTAAGGAACAATACAATGGACAACTGGGGATGCCAGAAGATGGCAAAAAGGGAGAATCTGGGTGGTATTTTCCCTAAGAAACCAACAATTTTGTCAACTTCAGTAAGTGCATGTATACATAGTATACTAACTGCAGTTATCACTTGTTTACTTTTCTAGCTACTGATTTTAGCTACTTTTACGTTTCGCATTACAGCATTTCAGTGTTGTCAAAAATATCAACACATTTATCAGCAGTCTGCTTTACAATTATGTACCATCACAAGTTTAAATTTATAGTTTCATTTACACTTTGCCGCATGTTCTCCCAACAGAATTGTAAATTTATTCCACTTTCAAACTGCTCCTAAGGTTTAGCTTTTAAACTAAAATTTTTAGATTTGCTCATATTTCTTAAACCTAAATAGCATGTATTGTATTAGGTATATTATAAGGCATACACAATGCTTTTAGGATATATTTACAAAGGTTTACTCTTAAGAATTGACTTTTACACATCCATTCAATATATATAGGAATAATGCCATATTTTTTCTATCTCTTATCGCCATCTCTTTTTCTATCTCTTAAAGGGTTTGTGTCATCAGGGATAGTCCCTTTCATATTAATTTTCTTGGCCCCAAGGGAAAACAGCTCATTTTGCTGGATGTAGAAGTGGCCAGCCAAAATTTCACCTGCATAAATTGCTACAGGTAAAAATGTAGTATAATAAGGCAGCCTTTTAGATGAATGGCCCATCCTCTTAAAGGGACTATGCCAGTAGGTTTGTACTATGTAATCTGAAAGCAGCATGATGTAGGGAAAGAGAGCCTGATTACAGTGATGTGTCACTTAATAGGCTGTTTTTGCTGTTTCAATATAATCAGTGTTTTATCAGCAGGAGATTATCACTATGAAACTAGGTGTCTCGAGCCTCCTACTCATCTGCTCTGTGTAATCCCGCTCCACTATTGATTAGAAGCTTTATGTCAATGTACAGTGTACACAGAAACCTGCCAATCAGTGGTGCGGGAGGGGTTATACGGGGGTCAGCATTCTGATTTCTGCTAGATCTGCAGTAGAGAAAACTGTGATTTTATCAAAATTATAACATGCAGACCAGCAAGTGACACATCGCTGCAATCAGGGTTTCAGCCCCTGCATCATGCTGCTCTCAGATTACATAGAAAAAATCTGGTGACAGATTCCCTTTAATTCTGGCTCATAGAGAAGGATTCCAAACATGGGATCTCCATATTTGTTTAAAAAAAATGTTAAATTCTGGATTTTGTAATTTGATTGGTCAAATTTTTGATGTATAGTTATGGTAAAACCCTTATTTATATACTACTCCATCAGCACCAGCTTCATATAACCCTGCAAACAAAGAAGGATACAACACATTGCTGACCAACCACACAGTTATATGTCAGAAATTACAAGCAAACAAACTTTTCTATTATCCTTTTTCAAAATCATCCCCACTTTGTAGTCAAGCCACTACCGTCATCATAATTACAGTTAAAACAACAAAAAAAAAATTTATATTTCTTTAACTCAAAATATAAATGAAAACTTGCTGGGTTTAATATTGATTTCAGGTTTTCAATGTAATTTAATCACAGCTTATTTCGCTCAGCAAAAGAACTGTAAAAGCTACAAAACCTCGACCACCAGCAACTCACTAGCAGCAAGGAAGCCAATCACTACCAGCTCACTATTATATTACTAGATGGTGGCCCGATTCTAATGCATCGGGTATTCTAGAATATGTATGCGGCCGACAGGGCGCAAGCAGCAGAGCGGTGTTTACATTTGGCGCCAAAATCGCTGATTGGTCGAGGCCGGCAACCGCGACCAATCAGCAAAGCGGTGTTAAAATTTGGCGCCTATATCGCAGATTGGTCACGGCTGGCGGTCGCGACTAATCAGCAGAGCGGGCTTTAAATTTGGCGGCAATAATGCTGATTGGTCGCGGCCAGCGAACGCGACACATCAGCAGAGCGGGGTTTAAATTTGGCGGCAATAATGCTGATTGTTTGCGGCCGGCGGCTGCGACCAATCAGCAGAGCGGTAATTAAATTTTGCGCCAATAATGGTGATTGGTCATGGCCGCGACCAATCAGCAGAGCGGTGTTTAAATTTGTCGCCAATAATGCTGGTTATTCGTGACCAGTAACCGCGACCAATGAGCAGAGCGTTGTTTAAATATGGCGCCAATATCGCTGATTGGTCGCGGCCGGCCACCGCGACCAATCAGCGAAGCGGTGTTTAAATTTGGCGCCAATATCGCTGATTGGTCACGGCTGGTGGTTGCGACTAATCAGCAGAGCGAGGTTTAAATTTGGCGCCAACACTGCTGATTGGTCGCGGCCGGCAACCGCGACCAATCAGCAGAGCGTTGTTTAAATTTGTCGCCAATCTCGCTGATTGGTCGCGTCTGCTGTCCGCAACCAATCAGCAGAGCGTTGTTTAAATTTGGCGCCAATCTCGCTGATTGGTCGCGTCTGTCGTCCACGACCAATCAGCAGAGCGTTGTTTAAATTTGGCACCAAGCTCGCTGATTGGTCGCGGCTGGCGTCCGCGACCAATCAGCACTGCAGTGTTTAAATGTGGCGGCAAGATCGGTGATTGGTCGCGGCCGCTATTTAAATGTGGCACCCAAATCGGTGAGCAGAGCGGTGTTTAACTTTAGCGCCAAGATCACTGATTGGTCGCGGGCGGAGAGCGCGACCAATCAGCGAATCATATTGGTGAGAACCGGGGAGCGGAATCGTATTAGTGAGGACCGGGGAGCGCCGCTGCCTGTGCGGCTACTTCCGTTGCGAGAAGCCGGGAGATGAGCGACTGCTCGCAGCAGAAGTATCCCGACCTGCAGCGCCGCTCCCCGGTCCTCCCTTGAATCCCTAGCCGCTGATGTCCCCACAGTATCCGCATGGTGTTACTAAGGTCCGGACATTTGTGTTAAAAATCGCTGATTGGTCGCTGGCGCTGCCCGCGACCAATCACAGATTTGGGCGCCAAATTTAAATATCGGCCGCGACCAATCACCGATCTTGGCTCCACATTTAAACACCGCTGTGCTGATTGGTTGCCGACGCTGGGCGCGACCAATCACCGATTTGGGCGCCACATTTAAATAGCGTCCGCGACCAATCACCGATCTTGGCTCCACATTCAAACACCGCTGTGCTGATTGGTCGCGGACGCTATTTAAATATGGCGCCAAAATCGGTGATTGGTCGCGCCCAGCGTCGGCGACCAATCAGCACAGCGGTGTTTAAATGTGGAGCCAAGATCGGTGATTGGTCGCGGACGATATTTAAATGTGGCGCCCAAATCGGTGATTGGTCGCGACCAATCAGCACAGTAGTGTTTAACTTTTGCGGCAAGATGAGTGATTGGTCGCGGGCCAAGACCGCGACCAATCACCAATTTGTGCGGCACATTTAAATAGCGGTCGCGACCAATTGGATGTCAGCGCCGCTCCCCGGTCCTCCCTTCACACCCTAGCCGCATGGATGTCAGCGCCGCTCCCCGGTCCTCCCTTCCGCATGGATGCCAGCGGCGCTGCCTGTGCGGATACTTCCGCTGCGAGAACCCAGGACATGAGCGGGCGCTCGCAGCAGAAGTATCCCGACCCGCAGTGCCGCTCCTCGGTCCTCACTTCCGCATGGAGGTCAGCGACGCCGGCGGTCCTTCCGCTGCTACCGGCCGGGAGATGAGCGCCTCGCGCCGGTCATCTCCCGGCTGCATCTCCGTCCCGCAGATGAGCCGCTAACACCCGCCATCTTTTTTCAGAAATCCCGCGGCGCTGATTGGCCGCTGCCGGACCAATGAGCGACGCGAGATTTCCAGGACAGACAGACAGAAAGACAGACAGACAGATGGTGGCCCAATTCTAATGCATCGGGTATTCTAGCATATGTCTTCCGACCCTCCTTTATAATGCCCCATGCAGGAAGTCACATCCCCCATATATAATACCCCATGCATATAATGCCCCATGCAGGAAGTCACATCCCCCGTATATAATACCCCATGCAGGAAGTCACATCTCCCATATATAATGCCCCATGCAGGATGTCACCTCTCCCCCATATAATGCCCCATGTAGGATGTGACCTCTCCCCCCATATAATGCCCCATGCAGGATGTGACCTCTCCCCCCATATAATGTCCCATGCAGGATGTCACCTCTCCCCCATATAATGCCCCATGCAGGATGTGACCTCTCCCCCCATATAATGCCCCATGCAGGATGTCACCTCTCCCCCATATAATGCCCCATGCAGGATGTGACCTCTCCCCCCATATAATGCCCCATGCAGGATGTCACCTCTCCCCCATATAATGCCCCATGTAGGATGTCACCTCTCCCCCATATAATGCCCCATGCAGGATGTGACCTCTCCCCCCATATAATGCCCCATGCAGGCTGTCACCTCTCCCCCATATAATGTCCCATGTAGGATGTCACCTCTCCCCCATATAATGCTCCATGCAGGATGTGACCTCTCCCCCCATATAATGCCCCATGTAGGATGTCACCTCTCCCCCATATAATGCTCCATGCAGGATGTGACCTCTCCCTGCATATAATGCCCCATGCAGGATGTCACCTCTCCCCCATATAATGCCCCATGTAGGATGTGACCTCTCCCCCATATAATGCCCCATGCAGGATGTGACCTCTCCCCCCATATAATGCCCCATGCAGGATGTCACCTCTCCCCCATATAGGATGTCACCTCTCCCCCATATAATGCTCCATGCAGGATGTGACCTCTCCCCCCATGTAATGTCCCATGCAGGATGTCACCTCTCCCCCATATAATACCCCATGCAGGATGTGACCTCTCCCCCCATATAATGTCCCATGCAGGATGTCACCTCTCCCCCATATAATGCCCCATGCAGAATGTGACCTCTCCCCCCATATAATGCCCCATGTAGGATGTGACCTCTCCCTCCATATAATGCCCCATGTAGGTTGTCACCTCTCCCCCATATAATGCCCCATGTAGGATGTCACCTCCCCCCCCATATAATGCCCCAAGCAGGAAGTCACCTCTCCCCCCATATAATGCCCCATGTAGGATGTCACCTCTCCCCCATATAATGCCCCATGTAGGATGTGACCTCTCCCCCCATATAATGCCCCATGTAGGATGTCACCTCTCCCCCCCATATAATGCCCCATGTAGGATGTCACCTCCCCCCCCCATATAATGCCCCATGTAGGATGTCACCTCTCCCCCATATAATGCCCCATGTAGGATGTCACCTCTCCCCCCCATATAATGCTCCATGCAGGAAGTCATATCCCCTGTATATCCATCCCCCCATAGTGCCCCATGCAGGTCCCCTATGGCCCCATACAGAAAAAAAAAATCCAATACTCACCTCTCTTCTCAGCTGCTTCTCTGGACTCCAGCGTAGCCCGCATATTGACGCTGTGCGCTGTGACCGGTCAGGAGAGAGCGCGGTGTAAAGACGTCACCGCGCCCTCTGACCTGAGACGTCATAGAGCATCAGCGGAAGACACAGGAGCTGCTGCGGAGGCACGGGGAGGGGTAAGTATGACGCCGGAGTCCTGATCGAGCGGGGGGAGGGACGGGAGGAGAGGGGAGGGACGGGGGGAGGGGAGAGGACGGGAGGGGAGGGGTAAGTATGACGCCGCGGTCCTGATCGAGCGGGGGGAGGGACGGGAGGAGAGGGGAGGGTAGAGGAGAGTAGAGGGGAGGGGAGAAGAGGACAGGGGAGGGGAGAGGAGGGGAGGGGCGTCACACTTGTCCTCGGGAGATAAGCGGCCGTAGCCGCTGATCTTCCGACGATAGCCGCATGTAGGTCAGCGGCGCCTGCGGTCGGGGGACTTATGCTGCGAGTAGTCGGCTGCATCTCCCGGCTGCATCGCCGCTGACCTCCATGCCGCACATGAGCCGCTAACAGTCACCATGTTTTTCAGAAATGCCGCATCGCTGATTGGCCGCGGCCGGACCAATCAGCGACCCGGGATTTCCAAGACAGACAGACAGATAGATAGACAGACAGACGGGATAAGACAATTATATAGTGGATTGTGTTTTATTAATTGTACTATAGCCTCAGTTATTGCAAAAAAAATATATAGTAGCAATATTTGTTCCAAGGCACATACCTATATTCTAAAGAGATGCTCCACTCAGATACTTGTTCAGGTTCATATTCTTAAGGATGGTTTCACACTCAGCATTTTTTTAAGCACCTCATTCCATTTTTATTGCAGTTTTTTTTTAAAAGAATCAGAAGTGGGTTTAAAAGAAATGTAAAATATAAAGGATTAATGTATACTTATTCTTCTTGGAACCACTTTTGACTTTGGTTTAGAAAACTGCAGTGAGCATTGCCATCCTAAGGTTAAAAAGTTTTCTGGTGTAAAAAACTACCAAATTGGAACATTCTGATTTAATATGCAGGGGGGTTTTCACTTTTAGAGAATAGCTATAGCGAGTCTCTCCCTCCCTCGCATGGAGAATGAAGGGGGATCATAGTAGTGTGCACAACGCATACTGTCATCATTTGGCAATTTGCGATCGCAGTGAGTGACTGCATACTTTTGTTCTCAGCCTGTAAAATACCCTTTAAGGGGCACTCTGGAAAAATTATTGCTGATTTAGGGTGTACTCTTGGCATTATTATTCATTAAAGGAGTCCACTACTTTTGATTGACGGCCTATCCTAAAGATCAAGATAGGCAATCACTATCTGATCGGTTGAGGTGTGACACCTGCTGATTAGCTGTTTCCGGCGCCGGCTGTGACCAGAAGTTCTCGGATGCTGTCGGAACACAAAAGCTTCGTCATTTCTATAGTGGCCGCAGTTGAGTACTGCAGATCCACCTCCTATTCAAATGAAGAGGGAGTGGATCTGAAGTACCCTGAAGCTGGCGCCGGTAACAGCTGACTGGCGGGGTTGTCGGATGTTGTATCTGAGCATTATTTTTATTGATTTAAGGGACACTGAGCAGTTTGTATTTCTTCCCAGAATATTTTTTGTATTTTAGATATTTTATATAAACCCCTAGACAACTTTTAAAATGTAGTTTTCTGGTATCAAATTCCGCCTATGTAGCTGTGCGGATAGCAATGCATTTATCGCATGACATATTCTATCTTTTTTTTACTTGAATGGGTTTAAATGCAGTATAAATGAATAGTTCTGTGCGGGCGCAGCTCTGAGCCTTACAAAACATTTACTTGCAATGACAGACATTTCATATCCTGAGAAAGAGTGTAGCATTAATGTGGTGATACATTTGGAATTCATAACATTTTGCTATGTTTATGGATTACGAGAAGCATAACTTAATCTTCAAGATCAACGACCCTTTCAGAAGCTGGTGTGAAGTCTTTTCATACCAATGACAAAAGCGTACAACCTGGGGGCCATTTTTGCAGCTCTAGATATGCAGAATTTTTATATATTGCATTTGTGGTTTGCATTTTAATTTACAATTCTATGTCTCCCGGAAATGCAAATGTGCAATTATTTGCAAAACAAACATTGAAAAATAAAATTTATGAAAAAAATTGATGTTCAAAAGAATGGAAGTTTCTTGGAAAGAAATGTGACAGATTTGGGAGGATGGACTTAGCTAATCCTTCTATTGTTTTCTAAATTTAAATTGATTTGGAAAGCAAACAGGATTATCTTGCCAAAGCCATAATCTCCCTGTTACTGTAGCCGCTTTTTATTTCTGCGGTGATTGGACATGAACTATTAAACTCGACAATCATAATTGAATTCAAACACAATACAATGAGAAGAGAGATTTGTTTTCTACTGCTCAGTAAATAACAGTTTAGAAAGATTTTTTTGTGCAGTAATAAATGGACTACACGAACAATATTTTTGGATGGTTAAAAAAAAAACTTTAAAAAACACTAGGGAAATATGAATGTAAATCATTGATGGTCCCCGGTGTTCCGTGAAGCTGTATGAACAGTTGTGAAAAAAAGAAAAAAACAGCTCACCCCCCGTAAAGTCGATGAATCCAGGAGCACGCAGTCAGCGCTCTGCCGGCGCTTGGCAATGTGGATTGGAAAATGGAGTTGACTCAGCTCACCGGAAACCAACGTGTAAAATCCAAAATTTTATTTAATACTTAGATAAAACATGATGAAAATCATAATCCATACAAAATTAGATGGGGTACAGGGGGTATGATGCTTTCTATTAGGTTACCAGATGCGTTTCGAACATAGTGTTCTTAAACTTGGTATGCAGACATCATATTATATAGCACTGTGTGCTTACAATTACTCATTTTGCCTTTCTACCCAGCTAAGTCAGAAGTAGGTTCAGAATAAAAGAGAGGAAAGTAAGAAGTATCCGGGCCTGGGGTAGGAAGCCCAGTGGGACGGCACAGAGTTGTCTCTCTGTCGAATAATGGGACGGAGAAGCAAGTACAAGTGAGATGAAGAGGAAAAGCCCCGTGTTATAGTCCAGAGGCATCAATAAGTATGAGAAATTAAGTAGCAGCCTTATTGGCATTGAAAACTCTCCTAAGGGGAGTAAGATGCAGAATCGCGGGTGGAAGTATAGGACTCTTGCTTGCTGGTCTCTAGTGCCGTTATTGGGGCCTGAGGAGACTCCTGGGGTAGTGAGCTGGGCTGTGTTGAGACAGAAGAGCTAAGAGAAGCAGAAAGGTAGAGTGACTCCAAGAAGAGAGGGGAAGAAGTGTATGATAATGTACTATGTCATAACTGAAATGTCCAAGAAGAAGAATGCCTACTATCTGTTGTATATAGTTCCTCAGAAGTTATTATTTTGGTAAAAATATGTTTATTTATGGACTATGGCCTCTCTCTTTGAACTGTATAACAACTGGTCCTGGCCAGCCAAAAACAATGGCACCATGAGGTCTGCAAGACCTTCTCCCCATCACAGCTAAAGTCCACCTACCCAACCAAGACCCCCATTTTCACATAGCGTGCCAGGGAGTAAAATACGAGTATCTCACCCACGGCTACAGACCTGCTCCACATTTCAGTTAGAAGAACTGGACCCATGGGTAATCATTAGTCCGCCTTTTATATTATAAAACACCTTTAAAGTTCTATACTAGAAATATAAGTCTCAAAACAAATGAATTTATCAACTAGATATTGCTTGTTATCCTCAGGCTGTATTCTGTCTTTTATATTACATGTCAGACATTTTTACACAATGCCAAACTTCACTGATGCATCTCTTACTGCTTAGTTATTTTTTACTTTGTGCACCAAATTATCCACACTACAGTTCTGTTTACAAGATATAATTCTGATGCTTTGACTAAAGACAAGGCTTAGGTCCCGGGTGGGCAAGGGCAAGGTGGGAGGTTGTGCACATTTAAACTGAACTTGATGCTTTAATAACATACCCGTGCTAGATGACAATAAAGAAAGGTTCTAAGTTTACGGCACAAAAGCTACTGTTCCTTGTAAAGAAACTGACTTCAACCTTTTAGGTCAAGTCATGTTATTTACAAAGCAATGCAGGCCGTACTAGTTAGCGGAGATAGAGGATTCCACAAATTTGCCTCCAGAGAAAACAGCAAGATCTTTACAAGCTTTGCACTATGGAGCCCTCGGACACATCCATCTTTTAAAATAATGAGTTCATAAACTCAGATTTCACAATGAGAAGCAAATGAATACACATTGCATGAAAGCCCCATAACACCGTCCATGATCTGGAAGAATGTGAAGAATTAGGCTAAGTGCCCACTATGCGTTTTTCAAGCATTTTTGCCGCAGAATTTCTGCGGCGAAAACGCTTAAAAAACGCTTGGTAACACGTGCCCCATGGTCCCCAATGATAATCCGCATGTGCTGTGTACATGCTGCGGAAATTTCCACTGCGGATTATCATTGCGGAAAAATACGCAGCATGTCCATTAATTTTGCGGCCACTTAGCGTAATTGTCGCCATTGACTTGCATTGAAACGTTTAATATCCACATGACTACATGTGCACATGCGGATATTAAGCGATTCAATGTGCGGATGGTACCCGGGTCTGGAGAAGAGGAGACTCTCATCCAGACCCAAGTACCATGGTACCTGTAAAAAAAAAGAATTTAAAATAAAAAATAAAGATTATACTTACCTTCCGATGGTCCCTGGTCTCCATAGCGATGCGTCCGGTGTGTTGGGCGGCTCGCAATGGTCTAAAAGGACCTTCCATGACTAAATGACGTCATGAAAGGTCCTTTCACACCACCGCGAGCAGTGCAAGAGACCGGACGCAGGGGAGAAAAGACCGGGGGCCATCGGAAGGTGAGTATAATCTTTATTTTTTATTTTTTACCATTCTTATTCTTTTTTTTTAACTATTACTTGGTCACACTATATAAATCCATGCCTGTTGCATGGATTTATATAGTGTGACCAAGTTGTCAAGCACTTTTCCAAGTGATGCTAAAATCGCTTGGAAAAGCGCTTGATAACCCGCATGCAGAAATGCATGCAAAAACGCTTGACAAACGCTTCTACCTGGCGGGAAAAACGCATGTAAAAACCGCATGCGTTTTTCCTGCCAGGGAGATGCGGGAAAAAAATGCAGCATTTCTGCATCGTGGGCACTTAGCCTTATACATTTTCAAAAAGAAAATGTAAAAACGATCCTAAGACCTCATTCAGACTTCAGTTTCTCACATACAAGTTCTATCCATGTTTTTCACAGATAGACCTTGTAGCCATTATAGTTTATGGGGCTGTCCATGTTTTTTTTCAGACCAAGTGGTCCACAATAAAGGATGGAAATATGTCCGATTTTGATCTGAGTTACGCATCAAACTGACCAATGCAAGTATTTGAGTCCCTGAAAAAATCTGTTTGATGGAAGAAGCTTGAGAAACCTCCATCAGTTTTACTTTTGCATACAAGAAAATCTGATGAAAGTCTGATGGCAAAAACTGACACATGGACAAAACTCTGATCGAAATCACTGATGGAAATCGGATCCAAAATACTGCTGAAAATCGATCAGTTTCTTGCCTACGAGAAAAATCACTCACATCTGGATGAGCCCTAACATGTTTCTGAAGTTAGGCGAAGTTTATGCTATGTGAGTTTCTGTAAATAATTTTAAAATGTTTTCTAGGAGAAAAAAATGGAGGTGACCATGGGTGACCCATATTTGTCACCTCTCTCGAAATATCCAGGAAAACTCCTGGAAAAAGATCTCCTGGCCTCTCTAAAGTGTTGTCAAATCTCACAGGCACCGCCAAAGCCTCCTAAAACCCCCTAGAAAATGGTGCTTCCTGAAGGCTTTTGTGTATGACGCCCAGAGCTCCAGTTTCTAAACAGAGTGGAAATATGTGCATAGATTGTATGTGTTTATGAAGAAAAAATTCAGTACTCTCAACTGCCATGTGGTTGGCCAGCACTAAAACTAGCAAAGTAAGAGTTTGCCAATGAATTAATGTCACACGTAATATAATAGCTTTAAATGACACTCTTTTGTAAGTAACTTCATATATACATAGAGGCAAACTAGGGGGCTTCTATAGGCCATTACAGAGAGAAGACCTAGGTTGGTTCCATCTTCTTTGCTATTGGGTGACTCCTGTCTACAGAGATCTGAGAAGAAATGGCTTAGAGTTGGTACGAATCGCTTTACAGGATCCGATCCATTGGCCACTTCAGCAACTTTTCTCTGCTCTACAGAAGCCTTAAAAACTGCCTCCTTCCTCCTGGCATCCGCGACTCTTCCTTAATTAGCCAGCCTTGTACAATGTCATTGCTGCGGTGTGCGGTGTGACATAGCACCAGACTGGCAAATCAAAAAAAGAGCCGCAGATGCCGTCATGTAGGAGACGGTTCTCAGGGCTCCAGTCCATTGGCCACAGATTACTGACGTACATAAACTGTAACAAAAAACAGCAAAGCAAGAATGGACTGTGGATATGCAAACTACAACTAGACAGCACTTACTCCCAATATACCCTTTCTCTTCCAAGTATGCCATCTGAATCCCAGCCGAGCTGATGAGTTGGAAAGATGAATCGACTCATGGTGAGTGATAAAAATGTAATCAACCATTACAAAGATAAAAAGAAATCTATCTACGCATTTCGGGTTGCCCCTTCATCAGACCCTGGGTTGCCATTCACAGAGTGTAAGTTTTTTTTCTTGTACCTACATCCCTTTTTTGTGTGTCAAGAGTCCATTCAGAAGCACTTCAATAAAGCCCCTTTTTTTCTGTTTTCTATGTTTTTAGATTACTGACGTAGTCAATGGACTGGGGACTGTAAATCGATTTGTACCAACTCAAATCAAAGGACATCTAGAGGGAAGCAAACCTTAATTCCTTCTGTCTTGGGCAATAAAAATCAGCATCATATTAAGGATCTATTTTGATCCTTGCTATAAAGCCCCTCTCTTCTGAAATGTGTGCCATTGTACAACAGATTTTGGATGCTGCACATATAATTAAAGAAGCCCTCCCATCAAAGTTTTTATCCTCTTACTATGTTGCGCTCATCATGTTATACAGTGCCTACAAGTAGTATTCAACCCCCTGCAGATTTAGCTGGTTGACACATGCGGAATTAACTTGGCATTGTGACATTTGTACTGTAGATCAGCCTGGAAGTGGGAAATGCACTGCAGCAAATTGTTTTTTTTTTTTTTTTTTTTTTTTTAAAACGTTAAAAGTTAATTCAGAGTGTCATTTATTATTCAACCCCTCAAACCACAAGAATTCTGTTTGGTCCCCCTAAAGTATTAAGAAGTAGTTCAGGCACCAAGAATAATGAGCTTCACATGTGTGGATTAAAGATCTCTTTTGCCAGCCTTTTCTGACTATTTAAGACCCTCCCCAAACTTGTGAACAGCACTCAGACATGGGCAACATGGGAAAGACAAAGGAGCATTCCAAGGCCATCAGAGACAAGTTCGTGGAGGGTCACAAGGCTGGCAAGGGGTACAAAACCCTTTCCAAGGAGTTGGGCCTACCTGTCTCCACTGTTGGGAGCATCATCCGTAAGTGGAAGGCTTATGGAACTACTGTTAGCCTTCCACGGCCTGGACAGCCTTTGAAAGTGTCCTCCCGTGCCGAGGCCAGGCTTGTCCGAAGAGTCAAGGCTAACCCAAGGACAACAAGGAAGGAGCTCCGGGAAGATCTCATGGCAGTGGGGACATTGGTTTCAGTCAATACCATAAGTAATGTACTCCACCGCAATGGTCTCCGTTCCAGACGAGCCCGTAAGGTACCTTTACTTTCAAAGCGTCATGTCAAGGCTCGTCTACAGTTTGCTCATGATCACTTGGAGGACTCTGAGACAGACTGGTTCAAGGTTCTATGGTCTGATGAGACCAAGATCGAGATCTTTGGTGCCAACCACACACGTGACGTTTGGAGACTGGATGGCACTGCATACGACCCCAAGAATACCATCCCTACAGTCAAGCATGGTGGTGGCAGCATCATGCTGTGGGGCTGTTTCTCAGCCAAGGGGCCTGGCCATCTGGTCCGCATCCATGGGAAGATGGATAGCACGGCCTACCTGGAGATTTTGGCCAAGAACCTCCGCTCCTCCATCAAGGATCTTAAGATGGGTCGTAATTTCATCTTCCAACAAGACAACGACCCAAAGCACACAGCCAAGAAAACCAAGGCCTGGTTCAAGAGGGAAAAAGTCAAGGTGTTGGAGTGGCCTAGTCAGTCTCCTGACCTTAACCCAATTGAAAACTTGTGGAAGGAGCTCAAGAATAAAGTCCACATGAGACACCCAAAGAACCTAGATAACTTGGAGAAGATCTGCATGGAGGAGTGGGCCAAGATAACTCCACAGACCTGTGCCGGCCTGATCAGGTCTTATAAAAGACGATTATTAGCGGTAATTGCAAACAAGGGTTATTCCACAAAATATTAAACATAGGGGTTGTATAATAATTGACGCACACTTTTATGTTTAAAATTTAATAAAATTCAACTGAGCAACATAACTTTTTGGTTTGTAAGATTTATGCTTCTGTTCATAAAACCTACTCTTGTTTGCAGTTTGAAGGCTCTAACTTATTTGCATCTTATCAAACCAGCTAAATCTGCAGGGGGTTGAATACTACTTGTAGGCACTGTATGTCACTGTGCACTTACAATTGCTCATTTTGCCTTTCTACCCAGATAATTCTTCTCTTTTCTCTGCTCTATGTAGAAACAGGAAGTCTCTTGTCCGTGCAGATTTCATTCTCCTCTTCAACTCCTGACGCAGCTGCTCCACTCCTCCCCCTTCTAGGGACTTTTGCAGTTACTTGTGACTCATGCAGGGAAAATTGACCTCCTGTTTCTACATAGAGCTTAGAAGGATTCAGCTGGTCAGTTTTTAATCAGATGATGACATAGACCTAATGGAAAAGAGAAGAATTAACTGAGTAGAAAGGCAAAATGAGCAATTGTAATAACACATTGTGATATAATATGATGACTGCAATATATTAAGATTCTAAAAAAGTTGATGGGAGGAGGAGGAGGAGTGCTTCTTTAAGGCCTAATGCCCACAAGTGATAATATATAATGAGAATATGAAGCTAGATAGAATATGAAACATAGACTGTTCATATATTTAACCCAGTATTTGTCATATCTTGTGGCAGTTGTGTGTTTGTGCCATCATTGTTTTTCATCCATATTCTCCACCATTTATCATATTGCAGATACAAATAATGATCCATTATACTGATACATGCAGACACATATGCATACAAAAGTAAAATATTAATTCCTATTGTCAATACATGTTTTTTCATGCTCCATTACCTCCTTTAGGGAAATGTGTCTCCCATCCAACATCTGTAAGAGCACGCTCCTGGTGTATTTAGTTATACCATATGGAAATTACAGCCGTGATAATATACAAGTAAACGGCTCCACTGAATAACATTACATACATCACAATATACATGGAAACAATTTGTATGCCCTGAGGTCTGACATATAAATGAGCGCTCTCCATATTTACTCTTTGCATTAGTGCAAAACAAAACAAAGAAATATTTTCTGTATGACTTACCAAATATTCCTGGGTTGGCATTAAAATAAATGAGAAATAAGGTAAGTATGAAGCTGGGACTGAATAATTTAAAATGTGCATAAAACTATAATTATCATCAGTCAAGTATTTCAGCAATACAAAGTAAATACAAATTAGTAAAGAAAGCAAATTTCATTTATTGCACCAGCCTAATCTTACTTATAATACTTCCTTTAGAAAAAGGAAGAAAGCTGGTAACTCCATAATATTCCTTGCTTTATTTAAATTCAATTAAAAAATCGTCATCACAAAGGAGTTGTAAATGTTGACGAGTTTTGACTAAACTGTTTTAATCTTATAATGCTTCCTATCTATCGTTCCTGTGGTTTATCATTGCGTTTCTTAGTACAGTTTATATTTACTTTTTCCACGTCTCCTTGATTTTTCTTACTTTATGATATAGCGCCGGTTTTGTCCATAGGCCGCATAAAGTATTTCAGATCTGCCCTGTGTATGTGAATGGGTCTGAGCTGCACAGACAATCCATGGATGAGAGTACCACTATTTCTGGAAGAAAAACTGTCTCAGACAACTAACTCCTTTAGGCCTTTCCTAACATCCGCTGCATGTTTATGGTGGATGTCAGACAGAGTTGTATGATGCAGACTGAGGATCCTTAAAGGGGTTGTCCAGTCCAAAACGATAAGTCTGGACTGTGCACTGTGGGGATTCGCCAGTATCAGATCCAGGACCGGAGGGTATGTATAAGTTATCACTGGGTACGGCCTCGCTCTCCATACACTTGTATTGAGAGAGGCCACGCCCTCTAGTCGACGACGCCCACTAGGCGGTCGTGTCACTAGTCGGGGCACCGCCTTGCCTCAAGACAAGTGTATGGAGCGAGGCTGTGTCCACTAGCCGGGAGTATGTACAGTATATCTCATACATACCCTCCGGTCCCGGGTCTGAAACCAGCGAATCCCCGTAGTGCACAATGCGTGCACGGGAGGGATTCATAAGTCTGTAGTCACACAAAGTAACTGCAGACTTATTGGTTCAGACCAGACAATCCCTTTAAGCAGCGGGTACCACTCACCTGTAACTGCCTCAATTATAACTAGCACCCTCTGTTACACCATTAGCCCTCTGCAACGTGATCGTTGGGTGCCCATGGGTTGGCATTGCAGCTTAGAGCCTAATGAAGGCCCAAAGTCTACAATCTTTGCCCTCTTATTACTTACAAAGCCCAAAAAACAGATCAGTATTTCACATACGAGTGCTCTCCATTTTTTTCATGGATAGCACTCATACCTAAGAGGGTCTATGGGGCTGTTCACATGTCAGATTTTTTCCTCGGTCCGAGAGGTCCATGCAAATCGCAGAGACATGTCCGATATTGATCTGAGTGTCAGAACAAAATCTGTAATGAAAGTCTATGGGTCAGTGAAAAAAATCTGAAAGCATTTATATGCCATGTGAGTGTTGTCTGCTTTCCATTGACTGATCGATAAAAGAAGGTGGAGAAACCATTGTTTTCTTTCTAATCAGTGAAAAAACTGCTGAAACTTTGTCCAAACTCTTATGAAAATCTGATGAAACTCTAAGAAAATCACAGAAGAAACTCGGTTAGTTTTTCTCGTATGTAAGAAAAAAAAACCCTGATATCTGAATGAGGTCTAGGACAAAAGTGCTGACACTTTTACTGCCAGGATCAGTACTCTAATACTTCTAAGGCAGGCAAATAGACAGGGTAAAAGCACAGGGTTTAGAAGCTGCTCACAGGCAATTTTTTTACAGGAATAATTAATTTGCAAAGTTTCATAACTTTCCATGATGGAGAAAATTATGAAAAAAAGATAAAGTTTAGTTCTTTTATACTAGAGTTGCAAGCAATTGATTGGTTGGGATGCTGTGTGTCGGGCCCCTGGAAATCTGACATTAATAACCTATTTCTATGATAGTTGATCAGTATTGTACACTGTGTGATAAGAAAAAAAGACGCACATTAACTGCCAAAGATTTGAGAAAAATCAAACATGAAGCGACCAGGAAGCCATCATCCTCCAGTGCTGTCATATTCCAAAACTGCAGCCTCCCTGGAGGCCCAGAAGTACAAGGTGTTCAGTGCTCAGAGACATGGCCGAGGTAAGGAGGCTGAAACCCGACCACCACTGGACAAGACCCAGAAGGTGAAACGTCAAGACTGGGACAAGAAATATCTGAACATAAATTATTCAAAGCTTTTATGGACTTTTGAGATGAGAGTGACTCTTGACAGAGCAGATGGATGGACTCGGGGCTGGATCAGTAACGGGCACAGACCTCCACTTCCACTCAGACACCAAAAGGTGGAGGTGGTATAATACTATGGGTTGGTATTAATAAATAAGAACTAGTTAGACTTTTTCGGGTTGACAATGGACTCCAAATCAATTCCCAAACCGAACCGCCAGTTTTTAGAAGTAATTTTCTTCAAGAGGTACAGGAAAATGTCTGCATGTTTCAAGATGCAAATTGTCTCTTCAGAGAGGAAGAGAACTAGAACTCTAGTGCCACCTACAGGAAGTAGCAATCCTAAAAGTTAAAAGTGACCCTTTAATGAGCCTTATCACATGACTTAGGATATAAGCCAGAACCAGAAACTTAATTTGCAAGCACCTTAGATACCGGTCTGACGCCTCTCACCCAGCCAAACCAGAACTCACACTTTGCATTGACGAGGGGCAGTACCCCAAAACACAGTGTCTGCAAATTGAGTTTCTGGCTTATATCCTAAGTCATGTGATAAGGCTCATTGAAGGGCCACTTTTGACTTTTAGGATTGCTACTTCCTGTAGGTGGCACTAGAGTTCTAGTCCTCTTCCTCTCTGAAGAGACAATTTGCATATTTCCCAGAGGAGCATTGCGGCTTTAAAAGTCTCCTCACCATGACATGCTTAACATGTCACTCTCCGCAAAGAGACATGTTACCGATTAGATATCATATTTCATGATTTTTATACAGGACAATGCTCCATCGCAACATTGAAGTCTCCACTGTTCGACTGCCAGTAAAAGCCTTAAAGATTAAAGAATAATGACATGGCCCCTTCCTCACCTGACCTAAACCTTATTGAGAACTCGTGGGCCCTTCTGAAATGGAAGATTTAAGGTGAAGAAAAGCAGAGCACCTTTCTGAACAGTGTCTGGGGGGCTGTGGTTGGTGATGCCCAAAAGATGATTGTCAACAGATTAAGAAACTGACGGCTTATGACTGTTACTGAAGAGAAGAGCTGCTCTGTTAAGCACTGAAATATATTTTTTTGAAATGTATTTTTGTACATTTTGAGTTGTTGGGTTATTATCCTTACTTTAACAGGTGAAACTAAACAATCAAAATGGGAAAATTTTAATTTTTAATTTAGTGGCCCAATAATTCTGCACATAGATATTCTCCTAAGAAACACAAAACCTCACTTTTACTTTTTTTAAAATATTCAGGTTTCAGGTTTATTAACCTTTTGGATTGACAGACAGCACTGGAGTTGTTAAATAATAAAATGAATAATCAAAAAATACAAATTGCCTAATAATTCTGCACACATCGAATACCCTGACAACCCCTTTCATTTATTGTATTATAGGGTAAATTAAATGTTGCTACTAATAAGTGGTGGATGGTGGTAGGATGCCTTGTATCGGCTTCACCTCAGGTCTGGGTGACCCATATTCCATTACATGTACAGAAGTGTCACAGTAACTATCTGATATAATGACACATTACAGCTCTATGAGGCACAAGCTTGAGTTAGTTTCTTCCAGAAAGATTTCACATCATTCTTCAGTTTTCAACTATAAAACATTAAAGACAATGGGGGAAAGTTCAAGAATAAGAAACTTTGTTCCTTATGTTGGGGGGAGATATCGGCAGTAGATGTCTTTCATATACCCACCACATAGACAGCGTGAGCCAGGAGTGGGCTGTTTGATGCCGGAGATATCATAGTCTGATCTTAGCATTTTTTTTATTCGCACTCGGTGGTGCCGCGGCTCGTACGCTGTAGATGGAATAAATGCATTTTTCCCAGTTATATAACATTCAGAGCTGCAGGTGGATCTGTGTTTATAGACTGATATTATTGATCTCCATGGTACAAAGGTCAGTGAGTACAAAGGAAGGGATCCCTACGGATATAGGAAAAACATGCACTCTACCATGTAGTTACTTGTGAGGCTGGAAGTAGATGGGTACAAATCCGTGCTGCCAATGGTCCGGAAAAGAATAGGAGACTGGAAGAGTTGAAAAGCGTTTTTTATTAATCAACACATTTCGAAGTACACATACTTCTTCATCAGGACGAACCACAACGCATCAGGTTTCCATTCATTCATACCATATGGTTATCATAGGTATAATACACGAGACAATATCTTAGAATAGGTGCAAGCGACAATCAGTACAGAGGGCATATAAAAAGATAATGTAATCAGCAACTATAAGACCTGCCACTGCCGAATAATTATTAAATGGAAATTTTCAGAGCAATATTATTTTATTTATATTTAGGGCAGGTTTCGGACGACGATAGATTCTCTCATCCGAGAGAATCAGGTCAGTTGTGCAAATCACACTCTGATCAAACTCCGATCAGAGTGTGATCATGGGGTGTGATCCGATTCCCTCAGATGCAGAGAAGTTGGAGAAAAAAATATCTCTATCTTCTCCATTTTGGGAGTCCGTAGAAACTGGATGACACTCGGAGTGTGGTCCGATTTTTTTCCATGCTTTCACTGACTTGCATGACTGAGTGTGATCCAAATATCGGATCAATCTTGCTCATGCACTGATTTTTTTTTGGACTGACTCTCGGTCAATTAAACTGCAAGTGCATTGAAGGCATGTGGATGGACTTGCACAGCTATGTCCTTCTTTATTATTATTATTTTTATTTATATAGCGCCATGGATTCCATGGTGCTGTACATGAGAAGGGGTTACACACCAAATACAGATATCACTTACAGTAAACAAACTAACAATGATAGAACGGTACAGAGGGAGGAGGACCCTGCTCTCACGGACTTACATTCTACAGGAACGGGGAAGGAGGCAGTAGGTTGGGGGGTTGCAGCAGCGATGGTGGTGGTGAGGAGGCAGCGGGGGTCATGGCAGGCTGTAAGCTTTCTTGAAGAGATGGGTTTTCAGGTTCCATCTGAAGGATCCAAATGTGGAGGCTAATCGGACATGTTGGAGCACAGAATTCCAGAGGATGGGGGATATTCGGGAGAAATCTTGGAGGTGACTGGGTGAGAACGAATAAGTGTGGAGGAGAGAAGGAGGTCTTGGGAGGATCGGAGAGTGCGTGAGGGAAGATAAGGGGAGATTAGTTTGGAGATATACGGAGGAGACAGGTTATGGATGGCTTTGTAGGTCAGTGTTAGTAGTTTGAACTGGATACACTGGGGAACTGGGAGGAATCTGCAGAGGGGAGAAGTGGAGGAGTAGCGGGGCGAGAGATGGATAAGTCAGGCAGCAGAGTTAAGAACGGACTGGAGAGTCTGTCCTTAACTATTAACTGATTTCCTGTCCTATAATTCCTTTGGCCATCCAAAATCTTTTGCATCCTCCACTACCGCTTTGGCCGGCTCATGCGCAGTGCAATAATGAGGCATTTGCTCACACATTGGAACAGACTGCACATTTCTTAGCAAAGGCAGTGATGGAGGATGCACAAGATTTCAGACAACAAAAAGAGAATGGGAAAGAAATCAGAGAGATGAGGATGGCACCAGATGTGGAGTACTGAAGTGGAACTTGACTCTGCATGTGCATCCACAAATCACTTGCAATCCAAATAATTAGCATATGGAGCCAAAGTGTGATTCGCCTACAGGGTACATTGGATTTATAGAAAAGAGGCATACTTTTTTTTTACTGGCACAGACCTATGAATTCTCTGGAAGTATTAAATATAGTTTAAGCTTAATGCATCGAATTAGATTTGTATCTTCGTCCATTTGCGTCCATTGCAGACAGGGGTGGATTAAGAGTAGCAAGGGCCCCGGGCAGTTTAGAAGGCGTACTCCCCCCCACACACACACACACCTGATGTATCACATGTCACATGATCCCCTGTGATAGATCATATGATAGTTCACTTGAAATTAATTTGGCACAATATTAATATATTAATTATAATAATTTCTTTTAGGTTGTGTGCCCACTATGCGTTTTTTAAGCGTTTCTGCAGCGGCAATTCCGCTGCAGAAACGCTTAAAAAACGTTTGGTAGAAGGCCTGCCATGTTCCCCAATGATAATCCGCATGTGCTGTGCACATGCTGCGGAAATCTCTGCTGCGGATTATCATTGCGGAAAAATCCGCAGCATTGCCAATTATTTTGCGGAAGCGCGGCGTTTTCGTCGCCATTGACTTGCATTGGAACGCTTGGAATCCGCTTCCCTGCATCTGTAGATGCGGAATCCATGCGTTTCAATGTGCGGATGGTACCCGGGTGTGGAGGACAGGAGACTCTCCTCTGGACCTGGGTATCATAGAACCTGTAAAAAAAATAATAAAATAAAAAATAAATATTATACTTACCTTCTGATGGCCCCCGGTGTCTTTATCCGATACATCCTGGCTTGCCGGCAGCTCGCGGTAGACTAAAGGACCTGTGGTGACGTCATTTAGTCATGTGACGGGTCACGCGACTGCTGATGTCGGCAGGCCATCAGAAGGTAAGTATAGATTTATTTTTTTATTTTTTACCATTCTTTCGGTCACACTATATAAATCCATGCCATTTGCATGGATTTATATAGTCTAACCAAGTTGTCAAGCACTTTCCAAGTGATGCTAAAATCGCTTAGAAAGAGCTTGTCAACCCGCATGCGGAAATGCAAGTGAAGAACGCTTCACATCCACTTGTCCCTGGCAGGAAAAACGCATGTACAATCCGCATGTACAATCCGCATGTACAATCCGCATGCGTTTTTTCTGCCAGGGAGATGCAGAAACGCTCAAAAAAAATCCGGAGCATTTCTGCATTGTGGGCACATAGCGACAGCCAAAAGGGATAAATACTTCAAATAGTTCACCACACGAAATATGGGTAAAGAAGCAAATGGATGGTGAAAGAAGATAAAACGTAACCTTTAATAAATATATTTATGTTAAAACGATATAGAAGATAAAAATATCACTAGGACCCGAAATGCAATAGAATGTCCGCCTAAAAATTGCCTAAACCAAAATGTGTACCTGTTATAAATAGGAATGGAAGGGCACATACCTAGGGCATATCCCACCTATCACATTAACAAGAATGTGGCAGAACATATATATATATCAGAGCCGTCAGAAAATCACAAGGAGGTATGCAATCAGGCCGGTGCCTGTGATTCTAGGTGAGAGTTCTAACTTCACAACAATATAGGAACAATCTCACCGTGCACGTGATCGGCTCACGGATGCTCCTCAGGACAGCTCGCTATGTGGGGCATCAGCATCTCTTTGTCCGCCATCCACATGAAGAAACACCGCTCCCAAAGTGTTTCTTATGCTTACTTGCTCATCAGGGGAGATGGGGGTGTCTGTTGCCAACCTCACACTAAGGGTGGCACAGTTTGCAGAAGATCCTATCATCTTTTTAAATCCCAGCGCTATGGGCACGCGAGCGCGTCACTTCCGGTTCCGGAATTGTCACTTCCTGTGTGTGGAACGCAGGTGACATGCAAACAACATCCGGTGCGCGCGTCACCAAACGCGCGCGCGCACCAGACATGGAGTGGGTACATCACGTGAGGTAAACATTGATCACGTGATCGCGGGAATGGGAGGACACACACATTCTGCCTGCAATACCCGTACGCACTCTTAAATAGGGGGTGTGTCTATGCACACAGGCATATCAAGACACAGCCCCAGAAATACACCCTATGCAGTGACAGACCGCACTGCATAGTCCCCAGGGGATAAAATGGCTTAAGAAAAGCGGCACAATGAATCAGTAGTCACTAGCCAATTGAGAGTAAATGGCGCACACTCAACCCAAAAGAAGACCCCCGATGAATGGGACAAGAGGCCAAGGGAGACCAGGGCAGGGACCACACCAATGATAGAGGGGTAGGTGAGGGATGGGGAACTAGTATTCCCTAGTACAGAACTAGCCATACCGTCCCTGCCTAATAGTGGAGGTTGGCACCCTAAAAACCTGCGCAATTGGCGCCCCCACTCCGCGACGGCTCACCCTACACTCCTATCCCTGATACGCCCTACATTTACAGGAAGGATCTAAAGGATAATTGCTCATTCAGACCTTGTGGAACCATTGTTTGTAACTTAAAGATCCATTTAGTCTCTCTGTAGAGAATCATTTTGTCCCAGTCCCCCCCTCTTGGTGGGGCGTTGACCTTGTCAATTCCCAGGAATCGCACCACATCTACACAACCTGAATAGGCGCTGTAAACGTGCCTTGCTAAGGGAGTGTCCCTTCTCAGTGCAATATCCCTTAGATGTTCCCCCACCCTTCTCCTCAGCTCTTTCTTTGTTTTACCTACATACTCCAGACCGCACACACACGTGGCCTTATAGACAATCCCCTTTGATCTACAATTGATGAAATTCTTGATGACAAAGGTCTCGCCGGTAACATTGCTCACGAAATCTTTACTTTGCAGCATGACTCTGCAGGCTATGCATCCGCTACACCTGAAGCTGCCCTTAGTGGGGTTTTGAATCCAACTGCCTCCTTGGTGACCTATATAGTGGCTGTGAACTAGCCTATCTCGCAAAGATCTTCCCCTTTTATAGGTCACCAAGGGTCCTGAGCCCACCAATGTGCCTATGTCATCGTCCATTTGCAAGATAGGCCAATATTTCAGTAAAATCCTGCGGACGGTGTGAGCTCTGTTAGAGAATGTGGTAATCAGTCTGCATGAGTTATCACCCTCAGCCGGTTTTGGGGGGGGATACAATAGAGAGGTGCAGTCCCTTGCCAGAGTCTCCCCATATGCCTCAGTCACCACCCTCTTAGGGTATCCCCTATCATAGAACCGCCGACACAGATCATCAGCCTGTTCCCTGAAAGTGGCATCACTAGAGCAATTCCTCCGAATTCTCATAAACTGACCCTTCGGAATACCCCTTTTCAGGGGCACAGGATGGTTGCTGTCCCACCTGAGAAGAAAGTTCGAGGACGTTTTCTTTCTGTACGTTTTTGTTCCTATCGATCCATCCGTTCCTTTTTTGATAAGAATGTCCAAAAAGGGTAGTTTTTCCATGCCGTGTTCAAAGGTAAAGTGGAGGTTTAGATCATTAAGATTCAGTCTTTTGACAAAATCCTCAAATGTCCCCCCCCCTTCCACATAATCAACACGTCGTCAATATAGCGAATCTACAATAAAACATTGTCACTCCCCTCCACGGGCATGTCCCCAAAAACAACTGTTTCCTCCCACCAGCCCAGGTACAAATTAGCATATGAGGGGGCACACGGACTCCCCATTGCTGTGCCCCTGAGCTGGTGGAAGTACTTACTGCTGAACAGGAAAACGTTTTTTTGTTAGACAAAATTGAAGGGCCTCCAAAATGAACATATTATGCCTACCGAACTGTCTACCCCTCCCACTAAGGAAATAATGCACTGCCTCCATACCCCTCTCATGTGGTATCGAGGAGTATAGAGATTCCACGTCGATGCTCGCCAGTAGTGTATCGGTATCCACCACCATATGTTCCAATCTTCGGAGAAGGTCATTAGTATCTCCGATGAAGGAATTGAGACCAGTCATAAAGGGTCTAAGGACTCTATCGAGGTAGACCCCCAGGTTTTGTGTAAGGTTATTCACCCCAGATACAATAGGACGTCCTTTCAATGGGTTTAATCCCTTATGCACCTTAGGTAGACTGTAAAACGTCGCCATCACAGGGTGGTTGGGGCATAAAAATTCGCACTCATGCTTACTCACAATGCCGTCACCTAGTGCGTCCCTTACGTGCTCTTCTTCACGTCTATAGAATGGTGTTCAAGATAACCCCATTATAAGTTAATAGAGTTCGCTGGTTACACCGTCATTGTAGGTTTTTGCTATTAAAATGAGTAAGAAAGCCAGAATTGACAGCACAGATGTGAATTTTGCTTTTCACTGATCTCTTCCCCTCGTGGTGGTTGCAAGTAAAAATACAGAGAAGACGTTGAGCAATTCGGTGCTAGATTCTTCTTCGTACAGGTCCATAGAAAGAAAAGCAGAGGGAGACCAAACTCCACAGATAGGGCTTCATTTTTTATTTTCTTTGGCACTCTAAGCTAAGGGTGATCCTTCTTAATAAACACAACTAGATGAAAAAAAAGGGCGACTAAGCATCCACCTATTAATCAATGTAATATGCTTTTTTCTTGGAACACTATAAAGTAAAACTATGACATTACTATTGATCAATTATGTAGAAGTAATACAAATATATCTCATGTGAAAATATAATTAATGTGGAGTCTCACAAAATACAAATCTAGTGAAGCTTTAAGTTCGCTTTAATGAACCACACAGAACGCTTCAATTCCTCACTTTCATTTATTAATATGGCAAACACACTGAATTGGAAAGTTCCTCAGGGAATCCTAGTATCAGCAATTCATCCATCTTTTCATAACATTTTGATCTTGTATAACTATCTCAATTACCTAATACAGAATAGTAATACGATTTTTCAGCAAACTAAATTCCCAAGCCAATACCTTTTACATATTTTGATGTAATCAGTATTAAAAACATTAACCTTACCTAAAAATACCAACCTAAAAGAAAAACAAACATGAGTGTGGTATCATGGAAGTTGTAGAATAAAACGTTTCATCTTCATAATCCAAAGCAAGGAAAGAAATAAGAAATGTTTTCTACGTCTACTTGATAAACTTCTCTCTTCAACCATGTAAATCCATACTGTCCTATATAACCACAAAGTCCATTATTAAATACTAAATAACAATAATGGACTTTGTGGTTATATAGGACAGGATGGGATTTACTGGGTTGTAGAGAAAAGTTTATCAGGTATACGTAGAACACATTCATTATTATTTTCCTTGCTTTGGATTATGAAGATGAAAAGCTTTATTATACAACTTCCATAATGGGGTTACGCTCATGTTTCATTGTTTTAGGTTTGTATTTCTAGCTAAGGTTAATGTTTTTAGTACTGATCATATCATAATATGCAAAAGGTATCGGCTCGGGAATTTAGTTTGCCAAAAAAATCTTATTACTATTCTGTATTAAGTAACTGAGGTAGTTATACAAGATCAAAATGTTATGAAAAAGTCCATTATTGTAGTACATTAAACTCGGCATGAACAACTGTAGTTGGAGACAAAAAGCCAATTAAGGTTATGAATCCCGAAATATATTTTTTTTCTATGTTTTGCTTTATGTATGACTTTTATGTTGTTTTTTAGACGTCATGTAATAATATTGAAAATGAAAATAAAATATGAACAACCATGATCCAATTTATGGACTCACAAGACAATGAGGAACCATGATGAAGGCTGCGGGTTTGCGTATTTTGGCCAAAATGTCAACCAGGGCCAACCGAACAGGGGCCCAAGAGGTAAGGAGGCCCACTTCCACCTCCAAAGAAAGTTGATTTGTGCATTTTGATGAGCTATTGGACTGCAAAGGGCTTATATATTGTTTTTGCACAGGGGCCCCCTTCTGTCTGTGTGCACCCCTGATGTCATGCGGATTTTCCTGGGAAATTCGATTCAAAGAGAAGTTATTCTACACAAATTGTATGTACCCTATTATGCTCTGGGGTCTTTCCAAACCTTTAAGTATAATAAACCCAAGATGTAAAAAAATAATAATAAGTCCTATACACACCTTACTTATCATTTCATCATACTCTCCTCTCCTCACCATCACTGGTCCTCCTAGCATCTTCTTATCACTGCCACGATCATTGATAAGTCCCAGATCCCAGGGCATCTTCATGTAAGGTCAGGACTTTTGGCCATTAAAGTCACAACGTCAAGAAGTTGTTACGTGCGCCATGACCTTGAGCACGAATGCGCCAAACCATCCCAGGCCTTATCAGGACCAGAAGTCCCGGCCTAGTGTGAAGAGGACCAAGGATTCAGCACTTGGGGCAGCCATAAGATGCGACAAGGCCAGAGAGGTGAGAAATAATGTATGAGATTTTTTTTTATTTTTTTAGCAGTTCGAAGGATCTTTATGGTTTAACAAAATGGCAGCCGCACAAAAATGCATTACAAAAAATCTGCATTTTGTTGAATGCAAATTTTTGTAATATTTCAGTAGAATTCAATTCAACTCAAATATATTTGCTCATCTCTAGGCCTGGTGCACTACATGTATCAGTGTGTCTGACACCATATGCAATCCTTAGCAGTATGCAATTATAATACAAAGCAGCCACCCCCCCTTTTCCTTAGGACATTAGTACTGTGACCATGTATTGGTATGCAAATTGCCTCTTCAGAGATGAAGAGGACTAGAACTCCAGTGACACCTATTGGAAGTAACAATCCTAAAAGTCAATATCGACCCTTTAACAAGCCTTGCCATATGACTTAGGATAAAAGCCAAACCTAAGTCAAATGGCAAGGCTTGTTAAAGGGTCAATATGGACTTATAGAATTGCTACTTCCAATAGGTGGCGCTAGAGTTCTAGTCTTCTTCCTCTCTGAAGAGGCAATTTGCATATTTAATTTTGCAGAGGAGCATGCATGGTGTATAAGTCTTCTTACACTGACATGCCAGGCTGGGCTTGTCATTCTCCACAAGGAGAAATGTTACCCCTTAGAAACATGTACTGGTAAACATGGCTTCTTTCGTTCCATGCCCGCTTTCAGACCAAATCCAGGGAAAATGTGTGAAGTAGCTGTGATGCATTGATAATAGCACAGCATGGCAATGTCGACATAATGCTTTGAGTAGGCAATCTGTCACTTACCACTCCAGACTCACAACCAAAATGCGGGTGAAAACCAAGTTATAGAACTGAGAAAAAATATCAAAATTTCTCCTTTTCCTTTTTTGTTATGTAAAAGCATTGCATTCAAAGCAATATTCAAAAGCAAACATGAAATACTTTTGTTGTGGATGTTCCGTCCCCATGGAATGTCCGCAAAATCTTGGTCCTAATGAGAGCTTGTAATTATAATTACAAACTAAATGATCATTGATTAATGAAAAAAGCGTCATGCATTCACCATTGATATCATTGATTGTTTATCCGTTGCCAGCTTTCCCATGCATTTGTGAAAATTATGGCTTGGCTCATTGTATAGGAGGAATGCAGACATACAGAATTACGAAGACAAGATATCAAATGGAAAAGGTCACATTGCCCCATCAGAACATCAAGCTTCTTCCGGGAAATTGCCTCTTCTAGATAAAATTAATTGTCTAGAATTTAAAAATGGCTGCCTATTTGTATCCTGGTAGACTGTCTGGTATTGCAACTCAGCTCCATTGAAGTGAATCGAGCAGAGCTGCATTACCAAATAAAGCCTGTAAACAGGGGTGGCGCTGTTTTTGAAAGAAGACCTCCCTGTTTTGTTTTTTTTTGTTGTAGTCCTTTAAATTGACTGACCAGTGAGACCACTCCCTTTCTAAATGTACCCCTCTCTTGATCGTGGAGCCCTGGCTAATGAAACCAATATATAGAAAATATATTATTACATGGAGGATCAACCGAATAGGCAAACATGGCAGTGAACAAGTGGCTGGTAGGGCACAGAAATAACTATAAACCTATTAGAGTATATCTGCAATTTTAACATTTTCCAGTAAAAATCGACTTATTCTGTACTTATTTTACGTTTCATCCAAACATACATTGAGTTGCTTCCTTTAAGATTCTGCAAGTTACTGTACTTGTGAAAAAAGTCAAGAGACTATTTAACATTTTGATGCAGCTTTAGATGTGAATGGAGAAGAATACATTATGCTTCATATCCCTGTGAGATAAGTAAAACAATTCAGGCGTCACCATTCATGCACACCGAGCACAGAATAACCTGCCCGTAAAATAGTGCTCAACATAAATGAGTACACCCCCTTTTGAAAAGTAAGATTTTAATCAATATCTCACTGAACACAAGAACAATTTCCACAATTTTGACAAGATTGAGTTTCATAGAACATTTTTTAACCTGTAAGTTGTAACATGAAAGTCAGGTTAATAATATAACCTTCATTACAAAATCTTAAGTTTTACTCAAAATTAGTTGAGGCAAAAATGAACACCCCCCCCATAAAAAAAACTACTTTATCTTGTATTTTGTATGACCTCCATGATTTGTAAGGACCACACCGTGTCTTCTAGGCCTGGAATGTACAAGTTGGCAACATGCTGCAACACCTATCTTTTACCAATCTTCCAGAATGACCTGTTTTAGAGCCTGGATGCTGGATGGAGAGTGATGCTCAATTTGTCTCTCCAGAATTCCCCATAGGTGTTCGGTTGGATTCAGATCAGGAGACACTTGGCCACTGAATCAATTTCACCCTATTCTTCTTCAGGAAGCAACAGATATGTGATTTAGATCAGTGTCATGTTGGAAAAGTGCACTTCTACAAAGGATGGGGGCATCTTCTCTTTCAACATAGAGGATTGCATCTGTGAATTCATGATACCATCAATGAGATGTAGCTCCCCAACACCAGCAGCACTCATGCAGCCCCACATAAGGACACTGCCACCACCATGGTTCACCATAGGCGCTATGCATTTTTCTTTGTGCTCCTCACCTTTGCGACACCATACAGGTTTGAAGATATCAATTCCAAAAACATTTATCTTGATCTCATCACTCCAGAGTAGAGTCCCAGTAGTCTTCGTATTTTTCAGCATGGGCCCTGGCAAATTGTAGATGGGCTTTTTTGTGCATGGGTTTTAGGAGAGGCTTCCTTCGTGGACGACACCCATGCATGCCATTCCGCAGTGTATGCCGTATTTTGATGGGAGACACTCACCCGGATTTGGCTTTTTATTTATTTTGCTATCTGCAGTTAACTTGCAGGTCAATTTTTTTCAACTCTTCTCATCAGAAGACACTTCTGTTTAGGTGTTAACTTCCATGGTCAGCCTAAATGTTTCTATGAGATGGTTGCAGTTCCATCTTTGTATCACTTTTGCTCCAGTATCTGACTAATAGGAAAAGCTTTGCTGATCTTCTTGTAGCCTTTACCTTTCTTGCATAAAGAAATTATTTTCTTTCTCAGGTCTTGTAACATTTCTCTTCCCTGTGGTGCTATTGCGGACATGCTGAAATAGTAAGAGGTTGTCTTTGTTAAGTGCTGCCCTTTTATAGTCACCTGTCTGTTGGACACCTGTTTAATGAATAATTAGACTTCCCTGCAGTTGGATTTTTGTTAATTAGAATTTTGTAGTTTAAACTTTAGCTTTATTCCAAAGACGTTCACTGAGGTGTATTTGTTTTTGCAACATGGTCTTGAGTGAATGTTAGTAAAATTCCTTTTTTGGCTGTGCAAAATAATAAAACTTGTTTGCAATCAATAGCCCACATTTGTAAAAGTATTTTACAGTACGGAATCCCATAGGAAATGTTTATTCTTAAAAGAAACTAAAGGTTTTCTGACAAATCTATGGGGGTGACCTCATTTCTGTTGAGCACTGTATGTACTTTTGACTAAGCAGAAGCTGAGGCCATTATTACCCTTCATTTATTTTTAGGCTGTACCCTATATTTTTTTATATTTTTTTTAATCTGAAATTGATTCTGAGCTTTTACAATTGATGATTGATTAAACTTTTTATTTTTATTGATTAGGAAAAGAACATAAAAAAGGAAAGACGCGTATGCATTATTCATAGGTGTGGCTATAAAGCCTGCACCTACGAGCGATGGAGAAATATGTCAAACCACTTCAGCTTTTGACAAGCTATATTTATTGCCTCAGCCTTGTATTCAGGGTGCGATGAATACAATATATCATTTATAAAATATTTGCACTTATCGTTTTTTTTTCTTCCCCCTTTATAAAATGTCACGAGAATGATAAGCGAGGAGTCGACTCTTTAATAGTTTGAAGCATGTCCCTTTTATTGATTTCCTTGCTGTCAATCACCGTCATCACTGTCGCATTTTTTTTTTAGTCGACATATCGGCAAGCTAGTCTTTTGTTGTTACATTTTCTGTTGCCATGGAAAAGAAGCAATTGCTGTATTAAAAAAAATGAATGGCAGTCATTAGCTTAAAAAAAAAGCCTTACCTCGTTGCATCCTGAAATTCTAACATATTGGATCTTATTGAGTCATATGAACTTGAGGGTTGATAGAAAGCATAAGAAATGTAGATGGGGTTATTTTTTTTGAGAAAAAATATATTATTGACGTAAAATGTGCAACATGGACAACCATGAGTTGCCGCATTATGACATATATTTTTGTCATGAGCACTAACATTACATCCACAATATCAATGTAAGGATCTTGTAATGGGAGTACTCTACATGGTCACTTAGCAGCTCTAACAAACGCTACCATGAATAGGCTTTGCGCTAGCTACTCCATTTTCCAGATCAAAGGGGTTACCCTGGCCTTTACCCTTTAAAAACTATACAAGAATCTGGACTTAACAAGGACCCCTAGGCTGGGACCACAGAGTTAGCTGCCAATCGGTGGTGCTATATGGTAAGTAGAATAGTCTGGTAGCTGAGTCAGAACCAGGAGGTCAGTACACTGGAAAATCACAAGTCAGCAAAGTAGTCAAAAAACAAGCTATGGTCAAAAATCAGAAATGTCTGCAGGGAGCCAAAGCAGGACTATGAGAAGTTCACTAGGACTAAGTCAAATTATAACTGGCAGTGGACGGCAGGCTTTCAGGAGCTTAAATAGCATGGGGCTCTGCCCAGACCACACAGAAGGAAACAAAAAGAGAAAATATAACACCTGATCTCCCGGAATAGACAGATTTACAAGTACCTGTGAACACTGAACTAAAGTATTCGCTTTGCATCGTCCGTAATAAGAGCACGGTGCCGCCTGGTGACAGAAGCAGAGATAGGAAATGCATGCACTGACACGAACATCACAGATCTGGACTGTAATATATAGCCTTGTTTCCTCTGCAACTGGTAGACTTATGGTTAAAATGAGAAAAACAAGAAATAAATAAACACTATACTAATTTTTTCATTCCTTCCTGACAGCTATCTGTTAAATGTCACTGTCAATCACTGAGTGTGGCATTTTGTCATTAAGATATGGGGGGTGGGGGTCTGTTCTTGTACCGATGGCCCCTAGTTGCCACCATCTTGTGCCTCTTTGGATGTACAGCCTGTGGCTGCGCTTCATTGAAAATAGTTGTTTTCAGTATATGCTGTAATAGTAGAGTATTGCTCTATATAATGTAAGTGATCGGTAAATTGCTGGTTCACTGTCCTAGGGGGAGTAGTTTTAAAATATTTTTAACAATATTAAAAAATGTAAAAAAAAGAAATCAAAATCACCCTCCTTTTCCCAAAACAAAAATCAAGTTGTACCACTAAAATACAAACAACAGTCTGTTTTGTATGATCATAACTGAGCATCGTAAATACTGAACGCCATAAAAATAAAGTCTGAAAAACTAGGGCAGAATTCCTTATTTTTTCATTATTTCACCCCACATTTTTTTCTGTTTTTTTTTTTTAGCCCGTTTTGTGGTAAAATGATTGGTATCATACAAAACTGCAACACGCCCTACAAGAAAACAAGCCCTCATACAAATATGTTGAGAAAAAAATAAAAAGGTTATGTCTTATGGAAAAAAATTGAGGAAAAAATTAAATCGCAAATCTGAAAACTGTCCCTGTTAAGACGGGGTTGTCAGAATGTATTCTTTAACAAAAAACATAACATAAAATGAATCTCACTCTTTTTTTGCTTGTGTCCTTAAATATATAACTAATAAAATATATTGCTAAAGTTTACAGAAGTAGCAAACTTGTAACTTGGCATTTCCCGTGCTACATATCTTGATGTGGCAAATGTTTAGCACATCGTATGCCCATAAGTATCAAATTCAGGTCTGCAACATTTTAAAGGGAACCTAATATCAGAAAATGACCTATTGACTAAATCAGGTTTTTGCAATGAATGTATTTCCCCCCCCCAAAAAAAATGGTCAGTGTTTTCTGTGTACATAACAAAATCGGTATTAGAGATAAAATTAAGAACTATAGCAATGTTCACACTGGCCACATGTTGTTTTCTTTTAGACTCCCTTCCTTTTGTTTCAGGACATAATACTTGTGCATTAGCCACAATTGTTGGATCTCCACCCTATGTTTTGTACTGATGCATCTAATGAGCGTGTACACATGTCACTGTTAAAGGAGAGGGAGCAGGGGGAGCTGTGCCATCACCTATTGTGACTGGTGGATCCTGTGTTATCTATCAGCTGTGTATAGAGGTGTTATCAGTCATTGGAATCCTGCCCCTGCTGATAAGGAAACTGCTGAGAAGCCACCCTAAAAGGATAGGAATTATGAGTCTAAACAAACCCTAGTGGACAGTGTGAAAATTGCAAGCAGACTATGTCTTATTTTTTTTAAAGAGCATATGTAAAAAAAGAAAAAAACATTGCCAACATTTCTAAAAAAAAAATACATGTAACACAAAAACCTGATTGAATTTTCTGATGACAGCTTCCCTTTAAGAGATAATTTAACCCATTCACAGTTGACATTTACTACATCGGTGCACACCCCTAATTGGTATAAGTAAAAAGTATAACATGTCCTGGCCAAAATAAGTCCTCATTCAACTATCTCATGTCCAGGGTTATGGGCAGAAGTTATAGAACTGTTGCCAACTATGGGGTTCTCTTTAGAAGACAACTTTTAGAAATGAACAATAAATGATAATATTAATTACCTACTGTATATCCTTGTGCTCTATTTCAAATATATTGTACATCCCCAGTCTAGCACTTATGACATGCATGTAAATTAAATCTGCATTTAAGTATTACCTGTCCAAAAGAAGAACAAGAAAAATGATGTGAGATATTTTAATCGGAAGTGTGTGGGATAAACTTACCTGACTTTTTGGCTCATTAGCATTTTATCTAGACTAATCAGAACACTTATTTTGACATCCTATTTAAAGAGCTGCTCTGGCGTCTCTATTTCTGGCCGGTGGGAGTGAATAGCATAGTACATGGCTAAAAACAGGAATGCATAATAGGGATAATGTGTAATTTAAATATTCCGGTTCACTTTGTTCACATCTCTACACTATACATGAAAAAGAACAGGATTAAGGTGAACTTTCATCTTCATCTAAGTATAGGATATACTATGTATGGATATGTCTCAGACTCCTTAGTAAAATGCATGTATATCTGTGATGACCATTGAGGATGCTCTTGGCAGCTTAAATACATAAATACTGTTACCTAAGTCTAACCAGACACATATAGGCCCAGGAGATATCAATCTGTGCATGCGCTGCATCCGGTGGCCATTTTCCAGCAGTCCACCACAGTGAAAAGGATGGGAAGTGCGGGAACTCCTGAAATTTTCTGAAAGCCTGGAGCCCACCACAGCCTCGCACCGCCAAATACCCCCTCCTCCCGGCCCGGGGCCTGCAGCATCACACCACTCATGCCACCGTCGCCACCAGCTTCCTGCAAGCAACCCTGTCTCCTGGACCCCGCTCCACCGTAGCTGCCCCTCAAATAAGCTACCGTAAAAGCGGACTATAAGACGCACCACCATTTTATCAAAAAAATGTTTTTCACATTTTCCTTCCCAAAATTTGAGGTGCGTCTTATGGTCCAATATATATTATAATGCGAAAAATACGGTATTTCTCCCAGAAAATTATTGCAATTACAGATGTTTTGTTATGTACATGTTTATTTCCTTTGTGTGCATTGGAATAACACGAAAAAATAGAGAAAAAAATACAAATTGGACATAATTTCACACAAAACCCGAAAAATGGACCGGACAAAATTGATGTCACTTTTCTAAAATTGTGGATACACAGCTTTGTTTCAAGCATGTGATGCTCATTCAAACTCATCTGTGGCAAGTAGCATGTGTGGAAAAACATACCTGAAACAGATAAAAAGGGGAGAAGTTGACCCTATCTTTGCATTGTGTGTCTGTGTGTGCCACACTAAGCATGGAGAACAGAAAGAGGAGAAGAGAACTGTCTGAGGACTTGAGAACCAAAATTGTTGAAAAATATCAACAATCTCAAGAGCCCTCCAAGAGCTACCGTAACTTTTTAATTTTTCGGTCTATATAATTGTATGATTGAGAATGGTACAAGCTGTAGTTTTTATTGGCATTAGGGTTTTCGGACTTTCTGATTTATTTTTATTCTTTTTTTGGGAGGTGAGGGATAGTGACTGAAAAACAGTGATTCTGCCATTTCGATTTTTATTTTTTTAATTAATTTCAACGTTCACCACATGGGGTAAATATTGTTAGATATTATTACTTTGGGACACTTACAGTTGTGTTTTTTTTGGATTTTAATTACGTTCTGGGAAAAAGGGGGGGTATTTACATTTTAAAACATTTATAAATATATATTTTTTATTGTTCATCTCATTTTTTTTAATCCCAACCCCCCCAAAGTCAGGGCTTCATATGTGTACAAACATGGCAAATAAGGGTGCCATCAGTAGGCTCCCGGCTATATGTCAACGCCTTCAGGTACTCTAGAATCGTGTTACGAGGGCTGATTGGCATCAGGAGGGGTCATCTCATTCCCATTTCCAACCTCTTAAATGCTGCTGTCATGATTGAAATTGTCTTCTAAGGTGTTAAACTGGTGTTAGGATTCGGAGACTTACATGGCTTGCAGTGGCTTACTAGAGGATGGACAACCACTTTAATTAGTTAAAGGGAGCAAAAGTTATGCTCACCAAGACAGTCACAATTGCCACAATAGGACATGAGCCAAGAAAAGTTAGGGCACAAGAGGGAGAATTCAACCTAATAACCCCACCATAAAATATCACAGCACACAGTGACTGCCCCTTCTGGAGCTCCTGAAAAGTCCACTTGTAAGTCTATCTACTGGTGCAATAAATATCATCTTGCTGAGACTCGCAGCTTTAAAATGCAGAAATTCAGCCGTGTGGATGTCTCCCATCTATTAAACTCCAATCCTCCATACTGAATTATGTGATGCTTTAAAGTACCGGTCCAGAGTCATGCACTTAGATATATGCAGAAAAAAACAACCTACTGTAAAATGAATTTTAGCAAATATCCCTTGATGAGATGAAAATCACTAATGAAGCATGAAATTGGAAGACGACTAATGGAGAAATTATTCTTATCGCAGCCATATTCCTGTTGATTACATGCCCTGTTTCTACGAAAAAAAGAAATCTATGCTTTTTTTATTGGATATAAGGTAAGTCATCACCTATGATCAATGAAGGTAATGAAGGTAGAGTAGAGATTCTGTTCTCTCATTTGGTCCTATACGCTTTTATAAAAAAAAAAACCTTAAACTGAACTTGTCATCAGGTATCTTGTTATAAAAATGCTGCCAACACATTAAGTCCTTCCTAATCAGGAACCTAACGATCCATTCCATGCAACCCGATATACCTCTAAAAATGATCTTTATTCACTGCTTTACTGCATACTACTCAGAAGTGAGCGGTCCGATGAGAGTGTACGGATTAACCTGTAGTGAGCTCGCTAACCAGACCCCTATGTATTTGACTCATGGTGCTAGCTATGCGAGCTTACTGACCAGTACCATGCAGGAGGGAAGTGGATAAAGAGCATTTGTAGGATATGTGCACACCTTTTTCAGGTGGGTCTGCTCTGTACCCCACCTGAAAAAGCTCTAAATAAACTCTAAAAAGAATGAACATATGGATTTTTATTTAGAAATGGCTTGTGGATATTTTTAGTCTTTTGAGCTTCTCTTCAACACTTAACGTTTTCAAAGATGCTAAGCAGTTAAAAGAAGTGACCTGACCATTCTTCTCACTAAGTTATACAATACAAAAAAAAATGCAAATATGTCACAAAAAGCGCTCTAGAAAAGATGCAAAAAGAGGGATGTTTTAGGACAAAAGATACTGGCGTATCCTCCTCTTGAAAAAGTTGGTGGGTTCATACATGTTTAAAAGACGTAGAGAACACGGACCCTTAGGGGCATGCTGGGTTGCAGGGGCGCATGCAATAAATCGTTAGGATCCAATTAGGAGGGAGATGGGTAATTTAATAACGGGAAACCTGAGCATATGTAATGCTTCAAGTTCTCAAAGGGGTGGTCTGCCTGGGACAATTCCTTTTTGCTAGTTTCACAAGTCCAACATTCACATCCTGAGTACGGACCGCGTTCTCTGGACCGACTACAGGTCTCCTAACCCAAACTCGACAGCCTCACATATGCCAATAATATAGGAGCAGATGAACAGCGTCCAATCCAGGGTGATGAAACTAATTCTTACGTTTATGCCGCCATCAAATACAACGTTTTGACCACTTATGGGTCTTTGCCAAGTATGAAAAGTGGCAAGTGGTCGAAACGTTGTATTTGATGGCGGAATAAACTTAAGAATTAGATTTATCACCCTGAATTGGTCGCTGTTCATTTGTCGCTTTATTGTCTATAATTTCCAAGTGGGTTCCTTGGAATTTTGAACAGGCGTCCTCTACAAGTGAGTGCTGTCAGCCGTTTTGTCTACTCACATAAGGACATCGTGGTTGGTAATCGGACTATGAATGTCGGACATGTGAAACCAATCTTTTACAGAAATACTGGTAATAGGCAGATCACAGGCTATCCCTGTAATTTCAGGGAATTTTGGCAAACCTAGTAGCAAGTTTTGATTCTTCTCACCAAAGAAGGAGACATTGCATGGTGTCACTTAATGTCAATCGGATGTCTGAGCAATGAAGTGATTTTCTAGTTTCTCTTGCAAATGGTTAAAAATTTGGGATCTTCCTAATTCCCATATGGGGCATTTTAAATTAGTTTATTTTTTATTATTATTATTCTTTATTTCATTTTGTCATATCTGAAAACTGTTCTTGGAAATTAGATGTTTTTTTTTCTTAATGCACAAGTCATGTTATAATTAGAGATGACCAAACTTTGCGAATAAAATCGGTCTGAATTTAAACTATTCTGACTGAGGTGAAAAAAATCTATATAAGGCTTAATAAAGAGAGGGGATTAACTACTGAGATCAGTGATTGGCTTCACGCAATGATATGGGGAGGACAACGCACATCAATGACATGCGTGCCATCCCCTCAGTGTACGGCCAAGCCCTGAGGCCAGGGAGTGGAGGCAGCATTAGTGCAGGTGAAGGCCTAGAATCTATAACCATCATGTATTTTATTATTATTTTTAATCCCTTCCTAGCCCTCAAAAGAAAAGAAGAAAGTGTTATCTGGCTGGTTTTTATTTTCCTTGCTTTGTACGAGTTTAATCCCATATATTTTGGATTAGCCAAAATCTAAAGTTTTGGGGAAAATTCATAATTTGATTCATTACTAATCAATTCACTCATTGCTAGTTGTATTTTTGTGCAGAGAGTAATTTACAAGTATGTATGTATGATAGAGCTAGACACCTAGTGTCCGGTGCTGAACTCCGAACACAGACTTCTCCTGGAAGACCGTTTTATAGTTTAGAGAGATTTTCCAGCTCCAAAGTTCGGGTCCCCATTGATTTAAATGGGGTTCGGGTTTTGGTTCAAGTTCGGGTACAGTTCTGGTACCTGAACCAAACTTTGGTCAGGTACCAGTACACGAACTTCCACGGGTCCGCTCATCCCTAGTTATGAGGGTTTATGCTGGAAAAAACAAAATCAGGAGCCTTCACCTAATGTTTGGAGAATGATCGCACTCTAAGAGCTTTATAATAAATTATACATTTCACCGTATTTACAACTAATTTTTCTTTTATAAGAACTGAAATATTCCAAAATGCTTTTAGTGCAGCCCTTTCCAGTATGGTGAATCACTTTCCAGGCTCTCGACACTCGCTATTCCCCTTCTTTTTTTTTATTTGCTTTACTTCAGCTGCATAATAGAAGAGGCTCTTGAATGGGAACACGTTTGATAACAGCTGTGAAACAAAAGCAGCAAGCTCATATTCTTTCATTCAGTGATGCTATTATTAATGACCCTGCTTCCATATGGGATTTAAAGTAAAGTGATACTGTTGTTAATTACTGCACAAGTCACTTACTAATGCTAAATCATTCACCGATGCCAAATGCAACATATTAAACACGTTGTCAAGATGATTTGTAAACTAGCCTCTATGTGGCATTGAACACAAAGTCTGATGGTAATATCTTGTATTATGGATGTGATATATTTACCCTGTCAGTAAAATGAAAATGCACTTGCTGGCAAAGCGAATAACGCATGTTGTGCATGAGATTACACTAAAGATCCACCTTGGAACAGCTTTAAAGAATATTTTGGGGTATTGCATGAATATAACAATCGCCTGATGTAATGATATTATTGGAAACAGTCCCTTCAGCCGCCGCAGCAGACTTTCATTAATTATACACAGTCACAAGATTTCAAATTCCCTTGCAGTTGCCTCACATTCAAGAGGACCAGTCAATTTTTTTTTACCTGGTCTAAATTCCATTTTTCTCATAAATCTGGCATTTTATTTCCAGTCAATTTTTTTTTACCTGGTCTAAATTCCATTTTTCTCATAAATCTGGCATTTTATTTTTGCTTTGGTGCCCCTCCATTCCTGAGATATGGCCCTCACTTTCCTTTTGCACTACGTATCAAAATTTTGTCGTATTTTTTTTTTTCAAAGGGGGTGTGACCCTCAAGAAGATATCCACAGAGAAAAGTTAAGGATAAAATCTAGAGATGAGCGGATCGCTTCCATGTGAATTTGAACACTTTGAGATTCGATTTGCGATTTAAAAAAAATAAAAATAAATAAAAAATGCCCATCACCATTTTCCCACTCTAGAGAAGCATGAGTGAGCGGCCTAATGTCGGTTTGTGCTGATGAGTGGGCTTCCCCATAATGCTATGACATCACATGCCACTTTATAAACTGGATTTTCATAACTTGTACAGTGACTTGCAAAAGTATTCACCCCCTTGGCTTTTTCACTATTTTGCTACATTATAACCTATGTTTAAATATTTTCTAATCTGATTTGTGTGTGATGAATCAGCACTAAATAGTCTAAGTTGATGAAGTGAAGTAACAAAAATATAGGCAACAAATACATTTATGGGATAAAATAACTAAAAATTGGACTGTGCATATGTATTCATCCCTTTTGCTATGAAGCCCCTGAAAATTTCTGGTACAAGGAATTACCTTTATAAGTCACATGCTTAGTGAAAGGAAGTCCACCTGTGTGCAATCTAAATGTCACATAGTCTGTCAGTATATGCACTTTACCTTTTCTGAAAGGCCACAGAAGCTGCAACACCATTAACAAGAGGCACCACTAACCAAACACCATGAAGACCAAGGATATCACCAAACAAGTCAGGGACAAGTTGTTGAGAAGTTCAGGTCAGGATTGGGTTATAAAAAAATCTCAATCTCTGATGATCCCCTGGAGCAGCATCAAATCCATTATCATCAAATGGAAAGAAAATAGTACCACAACAAATCTGCCAAGAGAGGGCCGCCGACCAAAACTCTCAGCCCGGGCAAGGAGGGCAATTAATCAGAGAGGCAGCACACATACCAAAGGTAACCCTGAAGGAGCTGCAGAGTTCCCAAGCAGAAACTGGAGTATCTGTCCATGCTACCACAATAAGCCATACACTCCATAGAGGTGGCCTTTATGAAAGTGTAGCCAGAAAAAAAGCCTTTACTCACAAAATTTGTAAGGCTTGTTTTGAGTTTGCCAAAAGACATAAGGGAGACTCCCCAAATGTATGAGGAAGGTGCTGTGGTTAGATGAGACCAAAAGTGAACTTTTTGGCTATCAAGGTAAACGCAATGTCTGGCGCCAAACCAACACAGCTCATCACCCCAAGAACACCATCCACACAGTGAAACATGGTGGTGGCAGCATCATGCTGTAGGGATGTTTTTAGGCAGCAGGGCCAGGGAAAGTAGTCTGAGTCGAGGTGAAGGTAGATGGTGCGAAATACAGGTATATCCTTGAGCAAAACCTGTTTCAGTCTGTCAGTAATTTGAGACTGGGACGGAGGCTCACCTTCCAACAAGACAATGACCCAAAGCACACTGCTAAAGCAACACTCAAGTGGATTAAGGGTAAATGTGTAAATGTTTTGGAGTGGCCTACTCAAAGCCCCGCCCTTAATCCAATAAACAATCTGTGGTCAGACTTGAAGATTACTGTTCACCAGCGGAAACCATCTAAGGTCCCCTTCACACGTCCGTTTTTTTGTTCCGTATAAGGTCTGTTTTCAAGGACCACAAATACAGACACACGCACACTCATTGTGTTCAATGGTGGTGCGCACATGTCTGGTTTTTCACAAAGACCGTGTATCCCTGTGAAAAATCTGCTGACATGCTCTTTAGTTTCCGGCAGCATGGCGGAAATGCGCGTTGCATATGTGCACACTGATGACACATGGATGACATCTGTGTGACACATAGCCGCATGAAAAACTCTGGCGGCTGGGAAAAGCAGTACAGTTAGCGCTTTTCCCAGGCGCCGGAAGCTACTACAACTCTCATCATCCTCGCCTGGTCTCCCTGCGATCAGCAAGACCAGGCAGCGCTGATGATAGTTGTAGTCAGCGCATTAAATAAATAAATAAATAAACGGTGTGGGGTTTCCCCTATGTTTTAAAACCAGCACAGCTAAAGCAGACAGCTGCAAGCTTCTTCTATTATTAGGCTGGGACGGTCCATAGTTAAAGGTCCGTCCCCAGCCAAACATAGAAACCCGCAGCTGCCCCAGAATTGGCATATCACATTATATGCCCCAATTCTGACCCTTTACCTGGCCCATTATGATTGCCCTGATGCGGTAGCAATTGTGTTAATATATGGGTTTGATGACAGCTGTGATTTGTCAAAAGTGCCCCTTTTCTGTCTACAAGTGAGCAAGAAGAGTATTGCAGATTAAAGAGAGTAACACATGAATTTCTGAATCAGACGACACAAGGTTTGTTTGTAGTCTGTTACTGTGGAGACACAGGACTGACTAGGAACTATATACATAAAAGAGTAGTTTTAATTTAATCATGACTACGTTATGTGCTACAGAATTCCTCTAGTTATACATTTAAATATAAAAATATATTATTTATATATAAAATTAACTTCACCATTCACGTGATTTACCATTGTGCTTTAATATAGGTATCAAAATGGTGAATCAAGAAATCAGGACATATTCTGCATTTTAATTGCACCTTATCCCCATATCGGGAAGCAATTTACCAAGGTTTTTCAACAAATGTGTATTCATGTTTATTCAGATATTTACTTTTTTAAATCTAATTTATGAAGCAATATAATACAATGATTGATCAAATACATTTAATACATGTAGGATTTTTCCCTAAAAACAAATCACCAAAATTACCAAATCACCATTTAGCTCTTTAAAATGAATAAAAATCATTGACATCAGAGTACATATCTTTAGAATGGATTCTATATTTATTGATACACGGTAAGATTTCAGAATAAGAAGCATTCAAACCATTGATGAATTGACAAGTTAACTGGTTATTAGAGGAGAAGGTTAAATGAATGGGCTCTAGCACTTAGTAAATCGAAAGACACTTATACTTTTACACTGACTTTGACCCAAACTCAGGCTTTTTCAATGGCCATTGATTTTTCATTAAAGGGATTTTCCAAGAGTATATTAAAATAGTAGTTGTCATGTAATCCAAACAGCAGCCCGTACTAGTCACGTGTCAAGATTAGCTGCTGTCTGAAGAAATGCAGCTCTAAAGAAACTGTATCTCAACTGACAGAGGAGCTGTATCGTAAACACAAGTACCTCAGTGAGCTGAAGAGAAGGGCTGTGAAATCAGAAGAAATAAATCTTCCCCTTGTCTTACTGAGCACAAAGGAATTTTTCTCCAGTCTCAATCCTCCGTGCACAGTCAGTTTATGTCAAGATGTATTTCTTTTCCTGTCACAGCCCTTCTCTGGAAGCTCCGATATGTGTGCTTATGATACAGTTCCTCTTTCAGTTGAGACACAGGTGTCAGGAGCTGCAGCTAGTCCTGACGTGATTCAGACGAACTTCAGTTTGAATTACCTGACAGGGGGGCATTTTATTATATTTTTGGAGAACTCTTTTAAAGCTGGCCAATAAATGAGTTTCTATACCCAATCAAGCTATGAAAATGTACCACTCATAGGTATATCAGCGTCAACAGGATCTGATTATTTAACAAACAAAAGGATCCCCTCTATGATGGTAATTAAGCATCTCTTATATGTCCATGTTTTTTTTGAAGGCTGACAATACTTACTTTTTGACTCTATATACAGTACTAGAATAAGCTGTGATGCCCTATAGAAATAAAAGTATCTTTGGCTTTGGACAAACCCTTTGTAAAAGTCATCTGATGATAAGCTAATTATGGAGACCTTCTGCTAGGAATACCAGTGGTCAGCTCTATGGAGCAGATGTTTGATTATGTTTGATTTAGCATTAGGCTTTTTTTGGGGTTTCTGTTCCAAAAAGATAATAAAGCTTAAGAAAAGATTACTAGCAAGAACTGCTACAAGAAGATTCCATATTTATTCAGAAATCACTAGTTTTTGGACATCGCACTATATAATTATCAGAAAAGGTAACCAAGTTTCAGAAATTTCTAGCTGTCTAATAAAAATTTTTAACAAAAAGTCCTTTACAAGTCATGAAGAGCAGGTAATGATTTGGAAAATGTATATGTCAAAATACAGTATATGTTATAAATTTCAGATATGTGACACATTAAACGCTTTGTCAACCATCTGACGGCAGACCGCGGGAGCATAACCATAGTCTATACAACAGCATGACCATATATAAACAATTACTGTAATGGGTGAACACCGCTCAGAGATAAATCATGACTGGCACAAGTTCTGTGAGAGCAGCTGTGGGATTGATGACCGGCTTATTAGATGTCTAAATTTCGATCGCACACTTAATGTACATATCAATCACATTTATGAGCATAATGGCTCGCATAAATGTCTTCATCATGAGAAAGCTACACTATTAGTTTAGCACAAGCTGTTACAGGTGCTTTTCAAAGTAATAGTTGCAAGATGAAAAAAAATATTTTTTGTTTAGGCAACATCTGATTTTTTGTAATGTGTAGAGATACCATACTTATTGAAATTGGTTTTAGGTCTGGTATCTCCAATATTTGTTGTCTCTGTTAAATAGAAATTTGCCCAAAACTAAAAATGGCTAATAAAAAATAACAAGTAAACATTACAATAAAAAATAAAATGATTAAAAATGAAACAATTATTTTTTTTTATAATTTATATAATTGGAGAAAACTATTTTCTGACATCCAGGATTTTTTCCCGTCCTTCAGATCCCCCAGTGAAAGTATGATCACTCAACCTTACCATATACAACTAAATTCTGCTCCTCGGTCTATTCTGCAGATTTGAATGGCAGAATAATTACATAATTTGGCCATTATACATATGGTAATAATTTATTTCAATCCGTTCTCTCTTTTAATTTTCATGAGAATTGTTTTCTGATTTAGGGATTATTATTAGCCTGTACGCAAAGCAAAATTAGGCATAATTCCTTATATACTATAGGATTCAATGATAAGAAAGCTCATATACTTCACTAATGAATGAGAAGTATGTAGATATTAAAGCACCACTGCAGCGTTTTTTATTATTGCAGAGCTGGAGTGATGCTACTAATACAAAGTCCCTGCCCCCACTATCACGCTTTCCTGTTGCTGTCTTCATCTCTTATCCATGCCACTCCAGTCGGTCTTCCGAAGATGTGACCTGTCGAATCGCTCCAGTGTTTGCTGGGTGAGCCGGAGGTCACTTTTCAATGCAAATCTATGAAAGCCTCGTTCTGGCTCTCATATCCTTGTGACGCGCCCCTGGGCCTGTGTCGCGCTGCGTTGCGCACGCGGGAGCTTACCCGGAGCCGGATCTCTTGAGGGTTGTAGTCTCGTGGCGGTGACCCGGTCCGTGCCCAGGGAGTCAAACTGAGCGGCGATGTAACAGCGGTAGATGCAGGACGACTACGCCACCCGTTGAATGCAGCTATGGAGCTGCCGCTGCAAGACAGTCCGCTGAGGCCGGTGGATGGATGGTGCAGCGTAGATAGTATAACCCCCAACGGGAGGGGTATGGCCTCAGGGCAGCAGATGTGGATGATGGGGGTAGCAGGAACCACTCAGAGACGGTGCGGTGTAATTCAGGGTCTTTACTGGTAACAACGATAGACCCTCCCGGAGTACTTGCTAGTGAACGGGGCCTGGTCAGTCCTTGAGCAGATGGGATCTCCCCTGGCCAGGCGGAGTTGTAGGCCTCCCAAACTGACTGTACTCTTCTGGCTACCTTGCTAGAAGCGGATATAAGTAGCCCACGTCCCTGAGTGTACCGTGTGGTGCTCACCCGTATGGCCGGTGACTCGGGGCCTTCTAATGGCTTCCGCTCCACGATGGCGGTGCTGGTCCCACGCGTGTGACCGTGCCTTCGGGTTTCTGGGCCAGAGGACCTGAAATCCCCTGCCGGTCGGCTTCTGCTGCTGGGTAAGAGTTAGTCCCCACAGCCTCGGACGCCGGGTCCGGTAAGAAAGCTTCTCAGTCAGGGCGAGCTCTGCAGCTGCCAGCCCCTGACTCGTAGTAGTATTGCTTCTGCTGTTTCTTGTCTCTACTCTCCTTGACTGCTAACCCTGCTTCAGCCCCGGGTTTATATAGGGGAAGTTCTTCCAATCCCAAGACTGGGCAGGAGGTGTGGCATGCACAGGATCCCTGACCAAAGGACCTCCCACCTGCTCTCAGACATAATATCTCTATCACTGTGGCAACAAGACCCCTGGGGTGTCACATTCCCCCCTAGTGAAATTTAGTACTCCGGGACTAAACATATTTTAGAAAAACATAACAAGATATAACAATAACAATACAATAAAGAAACACATAAAGGTGGTCACGGCATGTCCGTAACCGGGTGCAGTCTTTGAAGAAAGCAAGGTGTCCATTTCACCAAAACAGGGAGACGTAACCAGGTAGGGGTCTGTCCTACCCCGAGTCCTTAACAGTCTCTAGTCCATCCTGGGTTACGCTCCAACTATGTACAAGGATTCCCGGTAAATCCACCAAGGATTCCTAAAAATAACTGGAAACACAAAATTATACACAAGCAACAATACACAGATAAACATAAATAAAACAATTTATACACTTCAAATCCTCCAGCGTGCGGGCAACTGGCCTCTAGTGGCCCTAGTGGACCTACGGAGCTGACTGTCTGGCCCTGAACTACAGGGTGTAGGAGCTGTCAAGGGTAAACTGGGCAGCTGTCTACCGGCTCTTTGTCTCACTAGGGGTACGGCAGGCTCACTATAAACAGAGGGTTGATCCTCCTGTTCTGCTTGTGTGGAGTCTTCTGCCTCCTGGACCGGCTGTTCTTCCAGCTCTACCTGTTGCTCCGTAGGTGCTTGGGATGCTGGTTGGAGGAAGGTGAGTACGGGTACCACAACTGCACCATTGACTTGAGTCCAAGACCGAGGGAAGTCCCCGAGCACAGTACTAACCATATCTTCCCTTTCCTCTACGGGTCGATGGTCTTCTTGTTCCTCTTCAGGGTTCCTCAGTTGTTCGGGACACTTCTTCAGGTGGTCCCGGGATACAATAGCTGTGGTTTCCCCTCCGTCTTTACTGATGGTACAAACCTTCGGGTTCTCGTGGCTTGAGGGCAGTACGGTGTACGGGTCCTTCTCCCACTGGTCATCCAACTTGTGGAGCCGTCTCTTCCTCTTCAAGACCTGCTCTCCGGGTACCAGGGGAACAGCGGGAGCATACTGGTTGTAAGTTTTCTCTTGTCTTTCCCTAGCCTGACAGAGACTTCGCTCCACGCTCTCCTGTACTCTCCGGTACTGCTGCTGCCTCTCTGTGTCCCAGTCTGTTTCTGGTGAAGTGTCCTCGGGTGTCAGGACTCCCATTTCCAGGTCAACAGGTAACTTACCAGGTCTTGCCCTCATTAGGTAAGCCGGGGTACAGTTGGTGGAACCTACCGGGATGTGGTTGTATAGGTCCACCAGATCGGGCAGCTTCTCAGGCCACAGACTGCGTTCTTCCAGGGGCAACGTTTTCAGAAGATCCATTACCACCTGGTTCATTTTCTCACAAAGTCCATTAGTTTGCGGATGATAGGGTGTCGTCCTTATCTTCCGGCAGCCATACAGAGTGCAGAATTCTTGGAAGACCTCCGCTTCAAAGGCAGGTCCCTGGTCTGTCAACACTTGGTCCGGGTACCCGTGTGGACGGCAGAAATGCTGCTGGAAGGCTCTCGCTGCTGTTCGAGCTGTTAAGTCCTTGACGGGGACGACAACCAAGAACCGGGAGTAGTGATCCACGATGGTTAGTGCGTAGACGTAGCCACTTCTGCTTGGGGTCAGTTTTACATGATCCAAGGCTACCAGTTCCAACGGCTGCCGGGTGACGATGGACTGCAGGGGAGTCTTCTGGCTGGCACGATCCTTCCTTCTTAGGTTGCACGGGCCTCAGTCTCTGCACCACTTCTCAATGGTTCCCCTCATGCCTACCCAGTGGAATCGCTCGCGCAGCAGGAACTCCAGCTTCTTCCACCCGAAGTGTCCAGCTCCGTCGTGGTATGCCTCCATCACCATGGCTGCGTCTCTTCGTGGCACCACTACTTGCCAGAGTAGTTCATGCGTCCGGGAGTTAACCATTCTGCGGCACAACTTCCCCTTGTAAAGGAACAGTCGACTCCTCTCTGCCCATAGTTGTTTGGCTTCCTCCGGAGCGTCTGGTTCAAGGCAAGCCTCCGGGCGAGTCAGCATCTCCTTCACCAGTCGGACGGCAGGGTCGCTGTCTTGCGTTTCCGCCCAGTTGTAGTGAGGTAAGGGGTTCAACGTAGCAGCCTGCTTACTCCTTACCCGGTGGGAGTACTGGATAGTCCCATGACGGTGGAACGCAGGGAGTTCAACTTCTTCCAGTCCCTCCGGATCTTCTCCTTCGTCCGGCAGGTTGGGCATCCTGGACAGGGCGTCCGCATTGGTATTGGAGCGTCCGGCCCGGTATTTGATTGTGAACTCGTAGTTGGACAGACGGGCCATCCACCTCTGCTCCAGGGCACCGAGTCTTGCCGTGTCCAGGTGTGTCAACGGGTTGTTATCCGTGTACACGGTGAACCGGGAAGAAGCGAGGTAATGCTTAAAGCGCTCGGTGACTGCCCATACTACGGCCAGGAACTCTAGCTTAAATGAGCTGTAATTCTCGGGATTCCTTTCGGTGGGTCGCAGCTTTCGGCTGGCGTAGGCGATTACTCGTTCCTTCCCCTGCTGGATCTGGGACAGTACGGCTCCTAGCCCGATGTTACTGGCGTCGGTGTAGAGAATAAAGGGCTGGCTATAATCCGGGTACGCCAGGATTTCGTCCCCCGTGAGGGCCATCTTCAGCTGGCGGAAGGACTCTTCTTCCAGCTCCTCCCATTTGAAGGGCGGCTTCTGGTTCTTGGCCTTCCGGGACTGGCCTATCAGGAGGTCCTGCATAGGTGCTGCCTTTTTGGTGAAACCGGGAATAAACCTTCGGTAGTAGCCTACCAACCCGAGGAACTGCCGCACTTCTTTTACGCTGGAGGGGCTTGGCCATTCCTTAATTGCGGTGATCTTATCAGGGTCGGGAGCCACTCCGTCAGCGCTCACCACGTGTCCCAGGTACTGCACCTTTGGTTTCAGGAGATGACACTTGGAGGGTTTCACCTTTAGGCCGTAACTTGCCAGAGCTTCGAACACTTCCGCCAGGTGTTTCAGGTGGTCCTCATACGTCTTGGAATATACGATGACATCGTCCAGGTACAACAGGACCGTCTCGAAGTTTCTGTGGCCCAGACAACACTCCATTAGTCATTGGAAGGTTCCTGGTGCGTTGCAGAGTCCGAACGGCATGCAGGTGAACTCGCTAAGTCCCATCGGGGTGGTGAATGCGGTCTTCTCCCGGTCCGCCTCTGCTACAGGAACCTGCCAGTACCCGCTAGTGAGATCCAAGGTAGAGAAGAAGTTAGCAGATCTTAAAGCAGCCAATGACTCCTCTATCCTTGGTAAGGGGTACGCATCCTTGTGTGTGATACGGTTGATTTTCCGGTAATCTACACACATCCTCATGGTGTTGTCCTTTTTTCTGACTAAGACTAGTGGAGCTGCCCAGGGGCTACAGCTATCCCTGATCACCCCAGCCTCCTTCATGTCTCTAAGCATCCCCTTGGCGTGTTGGTAGTGTGCAGGGGGTACGGGTCGATACCTCTCTTTTATGGGAGGATGGTCTCCCGTGGGGATGTGGTGTTCTACCCCCTTGACTCGCCCGAAGTCTAACGGGTGTTTACTAAACACTCTCTCGTACTCTTGAACCACCCGATAGACTCCCTGTTTCTGATGTGAGGGAGTGGAGTCAGTACCCAAATGTAGTTGCTGACACCAGTCCTCCTTTGTTTTCTTAGAGCCGTTACCTTCCTCCGGGTGAGATGGAGGCAAGGGTTCCACAGATTGTATAGCATTTTGGTTAATGGTATATAATTTGGCTAGCGTGGCATACCGGGGCAGGTGCACTTCCCTCTTCCCGATATTGATTATGCGAACGGGCACCCTCCCATGGCGTACATTAACCACCCCCCGTGCTGTCAAGATGGTGGGCCTACTGTCTGAGTAAACTGGTTCTACCATTGCCTGGTAATCTCTACCTCTCAGACCAATAGCTGCCCGGCACCAAATCATCATTTCACTTTTTGGGGGCATGGCAATAGGAAAAGGGTCACACATTCTTACGCTACCAATCTCACCGCCGGAGAGTTCCACCTGTTGCCGTCGCATCAGTGCCCGGATCTCTTTCTGGAGCACCCGCTGCTCGCCGGAGCTGGCGTTCTTGGCAACCTGCTGTAAAAGGAAAATCACCTCTGCAAGACAATTTTCAATTACATTAGTTCCTAGAGTTATTTTTGGGTGACTCTCATGTTTGTCAATATCTACAATGATCAGTCCCTGTGCTGCCAGTTCGACTCTACCGACTTTGATGGTCACCTCTTTAAATCCGATCTGTGGCACGGGCTGGCCATTGCTGGCGATGATACTCAAGTCGTCGTCAGGGTAGCGGGTAATATCCGAGTCATTCCAGTACTGCTTAAAGAGCACGTACGGGATGGTGGTGACCTGTGACCCGGTGTCCAGTAGGGCACTCATGGGAATGCCATCCAGTACCACAGGCAAGACTGGACGTCCTCCCACATATCTGTCGCGCCAGTTCGATGGGCCTGGTGATCTTTTTCCTGGGGGTTGGCCCTCTACCCCAGGTTGTGCCCGTTTAAAGAACAGTACCTTGCCATATGTCCGGGTTGATTGCAGCGGCGGCAGATGGGTCGTCCGTCTTCGCTGTATCGGTCACTGGGTCTTCCTCTGGCCGGTGGGGTCCTCCTTGGTCGACGCCACGGGATGTCCTCCGGTCCGGATGCCAGCTGGATCTTCCCTGGGGTGGAAACCTGTAAAGACTGCACAGTTCGGGTTAGCGCAGCAACGCTCTTAGCTAGCTCTTGGACCTGATGGTGTAGGTCTGGAGCCGGGTCATTGTCCAAAGCCTGCGCATCAGCTCCCACAGGCCCTGCTGACAAGGGCGCCGCCTCCTGGTGGTAAGTGCTAGCTGGGCGCCTGTGGGTCACAACGCCACCCGGTGCCGGTTCTCGGAGCACCCGGATGGCTCTGTCCTTGAACTGTGCAAAGCCCAGATGGGGATCCTGTAAGGCCATCGCCCGCAACTAGGTTCGGTGGGCATTACAATATAGTCCCTCTATAAATTGTTCGGTCAACAGCCTGTCCTCGTTTCCCACTCCATCAGGGTCGGTCTGCTTAATGGCCCTCAGGGCCTCTTGTAGGTTTAGTGCATAGTCCCTTATACTCTCATGCGCTCGCTGCTTGCACCCGTAGAATCTAAGCTTAATCTCGGCTGAGGTGCGGGTATCAAAGGTATCCTTCAGCCGGGTTAGTATCCCTGCGACAGTCTTCCTCCCAGGTGGCCAGGATTTTACTTCCCTTTTGGCTGCCCCGGTTAGTTGGGCCACCAGGATGCTCACTTTTTGCTCTTCTGTGAGGGGGTACACCTGGAAGAGGCTATCCAGCTTTTCTCTAAAGTCATGCAGGGTATGTGACTCCCCTGAGTACTGGGGTAGCCAAGCTGCTCCCGGGATATAGGGCATGGTGAAGGGCATAACTGCAGCAGCGGTGGCGCTGGCGGGGGTTGAGGCAATGAAGCTCTCCTCCGTAGCCGACATCCTTCTCCCCCCTAGTGGACCGTGGCCTACCTTGCGATGATCCTCTTCCGTAGGCCGCGGCTCCGCAGTGGATCGTCAGGGTTGAGGACCTTCCGTCGCGCTCCGGTGACGTCGGCGTCTGCTGGGCTCCTTCCAGGACCTTACGCAACGTCCGGACGTGAGGCGGGGCTTCAGTTCTCGCGGGCTTTTCGGAGTCCACGCCCCTCTTCTTCCCGCGCGGCGTCCTCAAGATGGCGTCCAACGGCGGGAAAACTCCACAGATGGCGGGAAGAAGGCTGAAGATGGCGCCGGATGGCGGGAATCTTCACAGATGGCGGGAAGAAGGCTGAAAATGGCGCCGGATGGCGGGAATCTTCACCGATGGCGGAAAAACTTCACGGATGGTAAGTTTTAAAAGTCTCTTTTTCAGGCACGCAGTACCCGGTGGTTGCAGGCACGAAATCCTGCCGACTACGCCAAAGTTGACGCGCCCCTGGGCCTGTGTCGCGCTGCGTTGCGCACGCGGGAGCTTACCCGGAGCCGGATCTCTTGAGGGTTGTAGTCTCGTGGCGGTGACCCGGTCCGTGCCCAGGGAGTCAAACTGAGCGGCGATGTAACAGCGGTAGATGCAGGACGACTACGCCACCCGTTGAATGCAGCTATGGAGCTGCCGCTGCAAGACAGTCCGCTGAGGCCGGTGGATGGATGGTGCAGCGTAGATAGTATAACCCCCAACGGGAGGGGTATGGCCTCAGGGCAGCAGATGTGGATGATGGGGGTAGCAGGAACCACTCAGAGACGGTGCGGTGTAATTCAGGGTCTTTACTGGTAACAACGATAGACCCTCCCGGAGTACTTGCTAGTGAACGGGGCCTGGTCAGTCCTTGAGCAGATGGGATCTCCCCTGGCCAGGCGGAGTTGTAGGCCTCCCAAACTGACTGTACTCTTCTGGCTACCTTGCTAGAAGCGGATATAAGTAGCCCACGTCCCTGAGTGTACCGTGTGGTGCTCACCCGTATGGCCGGTGACTCGGGGCCTTCTAATGGCTTCCGCTCCACGATGGCGGTGCTGGTCCCACGCGTGTGACCGTGCCTTCGGGTTTCTGGGCCAGAGGACCTGAAATCCCCTGCCGGTCGGCTTCTGCTACTGGGTAAGAGTTAGTCCCCACAGCCTCGGACGCCGGGTCCGGTAAGAAAGCTTCTCAGTCAGGGCGAGCTCTGCAGCTGCCAGCCCCTGACTCGTAGTAGTATTGCTTCTGCTGTTTCTTGTCTCTACTCTCCTTGACTGCTAACCCTGCTTCAGCCCCGGGTTTATATAGGGGAAGTTCTTCCCCTCCCAAGACTGGGCAGGAGGTGTGGCATGCACAGGATCCCTGACCAAAGGACCTCCCACCTGCTCTCAGACATAATATCTCTATCACTGTGGCAACCAGACCCCTGGGGTGTCACACTTGCATTGAGAGCTTGTGACCGTTATCTCTGACTTACAGTCAGTCAGAAGTGGCAGTCACAAGATGCCGGGACCGGTAAGAGCTGAAGCTGAAGACTGTGGGTGGTGAGTATAATTCTAGGTGCCAGGATCTTATGTTAGTTGCATCATTCCAGAGCTGAAATTAAAAAAAATGCCTTGGTGCTTTAAAGTCTTTAACAAAACCTCCAAAAACACCAATGTTTATTCCGCACTCATCAATAAACGCCTAAGTTATAGTATTTATAAGGGTGAAGTTTCTCCCCAATGCTTTTTCAAATCACTAAAAACTTTTGGGATGTTCGAGGACCCAGCCTAAAGAGACAGTGAAAATACTGCTCATGAAAAACATTAAAAAATGATACACAAATATCTAGAAAGACACTTTGTTGGAGCTAATATTGTTAACTGTAAAGCAATTTAGGTTGAAATCATAATAACTTTGTCAAAGAAATATGTAAGTAATGAAAAGTTTGGACAGCACTCCTGGGCAGATGCAGAGCTCAAGTGTCTAGATCACATTAAGTAATTATCCCCCTCTACTCCTCCTTGGTCAGGCCCCATCTGGAATACTGTGTCCAGTTCTGGCCACCACATTTAAAAAAAAACTGGATCAAGTTTAGAGAATAGCGATCAGAATGGTGTCCGGTCTGCAAACTATGTCCTATGAGGAACGGTTAGAGGATTTGGGCACGTTTAGCTTGGAAAAGAGAAGATTGAGAGGAGACTTAATAGCTGTCTACAAATATCTCAAGTGCTTTCACACTGTAGAGGGATCAGCTTTATTCTCATTTGCACATGGAAACACGAGAAGCAATGGAATGAAACTGAAAGGGAGAAGATACAGATTAGATATTACAAAAAACTTTTTGACAGTGAGGGTGATCAATGAGTGAAACAGGCTGCCACGAGAGTTGGTGAGTTCTCCTTCAATGGAAGTCTTCAAACAGAGTCGGGACAGACATCTGTCTGAGATGGTTTAGTGAATCCTGCAATTAGCAGGGGGTTGGACACAATGACCCTGGAGGTCCCTTCCAACTCTGTCTTTCTATGATTCTCTGATTCTAAGTGGTACTTGTCTTTAAGAAGACTTGATCCACAATACCCACCAAGGGCTTCCATTTAGCGACAGCATTGTATCACCAGATCATATGGTCTTCATTATTTTCTAATATCAAGACTGTACTCCAAGGATCTTACTCTTTAGGGTAATTTTTGTTAGAATTATCTGCCAAAAAATAGAGTTCATTATATAGCAACAATTTGACACTTGTAGAATTACTTCTTCTTACTGGCACATAGAGGCATTTTCATCATTGCTTTTGTATTTTTTTCTGGAGTAAAAATAGTTCCAACAGTGACTATTTATTTGTGCTTTATTTAATTTATGCCATTATTTTAACTTCACCCTATTTGGTTTTATCTGTATTTTTTTGTTTGGCATTATGACCATGGTTTTGGTTAGGCAAATAGATTAACCAAAGTTAGCTTTTGAGACTTTTCAACATTTTTGTGTAATTGTTCTTTAGTACACTAATTGATTACAAAATCTATCTAATGTTTTTTTGCACAGTTGAAGGGGGTGTATAAAAAGAGAGATAGAATCCCGTTGTCACGGTCCTTCCTTCTTGGAAGCTGGGACCTAGGTTTATTGTTCCCTATAAATTAACCGCCGTCATTAACCCAGCAGTGTTTCGTCTTGAACTTCCTCAGGCCCTTAAGATCCACAACGTGTTCCACAGGTCCTTACTCAAAAAGTATGTGGAACCTCTAGAGCCCTCACCTCTACCACCGCCCCCAGTAATGGTTGATGGTAATCTGGAGTTCCAGATTTTGAGGATTGTAGATTCTCGTTTGCAATGTTGTTCTCTACAATACTTGGTGCACAGGAAAGGCTATGGTCCAGAGGAAAGGATGTGGGTTTCAGCATCAGAGGTGAACGCTCCCAGGTTGGTTCGCTCATTCCACACCTCTTATCCTGAGAAACTCGGTCCTGAGTATCCAGAAGCCACTCGTAGAGGAGTGGGTACTGTCACAGGTGTCAGAGGTGACAGTCGCCCTGCAGTAGGTTGCAGGAGATCTCTACATTTGACATTGCAGACATCTTCTTAGAGGCTGTCTCTAGGACCCAGTGGCTACCTCCTTCTGACTAATTAACACTCTGCCTGGATGTATAAATACCTGCTGTGTTTCAGAGGGAGGTGTCAGCGATATTCATTAGTACTTGTGAAGGCTTTAGCAAGAGCAGTAGCTCGTCCTCTCTGGAGCTTGAGGACGTGTGCACATTTGTCTGGATTCATCCAAACTAAGCAATTTCCCTCTGTTTGTCCACGCTTGTTGTCTATAGTGTTTAGTGGAGATCGACTAGGGCTCATCTCCTCCCTTCCCTAGAGTTAGCCATGCGCCAGGGAAAGACAGGTCGAGGCACGCGTGTGGCGATTGGTGAAGAGCCAATACAGGGACGTTAGGGGAGACAGGGTGATGCTAGATCAACCTACGAGGTCTCCACTTTCCCCCTCTCCCTAGAGTCTGGGCTCCCTTTCCCTCTTCCCTTTGTGTTGCACTAAGTCTTTCCCACACCTTGCGTGACACCTGTGATCCCAACGTTTTGTTACCCCTTTAAAAAATCACTGGTGATGCCACATCTGGAATATGGGACCCAGTTTTGGGCTCTACGTTTTAAAAAGGACATTCAGAAGTTAGAGCCAGTTCAAAGGCGGGCAACTAGATTATTACAAGGGATGGAAGGCCTCTCATAATGAGAGGTTGGTAAAGTTGGGCTTGTTTAGCTTAGAAAAAAGAGGAGATCTCATTTAAATGTATAATATACAGCATGTGTGGTCAATACATATTACGGCACATGATTTATTCCTTCCAAAGACCATACTAAGTACCAGGGGGCACTTATTACGGGTGGAAGAAAGGCGATTCCGATAGCTAAATAGGAAAGAGTTCTTTACAGTTATAGCAGTCACACTGTGGAATGTCCGACCACAAGAGGTAGTAATGGCAGACACTAACAGATGTTAAAAATGGGCTGGATGATTTCCTCAGTACACATAACATTGTGGGTTATAGATAATTTAGTGACAAAAAATATGTAAATGGTGGAAAAAGGTTTAACTTGATGGACCTGGGTCTTTTTTCAACCTATGTAACTATAGTGTTTAATTGTGTCCATAATGTTTAACTAAATCCCTACACAGTTACCTAAATGACACTATTACAACCTGAAAGTCTACTGTCACGTCTATCATGAAGAGGTTATCCTGGAATAGAGAAAGAGATCTACTTTTTTTTGCCAAGAAATAGCACCCCCACTGGCTGTGTGCGATATTGCAGCTCATTTCTATTGAAAATGTAATTAAGTGAATGGTGCTCAGTAGCAATACAATCAAAAAATGGAACAAGCATCTCAGGGTTCAGTTTTACTACTTTTGGGCTTCACATTTTTTGCATGTACGCTTGATGTGGAAATCTATCGTCATGATTCCTCCTATCTGAGTGTCTGGATCCAGTGAATGACAGCTCTGCTGTCCAATCTAGGAATGAGGTGTGCTGAGCTATCAGTATGGTGATTGACAGCTCAGTCACCCAATTGGATGCTGGGGCGTGCTGAACTGTCAGTGTCTGGAGTGACAGTTTAGCTGTCCAATCGGGACCAGCGTGTGCCGAGGCTTCATCCATGTGTCTCGTGTTTAGACTAATTACTTGCCTATTTAACCAACTCTCTGTCTTTGATCTCTGCCAATTGTAGCTTTGCTCATGAGATGTGTGCTTGCTCTGTGCTCCTTGTCTGGTATTCTGATCTTTGTTGCTTGACCTAAGATTTGTCTTGACCATCCATTTGGTTAGCCCTTTTGTAGTGATCCGATACATTCTTGGATTATTGACCTCGGACTGTTTCCTGACTATGCCTCCTTTTCATCCCTCTGTCTATACCGTACTGTCTTGGCTTTTGACCTCTTGACTACCCAACCTCATGGTTTATCCATGAGTAGTGACTAGCGAAATATGGTAAATAATAGCATAGTTTTTCAATAATAACATTTAGTTCATTGATAATGCAGCTATGCATTTATGGAATAAACGTTTTCCTTGTATCAATAGTTGTTCATATGGTCATATAACTAAAGAAAGAATCTCTTTTCTTGGCAAGAAATGTACAGTAGCTGCTACAATGAAGATTCCTTACACTATTCTTTGTCTTGTGCTGCCAAGACAGTGCTGAATTTGGATTCCCTGATGCTACGTGCCCGGTGGCTTCCCTCTTCTTGCATATGTTCTTGGTGACTGTCACACTACTTCCTACTGGGAACAGTTTCGACACTGCCAGGAACTGTGCAATCTTACTATCATGCACAACAAGAAGGAGACTATCATTTTGCTTCCTGCTATTCTGAATCTGCTCAGCTTCATGAGAAGACAGAAATGTCTCAGTTGACTTCCAGATGATAACCTACATGAAATGTCTCATAGAACAATATGAGCACTTTGGCACAGATAGTAACAGGAGGTTTAGGATGAGAGCCGCACGGCGGCAATCCTTAACGAAAACTGTTACGAATGTAACATGATAATTAAGTAAAAACACAGTATCGGGGGGTCACATCCCAAAAGATTTTCACAATTCTGCAAGTTTATCCTGCCTGCTTGTAGGATCAATAACCATCACCTCCAGCATACGTATAGTTAAAATCACCCTAGTAGATTGCATTGAACTTGACCATTTTTTTAACTAGTAGATGAGCGTTGTCTAGCCAGAAAATACTGGCAGACATTGAATGTAACTGCTTATAAATCAAGTGTGTGAGGATTTACCTTCCTAATACCCTAAACACAGGCTTTAGGACCATAATGCTAGCAGAAGTCTCTTAAGCTATTCCCACTTGCACAAAAGGATCCAAAACAGAAGATATCAGCTGTACAAAAAAAAGAAACGCTGAACTTCTTCAATTTCTGAAATTAAAATGTGTTAGCTAAATGATGTTTGTACAACACAATGGGAAAGACTTGGTTTGCTTTGTCACGGAGTTCTACAGATATACATTAGAGAAGGGAGAATTGACCTTTAATAATAGGTTTCAAAATATTGAAGGTCATAGATTTCTATGAGGTTTTTGCTATAGAGGCTGAGGCCACATACAGACTTTTTCTAGATCAATATCTCCAATTGTAACTGTCTCACTACAGCTGTCGTCCATAGGGATTCACTGACTTGTACGCGCCCAACCAATAATATGATGACTGCAGCTTAAAGTATAGCTGTTGGGTGCTAATATTTATAGAAAACTGTGCTAGTAAATAGATTGGAGGCAATACACGAGAGATGTGTGCACTCCAAGCTAATACAGAATAAGGATACCTGCACACGTTACGTATTTGCACCATTTCTGCATCTCTAGGCAGGAATAACGAGAGGTGCGGTTTTTTGCCGTATTTTTGTTCCATTTTTTACTCATTTGTCATGTGTTTTTGTTGCAGATATTTCCCCACTTATTAGTATGGGTGTAATCTGCAGCAAAAGCGCTGAAAGAGTTGACATGCTGCAGATTTAAATCTGTTGCAAATTTGCAAGGAAAAAAATAAGAAACATGTGCACAAGACTCCAGGAATCCCTTTCACTTTGCTGGCATCAGGAAAGCCTTTTTTGTTTTATGACAAATCTGCACAGAAAAAAAGCAACAAAAATGTGATAAAACCGCAACCTATGCACAGACCTTAATACAGAATGTAAAAACAAAATGTCACAACACCAGTAACTAGAGATGAGCGGGACCGAACTGTAAAGTTCGTAGTTCATACGGTGCTTAACTCCAAACGCGGATTTTTCCTGGAAGTCCGTTTTACAGTTGGGGAAGGGGAGAGAGAGATTTTCCAGCTCAAAAGTTCGGGTCCCCATTGATTTCTATGAAGTTTGGGTTCCGGTTCAAGTTCGGGTAGAGTTCTGGTACCCAAACCGAACTTTAGACCAAAGTTCGGTCAAACTCGATGAACCCAAAGTTCCATGGATCCGCTCATCCCTACCAGTAACCACTTTCCACAGTCTGATGTAACTACAGTCTATATCACAGACAAAGTGCGTCTGTATGGAGCAGGCTCAGGAGCTGACCCTGCACATTCCAGTCAAATTCCAGCTGTGTTACACAGCCAGCAACCTCCTGTAACAGCAGCGATCAGAGTTGCATTGTCATTGCTGTTTGACAATTTTCAATTTCCATTACTCTAAGCGGCATGTAAATGACTGAGCTGCTGATGCGCACGTGCACCACCTGGCACCGAGGCACTGGGTTGCTGATGGGCTACAATATCAGCCAGATGCCTTCTAAAGGTCCCCATGGTTTCCATGTTGTTCCTCCTGTGAAAACCAGTCCATAATTTAGGTATGAATATATTGTATTTATAACTGTCTGGGCTTCGTAGGAGACAGTATTGCAGTATGTACTATAGTATGAGATACTAAATGATTAAGTCCTCTAAGGGTATTAAAAAAAATAAAGTCCAAAAAAAATGTAAGAAATAATAAAAAAGTTTTAATACAGCTCTATCAACGGAAAATTAAAAAAAATGATGGATGTTATTATTTTTTACAAAGTTCTGAATTTTTTCAACCACTAAAATATATACATATATATATATACAGTGCATTGTGAAAGTATTTGGCCCCCTTGAACTTTTCTACCTTTAGCCACATTTCTGGCTTCAAACATAAAGATATAAAATTCTATTTTTTTTGGGAAGAATCAACAACAAGTGGGACACAATCGTGAAGTAGAACTAAATTTATTGGATATTCTAAACTTTTTTAACAAATTAAAAACTGAAAAGTGGGGCGTGCAATATTATTCTATTCGACCCCCTTGAGTTAATACTTGTAACGCCACCTTTTGCTTCGATTACAGCTGCAAGTCGCTTGGGGTATGTCTTTATCAGTTTTGCACATCGAGAGGCTGAAATTCTTGCCCATTCTTCCTTGTAAAACAGCTCGAGCTTATCGAGGTTGGATGGAGGGCGTTTGTGAACAGTAGTTTTCAGCTCTTTCCACAGATTCTCGATTGGATTCAGGTCTGGACTTTGACTTGGCCATTCTAACACCTGGATACGTTTATTTTTGAACCATTCCATTGTAGATTTTGCTTAATGTTTGGGATCATTGTCTTGTTGGAAGAGAAATCTCCATCCCAGTCTCAGGTCTTTTGCAGACTCCAACAGGTTTTCTTCCAGAATGGTCCTGTATTTGGCCCCGTCCATCTTCCCATTCATTTTAACCATCTTCCTTGTCCCTGCTGAAGAAAAGCAGGCCCAAACCATGATGCTGCCTCCACCATGTTTGACAGTGGGGATGGTGTTTTGAGGGTGATGAGCTGTGTTGCTTTTACGGCAAACATATCGTTTTGCATTGTGGCCAAAAAGTTTGATTTTGGTTTCATCTGACCAGATCACCTTATTCCACATGTTTGGTGTGTCTCCCAGGTGGCTTGTGGCAAACTTCAAACGAGACTTTTTATGGATATCTTTGAGAAATGGCTTTCTTCTTGCCACTCTTCCATAAAGGCCAGATTTGTGCAGTGTACGACTGATTGTTGTCCTATGGACAGACTCTCCCACCTCAGCAGTAGATCTCTGCAGTTCATCCAGAGTGATCATGGGCCTTTTGGCTGCATCTCTGATCAGTCTTCTCCTTGTTCGAGATGAAAGTTTAGAGGGACGGCCGGGTCTTGGTAGATTTGCACTGGTCTGATACTCCTTCCATTTCAATATGATCGCTTGCACAGTGCTCCTTGAGATGTTTAAAACTTGGGAAATCTTTTTGTATCCAAATCCGGCTTTAAACTTCGCCACAACAGTATCTCGGACCTGCCTGGTGTGCTCCTTGGTCTTCATGATGCTCTCTGCACTTGAAACATCTCAAGGAGCACTGTGCAAGTGTAGGGGAAGGCGGATTATAATGAGGGAGAGAAGAAGGATGATACAGATGGTGCTGTTAGCTCTATCAAGTGTTTTCTCACCCCAGTGCTGGATTCACAGCTACACTGCTTATCACAGTTGTACAAGATCTCTGATACTGCTGCTGATTATCTCCTACATACATAGGGACAGAAAGCATGAATCCTTCCTGTCTGTGTATGCAGTGTACAGGGGACATCATAGCAGCTAGTCTCTCCCCACTAGCTCAGAGATAAGTGAAAATTACAGATAACGTCTGAAGAGGATAAAAATGGTGAAAAATGCAAGATAGAAGTCATATAATAGCCCGAAATAGAGCAGATACTCAGCCTTGACCTGGCAGATTTATTTTAAACAATATGCTGCTGGGGGACAATAATTTTCCAAAATCACTTTAATATAATGTTATTCCTAATGTACCCATAGAACAGTTTATTCAGAAGTCACCAGAACCCACAGGGTTGCTATAGATTGAAAACTCCCCTTTAAACCAATAAAGAATACGACAATGTGAGAGCAATGATCTTGTTTATATTCGATGAACAGATAGCACATATACATTAAAGAAAGGGAGAGTCTAATGACAGCATAACATTTATAGAGGTGTGAAATCCATGCACATTATTATGGCTTTTGCCCATTAGCCAATAATAACATCACTTGTTTTCCATTCTCCAATCTCCTATGCTGAGTATTAATACAAAACTGTCATACACAACACATGTACAATAAGACACTCCAGGGTGTGTTATTATGGCTGTAATTACGTTGCTTAAGTGTGTTCTTTCGTACAGGGCGCTTTCTCTGAGTGCCTCTAAATGAGTGCAAGGTAAGTGCAATTATTCTTCCTAATTAGCTGTCCTAATGCACTTACAGCATTTTCAACAATAAAGAATAAGCGTCTGAAAGAAAAATTAAGGGTGACAAAACAATGAACGTGTATTTAACAGAGAATTTGGGAGAAAATACTTAAATTTATTGAGAAAATAAAACTTTCCGACACATATTTAGCTGTTTTGTTGCTACATAATAAACATTTCTATTAGCAAAAGTCATTATTGATTCTGAACTTTTCCAACAAATTATAGTTTTCCAAAGGTAAGAGTGGCTAATTACAAAGTTCACACTTAGGCTTTTTGTAGCTTTACGCAAATACTCAATGGCATGTTGTACAGAGGAGTCATTCTCTCTTGGCTGAACATATCCTGAGATGAGTGACATGAGATGACCCGCTTTTCTTCTAAAAACAAAAAACAAGCAAAACATGATATCCTGACCCTATGTCAGGAGTTGTTTATGCTATATGTGTCTATATTGAGCCACCCAGTGACTGTGCTGCGCGCTCCAGCCTCTCGGGTTTTGTTAGCAATGATGTATTATATTTGCACTGTGAGAAATTAAAGTTTTTATGTATACTACAAAAGCCGCCATAGTGACACTATCATTTAGACATTTCACACCCCATCTGTTTTACAATGATTGGCATATTTGGCAATAAAATGTCTCAACAGATATCGACCTAACTAGTGGATGGAGACTAGCTGCTTTGAAGGCTTTCAAAACACTGTACATACAGATATGAGGGATTCGTGTTTTCCAGTCTCTATGTAGAACATGATTATAAGCAGCAACATGGAGAATAGTATTAGGCAACACTGAGCTGTGTAGCTGTAAATCCAGCTTTGTGGTAAACTAAAACACTTCCTAGAAAGAAGCAGCATGGGTCTGTGTCTTTTGCTCTTTCTTTCACTTTGCTGCTTCCTTCTCCATCTCCCACCCCAAACAGATTTCCATACAGAGCAAAAACATTGAAGCACACAGACCTGTTGAGATTTTGACCATTCTAGGGTTACCGGATATTGCCATTGTATGACACTGGGTTATTATTCTAAAAGCAATGTTTTGCAACAGTATGGATAGGGTGTTGGATTGAAGACATATTCAGAATATATGGCTGGTAACTTCTCAGCTTGAAGGGAACCTGTCACCGGATTTTCCCAATATAAAGTAGGGCGAGCGCCTTTAAACCTTCTTTTACAGCATTCTAGAATGCTATATGAATGTCCCTGATTCCCTACCCAAGGCACAGAAATTAGCTTTTATTATGCTCACAGATGGTGTGGACTGATCCCATGGGTGTCTTTGGTCTTGATCCGGCACTTCATCTCTTTTTACAATTGCCGTCCTCCTTAATTGCTTTGTGTGGATGACGCATCCTACGTCACCTGTGTCCTCCAACGCGCACCTGCGCAGGCGTACTTCTCTCTGTCCTGCCGAGGGCAAAGCACTGTAATAAGCATGCGTCAGGAGAGGACAAAGAGCGCCGATGACCTCTAGGTAAAGACGGAGCATGCGCACTACAGTACTTTGCTCTACCCTCAGCAGGGCAGAGAGAAGTGCGCCTGCGCAGGAACGCGTTGGGGGGGGGCACTGTGTGGATGACGTAGGACAAGTCATCCACATGGAGCAGGGAAGGAAAAAGGTGATCGCAAGAAGAGAGGAGTTACAAGTTCAAGACCAGAGATGCCCATAAGACCGGACCGTCTGTGTGCAAAATAAAAGGTCTTTTTTGTTCAATACAAAGGGGATTGGGGACATTCATACAGTTTACTAGAATGCTATAAAAGAGGGCTTAATGGTGCTGGCCCTACTTTATATTGGGAAAACTTAGTGACAGGTTCCCTTTAAATCAACTGCCTGATTCATGTGAATCTATGCACGATATAATCCACTTATGGACAATAAATCGGGGAGCGCTATTATACTATAAATTAGTAGCGTTTATGGTTAAACTCATTTTGAGAGAAAATTAGCTTTTCTTTGTCGTCAGGATGTTTAAAGTGACAATAATTAAATAAGCCCTGGGGAGACCTGCAATCTCATACACGGGATCACTTAATGAGATTTTTGGCACTGTGTTGACATTTGCTTTCAAGCCTTTGTCAGCAAACAAAGTTGTTTTTTTTCCCCTAAAAGCTGGTAAACATGTTTTCAGTTTGCTTAAGGATTTTCAATGGTAGAATAATTATTATTTAGTGACCCTTGAAATAAAATCATTACTGTCTGAACTGAACTCCTCACACTTAGCACAGAAATCATTGCTTTACCGCTGCCTCTGATGTTTGTTTTTGGTGTCTTTGTTTAATTGGACGCATCCTCATGTTCTTCTAATCAATATGTCTAATTCCAATATGATTGGAGCATGCAGATAACACTAACACTTTCAGTATAATACTATAGACTAATTAACACAGAACCCTCAGCTCGGTCAGGGAGTTCACCATGGACAGCCTTTACCATTAACCCCCCAGCTTTGACTCTCTAGGGGAACGGATCTAGTTGTACATGCAGGTCTATATACTGTAGGTATAGAGCAGAAGGAGCTGAGCAGAATGATATAAAGTTTTGTGAGAAAAGATTCAATTTAACTTGTACGTTATGTATTTAACTACTTTTGGATGCTTAGTAGTCCAGTGGGAGGTCCTTAGTGACACCGATTGCCTGTTACTCATCGGTTTTGGCTCGGAAGGGCTTCATCTCCTTCTCCTATAGTTGCTGTCCTCAGCTGTGCTGCACTCCTGTTTTTTTAATTGGCCCGGCGTGCTCCCATGCGATCATCTGCATAGGCCTAAATAAGGCTCATCAAGACTCTTGTTCTGTTTGTTTGACTATCCACCACTACCTGCTCCATACCTGCTTCCCTGTGTCCTGTTTGCCTGTGGCCTCCAGTGCTTCAAGTCTTTGATCAGTATGGGCCTTTCAGCTGCTGCATCAACGCCCGAGATCCATGTGGCTACCCGGACCTGGGCTTAGAGGGTCCACCTCACAAGGTGAGCTCTACAACTTTGAGATTGACACTTATATTTATATACAAGGAAAGTGGTCAGTCACTGAATAGGACCACCCACTAGACTCCTAGTTATATAAAGAGGAGTGACTTAAAGGGGTTGTCCAGGACTAAATTATTTTTTTACTATGAGCCAAAAAACAAACAGGCAGGTAGTTGCTAACTAGTTAGAAACTACCTGCCTGTTCTATCTGGCACTGGATCAGAGCAATTCTTCCAGGCTGTTCGTTTCTGTCAACGGGATGTGACTGCCTACATCATGTTGATTGACAGCCGGCTTCTGCAGTTAGGCAGCAGGGAGCCGGCTGTCAATTAGCTGACACTAGCAATCACGCCCCGTCAACAGAGCAGAGAGAGAAGAGAAGCCACTGCTCTGGCGACGTGAGGTCAGCAGAGGCAACTCAATCGTCGCCAGGAGCGATCACTGACTGCTTTGTGTCGGCAGAGATCTGCACTGGGCAGAACAGGCAGGTACTTAGCAACTACCTGTCTGTTAGTTCTTAGGCCCATAGTGAAAAATAATATAGTCCTGGATAACCCCTTTAAAGTGGACTTATCACCAATCTGGGGCTGTGCTTTTTATCTAATAAAAAGAGTGGGCAGTCCCAGATTGGTGATTTTCCTAACTATCACCTATTAACAAATATTATCAAAAGTAACCTTAATTCCCTCAGAAAGGGCACAATTTTCTAGAAAAAGTCAGGCCCTAACTTTATGCAAATCGAGGTGCCACCACCCTCCCTGGCCTCTCTTGCAATAAAAGAGTGAGATCCAGCAAGTCCTTGCTCTTTGCACTAACTGCGCTGAAGAGTACTTTAATAAGCGGTTACCGTATTGTAACATCAGTAGAGTAGTTACCGATTGGTAACAACTTAGTAAAGTAGGCGACAGCGTAGGTTACTGCAAAGAGCAAGATCTGAAGAGATCTCGCTATTTCACTGAGAGACGGGCCGGATAGCGTTGTGGGACCCTACTATTAATGCTGGGATTCCACAACCTGGAAGTTCTTGCAAAAATCAGGCCCCTTCCATGTGATCTCTGCGGCAAATCAGCGCTGATTTCACTCTCTCACTTCCTCTGAATGTCTTGATTTGTCCGAAATAGAGAAGAGTGAAGCCAGCACTGATTGACCGCGGGGATTGCGTGATATAACAATGTCAGGTGATCCCTGGGAGAGCCAGTGCCAACACCACTGTAACAGCGCCGGCACCAGAGTTGAGTATAAGACTACGTTCACACTTTGCATTTTTTTGCTGTGTTTTTTTTTATGAAAATTAATAGCTGCTTTTCACAGTACCAGAAAAAAAGCTATGAGATTTCAGAAATCTCATGCACACAAAAGTTTTTTTTTTCTGAATTGGAAAACTCCTGATTTTTTTAAAACTGCAACATGTCAATTTTTTCAGTGTTTCTGCAGCATTTTTTCACCCATAGAAAGCAATGAGTAAGTGCAAAACAACAGCAAAAATGTTGTCATCAGCTTTTACAGCGATTTTAGTGAAAAAAAAAATGCAGGTACAGCAGGATGTGAAACCCATCTATTTTTATGATTTTCCCAAGTCTAAACTAAAATGTCTTGGTTTTCTCAAATGAGAAAGGATGTTAGTATTAGTACAGTTGAATTAAATTAGTGATATGTGTTAAAGTAAACAATGCCTGAGCAACTCAATGCCCTGCCAATGTCTTCGGTAAACAATGCCTCACCAATTCTTCTCCCCCTGCTGTTTTTACATTTGCAACTGCATATTTTTTCATGAATTCATATGAACTTTTTTGTTCAGAATAGTCACTATTTTTTTCAGGAATAATTTTTTTTTATACTAAATAATTTGATCAAATTGCTCTTTTCTCCAAAAATGTTTTATGGCGTCACATATGTCTTGCATTAGTGGCCTAACACCTTGCATTGTTCATGCTTGTATGGTGGAAGCAAAGCTTCTTGTATACTTAAAAACGCAGCAAAAAACGAAGCAAGAAAGCTGCAAAAAAGCCAGCAAAACCTATTTTTGTCTGCACTGTTTTACGGCAAGGGATCAGGTTTTAGCTGCAGAAAAAAAAAACAGCAAAAAAGCAACATGTGAACATAGCCTAAGAGTTATTATTTTACTGGGGGGGAAACCAGGGGCGGACCTATCGCCCGTGCAGCCGGTTCATTGAACGGGGGCCCCCGAGGGAGACGGGGCCCCTCCAGCCTCCAGCAGGGCCACCATCAGGGCATGACTGCCCTGACTCCAGCATGGGGCCCGGCCGGTCGGGACCCCCTCGGAGCCCTGTTGGGGCCCCCCTCTTGTGCGTCTCCTCATGGGGCCCCCCCGCAGGACCCCCCGCCGTCACATGACCCCCCGCCGTCACATGACCGGAGATGTCCCTGCGCTCAGCATGGGCCCCCGGCCCCATGCTGAGCGCTAAGCACAGGGACATCTCCGGTCATGTGACGGCGCCGGAACAATACTTACCCCTCCCCGTGCCTCCACAGTGTCTTCCGCGTCCTCTGACCGTGACGTCTCAGGTCAGAGGGCACGGTGATATGTTTACACTGCGCGCGATCTCTCCTGAGCTGTCACAGCGCAGAGCGGGAAGACGTGGGCGATGCTGGAGTCCGGATCAGCATCAGGTGAGAAGTGAGGTGAGTATTTGATATTTTTTTTTATGTATGGGGGCATGGGGCATTACATGGTGGGGGGAGAGGGGGTGTGACATCCTGCATGGGGCATTATATGGGGGGGGTGACATCCTGCATGGGGCATTATATGGGGGGGTGACATCCTGCATGGGGCATTATATGAGGGGGTGACATCCTGCATGGGGCATTATATGGGGGGGTGACATCCTGCATGGGCCATTATATGGGGGGGTGACATACTGCATGGGGCATTATATGGGGGGGTGACATCCTGCATGGGGCATTATATGGGGGGAGAGGTCACATCCTGCATGGGGCATTATATGGGGGGGGTGACATCCTGCATGGGGCATTATATGGGGGGGTGACATCCTGCATGGGGCATTATATGGGGGGGTGACATACTGCATGGGGCATTATATGGGGGGGTGACATCCTGCATGGGGCATTATATGGGGGGGTGACATCCTGCATGGGGCATTATATGGGGGGGTGACATCCTGCATGGGGCATTATATTGGGGGAGAGGTGACATCCTGCATTGGGCATTATAAGGGAGGGGTGTGTGGCATCCTGCATGGGGCATTATATGGGAGGGGTGACATACTGCATGGGGCATTATATGGGGTGTGTGTGACATACTGCATGGGGCATTATAAGAGGGGAAGGGGAAAAGTGACGTCCTGCATGGGGCATTATAAAGGAGGGGGTGTGACATCCTGCATGGGGCATTATAAGAGGGGGGGGATTGACATCCTGCATGGGGCATTATATGGGGGAGGGGGAATTGACATCCTGCATGGGGGCATTATGAGGGGGGAACAGCCTGCATGGAGCTTTACATGGGGGCCAATATTCTGTATGGAGTGTTATATGGGGGTCAGTATTCTGTATGGAGTGTTATATGGGGGACAGTATTCTGTATGGAGCGTTATATGGGGGTCAGTATTCTGTATGGAGCGTTATATGGGGGCCAGTATTCTGTATGGAGCGTTATATGGGGGTCAGTATTCTGTATGGAGCATTTTATGGGGACCAGTATTCTGTATTCAGTGTTATATGGGGACCAGTATCCTGTATGGAGAGTTATATGGGGACCAGTATCCTGTATGGAGCATTATATGGGGACCAGTATCCTGTATGGAGCATTATATGGGGACCAGTATCCTGTATTGAGCATTTTATGGGGGTCAGTATCCTGTATGGAGCATTATATGGGGCCCATTATACTGTATGGAGGACTATACTGTCCGGTCTGCACTGTGCGCTGTGAGGATTCGCCGGTTTCTGAGCTATTGTAGAATTTACAATAGATATCGCTCATGCAATGTAGTAAGTGAAATCCTTGGCCTTGTACTATATATATATATATATATATATATATATATATATATATATTTCTCTGTGGTATCTGTGCATCATGAATCATGGTATGTGTTAAAGGGGCCCACTGAGACTCTGTCGACCAGGGCCCACAAAAACCTGGAGCCGGCCCTGGGGGTAAGTATAACATGTTTTTTTTTTTTAAATACAATTAATTAACTAGGAGTGGGGGGAATCAGAGATGCACGGGGGGGATGAGATGCACGAGGGGGCCCTTCATGCCCCCTATGAAGGGCGGGGGGGCCCTCAAAAAATTCTTGCGCAGGGGCCCACTACAGCCTGTGTCAGCCCCTGGGGGAAACAGAGATTCAAAAGGGGTTGTCCAAGTAGTGGCCAACAGTTCAAACAAAAATAAAAAGTGCACCACCTCAGATTGGTGACAAGTACTCTTTAAATGAATAAATTATACAGTATGTTATATTTAACCTTTTCTCACAAAACTTTATATCCATCTGTTCAGTGTCTCTTATTCTGTAAAATTCTGTTGACAGATCAGACACTATATTCAATAGGCAGGTTTCTTATGTCTATAAATGTTGTTCATATGACCCAGCATATATTATAATTGTAACATTGATGTAATATTTACACTGTGTTAGAACAAAAGCGGATCTGTCACCAAACTTCAGAATACAAATGGTTTACATTATTAAATAGATATATTAGACCTGATGAGACCAGTGTATTTACTTAGAAAATCCTTCTGAATAGCTATTTTACCTTGCTACTAATATAGGCATTTTATAAATCCAGCTATAAAATTAAATAGCTTATGAGTTCGGCTACCAGCTTATTAAATAGTTCATGCGTTCAGCTGCAGCATTGTCACGCTGTCTCTGTGTACTGGAGGTAGGGGGCCTAAGCTGACCCTAAGCTGGGGCCCTGACTAATCCCTCTACCTGGAGGTACTGTTAAAGGTACAGAGGTCCAGGCCGCCAGCGTAACCCCTACCTCCTGAGGATCCCTGCACCTAAGTAATCTAGTCCTGAGAAGGACCCCTGATCACAACAAAAGGGGACAGGTAATAATATGCCCACACTCAGTACTTAGACGAACGAGACAGTACAAGGGTAAAACCAAAACCACCTTGCATACAAAAACTACACAACTACAACAGAGGGAACACCAACGGGAAAGGAGATAAATGATAAAGCGAGGAAGGGAAAAAACACTCCAAATACACTTAGCTCTGAAACTCCAAATACCACGATCCGCTCTGTTAGTCTGCATGAAATGCTTTCACCGACACTTCCCTAACAGACCGGCAGGCATTTGAAGGAGTCCCACTACAGCAACATTGATTGCAGCTGGGCGAGGCTGGACCTGTCTAGCACAGAGAGTGAGAGAGTTAACTCCCTCACTGCCGAAAAACACAAAGCACCAAAAACTTAGCTGCGAGAAGTCAGGCTGTGTAATCGTGACGATCTTCGTGGCGACACACCCGTGACAGTACCCCCCCTTCTATGAGGGGCCTCCGGACCCTCAGGGCCAGGTTTATCCGGGTGAGTCGTGTGGAAGGCCCGAACTAATTGGTCTGCGTTAATATCCGACGCAGGAACCCACATCCTCTCCTCAGGACCATACCCCTTCCAATGAACCAGGTACTGAAGGGACCGGCGATTAAAGCGTGAATTGATGACCCTCGATACCTGGAACTCCAAGTTACCATTGACCACCACTGGAGGGGGAGGTAAAGGTGACGGTACCACCGGCGCCACATACCTCTTAAGCAATGATCTGAGGAACACGTTGTGAATTTTAAACGTAGGGGGGAGGTCAAGACGGAATGCCACCGGATTAATTATAGAACTGATCCTGTACGGCCCGATGAACCTGGGACCCAGTTTCCAGGAGGGAACCTTAAGTTTTATATTCTTGGTAGACAACCATACCCGATCGTTCACACTTAGGTCCGGACCAGACACTCTCCTCCTATCAGCCATACGTTTGTATCGGTTCCCCATAGTATTCAGATTCTTCAGCACCCCTCTCCATACTGAAGCGAGTGATGAGGAAAATCGTTCCTCCTCAGGAACCCCCGAAGAGCCCCCCCTACTGAAAGTACAAAACTGGGGGTGAAAACCATATGCCCCAAAAAACGGGGACTTACCAGTGGACTCGCTCTGCCTATTATTAAGAGCAAACTCTGCCAGAGGTAAGAAAGAAGCCCAGTCCTCCTGGTTCTCTGACACAAAATACCGGAGATATGTCTCCAAGCTCTAGTTCATACGTTCCGTCTGACCATTGGTCTGAGGATGAAAAGCCGATGAGAACGATAAATGCATCCCCCGCCGTGTACAAAACGCCTTCCAGAATTTGGACACAAACTGAGACCCCCGATCTGACACCACCTCGGAGGGTACCCCGTGAAGCCTCACAATCTCCCCAATGAACACCTGCGCAAGAGTTTTAGCATTAGGAAGAACAGGAAGAGCGATAAAATGTGCCATCTTGCTGAACCTGTCCACTACAACGAGTATGACTGTTTTACCCGAAGACGGAGGGAGGTCCGTAATAAAGTCCATAGACAGATGAGTCCAAGGACGCTCCGGGATCTTCAAAGGTAAGAGGGCCCCAGACGGACGGGTATGTGAGGTCTTAGAGCGCGCACAAACCCCACAGGATGCGACAAAAGTTACCACCTCCTTATGTAAGCTAGGCCACCAAAACCGACGCGAGAGGAGATCCACAGTTGCTTTACTCCCCGGGTGTCCTGCAAAAACTGAGTTATGGTGTGCCTCGATCACCTTTTGTCGCAACTGATCTGGAACAAACAGTCTCCCCGGAGGTCCAACAGGGGCGTCCCCCTGAGCCTCCAATACCTCCTCCTCAAGCTCAGAGCATACTGCCGAAACCACCACCCCCTCCTGAAGGATAGGAATCGGGTCGTCCGTATTCCCGGCCCCAGGGAAACTACGAGATAAGGCATCCGCCTTTACATTTTTTGACCCAGGACGATATGTAACGACAAAATTAAACCTGGTAAAAAACAATGACCACCTAGCTTGTCTGGGATTCAGACGTTTCGCGGACTCCAGATATAGCAGGTTCTTGTGATCGGTGATGACGGTGACCGGATGGACTGCCCCCTCTAAAAAATGGCGCCACTCCTCAAAAGCTAACTTAATGGCCAAGAGTTCCCTATTGCCGACATCGTAATTCCTCTCAGGGAACGACAATTTTTTTAGAGAAAAATGCGCACGGATGCCACTTACCAGGGGACGAACCTTGTGACAATACTGCTCCCACCCCTACCTCGGAAGCGTCTACCTCTACAATGAATGGCTGTGACGCATCAGGTTGAATGAGTATGGGTGCTGAGGCAAAACATTTTTTCAAGGAGAATGCTTGACAAGCCTTGTCAGACCACCTAGAAAAATCCGTCCCCTTTTTAGTCATGTCTGTGAGAGGCTTAACCATGGACGAGAAATTACGAATGAACTTCCGGTAATAATTAGCAAACCCCAGGAAACGTTGTAGTGCCTTAAGATTCTCTGGCCGATCCCACTCAAGAACTGCCCGCACTTTCCCAGGGTCCATACGAAAACCGGACGCTGAAACCAGGAAGCCTAAAAACTGGAGTTCCTGTACGGCAAACACACACTTTTCCCATTTGGCATACAGTTTATTATCCCGCAAGATCTGTAACACCTGCCTAACGTGCTCCTGATGAGACACCAGATCCGGCGAGTAAATTAAGATATCATCCAGATATATGACAACAAACTGTTCCACCAGGCGGCGAAAAATGTCATTAACAAAGTGTTGGAACACCGCCGGGGCATTAGTCAGACCGAATGGCATGACAAGGTTCTCCTAATGCCCCTCCGGAGTGTTAAACGCCGTCTTCCACTCATCCCCCTCCTTCATCCTAATCAGACTGTACGCCCCCCTGAGATCCAACTTAGAGAACCATTTGGCGCCCACGATCTGATTAAAGAGATCGGGAATAAGTGGGAGCGGATACGGATCTCGGACCGTAATCCGATTAAGTTCACGGAAATCCAGGCAAGGGCGTAGGCCTCCATCTTTCTTCTTAACAAAGAAGAACCCCGCGGCCACCGGTGAAGATGAAGGTCTAATATGCCCCTTAGCCAGACTTTCTGAAATATAATCCTTCATGGCCTGCCTCTCAGGACCAGAAAGGTTATACAACCTAGCTTTAGGTAACTTGGCCTCAGGGAGCAGTTTTACAGAACAGTCATACTCGCAATGAGGAGGTAGTTCCTGACACCCTTTCTCCGAGAATACATCCTCAAAGTCCGCCAGAAATGGAGGTAAGACCCTAGGAGTAACCGCACCGATGACCGTATTCATGCAGTTTTTATTACAGAATTTACTCCATTGGCTTATCTCTCTGGATTGCCAATTAATAACCGGGTTATGCTTAGTTAACCAAGGAAGGCCCAACACTATAGGAGTGGGAAGACCCTCCAACACGTAGCAAGACAACAGTTCTTTATGTATCGCCCCCACTTGAAGTTTTACGTTATGCACAGCTTGCAAAAAACTTCCCTGACCGAGAGGCCTGGCATCGATCGAGAATATGGGGATGGGTTTAGCCAACTCACTCAATCGCATACCTTGAACCCGGGCAAACCGAGCGTCCACCAGATTAGCCCCGGCCCCACTATCCAGAAGAACAGATATCCTCTCAGTTCTCGTACCCACCACCACCTCCGCCGGAACGAGAAACTGAGACGAACCTAGGGACGAAATACCTACTCCCAGATTGCCGTCCACCACACAACCCGGGATCAACAGTTTTCCGACGACTCTTCACTCTGCAAGGGACGGGATGGACACCCCCCAATAAAATGTCCCTTTCTCCCGCAGAAGAAACACCTTCCTGTCTTATGGCGCACCACCGGTCCCCTCCCCCGAAATGATGTCCCTCCTAATTGCATAGGCTCCTCTGGACTGACCAGGGGAACCACCATATGAGGGGACCTTGTAGGAGGTGGAGTCATCACAGGGGGTGGAGTTATCCCGCACCTCTCCCGAAGCCGTCTGTCAATGCGAATAGCAAGGGCCATAGCGGCTTCCAGTGACGCGGGAGAGTCATACTGTGCCAACACATCCTGTAATTTGTCGGATAAACCTTGACAAAACTGGCTCCTAAGAGCCGGGTCATTCCACTGGGTGTCAGTGGCCCACCTACGGAACTCCGAACAGAATTCCTCCGCCGGACGATCTCCCTGCTGGATCCTACGTAACTTAGATTCAGCAAGGGAGATCCGATCCGGGTCATCATATACGAGACCCAGAGCTGCAAAAAACCTATCCACTGACTGGAGAGCCGGAGAGCCCGGGGGAAGAGAGAACGCCCAAGATTGTGGGTCCCCTTGTAGGAGCGAGATGGCAATTCCAACCCTTTGTTCTTCACTCCCCGATGACCGAGGCCGCAGCCGAAAGTACAACTTGCATGCCTCCCGGAAAACAAAAAACTTGTCCCGCCCCCCAGTGAACCTGTTAGGGAGAGCTACTTTAGGTTCTGGTCCGGCTTGCTCCTGAGGATACAAAACCTTGGACCTAACGTCCGCCAGCTCCATGGACAAACTCTGCAACTGCCGAGCTAGACCGGCTACTGGATCCATGGTAGCTGGAGAAAATCTAAGTGGTCGGTGAAAATGTCACGCTGTCTCTGTGTACTGGAGGTAGGGGGCCTAAGCTGACCCTAAGCTGGGGCCCTGACTAATCCCTCTACCTAGAGGTACTGTTAAAGGTACAGAGGTCCAGGCCACCAGCGTAACCCCTACCTCCTGAGGATCCCTGCACCTAAGTAATCTAGTCCTGAGAAGGACCCCTGATCACAACAAAAGGGGACAGGTAATAATATGCTCACACTCAGTACTTAGACGAACGAGACAGTACAAGGGTAAAACCAAAACCACCTTGCATACAAAAACTACACAACTACAACAGAGGGAACACCAATGGGAAAGGAGATAAATGATAAAGCGAGGAAGGGAAAAAACACTCCAAATACACTTAGCTCTGAAACTCCAAATACCACGATCCGCTCTGTTAGTCTGCATGAAATGCTTTCACCGACACTTCCCTAACAGACCGGCAGGCATTTGAAGGAGTCCCACTACAGCAACATTGATTGCAGCTGGGCGAGGCTGGACCTCGTCTAGCACAGAGAGAGAGAGAGTTAACTCCCTCACTGCCGAAAAACACAAAGCACCAAAAACTCAGCTGCGAGAAGTCAGGCTGTGTAATCGTGACGATCTTCGTGGCGACACACCCGTGACAAGCATGTACTGTGTAGTGTAAGATCTCAGCAGCGGGAGGAACGAGGGACAATAAGATGCTGTCAATCAGGCTAGGTGGGCGATGATTGAAGTTAATTTTTTAATAAAGGATTATACAGCCATTCTGTGTCACGGGTGTGTCAGATGTAACAGTCGCTCTGCATCTGGCTGCAGGAGGTCACTGCGTTTGGCACTGTAGATGCCTTCTTAATCCTTATCACTTTTGGACCCAGCAACAACCTCAATCCTGCTCTGATTGACACACCCTGGTCTGGGTGTTTATAAACTCTCAATCTGCTTCAGGGAGTCACCGGTAATATTCACATTTTCCCTTGTGAAGGCTTGGAGCTTTTGCAGTCGGCTAGCTTCCTCTCTGGTGCCCTTGGAGGACGTTTGGTGCTATCTCTCTGGTGTCTGCTCAAGCTAAGTTTTCCCCCTTTGTTTGTCTCCCTTGTTGTCTTTAGTTTATAGTGGGGACTGACCAGTGCTCATTCCCCAGTGCTCATCAAGGGCCTAACTCTAGGGATATACAGGGATTAGGAATCCTGCTCGGCGATTGGTGTGGAACCAATATAGGGACAGTAGGGTAGGCAGGGTGTTATTAGGTCAGCCTAGGGGACTCCACTCCCTCTTTCCCTAGTGTTTGGGCTTCCTTCCCCTCATCCCTTCGTGTTGCACTTAGTCTTTCCCACACTGTGCATGACATTCTGACATTGACTTTAAAAGTAAGTAGGCTCATCAGGTCTAAGAGATCTATGTAATAATGTACAGGTACTTACATGCAATTGTTATAGGAATGAAGACAAATCCCCAAATAAAGTGATTTGCAAAGTTTTAGAACTTTACATGTTGGACAACTTTATATAGAAAAAAATGTAAGTTAGTTGGCCTCAAGACTGGATACATATGTCTGAAGCGCGTAATCCGGCAATACAGGCTCTGGAATTTGAATGTATCTAAAATAAACTGGATGTTTTATAAACTGGATGTTTTATAAGGATTTCTTCTTGCTGTTGGATTTTTTTTTTCAGGAACAAGGTGATTTGAGCTTGGTATTAGGCTGCGCACCCACGATGCGTTTTTCATGTGTTTCCGCAGCGGAATTTCCACAGCGGAAACGCATCAAAAACGCTTGGCAATCCGCACCACATGGTCCTCAATGGCATTCCGCAATGTCAATGCACATGCTGCGGATTTTTCCGCAGCGTTTCTGTGGCGCTCAAAAATTCGCAGCATGTCCATTAATTTTGCGGAAGCGCCGCCATTGACTTGCATTGAGACGCATATAATCCGTGTCTGTACATTTGTACACGGGAATTATATGCGTTTCAATGTGCGTATGGTACCCAGTTCTGGAGGAGAGAAGACTCTCATCCAGACCTGGGTACCATTGTACCTGTGAAAAAAATAATAAAATAATAAATAAAGTTTATATTTACCTTCTCGCGTGCGGCCGGCAGCGCTTATCTTCCAGGACCTGAGATGATGTTGCGGTCATGTGACCGCAGGCTGTCTCGCGATATGCCGGCAACCCAGAAGGAGCGCGACAACACACGCGGCAGCACACGCGGCGGGGGATCGGTAAGTATAGCTTTATTTTTTACGGTCACACTATATAAATCCATGCTGTTTGCATGGATTTATATAGTGTGACCTAGTTGTCAAGCACTTTCCAAGTGATGCTAATCGCCTGGAAAGTGCTTGTAGTCCGCATGCGGAAACACATGTGAATACGCATGTGGATCCGCATGTATTCTGCAGGAAAAACGCATGCACAATCTGCATGCGTTTTTTCTGGCAAGGGAGATGCAGAAACGCTGCAGAAATTTTCTGCTTCATTTCTGCATCGTGGGCACATAGCCTTATGCCAGATGTGTAAAGCAGACCGGCTATATGTGCTCATCTCACTTCTGAAAATGAACATAACAGATATTTTCTATAAATCAGCTTCAGAACGATGAAGAACCTTTCTATGAGACCATTGTAAGGAATGATGTTGTAGAACAGCCGTAGCAGATGTACTTTCTTTTATATTAAAAATGACAATATTTACCCTATTTCCTTTCAGCATCAATGCACAGAAAGAACCCAAACTGAATACTGTCAATAATATTAATAGTCCTTGACATTAGCATCTGGCACAGCGCTGGTGCTGCTTGAGAATATTCTACAAAACCATCAATTCACAGCTTTAGTCAATGACTCAACGTTTTTATGTTGTAGTTTATAATGAAAAGCAGCAAAACAAAATGCTGAGAGGCAGGAAGGGCAAATCATTTATTACTATTTTCTTATTTAATATACAACTTTATTTGGATGCACTGAAAGTGGGTCTCAGGGGGGCAAGTAGCCTTATCAAAGTTAAGGTGGACCATAGCTGCCTACTACTCAAGCACATTAGTTACAATGTACAGATATGAACATTGAATTAAAGAGAATCTGTCAGCATATTATTACTATGTAATCCGAGAGCAGCATAACATAGGGCAAGAGAGCCTGATCATAACGATATATCACTTACTGGGCTGCTTGATGTAGTTTTGATAGAATCCCTGTTTTATCTGTTGTATTTGAGCCAATCTGTATAACCCCACCCGCACCACTGATTGGCAGCTTTCTGTCTACATTGTCAGCAAGCAGCCAATCAGTGGTGGGGACGGGGTAATACAGATTAGCAGGACTGGCTGCAAGAGAGACCTAGTCCTGCAGTGATAATCTCCTGCTGATAAAACAATGATTGTAGTGAAACTACAACAAGATGCTGAGCAAGTGACACATCCCAGGAATCAGGCTCTCTGCTCCAACATTAGGTTAACATTAAGGGCTCATGCTGACAAGCGCATAAATCGGACTTGTGCTATCCGATTTTTAATCGGAGAACACACTAACCCATGTTATTCAATAGGGCTGTGCAGATGAATGATTTTTTATTCCCACAACTTGTTGGAAAAATCCCTTTAAAGAGGTTGTACCAATCCCAGAATGTGGTTCTGAGTGCTGGACTCAGGTCCGTTCTAATAGGACTTATCAGAGCCTTTTTCCCGGGAATGACCCGGCTACTGCTATTAATCTATTTTTACCTAGTACTGAATTTGTGAAATTTATTGCAATCATGTATCTATCAATCAATAGTAGAAGAGTAGATAAGAAATGTTGTAATTAGAGCTGGTGCTAAATCATTCGCAGGACCCGATCTATCATCCACGTCAATAATCTGTGGCCATGGGAGCCCCGAGAACAGCCTTTTACAACCCAATATCCATGGCTGCTATTTTGATTAGCCAGCCTGGCGTGATGTCAGCGTTGCGGTATGACGCACATGTGACGTTGTGCCAGACCGGTTAATCAAAAGAAGAGTTGCAGATTCCGTGAGGTAAGAGGACGTTTTCGGAAGTCCCGTCCAGCAGCCACAGATTACTGACATGGTCGATGGATGGATGGTTGGTCGACGGATGGGGTCCAGTGAATTGATTCGTACCAACTCTATTTGTAAAATGGAATGAAATGTAGAAATAGGCAGAGATCTCCATTCTAGCAATAAGACATCATTTTTTGAGTTAAAGGGGTTTTCCAGGTTTGGCCTGAAAGCCTGAAGTCACTCTATATAACTTCAGACTTCTGAAACCTCAGATCTCGAACACTGTGCACTGTCAGGATTCTTCTGTGCCGGTGTCGGGAGTGGGCAGTCATGTGATCACAAGTATGTGATATGCATACTCTTGGCCACATTCCGATCAGACATGCACGTCTAGTCAGAATGTGGCCAGAAGTAAGCATATTGCATACTTGCAGTCACAAGACAGCAGCGGAGAATCCTGACAGCATGCACTGTGCGCGATGTGAGGAATTACAAGTCTGCAGTCACACAGATTGACTGCAGACTTTTGTGCCAAACCTAGAAAACCCATTTACAGAAAATGTATTTCAGGACTATACATGTCCCATTACCAAGTCATGACTGACTGAAGGGACCTATGTAGACCTGAATCAGGATCAGGGTAGTACTGCCCTTAGGAGCCAAATAGGGTGCCAACCGAGCCATTCAACAACATAGAATTGAATGATAATTTTTCTGGCAGCCGGTCTTTGTTCTGGCTATAGCCAGCTATAATTTGGGGATTTAGCTATTTGGCTTTTTTAAGTGGAGTAAATCTGTAAATTTAGAGCTCTGTGTCACAAAAAACTCGTAAAACAAATAATGGGCAGAGAAGTTTTAATGCAATCAGATAAGTTAAAGATACTGAACACTTTACCATCCCCAATGTTATTGCTTAGAAGACTCATAAAATGCCCTCAATATTTTATGTTTGGCACTCAAAAACTCATCATGACTGCCCTAGATCCCATTAATTCTTGGTTTATGTCATGTTTGTGTCCCACATTTAGAATTTATGCCAGAAGAGTTCCAAAGTAATGACTAAAACTCTGTATAAGTATAAAAAAAAAGTATGGAAAATAGGAGTAAACTCTGCTTTTCCATCCTGGGGAGGAGTCCAGTTAAAAAAAACTGATCCCAGATTTTTTTTTAACTATGATGGATGCCATTTTTTTGCTGATGTACAGTATATGTTAAACAGAGGCCACAAGCACAATGTGAACAAGTAGTGAGCTACTTAAAACACATAATCCACAAAGTTAAAAATAAAAGTTTGCTGTGTCCATCTTGAAGGGAGTCTGTCAGGACAAAATGACTATTCAAACCAAGCACAGACTCTCTGTGTGGATTCCCCCCTACTTGTTTTCCATCTATATCCACCTCCCTCTTTCTTAATTGATAGGTCTGGCTTTATCCGGACCAAGAGAAAGCCGGAGATAGAAAGAAAACAAGTAAGTGGGAAGGTACACTAAACTGATTGTCCACGTTAAGGTTGTATCAATGCTTGGTTTGAACAGTCATTTTGTGCTGACAAGACTCCATTTAAACCCTTTTTTTCTATACTGGTATTTAAATTGATGTATACGTCTAACAATGTATAACTGATATAATAGATTATATAAACCATACAAGGAACAAGAAAAAGCAGAAGTGTATTCAGAGAGATTTCTTATAAGCTGGAACTCAGCACACTTGTATGTATTTAAGATGTTATTTTAATCCATTAATCCCTCCTGTGTTAAAAGTTCATGGAGCTAGAAGTAAATGCACAAAAAGTACATAGAAAAGTAAGAACACTGAGTTATGTAGACCAGAACTATATAATTATATGTATTTGAGGTTGAAAAAATGAACTCGATTTACTCACATGGTTACGTGTTTCAGCAATGCTGTATATGTAAAAATGGTTTAACAGAACAACAATAAATGTCAAAATAACCTAAGGAAATGAACTGGGATATAAGTGGGTGTGCATGCAGCATGTAAGTGCATGTTCACACTGGGCACTAAACAGAAAAAAACAAAGATAATTAGAAACATAATAAACAAATATCCTGCAGTAAATAAATAAACAGCAATAATGCATGAAAATAATATAGGGTACTTAGTTAACATAATTTTGATAAAAAAATGCAAAAGCCATCCCATCATATCAAGGTGAGGGTCACCATGAAGTGGTAGGATGGCTTTTGCATTTTTTTGGTGGAGGGGTCAATCTTACTGACAGATTCCCTTTAAGGGAATGTTCTGACATTCACCAAAAACAGACTCATCCATCAGACTGCCAGATAGAGAAGCATCACTCCAGATAACACGTTTCCACTGCTCCAGGGTGACCTTATACCACTCTATCCCGAGCATGGCATTGTGCTTGGTAATGCAAGGCTTGTATGCAGCCGCTTAACCTTGGAAACTGACACCAAGCAGCTCTCGGCGGAAAACAGTTTTTATGCTGATGTTAATGCCAGAGGAGGTTGGTAACTTTGCATTCACTGAGTCAGCAGAGCCTTGGTGACTTTTTATGCACTCTGCACCTCAGTACTCAGTGACCCCAAAAATAAATGAAGAATAAATGAGTTTGAAATAGAAGGTTCTCTAATGTAGTAACATAGTCCTATTGGGGCAGGTGCCTATTCCTCAGCTAACTCCTTCATCGTTCCCTCAGTCGCATCATTTCCTCACTTTCCAGTATAGTGCTCGACACTGGGCAGAATTTCCTGGCATGTGACCACACAGTGTGTACAAGGGCTGACTGACTGTTATATTAATAACTATGTGAGCCTCCTACTGTCTACACAACAGAGAAGTTGGGTGACTTTGCTATTGAAGCAAAATGTCTGGTGGTACCTAGAATGAAGCGGCTAGCAGAGGACCAGGGCACCTGGCCTAATAAGTTACAGTGGGGAAAATAAGTATTTCATACATTGCTGATCTTGCAAGTTTCCCCACCTGCTAAGAATGGAGAGGTCTGTAATTTTTATCGTAGGTACACTTCAACTGTGAGAGACAGAATATTAATAAAAAACCAAGAAAATCACATGGTATGATTTTTACATAATTAATTTGCATTTTATTGCATGAAATAAGTATTTGATACAATAGAAAAACAGAACTTAATATTTGGTACAGAAATCTTTGTTTGCAAAGGTGAAGAGATTGGAGTGTGGTTGATTGAGTGTGTGGACAGGTGTCTTTTATACAGGTAACGAGTTCAAACAGGTGCAATTAATACAGGTAAAGAGTACAACCTGTGTTGCCGCCACCTTTATTATATGGCAAGTAAACACACTTGCCTTTTTTGCTGTTTTTTTTTCTTGAATCTTGGGGGAATTTTTAATTCTTCTTATTGGGCTTTGCTTTGTGTTTAGAATAGGGACTCGCAAGCAATGAGGACCCTTGACGCAGGTTGCGAGCTTGCGTATATTGATCAAAATATCAACTAATACCTTATATATTATATATATATATATATATATATATATATATATATATATATACAGTACAGACCAAAAGTTTGGACACACCTTCTCATTTAAAGATTTTTCTGTATTTTCATGACTATGAAGATTGTACATTCACACTGAAGGCATCAAAACTATGAATTAACACATGTGGAATTATATACTTAACAAAAAAGTGGGAAACAACTGAAAATATGTCTTATATTCTAGGTTCTTCAAAGTAGCCACCTTTTGCTTTGATGACTGCTTTGCACACTCTTGGCATTCTCTTAATATATATTATATACTATTAAGTATATAATTCCACATGTGTTAATTCATAGTTTTGATGCCTTCAGTGTGAATGTACAATTTTCATAGTCATGAAGACAGAAAAATCTTTAAATGAGAAGGTGTGTCCAAACTTTTGGTCTGTACTGTATATATATATATATTGCACTTTTTTTTTTTTTTCAGGGTGCAGCCAGGCCCATTAGTGCTGGCATTGTAAACTAGGGTCTTTGTTCTCATTGGGTGCACTTAGATAGTACCAGGCAGCCCAACTAATCTAATAGTATGGGTGTAACTAATAGGCTGTAAGCTGGATACTGTGCACTACCAAGGTGTGAACAGCGCCCTATACAAGCCTTTTGTGTGGAATTTTAATACTAAGTAATCACTCCCTCTATGAGTCTATGAATTGGTAGGTTGTGAGTGATTATCTCATCAGTATTTTGCACCTGTGCTGCCGCCATCTTTATTATATGGGTTTGCTGCATCCTGAGTGCATTAGTTCTGAGATATGGCAGGTAAACATTCTTGCCTTTTTTGCTGTGTTTTTTTCTTAAAGAAAACTAACAGGTTTGTGAGAGGCAGAATTCTTGCTGGTTGGTAGGTGATCAAATACTTATTTCATGCAATAAAATGCAAATTAACTATGTAAAAATCATACAATGTGATTTTCTGGATATTTTTTTAAGGTTCTGCCTCTCACAGGTGAAGTGACCTACGATAAAAATTACAGACCTCTCCATTCTTTGTAGGTGGGAAAACTAGCAAAATCGGCAGTGTATCTAATACTTATTTACCCCACTGTATGTAACATATCATTTAAAGGGAACATGTCATCATTTTTTTTCGCTAATAAACTATGCCCATCACCTTTAAGATCACGTGAATGAGGTTCCTGCAACCCCTTTATATCCTCAGACGTGCTCCTGCATACTTCTGAAAAAGTGTTTTATACTTGTCCCATGCTACATGTAAATTGTGAGGTCAGGTCCAGTGGGTGTCTTCAAATTGTGATCAGCACCGCCCCGCTATCTTCAAACGCTGCAATGGTCCCTTCAAACGCCTATAAATGAATGACGTCTCTACGTCATCCCGACTCTGCCCAAAGTCTCCCGCCTGTGCAATGGAATCACTAGTTGTTCAATAGGGCACAGTGAGGTCTCCGATTACACTGGCGTGAGACTTCGGGAACTGCGTGGATGATGTAGAGAGCAGCACGGTGGCTCAGTGGTTAGCACTGCAGCCTTGCAGCTCTGGGGTCCTGGATACAAATCCCACCAAGGACAACATCTGCAAGGAGTTTGTATGTTCTCCCTGTGTTTGCGTGGGTTTCCTCCGGGTTCTCCGGTTTCCTCCCACACTTCAAAGACATACTGATAGGGAATTTAGATTGTGAGCCCTGATGGGGACAGGGATAATTATGTATGTAAAGCGCTGCGGAATATGTTAGCGCTATATAAACATATATACCCCATTGTATTTGATTATGTAATTCTATACTATGAAGTAATTCTTGTGTTCTTCTTGTCAGTTTTCTAGCTTTATCACGATTTACCTGGCATGCCAGGTGATAAGTAAGGCCTTGCTGTCATAAAACTTAAGAAATATGCACAGATAGTGCCACACCTAACTCATAGGGAAGGGGGAGCATAGTGCTGTATATAAAGATGATAACTTTCTAAAAGTATGCCGCCCTGATATCATATAAGTTCCAAGGTCAAGTGCAATGAGAAAATCTCGCTGTTCACATTACTTCAATGGTTATCACTTAAGATTTGTTTAAAAAAAAAAAAGTTGAATTCCCATCTGTCCTCTCTACGACTTCTGACAAATGTCTGCTTGTCCTATCATTTATCTTCCCCTAAAATGCTTACTTATTAATAGAGCGATCATAAATTAATATATTAACTGGGGAAACAAAACCATTTCCTCAGATCACAGTACTTAGCAAAAAAGCAGATTTCCTCAGGAAAAATTGAGTCTGCAAGTAAATTTATGGAAATGAAGAAATAAAATGCATGTTTTCCATCAGACTCCTAAAATGGAAAAGCACAAGAAAAGAAAGAGATGATTGTGCCTTTATGTTACTTTTAGTACTTGATTTGTTGAGTGCTTTTGATGTCTGCATCGTTTCTTTTGTTAACTTTTCATGCAAAAAAAAAAAAAATACATAGAGAAGCTTAGAGATTATGGGTATATAGATATTTTTCTACCTGCCAATGTTACATTTCCTTCAATAGCAGCTTGTAAGTGAGGACAATACTAGTTATTAACACAGTAGACATAGTATAACTACAGTAAAATGCAACTTGTACAGAGAGCTGCGGGTTCTTAAAGGAAGAATAAAAAGTACAAATCATCAAAGCATGATTCACTTCTACTAAATGTAAAACATTGTGTCCTGCCCTTCATTTTTTACTACTGTTCCCCATATAAATATAATAGAGACTAATGGAGAGAAATGTAACAGGTGATAATTAAAGTGGATCTTTCACTAGATTTCATCAATTGCATACATTACTTAATTGATCTCTTAGACCTGATGAGGCCAGTGGGCTTACTATAAAATGCATGTCTGAAGGCTGTATAATCTTTATAAAAGTTAAAACTCAATCTCTGCCCACCTAGTCTGATTCATAGCTCCTCAGTGTCCCTCCTCCCTGTTGAGATCTCATGTTGCTCATCATCAACTGCAGCTGTCAGGCTGGGTGAGCGGAGACTTAGCACACATTCATCAGGTCTAAGAGATCTATTTAATAATGTATAGTATTGTTAAATCTAGTGACGGATCTGTTTAAAAAGAATGATTTTCCATCCATTTGTTATTGTGCTGAAATTCAGAGATCAAGAGTGGTGGCGTTTAATCCAAAAACACTAACATGTGCATGTTCCATGTCTTTCTGGAACTGCAGACTAGGGTAGATCATGGAACTGCAGAGTAGGGTAGATCATGGAACTGTAGAGTAGGGTAGATCATGGAACTGCAGAGTAGGGTAGATCATGGAACTGCAGAGTAGGGCAGATCATGGAACTGCAGAGTAGGGTAGATCATGGAACTGCAGAGTAGGGTAGATCATGGAACTGCAGAGTAGGGTAGATCATGGAACTGCAGAGTAGGGCAGATCATGGAACTGCAGAGTAGGGTAGATCATGGAACTGCAGAGTAGGGCAGATCATGGAACTGAGAGTAGGGTAGATCATGGAACTGTAGAGTAGGGTAGATCATGGAACTGCAGAGTAGGGTAGATTATGGAACAACAGAGTAGGGTAGATCATGGAACTGCAGAATAGGGTAGATCATGGAACTGCAGAGTAGGGCAGATCATGGAACTGAGAGTAGGGTAGATCATGGAACTGCGGAGTAGGGTATATCATGGAACTGCAGAGTAGGGTAGATCATGGAACTGCAAAGTAAGGTAGATCATGGAACTGCAGAGTAGGGCAGATCATGGAACTGCAGAGTAGGGTAGATCATGGAACTGCAGAGTAGGGCAGATCATGGAACTGCAGAGAAGGGCAGATCATGGAACTGTAGAGTAGGGTATATCATGGAACTGCAGAGCAGCATAGATAATGGAACTGCAGAGTACGGTAGATCATGGAACTGCAGAGTAGGGTAGATCATGGAACTGCAGAGTAGGGCAGATCATGGAACTGCAGAGTAGGGTAGATCATGGAACTGCAGAGGAGGGCAGATCATGGAACTGCAGAGTAGGGTAGATAATGGAACTGCAGAGTAGGGTAGATCATGGAACTGCAGAGTAGCGTAGATAATGGAACTGCAGAGTAGGGTAGATCATGGAACTGCAGAGTAGGGTAGATCATGGAACTGCAGAGTAGGGTAGATCATGGAACTGCAGAGTAGGGTAGATCATGGAACTGCAGAGTACGGTAGATCATGGAACTGCAGAGTAGGGTAGATCATGGAACTGCAGAGTAGGGTAGATAATGGAACTGCAGAGTAGGGTAGATAATGGAACTGCAGAGTAGGGTAGATCATGGAACTGAAAAGTAGGGTAGATCATGGAACTGCAGAGTAGGGTAGATCATGGAACTGCAGAGTAGGGCAGATCATAGAACTGCAGAGTAGGGTAGATAATGGAACTGCAGAGTAGGGTAGATCATGGAACTGCAGAGTAGGGCAGATCATGGAACTGTAGTGTGGGGTAGATCAGCAGGTTTGACAATCATAAAGTGGTAAGGCAGTAACAAAAATGGGAATAAAAGTTTACTATATAGGCTGAAATGTGAACAAGTAAATTAGTGACTGAATTACTTTATATATCCTTGGTTAAAAAAAAAAAAGAAAGAAAAATATAACAGGAGAAGGTTAGAGGCAACTAAATCTAAAATCCAAGGGTCATACAGTAAAGGGAGCTGCTAATATCATTCACATACCAATATGATCTTCTTTACTTTTTCCCTTGGCTCAACATATCTTGAGATAAATGGTGTGAGATGACAAGCTTTGAAAAAAAAACATGAATTTCTGATACTCTGTCACAAAATATCCACGCTATATGTGTGACCACCCAGTGGTTATAATGTGAATTGCAGCCAGTCACGTGTTTTGCCAGCATGATGCGATACTGTATTGAATTTGTTTTTTTTTGTTGAGAAATTGAAGTTCTTAACAAAATTCAAGAAGAATTAAGGGTGGACACATGTATATAAATGTGTCTGGAGATTCACTGTGGATTACAGTTTCAGATTCTCATGACCCGGTCCATTGGCTATGTCAATAATCTGTTGCCGCTGGACAGAAACCTCTTACCTGACGTCATCTGTAGCTCTCCTTTTGTTTAGCTAGTCTGGTGTGACCTCATTGTAGTATTGTGACACACGTGATGTCGCACCAGGCTGGCTAATCAAAAGAAGGCTCCTGTCTAGGGGTCACAGATAACTGACATAGCCTGTGGCTCAGGTCATGCCAATTTGCGCTATCTCCACTGGAGATGCATTAGAAAAATAGTAATGATTAAAAGGAATCTGTCAGCAGGCTTTTGCTAGATAATCTGAGAGCAGCATAATGTAAGGGCAGAGAGACTGATTCCAGCAATGTGTCACTTGCTCAGCAGCTTGAGATAGTTTCAGTACAATCAGTGTTTTATCAGCAGGAGATTATCACTTCTGGACTAGGTGTCATGTGCAAGCCAGTCAAGCTAATCGGTGTAACTCCGCCCCCACCAATGATTGGCAGCTTTCTGACACAGTGTACACAGGAAGCTGCCAATCAGTGGTGTGGGCGGGGTTATACACAGCTCAGCATTTTGAGAACTGCTGCATTTACAGCAGAGGAAACAGGGATTCTATCAAAACTACAGCAAGCAGCCCAGTAAGTGACACATCGCTGAAATCAGGCTATCGAAGTGGCTGCTTAGACATGGTAATAGATTGTATTCAACTATACAGCAATATTAGACTTTATACAGAATTTAATGTACGTGTCCCTTTGGGAAAAATAAGTTTTGTTTCTTTTCTGTTCATTACAATGATGGGAATTTCAATTTAATCATTTCAAACTATCTGATGATTTAACATACGGCTCCTCACTGCTTAATTTTGTGAGATAGTCAAGAAGAGGGACATGGCATCGGGCTGAAGGTTAATTACATCAATGACTTCTGCTCTGTTCATCATCCAGTCCTGATTATGATGTTACACGAAATGTGGTTTCACCTTCTGATGTACAAGCAAGGATTGATCTTTTTTTTCCCGTCAGTTCAGACTGGAAGTATTTCCAATGAAGGTTTTGTTTTTGTGAACCTTCCATTAAATTAACTTGATTTACTTGAAGTACAGAAAGGAAAAGGAATTATTCGATATTGACGGTGTTTGCCTTGGTCAGAGAACTGAATAAAGTACTGACTGCAATAAAAATCTGAAAACTGAAAAAAGTGAGTGCACCCTCTCTTCTAAATAATTAGAATAAACTAATTTTCAAGTTACTGTCATCACTTTTTATTCCATAAGGAACAGCTCCCGACCCTCCGGACCTGATGGGAGGTGAAGGTTTCCCCATATTACACTCCACAAAGTAACTTTCTTAAAGGTTATGCATCAAGATTCGAAATTACCTCGTAAGCATGGGATAGAGAATAACTTCATGATCGCTGTGGGTCCGACTACTGGCACCTCCATCGATCTTGAGAATGGAGCCCTGTCTGAAGAAAGTGGAGTTTGAGCATGCGCACCTCCATTCCAGTTATTCTCAATGTTAGTGCCGGAGAAGAGGTGCGAATGCTCAGCCTCTGTTCCATTTAGACAGAGCTCTTCAAAGCCACGTTCTTGGGATTGGTAGGGGTCCTAGCAGTCAGCCCCCCAGCTATCGGGAAGTTATTCACAACTTTATGGATAGGAAGTGAGTGGCATTTGGTTGCAGTGCCGGCAGACTGGAGAAGATGAAGGGTTTTTTCCCCATCTTCTCCTCATCAGAAAAAATCGGATTATACGGTGATCAAACTCTGATCAGAGTGTGATTAGCATAATAAGCTGATGTGACCCTACACAAATGCACAGCTATTACTCAATCAGAAAACGGAAAAAAAGCATTTTATTGTAAAACTACATGTTGAAGCTTTTGGCCACACTGCGGCCGCTACTTGTTACATAGTTACATAGGTTGAAAAAAAGATTCAGGTCCTTCAACTTCAACCTTCAATTCTTTGTCACTAAATTATCTATATCCCACAATGTTATGTATAATGAGGAAATCATCCAGCCATTTTTTAAAAACTGTTATAGTGTCTGCCATTACTACCTCTTGTGGTCAACATTCCACAGTCTGACTGCTCTAACTGTAAAGAACCCTTTCCTGTTTAGCTACCGGAATCACCTTTCTTCCACCCGTAATGAGTGCTCCCTGGTCCTTTGTAAAGTCTTTGAAAGGAAAAAGTCATGTGCCGGTTCAATTATCCTTCAATGGTTATGCCATAAATGTGATTTCTAAGATCATCTGCCTTAAGGTGCAGCAATTCCCATCATCACGTTCTCCATACACTTCAGTGGATATGTGGCTGCATGTAAACTCAGCCACCTTTCCAACCAAATGTAGGGATTTTGCGAAAGAAGGTCAAATTATATTTGCAAAAGCTGTGGAGTGGGCCCCTGGTGGACATGAGCGATGTAGCCTCTCTATGACAATATTGCACCCTGATAGTGCATATAGATCACTGTAGTCTTTGTAACATACCTGGCGGCGTCCTTGCATAGTGGTCCATCTCCCACTGTGCAAGAGCGCGCACTTGATCTCCTGTCCAGAATGTCTCTCTGGCTTTCCTCCTTGCTGTCTGTTTGTCTGTTTTGGCTGCATAGGGCGACGCCCGCTGAACTTCCTGTTTCTTGTACCTGCTGCGGACACGCCCCTGTTGCACCTTCAGCCTATTGCTGTCCATCTTTGGGTATTTATACCACCTTCTTCCTCAAGATGGCGCCTGAGCATAGTGTTTCCTTCAGTGTGTGCTTGCACTCTGAAGGTGCCAGGTCCCGTTCTTTGTTTCCTTGTCTGCCTTTCCTGGAGGCTGTATTTCCAGGCCTGTCTGAACTGACTCCTGTATGTCTCCTGCTTTGCGGTATTAGTTCCCGTGTCTGAACTGAGTCCTGTATGTCTCCTGCTTTGCGGTATTAGTTCCCGTGTCTGAACTGAGTCCTGTATGTCTCCTGCTTTGCGGTATCAGCTCCCGTGTCTGAACTGAGTCCTGTATGTCTCCTGCTTTGCGGTATTAGTTCCCGTGTCTGAACTGAGTCCTTTCTGTGTTCTCTTGTCTGTCCTGTCTGAACACGCTCCTAGCCTGTTCCTCCCGCCTTCTAGGGGCCGATTACCTAGACCCGCTCCTGTATCTTGTCTGTCCTGTCTGAACACGCTCCTTGCCTGTTCGTCCCGCCTCTCTGGGGGCAGTATTCCCAGACCCGCTCCTGTATCCCGCTGCAGTGTCGGTCTCCTCCGTACACTCAGTTCCAGTCTGAACTCTCTCCTATCCTTTACCTGTTTTTGCCTCTATGTCCGTTCCCTTCCTTTTTCTGCAGAGTCTGAACTCGTACCTAACTCCTGCCAGTTGTCTCTGTACTCCCGTTTGTGAGTTTGTGGTCCACTCGCTACTTCACTGCAAGTACCCTGTGGGTGTCTGGCTCTGCCTTTCCCTTCCTGTCTGTTCCGTGTGAACAGAGCCCTGTCCTCCCTGCTCAGCCTTGTCTGCACTCTAGCCGTGCTTGCCTGTAACCCTCTGCCTGTATTGTTCCTGAGTCCCGGTGTGTACTGGGTCCTATCCCGCCTGTGTTCCTACCTGCTAGTGCCTCCCTGTCTGCACTCTAGCTGTGCTTGCCTTTACCCCCCTGCCTGCATACCCGCCTGCCTGCATACCAGTCGTGCCTGCCTATACCCACCAGTCTGTGTGCCAGCCTACCAGCCTGTTCCTGTATTCCCCTGTGTGGGTCAACAGCCGTGTCCGGGGTCTGTCCTGGAGTAGCACCTGGTCCCTCTGCTCGGTTCCTCCTTGGTGCACTGGCGTCGTATGCCGTCGTGCGACCCTGGTCGGATCGGGTGAATACTTAGTCACGCCCCTCCAGGCATTCACTCTCCGGCACGGTCCAGTGGAATCACTACCAATCACACGCACACGCCGCTTAGCCCGGGCGTGTGCATAACAGTCTTCTTCATGACTATGAAGCATGTTACTCAATTTATATTTCTTCGGCAACATCACAGAATGTTAGAGTTGGGTGGGACCTCCGGGGTCATCGTGTCCAACCCCCGGCTCAATGCAGGATTCACTAAACCATCTCAGACAGATGTCTGTCCAGCCTCTGTTTGAAGACTTCCATTGAAGGAGAACTCACCATGGCAGCCTGCTCCACAAAATCTACCTAATGAATTATAAAAGTCTGATTTATCAAAGGAGAAATATCAGAAAAGGTTCATGTTGTACATTAAGCAAATGACTACACTGTAAAATGTTATTTAATCTTTGTATCATTCAATTAAAATCAATAGGAGCTTTGGACACCTACACATGAGAAGACTCCTAGGGGTCCACAACGCTCCTTAATTCCAATGGACTCGTGTCTGTACATACCTAGTCATTAATCACAATTATAATGAGTTGCGGGCCCTGACTGTAAATCTCTGCGGGCCCAACCTCAGGAACTACACTGATATAATTCTTAAGACATATCGGTTTGGCAGGCCATTAACTGTAATTGGAGAAATCTATTAATTCTTTTATTCTTAATCAGCTTGCAAAAAATAATACCCAGGGATCCTCCTCTACAAAGACTATGTTCAAACCGTTGATACACCATCTCTCGTTTGGTCAGAGGTAAATTAATTACATGTTAATTAATATCACACACAGTGCAATCTATGGGAGATCTCTACAGACACACTGCTAACATTTAATGAGGTTTTTAGTGTTGAATATCCTTTGATTTATTAGAGGCACCGCACATGAATTTGCAACCTTAGACAGTGGCTCAAAGAAAGTCAAAATTTTTTTTTAGGCAACTCTAATTTCAATTAAAAAAAAAAATGCTTCTTTACTTAATAATAAAAGTTCTACAAAACTTTTCACCATCAAGACTACAAAGTTATGAAAAGTGTCAGAACCAGAACTCCTTACCTCCAAGCTGTCTAATTAATCCCTAAACTTATCATCCTTATTTATATATATTACACATCTAAAGGTGCATTTAGACAAACCATCAATCACCGAGCAAACACTCATTCCCAGTTATCGACCGATGAAAACATGTCATCAATTATTATCATTGGATATCGGAATAAAAATCGTCGTTCTCAGCAGCACCTCACCCCATGTAAACAAAAGATGTGCTGATAATAATGTAGGTGCCTGAGGGGTGATGAAGACGCCGGGTCAAGAAGGGGTTAAGTGTATTGTATTTGTTATATGTTTATATGGGTATATAGTTTCTGATAAAGTGTTTGCTGTGATATCCCTATGGCCGTTATTGTATCCGGTTCTCCATAGGCTTTGCCTAAGGCAGTCCCTGGGATGCGGGAGGTCTGCCCAGAGGGGAACTATACAATAAACAGGGGTTCAGCTGCACTACACTGCTTAGACACCAGAGGGATAGGAAAAGGGTTACACCATTAGTTGGGAGGAGTTACAGCATAAGAACAGTTTTTTTTATAGAAGATCATTTCCTGGTTACAGACAGTCTAGTTGGGGGAGAGTGCGGAGTGGGGAACATTAGGCAGTGTACGCCTGCCGTTAGGAGAGGCCTGTGCCAGGCCACTCCATTCCTGGGTTCAAGACCCGAGTGTACAGAACCGGGGAAGGTTCTGTTCCCATACACAGAGAGAGACGGAGTGTGGAGGACGACCGAGCAGAAAGGAAAGCAGACTACAACAGCAGTATCAGCAGTGAAAAGGTGTTTTATTAGTACAAGTTATCGGAACAAAATGAGGGCACATTTGAGACAGAATCTGGACGCTGGCTATGTCCTAGGCTCATGGCCTGTAAGAGGTGCTCAGTGCAAGGCCTCTGTTTCCCTAGAGGAGAGTCTCTCAGCCGGGTCCCAGGAGATGTGGAAGATGTGGAGTCTCAAGAAGGGATGAGAACAGACACTGTAAAGGCACATTCCCAAGGGCTTCACTAACCAAACATCTTGTCTTGATCGATATACTGCAGCCGTGTATGGAAGAATTGCGCAGTAAAACTGAGTCTGTTAACCCGGATCCACGATCTCCTGTCTTGCTTGCGGTCGCTGTAAGTCCTAGTCCAAAGGACGGCGTAACAGTGAGTACAGAAAATCCTCCATGGCAACACACACTCCGGTCTCAGTCCTTAATAGTGCAGTGGAAATTGGGCGAAGAAAAGATAGTTCCGACACACAGCATGATGGTAGAGGCCCCGTGTGCTCCCCTCTACAATAACTTGATGCTATATTTAGCCAGAACGACCTGTCTCGTATGAACAGTCAGCCATTAACTATATAAGGCTGAGCATACTGTCTATAAGGCTATGTTCACACGTTGCGTTGTTGCAGCATTTTTTTGCTGCACTTTTTTTTGCAAATTTTCAGCTGCATTTTACAGTACCAAAGTCTAAGAGATTTCAGAAATCTCATGCATACACCTTGTTTTTTCCAGACTGTTTTGTCAATGAGCTGCGTTTTTGCAAAATGCAGCATGTCACTTGTTTCAATGTTTTTGCAGCATTTTTGACCCATAAAAAGCAATGGGTAGAGCAAAAACGCAGCAAAAAAATGCAGGTATCACGTTCTTCTGCGTTTTTGGTGCCAAAACCTGAGGAAGTTAAATCAGTTTATTTTTTTATGCACTAAACATTATCAGCATGCACAAGAGACAAATGTACACTGACAAAACTGCAGTAAAAAATGCAGCAAAAAATGCACCAAAAACTCATGAAAAGCTGTTTTTTTTACGTTGATTCTTTACTGCCAAAAAAAAAGGCAGCAAAAACGCAACGTGTGAACATAGCCTAAGACTACCAATTGGAGCCAACAGGAGGCGAAGTAGCATCATCACAACATCCCTGCTTATGAGACACTGGTATTAAATCCTAATGACATACCATTAATGGCTGAGATAACTCCTTTATATTAGTTTAGATCTAACAAATATGGAGTTGTTTTATGATGCTGTGTTCCCTATCGACAGTTTTATCACACATACAATAAAGATTGCAAGCAGGCAGTATTGCAGAACTAGTTATACTGTTTTTCTTAACCATTCCTGACAATGCTGTAACTGTGCCTGTTGCTTTCAAAAACTTATTTTGACTTTAAGCTGGTGCCTGATTGTTAAAAAAAAAATTGCATATCATACATAACTTCTTTAGAGCTGGGATCTGGCATACAACTAAAACAATGAACATGAAACAATGTAAATGAAACTTGTGGTTTGGCTATACTGTATATCCTTAGATAAGTGACAAAACTCTTTAAAGAACCACTCCAGCGGTTTTTCTATTGCAGCCCTGGAGTGGTGCAACTAATATAAGATCCCTGCGCCTAATATTGTACACTGCTCAAAAAAATAAAGGGAACACTCAAGGAACACATCCTAGATCTGAATGAATGAAATATTCTCATTGAATACTTTGTTCTGTACAAAGTTGAATGTGCTGACAACAAAATCACACAAAAATCATCAATGGAAATCAAATTTATTAACCAATGGAGGCCTGGATTTAGAGTCACCACCAAAATTAAAGTGGAAAAACACACTACATGCTGATCCAACTTTGATGTAATGTCCTTAAAACAAGTCAAAATGAGGCTCAGTATTGTGTGTGACCTCCACGTGCCTGTATGACCTCCCTACAACGCCTGGGCATACTCCTGATGAGGTTGCAGATGGTCTCCTCCCAGACCTGGACTAAAGCATCCGCCAACTCCTGGACATTCTGTGGTGCAACGTGACGTTGGTGGATGGAGCGAGACCTGATGTCCCAGATGTGCTCAATCAGATTCAGGTCTGGGGAACGGGCGGGCCAGTCCATAGCTTCAATGCCTTCATCTTGCAGGAACTGCTGACACACTCCAGCCACATGAGGTCTGGCATTGTCCTGCATTAGGAGGAACCCAGGGCCAACCGCACCAGCATATGGTCTCACAAGGGGTCTGAGGATCTCATCTCCGTACCTAATGGCAGTCAGGCTACCTCTGGCGAGCACATGGAGGGCTGTGCGGCCCTCCAAAGAAATGCAACCCCACACCATTACTGACCCACTGTCATACCGATCATGCTGAAGGATGTTGCAGGCAGCAGATCGTTCTCCACGGCGTCTCCAGACTCTGTCACGTCTGTCACATGTGCTCAGTGTGAACCTGCTTTCATCTGTGAAGAGCACAGAGCACCAGTGGCGACTTTGCCAATCCTGGTGTTCCGTGGCAAATGCCAAGCGTCCTGCACGGGGTTGGACTGTGAGCACAACCCCCATCTGTGGATGTCTAGCCCTCATACCACCCTCATGGAGTCGGTTTCTAACTGTTTGTGTAGACACATGCACATTTGTGGCCTGCTGGAGGTCATTTTGCAGGGCTCTGGCAGTGCTCCTCCTGTTCCTCCTTGCACAAAGGTGGAGGTAGCGGTCCTGCTGTTGGGTTGTTGCCCTCCTACGGCCCCCTCCACGTCTCCTGGTGTACTGGCCTGTCTCCTGGTAGCGCCGGCCTCCAGCCTCTGGACTCTACGCTGACAGACACAGTAAACCTTCTTGCCACAGCTCGCATTGATGTGCCATCCTGGATGAGCTGCACTACCTGAGCAACTTCTGTGGGTTGTAGAGTCCATCTCATGCTACCACGAGTGTGAAAGCACAACCAACATTCAAAAGTGACCAAAACATCAGCCAGAAAGCATTGGTACTGAGATGTGGTCTGTGGTCCCCACCTGCAGAACCACTCCTTTATTGAGGGTGTCTTGATAATTGCCAATAATTTCCATCTATTGTCTATTCCATTTGCACAACAGCATGTGAAATTGATTGTCAATCAGTGTTGCTTCCTAAGTGGACAGCTTGGTTTCACAGAAGTTTGATTTACTTGGAGTTATATTCTGTTGTTTAAGTGTTCCCTTTATTTTTTTGAGCAGTGTACTTACCACCCACTGTCTTCAGCTCTTCCCAGCACAGCTCTGGTTCCATGCCACCATCTTGTGACTGCAACTTCTGACTGACCGTAAGTCAGAGGTAATAGTCACAAGCTCTCAATGCAAATCTACGAGAACCAGAACGAGGCTCTCAGTGACTTGAATTGAAAAGTGACCTCCGGCTTGCTCCAGAAAATACTGGAGAGATCTGGGAGTTCACAAACCACTGAAGACCAACTGGTGCGGCGCGGACAACGATGAAGACAGCTGCTGGTAAGTATTAGAGTAATGCCGGGAACTTACATTAGTAGCACCAATCCAGCGCTACAATAAAATAAAAAATTGGACAGGTGCTTTAAAGAGTTGATATTGACTTTTAGGATTGCTACTTTCAATAGGTGGCACTAAAGTTCCTGTTCACTTCCTGTGTGAAGAGGCTATTTGCATATTTATTTGAAAAGGGGGATATTGCACTGCCTATAAGTCTCCCTATGCCAACTTGTTCCTCTTCACAAGAAGACACTTTACCCTTTGGACCCCATGTCAGAGACTTTCATTCAGTCAATGTTCTTCTGCTTTGCACGGATGAGGGGCAAAAACCCTTATACATGTACAGTTGATTACCATAATTTTTAATATTTGCCAAATGCCAGAATAATGAGAGAGAGAATGTTTTAAGGCATTTTTATTACTCACTGCAAAGTCAAAAGTTTACATACATTTCATTAGTATTTGGTACCATTGCCCTTTAACCCTAGAACGCATACCTGGGGCCTCGCAGACCCGCCCTGTTAATTGTTTTCTATTTTCTGCAAGATTACTTTAGTTAGAATTTTGAAACTCTAGGTATTCCTCAGGTATATAGTTGTTTGTCATTTTTGTGTGAGTTATTCCATGTTATTTGCACACGGGCCTAAAAGGCCCCAGGTATGTGAAAAAGTAGATTTTTATGGTCATGCGTTCTAGGGTTAACTGAATGACTTGGATCAAACATTTGGGATATCCTTCCATAAGCTTCTCACAATAGTTGGTCAGAATTTGGGCCCATTCCCCCTGACAAAACTGGTGTAACTGATCCAGGTTTGTAGGTGGCCTTGCTCACACCTGCCTTTTCAGCTTTGCTCATAAATTTTCAATAGGATTGAGATCAGGGCTTTGTGATGGCCACTCCAAAACATTGACTTTGTTATCCTTAAGCCACTTTGTTACCATTTTAGCAGTATGCTTTGGGTCATTGTCCATTTAGAACAGAGGTCCCCAACCGCCGGTCCGCGGACCAGGACCGGGCCGTTGGGGTTTTTCAGCCGGTCCGCGGCGCCGCTGACAGTTGTAGAGGATCAGCAGGGAGAAAGCCAGCATGTGATCAGTAGCCTATAGGAAAAGAGGAGGAGGGACTGGCAGTGAATAGATAATTAGCCATGCGGCCCTACTCGCAGAATGTGCTCAGGCAGGAGCAGGGACAAGCAGGTCATGTGTGTCCAGCGCTCCTTCCCCTCCTGCTAGCTGCGAGTTGGAGGGGGAGGGGCTCTGGATGCTAATGGGCAGCTAGATATGACGTCAGGTGTCCCACCCTTATGACTCCTGTAGCTGTGTTCTGGTGTCGTGCGGCCCAGCAGCAGATTTTCTGGTTAAAGTGAAAAAAGCAAATAACAGTGAAAATTCATAGCAGCAGTGGCTGTGTCCAGTAGCAGCAGTAGTGGTCATCATCATCAGATGGGACCTAGATGCGACCGTCTTGCTGCAGGAAAACAAGCCCAGTGCTCCCACTGATCCAGGGAAACAAGCCTGGTGCTCCCACTCATTCTGAACCTATGGTAAGTTGAATCACATTCTCATTATAAATGTCATAATTATATGATAAGTATGCACTAAGCTCCACCCCTCCATAACCCCACCCACATATGACCAAAGCCCCGCCCCCACCCCCACCGGGCCATTGAAAACTGGTCTTGCTTAAAGCCGGTCCCTGGTGCAAAAAAGTTTGCCGACCACTGATTTAGAAGACCCATTTCCACCAAAGCTTTAACTTCCTGGCTGATGTCTGGAGATGTTGCTTCAGTATTGCCACATAATCTTCTTTTCTCATGATGCCATCTATTTTGTGAAGTGCACCAGTCCCTCCTGCAGCAAAACAACCCCACAACATGATGCTGCCACCCCCGTGTTTCACAGTTGGGATGGTGTTCTTAGGCTTCCAAGCTTCTCCCTTTTTCCTCCAAATGTAGCGATGGTCATTATGCCCAAAAAGTTCAATTTTAGTTTCATCAGACCATAGGACATGTCTCCAAAAATTAAGGTCATTGTTCCTGTGTGCATTTGCAAATATTAATCTGGCTTTTTTACGTTTCTTTTGGAGTAATGGCTTCTTCCTGGCAGAGTGGCCTTTCAGCACATGTTGATACAGTGCTCTTTTCACTGTGGTTGTTGACACAATCTTACCAGATTCCGCCATCATCTTCACAAGGTCTTTTGCTTTTGTCCTTGGATTGATATGCACATGTTAGACCAAAGCAAGTTTATCTCTGGGACATAGAACCTGTCTCCTTCCTGAGCGGTATAATGGCTGGACATTCCCATCTTGTTTGTACTTGCGTATAATTGTTTGTACAGATGAACGAGGCACCTTCAGGTATCTTGAAATTGTACCCAAAGGATGAGCCAGATTTGTGCAAGTCCACAATTCTCTTTTTGATATCTTGGCTGATTTCTTTAGACTTTCCCATGATGCTAGACAAAGAAGCAGTGTGTTTCAGGTGTGTATTAAAATACATCCACAGGTGTGTCTCTAATTAAATCAGATGTTGCCCAAAAAACTATCAAAAGCTTCCAAACATATGACATCTTTATATGGGCAGTCCAGAATTGTTTAAAGGCATAGTAATCTTAGTGTAAGTAAACTTTTGTTAAAGTTGTTAAACTGCCTTAAGACATTTTCTCTCTCTCTCTCATTATTCTGGCATTTGACAAATATTAAAAATTATGGTAATCCTAATTGACCTAAAACGGGAAAGGTTTATTCTGATTTCATGTCAGATATTGAGAAAAACATGAATATGTGTCTTTTTATATAGTGTATGTAAACTTCTGGTTTCAAGTGTATTTGCCAAAGAAGGCTGTGGTTTGGCTTTGTATCCCAAGTCATGTGACAAAGCCCTTTAAAGGGTCAATATTGACCTTTTGGATTACTACTTCCACCAGGTGGCACTAGAGTTCCTATTCTCTTCCTCTAAGAAGAGGCTGTTTGCATTGGAGGAGCCATAAACAGTGGACACATTCTAAACGTTTCCTTCTGGTCTTCTGTAGTTTTTTATTGGTGGCTGCCAGCGCTCTAAATTTGTTAGCCACTGTAAGATAATAAGTATAATAGATCAGACGCTGAGATGTATGTTTAGATCATAAAATGTGATCTAACCCAAGTAATATCTCAATTACTAATGTTACAGAACTACATGTTGACCTGATTGGCTGCATTTTTTTAAATAAAAAAACAATGGTAAAATGCTCTTTATCCAATTGTATTGATTAGAATAGTTAATGTTATGTGGTTTCATGATGAGTCAAATTTGGAAAACTGCTGCCCACATGCCCTATTTCTTCACTTTGCTCTATGCTTAGGAGTCCAGTCATACAAGGAACTGTCAAATACATCTGTCAATCATTCAGTAGGGCCGCCCACTGGACTCCTGAGCAAAAAAATTTGCATCAATTTAAATGAATACATACTGAATCTTTTCCTACAAAACTATATACCAATCTGCTCAGCTGCTTTTGCTCTGTACCGTGCTGCCTACAGACTCATCCATCAAGTGACAGATTCCCTTTAACCCCATAAATGAAGTTCTGTAGTTTAAACTGTCAAACGAAGCAGACTTCCACTGTACATTACTCATCGAAGCTACTCGCAAAGAGTTCAATAAGGGAAGACTAACAACTTAACTGTTCTTCAGTGTTTGAACATAATCAAAGATTCCCATCTACAAAAATAATGATACGTTATATAACTGTCAAGCAGCCCGGTACACACTGTCATAATGCAGAAAACAGCCCTGGGGCAGCCATCAGTAAATCACTCGTAAACAGCTCCAACATCACTCCCAGGACTCTCAGACCGAGTGATTGACGTTTACTAGTGAAGTGTGCTCTGGGATCCAAACTAACATACTTGTACTTGTGAAACAAACTCAAGGAGCTTTTCAGCCACAAGTGAACCCCAAAAAAAAGTTGTGCAACTTTTCTGTCAGCACAGAAAAAATGAGGACAGAACTGTTCAATTAATAATTTTGGAGAACTAGAAACCTGTGTCTAGTTCTACTGACATAATCTGACAGTATCAAATTAACAGGAACCTGGCATGGAAAAGCTGATCAGAATGATATGCAGTTTTATGGGAACAGATTCAATAGAATTTGTAAATCCCTTAGATTGTTCACGTTGTGCCTTGGAGTTTAGTGCTTGGTCTATCACTAATTTAAACTCTCCCCTGTATTACTGTGCACACATAGATGGCCGTCATTCACTGGATAAGACTGCCCACTGGACTCCTAATCCCTCGAATGAGCAGGAATCTGAATTAATAAATGATTTGAATTTGAATGTCAAAAACTGAACTCCTTGTGTTTCCCCCCTCTACTAACGTATCTAAACCTGAAATCACCATTTCCTTGGGTGGTTCTGCTATAACTTCCAAGCAGCAGGCTCGCTGTCTGGGGTTATATTTGATTCAGATATCTCATTCATTCGCTCGTTCAAGTCACCTGCACCTCAAAAACATCTCTAGAATTCAACCTTTTCTTACCTTTGACTCTGCAAAAACTCTTAAAGTTGCTTTTTTTTTGTTCTCATCTGGACTACTGCAACTCTTTACTAATCGGTCTTCCTCTAAAACCCTCCCCTCTTCAACCTATCCTAAATACACCAGCCAGAATCCTATTTCTGTCCATCTACTACACTGATGCTGCTATTCTGTGTCAGTCTTTGCACTGATTGTCCATCTGCTACAGAGTCCAATATAAACTTATTATTCTCATTCACAAAGCTCTCCACAGTTCTGCAGCACCCTACATCTCCTCCCTCATCTCTGTCTATCACCCTTCCCATGCTCTCCATTCCGCTAATGACCTAAGACTAACATCATGTATAATCCGAATCTCCCAGTCCTGTCTCCAGGACTTCTCTTGTGCTGCACCAGTTTTCTTGAATGCACTACCCCAGACAATCCAGTTAATTACTAGTATCCACAGTTTCAAGCATGCCCTAAAACACATTTCTTTAGACTATCCTATCACCTCACCTCACCTCACTAATATACTAACTATTCCCAGTTCTCCTTCCATGCACATAATAACATTTTTACTCTGTACATGTACAAATACTGGCTGGTGACTGAATCATTATTTGAATGCCCCTCCTTATTATACGGATGACTAGACCTTACAAGACAAGCACTTTATTTTTACCTTTTGTGTCCCCCCTATTTTCTCGTAGTATGTAATCTGGCGAGCAGGACCTCCACTCCTCTTGGTATGTGTTGGACTGTGTGTTACTCTGTAATGTCTTTTCTTGTTTGTACAAGTTCCCTCTGCATTGTAAAGTGCTACAGAATATGTTGGCGCTATAAAAATAAAAAATATTATTATTATTCTAATTAAAAGTTCTATTGAATTTTTTCTTATAAAATTATAAATTGGTACTGCAAATTAAATGCGACCAGTCCCTTGAAGTGCATTTAAGGGCTTATTCACATGTCAGTATTTGGTCAGTATTTTGCATTAGTATTTGTAAGCCAAAAGCAGGAGTGGATTGTACAGAGAATAACTATACTTGAAAGAATGACACCTGTTCTGTGTTTTGGAGAAACTCCTGGTTTTGACATACAAATACTGATGAAATACTGATGAAAAATACTGAATAAAGAGTAAAAGATTTACCACCTTTCAGACATTTTGTAATAACAATGCAGCAATAGGAACCATGTGCTAAAGCTCACCAGAAAGTTTGGAATGAATCTGAATTTTGCCTTTAGAATTTTTATTTTATTTTCGCCTTTGCTGAAGAATTCCATCAGTTTGAATTTTATTAAGATTTGGTTGGTTGTATAAAATATTTGCTGGGCTGTTTTCCATGTCAAGAACAAACCATACATTTTAATAAAAATCTGAGAGCAGTATAATGTAGGGACAGAGAGACTGATTCCAGGAATATGTAGTTTGCTCTGCTACATGATGTAGTTTTAATATGATAAGCGTTTTATCAGCAGGAGATTATCACTGCTGGACTAGGTGTCACATGCAAGCCAGTCCAGCTAATCTGTGTAACCCCGCCCCCACCACTGCTTGGCAGCTGGCTGACAATGTACACAGGAAGCTGCCAATCAGTGGTGTGGGCGGGATTATACACAGCTCAGCATTCTGAGCACTGCAGCAGAAAAAACAGGGATTCTATCCAAACTTCATCAAGCAACCAAGTAAGTGATACATCACTGAAATCTGTGTTTTAACCCTTACATTATGGAACTTTCAGATACATAGCAAAAACCTGCTGACAGATTCCCTTTAATTTCTTTTCTTTTCTCCTGGTTCTCAGAATGGAGAAACAATTTCCCTATGAAGCGAATATAGTCTATAGATATTGCACCCAGTTTTGAAATGTGAATTTAGCACACTTTTTCTCTTTTGATATTGATTTTAATATCACAGTAGTTTGTAGGATATGTACCTGTCGTCGTCCATTTACCAAGATTCATTTTTTCAGTATTTGAGGCTTTAAATAAAGATAGCAACCTGTAAAAATGGCAGAACTGGGGACAAAGGATTCATGACTAACAACAGAAATCAATGGCTGTACCGGGTGCTGCAATTTTCTAACATTTCTACGGTAGTGCTGGAATTGTCTGCTGTATATTTATAAGCAATGACTAGGTATGAAATTTCCCTCCAAATAGGACTATTATCAGGATGTGATTGCTTGTCCCCAGCTGTAGAGGTTTTTTTCTGTGCTTTGGAAATGCTGCTCTTTCGCTAGCATGAATTTGTTAACATGCCTGTGCCAATATTTATGAGGTTGCTGTCAATCAGTTTATGAGACACTAGATAAGTCAAGTAAGAAATACAACTTTTGTTCTGTATTTCTTTTAGTTTATGTATTTGAAATGAATGTGCTATATTCTATATAAAACAACCAAAGTCAGCAGATCTCAGCAACTGGAACATTAAGGGCTGGTACAGACGACCGTGTATTCTCTCATCTGAGAGAATGGGATCAATTATGCTAATCACACTCTGACCAGAGTTTGATCAGAGTCTGATCATAGTGTGATCTGATTTTCAGGAGAGTTGTTCTGTGACTGTTGCTTGGTGTTTCGGTTGTGTGCATAGCCCCTTCCTCTTCTATTTTTGTTTACCTTCCTAATCCTTTAACTGGTTACCCTCGGTTGGATGTGAGTGCATATTTTGTATGTTTGGTATTTTCATTTATTCCTGTACATCCTTTCCTTGTTTGTCTAGTTTTTGTATTTACATACATTACTCCTCCCCACTTCCCTGAGTGGGGGGGACAGATAAGGGCTGATTCAGGAGAACAGCAAGGTATGAGGCTCCAGCATCTTCACCATCAGAAGTAACCTGTGGAGCAGGGATAACTAGGGCGCCCCTAGCATTAGGGACAGGGTAGGAGACCCTGGTCCCAGGTAATCAGACAACAGTATAGAGACACCAATGTTTCCCACCAACTCATTGACTTGCATGGCCGGGTGCAATCCGAATATCAGATCAAAGTCGGGCATGCAGCTATCTTTTTCCTCGCACCAGCTTGGCCCGAGGAAAAAATCTGACACGTGCTCGGTCCTATAGCATAAAATTGGTCTACGTGAAATCCAACATTTGGTCGGATTGCACTCGGACCAAAAATAAGCTCACCAGCACCTGCCCTAAGGAAAATGTAACAATAATGTCATAGAATGCATTAGCTTATGAGCCACTAAAAATCATGTAAGTTGGACCAAATTTCATATGGCATGATAGTTTAACACAACTTACTTGGCATATAAGGCATGATTTTTTTCTTTATACCAGCTCATGAATGGCTTTCATGTTCATTAGTTTTTTGCCCCATAATATTAAACAAAATTACACATGGAATTAAATTCAAATGTACAGTAAGAATAAGTGAATACGCTGTCCCAAGTGTGTACATGAAAAATAATACTATATCTGGTGATTATATGACTTGTATCTGGCATTTTGACCAGTATTTTTATGAAAAATAATACTATATCTGGTCATTATATGACTTGCATCTGGCATTTTCACCAGTATTCTGCTCTGCAGGCTCTATCTCTAATATGTACCGTATTTTTTGGACTATAAGACGCACTGGACCATAAGACGCACCTAGCTTTTAGAGGAGGAAAATAATAAAAAAAAAAATGTAAGCAAAAAATGTGTTCATGATGCACTTTTAAGGGGGAGGGGGTCTTCTGCTGACACTAGTATAGGGGTAATATCCCCCAATTCTGACAATATTTCCTATCCTGGTATATATGCCCCCCCTTCCTTTTATACGTAGTCCCCATCCCCATCCTGGTATGCCTGGCATCCCTCCATCCTGGTATGCATGACACCCCTCATCCTTATCCTGGTATGCATGGCACCGCTCATCCCTGTCCAGGTATGCATGGCACCCCTCATCCCTATCCTGGTATGCATGGCACCCCTCATCCCAATCCTGGTATGCATGGCACCCCTAATCCCTATCCTGGTATGCATGGCACCCCTAATCCCTATCCTGGTATGCATGGCACCCCTAATCCCTATCCTGGTATGCATGGCACCCCTAATCCCTATCCAGGTATGTATGGTCCCCTCATCCCTGTCCCGGTATGCATGGCACCCCTCATCCCCGTCCTGGTATGCATGGCACCCCTAATCCTTATCCTGGTATGCATGGCACCCCTAATCCCTATCCTGGTATGCATGGCACCCCTAATCCCTATCCTAGTATGTATGGTCCCCTCATCCTTACCCTGGTATGTATGGCCCCCTCATCCTTAACCTGGTATGTATGGCCCCCTCATCCCCATTAGGCTGCACATAGAAAAAAAATAAACACTCCTACTCACCTTTCTTCTCTCTCCTCCAGTGCTGCGTCCGGTCTGCCCCCATTGATCTATCCATGTGAGCCGCGCATGGCGTCACTACCATGCGCGGCTCACATGGAGAGATCAGCTGCCGGAAGTCACTGCTCCTCACGCCGGGACTGTGTGCGTGGGGAGCAGTGACTTCATGCTGCTTAATAGCCAGCACACAGTGTAGCCGCACTGCTGCCGGGCTATCGCGTGTGTCCGCTTATTAAAGGGCATGAATATTCACCCCTCCTAACGCCCATGGGCGTGGAGAGAGGTTGAATATTCATGCCCTTTAACAGCGGGCACAGGCGATTCCAGCAGCAGCAAGAGCAGCACTGTTGATGCACTGTGTTCTGCTATTAAGGAGCATGAATATTCAGTGCTCTCCACGCTCCATGGGCGTGGGGAGCAGTGAATATTCATTTTCTTTAGCAGCGGGGACAGTGTAGGCTGCAGCGGACGGCTGCTACCTCCTGAGCCACGCTCCTCCACCGCTACCGATCCCACCACACCCCACATATATATACCCCCCCCAACATTTGGACTATAAGACGCACCCCACATTTTCCTCCAAAATTTTGGAGGAAAAAAGTGCGTCTTATAATCCGAAAAATACGGTAATTCACTAAGAGCTGGATAGAGGAGACTAGCTGAAGTGATCTTTCCCATACAAAACACAGAACTCTGGCAGGGATTCTGCTCTTCATTCTTTTTACCATATTGTCAAGCTAAAGCTGCATGGAGGAAATTATTCGGCAGTACTGAGCTATCTGGATGTGAATCTGCTCTGAATTAAAATGAGTGACTTGTTAGAAAGCTCACCTCGATCTTTCTATTTCTCCCTCTGCTTGTTTCCTCTTCTTGCTCCTCATTTCTCCTCTCAATTCTCTTCTTTTTACAGTTTAAGGGGGTGAGACACATGATGCCACAGGGAGCCTGCAGTCCATTTTGTCTGAGTAAGATGAATGTGAGCTGTTTTTTTTCAGAGAAGATGGCAAGTTCTGGAGGAAGTGACTTACAGTGGGGGAAAAAAGTATTTAGTCAATTACAAAAGTTCATCTTAATACTTTATTATATATCCTTTGTTGGCAATGACAGAGGTCAAACGTTTTCTGTAAGTCTTCACAAGGTTGGCACACACTATTGCTGGTATGTTGGTTCCTCCATGCAGATCTCCTCTAGAGCAGTGATGTTTTGGGGCTGTTGCTGGGCAACACAGACTTTCAATTCCCTCCAAAGGTTTTCTATAGGGTTTAGATCTGGACATTGGCTAGGCCACTCCAGGACCTTGAAATGCTTCTTATGAAGCCACTCCTTCGTTGCCCTGGTGGTGTACTTTGGATCACTGTCATGCTGAAAGACCCAGCCACGTTTCATCTTCAATGCCCTTGCTGATGGAAGGAGGTTTGCTCTCAAAATCTCACGATACATGTCCCCATTCATTCTTTCATGTACACAGATCAGTCGTCCTGGTCCCTTGGCAGAGAAACAGCTCCAAAGCATGATGTTGCCAACCACCATGCTTCACAGTAGGTATGGTGTTCTTTGGGTGCAACTCAGCATTCTTTCTCTTCCAAACATGACGAGTTGTGTTTCTACCAAACAGTTCTACTTTGGTTTAATCTGACCATATGACATTCTCCCAATACTTTTCTGGATCATCCAAATGATCTCTAACAAACTTCAGACAGGCCTGGACATGTAATGGCTTGCCTATTGCAGATTCAGTCTTCCCAGCCTGGTGAAGGCTACAATTTTGTTTCTGGTGTCCTTCGACAGCTCTTTGGTCTTCACTATAGTGCAGTTTGGAGTGTGACTGTTTGAGGTTGCGGACAGGTGTCTTTTATACTGATAACAATTCAAACAGGTGCCAGTACTACAGGTAATGAGTGGAGGACAGAGGAGCCTCTTAAAGAAGAAGAAGTTACAGGTCTGTGAGAGCCAGAAATCTTGCTTGTTTGTAGGTGACCAAATACTTATTTTCCACCAAAATTTGAAAAAAATTTCTTTCCAAATCAGACAATGTGATTTTCAGGATTTGTTTTCTCATTTTATCTCTCATAGTTGAGGTCTACCTATGATGTCAATTACAGGCCTCTCTCATCTTTTTAAGTGGGAGAACTTGCGCAATTGGTGGCTGAATAAATACTTTTTTCCCCACTGTATCAATGGAGAAGAAAGCTGATTTCTCAGATAAGATACATTACTAAATTTCATATATTTGCCTGTATTATTGATGTATGCACAATCTGTTAAAAGTACAGTTCTATTCTCATTATCTCATTAGGGTTATTCTCATTATTTTAAAATCAGTAAGATTGCAAAGTTCTTGTAAAATCATGCAACACTTGTTATTAAAAATCCTCTCCTTTCTCAAGAATGGAGGGATTTATAATTTTGTTGCTAACTGTTCATTGCCTATTGCTTGTAATGGCTGATCTCTAAAGCAAGAAAGGCAGTGCTTACAAGCTCTCTCCAAAATAGCTTGTAAGCACTGCTCTGAAGATGGTGGATTCGCTGTGCTACTCTTATACTTTTCCTTAATTTGAGGATTGGAGAGAGACATGCCACTGCTACCAACTGTCAGTCAATCAGGAGCACGTTGCTTCCAGGTGAGCATTGAACCAGAGGGCTGGCTATTTTTCATGGTGTGTTCTTATTTTTAATATTACTATCGATGGAAAAAGAATTCTAAAATCGTTTCTACACTGCCCACAGAGCACTCATAACTAATACTTACTGTCACTTTAGCATGCGCTGCAAGGGATTTGATAAAATATACAGAAATCCATTATCTATAAAGAGCCTAATTGAAAAGTCTTGAAATTCACAATGACTTCTTAGATCAAAGCTACTGTATATGTATAGAAGTTGAATTCAAGTCTGAAGTGCCTTCTCTATGCATCTGATACAACAGACTGAGCCGTGCACATAGAAAGAAGACATCATAGTAAGCACGGCAATAGCTAGGCTTTCTTTCACTAGGGGCTAAGATTCAGTTTGCTGAACTAGCTGTGTCTAAATACGCTCTCTAAGCTAATGGCTTGTTGGTGCACTCCCGGCATTCAACACCCACGGCACATGTCCCAGTTGACCTTTCCAGCTTCACCCCTGAGAAAAGTTTTGCCAGTAAAGAAGGTGGTGTTGTTTGCTTTCTACTTCACATACTCTTTATAAACCTGGGCAATATCCTTATGTTCTAGCATTTCTTTTGGAGAATCCTGCACAAATTCTTGGAAAGAAGACACACAGTATGGGACCGATCATGGATGGACTCTTTCTCTCTAATGGCTCCATGGACTGACTCTAGATTAAAGAGGACCAATCGGTTTTAAAAAACACAAAAAATGATAACCGACTACAGACGTTGTCCACTACTTGGACAAATCCTTCTCATCCCCCACGCATGGCTCTGATAAAATAAAAAAGCCCATCCTCTTCTCCTGTGCCGGTTCCATTCCAGCGGTGTCGTCACTCACGTACCCAGGGATGCCGTGCGGTTGTTATGAAATGTGAGCCAGGTGCCCATCAGCGCTGGCGTCACTGTCTCCGCTTTCGGACAAATTGAACATGAAGAAGAAATCAGAGATCAACCACTGCCCGGACTTTCTCTTCATGTTCAATTCGACAGGAGGAGGAGACAGTGACACCAGCCCTAATTGGGCGCCGGGCTCCCATGTCACAACAACAGCACGGCAGCCCTGGGACCGCGAGTGCCAACTCCGCTGGAACGGCGCCGGCACAGGAGGTGAGTATAAATTTTTTTATTTCATCGGGGCCAAACAGATAAAAAATGAGTTGTTCTAGTAGTCGACAACCCCTTTAAGTTATATGTCTTTAGATTTTACTGAGGAAAATCATCTGATTTGCTAGTGACATTCTCTTTTCTGGGAGATACTAATTGTGAGAGAGAAGCTAATTCTATACAACATGTGAAAAGTAGAGCCGTTTTTCCATTTTGTTGACCTGCTGATCCTACAAGGGTATGGCGTCTGGACAAAGGGCCAGTGTAAACAAAGTAAATAAGAAAAGAAAGCACAGTCACATATATAGCATATAAAAACAAAAACCTACAAAAGTATAGACTGTGCTATAACTAAAATATTATCTTTATTGAAACAAAAGTTAAAACCTGATAATAGGCGATAACATTGTGGGCAACATAATACCAAAGATGAAGGGGATATAGCCAAATGATGTATATAAATTATGAAACAGATACAAAAAAATGTAAGAGGGTGAACCAGAGCAAAAAAAAAAGCTCACTATGAGTACGGTAAGACTTTTTTTCAATAATATTGTATCAATAACTGTAATTACATGACAAAGTGTCGCCAATCAAAAAGTGAGTTATCAAAGATGGTCAAAATACATAAATATAAAAAAAAAGCCAACGGAATACAACAGTAAAAATGGTAACTAAAGTTCCACAACCCCAGGTAAAATCAGAGGTAACACTAAAAGTGCATAGTGGTCATTAGTTCATAGTGAATACATGACATTTAGTAGCTATTACCTTAAAAAACGCCCCTGCTGGTCCACAGAATGTAATGGGTGAATTAAAGGGGTTGAACCAAGCTTGGAAATTATCCCCCATCTATTAAATAGGGGACAACTTCCTGATCACTGGGGGTCCGACTGCTGGGACCCAAACCGAACCTGAGAACAGGGCTCTGAAGACGTCGTGCCAGGCTGGCTAATCAAAAGCAGAGCTGCAGATTCTGGGAGGTAAGAGGCACTTCTTAGAGTTCCCATCCAGCAGACACAGACTTTTGATGTGGCTGAAGGACTGGGTCCTACCGATTGGCATCAAATCTAACTAGGAGATAAACCTTCAGTACTTTTGATTAACATTTTTCTGTCCACATACTTTACTTTTTGATTCCTGACTGGGTGTCTGCACAGTTGTATGTAAAGCCCCCGTCTCACATAGCGAGATCACTAGCGAGATCGCTGCTGAGTCAAGGTTTTGGTGACGCAACAGCGACCTCACCAGCGATGTCGCTATGTGTTACACTTTGCAGCGATCAGGCCCCTGCTGTGAGGTCGCTGATCGCTGCAGAATGTCCTGGACCATTTTTTGGTCTTTGCCCTCCCGCTGGTCAGCACACATCGCTGTGTGTGACCAGCGGGAGCAGCGATCAGGCTGGTAACCATGATAAACAGCGGGTTACTAGGGGCACACGAACACTTAGTAACCCGCTGTTTATCATGGTTACCACTCTGCTACCGTGAGCGGTAACCTCCCGCTCACCGTAGCAGGCTCGTAACCATGATAAACAGCGGGTTACTAGGTGCGCGTGTGCCCCTAGTAACCCGCTGTTTATCATGGTTACCAGCCTGCTCCTGCTTCAGCAGGCTGGTAACCAGGAGCAGGACATCATGGAAAGATTCTTTCCACGATGTCGCTGCTCCCCTGATTGTTGGTGAGCCTGCCTGTTTGACAGCTCACCAGCGACCACATAGCGACGCAGCAAGAATCCCTGACAGGTCGTATCGTTGTCGGGATCGCTGTAGTGTCGCTAAGTATGATGGGGCCTTTAGGTGATTAAAACTATTATCAAGACAGCTGACTATATAACAGCAAACACATTTGACAATGTGTGATAAAATATTACCGAACCTGGGCAAATAAGAGCCGGTGACAGAGAAGAGACCAATTTGCATGGATCATGAGTTTTAAGTAGTCTATTTACATATAAGGCTCGGTGAATCGTGATTGACTGTATTCTTCTCAGCGGCATGGCGTCTATGTAATTAGAGGTGTACGAGCATCAGCTGGTTGCTGATTCTAGTTCCCATATAAAATCCTTGTGACAGACTAATTATGACTGTATCGTCCCTGGATCATCAAATTATCAAAAACGGTTACTGAGAAAAAAGTGATTGCGCCTTCAAAACATACTCCATTTAATTTTTCCCCAGAATTGTACAGCTTCATGTATAGTTTTCCAAAACTGGAAGGGGTATGGAGGATTGACGGCTCACCTGTTGTTGTACCTGTTGAGGTCAATAAATACATTTTACACATAGACACATAGATTATGCTTGAAAGTATGACAATTGGGCAGAGGAAATGTATAATTATGTACTAAATTGTAAAACGCTGTGTAAAACTCACTGAAAAAGACTTGGGTGTATGGGTGGAAGGCAAAGTCCACTTTTGTGACCAGTGCCAGGCAGCTGCTGCAAAGGCAAATAAAATAATGGGATGTATTCAAAGAAGCATATATGCTCATAACAAGAACATAGGTTTGCCTCTATACAAGTCACTAGTGCAACCACACTTAGAATACTGTGTACAATTTTGGTCTCCGATGTATAAGAAGGAAATAGCTGAACTAGAGCGGGTGCAGAGAAGAAAGTGAAGGAGAAAAAATGGAACCCTGGTAGACCTTGCTTGGTCAGGGTGTGGTGCAAGGAGTGTAGGAACACCCCAGGCTGGTATCCAGGTCAGAAATGGGAGAGAAGATCCATGAGGACTGGGTTCCAGCACCAATGGGAAAATGTTAAAACATAACTTTTATTGTGCAGTTTAAAACATGGGTGAAACCACAAAAAGATAAAGAAAGGGCAAGGATCCATAAGCTTAAGCGTTTCGAGTTAACTACCCTTATTCATAGCTGTTAAAAACTATGAATAAGGGTTGCTAACCCGAAACGTTAACATCTATGAATAAGGGTTGCTAACCAGAAACGTTAAAAGCTATGAATAAGGGTTGCTAACCAGAAATGTTAACAACTATGAATAAGGGTTGCTAACCAGAAATGTTAACATGTTAACAACTATGAATAAGGGTTGCTAACCCGAAACGTTAACATCTATGAATAAGGGTTGCTAATCAGAAACGTTAAAAGCTATGAATAAGGGTTGTTAACCCGAAACGTTAACATCTATGAATAAGGGTTGCTAACCAGAAACGTTAAAGGCTATGAATAAGGGTTGTTAACCCGAAACGTTAACAACTATGAATAAGGGTTGCTAACCAGAAATGTTAACAACTATGAATAAGGGTTGTTAACCCGAAACATTGACAACTATGAATAAGGGTTATATAAAACTAAAAAACACACTGGCGCTTCACACAGGATATAAAAGCTGCTGGTAGTAAGCAGGCTCTGTGTGTATCTGCCTGCACAATGTAATAATAATAATAATAATAATAATAATAATAATAATAAAACAACCACAAATACTACCGCGCTAAGTACACTCAGAGCTGGTGGCTCTGACTAGATGGATGTAGATAAATACAAAAAAAGGAAAATGAAAGTGCAACCCAAATGGATATCCTACTTCTAACTGCCCCCTCAGTGAGGATACACACATTGATCCTAGCTACAATCAGCAATAGCTCTATGAAAAAGAAACAGAGAGGGAAAAGTGGCAGCACTTACTCTGAGAAGTATGAGCTACTTTCGTAGAAAGGTGTGTTGATTAGGCAGGCTTTGCAGAATCACAGCCATCAGCTGTTGGTTGTGGCGTGGAAGTCCTCAGCCAGCCAGACCGAGCACAATAGTTCAGCAGTTGATGCGCGCTGTTACCATACGTCCAGCTGGGTCTGTACTGATGAGCCGGCGGGGTAAAGCGGGAGCGTCCTCCCGAAAAGGTGCTTGGCCGCGTGAGCGCAGAGCTGGTGGGGGCGCGGCACTGTGACTTCACAGCCCAAAGTATGAGATGTACAGGGTGCCACAAGCCTACAGCTGGAGCACGCCGCGTTTGTACCAGCGCTACAGAGTGGGTAAGAGGCACGTTTTCGAGAGCACGCTCCTGCTTTACCCCGCCGGCTCATCAGTACAGACCCAACTGGACGTATGGTAACCGTGCATCAACTGCTGAAGTATTGCGCTCGGTCTGGCTGGCTGAGGACTTCCACGCCACAACCAACAGCTGATGGCTGTGATTCTGCAAAGCCTGCCTAATCAACACACCTTTCTACGGAAATAGCTCATACTTCTCAGAGTAAGTGCTGCCACTTTTCCCTCTCTGTTTCTTTTTCATAGAGCTATTGTTGATTGTAGCTAGGATCATTGTGTGTATCCTCACTGAGGGGGCAGTGAGGATAGGTCATCAATCAAAAAGTAGTGGACAACCTCTTTAATTGATACGCGCCACTTTCTCATCCAATATAGTCTGTAGCTGCAATGGTTAAGATCTGTTCTTTGGAGCAAATTTTTTGAGTACTATTTGTGCTCATTGCAGTCAACCTCATTATTATAATAAGCAAAACAGTTATCTAAAACTGCAAAATAGGTCTCACATGTTAACGATAGATTTATCTGGTGCCAAGCAGTGGGAATGTAAGACTGTATCTAAAGGCCCCGTCACACATAACGAGATCGCTAGTGAGATCGTTATTACGTCACAGTTTTGGGATCGCTGGAGAGTCGTTTCGTGATCGCTGGGGAGCTGTCAAACATGCAGAACTTCCCAACGATTTTGGCCGCCCCAGCGATCTAACTAACGATCTCGGCGGTCGTTGGGACGCTTTCACACAGCAGCTATTTCAACGATCCACACCTTGATAGGGACTGCACTGTGTCACAAAGGCGTGCATAAAATTACGCAAAATCAGGACTCAGTCGAATGAACGGATATCAACAGCCCGGAGAATTCTGCTAGGATCTGCAATCCAGCACGAGGTCAGAAAGAAAGGATGGAATCGCTATTCTGTTGCCTTCTTTATGCACGGCGGAAAATGAGAACGCTGTAGCGACCACCAATCGGGGACAAGGGGCGCGGAAAAGTCCAATTTATGCACGCCTACGAGTCTCAGTTCTGAATCGCTAACGAGGTCGTTGATAAGGTGTCAAATACAGCGATGCACACTGCCCAGCGGGAGTGCAACGACCCAGGAATGGTCCAGGAAGCTTTGTAACGATCAGCGATCTCACAGCAGGGGCCTGATTGTTGCTACCTGTCAGACATAACGAGATCGCTAGCGAGATCGCTATTGCGTCACAAAAACCGTGACGTATCAACGATCTCGCTAGCGATCTCGTTATGTGTGACGGGGCCTTAAGGCTATAAGGCTTATCTAAGGCTGTAGAATGCAGCAATCTTTCAATACCACTTACATGCCTAATATCTATAGTACGCATATCAAAAGGGGTCATTTATCTTTTGCTGGAGTCACAAGAGCTTGATAAAGTGTTAGGTGCTGCATCATCGGCGATAAAGAGTGATCATTTATCTGGTAAACCTGCTGTACTGATAAGCAGAGACATGACTGACCACTTGATGTTCAGGGATTTAACAAGTGTTTGGTGTATGATAGCGATCAGCAGAATCTGCTGGACAGGGACAAGAAGTAAAAATTCAGGTCAGCCCTGAAGGTGATTATTGGCTGGGGGAATGTATTTTCATATTATATTTCTTTACTAATCTTTACTAATATGTCAGAAATACTTAAATATTAAAGAATGGGACTAAAAGATGGAGAATGTTAATGTTACAGAATATCTGTGATGAACATGTTGTTGGATGTTTTTACATAATCTTTTTGCAGTGCTACATTACATACAGCATGTTTTGCAGTATATGAAGCTTATTACCAGTGGTGTAACTAGAGTGATGCAAAATTTGGACCTGGGCCCCCATGCATGTTGGTCAGATGTATAGGCCCTTGTAGCGTTCTAAATCCTACAAAGACATATATGTTCGCTTCCCCTTTTCATAATGTAGTAATGTCCCCCATCCTGTACTAATGTCCACAATCCTGGGCCCCTTCGAGGTATATATGTGCTCCATCCTGGGCCCCTCCCTGGTATATATGTCCCATCTGACCATAGCATCTTCCTCCATACATTCGGGGAGTCTCCCACATGTCTTTTGGCAAACTCAAAACGAGTCTTACAATTTTTGTGTGCAAGTAAAGTCTTTTTTTCTGCCCACTCTTCCATGAAGGCCACCTCTATGAAATTTTGAGCTTATTGTGGTCATATTATGGAGAGATACTCCAGTCTCTGCTTGGGAACTCTGCAGCTCCTTCAGGGTTACCTCCCTGATTAATGCCCTCCTTGCCCGGGCTGAGAGTTTTGGTGGGCAGCCCTCTCTTGGCAGGTTTGTGATACCATGTTCTTTCCATTTGATGCTAATTGATTTGATGGTGCTCCGGGGGGATCATCAGAGATTGGGATATTATTTTATTACCCAACCCTGACTTGTACTTCTCAAAAATGTTGTCTCTGACTTGTTTGGAGACCTCCTTGGTCTTCATAGTGTTTGGTTAGTAGTGCCTCTTGTTAATGGTGTTGAATCCTCTGTGGATTTTCAGAAAAGGTAAAGTGTATATACTGACAGACCAGTGACACTTAGATTGTACACAAGTGGAATTTTTAGGTATTTCATAGCACAAGGGGTAAATACATATGCACATGCCAATTTTTAGTTATTTAGCGCTGATCCATCACAGTGAAATCGGATTACAAAAATATTTAATCACAGGCTGTAATGTAACAAAATAGGTAAAAAGCCAAGAGAGGTGAATACTTTTCCAAGCCACTGTATAAGAAGATAGGAAGATTGTGCCTCTCATGAGTTTTTTCCCATGCAGATATTTCTGAACTTCATGCTACCAACAGTTCCTGCATAGCTCCATTCACATGTGCATGAGCCAAAGTCTACAGTATCCTGTAAATTAATTTTTCTTTGAACTAAAAATTTACTTTTTTTTTATTTATTTGGGGGCCCCACCCTTAATTATTAAATTTATCAACGCTGACATACCTATACTCAACATGTAACATGTTGACTAATAGTGAAGACTCCAAACTCCAGTCCTGGCCTTGCTCCTTGACATTGTTTCTATCTTGTTCCAGAACAAACCTTGTTACAAGACACATAAACTATGAAAGATATTACTTAAAAGTGGATACCATTGTGATGATGGCCACTGAGGTCTGTTTAGCGCTGATAGCTCTCCTGCCTATATTAACAATAAACCACACTACTACTATACCATGTCCCCGAATAGTGTCTGATGCAAGGAGGGCTCTTCCAGCAGCTCATAATTATATGAAAACATGAAGAGTAAGATTAAGGGATAAAAAAAGACCTGGCACGTAAAATGAGTTCTGCAATCTGTTCCAGTGTAAGAAAGTTCGAAAACTGAAGGAGCTCTCCAAGGTACTGAAAAGATTTAGGGAAGCAAATGATCATATACTATAAGGATAAAAGTATTAGGACGCACGTCTTAATCATTGAATTCAGGTTTTTCATTCAGAACCACTGCTACCGGTATATACTATCTGGCCCTCCACCATGCCGTCCACCTTTACTAACAAGTAGGACAAAATGGCTCTTTCTAAAGAGCTCACTGAGTTCCAGAATGGTCCTGTAATAGGACGTCACCATTTTAACAAGTCAGTTTATGGCATTTCTACCTTCCCAAATATTCCCACATCACATGTGAGTGGTTCTATTTGTGACATGCAGAAGTAGTGCTTTTGCAGAGTGTGACATGCAGAAGTAGTGCTGGTGCTTTAAAAGCATGCAGCAACAAGAGGGGTTAACACAGTGACAGGAGAAGGGGAGTGTTTTAGCAGAGCCCCAGGGTGATTGTGGAGAAGTAGTTTACTGTCTGCCTGGAGCTGAAGAGAAAGGTGGTGTGTGTGTACTGTATCTCACAGTAGCGCCACTGCAAGTGAAAGGGATTCAAGTCAGGAGAGAAGCTAAGCACAGGTCAGGTAGAGTTCCTGAACTAGCAGTGCAGAAAGATAAGGACTGGAAGAAATTGTGTCACAGGGATCATCTTCCTCAGCAAACCCTCCCCCTTTCCTCCATCTCACTGTGCTGTAAAGAATGCTGTGTTCGTTAATGTGCCTTTGCATTAGAACTGTGCTGTTCTGTACTACTGGGAAGACTGTGAACTGCTGTGCTGCTAAGGAAAGGAAACTGTACTGTTTGTCACTGGAGATGGTTGCTCATAAGACTTAACTTGCACTGGCTGTGTGGCTTCTTATTAAATGCTACTGTTCTACCGTTTATGAGGACTCTTGTCAAGTGTGTCTGGTCAGCAAGTGACACAACCTACGTTTCTGTGCCTGAGGGTCAATACCCCTGTGTGCCTGAGAGAAGCTGCAGCACATGATCTATGGTCACCCTCAGTAATGGTTCCCCCAGGATTCCAAAGAATTCATGTAACCTGTCTCACCCCTATCTGAACCTAGCGGCGTGCGTGTAACATATTGAAAAATTTAAGGAACCGCAGAAATTCAGCTATGAAGTGGAGACCATGTAAAGTTACAGAGTGGGGTCACCTGATGCTGAGGAGCAGAGGGCAGAAAAGTCATCAACGCTGACTCTATAACTGCAGAGTCCAAACTTACTTTGGCATCAACAGAAGATGCATGAAAGCCGTACATTACAAAGGACAATGCCAAGCATTGGATGGAGTGATGTAAAGCACGATGCTACTAGACTCTGGAGCAGCGGAAACGTGTCTTGTAGAGTGACAAATTACAGTTCTGGGCAAGTTTGTATACGGTGAATGCATTGTGCTAATTGTAAAGTCTGGTGGAAGAGAGTTAAAACTATGATATTGTTTTTCAGGGGTTCACCAAGGCTCCTTAGCCCACCACCCGTTACCCAAACAAATATCTTTGGGATAAACTAGAATGGAAACATCTCCAAAGTGTGACCTTCCAAAACTCTCTTCTGAAAAATTGGGCAAAAATTTCAACAGACATTCTCAAAAATCTTGTAGGAAGCCTTCCCAGAAGCGCAGAAGATGTTTTAACTGCTAAGGGGGGGGGGGGGGACTAATTCCATATTAATGACTGTGGATTAGAATGAATTACAATGGGATATCATAAAAGCTTCTATAGATGTAATGTGTAGGCGTAAATTTAGTGTAGTTTATGTTCTGATACATTATTGTCTGTCTACATTTTAGATGTAAAACCTGCAGATTATCAGCTGGGAAATGTAATACCAGATTCACGATACACTTATGGTGTAAAGGCTAGTGCACGCTTATCAGAGAACATGGGTAAGAGCACAAAACATTTTATTATCAAAAGAAATAGGGCATACACTGCATGGAAGCACAAGCCAGGGATAATTGTGGACAAGTGTGAACTAAGCCTAAGGGTAGGGTCACACCATCGTATTTTCTCTTATCCAAGAGAATCGGCCCGATTATGCTAATCACATTCTGATCAGAGTTGGATCAGAGTGTGAACATAGTGTGATCCGATTTTCTCGGATGACAAGAAGATGAGGAAAAAAATTCTCCATCTTCTCCATTCTTTCAGTCCATGAAAATCGGATTTCACTCAGATGTCATCTGAGCACTGTCCGATTTCTTCCATGGACTCACAGACTTGCATCTAAATGTCGGATCAAACTCAGGGAATGCTGCAATATTTTTCTTCGGACAGACTGTGCCCGAGCAAAAAAAGAGGAGATATGAATAGCCCCATAGACTAACATTGTTCCAAGAATAAGCCAATGTTTTTTTTTTTTTTTTTTTAATAAAGATCGTGAATAATCTTAAAAAAAAATGCAAAAAATAAAATAAAAAAACACATTTGGTACAAAAACCTTATTTTGTAAGTCATTTTTGTCAATGCAGCAAATATATACAGTTCGGCACATTGATACATATGGTAGTTATTTCCAGAACAGGCAAGAAACATACAAAAAAACTTGTTAGATGACAAAAGCAGCATTACTATGTCTGTGTGTATAAATGTTGGGTGTTTTTCACCCAAAAAATCATTTACTTATTCCATTCTATCCTATCTTATCCCACAATACATAATGCATGCTAATATGTAATAAGATGCTTGGTTGTGAGTTTAAACGCAGTAACAATGTATATCCATTATATGCTGATAATCAACTCTGGAAAGTAATCCTAACCGAGCATACCCTTATATCCACTTTCTCTCACATACCCCGCTGGTAACGTACTGCTGTGCTCCGCAAGAGACAGAAATTATTGATTCCGGCTACAGCTGTCACCCAGGCAGTCTGAACGCACCGCTCAACAGTGAGCACCAGTCTGGAATAACTGGACTGGGAGGATAGTCCAGGAGACAGAAATTATCTGTATATACACATATATAGCGCTATATATATATATATATATATATAGATAGATAGATAGATAGATAGATAGATAGATAGATAGATAGATATAAAGTCTCGTTTTTATCTATATATAAAATTCTAAAAAAAAGTACGGAGGCAGAACACAAAATAAATGAAAAAAATTGATATAGTTTAATAGGCCATGTGGCGGCATTTCGGTTCCATATTGTGGACCTTTTTCATTATATACACAGTGTGAACGGAAAGTATTCAGAGCCCTTTAAATTTTTCCCTCTTTCTTTCATTGCAGCCATTTGGTAAATTCTAAAAAGTTCACTTTTTTTTCTCATTAAAGTTCACTCTGCACCCCATCTTGACTGAAAAAAAACAGAAATGTAGAAATTTTTGCAAATTTATTAAAAAAGAAAAACTGAAATATCACATGGTCATAAGTATTCAGACCCTTTGCTCAGGCACTCATATTTAAGTCACATGCTGTCCATTTCCTTGTGATCCTCCTTGAGATGGTTCTACTCCTTCATTGGAGTCCAGCTGTGTTTAATTAAACTGATAGGACTTGATTTGGAAAGGCACTCACCTGTCTATATAAGACCTCACAGCTCACAGTGCATGTCAGACCAAATGAGAATCATGAGCTCAAAGGAACTGCCCAAGGAGCTCAGAGACAGAATTGTGCCAAGGCACAGATCTGGACAAGGTTACAAAAGAATTTCTGCACTACTCAAGGTTCCTAATAGCACAGTGGCCTCCATAAGGGTATGTGCCCACGTACTGTTTTACAAGCATATATGCTGCGGAATATATGTGTTAATTCATAGTTTTGATGCCTTCAGTGTGAATGTACAATTTTCATAGTCAGGAAAATACAGAAAAATCTTTAAATGAGAAGGTGTGTCCAAACTTTTGGTCTGTACTGTATATATATATATATACATATATGTATATATATCTATGCACACACACACATATATATATATATAAAATATATATATATACATATACACAATATGGTTTCTAACTATCAGAATGCCTTATTGTTGAGCACATTGGAGGTCACTGGAGCGGAAGTTACAGTGACTCCCCGATACCTGTGCACTAGAGAACTGCAGGGAAAAATAGGGCCGGGAGAAAAAAAAGCATGCCTTGAGTTGTAGGTGCTTTGCGCATGCGTGGGATCTGCAAAACGAGAGGGCACTGTGACGTGCAGAGGAGGGGGTGAATATTGAAATTCAGTAATTAGGCGGGGATTTCTTCCTTTCCCTCGGACGCCAAGCATAGGAAAACTGATTTTATAAAAAGACATTTCAAAGCAACCAAACCTGTAATATGAGGCATACAGATAAGTATAGATTTACATTTCTATCACCTGTATGCCCATATTAGAGGTCAGATAAGTCCCAGGGGGTGACAGATTCCCTTTAAAGAGAATCTATCATCACTGAGTGGTTAGCACTGTTGCTTTGCAGTGCTGGGGTCCGGGGTTCAAATCCCACCAAGGACAACATCTGCAAGCAGTTTGTATGTTCTCTCCGTGTTAACATGGATTTCCTCCGGGTTCTCCGGTTTCCTACCACACTCCAAAGACATACTGATAGGAAATGTAGATTGTGAGCCCCAATGGGGACAGTGCCCATAATGTCTGTAAAGTGCTGTGGAATTAATGGTGCTATATAAGTAAGTCAAATAAATTAAAATAAATAAATCAGAAACTGATCATTGAGAAGGGAGGGGGAGCTGTGACATCACCTATTTTGGTGACACCACCTATTTTGATTGGTGGATCCTGTGTTATCAGCTGTGTATAGAGGATAAACTTTCACTGTAATCCTATCTCTGGTGTCAGTATAGTTTTATCCCAGCAGTTATACTTAACAGTCTGATTGCTATGGATATATTTTGTAACATATAGTGTATATTCCGTGTGGTTGTCAAGCAGAACGTCCCTAGCTATTGATCTGGCTCAGATTATTCAGGTCTTTAGCTCAAAGTATAATTTTGGCTTAACGCAGTCTAAGGAAAGGTCTAAAAGCCAAGACTTAAATCATTTTTTTTCTTCCTGTTACAACCAAATTAGTCATATTTCTATACATTTTGGTAAAAGACATTTTCAAATATTCCAAGTGATTAAAAATAAAAGAAAAATTAAATCGTTGGAAAAAAATATAATGCAATCAGAAAAGCAAGAACATAAGTTTAAACTGGGTCTATCACCAGATTTCATAATAAAATCTGCATTCATTATTATTATTATCCTCAAATGAAAATGAGCCTTATATACTCATATTAAAATACTCACTGTAATATCAGGCGAAAAACTATTCTGCAATTAATTGTCAAAGTAAGTAGATCAGTCTCCTCAGATCTATGAGATCTAATAATGTATGCTGTTTGCATATGGGGGTGACAGATCCAATTTAAGAGTTCTAAACTGAATAAGTGATCATATTCCAGCCTCAAACCACGGTTAAGGCGACTACAAATTTGTTAAATTTTCCCGAGACAATGATTTAATGGGTATTATTGCAGCAGAAGCCATGGACACGTCATGGACTTTTCTCTGTAGCGGTCATATGTTTATGGGTAATTGGTAATTGTAGCGTCTGCCGGTGCCTCTGCATGGTTGCCCTCCTTCCACCATGCGGGGATGCCAGCTTACTCACCGCCCCTAGCCATAGCAGCTTGATACATTTTACCTATGCTGATACAATATGGAAAACCAAAACCAAATCATTGGACATGGAAACACAAAGTATACTAGAAAGTTACAGAACTTTCCACTATACAATGTTTAAAGTGCAAATACCATTTCTAAAAATGTTTGATATGTTATAGAGACACATTACAAGTTTCAATTGTTGGGGGTCCAGATGCCGAGTCCAGATGCTCAGCCGAGCACAGCTCTCCTCTGACACTGACGTCTGGCTTAGAAAGAAAATCTATATTCACATAAAACTCGAAAATCTCTTTAATGAACTCGCACACTCATACACAGCTCCACTGCACAGCTATAAAACAAGAGTTATATTAAACTGATACACTTCAGACATAACAACCAATGAAATAAATCACGACAAGGTCACTTTTGAATTCTCGCACCATGATATTCTGCACTGTAGTTTTCAGGAGCCATATGGGTAAAATCTTACTCTATACTTCTTCAAAATTAGATAGATTATCCAAAATGAGAAGATCTGATGTTCTCCAGTATTTTTGTGTGTTCTTATTTTCTGATTTCCCAGGAAATTGTCAGCTGGCTCATGCGGAGCGCAGTTGGATGCAAGCAGACGAAATGAAAAATTTCTTTATGATTTCAGATGTGGAAAATCATGTTCTTTCGGAATAGAAACTGTACTAAAAGCTCAACAGGTAAAATGAAGCCATAGAGTATAGAAATTGGTTTCAGAACAGGAAAATCATTGAAACGGATAATGAATGGGGAGGACAGAAGTTATATTCATATTCATATTTAATACCGATTATGCCTGGAGGTATTCAATCCACTTGTAAACCATCATTGAAATGAGGTAAAGGATATATAAGTTTAATTATATATAACTTCCTTTTTATTGTCAGAGTAATTATTGCTAGATTTCGATAAGTTCACAAGCTTTAAGCCCTTTCACACATCCGATTTTCTCATAAATCTTAAACCTGTGGTTTTAAGGATAGAACATGTACCCATGAAACTGTCACCAGAAATAATGCTATTAACCTGCAGATATGCGGTTAATAGCATTATTATGCTGCCCGGCGCCTGAACACAGCCGAATACAGCAGGGAGAAAATTAACTTTATTCTCCCCGGCAGCATTTGGTTTCAGTCCTGGGGGTGGGGGCGCTGCGGGTTCAGTCATCTCTCTGAGTATACAGAGGGGCCGCTGCAACCTCACCCGTTGGCCCTGACTTGCACACCCTCTGCATTGCGGCTGGCCGGGGGCACGGTTACAGCCGCCACTCTATATTTTCTATTCCACCTCCATAACTGAAACCGAATGCTGGCATTTATTTTCTCCCGGCTGCATTTGGCTGCGTGCAGGCGCCGGACAGCATAATAACGTTGTTAACCTGCAGATTAACAGCGATATTTCTGGTAGCATAATCCAGCGTGTCAGACTATAAACTTGAATAAAACATAGCTTTTATTGAGCCATTAAAAATGCTGCTACCACCATAATAAAATTATTGGTGCACTACAAGGATCTTGACCAAGGGGTCAAGTATCTACCAAAAATTCTTTATATATAAGATACATACATGACTATTTAAAATATTTAGTTTGATTAATTTGTATGTAGGTGAAATTGCAAGTGCAAATAAAAGAAAGAGAAACTAATAGGTCACGTCAATGATTCCTTCCAGGAATTGTACCATGGCAAATGTCTCAAGTGTCTGGCCCAGCGTGCAGCGTGCCAGATCAGGCGGAAGGGAAAGATGTTGCACAACCCTCTCTTAAGTCTTATTCTTGTACTCTACAGTTTTCAAGTCATAAAAAAGAAGGTAAAAAATAGCCATCAAGTTTCCCGAGAAGCGCTCATATTTAGTTAAAAACAGTCATTTGCTAACGCTAGCAAACGAAACCTTTATAATTAAGGACCAGATGTAAGATATTCAGAAAAAAACAAGTAATAGCTTTGCTGACATTTCTGCTACATGTTGACTATGATGTTTCATTTTCTATACACTGCATGCTGCTTAATGCTTGGAGTAGCAAATGTCTTTCATGTGAGAAAAAAAAGTCTGCCCAGCTTGTTTAGCTATTTTAGAAAAAAAAGAAGAATATAAACTCAATAAAGTTAAGATTTCCAAAGTTTGGAAGTCTCAAAAAAACATGTTCAGAGACTCAGCACATGACGGCACTGCACATAACCTTAACATATCTCTAGAGTTGAGGAGAAAGATTTGCATTACCCTGGTCCGATGTCCATGGACCAGGGCAGTGCAAACTTCCTCAGCTGGCACTCGAATGCCATCATCCAAGGAGCCTATAGTGATTACTATGCCTCTTTGATGTCATGACTTCACATGAATCTTAGTCACGAGGTTTCACAAGATGTCATAACCTGCGTTTTCCAACAGTGTCATGACATCGCGGGGGCCTAATAATCACTGCATACATTATATAGATTTTTTAGACCTTAGATGAGACCAGCCGTGCACAACTCCAGTCCTCAAGGGCCACCAACAGTGCATGTTTTCAGGCTGGTTTGCTTACTTTGAAAACCATGTCACAATGGTTGTATAACCCTTTATGAAAGTTTACACTCAATCTCCACCCATCTATCCTGATTGACAGCACCTCAGTGTCTCTCCTCCTCTGTTGCAGCTGAAGCCTCACACTACTCAGTACAAGCTGCAGCTGTCAGTCTGCCTGTGTGGGAAGAGATTAAAAGTACATGAAGTCATGAGCTCTCTCATTCATTAGCTGGACTCATATGCTAATCTGAATATTAGGATTAGACAGCCATATTGACATGTGTTTTCACAGTAAGTACACCCGTCTCAAACCTGCATTGCAAGTTTTCAGGCAATGAGCAGTGGGATGTCATGTGAGTGATGGGAACCTTTCTTTTATAGTAGATAAAGAAGACATAAGAGCATGACTACACACTATACACATGACTGAAATACAAGTAGAAAATGAGGAGAGGAGAGGTAGTGGGTCTATATACAGGATGGGTGACCAAATAGCAGCTCGTTTTATGTATTTACCTATTTATTTTGCTTGCTTTCATATGTAGCAAAGTATAAGAAAAAGTTTTTTTCCATCTCCTTAGATAACAGCCCTTTACCGACATTATTATCACTGTCCACACTGAGGCTCACAATCTAAATTCCCTATTTGGGTATATGCACAAGATGTCTTTGAAAAGCCAATGTACTCACTGAATTTTTAAAGCAGAAGATCCTTCAGGAAAACGCAAGCAGTGTTTTTCCTAAAGCATCTTCAAAGGGCGTGTTTTTGGATATCTTTACAGTGGCTTTACAACTACTGGCTTTTTTTTACTGTATATATATTATATAATAGTGAGTATCTTCCAAACAGAAGCTGCTTGAAGAATTGTCAGGTCACGTATTTTAGCCACTTCATGGCTTTGGAATCCTGAAGCAGTTAAAAGAAGCTTAAAAAGACCGAAGATGTTCAAAGCAAGTGGATTTGACATTGCAATGCATATGCCCATTGTTTTTAGCATTTCATAAGTGCTTTTATAGGTGGATATCAGGCAGAATCCACTTGAAAAATGTTGTGTGCACATACCCTTACTATGTATTTGGAGTGTGGGAGGAAACCAGAGTACCCATTAGAAGTCCAAACACCAACAGGTAGAACATGCAAGCTCATCGCAGATGTTCTTCTCAATAGGATTCGAACTCATGACCCCAGTGCTTCAATGCAATAGTGCTAACCTCTGAGTTCCCAACTGTCTGTAACTTACTCGACAGTCCGTAAAAATATGGCATTTTTTCAGTGCCCATAAAAAATAATTGAGGTGTCTCGGATTTTGATTTTTTGAAGCCAGATGAGCTCATATAAGTCAAGAGATTCGCAGGATCCTTGTGGCATCCATGTGGGTACATCATGATAGTTGGATCATGGAATTACGAACTCTCCTGGGCAGAAAGATAGCTGTCATCTGGGCAAACATTTATCTACATAACCCTAATCTAGTGGTAGTGGCAGCTTTCATGTGTGCTAAATATTCCTAATAATGTGTTCTATCAACTAAACCAACCCCTTTATTAGACATTATTATTAGTAGAAGTCAAAGTTGAAGGCACCATCACATTGCTCATCAATTGGATTACATTTGGGAATTACAATGAACCTAATGATTCCCAATGGAAAAAAAGGAACAAGCAACTTTATGATCGATGCAAGAAATCTGACTCAGTTGAGTTATGTAACTTCAAGATCCACATTGCACAGCTCTTGAGTTCACGGAGGCATGCAAGTATAGTGATTCTCATGAAGAGGAACAATACTTGAAAGTTTTTACTTGTTCAGCAGACTAATTTTTTATATGTCTTTCTTAGGTCTCACTCTCCATGATTCAGGAGAACTCCATTCTCCACCACCTAGACTTTTGATCAGCATACAATGAGTCTCAATTCTCCTCCTGCTATGCACTTTTTTGAGCTTTTTTCTCTAAACTTGCTAGATGCAAGTACAACTCAATTTATCTACTGTCACTATAATCTGACTTGCATAACTCCTAAGAAAGCTAGGTCATTGTTTCAGGCTCCCTGAGTGTGTACATCATGAAAAACCTGTCAATCAACTAGAGCATTGTGGGTAGAAGCCGACCGGGGGGCACAGCCAGACTAGTCAGTTGTATTCCTATAGTCCCCAATCTTTACACTATGTTTTCTCTAAAAAAAGTTTCGTAGAAAAACATATCTGGCTGCAATTGTGAAGCCAGGCTCTGATTCGTGAGGTTCATGGTTTGGGCACCATGTTACAGACTGATAGGTTCCTTTTAAAATTAAATCTTTAGATTTTGGTGAAAGCAATTTATCAAAAAATTCTGACATCAATTTCTAAGCCTAAAGAAAAGTGAGAGAAGAAGGCTAATGAAGGATGAAGGAAGTCATAACATCATTCATTGGTTGACCACTATCTTTCTACTTCTTCGATTAAAGCCTTATTGATTCTCAACCATCTTTCTTCTTCACTTTTTCTTTAGAATGAGGCCTGGCTTACCCCAGAAGCTGTTGTCGAATGTTATAATGTGCAATTGCTGTTACCATAGAGACACGGCATCTCCTGAGAAGAATTCTGCAGGCAATCTAGTTGCTTGTAATATAGGTTATAAAATTGAAGACTCAATCTATAACTTGATTTGTGCTACACAATTTTTAAATATCATAGCCCACACAAGGTAAAGCTTCATGACACTTTTTGTAAAACCATTGCTTTTTTCTACTCCATTGGTTTATAAGAGTGTCTTCTGCTCTAAGGGACTCGGCATTTGGATGGTCACCACGTAATAATTAAAAGGGTTCTGCCATAATTTGATATTGATGACCTATCCTTAGACCATAGGATAGATCTTCAACGTCAGATCCGATGAGTCCAACATCCAGCACCCCAGTGATTAGTTGTTATCAGCTGTGGCTGAAAAATTCTGCACTGCATTCCCTATTCAAGAAGATAAGAGAATGTATGTAGTACTCGGCAGAAGACGCTATACATTGAACGGAGCCGCGCAGCACAGCTCTAGTCAATGTTTCCATCCGAAGGCTTCCAGAACTAATAACTGATCGGTGGTGGAGTTTCAGGGTGTTGGGCCCCCGCTGAGAAGAACCCCTTTAAAATTCTTCTGCTTGAAAGCAAGATATACCAGGTGCTGGACAAGCCGTAATCAGCTGATCAATGGGGCAAGTATAAAAAAGGGAATGTCCCATTAAGACAGCTCCTGATAGACAATATTCCAGATCTAAGTGTGCTCACAACCAAAAACCAATACGGGATCATCTTTTTAAAAGGGTTGTTCAGTTAAAAAAGTTATCAACTATGCGCAAGATAAGGGATAACTTGCTGACCCATTGGTTGGGGAACTTTTATTCTGGATGGGGAACTTTTATCACTGCAACAAAATGGCATGTCAAATTGGACACCCAATCATCGTTCCATTCATTCTCTATGGAGTTGCACAAAAAAGCCAAGTGGAGCGATCGGCAGACCCCGAAGAAGGTATTCCAGATCTAAGTGTGATCACAACCAAAAACCAATATGGGATCATCTTTTTAAATGGGTTGTCGAGTTAAAAAAGTTATCTCCTATCTGCAAGATAGAGAATAACTTGCTGATCCATTGGTTGGGGAAGTTTTCTTTTGGATGGGGAACTTTTATCTCTGCTACAAAATGGCGTGGCAGGTAGGACGCCCAACCATCGCTCCATTTATTCTCTATGGGGCTATAGAAAAAAGTTGAGTGGAGCACTCGGCAGACCCATAAGGAATATGTGAAGCTCAGGTCAAGCATGCACACTACTGCTCCTTTCTAATGAGGATAAAAGTGTCTGTTCTGTCAATTGGTGCCGGTTCCAGCGGCTGGACCCCACTGATCAGCAGTTATCATCTATTTAGTGGATAGGTGATACCTTATTTTCACCGGCCAACCGCTTTTTGTTTAAGCTAATATATTGCTAATATATTGCAGAACTCTTGAAACTTTTCAACCAAAGCTGGTGCTGCAAGGTGATTTTCATCAAGTGCAAGGTGATTTTCATGACTCCAATAATATTGCAGAGCACAGAAAATCGGATTGGGCATTTTATCTTTATAAATTCTGTAATAATATTGGGAATAATTTAGAGGGTGCAGTTGCTAGTAGCCATTGTACCCATGTCCTAATCTGATGTGAATTAGGGCATAGCACATTGCTCTGTGGCCATCCCAAATAAGTGCCATGCTGCACTGAATGCTCTCTATAGGCAAGTTATTTTGCCAGGTATGATGTCTTAATAAAAAGATTAAAAACTATTTAGATTTGAGAGTCCTCAGTGGTTGATACCTTTTAATGGGTAACTGAAAAGATGGTAGCAAATTGCAAGCTTTACAGACTACTCAGGTCTCTTCATCAGGTATAGTATAACACAAAATCTAAAGAGTCACATATTTATACACAACAGGACACAGAAATAATGCAATAGATGAGACAAGTGACGTAAAGCAGAACTATTAGTATGGGAGAGGGATAAACAGTTATGGCCGTAAATATTGGAGCAATTCATAGATAAGGAGTGTGAAATTTGTATTGTCCTGTGATTGAAGTCTGGTCCAGGGTTCTGATGTTAATAAAAAGACTGAAATTTTTGAAAGTTATGAATAGTTTATTACATCCAAAAAAAAGTACAAAGATAAGATTTACTATGGAAATGTGTTATGGAATATTTCAGTAAGTAAAGAGTTCAAATTGCAATATTAAAGTATAATCAATTCCATTATTAAGCTCTGAATTACATTTCTAGAACAGTTCTGAAACTCGGGCAGCACATCCTGCATTTTATTAACCAATGCACAGCGAGTATATAACTTTATCCCTATGCAGCAACTCATCTTACTTACATGAAACAGTAATACAATAGTGTAGTGAGCTGCGGAATAACCAAGCAATACAGGAAGTCATACAGAACGGAGTGCAGCACAGCTTATAAATAATATATTACTGTAATGTGGGGAATAAGGTTTCTGATCCCATATCTGATGTTATTCTCCATCACAGAGAAAAATTCTTTTTATCTCATATCTGCTTTACAAAATCCATTGCTATGCTGATTCTTGATATTTTTTTTCTGGTGTTCTAATAATATTATCCTGTCCTATCGTATCGGCGGCAGATGGTGACTCAGTGGTTGTCACAGCGCCGGGGTCCTGGGTTCAAATCTGACCAAAGACAACATCTGCATGAAGTTTATATGTTCTCCCTGTCTGCGTGGGCTTTATCCCATTCTCCAAATATAAAAAAGACAGACTCACATGGAATTTAGATTGTGAGACACAATGGGGGATAGTGAGAAATGACAATGTATGTAACAGACTGTGGAATGTTACTGCTACAGTTATATGAAAAAGTTTGGGCACCCCTATTAATCTTAAGCTTAATGTTTTATAAAAATTGGTGTTTTTGCAACAGCTATTTCAGTTTGATATATGTAATAACTGTTGGACACAGTAATGTTTCTGCCTTGAAATGAGGTTTATTGTACTAACAGAAAATGTGCAATCTGCATTCAAACAAAATTTGACCGATGCATAAGTATGGGCACCTCACCAGAAAAGTGACATTAATATTTAGTAGATCCTCCTTTTGCAAAAATAACAGCCTCTAGTTGCTTCCGGTAGCTTTTAATGAGTTCCTGGATCCTGGATGAAGGTATTTTTGACCATTCCTCTTTACAAAACAATTCCAGTTCAGTAAAGTTTGATGGTCGCCGAGCATGGACAGCCCTCTTCAAATGATCCCACAGATGTTCAATGATATTCAGGTCTGGGGACTGGGATGGCCATTCCAGAACATTGTAATTGTTCCTCTGCATGCTTGCCTGAGTAGATTTGGAGCGGTGTTTTGGATCATTGTCTTGCTGAAAGATCCATCCGCTGCGTAACTTCACCTTTATCACTGATTCTTGAACATTATTGTCAAGAATCTGCTGATACTGAGTGGAATCCATGCGTCCCTCAACTTTAACAAGATTCCCGGTACCGGCATTGGCCACACAGCCCCAAAGCATGATGGAACCTCCACCAAATTTTACTGTGGGTAGCAAGTGTTTTTCTTGGAATGCTGTGTTTTTTTGCCGCCATGCATAACGCCTTTTTGTATGACCAAACAACTTAATCTTGGTTTCATCAGTCCACAGGACCTTCTTCCAAAAAGAAATTGGCTTCTCCAAATGTGCTTTTGCATACCTCAGCCGACTCTGTTTGTGGCATGCTTGCAGAAACGGCTTCTTTCGCATCACTCTCCCATACAGCTTCTCCTTGTGCAAAGTGCGTTGTATAGTTGACCGATGCACAGTGACACCATCTGCAGCAAGTTGATGCTGCAGCTCTCTGGAGGTGGTCTGAGGATTGTCTTTGACTGATCTCACCATTCTTCTTCTCTGCCTTTCTGATGTTTTTCTTGGCCTGCCACTTCTGGCCTTAACAAGAACTGTCCCTGTGTTCTTCCATTTCCTTACTATGCTCCTCACAGTGGAAACTGAGAGGTTAAATCTCTGAGACAGCTTTTTGTATCCTTCCCCTGAACAACTATGTTGAATAATCTTTGTTTTCAGATCATTTGACAGTTGTTTTGAGGAGCCCATGATGCCACTCTTCAGAGGAGATTCAAACAGGAGAACAACTTGCAAGTGGCCACTTTAAGTAGCTTTTCTCATGATTGCATACACCTGGCTATGAAGTTCAAAGCTCAATGAGGTTACAAAACCAAAAAAAGTGCTTTAGTAAGTCAGTACAAAGTAGGTAGGAGTATTTAAAACAAGAAAATGATAAGGGTGCCCATACTTATGCATCTGTCAAATTTTGTTTGAATGCAGATTGCACATTTTCTGTTAGTACAATAAACCTCATTTCAAGGCAGAAACATTACTGTGTCCAACAGTTATTACATATATCAAACTGAAATAGCTGTTGCAAAAACACCAATTTTAAGAAAACATTAAGCTTAAGATTAATAGGGGTGCTCAAACTTTTTTATATAACTGTATATAAACAAGCATAATAAATCATTTTGCTAATTTTCTTAGTAACATTGATGCGTTATAAATCCAACAATTGTGTCCAAGATTCCTAGTGTCTGAAATCTTTCCAAAGGTTTTGGGTACATTAGAGATTGGAGAATGTGAGGCCATACAAGTAAACTGAATTTATTCAAGAGCATTATATGACACAGTTATCAATGAACTTTTCCATAAATGACAAATTAGGCACATCCTTAGCAAAAGGTTTAAAGAGGTTGGTTATAACTTTTTTTTATTGATGTTCTATCGTTAGGATAAGCCATCAATATCTAATCAGAGGGGGTGCAACACCCAGCACACCCGCCAATCAGCTGTTACCAGCGTCGGGGGCAGCCAGAAATTCTCGGATGCCGTCGGTACACAGCAGCTCAGTCAAAACTATAGTGGCTGCGGCTGGTACTGCAGTCCATCCCCTATTGTGGCAGTGCCCACTATAGAAATGATGGAGCTGAAAAAATAGTGGCCAACATCTTTATTTAAGCTTAAATCTTTAACTTTAACCATTCCAGTAAAAATTTAAAAAAGTGAATTACTGATTGCAAAACTCTCGTGTTTTACTATTTTAACTGTATATACAGTGGATATAAAAATCTACACACCACTGTTAAAATCCCAGGTTTTGTTCATGCAAAAAAGTAATAACAAGAATAATCATTTCAGGACTTTTTTTTTATTTTTAATGCCACCTACAATCTGTACAATTCGCTTGAAAAAAAGACTGAAATCTGTCAGGTTGAGGGGGCATTTCCTGTGTACAGCGCCCTCTTCACGTCAACCCACAAATTTTTATTGGATTCAGGTCTGGGCTCTGGCTGGGCAATACCAAAACTTTGATCTTCTTCTGATGAAGCCATTCTTTTGTTGATTTAGAGGTATTACTTATAGTTGTTACCATGCTCGAAGGTGGAATTCCTCTTCCTATTCAGCTTTTTAGCAGAGGCCTGAGGGTTTTGTTGCAAAACTGACTGATATTTGAATAGCCTCAAAGCGTAATGCTACCTCCACCATGATTCACTGTGGGTATGGTGTTTTTTTGGGGGGTTATTTGTAATGTTGGCTTTGCGCCAAATATACCTTTTGAAATTATGGTCAAAAATGTCATCCTTGGTCTTATCAGACAATAACACATTTTTCCACATGCTTTTGGCAGGCTTAATGTACGTTTTGGCAAAATATAACCAGGCTTGGAGTTTTTTCTGTGTAAGGAAAGGTTTCCATCTCGCCACCCTACCCCACCCATATCTTGCCAGACATATGAAGAACACAGGAGATTGTTTCCACATGCAGTACACAGCCAGTATTTGTCAGAAATTCCTACAGCTCCTTTAATGTTGCTGTAGACCTCTTGGCAGCCTTTCAGACTAATATTGTTCTTGTCTTTTCATCACTTTTTTGAGGGAAGTCTAGTTCTAGGTAATGTCACTGTTGTGCCAAATGTAAGCCTCTTTTTGATGACTGTCTTCACAGTGTTCCATAGTATAGCTAATGCTTTGGAAAGATTTTGGTACCCTTCTCCTGACTGATAACTTTCAAGAATACCCTATGCTGTGTTGTAAGCTGTTTACTAACCATGGCTTTTGTTTCAAAATGCAACTAAGTTAATTAGAATCATGACTATTATATAACATGAGTTTAAATGTCATTGGCTAATTCTGGACACCATCATATCTTCAATTATATAAGGGTGTTCACACTTATGCAACCACATTACTTTAGTTTTGTTATTTCTATTTCCCCTCAAAATAAGTTCAGTTTGTTTCTCAATGGATTTGTACAGATTATGAGTGAAAAAGTCCTGAAACGTGTGCTAAAATCCTGGCATTTTAACAGGGGAGTGTACATTTTTTTATATCCACCATATGTCAAAGTTCAAAACATACCGCCTAAACACCGATCATGCATGAGTCTACTAACGTGTGCAGTCTTCGTAAGGTCAGGCATTTTCTGAAATATCCAGTAGGTTAATGGTCATGAAGACCTAGTTTGCACCATTTAAGGTGGCAGTGTGACTACCATTACCAATGACATGACTTATAGGGCACTACAGCTGGTATTTCCATTTATTTCACCACTATTTAGTAGTTTTATTTATACACCATGGTTCTGCTATTTGATTATTGTGTAGTATTATTCGTTTGGTATTAGTCATTTATTATATGATTGTTACATGACGGTATTATTTTGAGGAGCATTAAACAGAATATATTGGTGTCTATACACATTAAAAACAAAGTTACCAAAAAATTCACAGATACTAACATTGTAGCCCAAGGTACTTCAGTTAATAAACAGCAGTTAAGTATCACCACTTGGACACCTAGAAAAGAAAAATAGCAAGAACCCTTAAGTCATAAACAACATCCTTTTCTGTGAATATACTAAGGTAGAAACAATGTTTTCTCTTTGAGTGGCTGTAGTGCTATCCCATCTGTTTTGTGGCACACCAATGAGCGGATATGAAAACAAATGAGCCCTTGAGGGCATATCATCTTGCAAATTAAAATCTTAATTGTTTTGCAGGGATGAAAACATTTAATATATTTAGAGCCTTGTATAGAATTATAGCCTCATTTTGTGCAATTGCATTAATATAATTGCTTTATATTTCTTCTTTCTGGTGTCTAAAAAACTGCTTTATTCGTTTACAATACGCACATTTTAATGAAGGAAAAAAAATATTTTTTTTTTCCTATATGGAGTTGTGTCAGATTGATAAATAGAGCTCAGTTTATGTTAAAGGACGTTATATTAAAATACCTTTAATCAGGCATTCTCCAATATTCCAAATTAGAGAGGAAGTTTTTAAGAAACATTGGAAAGAGGCAGAGAACAGTCACCTGCTTGCAGAATACAATTGTATTCGATACACTGGTGTCATAATTTGCATTTCATATATATATGTGGCACCCCAGGGGTCTGGTTTCCACAGTAACAGCAATGTTATGTCTGAGAGCAGGTGGGAGGTCTCTTGGTCAGGAATCCTATGCATGCCACACCTCCTGCCCAGTCCTGGGAGGGGAAGAACTTCCCCTATATAAACCTGGGGCTGAGGCAGGGTTGGGGAGTTCAGAGGGAGAGTTCAGCCAGGAGGGCTGACAGGGAGCTGTGGCTCCGGCTGGGCCCAGCTCCTGGGCCATGCCAGAAGTAGAGACAGAGAAGAGAAGCAGCTATGGGAAGAAACAACAGGAGCTCTGTGGGAGCAGTGTTACAAGGAGTCAGGGGCTGGCAGCTACAGAGCTCGCCCTGACTGAGAAGATTTATTACCGGACCCGGAGTCCGAGGCTGTGGGGACTAACTCCTACCCAGCAGCAGAATCCGTCAGGCAGGGGATTCCAGGTCCTCTGGCCAAGAAACCCGAAGGCACGGTCACACGCATGGGACCAGCACCGCCGTCGTGGAGCGGAAGCTACTAGAAGGCCCCGAGTCACCGGCCATACGGGTGAGCACCACACGGTACACTCAGGGACGAGGGCTACTTATACCCGCCTCTAGCAAGGTAGCCAGAAGAGTACAGTTAGTTTGGGAGGCCTACAACTCCGCCTGGCCAGGGGAGATCCCATCTGCTCAAGGACTGACCAGGCCCCAATCGCTAGCCAGTACTCCGGGAGGGTCTATCTTTGTCACCAGTAAAGACCCTGAACTACACCGTACCGTCTCCGAGTGGTTCCTGCTACCCCCATCATCCACGTCGGCTGCCCTGAGGCCATACCCCTCCCGTTGGGGGTTATACTATCACGCTGCACAATTCTACCACCGGCCTCAGCGGTCTGCCCTGCAGCAGCAGCTCCTTAGCTGTACTCAACGGGTGGCGTAGTCATCCAACATCTACCGCTGATACAGCGCCACTTAGTCTGACTCCCTGGGCACGGACCGGATCACCGCCACGAGACTACAACCCTCAAAAGATCCGGCTCCGGGTAAGCTCCCGCGTGCGCAACGCAGCGCGACACAGGCCCAGGGGCGCGTCAACTTTTGGCGTAGTCGGCAGGATTTCGTGCCCGCAACCACCGGGTACTGCGTGCCTGAAAAAGACTGTTCAAACTTACCTGTGGTGAAGATTCCCGCCATCCGCCGCCATCTTCCGCTTCCTTCCCGCCATCGGTGGAGTTTTCCCGCCATCCGGCGCCATCTTCTGCCTTCTTCCCGCCATCCGTGGAGTTTTCCCGCCGTTGGACGCCATCTTGAAGACGCCGCGCGGGAAGAAGAGGGGCGTGGACTCCGAAGGCGCGCGAGAACTGAAGCCCCGCCTCACGTCCGGACGTTGCGTAAGGTCCTGGAAGGAGCCCAGCAGACGCCGACGTCACAGGAGCGCGACGGAAGGTCCTCGACCCTGACGATCCACTGCGGAGCCGCGGCCTACGGAAGAGGATCATCGCAAGGTAGGCCACGGTCCACTAGGGGGGAGGAAGATGTCGGATACGGAGGAGAGCTTCACTGCCTCAACCCCCGCCAGCGCCAGCGCTGCTGCAGTCATGCCTTTTACCATGCCCTATATCCCGGGAGCAGCCTGGCTACCCCAATACTCAGGGGAGTCACATACCCTGAATGACTTTAGTGAAAAGCTGGATAGCCTCTTCCAGGTGTACCCCCTCACAGAAGAGCAAAAAGTGAGCATCCTGGTGGCCCAATTAACCGGGGCAGCCCAAAGGGAGGTAAAGTCCTGGCCACCTGGGAGGAGGACTGTCGCAGAGATACTAACCCAGCTAACCGAGGAGGAGCTGCAGTACTACCAATACGAGGAAAGCCAAGAGGACCCGGACGGGTCTGAGGACTACCCTCAGGAGGGAGCACAAAGAGGACATAGCTACTGAAGGGAAGTAGCGTGAATAAAGAGCTGTAAATAGTTACCCGTAAGGGTACAAGGACTGCTGCTAATTAAAATATGGTCCCCGTTGGGATTAGTGAATTGTTCCCCATGTGCCCCTATCTTAAACCAGGCTGAGGACTGTGAGCAGCCATTCCTTATCCCCACTGGCCGAGGACTGAGAGCGGCCATATCCTGTAAATAATTATGTGTTTCTAGTAATTTATGGGAGTCTTTGGTGGATTTACCGGGAATCCTTTGTACATGGTTGGAGCGTAACCCAGGAATGGACTAAAGACTGTTAAGGACTCGGGGCAGGACAGACCCCTACCTGGTTACGTCTCCCTGTTTTGGTGAAATGGACACCTTGCTTTTCTTCAAAACTGCACCCGGTTGCGGACACGCCGTAACCATCTTTATGTGTTTTTCTTATTGTAATATTATTGTTTATACCTTGTTATGTTTTTCTAAAAATATGTTTAGTCCCGGAGTACTAAATTTCACTAGGGGGGAATGTGGCACCCCAGGGGTCTGGTTTCCACAGTAACAGCAATGTTATGTCTGAGAGCAGGTGGGAGGTCTCTTGGTCAGGAATCCTATGCATGCCACACCTCCTGCCCAGTCCTGGGAGGGGAAGAACTTCCCCTTTATAAACCTGGGGCTGAGGCAGGGTTGGGGAGTTCAGAGGGAGAGTTCAGCCAGGAGGGCTGACAGGGAGCTATGGCTCCGGCTGGGCCCAGCTCCTGGGCCATGCCAGAAGTAGAGACAGAGAAGAGAAGCAGCTATGGGAAGAAACAACAGGAGCTCTGTGGGAGCAGTGTTACAAGGAGTCAGGGGCTGGCAGCTACAGAGCTCGCCCTGACTGAGAAGATTTATTACCGGACCCGGAGTCCGAGGCTGTGGGGACTAACTCCTACCCAGCAGCAGAATCCGTCAGGCAGGGGATTCCAGGTCCTCTGGCCAAGAAACCCGAAGGCACGGTCACACGCATGGGACCAGCACCGCCGTCGTGGAGCGGAAGCTACTAGAAGGCCCCGAGTCACCGGCCATACGGGTGAGCACCACACGGTACACTCAGGGACGAGGGCTACTTGTACCCGCCTCTAGCAAGGTAGCCAGAAGAGTACAGTTAGTTTGGGAGGCCTACAACTCCGCCTGGCCAGGGGAGATCCCATCTGCTCAAGGACTGACCAGGCCCCAATCGCTAGCCAGTACTCCGGGAGGGTCTATCTTTGTCACCAGTAAAGACCCTGAACTACACCGTACCGTCTCCGAGTGGTTCCTGCTACCCCCATCATCCACGTCGGCTGCCCTGAGGCCATACCCCTCCCGTTGGGGGTTATACTATCACGCTGCACAATTCTACCACCGGCCTCAGCGGTCTGCCCTGCAGCAGCAGCTCCTTAGCTGTACTCAACGGGTGGCGTAGTCGTCCAACATCTACCGCTGATACAGCGCCACTTAGTCTGACTCCCTGGGCACGGACCGGATCACCGCCACGAGACTACAACCCTCAAAAGATCCGGCTCCGGGTAAGCTCCCGCGTGCGCAACGCAGCGCGACACAGGCCCAGGGGCGCGTCAACTTTTGGCGTAGTCGGCAGGATTTCGTGCCCGCAACCACCGGGTACTGCGTGCCTGAAAAAGACTGTTCAAACTTACCTGTGGTGAAGATTCCCGCCATCCGCCGCCATCTTCCGCTTCCTTCCCGCCATCGGTGGAGTTTTCCCGCCATCCGGCGCCATCTTCTGCCTTCTTCCCGCCATCCGTGGAGTTTTCCCGCCGTTGGACGCCATCTTGAAGACGCCGCGCGGGAAGAAGAGGGGCGTGGACTCCGAAGGCGCGCGAGAACTGAAGCCCCGCCTCACGTCCGGACGTTGCGTAAGGTCCTGGAAGGAGCCCAGCAGACGCCGACGTCACAGGAGCGCGACGGAAGGTCCTCGACCCTGACGATCCACTGCGGAGCCGCGGCCTACGGAAGAGGATCATCGCAAGGTAGGCCACGGTCCACTAGGGGGGAGGAAGATGTCGGATACGGAGGAGAGCTTCACTGCCTCAACCCCCGCCAGCGCCAGCGCTGCTGCAGTCATGCCTTTTACCATGCCCTATATCCCGGGAGCAGCCTGGCTACCCCAATACTCAGGGGAGTCACATACCCTGAATGACTTTAGTGAAAAGCTGGATAGCCTCTTCCAGGTGTACCCCCTCACAGAAGAGCAAAAAGTGAGCATCCTGGTGGCCCAATTAACCGGGGCAGCCCAAAGGGAGGTAAAGTCCTGGCCACCTGGGAGGAGGACTGTCGCAGAGATACTAACCCAGCTAACCGAGGAGGAGCTGCAGTACTACCAATACGAGGAAAGCCAAGAGGACCCGGACGGGTCTGAGGACTACCCTCAGGAGGGAGCACAAAGAGGACATAGCTACTGAAGGGAAGTAGCGTGAATAAAGAGCTGTAAATAGTTACCCGTAAGGGTACAAGGACTGCTGCTAATTAAAATATGGTCCCCGTTGGGATTAGTGAATTGTTCCCCATGTGCCCCTATCTTAAACCAGGCTGAGGACTGTGAGCAGCCATTCCTTATCCCCACTGGCCGAGGACTGAGAGCGGCCATATCCTGTAAATAATTATGTGTTTCTAGTAATTTATGGGAGTCTTTGGTGGATTTACCGGGAATCCTTTGTACATGGTTGGAGCGTAACCCAGGAATGGACTAAAGACTGTTAAGGACTCGGGGCAGGACAGACCCCTACCTGGTTACGTCTCCCTGTTTTGGTGAAATGGACACCTTGCTTTTCTTCAAAACTGCACCCGGTTGCGGACACGCCGTAACCATCTTTATGTGTTTTTCTTATTGTATTATTATTGTTTATACCTTGTTATGTTTTTCTAAAAATATGTTTAGTCCCGGAGTACTAAATTTCACTAGGGGGGAATGTGGCACCCCAGGGGTCTGGTTTCCACAGTAACAGCAATGTTATGTCTGAGAGCAGGTGGGAGGTCTCTTGGTCAGGAATCCTATGCATGCCACACCTCCTGCCCAGTCCTGGGAGGGGAAGAACTTCCCCTTTATAAACCTGGGGCTGAGGCAGGGTTGGGGAGTTCAGAGGGAGAGTTCAGCCAGGAGGGCTGACAGGGAGCTGTGGCTCCGGCTGGGCCCAGCTCCTGGGCCATGCCAGAAGTAGAGACAGAGAAGAGAAGCAGCTATGGGAAGAAACAACAGGAGCTCTGTGGGAGCAGTGTTACAAGGAGTCAGGGGCTGGCAGCTACAGAGCTCGCCCTGACTGAGAAGATTTATTACCGGACCCGGAGTCCGAGGCTGTGGGGACTAACTCCTACCCAGCAGCAGAATCCGTCAGGCAGGGGATTCCAGGTCCTCTGGCCAAGAAACCCGAAGGCACGGTCACACGCATGGGACCAGCACCGCCGTCGTGGAGCGGAAGCTACTAGAAGGCCCCGAGTCACCGGCCATACGGGTGAGCACCACACGGTACACTCAGGGACGAGGGCTACTTGTACCCGCCTCTAGCAAGGTAGCCAGAAGAGTACAGTTAGTTTGGGAGGCCTACAACTCCGCCTGGCCAGGGGAGATTCCATCTGCTCAAGGACTGACCAGGCCCCAATCGCTAGCCAGTACTCCGGGAGGGTCTATCTTTGTCACCAGTAAAGACCCTGAACTACACCGTACCGTCTCCGAGTGGTTCCTGCTACCCCCATCATCCACGTCGGCTGCCCTGAGGCCATACCCCTCCCGTTGGGGGTTATACTATCACGCTGCACAATTCTACCACCGGCCTCAGCGGTCTGCACTGCAGCAGCAGCTCCTTAGCTGTACTCAACGGGTGGCGTAGTCGTCCAACATCTACCACTGATACAGCGCCACTTAGTCTGACTCCCTGGGCACGGACCGGATCACCGCCACGAGACTACAACCCTCAAAAGATCCGGCTCCGGGTAAGCTCCCGCGTGCGCAACGCAGCGCGACACAGGCCCAGGGGCGCGTCATATACACTACCGTTCAAAAGTTTGGGGTCATTTAGAAATTTCATCATTTTTGAAAGAAAAGCACTTTTTTTTTTCAATGAAGCTAACATTACATGAATCAGAAATACACTCTATACATTGTTAATGTGGTAAATGACTATTCTTGCTGCAAACGTCTTGTTTTTATTGCAATATCTACATAGGTGTATAGAGGCCCATTTCCAACAACCACCACTCCAGTGTTTTAATGGTACATTGTGTTCGCTAACTGTGTAAGAAGGCTAATGTTTAGAAAACCCTAGCCCAGCTGAAAACGGTTTGGCTGATTTGAGAAGCTATAAAATTGACCTTCCTTTGAGCTAGTTGAGAATCTGGAGCATTACATTTGTTTGTTCTATGAAACTCTCAAAATGGCCAGAAAAAGAGAACTTTCATGTGAAACTCGACAGTCTATTCTTGTTCTTAGAAATGAAGGCTATTCCATGCAAGAGATTGCCAAGAAACTGGAGATTTCCTACAACGGTGTGTACTACTCTCTTCAGAGGAGAGCACAAACAGGCTCTAACCAGAGTAGAAAGAGATGTGGGAGGCCCCGCTGCACAACTGAGCAACAAGACAAGTACATTAGAGTCTCTAGCTTGAGAAATCGGCGCCTCACAGCTCCTCAACTGGCAGCTTAATTAAATAGTACACGCAAAACGCCACTGTCATCGTCTACAGTGAAGAGTCGACTCTGGGATGCTGGCCTTCAGGGCAAAGAAAAAGCCATATCTGAGACTGGCTAATAAAAGGAAAAGATTAATATGGGCAAAAGAACACAGACATTGGACAGAGGAAGATTGGAAAAAAGTTTTATGGACAGACAAATCAAAGTTTGAGGTGTTTGGATCACACAGAAGAACATTTGTGAGACACAGAACAACTGAAAAGATGCTGGAAGAGTGCCTGACACCATCTGTCAAGCATGGTGGAGGTAATGTGATGGTCTGGGGTTGCTTTGGTGCTGGTAAAGTGAGAGATTTGTACAAGGTAAATGGGATTTTGAATAAGGAAGGCTATCACTCCATTTTGCAACGCCATTCCACATCCTGTGGACAGCGCTTGATTGGAGCCAATTTCATCCTACAACAGGACAATGACCCAAAGCACACCTCCAAATTATGCATGAACTATTTAGGGAAGAAGCCGGCAGCTGGTATTCTATCTGTAATGGAGTGGCCAGTGCAGTCACCAGATCTCAACCCCTTTGAGCTGTTGTGGGAGCAGCTTGACCGTATGGTACGCAAAAAGTGCACATCCACCCAATCCAACTTGTGGGAGGGGCTTCAGGAAGCATGGGGGGAAATTTCTCAAGATTACCTCAGCAAATTAACAGCTAGAATGCCAAAGGGATGCAATGCTGTAATTGCTGCAAAGGGAGCATTCTGTGATGAAAGCAAAGTTTGAAGGAGAAAATTATTCTTTCAAATAAAAATCATTATTTCTAACCTTGTCAATGTCTGGACTATATTTTCTATTCATTTTGCAACTCATTTGATAAATAAAAGTATGAGTTTTCATGGAAAACACAAAATTGTCTGGGTGACCCCAAACTTTTGAACGGTAGTGTGTATATATATATATATATATGTGTATACAGAACAGACCAAAAGTTTGGACACATCTTCTCATTTAAAGATTTTTCTGTATTTTCATGACTATGAAAATTGTACATTCACACTGAAGGCATCAAAACTATGAATTAACACATGTGGAATTATATACTTAACAAAAAAGTGTGAAACAACTGAAAATATGTCTTATAGTCTAGGTTCTTCAAAGTAGCATCCTTTTGCTTTGATGACTGCTTTGCACACTGTTGGCATTTTCTTGATGAGCTTCAAGTGGTAGTCACCGGAAATGGTCTTCCAACAATCTTGAAGGAGTTCCCAGAGATGCTTAGCACTTGTTGGCCCTTTTGACTTCACTCTGCGGTCCAGCTTACTCCAAACCATCTCGATTGGGTTCAGAACTGGTGACTGTGGAGGCCAGGTCATCTGGTGTAGCACCCCATCACTCTCCTTCTTGGTCAAATAGCCCTTACACAGCCTGGAGGTGTGTTTGGGGTCATTGTCCTGTTGAAAAATAAATGATGGTGCAACTAAACGCAAACCGGATGGAATAGCATGCCGCTGCAAGCTGCTGTGGTAGCCATGCTGGTTCAGTATGCCTTCAGTTTTGAATAAATCCCCAACAGTGTCACCAGCAAAGCACTCCCACACCATCACACCTCCTCCTCAATGCTTCACGGTGGGAACCAGGCATGTAGAGTCCATCCGTTCACCTTTTCTGCGTCGCCAAAAGACGCAGTGGTTGGAACCAAAGATCTCAAATTTGGACTCAACAGACCAAAGCATAGATTTCCACTAGTCTAATGTCCATTCCTTGTGTTCTTTAGCCCAAAGTCTCTTTTGCTTATTGCCTGTCCTTAGCAGTGGTTTCCTAGCAGCTATTTTACCATGAAGGCCTGCTGCACAAAGTCTCCTCTTAACAGTTGTTGAAGAGATGTGTCTGTTGCTAGAACTCTGTGTGGCATTGACCTGGTCTCTAATCTGAGCTGCTGTTAACCTGCGATTTCTGAGGCTGGTGACTCGGATAAGCTTATCCTCAGAAGCAGAGGTGACTCTTGGTCTTCCTTTCCTGGAGCGGTCCTCATGTGAGCCAGTTTCTTTGAAGCGCTTGATGGTTTTTGCAACTGCACTTGGGGACACTTTCAAAGTTTTCCCAATTTTTCGGACTGACTGACCTTCATTTCTTAAAGTAATGATGGCCACTCGTTTTTCTTGCCATAATACAAATTCTAACAGTCTATTCAGTAGGACTATCAGCTGTGTATCCACCAGACTTCTGCACAACACAACTGATGGTCCCAACCCCATTTATAAGGCAAGAAATCCCACTTATTAAACCTGACAGGGCACACCTGTGAAGTGAAAACTATTTCCGGTGACTACCTCTTGAAGCTCATCAAGAGAATGCCAAGAGTGTGCAAAGCAGTCATCAAAGCAAAAGGTGGCTACTTTGAAGAACCTAGAATATAAGACATATTTTCAGTTGTTTCACACTTTTTTGTTAAGTATATAATTCCACATGTGTTAATTCATAGTTTTGATGCTCAGTGTGAGTGTACAATTTTCATAGTCATGAAAATACAGAAAAATCTTTAAATGAGGTGTGTCCAAACTTTTGGTCTGTACTATATATATATATATGCATATGCTAAATTAAACAGAATTAGTATGTGTATTCATCTGTAAATTATATATTCCCGGCATTCATTGTCAATGGGACTGTCGGGAACAGTTTTGTTTTGCAGTCACATAGTCAATGAATGGAAAAGATGTGGAGCATGCGCACCTTTACTCCATACAAGACAAGGTTGCAGAGCCCTAGTCTTGGGGTTCCAGACCCCAATTTTGTGATTACTAGAGATCCCAGCAGTCGGGTCCCCAGCAATCAGCAAGATATCCACTATGCTATGGATAAAGGATCATTTGGTTTTTTTTTTCTTCCGAAAATTCCTCTAAGTTGAAGAATAAGTTTAAAGAATAATCATCTTTTTAATTTTTATTACATAAATTAATAGTACACTTGAATAAAAGAAACTTTGTAATTGATCTTATCGGAGAAATCGGCTTCTTTCTTCTCCTGGACTCATCTTTTTCATGGGTAAAATCTTATAACTCAGGGTAAAATCTGTCTTCAGCGGTGAACACAGATTTTCCCATTACTGAGATAGAAGATGACTATTGATGCTCATGAAGTTCTATGAACAGTTGTAAATGTCGTTTCAAGAGAACTTGCAAGAGAATTTCTGTGTCGGCCTCTAGCTCCTCACTTCTCCATAGAATTGTAAAAGCACCAACTGTCATCTCCTATCTCAGTAATGGGAAAATCACTCTTCACTGAATACAGATTTTACCCCTGAATTAAGAGTGAAGAATCAGTCCTGGCAGAGAAAGAAGCAGATTCCTCTGATAAGATATATTACAAAGTTGCTTATTTTAATGTGCACTATTGATTTATGAAATAAAAACTGAAACAACAGTTACTCGTTAATGTTCGGATCACATTGGTTTCAATTTATGACTGAAGCATCAATGCTGCTCAGGATCCATTACATGACTGCCACCTGCTGTAGGTCTCATTGATTAATAATAGGGTGGGTAAGATTCCCTTGAGATGTCTTCATTCAATGCTATATTTCCCTTTGAATACCACATAATGTGCATAATGGATCCTTTGATGTGGTAGAGAAAAGACCCCGAGAAAATCTGTGTCTACAGGCTCCTGATGTCCTGTACATCCATTACCACACGTATCTCAGGGACTCCTCTAAAGCAGAATTTTTCAAGGATGAGTGTGAACACCCTCACTTGACACTGCAGATTGTCTAAGATCTCTCCTAAGTGGAGAAGTGTACAATACGGTCATTATCATTTTGGTTAATTCTTCTATTCTCCAATTTTCCTTAGAGTAATACATGCTGGATGTGAAGACTGCTTGTCCAAAATGATGACTTCACTAATTGTCATGAATTACTGTAGCTTTGTTCCCTTTCTACACTGATGTACTGCAGTCTATGTGATCTGACCTCACTGAAAACTTGGATGCTTTCCTCCCTTTCCACTCCATAATCTCAAGGGTACCACCTGTAGAAGTTACATGAAATCTACAGCAGCAAAATGGAAGGAATATTTTTAATAGTTACTTTTTAGAAACGCTCCATATATTTACATTTAGAGAGCAAATGAATGACAAAAATAATTCAGTGAAAAGTTTGCATAGCCGTTAAATAAATTTTTATAGGGCATTTTGATGGAATAACCTCCGGTGCTTCATCTAGATGGCTTCTATGACTCACTTCTAGGGATGAGCAAACCCATGGATGTCAGAGTTCGTCGGGGTTGAGCAAAATTTACTCCAAAGTTCGGTTTAGGTACCAGAACTGTACCCCATAGAAGTCAATGAGGAGCCAAAATTTGGTTCTCTCTCTTTCTTCACCATCCGAACTCTAAAACGGACTTCCGGGAGAAGTCGGTGTTCGGAGTTCAGCATCGGCAACTAGGTGTCCGGTACGAACCCCGAACTTTATAGTTTGGGTTTGCTCATCTCTACTCACTTTCCGCCATAGCTTTATTTCTTTTCCTCCGAATGAAACATCATGTCCCGCTATATAAATACACACCATCTACTCTATTTTTAAACACATACCAAAACTTTATTTAGTAGCAAACCACAATTTCCTAACCAGCTCACAAGGTAGTAAAAAGCTGCTATACTGGATATTGAACAAAAATTGCACGTGGCTCCTTTAAATTGTGTATCAAATGCTTTCAGATGCGGAATAAAATGTGATTTCTCTCTGCGGAGTAGATGATAATTTTCCATTTTTGCCTCATTTCTCATTTATGTTGATTAACTGTTCACCTCAAAGTTGAGGTTCATCTCTTAACTCATTATTCACTGTGACGGGAACATATGTAAATGTAATGAGCTTATTATCTTGTCACATTTTCTAAAGCACTGTTTACCAAACACATTTCAGGAACATTATTCTACAAGTTTAAGAAAAAGACAGGGGAATAAAAGTCACGGAGTATGTAACAGTGCCCAGACTTCAACCAATGGGCACTTATCAAAATAAATGACCCTGAGACGTAAAACTCAGGTAAGAATATTACTTCTATAGATATTGCCATTCCTCTAAACTAGTTAGATATTTGATTATTATTTAATATGAAAAACTTTGTAAACAGTCTGACTTAATCCTATTCTTTTTCTGTATACAGCTCCTATGCACACCAATGTGCGCCCATGTTAAAAATCTACAAACTCTTGAGTTGTGATCCTGCAGTCGCTTTGCCAGCCATGTATTTCTTACCATTCCTACCAAATGTTTTATCAAAGGAGTATTAGTTGGAAGTATGATTGAAGGATCAGACTACACACAGTTTGTTTGTAGTCTGTTACCATGGAGACACAAAGGTCTGCATTGGAACTATAGATAAAAAAAAAAACAGCCTGATGTTTTTAATTTTGTCTTTTCATGAAGACAATTAAAATCATTTTAAGGGAATCTGTCAGTAGGACCTCCTCATGTACAGCACCATGGAGTTAATGGTGCTATATAAATAAATAATAATAATAGGACCAACCCTCCTAAGCTGTCTATATGGGCATGTAGGTCATAGGAAGTGGAATAAAATATTTCCTTGATATCTGCGATCCGATGTGTTATTCCAGAGAAATCTACATTTTTCTTATATGTAAATGAATAAACACTTATAGTTGACCAAATTAATGAAAGCCCTCCTCAAAAAGCAAGATAACCCACAAAGCAATAGGAGTATGACGGGCAGAATCAGGATAAAAATAGTAAATCTTTATTAACAGAAAAACACACATGGTATAATTGAATAAAAATGAGGATGTCAAACAGAAGACTAGTCCATAACGTAAGTCCGCAAAACAACTTGTCAAATTATCATTAAGCACTAGTGATGATCGAGCATGCTCGTTGCTCGAGATTTACGAGCATGCTCGGGCGAGTACCTATTATCTTCAGTGTGCTTGGGCTTTAAGTTTTCATTTCTCCGTGAACATGATCTGCAACTGTTTGACAGCTTTAATACATGTGAGGAATGCTGGAAAAACAGGCATTCCTCACATGTATTAAAGCTGTCAAACAGTAGCAAATCATGTTCACGGAGCGACGAAAACTTAACGCCCGAGCAAGCTGAAGATAATAGGTGCTTGCCCAAGCATGCTCGTAAATCTCGAGCAACAAGCATGCTCGCTCATCACTATTAAGCACTAAATAACATGCAGAAATAGTGAATCTCCAGTAGGGAAATATATAGGAGGAAACTGCGGAAACCAGAAGGATATTGAGCTATAGAATATAGTAAGGAAAGGCCAAGCAGCTCACTGTAAGAATGCAATTTAAAGAGGTGGTCCACTACATTGTAGAATGCGCCCATCGATTTAAACCTTTTAAATTAGTATTTTTGTAAATATCTTCTGTTGCCATATGAGCCTGTGAGCGGCGCCATCACTGCTTTCTTAGTCCGCATCACGTGACTTCAGCTGCAGCCGCCGCCTATGACATCCACTGATGTCATGTCAACTTCCGGATTTCCTGGATTTACCCAGGTGTGACCCAGTCACACACCCCCCCTCCCCGATTGACTGGGCTGTGGGCAGCGTTTCACCGCACGTAACAGCCCAGTATCTAGCGCACGCTTGCGGCCAATGAAAGCAGCGGAGAGGGTGAAAGCGCGTGCTGGATACTGGGCTGTGACGTGCGGTGATACGCCGCCCACAGCCCAGTCAATCGGGGGGGGGGGGGCACTGGGACATGACTGGGTGAATCCAGAAAGTCCAGGAGTTGACGTGACATCCTGCAGCAAGGGTCACGTGATGCGGACTGAGCGAGCAGTGATAACGCCACTCACAGGCACATATGGCAGCTGAAGGTAACTACAAAAACACTTATTTAAAAGGTGTAAATCGATGGGCACATTGTACAGTGCAGTGGACCACCTCTTTAAGGTAACCATATACCTAAGCAGTATTTATGCTGTGGAGTTACCAAATGGTTTACCACAAAAATGAGGCATAGTAAAAAGAAGCCAAGTGGCTAACAGCAAGTACATATAGAACTCAGATTAAGCCGTTCCACTCCAAAAGGAGTAATAATTAGTGGATTTCCACAAGAACACAGCCTAATCAGTGAGTGAAGATAATACATCTAGAGCAAGTTAAAAATTCCTATAGAGAAAATATGCTTCTTCTGGGGGGTCTTCCAGGAAGAAGCCGCACATGAAACGCGCGTTTGGGTGTTTCCATTGATTACCCTCCACACACAGGTCTTACCCCACATGCTCCTTTATGCATCAATGTGCTTCTTGTCGTCCTTAGCACGTTTCTGTTCAAAGCGTATTTTCTCTATAGGATTTTTTTATTTGCTGTAGTTGCATTATGTTTAGGCTGTGTTCTTGCGGAAATCCACTTGATATTTCCTCCATTTGAACTGCCTATTTGTGACTGCTGTGAATTAGTACAGAAGACCTTGAGATGATGGCCATATCGGTGATATTTAAGAGGGTTTATACTATATGTTTAGATTATGATAGGTGACTGGTATTTTAGGCTGGATCCTAACAAATGAAACAGGCGAGGTGAAGTCATGTATCACACTCTTCGCTCTATATGTGTATTACGATTAGGGATGATCAGACCCGTGGAAGTTCGGGTTTTGGTAACCAACCTGAACTTTATTCCAAAGTTTTGTTAGGGTACCAGTACTGCACCCGAACTTGAACCAGGACCTGAATTCCATTGAAAACAATGCGGACCCAAGATCTCTCTCTCCTTCAATTGATAAAATTGGCCAGAATCATATTAGAATTATAGCCAGGGGAACACATAAAAACATTGTGTCACCAAACTATTCCCCTCGTCCCTACAATAAGCCGCCACATGTAATAATCTTGAAGGGTAAGGAACCAACTTGACTCAAAACCTGTGTTAGACACTTTAGTATGATACTCCGTACGATTGGATAGTAACATTGTATCAACAAAATGGCATAAAAATCAACTGGACAATGTCCATTGTTCTAAAGATTATTGGAATTTTAGTGTAGATGTACACAGTATGTGTTGCAATATTTCAGAGTGCTACTTCCTTATTAAAATTCTGAAATTCTCTGATGGTAAACATAATCTACAGTATATAGGCTTCAAAGCTTCATTGTTCAAATAAAAAGCTCCATATTTTCTGCTCCTCAAAATCTGATTGCTGGCAGCCATCACAAGATCAAATTTACAGTTTCTGGAACCTGTATAAATCTTACAGGGTTCTCCAGGACTATATAATTTTTCACTGTGGGCCTAAAAACTAACAGGCGGGTACATGCTCACACACCACTCCTGCCAGTGATTCTGCATCTTCTGCTGACATCAACTCAACAGAGGAGCGGATTCTCTCTGTTGACCGAATGTGACTGCCAATGTCATGCTGATTGACAACTAGCTCCCCGCTGCCTAACTGCGGGAAGCCACCTGTCAATCAGCATGACATCAGTAGTCAAGCCCAGTAGTCAAGCCAGCTAAGAAGAAGAGCTACTCTGTTGACGTGGATCAAAAGAATCGCCGGCAGGAACTGTCAGTGACCGCTCTTAGCTGGCGCTGGATGGAACAGGCAGGTAGTTGCTAACTAGTCAGCAACTATCTGCCTGTTAGTTTTTTGGTCCATAGTAAAAAAAATAATTTAGTCCTGGACAACCCCTTTAATGTAGGAAATCTCTGCAGTGGTGGCAGTAGATCCAGTGAAAGGATTCAGCTGTGTCAGTTTCCCTGCCACTACAAGCCCCATAGTGGTGGTGTGATTGGTCTCTACTAGTGATGAGCGAGCATGCTCGAGTGTTTTCTGGGTATCTTCGGAGTGCTTGAATGTTATGTTTGAGTCACTCTGTGTGCATGATTTGCATCTGTTCGACAGCTTTAATACATGTGAGGAATGCCTGTTTATTCGGCATTCCTCACTTGTATTAAAGCTGTCAAACAGTCATAAATCATGCACATGGAGTGACTCAAACATAACATTCGAGCATGCCGCAAATACTCGGCGAGCACCCGAGCATGCTCGGCGAAAGGGTAAACGAAACACGCTCGCTCATCACTAGTCTCTGCTTTCGGATCCTCAATGACGATAGATACCATGGGGGTTCCCTATAACCTCCCACTACCTTTAGCTTAATAGTAGCGCTTTGCCTTCCTCTTTACACTACAATCCATCAATATAAATTGAATTTTGCAGAGCCAACATTATTTCTTATTAATTGTAATACTATAATTTTCTCTTGTCTGGATACCAGTGTATCAGTAAATATAATTTTGCTGAGTGGAGCATATTGTTCTTTCATGGGAAGCATGGCTGCATCAATCGTGTTGTTGGAATTAATTAGACGCTTATGATCACGAGCAATGTGAGCCGAGTCCTTCATTAAAGCCACATATTACGTATAACAAGACTAAGCTTTTTCAATGGTCCATTAGCTTCACTGCTCAATCTCAGCACCAATTAGGAAAATAATTTTGTGATTCTGAAACTTAGCAGACTTAAAGCTGGTTGTACAGCGGAGTTCACACCAACCACTTTTGACAATGAGTTTTAATTAACGGAGATGTATAAGATGGCATGTATTGAGTCACTTTCAGGTTAGAGTTATATTGCAGCAATTTTCCTTTTTTAATTATTGCGGTCTTTGTAGAGGCTAGGATCATAGAGCCTAAGTAAAAAGGTGATGATAGATTAAATTCATCTGCAGGGATATAGATAAAAGATACTGGGTATTGAGTCACTGATGCCCCTGAACATTCAGTTGTGTAACCGAATGCAGCAAAAAATGAAGGGCAACTAACTTTTTACATTTATTAAAGTGATTACCTGATTCACAAAACTTATTTTCAAACACTCTTTTAAAGTTAAAGGGGATATCCAGGACTTTAAAAAAGGCATGTACTTGCTAACAGAGGCAACTACCTGCCTGTTGTACCCGGCACCGGTCATTGACCGCTCCTCCCAGAGATTCAGCTGCTCCCTGTCAACAGAGCAGCGGTTTATCTTCCTGTTGACAGGCGGGACTACTGGCATCATGATGATTGACAGCCGGCTTCCCCCAATTTGCAGTGGTCAATCAGCATGACACCAGTAGTCCCGCCCTGTCAACAGGAAGAGAAACCGCTGCTCTGTTGATGTGACATCAGCGGACTTCTGTACCGGTGGAGAATGGCGCCCTTAACAACAATCAGGTAGGAAGCAACTGCCTGACTGTTAGTGCTTAGACAGCTTTTTAAGTCCCGAATATTCCCTTTAAAGGGGATTTTCCATAATCACAATTTATCCCATATCTGTGAGACAGGCAATAACTAGCTTGTCGCTGGGGGTCCATCCACTCCATCCATTGTCTATGGGACTGCCAGAGAAAGCAGAGTAAACAATTCCTATAGTAATGGAGCAGAAACCGTTCTTAGAGATCCGTAGCCCAGAGCCCAGCAGTCGGATCCCCAGCGATCAGTAAGTTATCCCTATCTTATGATAAAATATGATTTGGGAAAACACCTTTAATAGAGGGTTGACATCTTTTAAATACCCCACAACTATTGGCTAGACTAAAATTAAGCTAAAAAGAGCACACATTGCTCTGGAAGACCCAACTTCAATATATTATATGGACAGCTCTTTGATTTCGGCAAAATTTGTGTCATGCTTTATCTTGATCATGATTAAGGACGCTGCGGCACCTGAAACGCATAGATGCCATCTTTGATTTAAACATGAAGGTCTATCCAGTTGTCCTCTGTAAACTACTTACTTGAATAAAGAAGATTGCAAGGCTGTTAGGCTGGATTATCCTTCCTTTACTACATGCTTTATCTTTATCTTTACTATGGTGTCTTTGCAAAAGATTTGAAAACTTTCTACTAAGTTTCAGACCACAACTGTTCACTGGGGTCTAGGCAGTGGGGAACCTTGTGATTAGCAATGACCATAGGACCCTTCACATGATTAATAGAAACAATATAATGTCATTACCAATTAGTAAAGATGGTGTGAATCGATTTACAGGACTCAGTCAATAGACCAGGTCGGTAATCTGTGACCTATAGATGGGAGCCCTGAGAATCACCATTTACCTCCCAGCATCCCCAGTCCTCCTTTTGATTAGCTGGCTGGACATCAAATGTGTGTCATGCCCCAATAATGACTTAATGTCAGACCAGCTTATCAAATAAAGAGCCACGGATGCCAGAAATTAGAAGCCGGTCCTCAGTGCTCCTATTCGATGACCACAGATTACTGTCCTGGTCCCACTGGACTGGATCCCATGAATCGATTTGCACCATCTCCAATTTATACGGGTCTATGTTTAGTCTTATCAACACGCTGTTATCATTGGACGCCATTAGACCCTGTGAAAAAGGAAAAATGTCAAAACTTTTTTGAAGCAAAACTACTTTATAAAGAGAACCTGTCACATTGATCATGTAAAGTGATTGTTATAGAGCAGGAGGAGCTGAGCAGATTGATATATAGGTTAGTAGGAAACGATTAAATGTAACTTGAATTTTAGAGAATAAAATTCCTTTTCTCTTTGGATTTAGGAGTCCAGTGGGTGGTCCTTATTAATGATTGGTAACTAGTTCTGTATAGACTAATTAGGACCGCCCACCTGACTCAGAATGAGAATCGATTTCAATGAATATTATACAAATAATACTAAATCTTTTCCCAGATTCTGCTTATAGATCAGATTGCTAGTATAATGTGATAGGTTCCCTTTAATGTCTATCCAGTCCTGCCGTCCAATTTTTGCCCTTCTTTTTGTATAAATTGTATTGCATTTTTATATACAATGATGACTGTAATAAACATTTTTCTTTTTTCCATACAATACTATTATTTTTGACTTTACTCCTACTCTTTATGTACCTAAGAAATAAACTCAAAACGGGGAGGGGGAGAGTCAGCTCACCGATGAAGTGGTAACTAGATACAGCAGCAGGATCCGCACGGAATAGCCTGGGACCGGGTTTGGTGTCCAAATACGAAAAGAGAAAAGTTCCAGCGGATAAAGTGAGATAAAAATCCAGTTTATTAGAAAATTAAAAGGAATGGAGGCACTACAATCCAGCAGGTACACAGAAACCAACGCGTTTCAGCTTATACAATGAACCATGAGTAAGGCTGTATAAGCTGAAACGCGTTGGTTTCTGTGTACCTGCTGGATTGTAGTGCCTCCATTCCTTTTAATTTTCTAATAAACTGGATTTTTATCTCACTTTATCCGCTGGAACTTTTCTCTTTTCGTATTTGGACACCAAACTCGGTCCCAGGCTATTCCGTGCGGATCCTGCTGCTGTATCTAGTTACCACTTCATCGGTGAGCTGACCACTTCTCTTTTCGTATTAGGAAATAAACTCTCCCGGCTGTCCAAATATCAGACGTATAAATGTATGTAATAAGTCAATCTCTTTACTTACATCCAGCAGTGCATCCAGTGATTTTCCTGAAGCTCACAGTTATATAAGAAGTGCTAAACACTGTACTGGGAATAGTAGTTCCTTACTTTCCCTGGAGGAACATCTTGTATTCTGTCACCCCCAGGTCTGAACATTACAGCTACACAGAAAAGCAATAGAGCCCACACAAAACACCTCCCCTGACAAAGCATCTCTTACTGACGCTCGAGCCTTTTTATCCTTTCATTTTTTTTTCCCAAGTATTTGATCTGTTATTAACCCAGATTTACTAACCTGACATTAAACTTCACATTCAATGCTTCTCATTTTAACACCGAAAAAAAAACCTAGTCGTTTAAACAAAATGTGAGACGATAGAAAGACGGAGAATAGATTTCCTTTCTGATCAATTTAGCAGAACAGCAGCAAGGATATAGCCTTCACCTGGTAAACAGCATTGGCCGCATCAAGCCCTGGCACGCGCTCTGGGTTTTAAGCTCTGTCATTGAGGTTAATTGTATTTCAGAGTTTCCTCTGACTCTGCAAGGTGAGTGATAGAGGATACTGTACTGACAAAGGATGCATGGACGTCCCCTGTACTGTAATGCTACATAGCAGTTTCCTGTGCAACAAAGTAATGGTGACAATATGGCAAAAATCATTTGATGCCATTCGATTAGCGAGGAAACGTACAGGGTGTGCATGTGTCACGCTAGGTAAGGGAAGGACCAAGTGTACGATGATGGGAAAAGGGGAGAAGCCCAACAACTAGGGAAAGGGAGAGTGGAGACCCCTAGGCAGATCAAACAACACCATGACTCCCCTACCATCCCTAAATAGGTTCTGAACCTATCGCCGAGCAGGATACCTAATCCCTAGCTGACCCTAGAGCTAGGCCCTAGGTAGGGAAGGGAAGGGGTGAGCACTAGTCAGCCCCCACTGCAACTAAAGACAAAGAAAACAGACAAGGGGATACACTTAACTTGAGAAGATACCAGAGAGAAGACGACAACAATCCACCACAAAAACTCCAAGAAGAAACTAGCCGACTGCTAGTACTCCAGACCTGAGCAGGGTAAAATAGTTCTATCACCGGCGACTCTCTGGAGACACTGAGTGTTTTTAAATATCAAGCAAGGGTGTGTCAATTAGCAGCAGAAGGTGGAGATCACTGCTGGGTCCTAGCGAGAGAAGGATAACACTACACTACAGAGATGAAAGAATCAAGAAGGTGTCTGCAAAGCCAAGCACAGCGACCTTCTACAGCCTGATCCAGAACGACTGTCTGTCAAACCTGATACACCCGTGACAGTGACTCGCCCCCTGGGCCGTGGGGCACTCAGAACCGGGCAACAGGGCAATGCTGGGAGTAGTAGTGGCACCCCGGTCCCGTGGCTCAGGGAGGTCAGACCAAATGCTGTGGCGGTGTATTGATAGGTTTTGAAAGTCTGACTACGCCACCCGTGGATTGCAGTCAGGGGGGACCGCCGCTGCAAGGCAGACCGCTGAGGCTGGTGTTGTGGATGCAGCAGGGAATAGTACAACTCCCCAATGGAGGAGTGTAGCCTCAGGGCAGTGTACTAGGATGTTGGGGGTGATGGTGCAGGCGCAGCAGTAACCACACAGAGTCCAACAATGCAGTCCAGGGTCTTTTACTGCAGAACTTATCACAGACCCACTAGGAGTACAGGGTAGGAATGGACCTGGGTGTCTGAGGGCATTCGGGCGAGCTCCACTGGTCAGGGTGAGTGGGTAGGCCTACCGTTCTCTTTCTGCCCTTGCTGACTATCTCCCCCTTTTAGTGGTATGATAGCCCACATCACTGAGCTTGCCGTGTACTACGCCTGTATGGCTTGCAACTCGGGCCTTAGGTACCTGTAGCTTCTCCGTGCTGTACCGGTCCCTCTGTGTGGCGGAGCCTCCAGGCTTCTTAGGCCAAGTGACCTAAAATCCCTCGCAGGTAGATGATCTGCTGCAGGACTTGCAATCCTGACAGCCTCGGACCCCAGTGTCCGGTGTGTAGTTCTCTTTCAACCAGGGACCGGCTCTCGTCGCCTCTGTCCCTGGCTTTCTGTTCCTCCTTTGCCTCCTGGACTCCTCAGCTGCGGCTGACCTGTCCCTCTCTTCTGGGAACCCTTCTGGATGCTTCAGAAGTGGGTCCTGGTCTCCCTAACCCTGCCCTCAGTTCCAGCTTTTATAGGGGCAGCCTACTCCCCCTACTGGCCTGGGACAGGAGGTGCTGCATGCAAATGGTCCATGACCAGAGAACCTCCCTCCTGCTCTCAGACACAGCCTTACAAGCTTGTGGCATCCAGGCCTGGGGTGACACAACAGCATGGCATTCCCAGGCATTAGTCACAAAGTCACCACTACTGGCATAATGCATGCCAAAACCCTGAATTAAATCACCCCCTTCTGGATCAAGGGGTGAATTAGGGTTGACTAATGGAATATTTTCCCTGATAGATTAGATACAATTAACACATATTTTATGTATTAAATACAGTATGTTACTGTTCACGTAATATACACATTTGTTCATCAATTTCATTATATACTAATTGGTATATGCACTTTATACTTCTCATATTGATAAAAATCGACTGGAAATGTCCTACTACAGGATAATGAATTCATTCATTCATGCTAGTGTTCCATCCCCTGATGACGCCGCATGTGCGGTGAAACATGGGGTGACATGTGCTGTTAAACAATTAATTATCCTATTCAGCCTTAAATGATAGCATTCCATGGTGCCATCAGATCGATATATAGGTGGCAACTTAAAGCAAAATGTTATAGGCAGATTAGAGACAATATTTTAATACCCTCTATGCATTAATAAAAGTTAAATTTTATGGCCTAATAGAGAGGGATATTTATATGGGGTTCTTTCCATTTGGTTAAGAATTCAGTAGACATTCCTCCAAGGTCATTATCGTCCTCTTTTTCTATTTTGTATTAGAAGATAAATGGAATCTGTCACCAGTTTTTTGCTACCTCATCTGAGAGCAGCATAATGTAGAAAAAGAGACCCTGATTCCAGCGATGTATCACTTAGTTTACTGAGTGCAGCGGTTGTGACACAATCAGAGTTTTTAGATGTAGCATTTAGCAGAGCTCAGAAAGCTGTCATTGTAATCCAGCCTCTGGTGATAATGAGACTTCTGAAAATTCTTCCTGAAAGAACAGGAAGTATGAATCTAAAACTGCCACAGCAGTCAGTGTGAAAATTGCTAGATTTCTATTTTTTAATACAGATTTTGATATGAAAAATAAACCATTGCCATTTTTTTTAAATACATCTCACACAAAAATATGGTTTAAACAATATGTCATTTTCTAATTATACAAGTACAAAATTTTTAAAGATCTGTTATCAGGTCAAAAGTGGCCAATTTTTTGCTCTTATTTTATTCTCACTGCTCCCCCCAGAGTATTCCATTTTATTTTATTTTTTAAATCTACAATAGGGTCCAGAGATATGGGCCATTTTCATTTAGTGCAAACTTTTATGGTTTTTACCAAAGGGTAGCTGTCCACAGATTTCTCTCGGGGACTATCTAAAGACCTCTCTGCATTATTACCCTGTGAGCATCGCCCCCCTTTTTAACGACCATAAGAATTGTACCTAAATAAGTTTATATCTCTGGAACCGTATGGTGGACTTTAAACAAAAAAATCCAACAAAAAAATCCAACAAAAAAATACACAGTGGGAATGGGAATAAAATAAGAGCAAAATCTGGACACTTTAGACCTGGTGACAGCTCCGCGCTACAGTAAATTTGATGTTTTATATTTTGGGAATCTGTTTATGCCAATATCTAGCTATCGAATCAATACAAAATCTAACAAGGTATGACATACTATCGTCTCAGACACTGAATAGTGTATACCAGGTTTCTTACCAATAAAATATTTTCCCATTTTGTATCTTATTTCAACATTCCAATTTGAACCATTCTTACTGACTTTTAATTTCCTATTTCATGTGGGTTTAATTTTTACACAAAGCTATAAATAACTAATATGCAGAATACTTTCCATTTCCTTTTCTCTCTCTTGAAAACTAATGTGATCTGACAGTTGATTCATGAATTAGCTGTGTTTGCATTTCATAAGTGCCATGATGAGGGTGCTTGAAGAAATGACAAAATCCATAATTTATAATGTGATTAACTTAGCAGTAGGATGTCATGCTTATACTTTACCTTTACTAATACAACTGATCACAGATTAAATCCAGTATGTTCTTTGTGTGTGTGAGACTAGAGAAAAGGGTCAAACCACTAGCCAATTAGTCAATCACTCTCACTTCCTTCGGACTTGACTGACATCTGTGGGAAGTCAAAGAGTAGAAGTCATTCTCACTTCTTGCCAGTTTCGTCCAAAGGAAATGGAATCAGCCAATTGGTGGCAGTGAGCCGCGGGAGATCCGGTGCCGGTACAGGAATTAGGTGCAGGCTGTTATTAGATTACGTGGGGGAATGTAGTGGACAACCCCTTAAAAGGATTGGATTACATCTTTATGAAAAGTACAACATCATTGATGAGGTACAAAGATATAAATAAATAAATATGTGAACAGCTCTGTGCCTGGACTGTGAATGAGGCACTTCTCCATCTCCCTCTCAAAGCAGAAAGTCCCAGCATGATTCCAAGATGCAATAAATACTTAAAAGCAAAACTAAGCAAATTTTCATAATTATAAAAATTGATCCGCTAGGGTCATTTAAAATACCAGGACTTTTTAATTATTTCAAACTGGTCCCCTCAAATGCAACTTTAACATTGTAGTTTAAAGAACCCCTTGACACCATAGATAATAATAATAATAATAACTACTATCAAAACAAAGCTTCAGTGCTCTGACATTATTACGGTACTTTCAGGTCAAACTACATGAAATAGTAACTAAAAGGAAGGAGAGAGGTCTCAGTATTAATGATGGTATTAATTAATTAATATGAAATGAGCCTGCACAGCAGAATTTTCCTATCCCATTCTCAATCTCTGACATCAGCCACCGATATATATATACTGTATATAACATAGTAACATAGTTTGTAAAGCCGAATAAAGACTTGCGTCCATCAAGTTCGACCTGTTAGTTCTGTAATTGCTATAGTTGATCCAGAGGAGGGCAAAAACCCCAAATGATTTAGCCAATCTTCACCTGTGGTAAAATTCCCTCCCGACTCTGAAACCAGCAGTCAGAATAAATCCCTGTATCAACCTACTATTTTATTTTATTTTTAAGTATATGCAGAAATCTGCCTGGTATCTAGAAAAGCATCCAGTCCCCGCTTGAACTGCTTTAGTGAATCCGACATTACCGTCTCCTCACTCAGTGAATTCCATATTCTCACTGCTCTTACCGTAAAGAACCCCTTCCTATGCTGGTGCTGAAACCTTTTCTCTTCCAGTCTTAGTGAATGCCCTCTTGTTACCATAATATCCCTCATTTTGAACAAATCCCGGGCAAGATCTCTATACTGTCCCCTAACATATTTGTACACATTTATTATGTCCCCCCTCAACCTTCTCTTTTCCAGGCTGAATAGTTCTAGTTTTGCCAACCTCTCTGGGTATTGCAGTCCCTCCATTCCCTCTATTAATTTTGTTGCCCTCCTTTGTACCTTTTCAAGCTCATTTATATCCTTTCTATATATTGGGGCCCATAACTGAGCACAGTATTCCAAGTGTGGTCTGACCAGTGCTTTGTACAGTGGAAGAACAATGTTCTCATCCTTTGCAGCTCTACCTCTTCTGATACATCCCATTACCCTGTTTGCCCTTACAGCAGCGGCCTGACTTTGGGCACTCCAATTTAGTTTGCTATCAATCAAGATGCCCAAGTCCTTCTCCATCTCTGAATTCCCCAATGATTTCCCATTCAGTGAGTACTGGTGACTTCCATTTTTCCTTCCCATATGTATGACCTTACATTTCTCCTCGTTAAACCTCATTTGCCATTTAATGCTCCACCTACCCAGCTTATCCAAATCCCTCTGTAGGTCTGCACTGTCCTCTTTTGTATTAATTGTTTTACATAACTTTGTGTCATCTGCAAATATTGATATTTTACTATTTATCCCGTTGACTATGTCGTTAATAAAGATATTAAATAACATTGGGCCTAGTACAGACCCCTGTGGTACCCCACTAGTGACGCTTACCCAATCAGAGTATATTCCATTTATAACCACCCTCTGCCTTCTATCCCTTAGCCAGTTTGCTACCCACTTGCAGACATTTTCCCCCAGACCCATCATTCTCATTTTGTATACCAACCTATTATGTGGCACGCTATCGAACGCTTTTGAGAAGTCGAGATACACGACATCCACTGGTTCCCCCTGATCTACTCGAGAGCTAACCTCCTCGTAGAAGTCAATCAGGTTTGTTTGGCAGGAGCGATTCCTCATGAATCCATGTTGGTTTGGGATTAAAAGATTATTAGCATCAAGATGCTCCGTAATTGCCTCTTTAATGAAGCTTTCAAAAATTTTGCCCACAACGGACGTCAGACTCACCGGCCGATAGTTTCCGGCGTCACTTTTTGCTCCCTTTTTGAATATTGGCACTACATTCGCCTGTCGCCAATCAAGTGGTACAGACCCAGTCTCAACAGAAGAAAATCCCGGCACTCACGTGTTGATAATCAGTTGATTTATTCCACAACTCACACAAGACGTTTCAGCCTGTCCAAGGCTTTTTTCAATTGTGGTTAAATACATTCAGTCAAGATATTTATAAACAAATCCACGGAAATGACATAATTCTCATTAACATAAAAAAAAGAGTAGACCAATAAAAAATTTTTATATAACAGAATTTACAACAACATACAAAAAATTAAGCAATAATAAACTCAAGTTGCACAATGAAAAAGAACAAGTGAATTCATATATTTAAATAATCCCCGACTACACATAAAACCATATACATCGCAGATTGTAAAATTTATTGCATGCATATACCACATTATATCTTTATTTCTCCATATTCTTTTAGCTAAAAATATGTAACATTTCATAGTTTTTCCAGAAAAAATCCTTAATGTTTTTAAGATTTTTTAATATTTTCCAGTCAATATGTTGAAGGTTTTCTATCAGCTGATCAAACTTCGCCCTCCTAAAGTTTAATGTTTTTGTTGTTCCCTTATTGATAACCCTACTGAAGGGCATTTTGAAGTCGATAATATTATGATCGCTATTACCTAGGTGCCCCCCTATCTGTACCTCAGTTATTCTATCAGGCCTATTAGTCAATATTAAGTCCAACACGGCCTTCCCTCTCGTTGGTTCCTGCACTAGTTGGGAGAGATAATTATCCTTAATATTTGTCAAGAACCTTTTTCCTTTCTGAGATCTACAGGTTTCTGTTTCCCAGTCAATATCCGGGTAGTTGAAATCCCCCATTACAATCACTTCATTATGTTTTGCTACTTTGTCTATTTGTCCTAATAGCAGATTCTCATTCTCCTCTGTTATATTTGGTGGCTTATAGCAGACCCCCAGTAATATTTTATTATTATTTTTTGCCCCCTCTATCTCTACCCACATGGACTCGACCCCCTCTTCTCCCTCTCCTATATCTTCCCTTAGTCTGGGCTTTAGACATGACTTTACATATAAGCAGACTCCTCCGCCTTTCCCCTGTTTCCGGTCCCTTCTAAATAAACTATAATCTAATAAATTTACCGCCCAGTCGTAGCTATCGTCTAGCCAAGTCTCTGTTATACCTACGATGTCATACCTCTCCTCCGATATAAGCGCCCGCAGCTCATCTGCCTTATTGGTCAGGCTTCTTGCGTTGGTCAGCATGCAAGATAAAACTTTGGGGTTATTTAGCATCCTATTCTTCTCTAACGATCTAACTGTACTATCCCCACCCCCCTCTCCACCCTCATTATATTCACTTCTCCCCTTCCCCCTTGCTTGCCTCACATGCTTGCCTCACATCCCACCTATCTCCTTGGTTCCCCCCCCCCGTCTCTAGTTTAAAAACTCCTCCAACCTATTAGCCATCTTCTTCCCCAGCACCGCTGCACCCTCCCCATTGAGGTGCAGCCCGTCCCTACGGTAGAGCCTGTAGCCGACCGCGAAGTCGGCCCAGTTCTCCATGAACCCAAACCCTTCTGCCTTGCACCAACTCTTTAGCCACTTATTCACCTCCCTAACTTCCCGTTGGCGCTCCTGTGTGGCTCGCTGGATTGGTAGTATTTCTGAGAAAACTACCTTGGAGGTCCTTGCCCTAAGCTTCCTACCTAGGTCCCTGAAATCATTTTTAAGGACCCTCCATCTACCACTCACTTTGTCATTGGTGCCGATGTGGACCATGACCGCTGGGTCTTCGCCAGCCCCACCCAGTAACCTGTCAACCCGATCCGCGATGTGCCGGACTCGAGCGCCAGGGAGGCAGCACACCGTTCGATGATCCCGGTCTTTGTGACAGATTGCCCTGTCTGTTCTCCCTAATAATAGAGTCACCCACTACCAGGACCTGTCTTGCCTGCCCTACACTTCCCCCCTCCCCCTCATTACTGGAGCATACACTCCCCTGGCGGTCAGAGGATCTGTCGTGCTCCAATAATGCCGGTTCTGAACCAGCCTTCTTCTATACTTCTTCCCTCTATCCCTCCTAACTGTTATCCAGCTCCCTGCCTGTTCAGCCTGCACTTCCCCTCTATGCTCCACCCCCAATATTGACCCATTGAGTGTCTGATCGGTGAGCAGCAAACTCCGTTCCATGTTGTCGATGCTCCTCAGTAACGCTATCTGAGCACTTAGATCCAGAATTTGGGCTTCCAAGTGCACGATATGCTCACATCTCTCACAGCAGTATGGATCCTCGAGCGGTTGCTCACGGAATGCATACATTGCGCAAGATGTACACTGCACGGCTCCGGCCAACATGGACGTCATTCTAAATATGGGGATACAGTCAGTATATATATATACAAGTCCAAAACACAATTATTTATATATAGGTGTATGGACGGGGATCAATTAGGGATGTGCAAGTGTATCGATTAGATATCGGCGCGGGATCAGTTAAGTATGGACGGGGAATCAATTAAGTATCAAGTATGGACGGGGGAATCAGCTAAGTAGGTCAGGTGGATTAATTAAGTATGGATGGTGTGTCAATTAACTATGGACTGGGGATCAATAAATATGGACTGGGGAAATAATTAATTGTGGACTGGGGAATCATTCAATTAATTATGGACAGGGGGTTAATTAAATATGGATGGGGATAAGGCAAATAAATAGGGACTGGGGATCAGTAAAAGTGAACAGGGGGAATCTATTAAATATGGACAAGGGGGATCAATTGATTATGGGCTGGGGGGGTCGATCAGTTAAATGTGGTCGGGGGATCAATTTAATATGGACGGGGGTGGTTGGGGGATCAATTAAATGAGGACGGGGGGGTCAATTTAAATGTGGTCAGGGGGATCACTTAAATATGGACGGGGGGTGATCAGGGGATCAATTAAAATATGGACGGGGGGTGATCAATTAAATATGGACTGGGGGATCACTAAAGATGGCCGGGGGAGTTGTATTAAATATGGATAGGGGGGAGATCGATCAAGTATGGACAGGGGATTAATTTAGATAAGGCCGGGGGGGGAGCACTTAAATATAATACAATTACAATACAAATACAAATACAATACAGTACAGTACAGTACACACTCGGGTTCAGTAGGGCCGCTTATCGCGGCCTCCTGCCCCTCACTCACCTCCTCTAGGGACGCTGCACGCTATCACAGCGCGCTCGCCCCTCCGGTCGCCTCTTACCGGTCCTCCTGGTCACCTCCTGGTCACCACCACCTGGCGCCCTCCGCCGGCCGGCGCTGCACGCTATCACAGCGCTCTCTTGCGCTCGTCCCTCCGGTCGCCTCCTACTGGTCCACCCGGTCCACTCGGTCACCTCCGCCTGGCTCCCTCGCCGGAGGGCCGCGAGCCGAGTCGGACCTCGCCGCACGCCGCTCACCACAGCCACACCACAGCCCACGTGCTCACACCCCACGCGCGCTCTCACTTCCGGTCACGTGCTCTCTCTGTAGCTGGGAAGGGGTCAGATGAAAAAGTCCTGGAGATGTTTTTCCCTCCTTCCCAGCTCCTACAGCAGCACAAACTCCCAGCACCAACTGGCTCCTCCTCTTCCTCTTCCTGTCTGGAGCTCACAGAGTCCTGTAATGTGTGGTAATGTATAATAAATGTTTCAGAAAATTAAGTATTTCTCCCAGAAAACTATTGCAATTACACATGCTTTGTTATACACGTTTATTCCCTCTGTGTGTATTGGTACAACACAAAAAAACTGACAAAAGTAAATGGGATATAATTTAAAAAAAAAATGGGCTGGACAAAATTGTTGGCGCCTTTCCAAAATTGAGGGTAAACAACTTTCTTTCAAGCATGTGATGCTTATTTAAACTCATCTGTGGCAAGTAACAAGTACGGGCAATATAAAAATCACACCTGAAACCATATAAAAAGGAAGAAGTTGACTCAATCTTTGCCTTGTGTGTCTGCGTGTGCCACACTAAGCATGGAGAACAAAAAGAGAAGAGAACTGTCTAAGGACTTGAGAACCAAAATTGTTGAACAATATCAACAATCTCAAGGTTACAAGTCCAACTCCAGAGATCTTGATGTTTCTTTGTCCACGATGTGCAGCATAATCAAGAAGTTTACAGCCCATGGCACTGTAGCTACTCTCCCTGAACCTGGATGGCACAGAAAAATTGATGAAAGGCTGAAAATGCAGGATAGTCCAAATCGTGGATACGCAGCCCCAATCAAGACCCAAAGAAATTCAAGTTGTCCTGCACGCTTAGGGTGCATCAGTGTCAGTGCAAACTATCTGTCAACATTTGAATGAAATTAAACACTATGGCAGGAGACTGAGGAGGACCCCACTGCTGACAAAGAGACATAAAAAGCTAGACTGAAGTTTTCCAAAATGTATGTGAGTAAGCCAAAATCCTTCAGGGAAAGCATCTTTTGGACTGATGAGATAAAGGTAGAGCTTTTTGGTAAAGCACATCATTCTACTGGTTAACGAAAACTGAATGAGGCCTACAAAGAAAAGAACACAGTACCTACAGTCAAATATGGTGTAGGATCAAAGATGTTTTGGGGTTGCTTTGCTGCCTCTGGCACTGGATGCCTTGGCTGTGTGCAAAGCATCATAAAATCTGAAGATTACCAAAAGATTTTGGGTCGCAATGTAGTGCCCAGGGTCAGAGAGCTGGGTTTGCGTCATAAGTAATGGGTTTTCCAGCAGGACAATGACCCAAACATACTTCAAAACGCACCCAGGAATGGATGGAAACAAAGAGATGGAGAATCCTGAGGTGGCCAGCAATGAGTCCGGATATAAATCACATTGATCACCTGTAGAGAGATCTTAAATTTGCTGTAGGTAGAAGGTGCCTTCACATATGAGAGACCTGGAGCAGTTTGCAAAGAAGAGTGATACAAAATTCCAGTTGAGAGATGTAAGAAGCTTGTTGATGATTATAGGAAGCAATTGATTGCAGTTATTTATTCCAAAGGGTGGGCAACCAAATATTAAGTTGAGGGTGTCAACAATTTGTGCAGCCCATTTTGGGGGTTTTGTGTGAAATTATGTCTAATTTGCCTTTTTTTCTCTGTTTACTTGTGTTGTTCCAATATACACAAAGGAAATAAACATGTGTATAACAAAATATTTGTAATTGTAATAATTTACATATATGCAATTACAAATATTTTGTTACACAAATGTTTATTTCCTTTCTGTGTATTGGAACAACACAAGTAAACAGAGAAAAAAAAGGCAAATTAGACATAATTTCACACAAAACCCCCAAAATGGGCCGGACAAAATTGTTGACACCCTCAACTTAATATTTGGTTGCCCAAATACATATATACTATATATAGTATATATACAAAATATATATAGATAGCAGTGGCTAATTTCACGTATATAATATCTTCAGCAGGTGATATCAGAGATTGAGAAAGGAATAGGCAAATTCTGCTGTGCAGGCTAATTCATACAGCTGTAGTTATTAACTCTGCTGTCTAGAACCTACAGTGTACAATGCACCTTGTAACTAAAGCTGGCCACAGATAGCTGTCAGCCGAACATGCATGTGGTGGACAGTTATCTCTCCCAATTGCCCCCATATACACGAGTTCTTACAAGTATTTTTAATGGAAAAAGCCACTGCCAGGCAGCTCTGGCGGCAGCTTATCTCCAGTGAAATAAAGGGATCTGAAATTCCAACTGTCTTCTCTTCCCCAAAATCAACTGTTAGAGGAGAGTCGGGATACACATCAGTTGGTTGGCCAATCCCACCAAAATCTGCACTTTCAGCCAACTTTTATCTAATGTGTAATATTATCTTTACATTAAGAAAACCAGAGTGAAAGAAGCAATGGTGCTGATATGTCATGTGACCCCAATATATTCATTTTACTAATTTTTACTTTAATTACATGTGATGCATGTAAGCAAAGCCTTATATATATCCTTAGAGATAGGAAAGCTCCATTATTCCTATTTATTTTATTATCTCATTAGTCAAATTTTGACAGTCTGTAAAAACATTCTGTAATGAAAAAGGGCACTGCATTTTTGAGTGACAGATGAACATTTTTAATATTGCTGAACTTCTGACTGTCCATTAGATCTTAATATTACATTTTATCATTTTGCTTTCTTTTTTTTACAACCCCTTTAAATCTGCTCTAAATGAAGACATTAATGGTTCTGAACACATTTTAATGGAGTGTGAATATTTTATTGGGTTAATTTAATGCAGTCTCCTGACCCATAATAATAGAAATGACACAGTATCATATGTGTTTTTATTCTGTGCCATCTCTACCTTGAAAAATTATAAAAAATACAAGTGTTAAATATTTTACTTGATGAAATGCTGAATCTTCATTCCTACCTTTAATTTCTTTCGTCTGAAATCTCCTACCTACTGTAAAACAAACAACCAAGATGGAATATTGTTCTTGATCTACTTTTTCACAGCAGTGCTATATGAATATTTAATAACTCTTTAATATACACTGTTACTGAATACAAAAGCAGTCTTGTCTCGATATGTAAACAGGCTTTGTAGTAATGCAAGGCTGATGACAGTAAAGGACAGATTGATGATATTAGAAAGTAAGGTTAAGTGGTGTTAACTGGTATTATGACATTCATTAAAGTCAAGTTCACGCACTGCCTTGAATAAAATAACATAGGTCGATTGTGTTAGGGCATTGGTTAAGTGTAACAAGACGTGTAGCTAATAGGTGGAACATTCAGGCAGTACCTATCCCCTCTGTTTCCACTTTGGTTGCTGGGCGGTATGGCACCTTTTTTGAAGGACAGGTGGGGCAGTCCTGTTTAATTATTGGGGCTTTTGGATGCTGCTAAATCAAAGATCTACAGGGTTAACTCCTTGCTGTTTAGATTGCTCCATTCTGTCAGCATTGGGCAGTACTTTCTTTTATTTAAACTCCTGAACCTCTGACTCCCACTGCCAATTAAAAGTTTATCTTCTTTGGTTCAGTCCTGAGCTCTCAGCTCCTGATTAGCTTGTGGGTATTCCTGTTGCCTGACCATGGCCAATTTATTGACCGTTCATTTGCCTTCTGATCTTCTACCTAGACTGCCCTTCTCATTCTGACCCGGTTACCTGACCACTCCTCCAAGCCTGCACCATCGGCCAGTAGCTGACTCCATGTGCCCCAACCCAGGAGTCCATGTGAAAATCCAGATCCCTGTACAGCAGTTTAAAGGGGAAGGCCAGGGTAACCAGAAAAAAGGTAAATGGAGTGGATTGCACTAAGTTTGGACATGGTTATCATTTTTAGAGCTGCCAGGCAACCACTGACAGAGCACTACAACAGCAGATAACCTGAATAACCACAATGTTAGCTGAGTGCATTGATCTTATGGTCGTAATGGATCTGTTTACTAGTGTATAGAGAGCAAGTAGTTGTTATGCACCCTAGCATATCAGGGATCTCTCGCTAATGTTTAAAGGGTTACTCACTTTTGACAATCCATTAGGGGCCCTATAAATCAGTCTATTAGTTATATTCTGGAAGGAGATCTTTCAGCGAGTGTTCAATTTCCCCCCAGTGCCACCACTTGTGGAATGAAGCATTGCAATGGGCTAATCATATAATGTATGGATATGTTTAATTCAACAGAACAAGAGACAATTTTTTTTAGAGAATTGGAATTCTAAACTATGGACCTTCCTCTATAAGGTCAGAATTCCTTTATAAAGTAAAAAAATTATGTGACAAAGGCAAGAAATGCTTAAAGAGAATCTGTCAGCAGGATTTCACAGCCTAAACTATTTATATGAGCATGTGTCTCTTTAAAAGACAAGTCCAGCAATATCTTTACATGGCCTGCCTGTTCCTCCATTACAGAGAAATCAGCATTTGAATTGATATGCAAATTACTGTCTGTCACTCCAAGTCTATTCCCTGTCCAGTGCTGTCTCCTCCTGCCTGACTGCCTCTTTGCTGTTTGACTTTAGTAAGAGGAGCCATCAGTCTAGGAAGGAGGATGTGGCGCTAGGTAGGGACTAGACCTGGAGTGACAGTGGTTTAAGATCTAACACTGCAGTCAATCACTAAGCTCAGCAGTTTTGCATAGTCTACCTTAGCATTACTGTTGAAGAAAGTAATTGACGTAGCGGCGCTGTATCAACAGAGGTATCAGAACGTAAGTATTATTTATTTATTTTACTCACTTATATAGCGCCATTAATTCCACAGCACTTTACAGACATTATCATCACTGTTACCATTGGGGCTCACAATCTACATTCCCTATCAGTATGTCTTTGGAGTGTGGGAGGAAACCGGAGAACCTGGAGGAAACCCACACAAACACAGGGAGAACATACAAACTCCTTGCAGATGTTGTTCTTGGTGCAATATGAATTCTAGATTCCAGTGCAGCCCATGTTTATTATGTTATTTTTAATAATTTCACACTATTGCCCTTTTTTTTTTTTTAAAACGACAACCCATTGAACAACAGACCATTCCATATAACATTAAAACCACATGTCTTATTATGTAGGTCCTTCTCATGCCCCTAATATTGATCTGACCCATTGAGGCATGGACCCCACAAGACCTCTGAAGGTGCCCTACTGTATCTGGCACCAAGAAGATAGTAGCTGATCATTTAAGTTCTGTTAGTTGCAAGGTGGGTGTGGGCCTCAAAGAAAGGGACTTATTTCGTCATCTATAGCCCCCTAGCAGCAGAGTAATGCTTACTCAGTATCAGGCACTAAAATACATCATAGTTCCAGTGTGAATGTATTTATATCCTTGTTGTTTCTATTTACCAGGGAAATATCGGAAATTCATATCCACATAAAAGCAAGTAAACTGTACAAACAGATATATCTGGAGGGGAAACATATTCTTCACCACAAATCCTTTGATATTTTTCATGCAGATAATCTAGTCACTAAGCTCTCGGTGTGATATCCAGATCTGCATATGATCAGATTAATTTCTTATTATCAAGCTGTTTGGACAGGCAGCTGAAACATACAGTCCATAACAAATTAGGGAGGAGGCCTTGCTATCTGGAGAATACAAATTGTTAGAATAATGTGTACCCATGTAATAGAAGGAGCTTCTACACTAATGAAAGTGGTTATGGTATAGAGAGAAATAGATCAGCATCATTTATTGGGACACTGAGCTGCATCACACATACACACCGTGCGCGGGACTGCACCCTGTGGACAAAAGCCATTACCAGTAAATCAATTCACCTGATATACCCACGAAATGGTTATAGGAAATTGTAAATCCTCCCTTTCAACAAGACCTAAATATAACACAGAGGCTTAAACTGTCACATAGTCATACCTCACAAAGACATACCACTGAGTCATCTCTTTAAAAATGGCACAAACCTTGATAACTACCTGTTAGGTGTCAGTCTGGGGCTGGATTTGAAATCTGTCCAGGACCTTCTGTGGTCTCCCATTTTAGTCCAGTCAGGGCTGATGCTGCTCAGCATCAGCATCTGCCCCAGCACCTAGCTGCTCCACAAGCCATACAGATTGTCTCACAGGTATTTGTGCCTAGCAGTGTTAAGCATAGGTTGCAGAGGGAGACAGGGCTCGTGGAGTCTAAGTCCAGGATTTGCCGCACTGAGCATGCCCGTGACCTGGCGGATCATGATTGGTGGTTCGGTACCCACCTGACCCGGTGACCTCGCACCGCCTGATTGGTTCACGGGTAACGTCACCAATGGCGCGTCGGTGGGCAGGGCTTAGTCTTTAAAAGGCCCGCCCACAAACATGGCGACGCGCTCAGATCATTTTGCAAGTGTTACCGTTGTGTGGACGAGTGTATTCCACGTGCTCTCAAGCTGCTCTCTCCGTGACCTGCCGATGCCAGAATTAGCTCGGCTGATTAATAATAATAATAATAATAATAATTTTTATTTATATAGCGCCAACATATTCCGCACCACTTTACAATTAAGCAGGGACATGTACAAACAATAAATTCAATACAAGGTGAGACAGTTTAACAGTTACATCAGGAGTGAGGTCCCTGCTCGCAAGCTTACATTCTACACAGAAATGGGGGGACACAATAGGTGGAAAGTGCTTGTTATTTCAGGTCAGGCAATTATAATAAGTCGGGATTATCATATAAAGCTTTATGATCCGGTCATCAGCCTGTATGTTAAAGTGCAATACTCAATTACCGAGTGCAGTTATCGTGTGCATGGAGGGTGTAGAAACAGATGAACAGTAGGGGGCAGATTCTGAGTAGTATTTAGGAGGGAACAGGGGAAAGTTAGTTTACTGGGTATTTGAGATGGTAGGCTTGTTTAAAGAGATGGGTTTTTAAAGCGCGCTTGAAGACATCGGGGCTAGGCATCAATCGGATCGTCTGGGGTAGAGCATTCCAGAGAACTGGCGCAGCACGAGAGTAGTCTTGGAGACGGAGGTGCGAGGTTCGGATTATGGGGGATGTTAGACTTAGGTCATTTGTGGAACGGAGGGCACGTGTAGGACGATAGACTGAGATGAGAGAGGAGATATAAGGTGGTGCAGAACTGTGGAGAGCTTTGTGGGTGAGAGCAACGAGTTTATATTGGACCCTGTAGCGAATGGGTAACCAGTGTAATGACTGGCACAAGGTGGAGGCATCGGTGAAGCGGCTGGACAGAAATACGACCCTGGCTGCCGCATTCAGGACAGATTGGAGAGGGGAAATTTTGGTAAGAGGGAGACCGATCAGAAGAGAGTTGCAGTAGTCCAGACGAGAGTGAATAAGAGCGACAGTAAGAGTTTTAGCAGTTTCCAAAGTGAGAAAAGATCGGATTCTGGAGATGTTTTTAAGATGCAGGTGACAAGAGCGAGTAAGTGATCGGATATAGGGAGTAAAGGAAAGGTTAGTGTCGAATATGACCCCAAGGCAGCGGGCGTGCTGCTTGGGAGTTATGGTTGACCCCTCCAAGGTAATTTCGATGTTAGGTAGAGTTCGGTTAGTAGATGGGGGAAACACAAGAAGTTCAGTTTTGGAGAGATTCAGATTAGCACAGGTCACTCAGGCAAGCTTAGATTCGTTTAGGCAGGTAGCTACGTCTTGCAGCCTGGCTCAGCCAAAGAGGTCGCCTAATACCTCGAGCAGTCTGCAGACACCCTGTCCACGGCTATCGTCTGTCAGCCACGTGGAGTAGTACCCTTCAGTCCGGTGGCACGCCGGCTGGAGGCACGTGTACCCGTCGCGTAGTCACACACGCATCTTAGCGCCAATCCCTACAGCGTAGCGCCTGTATCGAAGACAGGGCTACTGCTTTCCCTCCGGTCGCACGTCTCCCTGCGGTTCTTGGAGATTGTGTGAACCGCTGAAACCCGCTCCGTGTGCATTAAATCGGAGTGGTTCTTCAGTTAAGTAGGTGCTATCCCGGTCACTCGTCTCCCGTGCAGCTAACGGAGATAGAGCGAACCGCTATACCCGTTCCTGTGTGCTGAAACATGGAAGGGTTTAACATTTAAGTTGGTTACTTTACTTTCCACCCGGAAAGTGTTCGGCAGCAGCCCTCTAGGCTGCATCGCAGACCCCGGGGTCGGTTGCATTCCATTTTAATAAAGTTGTCTGCAACCGCCCTCCTAACAGTATCTGAGCGCCAGGGTCTTGCCGAACATGGCCGACAACCAACAACTGCAGCGGTATATACAGCAACTGGAGGCCAGACTTAGAACTCTGGAACAAAGTGCTCCGGTCGCTGATATCACTGCAGTAGCTTCCCAGGCAGCTACTCTTGCAGCCAATATCATTAACTCGGCTGCAGTGAATACTGCAACCACTGCAAGTGCCCCATTACCCCGGTTTGCTCTCCCGGAGAAATTTGCTGGGCATAGTAAACTTTGCAGGGGTTTTATTAATGTATGCTCCATTCATTTGGAGATGATGGAGGCACGGTTCCCCTCCGAAAGAGCCAAAGTGGGATATATCATCTCATTGCTTTCCCACAGGGCTCTGGAGTGGGCTACTCCTCTCTGGGAGCGGAACGACCCGGTTGTAGTAAATGCGGGTCTTTTCCTTAAGACACTAAAAAGCGTTTTCCTGGGTCCTCAGGTCACGCATGATAGGGCTCTTAAGCTTCTTGCGTTGGTCCAGGGTTTGGCCACCGCCAGTCACTATGCCGTCCAGTTCAGAACCCTAGCGGCTGAACTGGATTGGTCTGAGCGGTCGCTTATTCCGGTGTTCTGGAGGGGTCTGGCTGGGCATATTAAAGATGCCTTATCTACCAGAGAGATTGCAACCTCTCTGGAGGAGTTAATATCTCTCGCTAACCGTATTGACTTGCGTCATGCGGAACATAAGTTAGAGCTGGAGGTTGCCAGACCTCACCATCTGTTGGCACCAGGAGTCTTTAGACCCAAACCCAACACTCTCGACCCGGAGCCTGAGGCTATGGATATTTCCCAGACTGAGTCTAGTTCCTCTCGTTCCCGACCCGCACATCTCTTGGAGCACCCCGTAAATAAGGGTTCCAAGCAGTCGGTAAAACGAGTAGGTCTTACCACCGTTGGAGGAGGTGTATTAAAGCCCGGGGCTTCTTCCTCCAAATTTTCATATAATGTGACATTGTCCCTTGGTAAATCTACAGTTACTGCCAAGGCGTGGGTGGACTCTGGTGCTGATGGCAATTTTTTATCTTCTACATTTGCCCAGAGGCAAGCCATCCCTATTGAGTTACTCTCCAGACCAATGAACCAATGTTGTCAATGGTTCACTCCTGGATGCGCAAATCACCCACCAGTCGATTCCCCTCACCATGTCATTTCCTCAGGGCCACCGGGAGGTCATCTTATTTCTTATTATTCCCGGTGGGGTAGACGAGGTGTTATTGGGTCTCCCCTGGCTACTTTGTCATTCTCCACACATTGACTGGAATACGGAGAGAATTTCTTCCTGGAGTGAGAATTGTGCGTCTCAGTGTATAGTCAAAGTCACCCGGAGGGTAGTCTCTGATCCCTCTACCGTTGTGGCATCCGGTACAGATTCTTTGTCTGTCCCCAGGTCCCGGGTTTTGTCAGATTATGTCGTAAAGAACTCTCAGGAAAAGAGGGTGGCTGCAGTGTCCTCTAACCCGGTTCCGTCAGGGAAGACGTTTGTTTCCCCTAATCTACAGAATATGGTGCTCTCCTGGGTTCATGCCCCTAAGATCGGAGCCCACCTGGGGGTCAAACGTACCACTAAGTCTCTTCAACGGTCCTATTGGTGGCCCCGGTGGCGCCAGGACGTCAAGGACTTTGTAAACGCGAGTTTCGTCTGCACGAGAGATAAATCTTTCTGCCAGGGAGCGCCGGGTCCTGTCCCTCTGTCACCCGTGAAGACACATGGAGAACTGGTTGTCACTCCTTGCCATCTTGCTTCCCACGTTAAAAAAGGGTACCCTGTACACCGGAGGGGTCACAGTTCCGTGAATCCTTCCTGTGACCCAGTGGACCACATTCTTGCCCCCCGGCTCATGGAGGAAAATGAGCGTCAAGTGGAGGGGGGGGGGTAATGTTAGGCATTGGTCTGTGGCTGGGTTTGAAATGGGTCCAGGACCTTCTGTGGTCTCCCATTTTGGTCCAGCCAGGGCTGATGCTGCTCAGCATCATCATCAGCCCCAACGCCTAGATGCTCCACGAGCCGTACAAATTGTCTCACAGGTATTTTATGCCTAGCAGTGTTAAGCATAGGTTGCAGAGGGAGACAGGGCTCGTGGAGTCTAAGTCCAGGATATGACGCACTGAGCATGTCCGTGACCTGGCGGATCATGATTGGTGGTTCGGTACCCACCTGACCCGGTGAACTGGCACCGCCTGATTGGTTCACGGGTAACGTCACCAATGGCGCGTCGATGGGCAGGGCTTAGTCTTTAAAAGGCCCGCCCACAAACATGGTGATGCACTCAGATCATTTTGCAAGTGTTGCCGTTGTGTGGACGAGTGTATTCCACTTTCTCTCTAGCTGCTCTCTCCGTGACCTGCCGATGCCAGAATTAGCTCGGCTGATTAGCACAGATCACTCAGGCAGGCTTAGATTCGTTTAGGCAGGTAGCTACGTCTTGCAGCCTGGCTCAGCCAAAGAGGTCGCCTAATACCTCGAGCAGTCTGCAGACACCCTGTCCACGGCTATCGCCTGTCAGCCACGTGGAGTAGTACCCTTCAGTCCGGTGGCAGGCCGGCTGGAGGCACATGTACCCGTCGCGTAGTCACACACGCATCTTAGCGCCAATCCCTACAGCGTAGCGCCTGTATCGAAGACAGGGTTACTGCTTTCCCTCCGGTCGCACGTCTCCCTGCGGTTCTTGGAGATTGTGTGAGCCGCTGAAACCCGCTCCGTGTGCATTAACTCGGAGTGGTTCTTCAGTTAAGTAGGTGCTATCCCGGTCACTCGTCTCCCGTGCAGCTAACGGAGATAGAGCGAACCGCTATACCCGTTCCTGTGTGCTGAAACACGGAAGGGTTTAACATTTTTGTTGGTTACTTTACTTTCCACCCGGAAAGTGTTCGGCAGCAGCCCTCTAGGCTGCATTGCGGACCCTGGGGTCGGTTGCGTTCCATTATAATAAAGTTGTCTGCACCCGCCCTCCTTACACTACCAAGAGAACCCGAAAATATCCTTATTCCAGGTGATATTTCCCCCCTCCCCTGGTAACTGATACATTAGATATTTTTGAGAAATGAAGTGTAGTCTAATTTGCAAGAACCAACTTATAAAGACTTAAACAGATTAAAAATATAAACGTTATAATTTATTTATCAAAATATAATAATTTGAATTGATTAAATTTCTGTTCATTCCAGACTTAGGAGTCCAGTGGGTGGTCAATCCTTGAGTAGGACCACCCACTGGACTCCTAAGCACAGAATTAGCAGAGGTTTCAATGACTAAATTGCGAGACATACTGAATCTTTTCCAACAAAGATATCTAAGAATCTGCTAAAGTAATTTTGCCCCCAAAATTACTGTCCTGTATTTTAACCATGACAGGTCCCTTCAACCATTTATTCAAATTTGTTCATGATTTTTGTCTCACAAAGCTGAAAAACTTTGGTTGTTTATATACGAAAAGAAGATGTTTTATAATCGTTACAAAATTATACAGGGATTTAAATTCACATTCTTCATTAGTTTTACTCTAATTCTTTGAAAAGGACAATTGTCAAAAATATATTTTCATATATTAATGAGCAACATTAGTTTCTGAATTACAGAATATTGGACAGTATTCAACCACATGCAAGATGTCTAAAAATATAATTGCTTTATTATTTTAGTACTTTTTCGTTCCGACTATCACCAATGTTTCGGCAATAGAGGGGGCAAAATTTGAAGTCTGAAATAAATTAGAACAGCAGCAGAGCAAAGTACGACATTGTATGCTAATTATTATCCAAAAGATCTCACTATTTACCCAAGTACTGTATATCATTTTAATATTGAATTTCGAACATCTGCAGTATTATGTACATTACACAGGGCTATGGTTTACTCTAAAGCCCCCCCCAAAAAAACAAAATAAAAAAAAAATTAAAAAAAAACAAAATAAAGAATAATCTGGTATTTTAAAAACTTCATTATGGGACCTGATTGTAGGTTGTTTATATTGAATAATTCTAACCCTTTTCTGGTAAGGATTACGTTTTTATTAACTGCTTATGTGAAAGCTTGTGGCATACTGGCTTGATTGACATGTCTTCTATTATTTGCATATAGGGAGGAACTTGTCAATGAAGGCAGGAGGAGTAGCCGTAAGGAACCTCCCTGCCATGTCCCTGTAGTCTTCTACCTGGGAATGCGTTTTCTTAAACTATTCTTTTCTGACATATCTAAAACAAAATAAAACATTGCATAGAATATAAGACATATTTTCAGTTGTTTCACACTTTTTTGTTAAGTATATAATTCCACATGTGCTAATTCATAGTTTTGATGCCTTCAGTGTGAATGTACAATTTTCATAGTCATGAAAATACAGAAAAATCTTTAAATGAGAAGGTGTGTCCAAACTTTTGGTCTGTACTGTATCACTTAGTTTACTGGGTGCAGCAGTTGTGACACAATCAGAGTGTTTAGATGTAGCATGTAGCGGTTCTCAGAAATCTAACCCCGCCCCCAGAAACAGTTTTATGTGTACGTTGTCTAATGACAGTGAGCCGCTTATTAGAGCGTGGTCAGACTAGTGCTCATGTGAGCTGTAGTCCAGGCAGTGATAATCTTCTTGTGATAAAACATTTATTGCATTGAAACAACAGCACACAGACTAATAAGTGACACATCCCTGATATCTGAGTCTCAGCCCCTACCTCATGCTGTCCTCAGATTATGGCTGTGTGCCTGCGATGAGTTTTTTAAGCGTTTCCGCAGCCGCAAAAACGCTGCAGAAACGCTTAAAAAACGCATGGTAGAAGGCCTGCCATGTTCCCCAATGATAATCCGCATGTGCTGTGCACATCCTGCGGAAATTTCCGCTGCGGATTATCATTGCAGAAAAAAACGCAGCACTACCAATTATTTTGCGTAAGCGCTGCGTTTTCGCTGCCATTGACTTGCATTGTAACGCATGGAATAAGCATCACTGGATCTGTACATGCGGAATCCAAGCGTTTCAATGTGCGGATGGTACCCAGGTGTGGAGGACAGGAGACTCTCCTCCGGACCCAGGTACCATAGAACCTGTAAAAAAAAGAATAAAATAAAAAATAAATATCATATTTACCTACTGATGGCCCTCGCTGCGCTCGTCCTCCCTTGCCGGCAGATCGCGGTGGACTGAAGAACCTGCGCTGACGTCAGTCATGTGACGGTAGATCCTTCAGTGTACTGCGAGCTCCCGGCAGCCAGGATGGATCGAATAAAGACTGCTGGGGCCATCAGAAGGTAAGTATAGATTTATTTTTTTATTTTTTACCATTCTTTAAGGTCACAGTATATAAATCCATGCCGGTTGCATGGATTTATATAGTGTGACCAAGTTTTCAAGCACTTTCCAAGTGATGCTAAAATCGCTTGGAAAGCGTTTGTCAACCCGCATGCGGAAATGCAAGTGAAGAACGCTTCACTTCCGCATGACCCTGGCAGGAAAACGCATGTACAATCCGCATGTACAATCTGCATGTACAATCCGCATGCGTTTTTTTTCTGCCAGGGAGATGCAGAAATGCTCAGGAAAAAATCCGGAGCATTTCTGCATCATGGGCACATAGCCTAAGTAGCAAAAACCTGCTGACAGATTCTCTTTAAGTGGTAGAGATCCATGTACACATTAGAAAAAAAGTAACTACTTTGTTTCATAATTTAATTCAAATAATCACTTCTCTAGAATGATCACACAAGTCGTTCTCAACTCTTCTCAGCTGAAGAGGACAGAAAACCAGTAGCTAATGATTTCCAAGGACTAATTCATGAATTTTCACTGATGACAATGACCGGTAAAACCACAAAAAATTGAGGATGAGTGAAAAGAAAAGCTGAAGCAAGTGAGTTATGAAAGTGAAGTGCTAGAAGGAGTAGAATATGATGGTAGAAAGCAGAAAGAAGTAATAATGTAAAGCTCCTATATCAAATGTGTGCAATAATGTGGGGCAAAGTACATTTCTATGCTCTATCGGTAATCAAACATTTCTAGAGCATTTCAAGGTTCTAAGCCAAGAGATTGATTCTGTACGTGTTTTCAGGTGCTTGCAAAATGACAAAACTCTAAAAAGCAAGAAAAGCTGAATATTGGTACCTATATTTATTAGCTAAATAGAAAAAGGTTCATTAATTAATTAAGAGCTCGGTCCTCTGCATCTGTTTTACCCCTTATTTTAGTTTTAAATATTCAAACATCTTGAGAACATAGATTTATTAAGTTGTTATACCAAAAAAGTTTGATTAAGGGTATGTGCACACGAAGCAGAAATGAAGCAGAAAATTTCTGCATCATTTCTGCATCTCCCTGGCAGAAAAAACGCATGCAGATTGTGCATGCGTTTTTCCTGCAGAATACATGCGGATCCACATGCAGATTCACATGCGTTTCCGCATGCAGATTGACAAGCGCTTTCCAGGCGATGTTAGCATCACCTGGAAAGTGCTTGATAACTAGGTCACACTGTATAAATCCATGCAAACAGCATGGATTTATACAGTGTGAACCGAGAGCGTGTATATACTTACCTCCGATGGCCCGCGCTGTCCTGCTCAATCTGTTCTCCCGGCTGCCGGCAACTTTGAATTGAAAGACCTGCCGACGTCAGCGTCACGTGACCCGTCACATGACTCTGACGTCACCGCAGGTCCTACAACTCACTGCAAAGTGCCGGGAACCAAGCGGGAGCGCTGCGCGGGCCGACAGAAGGTAAGAATACATTATTTTTTATTTTATTCTTCTTTTTACAGCTTTTTTAATGGTACCTGGGTGTGGATGAGACTCTCCTCTCCTCCACACCCGGGTACCATCCGCACATTAGAACGCACCAATTACGCAAGTACAGATGCTGTCTTGCGGAATTGGCGCGTTCTAATGCAAGTCAATGGCGGCGAAATCGCCGCGTTTCCGCAAAATTAATTGACATGCTGCGGATTTTTGACCGCAGCGTTAACGCTGCGGAAAAATCCGCATCATGGGCACAGCACATGCGGATTTCCATTGGGGAACATTGCTTCCCTTCTACCATGCGTTTTTCATGCGTTTCCGCGGCGTTTACGCAACTGCAAAAACGCCGCGGAAACGCATGAAATACGCATCGTGTGAACACAGCCTTAGACTTTTTTTTTACTACAAATATATCATGGAAAATTTAGCATAGTTTAGGGCCGGCTCCAGGTTTTCGTGAGCCCCGGTTAAAAGAGTCTCAGTGGGCTCCTTTAACACATACTGTGATTCATGATGCACGGGTACAGAAAGAAAGATAGGTATAGTACAAGGCCAAAGATTTCACTTGCTTCTTACATTACATGAGTGATATCTATTGTAAATTCTACAATGTCATACATATAGTATAATGCACAGCCCATAGTCCTCAATGTAGTATAATACACAGCCCACAGTCCTCCATATAGTATAATGCACCCCCATAGTCCGCCATATTCCTCCATATAGTATAATGCATCTCCATATATAATGCACAGCCCATAGTCCTCCATATTAGTATAATACACAGCCCATATCATTCATATAATATAATGCACATCCAATGGTCCTTCATATAGTAAAATGTACCTTCATAAATAATGCGCAGCCCATAGTCCTCGATATAGTATAATGCACAGCCCATAGTCCTCAATGTAGTATAATGCATTGCCCATAGTCCTCAATATAGTATAATGCACAGCCCATAGTCCTCAATATAGTATAATGCACAGCCCATAGTCCTCAATATAGTATAATACACAGCCCATAGTCCTCCATATAGTATAATACACAGCCCATAGTCCTCCATATAGTATAATACACAGCCCATAGTCCTCCATATAGTATAATGCACAGCCCATATTCCTCCATATACAGTAGTATAATGTACCTCTATATAAAATGAACAGTCCATAGTCAACTATGTAGTATAATGCACAGCCCATAGTCCTTCATATAGTGTAATGAACATCTCTGATTGGCCTGCAGAGTGCACTGCCGTGCGCGGACCTGATGGGTCTGTGCGTTGCAAAACACTTCAGCTGAATGTGCGTCTGAGAACACACATCCAGCCAAAGTATTTGCTTGCATTGGTGAGCCCCTCACCCGCTGGTGGCGACCGCTGCAACCACAGTAGTTATGCCCCTGCGAGTGGGCCCCGCCCCCGTTTATCCAGGGCCCCGGCACTTGTCCGGGTGCACCGGGTGGTATTGCTGGCCCTGGGCCATCAGTCAATATGACAACACTTGAAACTACTGTTGTGTAGTTTTCCCAAAAAAACAAAGATAAATTAATAATGTGTTCTGATCTGCTGTTTGTTATTTTTTTTTTTATAGAAATTATGCAGGACTTACACAGTGTACAGTGCCGGGACGGCACAGCTCAGGGCACTGCATGGTGGCCGTTCTCGTGCGCTACAGCTTAGCACTTATTGATGTGAATGACAGCTGAGCTGCTGTGCCTGAGAATGGCCACCACACAGGACACAAGGTAGGGAGCTGTTCAGGCTCTGTACACGGTGTACCTCTAGCCACCGTTTGAGCTGCAAAAAGCTAATAATGGCGCCTGGTATTGGATCCCACTGACCTGAAATTGATGACCTATATTAAGTATTAATCATCAATATTTAAGTGTTGGGCATCTTCTTTAAAGGGGTTGTCTGGTGCTACTCACTTCTGCATCCAGAGGTGAGTGATGCCTATGACATTGGATCCCTACAAAACAGCCTGGACACACCTGCAATCAGCAAATATTGTGCATATTACCTGCCAATTGTGCCTGCATCCCGACACATATGTGAGGATGTGACATCATCAGAACCATTTACCTCCCAATAAGGAAGTGGGCAGCACCAGGCAACACCTTTAAGAGATAAGAGTTCTTTAAAGAGACAAGTAAGACAATTTTTTCCATATTTCCTCTAAAGGCTCGCTCACACCATCGTAATTTGCATCCGACTGCAATCCGACAAAACATCGGATCGCACTTGGGACAATGTTTTTCTGTAGGGCTGTGCACCTGTCCTTCTGTATCTTCGGATCATTCTAGTGCAAGAAAAAAATTGTAGCATGCCTGAGTTTGAACCGATATTTGGGTCGCACTCTGCCATGCAGGTCAATGAGTGTGTGGAAATCATCGGTCTGCACTCAGATGGCATCTGAGTGCAGTCCAATTTCCGAGGCCTCACAGAATGGAGAAGATTAAAACATTTTTTTCTTCATCCTCTCCTCATCCGAGAGAATTGGATCACACTATGCTCACACTCTGATCAGAGTTTAATCAGAGTGCCATTTGCATAAACGGCTCGACTCTCTCGGATAAGAGAATCTACGACCGTCTGACCGAGCCTGGCTGCCAGGCTCTCATGTGTAGAATGCAAGAGAGTTTTTCCATGTATTCCTATGAAAGCCTTGATGTGAGTGGAGGAATTCATAGTGAATGTAACTTCTGATTCACACATAAGAGCCTTTATGAGTCTGAAAGTGAGAGTGCCTCTTTAAATGCATTGTGTGGTTCAGAACACCCATTTTAGAATAAATTATATTAGGGGTTAAGAGAGAAAGTTGTTCATTCAGAACTCTCCCCTACTAGATAGTATGGAAAGAGAGCTGCAAACAGCGTCTCACACTTTGGACAAGCTGGTAAATCTATTGAATTCAATGGGCATCAAGTAGAGTTGGGCGAATTTATTCTGGTGAAATGAAATTCTCAATGGTCCAAAAGGGCAGGTTCTCCACCACCAAAGGAAAGTAGTTAAAACTTAGCCTTTAATCATATACGATATAAAAAAAATTGGGAGAATGTGCACATATTAAAAAAAAAAACATAATGCTGTTAACTCGCCCCCTGGGCCGTGGGGTACCTGGTGCCGGGCCGGTAGATGCTGGGGGTTGTAGTCACTGTGGCGGTGACCCGGTCCGTGACCCAGGGCGGTCAATCCAAGGGGTTATTTGTATGTATGGGTTTTATAATGTCCGACTACGCCACCTGTGGAGTGCGGCTAAAGGGGGCCGCCGCTGCGGAACAGTCCTCTGAAACTGGTGGTATTGCAGCAAGGGTATTATTACTCCCCACAGGAAGAGTGTAGCTTCAGGGCAGTGTGGGTGGATGATGGTGGTTATAGTGCAGGGAGTCAGTAATGAACACAGAGTCTGTGTGATGCAGTCCCAAGATCTTTACTCACAGTTGTTGCAGTTCTGGTTACAGGGACCCATGTAACGGCCCTCGTCGTTCTGTGCTCACTCAGTGTGGGGTTCAGCCGACCCCCAGGTAACTCCGGAGTATTTAGCACGACCCCCTTCTGTGTGTCCTTTCTCTGGCCTTCTCCCTGCACCTCACACCCAGTGACACTTCTATCCGGTATCCTCGGGCCTTGGAGGGCGACGTGTGTTCCGTCCCCTGGGTCCTATGTGGCTACCTTCTTACTGCGACTGGTGTGGACTTTCGGCCTACGGTACTTAAAGTGCTGCAGCCTCCGGTTTCTAGTTGAGCCTTGCTGTTTCTCCGCTAGTTGAGGGACCCGTTCCCCTTATCTGGCCTGACTCCTCTACCTCCTGGTAGCAGCGGGCATACGGGTGGCCTTCTGCACGGCCCGTACCCCTAGGGTCCCTTCTCTGTTCCTGGAGCCTTTCCTTGCTCCTCTCTCTCCTCTCAGGCTTGGGCCTCTCAGGCTAGGCCCGCCCCTGGAGCAGAGCTCCTACAGAGCCCCTGCTCCTTCACTTCTCCTCCTCTGACTGGCTGCTTCTAGAAGGTTCCATCCCCTTTTATATGCTCCTACTCCAGTGCTCCCAGGATCTACGTCCTCCACCCCATCCACTACATAGTTCCCCCTCTCTAGGTGGTTCCCCCCACTCCAGCCAGGGACCAGGGACTGTGCTCTCCCGTAGGAGCAATCTCGCCCTGTCCCCCGGAAATGTGGTGCAGTGAATGCTGGTGTTAGGATCCTGAGCCATACTCCTTCCTTACCTGAGAGTGAGGTACCACACCTCTGGTTGAGATGCAATACCTCTGTGGCGACCGAACCCTCAGGGGCGCCACACTTATGCGTTTCGGGTAAAATAACCCTTAATCATACCTAGCAAACCTATGATTAAGGATTATTCTACCCAAAACTACCCATTATGGATCTTTTTTTTAATATGTGAATATTCTCCAAATTTTTCCTGAATGATTAAAGACAAAGTTCTAACTACTTTCCTTTGATGCTGGAGAACCTGCCCTTTTTCACCATTTAGAGCTATTTGACCTGGAAGCCAGACCAGTGCATACTCCGTGCACCACACCCAGACCACAGATTGTCTACCCTGGCAGTCTCCTTGGATACTTATCACATAAGTGGTGAGCAAAATTGACACTTTTTTTTTTTTCAAACTAAATTCTTCCCGAATTCTACAAAAAGTATTATTTTCCATAATGCAAATTTTTTAGAATTTGCTCTGCACAAATTCAGCAACATGGAGACTGGTTTAACCACAGATGGTCGGCAAAAGGTTAAAAAAAAAAAAAAGAAGAAAAAGGGGTATTGACCTCATTGCTAACTTCCCGGCCAGCTCCATTGAACTCTCTCTCTCGTACGATCCTTTTCTTCTCACCACTGTAAGCTAAAACCCAGGGCGTCTTCACACCAGAACATCAGGACGTGCGCTGTGACCTTATGTTGGACACTAAGCCAAGACTTCCACTTTGACTAGGTCTGAGATGTCACTTTTCTGGCTTTCTGGCCTAGTTGTGGCTGGAAGTCTCGGCCCAGCGTGAAGATGCCTGGGATTTCAGGGTGCGGTGGTAAGAAGACACATGGAGGACCATACGAGGGACAGTGAGCAGTGGAGGTGAGTGTTGAGTAATGTTTGTTCGTTTTTGTTTCTACATCTTACATTTATTATGCCCTGGGGTCTCTCCAAATCCCAAAACATAAGAAGGGACATTCATTTTGTGGAGAATAAATTAGAATTTGAATCTGGTGGATTTGAAGAATTCTAATCTGATCAGATCCGATCAGCTGTAGCATCAAGTAATGCTCCATTTTCCCTGTGGGAGCACCATAGGATGATTGATGATGTCAACAGATGATGAAGCAAAAGATAGAAAAGACAGCGCACATAGGGCTTTATCTGTATAACAGTAAATACCAGGTCCCACAATCAGTCTGACTCACTTTCTGAGGTTGTTTGAGTCACAACCAACTGTGAAGCACCTGACAGATGGCCGCAGCAGGAGACCCCGCTGATCAGTAAACAATAAGAGGAGATAAGAAGCCGGGCTGATCCTCCGCGCTGGTCCAGAGACACACAAGGGTTAATGATAAACCAAACTTTCTTTATTACTTGGCCTATGCATTTCGTGGCTACACTGCCACTTCCTCAGGACTACCTGAGGAAGTGGCAGTGTAGCCACGAAACGCGTAGGCCAAGTAATAAAGAAAGTTTGGTTTATCATTAACCCTTGTGTGTCTCTGGACCAGCGCGGAGGATCAGCCCGGCTTCTTATCTCCTCTTATTGTTAACAGATGATGAAGGAAGACCACCAGTAGGACAACATTACTTTATTTTTTTCTGGCGCAAAGAGAATTGTCCAAAGTAGATAGCCCCTTTAAAATACATTTTAAATATATACTTTCTAATGTAGTAAATTCTTCAAAACTTCCTATTTAAGGAAATGGTTGACTGATGCTCCGAGCTGTTTCAGAACCATATTATGTAATTTTATGCACAAGACATCAACATTTGGGTAATTGTGAAGGAATGATTTGTGTGGAAATAAATGAAAATATCTTGCGTTCTCACATATAGGCGCACCATCTTTCTCAACAAATGTAATTATTTATCCAATATATAAAAATGTGCATGGATGACAAGCCTTGAGGAGATCTCAATGTTCTAATGGCAGTCATTGCAGAAGTTATTTACCATGAAACGCTATGATGACAATTGCTTTGTACAATTAGCCAGCAGACATAATAAGGATTGGATGGCTTCTGAGTACACTGCACAGTTTCTGAGATATGTTTGCTTAAATTATCTCCTTGCTTTACGATCTAAATTTGAAGTCATGAAGTGCTCTCATCTCTCAGAGGCAGTGCATTGTATGAAGGACATGTTGATGGGCGGCTTTGTGAGTGTCACAGCAATCTAAGCTGTCACGCTTTGCCTGCTCTGTAATTAACGTCTGATGTGCTGTTTCGCAAGATCTGCAACATAGGAAAAATGTATGCAAAACAGCACATTCAGCATAGGAAGTTTGGAGGTTTAATGTCCAACTTGTATTGCTGTACGGGATTATTCGCTTTACAGTATGGCTAGAAAAATATATATTTGTATTACAAATTAAAGGGGTTGTCTGTATTAAAAGATCTATTTCAAATATCCTATAAGACAATTTTGCATCGTTAAGGTACGTTCTGACCAGGGCTGTGGAGTCGGTAAGCCAAACCTCCGACTCTGACTCCGACTCCCTCATACATGGCTTATGTTTAAGTGATAAATTTACTGTAGCACAGATTCATCTCCGCTAAAAGTCTAGACCCTTAGATCAGGAATAGGACAGACACTTATAGGACAGTTCATAACTTTCCCAAATTCTTATGAAAAAACATTCCCCACAAACTGCATTGAACTACTGTACCCAATTTATTATATATTTTAGGAGTCGGAGTTGGTCCATTTTATACTGACTCCACCAAAATGGACACCGACTCCGACTCCACAACTCCGACTCCACCAAAATGGGCTCCAACTCCGACTCCACAACTCCGACTCCACAGCCCTGGTTCTTTGAAGCGTATAAAGAATTGTTCAGAGAAGCGGGACAAGTTTCTCACTTGTCATCCATCTGTGTGCAGTTTTTTTGTGTGTGTTTTTACAGCAGCAGCTATTAATTAGGGATGAGCAGACCCGAGGATGTTCGGGTTCTTCCAGTTCAACCGAATTTTTGTCCAAAGTTTGGTTCAGGCACCAGAACTCTACCCCAACTTGAACCCGAACCCCTTAGAATCCTAGAATGTTAGAGTTGGATGGGACCTCCAGGGTCATCATGTCCAACTCCCTGCTCAATGCAGGATTCACATAGAAATCAATGGTGACCCTAACTTTGGTGCTGTAAAATGGTCTTAGTAAGGGCTAGGGGTCTCTCTCTCATGAAATAATAACTCATCTGCACTGCCCCATTGAATAACATTAGTCCAAGTGATAACTGTTTTTTTCACGGATAGCACTAGGACCAAAAATGTAGTGGTGTGAATGAGCCTTATCGGACAGCACTCGGACCCATAGAGTGAATTGGATGAAGTTGACGCGCCCCCTGGGCCTGTGTTGTGCATGCACGTGTGTGCGGGGAATACCCGGAGCTGGATCGCTGGGGGTTGTAGTCTCCGTGGCGATGACCCGGTCCGTGCCCAGGGTGGTCAATTCAGTGGCAGTCTTATTAGTGAGATAATAGTCCGACTACGCCACCCGTGGAATGCGGTCAGTGCGGACCGCCGCTGAAAGGCAGACCGCTGGGGCAGATGGTGTATGCAGCTTAGGTAGTGTGACTCCCCACGGGAAGAGTACAGCCCCAGGGCAGTGTCGTGGATGGTGGGGGTGATAGTGCAGATAGCCCCAATACCAATAGTGCCGGAGGAGCAAGAAGTCACAGACAACGTGTTGCAATCCAATGTCCTTTACTCACAGTTTGTATTCTCCAGGTCACTCTCGCGAAGCAGTGACCACCCAAGCCATGCTGCGTCCACCAGGCAAGGGACTCGGTCAACTCCCGGGTCTTTCTGGAGTATGTCTCAAAGCTCCCTTCCGTCCTTTCTCAGGCTCGTGCCCCACTAGTGACCAAGCTTATGTCCAGCTCCCGCGGGCCTTCTCTTGGGAGGGCTACGTGCCCACGTCCCTGACCCTCTATGGTATGTCTTCCTAGCAAGGTGTAGCGAGGGGTCGCACCAAGGGCTGGTCACGACCTCCGGTTCTTGGCTGAAGATGATTCGCTTCCACCAATTTGGGATCCGGTACCCTGTTCTGCCAACCCGTCACCCGCAATCTCCTAGGTCCTTAGGGTTCTCTCTTCCTTCTCGTTCCTGAGCCTTTCAGTTTCACTTGTTACTTCTGTTTTGGTCTTGTTCCCTTTCTTTTCCACTGTTCCCTCTCCTCTCTCTCTCTCTGGCCCCAGCCTCTGTGCTTGGCCTGCCCAGGGAGCAGAGCCCATGCAGCAGCCCTGCTCCCTGCCTTCTCCACTTCTCCTCACAGACTGAACTTCTTCTTCTTTCTCCCAGAGCTAAGATGGTGCCCACCTTTTATACCTCCCTCTGACCATGAGCCCAGGTGATTAGCAACCAATGGGCTCCTTCCTATGCTCAGGACCCAACCCCTATCTGCCCCTACAGCACTGGGTATTCCACCAACCTCCCCACTCCAGCCAGGGACAGATGCTGTCGTGCCTGCACTTCTGTCTAGTGGGAGCACCGTTGAGCTGTCCCTCGGAAATGGGGTGTGTGTGCTGTATGCAGCCTACTGAGCCTTGATCCATACTCCATCCTTACCCGGGAGTGGGATATCACACCTCTGGATGAGGTGCAATACCTCTGTAGCGACCAAGTCCTCGGGGCGCTACATAGTCACACGTTTATTACAATCTCGGATCTGAGCATGATATCATTGTGACTCAGAACAGGTCCTATTTTGATCTGATTTTGATCAGAATCAACCATTAAAGTCTATGGACATTTGTCAGACATGCATGCAAATTGGAAGTCTTCTGATTTGCTACCATTTTGCATTCGTGTCTCACAGATCTGTTGCTTAGTGATACATTTGAATAAAAACAGGGGTATTATAGGGGTCTTTTTATTGCCTTGGAAGCAAGCACAACTCATCAATGAAGAGAAAAAAATGGAAGCAACTAGGGTGTGTTAAGATAATATCCAGCAACAGGACTCATGCCTTGTTAAAATGCATCTACTTTATTGTATAACTTGGAATAAATCATACAAGAGTTAAAAGTTGCAAACGCGTTTCCGAGCTATGTACTTCATCATTGCATGTAGCCAGGATGCAAACAACTAAGATGACAACTGAGAAAAAAAACAGTCCATTTTTCACAGATGCTACCATTCCAATAGATATGTGAGTTCAGCTATAAGGGGTTGCCCACTACTCAGTAAACCTCTTCTCAATTACTATATTCTTCCATTTAAAATGAAAACAACCTGTATTCACCTCCGGTGCCGGATCTCCAGGGTTTCATGCAACATTGTTATGTCACGTGAGCCCTGCTGCCAATCAGTGCCTGCTAATGGGCCGCTTCATTTTCACTTTCTTTGGATGAAACTGACATCCAGAGGAAATGAGACCTGCTGCTGCTCTCTGACTTCCTCCAAATTCCAAATGTAATTTTCGGCCAAAAGAAGTGAAAGTGAAGCGGCCAATTAGTAGATGTTGATTGGTTGCAGAGCTCACTTGACATAGCAATGCACCCAACGCTGGCACCGGAGGTGAGTGCAGACTGTTTTTATGTAACATGGGGGAATATACTAATTCAGAGAGGGTTGTCTGAGTAGTGGACAACCCTGTAAAGGGCCATTAACTACTACCTGCGAGCTGGACTACAAATATAAGAGGATAAATTAACAACTATAAAGAACAAGAGCCAGGACCCCAAAACAGTTATCAACACCACTTGGGTGTCTCTTCTTTTTAGAAGAGTTTCTGGTTTAGCTAAAATCATTAGTCATTAAAAATTAGTCAATTTGTTCAAGGTAAGCTGAATTTGTCAGGAATTTTTTTTTTTTTTTAAAAATTGCAATTTGCAAAAGTTAAAAAAAAATACCTCTCCACTCAAGTCCCACCACAGCCTGCAGCCCAGTCTTCCACAACATGGGGGCTCTTCTAAGTAGGCCTCTGACACTGGAACATCATGACACAGCATGACACAACCATGTGGGTTGATCAATACCTAGTCAGTGCGTTGGCAACACACATCATAACATCTATGTACGCCGTGACTTCAAAGGCAAACTCAGTGCCAGAAGCCCTAAGCAACCTGAAGGAGGCTGAAATGGATGACATGTGTCGGGAGTGAAGGCGTCAAAAATGTGCTCTGCAGATGGGCAAGTGAGCAGTGAGGTGAGTATTCTTTTTTTTTAACCTTACATTTAGTACTATTATTATTATTATTGAATTACTTTCATGCAAATTTACATTTTCTGCCAAATTTTAAGGGGTTATCCAGAATTATATTTTCTAACAATGTGCCTAAGGCGGGTAGCTGCTATCTTTCTGCATGTTGTTCCCAGCATAGATCTCTGCCGGCACAGAATGGTCATAGACCGCTCCTGACGGTGATTCAACAGCTTCCGCTGACATCTCGTAGACAGAGCAGCGGCTTCTCATCTGCTCTGCTCTTTTTATGGGACGTGACTGCAGACGTCATGCTGATTGACAGGCGGCTCCCCCCTGCTTGACTGCGGGGAGCTGCCTGTCAATCAGCATAACATCGGCAGAGCAGCCCGGAAGAAGAATTGATCTGTTGACACTGAGCAGCTGAATCACTGGCAGGAGTGGTTGGTTACTGCTCTGTGCCAGAGGTGAGTACAACAGGCAGGTAGTTGACTTTGTTAACTACCTGCCTTTTAGTTTTTAGGCCCATAGTAAAAAATGTCCTGGACAACCTCTTTTATTTAAATTGAAACTGTATGACTAGTTTAGGATTATTCTCCAAAACAACCAGTGTTTGGTCCAGAAGCTGACCACATGCCCAAAATGTGCTCTGGAATATACACAGTCATATCACCAGTAGGTGCTTCAAAGCTTCAAAGTTTTCCTGCTGGAGTCTCACCAGATGGGTCAAGGTGATGCCTGGGCCTCGCCTTCCATTTGCAATGTGCATTCTGAAATCAATTTCTCAATTTATATTTTGTCCCTAGACTTCTGTACAACATATAAAATGAGTTAAATTGGCAGCAAAACAAGAGATTGCAGCAGACCGATAAAGGACAGAGCCTTGCCAATAACTAGGGGTGCCTCACAGGCGAGACCAGCCTCACGGTTCGGGGAGCACTTTTTGAAATTACATGAATATTTCTACTGCTATTTTATTTTGTTTTGATGCTTATGTATACACAAAATGGTATGGTTTTAATTAATATGATATATTCTGACTAATAGAAAGTCAAACTCCACTGAATTTACTAAATATGAGGGACATTGGCCAGGCTGAGTGATACTTAACAGAAGGTTCACTTATTTTATTTTTTTTTTGCACATTTAGAAACTTAATGGGATTGTCTCAATTTAGCAAATTATCAGAATACGTTGTATCATGCTAATCGGGCTCTATAGCGCCCTATCTGTATAGAGTGGAAATAGAGAATGTGCAACATCACTCCATTCATTGTTTATGATGGCAGGAGGTAGCAAATTTAGCAAACTAAAGGAAACCTGTCAGCATCTCCCCCCCCCAAAAAAAATCCAGTATTTACCATCAGACATAATGGTAATCTGAAGGTAAATACTGTTTTAAACCATGTTTGGCAGTTTAATTGGAAGAGGAGCTACAGGGCGAAAATTAAGTTTTATTCTCCCTGCAGCTGCTCGCTTCTAGTCATTTGGGTGGGGCAGGGAGCGGTAACAGTCACTGCTCCCTGTACAGTGAGAGCGCTGTAATCAATACCCCTGCCCCTTGGCCAACATCCTAGACTGCAGCGTGAGGGTAGTTTGATTAGAAAGAGGCGAGCCTTATCTGTCACACCCTTCTCCTTCCCCACAGTATGATAATGGCTTGATTGCTGAGAGACAAGAAGAAAGGTGGTACTCACCATAAGCTGGTGGACCCGGTGGACCTGTAGAAGGGCAGTTTGTTGTGCGAAATTGCCATCATTCAGGTCGCCACACTCCCGCACACCCACTGCGTACTGCCTCTCCAGATGTCTTTGTTGGAATAAAGGACTATTTTTACCGCAGCTTATGGTGAGTGCCACCTTTCTTCTTGTCTCTCAACAAAATGCAAGTTTTATGTCTATGGTGAAGCACCACTGAATATAGCTGCAGATGGCTATTGTTTTCCAAAAAAAAAGACTGCCGACATTAATGTTAAATAGGTTGGTGCCTATTGGCCTCACATTTACTGACTGATAATGGGTTGATGATGGGCATCCGTGGCATCCAAGGTTCTAATCAAGGAAGCTTTTGTGTACCTGTATTTAACCCTTCAAATCCATTTCTTAAAATAAACTTACATTTTTTTTACAGATATAAAAAAAATTAAGTTTAAATTGCCCACGTTCCCATTTTTTGAATAAAAAATGAAAATGTCAAAATTTGTCAATATTTGGTTTGTTGTATTTCTATCTGTCGGACTTAGTAAAATATTCCATTATTTATCCCAAGTGAATGCTGTAAAAATAAATAAATACAGAATTGCTCTTTTTTTCATTTTGTCTCCTCTAAAAACCCATAAAACTCATAGACAGCTAGTTAAAGAAAAGCATCGATGAAGCATTGATCAAGCATTGAAAAACATTAACCCATTCAAGCAGCAGACAATTATTATTTTTACACTTTTGTTTTTTACGCCTCTTCTTCCAAGAATCATAACTTTATTTTTCCATCATCATAGCCATATAAGGGTTTGAATTGCAGGATGAGATGGCATTTTGAGTGACATGATTTTGTGGTTTTCACTATGCAGGAAAAAGCATTGGGCATCATGATTCTCCAAGTCAGTAAGATTATAGTGATACAAAATGTTATAGTTTTTTTTAATTTTTTTGAGAAAAAATGCCGAAATTTGTATTTTTTTTTTTAAAGAAAGGAGGTTTGTATCATCATGTTCTGAAACCTTTAACTTTCTTATTCTTCTGTCGATGGAGCTGTGTGAGGGTTAGATTTTTGTTTGGAAAGCTGATGTCACGCACAGTGTAGGTAAGACAAAGTGCAACACAAAGGAATGAGGGGAAGGGAGCCCAAACACTAGGGAAAGGGGAAGTGGAGACCCTCAGGCTGATCTAATATCATCCTGTCTCCCATACCTCCCCTATATTGGTTCCTCATCAATCGCCGAACAGGAAACCTAAGCCCTGTATATCCCTAGAGCTAGGCCCTGGATAGGGAATGGGGATGAGCACTGGTCAGTCCCCACTATAAACTAAAGACAACAAGGGAGACAAAGGGGGAAGAAACTTAGCTTGAGCCAACTTCAGAGAGATAACACCAAACGTCCTCCAAGCACCAGAGAGGAAGTAAACAGACAGCAATAGCTCCAAGCCTTCACAAGGGAACATGTCAATATCAGCAGCGCCTCCCTACAGCAAACTGAAAGTATTTAAACACCCAGGCCAGGGTGTCAATCAGAGCAGGAGGGAGGTAGTCGCTGGGTCCTAAAGTAAGACAGATTTAAGAAGGCGTCTGTAAAGCCAAACTAAGTGATCTTCTGCAACCAGGTGCAGAACTACTGTCTGCTACATCTGACACACCTGTGACAGCTGACATTTGCATTGAAACCATTTTGGAGTGCATATAATTCCTTGATCACATTTTATTGCATTTTGAGGGGCAGTTCTGGAGAGTCTATTTTTTTTCTATGTAGTATTTTGATAGATGGAAGAAGAGAGGGTGATTGGAATTTTTTTATGCTTTAATATTTCTAAATCACTTTTTTAATATTACTTTTTTAGTCCCCTAATATACCTAAAATCACGGTTTACTATGAAGCTCAGCCTGTGACTGGTTTCCACAGGAGTACGAACATGGCCGCCATAGTAGTTTTTAATCGACCCCTGGCTGCCATAGAAATCCACTGGTACCAAATGATCACATTGGGGAGACAATTAGTACCATAAATGGTGGGCCCCCAGGATTACATGCCTTAATTGCCACTGTCAGAGACTGACATTGACATCTAACCCCTTTACGACCTACAGTGGGATGGGAAAGTATTCAGACACCTTTAAATTTTTCACTCTTTGTTTCATTGCAGCCATTTGGTAAATTCTAAAAGGTTCATTTTTTTCTCATTAAAGTACACTCTGCACCCCATCTTGACTGAAAAGAAAACAGAAATGTAGAAATTTTTGAAAATTTATTAAAAAAGAAAAACTGAAATATCACACGGTCATAAGTATTCAGACCCTTTGCTCAGTATTGAATAGAAACACCCTTTTGAGCTAGTACAGCCATGAGTCTTCTTGGGAATGATGCAACAAGTTTTTCACACCTGGATTTGGGGATCCTCTGCCATTCTTCCTTGCAGATCCTCTCCAGTTCCGTCAGGTTGGATGGTGAACGTTTGTGGACAGCCATTTTCAGGTCTCTCCAGAGATGCTCAATTGGGTTTAGGTCAGGGCTCTGGCTGGGCCAGTCAAGAATGGTCACAGAGTTGTTCTGAAGCCACTCCTTTGTTATTTTAGCTGTGCGCTTAGGGTCATTGTCTTGTTGGAAGGTGAACCTCCGGCCAAGTCTAAGGTCCAGAGCACTCTGGAAGAGGTTTTCATGCAGGATATCTCTGTACTTGACCGCATTCATGTTTCTTTCAAGTGCAACCACTTGTCCTGTCCCTGCAGATGAAAAACACCCCATAGCATGATGCTGCCACCACCATGTTTCACTGTTGAGATTGTATTGGGCAGGTGATGAGCAGTGCCTGGTTTTCTCCACACATACCGCTTAGAATTATCACCAAAAAGTTCTTTCTTCGTCTCATCAGACCAGAGAATCTTATTTCTCATAGTCTGGGAGTCCTTCATGTGTTTTTGAGAAAACTCTATGCGGGCTTTCATATGTCTTGCACTGAGGAGAGGCTTCCGTCGGGCCACTCTGCCATAAAGGCCCGACTGGTGGAGGGCTGCGGTGATAGTTGACTTTGTGGAACCTTCCACTATCTCCCTAATGCATCTCTGGAGCTCAGCCACAGTGATCTTGGGGTTATTCTTTACCTTTCTCACCAAGGCTCTTTTCCCACAATTGCTCAGTTTGGCTGCACGGCCAGATCTAGGAAGACTTCTGGTGGTCCCAAACTTCTTCCATTTAAGGATTATGGAGGCCACTGTGCTCTTAGGAACCTTGAGTAATGCAGAAATTCTTTTGTAACCTTGGCCAGATCTGTGCCTTGCCACGATTCTGTCTCTGAGCTCCTTGGGCAGTTCCTTTGAGCTCATGATTCTCATTTGGTCTGACATGCACTGTGAGCTGTGAGGTCTTATATAGACAGGTGTGTGCCTTTCCAAATCAAGTCCTATCAGTTTAATTAAACACAGCTGGACTCCAATGAAGGAGTAGAACCATCTCAAGGAGGATCACAAGGAAATGGACAGCATGTGACTTAAATATGAGTGTTTGAGCAAAGGGTCTGAATACTTATGACCATGTGATATTTCAGTTTTTCTTTTTTAATAAATTTGCAAAAATTTCTACATTTCTGTTTTTTTCAGTCAAGATGGGGTGCAGAGTGTACTTTAATGAGAAAGAAAATGAACTTTTTAGAATTTACCAAATGGCTGCAATGAAACAAAGAGTGAAAAATTTAAATTGAATTTTGTTTTCACAAATACCAAACATGTGTATGTTATTTTTTATCTGCAAACTTGTAATGACCTGGAGAATACTAATGCCAGGTCAGTTTTAACATATAGTGAACATGCTAAATAAAAAAACAATCTCACTGCACTTGTAATTTTTTTCCTGTTTTCCAGTACCCAATATAGTAAAATCAATGGTGTGGTTCAAAAGTACAACTCATCCTGCAAAAAATAAGCCCTCACATGGTCATATTGATGGAAAAATAAGGAAGTTATGGCTCTGGGAAGAAGGGAAGCAAAAAACAGAAGAGCAAAAATGGAAAATCACAAGGTTGGTAAAGGAGTTAAGCAGTTAAACCTCAGCTCTGATCGCTGCTGTTACAGACAGATGCCGTCTGTATAGCACAGCCAGCATCATCTGCCAGGTATGGTGTGGACTCAGCTCCTGAGCCCACTCCATATACCCAATATGAAATTTAAATGTATTGTTCTCACATTTAGGTCAAAAAATCTTCACAACAATTTTATCAACCCATAAAAGAAATGAAGAGTCCTTTATGTACTTATTTTCCCCTACTTCATAGCACAAAGCCGGTCGACAAAAATAATTGACAGTGTTAGTTAAAAATTGAGTTTCATAAGATAAGATGTAAACAGGTTAGTTGGCTTTTGAAAAACAGAGAAAAAAACAGCACATAATGCAAAAAAAACAAACAATATGTACCTTTTCAATCCATCCTCTCCCATTCCAGTGCAGAAGCCCCAGCTGTCCCTTAGTCTTTGCTTGCAAGCAGATAGCTGTAATTAGGCTGCGTGCCCACTATGCGTTTTTCAAGCGTTTTTGCCGTGGAATTTCAGCAGTGAAAACACTTAAAGAAAGCTTGGTAATACGTGCCCCATGGTCCTCAATGATAATCCGCATGTGCTGTGCACATGCTGCGAAAATTTCCGCTGTGGATTATCATTGCGGAAAAATATGCAGCATGTCCATTAATTTTGCGGACACGCAGCGTAATCGCCGCCATTGACTTGCATTGGACCGCGTGACATTCGCATCACTGCATTTGCACAAGCGGATATCACATGGTTCAATGTGCGGATGGTACCCAGGTCTGGAGGAGAGGAGACTCTCATCCAGACCTGGGTACCATAGAAAACTGTAAAAAAAAGAATTTAAAATAAAAAATAAAGATTATACTTAACTTCCGATGTCCTCCCGGTGTTTTCTCTGCTGCGTCTGATCTGCTGTATGGGTCGCGGTGTTGTGAAGGACCTGCTATGACGTCATTGAGTCATGTGACCTGACACATGACTCAATGACGTCACCGCAGGTCCTTCACACCACCGCGAGCCGCCCAAGACACCGGACGCAGCGGAGAGAACACCGGGAGGACATCGGAAGGTAAGTATAATCTTTATTTTTTACCATTCTTATTCTTTATTTTTTAACTAACTTGGTCACACTACTATAAATCCACGCCGGTTGCATGGATTTATATAGTGTGAACAAGTTGTCAAGCACTTTTCCAAGTGATGCTAAAATCGCTTGGAAAAGCGCTTGATAACCCGCATGCAGAAATGCATGCAAAAACGCTTGACAAATGCTTCTACCTGGCGGGAAAAACGCATGTAAAAACCGCATGCGTTTTTCCTGCCAGGGAGAAGCGGAAAAAATATGCAGCATTTCTGCATCGTGGGCACATAGCATTATAGTAGCCAGTGAATGATACCACCACACAGCAATGGGAGCCACAATGCCAGTAGTACAGCATTACAGTAGTAAGTGACCACTAGGTCCAATGGTTGTCTACAGTATTCACTTTCTGGTTGCTCTAAGCAAAGACCAGGGAGATTACCTGAGGTTGTGTGCTGGATCAGTAGACAATTGAAGAAGAAATAATTGTGTTTTTTCATTTTAGAGTATTTGCTGCTGCTGTTTTTATTTTTCTAGTCTTTCTAAAGACTAAAAACCTCTTTAAAGTATCTTATAATTTACCCCAAACGAAGCGTCTTCAAGATACATCTAAAAAAAGCTTTGCTGTATGAAAGAAAACAAAAAAATAGCTTGATGAGACGTGGTCAGTCCCACACAACCAACAATAATAGAAACCAAGAAAAGGCTGAAATACTAATGGGCAAGGTGAAACTTCAAGTTTCTAGAACATTGGTTTTCACCAATTTTTTGGGTAACTTGATTTTGCCAATCCGCAGCATAGATTTAGAAGCCCAAACCATGCTCATTTAGCCCTCTACCATCTAAGAAAATTTTTCATAGTTAGTTTAATAGCTTTTAAGGTTGAAGGTAGAATTAAAGTTCAACCTGTAACCTAATATGTTGATCCAGAGGAAGGCAAAAACTCCATGGGGCAGACACCAGTAGCTCCATACTAGGGGACAAATTCCACCCCGACTCCACATATGATCAAATATCATTTTCACTGTAGTATGAAGATGCTAAGAACATTTGATAAAGTAGTCTGCCAAGATAGACAATAATTACTTCATTTATGGAACAAGTGAAGGAACCCTATAATGCCTTTTGGAACTGGTCCATATTTATTAAGAATAGAGCTATGATTGGTTTATCGGTGGCCCAGAAACGAGTCTTAAAAGAATGTTATGTCTCAATACCTTCAGTGTATCTTCACTACCTTAAGTACCAAGTTGAATCTCCCAAACCATAGTAAAACTACCTTTACCAAAAGCCTAAGCTATGAAAAGAAAATGCTAAAAAATAAAGGTATGAATTTCTGATGGGACAAATCGTAACCCGGCTGTAAGGAAAATGACAATTTTTGATCCCTCTTAAATCATCTTTGCAAGAGCTAGCAGCTACAAAAGTGTCTAATCCCTTCACCGAACCATAAACTGACCATTACCATAAAAAAGAGCAGTAAAACGAGAAACCATGTGCTGAGTATAAAACTAATTTCATGCTTTCAAAAGCACACAGTGGCTTCAAGCAAGATAGTGGCCCTGGGACCTGACAGATTGGCTAGCACAATTGGTTTGCTTCTTATCTAGTGTGTGGGGGGGGTTATATTGGCAACAAATGGAAATTATAAACTCTTCTGTTCTACTGATATCAACACTGTGCCTAATAATTCACTGGTGGCTGCCATTGTACACCTGCCTTATTTATGATATTAGCAGAGATTGGAACTAAATTAGTATGGTGTAAGAGTTTTTTTTTTCCAAAAGTTGGCTCGCTACACTGCTTAAAATAATCCACAATATAAATTGCAACTTCGATTAAGGAGAAGAATACAAAATACAGTCATTTCTCACTTCCATAGGCATTCATATGGGGCAGGTATAGGAAGGAATGCATAGTCGTATGGGGCAGGTATAGGAACGAATGCATGTCTTCTATGCCATTGCAACCTGTAGTTCCTATGATATTTTTTTTTCAATGCCTGGTACCTTCCTGCAAAAACAATATATTCCATTGTGGTTCTTGTTATTATCACTTAGCTTGTTTTTTTTTCTTTCCATCAAAGTCATCCTCAACCTCTTAACGCAAATTCTACATTTTATTCTCGGTCGATCCTTTCTGTATAGAATAAGTAACCACAGTCATCAATACCAAAAGCTTTAAAATGGGAAAATGACTATATAAACACATAATAAAGCCACAATAATAACAACAGGATATAAAATTATATAAGATCAAGGAAAAAGAAATAGGTATATGTAGAAGACAAGCGCAGGTGGAAGGAAGGAAGAATTCCTAGAATATTTCAAGGATATGTATGACCGAGGAGGATTGCAGATAAGTTATATATCATCATCATACATCATATAGCGATCAGCACACCAAACACACATCCAGCAAAGACGTGCATGGAGAACATCAGTGCTTACCTCGACGTGATAACCCACTCCACATTTTTTGCAGCCTATTGCTTAGTGAGTAGCCAGAGACTGGGGAAGATGAGCGGAAGTTCCAAAAGGTAAATGGAATGATATTTGGAACTAGTGTTCTTTGGCTCAAGCTCCGATGATCATCTGTATGTGTCTCTACAGTTCCGAATCAATGCAGCTCCGAGCGCCCTCAACGCTGGTTCATCTCAGCACTCATTGAAAATCCTTTACATGCTGGCAACATTTTAGAGAAGGAGAAAACGCACACTGAGTCATTTGTAAAGAAAAGCAAAAAAAAGCAATTACCAGCCCTGTGTCTTTATCCAGACTGAAACACACGGAGCTGTGTCACAGCAGAAGCCTGATGTGAAATTATGCAGGCGAAAAAAAAAAAGAAAACGTCACCTAAGCCTTCATTATCAATGCATGAAATCAGCTACTGTGATCAAATTCACGCAAGCCATAGAAAGGCGTGCGATTATGAAAGGTTCCACCAAATCTGCTCCGAACCGCGTACAATGGAAAGAGTCCTCTGTTATCAACTGTGCACTTAAAAATAGCCCTCTCCCCTCTTAATAACGGACTGTGGAGGCAGAGAATAATCAGCATTCTGTGCCGTGATGAGTAATTGTTTTGAAGGCTAGGAAAGAAAAAAAAGGAGATTTTTAAAAAAAAAATTCCTTAAAGCAAAAAAAAAACAAAAATAGAGCAATGCAAGCAATGGTAATTGTGGAGATTCACCCTTATCATTACTATAGGAAATAAATGAATGGCATATATAGTGTTTTTGCAGGCTTTAAAGTAAAACAATGTATTATCCACTTTTATAGTAATGGCTTTTTGAGCAGTTTTCTCGCATTCAGATATTGTTTTTTTTTTCAGAAATGAGCAGGAAATCCGATTTATTATCCATTCTCAGCTCTCCTTCTTGTAAATGGAGCAACTATGGCTGTGTAATATACTAACGTTTATGTAACTAAAGATTATATCTGATATCAGGACCTGATGAGTATACATTGATAAGCAGCACTACTCATCTCTTCCTGCGGAGGCAGTGTGGCGCAGATTGCTTTCACAGGAAATTCATTTTCCTTTATCAATCACTGATTGGCTGACATGTAGTTCTCTCTTTCTAAAATAATTAGGTTCTCCAACTGTATACATGTACGTATTTGTACAGTATATATATATATATATATATATATATATATATATATATATATGTGTAAAAATAACATAACAGACATGTCAAATGCAGCAGACTTTATTTTTGAGAAGGAACAAGGGGTTTCACATCACTCAATAATGGACAGAAAGCTTCCCATGCTCTATGAAAAGAGATGTGACAGTAGCTGTGGAGTGCATTAGAATAGGAGTATCGCTCTTATGTAGTACATACTGTAAGGTACTTATTATATAGTATAGATTTTATTTTGCAATTATGCAATTTGCTAATTTATGATATGAAGCTGCACCAAAGTCTATCACAATACTGATGAACTATACCAAATATGTTAATTTTTTTATTTTTTAGATTTCGCTATTTGCGTTTAAGCAAAAGGTGATGATATAGAATTTTATTAGTTTGTTTTTTACCCTTATATTTTTTTTATATTTTTTTTATGTTTTCTTCATTCTTAGCCCACGGCCCCACTATCAGTATTTGGTCAGTATTCGGTCAGTATTTTTTTTTCAGCAGTGGGAGCCAAAACCAAGAATCAGAGAAAAGGTATAATAGAAACAAGTCACCAATTCTGTATTTATCACCCACTCCTGGTTTTGGCTCCCACTCCTCTCCTAAGAAAAAATACTGACCGAATACTGACCAAACACAGATAGTGGGACCGTGGCCTTAGAAGTCTTTTTGGAAGACTGTACCTTTGATCACTTGATCGTTTATGCACTGCACAAGCTGGGGAGACACAGATTCCACCCTCACCTCTCTTCACTAAGCTCTTTAATGCCGCTATTAACATTGACAGGTGCTGGCAGTATAGAAAGGCTTGTATCTGCACAGTATGGAGCAGGCTCAGCTCTTGAGCCTGCTCCGTATAGTAAGCAAACATATCCTTCACAAATATAAGGCAAATGTAGCTAAGGGTTTAAAATTAAAACAATACATGATCCAGGTGGTGCCAGATGAATAGCTCTATAGACTTTATACAGAAAAATGATATTTAACTTTTCTTTAAATAAAAAGTGATTAATAAATCAATGAAGTACATGAAAAAGTCCAATCCTAACATGAGCATTTTTTGCCTTCTGTGAATAAGTTATAGATTTAAAGTAACACATCAACACATTTTATTGCAATATAATTCACCAGTAGTATTCCATAGATATGTAATTTCCACCTTCCATTATGGGCAGCTGTGTTATGTACTCTAGTAGCCAGTCCAATACATGCTCTCATGTGTAGACAGGAGGTCAGCCTTTGAGTTCCAGTGAACCACAGTGTGACATCATCACCTCAAATGCCTCTTGGTAACGCTCAAGACACCTTCTCTCTATAGCCCTACTCCTCTCCTGTTATGGCTCTATACTGTCCCCCACTCCCTACCCCTGCCCCATGTAACTGAAGATATACACTCCATGACTGATTGCTAAAAGATGCACATTGCTCACTCCTGGCTTCTGCTTGTAAGAGCTGATAGGGAGACACATATAACAAGCAGGAGGCAGGAAACAGGGTGAAGGTGCATCAAAGAATACAGAGAGATGAGTCAGTTAAAAACAGAAAAATTAGTGTGCCAAAAAAAAAGACATCTATTAGAAAATGCTATAAAAGTGCAATAAAAAAATGCATGTTGCATTTTAAACTCTAGCATTTCTACAAGGAGTTTTTTTTTGTATATTTTAAAATATCAATAAAAAAGATTGCGTATAGGATTTTCTCTCACAATGTCTTTTTGGGTGTGCACTGCTCCCTAGTCTCCCGGCATCCTGCTTGCTGGGGCTGTGCTCTCATGTATGACTGCCAATGCAGATCAAACTATGAGATCTTCGATGCTTCTATGCCTAAGAGCACAGTGGAATTATTGCTGGTCAGGATTAAGAGCTAACTGTGCGATTTTGGCCAGTCTTAGAGTAGTGCTTACAAGCTCAATTGGAAAGAGCTTGTAAGCATTGCGCATGTTTGGCCACTGATGCTAGATGGCAGTAATGGCTGGCAACTTGGGCAACAAGCCATAAACAGTAAACAGTAAAGTTAAAAAACACTTTTAACAACAAGTAAATTACAAAGTTTCTAGTTTTACTAGCAATTTTTTTGCAACTTTACTCATAAAAAATTAGGGGAATAGCATATTCAGAGTAATAACTGGGATGTGACCTTCAATTTAACAAAACTCAAAATAAAACACAACCTAATACATATGAGTGTGTTATCATGTTCATTTTTTTATGAACTAATACATTGCTGCTCGATTGTTGCTCTGCTTGTTGAACTTTCAAAGCGTATTTATCTGCTCTGAAGCATGAAATTCTCATTATGTTACATAAAAATATCAGTGTCACACAATATAAGTATTTGCACATTATTACACTGTAGCTCTGGGTCTAGCAGCCGAGATATTTTTGTCTTCCTACAGAAAGCATTTTAGTCATCTGAACCTTTTGTTTATGATTGATCACTTGATTATTTTCATTGTGTACCTTTTACAAATGATCAATGAGACTATTCTTGAGCCACCGACAACGAAAAATAATAATAACAATAGATGGAATGGTTTAGCTGCCGCAGGAGACCTAGTAATGTCAAATGTCAGGTGAAATCACCAGCCTGGATTATAATTGCCTAGCACAATTAAATACCTACCCCGCAAACGAGATGTTTTTTTCTGATGATTTATCTGTATCTTATGTGCTTGCTATAACACTAACTAAATCTAAAAAGTTTCTAACAAAACAAAGTATCATAAAGTTACACATGTGGCATATATCAAATTTATGTCAAGGTGAGCCTCCAGCCCATCTGTTTTAAAGGGAACCTGACAGCTGGCTCAAGTCCTATAAACTAATTACATGGCTGCATCTGTCTTTTAAAGTTGATTTTTGACAACCCCATTGTGTGGGGAAAGTTTACAGTATATAGCAATACTCACCTTTTTATTCTACATTCGAAAGCATATCCAAATCATTAGACTAGTCAGAATGGCGTGCCTCAAGTGTGGTCCAGTCCAGCCTCATCTGCAGATAGCACACCTCTTTCAGGCTCCCTTTTAAGAACGGGTAAACAGTCAATTGTCAACTACACATTAATAATGTAGTTTAAAGGGGTTGTACACTACTTGGAAAAAAACTGTTTCAATCAGCATGTTTGCATCAGTAAAATAATAAAACTTATACTCACCTCCGATGCCTGCTCTGTTCCAGCGGTGAAGTTGAGGCGCCCCCTGGGCCTGTGGGGAACCCGGAAGCGGGCCTTTTAGGATGAATGCTGGGGGTTGTAGTCTCCGTGTGGCGGCGACCCGGTCCGTGCCCAGGGTGGTCAAATCAGTGGCAGTCTTAGTAGTATTATAAGGGTTTTAGATTAGTTGTCCGACTACGCCACCCGTGGATTGCGGTCAGTGGGGTCCGCCGCTGCGATGCAGACCACTGAGGCTGATGTTGTATGCGCAGCCAAGTATGGGATGACTCCCCATGGGAGAAGTATATCCTCAGGGCAGTCAGTGCAGATGATGGTAGTGATGGTGCACGAGCGTCCCAGCACTGATAGTGCTGGTGCGGCGAAGAAGCACAGAGACGTGTGGTTGCAGTTTCCAATGCTTTACTCACAGTTCTTTACTGGTCCTAGTCACCTCGGTACCGGCGGTGACTGCCCAAGCCGTGCTGCGTCCACCAGGCAAGGGGCTCGACCAACTCCCAGGCAATTCCAGAGCGTGGCACAGGGCTCCCTTCTCTTCCCTCTCTCTGGCCGTGCCCCACCAGTGACTCTACGTTTGTCCGGCTGCCTCGGGCCTTCTCTTGGTATGCTGATCTCAGCGTCCCTGGCCCTATGTGGTGTGCCTTCCTGGTAGGTGTAGTGAGGGGTCGCACCGAGATATAGTCACGACCACCGGTCTTTGGCTGAGGATTAGTCGCCTCCACCAATTTGGGATCCGGTACCCTATTCCGCCAACCCGTCACCTGCAATCTCCTGGGCCTATGGGGTTCCTTCTTCTCTCGTGTCTCTGGGCGTCTCTTAATGTTCCTTTCCTTCTTTCCTTTCTGTTCCTTTCTGTTTCCGTTCTTTCTCTCTGGCTCTGGCCTTCACCCTAGGCCTGCCTCGTGGAGCTGGGCCCAGACTGAGCCACAGCTCCCTGTCAGCCCTCTCTGGCTGAACTCCTCTCTCACTCCTCTGACTGTCTTTTACTGAACTTCTAAGATGGTGCCCACCTTATATACCTCCCTCTATGTCTGAGCCCAGGTGACTAGCAACCAATGGGCTCCTACCTATGCCCAGAGACCCACCCCTATCTGCTCCTACACCACTGGGTTTTCCTTCCCCTCCCCACTCCAGCCAGGGACAGATGCTGTCGTGCCTGCACTTCTGTCTAGTGGGAGCACCGTTGAGCTGTCCCTCGGAAATGGGGTGTGTGTGATGCATGCAGCTTACTGAGTCCTGGTCCACTCTCCATCCTTACCCGGGAGTGGAATATCACACCTCTGGTTTGAGGTGCAATACCCCTGTAGCAGCCGAGCCCTCGGGGTGCTACAATGGCGTGCCACCCCGGCCGGGCCGCTGCGGTCACGGTGCTGGTGCACAACGGTCCGAGTGCTGGTATGGTCCAACCGAGGGCACGCACAAGTCTTTATCAATTGTGGGGGTTAATAATAAAAAGGGTTTGTGACGTCAGTTGGGATGTTTGGCCTGGTATGGCCGGGCACTGATGAAGATCCCTGGGAGTTAGGTGGTGATGAGCAGTGCCAGATGATTAACCCTTCCCAACCGGGGCTGGCTCCTACAGGAGTTGGAGCAGGAATGGAGCAGAAGAAAATAATTAGCTTTAGACAGGGTAATAACCAGTTTGTACCTTTCACTGGAATTCTGCAAACAGTTCCAGAAGCTTCTATGCAATTCACATACAGGGGTTTGGATCGGCCTGCATGGTGAGGGTTCAGATTCTCTGCTGTGAGGTTGTGTAGCCTTCCTGCTGCTAATTAAACCTCTGGTAGACGATTCCTTGGATCCCCAGGGGTCCATGGTAAACAGTTACTGGATCTGTTATCCTTTCCAGCAAGCAGGCAACATGAAACCTGTCAGAACACTCACTTTCTCTGGCAGCAGTGTCTCTGTGACTCTATGCAGTTGCTGAGCTCCCAGGAAAACACTTCACTGCTTGTTATATGAAGACCGAACAGACTCACAGTTTAGCACAGACTCTGGAAGTCTCTGTGCTCTAGGGACTGGACCCTGCCTTGTGCAGCTTGTACATGCAGAGAGCATGCCTCTGCATCCAGGACCTCCATGATGCTACTTTCTTCCTCACACTACAACTACCCAACCACCTCCTCCCCTCTCTGAGGGATTGTGCACAACTTCCTGGTTTAGGTAACAGTGCACAATCCTCCAGTAAGGGATCGGGTAACAATATGTGTATGTAATGAGCAGAGAACTTACCCTCACCATAACTGGCAATACATTTGAATTATATTACACATGCAGGCATTTTGTGGCACTATAGACACAGCCGCCACATTGGCACTCGCTCGTCCGGGGCTTGCATTACCTTGCTATGTTGCGCAATCCCTGCACCCAATCAGCGCTGGCTTCACTCTCCCCGCTTTCAGACAAATCAGACATCAAGAGGAAGTCAGAGCTGCGGCCGGTCACTCACTTTCCTTGGTGTGTGATTCTTCCGAAGGAGGGGAGAGTGAAGCCGGCGCTGATTGGTTGCAGGGCTTGAGTGACATAACAATGTTATGCAAGCCCTGGGAGACTGAGTGCTATCACCTCTGTCACAGAGCTGACACTGGAGATAAGTATAAGTGTTGTTATTATACTGGTGCAAACATGATTATTGGGATAAGGCTGTCCGAGTAGTGGACAACCTTTTAAAGGGTTGCTTAAAGGTGTTTTCCCACAAACAAAAGTTTATTTTAAAAACTGGCGGTGTCTGACCGTGTACGGAACATACCACAACTCATGGACAGGGGAGGAAGCAAAAGAGTGTACAGACATTACAGCAGAGGATTGCAGAGGATTCATTTTGTGAGGTAAAATATTGTTTAAAAACAGACAGTGAAATGTTTTACCTCACAAAATGACTCCTCTTTGTTCCCCTGCTGTAATGTCTGTATTGTCACTTGCTTCCTCCCCTGCCAGGAGTGGTGGTATGTTCCATACGCCGTCAGACAGACAATTTTTGAATTGAACTTTTGTTCGTGGGAAAATCCCTTTAAGAAAAAAAAAATGGTCTCCTTTTTCAGAAACAGTGTTCATATTTGCAAATCTTTTTTTGTGCAAGTAACTGCAGCTCAGCTTTATTCAAGTCAATGTGCCCTTAGCAGAGAAACCCCCCAAAACATAATGTTTCCACCTTCATGCTTCACGGTTGGGACGATGTTCTTATGGTTGTACTCATCCTTCTTCTTCCGCCAAACACGGCGAGTTGAATTAATGCCAAGGAGCTCAATTTTTGTCTCATCTGACCACAGCACCTTCTCCCAATAACTCACATAATCATCCAGGTGTTCACTGACAAACTTCAGACGGGCCTGCACATATGCCTTCTTGAGCAGGGGGACCTTGCGGACACTGCAGAATTATAAACCTTTAAGGTGTAATGTGTTACCAATGGTTTTCTTGGTGACTGTGGTCCCAGCTTCCATGAAATCATTAACAAGTTCCCGTGTAGTTTTAGGCTGATCTCTTACCTTCCTAATGATCAAGGATACCCCACGAGGTGAGATATTGCATGGTGTCCCAGATCAATGTCGATTGACAGTCATTTTGTATTTCTTCCATTTTCTTACTATTGCATCAACAGTTGTCGCCTTCTCACCCAGTGTCTTACTTATGGTTTTGTAGCCCATTCTAACTTTGTGCAGGTCTATGATCTTGTCCCTGACGTCCTTAAAAAACTCTTTGGTCTTGCCCATGTTGTAGAGGTTGTAGTCTGACTGATTAATAGGGTCTGTGGACAGGAGTCTTTTATACAGGTGACTATGTAAGACAGCTGTCTTTAATGCAGGTAACAAGTTGATTAGGAGTGTCTAACTGGTCTGTAGGAGCCAGAACTGATAATGGTTCGTAGGAGATCAAATACTAATTTCTCACTGCAAAATGCAAATAAATTTATCTAATTTATACAATGTGATTTTCTTGATATTTTTTAGGATATTCTATCTCTCAATGTTAAAATTAACCTACCCTTAAAATTATAGACTGTTCATGTCTTTGTCAGTGGGCAAACTTACAAAAACAGCAAGGGATCAAATAATTATTTCCTTCACTGTACAGTCTAGTCGGAATCTTACCGCACGCTGGAACCAGGGAATCATCAAAGCGCAAAATGCACATAATGTGAGGATTCACAAGTCTGCAGTCAATAGAGTGACTGCAGACTTGTAGTCTAAGGTCGGACAGCCCTTTGAAGCACTAAAGAATAAAAACTGGCATTCCACATGGAATTGCAATAATATATTAACCTTTCCGGAAAAAGTCAGTACAAAGAGACAAAGCATCACCTTGAAGGTGCAGCTATAGAATTAAAATTCATAAATAATAATAATTTACGTCTAATTACCCTACATTTCTAGTACTCTGCAGTAATGCAATTGTCTAAAAAATTAAAATTTATTTTGCATACATCTTTCTAAGACTTGCACTTGATGTTTTGCAGACATCACAGTGGTTTGTCTCTTGCAGCAATTTTCTATCTTCTTTTAAACCTCGCAAAGGGAAGTAAAACAAACCTCCTTTATATGTCGGGAGGAATTTAATGAGTCTGAGAAACACGTCCTTCGAGATCAGGTCAAGTTAAAGTAGATGATCTAAACACGTTGTTGGATCCCACGTGGTCTTTCTGAAATGACTGTGCTTATTTCCGAGTAGTCATATTAATTCTACGAGAGCAACAAGCGGCATATTAGAAATGTTGTTTTTTTTTTGTCATCTCGTATTCAACTATTACCATAAAAACAATATTTTTGTTAATGGATGGTGTTTTTTTCAGAGCAAGTTCTCTAATAATATAGAAAAAGGAGATATCACAAGAAAGATTTTCATGGCATAACTGCTGTATTAACACTTACCTGGGTCATATAAAAGGGTATAAGGAGGGATAACAGTTAAACCCATCAAGAGGAGGCATGTACAGTTAAATGCAATGGTGGAGGCAAAAGACATTTGCCCTATGTAATTGGGGCAGCCTTACATCCCCTTACAGACTCTTAATGCTGTGTTGCTCTCAGTTAACGCAAGGTTTATAAGTTTCATAGTTTATAAGGCCGAAAAAAGACAATCGTCCATCCAGTTCAGCCTATTTCTTGTGCACTGCAGCTATTCCGCAGCGTTGATCCAGGGGAAGGCAACAAAAAAACATGCAGTATAGGCCAATTTACATCATTGAGGAAAAATTCACTTCCCGACACCAATCTGGCAGTCAGATTAAATCCCTGGATTAATTAACTAAGCATAAGATGTAATTTTATTGTTCTCAAGAAAGGCGTCCAGGCCTCTCTTGAACTCATTAAGTGAGTTGGACATCACCACTTCCTCTCCCAGAGAGTTCCAGAGTCTCACGGCTCTGACCGTAAAGAATCCCCTTCTATGCTGATGCAGGAACCTCCTTTCCTCCAGACGCATAGTGTGCCCCCTCGTCTTTGTCACCATCCTTGGTATAAACAGGTCATGGGAGAGATCTCTGTACTGCCCCCTGATGTATTTATACATGTTTATGAGGTCTCCCCTAAGCCTTCTCTTTTCCAACGTAAATAGGCCTAATTTTGACAACCTCTCTGGGTATTCTAGTCCCTCCATTTCCTTTATTATCTTAGTCGCCCTCCTTTGTACCCTCTCTAGCTCCAATATGTCTTTCCTGAGCACCGGAGCCCAGAACTGTGCACAATATTCTAAGTGCGGCCTTACCAGCGCTTTATACAGAGGAAGAACAATGTTCTCATCACATGCTCCTATTCCTCTTCTGATGCATGCCATAACTCTATTTGCCTTCGCAGCTGCTGCCTGACACTGGGCACTCCAATTTAATTTGCTATTAACCAAGACGCCCAGGTCCTTCTCCATGTCAGATTTCCCCAACGGTTTCCCATTTAATATGTATGGGTGACTGCTGTTTTTCTTTCCCATGTGCATGACCTTACATTTATCGGCATTGAACCCCATTTGCCATTTTTTGGCCCAACTCCCCAATTTATCTAAATCCTCCTGTAGCTGTGCCCTATCATCATCTGTATTAACTACTTTACAAAGTTTAGTATCATCTGCAAATATTGCTATTTTACTATGCAACCCTTCCACTAGATCATTAATAAATATATTAAATAATATAGGGCCCAAGACAGACCCTTGAGGCACCCCGCTAGTAACCCTGACACCCCCTGAGCTTACTCCATTGATAACCACCCTCTGCTTCCTATCACTCAGCCAGCTATTTACCCACTTGCACACATTATCCCCCAGACCAAGCATTCTCATTTTATTTACCAACCTTTTGTGTGGCACGGTATCAAACGCTTTGGAGAAGTCAAGGTATACAACATCCACTGACTCTCCCCGGTCCAGCTGTGAGCTCACCTCCTCGTAGAAGGCGATCAGGTTTGTTTGGCAGGAGCGATCCCTCATGAATCCATGTTGATATGCAGTTAGACAGTTATTATCATTAAGATATTCTACAATAGCATCTCTAAGAAATCCTTCAAACAATTTACCCACAACAGACGTTAAGCTTACTGGTCTATAGTTCTCAGGGTCACTTTTAGACCCCTTTTTGAATATTGGTACCACATTTGCTTGGCGCCAGTCTAGTGGGACAGACCCTGTCCATAAAGAGTGCTTGAATATAAGATACAGCGGTCTGTCTATCACATTACTTAATTCTTTTAGTACCCGGGGGTGTATGCCATCTGGGCCTGGTGACTTGTCTATTTTGATATTATTTAGGCGTTTCTGAACTTCCTCCTGGGTTAGATGGGTGATATTTAGCGGAGGGTTTACTTTATCACTCTGCATTTCCTCCGATAAATTGTTTTCTTTTGTGAAAACAGTGGAGAAGAAGCTATTGAGTAGGTTTGCTTTACCCTCATCGCCCTCTATGATTTTACCCAGGTTATTTTTCAATGGGCCAACTCCATCAGTTTTAATCCTTTTACTGTTTATATAGTTAAAGAACAGTTTGGGATTCGTTTTACTTTCTTTGGCAATTAGTCTCTCTGTCTCCTCTTTTGCTATTCTTATTTGTTTCTTACAGATTTTGTTTTTTTCCCTATAAGATATTAGCGCTTCCTCGCTGCCTTCTTGTTTAAGTTTACCGAAAGCCCTTTTTTTGTTTTCCATTGCCCTCTTGACTTCCTTATTTAGCCACATTGGCTTCCTCCTATTCCTAGCCCTTTTATTCCCATAAGGTATGTACCTTCTACAGTGACTATGTAGGACTGTTTTGAAAATTTCCCATTTTCTATCCGTGCTCCTATTACTAAAGATACTATCCCAGTCTATAAGATGAAGGGCATCTCTTAGCTGATCAAACTTTGCCCTCCTGAAGTTCAGTGTTTTTGTGACTCCCTTGCTGGGCACCCTACTGAAGCACATGTGGAATTGTATAATGTTGTGGTCACTATTTCCCAGGTGCCCCCCGACCTGCACCTCAGTTATTCTGTCTGGCCTGTTAGTTAATATTAAGTCTAAAAGGGCTGTCCCTCTAGTCGGTTCCTGCACAAGTTGTGACAAATAATTGTCTTTGATAATTGACAGAAACCTGTTTCCTTTCTGAGATCTACAGCTTTCGGTTTCCCAGTCTATATCGGGGTAGTTGAAGTCCCCCATAATAATCACCTCGTTATTTTTTGCTACTTCGTCTATTTGTCTCATTAATAGACTTTCCGTGGCTTCTGCTATATTTGGTGGTTTATAACAGACTCCTATGATAATTTTATTATTGTTTTTTGCCCCATGTATCTCCACCCATAAGGACTCGACCTCCTCATTTCCCTCCCATACATCCTCCCGTATTGTAGGCTTTAGACACGTCTTTACATATAGACAGACTCCACCCCCTTTCCGACTTCTTCGATCCCTTCTAAACAGACTGTAACCCTGTAAGTTAACTGCCCAGTCATAGCTTTCATCTAACCATGTCTCGGTTATTCCCACTATGTCATAGTTACCTGTAGATATTTCTGCTTCCAGTTCATCCATCTTGTTTGTCAGGCTCCAGGCATTTGCTAGCATGCAGTTTACACGATTTTGTTTTGTTCCAATCTTCTCCCTGTGGATTGTATTAGAAATTTTCTTACCTCCCTTCCAAGTATCCTGTCTTGGACCTTCTTTGTCGCACTTCATATCTTTCATTAGTATGTTCTCTGGTTGCATGTTCGTGTCCGGCGTTTTTCTTCCCATCCCCTCTTCTTCTAGTTTAACGCCCTCCTGATGAGTGTTGCGAGTCTCCTGGCGAATGTGTGTTTCCCGGGTTTGTTGAGGTGTAGTCCGTCTCTGGCAAGGAGTCCGTCATAGAGGTAATTCACACCGTGGTCCAGGAATCCAAATCCTTGCTGTCTGCACCATCGTCTCAGCCAGTTGTTCACATCAAGGATCCTGTTCCATCTCCTGACGCCATGCCCGTCTACTGGAAGGATAGAAGAAAAAACTACCTGCGCATCCAGTTGTTTTACTTTCTTCCCCAATGCTTCAAAGTCCTTGCAGATTGTCGGTAGGTCCTTCTTTGCCGTGTCATTGGTGCCAACATGTATCAAAAGAAATGGGTGGACATCCTTGGAACTGATGAGCTTCGGTATCCTATCGGTAACATCCTTGATCTTCGCCCCTGGGAGGCAGCATACTTCTCTTGCGGTTATGTCCGGTCTGCAGATAGCTGCTTCTGTTCCTCTCAGTAGTGAGTCTCCAACCACCACCACTCTTCTTCCCTTCTTGGCTGTCCTTTTTCTTGTCGCTTCTGGGTGTTTCTGGGTGCTCTTTTCTTTTTTGCTTGCTGGTAGTTCCTCATCCTTAGGTGTGCAATCTTCATCCTCCACAAGTCCTTGGAATCTGTTTCTCAGTTGTGTGGTTGGTGGTGTCTCCATGGTCTTCTTGCTTCTTTTGGTCACTTGCCTCCACTTGTCTGCCTCTGGAGGTTCTCTGATGCTTCCTTCACTTTCCGTGACCAGTAGTGACGCTTCTGTTCTGTCCAGGAAGTCTTCATTTTCCTTGATTAGTTTTAATGTCGCAATTCTTTCTTCCAGTCCCCGCACCTTTTCTTCTAAAAGATCCAGTAGTCTACACTTCTGGCAGGTGAAGTTGGTTTCAGCTTCTGGTCGATCTGTGAACATGTAGCACATGTTGCAGCTCACCATGTAGGTTGTCACATCTGCTATGCTGCTCCTTGTCCCTGCTGACTTGATGTCTGTCTTCTTTCTCGTGATACCCTAGGATAAACGAATTAAACAAAATCGCGCGCCGTTAGGCGCGCGGTTTGGCGATGCTTTCCAAGCAGCTGGTCCCGGCTGTACCCAACGATCTTCTAGCTGAAGGAGACTCTTCGCTTTTCCCAGAAGGCACCTGGAATATGTGAGTGTGACTAGCATCATATACCCTGATCTTTGGCAGCAGGGCATGTCGGTTGCCAGAAATTGCAGCTAAGTCCAACTGACCAATACAACATCAGCATGGGCTTGTTCTGAGTCGCAACGCAAAACCATCAGTGTTAAATGGCTGGGAAACTAGCAGGATGTAGAGAAGCATTTTTACTGCATGAGGAGCGGTAGGTGGTATTTTTTATCTGTGAAAGGGGCATTTTTATAGTGTGGGGGCACTAAAGATGTACTATTATTGAGTAGGGGCTGTAAAGGGGCACTATTTCTGTGAGGAGGTCACTAACTAATTTTTGTGTAGAGGTTAGATGAGCAAATCAATTTGACGCAACTTAAATTCATGATAAATCCAATGAAATTTGTAGGTCCTTTTAATTTGAACTATTTTGCGATTTGAGTCGCAAAAAAATGCCCATTGCCATCCTACACATTGTAGAAAATTGCATCAGCCACAGAAGACTCACATGACCTCAAGCATGAATGCTCAGGCTTCTCGATAGTGCCTTGCAGCTATCACATCACATGACATAGCCAGAAAATTAGGGTAGACTATTATAACCTGTATAAAAGTCAAGGCAGGGAATGCAGCTGACATTTTTAGAGTGGTTTAGGATAGTGAGAATATGCCAGAAGTCACAGCTTAGCAATAAAGATAGGAAGAAAATGCCATAAAAAATTAGACAAATGTTCCAGATAATAATCTGTTGTACAACTGCAGCAGATAAGAAGATTGGAGAAATAGTCTGTACATAGTACACAGATTCAACTGATGGGGAGAGAGAGACAGGAGAACGGCCATCAGCACCAGTAACAGATTAATCAGTGAAATGGTGTAGCTTGCATCTGCAATTCTAATTATACATTGTTTTTTCATTCTTAATGCACTAGAAAGGAGCAGCAAGCCAGCACAATATTTCTTATAAAGGAAAAAAATCTGAAATTAGTGTAATTTAACTGCAAAGTGTCAAAGTGTGCATGTCGCAAACAATATTCTTTTGCTCATCTGTTTTACTTTTCAACTTTTACATCCAAACTCACCACAGCAGTACAGTGCTCCGTTGCAGGTAATAACTTTGTGGATGCATAATTACCTTACCTTTAATTTTGTTAAAATATCTAAAATTTGTTTTAGATATTTAACTGTACATGTATGTTTTTGCACACCTGTTCTACTAGTCCAATTTGACAAATGTATACGCCACACCTATACTGCGTCCTGCTGACACATTTTGCTTTCTGGATGTGTACTCACCTACCAAACATTTCTTGTTGGAAATTATTTTATTGTACAAAATGTATTGTAAAAGAAAAAGAGGCAATGGACAGGGCAGTGTAAAAGAAAAAAATATATACCACAGTTAAGAATGGGGGAACCGCTAGCATCAGCAGAAGTACCACCACCACTGGCACCAATTAACACGGTTACTGTGTGGGGCACAAAAAGAGGCACTATAACTGTGTTGGACACAAAGATAGACATTAATATTTTGTCAGGAACTATTATCTTTTGGTGCATCTGTTTGCCACTTTTTTGGTAGAAATTGTACTTATTGGGGCACAAGGAGAAGCCTCAGGTACAGTACAGGGAATATCGATTTTGTGTACATTACGGGGATAGATAGTGTAGTTGATGGTAAAGTGAGGATTCAAAGATTTCTGCACAGAAAACGCTGCATAGATGAGCTGTCGTCAGGAGAAGGTGTCGTGGAGATCTGAAGCAGTTGGAGAAGAAAAGGGAAAGTAAATGGTTACATTTAGAGAAGACAGCACCTATGAGTCTCTGTATTTAAACTGTGTTAAACTGATATGGTCTGCAGTGCACTTGTATAGAGCTTATATCTACTACATGGTCATGTATAGTGGTTTTTATTCAATAACACTAGGACAATATTATCTAGTTACTGGAAATTGGTAAAATGTGGTCCTGGTGTGGAGGTATTATTTAACCCTTGTATAATAGTATTACATGGTAACAGTGTGATTGTATCGTTTAGAGGCAGTGTATATTACAGCTGACTTTTCTGAGCAAAGGATGCAGCTGCCTTTCTCCTTGAACCCCAGCAGCCAGATTTCCTAAACACAAAGTCTGCTATACCGTACAGGGATTGCCTTGCCTGTCCTAGCACTGGAATGAGCCATTTAATGACTACTACTAAGTAGTGATGAGCGAGTATGTTCTGTTAACCCTTTCGGCGAGTAAGCTCAGGTGAGTACCGAGTATCTTCAGCGTACTCGGTGATATGTTTGAATCACTCCCGTGTGCATGATTTGTCACTGTTTGACAGCTTTAATACATGTGAGAAATGCTTGTTTCTTTCGCATTCCTCACATGTATTAAAGCTATCAAGCAGTCGCAAATCATGCACACGGGAGTGATTCAAACATATCACCGAGTACGCTGAAGATACTCGGTACTCGCCCGAGTATACTCGCAGAAAAGGGTTAACCGAACATACTCGCTCATCACTACTACTAAGGGCTCGTGCAGACGACTGTAGTTTCGGTCCAAGTGCGATCTGTCAAAACATCGGATCGCACTCGGACCAATGTTATTCAATGAGTGAGTGCACAAGTCCGATTTTTTTCTTGGACCAAATGGTCAGAGGAAAAAAATAGCATCATGCACAATCTGCCTCCGACAATCAGATGTCACTGGCCCGTTCATGTCTATGGGTCCGTGAAAAACATCGGACTGCACTCGGATTGCACATTTCAATAGGAAGGTGGCTGCGATTAGCCATAATTAACCGCCAATCAGCGTGCCACAATGAGGGGAAGAAAAAAGCTAGTTAGCATAGGCCGTATTACTGACGTGAATATGCATTTGTTGGCTTTCTAATAGTATCCACATTACTGATCCATAAAGTAAGGCGAGAGTAGTAGTGGTTTAATAATGCTGTGTAGTACACACGACCCAAAAGAAGTTTCCATACTCTACATACAAGATGATTCATCACCGTCCAACAGAAATAAAAGAATCAAATAAAAGAAGTGAATATATGACACAACAATATGCCCTCTTTGTCTATTCTCTTCTCTGCTCATTGTAAGGAAGAGGTATCTCCTTTGTGGACAAGGAACAAGTTTGCCTAAACTTAAAGGGATTGTCAAGCTTTAGGCTATAAGTCTGCAGTCATTCTGTCACTTCGTGACAGCAGATGTGTCAATCCTCACATCACGTACATGGCGCACTGTAAGGATTTTACGGTGCTGGCATCGGGAATGGGCGTTCATGTGACTGCAAGTATGCGATTTTCACATTCCAACTAGACTGTGTCAATACACTTGCATTGAGCAAGGCTGTGCCCATTTAATTGACACGTGACCGCATGTATGCAAATCTCATTCTTGAGGTCACGTGCCTGCTGCTCCCGGCACCGGAGAATCCTTACAGTGCGCATGATTTGCGACTGTTTGACAACTTTAATACATGTGAGGAATGCCTGTTTTTCCAGCATTCCTCACATGTATTAAAGCTGTCAAACAGTCGCAAATCATGTTCACGGAGCGACGAAAACTTAAAGCTCGAGCACGCTGAAGATAATAGGTGCTCGCCCGAGCATGCTCGTAAATCTCGAGCAACGAGCATGCTCGATCATCAGCAGTGATTTGTAATTCTGTGCTTTCTTATTTAGTTCAATGTATGCAGCAATCTAGTTAGCTCCCTCTAGAGGTGGCTACAAGCAGCTGGCATGTGTACTTTACTCCCCTAACATGGTCCTAACAATCTGTAAATCATGTAAACACCTATCTAATTCTATGTTTGCTTCTCTTCATTAGTGCAGCCTACATTACAAAAAGAAGTTTTAATATCTGCCTCACATGTAAAGGAGGGCTGAAATGTTCAGCCTTTTACCTGTCATCATACCCATCTTTCCATAATTGATGTAGATGTTGCTCCAGGCCTCATACACACACATTCTTGCTGCACGTTGTATGTGAACAGTTCAAATCTCTTCTTCGCATTCGCTAGTTACAGTTTGGAGAAAACTGAGGATGACGCTGACGCAGTCAAGGAAACATGACCACAGATAAAAATGTGTGACGCCTCCACGTAGAGTATACCCCCATCAGACACCTCAGGACCTCATTTACATATGAGAAGTTAAAAACTTCTTCTTGTATCTTTTGCTGCTCCATTGGGGACATTAAAGCTCTGTGTGTTGTACAATTGTATTTACACTTAAAGACTGAAACGCGCCGTGGAATAAAAGCCGTTAATTCAACATTGACAAAAGGATCTCTATTTCGGCAGCACAGCCCACACCATCGTGCATCGTCCATTCAGGCCAAATGTCCTGGAGGATTTTATCCCTTAGCTACAGGGCTTTAGCTGCTGACATTACGTTTTTCCAGGAGTTGTGTAAGGCTTACACAACTCGCTCAGATGAGGGCAATGCTTTATTTTACTTTCTTCTCTATTAGGGTATTACCCTATGGTCTTGTGCGCTCTGTTCTCTATACAGTTTACCTTCTCAATTGGGACATGTAGGCAAAGATTTAGAAAGGTCTTTTTACATGACGTAAAGCTTAATGTGACCACTTTAGGGGTGTTAAAACCTGATGACATGTTCCCTTTTTAGCAGCTGCCATACATAAACTGTGACTGTACATCATCACTGTATGGAGTGGGTTCATGAGCTGAGCTCGCTCCATGCAGCATTGGTGCTAGCTGTAGGGAGATAGCGCCAATTGCATGAATTTAAAGGGAACCTGTCACCAGTTTTGTGACATAGCAGCTAAAAATATCACTTTATTCCGCGTCTGCACTGCATTCCCTAAATCCTTATATAACCCCCTGACTCCCCTGTTTACACACAAAAAACTTTTTTATTGACTCTCGCGCTTTATGCTAATCTTCTCAGTCTGGTCCGATGGGAGTGGATTCGGGCCTCTCCATCCCTCCCCCTACCCGGCAGCTGCTCGCCGTCCTCCTGCTTTGATTTACATGGGTGATGCTTCCTGCATCATCCAAATAGCTGGGTGAAATCCCACGCTTGAGAAGAGAAATCGCCGGCTCGCGCACGCGCACTATGCTGTGCCCTACTGTGGGCAGAGCCGAGAACATCAGTGCGCATGTGCACAGCCATGGTCGTGAAATACTTCCGGTACGTGACCGGAAAGACGTGTGCCAGCGCATGATCACTTCTGTTCTTCGGCTCTGCACCCAGTTGGGCAAAGCGTACTGCGCATGAGCGAGCCGGCGATTTTTCTGCACAAGAGTGGGATTTAACCCAGCTATTTGGATGATGCAGGAGGCGCCAATCATGTAAATCAAAGGAGGAGGACTGCGAGCAGCAGCCAGGGGTGGAGGGATGGAGAGGCCCGAAACCATGCCCATCAGATCGGACTGAGAAGATTAGCATACAGCGCGGGAGACATTAAAAAGGTTTTTCGGGTGTATACTGAGGGAGTCAGGGGGTTATATAAGTGGGGAATGCACCACAGACGCTGAATAAGGTGATATTTTTAGCGGTTATGTCACAAAACTGGTGACAGGTTTCCTTTAAGCTCTTAAACGCCACTTTTAAGTGTGACAGCAGCATTTTAAATGACACCAACATGGTCGCCATCACTCCGGAGCCCATTTGCTCCCTATACAATGGGATCTTGGGCTGCTGATGATGGGCTGCCATGTCAGCAGTTGTACTTCTGAAGACCTCCAAGTTTGCCATGGTATAACTAGAATTAAGCCCTGCCTGTGCCTGCCCTTCAGAGGAGACCAGTCAATTTACAATAAACCACAATACTATTGCAAGTTTGTCTCCTGAGGGGACTAATAAAAAGTTCCAAAAAATTAAAAAAATAAAAAAAATAATGTTTTTTTCACACAGCTTGGTGAGTGCCATACCATCTTACCAAAAATAAAGTTTAAATCACCTACTTTTCCCCAAACGTATAATAATAGCAATATCTAAGAAGTAAACAAAAAACAATATTTTTGGTACTGACAATTGTTTAATTGCCCAACTATAATATATAATAAAATATAAAAATCTTTATTTCTAACCACTATACAATGAACACCATAAAAAAACAAAATACAATGGCGGAATTGTGTTTTTTTTTTCTTCACCATTTCACTGCACTTGGATTTTTTTTGTCAGTACATTTTGTGAATAAAAGGAATAATATCATTCAAAACTACAAGTAGTCTCGCAAAAAAAGAAAAAAAGTTAGTGATGGAAAAAATAAAAAAGTTATGGGTCATGGAAGATGGGGAGGAAGAAATTACAGCATAAAAAAATGAAAAATTGATCATCCTTAAGGGGTTAAATCTGTTATTTTATCATTAGTCCCCTATAACCAGTATCTGATCTATAGTCAACGCTACTATCCATTCTGTCTTACAACTGCAAGACATCAATGCATTTTCTATATGCCTCATCCTCCATGGCCCTCTCTACCCTTGATCCTTCTTATTCTGCAAAATGTGTAAATATTTCTTAAAGATGATGTTTTCCGAGGCCTGACATTATTTACTGCCGGATATGAATGGAATGTGTTTCCAACTGTAAAAAGAGATGAGTGAAGATCAATAAGACACAGTAACCACAGAGAATAACAGATGCTGCCGAGCTTCCCTGTAGTTAATAACTGGAGTACACAGAGACTATGCAGCGCAGCCTCCTCTGCTCAGGACTTGTGTCCTCCTTGGTAGCTCTTCATTATGACTCTGTGCTATGACAGGACTAGTGCTCCATCTAGTGGCAATTCAAGTAACAAGCATCCACATTCCTTATTTCATTTCAGACTTCACAGATTTGTTTTGTTCTCTGATATATCTTTTAGTATTGTATGATACAGAACATTTTTTATTTGCTTTATTTTTTTTTAAATATATTTTAATGTGACACATTTGTTATGATTTTCAATGCTCATTTTTAGTCTTAAAGAGGTTTTCCCACAAAGTTCATTTTAATCAATAGATCTTTGAATAATAATAACTTCCACAATTGGATGTGATTAAAGATAATGTTTCTGTGCTGAGATAATCTTATAAATGTGCCCCTGCTGTGTACTGTGTAATGGCTGTGTCTGACTGTACAGGAACATGGTCTGATCATACCACATCTCCTGGGCAGGAGGGAAGAAAAAGAGTATACAGGCAGGACAGCACGGGATCATATATAATTCTTTCATTGAGGTAAAACATTGTTTAAAAAAGGCAGGGAAATGTTTTACCTCACAAAAATAATCAGCTGTGACCCCGTACTGTCCTGTCTGTATACTATTTTTCTTTCTCCCCTGTCCAGGAGATGTGGTATGATCAGACCATGTTCCTGTACGGTCAGACACAGCCATTACACAGTACACAGCAGGGGCACATTTATAAGATTATCTCAGCACAGGAACATTTTATTTAAACACATCCAATTGTGGAAATTATTATAATTCCAAGATCTATTGATTAAAATGTACTTTAAAATTAACTGTGTTCGTGGGAAAACCCCTTTAAGTTATATTTTAAGGCTATGTGCACACAACGTCTTGTTCAGGTGAATTCTGCCACAGAAATCACCTGAAAAACCTTTCAAAAAAGGTTCAAAATAAAGAACATAACTATGTCTATGTCTATGGGCTGTTGATCGTCTTTTAACCACTTCATATTTCTAAAAAAAAAAAAGACGGCAAATGGTTAAAATGAGCGACTTCATTCATTCTTCGTCAGTTTTCCTCCGGGAAGACGCTCTGTACTTTACAAAGAAAAAACACTCAAAGAAATGCCGGAAAAAATGACACAAGCTTCAGGAAAAAAAAAAAGAGTTTCCTGAAGTGTCTTCTGCTTGAGGAACTTGTGAGGTTCACCCCAGTTTGAAAGACGCTGTGTGCACTTAGCTTTTATGTCGCTGTTCTCCGTTTTGTTTTTTTTTTAATGCAAGAGTACCCAAGTAAGTTTTCTCCAAGTGTGAGTTACCGCTATTATGGGATTATTTAATTTTTATTTCAGCAGCTAAAGAAACACTGAAAAAAATTCATTAGGGCAAAACTAACTTTTAGAAAAACTTAGATTAGACAAATGCTCAAAATTTATTATAGCAGCTCGTGCTCTTTTCAAAGTGCAGCAATACAGTATAGGCTTCACTTTATTGTCGGCAAGCCACGTTCTAATGGATACTGCTGACTTGTCAAACAAGTCGGAAAAGTGTTTAAAACACACAATGACGCAGTGCAAGGAAAGTAAGTTTTCTGTGCAAATTCAACTGGGATTCAGATGCATTTATCTTAGTAATTCAGCAGCACTGAGTTATATTTAGTGGAGAGCCATAGAAGACAATGCATAATAGGTATTTAAAAAATATTAAAGGGGTTGCTCGGCATTTAAATATTGATTGCCTATCCTTAAGATAGGTCGTCAATACCCCACCCAGTACCCCCACGATCAGCTGGCAGCAGATGTATGTGCTCACTTGTAGAGCAGAAAAGCACAGCGCCATCAACTGCATAGTGGCCGCAGTGGGGTACTGCAGATCCACTCCTATTAATTTGAACAAGGGCAGATGTGCAGTACCTGGCTGTGGCCACTATGCAGTTGATCGAGCTGTGTAGCTCCGCAACTGATCACATCCAGCCCCCGCCGAGCTGATCGGTGAGGGTCCCAGGTGTCTCACACCCACTGATGAGGTATTGATGACCTATCCTAAAGATGAACCATTAATATTAAAGTATTAGACAACCCCTATAAGGAGAGATTCTCTGTGTCATTCATTACCCCTCTTAGGTCCTGCATGTGCCATAATAAAGTATATACATTTTGCTCCTTCAATATGGTAACAATATAAAAATTGTGACTCCGTCTCTAAGCCTAAATGCCGTCGGCCACTCGTAGTCAATAATGGAGCCAATAACAGCACAGTCCCAAAAATGGACCCCACATCTGTACAGTATATGTCAGATGAAAGGTCGCCTGGGGAATGATCAGTTGTGTATCATCTGCTGGTCACAGCCATCAGGACTAGGGATGAGCGAGTATACTCGTTACTATGCGGTACTCACCGAATAGTACGGTACTCGGGCTACTCGTTACTCCCCGAGTTTCCTTGTGATTACTCGCTAGGAGTAACCAGTACAATGTAAGTCAATGGGAAATGCGAGTAAGCCGAGTAAGAGTCTGCTGGAGCCTATAAAGCGGTCTGGGGACTGAGGAAAAGGCTGAAATGGGAGCATGAGTGTTTAAAAGTCGGCGGTAAAAAGCCGCCGGCTTTTAAACAATCACTCAGCCCCATACTCGCTTCCCCGCAGCCTCCCATCCCGATCCTCCGCTCCCCCTGCCGCCTCCCATCCTGATCCTAAGTTAGGACCTGGTGGGGAGCGAAGCACCAGTGAGCAGTGCTCAATTAAACGTCAGACAGGCAGAATATATAGGCAGACAGGCAGGCAGAGTATATAGGAGGGTGCATGAAAAACATAGCAGGGCACTTGGAACACACTAGTGCCCTCCGATTTTCATGCACCCGTCTCTTTAAAAAAGCCGTCCGGCAATTCATCAGCGGCATACACCGGTACCTGACAATTTAGAACAGAAAGAATAGAGCATCACACATAGATAAGATAGATAGAAACATGTCAGTCATATATATAATAAGTACAGTGATAGTGTTGGTTACTATACTTGTCATTTAGTGTTAAAGTGAAGGATTTAGTAAAAAAAAAATTGGCGTGGGGTTCCCTGTAATTTTAGTCTCTAGCGGAGGTTAAGCAGACTGCTGGGGCAGATGTTTGAAGCCTGGGAAGGGGGTAATACCCACGGAGCTTCCCAGGCTACTAATATCAGCCCCCAGCTGAATACCTAGCCTTTACTAGCTATTAAAATGGGGGACTCAAAAAAAAATGACGTGGGGTCCCCCTATTTTAATAGCTAGCAAAGGCTAGGCAGACAGCTGGGGGCTGATATTAATAGCCCAGGAAGGGTGCCATGAATATTGGCCCCCTCCCAGGCTAGAAACACCAGCCCTCAGCCGCCCCAGAAATGGCGCATTCATAGGATGTGCCAACTCAGGCACTTAGCCTCGCTCTTCCCACTGCCCTGTAGCGGTGGCAGTGGGGTAATAGGGCTGGGGTTGATGTCAGCTTATAATGCCAGCTGACATCAAGCCCAGGTTAGTAATGGAGAGGCGTCTATAAGACACCCCATTACTAACCCCATAGTCAAAGTTAAAAAAACACAAACACCCAGAATAAAGTCCTTTAATTGAAATAAACACATATTCCTTTAATGTTCTAAATTAAACTCTACTTACCGTATCGCCCATTCCAGCTGAAGCCAATATCATCTGCAATAAAAGTAAAATAATAAACCAACCTCATCCTTACCTTTCCATGGTTCCCAGGACGGCTTCAGCTCTGCTACATTGACATTACAGGCTGGATCGCAACAGAACGCTGCCATCCAGCTTGCCATGCTGCAGACACTGAGAAGCTCCTCAGTGAAGCTCCTCAGTGTCTCGCTGTGACAGCATCCAGATGAGCCGAGTTCATGTCCAATGAACTCAGCTCACCTCATGCACGCAACTGACAGCGTGGGAGAATTCTCCTGCGCATGCGGTGCCGGCAAATGACGTCACCGCTTGAGCAGGAGAATTCTCCCACGCTGGGATGGCATTGAGATGGCAGGCTGCATGGTGGCAGAACGCTGCCATCCAGCTTGTCATCCTTCAGTGTCCGCAGTGTCTCTGAAGGATGACAAGCTGGATTGCAGCGTTCTGCTACCATCCAGCCTGCCATCTCAATGTCTGCGCTCCGCAGTGTCTCTGAAGGATGACAAGCTGGATGGCAGCGTTCTGCTACCATCCAGCCTGCCATCTCAATGCCATCCCAGTGTGGGAGAATCCTCCTGCTCAAGCGGTGATGTCATTTTCCGGCACCGCATGCGCAGGAGAATTCTCCCACGCTGTCCGTGACGTGCATGAGGCGAGCTAAGTTCATTGGACATGAACTCGGCTCATCTGGATGCCGTCACAGCGAGACACTGAGGAGCTTCTCAGTGTCTGTGGCATGGCAAGCTGGATGGCAGTGTTCTGTTGCATTCCAGCATGTCATGTCAATGTAGCAGAGCTAAAGCTGTCCTAGGAACCATGGAAAGGTAAGGTTGGTTTATTATTTTACTTTTATTGCAGAAAACATTGGTTTCAGCTGGAATTGGCGATACGGTAAGTAGAGTTTAATTTAGAACATTAAAGGAATGTGTGTTTATTTCAATTAAAGCATTTTATTCTGGGTATTGGTGTTTTTAATTTACAATTGCCTTACACTATGGGGCTAGTAATGGGGGTGTCTTATAGACACCTCTCTATTACTAACCTGGGCTTGATGTCAGCTGGCATTATAAGCTGACATCAACCCCAGCCTTATTACCCCACTGCCACTGCTACAGGGCAGTGGGAAGAGCAAGGCTAAGTGCCAGAATTGCCACATCTTATGGATGCGCCATTTCTGGGGCGGCTGACGGCTGGTGTTTCTAGCCTGGGAGGGGGCCAATATTCATGGCACCCTTCCTTGGCTATTAACATCAGCCCCCAGCTGTCTGCCTAGCCTTTGCTAGCTATTAAAATAGGGGGGACCCCACGTCATTTTTTTTGGGTCCCCCATTTTAATAGCTAGTAAAGGCTAGGTATTCAGCTGGGGGCTGATATTAGTAGCCTGGGAAGCTCCGTGGGTATTACCCCCTTCCCAGGCTTCAAACATCTGCCCCAGCTGTCTGTTTAACCTCCGCTAGAGACTAAAATTAACCAACAGTGTCACTGTACTTATTATATATGTGACTGACATGTTTCTATCTATCTAATCTATGTGTGATGCTCTATTCTTTCTGTTCTAAATTGTCGGGTACCGGTGTATGCCGCTGATGAGTTGCCGGACGGCTTTTTTAAAGAGACGGGTGCATGAAAATCGGAGGGCACTAGTGAGTTCCAAGTGCCCTGCTATGTTTTTCATGCACCCTCCTATATATCCTACCTGCCTGTCTGCCTATATATTCTGCCTGTCTGATGTTTAATTGAGCACTGTTCCCATCGATTTGGGCAATTTTGTACGCCCCCGCTTCCCCGCCACCTCCCATCGCGATCCTAAGTTAGGACCGGGCGGGGAGCAAAGCACCGGGGAGCAAAGCACCAGGGAGCGGGGAGCGTACATCAGGGAGCGGGGAGCGCAGCACCAAACGGGAAAGTAGGCGGTGAAGCTTTTTCACTGCCGGCTGCCCCGCCCGGGTCCTTTGCTCCCCGCTCACTGGTGCTGCGCTCCCCGCTCCCTGGTGCTTCGCTCCCCGCCCGCTCCTAACTTAGGATCGGGATGGGAGACGGCGGGGGGAGCGGAGGATCGGGATGGGAGGCTGCGGGGAAGCGAGTATGGGGCTGAGTGATTGTTTAAAAGAAGGTGGCTTTTTACCACCGGCTTTTAAACAATCATGCACCCATTTCAGCCTTTTCCTCAGCCCCCAGACCGCTTTATAGGCTCCAGCAGACACTTACTCGGCTTACTCACTTTTCCTATTGACTTACATTGGACTCGCTACTCGTAACGAGTACCCGAGTATTGGGACCTACTCGTTACGAGTATAGCGAGTCCGATTATTTCACTACTCGCTCATCCCTAATCAGGACCATAAGATGTTGACTGTCCCACAGACCACTATGTAATAATCAATGTTTTGTACAAAGTGATGAGACTGAGCCAAGAATATTCCAGAAATGTTTGCCACGGATGACCAGAAGGGGATTGTTCCACTGACCTCAGGTGCTAGAATGGTGACTGAATACATCACTGAGCAACGAGGACCAGAATCTGTAGGATGAAAATGACAGGATGACTAAAATAATCACTAGCTCCTAAATACTGACATCTCCTTCCTTACACAAGATGTGTTACTCATGATCTTGACCCCAGTCCTGTTTTCCTTTTACAGGCAGTGATTTTTTTCTGTTCCTTTGCGCACATTCCCGTTACATCTCTGTTACATTTCTCACCTGAACTATATAGCCCGACTCACGCAACGAGAGAATTCAGCTGGTTGTCATGAGCCAGTATATCAGACTATCACCAATCCACACTGATAATGCTGGACTTCCTGACATACCCAGCTCTGCTGCATCGCTGAGTTCTGCTGGCCTGACACTCTACTCTTCCAGACAAACCAAGCTCTTCTACATTGCCCCTATATGTCTCCTGACATAACCAGCTCTGCTACATTGCTGTGCTCTGCTACATTTTCTCCCTTGTGTCTCCAGACATACCCAGTTAGGCTTCTCTAAGTGCTTCTTTACACATTTAGCTCTGCCACATCACAGGACTCTATTACAATGACACGGTGTGCCTCCTGACATACCCAACTCAACTCGTCGCTGGGCTCTGCTACATTTCCACAGTGTGTTTTCTGACATGTTCAAATCTGCTACATCACTGGACTCTGCTAAATCGCTTCAGTGAGTCTCTTATCTATCCACCACTGCTCTACTTCTCAAGTGCTACAGTCCAGGGGCAGACACAGACAGAAGAGGGTTCCTGTGTAAGAACAGTATATGGTCCTTTTGCAATCCAATAATTCAGCAAAATGCACAATTGGGCTTGCTTTGTTGCTTGGGCCCCTGTCTGGCTGCACAGGTTGCACCAATGCTATGTCCCCCCTGCTACAGTCTTCGTACTTCCAAATGGACCTCTCTGCTGCACCAGCATAATCAGTCCGTGCTGCATTCCCACTGCTCTTCCAGACTGAGGGCTTTGAGGATTCTCTTCCCCAGATGAGACATAACAAGATGTGAGCGCTGCAAGCATAGATTTCACAAAAAACAACATCACAGGCAAACATAGCAGGTGCAGAGGTGTAATCAGCTTGTTTTATCTCGCTGTTGGTGACAGATCTCTGTTTTAAACCATGTTCACATTTCCATTCTGACATTCTGTTTGTCTGTTCCATTTAAGAAATTTTAACTGTAATGTCTAAAACAGATCCGTTGCATAACTGATACAAATGGAAGCCGAGGACCTCATTGATTATTAAGGGGCCCTATAGGTTCCATCATGTGTTCGATTCTAAACAAAAGGAAAAGCTCATCATGCAGAAAAACATTTTCTTCTGTTCTAAGAACTGACAAATAGCGAAATCTGTTTAATCAATGAGGGTGGTTATCAATAGAGTAAGCTCAGGGTGTGTCAGGGTTACTAGCGGGGTGCCTCAAGGGTCTGTCTTGGGCCCTATATTATTTAATATATTTATTAATGATCTAGTGGAAGGGTTGCATAGTAAAATAGCAATATTTGCAGATGATACTAAACTTTGTAAAGTAGTTAATACAGATGAGGATAGGGCATAGCTACAGGAGGATTTAGATAAATTGGGGAGTTGGGCCAAAAAATGGCAAATGGGGTTCAATGCCGATAAATGTAAGGTCATGCACATGGGAAAGAAAAACAGCAGTCACCCATACATATTAAATGGGAAACCGTTGGGGAAATCTGACATGGAGAAGGACCTGGGCGTCTTGGTTAATAGCAAATTAAATTGGAGTGCCCAGTGTCAGGCAGCAGCTGCGAAGGCAAATAGAGTCATGGCATGCATCAGAAGAGGAATAGGGGCATATGATGAGAACATTGTTCTTCCTCTGTATAAAGCGCTGGTAAGGCCGCACTTAGAATATTGTGCACAGTTCTGGGCTCCGGTGCTCAGGAAAGACATATTGGAGCTAGAGAGGGTACAAAGGAGGGCGACTAAGGTAATAAAGGGAATGGAGGGACTAGAATACCCAGAGAGGTTGTCAAAATTAGGCCTATTTACGTTGGAAAAGAGAAGGCTTAGGGGAGACCTCATAAACATGTATAAATACATCAGGGGGCAGTACAGAGATCTCTCCCATGACCTGTTTATACCAAGGATGGTGACAAAGACGAGGGGGCACACTATGCGTCTGGAGGAAAGGAGGTTCCTGCACCAGCATAGAAGGGGATTCTTTACGGTCAGAGCCGTGAGACTCTGGAACTCTCTGGGAGAGGAAGTGGTGATGTCCAACTCACTTAATGAGTTCAAGAGAGGCCTGGACGCCTTTCTTGAGAACAATAAAATTACATCTTATGCTTAGTTAACTAATCCAGGGATTTAATCTGACTGCCAGATTGGTGTCGGGAAGTGAATTTTTCCTCAATGATGTAAATTGGCCTATACTGCATGGGTTTTTTTTGCCTTCCCCTGGATCAACGCTGCGGAATAGCTGCAGTGCACAAGAAATAGGCTGAACAGGATGGACGCTTGTCTTTTTTCGGCCTTATAAACTATGTAACTATGTAAGGTCCTTCTGCTTCCCTTTAATCAATGAGGGCTTTCTATTTCAGTTTCCCTTAATGCGGTCCTTCTGCTTCCGTTTCATCAATGAGGTCCATCTGCTTCCGTCTCAACAATGAAGTCCTTCTGCTTACGTGTCATCAATGAGGTCCCTCTGCTTCCGTTTCATCAATGAAGACCTTCTGCTTTCATGTCAACAATGAGGTCCTTCTGCTTCCGTTTCATCAATGAGGTCTCTCTGTTTCTGTTTCGTCAATGAAGTCTCTCTGCTTCCGTTTCAACAATGAGGTCCTTTTGTTTCTATTTAATCAATGAGGTCCTTCTGCTTCCATTTAATCAATGAGGTCCTTCTGCTTACATTTAATCAATGAGGTCCTTCTGCTTCCGTTTAATCAATGAGGCCCTTCTGCTTCCGTTTAATCAATGAAGTCCTTCTGCTTCCCTTTAATCAATGAGGTCCTTCTGCTTCCGTTTAATCAATGAGGTCCTTCTGCTTCAGTTTCATCAATTAGGTCCTTCTGCTTCCATTTCATCAATGAAGTCCCTCTGCTTCCGTTTCATCAATGAGGTCATTCTGCTTCCGTGTCAATAATGAGGTCCTTTTGCTTCCGTTTCATCAATGAGGTCCTTCTGCTTCCGTTTCATCAATGAGGTCCCTCTGCTTCCGTTTCATCAATGAGATCCTTCTGCTTCCGTGTCAACAATGAGGTCCTTCTGCTTCTGTGTCATCAATGAGGTCCCTCTGCTTCCGTTTTATCAATGAGGTCCTTCTGCTTCCATGTCAACAATGAGGTCTCTCTGTTTCTGTTTCGTCAATGAAGTCTCTCTGCTTCCGTTTCAACAATGAGGTCAATCTGCTTCCATTTATTCAATGAGGTCCTTCTGCTTCCATTTAATCAATGAGGTCCTTCTGCTTCCGTTCAATCAATGAAGTCCTTCTGCTTCCATTTAATCAAGAGGTCCTTCTGCTTCAGTTTCATCAATGAGGTCCTTCTGCTTCAGTTTCATCAATTAGGTCCTTCTGCTTCCGTTTCATCAATGAAGTCCCTCTGCTTCCGTTTCATCAATGAGGTCCCTCTGCTTCCATTTCATCAATGAGGTCATTCTGCTTCCGTGTCAATAATGAGGTCCTTTTGCTTCCGTTTCATCAATGAGGTCCTTCTGCTTCCATTTCATCAATGAGGTCCCTCTGATTCCATTTCATCAATGAGGTCCCTCTGCTTCCGTTTCATCAATGAGCTCCTTCTGCTTCCGTGTCAACAATGAGGTCCTTCTGCTTCTGTGTGATCAATGAGGTCCCTGTGCTTCCGTTTCATCAATGAGGTCCTTCAGGCTTCCGTTTAATCAATGAGGTCCTTCTGCTTCAGTTTCATCAATGAGGTCCTTCTGCTTCCATTTAATAAATGAGGTCCTTCTGCTTCCATTTAATCGAGGTCCTTCTGCTTCCGTTCAATCAATGAAGTCCTTCTGCTTCCATTTAATCAATGAGGTCCCTCTGCTTCCATTTAATCAATGAGGTCCTTCAGCTTCCGTTTATTCAATGAGATCCCTCGGCTTCCATTTCATCAATGAGGTCATTCAGCTTCCATTTAATCAATTAATCAATGAGGTCTTTCTGCTTCCATTTAATCAATGAGGTCATTTTGCTTCCGTTCAATCAATGAAGTCCTTCTGCTTCCATTTAATCAATGAGGTCCTTCTCCTTCCATTTAATCAATGAGGTCCTTCTGCTTCAATTTCATCAATGAGGTCCTTCTGCTTCAGTTTCATCAATTAGGTCCTTCTGCTTCCGTTTCATCAATGACGTCCCTCTGCTTCCGTTTCATCAATGAGGTAATTCTGCTTCCGTGTCAATAATGAGGTCCCTCTGCTGCCGTTTCATCAATGTGGTCCTTCTGCTTCCATGTCAACAATGAGGTCGTTCTGCTTCCGTTTCATCAATGAGGTCAATCTGCTCCCATTTAATCAATGAGGTCCTTCTGTTTCCATTTAATCAATGAAGTACTTCTGCTTCCGTTCAATCAATGAAGTCCTTCTGCTTCCATTTAATCAATGAGGTCCCTCTGCTTCCATTTAATCAATTTGGTCCTTCTGCTTCAGTTTCATCAATGAGGTCCTTCTGCTTCAGTTTCATCAATTATGTCCCTCTGCTTCCGTTTCCTCAATGAAGTCCCTCTGCTTCCGTTTCATCAATGAGGTCATTCTGCTTATGTGTCAATAATGAGATCCTTTTGCTTCCGTTTCATCAATGAGGTCCTTCTGCTTCCGTTTCATCAATGAGGTCCCTCTGCTTCCATTTCATCAATGAGGTCCATCTGCTTCCGTTTCATTAATGAGTTCCTTCTGCTTCCGTGTCAACAATGAGGTCCTTCTGCTTCTGTGTCATCAATGAGGTCCTTCTGCTTCTGTTCAATCAATGAAGTCCTTCTGCTTCCATTTAATCAATGAGGTCCTTCTGCTTCTGTTTAATCAATGAGGCCCCTCTGCTTCCATTTCATCAATGAGGTCCTTCTGCTTCCGTTTTATCACTGAGGTCCCTCTGCTTCCATTTCATCAATGAGGTCCTTCTCCTTCCATTTAATCAATGAGGTCCTTCTGCTTCTGTTTAATCAATGAGGCCCCTCTGCTTCCATTTCATCAATGAGGTCCTTCTGCTTCCGTTTTATCAATGAGGTCCCTCTGCTTCCATTTCATCAATGAGGTCCTTCTCCTTCCATTTAATCAATGAGGTCCTTCTGCTTCCGTTCAATCAATGAAGTCCTTCTGCTTCCATTTAATCAATGAGGTCCCTCTGCTTCCATTTAATCAATGAGGTCCTTCTGCTTCCGTTTAATCAATGAGGTCCTTCTGCTTCCGTTTCATCAATGAGGTCCTTCTGCTTCCGTTTCATCAATGAGGTCCCTCTCCTTCCATTTCATCAATGAGGTCCTTCTGCTTCCGTTTAATCAATGAGGTCCTTCTGCTTCCGTTTAATCAATGAGGTCCTTCTGCTTCCGTTCAATCAATGAAGTCTTTCTGCTTCCATTTAATCAATGAAGTCTTTCTGCTTCCATTTAATCAATGAGGTCCTTCTGCTTCCGTTTAATCAATGAGGTCCCTCTGCTTCCATTTCATCAATGAGGTCCTTCTGCTTCCTTTTAATCAATGAGGTCATTCTGCTTCCATTTCATCAATGAGGTCCTTCTGCTTCCATTTAATCAATGAGGTCCCTCTGCTTCCGTTTCATCAATGAGGTTTTTCTGATTCCATTTAATCAATGAGGTCATTCTGCTTCCATTTAATCAATGAGGTCCTTCTGCTTCCATTTAATCAATGAGGTCCCTCTGCTTCCGTTTCATCAATGAGGTCCTTCTGCTTCCGTTTCCATAAGCAACTTTTACGAACAGGAAACTTGCAAACAGCTGATCAGTAATGCTGAATATTGCCCGGACCATTTGGCACAGTGTCTGATGTGACCGCTTGTCATCTGTAGAATATATGGGCATTGTGGCAGGTTTATCTCTGGGATTATTACATGCTCCATTAAGATTTCTACTTGTTAGGTTACTGGCTCATTATTCAGTAATGTAGTTTGAGCAATGCTAGTTCTGCTAATGAGTTCTCAATAATTCTCCTTTGCAGATGGTGTTTTGACAGAAGAGGGCACCAGTGCTTCTACATATAGAAGAACCAGAATGAGCGTCTTTACACTAAACACTTTCTTACCAGTGTAATGGTTTTACATGTACTGAATTAAACAAAGGATGCATTTCATATGAATGATGGCGCTTTATTGAATTCTGCGTAGTCTACAGGTTTGATCTACAAAGATAAAATGTTTCCAGACACATTTAAAGGAATTTGGCATCTAGATTTTATCCTCAAACATGTGCTCTGTAGTTCTTGCAAAGACAAGTCTATCTCTACCTTTAACTACAAAATCCATTCTTAAAAAAACAAGAATATACAAATGAATCTGAAGTGCTTTGCATGTGATGAAGCACTTCCCTTGCTTCTGTCTCCCCAGTTCTATTCACTCCTGCTTGATTGACAGATCCTTTGCTGTGTGACAACAAAGAAGTCAGTAAAGCAGAAGAAGTCATGGAGTAGAGCTGGGGCGACATAGGCAAGGGAAGTGCTTTCTCACACTCAAAGCACTTCAGCCTCATTTGCATATCGATTTAAACTGCAATTTCTTGACAATGGAGGAACGGGCAGACTAGTTGAAGGTACGGATGGACTTGTCTTTACAAGAGCTACATGCACATATAAACAGTTTGGCAGATTCCCTTTAAGGTTTATGCAAATACTGTATACATTTTTTTTTTCGTTTTAGGAACTAAGGCAGGCTATTGGTGAGACTTAAAGGGGTTGCCTCAACTTCTTCAATGGGTAACGTTGCAAAGTGCTTGTAAAACTAAGCAAATTTGCAATTCACCTGCTATTAAAAATCCTTCCTCAAGAATGGATGGATTTTTAATTCTATAGTTTAATATTTGTTGACTAGGTTATCGACCACTTCTGCAGTCTATTAAAGGTGGTCGATTTCAAAGGCAAAGAGTGCAGCACTGGCAAGCAGCTGTTTGCCAGTGCAGCTCTGAAGCTGGTCGGAAAGCTGGATCTGGCCAGCTGCAGCGCCCTGCACTCCTCCGATGCTGCACAGGGCAAAGCTGCCTCTGCTTGTATCATGGAAGAGCGCAATGTTTGGGCCAGAGATGTAAACATGCCACTTGCATGAACTGTCCATCTTCAAGAGCACAGTCCTCCCGGCATACAAAAAAATAAAAGTCTTCCAGTTTTGTGTTTGCAGCTCTAATCCATATCTATATGTTTCCGTAGTTACACGAGCTTAATCTAATTATGCAGTCAGGTGACACTCCTCTCCACGAAATGCTTTTTTTTTTAAAGAGGCAGATGGGAGAGGTACCACGTGATTGGGGGGTCAGTATACACACAGCTTTTTATGGAAAAATAATAAGCTGGTAATATGAATAATACAGTAATATATCATTAATCTGCCTTCAACTGGATCAGACAGGTGCAGGATTATTAACATTCTGGTTTAACAGATGTAGAGGAGTGAAATAAATCTATTCCCATCGGTAATAAACGTGTCCCAGTAATAGAGTGTGTGTGGGACAATATAACATAATGACAAAAATCTTAGCAAGCAACATGGAAATTCAAGGAAAAGAAGAATCTCAGTAAAATAAGGCTATTTTTTTCCCGATTTTTGGTTCAGATTTTACATTGAAAATCTGTAAAAAAAAGTAAAGTACAGTTCAAAAACTTATTCATACACAGCATAAAAGATTGTGTGGACTTTAGGGCTAACTGCATGTTTTTATATATCCGTGATTTTGTTCCAGATTTCACATTATGCAGTCAAAAGGATTCAATCTGTGAAAAACCTACCCAAAGCTAGATCCACATAAATTTACCCAAATTTGTGGAAAATCTGCACCATAAGTTTTCCTTCATGTCTGAACAAGGCCTAATGAATTGGCATGCTTTATATGTAAAACCACATAAAAAATGTTGGCATTTTTAAGAAAATGTGATGGTTCTGAATTATTTTTATTATTATTATTATTATTATTATTTATTTTTAGGGCACCATTGATTCCATGGTATTGTACATGTTAAATGGGGTTATATAAAAAATATGCATATAGATTTCAATAACAAATTACAGTAACAATGACAGACTGGAATACAGGGGGAGAGGGCCTGTGCTTGCAGGCTTACAGACTACAGCAGACATGGGCAAAATGCGACCGGCGGGCCACATGCGTCCCTTTGGCTCTTCCGGTGCGACTCGCAGACTTGGACAACCAAAGGGCTTTATGCAGTAGTGTCCTGCACCACACAGCTGCCCTATGCCTGGTGTCTCACCTTCACCAGTATCTGTATACTCGGGATATGGATACCAGTGAAATCAATAATGGAACAAGGAGAAAATGGCTCCCTCTTCCATCTGAGAGCGCAGCATACGTGATGATGTCACTACATTGCGCTAGCTGTGCCTCAGTACACAGTGCAAACCAGAGCTGCGGGGGAACAGGGTAAGGTTAGCATTTTTTTTTTTTTTTGCATCTTACTGCCCATGGGAGCTATGTAGGGGACATCGTGCTGTGTATGGGGGCTGTGTGGGGGACATAATACTGCGTGTAGGATCTGTGTGGGGGACTTCATACTGTGCTAGGGGGCTGTGTGGGGGACATCATATTGACATGGGGTTTCTGTGTGGGAAATCATACTGTGCATGGGGGCTGTGTGAGAGACATCATACTGCTTATGGGGGCTGTGTGGGGGATATCATACTGTGCATGGGTGCTGTGTGGGAAGATAACACTGTCTAAGGGTCTGTGTGGGGACATTACACTGTGTAAAGGGGCTGTGTGGGGACATAATACTGTACAGGGGGCTTTGTGGGGAGATCATACTGATGAGGGGACATTTTACTGTTTTAGGGGCTGTGTTGTGACATCATACTAAGTGGAGACTTCATACTGTGTGTGGAGACTTTGGGGGCATCTTATTGTGTTGGAAGCTGTTGATCAAGGTCCAAGGACTGCATAACAGGAGCATAAGATTTAGTGCTTCATATAAACTTTATAAAAAGCTGTAAATTATATGGTGCTGATTCGCTGCTGCAGGTAAGAATACAAGTTACCCCGATCATAACATGTATTAAAAGTAACAGCGAGTCGCCATACTTAATTCCGCTCAATATTAAGGGATAAAAATTAGTAGAAAACAATAATAATAAGTAGAATTAAGTCACTGTCTGTTATGCAGCCTCTTGGAAAAATGAATAGTCCACCCTTGGTCTACAGGATAATGGGGAAGGAGACAGTAGGTTGGGGGGTTCCAGAAGTTCCGATGGTGGTGCGGTGGCAGCGGGGACATTGCAGGCTGTAGGCTTTCTTGAAGAGATGGGTTTTCAAATTCTGTCTGAAAGTTCTGAATGTAGCAGATAATCAGACATGTTGGGGCACAGAATTCCAGAGGATGGGGGATACTCAGTAATGGAAAAATCTGTCCTCACTGAGTACAGATTTTACCCATAAAATGAGAATGAAAGTCCAGAAGGAGAAAGAAGCAGATTTGTCTGATAAGATACATTACACAGCTGCTTATTTTCATGTGTATTATTGATTTATGAAATAAAACTTAAATGACGATTACTCTTTAAAGAAGCAATTAAAATATCTTAGAAGTGGCTTCTGCCGCAGAAAGTAAGAAGTGCTCATGTAAATATCGATGTCGCAATCCCTTGTTCTTTTCTAGCAAATTAAGACTTTCCTAGCTCAGATAAAGTGCGGCAGCATAACCCGTGTGCTGGGTAAGTAGATTAATGACAGCGATGTGAACTGCCAGCCTCACAGTGGAAGTAATGTTCGGAACACTTACAGTTAGATTAATCTCTGCGTGGTACCGTGCCGACCTTTAAAGCGACCTACACACATCTATCCTACTCCTGCAGGACAAACATATTTTTTTAACTGCAGGTCCTGACATTGCGATGAGTTTGCATATCTCATACATTAGGTAACTAAACTCAAATTTATCAGTCAAGGGCAAATGGAAGGCTAGGAGATCTCACATAATATGATACTCTGCTGAAGCTGGCATCAATAGCTGTCCTGAACATTGTTTAGTGATAAGCAGACTGTGGATATCCTCAGCATGGGGCCGGTGGCTGCTCAGCTGACATTATCCTGATTATCTGATGTAGTATTTAAAGGAGAATAGTTTACACTGAGCGCTTATGCTGAATGCATCAATAGGGCTCCGTTCACTTGGCATATGGAAAAAATTCTCCACTGGGTTAGAGGAGCCGGTATAACACTTTTTTTTCTCATTGTATAGGACGTCACCCATTTATCTGCCTTGGCACGCACTGCACTCAACCTCTTAATGTGCCAGGGCAAAAGTTCTTCTCTGTTTTATATATATCTCTGGCTTGACTCCTGACTTTTCTACCTTGCGCTGCCTGCCTGACCCTGTGTCTAGCTCATAGTTCTGCAAGAGTTGTGTCTGATCCGACCCCGGCTTATACACGATTACGCCTCTGTCTTTTGCCTTGATACTGATCTTCAACCTGCCTTAATGTCAATTGCTGCCAGCAGTGACTATTCTAGGTAGAAAACTGGGAATTCCATAGAGGAAAGCTGAAGAACAGATAATTCTTTAGATTCTGATCCCTAAAAGCCGTGGTCCCCTGTGCAAGAAGTGTGTTTGGGCGCCTGTACCTTTAATGGCAAAGGCCTCTTGTGCTATCAAAACTAATGAATAATGACAGGAATGTTAGTGCCCCATCCCCTGATGACACAGCTAGTGTGGTGAAACATGTTGGGGGGACATGTGCTGAGATTTATTTATCCCATTCATCTCTAGTGATGACACCCCACGGTACCATCAGAACATCATAGATTTTAGTCTATTTATCATTTCGGCTGATTAGGGATAATATTTTAATACCCTCTACATTCATATTTTAATATAAAGATTAAAAGTTACATTTTATAGCCTTTTTAGAGAGGGATAATTATATGGGTTTTCCCATTTGGTTCATTATTTGTATATACATTCCTCCAATGCTATCCTCTTTGGTTGTGATATAGCAAAACTAATGAACGAAGAAAAATATATACAAATGTGTATATTGTACACATTGCTCTAAGGAATACATACTGCACACTTGTAAATTATAAGAAGGAAACAAGCCGCACACCAATGATAAAAAGCCATCAGTTTTGTTCCAATTGAAACTGATCCAGTAAGCAAAACATGGATCCTTTTTAAATTAAAGAAATACTGATGGCTATTAAACTGATCCGCTTTCCATAGACTTCAACATTAAAAAAATGGATCCAGTTGAAATCAGTTTTTTTTAGCTGGACAAAAAAGTTAACTTTTTGTTAACGGATTGTTGCTGTATCCGTTCTAACTAATGATTACTGGGCATGTGAACATAGCTTTACCATGCTATAGCTTTTGTACCCACTCAGGTGCCCTTATATTGAGTGTTATACCAAAAGGGAGAAATGCGAGTGTGCTGCGCTGCCGGTGACAAATTCACGGGATTTAAATGAACAGAAAGAGGTTGCAGTTTATTTCCAACATGTTTCTAGGTCGAACGGACCTCTTCCTCTTCAGAGGCCTCTTTATTATGCTACCATGAGGTCCGTTCAACCTAGAAACGCGTTAGTATATTTATTAATTTATTTTACTCACTTATATAGCGCCATTAATTCCACAGCGCTTCACAGACATTATCAGCACTTGGGGCTCAAAATCTAAATTCCCTCTCAGTATGTCTTTGGCGTGTGGGAGGAAACCAGAGAACCTGGAGGAAACCCACGCAAAAGCGGGGAGAACATACAAAATCCTTGCAGATGTTGTCATTGGTGGGATTTGAACCCAGGACCCCAGAGCTGCAAGGCGGCAGTGCTAACCATTGAGCCACCCAATGTATCAAACGTTGTTTTTATCCAACCAGCGGATCAGCAGTGTTATGACTGAGCCCTAACACTCATATGGGGTTGAAAAAAACAGGGGAAATTTTAAACCTGCACATCACAGCTTCATATACAGACTAGGCAAATCCCTAACCTGACCCTGATTTGCACTTGCCTGACCACAGAGGTTGGCACCCTAAAATTATGCAATGGCGCTCTCACTCAATGTCGACTGACCGTGAGTGTCCTTAACTGCACCCTCAACTACATACAGAGTGTAACCCAAAACAACAACAACAGAACATAGTGCACACAGTCAGAGGCTGAGACACAGAGCTAAAGACGTGTTCAAACAGTCATACATGAAAGACGAAAGAAAAAGAAAGGAACCCCAAAAAAACTGCGGTATACGTAAAAAAAACAGACCCTGAATGTAACAAAATGGGAAAAGTGCTGAGAACGGGAACACGCAAAAAAAAACCAGGAGAAGCAATAGAGAAAACCTCAGCAAGATAATCATTGACTGGGGAGCTGGGACTCCAAACATCCATCTAACTTGGAATTTAGCCAGCAAAGACTGCATGTGCCTGGAGAGTATAAATAGCCCCTCCCAAGATGTGATAGGACAAACCAAACAAGGAAGTGAAAACACCTGCACAAAAGCAACACAACAAAACAAAGCAAGAGCATTATCAGCAGTTGGACAGAGACAACACAGGCTGTCGTCCAACAGAGAGGGAAACCGACTCACAGAAGCTGCTGTTGGGATATTGTAATCTAAGGCTATTCAAGTGTTGCGATCTTACAGCCTGACAAGGTGAGCACAAAAAAATGTGTTAAAACCACAGGCTATCTGGATTATGCTCTATGTGAGCTTTTTTCCAATCTCTAATAAATCTATATTGAATCTTGACACTCTACTACAGGAGTCTCAAACTCCGCTAAGTATATGGGCCGCACATAGAAAAAATGTGAATTTGAAGGGCCGCATTCTTTGCAGGATGATAGGAAATTTTTGATGATACCATATTGTTTTTTCTTTACACCTTTTGGATAATTTTTGAACATTTTTGGCTTTTTTATTTTATTCTTTTAAATGGCATTCATTTTATGGGTTATGGGACAGTTTTATAGTTTTTACAAGTTTACAATGTGCCCAGCCCGGTCCCCATCTTGTAGTAATGTGCCCATCCTGATCCCCATCTTGTAGTAATGTCCCCCATCCTGGTCCCTATCTTGTAGTAAAGTGCACATCCTGGCCCCCATCTTGTAGTAGTGTCCTCCATCCCAGTCCCCATCTTGTGGTAATGTGCCCATCCCGGTCCCCATCTTGTAGTAATGTGCCCATCCTGGTCCCCATCGTGTAGTAATGTGCCCATCCTGGTCCCTAACTTAGAAGGTAGAACATTCAACTGAAAATAATCACTGACTTAGGCGGCCCTCAGGACCAGGCTGTAATCATTACGGGGGCTCCGGTGCCTACGGGCCACATTATGCAGCCTCAGGGGCCACATGCAGCCCTCGGGCCGCGTGTTTGAGACCCCTGCTCTACTATGTCAAGACATGGTGGACATTGCTGTAGCACCCGGCCTCCTGAAGGTGAACAGAAGCCATAGCGGTTACATATATTTATGAACGACTGCTATCTGGCTACTAAATACAGACAAGCAATCAGGGGGTACCTGGTATTATAAATAAAAGCCTAAGATTTATGAAATATTAAAAAGACAAAAAAAAATGTTACAAAGATAAAGTAAAAAATGGGTTACTTATACATAAAGTGATTAATGTCCATCAATAAGTGGCATGAAGATTGTCACAGGGTGGTCACCTTTGTAGACCACAGTCAACATAGTTATGTCTGCAGGTATGATTACTTCCCTTCTACTAACCTCTATAAGCAATGTTTTAAGGGTTCGCCCCCTGAAAAGAACACCAAAAAGTTCCAAACTGATCTCTACTGACACCCCTGCAAAATATACTCTCTAGTAGTCTTCATCCTGCCACACACTTATATAGATTACCAACAATTAATAGTTCTTGTTCTTTTACTGTTCACAAATGTTTCACATCCAAATATGTCACTTGACTTTTGACTAGAGTTGAGTTAAAATGATTTGAGGCCACTTTAAGTTTTCTTGAATTTAACAAAAAAAAAATCACCCAAATCCGAATTTTTTGCCATTTGCTTTTGGAAAATCTAGCAAAATGGTAGCCGAGCGTTCTTTATTTTGCTGCATTATAGAGGGTTGGGAAAGGGTTTAGAAAAATGTATACTGACCTTTCCTAGTCCCTTCCCATACCTCTCCATCAATCGGCTCTTCTGTCTTCTTTATTCTATCTTCCTTCCAGCTGAGTCTTCCATTCACTAGTCCCCATATAGCCCACGTGGGGCCCAACATCAATTAAGTGAGTTGATACAAACTGGACCGAATGTGATGGAGCGGGACCTAGTGAAAATAAGAAGCGGCCAGAAGGGAGGTTGGGGATTGAAAAGTTGATTTGGGGAGGACCTGTAGCATTTGGATGGGTATGGGAGGGCTAAGGAGTGGTGAGTATATGGTTTTATTTTTTCAACCCCTTCCTAGCCAATTCAGCTTGCTTATAATTTATTTGGTGCAAAGAGAATTTAGCACTGGAAATAGAATTTCAGGAGATTCGCTCAACTCTAGTTTTGATACTCAAAAAGCAGTATAAGCCTTGCCTAATACCATAAATGTAACCTAGTTAGCCCCTTCAAAATGTAAAATCTTATATACCAAGGAGCAATAGATTTCCTTATCTGCATAGCCAATGCCCCATTTAAAACAAATAAACCAAAAATATAATTTTGAAGCCATAAATCAAAAACACAATCAGCTCGCTTCCTGACATATTTAAAGTATAAATCAGAAATTTAAAATATTGTCCTAAAGTCTCATTCAGACGTCCCTGAACCTCAGCCTGAGTACAGACCGTAATGCAAAGACTGTCCCTGTGGCTTCTGACCAAAACCTTACAGCCTCGTAGGCTTATATGAGGCTGTTGACTTCTGGTCGGAAGACCCGCGGGCAGACTGTTCATCACGGCCACTACTCGTACCATGTTACACAGAGATTTGAATGAAACTTAAAGGGATTTTCCAAAAAGTACATTTTAAGTAATAGATCTTAGAATAAAAATAAGTTCCACAATTGGATATAATAAAATGTTCCTGTGCTGAGATAATCTTATAAATGTGCCCCTGCTGTGTACTGTGTAATGGCTGTGTCTGACTGTGCAGGAACATGGTCTGATCATACCACATCTCTTGGGCAGGGGAGGACGCAAAAGAGAGGATACAGACAGGACAGCATGGGATCACAGCTGAATCGTTATTAGTGTTGAGCCACCCCCGTAGTGTTCGGGTTCGGTTCGGTTCGTCGAACACCGGGATGTTCGAGGAACTGTTCGTCGAACTGTTCGTCGAACACCTTAGAACACCGTCGAACACCGTTAAAACCAATGGCAGGCAAACAAAAACACATAGAAACACATAGAAAACACCTTCAAAGGTGTCCAAAAGCTGACAAACTGCTCAGAAGACGCTCTCTTTAAAAAAGCCGGCTGGCAATTCAGCAGCGGCATACACCGGTACCCGACAATTTAGACAAGAAGGAATAGAGCATCACACATAGATTAGATAGATAGAAACATGTCAGTCACACATATAAGAAGCACAGTGACAGTGTTGCTTACTGTACTTGTCATTTAGTGTAAAGGATTTATTAAAAAAAATAATAGTGTTTTCATGCACCGTCTCTTTAAAAAAGCCGGCCGGCAATTCAGCAGCGGTACCCGACAATTTATAACAGAAAGAATAGAGCATCACACATAGATAGATATAAACATGCCAATCACATATATAATAAGTACAGTGACAGTGTTGGTTACTGTACTTGTCATTTAGTGTAAAGGATTTATTTAAAAAAATAATAGTGTTTTCATGCACCGTCTCTTTAAAAAAGCCGGCCGGCAATTCAGCATCTGTACCCGACAATTTAGAACAGAAAGATAGAGCATCACACATAGATTAGATAGATAGAAACATGTCAGTCACATATATAAGAAGTACAGTGATAGTGTTGATCACTGTACTTGTCATTTAGTGTTAAAATAAAGGATTTATTAAAAAAAAAATTGGCGTGGGGTTCCCCGTAATTTTAGTCTCTAGCGGAGGTTAAGCAGACGGCTGGGGCAGATGTTTGAAGCCTGGGAAGGGGGTAATACCCACGGAGCTTCCTAGGCTACTAATATCAGCCCCCAGCTGAATACCTAGCCTTTACTAGCTATTAAAATGGGGGACCCCCCCCCAAAAAATGACGTGGGGTCCCCCCTATTTAAATAGCTAGCAAAGGCTAAGCAGACAGCTGGGGGCTGATATTAATAGCCCAGGAAGGGTGCCATGAATATTGGCCCCCTCCCAGGCTAGAAACACCAGCCGTCAGCTGTCCCAGAAATGGCGCATCCGTAACCATACTTACCATCACGCCCATTCCAGCTGAAGCCAACGATCTCCTGCAATAAAAGTAAAATAATAAAGCAACATCATCCTTACCTTTCCATGGTTCCCACGACAGCTTCAGCTCTGCTACATTGAGATGACAGGCTGGACCGCAGCCATCCAGCCTGTCATCCCGCAGACACTGAGAAGCGCAGGCTTGCTTGCGCTCCTCAGTGTCTGGCTGTGACGGCATAAAGATGAGCCGAGGTCATGTCCAATGAGCTCGGCTCACCTCATGCACGTCACTGACAGCGTGGGAGAATTCTCACGCTGAAGCGCTGAGTGCAGGAGAATTTTCCCACGCTGTCAGTGACGTGCATGAGGCTGATATTTAAATTTGGCGCACAAATCGGTGATTGGTCGCGGGCAGCGTCCGCGACCAATCAGCACAGTAGTGTTTAACTTTGGCGGCAAGATCAGTGATTGGTCGCGGTCAAGACGGCGACCAATCACCGATTTGTGCGGCACATTTAAATAGCGGCCGCGACCAATTGGATGTCAGCGCCGCTCCCCGGTCCTCCCTTCACGCCCTAGCCGCATGGATGTCAGCGGCGCTGCCTGTGTGGATACTTCCGCTGCGAAAACCCGGGACATGAGCGGGCGCTCGGAGCAGAAGTATCCCGACCCGCAGCGCCGCTCCCCGGTCCTCCCTTCACACCCTAGCCGCTGATGTCCCCACAGTATCCGCATGGTGTTACAAAGGTCCGGACATTTGTGTTAAAAATCGCTGATTGGTCGCTGGCGCTGCCCGCGACCAATCACCGATTTGGGCGCCAAATTTAAATATCGGCCGCGACCAATCACCCATCTTGGCTCCACATTTAAACACCGCTGTACTGATTGGTCACGGACGCTATTTAAATGTGGCGCCAAAATCGGTGATTGGTCGTGCCCAGCGTCGGCGACCAATCAGCACAGCGGTGTTTAAATGTGGAGCCAAGATCGGTGATTGGTTGCGGCTGATATTTAAATTTGGCGCCCAAATCGGTGATTGGTCGCGGGCAGCGCCAGCGACCAATCAGCGATTTTTAACACAAATGTCCGGATCTTTGTAACACCATGCGGATACTGTGGGGAGATCAGCGGCTAGGGTGTCAAGGGAGGACCGGGGAGCGGAGCTGCGGGTCGGGATACATCTGCTGCGAGCAGTCGCTCATCTCCCGGCTTCTCGCAGCGGAAGTATCCGACCAGGCAGCGGCGCTCCCCGGTCCTCACCAATACGATTCGCTGATTGGTCGCGCTCTCCGCACGCGACCAATCAGTGATCTTGGCGCTAAAGTTAAACACCGCTCTGCTGATTGGTCGCGGAAACTGCCCGCGACCAATCACCGATTTGGGCGCCACATTTAAATAGCGGCCGCGACCAATCAGTGAGATTGGCGCCAAATTTAAACAACGCTCTGCTGATTGGTCGCGGACTCCAGCCGCGACCAATCAGCGAGATTGGCGCCAAATTTAAACCCCACTCTGCTAATTGGTCGCGGATACCGGCCGCGACTAATCAGCATTATTGGCGCCAAATTTAAACACCGCTCTGCTGATTGATCGCGGTCGCCGTCCGCAACCAATTAGCAGTATTGGCGCCAAATTTAAACCCTGCTCGGCTGATTGGTCACGGTTGCCGGCCGCGACCAATCAGCAGTATTGGCGCCAAATTTAAACCCCGCTCTGCTGATGGGTCACGGTTGCCGGCCGCGACCAATCAGCGATTTTGGCGCCAAATTGAAACACCGCTCTGCTGATTGGTCGCGGCCGGCGATTGCGACCAATCAGCATTATTGGCGCCAAATTTAAACCCCACTCTGCTGATTGGTCGCGACCGCCGACCGCGACTAATCAACATTGTTGCCGCCAAATTTAAACACCGCCCTGCTGAATGGTCGCGGTCGTGACCAATCACCGTTATTGGCGCCAAATTTAAACACCGCTTTGCTGATTGGTCGCAACCGCAACCAATCAGCATTATTGGCGCAAAATTTAAACACCGCTTTGCTGATTGGTCGCGACCGCGACCAATCAGCATTATTGGCGCAAAATTTAAACCCCGCTCTGCTGATTAGTCGCAACCGCCGGCCGTGACCAATCAGCGATATAGTCGCCAAATTTCAACACCGCTTTGCTGATTGGTCGCGGTTGCTGGCCGCAACCAGTCAGCGATTTTGGCGCCAAATTTAAACACCGCTCTGCTGATTGCGCCGGGTCTGCCGCATACATATTCTAGAATACCCGATGCGTTAGAATCGGGCCACCATCTAGTTTCATGAAATAATTAAAAAAAAAATTGACGTGGGGCTTCGCACTATATTTGTGTCCAGCCAGGTACAGCAGGTAGGAACGGACTGCCCCCAACCACCAGCTGCCTATTTGTACCTGGTTGGACACAACAATATAGGGAAGCCCTTTTTTTCTTAATTATTTCATGAATTTCATGAAATAATTTAAAAAAAAAATACGTGGGGCTTCGCCCTATTTTTGTGTCCAGCCAGGTACAACTAGGCAGCTGGGGGCTGGAATCTGCAGCGCAGGGAGGCCCAAGCTTTCTGGGTCGCCCCCCCCGCTGCAAATTGCAGTCCGCAGCCACCCCGGAAAATGGCGCGTTCATAGAAGCGCCATCTTCTGGCGCTGTACCCAACTCATCCAGGGCCCTGGTGCGGTGGCTCACTGGGTAATAAAGGGGTTAGGGCCAGCTTGGCATTATCAGCTGGCCCTAAGCCCGAAATTCATGGGGTCACGCCAATATTAGACATGACCGCCATGAATTTCTAGTAAAGTATTTAAAAAAAACACAACACCCAGAATAAAGTCCTTTAATTGAAATAAACACACAATTCTTTATTGTTCTAAATTAAACCATACTTACCGGCACGCCCATTCCAGCTGAAGCCAATGTCTTCTGCAATAAAAGTAAAATAATAAAGCAACCTCATCCTTACCTTTCCATGGTTCCCACGACAGCTTCAGCTCTGCTACATTGAGATGACAGGCTGGACCGCAGCAGAACGCTGCCATCCAGCCTGTCATCCCGCAGACACTGAGAAGGGCAGGCATGCTTGCGCTCCTCAGTGTCTCGCTGTGACGGCATAAAGATGAGACGAGTTCATGTCCAATGATCTCAGCTCACCTCATGCACGTCACTGACAGCGTGGGAGAATTCTCCTGCACTCAGCGCTACAGCGTGAGAATTTTCCCACGCTGTCAGTGACGTGCATGAGGTGAGCTCATTCATGTCCAATCATCTCAGCTCACCTCATGCACGTCACTGACAGCGTGGGAGAATTCTCACGCTGTAGCGCAGGAGAATTTTCCCACGCTGTCAGTGACGTGGATGAGGTGAGCTCATTTATGTCCAATCATCTCAGCTCACCTCATGCACGTCATTGACAGCGTGGGAAAATTCTCCTGCACTCAGCGCTACAGCGTGAGAATTCTCCCACGCTGTCAGTGACGTGCATGAGGTGAGCTGAGATGATTGGACATGAATGAGCTCACCTCATGCACGTCACTGACAGCGTGGGAAAATTCTCACGCTGTAGCGCTGAGTGCAGGAGAATTCTCCCACGCTGTCAGTGACGTGCATGAGGTGAGCTGAGTTCATTGGACATGAACTTGTCTCATCTTTATGCCGTCACAGCGAGACACTGAGGAGCGCAAGCATGCCTGCGCTTCTCAGTGTCCGCAGCATGGCAAGCTGGATGGCAGCGTTCTGCTGCGGTCCAGCCTGTCATCTCGATGTAGCAGAGCTGAAGCTGTCGTGGGAACCATGGAAAGGTAAGGATGATGTTGCTTTATTATTTTACTTTTATTGCAGGAGATCGTTGGCTTCAGCTGGAATGGGCGTGGTGGTAAGTATGGTTTAATTTAGAATAATAAAGGAATGTGTATTTATTTCAATTAAAGGAGTTTATTCTGGGTGTTTGTGTTTTCTTTTAACTTTGACTATGGGATTAGTAATGGGGGTGTCTTATAGACGCCTCTCCATTACTAACCTGGGCTTGATGGCAGCTGGCATTATAAGCTGACATCAACCCCAGCCCTATTACCCCACTGCCACCGCTACAGGGCAGTGGGAAGAGCGAGGCTAAGTGCCAGAATTAGCGCATCCTATGGATGCGCCAGTTCTGGGGCGGCTGACGGCTGGTGTTTCTAGCCTGGGAGGGGGCCAATATTCATGGCACCCTTCCTGGGCTATTAATATCAGCCCCCAGCTGTCTGCCTAGCCTTTGCTAGCTATTAAAATAGGGGGGACCCCACGTCATTTTTTTGGGGGGGGTCCCCCATTTTAATAGCTAGTAAAGGCTAGGTATTCAGCTGGGGGCTGATATTAGTAGCCTGGGAAGCTCCATGGGTATTACCCCCCTCCCAGGCTTCAAACATCTGCCCCAGCCGTCTGCTTAACCTCCGCTAGAGCCTAAAATTATGGGGACCCCCACGCCAATTTTTTTTTAAATAAATCCTTTATTTTAACACTAAATGACAAGTACAGTAAGCAACACTGTCACTGTACTTCATATATATGTGACTGACATGTTTCTATCTATCTAATCTATGTGTGATTCTCTATTCCTTCTATTCTAAATTGTCGGGTACAGATGCTGAATTGCCGGCCGGCTTTTTTAAAGAGACAGTGCATGAAAACACTATTATTTTTTTTAATAAATCCTTTACACTAAATGACAAGTACAGTAAGCAACACTGTCACTGTACTTCATATATGTGACTGACATGTTTCTATCTATCTAATCTATGTGTGATTCTCTATTCTTTCTATTCTAAATTGTCGGGTACCGCTGCTGAATTGCCGGCCGGCTTTTTTAAAGAGACGGTGCATGAAAACACTATTATTTTTTTTGATAAATCCTTTACACTAAATGACAAGTACAGTAAGCAACACTGTCACTGTACTTCGTATATATGTGACTGACTTGTTTCTATCTATCTAATCTATGTGTGATGCTCTATTCTTTCTGTTCTAAATTGTCGGGTACCGGTCTATGCCGCTGCTGAATTGCCGCTTTTCATGTTTCACTGTTGGCACTGTTCCCATCGATTTGGGCAATCACTGTAATGCCACAACCACCATGGCTGTGGCATTACAGTGAGTGACAGGCAATCCCTGCATGATTGGTGCTCAAAATAGCGCCAGACATGCAGGACAAGCTTTTGGTGCACGAACAGTTATCGAACATAACCTCGAACAGCCGAATTTTTTGCAAATTGTTCGGGTTCGTCGAACAACTCGAACACCACCCAAAACAGCTCGAATTTGAGATTGGCGAACAGTTCTAGTCGAACACCGCTCATCTCTAATCGTTATGTGATGTAAAACAAGTTTTTAACGAAAAAGTTTTTCTTTACAGAAACCAGCTTGCTGTAATGTCTACAATCCAAAATAAGTGTCCTCAAGACATGCACTATGCACTGCTGTGCACAAAAACATATAGAGATCAACACGGTAAGGTTAACTAGAGGTCTCGGCCCCAAAACCAACCAACCATTGCAATATAAAACATAAGAAATAGTGCTGAGGGAGCATGCTCGTTACTCAAGATTTACGAGCTTGCTCGGGTGTTTTCCAAGTATCTTCAGCGTGCTCGGGTGTTATGCTTCAGTCACTCCGTGCTCATGATTTGCGACTGTTTGACAGCTTTAATACATGTGAGGAATGCCTAAGAAACAGGCATGTATTAAAGCTGTCAAACAGTCGCAAATCATGAGCACGGAGCGACTGAAACATAATACCCGAGCATGCTGAAGATACTCGGCGAGCACCCGAGCATGCTCGCGGAAAGGGTTAACAGAACATACTCGCTCATCACTAGTGATGAGCGAGTATGTTTTGTTAACCCTTTCGCCGAGTATGCTCAGGTGCTCGCCGAGTAGTTACAGCTGCTTGGTGTTATGTTTGAATCACTCCTGTGCTCATGATTTGCGACTGTTTGACAGTTTTATTACATGTGAGGAATGTCTATTTCTTACACATTCCTCACATGTAATAAAGCTGTCAAACAGTTGCAAATCATGCACACGGGAGTGATTCAAACATAACACCGAGCAGCTGTAACTACTCGGTGCTCACCCGAGCATTCTCGGCGAAAGGGTTAACAAAACATACTCGCTCATCACTACTCATCACTAATAAGAAACCTTTATTACTGAAAGAAAATATACACAATATAACAAACACAAAAATTAGATAAAAAAAAGAACCTCACACTGTAAAGGACATCGCTGCGAGATAAATAATCAGTTTCCAAAAAAAACTATATTTGCTTAAAACAGTCTCTATAAGGCAAATTGCTGTATACAAAAACTGAAGATTCTATCCACCAACAAATGAGCATATGATATATACTAATGGTTAACAACCCTCTGGATAGCATAAATCAATCATACACCTATATATAGGTTATGGCATATTCAGTATTCAGTGAAAGATTCATGTGCTAAGTGAGATAGAGAAACAGCCAAAGGTATGAACGTGTGTAGGTATATTATCTTAACAGAGGGTTGTAGAAATACGAGCACATGTGGAGCCTGATGTCCCTCCACCCCAACGCACGTTTTGTGTTCAATACTTCCTCGGGGGGCGCCATTACACAGTACATAGCAGGGGCACATTTATAAGATTATCTCAGAGCAGGAACTTTTTTTAACACATCCAATTATGACACTTATTTTTATTCCAATATCTATTGATTAAAGTGTACTTTGTTCCTGGAAAACCCTTTAAGTCTAGCTAATTGAACGCAGTGAAGAAACAAAAGTAAATCAAACACCTGCTTTACATGTATAACAGATCCCACATGTGAAGGTACAACCTGACATCTATACATATTATACATAAATAGTAAATACATGAAATTTCAGTAATACTTTAGTCATAGTAAATACATATCACTTTAAATTGATTTTACCAAATATTTTTGCACCAGAAATGTTACACGCATTTCTTATATTAGCAGTAATGTATTTCTCCTACCTCCAGTGGTGCTGACCAGTAAAGATCCAGGCGATGTGTTTGTCGGTAGCTTTCCATTGTTTAGCTGTTTTACTCTTTTTAGATGGGACTTTCCATTGTAATGAATCTGTGCCTGGGCAGCAGAGTTCAGTTGAATGTTGCACACTTCACATAACGAATATAAGATCTTTTTCTTTTCACTAGAGAACGGGCAGTCCGTCCTGTCCGTCCAAGTCATTTTTTCCTCAAAGCATCGTAAAAACATTGCCGCGCTCATCCTCCCATTTTCTTGCCCATAATCGGGACTCAATGACCGCTTCATACCTGCAGAATTAAAAATGTGATTTCTTTAATTAAAACACTTTTTTAACAAATGAATAGAAAATGATAAATAGAGAATTTAATGAAGCATATGTTTTGCATGTATATATGTATATATATATATATATATATATATATATATATACTGTACTTATTTATTAGATATTAATTTACATAATCTATGTGCAGATGATGGAGAGATAGATAGATAGATAGATAGATAGATAGATAGATAGATAGATAGATAGATAGACAAAAAATGGAGCAGCACAAACAAAAAAGCAAGTAAAGGTGCCAGCACATGGAATTTGCTTTTGAGTTCTGCACACTTTTTTTTTAGATACATAGATAGACAAGCCTGAGCTTATTACAGAGCTTATTATTAGTGATGAGCAAGCATGCTTACTGAGTATCTTCGGCGTGCTCGTATATTATGTTCGAGTCCCTGCGTCTGCATGATTTACAGCTGTAAGACAGCCTGAACACATGCAGGCATTGCCCGTTTGTTATGGAATCCTCACATGTGTTGAGTCCGTCTTACAGCTGTAAATCATGCAGACATAGCAGGGACTCGAACATAATATACGAGCATGCTGAAGATATTCGGGAAGCACCCGAGCATGCTCGGTTAAAGGGTTAAACGAGCACGCTCGCTCATCACTACTTCTTATATACATAGATTATTACAAATACCCATCAACTAAGGAATGTGCTCCTCAGACCTGTGGGAGCATCACAACCATGGACCAGACCTCAATCACAGAAAATAAAACTTTCACATTCCTTATCTATGAACTGTTCCAATATTTACAGCCACAACTGCTTCTTCCTCTCCCATAGTGATAGTTCTGCTTCATGTCACTTGTCTCATCTACTGCATTATTTCTGTGCCCTAATGTGTATCATTATGTGATTCTTCAGATTTTGTGTTATTCTGTGCCCGATGAAGAAACCCTAGTAGTCTCGAAAGCTTGTAATTTGTTAGCATCTTTTCAGTTAACCATTAAAAAATATCAACTACTGAGGACTCACAAATTGAAATATTTTTCTATCTACTGGGTAACACGATACAAAGATATATATTTTCACCACTATTTTACACATTGCAGAAGATTGCATCATCCAGAGAAGGATCACTTGACCTCAGGCATGGTTCTTCATGCACCTATCACCTTACATGGTATAGCACAGCCAATCAGAAGGAACTATCATAACCAGAATAAAAGCACAAGCAGGAAATAAAGTAGCCACTTTTTGCTACTCTGGATAATAAGAGGACATCTCAGCTCACAACTTAGCAATAGACATAGGGAGACAAAGCCATAAAACACTGAAGACTATACAGATAGTGTGTGATAGGACAGCAGTGGAGAAGATAAGTGTGTGAGGAAAAGAGAATAATGTCAGACACGTTTTTCATGGAATTTGGAGGCTTTGGAGTAGTTTCAATTGCAAATGATTCGATTCACTGCTAATCAAATTTGTTGGGAAAATTCAGAAAAACTGGTAAATTCAAATATCAAAAGATTCACTCATCGCTAAAGTCAATATATTGGCATATACAGACTACATAAGCTAAAAACGCTGTGCACCTGTCAATGATGAGTGTATATGAGCAGTTGACATACAATTTTCCATGTAATGTATGTTGCAATCAGTGGTGTATTGCTAATAGCAGTAAATCTTGCAGCCACTATGGGGCCTGATGTCAGCACCGGCCTTCAACCTACCCAAAATCATACTTTCTAATGTATATGGATGCAGATACAGTTAAAATCAATGATGGAGCAGGGAGCCATCAGCTCCCTCCTCCATCATACTCCCTGTGCATCTGAGCTGACGTTTCAGTGGGGGAATGGGGAAAGGTGAGTAGTATTCTTTTTTTCTGCTGTAGTCTTTTGCCTCATGAAGTTTTAAAAAATAAATTCAGTTTACCCCCAAAATTTTGTAAGCACAAAGTCAACAGCAGAGGAACCATATATAATGCAGGTCATACATGGACGGTAATATTTTAAACTCATGTTCTAGTATTCTTTTTATTATTAGAATGGTCGTATAATAGTTCATTGATTACTAAGAGCTTGTTTAATATATTACCCAGTGCTAAATTGCTCTTGTAGAAACCCTTTGATTACCTACATTGGAAACCAATAAAATATTGACAAGTACATGTCATGATTTAACGGTAATAAGCAATATTGTGAATGTGAAAGAATAACACTGAACTTACAAATATAGAGTGAAAGCCCAAAGGTTCCCTGTCAATAACCCCAGTAATGGAAAATAAAAGAAAGGGTAATCAGCACTTCTTTAGTTTAATGTTCTGAAACGAGTTGATCAGGACTTGAAAACAAGGTTTACTGTTTTTTATAGACACAGAGGCATTCTTCTCCATGAAACCTATCTAATATTTCAGCTAATTTTCATCTAAAGGGAATGTGTAATCAGTAAATGAGATATTGTTTAAATAAGGATTTTTTTTTATAATTATGCATTGCTTATATAGCGCTATCATATCCCACAGCACTTTACAGACATCATCATCACTGTCCCCAATGGAGCTCACAATCTAAATTCCCTATTGGTATGTCTTTGGAGTCCAGGAGGAAACCCACACAAACACGGGGAGAACATACAAACTCCTTACAGATGTTTTCCTTGGTTGGATTTGAACTCAGAACCCCAGTGCTGCAAAGCCACAGTCTTAATCACTGAGCCACCATACCATTTTATTATGAAGGTATTTGTTTAACATTTTGATTTTTTTTTTTCAATTTTCGATATCATTATCTATATTAAAAAAAAACTCAAATCTTCCATTCTTAATGCTGACCTTTAGGTCTTATACTACATTAACACTTCCTGATCTTTATAAAAGTATTTTCAGCAGTCTTATTATCATCACAAACAGGATTACAATTATTGAAAACACCTGTAATATCACAGCTCACCTCTTCCCCCTAAAAATTGAGAAGGCTTCTATAAAAAAAAAATTGGGTCTGACTGTGAAAATTGCCTTATATTTTTGTTTAATAGATCGTGATCTAAACACAAAGACAAAATAAAATAAAAAGAATAATTATTTATAAAAGAAGTCTTATCAGAATTTCTATTTTAAAATCCCTCCTAATTATCTTTGTAAGTATATAAAAATACTTTCCGATTCGATTGCAATCTTCTCTTCTTTCTATCTCAGCTCTGGAGGCTCAATAGACTTATATTGAGAAAGTGACTTCTGGTCCACACATATACAGCTGTGTAAGCCAGCTAGTCTTATTTCAGGTTATGTGGGCCAGAAGTGTCCGGGGTGGGGTCAGAAGAGGACCGGAATGGTGCCGGAAACTGGGAAAGATTTTAATACACTTATATACCATTATATACATAATTACGATACACTATGGAACAAAAATTTTGATGAGACTTATTTTTTAACATAAAAACCTGATTTAAATAATAAGTCATTTTCCTTTTATACATTCTCTTAGAGCAAATGGGCTAATAAGTACAATATATGAGACTTTCTAGACAGAATGGTGATAAATGTATGAGTTCAACCAATGGGCCCCCACCAATCCCAAGAACAAGGCTATGTTTGAATGGAGCTATGGTCACGGATATGCACTACGACTCTATTCACTGTCTATGTTACTAATGAAGATTGTCGAGCACAGAGCTCTGCTAGATTGGTCAACAACAACAATTGTCCATGCTTCCGCCTTTCTCCCATCAAGGAAAATTATAGTGATTGTAGAAGAAATAATAGTACAGGATCTCATCCTCGTGGTGCGTGACTTTGCATCTCCATGTCGTAGACTTAACCTGTAGTGGAAAACTAAGGTAACATTATGGGATAACTCCCATCAACAGCCTTTGTTGAAACCATGTGGTTTGTCAAAAACTATCTTGCAAGGATTAACGAATGTGGAAAGGTAAAAGTTCTATGAAACTCTCCCAAATGTTAAAGAAATCTTAAACTCTTCGTTCCTTTTAAAAAGACTCCTCCACCCAGTCTACCTTCATCAAATAGGCAAGTTTTTTCAAAAGACTATTTGTATGGAGGGGGTTGCGGACTAAGCCATGTATGTATTCATGTACCAAATTTTGATTTGATTGTTTATGGTTAAAACCAAATCTTTTGTTACTTTAACATAAAAAAGGTTACATATAACAGAACAGCAAGTCTTATTGGATAAACTCCATGTATATCCAAGCTAAAAAAATTTCATTGAACTTGATAAAAGGATCCAATTTTGCTATTACCTGAAACATTAAAGATAGATCGAGGGAAATCCTTTACCAGTGTCTAGTTAATGCAGGGGAACTCATCAAACACAGCGACCGGCGCTCTACTGAGCAACACGGAAGTGTTGAAACACACAGTGGAAATTGTAATTAGTTTATTGTGCATTGAGCAACGCGTTTCAACTTTAGTACGAGGTCTTCCTCAGGCTCACAAAAAAACTTACAATGTGGCACAATCTAAAATACTATTATTAATGTATTTTAGATTGCGTCATGTTGTAGCTTTTTCTGAGCTTGACAAAGACCTGGTACCAAGGTTGAAACGCGTTGCACAATGTAGGTTTCACCAGTTTTGTGTCATTTAGTATAGTGCCAGTCACAGCTTTTTTATCAGTGACCCCTCATTGAGCGGACACTGGTCTAGGATTCCCCTAGATCTATCGTTTATGATGCTCCGGGAACGATCAACGCAATGGTCTATATCAATTTATTTGACAATTGATGTCATGTCCACAGAGCAACATCTAAAAGTGAGTGGAATTATTGTGTTCCTTTGTATTCAATACTGGCGAGATAGCACACTAGTCAGCGCTGTTTCCACTTCTATTTTCCAATAGCTTTTAACGCAAGCAATATATCACAGTGATATGATTGGAACATGCATGATCATTAAGTCAGAATCAATATGTTCAATCTACCTCATAGAGAAGTATTACTAATGCAAGTACATATGATAATGAGCAACTGATAAAAAATTAACAATTAGTAAATAAATAATAGATGTGACATAGTCTTATCATACCATAATTCTAGGACTTCCATTTTGGACTCTTTGCGGTTTCACTCTGCTACATAGTGTAATCTATTCTACATCTTTAATTATGGCTTCTTTTATCTAAGAATAATCAGGAAAGAAAAATGTCTACTAAAAGGGTTTGAACTTGTAATGTTAAAAACTAATGACCAGCAAAGAATCTCATTAGTCAAGTGAAAAAAGATTTATTTTTGAAACAGAGGCATTGAGTAACAATGAAATATGTGTTAATAAAGGGAATCTTGAGTCACTGAGGGCAACCTTGAGAGGATGTTAGTTCAAAGTTAAACTACTATGGAAGAAAAAGACAGATAGTGAATAAAGCTCATTACAAAATTTTATTTTATATCAATTGCAAAAAAAAAAACACATACCACCAAAAACTATGATAAAGTATAATATAATAATAAAAATCTGATTTAAATACTCAGATTTCGTATTCAGAGAGGAAGAGGACTAGAACTCTAGTGCCACCTATTGGAAATAGCAATCCTAAAAGTCAATATCGACATATTAATGAGTCTTGTCACATGATTTAGGATAAAAGCCAAACCACAATCTCAATTTATAGACATGTGTGGCGGGGTGTTGCCCCTCATCAGTTTGCAGCATGAGATCTGATCTGCCTGTATGAGAGATTTCTGACTAGGATCTAAGGGGTAACGTTTCTCCTTGTGGAGAGTGACATACCTGACATGCCAGTGTAAGAAGGCTTATAAGGCACGTGCTCCTCTGCCAGGCATGTCACTCTCCACAAAGAGAAACGTTACCCCTTAGATCCTAGTCAGAAATCTCTCATACAGTGACAGTGACTTTTTTCAAGACCCAGTGATCGTGTGATTTATGGGTGTAGGGAGGGAACAGGACCAGCTGGGACTCGGAAATACAGCCAGCTCTGCTATGCAGCTAGTGGCCTGAGTTTCCCCCGTAACTGGGGCTAATATACCGGCATCAGTTACAGGGATAATTATATTAAAAAACAGTATCTCAATGTTGAAATGCCCCCTTCCAAGGATCTTTTATGATCTAATGAAGAACACAATGTGTGAGAAAAAAAAAAGAAAAAAAAACTAAATAAATAAATGTTATGCAAAGGGGAACAAATCATAAAATGTATTTTAATATTTAATATTTAAAAAAAAAAAAAAAAATAGGCCCCAAATATAAAAAAAGAAAAAAGAAAAAATCATTTGAATATCCAAATGAGAAAAAAAATGTACAGATCTATAAACTGCATATATGTCAAACTTCAAAAGTATGCCCGGTGAGGAACGGGGGATAATGGCCTGGTCTTAAGTTGGGTAAACGGTGAATTCATCTAACCTATAACAAATATCATAAATGCGAAGTTATATTTTTTATATTACTAAAGTAAGTGGCAAGTAGTTTCCTGTCCTGACAAGTCCAAAGTGAAATGCTTAAAGGGAATCTGTCAGCAGGTTTTTGCTACCTCATCTGAGAGTGGCATGATGTAGGCAAAGAGACCCTGATTCCAACGATGCATCCCGTTTACAGGATGAAGCCATTCTGACACAGAGTTTTTAGATTTAGCAAAGCAGCAGAGCTGAGGAAGCTAACACCGCCCCCACCAGGCTCTGTATGTACATTACCACCAAGTAGCACAGTAATATCTACTGAATCAAATTCTTTTTTATAAACTCATTCTTTATTATTAGATAAATTAGACACACCACAAACAATTGGTTAAAAAAAAAACATAATGGGTTAATACTGTACATGAGAGATTACCTATGCCCCTGTACTTTTTGATATTTGATATATGAATTATTGATGTACCTGTATTAAGTTATAACCACACTGCCCTTATGTCTCTGTTTTTATGGGTCCTTTATGGGGCTGTTAACCAATTGTTTGTAGTCATATTATAATCAAAGGTGATTTATCATTAATGTTTGCCAAATATCCCCCATAAGAAAAGCCCCAGAACAGACTTATCTGAGGAATAAACATATATAAGATTTAAAATTTTATATTGGCTATTATGATATTTTTGAGTTAACTCTTACATCAGGTTTTATGTTAAATATATTTTAAGTTTTTTTGTAATTTTTTTTCCCCATATATCATTATCTGCATTAAATAAATTTTCACACTGGCAACATGGGCTATTTCCTATTCTTCCTGGGAATGAATATGTACATTAGCAGCGATAGACTAATTCATACCCCATGTTTTGTACTGAAACATCTAATGACCGGGTGCAAAGGTCACTGTGAAGGAAGCTAGAGCAAGGGAGCTGTGATATTGCATATTGTGATTGGTGTATAGATGTCTTATCAGCTGTGTATATACAGTTGAAAGCAGAAGTTTACATACACTATATAAAAAGACACATATGCATGTTTTTCTCAATATCTGACATGAAATCAGAATAAACCTTTCCCGTTTTAAGTCAATTAGGATTACCATAATTTTTAATATTTGCCAAATGTCGGAATAATGAGAGAGAGAGAGAATGTTTTAAGGCATTTTTATTGCTTACTGCAAAGTCAAAAGTTTACATACACTAAGATTACTATGCCTTTAAACAATTCTGGACTGCCCATATGATGATGTCATGTGTTTGGAAGCTTCAGTTTTTTTGGCAACATCTGAGTTAATTAGAGACACACCAGTGGATGTATGTTAATGCACACCTGCAACACACTGCTTCTTTGTGTAGCATCATGGGAAAGCCTAAAGAAATCAGCCAAGATATCAGGAAGAGAATTGTGGGCTTGCACAAGTCTGGCTCATCCTTGGGTACAATTTCAAGATACCTGAAGGTGCCTTGTTCATCTGTACAAACAATTATATGCAAGTACAAATAAGATGGGAATGTCCAGCCATCATACCGCTCAGGAAGGAGACGGGTTCTGTGTCCCAGAGATGAACGTGCTTTGGTCCGACATGTGCATATCAACCCAAGGACAAAAGCAAAAGACCTTGTGAAGATGATGGCGGAAGCTGGTAAGATTGTGTCAATATCCACAGTGAAACAACGAGTACTGTATCAACATGGGCTGAAAGGCCACTCTGCCAGGAAGAAGCCATTACTCCAAAAGAAACATAAAAAAGCCATATTAATGTTTGCAAATGCACACAGGAACAAAGACCTTAATTTTTGGAGACATGTCCTGTGGTCTGATGAAACTAAAATTTAACTTTTTGGGCATAATGACCATCGTTACGTTTGGAGGAAAAAGGGAGAAGCTTGGAAGCCTAGGACACCATCCCAGTAGAAATGGTCGGCACTCCATTCTGAGAAAGGTGGTGCACGTGGAAAATCAGAATATTTATCAATGAAGTAAAATCCCAGCACTCACATATGTTTTCAATGCTTCTTTAATGGACAACCACAGAAACGTTTCAGCCCATCCCAAGCATTTATCAATTGATAAAAGCTCGGGATGGGCTGAAACGTCTTCTGTGGTTGTCCATTAAAGAAGCATTGAAAACATATGTGAGTGCACGGATTTTACTTCATTGATAAATATAAGAACACCATCCCAACTGTGAAACATGGGGGTGGCATCATCATCTTCTGAGGTTGCTTTGCTACAGGAGGGATTGGACAACTTCACAAAATAGATGGCATCATGAGAAAAGAAGATTATGTGGCAATACTGAAGCAACATCTCAAGAAATCAGACAGGAAGTTAAAGCTTGGGCGGAAATGGGTCTTCCAAATGGACAATGACCTGAAGCATACTGCCAAAATGGTAACAAAGTGGCTTAAGGATAACAAAGTCAATGTTTTGGAGTGGCCATCACAAAGCCCTGATCTCAATCCTATTGAAAATGTATGGGCAAAGCTGAAAAGGCAGGTGCGAGCAAAGCGACCTACAAACCTGGATCAGTTACATCAGTTTTATCTGGAGCAATGGACCCAAATTCCGGCCAACAATTGTGAGAAGCTTGTGGAAGGATATTTCAAACGTTTGACCCAAGTCATTCACTTTAAGGGCAATGGTACCAAGTACTAATGAAACTTATGTAAACTTTTGACTTTGCAGTATGTAATAAAAATGCCTTAAAACATTCTCTCTCTCTCATTATTCTGGCATTTGGCAAATATTAAAAATGATGGTAATCCTAATTGACCTAAAACGGGAAAGGTTTATTCTGATTTCATGTCAGATATTGAGAAAAACATGAATATGTGTCTTTTTATATAGTGTATGTAAACTTCTGGTTTCAACTGTAGGTGTTACCTGCCATAGTAATCATACCTGTAATGATAATGATATACACAATTCATGGAAAAAAGGTAGTGTGTACACCCTAAACAGGTGTACACTTTAAATTAGTATCCCATTTATTACCATATTGAACACTACCAATAATGGACTAAATAAAACCCCATCGTTAAATAGACGCGGAAAACACATAGAGAACAAAAAACGATATAAGGGGCCACTGGATTTGAGAGTTTACATCAAAGTTTATTAACAATAAATAGTCACACAATAGGGGTAAGTGCAAGTACAATAGGATAGACTAAAAAAGCCATAAAAACAGCCCACTCCACATGGCAGTCATCATATTAAGCCCCATATTATATATACTTCCGTCATAGATGTAAGACATAGAAAAGCAGAGAAGATGCCACCATGGGGAACATAGCAAGTGACAACTCTATGCCAAAAGTAATCTGTCTTAATGCCCTTATATCATATAGAGGGTGAAAGAAATGCTCATAAACAGTAACATATACATTATCCCCAGAGCATTCACCATTTACATATACATACCAGGGTATCCTGGGCATCCCACTCCACGTGTGCGCTCTCCTATTGGGCTCCTTATTTCCTGGTTGCCCCCGGATTTTTCCGTGACCTGGGTCGATTTACCCTGGTATGTACAGTCATATGAAAAAGTTTGGGCACCCCTATTAATCTTAAGCTTAATGTTTTATAAAAATTGGTGATTTTGAAACAGCTATTTCAGTTTGATATATGTAATAACTGTTGGATACAGTAATGTTTCTGCCTTGAAATGAGGTTTATTGTACTAACAGAAAATGTGCAATCTGCATTCAAACTAAATTTGACAGGTGCATAAGTATGGGCACCTCACCAGAAAAGTGACATTAATATTTAGTAGATCCTCCTTTTGCAAAAATAACAGCCTCTAGTCGCTTCCTGTAGCTTTTAATGAGTTCCTGGATCCTGGATGAAGGTATTTTTGACCATTCCTCTTTACAAAACAATTCCAGTTCAGTTAAGTTTGATGGTCGCCGAGCATGGACAGCCTCTTCAAATGATCCCACAGATGTTCAATGATATTCAGGTCTGGGGACTGGGATGGCCATTCCAGAACATTGTAATTGTTCCTCTGCATGAATGCCTGAGTAGATTTGGAGCGGTGTTTTGGATCATTGTCTTGCTGAAAGATCCATCCACTGCGTAACTTCAACTTTATCACTGATTCTTGAACACTATTGCCAAGAATCTGCTGATACTGAGTGGAATCCATGCGTCCCTCAACTTTAACAAGATTCCCAGTGCCGGCATTGACCACACAGCCCCAAAGCATGATGGAACCTCCAACAAATTTTACTGTGGGTAGCGAGTGTTTTTCTTGGAATGCTGTGTTTTTTTGCCACCATGCATAACGCCTTTTTGTATGACCAAATAACTCAATCTTGGTTTCATCAGTCCACAGGACCTTCTTCCAAAAAGAAATAGGCTTCTTCAAATGTGCTTTTGCATACCTCAGTCGACTCTGTTTGTGCGTACTTGCAGAAACGGCTTCTTTCGCATCACTCTCCCATACAGCTTCTCCTTGTGCAAAGTGCGTTGTATAGTTGACCGATGCACAGTGACACCATCTGCAGCAAGTTGATGCTGCAGCTCTCTGGACGTGGTCTGAGGATTGTCCTTGACTGATCTCACCATTCTTCTTCTCTGCCTTTCTGATGTTTTTCTTGTCCTGACACTTCTGGCCTTAACAAGAACTGTCCCTATGTTCTTCCATTTCCTTACTATGTTCCTCACAGTGGAAACTGACAGGTTAAATCTCTGAGACAGCTTTTTGTATCCTTCCCCTGAACAACTATGTTGAATAATCTTTGTTTTCAGATCATTTGACAGTTGTTTTGAGGAGCCCATGATGCCACTCTTCAGAGGAGATTCAAACAGGAGAACAACTTGCAAGTGGCCACTTTAAGTAGCTTTTCTCATGATTGCATACACCTGGCTATAAAGTTCAAAGCTCAATGAGGTTACAAAACCAAAAAAAGTGCTTTAGTAAGTCAGTAAAAAGTAGGCAGGAGTATTTAAAACAAGAAAATGATAAGGGTGCCCATACTTATGCACCAGTCAAATTTTGTTTGAATGCAGATTGCACATTTTCTGTTAGCACAATAAACCTCATTTCAAGGCAGAAACATTACTGTGTCCAACAGTTATTACATATATCAAACTGAAATAGCTGTTGCAAAATCACCAATTTTTATAAAACATTAAGCTTAAGATTAATAGGGGTGCCCAAACTTTTTCATATGACTGTATATGTATATGGTGAATGCTCTGGGGATAATGTATATGTTACTGTTTATGAGCATTTCTTTCACCCTCTATATGATATAAGGGCATTAAGACAGATTACTTTTGGCATAGAGTTGTCACTTGCTATGTTCCCCATGGTGGCATCTTCTCTGCTTTTCTATGTCTTAAATCTATGACGGAAGTATATATAATATGGGGCTTAATATGATGACTGCCATGTGGAGTGGGCTGTTTTTATGGCTTTTTTAGTCTATCCTATTGTACTTGCACTTACCCCTATTGTGTGACTATTTATTGTTAATAAACTTTGATATAAACTCTCAAATCCAGTGGCCCCTTATACTGTAATGATAGTGAGACTACTGAAAAGGATTCTCTTAAAAACAGAAAGTTAAAATAGCCTCAGTGCCCAGTGTGAAATGTAAAAGATTTCTATTTTTTTACAATTACATACTGTGATATGAAAAAAGCACAGTGCCAAAAATGTCTAAAAATACACTAAACACAAAAACTCAATTTAAACAATACATACTTTTTTATTATGTTTTTCCTTAAGACAATCATAATTAATTGATATTTCCAAAGGTAAAAATTGTCGGAAAAATTCACCTGTGACTGGTAATGATACGTCTTATCTTTACAGGAGCCCATGTTTTTTATTCTTAAATAAAGGCAGACTTCAATCCAAAACACACATATATTATAGGTTTTATGTGTCAAAGCCAAAAAATATATAAACACATCTATGATCTAACAGACAATTTAGAACAAAAATATTTTATACATAGCCACAGGAGACACGTCTTTTCTCTGGGTGTTTTGGCTCTGCTATTCTGGCTGCAGTCTGTCTAACTTAACACAGGTGTTTTTGATTGTCTACTTATCACCTTTTAGGTGCAGCTTTATATTCTGTCCCCCTGCTGGTGATAAATTCATTTGGATGTTCTGATATTCTATTGATGTTTGGGACCAGTCTGTGAGATTCCAGTTATGTTTTTTTTTGCTTTGCTGTTTGTTTGCTATACTTTGCGTCTATCTTCTGTTCATCATTAGGACGTAGGCAGTATATTTCTTAACAGCACTTGCTTTATTCTTTGTTTGGAATTTCATTATTTACTTTACTGACTCTGGCATCTTTCCTTTGTTCAGTACACTTCTCCTCACACTCTGCTCAGAGTCTCGGGTTCTTTAGGAGGAACGTGAAGACAACTCGTTGGCCTTTTAAGCAGTTAGGTCCGAGTTGCCATCTCCTAGTCTGTGGTTAGGGCTATCTCTGCACCCGCAGGCACCACTATGGACTGCGGGGTCATGATCTTTAGTCTGTACAGTGTCCGGAATGGTCAGTTGCAGTTTTTAGTGTATAACCTATTTTCCTGAGTGAGTTGCTACACAGGCATAACACTTAGAAAACAAAAATGTTATTATATGGGGCAGTGCACATGTCAGCATTTTTCTAGAACTGAGCCAGTCTGGTGAAAAAAAAATCGCTGCATGTCTGAGTTGCATCCGATATATGGATCGCACTCGGCCATGCAAGTCACGCTGTGATTCGAGAGAATCGGGTCAATAATGCAAGTCACGCTGTGATCAAATTCTGATCCACGCTCAATCAGACCGTGATCACAGTGTGAATCGATTCTCTCGAATAAGGAGAAGATGGAGAAAAAAATTCTCCATCTTCTTCATTCTGTCAGTTCGTGGTGCAGTCCGATGATTTCCACGGCCTGACACAAGGAAGAAGATGGAGAATTTTTTTCTCCATCTTCTCCTTATTCGAGAGAATCGGATCACACTGTGATCACGGTCTGATTGAGCGCTGATTAGAATTTGATCACAGCGTGACTTGCATGATGGACCCGATTCTCTCGGATGACAGAATTTCACGATTGTTTGATCCTAGCCTTAGGATATGTCATCAGTATCTGATCAGTGAAGGTGCAACAACCAGCACCCCCACCAATCAGCTGTTCCCAATGCTGGCGGCTGCTGAAAGTGCTGCACAGCACCTCTCTATCAACTACATATTGCCTTATTCGACTAAATAGGGGACGAATGTGCTGTACCTGGCCGTAGCCACTATACAGTTAATGGTGCTGTTCAGCTCCAAAACTAAGCACATCTGACTGCCGCCGGCATCGGGAACAGCCGATCGGTGGGGAAGCTGGGTGTTACACTCCCACCGATCATATATTAATGTCCTATCTTAAGGATAGGCAATTTATGTAAAAGTCCTGGATAATACCTTTAAATTATACTATAATGTGAATACACATCCTCTTTGTTATGGTAATGGATAGGCAAAACACTGACCTCAATCATGACCACTGACATTCAGAAGGTGTTGAGCTTTCCCTTTAAATCATAAAATAATAATTGCAGGTTAAAATGTTGAGCCTTATTGATGTTTTAATCACCATACAAGAACAATTGAAATGACATTTTAACATTTCTAGTCCTAATTCTTTTGCAAAGGAATCTACAAAATAAATGAACACAAGTACTCAAATTTTAATAACTGCTATGTGGCCATAAAACCCTTTCCTGCTCATATCAATAATGATGTGGCTCTTAAACAGCTAAATTCTTATTGTTCTCTCACTCCGCTGGTTGACAATAAGCACTTTTACTAAATTGCCTGATACGTGGCCATGACGGCTCTTTCCAATATCATAAATTGAGAATAGAAGTAACAGATTGAAGGAAATATTTGCATTTCTGTTTAATTAGTGCTTAACAGCATCCCATTAATGGTGGGATTAAAATGGGAAAGAATATTTGCTCATAGCTGCCAAGTTAATCTCAATGCTTCTTTTAATACATACACGTCATCATCAACTTGTGTCATGGTCAAAAAAATACACCAGAACATGATGTTATTTCTGAGAAGGCTGAATCATTGCAATCTGATGCGCGAGGAGAGATCTATTTACCACACTATATAGCGGATATGATTTATTAATAATACACAGTTAAGGAAACAAATTCCATTTTTTTTTTAAAGAGTAGCTATTTTTTAAGAGTTTTGTCCATCGTAGAAAGTTCTGAAAATTTGCAAATCATTTTATTAGGGGATTTGTCTTCATTTCTGTAAAAAAAAAAATCATTTCAGTGGCTTAGATATTGATATCAAAATGTACTTATTTGGAGTACAGATGATGGCAGTGAAAGGGTCAGCTCTGCACCTGAATCCCATCCCCTTGGATCTCCTTTTATGGTCATCCCATGTTCTCCTTGGCGCGCCTATTCTGTTTACATCCATCTCCTTTTACATCAACCGCGCTGTGGAACGCACAATTAGAGTAGTGGAACGCATACCCGCGTCATTTCCGGTCACATGACCTGCCGGCGGACCTGACGACGTCATAGCGACGTAATTTCCGTTTTCACAGGTCCTGCGCCATCACACTATAGGCGCGCTTTTCACACTGCCACCAATCAAATCACTCCCCATTATACAGAGGACCTCGCCTCTTCTATAAACCGCCATATGGGGTCCATATGGTAGGCGTCCTCTAAGAACAAGCGGTGGATACCGCGTTCCTCACGCCATATATCAGATCTGCTCACCTCCATTCCTAAGGTATTCCACTCCTTGCACTCTGGATGAAACTTAAGGGTATTTTCTTCACTTTCTCATCTTGTGGTATCTTTCACAGCTACCGCACCTCCGGGATTTCTTTCCCTCATACATCTGGTCGCAATATACATGTACAGTACAGACCAAAAGTTTGGACACACCTTCTCATTTAAAGATTTTTCTGTATTTTCATGACTTTGAAAATTGTACATTCACACTGAAGGCATCAAAACTATGAATTAACACATGTGGAATTATATACTTAACAAAAAAGTGTGAAACAACTGAAAATATGTCTGATATTCTAGGTTCTTCAAAGTAGCCACCTTTTGCTTTGATGACTACTTTGCACACTCTTGGCATTCTCTTGATGAGCTTCAAGAGGTAGTCACCGGAAATGGTCTTCCAACAATCTTGAAGGAGTTCCCAGAGATGCTTAGCACTTGTTGGCCCTTTTGCCTTCACTCTGCGGTCCAGCTCACCCCAAACCATCTCGATTGGGTTCAGGTCTGGTGACTGTGGAGGCCAGGTCATCTGGCGTAGCACCCCATCACTCTCCTCCTTGGTCAAATAGCCCTTACACAGCCTGGAGGTATGTTTGAGGTCTTTGTCCTGTTGAAAAATAAATGATGGTCCAACTAAACGCAAACTGGATGGAATAGCATGCTGCTGCAAGATGCTGTGGTAGCCATGCTGGTTCAGTATGCCTTCAATTTTGAATAAATCCCCAACAGTGTCACCAGCAAAGCACCCCCACACCATCACACCTTCTCCTCCATACTTCACGGTGGGAACCAGGCATGTAGAGTCCATCCGTTCACCTTTTCTGCGCCGCACAAAGACACGGTGGTTGGAACCAAAGATCTCAAATTTGGACTCATCAGACCAAAGCACAGATTTCCACTGGTCTAATGTCCATTCCTTGTGTTCTTTAGCCCAAACAAGTCTCTTCTGCTTGTTGCCTGTCCTTAGCAGTGGTTTCCTAGCAACTATTTTACCATGAAGGCCTGCTGCACAAAGTCTCGTCTTAACAGTTGTTGTAGAGATGTGTCTGCTGCTAGAACTCTGTGTGGCATTGACCTGGTCTCTAATCTGAGCTGCTGTTAACCTGCGATTTCTGAGGCTGGTGACTCGGATAAACTTATCCTCAGAAGCAGAGGTGACTCTTGGTCTTCCTTTCCTGGGGCGGTCCTCATGTGAGCCAGTTTCTTGGTAGCGCTTGATGGTTTTTGCAACTGCACTTGAGGACAAATTCAAAGTTTGCCCAATTTTTCGCACTGACTGACCTTCATTTATTAAAGTAATGATGGTCACTCATTTTTCTTTACTTAGCTGCTTTTTGCTTGCCATAATACAAATTCTAACAGTCTATTCAGTAGGACTATCAGCTGTGTATCCACCAGACTTCTGCACAACACAACTGATGGTCCCAACCCCATTTATAAGGCAAGAAATCCCACTTATTAAACCTGACAGGGCACACCTGTAAAGTGAAAACCATTTCCGGTGACTACCTCTTGAAGCTCATCAAGAGAATGCCAAAAGTGTGCAAAGCAGTCATCAAAGCAAAAGGTGGCTACTTTGAAGAACCTAGAAAATGAGACATATTTTCAGTTGTTTCACACTTTTTTGTTAAGTATATAATTCCACACGTGTTAATTCATAGTTTTGATGCCTTCAGTGTGAATGTACAATTTTCAAAGTCATGAAAATACAGAAAAATCTTTAAATGAGAAGGTGTGTCCAAACTTTTGGTCTGTACTGTATGTGGTTCATTCCATGTCTTCTGCTTTCCTCCCTTCCCTCCCAATTCACATGCATCCAGCATTATTGTGGCAGGATGGCCACCATTTTGCTGGGTTTAAAAGTGCTTGGAAAGGGTTTAAAAAAAATAAAACAAAAATAATACTCACTAGGCCCTCACCCAGGCTTGGACTGGCCCACAGGAGAATAGGAGAATCCTCCGGTAGGCCGCCCCTGTGAAGGAGTGCTAATGAGTAACGCTATTACACTTGATTCACAATTTGCAGAAAAAGGTATAATTTAATCATTCATTAAACAAGCTAGCCAAATTAATATTACATAGAAGCAAAAGTAAATTTGTGTACTAGGGTCAGGTTATGATGATACTTCCACCATCTGTGCAATACTATGGAAATCCTGAAAACATGATCTGTTGGGGGCCATGAGTACTGGAGCTTGGGAAATGCAAGTCTAGAGTCTGGAGAGACCTCAGTTTCATAACATGATGGACGTATATACTGAATAATACTGAATATAATACAGAAGTTTATAACACAAATGCCAATATGACATCTTTAGACAGATATGGGATTATGAGCAGGACTGAGAACATACAACCCACTGCCCCTTTAAATTTCTGCGTAGAACTTCTACATCAGTTCAATGTTACAGATTTGCAATCCAAATCTTAATGCCTCTGAAAATGTGATATAAAGTAACATCCAAGGTCAGCAAATGCTGACAGAGGACTACAACTAGGCTTTCTCATTTCACATTGTGCCACAGAAAATTAAAATATGTGTCATAACACTTTAAGTAAGAAATAAAAGAACTATTATCTGCGCGAGACAGTGAAGGAGTTTCCGATGTGTTGATCTAATTACTAGCCATCTGACATTTACTTGCTAGGCAGCACTAATTAAAAATCAAATGTCTTTTCTCATTATCGCTTAAGGGACAACAACACCTTAATGCATGAATTTTGGGCTAAGGATAATTTTTGTAATTGGGTTTCATTAAAAATTTTACACCATTTGCTTTTTATAGCCTCTGCGTTTCCTTTCTGTTGCAGGGTGCAGAATGAGTTAAATGGAATCGGTCAGCAGGACTTCACACCCCAAACTATGTGCATATAGCTATTTCACAGACAAGTCCAGCAATACTTTTACCTGGCCAGTCCGTTCCTCGGTTATTGAGAAAGCAATGTTTGAATTGATAAGAAGGCTGTAGATGTGAAGCCTCTGTCACTCCAGCTCTATTCCTGCCCTGCACCACCTTCTCCTGCTTGATTGACAGCCTCTATGCTGTGTGACTTCAAGCAAATAAGCCATCAGTCAAACAGGAGAAAGCAGCACTGGCCGGTTAATAGAGCTGGAGTGACATAGGCTTCAGATCTACAAATAGCTCTTAAGCCTCATTTGCATATCAATTCAAACACTGCACATTGCTGGCTTATGAATGAGTTAACCGAGAATCCATTAGTGAGCTTATTAATATGGAAAAGCTTTTAACTCTTTTATGTGTCCTTTTCTGAGCTCCTCTCTGCTGATTTATGACCACAGGCCACATCAAAATTGAGCTGAACTATGTGGTCATAAATCAGTTGAGAGGAACGCAGAAATTAACACACAAAAGAGCTGAAAACTTTTCCATAAGCGCAAGCTCACTAATAGATTCTCAGTTAACTAAATTTAACCCAATTGCAGACAATGTTATTTAGCGCACAGTATAAGTGTCCAAAGAGGTTGTCCACTACTTTAGCATTGCTGACTTATCCTTATGATAGGTCATCAATGTCTGATTGGCCGCGGTGCTACACCTGGCATCCACGTCGGCCGGAAGTAACCACTTTCTGAGCTTGCAGTCTTCTTGTAGTGGCCGAGGCTTGGTACTGCACATCCGCCTCCTATTCAAATCAATAGGGGGCAGATGTGCAGTACCCTGCGGTGGCCACTATCAGAAAATCGAGCAGCTCGGCAAGTGAGTACTTGCATCCAGCACCGCTGACACTGCAGCTGGTAGGCGGGGGTGTCGGGTGTCGGATCCCAACATTGATGGCCTATCCAAGGCATCAAAAATACGAAAATACGCAACATTAAAAATTTCATCGTAGGCACACAGCCTAAAACTTTTACATTTTTTCCAGAGATGCCACAACATGTACAGATCACTGTCTCCCCTTCTTATGAATTTGTTTTAAATGTTCTCATTTCAGAATTTTTTAGGAGAGGCGAAAGGCTGTCATATATAAATGTCCCCAGCACTACTGACTGATTAGTGGAATGAGGAAGCTGTGTTATCTTAAATGTAAAGTTTCCTTTTTTCCTGCTAGATAGCACTTACATCAGGCGTTCAACAGAAAGAACTGCATCAACTGTCTGATATTTCTGCTTAAACGTAAACTACAGTATTGTTTAAAAATGACAAATTGTGTATGTTAAAGAATAACCTTCATTTTAATTTTATTTTCATAAATCAACAGTACACATGAAAATTAGAAACTCTGTAATATATTGTATCAGAGAATTCTGCTTCTTTCTCCTCCTGGTTTGATCTTTCACTCTCAAAATTTTCAATTCATGGGTAAAATCTGTCTTCAGTGAATGCATATTATTCCATTACTGAGGTAGGAGATGATAGTTGGTGCTCATAAAGTTCAATGGAAAACTGCAACTGTCATTTAAAGGGAATCTCTCAGCAGGTTTTTGATAACTCATCTGAGAGCAGCATAATATAGGAAAAAAGACCCTGAATCCAACGATGAATCACTTAGCTTTCTGGGTGAAGTAGTTCTGACATAATCAGAGTTCTTTGGGGTAACGTGAAGAAGAGCTGAGACAGCTAACCCCGCCCACATCAGGCTCTGTAGTATGTACATTGTCTATTGACAGTGAGCTGCTTATCACAGGAGGGGGAGGGGTTGGACTAGTAGTTGTGTGCACATCAGACCTGGCAGTGATAAAACCTTCACTGTAAGTAAATAACAGCACACAGCTTGATAAGTGACACATGGCTGAATTCAGTGTTTCAGCCCCTATCTCGTGCTGTCTTCAGATTACATAGCAAAAATCTGCTGACAGAATCCCTTTAAGAAGAACTTGCAGCAGAATGTCTGTGTCTGCCTCTAGCTCCTCCCTCCCTGCATGGGATTTAAAAAGCACCAACCGTTATCTCAGTAATGGGTATATCTGTCTTCACTGAATACAGATTTTACCAATGATTTGAGAGTGAAAGATAAGTCCAATAGAAAAAAAAAAAAGATTTCTCTGATAAGATATATTACAAACTTGCTTATTTTCATGTGTACTATTGATTTACAGTATAAAATAAAAAATAAAACAATGTTTATTCTTTAAGTTTTTTTATTTTAAAGAGAACCTGTCAGCTTATTTTCTACATATGTAAGTAGTAGTATGGTTATATAGGTACTTGTTCACAAATAAAAATAATACCTTTTTTAAAGGATAGATGTGCTAGTCTAGGAAAATCCAGTGTAGTAGTCATATGCAAATCAGCCTGGAGATGTGCTGAGGGCATGTCAGCATATTTAGACAGCTTTGTCTAATGCATTGACACACCCCTAGAGCACTTCCTGTCTGATTTGCATATGACTGCTGCACTGGAGATGACTAGCATATCTTATCTGACGCGCCCCCTGGGCCATGTTCAAGGGATACCCGGAGCCGGATCTGTATGGGGGTAGTAGTCCTTGTGGCGGTGACCCGGTCCGTGCCCAGGGTGTCAAACTAAGTGTGTGGCAGTCTTTGTAGATGTTGTTTAAGTGTCGACTACGCCACCCGTTGAGTGCGGCTTTGAAGCCGCCACTGCAGAGCAGTCCGCTGAGGCCGGTGGTATATGTGCAGCAGTGATGGTATAACCCCCAACGGGAGGGGTATGGCCTCAGGGCAGCAGGTGTGGATGATGGGGGTTGTGATGATGCAGGAAGGAGAGGCAGAGTCAGGAGATGCAGTTTCAGGGTTTTTACTCACTGATGTTGCTTTAGTCACTCTGGCCTTGAGTGACCACCCGAGCCGTGCTGCGTCCACCAGGTGCGGGACTCGGCTAACCCCCAGGCAGTTCCGGAGCGTGGTCCTGAGCTTCCCTCTCACTCTCTTTCTCCTGGCCGTCCCCACCAGGGATCCACCTTTGTCCGGCTCCCTCGGGCCTCTTAGTGGTTGAACCTTCTCTGGCTTCCCTGGCCCTACTCGTGGTGTGCCTTCCTGGTGGATATGGTGAGGGTCGTGGCAAAACTTGCCCACGACCTCCGGTTCCTGGTTAAGGGTTACTTCTGCCTCCGCCAGCTTGGGATCCGGTGCCCTCTTCTGCCAACCCTTCACCCTTTCTGGTCTGATTCTGGGATCTTAGGGTTCCCTCTGTCTCTGCTTCTCTGGGCCTTTCTTCCTCCTCTCTCTCTTCACTGCAGGCTTTGCTCTGGAGCTGGGCCCAGCCGGAGCCACAGCTCCCTGTCAGCCCTCCTGGCTGAGCTCCTCTGCTGTGCTCCTCCTCTCTCTGACTAAAGACCCTATTCTAAGATGGTGCCCACCTTATATACTCCCTCTATGTGTGAGCCCAGGTGACCAGCACCCAATGGGCTCCTAGCTTTACCCAGACTACTCCCCCTATCTGCCCCTACACTACTGGGATGTTCCACCCCCCTCCCACTCCAGCCAGGGACAGACGCTGTCGTACCTGCACATATACTGGTGGGAGTACCGTTGTTCTGTCCCCCGGAAATGGGATGTATGTAGTGCATGCAGCCTACTAAGCTCAGTTCCACACTACATCCTTACCCGGGAGTGGAATACCACACCTCTGGCTTGAGGTGTAATACCCCTGTAGCAGCCGAATCCTCAGGGTGCTACATTATCTCCTTAAGAAAAATTATTATTGGCTTCTATACTAGATTTCTCATACATCAGATTTCTACAAAGCACCTATACAGCCATGCTACTACTTCCATATGTAAAAATATTCTGACAGGTTCCCTTTAAACATATTTATTATTTTTTCTTTCATCTCATATGAATCAATCCCTATTAAAGGGAATCTGTCAGCAAGTTTTTGCTACTTCATCTAAGAGCAGCATAATGTAGGAACAGAGACCCTGATTCCAGCGATGTATCACTTAGTTTACTGGGTGCAGCAGTTGTGATACAATCAGAGTTTTTAGGTATAGCATGTAGCAGAGCTCAGAAAGATAACCCCGCCCACATCACAGCTTTCTGTATACATTGTCTTTTAACAGTGAGATGCTTATCAGAGGAGGGGGTGTGGTCAAACTAGAGCTCATGAGAGCTGTAGTCCAGGCAGTGATAATCTCCTGGTGATAAAAACACTCATTGTAATGAAACAACAGCACACAGCCAAATAAGAGACACATTTCTGAAATCTGTGTCTCAGCCCCTACCTCATGCTGTCCTCAGATTACAAAGCAAAAATCTGCTGACAGATTCCCTTTAAGAAAACAGAATATTGAAGGGGCAATTTATCCCCCCTCCTCCTTGATGCACAATGGCTACTGCAAATAAAACTAAGCATGATCACAGCACTTCCTCATAAATAGGTATTTAGTATTTCATTTTCTTATGTTTAAGAATCCTAATAATTAATCATATAAAGAAGATAAAAGGTAATCAGAAAATAAAAGCAAATTAGAAAAAAAAATGGATGTCTTATTAGTATATCACCCATGACTAAAAAGGAGTAATGAGACTCTGCCTTACCAGTGCTTTTATCATTGCCTACAATGCAGAATGCACAGTTTGCTTATTAAAACAGCAAAGTGAAAAGTCAGCACTACAATGTAATGTGCTATGTACACAGCAAGGCTGGTCATTGTAAGACGGATAAAATTAGACAAAATTACAATGTGTGTAAACACATAGTTGCTTTGCCCAAAACACGCCTGCAAGACACTCTGCAATTCCTGTACAGATTTATAACCCAAACTAAGAAAGTACATATGAACTCATATCATCCATCTGAAAAACAGACGGACGTGGACTTTCTACAAGATTGACTTGTTTTCAATTGGTGATCAATTATTGACTAAGATCTAAATGTGATAATTTCAATCACGCAAAGAATAAAAATGTAAGTTTTGTTACACGCACGCCGCTAGGTTCAGATAGGGCCGAGACAGGTTACATGCATTCTTTGGAATCCTGGGGGAACCGTTACTCAGGGCGACCATAGACCATGTGCTGCAGCTTCTCTCAGGCACACAGGGGTATTGACCCTCAGGCACAGACACGTAGGTTGTTTCACTTGCTGACCAGACACACTTGACAAGAGTCCTCATAAACGGTTGAACAGTAGCATTTAATAAGAAGCCGCACAGCCAGTGCAAGTTAAGTCTTATGAGCAACAGGCTCCAGTGACAAACAGTACCGTTTCCTTAGCAGCACAGCATTTCACAGTCTTCCCAGTAGTACAGGAAAGCACAGTTCTAATGCAAAGGCACATTAATGAACACAGCATTCTATACAGCACAGTGAGATGGAGGAGGGGGGAGGGTTTGCTGAGGGAGATAATCCCTGTGACACCATTTCTTCCAGTCCTTATCTTTCTGCCTGACAATACTCTGCACTGCTAGTTCAGGAACTCTACCTGACCTGTGCTTAGCTTCACTCCTGACTTGAATCGTTTTCACCTGCAGGGGTGCTTCTGTGAGATACAGATCACACACACCACCTTTCTCTTCAGCTCCAGCCAGACAGTAAACAACTTCCCCACAATCCCCCTGGGGCTCTGCTAAAACACTCCCCTTCTCCTGTGACTGTGTTAATCCCTCTAGTTGCTGGATGCTTCTGGAGCACAACACTTCCTATCTCATGTGCTTGTGTTACTTCTAATAGTTGCTGAATTCTTTTAAAGCAACACCACTACTTCTGCATGTCACACTCTGCAACAGCACTACTTCTGCATGTCACACTCTGCAACAGCACCACTTCTGCATGTCATAGTTTACCATAAACACAGATTTGATCTGGATAATTCAGAGTATTCTACATGAATTTACAAAACAGAAAGTTTAATATTAGTTTAAATAAATAGTTGTATTTAAAGAGGTTGTTCACTACTTATACATTGATGCCCTATCCATAGGATAGAACATCAATGTTTGATCGGCCGGGGCCCAGCACGCGGTACCCGCACAGATCAGCTGTAATCTGTAGCAGTGGCGACCGCCGGCCAGAAGCACGCACTTGCTAAGCTTGGCCGTCTACTTGTAGTGGCCGCCGTGGGGTACTACACATCCGCCTCCTATTCAATTTAATGCCGCCGCCGACTCTGATAACAGCTAATGGTCAGACTCCGGCCAATTAGACATTGATGCCCTATCCTACAGATAAGGCATTAAAGTATAAGTAGTGGACAACCTCTTTAATAAAAAATGTCTTAAAAGCGCTGAAATGGACTTAAATTAGCACCCGATTTCACATAAGAATCTCTAGTAGTAATGCAGCCCTTATAGAGTCTTTATTACATCCACAACAGCTGAACCCAGTGTAATCCTACTGAACCAACATTATTATCATTGTGTAAGGATCAAAGTGTGGTTACGGAAATCCATTATGGAAGCGAAGTGGCGCTGCTCATTGTCTGGCTTTAAAGGCCATTGACATCTTTGACATGGAAAAAAGGTAGTCATTACATGTTAGTGGTTACCGTTTAAGTCTGCCGCCTTCATTTTTTCATTCATTTTCAAGGCCCTAAGATGTATTTTGTAGACAGATCCAAGTTTCAGATTTTTTTTTCTTGTGGGATTGTCTCTCACAGTAAAATAGGCTGGATGTAAGTTCTCTGTATGTATCCAGGAGGCTGCTGTCTTTACTTCCTTTCATATATTAGCATAGCTCCAAGACTGGACTTTCCTCTCCATGTATTTTTCTGACTGTTTTCTGTGCATTCTTTCCCCCCTCTCCAAAGGACATCTATTTACAACAACCTACCTCTTCTTCTTTTATCTCTAGGGCTATGCTCCCACAGCGAGCTTTTGGCGAAGTTTTGATGCTGCTGATTTTCTGCACCTATTAAGTAAAATAGGTTACTCACAGCGTAAAAAATGTCACCAAAAATTCATCATGGGAACATAGCCTAAGGTTGTGTGCCCATGAAAATTTTTTGGTGAGTTTTGATGCTGCATAATTTCGCGGTGTCAAAAAAGTAGCATTTTTACATTTTTACAGTTCCAGCAAAGTGGATGGGATTTATAGAAATCTCCTGCCCACGGTGCTTGCTTCAAATCCACAACATATCAATCTCTCTTGCGGGTACGCTGAGTTTTCTGTGTGGAACTTCCCCATAGACTTACAATAGGTGCGGAAAATTACGCAGGTAAAAAACATACATGCATTTTAAGTGCATTTCCGCGGCAGAAACGCATGAAACATCCATGTAATCCGCACCTAAGTATGTCAATAAAGTTTTGTCAAAGTCAAAAACCAGGAAGTATCAAAAACAAAATAGCTTTATTTAAAAGCTGACACAACAAAAAGAGACAAAAAATGCAGCGTCAAGAACGCGATAAAAACGCATGTTAAAAAAATGCACTAAAAAACGCAATGAAAAAACACAAGTAACCTTTAGGCTGCGTGCCCACATTGCGGATTACAAGCGTTTTTGCTGCGGATTTTCCGCAGCGGAAACGCTTGTAAAACGCTTGGTAATCCGCATCCCATGGTCCCCAATGAGAATCCGCAAGTTCTATGCCCATGCTGCGGATTTTTCCGCAGCGTTTATGCTGCGTTCAAAAATCCGCAGCATGTTCATTAATTTTGCGTTTCTGCAAGCGGAATTGCCTTATACGATGCAATAAAAAACGCAAGGCAATTCCGCATGTCGAAAACGCGTGAAAAACGCGCGATAAACGCTTGCGGAATTCCGCATGCGTTTTTCCGGGAGAGGACATGCGGAAATGAAGCAGAAATTTTCTGCTTCATTTCCGCAACGTAGGCACATAGCCTAACATAATAGGTGCAGAAATGGTGCAGAAATTCTGCAGCATCAAAAAGGTACCAAAAGCTCATCATGGGTACATAGCCGGAGGGCTCGTGCACATGAGCGTATAAATCGGACGACAACTATCCATTTTAGCACACTGACCAATGTTATTCATTGGGGCAGTGCAGATTACCAATTTTTTTTACTGACAGAATCTGTCTGTGAAAAAAATTGCAGGGTACTGCGATTTGACTCTGAAATCAGATGAGACTCAGCTATTCAAGTTTATGAATGCAAGAAACAAATCAGATGCCGTACATAACCACATTACAGCAACCAATTTTTACGGATACATGGCAATTCTGTAACATAGGAAACTATAAATGATTAATTACAGAGGGAACCTCTGTGATAAATTTGGTGCATTTTAAGATTGTGTAGTCCAATTTTATACTTTATAAAAAAAAAACTATTTTATTAAAGCTACACAATTGTTCCTTACATTCAGAGGGTCCATGTTCAACTCTTCCTCCCCCCAACTAACAAAGTACCAAAAGTGCAGTATCCAGTCTAGGCATCCAAGGGGTAATATTTCTCCTTGCGGAGAGTGACATGTTAAGCATGTCAAGTGAGGAGACTTTTAAAGCCGCAATGCCTACTTACTGTAGGTGGCACTAGAGTTCTGGTCCTCTTCCTCTCTGAAGAGACAATTTGCATATTTCCCAGAGGAGCATTGCGGCTTTAAAAGTCTCCTCACTTGACATGATTAACATGTCACTCTCTGCAAGGAGAAATATTACCCCTAGATACCGGTCTGACACCTCTCACCCAGCCAAACCAGAACTCACACTTTGCACTGACGAGGGGCAGTACCCCGAAACAGTGTCTGCAAATTGAGTTTCTGGTTCTGGATTATTTCCTAAGTCATGTGACAAGGCTTGTTAAAGGGTCACTATTGACTTTTAGGATTGCTACTTCCTGTAGGTGGCACTAGAGTTCTGGTCCTCTTCCTCTCTGAAGAGACAATTTCCAATCTAGGCAATCACAGCAGAACAAATACAATACTGTCGTGGACATCAGAATGATAACCTTCACCTGGTTCTAGTTTTTTATTCACATTTAACTAATACATTGGGTAAGTTCCAAAATAAGCGCTGAGGGTACATTCCTATTTCATTTAAAGCCTCTGTTGCAGATTCCATTAAAAAAGGTGGAAAATTAGATTTAAAGTAACTTTAATTTCATGAAAAATGCTGGACACTGGGACAGAAACCCGATGGATCTCATTATAGTTAGTGGGGTCCATCTGGCACGGTCTTCCGTCATGTAATATGTGCATCTCAGCTTCCAATTAATTTTATTGCTGCTGTAATGGAAGTGAAAACTTGAATTCTTAAGGCAGATACTGTAGCCTGAACAAATCCATAGGAGTCCATTAGTCAGAAGCCAAGAGTGAGCCCTCTGGCTTGTACACATCAATATACCACAATAAAACATGCAATAGCACAGGAAACCATGCTAGGTCATACTATACTTTCCAGTAAAAAAAAATTAAATGGAAAAATGCATCCATATGTATATAAGTCATACAACAGTATCCAATAAAAAAAGTAAAAATACATTATATCAATTTTTTAAACAATTTTTTAGCCTATTGGTGTAACCGAACAGACGATACATCATCAAAAGCTTATCAAGAGCTCATAACGTATTTGGTAAATTGATGCCTATGGGTGATGGATGACACTGTTATGCATTTGTCACCCCTTACGTCACACATACATAGGAAGCAGAAATTCAATCCCTCTCTAACAAGCCATAAGACTTAGCTTTTATTACTATATTTAAAATGCATACTGGGTAATAAAAATGATGTCCTTAATCTGCCTATTGTGAATTATTTGTAAGGATAACCTATATTTGCAATTGATGGCACCCTGGAGTGTCATCACTAACTGGCAGAATAGGACATACAGTTTATAACACATGTTCCCCCCAACATGTTTCACCGCATGTGAGGCGTCATCAGGGGATGGGACAATAGCATCATACACAGGAAGCCTTTATCAAAATAAACGCTTAACTTTTTACATATTTAATTAACAAAAGTAAAATTTCACTTTTGAAGCTCTAGGTAATCAATACTCATTGGCGAAAACTGCAGGAAGCTGCCAAATGGAAGGGAAATCAGGTATTACATGCATTAGTTGAATAGGTTGGGTCTTCTAGGTCGAGTGCTGAATCTTTCAGAGACTTAAAGGGGTTATATGGGCATATAGTATTGATAATATATCATTGGGAAAGGTCGCCAATATCAGATCGGTGGCTGTCCAACACCAGGAACGCCCACAGAAGTTGTTATTGGCTCCGGCAGTGAATTGGTGTAAACACTGAACAAAGATTAACAGCACAGCTCAATTCGATTGGCCTCTGTCGAGAACTGTAGAATAGCTCCTATTTAAGAGAATAGCTGATCTGCAGTACCCAGCAGCAGACGCTACAGATTAAACTGATCTGTGCTGTTCAGCTCCATTTATTGTTTACATCCATCGGCTAATAACAGCAGATCCCCACTGACCTGGTGTTGAAAGATAGGTCATCAGATCAAATGCCTGAACAACCCACTTTCATCATCATGAGTAAACTCCTTTAAGATTTTTTTTTATTTAACTGTGTATTAAAAAAAAAAACATAGTTCGCAAGCCCTAAGCTGCCGTATGTACTTTAACATTAAAGAGAACCTGTCATCCGGGCTTGGACTGGCCCACAGGAGAGCAGGAGAATCCTCCGGTGGGCCACCACCATGTTGAATCACTACTGTACAGTAAAAGGCAGCATCTTATTTATCTAACAATCTACCCAGTTCCTTGTTATATAAATTTGTGATTGAGGATAATGTCACATTTGCATGTAGCTGAAAAGTGGGGCCCTGGAGTTGGTTACTGTTGGGCCCTTGGCTGTCATCTCATTCATGGCTGCCCAAACATCAGACAGCATGAAGCAGCGCCTGGCTGCACAATCGCCTGCTAAAGGTGATGTACAGGTCTCTCTCACAGCGAGAGGACTTGTCAATCACCTAAAGAGGCGCTGGGAAGAGCCGACCTGGGGTGGTCCTGGAGTAGTCTACAGCTGTGGTCACCGGCCAGATCTTTTAACTATATTTTCTCTATAGGGAAAATATATATTCTTGTACTGTGTTAGCCAGTAGATAGAAAACTATTTAGATTTGAAAGTCCTCAGTGGTTGATACCTTTTAATGGCTAACTGAAAAGATGGTAACAAATTGCAAGCTTTTGAGACTGCTCAGGTCTCTTCATCAGGCATAGTATACCACAAAATCTGAAGAGTCACATATTTATACACAATAAGACACACAAGAAAAAAAAATGCAATAGGTAAGACAGGTGATGAAAAGCAGAGTTATTATGGAAGAGATAAACAGTTCTGGCTATAAATATTTTAGCAGTTAATAGATAAGGAGTGTGAAGGTTTTATTGTCCTGTCTCCAGTGTTGTGATGGCCTCACAGGTCTGAGGAGCACATTCCTTAGTTGATGTAGAATGACATAAATCCATGCGACACATTCATTCCTGCTCTGAAAGTGTTAAAGGTCATCATCAGTTTATATTCTGAGATTCTTGTTTCTCTTTGAGATTTGAAGTTACCTTTTAATACCAGTAATTTCATGTCTTTTATGCTGTGATCAGGGGAACAAAAATGCTTGGCTACAGGCAGATCTATTCTTTTTCCTTGATGGCCTCAGAAAGACCTTTTTGAAACAGGGCTACCATCCAAGAACAACTGAGAACCAGATTACAAGAGCCACCAGAATATCAAGGAATGATCTCCTACATTACAAAACTAAACAAGAAAGCAACCGGGTGCCTCTAGTAGTCACCTACAATCCAAATCTGGAGGCGCTAAGGAGAGCTGCACGGAAACTACAACCCTTACTACAAAAAGATTACAATCCATATTTCCAGACCCCCCACTTCTGTGTTTCAGGCAGCCCCCAAATCTAAGAAGAATCATTGTCAGAAGCTCCCTGTCATCTCCACCAGCTACAGGAACCTTTCCTTGCAACCAGAAAAAATTTAAAACCTGTCCGTTTATAATGACCACAGACAAGATAAAGATTCCCAATTCACATCAGGACTACAAGATCCCAGGTACGTTCAGCTGTATCACATCTAATGTACTGTACTTAATTATATGTACCAAATGTCCAGCTGGGGGTCTTTATGTAGGGGAGACAGGGCAAAAACTTAGAACAAGGATGAATCATCATCGCCACACAATAAAATAAAAAAGAATACATCTACCTGTAGCCAAGCATTTTTGTTCCCCTGATCACAGCATAAAAGACATGAAATTACTGGTATTAAAAGGTAACTTCAAATCTCAAAGAGAAAGGAGAGTCTCAGAATATAAACTGATGGTGACCTTTAACACTTTCAGAGCAGGAATGAATGTGTCGCATGGATTTATGTCATTCTACATCAACTAAGGAATGTGCTCCTCAGACTCTCAGACCTGTGAGGCCATCATAACACTGGACACAGGACAATAAAACCTTCACACTCCTTATCTATTAACTGCTAAAATATTTATAGCCAGAACTGTTTATCTCTTCCATAATAACTCTGCTTTTCATCACCTGTCTTACCTATTGCATTTTTTTTGTGTGTCTTATTGTGTATAAATATGTGACTCTTCAGATTTTGTGGTATACTATGCCTGATGAAGAGACCTGAGCAGTCTCGAAAGCTTGCAATTTGTTACCATCTTTTCAGTTAGCCATTAAAAGGTATCAACCAGAGGACTCTCAAATCTAAATATTTTTATATTTTCTCTGAAATTCTGGAGCATTTCAGAGAAAAATATACTTGGATGCAATCATCTTATTCATGCTGTCCGCAGTTTGGGCAGGACGAATCAGATGACAGGTTCCCTTTACCTGCTCTATATTTAATGGCGCAGTTATAAAACACGATACATGAAATGCTTTATGCTCATCTTACTACAAGTGTACGGATTTATCTTCCTGTAATTACAGTACGCGGAGACTTCAAAGCAATGTGGACTATGTAGATGGTAGCTTGCAGCGGATTATAGCTTGGCAATGTCCATACATGCCATTCCGTAAAGATAAAATAACGCACCGAGAAGAGTCACAGCCTTTCTCTTCAAAAGGCGAGAAACCCATTGTCATATTGTCCGCTCCTGCAGTGTTTCCATTTATTGTGAATTTTTGGCACGAGAACATGAACATTTGCTCAATAGAAGTAATAACTGTAGATTACTGGGCAGAATGATCGCTTAGAGAACAAACATGTTTGTCAAAACTGAGATTTCACATGGTTTATGAAGACTGCATTTTTGGAAAATAAAAGGACTAAATAGTAAAAGCAATAATAGACTTGCTTCTACTGTATCATTGTATATAATTATAACAATAATAATAATAATATTCCATCCTAGTCTACACATACAGGATTTGTATAGTAATATATTTTGTTAGCCTAAATTCTAATCGCTCTTTTTTAGTTACACAAGTGTTATTTTTCTACATATTACAAATATGTATGAAATTTACAGGTTGGGGACCAAATCTGCAGCGTAAGTTGAGCGGCAAAGTGGATTTGACATCTGCAGAATGTCAATTCATGCTGGGAATTTAACCTTACTTGAAATTTGTGGCAAAAGCATTTCTGCAACAAAACCAGCAGCAGATTTTTGTCTGCAGGAATTACAGTACATGGTAAATGGTCCTGTGTGTACGTTGCCTAAGAAAGTTTTTCTACTATTAGGCTATATTCACACACATCATGGTATTTTTTTGCATCACAAATCTGCTGCAAAACCTGATCTTCAAGGGCATTTTGTTCAGGATTTTTCTTGCAGTTTTGGTGCTTTTTCATGCATTTTTTTTAACTATCCTTCTATCTCTTTTTTTTATGCATGTACATAAAGTTCTGTGAAAAAAAAGAACCCAATTTTTGGCATCAAAAACGCTGAAAAAACGCTGATACAAATTTTGATGCGTTTTTTTCACCACCCATTACTTCCTATGGGTGAAAAAACGCTGAAAGAAGTGATTTGCTCTATTTTCCAAAAAAAACATGCAAGGCACAAAATCCTGAACAAAAAAAAAAAAACATGATGTGTGAATAGAGACTTCTGGTTGCTCATAGACTTTGCTGGTACTGCAAAAGGCAGCTGAAAATTTGCATAAAAATCTCCATCAAAAAAATGCTGAAAAAAACATGATGTGTGAACATAGCCTTAGGGTAGTTGCATACGACTGTTTTCTCTCCAACAGAGAAAAACAGTGAGATTTTTCTGAAAAGGCGCTGATCAGAGTTTGATAAGTTTTTCTTGTCGGAGGAGAGGAAAGAAACATTTCTCCATCTTCTCCATTATGTCAGTCCATGAAAATCAGACTGCACTCAGATGTCATCCGAGTGCAGTCTGATTTTTATCACAGACCCATAGACTTGCATTGCCGATTTTGATCCGACACTAGGATGAAAATCGCATATGCCGATTTCTTCTTGTTTTCCTTGGACCACTCGGTCCGGGAAAAAAATCAGACATGTGCACAGCCCCAGACAATAGCATGGGGACGAGTGCTATCTGTGAAAACCAATGATAGTATTCATCCGATATAATTGGTGGTGCGTATGAGCCCTTAGAATAAGATTGACTGCTGAGACCTCCACTGATATCCAAAGTATAGGAGAAAACTTGGGGGAGTGATCACTTTTTATGATGGGAATATTTTTTAGGTAAATGTTCTAAGAAGCCTTTACATGGGATAATAACATTTTGAATGACAAAATTTTACCGAGGTTTTATGTATAAGTTCTATCTGTATTTTTTAGGAATAGAGCACATACCCATTACAGTGTATAAGCTGATTACATGTCCATTTTCTTTTTTGGGTTAATAGTCCACAAAAAAAAAAAACAGAGACATGCCAGTTTTTGATCCATTCTGAGGATCAAACTTGGACATTTGAGTTAATGGGTTAATGAAAAAACAAAAATGGACCACGATCTAATGTCATCCAGTTATCATCTGAGTGCTGTCCATTTTTATTGTCTAATGGGTAGCTAAAGTTTGGAAATGTTATTACTCTTTTTTTTTATTTGGGAAAAATGGATTTCACACTGATATTAATAATGGGCACAACAATTGAGATGAAGGGCCCATTTCATTATTGTATTCGCACCTATTTTTTTTTCATACATTCATTTTGTTGTTTGGGACCAATTTGCACCAAATTTTGAAGTATATTTTCTACTTGTTTGTCTGTTCTTTATTCTCAGTTCGGCATTGTGTGTATGCTATGTGTAGTCCACATGTTTGCGGCCAAATCATTATTTGTGTTTTTTGGGAAGGGGGTTTAAATCGCAGGATTTCTGAACAAATGTACTGCAGTCCTTTCCCTGGAGTGATTTTACATATACCAGAAAATTTTGTGCAAATTTTAACAAATCATGGAATTATTTTGCTATAAAAAGGTTAAAAATACAAAACTAAAAAGCATCTTTGATATATCCATGAACCTGCACGGGAATAAAAATCACAGAGACTGCCACAAAAAAAAAAAAAAGAGAGAGACTTTAAAAATTGCAAATGAAGAATAGAGGTCATAGAATATAAAGATGAGTGTCATTGTTTCAACATTGATTGGCCAAGGAATGCTGTGAGTGACAGCTCAACTCCTTTTTGGGATCTGGAGTGTGCTGGACTGTCAGTTTTGTGAGTGACAGTCCAGTTATCCAATCTGATCCTGGGATGTGCTGGGTTATCAACATTTTGATTAACAGCCCTGCTGGTCAATCTGATTTAGTCTGCCTTCTATCCTTAATCATTTGCAAGGTATTTAGCTGGCTAGCTGTTAGTAGCCAGTGTCAGTTGAAGCTTTGCTTAACTTAGGTTTGTTTGCTTAGCCCTGTGTTTCTTTCCTCTGACCTTGTTTCTGGACCTAGGATTTGTCTTGACTATTCTTTTTTTTTTATATATAACTGTAATTTTTATTAAAATTTTTCACATATTTTTAGGAAACATAGAACACAGAGAAGTCATTCACATTTTCATATCAGAGAAAACACTTAGGCCTCCAACAGGCCGGCCCATTAGAGATCACTTTAAAGCTTTCAAATTCAAATATCTGATATGACATCCATTTTAAATAACAGTCCATAAAACACAGAGAAAGAGAAAAACAAACAAAACTAAGACAACACAGAGAGAAGGAAGGGAAAGGAAGAACGATATAGACAAAAGATCAAGAAACAGTTGGTCATTCACTACGCTGCGCCCAATAGTAGTCCCATGGGGCCCATACTGTCTCGAACAGGTCCATCTTTGCATTAAGACTTGTGGTCAAGGACTCCATTCGCCTCACATCACAGACCCTAGCGTAGTACTCTTGTCTAGAGGGTGGTGAGTCCCTTCTCCAGCAAAGAGCAATCATACATCTCGCTGCTGTCAACAAGTGAAGGAGCAATTTGGAAGAATGTTTACCCATTCCCCTAGGGGTCACATTGAGAAGGAAAACAGAGGGCTCCAGAGAAATCTCTGTAAATAGCACCTCCTGAACCAGTTTTCTTATTGTTTCCCAAAAAGGAACTATTTTGCTGTAGGTCCAGAAAACATGTTTCAGAGTGCCGACTGATGATCCACATCTCCAGCATATACTCGGGACCTGCGGGTTCATTTTATTCAGGATATCCGGCGTATGGTACCAGTGCATTAAAATTTTATATTGGTTTTCCTTGTATAGGGTGCAAATTGATGTCTTAGCTGCTTTAGACCATATTGTCTGCCATGTCTGAGGGGAAAGCCTCCTTCCCAAGAATCCCTCCCACTTAGACATATAGGGGTGCTGGAAGATGGGTCCACCCATCGGTGAATTGATTATTTTATATATATCCGAGATCAACCCCTTGGTACAGGGACCTCTCCTGCACAGCCTCTCAAACTCCATGGGGATGGACACTTTATATGAGCCAAACAGGGATCTTGCAAAATACTGAATCTGTATGTACTGATAGAATTCCCGGTTAGTGATGTTAAAACTTTCTTTTAAATAATCAAACTGATGTATTACTAAGGTGTTTCTGTCCACTATATCCGCAAATCTAAATAATCCCGCATTGATCCAGGGGTGAACCATCGATGATTCTTGGCTCTGAGAGAGCAAAGGCTGAAAGACAAACGATATCATCGAGGAGTGTTTAGAAGAAAGAGGAAATCTCCTCCTACAGGTGTCCCATATGTCTCTAGTGAATTGCATAGGGCCCAGTAAAGTGGTTTGGAGTTTAACAGATTTCTCAGACCACAGTAGTGAATTCGGATGAACTGGGGCTATCCATAATTTTTCAATTTCTGTCCACTTATTTTATGCCCAAAGGGATGACCACGAAGGAATCCTTCTCAAGTGAGCCGCCCAATAGTATTTTACCACATCCGGGACCGATAACCCCCCCTGCTCCCTCCCCAAGATCAGTACCTGCTTGGAGATTCTATGCCTCCCATTATTCCATATAAACTTCATTATACAGGATTGGAGAGCCCTCAACTCCCCCATAGGAACCCCAACTGGTAGAGTTTCAAAATAGTAGTTGAGTTTAGGAATAAGGGACATCTTCACCGCCGATATCCGCCCCAAAAATGAGATATGAAGATTGGCCCACTTGACCATAAGACCCTTCAATTCTTTAAAAAGGGGCGGAAAATTATGAGCAAACAGGGTCCCATAGTCTGACGTTATGTTAATCCCCAGATATTTGATACTCTCTGACTTCCACCGGAATTTGTAATTCAGCTTAAGATGATCTAATTCTCGATGGGGAAGGTTTAGTGGAAGTGTCTCTGTTTTTTTAGAATTAATCTTATATCCTGAGATCATGCCATATTCCCGAAGTGTCACTTTAAGATTAGGGAGGGTGATATGCAGATTCGTAAGGGTCAGTAGCACATCGTCTGCAAATAGGGAAATTTTAAATACTTTACCCCTTACCTCCACCCCCGATATGTCAGGATTAACTCTTATTGCTGCCGCTAGAGGCTCGATACACATGACAAACAAGAGCGGGGATAAAGGACATCCTTGCCTTGTACCATTTGCTATAGAGAAACTGGGTGATACACAATGGGGAAGTTTAATGGACGCCGTGGGAGAAGAATAAAGGGCCTTTAGTGCTGTTAGAAAAGCACCCGATATCCCAAAAGTTTTCACTGTCTCAAACATAAAGGGCCAATTAAGGCGGTCAAAAGCCTTTTCCGCATCAAGACTGAGGAGAAGCGCCCGAGACTTATTCCTATTGACCACATCCACCAGGTCCACAGCCCTCCTTGTGTGGTCTCCTCCTTGCCTGAAGGGCACAAATCCCACCTGATCCTTATGAATCATGTGCGGAAGCCAGACATTCAGTCTGTTTGCAAGGAGACGGGTAAATATTTTTAAGTCCGAGTTCAAGAGGGCTATGGGCCTATAGTTGGCGCAGTCAAGGGGATCTCTACCAGCCTTGTGAATTAACACCAAATATGAATGAGACAGCGAGCTAGGAATCGGGGTTCCCGTCAGGAAGGAGTTAAAACGGTCAACCATATAGGGAAGTAGTATATCCGCAAAAGTTTTATAATATAGATAGGTCAAACTGTCCGGGCCCGGTGACTTACCCAGGGGCAAATCTTTCAAAATGTCAGTTAATTCCTCAAGAGTGATCTGTTTGTTAAGGGAATCTTGTGCCTCCGTTGAAAGAACTGGCAGACTAATCCTCCGAAAAAAGCTGTCTATCTCTGATCGCCTATATTCTGGATTGCCTGCCAGTGGGTCCTGAAGATTATATAATTTCTTATAAAATTTATAAAAGATATTTGACAATTCCCCCGGGTCATAGTGGGTAGTTCCCTCATCGTCTCTAAGAGCCTGAGGAGCCGCGGCCACAGAGCGATCCTGCCTTTGCCTAGCCAACAAGGTATGGGCCTTGTTCCCTTTTTCATAATATCTCTGTTTTGAAAATACAAGCATCTTCTCCACTTTACGGATGGAGAGATCATTCAATTTGTCCCTAGTGGCCAACCGCTTCCTCTGAGTCCCAGTTGACGGAGAAGAGGCAAATCTACGTTCCAGAAGGCGAATCTGAGAATTAACATTTGAGAAAAGTTGCCTTGAATTTTTTTTAAGCCTTGCTCCCTCTGCAATACAACACCCTCTTATTACCGCCTTATGCGCTTCCCACAAAATAGGAAGGGAGGGCACAGATCCCGAATTTAGTTCAAAATACTGGGTTAAATGATCTGATAAAGATTTTTGAATACAGGGATCCTTTACCAGAAATTCATTCAGTCGCCAGTGACAGGCTCTGGAGGAACTGAGACCCAACTTTAAATTTAATATTACCGGCGCATGATCCGACCATGTTATGGACCCCACCTCCACATTCTCTAGCATTCTAAGTGTGACAATATTAGCAAAAAAGTAATCGATTCTGGTATGAGTCTGATGCGGATTTGAATAAAAAGTGTAAGCTTTTTCTTTGGGATGATCTATTCTCCACATATCAAAAAGGGAATTTGCCCGGATCAATTTTCTAAATTCCAATGATAATCGGGACGAACCAGCAGATGGAGGGTTCCCCCTCAAAGCAAGCCTATCATTTATTTCTGAGAACGGGATATTAAAGTCCCCCCCACCAGCAATGCCCCAGGCTGCAGCCGTTGAAGGCTAGCTAGAACCTTGTGAATAAAGGGTATTTGGCCCGAATTTGGGAAGTAAATGTTGCACAATATTATTGCTTTGCCCTGAAAAAAAACCTCCAATAGCAAGAATCTACCTGCCGGGCCCTCATGAGATTTAGAGATTTGAATTGGACATAAAGATGATATAAGCATGGCCACTCCACCCTTTTTATTATTATTATAGGCAGAGTAGGCAGAAGGGTAATGATGTGCCGCAAATCTAAACGTCCCACTCTGGTCATAATGCGTCTCCTGTAAAAAGGCAATGTCCGCTCTCTGAGCCTTCAACTCCTGCAGTGTGAGCCTTCTTTTTCTAGGGGAATTAAGCCCCTTTACATTCAAAGTGATCAACTTAACCATTGCTAGTGAGAAAAGGTGAACTACTGCTTATAATCATACTCACTGACAATCGTTGCAGCCTCCCGCCCCATAATGACCTGCCATGGAGCTTCATGAATGACCCCTGCTCTCTTGATAAGGAAAAGAAAAGGTAAAAAGGAGGGAGGGGAAAGACAGTGGGATGCGGGGGAGACACAGACTGAAACAAACCAACATAAAGAGAAAACATGTACAAATATCAATACAAATCAGAACAATTTTCCCAAGAGTAACTCTTGGAGAAGGGTTGTTACGGTGGCACAAGGTGAGCCCACTAAGTTTCAAAAACGTACTATGCAGTTAAGGGAAATCACAATGTCCTTGCTATCCAACAACCCTTTGGAAAAATATATTGGAGGGAGTCCAGAAAAAGGGGAAAAAAAAACCTTCCTGTGAGACGAGAAACAATAACCAAAATCCTTGTCCCGAAACCCAAGGAACCCCACTGAGCATTTATAAACAGGTTGTCAAAGTGACACTTTAAAATATTCATTCATTTAAGGCATAGAAAAATATCAAATATAAGTATTTCAGAACTTGACGTTGAATACCGGCTTGTAAGTGAAAAAGAGAGAGCGGTAAAGACAAAAAGTAAACCCTCTAGCGAAGCCGCTTATGCTCTGGGTTTTACAGTCAACCATAGTTATTCTTATGCACTCCAGAGGACGGGCCCTGCTCCCCAGGCCTGCGAGGTGTCGTTCCCTCTTTGCCCCGCCTCCCCACCTTTTGCCATACGGGAGGTGGAGCCTCCGGGGGGAGAAGATAGTCCCATTCCGAAATGTTCAGTGCTGTTAGTTGGAGGTCCCCACAAAACTTGGCCAAATCCCCCATAGAGCGGAGCGCTGCCGACACTCCATTCCTGCGAGCCATTAAAGCAAAGGGGAAGCCCCATCTATAGGGAATCTTCTTATCCAGGAGCATGCTGAGCAGAGGTTTAAGATGCTTTCTCTTCTGCAGGGTAATTCTAGACAGGTCCGGGAAGAGCTGGATGTACGCCCCCCTATACTTTATGGCTTTCTGGGCCCTTGCCTTGTCCATTATCTTTTCTTTCAGCTCAAAGTCATGCAAGCAGCATATTACATCCCTCGCAAATGCTGTAGTACCTTTTGGCTTCAAGGCTCTGTGAGCTCTATCAAATTTGTCACCCAGGGTAGAGTTGAAGATCTCCTGCAGTATAGCTCTGAGATCCCCCCCCTCCGACTCGGGGAGACCCCTCACCCGTATGTTGCTTCTTCTTCCCCTATTATCAAGGTCTTCAATGTGGGCATGCATATCCTGCATCACTGATTTTTGCTGGGTGGCCACTTGTTGTAGTTTGGTTACATGAGCTCTAGTAGTATTATGATCTTCCTCCAGTATTTCTATACGATTTGCCAAGTCCCTCAGGTCTTGTCTCACACAAGCAATCTCTGACCTGCAGGTATCCTTGACTTCCTTTATGAGGTTTTTGAAGTCTGTCTTGGAGGGTAAATGCTCTAGGTACTTCTGCCATGGGGGGGCACAAGACTGCAGGCTCCCAACCCCCCATTCATCCTCAGTACAGCCAGGGGAAGAGGACAAGTCTCCACCCCCTTTACCATGGACAGTGAAAATATTCCCCTCTCCTTCAATCTCCCTGTCTGCCTGTCTGCTCCTTTTCCCATGGGAATGCATAGAGAAGGTCCCTCCATCTTCTGATGGGGGATGGGGATGATCAGCAGCACATGCTGTTATCTGTGCAATTGTCAGTGGGGAGGAGGGGGGCTCTGATATGCACCTCATGTGAGCTGCAACAGTCTTATTTGTGTGTCACCCTGGCCTGGATGCCACAAATATAATAAAGCTGTGTCTGAGAGCAAGGGGGAGGTCCTCTAGTCAAGGACCACTAGCATGCAGCACCTCCTGTCCCAGGCCAGTAGGGGGAGCAGGCTGCCCCTATAAAAGCTGGAGCTGGGGGCAGGGTTAGGGAGAACTGGACAACCTGTCTCTGGATAGAGAAGTGTCCCAGAGCAGGGACAGACAGTTGTGTTGCAGCCTAAGAGGACGTGTGGCAGTAGGAGAGCCACGAGCCAGGGACAAGAGGCGAAGTGCGCCTGTCCTGGCAGACGAAGAGACTAATCTACCAGACTTTGGTGTCTGAGGCTGTGAAGATTCCACGTCCTACAGCAGATAACCAGTCCGCAGGGGACTGTATGTTCCTTGGCCTAAGAAGCCCGGAGGCTCCGCCACAGCAGAAGGGACCAGCAAAGCCGTACCAGGCCGGGAGTAGAAAGGGACCCAAGTTGCAAGAAATACGGGCGAGAGGACATGGTGAGCTCGGGAACGTGGGCTGTTACACTACAAGGAGGGAAATAGCCAGAAGGAGCACAGAGAGCACGGTAGGCCTACACCCTCACCCTGACCAGGGCCAGCCTCCCACTTGCTCTCAGACATCCAGGCCCCCTCCTAGCCGGGCCTGTTTCTGGGTCATATTACCTGTTCTAATAAAGACCCTGAACTGTTTAAGAGGCCTCCGTTTCCTGGCTATCGCGGTCGGAATCATCCCCTCCGTCATCCATAATATATACTGCCCTGGGGCCATACTCCTCCCGTGGGGAGTTGAACTATTCAGTGCTGCACATTTATATCAGCCCCAGCGGTCTGCACTGCAGCGGCGGTTAGCCCTGACCGCAATCCACGGGTGGCGTAGTCGGACATTACCTACAGCACATAGCAGACTACCACTGGTCTGACCACCCTGAGCCACGGGACCGGGTCGCCACTACTACTCCCAGCATTGCCCTGAAGACTGGTCCCGAGTGCCCCACGGCCCAGGGGGCGAGTCATTTGCAGAGGAGACGACTCCCACAGCTCTGCCTCGGCTTTTTGCTGTTATCTGTCCCTGCAAATCCACATCAGCAGAGGCTGCAAGCTGAGATTGGTTCCCACTCCCCTCACCTCTGTGCTCTGTCTGAGGCTGCTGCAGCCCGGTCTGTTCCAGCCAAGATGGCTCCGGGACACCATGAGGCGCTGAGTCCTTCTGAAGAAAGGTGTCCAGTGCGGTCGCTATCACTGGCCCTGGAGTGGATGCCGGTGTCCTAGCACGTCGTGGCCCCATGTGTGCTGTAATTGAGGTGAAAATGCCGGTACTCTGCCTCTTCTATGCCTCTATTGTGTTCAGCTCAGCAGGAGCTCTTCACACACACTGCCTCTTACATTGAGGTCCTGGCCACGCCCCCGTCTTGACTATTCTTGTAGATTATCCCTCCTGCTATTGACGTTCTCTGTCTTCAGGTATCTGACCCGGACTTGGCCTCTGACTATTCGTTTGTTTTACTCCATTATCTTGACGTTCCCTTCTGGCATTTGACCCCGGACTCTTTCTGCTCTATTTCTGCTTTGAAAACTCAATTATTAATTATTATTTTTTCCTTGTCATGTTATTTAATTGTTGAGTTACAAATAAAGGATCTATAATTTTTATAATTGCTGTGGTCGTCCGGTTAAAATTTATTACTAGAAATCAAACCAACTGATTTTCTTTTGAAAAACACCAGGTGGAAAAAAAGTGCATGTTACATCTAGGAAAAGGATCCTGAAGAGACTTCTCCAAAAAAGAAACTGTCCAATTAAAAGGCTGCAATGAAATATTCATGGGGGAAAAAAAACCTCTTCAAAACCTCATGAAAACCACTTTAGGAAATGCTTCAGGAAGAAAAAACCTCCTACAAAAACTCCCCCAAAATCATAAATTTTTGGTTTTTGGGATTAATATGTAAAATATAAGCTACACAATAAAAAAATACACTTTGTAGGCAGATATGGAGGGCAGATTTGTTTGTACAAATGTATGATACGATAATGCAGACTTCTGTAATGTATAAGAGAGTAACTTAGCAACACTTAACTAAAATATGATAATTAAAGTTAGGGGAAATGATGTACTGAGCACAGGCTGGAAGATTTACAGCACGAAGAGAAGCTAATTACACTGAACTCCGCAGTTAATTGTAAACAGTAACTTATTTTTCTTATTCTTTTCCAGTTGGCAAATTCATTACCTTGCAGTGACATTTATTAAAAAGCGATCTAGGATTGCATTTAATAAAGATGTAGCTGTAATGGGATCTAAACAGCAGGAAGAAGATCTTTTACTTGTGTATGATTAGACTGCGAATGAGCAGATGTAGCAGAGCCAAGTTTAGGCTGGGGATACTCGGCGATACGTACTGCGCGACAACATTTCTCTGCAGAACACTTCTACAACTCATCCTCGACTATTTTATAGCTCTGGTTTTACTGTAAATAAAGCAGCCAAGCTGAAGATAAGTTGCACAAAAGTCGTGTCGACTTGTTTGGGTATGTGCCCACGATGCAGAAATGCTCCGGATTTTTCCTGATCGTTTCTGCATCTCCTTGGCAGAAAAAACGCATGCGGATTTTACATGTGTTTTTCCTGCCAGGGACAAGCGTAAGTGAAGCGTTTTGATCATGCGATTTCGCATGCTGGTTGTCAAGCACTTTCCAAGCGATTTTAGCATCACTTGGAAAAGTGCTTGACAACTTGGTCACACTATATAAATCCATGCACCTGGCATGAATTTTATATAGTGTGACCAAGTTAGTTAAAAAAAAAGAATAAAAATGTTAAAAAACAAAACATATACTCACCTTCCGATGGCCCCCGGTCTCCTTATCCGATGCGTCCAGTCTTCCCGGTGTCTCGCGGTTGTGTAAAAGGACCTTCCGTGACGTCATTTAGTCATGTGACAGGTCACGCGACCGCCGACGTCAGCGATTGCGTGACCCGTCACATGACTAAATTACGTCATGGCAGGTCCTTTTAGACCATCGCGAGCTGCCGGGGAGCCAGGACGCATCACTAAGGAGACCGGGGGCCATCAGAAGGTAAGTATAATGTATATTTTTTATTTTAATTCTTTTTTTTACAGGTACTATGGTACCCAGGTATGGAGGAGAGTCTCCTCTTCTCCAGACCCGGGTACCATCCGCACATTGAATCACTTAATATCTGTATGTGCACATGTAGTCATGCGGATATTAAGCGATTCAATGCAAGTCAATGGGGGCAAAAACGCCGCGATTACGCAAAATAATTGGTAGTGCTGCGGATTTTTCCGCAATGATAATCCGTAGCGGAAATTTCCGCAGCATGTGCACAGCACATGCGGATTATCATTGGGGAACATTGTAGACCTTCTACCAAGAGCCTTAAAGTCTGTGTCAAGTGTGTCGCATGCGACCAGAGACAGAGAATCCAATACATTTGGAACTCTGCGTTGCAGTCACAGGTCGCAACATGACACCATAGGAAGTCATTATATTCACTGTTTCAATATATCAAGTGATTTCTGTTTCGCTCTAAACATGTCGCAGTGTAGCCTGAGCCTTATCATTTGTTACAACTTCCCAATAATTCACAATGTTACCTGTAGGGTTAGAATAAGTTCACATGTCAAGTAATGTGTCAAGTTTGTGAATGGATGCAGTAGCAATCCGTTCACAAAAAAATTGTGCAGACACAACTTTTATGTCCGCTGGAAAAAAATTGATTTAACATTGAGGTCTATGAAAAATAGATTTGTTAAAGAAGCACTCCTCCTCCTCCCATCAAAGTTTTTATTCTCTTAATATATTGCAGTCATCATATTACAGTTATATGAAAAAGTTTGGGCACCCCTATTAATCTTAAGCTTAATGTTTTATAAAAATTGGTGTTTTTGCAACAGCTATTTCAGTTTGATATATGTAATAACTGTTGGACACAGAAATGTTTCTGCCTTGAAATGAGGTTTATTGTACTAACAGAAAATGTGCAATCTGCATTCAAACAAAATTTGACAGGTGCATAAGTATGGGCACCTCACCAGAAAAGTGACATTAATATTTAGCAGATCCTCCTTTTGCAAAAATAACAGCCTCTAGTCGCTTCCTGTAGCTTTTAATGAGTTCCTGGAACCTGGATGAAGGTATTTTTGACCATTCCTCTTTACAAAACAATTCCAGTTCAGTTAAGTTTGATGGTCGCCGAGCATGGACAGCCCTCTTCAAATGATCCCACAGATGTTCAATGATATTCAGGTCTGGGGACTGGGATGGCCCTTCCAGAACATTGTAATTGTTCCTCTCCATGAATGCCTGAGTAGATTTGGAGCGGTGTTTTGGATCATTGTCTTGCTGAAAGATCCATCCCCTGCGTAACTTCAACTTTGTCACTGATTCTTGAACATTATTGTCAAGAATCTGCTGATACTGAGTGGAATCCATGCGTCCCTCAACTTTAACAAGATTCCCGGTGCCGGCATTGGCCACACAGCCCCAAAGCATGATGGAACCTCCACCAAATTTTACTGTGAGTAGCAAGTGTTTTTCTTGGAATGCTGTGTTTTTTGCCGCCATGCATAACGCCTTTTTGTATGACCAAACAACTCAATCTTGGTTTCATCAGTCCACAGGACCTTCTTCCAAAAAGAAATTGGCTTCTCCAAATGTGCTTTTGCATACCTCAGCCGACTCTGTTTGTGGCGTGCTTGCAGAAACGGCTTCTTTCGCATCACTCTCCCATACAGCTTCTCCTTGTGCAAAGTGCGTTGTATAGTTGACCGATGCACAGTGACACCATCTGCAGCAAGTTGATGCTGCAGCTCTCTGGAGGTGGTCTGAGGATTGTCCTTGACTGATCTCACCATTCTTCTTCTCTGCCTTTCTGATGTTTTTCTTGGCCTGCCACTTCTGGCCTTAACAAGAACTGTCCCTGTGTTCTTCCATTTCCTTACTATGTTCCTCACAGTGGAAACTGTCAGGTTAAATCTCTGAGACAGCTTTTTGTATCCTTCCCCTGAACAACTATGTTGAATAATCTTTGTTTTCAGATCATTTGACAGTTGTTTTGAGGAGCCCATGATGCCACTCTTCAGAGGAGATTCAAACAGGAGAACAACTTGCAAGTGGCCACTTTAAGTAGCTTTACTCATGATTGTATACACCTGGCTATGAAGTTCAAAGCTCAATGAGGTTACAAAACCAAAAAAAGTGCTTTAGTAAGTCAGTAAAAAGTAGGTAGGAGTATTTAAAACAAGAAAATGATAAGGGTGCCCATACTTATGCACCTGTCAAATTTTGTTTGCATGCAGATTGCACATTTTCTGTTAGTACAATAAACCTCATTTCAAGGCAGAAACATTACTGTGTCCAACAGTTATTACATATATCAAACTGAAATAGCTGTTGCAAAAACACCAATTTTTATAAAACATTAAGCTTAAGATTAATAGGGGTGCCCAAACTTTTTCATATAGCACTGTGTACTTACAATTGCTCATTTTGGCTTTCTACCCAGATAATTCTTCTGTTTTCTCAGCTTTATGAAGACTCAGGAAGTCTCTTGTCCCTGCATTAATCATCCCCTCCTCCCTCCTGCCAGGGACTTTTGCAGTGACTCATGACTCATGCAAGGGAAAACTGACATCCTGTTTCTACATAGCACTTAGAAGGATTCAGCTAGTCAGTTTTTAATTATGTGATGTCATAGACCTCAAGGAAAAGAGAAGAATTAGTGGGTAGAAAGGCAAAATGAGCAATTGTAAGTACACAGTGCTATATAATATGATGGCTGCAATATTTTAAGAGGATCAAAATTTTGATGGGAGGAGGAGTCCTTCTTTAAATTTCCTTCCATTTTTCTCCCAATTGAAAAGGATCCGTTTTTTGCTTACTGGACTTGGAAAAATAAATATTTACCATATACTACTGGACGTATGAACTTTTAAGCTATTTAACAGATCCGTTTTCCATAGACTTCAATGTTAAAAAAAAAGAACCAGTTGAAATCAGTTTTTTGAGGGTGACAGACAAAAAAGTTGTGTCTGCACAAATTTTGTCAACGGATTGCTGCTGCATCCGTTCTAAGGCTAAGTTCACATATCACATCTGTTAGAATGGACCTAGCAGCAATCCGTTGGCAAAAAAGTTGTGCAGACACACCTTTTTTGTCCATTTTTAAAAAAACCTGATTTCAGCTGGATCCATTTTTTTAACATTGAAGTCTATGGAAAATGGATCTGATAATTAGACATCTGTTGCTCTCCCATTTGAAACAGATACGCTTTTTGCTTACTGGATCAGTTTCAAATAGATGGTTACTTGAAAATTCACATGTCCAGTAGTATATGGTAAATATTTATTTTTCCACGTCCAGTAATCAAAAAACGGATCAGTTTCAAATGTAAGAACAACGGATGGATAATTAACGGCACTGTATTCCATAGACTACAATGTTAAAAAAAAACGGATCCAGCTGAATTCAGTTTTTTAAAAATGAACAAAATAGTTATGTCTGCACAACTTTTTTTGTCAATGTACGTATTCCTGCTGGATCCATTCTAATGGAAGATTGCTGGATACGTGAACTAAGTCTTAGGGGGCTTTCACACTGCGCTCATGTTCACGTTCGAGGGGCTCCTCGGGGCTTGCGTCCAGACAGATGTATGTGCCAACAGGGCCATAGACTATAATGGTGTAATTTGCATGCATCATTTTCGGGAGTATACGCTTACTGGAGGCGGACACCCAAATGAAGTCTACTACGTCTGAGTGTCCGCTTCCAGTAGGCGTATACACCCGAAAATGATGCACGTCAGAGCGCACGTTCGCTCTGCCGGCACCATTATTGTCTATGGTCCCATTGGTGCAAACGCCCGATCCTGTTTTGTGGGGGATTCGAAAGCAAGCCCCAACGAGACCCACGAATGTGAAGATCAGCGCAACGTGAAAGCGTCGTTACATAGAACTACTCTTAAACACCTGCTGAATTGACTTGATTCAGAGATTTACTATTGTATGCAGCCCCAGAGAGACAAATTCAGCTTAGCTACATATGTATAGGCAAAAGATCATAAGGCTGCCAAAACATATCCAAATACTGCAGACATAGGAGGTAGAACATATGGCATTTGTGCTTCGTCACAATACATTACTTTTTAAGAAATTGGTGACTGGAAGAAAATAAATTGTATCCCACAAGGTCGAGAAACTGAACTCATTTGCAAGCTACAGCTGTTGTGTTTTAGGGATTTGACTTAATACTCGTCATTATCTCTCAGCTAATACTCTTTTGTGGACCAATCAGTAGTCATATGGTGTTTGCAAAACCTTGGTCACTTAACCCACTTGAAGAGCATCCGCGCTATAATTTGTACCTCCATACAATCAGATTATGTCTAATCTAAATGATTTGTATCCTTTATGGCACAGATAAAACGTAATCCGCAGGCCTCGGATGCATAGTAAGTCCTCACACTGTTCTGCTTTAACATAAGGGGGTTGAATCTGTCATATGTTTCATGAGATTGATGGATGAGGAAACAAAAAGGACATGACTAATAATAATAATAAAAAAAAAAAGTTAAATTGATATCACAGTTCTATCATACTGGAGGATAGATTAGATGCCAGACAGACACTAGTGTGGTATGCCGCCACCTCAGTTAAACTTACAGGGCATTCCTGGCTGGGGATTCCCTTCTTGGGGTGGTGGATAAGCATGGACGTGACAAGGTCTGTTTTAATAGCAGCAGCAAAGAATTTTACTTAGATGAAGACTTGGCTTTAATGTCACAACAAAAATATATTTTCAGTCTGTTTGTATACACTTCTTCTGTGGCGCCCCTGAGGGTTCGACCGCCACAGGGATGCTGCACTTCTTTAATGGAGTGTAGTATTCCTCCTCTGAGGTAAGAACAGTGTGATGGTCGGAACCCAACCTTTGCATCCAATACCACATTTCTCCACCAGAGGGGGTTAGAATGCACAATGTGCTGCCCTCCTGGTTACAGGTAGAGTGGGGAACCAAGAGTTAGGGGAACCAGTTAGTGGGTGAGGGTGGAGGACTCACAATCTAGTGACACTGTAAATTTCATATTTGGTTCTTGGTCCTTTTTAGTGCTTTTAGTTCGAGGAAGCCTAGACCTTGAAGGTCAAGTCTCTTGGCGGTCAAGTACTGTGTTCTCCTACCCTGATAGTGGATCCTGTGTGGGCCTACAGCGGATGGAGATGCAGCCCTCGTACCCTGGACTTGGGTCTAGGGGCAGGTTGTAGACCAGGAGTGTCTCAACCCGGTAGAGGACCAGGACCAAGAAGGCCCGGAGCTTAAGAGTGTGGCTCCACAGCAAATGGATCCCAGGCAGGATGCAGACGGAGCGGTGTACGCCACCTGTCCTCGCCACGCTGATATATTCAGAGGGAGTCCGGCTGCAAGAGGGGTACCGGCCCCCGACACCCGACCTTGCTACTCCATGTCCTGGTCGGGAAAGCCCGGTAGGCCCTGAGGATCCCACCGGGTATCGGAAGGAGCGGAGCTGCCACCCGTGCCCTTATTCTGAGAGGAGCTCAGAGGGAGACCCAGCCTATCTACACACACACACGGACAGGAAAGGATTCGGTCTGTAGTTCAGGAACACTCTGGTGCAGGGTCCCGAATGAACACTGGACTTACTCGGAGGTTGTCGGACCCCCGTCCTTGGTGACCGCAGGACTCCGTGGGGAGCAGGAAGTCGCCTTCCTTCTGCCATCTCTAAAGTGAGTAAAGTCTTGGAAGTTCACCCCTATGGCCTCCGGACTGTTTATTCTGCGCTACACCGCACGACGCGGCGCCCGTTCTCCTCTACTACTACCCCCTCCATCCTGTCCCTCTGCCCTGAGGCCTTGCTCCGCCTGTGGGGAGTAGTAATAACTTTGGCCGCCATAACACCATGCCTCAGCAGACTGCGGCGGCGCTGGTGGCCTTCACCAGGTGCCACAGGTGGCGTAGTCGTAAATCAGCCACTCAACCCGGATAAGCCCACACCATCCTTTTTAATGTGATGGCCCTGAGCACGGGTCGGGTCCGGGCCACGGCTGCACCCCATCTCTCCATCACAGGACCCGACTCCGAGTCCCCATCTCCCAGGGTAAAGACAAGGGCTTCCGAGAAGAGGCGTCACACTTCCACACAGGCATCTTCTGGCTACTTCACCACAAAGGGCTTACACTCACACTTGTGGCTGTCAAATCCTCCAAATCTATCACTTCAGGCTAGTTTCACTGCTGGCATTTAAGAACATACAGTCAGAAAACCTCAAAGTCTCACTGACAAACTCTTCACTGTCCTTGCATTTTACAATCTCGGTGACAAACTCTCCACTGTTTTATGTACACACAAGAATCTCTGGTGATACAGCAGAGCGACAGAGATCATATGAGAGAGCAGTGAGATTAAACAAATTTGTTTTACTTCGAGAGGCCCCCGCACTAAGCGCCTTGCCCTCATTCTCTGGGTTGTCTCTTCCTCCTCCTCCTTCAGGTGAGCACATCTTCATCTGACCTGGAAAATCACAAAAGAAATCTTCTCTCCATAACCTGGGGTGAAACACTTCTTCAGATGTGCCCTCTTCCAATTTACAAGTCATGGGCTCTATCAAGCAATGTAGCTTCTACCCACTCCTCTCATATTCTGGTGGTTTCTTTTCCCTATCCTTATGAATGAGCATGGCTTCTTTAAGTCTGGACAAAAACACAGGGGAAATCTCCCCTTTGTACATTGGGGTGACACCTTGCTTCAAATGTGTCCTCTTTCCATTTACATGCCATAGTCTCTAACAAGTAGTGTAGCTGATGTCCACTCAACAAATCCTCTGCAACTGACCCAGAATGGATGGAAACCAGCTCTTAAATAACCTCTGGGTCTCTCCGTTTTACTCAGACAGCAAACTTATCTCGGAATCACTGGGAGCAGATGTACCAGTGACTCGCCAGCACCTGTGCAGAAGGAACGTGAAGCCAATGCCCTGAGAATGGCAGAACACTGAAGAGGAATGACAGCACTTTGACCGCACAGGCGCGAGATTACAGGACGAAAACCAGTGACGCTGTGGGAGGCGCTTCACATATAAGGAAGTATGGAGGCAGAGTTATCTTCTGGGAAGCATCCTCCTCATAGCCTGGAAGAGGTAAAGATGATTTATCCGCAACAAGGCATCTGATATGAGGCATTCGGGTAGGACTTTTTTCAATAGTCTATAATGTTTATGCCCATATTAATAGGTTACTCTGAGGACTATCATACTAGAGGAGTCTGGGTCAAAAATTGGCTTACTACATCAAAGATGGCTAGAGACCTATGCCTGGATGTAAGAGGCACTGATTTGCATTTACATGTGTGACTTGATATTGCAGTTCATTGCTCTTAAGAGATGCTGTACCTAGTGAGAGTGCTGCGCTGGAACAGGAGTCATACAAAGATTATCCCAGAGTAGCTGCAGAGGATTTTGCTAGTGGTTGTGTAAAGTCTCACAAGTGCAAGCCCACTGTTAAAACTGATGCCTATCCAGTGGCGCAACAAGAGTCAGATGGGCCCGATGCAAAATTTGGACTTGGACCCCCACTTGTATGTCCGTCAAATGTATGGGCCTTTGTAGCGTTCCAGATCCTGTGAACACATACAGGATTTGCCTTCTCATGTAACAATGTGCACAATGCTGTCATAATGTTCTCGATCCTGGCCCCTTCCCATAAAAATGTCCCCCATCCTGTGCCACTTTCCTGTAATAATGTACCCCGTCTTGGACCCCTTCAAGGCATAAAGTTCTACATCCTGGGCCTTTTCCTGGTATAATGTCCCCCATTCTGGGCCCCTTACAGTAATAATGTCTCCCATCCTGGGCCCTTTACAGTAATAATGTCTCTGTTTCCTGGTATAATGTCCTACATCCTGGGCCCCTTTCTTGATATAATGTTCTTCATCCTGGGCTACGTCCTGGTATAATGTCCCCCATCCTGGCCCCCTTTTAGTAATATATGTCCCCCATCCTGGTATAATGTGCCAAATCCTTGGCTTCTTCCAGTGATAATGTGCCTGTTCTGCGGCTCTTCTCCAACAAATATGAAGTAAATCATTCTACTCACCTTCTTCCGCTCCCATGACAAGCAGGGCGAACTCCTTCAATAACCAGTGCAGAAGCCGGCAACTTACTTCAGTGGGCAGGTAATGGGGCATGCATAATGTTACTGCCATGCACCGCCAGTGACCTGCACGTCAACGTTATTGGCTGGCAGCATGTATTGCGGTACAGGGACCCGGTTAGTCTCTGCACCGCAATACATTTAAGGTGAATGTGCATCCTCAAACAAGGAGTAGTGGAAGGTTTAAGCAAGTTCTTTGTGGAGCTCAAGTGCAGTGGGCTGCTAGGGACAACATGGGCCTATCACTCGTGGCAGTGGATTGCCATACAACTCCTCCATGTGGATTCATTCGTCAGGCCAGGGATCTCGAGATTGGCACCGGGGCCATCGGGCACATTGCACCTGCAGACTTGCAGCGGAAGATGGACACAGATCCTCACATGTGGAGGATGATGGCATCCGGGTGCACTCCATTGGTGGAGAGGGATCCCTAGAGGTAGTGAAGACAGCAGGAGAAGGAATCGAGAACGAGTGCTAAGGATAAAGTTATGTCCGGTACCTGAGGGAAAGACTGTAACCTGTTGTGCCCTATCCCACATGCTATACTGTAATGACTGTGAACTGTTCAGTAAAAGATTGACTGTTGAAAAGCACTTGGTGTCCCCTGGATTGTGTGTGGCGGTTCCGAAAGATGGAAGTCTGGAGTCAGCAGAGGCCTATGGCCCACAAGTAAGTGTGATGCACCCAACACCTAACAGCACACTGGGGATGGGACACCATTTTCCTGTAGGGTGTCAGCGCGTGCAGGAGCTGCAGCTCGCCAGAGACTACCCGCTCAGGCACCTTACAACAGCATGAACTAGGCAGATAAGCAATCGCTTTCAGCATGGTGTTAAACACAGAAAGAAACAAACCATGGTAATGAACTATATTACAAATATTCATAACTTTACAATAATAGTCTGAACAATAATTAAACTAAAAAAGATTAGTCATTCTTTAAAGAAGCATACAATCACATACATACTCTGAAGTACCCCGTTATAAATCAATGGGGTCTATTGGGACCTAACACTAATTAGGATCTAACACTAACAGTCAGTCGCATGTCTATTGAGTCATCAGTATTGCATTATCTCAGAGTGACCAATAGAAATCTGTCATTTCAGCCCCGATGAGGCAATCCTAATTAAAATTGCGTCACTTGGCTTTATATATCCTTTCTCTATCACTCACACAGCATTATTTGTGAGCCTTTTAGCTTGGTTCTATATGAATAAATTCAGAGATTCCAAGAACTTGCATGAACAAAGTTGATAATTTCTGCTATATACCGTATGTGGCTAAGTGACTTTTGTGATGCAAAAGTGAAATTGACTCCCAAGGATACGAAAGCCTACCACCGGTATTTTGGCTACAGAATAGGAAATCGGGACAAGAGTTGGGCCCCACACATATTCAGTAATAGATGCGCATCACATCTTAAGCAATGGCTGAATGTCCTGTAGAGAGCCAACCGATCACACAACTAATTGCTATTTCTGTATGGTGCATTCCACTTATCATTCCCAATTGTGTTTAGATATATTATAGTAAATTGAATTATGACTATGTGCCTCGTTTATGGTGGCAGAAATAATGTTTAAAAGTTGTGATTAAATTTCTATACATTATCTACGCAATTTGTGCAGTAGTAAAATGAAACTTGTGATATTTAAATTCATCACATCAAAATTAGTAAAGAAGCGCTCCCATAAAAATGTATATCTTCATTATATATTGCAATCATCATATTATATGGCACTATGTACTTACAATTGCTCATTTTGTCCTTTTACCCAGTTAATTCTTCTCTTTTACATTAGGTCTATGACATTACATGATTAAAAGCTGACTAGCTGAATCCTTCTAACCTTCTATGCTCTATGTAGAAACAGGAGGTGAATTTTCCCAGCATGAGTCATGAGTCACTACAAAAGTCTCTGTCAGGGGTGAGGAGGAAGCAACTGGGTCAGTAGTTGAAACGGGGGATGATAAATGCAGGGACAAGAGACTTCCTGTTTCTACATAGAGAAGAAAAGAGAAGAATTAGCAGGGTAGAAAGGTAAAAGGAGCAATTTTAAGCACACAGTGCTATATAATATGATGACTGCAATATATTAAGAGAAAAATGGGAGTGCTTCTTTAAGAAATTGTACATTTCATTTCTGAACTAGAAAACTTTTGAAAATTTGTAGACCAGTGTAATCATAGGTGATACCTAAGGGCATGTTTTCACAAAAGCAATTTATCATTACATAATGTCACGCACAGTGTAGGAAAGAGAAAGTGCAACACGAAGGGATGAGGGGAAGGGAGCCCATTCATTAAGGAAAGAGGGAGTGGAGACTCCTAAGCTGATCTGATATCACCCTGTCTTCCCTATCGTTCCTATATTGGTTTCTCACCAATCGCCGATCAGGAACCTAAAACCCTGCATCTCCTTAGAGCTAGGCCCTGGCTAGGGAAGGGGGGATGAGTGCTAGTCAGTCCCTACTAACAACTAAAGACATCAAGGGGAGACAGACACGGCGGAAGTAACTTAGCTTGAGCCGACTTCAGAGAGATTACACACACATCCTCTTAGCACCAGAGAGGAAGTAACCAGACTGTAACAGCTCCAAGCCTTCACAAAGGGTCATGTGAATATCACCGGCACCTCCCTATAGCAAACAGGAAGTATTTAAACACCCAGGCCTGAGGGAGGTAGCCGCTGGGTCCTAGAGTGAGACAGATGTAATGCCAAATGAAGAGATCTCCTGCAACCAACTGCAGGGCGACTGTCTGTCACATCTGACACACCCGTGACACATAATGCCAATTTTCTAACACTTGCAGAGAATTGTGTGCATCTTCCAAAAAAAAAGTTTAGTTTCTAACTTCCCTGTGTTCTCCTAATGTGACATACCGTGAAGGTGAGTTGGGGTAGTTCACAGATAGTAATGGCAGATCTTAATACGTTTGAGCAGGATGGAGACACGAGACAGTAATATCGAAGATATACAGTATAATTGGCCTATTAGGAAGACGCGTTCATCTTTGCATGATTTTTTCATTAAATTAGTGTAATGCAAAGCTACTGTAATGATCTGTATGAGCAAACATGTTATTCCAATGTAATAATTGTAATGGATACTGACATCACACAAACACAATAAGCAAACAGAGCAGCAGGGCATTGTTTAATTCTCCCTAGGACAAGCCGGGTACAAACATTCTTAGAAGCAATAAACCATATGGCAAGCAGCTTAGTTTCAAAGGATATTATGTAATCTGTTTGCAAAAGAGACATCAAGTGCATTTCTAGTGGCTTGCACTGTCATAAAGATTTGTTCCATTTAATAATTCCCTATAATGGGCTTTAATACTCAATAATGGCCTCCCTTTTTGCACTTTTTTAGGAAGAGGACATACTTGGTAATTCCATCCGAAAGAAAAGGATAGAGGGAAAAAAAAGATGACATAAACATCTAGAGGTGCCCCAATGGATAAATGGCAGATGTTGGCACAGCATCACCAGGCTTCATTACATATAGACGTATATAGACATAGCTTGTTAATGTGACCCACGGCTCATCACTAATGGGAATGTTTTCAAAACCTAATGTACTGCACTGCATTAGAGAACAAAAATATTTTGCTATGGATAATAGTTTCTAAGCTGCTAACTGTGCTGGTAGTTAATTTTTGGGAACATTATGGAGAAATTAAGTCATGGAGATCCAATTTATGGTCACAACTACATTTTAACTTTTGGGTGGAAATTGTATCTGGCCAATCTCCATCCAGGGATCCCAACCAGGTGATTTAATGTTCTGCCAATTGCAAGGTAAGAAGGTTTGTCTAGTCGTTGCAGGTAGTCCTTGTATGACTTGGATATTTTTGCCCTGATGGTTCTGCTCAGCAAGGTTGGGACCTCTACCTTAGCCCTATAGGCAGGACCTAGCATATTCATATATATGATAACACTCTCCTCTCACTTCCTATAAGGAGAGTGGGGGAAAAAGTTGTATCTCTATGAAAAAAAATGTTTTTGTATATAGTATTTAAGTATGTATATAACTATGTATATAACTATGTATATATGCATGTTTAAGTATGTACACTACCATTCAAAAGTTTGGTGTCACCATGACAATTTTGTGTTTTCCATGAAAACGCATACTTTTATTTATCAAATGAGTTGCAAAATGAATAGAAAATATAGTCCAGACATTGACAAGGTTAAAAATAATGATTTTTATTTGAAAGAATAATTTTCACCTTCAAACTTTGCTTTCATCAAATAATGCTCCTTTGCAGCAATTCCAGCATTGCAGCCCTTTGACATTCTAGCTGTTAATTTGCTGAAGCAATCTTGAGAAATTTCCCCCCATGCTTCCTGAAGCCCCTCTCACAAGTTGTATTGGCTTGATGGGCACTTTTTGCGTACCATACGGTCAAGCTGCTCCCACAACAGCTCAATGGGGTTGAGATCTGGTGACTGCGCTGGCCACTCCATTACAGATAGAATACCAGCTGCCTGCTTCTTCCCTAAATAGTTCATGCATAATTTGGAGGTGTGCTTTGGGTCATTGTCCTGTTGTAGGATGAAATTGGCTCCAATCAAGCGCTGTCCACAGTGTATGGCATGGTGTTGCAAAATGGAGTGACAGCCTTCCTTATTCAAACTCCCATTTACCTTGTACAAATCTCCCACTTTACCAGCACCAAAGCAACATTACCTCCACCATGCTTGACAGATGGCATCAGGCACTCTTCCAGCATCTTTTCAGTTGTTCTGCGTCTCACAAATGTTCTTCTGTGTGATCCAAACACCTAAAACTTTCATTCGTCTGTCCATAAAACTTTTTTCCAATCTTCCTCTGTCCAATGTCTGTGTTCTTTTGCCCCTATTAATCTTTTCCTTTTATTAGCCAGTCTCAGATATGGCTTTTTCTTTGACACTTTGCCCTGAAGTCCAGCATCCCGGAGTCGCCTCTTCACTGTAGACGTTGCCACTGGCGTTTTGCATGTACTATTTAATGAAGCTGCCAGTTGAGGAGCTGTGAGGCGTCGATTTCTCAAACTAGAGACTCTAATGTACTTGTCTTGTTACTCAGTTGTGCAGCGGGGCCTCCCACTTCTCTTTCTACTCTGGTTAGAGCCTGTTTGTGCTCTCCTCTGAAAGGAGTAGTACACACCGTTGTAGGAAATCTTCAGTTTCTTGGCAAGTTCTCGCATGGAATAGCCTTAATTTCTAAGAACAAGAATAGACTGTCGAGTTTCACATGAAAGTTCTCTTTTTCTGTCCATTTTGAGAGTTTCATAGAACAAACAAATGTAATGCTCCAGATTCTCAACTAGCTCAAAGGAAGGTCAATTTTATAGCTTCTCAAATCAGCCAAACCGTTTTCAGCTGGGCTAACATACTTGTGCAAGGGTTTTCTAGGGTTTTCTAAACATCCATTAGCCTTCTTACACAGTTAGCAAACACAATGTACCATTAAAACACTGGAGTGGTGGTTGTTGGAAATAGGCCTCTATACACCTTTGTATATATTGCAATAAAAACAAGACGTTTGCAGCAAGAATAGTCATTTACCACATTAACAATGTATAGAGTGTATTTCTGATTCATGCTATGTTAGTTTCATTGAAAAAAAATGTGCTTTTCTTTCAAATGACATTTCTAAATTACCCCAAACTTTTGAACGGTAGTGTATATAATTCTATAGTGTTAGAGTTACATAGGTCGAAAATAAACTTTGGTCCATCAAGTTCAACCCTTCCTATAAATGGATGGGTTTTACATTTTTAACAGCAGACACTTGAGATATGTGTGTAATGTGCAACAGAAATTATCTATAGACTAAATCAATCAATTACAATAAGCATTATATCATTTAATGTTAAATGTAAATATTAGATGTACCGTGAGAAAGAGGATGAAAGCTGTGCAAGGCAAATTTCCCAGATTTTAGGATACATCCCCTAAATTCTAATGTTTGTGTACTAAAACAATATCACATGAAAGCTTAGTGCCAAAGCCAAAATCATAAAATAAATTCTGCACGTAGGCAAAGCACCAGAACCAAGCTCATTACTTGAAAATAGCACCAGATTCAAAGTAATAACGTGAACACAGTAACAGAACTAATCTCATAATGTAAATACGGTGCCAAAACTCAGTTTAATGTATTGTACCACACATCATTTCGCTGTAGGCTATCTAAGCAGATAGTGTACACTACTAGTCAAAAGCAGTCAGAGGCGGAATAAACATTGACATCAAGGTGACTTATATTTATTAGTTTTCACCATCATTTTCCTGTCCTTTTTGTCTGACCGCCATGCCAACCTCTCCCATCCACAACCTGCATCAGTACTGTTAGCAACATAGATATTTTGGTCTTTTTTCTTTGCACATCCCTACCCTCTATACTAAGGCAAATTGATCATAGTGACTCACACTGCGCCCCAAAAAAGAAAAATGCCACAGGCTTCTGAATATAATAGTGCACCACATTGTGCCCTACAACAACACAGTGTCAGACACTGGCGTACACAGACAGAAAAGGGCCTCTGTGCAAGAACAATATATGGGACCTTTGAAGCCCAAGAGCTCAAAAAAATGCAAAATTGCAACTGCTTTGGAGGAAGAAATGGCCCCCCCCATACCACTTGGGCCCCTGTGTGGCTGCACAAGTTGCTCCAATGAAATGTCTGCTGATGATGTCAGATATGATGCCCCCTTAAGATATAGCACCACACATATTGCTCCTAAAGCTTTACGCCATCATAGTGCCCCTTGAAAATAATTATCATGCATAGTTCCCCATAGAAGGTATTCCCACCCTTTCTTTTCAAAGATCTCCTTCAGCAACTGCAGTGTGAACTCTACAGTAATGTACCCCTAGGTGCTGCAGAACATAGAAATGCGACAGCAGAAGGTCTTCACTAGGAAAAGTGTAGAAGAAAAATCAGCGGTGGTGTCTGGGCACTCCCAACAAGGTCACAGGTATTGCAGGTGCTCAGTGCTGGATTCATAGCCACACTGCTCAGTACTGTTGTATAATGTCCTTCATGCTGCTGCTGCTGTTCAGTCCCCCACCTGCATCTGCAGAGCACAGAACAGCACAGTGCTAGGGCAGTATCATTAGTGTTGCTGTAAAAAGCCTTAGTTTATTGATATTAACAATGAACAGTTTTCAATAGCTAAAATGTAGTTTCAGTTCTACCTGTAGCTTTTTACTGAAGGAGACATCTTCCATCACTGCAGCGCAGACTGGAGAAGCTGCTAATGAGCGAGTGCCCTGTTCTGCTCAGGACTTGATAGAGAATAGGAGATCCTGCTCACCTATCTTTTTATAGCATGCCCTCAGAAGCAGCATGAAGGACATTATACAACAGTATTGAACAATGTAGCTGTGAATCCAGCACTGAGCACCTGCGAAACCTGTGACCTTGTTGGCAGTGTCCGGACACCACTGCCGATCCTTCTCCCATACTCTGTAATCTTCTTTCCACCTAGGCGGGTGTGAGTGCAGCGGCCGTAGCAGAAGCCGTCCAGTGTTTGCTATCAAACCTACAATGGGGTTGTGCAGCACACAACTAACCCAGGTGAGCGGTTCTCATCCCATTACTCTCACAATCAACTTGCGGTTTTACACAGGGAGAACCTCATTTCTGTTTTTCTCTATCGTTAAGAAAAAGATAAGAAGGTTTCAAATCAATCAGTAGTAGATGATGGACAGGAATCTCTGTCTCAGCCAATGCCATAGCGGCCTCCATACTACTGCCATATAATTACATTGCCTGGTACACGCATCTTGTGCAAATAGAAAGTTCTCTATGTGAAGAGGACAGCAGACATCTATCACCGGATAGCTCAGTCATACAGCGGATCAGAGAAGGGTGCAGAGAATGTATTGATCAGACATGTTTGTATCGGTGATGTCTTATCTTGACCTGGGTGCAGGTTCCTGGATAATGAAGCCTCTACCTCTATTGTTAATCCTACCTTCACCTCCGCTAATCGGCACAATATAAAGTACATATACATCACTTCACATTATCAGCTGGCTGGGACATCTAACCTTGACATGCCACTAAGAACTTAACCAACAGATCATTAAATCTAGGTTGTGACAGAAGCGATCCATTCTACTGGTCTTATTAAGAGCCGCCGTCATCTATATATAGGATGGTATCTTACACACACTAAGTCTGGCCAGGCTGTAAATTACGGATGCATCCCATATAAATATAGAGACTGTATCTGAAGGACATTTTTCTTATCTCTAGCATATGAATTTAAAGGGATATTCCATAAATTACCATAGTATTTGTCACATAAATACTAGAGCTTGTTCAATCTTATACGTAAAGTCTAAATTGCATGATAAAATGTTATGTAACTCTGCATTATACCATTTATTTTGCATTTTTGCTCTTTTTTTATGCATTTGGTACAATCAATCCGTGAGGTAAATGCCAGATTCAGACAAGAGAATGCAATATCTGTCATTTTTCTTCCGTATTGTCATCCCTATGCCATCGGTATATCATCCGTATGTCCAATTTTTACATCTGTATGAAATTCATGTTAATACATTAACAAGATCAAATACTGATTCTGATAAGAGAAACAAATTCATTAAAAATGGATGCCATGTGGATGGTGTTTATATGGCGTTAGCTTGTTTTTTTTACACACAAATTGAATTTAATGGCTGATCCTAAAACTCCATCAGAGTAACACCTGATACTATGATACTTTTAAATGCAAACCACTGTGCTTCTTTCAAAAATATTCATCTGACCTACCCCATTCACGTGCATTGGTCCTTGTGCTGTCCGTGTGCAGACTGTTAGCAAATGCCCCGAAAATGCACTCTTCTGAATGAGCTCAACACAGTCACAGCTCCTATATGGGACTCTGCGCCTAGGGTTCTTGCTGTGCAAGAAGGAAGTAATTAGGACAGACATTTCAGCTGCTTTAAGGGCTTGTCCAGTCTAAAAAGAAAAGTCTGTAGTCACGCTATGTGACTGCTGAATCATGACAGTGTGCGGTATTCCCTGTGCGTGTGAGCGGTCACGTGCCCGCCTAGCTCTCCTCCGCTTCTCATGTTTTAGTGGAGGAGAGTCAAGTCATCATATGACCCCAAATATTCAAAATTGCATACAATAAGTTAACATTAGGGATGAGCGGACCCACGTAAGTTCGGGTTTTGTTACCCAACTCAAACTTTATTCCAAAGTTCAGTTTAGGTACGAGAACTATACCCGAACTTGAACCAGAACCCAAACCCCATTGAAAATAATGGGGACCCGAACTTTTTGTTTGGGCAAGAAAAAAACATCTCTCCCTCTTTCTCTCCCGGAACATTTCAACGGACTTCCACTGAAAGTCCATGTTCGGAGTTTAGCACCTGACACTACTTGTCCGGCACGAACGCCGAACTTTTAAGTTTGGGTTTGCTCATCTCTAGTTAACATGACTCGCCTCCCACACGGGACATACAGGGGAATTGTGACAATGTTGTCATCGTGCACTTTATCGAATTGCCAGTGCGCAGTCACTAAGTGTGACTACAGACTTTGCTTCTTAGACCAGAAAACCCCTTTAACATAGATAAAAATGTTTCTGTAGACTGACAGCAAAGGAGCACACATATAAATCATGCGGCCCCATAGCAAATAGCCACTGACAGCAAGTGTAGATCTTAAAAATAGTAAAGAATTTAAACACAAGAATATTGGGAAGTTGCATAACTTTTCATAATACAAAAACTCAGCTTTTACTTATAGTTGTAAAAAGGACATTTTAGAGATACTTTGAAAATGTATTTCAAGTCGACTCCCATCGCACGTTTAAAGAGTACAATAGCCTTCACAGACAAGGCTCCTTTTAAGATCCCTATCCAAATTATGCTAACATTGGGCAAACTTGTCATTATTGATGGGTTCGGACGAAAGTCAGTGTATAAGGGCTCAAGACTCTCCCTCAACAGATGAAGTCAAGGTAGCTAAAGGGATTGTGCACTGCTCGGACAATTCCTTCTGAACCCCTTATACTCAACTCCAATGCCGGCGACATTCCAGCAATGTTGGCACTGGCTCTCCTGGAGATTGTGTGACACTGTTATAGATTCAGCTCTGACTTCCTCTCTATGTATGTGATTTGTCTGAAGAAGGGGACAGTGGCAGCAGGGATGATGTGACATAACAATGTCACGCGATCCCTAGGAACGCTAGTACTAACACCATTGAAGCAGTTTCAGCTCCGGAGGTGAGTATAGGTGTTATTATTTTATAAATGGGAAACATAGAGATTGAGAAGGAGTAGTCCCAGAAGTGGACAACTCCTTTAAGGATATGGCATGACTGATTTCGAACTGCCGTTACTTTTATTCTCTAACATATAAGCTGCCACCAGAGATGTCTAACAACGGTTCTCCTAAGAAAATATAGGAGCACTAGGCAAAGCAACATTTATATGGGAGTCGGACAAATTAGCTGCTGCCTATCTAAAATGTATAGGGGGCTTTACCCTGGTGGTGGGTCTCTGGCTATTAGTATTTTTTCCAATGAAAGTGCAGTTTGCATTGCTAATTTTGCTATGAAAACCAACAAAAATTTGATGGTTGACCGGGTCAATGAGATCCATCAAGGTCCAGTGGGATAAAAACAGAAGCCATGATGGAAGTGGGAACGAAAGGTAACTAGCCTAATTCCTTTTCTGTTAAGTTGACAAAAATTGTATTCAAGCTCACATCAATTATAGAGGCCATTATGGTCACCACAGGTGAAATACATGGCATAGATATACCCTCCCTTCCCAATACATCATCTATTAGCTAAATACACTCTAATATGGCAGTAAAACATAACCCCCTTAGTGAATATCTATTGTTTTGCCTCTATTGGCCTCAATAATGGTATGTGCTACAAATATGATAAGCACAGTATCTATGGACTTTCCCAATCTGCAGATTGCAGACCATGGGCTTCAGTGAGCAAAAAGCCTGAAGCCACCCTTATATTCCCTCTGTGTCATCTGCAAAAGTTTTATTTATATACTATAACGTTCCATATAACTGCATTGTGTGAACCTGGTCCTATACAAAAAAACGGTTTACTATAAAATTCCTGCGTAGCGTAATACAATTTCCATACAATAAGTAAAGGCGTGTTATCCCTACATCTTTTCAGACTGATGAAATCATGAAAATCCTATTAAGCTTTGTTTTTATTACTTCTGTCAAAAAAGACGCTCAAAGAGGTAAATGAAAGTAAAACTAATGAATAAGGATATTGTAATGGGGTTTAAATGACTCTTAATGAGACAAAAGTAGAGATTTATCTAGAGGTCTTCAGACAATCTCTTTCATTTATATATTAGTGAATTACGTTTAGGGTATAAATAATAAAGCGTTAGGCTTTGACGATACATTTTTGTTTTTTCTACACTTGAAAAACACTGGCCGCATTGCCCTTCTCCCAGGGATTTTAAAAGGTCCCATTTCTCTGGTAACTTGTTTAATTCACATATTTTACACTAATCTTAAATTAGCCATTTTTTACACTTACAGGCTCAGTGTAAGCACAGGAAAACTAATGGCACACTTACTAAACGTATCTATGGGCTTCCCCCAGCACATAGTATACGTCTTTTTTGGCATATTTTGAGCCAGTATTTGACAGTATTTTTTCCCTATATATGAAAGTATAATCTGCTATATTTTCTTATACAGAAGGACTCTATGAAAACACAATGCTTCACAATATACATGTTTATACATTGTGAGTCAATGGCTGACATGTGCCACATTTATGTCTATACAGTGGTATATGGTGGAGGCTTCGGTCAGAGGTTTTCTTTGGGAAACACTTCTGGCATATAACTCCAATGGATGCATTAACAAAATGCGATCAAAGCCTTAAAGACCACCTATCACTAGTCTTTGTCTGCCATTTTTATTCCAAAGGAACTTGTCAGGTCCGATAACTCTATTAAGCTGTAGATATAGGGATAATCTGCAGGTTAATAGGGTTATGAATGTTCTTGGCTTAGTGCTGAACGTGTGGTACCTGTGAGAATGTGAAATTTACTCGGAGGCGCCGACTGACAGTCATGCAAGCGAGCCAACGCGGCTTCAGTCATTGATCACAGTACTGAGACTAGAGGCTGTAAGGGCGTACCGGCACTTTGACTGACAGTCGGCTCTGCACTGATGCCCTGCAGAGCTGGCTGTCAGTCAGTGCTGGGGCAGGCTTACAGCCTCCACTTTCAGTTCTATAGGTGGGGATTGTAATTTCTCCAGGCACGCCCCTATGACTAAAAGCTGGCGGCTCCCTAGAGAAATAAAGTTAATTTTCTCCCAGGTGCCGCCATTTTAGGATTGCAGTCGGGCACATTCATAACGCTATCAACCTGCAGATTAACCCTATATCTGCAGATTACAGGTTCCCTTTAAGAAAACAATGGGCAACTCCAGACAAGTGCTTTTACTAAATATAACTTATTAACAAAAAAACTCAGAAAAGCCCCTATTGCCAGGCTTAGGGACTAGACATTCTAGTAATGCATGTTGATTGTGATCCCACAACTCTCCATGGCCCCCTCACTGTGATAGCGTGAGATCTTGCATGTTATCGAGTGACTGCTCTAATGATGTTGTCAATCGGTACCTGCTTAGTCAAAGATGTGGCAACGCTGGTTTAGTTGAAAACACTTGATCTCTCGATAACATGTGAGATCTTCTGATTTCACAGTAAGCGAGGATGTGGAGGGTTGTATGAGCTGCACGTTAGGATCCCACAATCTGGAAATTCAGACCTGACATATGCTAGAAAGTCGCATAATTTAGAGGGGCATTAGGGGCATTTCTGGGCATTTTTATTAATATGTTATATTTTGAAAAATAATCTGGCTGTGTCTGTCTACGTTTTTTTTTTTAAAAATGGCGGCCATAGATTGGTATTAAGGTATGTGGGCAATAAATCTAAAATATTATTTATTTTTCGACCATTGGCATACGCGGCTAAATATGGAAGAATCTGATAAGAATCTGGTGTCCATACACATGCGATTAACAGCAGATGTAATTAAGATGTAGCCCAGAAATGGTTATCAGAGTTAACAAGTAGTGATGAGCGAGCATGCTCGTTACTCAAGATTTACGAGCATGATCGGGTGATTTCCGTGTATCTTCAGTGGGTTCGGGTGTTATGTTTGAGTCACTCCATGCTCATGATTTGCGACTGACACCTTTAATACATGTGAGGAATGCCTGTTTCTTAAGCATTCCTCACATGTATTTTCCCGAGCATGCTCACCGAAAGGGTTAACAGAACATGCTCGCTCATCAATATTAACAAGCTTTTCTAAGCTTCTCTAAAGCAATGACACAGTGAAGTGGTCCATACACCTAGACTAACAGCCAAGAGCTTGTCCGGCTGAAAGTTATTGTATGTAGCCCCCATTTATAGAGATTTGATCTCTAGCACCTTCATCCACTAGCACCACAGTAAGATTGGATTTGCACTTAATGTTTTTGAAGTGTTTTTTCATCATTTTTCTATAGTGAAATACAAAATGCACCACATATAAAGTATTTTGGTTCATTTTGTGGGTCAGGAATTTTCTCCTAAGGTTTCTATATGGGACACTTGTTACAAAGGCTAAGAAAAATGTTTGATATTTTTGATGGTTTTACTAGCGTTTAAAAACACTGAAGAAAAAGTGTATGCTAAAGTGTCCTTAAAGCACCACTCCAGTGGTTTTTTAAATTCAGCACTGGAGTGGTGGTACTAATGTAAGTTCCCAGCCGCCATCTTCATCTTTTCCCGGCACCACTTCAGTCCCACACAACCAACTTGTGACCGCAATTTCTGACTGACCAGAAGTCAGAGGTAACGATCACAAGCTCTCAGTGTAAGTTTATGAGAGCCTTGTTCTGGCCTCATTCAGGCTCTGATAGACTTATATTAAGAAGTGACGTCAGCAAACACTTGAGCGATCCAGCAGGTCACAACCTGCAGAAGACAACACTGAGAACAGAAGAAGATGGTGGCTGGTAAGTATGAGACTAAGTGCAGGAAGCTTAGATTAGTAGCACCATTTCTGGGCTGAAATAAAAAAAATGCTTGAGTGGTGCTTTAAGGGGATTTTTATGCTATATTTTGGAAGATCCCTAATTTTTTTTCCTGGTAAACAGAATATAGACTACGGTACAACTGCTTCTACTGTCCACTCATGATGAGTCATAACAATTATGCAGTATAGGGTTTTCTCGAATGTGGTGAATACATTTTACTCTTCTGGGGAGCTCTGTACAGTCTATTATGAATATAGACCTTTTTTTTTAATAAAATTCAGCAAATTCAACTGTTCTGGAACTCGTGGAAAGTGAGAGGTTAGAGAACTACATTATAAAATATTCTCCGCTGACTTCCGTTTCCATTCTCAATTTACTAACTTGGAGAAACTCGTAGAAGTTCAGAAATTGAATGATCCTAAGGAGGGTAATGAAAAGGAATGAAATAATATATAACGCTTCTTGATATCCTTCATAGCAAAAAAAGCTTGGTTTCTGCAGCAGTTTTCTAGCAAGGTTCACTTGTAACTAAATATAACATTCTGACATAGATTTATAAATGTCAAGAAAGCTAGGTTTGTCAAGATATCTTGCTATCACACAGTGACAGTGACATCTGTGATGGTCCAAATGTAATAAAAGTACCTGTCATTAAATGGGGGCAAGAAAACAGCCAAAATCCAAACTTGTCTTTTTTTGTCCATTATATGATTGTACCCTGAATTGTCTCCCCAGTTTTCCCTGTGTTGGCTCTGTCTTTAATTTCACTTTTTTTCTGAGCTGGTGTGTGGAGACTTTGAGTCCTTTGTGAGAAAAGAACAATATAAATGGTTGCTGTTGTTGAGATATCTACCATACGTAGTACACAGACACATGAGGGATATCCGCTCTCCTTTATCTGGTAGCACATGTTCAGAAGCAGCAGCAGAATGGAGGACATTAAACATACTGAGCAGGGTAACTGTGAATCCAGCAATGAGGTTCGATGAAACACTAAAAAGCAGCAACACTGCCTGTGTCTCTCTCACACACTGCTCCTCCCTACTCCTTCAACCTATCCACAGACTTCAATAGGCAGCTTATAACCTGATTCCTTAGTGAGCTCACAGACCATCTTGTGAATGATCAGTTTAGGAGGTGAGGGAAGTGGCTCATACGTGGAGTGGAGAAAGAAGCATATTTGTCTTTTTAAATATAAAGTTTGTTATATCTCTTTGCAATACTGATTTAAACAAAAAACCCTGAAAAAAATCAATTCAGCTCATGACTTATGTGTTAGAGATAAGTATCCAAGGAGACTTCCAGGGTAGATAGTCTGTGGTCTGTGTGTGGTGCACGGAGTATGCACTGGTCTGGTTTTCCTGTTAAATAGCTCTCAATGGTGCAAAAGGAAATGTCCTCAAGCCCCAAAGGGAAGTAGTTGAAACTTAGCCTTTAATCATATAGGATAAAAAATAGGGAGAATGTGCACATACAGTACAGACCAAAAGTTTGGACACACCTTCTCATTTATAGATTTTTCTGTATTTTCATGACTATGAAAACTGTACATTCACACTGAAGGCATCAAAACTATGAATTAACACATGTGGAATTATATACTTAACAAAAAAGTGTGAAACAACTGAAAATATGTCTTATATTCTTGGTTCTTCAAAGTAGCCACCTTTTGCTTTGATGACTGCTTTGCACACTCTTGGCATTCTCTTGATGAGCTTCAAGAGGTAGTCACCGGAAATGGTTTTCACTTCACAGGTGTGCCCTGTCAGGTTTAATAAGTGGGATTTCTTGCCTTATAAATGGGGTTGGGACCATCAGTTGTGTTGTGCAGAAGTCAGGTGGATACACAGCTGATAGTCCTACTGAATAGACTGTTAGAATTTGTATTATAGCAAGAAAAAAGCAGCTAAGTAAAGAAAAACGAGTGGCCATCAGTCCGAAAAATTGGGCAAACTTTGAAAGTGTCTCCAAGTGCAGTTGCAAAAACCATCAAGCGCTACAAAGAAATTGGCTCACATGAGGACCTCCCCAGGAAAGGAAGACCAAGAGTCACCTCTGCTTCTGAGGATTAATTTATCCGAGTCACCAGCCTCAGAAATCGCAGGTTAACAGCAGCTCAGATTAGAGACCAGGTCAATGCCACACAGAGTTCTAGCATTAGACACATCTCTACAACAACTGTTAAGAGGAGACTTTGTGCAGCAGGCCTTCATGGTAAAATAGCTGATAGGAAACCACTGCTAAGGACAGGCAACAAGCAGAAGAGACAAGTTTGGGCTAAAGAACACAAGGAATGGACATTAGACCAATAGAAATCTGTGCTTTGGTCTGAAGAGCCCAAATTTCAGATCTTTGGTTCCAACCACCGTGTCTTTGTGCGACGCAGAAAAGGTGACTCTACATGCCTGGTTCCCACCGTGAAGCATGGAGGAGGAGGTGTGATGGTGTAGGGGTGCTTTGCTGGTGACACTGTTGGGGATTTATTTAAAATTGAAGGCATACTGAACCAGAATGGCTACCACAACATCTTGCAGCGGCATGCTATTCCATCCAGTTTGCGTTTAGTTGGACCATCATTTATTTTTCAACAGGACAATGACTCCAAACACACCTCCAGGCAGTGTAAGGGCTATTTGACCAAGAAGGAGAGTGATGGGGTGCTACGCCAGATGACCTGGCCTCCACAGTCACCAGACCTGAACCCAATCGAGATGGTTTGGGGTGAGCTGGACCGCAAAGTGAAGGCAAAAGGGCCAACAAGTGCTAAGCATCTCTGGGAACTCCTTCAAGATTGTTGGAAGACCATTTCCGGTGACTACCTCTTGAAGCTCATCAAGAGAATGCCAAGAGTGTGCAAAGCAGTCATCAAAGCAAAAGGTGGCTACTTTGAAGAACCTAGAATATAAGACATATTTTCAGTTGTTTCACACTTTTTTGTTAAGTATATAATTCCACATGTGTTAATTCATAGTTTTGATGCCTTCAGTGTGAATGTACAATTTTCATAGTCATGAAAATACAGAAAAATCTTTAAATGAGAAGGTGTGTCCAAACTTTTGGTCTGTACTGTATATATAAAAAAAATTATGCTTATACGTTTCAGATTAAAAAAAAAGGGTTTTTCTACCTGAAATGCGTAAGCATAATGTGTTTTTTTATTTTAAATGTGCATATTCTCCATTTTTTTCTCCTATACATACTAAAGGCTAAGTTTTAACTACTTCCCTTTGGTGCTAGAGAACACCCCCTTTTGGACCATTGAGAACTACTGATTTATGCAAAGATGTATGGTGACCATTTAAGCAGAGCTTCAGTAATTTTTTACAAAACCCTCAAGGAGATGCTCATAAGAATGTTATATTAAAATACCAAATTTATATTTTTGTAAATGACAAACAAGACTATAGAACACACACAGGTTTTAGACAACAGAAAATATAAAAAAAAAAATCACAGGGGTTTAGACCACAGGGGAAAAGGTGGGTATGTGAAGTGGAATTCAGTGATCCGGGAGAGCTCTTTTTGATTTCTCTACTTGATTATTTATAAATTGGTCAGAGAAAGTGGAGAGAAGATTTTGACACAATTTTTTTTTAAGTTTGAAAACACCGCTTTAATAATTGGGTTTTGTTTTATTTTTCTATGCTATTTATTAATTCACTTTTATTTCAATTTATTGTATTTTTTATTATCTATTTTATTTATCACTTGTAAGCTAAAGACAACATTAAAAAAGATTAAACCAGGTTCAACATTTTCACCTGTCCTTTGGAAAGATGATGAGTATATTATGTCTGGGGGCCAAGTCTGTAAGACTGAGTAATGGCCAAGTACAGAATTCGACTATCTTTGTTAGTCTCGTAGATATGAAAAACAGAAGCTCGGTACATGTTCAACTAATCCTCCCAGGTTCCCTATTCTTGTTGTTGTGGAGGTGCCAGCACTGGGGGCCCACATTGAAAAGACACCTCCTACATCCACTTACAAAAGTAAGAAGAGGTCAAGAGCACAATTGGTAGACCAAGAGACTCCATAGCATGGCTATGAAGAGGAATGGGACTGGTGGGACTATACCCATAAGATATTGGTAAGAGGGAGCCATACTATAAAAAATATTTGATACTAATAAATATATGCATTTACAGATATAGTTCAAAAAGAAAGAAACTAATACAGTTGGCTTAAATTTAGGATGACATTTGTTTAGGGAACATTGGCAAAATACATGAAGGCTTGACAAAGGTCTTGTATGGTCCAAACTTTTTCTGTATTTTGGGGGTTTATTAGGCTGAAATTAATTAGGGAATTGGAGCTTTGTAATTAACTTTTTTTCTTGGACTGCTATCGGGAAATAAATAGCGTTCCTGTTTAGATGTATGTATTTAAAAAACATGGTGTTGATACATTTGGATCATTTGTGTATTTGCCATACATTTATGATGTACACTATTATGATAGAATAAATATCCCCCTACCTATTTTTCTCTAAGTGCCATATTTCACATGGTAATGAAATATCCCATATTTACATGGTTGTACATAGCTCCTCATCTCGTCCCCTATCTGTCGGTGTCCCCCAAGGCTCAGCTCTAGGGCCCCTGCTCTCTCCATCTACACCCTCATCCTGGGACAGCTCATAGAGTCTCATGGCTTTCAGCATCATCTCTATGCTGATGACACACAGATCTAACTCTCTGGACCTGATATCACCTCCTTACTAACTAGAATCCCACAATGTCTGTCCGCTATCTCATCCTTCTCTGCTAGATTTCTAAAACTTAACATGGATAAAACTGAATTCATCATCTTCCCCCCACCTCACTCAACCCCCCATCTGACCTATCCATCAAAGTTAATGGCTGTCCACTCTCCCCAGTCCCACAAGCTCGCTGCCTCGGGGTAACCCTGGATTCTGATGTCTGCTACAAACCACATATCCAAACCCTTTCCACTTCCTGCCTACTCCAACTCAAAAATATCTTCCAGATCTGCACATTCCTCAGCAAAGACTCTACCAAAACACTAGTGCATGCCCTCATCATCTCCCGCCTCGACTACTGCAACATCCTGCTCTGTGGCCTCCCTTCCAACAATCTCGCACCCCTCCAATCTATCCTAAACTCTGCTGCCCGACTAATCCACCTGTCCCCCGCTACTGCCCAGCCTGGCATACAACAAAGCCATCCACAACCTGTCTCCCCCATACATCTGTGACCTAGTCTCCCAATACTCACCTACACGCAACCTCCGATCTTCACAAGATCTCCTTCTCTACTCCCCTCTTATCTCCTCTTCCCACAATGGCATACAAGATTTCTCCCGTGCATCCCCCCTACTCTGGAACTCTCTACCCCAACATATCAGACTCTCGCCTACCGTGGAAACCTTCAAAAAGAACCTGAAGACCCACCTCTTCCGACAAGCCTACAACCTGCAGTAACCACCGTTCCACCATACCGCTGCATGACCAGCTCTACCCTCACCTACTGTATCCTCACCCATCCCTTGTAGATTGTGAGCCCTCACGGGCAGGGTCCTCACTCCTCCTGTACCAGTCACTCACTCATTTTGTTTAAGATTATTGCAAGTGTTTCAACTATGCATACCCCTTTTTCACATGTAAAGTGCCATGGAATAAATTGCGCAATAACAATAAATAATAATAATAATAATAGCTAAGCATAAACATCAAATGCTACAGAAGCCTAAAAATATAGCGGGTAGGAGTGCAGTATCCAAAAAAATACATCACCTTAGTTGGGTGCTACATCGGCTGGGGGTGGCAGCAGTTTGACACATGAATGGGCTAACTTAATGTCTCCAATATGGGAAGGATGCTCTTTTACCCTTCTCCAGTATACTAAATCATTGGAATTACAAAATTATTTTACATACAGAATTTCGTTGTCCTTTTTGTTCACGCTTCAGGTTACCTAATCTCAGTAAATCTAGTATTTTTTTTGCATAATTAAGTACCCTTTTCTTTTTAAAATGGAGGACACTTAAGAGGCAGAAAAAGAAATAACCCAGAGAATGTTAGTGTTTACCGAAAACTGAAGGTGATTAAGACTTCACAACTAGTTTATAATGCAATCCTTCACAGTGTCCGCTCCGCAGAACATTTTGTGTTCCCATACTTATAATATTAACGTTTTGCTGCAGCAATCAAGCTCGTTCCTTTTTCTGGTTTTCTTAATATTCTGTATTTTACAAAAATTTACTCTACAAGCCGTCATTATTTGCATTCAATTAGAGTCCACCTGCAAATTACCATCTATTTGAGACATCAAAAAGGTCATACACAACCATCAATTATCTATATAAGCATCCAAAACAGTGAAAGAATAGTTTGATTCAGAGTTGGATCTACGTTTGCATATCCAATCTGTAAGTCATGCAGGAAAACATAGCCACAGTACGTCCATAAATATCAATGCATAGTTTATGTATTATTTTTTATTAATATTTTGTACATTCTGGTATACCATGTATCATGTGCATCCAAAGTCTATGAAAAAGTTCCTTGCAACTTGATTCTAGGAATATTTTACCCAAATTCTCCCTTCTTTGTGCATCCTTTTCAGGGCCATAATGAGCATCACTTGCCAAACAAAACTTATCAGTTGCTTGTATTTTATACAGGACAGTTCACAGAAAAGTTACGATACCTTAATGATTACATGTCCTATGTGTGAAACGATAACACAAGACAATGTCATGAAAAGCGGAAGCAAATCTTGCAGAGACCGGGGATAGGCCCTCTCTTGTGAGCACACTTCTATCTATCTGCGAATTACTTCCCGTTTACGTATGTAATAAACACATCAGCGGTTGTCACTGGTAGTTATTAGACTACGGGACACATGATACCAAACAGGTAGTAAGATGACGCCCGGTCATTGCATTAGCAAACATTGATTAAAAATTATTCCAAAATTTTATTCCATATCGTAAAAATTGGCACTCACAAAGAATAAAAGCAAAATATAGTTCCTATGTATTTCAGATTAGAAAAAGTTCCTAATCATGGCTCTTGTTGAAGTAAAGAAGAAAAATAGGGTACAGATGAAAAAAATACAGATCTAGAGAAAATCACAAGGGCAGGGTTCTCAATCATTGGTAAATGTGCCACAGCTGGCACATGGGTCATGTCGGCCTGGCACATTTGGTAGCATGCACATGAAATTGTGCAGCCTTTGGCACAACTGTAGGTGCACAGGTTCATGGTGATAGCCGGACTGTCTCGATTTTAACCCTCCGTCACATACAATATCGGTTCTAACGAGTTCACATACAATGTGACTGTCAGGCGCAGGCTAGAAAAATACCTATAATATCTAATGTTTGCAATTTCAGTGCTCTAAAAGTGATCAGTGACCTTCATAGGGATGTAATAAAAGAGACTACACATAATCAGGTGCAAAAAAAAAACATTTACTTAACATAAAACTAATAACAATGAAATACAAACATTTCAAAACTCCCGCCAAATAGTCCCCAGTTCGACTCTGTCCAAAAACTCTACAAAGAAAATTTATGGAAACAAACTTAATTTTAAGGTACCTTAAGTACTATTAAACACATATTCAATCAGAATTAGATCCTGAAGTTTCCCCAGAAAAATTACACTTGCAGAGCAAAGAGCAAGAATTACACATCATTTTTGCATGTGTCAGGCAGATTGCATTATGACATTTGTGACATTCATAATTAGAAAGCCTTCTGATTCCGCTTTCCGTGGTGCAGGTGGTGCATCTCCTTCTTTTGGGAGGTGGTGCAGGTGGTGAATTTTCACTATCATCTTCTGGGCGGAATCTTTTGAGCTGAACTTGAAGGCGAGAGGGGATACCGATTGTTTTCATACTTCTCCTGCGTAGCTCTCCAAGCACTAGTTCATGGGCCAATTTTTTCAGATAGAATCGTCTACGGAGTGGTTCAAGCTTGTTTTCAAGGTAAATGACTTGTGAATTTATACCACCCAAATTCAACATAGCAAAAAATATGACCATTGGCCAGCGTTTGGTGTTTCTGCTGACGTTGAAAGTTGAGCACATCTGATCAGCTGTATCAACACCCCCTTTGGTTGCATTATAAAATGTAATTATCTCTGTTTTTTTTGTGCCTCAGTCCCAGGATCGATGGCATCATCATCATGAAGTGTTGATAGAAGAAGTACAATTTTTTTTGCTTGTGGTACATAGGAAACCAAAACCTTTCCATTATGGAATGCAAACATACTGCTGTACTGTTGTCTCCCTTTCACACTTACAAACTGTGTAGGCAATTCTTTTTTATTTTTTCTTACAGTTCCAACACATGAAAGCTTCTGCATTTTCAGATAATCAATCAGATCACAATTTGAAAACCAATTGTCAGCTGTTATATTGCGACCCGATCCAAATAAGGGCTCAGCCAGTCTTTTTACAACATCACTGGGTTTGTTGCTGACACAGTAAGGACCTTCTGGTTGTTTTCCTGCATAAACTTCCAGGTTGTAAGTGTAGGTCTTACTGGCATCAACAAGGGCATACATTTTTATTCCATATTTGTTAGGCTTTGATGGAATATATTGACGAAAGGCACATCTACCACGAAAACCAGGGAGCATTTCATCAATAGTGAGATTCTCCCCAGGGCAATAGCTTTTTTTACAGTTTTCAACAAATTTTTGGAATATATCACGAATTGGAGCAAGTCGGTTATGTGTTTTACGTTCGGTTCGGGTAGTTCTGTCGTCAAACCGAAGGCACCGAATTAGAAGCTTGAATCTGTTTATGGACATAACAAGGCCAAATTTTTCAACTCCATCCCCATCTTTATTCCAAAGTTCCTCCAAACTTTGTCTATTTGCCCTATAAGCTCCTGCAAGGTATAATAATCCAAAAAAAGCACGCAGTTCTATTTCATCTGTGGCCTTGATGGTTCTGTTGCAGATGAACTTGTCCTTTATAATGTCTATATATTGGTTGGTATATGTGACAATAGAGTCCAGAATGTCATCTGTGAATAAACTATTCCAGCATTCAACTGCAGTTTTTGCATTACTTGCAGTTCCTATAACTGCAGGAAGGTGAGTAATAATGTTTTGAGGTTCCCTACGTTTTTTCTGCAGTGGCTTCTTGTTCCATTGTTTTTTTTGATCTTTTCCCATATAATAAGATTCTACATCTTCATCCTCATGACTGTCACCATCTTGCTCTGTTTCAGAATCCACTTCACATACTTCCACCTCATCATGAGAATCAATCTCACTTTCCTCTCCTAAATCCTCATTCAGTGTGGGGTCTGCATCATCTAACAGCATGTTTGTTACTTCCTCAACATCAAGGTTTTTTGATAAATTGTACATTTTCCTCTCCATTTCAGCAGATAATCTAAAGCAAGAGAAGGAATATGTGTTAGGGAACTACTGTATATGACGCGCCCCCTGGGCCTGTGCTGCGCAGGGGATACCCGGAGCCGGGCCTTCTGTAAGATGCTGGGGGTTGTAGTCTCCGTGTGGCGGCGACCCGGTCCGTGCCCAGGGTGGTCAAACCAGTGCCAGTCTATTGGTATTGTAATTGTCCGACTACGCCACCCGTGGATTGCGGTCAGTGGGGACCGCCGCTGTGCTGCAGACCGCTGAGGCTGATGTTATATGCGCAGCCAGGAATGGGATGACTCCCCACAGGAGAAGTATTGCCTCAGGGCAGCTAATGTGGATGACGGGAGTGATTGTGTGAGCGTCCCAGGACCGATGGTGCTGGTGCGGCGATGAAACACAGAGACTTGTAATTGCAGTTTCCAATGCTTTACTCACAGTTGTTATTCTGGTCGCTTGTGCACATGAGGGACCGCCTGAGCCGTGCTGCGTTCACCAGGCAAGGGACTCGACCAACTCCCAGGCAATTCCAGAGCGTGGCACAGGGCTCCCTTCCTTTCCTTTCTCTGGCCGTCCCCACCAGTGACCCACCTTTGTCTAGCTCCCTCGGGCCTTCTCTTGGCGAAACCTATCTCCGGTTTCCCTGACCCTATGCGGTATGCTTTCCTGGTGGATGTAGTGAGGGGTCGCACCAAGATGTGGTAACAACCTCCGGTCTTTGGCTGAGGAATTTGTTGCCTCCACCAATTTGGGTTCCGGTACCCTGTTCTGCCAACCCTTCATCCTGTATCTCCTGGGCATATGGGGTTCCTTCTGTCCTCGTGTCTCTGGGCCTTTCTCTGTGTTCCTTGCTTCCTTTCTCCTCTGTTCCAGTTCCTTTCTTACTTTCCTTTCCGTTCCTTCTCCTCTATCTTTCTGCTGTTTCTGGCCTCCACTCCAGGCCTGCCTCTGGAGCTGGGCCCAGACTGAGCCACAGCTCCCTGTCAGCCCTCTCTGGCTGAACTCCTCTCTGAACTCGCTCAACTGACTGACTGTCCTAAGATGGTGCCCACCTTATATACCTCCTTCTAACACCCGAGCCCAGGTGACTAGCAACCAATGGGCTCCTACCTATGCCCAGAGACCCACCCCTATCTGCTCCTACACCACTGGGTATTCCACCCCCCGCCCCACTCCAGCCAGGGACAGATGCTGTCGTGCCTGCACTTCTGTCTAGTGGGAGCACCGTTGAGCTGTCCCTCGGAAATGGGGTGTGTGTGGTGCATGCAGCTAAACGAATCCTGGTCCATACTCCATCCTTACCTGGGAGTGGAATATCACACCTCTGGTTTGAGGTGCAATACCCCTGTAGCAGCCGAGCCCTCGGGGTGCTACATATATGCCTGAGCAGCACACTTTCTTTTTTAATCTGCCTTATTTCTATGAAATATCCTCACACTTTGTGCTATACATTCATAAAACAAGCTAAATAAACAATTGTGATGAATAAAAACATAAAATACCAACCTTATTGAGTGTGACGTGTTCACATACAATGAGCCTGAGAGATTAGCGCAGTTATATCTGTCCTCCTGAAGCTCTGCAATCCAACTGTGGTATGAGGTTTCACAGAGCTGCTAGAGACAGGAGACTACCTGGAGGGAGGGGATTTCCTCACAATCTGGTGAGGAAGGAGAAATGAAAGTAAAAGAGATGTGCCTGTCAGGCCTATTGTATGTGACGGAGGGTTAAAAATTAAGCAGTCCGGCATTCGCCATGTACTGTGGTTGGGTAATGGTGGTGAGATTTTGAAGGCTTCCCCTAAAGCTATTGACCAGCCATGTGTAGGTAGGGTTTTGGCCACAACAACCAGATCCAAGACCTTTATCAGTACAGTCACATGTTTAAAGATGACCTGTCACCAAATCAAAAGTAACCAGAATTTTCTTATAATGTATTCCCGCTGTTTCACTGAGTATTCCAGTCTTTGTTTTTTGTCACTCCGCCGCATAGTTCCAGAGATATGGGATTTCTATTTAGTGCTAATTTTTCTGGTCTCTACTAAGATGGCGTGGCTCACAGAACTCTCTGGAGATGAGTCTTCAGGCTGCTCTGCATAATTGCCCTGTGAGCAACGCCCAATTGGTAGAGACCAGAGCAGGTAGCACTCAATAAAAAGGCCCGTATCTCAGGAACCATATGGCGATTTACAGAAAACTAAATATGGAATACTCAAAGGAGCAGCGGGAATAAAATAAAAGCAAAACCTGACCACTATTGACCTAGTGCAGTGCTGGCGAACCTATAGCAATTTAGTGTTTGATAAATCTCCCCCTTCATAACCTCATTACACTTTCTGTCCACCTACTTTTGGAGCAACCTATATACAAGGATGGGGGCAGCATATATACAAGGATGGGGGGGGGGCAGCATATATACAAGGATGGGGGGAGGGCAGCATATATTCATGGATTGGGGCATATACCAAGATGGGGGTGAGCACATTCTTTATTTCTGCGGTCTCATACCCCAGCTCCTTCCCGTGTCTGCTCTATACTGCCCTCGCCTGCTCTTTGTATCAGTTGTTTTTTCTAAACTAAAACCTCAATATTTAGGTTAAATTGCCGTGTTGGCACTTGGCGATAAATAAGTGGGTTTTGGATTGCAGTTTGGGCACTCGGTCTCTAAAAGGTTCGCCATCACTGACCTAGTGACAGGTTCTCTTTAAGGATCTGTTCATATCGGGCTTCTAATTATAACAAAAGCCAAACGATGTGCAGGTTGTATTTGAAATATCCCAAATGTAACAGGAATTGAATGGAGCCTCTATCCAGTCAGACCTAATTTACTTTATACAATTAATGTTATTTTGTATGATGAATTTTATTTTTATTATATTTCATAACACCTACAATTACTATATACATGTTGTATGTACTATAGCTTCAGTCAAAAATGTCCATTTCACAGTGCTCCAAAATCCACCAGTAGTTTTTTTTTTACTTTGGTCGTTTTTTTTTTAAGCAGACCTATCTATATGTGTGTCAAACTTGATATCTTGATAAGGTTGCAGTCTGGTCTTCCAGACTCCTTTATCAGATTACAAGCCTGCTTAATTACACGGAATGTTCCTTGAGCTCTCATCCTTCCTCCTTGTAAGTCAGTGTAGGCATTCTCCTATTATCACACCATTTTTGCTTCCTATCGGTGCAGCAAAATGTGCACCACTTGTAAAAGTATAGAGATTCAGAGGAGTAATATGAAACTCTTGAGACCCAATACAATATGTGCAACAGCCCCTGCACCTACCATTTCTTAAAACAGGCATCTTCGTATGTGACAGAAGGGCTGTTTGGACACTGCAGGTGTCACTGCTACCTCTGCACCCTGTACAGCAGTGCCTATAATGTGCCAGAATTGACACACCCACACAATAATAAAAGCAGAAAATTACCACTGAAGAAGAAGGTCCTAGCTGGGTAGTACCTAGATATTTCCTTTTATAATATCTAAAAAACAAGGCCGTTAAGGCACACTTTTTTCAATAAACAAACATAGCAATTGTAACAATTAATTTTTAAATGCGTTTAAAGAGTTAATTCCATCTCCATAACTGGCGATGTTAGGATAGCGCTTGTAAAACAAGCAACTTCCCAATTTAATTTGTATTAATATTTGCCTTTTTCTCCTGATACTTACAAGTTTATTTTTCTATTGTTTAATGCTGGTTTCCAAAGGGAATGACTGAACTTGTGCAGTGCTTACAAGATTTTTCCCATTGAGCTTGTAAGCACTGCACTAAAGCTGGCTGGGATCCCTTGAGTGCACTGTTGCACCTGATCCCATCCAGCTTCAGTCCCTTTGTGCTTCCTGATGCTGTAGAGGCAAAACTGCTTCACATAGCAGCATCAGGGTTGCACAGATTTGGCGATGATTTTAGCCTGAACTGTTACTAAATCGGGAGTGAACTGCCCCCCAAAATAACAGATCATCTACATTGGGTGAAGTGTCACAAGCTTGACCAAAGACAATCAGAGATCAAGAGAGAGAAATAAAACTCTTGCCTACCTGGTGCCTGGCTTTTTGGTTTAAATTACCAGTCTCTGACTAGCTATATGCTACAGACTGTAACCACCAAGATGTGTGTGCAAGATCGTAACCTTCAAGCTATGTGCCAGAGATTGCAACCACCAAGTTGTGTGCCATAAAATGCAACCGTTAAGCTAAGTGCCATTGTCCGTAACCACTAAGATATGTGTCGCATCCGGTCTAAAGCCCCCGTCTCACATAGCGAGATCGCTAGCGAGATCGCTGCTGAGTCACGGTTTTGGTGACGCAACAGCGACCTCACCAGCGATGTCGCTATGTGTGACACTTTGCTGCGATCAGGCCCCTGCTGTGAGGTCGCTGAACGCTGCAGAATGTCCTGGACCATTTTTTGGCCTTTGCCCTCCCGCTGGTCAGCACACATCGCTGTGTGTGACCAGCGGGAGCAGCGATCAGGTTGGTAACCATGATAAACAGCGGGTTACTAGGGGCGCACGCGCACTTAGTAACTCGCTGTTTATCATGGTTACCACTCTGCTACGTGAGCGGTAACCTCGACACTCTTACGCATGTCATGCTGTCCTCTCCTTCAAGGAAAAGGTCAGCATTTGCAAATTGCATAAATAAAGAGACTGTCAACAAGATCAAACCCCCAAAACTGTTTATAAATGCATGTAAGCCAGTAAAATGTAAACCTGAGCCGTAAAAGCTGTAGAAATGGAACAGATAATGCACTCACCGACAGTGTTGCTTGATAATATTCCTGTTTATTCGGGACTACACATGCGGAGTGGTGGTGCAGGTTCTGGAGTGCGGAGGTAAGAGGACAGTAAAATGTAAACACATTAGTATTATTATATTCACAATGAATTGCCTGAATGCAAAGAAATTCAGAATTTTTGCTGTATGCATTAAGTGCTTTGTCATGCCCAGAGCACTTAACCTCAGTAGACAGAGTTTCGTTATTTGCATCGTTAGCACCTCCCTGTCTGTTGAGTGATTGTTCAATGTGTCTGTGATGTCAGGGACTGGCCAGAAAGTCTAGCACTTGCCTAGAGCACTATTCTACTAGCTTATGAGCACTAAAGTGCCTTGTTAAAGGGGTTGTCTGACCTTAGGAAATTTCCACATCATGCACTGTGAGGATTCTTCGGTACTGGCAACGGGCGCGTGACTGCAAGTATATGATTTGCATACATGCGGTTACATGCCGACTAGATGGGTGCGGCCTTGCTCAATGCAAGTGTACTCAGCGAGGCCGGACACAGTCTAGTTGGAATGTGGCTGAAAATATGAAAATCGTACACTTGCGGTCACATGTCCTCCCGCCCCCGGCACGGGAGAATCCTCGCAGCGCACAAAGCACGTGATGTGAATATTCACAAGGCTGGACAATCCCTTAAAGTGTATTGGCTTCAGCTTTCTACTGCAAATTTACCACCAAGCCACACTTTAGAAGACAGCCACCCTAAAGAAGAGCAAGGAGGACATCCAGGTGTACATCGTGGCTGGATAGCGCATGCGCAGTAGAAAGCTGAAGTTGGGCACCTTATTGCGCAGAAGCGGGGAAAATGATGATCTAGGCAGGCAATAGCTTTCCTGGTCAGTGACTGGCTTCACAGACGCATTGAGTTACCACTTAACAGGGAGGGAGACACTAATGATGGAAATAACCCCAGGAGGCAGAGTTTTATTAAGTGCTCTGGGCAGGAGAAAGCACTTACAGCCCTATTTACATATTGAGAAAATTGTGGATTTATTAGAATGAAGGCAGCGGATAACAGATATTAAGGTACCAATGCATTTATGTTTCCCTGACCTACATATCCAAAGAAACGATGTAGAGGGGGTTGATTTTTCTGACAGATGCCCTTTAAATCAGGTAACTATATATTGTGCTATGAAAAACTCCCAGGTTTCATTAAATGACATTGCTGATTCATTTGACTCAAGCATTTGAAATTACCACTTTTTTTTTTTTTTTTCCATTTTTTCTTTTCCGAGGGCTAAATGACTGACAGTCCAAAGGCACATTCATTCCCTGCATTTTTCTGAAGCCATCTTAATGGATAATTACTAAGACCAGGTGGGATCTTTATATCCCAGTTTCCAGGCTCTGTCTATCATTTATAGACCTCCTTTGAGAATAGAGGACATGAGCCCAATTTATTTTTTTTTGTCCTATGTCCACACTCTAACAAAATGTAGCCTGGAGATATAAATATAAATGGAAAAACAGGAGCCCGACAGGAAACGTGAAAGAAATTGATTGCATGCACCTTCCTTTAATGCAACTTAGCAATTTTAATGGCTAATTGCTTTAAGTAGATTATTTCCAATACAACAGGAAAATGAGTATATTATATTTATGGTGATTTAACAAATCAATGCAGTCTACATTTAATTGACTGGCTAAAATATTTCCACAGGAAAAATAAAGCAATACGCCAATGTGCAATCTATTACATGAAAATATATGAAATACAAAATTAAAATCTATGTTTAGCACTGCATAATATGCTGGAGCTACAAAAGTTATGGTTAATTAAATTAACAAATTAAATGATAAATTGAGCAATTGATCATAACTATGTAAATATTCCAAATTCCATTGAAGAGTCATAGCTTTTCGGGGATACAAAAACTCTCCTTTTTTTAGTTTTATTCAGTATTTTAGTATTTTAAAATGAGTCACATTTGTCCTAAAGGGATAAAGGGTATCAAGTGTATCTGCTATCTTGGGCCCCCCAGTGTCCCTGGCTAAAATCAAAGAAACAGTCCATCTATTCCTTCCATACACACTCCTATTAGGCTTCTTTTACACACACTTGCAGCATTTTGATCAAAAATGCTCATTTTTGGTCCAAAAATGCTATGTTTCAGTACAGGCAGTCCCCAGATTGCAAATTAGATGCATTTTGTAGTTTTGTTCAAGTCCAGGATACTTATGTAAATTGGAACAGGGCCAGGAACAAATAAATAATACCTTGCTGTCACTCCAGACGACCCGCTACTTGCTACCCATTCCTCTTCTTTCCGTTGTTGTGTGCGTCACATCTCCGGCTCCTTGACTATAGGTCATGACTTATGCCTGCGTCCAGGCCTCGGAGGTTACTGTGCGTCATAAGGTCACTACATCAATGTCGAGACATTATGATGTGCAGTGACTTCCAGTTGTTTGGACGTGTCCAGAAGTCTTGGAAATTTGGTACGTGACAGCCGAAAGAATTGGAGCGGATGACGAGCAGTGGGGTGGCCGAAGACGTGACTACTGTATTTCTTTTTTTTTCTTTTAAACAATACTCACCACTTGGCCGTCTGGTCCTCCTCTTTGCATCAAGTGCACCGCATTTCCGGTCTCTTCACTATAGGCCAGGACTTCCTACTGAATCCATGCCGTAGCTTACTGCACGTCATAAGGTTGTGATATTGGGTAGCGAGATCAAGCCTGGAAGCTTCCAGGAGTCCTGGTCTATTGTGGAGAGGGTGGAGATACAGTGCACCTGATGACAGTAAACAGAGGATTGGACGGCGGTCAGAGAGCTCCAAGGTGAGCTGAGTAAATTATTTTTTTTTTAACATCCAACATTCGTAAATAGGAGTCGTACGGAAGTCTGAGGTTTGTAAGTTGGAGACTCCCTATATTAAAAAAGCCAGTTAGCCCATGCTGTTTAAACTGGCAGAACCACTGAGCTTAGTGATTGCCTGTAACACTGTCGACATGACGTCACCTCTGCAGCCAAACAACAGAGATGGAGGATTTTTTATCAAAGAAGAGTGGACACATAACCAGTGCATCCACAGCCACACACTGAACCCTGATTTTTGTATCACGAAGGGCCTTTTGTAGATGCTGTGAGTTATCTGTGCACCAGTACCTATAGTTCTGAGTATAAACACTTTTAGTTAGATGGAACCATTATTCATCATACACTTGGTATTGCAGTTCCAATTAGCTATCCGTAATAATAACTAACAGACAATTGCAAAACCCCACACACTTCTTGCACAACTGACACTCTTTAAGGCTATGTTCACACATTGCATTTATGCTGCTTTTTTTTCTGCAGACAAAACCTGCTCTCTTGGCAGTAAAAAAGCTGCTTATCAAAAGCAGGATTTGGTGCCTTTTTGCTGCTTTTTTTTGCTGAATTTTTTTGGTACAGATTATGTGTCATTTGTCTACAGCACATGTTTAATAAAGGAAGTTTTATTCACCAAAAACGAAGAGAAAATGCAAAAAAAAACGCAGCAGGGTTGCATTTTTCCAGCGTTTTTGCACTTTCTCATTGTTTTTCTATGGTGAAAGAAATGCTGCAAAAACACTGAAAGAATTGATATGGTGCAAATTTTTTTAAAAAACAGCAGTTTTCCAATTCAGTCAGGAAAAGAAAACCAAGCGTGTGCATGAGATTTCTGAAATCGCATAGCTTTTGCTGGTACTGTAGAAAGCAGCTTTTAATTTGCATAAACAAAGCATAAAAAAAGCATTAAAAACGCAACATGTGAACAAAGCCCAAGATTTCAGGTGAAGTCATTTCAGTACATGACAATATGTTGTTCTTCTGATGTGCGTCAGTTGCTCTCCCACTTTATCCACTTTATCGATTGAACTGCATTGCTATTTGACTGCATTTGCAATTGCAATCTTGTAGGTCCTAGTACACACAATAATTGCAATGATGTGCACGTCCATCTTATGCTCATAAGGATTATGGCAGTTGGGCATCATTAACCGGTGATTTGGAAGAATTGCAACCCATAAAGGGGCCTTTAGTGTCCCATTTGCACAATGCTAAACTGACTCCATGTAGTATGGAAGCTTTAACAGGAAGCTGTTTCATTCGTAGCAGTTCACAAAGATGAGTGCCTTAAGATAAGCACTGGGGACATTTAAAATAATGCACGGCTATAGACTTTTAACAGCTCTTTGCCTGCAAAATGGAGCAGAACATAATGCTGTGTTCACATAATTATGTTTATGTTATGGTCTGTAATTGATTCCAATTGTCTGGAGATACTAACACCAAAGCAGGAATACGGAATGGAACGGTATTCAGGCACATCTTTCATATTTACATCTGTGCGCACAGAAACATTTGTTCCATATCCTACTGAAATATGTCAAATTAACTTGAATGTAATGTTAATTAATTAGTCAGAAGACAAGGTTTTACTTGCAGGATAGTGCTGACTCCGTGGAAGTTGTAGAGGAAATAACTTCACTGCTCACAGATTTTAAGACCTACTTAAATGTAGTTAGGCAACTAAAAAATGTCATACTGAGTCCTCAAGATTTAATAGTAGAAACCACTGCTTATAAGACATATGTGACGCGCCCCCTGGGACATATTCCTTTTTGAGGGGAATACCCGGCACCGGATCAGATGGGGGGGGTTGTAGTCTCCGAGCGGCTGTGACCCGGCCCCGTGCCCAGGGCGTCAAGCTAAGTGTTATGTGGCAGTCCTACAGATGTTACTAAAGTTCTTTTGTGTCGACTACGCCACCCGTTGTGATGCGGTCACTGTGGCCGCCGCTGCAGCAGGGTCCGCTGAGGCTGATGGTGGGTGCGCAGCTTGTGATGGTAACCCCCAACGGGAGGGGTATAGCCTCAGAGGGGACAGGCGCAGAGGATGGGGGTTGTGGTGGTGTAGTGCAGACGGCAGTGAAGACAGAGTCGGGTTGTGCAGTTAAGGGTGTTTACTTACTGCAGATGTTGTACTGGTCACTCCAGCTGCTAGTGACCACCCGAGCCGTGCTGCGTCCACCAGGTCCTGGATCCAGCCAACCCCCAAACAAGTCCGGAGCGTGGCCCTGAGCTCTCCCTCTGTCCTTTCTTCAGCCGTCCCCACCAGTGATCCACCTAGGTCCAGCTCCCTCGGGCCTGCTGTTGGGACACCCTTGGCCTTGGGTTCCCTGACCCTTCATGTGGTGTGCCTTCGGGGTGAATGTGGTGGGTGGCCGTGGCAGATGCTGCCCACGGCCTCCGGTCTCTGGCTGGGGATTGTTTTTACCCCCACCAGTTTGGGTTCCGGTACCCTTTTGCTGACTCCTCACCCGGTGCTCTAATTTGGGTTCTTGGGTCCCTTCAGTCTTCCCCCTCTGGGTCTTTCTCTGCTCCACTCTCTCTCTCTCCAGGGCTGCTGTTTCCTTCTCTCTGCCGATTTGTTCTCTGCATCAGACAGGCTCCTCTCCAACTGACTTGTTCTCTACAACTGACCCTGATTCTAGTTGGTGCCCACCTTATATATCCCTCTATGTGTGAGCTCAGGTGACCAGCACCCAATGAGCTCCTATCACTACCCAGACTGCTCCCCCTATCTGCCCCTACACTACATGGGATGTACCACCCCCCTCCCACTCCAGCCAGGAACAGACTCGGTCGTACCTGCACATTTCTAAGTGGGAGTACCGTCGGCCTGTTCCTCGGAAATGGGATGTATGTAGTGCATGCAGCCTACCGAGCTCAGTTCCACACTCCATCCTTACCCGGGAGTGGAATATCACACCTCTGGGTTGAGGTGCAATACCCCTGTAGCAGCCGAATCCTCAGGGTGCTACATATGGATATTATGATATCTGTGTCTACATACATAGTACTATGCAGCATTTCACCCATATCAGCCTAAAACTTTGCAAAGTAAGAATGGTTTCAAAAGTAGAAGTGTTAATAGTTTATTTTTTATCTATTATCAATATGTAAAGAACAAAAGAGAAATCTAAGTCAAATCAATATTTGGTGTGACCGGTAGTGATGAGCGAGTATGTTCGGTTAACCTTTTCGGCGAGTATGCTCGGGCAAGTAGCGAGTATCTTCAGCGTACTGATGTTTGAATCACACCCGTGAGCATGATTTGCGACTGTTTGACAGCTTTAATACATGTGAGGAATGCTTAAGAAACAAGCATTACTACTACACTGCTCAACAAAAATAAAGGGAACACTTAAACAACAGAATATAACTCCAAGTAAATCAAACTACTGTGAAATCAAACTGTCCACTTAGGAAGCAACACTGATTGACAATCAATTTCACATGCTGTTGTGCAAATGGAATAGACAATAGATGGAAATTATTGGCAATTATCAAGACACCCTCAATAAAGGAGTGGTTCTGCAGGTGGGGACCACAGACCACATCTCAGTACCAATGCTTTCTGGCTGATGTTTAGGTCACTTTTGAATGTTGGTTGTGCTTTCACACTTGTGGTAGCATAAGACTCTACAACCCACAGAAGTTGCTCAGGTAGTGCAGCTCATCCAGGGTGGCACATCAATGCGAGCTGTGGCAAGAAGGTTTGCTGTGTCTGTCAGCGTAGTGTCCAGAGGCTGGAGGTGCTACCAGGAGACAGGCCAGTACACCAGGAAATGTGGAGGGGGCCGTAGGAGGGCAACAACCCAGCAGCAGGACCGCTACCTCCGCCTTTGTGCAAGGATGAACAGGAGGAGCACTGCCAGAGCCCTGCAAAATGACCTCTAGCAGGCCACAAATGTGCATGTGTCTGCACAAACGGTTTGAAACCGACTCCATGAGGGTGGTATGAGGGCCCGACATCCACAGATGGGGGTTGTGCTCACAGCCCAACACCGTGCAGGACGCTTGGCATTTGCCACAGAACACCAGGATTGGCAAAGTCACCACTGGCGCCCTGTGCTCTTCACAGATGAAAGCAGTTTCACACTGAGCACATGTGACAGACGTGACAGAGTCTGGAGACGCCATGGAGAGCGATCTGCTGCGTGCAACATCCTTCAGCATGACCAGTTTGGCAGTGGGTCAGTAATGGTGTGGGGTGGCATTTCTTTGGAGGGCCACACAGCCCTCCATGTGCTCGCCAGAGGTAGCCTGACTGCCATTAGGTACCGAGGTGAGATCCTCAGACCCCTTGTGAGACCATATGCTGGTGCGGTTGGCCCTGGGTTCCTCCTAATGCAGGACAATGCCAGACCTCATGTGGGTGGAGTGTGTCAGCAGTTCCTGCAAGATGAAGGCATTGAAGCTATGGAATGGCCCGCCAGTTCCCAAGACCTGAATCCGATTGAGCACATCTGGGACATCATGTCTCGCTCCATCCACCAACGTCATGTTGCACCACAAACTGTCCAGGAGTTGGCGGATGCTTTAGTCCAGGTCTGGGAGGAGATCCCACAGGAAACCATCCGCAACCTCATCAGGAGTATGCTCAGGCGTTGTAGGGAGTTTATACAGGCACGTGGAGGCCACACACCATACTGAGCCTCATTTTGACTTGTTTTAAGGACATTACATCAAAGTTGGATCAGCCTGTAGTGTGTTTTTCCACTTTAATTTTGGGGATGACACCAAATACAGGCCTCCATTGGTTAATAAATTTGATTTCCATTGATGACTTTTGTGTGATTTTGTTGTCAGCACATTCAACTTTGTACAGAACAAAGTATTCAATGAGAATATTTCATTCATTCAGATCTAGGATGTGTTATTTGAGTGTTCCCTTTATTTTTTTGAGCAGTGTATTAAATCTTGAGTACTCGCCAGAGCATACTCGCCGAAAGGGTTAACCGAACATACTTGCTCATCACTAGTGACTGCCCTTTGACTTTAGAACAGCATCAATTCTAGGTAAACCTGCACACAGTTTTTGAAGGAAAAACATCTTGGAGCGCTAACCACAGATCTTCTGTGGATGTCACTTGCACAAATCTTTCTTTCTCTTTGTGTAATCCCACAAAGGCTCGATGATGTTGCGACTGGGGCTCTTTAGGAGCAATATAATCACTTCCAGGACTCCTTGTTCTTCTTTACACTGTAGATAGTTATTAATGACATTGGCTGTATGTTTGAGCCTGCTACAGAATAAATCTGGAGCCAATCAGATGCCTCCTTGTTGGTACTGCATGATGGATAAGTATCTGTCTGTATTCTTCAACATTGAGCACACCAATAATCTTGACTAAATCCCCATCTCCATTGGCTGAATTGCTTCCCAAACTTGCAAGGACCCTCCACCATGCTTTACTGTTCCTGCAGACACTCATCCTATCATACCACTTTCCAGTCCTTCAGAGAACAAATTGCCTTTTGTTAGCCAAATATTTCAGAATTTGACTCATCAGTCCAGAGCACCATTTTTCTTGCGCATTATAAGTCAAAGAGTGCATGAAACATTACTCACATTCAGGCAGGTACTTATCCGTCATGCAATACTATCAAGGAGGCATCCGGCTTAAAATTGAGTCTACAGGAGAACAATAACCCCAAAAAATGCAGCCAGTGTAAAGAAGAACAAGGAGTCCTGGACATGATGATATGGCCCCACAGAGCCCTTATCTTAACATTAATTCTCATACCTCATTATAATAAGTAAAAAAAAACAATTCATATATTATCAAAGTTTAGAAAGTTTATTACATCAAGAAATACCAAATTACACAGTCAATAGACAAAGACCTTTTATATAATTTGCCCCTAAAAAAAGACCCATTAAAAAAGACTACGGCAGTGTGGTTCTAGATGAAAATATTGTTTGGCACCATGATTATATTGTCAAAATTGAACAGTATTAAAGTTCATACATTCATAGAATAGAGTTACATAATTGGCATATATTATGAATTTCATACATGTACAGCTTTACAACAATAGCTGTTTGTAAAAGTAATTATAATTACAATGCATGATTCGGAGATAGATATTGAGGACTAGTGTGTATCTCACATAATTTAAATCTATATCACAATTATTATCTCAATGGGTTCAAAGATCATTGGTTGCAAATACAAAAACCACCCAGAGATACTCTAGTTAGCCCAAGAAGGAGGAATTGCTGTCACCCCCATAGTTATATAAATCAATGGTGAGCATACAGACCATGTGCCATCTTGCAATGAACCACACTGCCTCGTACCCCAACGCGCAATTCTTTGAGGGATTGATTACAAATTAACCTACTACACCTACGCTGTACCTTCTCCCGAAGGTTCATAAAGATATGATTGAACCTTCGGGGCGGCCAATAGTGTCGGGTATGAATGGGCTATGCGAACCAGTTTGAAAATTTCTTGATCATTAGTTAAAGCCACTTGTACAGAATCTTCCCTCATATATCAGGGACTCAACAGATCTGCTAGTTAGACTTCAGGACATAACCTTTGATCATGATATTATCATGGCAACTGCAGACGTTGAGTCGTCATATACGTCGATTAACCATGAGGATGGTTTGACAGCAGTCAAATTTTTCCTGAGTTCAACTAACATAGATTGACCTTCATTTCTTAAAGTAATGATGGCCACTCATTTTTCTTTACTTAGCTGCTTTTTTCTTGCCATAATACAAATTCTAACAGTCTATTCAGTAGGACTATCAGCTGCGTATCCAACTGACTTCTGCACAACACAACTGATGGTCCCAACCCCATTTATAAGGCAAGAGATCCCACTTATTAAACCTGACAGGGCACACCTGTGAAGTGAAAACCATTTCCGGTGACAACCTCTTGAAGCTCATCAAGAGAATGCCAAGAGTGTGCAAAGCAGTCATCAAAGCAAAAGGTGGCTACTTTGAAGAACCTAGAATATAAGACATATTTTCAGTTGTTTGATACTTTTTTGTTAAGTATATAATTCCACATGTGTTAATTCATAGTTTTGATGCCTTCAGTGTGAATGTACAATTTTCATAGTCATAGTAATGAGACAAATAGACGAAGTAGCAAAAAATAACGAGGTGATTATTATGGGGGACTTCAACTACCCCGATATAGACTGGGAAACCGAAAGCTGTAGATCTCAGAAAGGAAACAGGTTTCTGTCAATTATCAAAGACAATTATTTGTCACAACTTGTGTAGGAACCAACTAGACGGACGGCCCTTTTAGACTTAATATTAACTAACAGGCCAGACAGAATAACTGAGGTGCAGGTCGGGGGGCACCTGGGAAATAGTGACCACAACATTATACAATTCCACATGGGCTTCAGTAGGGTGCCCAGCAAGGGAGTCACAAAAACACTGAACTTCAGGAGGGCAAAGTTTGATCAGCTAAGAGATGCCCTTCACCTTATAGACTGGGATAGTATCTTCAGTAATAGGAGCACGGATAGAAAATGGGAAATTTTCAAAACAGTCCTACATAGTCACTGTAGAAGGTACATACCTTATGGGAATAAAAGGGCTAGGAATAGGAGGAAGCCAATGTGGCTAAATAAGGAAGTCAAGAGAGCAATGAAAAACAAAAAAAGGGCTTTCGGTAAACTTAAACAAGAAGGCAGCGAGGAAGCGCTAATATCTTATAGGGAAAAAAACAAAATCTGTAAGAAACAAATAAGAATAGCAAAAGAGGAGACAGAGACTAATTGCCAAGGAAAGTAAAACGAATCCCAAACTGTTCTTTAACTATATAAACAGTAAAAGGATTAAAACTGATGGAGTTGGCCCATTGAAAAATAACCTGGGTAAAATCATAGAGGGCGATGAGGGTAAAGCAAACCTACTCAATAGCTTCTTCTCCACTGTTTTCTCAAAAGAAAACAATTTATCGGAGGAAATGCAGAGTGATAAAGTAAACCTTCCGCTAAATATCACCCACCTAACCCAGGAGGAAGTTCAGAACCGCCTAAATAATATCAAAATAGACAAGTCACCAGGCCCAGATGGCATACACCCCCGGGTACTAAAAGAATTAAGTAATGTGATAGACAGACCGCTGTATCTTATATTCAAGCACTCTTTATGGACAGGGACTGTCCCACTAGACTGGCGCCAAGCAAATGTGGTACCAATATTCAAAAAGGGGTGTAAAAGTGACCCAGGGAACTATAGACCAGTAAGCTTAACGTCTGTTGTGGGTAAATTGTTTGAAGGATTTCTTAGAGATGCTATTGTAGAATATCTTAATGATAATAACTGTCTAACTCCATATCAACATGGATTCATGAGGGATCGCTCCTGCCAAACAAACCTGATCGCCTTCTACGAGGAGGTGAGCTCACAGCTGGACCGGGGAGAGTCAGTGGATGTTGTATACCTTGACTTCTCCAAAGCGTTTGATACCGTGCCACACAAAAGGTTGGTATATAAAATGAGAATGCTTGGTCTGGGGGATAATGTGTGCAAGTGGGTAAATAGCTGGCTGAGTGATAGAAAGCAGAGGGTGGTTATCAATGGAGTAAGCTCAGGGTGTGTCAGGGTTACTAGCGGGGTGCCTCAAGGGTCTGTCTTGGGCCCTATATTATTTAATATATTTATTAATGATCTAGTGGAAGGGTTGCATAGTAAAATAGCAATATTTGCAGATGATACTAAACTTTGTAAAGTAGTTAATACAGATGAGGATAGGGCACAGCTACAGGAGGATTTAGATAAATTGGGGAGTTGGGCCAAAAAATGGCAAATGGGGTTCAATGCCGATAAATGTAAGGTCATGCACATGGGAAAGAAAAACAGCAGTCACCCATACATATTAAATGGGAAACCGTTGGGGAAATCTGACATGGAGAAGGACCTGGGCGTCTTGGTTAACAGCAAATTAAATTGGAGTGCCCAGTGTCAGGCAGCAGCTGCGAAGGCAAATAGAGTCATGGCATGCATCAGAAGAGGAATAGGGTCATATGATGAGAACATTGTTCTTCCTCTGTATAAAGCACTGGTAAGGCCGCACTTAGAATATTGTGCACAGTTCTGGGCTCCGGTGCTCAGGAAAGACATATTGGAGCTAGAGAGGGTACAAAGGAGGGCGACTAAGGTAATAAAGGGAATGGAGGGACTAGAATACCCAGAGAGGTTGTCAAAATTAGGCCTATTTACGTTGGAAAAGAGAAGGCTTAGGGGAGACCTCATAAACATGTATAAATACATCAGAGGGCAGTACAGAGATCTCTCCCATGACCTGTTTATACCAAGGATGGTGACAAAGATGAGGGGGCACACTATGCGTCTGGAGGAAAGGAGGTTCCTGCACCAGCATAGAAGGGGATTCTTTACGGTCAGAGCCGTGAGACTCTGGAACTCTCTGGGAGAGGAAGTGGTGATGTCCAACTCACTTAATGAGTTCAAGAGAGGCCTGGACGCCTTTCTTGAGAACAATAAAATTACATCTTATGCTTAGTGATAGTTAATTAATCCAAGGATTTAATCTGACTGCCAGATTGGAGTCGGGAAATGAATTTTTCCTCAATGATGTAAATTGGCCTATACCGCATGGGGTTTTTTTTTGCCTTCCCCTGGATCAACGCTGCGGAATAGCTGCAGTGCACAAGAAATAGGCTGAACTGGATGGACGCTTGTCTTTTTTCGGTCTTATAAACTATGTAACTATGTAAAAATACAGAAAAATCTTTAAATGAGAAGGTGTGTCCAAACTTTTGGTCTGTACTGTATATGGTTAAAAATGGGTATTGGGATGTGTGCCCTAACCCAAAATGGCGCCTGGTGAGCTCTCATGAGGTGCGCGTGCGCGCTGCATCATCGCGGCCTCACCTCCGTCGCCTGGCGTCCAATCGGAACTCCGGCATTGCGGACATGCGTATCTGGATTTCCGGGACGCCGGCCATAAGAGGCGATGTGCGATGGGCGGAACGCACGCGCCCATAAACCATGGGACGCTCCAGGTGACCTGAAATTGTTCACCACATGAAAACCCAGGTATGGCACTGCCTCAGTACCCCCCGATGAAGCAGAAAGATAAACGCGCGTTGGGGTACGAGGCAGTGTGGTTCATTACAAGATGGCACATGGTCTGTATGCTCACCATTGATTTATATAACTATGGGGGTGACAGCAATTCCTCCTTCTTGGGCTAACTAGAGTATCTCTGGGTGGTTTTTGTATTTGCAACCAATGATCTTTGAACCCATTGAGATAATAATTGTGATATAGATTTAAATTATGTGTGATACACACTAGTCCTCAATATCTATCTCAGAATCATGCATTGTAATTATAATTACTTTTACAAACAGCTATTGTTGTAAAGCTGTACATGTATGAAATTCATAATATATGCCAATTATGTAACTCTATTCTATGAATGTATGAACTTTAATGCTGTTCAATTTTGACAATATAATCATGGTGCCAAACAATATTTTCATCTAGAACCACACTGCCGCAGTCTTTTTTAATGGGTCTTTTTTAGGGGCAAATTTAATAAAAGGGCTTTGTCTATTGACTGTGTAATTTGGTATTTCTTGATGTAATAAACTTTCTATACTTTGATAATATATGAAATGTTTATTTTTACTTATTATAATGAGGTATGATAATTAATATATTCGATATTGGGTATCCTCATTATTTTTTTGAATAGAACGTTATACTAGAAATGAGTCTAATTATTTGTTTATGTGTACTTATTTTAACATTATTGGGTCTGTCTGTGATGACATGAAGAAATAGAATGATTTGCACAAGCGACATCCACAGAAGATCTGTGGTTAGTTCTCCAAGATGTTTGGAACAAATTCTCTGCTGAGTCCCTTCAAAAACTTTGCAAGTGCATTTTGTTCATTGATAAAAAAAAATAAGGTGTTAACTAATCAATTTTTGAAAGGATTATTACTTTGCAGCATTTTTTGTACACCAGTCCTAAATTTTTGCACAGTACTGTTTATTGCCAAAAAATCTACCAAAAAACGCAAAACACATTGACACATGTGTCATGGAGATACTAAGAAAAATATTAAGGATTTCTCTCTTTCCATGAAACCCCTCTTCATCCTCCTCCCCTATACCATTTGTCAAAGGACCAAGAGCTGACACCTGGACCATCTGCTCCTATGCAAATTAACACACACATGAGAAGTGCCTTGTAATCAAATGCTAGGTGCTGCAAACCCAATTAAAATGCGAGGGAAGTTTCCTCTGACACAGATTTGTAAAAAATGTACATCTAGCCAAGGAAGATTAGTTCCCGGGAATTCAACAGAGCTCTGCAGACGGCTGGAGCCGATACGAAATATGGAATATCTCAAGGTCCATAATTCTGATGGCAATGGACCTATGTTTTTAGTGCAGGGTCAGCCGGGGAACAGTGTGGATTTTTTTCCGCTGCTGTAAGCCCCTTCGGGGGGCTGTGGCGCAAAAGTAACAAAATAGCAGACAGCAACTATGTCATGTGTGGTCTTTAAAGGAAGGTAAATTCACAACGGAAAAAATGGTATTGCTTCCGGGCTTCTGCGATCAACCAACGATGAGTTATCGCAAAAGCCAGATATTCTAAGAAAAATATGAAGGTTGGAGCCTAGTCCCTGTGATGTCATCCCAAGGGGTGTGTAGGCAGGTCTCCCCCTTAGGCATAAAATAATCCACGGAGGTTGGAGTAGTATTCATTGCCAGGAGTATATATTTATTATAGCAAAGGATCACATTCGATAACGGTCTAATCAAGTGGAGTGTCTCCCCTCCAGCTATATTGAATCGTCTCTGCGATCATATAGTAAGTTTCTTCTTTAATCATTATTTAGTGTAACTGCATATGTATTGTATTGTCTCCTTTTGTAAAATCTTTGTATATTTTTCCTAAACACTGCCTCCCTTTTGGATTAAATATAAAATGTAATAGTTTTGTTTTTTTGTCCTGTAATCGTTCCCTCCCCCGAAGCCATACGCTACCAGAAAACAGGAGTCCGACCAGGACAGTAATATATTTCAAATTTGGTCAGTGGTGGCAGCGAATAATATTTATCGGGCTTTCGTGAAGCTAGAAGTAACCGTACGGGGCGTGTACACATATTCCATGCGTTGGAATCCAAAGGTGTGATGCCATATGCTTTCTGCTCGCTTGCCGATAGCTACATAGTGAGTAGTCGGCATCATGTGCTCGCGAATCCCTGATGAAGTCCTGACAGAGTGACGGCAACGGTGAGATAATGTAATTTGTTTTTAACCACGGTAAAAGACAATAGAAGTATATGGAACAAAACACCACAAGCTGGCTCAAAATAGGTAAACCAACAGTTTGCAAATAGTTTATATATTTGCAAATAGTTCATATATTTAATTACACACCTAAATTTACACTGCCAGATTTCCACCAAAGGTTATTATAAGCGCAACAGTTTTTCACGAATTGTAATAAAAACTCCATAGTAGGGGACTAAAGGTGACAACCACCCTGGGGTCTAGCCTATGGAGTTTCTAAGAAAAAGAAATTTGAGTTCCACCCAAAATGGCGCTACTCTTGTTCATAGAATATGTTTAATATGGCATCTCAGCTTCATTGAATGGAACTGGGCTGCAATGTGTGACACAGGCCATTGGAGAAAATAAAGCTATTTGTGGAAGAAAGCAGACATAGTTTTTAAAGCTTATACAGCACAACCCCTGTAAATCCTCAAAAACAAACAGAATAGGGAGGTCTCATTGAGTGCTTCCTTTTACTAGTTGGTGAGAAAATCACTGTATTGGCCAGTTCTTACCCATGTTGTGTTTACATATATATAATGTTGGCACAGCAGACTGCAGTTTCCTATACTGTGAGCCACCCAAAAAAATGTATACCACATGGACCATAATTTTTACCATAATTCTAAAAAAAAAAATTACACATACCTTTTTTATAATTATGGTCCATGCTTAAGTATTCAAAGGGGTTGTCCGGTCCAAACTGATAAGTCTGCAGTCACTCTGTGTGATTACCTACTTATGAATCCCCCCAGCGCACGCACTGTGCTCTGCGGGGATTCGCCGGTTTCTGACGGGGACTGGAGGATATGTATGATTTGCACATACTCCGGGCCAGGGCCCCTCTAGTGGGAATGGCCTTACTCCATACAGTTGTATGGAGCAAAGCTGTGCCCTCTAGTCAGCTACGCCCACTGGCCAGGCCAGCCGTATCAATAGACGGGGCGCGGCCTCGCTCAATACAAGTGCATGGAGCAAGGCCACACCCACTAGACGGGCCCTGGCCGGAAGTATGTATAACTCATAAATACCCTTCAGTCACGGGGCAGAAACTGGCGAATCCCCGCAGCGCACAGTGCTTACGCCGAGAGGATTCATAAGTCTGCAGTCACATAGCGTGACTGCAGACATATCAATTAGTACCGGACAACCCCTTAAAGTTATATGTTGGAGGTATACAAGAAGGAATACACTCCTAAAGAGATGTGAACACAACTTTAATCACCTATTCACCGTGCACAAAGTAAGGTAATTTAGTCGGTCAAAAACTACTTTTGTTCATGAAGTGCTCAGCATAAATTACACAGTAATCACGGTACATCCCCTGTGATATGTAAGATTGTAATCAATATCTCACTGAACACAAGAACATTTTCCAAAATTTTGACAAGATTGAGTTTCATAGTGCACGTCTACCAAGGGCACAGAGTTATGGTAGCATCTTCTCTTTCAACATAGAGCAGCACTTATGCAGCCCCACATAAGGGCACTGCCACCACCATGTTTTGCTGTAGGTACCATTCATTTTTCTTTTTACTCATCCTTGCAACACCATACAGTTTTGAAGTCAGCTCCAAAATCATTTATCTTGATTTCAACACTCCAGAGTATAGAGTCCTAGTAGTCTTCATATTTTTCAGCATGGGCTCTTGGAACTTGTAGGCGGGCTTTTTTGTGCATGAGCTTTAGGAGTGGCTTCCTTCGTGCCATGTATGCCATATTATATCATGTGAAACATTCACTCCGGTTTAGCTTCCTACTTCTTTAGCCAACTGCAGGGAGCTTACATGTCGATTTTCTTCAACTCTTCTCATCAGAAAATGGTACTGTTTAAGTGTTAACTTCCATGGTTGGCCTGGACATATGTGAATGGATGGTTGGCGTTCCATCTCTGTTACATTTTTGTATCACTTTTGCTACAGTATTCTGACTTATAAGTAAAGCTTTGCTGATCTTCTTGTATCCTTCACTTTTCTTGTGTAGAGAAATTATTTTCTTTCTCAGGTCTTGTGACATTTCTCTTCCATGTGGTGCCATTGTTGAAAGCATGAAATGGGAAGGAGTTTTCTTTGTTAAGTAATGCCATTTTATAGTCAACTTTCCGCAGGACACCTGTTTAATGAATAATTAGACTTCCCTGTGGTTGAATTCTTGTTACTAGAATTTTGTAGTCTAAACTTTAGATTTGCTCTTAAGACTTTTTCTAGGGTGTACTCATTTTTTTGCAATATGGTCTTGAACGAATTTGTTAGTAAAAATCCTTTTTTGGGTCTGCAAAATAACAAATCTTGTTTGCAATCAATGGCCTACATTTGTGGGAGTATTTTGTAGTATGTTATCAGCTAGAAAATGTTGATTCTGAAAGGAAACTAAAGGTTTTATGACAAATGTGTTGTGGTGTACTCATTTATGCCGAGCCCTATGCATGTTACAGTGGAAGTACTCACATCATAGAATTTACAGCGTCTCTATATCCCGTGAGGGTTACCAATACTTATTATGAAACTCTGTATAAATAATTATTTCTTTACTTTTCTATAAAAACATTCCTGTTGGCACATATTGTCTTCAATGATTATTCTACAATTTGTGGATTTCTATTTTCATTAAAATCACAAAAGTCTTTTAATGGGAGCAGATCTTCTGAGAGCTCGCTGTGATAAATGGCTCGGCAATTGCTTTGAACCTTTCTTCTTTGGCACACAGAACCACATTGAGTACACAACAATTTATGTAAAGCTTTCCACTTCATTTGCTCATATTTCATTTTTACACAAATGAAAGCATAATCTATCATTTGTGGTCTCATTAAAGAGTAATATGGAAATGTTGTGAGTTTTTTTTTTTTTTTCAAATAAAGACATAAAAAATGAATTCATCAGATAAAATGATTAACTGTAGCATTTAGAAAAGATACAAACTTTATGAAAACTCTATGAAAACACACAAGGTTTTAGCTCTACATTCTGAAGTCTGCTGGAAGCCCTACACTAGTTTCAGTGATTTTGTTTTCACTTTTTTTGCACTTTTTGTGCTCAGTTCTAAATTTGGAGGCGGGCAGCGCTTATCATATAGCATGCTACATACCTGCTGGGAACCATACCCAATTCTAAAGAAGAGGTTAGGTGCAAAATACCCAGTTGGTATGTGAGGAGGCGATGACATCAGCACTGCACATATACCAATGCGGAAGTGAGCAGCACCGGACAACCCCTTTGAAAGCTTTTCAGGCAATTTGTGATGTTTCCTCCCATATACCTCCATTGTTCTTTTCCACTCTATTAAAAACATGTGTTATTGTATGTTGCATTTTGGGTGGTGTTTTTTGTTGTGCTTTTGACATTATAAATCATGGATTCTAAGAATCTTGGAATTGCATGATCGATGAAACATATGCTAAAAATATAACTAAAAAAACACAGGTACTTAAACACAATTAAAAAAAGAACCCTGAAAAAATGGCAGAAAAAATGCTTGCTTAAAAGTATATGTGAAGGTAATCTGAAAATGCAATGCAAGAAATACTGATATAATATACTACACTTGAGGGGCTTAAATGAGGACGTTTAAAGGAGCTGTCCACTACTAGGACAACCCCTTCTTAAACTGAATTTTCGGCAGCTGCAGCTGATCCCGGAAATCCTCTTCATGTTCAGTTTGTCCGAAGGTGGGAACAGTGACTCCAGTGCTGATTAGGCACCGGGATCATGTGTTATTCCACCGCATCACAGCCCCGGGAACAAGAGTGCTGTCACCGCTGGAATGGAGCCGGCACTGGAGGTTAGTATAGGTTTTTTTATTTTATCGGGGCCGAACATTTAGTTTAGGAAGGGGTTGATTGTCCTAGTAGTGGACAACTCCTTTAAAGGAGTATTAGTAGGAAAATAAAATAATAAAACATATCTGCCAAATTTATATTTAGGTAAAAAAGACTTAAAGTAAAAATTTCAAGTGCTAATAACATAGTATGATGCCCCTACAGTGTCCCCACCATAGCTTGATGCCCCTACAGTGCACTCAAATCAGTATGATATCCCCACATTCATCCCCCTCACACAAATTATGAGGCCCCACAGGCCTCACTAACAGAGTACTGACAGAATAAAATAATATTCACACCGTTCCTTCATTGAACAGATCCGGTTTGTACTGTCTGTGGCTCCACACAGCAGGTTCAATGTAGTGATATTGTGGCACCCCAGGGATCTGGTTTCCACGGTAACAGCAATGTTATGTCTGAGAGCAGGTGGGAGGTCTCTTGGTCAGGAATCCTATGCATGCCACACCTCCTGCCCAGTCCTGGGAGGGGAAGAACTTCCCCTATATAAACCTAGGGCTGAGGCAGGGTTAGTGAGTAGAGAAGAAGTAGAGACAGAGAAAAGAAGCAAATATAGGAACAGAACATCAGGAGCTCTGTGGGAGCAGTGTTACAAGGAGTCAGGGGCTTGCAGCTGCAGAGCTCGCCCTGACTGAGAAGATTCCTTACCGGACCCGGAGTCCGAGGCTGTGGGGACTAACTCCTACCCAGCAGCAGAATCCATCAGGCAGGGGATTCCAGGTCCTCTGGCCAAGAAACCCGAAGGCACAGTCACATGCATGGGACCAGCACCGCCGTCGTGGAGCGGAAGCTACTAGAAGGCCCCGAGTCACCGGCCATACGGGTGAGCACCACACGGTACACTCAGGGACGTGGGCTACTTATACCCGCCTCTAGCAAGGTAGCCAGAAGAGTACAGTTAGTTTGGGAGGCCTACAACTCCGCCTGGCCAGGGGAGATCCCATCTGCTCAAGGACTGACCAGGCCCCAATCGCTAGCCAGTACTCCGGGAGGGTCTATCTTTGTCACCAGTAAAGACCCTGAACTACACCGTACCGTCTCCGAGTGGTTCCTGCTACCCCCATCATCCACGTCGGCTGCCCTGAGGCCATACCCCTCCCGTTGGGGGTTATACTATCACGCTGCACAATCCTACCACCGGCCTCAGCGGTCTGCCCTGCAGCAGCAGCTCCTTAGCTGTACTCAACGGGTGGCGTAGTCGTCCAACATCTACCGCTGATACATCGCCACTCAGTTTGACTCCCTGGGCACGGACCGGGTCACCGCCACGAGACTACAACCCTCAACAGATCCGGCGCCGGGTAAGCTCCCGCGTGCGCAACGCAGCGCGACATAGGCCCAGGGGTGCGTCAACTTTGGCGTAGTCGGCAGGATTTCGTGCCCGCAACCACCGGGTACTGCGTGCCTGAAAGAGACTGTTCAAACTTACCTGTGGTGAAGATTCCCGCCATCCGGCGCCATCTTCAGCCTTCTTCCCGCCATCGGTGAAGATTCCCGCCATCCGGCGCCATTTTCAGCCTTCTTCCCGCCTTCCGTGGAGTTTTCCCGCCGTTGGACGCCATCTTGAAGACGTCGCGCGGGAAGAAGAGGGGCGTGGACTCCGAAAGCGCGCGAGAACTGAAGCCCCGCCTCACCTCCGGACGTCGCGTAAGGTCCTGGAAGGAGCCCAGCAGACGCCGACGTCACAGGAGCGCGACGGAAGGTCCTCAACCCTGACGATCTACTGCGGAGCCGCGGCCTACGGAAGAGGATCATCGCAAGGTAGGCCACGGTCCACTAGGGGGGAGGAGGATGTCGGATACGGAGGAGAGCTTCACTTCCTCAACCCCCGCCAGCGCCATCGCTGCTGCAGTCATGCCTTTCACCATGCCCTATATCCCGGGAGCGGCCTGGCTACCCCAGTACTCAGGGGAGTCACATACCCTGCATGACTTTAGAGAAAAGCTGGATAGCCTCTTCCAGGTGTACCCCCTCACAGAAGAGCAAAAAGTGAGCATCCTGGTGGCCCAATTAACTGGGGCAGCCCGAAGGGAGGTAAAGTCCTGGCCACCTGGGGGGAGGACTGTCGCAGGGATACTAACCCGGCTGAGGGACACCTTTGATACCCGCACCTCAGCCGAGATCAAGCTTAGATTCTACGGGTGCAAACAGCGGGCACATGAGAGTATAAGGGACTATGCCCTGAACCTATAAGAGGCCCTGAGAGCCATTAAGCAGACCGACCCTGACGGCGTGGGAGACGAGGACAGGCTGTTGACTGAACAATTTATAGAGGGTTTATATTGCAATGCCCACCGAACCCAGTTGCGGGCAATGGCCTTACAGGACCCTCATCTGGGATTTGCACAGTTCAAGGACAGAGCCATCCGGGTGCTCCGAGAACCGGCACCAGGTGGCGTTGTGACCCACAGACGCCCCACTACTACTTACCATCAAGAGGCGGCGCCCTTGTCGGCAGGGCCTGTGGGAGCTGATGCGCAGGCTTTGAGCAATGACCCGGCTCCAGACCTGCACCATCAGGTCCAAGAGCTAGCTAAAAGCGTTGCTGCGCTAACCCGAACTGTGCAGTCTTTACAGGTTTCTACTCCAGGGAAGATCCAGCTGGCATCCGGACCGGAGGACATCCCGTGGCGTCGACCGAGGAGGACCCCACCGGCCAGAGGAAGACCCAGCGACCGATACAACGAGGACGGACGACCCATCTGCCGCCACTGTAATCAACCCGGACATATGGCAAGGTACTGTCCTTTAAACTGGCACAACCTAGGGTAGAGGGCCAACCCCTAGGAAAAAGATCATCAGGCCCATCGAACTGGCGCGACAAATATGTGGGAGGACGTCCAGTCTTGCCTGTGGTACTGGATGGCATTCCTATGAGTGCCCTACTGGACACCGGGTCACAGGTCACCACCATCCCGTACGTGCTCTTCAAGCAGTACTGGAATGACTCGGATATTACCCGCTACCCTGACGACGACTTGAGTATCATCGCCAGCAATGGTCAGCCCGTGCCACAGATCGGATTTAAAGAGGTGACCATTAAAATTGGTAGAGTTGAACTGGCAGCACAGGGACTGATCATTGTAGACATTGACAAACACGAGAGTCACCCAAAGATAACTCTAGGAACTAATGTAATTGAAAATTGTCTTGCAGAGGTGATTTTCCTTTTACAGCAGGTTGCCAAGAACGCCAGCTCCGGCGAGCAGCGAGTGCTCCAAAAAGAGATCCGGGCACTGATGCGACGGCAACAGGTGGAACTCTCCGGCGGTGAGATTGGTAGCGTGAGAATGTGTGACCCTTTCCCTATTGCCATGCCCCCAAAAAGTGAAATGATGATTTGGTGCCGGGCAGCTATTGGTCTGAGAGGTAGAGATTACCAGGCAATGGTAGAACCAGTTTACTCAGACAGTAGGCCCACCATCTTGACAGCACGGGGGGTGGTTAATGTACGCCATGGGAGGGTGCCCGTTCGCATAATCAATATCGGGAAGAGGGAAGTGTACCTGCCCCGGTATGCCACGCTAGCCAAATTATATACCATTAACCAAAATGCTATACAGTCTGTGGAACCCTTGCCTCCATCTCACCCGGAGGAAGGTAACGGCTCTAAGAAAACAATGGAGGACTGGTGTCAGCAACTACATTTGGGTACTGACTCCACTCCCTCACACCAGAAACAGGGAGTCTATCGGGTGGTTCAAGAGTACGAGAGAGTGTTTAGTAAACACCCGTTAGACTTCGGGCGAGTCAAGGGGGTAGAACACCACATCCCCACGGGAGACCATCCTCCCATAAAAGAGAGGTATCGACCCGTACCCCCTGCACACTACCAACACGCCAAGGGGATGCTTAGAGACATGAAGGAGGCTGGGGTGATCAGGGATAGCTGTAGCCCCTGGGCAACTCCACTAGTCTTAGTCAAAAAGAAAGACAACACCATGAGGATGTGTGTAGATTACCGGAAAATCAACCGTATCACACACAAGGATGCGTACCCCTTACCAAGGATAGAGGAGTCTTTGGCTGCTTTAAGATCTGCTAACTTCTTCTCTACCTTGGATCTCACTAGTGGGTACTGGCAGGTTCCTGTAGCAGAGGCGGACCGGGAGAAGACCGCATTCACCACCCCGATGGGACTTAGCGAGTTTACCTGCATGCCGTTCGGACTCTGCAACGCACCAGGAACCTTCCAACGATTAATGGAGTGCTGTCTGGGCCACAGAAACTTCGAGACGGTCCTGTTGTACCTGGACGATGTCATCGTATATTCTAAGACTTATGAGGACCACCTGGAACACCTGGCGGAAGTGTTCGAAGCTCTGGCAAGCTACGGCCTAAAGGTGAAACCCTCCAAGTGTCACCTCCTGAAACCAAAGGTGCAGTACCTGGGACACGTGGTGAGCGCTGACGGAGTGGCTCCCGACCCTGATAAGATCACCGCAATTAAGGAATGGCCAAGTCCCTCCAGTGTAAAGGAAGTGCGGCAGTTCCTCGGGTTGGTAGGCTACTACCGCAGGTTCATCCCCGGTTTCACCAAAAAGGCAGCTCCTATGCAGGACCTCCTGATAGGCCAGTCCCGGAAGGCCAAGAACCAGAAGCCGCCCTTCAGATGGGAGAAGTTGGAAGAAGAGTCCTTCCGCCAGCTGAAGATGGCCCTCACGGGGGATGAAATCCTGGCGTACCCGGATTACAGCCAGCCCTTTATCCTCTACACCGACGCAAGTAACATCGGGCTAGGAGCCGTGCTGTCCCAGATCCAGCAGGGGAAAGAGCGAGTAATCGCTTACGCCAGCCGAAAACTGCGACCCACCGAAAGAAACCCTGAGAATTACAGCTCATTTAAGCTAGAGTTCCTGGCGGTGGTGTGGGCAGTCACCGAACGCTTTAAGCACTACCTCGCTTCTTCCCGGTTCGTCGTGTACACGGATAACAACCCGTTGACACACCTGGACACGGCAAGACTCGGTGCCCTAGAGCAGAGATGGATGGCCCGCCTGTCCAACTACGAGTTCACCATCAAATACCGGGCAGGACGCTCCAATACCAACGCGGACGCCCTGTCCAGGATGCCAAACCTACCGGACGTAGGAGAAGATCCAGAGGGACTGGAAGAAGTCGAACTCCCCGCGTTTCACCGTCATGGGACTATCCAGTATTCCCATCGGGTAAAGAGTAAGCAAGGCGCTACGCTTAACCCCTTACCTCACTACAACTGGGCGGAAACGCAAGACAGTGACCCTGCTGTCCGGCTGGTGAAGGAGATGCTGACTCAGCCAGAGGCTCGCCTTGACCCAGACGCTCCGGAGGAAGCCAAGCAACTGTGGGCAGAAAAGAGTAGACTGTTCCTTTACAAGGGGAAGTTGTGCCGCAGGATGGTTAACTCCCGGACGCATGAACTAATCTGGCAAGTAGTGGTGCCACGACGAGACGCAGCCATGGTGATGGAGGCATACCACGATGGAGCTGGGCATTTCGGATGGAAGAAGCTGGAGTTCCTGCTGCGTGGGCGGTTCCATTGGGTAGGCATGAGGGGAACCATCGAGAGGTGGTGCAGAGACTGTGGCCCGAGCAACCTGAGGAGGAAGGACCGTGCCAGCCAGAAGACTCCCCTGCAGTCCATCGTCACCCGGCAGCCGTTGGAACTGGTAGCCTTGGATCATGTAAAACTGACCCCAAGCAGAAGTGGCTACGTCTACGCGTTAACCATCGTGGATCATTACTCCCGGTTCTTGGTTGTCGTCCCCGTCAAGGACTTAACGGCTCAAACAGCAGCTAGAGCCTTCCAGCAGCACTTCTGCCATCCACACGGGTACCCGGACCAAGTGCTGACGGACCAGGGACCTGCCTTTGAAGCGGAGGTCTTCCAGGAATTCTGCAATCTGTATGGCTGCCGGAAGATAAGGACGACACCCTATCATCCGCAAACTAATGGACTTTGTGAGAAAATGAACCAGGTGGTAATGGATCTTCTGAAAACGTTGCCCCTGGAAGAACGCAGTCTGTGGCCTGAGAAGCTGCCCGATCTGGTGGACCTATACAACCACATCCCGGTAGGTTCCACCAACTGTACCCCGGCTTACCTAATGAGGGCGAGACCTGGTAAGTTACCTGTTGACCTGGAAATGGGAGTCCTGACACCCGAGGACACTTCACCAGAAGCAGACTGGGACACAGAGAGGCAGCAGCAGTACCGGAAAGTACAGGAGAGCGTGGAGCGAAGTCTCTGTCAGGCTAGGGAGAGACAAGAGAAAACTTACAACCAGTATGCTCCCGCTGTTCCCCTGGTGCCCGGAGAGCAGGTCTTGAAGAGGAAAAGACGGCTCCACAAGTTGGACGACCAGTGGGAGAAGGACCCGTACACCGTACTGCCCTCAAGCCACGAGAACCCGAAGGTCTGTACCATCAGTAAAGACGGAGGGGAGACCACAGCCATTGTATCCCGGGATCACCCGAAGAAGTGTCCTGAACAGCTACGGAACCCTGAAGAGGAACAAGAAGACCATCGACCCGTAGAGGAAAGGGAAGATATGGTTAGTACTGTGCTCGGAGACTTCCCTCGGTCTTGGACTCAAGTCAATGGTGCAGTTGTGGTACCCGTACTCACCTTCCTCCAACCAGCATCCCAAGCACCTACGGAGCAACAGGTAGAGCTGGAAGAACAGCCGGTCCAGGAGGCAGAAGACCCCACACCTTGCTTTCTTCAAAGACTGCACCCGGTTACGGACATGCCGTGACCACCTTTATGTGTTTCTTTATTGTATTGTTATATCTTGTTATGTTTTTCTAAAATATGTTTAGTCCCGGAGTACTAAATTTCACTAGGGGGGAATGTGGCACCCCAGGGATCTGGTTTCCACGGTAACAGCAATGTTATGTCTGAGAGCAGGTGGGAGGTCTCTTGGTCAGGAATCCTATGCATGCCACACCTCCTGCCCAGTCCTGGGAGGGGAAGAACTTCCCCTATATAAACCTAGGGCTGAGGCAGGGTTAGTGAGTAGAGAAGAAGTAGAGACAGAGAAAAGAAGCAAATATAGGAACAGAACATCAGGAGCTCTGTGGGAGCAGTGTTACAAGGAGTCAGGGGCTGGCAGCTGCAGAGCTCGCCCTGACTGAGAAGATTTCTTACCGGACCCGGAGTCCGAGGCTGTGGGGACTAACTCCTACCCAGCAGCAGAATCCGTCAGGCAGGGGATTCCAGGTCCTCTGGCCAAGAAACCCGAAGGCACGGTCACACGCATGGGACCAGCACCGCCGTCGTGGAGCGGAAGCTACTAGAAGGCCCCGAGTCACCGGCCATACGGGTGAGCACCACACGGTACACTCAGGGACGTGGGCTACTTATACCCGCCTCTAGCAAGGTAGCCAGAAGAGTACAGTTAGTTTGGGAGGCCTACAACTCCGCCTGGCCAGGGGAGATCCCATCTGCTCAAGGACTGACCAGGCCCCAATCGCTAGCCAGTACTCCGGGAGGGTCTATCTTTGTCACCAGTAAAGACCCTGAACTACACCGTACCGTCTCCGAGTGGTTCCTGCTACCCCCATCATCCACGTCGGCTGCCCTGAGGCCATACCCCTCCCGTTGGGGGTTATACTATCACGCTGCACAATCTTACCACCGGCCTCAGCGGTCTGCCCTGCAGCAGCAGCTCCTTAGCTGTACTCAACGGGTGGCGTAGTCGTCCAACATCTACCGCTGATACATCGCCGCTCAGTTTGACTCCCTGGGCACGGACCGGGTCACCGCCACGAGACTACAACCCTCAACAGATCCGGCGCCGGGTAAGCTCCCGCGTGCGCAACGCAGCGCGACATAGGCCCAGGGGTGCGTCAATATCATCTCACCTGCTACATTGGGACTCAGACGTACAGACTGAACGGTGAAGCAGGAGCTGACGGCTCTCTGCTCCACCATTGTGTTCCACTGTATTTGCAGCTGGGCAGCGTGTCATGTGTGTGTCAGAGGTGACAGACAGTCACCCTGCAGTTGGTTGCAGGAGATCTCTACATTTGGCATTACAAACATCTTCCTCGAGGCTGGCTGTCTCTAGGACCCACCTGCTGCCTCCCTCTGACTAATTAGCTCCCTGGCCTGGGTGTAGAAATACCTGGTGTGTCTGAGAGGGAGGTGCCGGTGATATTCATTACTACTTGTGAGGCTTAGCAAGAGCAGTACTTCGTCCTCTCTGGAGCTTGAGGCCATTGTTTGGAGTCGTCTAAAGCTAAGCAATTCCCCCCTGTTTGTCTATCCTTGTTGTCTATAAAGTTTAGTGGAGATCGACTAGTACTCATCTCCTTCCTTCCCTAGCCTTAGCCACATGCCAGGGAAAGTCAGGGCGAGGCACGCGTGCGGCGATTGGAGAAGAGCCAATATAGGGACGGTAGTTGAGACAGGGTGACGCTAGACCAGACTAGGAGGTCTCCACTCCCCCCTTTCCTAGTGTCTGGGCTCCCTTTCCCTCTTCCCTCTGTGTTGCACTAAGTCTTTCCCACACCTTGCGTGACACAGCGTCTCCATCCCCCCAATTTATAGGCTGCTAAATTTACAGACCCCATAGTGGCCATGTGGTCTGTTGCTATTAGTGGCATGCCACTGCTAAAAGGTAATCACCTGGCTGTCGTTCTCTTGATAGCTGCAACCAATATATTTTTAAAATTCAGAACTTTTCTTAGTGATCAAATTCCCAGAATACAGATATAATTATTATTATTATTTGAACTTATGGATTTATGCATTTTGCTATGAGTTGACGATGAAAGATAAAATTTGGGAACTAACCTCAAATTAATCTTTAAAACTGTGATTATGTTTTGTAAAAATTTTGTAAAAATTACATAAATTTGTTTTACAATTTTTGTAAAAATTTACAACAAAATTTAATTTGCTGTCAATCCACATAGAAGTAATCCAACTCATAGCTGGGAATTTGTTACAATTGTATCCAGTCTAGACAACATTTTCTACATCTGTATTTCTTTACCCTTTCATCATTTTGTTCTGAACTGTTTGCTATCACTTGGCTTTCTCTGTTGACTTACAGGAACAAGATAAACATTTTAACTGCGGTTCTTATTGCTGAATGGCTTCAGTTTACGGTCAAGTACAAGCCTGACTGCAACTTTCATGCACAGAATTTTGTACCTTCTGTTTGTGCCTTTTTTATATTTCCTCAAGGAACTGTCTTTTTTAATTACCCTGAAATGTGTTTTAAATGTCCCTTTGGGTGCAACTTTATACAGTGCAGCAAACACAGTAAGGCTGAGCCTTTAGGGTTGTTCTTATGAGTTTTAACTCTATAAATATTAAGCAAACTTCAAAAAAGATAAAACTTATTTTACTCCTGACTCTGAAAAACATAGCTGTGGCTTTAATTTTCATTTTGCCAAGAGGAGGCATGCTGTCTAAGAGATTCTACATAATATCCAGGCAAAATTCTCGTCAGCATTGTAACGGCAGCTACAGAAAGTTTAACTTAGGTTTCCAAGATAATGCGTGAAAGGGTCTTAGCGCTACATTAGGCATGAAATTCGCTCTGCCACAACCACTTAGGAAAAACACATACCACGGGACAATGTTGCAAATTTGTAGTTTTGCTTAAGAGACATTTCGCCAAAATGCTGGAAACACAGTACAATATAGTACAAATACAGCATGAATATATAACCTGGCAGGTTCCATACTATAAAATATTCTGTATTATCGGAAAGTCATAATGGAGTATAATAAAGTATATAAGACTCAAGAGTAAGGGTGAAGAACACTTAGGAAGAATCTGTAAATAAAATATTAATGCACAATATGCTGGTATACAATGTCATATCTATGTCTACTATTTCTATATATAGCTGTTTTAAAAATTCTGGGGGATGAACAGGTAGCATTTTTACTAGATATCAGGAAAAAACTTGGTTTTAATGTAGATGGAGAATAAAATGTATTTCAAAATAGGTACAAAATAACATAAGAATGTAAAGTCCCTCTAAAAGTGTATAGTGCATGGTGACACGAGTGGCACTCCTACTACTACTATCCCACTTTTATGTTACTGTTATGGTAGATGAGAGGTATCTGGGTCTGGAGGTGCTACCCTTCATTATGATCAGTCAGCAGTATTGGCAGCAAAAACAAAATTCTACTCTACAGTATATGAAAGAGAACCTGTCATGTGAAAAAACACTATTAATCTGCATACATGTGGTTAATCTCCAGGTTAATAGCGTTCTGAACCTGCCCGACATCGGCACTTAGACCCCTCTCCTTCTTTCCGACTTAGCCGGCTCCGTCTGTGCTGGTCTGTGCCGGGTTACTATACCCATTTGGCTACTCTGTAACAATGTGCTTACTGTTTACTCAATTCTGCTATTCCTATGTGCTATCCAAACTCTTCCAACAAGGTGCCCGATTGCTTGCTCAACTATGCAGATTCATTGTGCCAGTTGCACTCCTGCAATAAAGTGCATGATTGCCTATCTAATGCTATTGTTCTGGTGTGCTTTCTACATTCCTGCAACAAGATGCCTTACTCTGCAGGTCTTGTGTGTTGTCTGCACACTTAACTCTGCTGTATTAAGGTACCATTCTGCCTACTTGTCTCTGCTTATCCAATGTGCTGTTTACATTCTTAACTCCGCTTCATCAAGATACATAACTGCCCACTCATCTCCGGTGATCCTTAGTTCTGTCCCCAGACTTGGCTCAGCTGAATCTATTAGTTCCAACTTTGCTCCATGTGCCGCCATGCATTTCCAGCTACACTGATACTTCCTGATACATATGCCATCCGGCTATCCAGCTCTGCTGTATCAATGCTTCGAGTCTGTGCTGTTGACCTTAATTCCAGCATACTGAATCCACGTCTACAGGTGAGGCCATAACATTCGGCAGTCAGGTATTTGACCTGTATGTCTCTGGTAGAGATAGCTGTTGAGCAGACAGCTATCTGATGTGCATTGTCGCTTTAAGGCCACGTTCACATGTTCAGTATTTGGTCAGTATTTTACAATAGTATTTGTAAGACAAAACCAGGAGTAGAACAATCAAAGAAAAAGTATAATAGAAACACGTCACCACTTCTGCATTTTTCACCCACTCCTGGTTTTGGCTTAACAAATACTTATGGAAAATACAGTGGTGTGAAAAAGTGTTTGCCCCCTTCCTGATTTCTTATTCTTTTGCATGTTTGTTACACTTAAATGTTTCAGATCACAAAACAAATTTAAATATTAGACAAAGATAACACAAGTAAACCCAAAATGCAGTTTTTAAATGAAGGTCTTTATTATTAAGGGAAAAAGAAATCCAAACCTACAGGGCCCGGTGTGAAAAAGTGATTGCCCCCTAAACCTAATAATTGGCTGGGCCGCCCTTAGCAGCAACAACTGCAATCAAGCGTTTGCGATAACTGACAATGAGTCTTTTACAATGCTCTGGAGTAATTTTGGCCCACTCATCTTTGCAAAGTTGTTGCAATTCTGCCACATTGGAGGGTTTCCGAGCATGAACCGCCATTTTAAGGTCATGCCACAGCATCTCAATCGGATTAAGGTTAGGACTTTGATTAGGCCACTCCAAAGTCTTAATTTTGTTTTTCTTAAGCCATTCAAAAGTGGACTTGCTGGTGTATTTTTTATCACAGTCCTGTTGCATAACCCAAGTGCGCTTCAGCTTGAGGTCACAAACAGATGGCCGGACATTCTCCTTCAGGACTTTTTGGTAGACTTTGTTAGGTAGGTCCTATTTAAGTGATTTCTTGATTGATAACAGGTGGGGCAGTAATCAGGCCTGTGTGTGGCTAGGGAAATAGAACTCAGCTTCCCAAAGATGTGATAAACCACAGTTAATTTATGTTTTAAGGTGGGGGGGGGGGCAATCACCTTTTCACACAGGGCCCTGTAGGTTTGGAATTTTTTTCCCCTTAATAATAAACACCTTCATTTAAAAACTGCATTTTGTGTTTACTTGTGTTATCTTTGTCTAATATTTGAATTTGTTTTGTTATCTTAAACATTTAAGTGTGACAAATATGCAAAAGAATAAGAAATCAGGAAGGGGGAAAACACTTATTCAAACTACTGTTCTGACAAAATACTGAACGTGTGTGCACATGGCCTAATGGTATAGAATACTACTGAACCTGACTACATAGGAGACTGATGTCAATCTAGTGGTTAACCACTAAAATCTGTACATTACTGGGAAATACACTATGGGGTAAAAAAGGCTAAATGTATAATTAAAATATATCAAAGAGTGGCTCATGATTACATTTGATAGCTATTGACTCATTTTCTAAAGGTGACCTTCCACTTTAAGAAAACTGGCAATGACTTATCGCCCATTCTAAGGCTTCATAATATATATGCTTGTGTGAAAACTAGGTGACAAGTAATATGGATGTCATTACCCACATAAGTTTTTCAGAATAGTACATTTTGTAGTCCTTTCCCAAAATTCCCTATAAAACCCATAGATATTTTTCTGTCTTTTGTATACATTTTAATAAAATGTCTATTTTTAAAACTTGGAAATCAATCAATTCTATCATCTCCTTTTATATCATTATATATTACCACATTTAATCACAGTCACTCCATGTTCATATTGTATCTGTGTATATAACATGATCCACAGGGAGCAGCAATTGACATTTTTCTGTTTTTTTTTCCACTTTGTGGCAGATAATAGAATTTCATGGCTACACGTTGTTACTGAACAAACGGCTATAAAAGCAATTGTTGAACATTTCATAATTCTTCAGTGGTAATAAGATACTGAAGACTCAGAATGATTATTAAAGCTGAAAATTCTGTTCCAAGGAAAAGTGTCACTTTTATGGTAGAAAATAAATGCTGCTGTGTCCTTCCTGCTGTGGAAAACAAGGGAAATCCCACTGTTGCTAAAACCTTCATTAAAAAAAAAATGTGTAAAATAATACTAGATGTATTTGTCTATAAGGAATAAGCAACTATTGACCTTCCTGATACATGGCTCTGTATGTTACATGGAGACCATAAACAAGGTAGATACATTGTGACATTGTGCAGTATATTGTAAATTACAATGTGTCTTACTGGCCTGAATGTTTGAGTTTACAAAGTACCAATTAGTGGTTAGGGAATGTAGACAAGTATAACAGAAAAAAATCCCATAAAATTTACCTTTTAATTCATAAAGCTAAAATAATGCCCAAAACGGGCACCCAAATGGTGCTGTACATAGCAAAAATGGAAACGATAATTAAAGTGACATAGTGCTTAATTAGAATAATCCCACAGCCATGTACTGGAATCCACATCTAAGTAGAGACAAAGGATCAGGTTCTTACATTGATGCAATAGATGATATTTTTTATAATAAATGGCTGTAGTGTATAGTCGCATGTCACCACTGAAGTAAGACATAAAACATTGAGTCTGGAGCGTATATACAGTTCTGGCAAAAATTAAGAGACCACTGCAAAATTTTCATTTTCTCTGATTTTTCTCTTTATAGGTATATTTTTGAGTAAAATGTACATTGTTGTTTTATTCTATAAACTACTGACAACATGTCTCCGAAATTCAAAACTAAATATTTTGTATTTATTTGCAGCAAATGAGAAATCTTCAAAATAATAAAAAAGAAACACAGTGCTTTCAGACCTCAAATAATGCAAAGAAAACAAGTTCTTATTCATTTAGAAACAACAATACTCATGTTTTAACTCGGGAAGAGTTCTGAAATCAATATTTGGTGGAATAACCATGATTTTTAATCACAGCTTTCATGCGTCTTGGCTGCTTTCCACCAGTCTTTCACGCTGCTTTTGGGTGACCTTATGCCACTCCTGGCACAAATATTTAAGCAGCTCTTCTTTGTTTGATGGCTTGTGACCATCCATCTTCCTCTTGATTACATTCCAGAGGTTTTCAATGGGGTTCAGGTCTGTCGATTGGGCTGGCCATGACAGGGCCTTGATGTGGTGCTCCTTCATCCACACATTGATTGACCTAGCTGTGTGGCATGAGGCATTGTCCTGCTGGAAAAACCAGTCCTCAGAGTTGGGGAACATTGCCTGAGCAGAAGGAAGCAAGTGTTTTTCAAGGATAACCTTGTATGCGGCTTGATTCATACGTCCTTCACAAAGATTAACCTGCCCAATTCCAGCCTTGCTGAAGCATCCCCAGATCATCACCGATCCTCCACCAAATTTCACAGTGGGTGCAAGACAATTGACAGTGGAAGGAAAAACAGTGGAAGAAAAAAAGTGGAAAAAAAAGGCCACTAGCTAACTGCAGGATGCGAGGCAGGAAGCTGATTGTGGCTTCCTGAAGAGCCAAAAATATATTCCATAGCGTCCATGGCCTTAAAACACAGATCCAATTTAATGTAGCAGCAGTGCCACAGGAAGCAATGATCAGCTCTCTGCTTTGCACCACCACGTCTTCCCTGAGAAAATGATGGTGTGACAACTATGCCACCTGTGTTATTCAGCAAGAGAGAGGCGTGAAAACAGCACCATTCAGGAGAGCCACATGGGAGGTGGGTGGTTTTATTTACATGCAAGTAGCACAATTGCTTAATGTTATATTCAGGTGGCATAGTGATTTCACGTTACATTCATGGGGCACAGTGGCTTCGTGTTATATTTTGGGGGCACAGTGACTTCATGTTATATTCAGGGGCACATTGGCTTCAGGTTAGATTCAGGGGCCAAAGTGCCTTCAAGTTAAATTTAGGTGGCACAGTGCCTTAACGTTACATTCAGAGGAACAATGGCTTAATGTTATATTCAAGTTTCACAATGGCTTCATGTTACATTCTGGGGGCAGAGTAGCTTCGTGTTATATTCAGAGGGTACAGTAGCTCAATTTTATGTTCAGAGGGAATAGTTGCTTCATACTATATTCAAGAGGCACAGTAACTTCATGTTAGATTCAGGGGGGGACAGGGGCACAGGAGGCTAATTTTATATTCAGTGGGCATATATTACATGTCAGGGGGAACAGAGGCTTTGTGTTATATTCTGGGGGCAGAGTGGCTTTGTGTTATATTTAGGGGGCACAGTGGCTTCATGTTAGATTTGGGGGGGTGGCAGGGGCACAGTAGCCTAATTTTACATTCAGTTGGTATAGTTGCTTTATATTACATGTCAGGGGCACAGTGGCTTCGCTTTAGCCATTTTAACAATTCTTTTGACATGTTGAACTATGAACTTTACAAAAATCTGTCTCATTTGTGTCTGCAATAGGATCCCAGCTGACAAAAATTTCCACTTAAAAAAAATAAAAAATCATTGTAGGTAAGTACAGAAATAAATTCACACACTATGGGGATGAGTAAAGTTAGATTCTGATGGTAATAGTCAACAGTGATGTATTGGTATTGTGCTTTGTCCTTTTAGGTGTTTTTTTGTTATTTATAAAAAATAATTGATAGGGATTTAAACAAGATCATTCTTTTTTTAACCAACTGAAAAACTGAAAAGTTTGGGAAGGCTGAGAAGGTTGGGAAACTCTACTATAGGCTGTAAGTGATCTCCAAACTACAATACAAATCCTTATTAGATATGAATAGTAGATGCAAGGTAGAATTTTGCTTTAAATGGTTGTCTGGGATGTTAACAATGATGGCCTATCCTTAGGATAGGTCATCAATGAGTGATCAGTGGGGGTGCGACAACCGGTACCCTTGCTGATTGGCTGTTACCGGTGTCGTAGAGTACTGTTCGGTTGCGGAGCTGCACAGCTCCGTCGACTGTATATTGGTCGCAGCCGGGTACTGCACATCCGTCACCTATTCAATTCAATAGAGGTGGATGTGCAGTACCCAACCGTGGCCTCTATTCTGTTGACGGAACTGTACTGTGCAGCTCCACGACGGAGCAGTTCAGATCACCGCCGACATCGGGAACAGCTGATTGCCGGGGGTGCCGGGCGTCACACCACCATTGATCAGACATTGATGACCTATCCTAAGGATAAAGACGATCAATGTTAAAGTCCCAGACAACTCCTTTAAGTTAACAATTGTTCAAATTGGGCATTCTCTTCACTTTATAAAAAGCATCAGAGGAGAAGACTAAACCCATGAGTGTTTAATCCATGTAAAACTTCTCACTGACCTATGAGTGACTCCTTGCAAGGCAATCCTGCAATTAACATAGTAGGAGGATTTACTCCATCCATCAAGATACAGGTCAGAAAAGAAAGAGAAAGTGAATCAGGGCGGAGGGATTACGCTATAATGCACTTCACACTGTTATGGCTGTCTTATCATAAGTAAGGTCCTGCCTGAGATTCAGGAAATGGTGGGCGTCCCAGGGGAAAATCACATGAGTGATGTGAGCGCAAACTGTGTAGTGTGCACAGACATTATATTAATAACCGGTAATAAATCATAGGTAAATGCACAAAGCAAAACTGTACCGTAATATCAGTGCTGGGAAGCTGTGTCACACCATAACACTTATCAGGCCTTGTCCATGGTGCTAACCCTGGGATTCAGGGGCTTTTGTAGTTGTAGAAAGCTGGAGTACTGAATAATCAAAAATAATGCAATATTTTGAGGCTAAGTACCCACGATGCAGAAATGCTGCAGATTTTTTCCGCATCTCCCTGGCAGGAAAAACGTATGTGGATTTTACATGCGTTTTTCCTGCCAGGTAGAAGCGTTTGTCAAGCGTTTTTAGCATCACTCATGCAGGTTATCAAGCGCTTTTCCAAGCGATTTTAGCATCACTTAGAAAAGTGCTTGACAACTTGGTCACACTATATAAATCCATGCAACCGGCATGGATTTATACAGTATGACCAAGTTAATAGTTAAAAAAAAAAGAATAAAAATGGTAAAAAATAAAGATTATACTTACCTTCTGATGGCCCTCGGTCTTTTCTCCGCTGCGTCCGGTCTCTTGTACGGCTCGCGGTGGTGTGAAAGGACCTTTCATGACGTCATTTAGTCATGTGACAGGTCACGCGACCGCCGACGTCAGCGTTTAGGGTTAGTTAGGGGACAACACCCCTGAATAAGCTGGGTGAAACGCGCGTCTAGTGGAGGGACACAGAGCTTAACCCTGTGCTGAACACATCACTGGCTTAGCGCTGTTCTAAGGAACATTCTTCCTAACTGTATCATTTTACTGTGGCACTATTTTGTACCTATTTCTGACTGCTCATTTGTAGTATTTGTGTCAGGGTGGATTTATTTGGAAATTTATTTAGGATATATGTTTTTTATACCATGCCCCCTCTTATACCACATTTATCGGTCAGTTAATACATTACATACTGGCTATTTCTGTGTCCCTCACACAGGCATCTTTTTAATATTTGTGTTTTATGATTATATATATAATAAAAATTTACTTATTTTATTAGTTCACTTCATTTAAGTCCAGTTTTTTTTCCCCATTTCTGGGCAGTTTTGTTGTTATATTAAAGTGCTATACTATTGCTATATTTCATAGAAAGATAGGGCTGGAAAGAGCTCAGCTAGAATAGGCCCAGACATGACAGGGGTTTGAAAGTAGGAGGCTAAGTAAGGGTTAATTGCTAGTTTGGCACGAACTTCAGTAGGGACAGTTAGAGGGCGTGAGTCAGAGTTTGGTCACATGGGGGTCGGCCCTTTGCTGGACTCAGAAAGAAAAGGGCCCCTGTGCAAGAACAATATATGGGACCTTTGCAGCCTAAGCGGTCCTAAAAATGCACAATTGCACCTGCTTTGGAGGTAGAAATGGACTCCCTTACCTCTTGGACCCCTGTGCAGCCGCACAGGTTGCCCCAATGATATTTCCACCCCTTGATGGGTCTGGGTCTAGGATTAATTTAGTTAGGGAGGCAGGGTACCTGATATGAGAGGAGGATACCAGGAGTAACGGCTGTCATCCTGAACCAGGATCAGCGTACATCCCACCCACCCTCCCTTTCTTGCATATTTGGTTAGTAACAATCAGACATTAGTGGTGGAAGTAGGATTTTATCTGAGGAGGTCAGAGATGGCCTTGGATAATGGGGTCGGGGTCCCATCGGCGGTATGGTGACTCCTCATTATTATGTGTGGTTAGTTCTCGCTTGGATGGTTCCTGGGGAACAGGAAATTATTGTATGGGCAGTATCATGACAGTTTGTCAACCCCGAGTTGGAGTGGGACGCCTGGGGATTGTTGTGTCCGGTACTGTCCAGTGCTGGTGGGCCATCCAGGATCTATTCAGGGAACTAATGGTGTGTTTAATATATATATATATATATATATATATATATATATATATATATATATATATATATATATGATATATTCGATAGAGACTGCTGTGGCCATATATATTCCATCATCACTCAAGCGTTATGTTGTTATTTTATAGATGCTTTAGACACTTTTCAATACCCTAGTCAAGGACTTGTGTTGTCATAATATATGTCCCCCTGTCCGGTCTTTCACAGTTAGGAGGTATGCTCTTCTTTGTGCCTATGTACCGTGACCCTGCCTGTCTAACAATTGTTTTATTTTATTTTATATTTTTTTGTGGGGGGAGTGGAGGAAATTCTGATGTCTACTATTGGGCCCCATGATGTGTATGTACAGTGAAGGAAATAATTATTTGATCCCTTGCTGTTTTAGTAAGTTTGCCCATTGACAAAGAAATGAACAGTCTATAATTTTAAGGGTAGGTTAATTTTAACATTGAGAGATAGAATATCCAAAAAAAAGCAAGAAAATCACATTGTATAAATTACATAATTTTTTTTTGCATTTTGCAGTGAGAAATAAGTATTTGATCCCTCTGGCAAACAACACTTAATACTTGGTGGCAAAACAGCAGTCAGACGTTTTTTGCAGTTGATGATGAGGTTTGCGCACATGTCAGGAGGAATGGAAATAAATTTATCTAATTTATACAATGTGATTTTCTCGATTGTTTTTTTGGATATTCTATCTCTCAATGTTAAAATTAACCTACCCTTAAAATTATAGACTGTTCATGTGTTTGTCATTGGGCAAACTTACAAAAACAGCAAGGGATCAAGTACTTATTTCTCCCACTGTAGCTGTCGGCCAAACACTATAAGGAACAAAACATCTGCAGGATGATGTCAGCACTAGCTCATACACAAGGAAAGTAACATGTCAGTCTTGAATTTGTCATGTATTTGCTAAACGCTTTTGCAACTTTAAATGTCAACTGAGCAGAAATCTATTCTCCTATAAGAATTACTGGCCGAGGTCTGAGCATATAGCGGGGATGTGCAATAAATGTTATGGGAACAAATTTGTATGATTCAGCAAATCTGAATTATGCAAACATTTTATTGACAGCTATTAGTTTGACATATACTTAGTGGATGCGTCTTTTCTTAGAGTATTCTCTCCTTCCATCTGATTTCCTCTGTAAATAGATTATGCAGAGATGGATTGTGAAGACACACTTTAGATATACATTATTAATGATCTGTGTTATATGTTTTAGTAAGGTTGAATTTTCATTGTCAAAATCACAGTATGAGTTGAACTTTTTTTTTTTTGCGGATTGCACATTTTTTCACTTTTATTTGTAATCAAAAATTCATAAGTTTAAAATGATCTGAACATTAGGATACAATAATTCAAGGATCCTACAAAAAAAACACTTGCTCTAAATGGAATCTGTCAGTAGGATCAACCCTCCTAAGCTGTCTGTATGGTCATGTAGGCGATAGAAAGTTGAATAAAGTGATACCTTAATATCTGCAATCCGATATCTTAATCCAGAAAAATCCATGTTCTTATATGTAAAAGAGGTGGTAAGATCTATGGGCCGGACATAGATCTCCCTGAGAATCTGCCACCAGAACTTATTTTAAATAAAAACTGGGCGTTAGAAGTGTGAGACATGTAATGACTGACAGTCTGCTCTCCTGACCTACACGTCTTACACTGGTGATTTCCACTTTCATTTATAATAAACTCTGGAGGCAGATTCTTGGGGGGATCTATGTCCGGCCCATAGATCTTAATAGCTCATTTACTTACAAGAAAAACGTGGATTTCTCTAGAATAAGATATCGGATCAGAGATATCAAGATATCATTTTATTCAGCTTTCTATGACCTGGTCATATAGACGGCTTAGGAGGGGTGATCCTACTGACAGATTCCCTTTAAGATTAACACAATTGCTTTGATAATATGTTTGAATTTTATATACTATGAAAAGTAAAAAGATCATTTTAGTATTGTTTTATGATCTATTACTAGTGTTGAGCGAGCGTGCATTGTTAACCCTTTCGGTGAGCACACTCGTGTGCTCGGCGAGTATTTGCGGCTTGCTCGGCATCTATGTTAGTGTCGCCGCAGCTACATGTATCACATCTGTTAGACAGCTGTGACACATGCAGGGATTGACTAACAAACAGGCAATCCCTGCATGTGTCACAGCTGTCTAACAGCCGTGACACATGCAGCCACGGGGACACTTACATAGATGCCGAGCACGTCGCAAATACTCGGCGAGCACCCAAGCATGCTCGCCGAAAGGGTTAACAATACACGCTTGCTCAACACTATCTATTACGTATAATGTAACTATACATGATGTATTCCATGCCGTATATGAACCTATTGGGAACAGAAACAGAGCACTCAGGTCACATAAACATAACAAAAAGTGCTGATGATTCATTAAACACAAAGACGACATCCAGAAGGACTCATACATGGCATACATGGCAGACTGTCAATCACTGTATAGGACCGCCCACTGGACTATTATGTACACAAACACCATAGATTTCAATTAATAAAATACAAGTTTTTTAAATTTTTCCCATAAAAATGTACATGAATCCGATCAGCTCCTCCTGTTCTGTATCAACCTACCTGCAGAACAGAGACCATTTTCAACATGACAGGTTCACTTGAACTCCTTACAGCAATATCACGTATATGTACAGTACAGACCAAAAGTTTGGACACACCTTCTCATTTAAAGATTTTTCTGTATTTTCATGACTTTGAAAATTGTACATTCACACTGAAGGCATCAAATCTATGAATTAACACATGTGGAATTATATACTTAACAAAAAAGTGTGAAACAGCTCAAAATATGTCTTATATTCTAGGTTCTTCAAAGTAGCCACCTTTTGCTTTGATGACTGCTTTGCACACTCTTGGCATTCTCTTGATGAGCTTCAAGAGGTAGTCACCGGAAATGGTTTTAATTTCACAGGTGTGCCCCGTCAGGTTTAATAAGTGGGATTTCTTGCCTTATAAATGGGGTTGGGACCATCAGTTGTGTTGTGCAGAAGTCAGGTGGATACACAGCAGATATTCCTACTGAATAGACTGTTAGAATTTGTATTATGGCAAGAAAAAAGAAGTTAAGTAAAGAAAGACGAGTGGCCATCATTACTTTAAGAAATGAAGGTCAGGCAGTCCAAAAAATTGGGCAAACTTTGAATGTGTCCTCAAGTGCAGTTGCAAAAACCATCAAACGCTACAAAGAAACTGGCTCACATGAGGACCGCCCCAAAAAAGGAAGACCAAGAGTCACCTCTGCTTCTGAGGATAAGTTTATCCGAGTAACCAGCCTCAGAAATCTCAGGTTAACAGCAGCTCAGATTAGAGACCAGGTCAATGCCACACAGAGTTCTAGCAGCAGACACATCTCTACAACAACTGTTAAGAGGAGACTTTGTGCAGCAGGCCTTCATGGTAAAATAGCTGCTAGGAAACCACTGCTAAGGACAGGCAACAAGCAGAAGAGACTTGTTTGGGCTAAAGAACACAAGGAATGGACATTAGACCAGTGGAAATCTGTGCTTTGGTCTGATGAGTCCAAATTTGAGATCTTTGGTTCCAACCACCGTGTCTTTGTGCGACGCAGAAAAGGTGAACGGATGGACTCTCCATGCCTGGTTCCCACCGTGAAACATGGAGGAGGAGGTGTGATGGTGTGGGGGTGCTTTGCTGGTGACACTGTTGGGGATTTATTCAAAATTGAAGGCATACTGAACCAGCATGGCTACCACAGCATCTTGCAGCGGTATGCTATTCCATCCGGTTTGCTTTTAGTTGGACCATCATTTATATTTCAACAGGACAATGACCCCAAACACACCTCCAGGCTGTGTAAGGGCTATTTGACCAAGAAGGAGAGTGATGGGATGCTACCCTAGATGACCTGGCCTCCACAGTCACCAGACCTGAACCCAATCGAGATGGTTTGGGGTGAGCTGGACCGCAAAGTGAAGGCAAAAGGGCCATCAAGTGCTAAGCATCTCTGGGAACTCCTTCAAGATTGTTGGAAGACCATTTCCGGTGACTACCTCTTGAAGCTCATCAAGAGAATGCCAAGAATGTGCAAAGCAGTCATCAAAGCAAAAGGTGGCTACTTTGAAGAACCTAGAATATAAGACATATTTTCAGTTGTTTCACACTTTTTTGTTAAGTATATAATTCCACATGTGTTAATTCATAGTTTTGATGCCTTCAGTGTGAATGTACAATTTTCAAAGTCATGAAAATACAGAAAAATCTTTAAATGAGAAGGTGAGTCCAAACTTTTGGTCTGTACTGTATGTGATTGCGGGGGTGATCGCATGTGGAAAGGGCTCAGTAGCTGAGCTCTCTCCATACATGGTATACACCAGCTATATTAAACAATCAGCATTTGCCCCTAACAGCTGATCTTTGGACAAGGATATTAACCATTTAAACACTGCAGTCAATCCATGACAACGGCATTTAAATTAAATGCATGCCGGGTGCTCAAGCATACTGGCTTCTGTTGGCACCCTGTAATGAGATTGCAGGGTGCCGATGTGTTACCAGTTGGGACCATGTTGATCTTCCTCTGAAGCTCAGCTATATGCTGAGCTTCAAAAGAGACCGGGATTTTAACTATATACTGCAAGACGATTGCAGGTTCAAGTACCCTGAAGGGACTAGAAAAGAAAGTAAAAAATAATTACAAAAATAAAAAGTTCAAATTGCCCCTATTTTCCCCCAGTAAAAATAAAGAAGTTAAAGAAATAAAAATGAAACATATTTGGTATCGTCATGTTTTGTAAAAGTTTGATATAAAAAAATATTAAATTATTAACCAAATCGGTAATGAGAAAAAGAATAAAAACGCCAGAAGTGCAATTTTTGGGGTCTCCACTCCTTGCTAAAATCATGCAACAAAAACAGATCAATATCTCCTGAGTGCCCTAAAATGGTATTAAAAAAATAATCAGCTTGACAAGCAAAAAAACAAGTTCTCACATAGCTCAATGGAAAAATAAAAATGTTACACACCTCGGTAAATGGCAACACAAACTAAAAAAATAAACACTTTTTTTTTTACAAATTTCTGAATTTTCTTTCTCCACTTAAAGGAAAAAAAATCAAAATAATTTTAAAATGCTGTAATTGTACTGAGCTGGAGAATCATGATTCAGAGTCATTTTTACCACAAAATGTATGTCGTAAAAGAAACCCCCCCCAAAAATATTTTTTTAAAAATTTCTGTGCACTTCGAATTCAAATCCCATTGTTCAGCATATTGTATGTTCAAATGAATGGTGTCATTAAAAAATACAAATTGTCCTGCAAATATCAAGCCCTCAAAACAGACAAAGTTGATGGAAAAATAAAAAAGAAATGGCTCTTGGAAAAAAGGAAAAAAAAAATGAAAATGCAAAAATAAAAATTGTCCAAAGATGGAAGGGCTTGAAGGGGTTTTCTCATGTTGTTGCTTTAGAAGCACACCGCTTCCCAACCTCTCAAATTCCTGATTGCCGGGCGGTGCATTCCTGAAGATTGACATTTTGGACCAATGCCATGTCTGCGCTGGTCCAAACTGAGAGCTTTTCCATGCCTTCAATGGCGGCAGCTTTGCAGCATAGGAGAAGCATAGGGAAGCTGAGGCTGGTCAGATCAAGTGATCCAGCGAGTGTCAGAGCAGCACAAGCAGGATCTAAAGCAAAGAGCCTGCACGCGGCACGCACTCCTTACCTAGGTAGCCGGCCACTCTGAAACTTCAGGGTGGTCAGTAATTTAGGCAACGAGCTGCGCACTATAAAAGTCTATGTAATAGAATCCTAAATTAGAATTCTAGACATCTATTCTAAATTATCTCACTGATTTTTCTCCTTGTATACGGATTAGGCTGATGCCAGTTGAGATCCTTAGAGAAGGTTCCTTAAGGCTCCGTTTCTACTACATTCTCTTGTTCCTGTTCTGTTCTAAGATTCTGTCAAGAAGAAATCCAGATGGAAACCTAATATGTATGCTATTAACGGATGCCACTGAATGGCATCCATCACTGATACGCTCCATTATTAAAAAACATATAGTGTGTGGCATACTTTTTACTGGATGTTATCTTACGAAAAAGGGTTGTCTACAATGCTTTTTTATAGGCTGGGGGTCACACGAGTGTATAAAAAAATCAGTCCGATTTTCAACTAGAAAAGTGCGACGATTTCTTCTTACTTGTCATCTGTACACAATCCATTTTCTATTCATCAGTTATTAAACATTTACAAGACCATTTACACTTTCCTATGCTACAGAATTGTATCGGATGCCATATAATGGCTCCGTATGGCATGCAATTTTTTTTCTCGCACCCATCCAATTTCAGAGTGAAATCACAGCATGCTGCAATTTTTTTTCTCACGCCGACTACATGTGAGAAAAATACGCAGATCAGCACTGTAGACATAGCTACGAGGGCAATACCCTTTTTATCAGATTGCACTCGTCCAATTTATACAGTCGTGTGAGCGAGCCCATAGAGTAAAAAAAAGGTACGCCAAACAGCAAGAAGAACAATAAGACAGATATTTGATCTCTTTGAATGAATGGGGGTTATGTATCATCTAACATATTCATTGGGATCTTTCTACACAGCAGAGTGAAGAGTTTCATACTTTTATACTATTAACTAGATATTAAACCCGTTCTATGCCCGGGTGGCGAGCATTTTTATTGGTATATGGTCTCCCATGCTGGTATGTGCTGCCCCCCTCCTGTCCCCACCATCCTATCCTGGTATGAATGGCACCCCTCATCCCCATCCTGGTATGCATGGCACCCCTCATCCCCATCCTGGTATGCATGGCACCCCTCATCCCTATCCTGGTATGCATGGCACCCCTCACCCCCAATCCTAGTATGCATGGCACCCCTCATCCCCAATCCTGGTATGCATGGCACCTCTCACCCCCAATCCTGGTATGCATGGCACCCCTCAACCCTAATCCTGGAAGGCATGGTACCCCTCATCCCCAATCCTGGTATGCATGGCACCCCTCACCCCCAATCCTGGTATGCATGGCACTCCTCATCCCCAATCCTGGTATGCATGGTATCCCTCATCCTGATATGCATGGGCCCCTCACCCACATCCTGGTATGCATGGCACTCCTCATCCCTATCCTGGTATGCATGGCACCCCTCATCCTCAAACCCAGTAAGCATGACATCCCTCATCCCCAATCCCGGTATGCATGGCACCCCTCATCCCCAATCCCGGTATGCATGGCACCCCTCATCCCCAATCCCGGTATGCATGGCACCCCTCATCCCCAATCCCGGTATGCATGGCACCCCTCATCCCCAATACTGGTATGCATGGCTCCCTCACCCCCATCCTGGTATGCATGGCACTCCTCATCCCTATCCTGGTATGCATGGGCCACTCATCCCCAATCCTGGTATACATGGTACCCCTCATCCCCAATCCTGGTATACATGGTACCCCTCATCCCTATCCTGGTATGTATGGTACCCCTCATCCCTATTCTGGTATGTATTGTACCCCTCATCCCTATTCTAGTATGTATGGTACCCCTCATCCTGGAATGCATGGCACCCAATCCCTCATCCTGTCATGCATGGCACCCCATCCCTCATCCTGGTATGCATGGTACCCCGCATTCCTATCCAGGTATGTATGGTACCCCTCATCCCTATTCTGGTATGCATGGTACCCCTCATCCCTATTCTGGTATGCATGGCACCCCTCACCCCCCAATCCTGGTATGCACGGTCCCCTCATCCCCCAATAATGGTATGTGTGGTACCCCTCATCCCCCAATCCTGGTATGCATGATCCCCTCACCCCACAATCCTGGTATGCATGGTCCCCTCACCCCCCAATCCTGGTGTGCATGATCCCCTCACCCCACAATCCTGGTATGCATGGTCCCCGCACCCCCCAATCCCGGTATGCATGGTCCCCTCACCCCACAATCCTGGCATGTGTGTTCAGTCTATAAAGGCTTCAGACAGAGAGACGCTTAGCCGGTTATATTATAGATACTTTATCCTAACTGTAAATATAGTTATTTAAAGGATTATGAAATCGGAATTACACACTCACTTTGCTGACAGATCCATTAGGTGTCCCCATACAGTTAGGTCCATATATATTTGGACAGAGACAACATTTTTCTAATTTTGGTTCTAGACATTACCACAATGAATTTTAAACAAAACAATTCAGATGCAGTTGAAGTTCAGACTTTCAGCTTTCATTTGAGGGTATCCACATTAAAATTGGATGAAGGGTTTAGGAGTTTCAGCTCCTTAACATGTGCCACCCTGTTTTTAAAGGGACCAAAAGTAATTGGACAATTGACTCCAAGGCTATTTCATGGACAGGTGTGGGCAATCCCTTCGTTATGTCATTCTCAATTAAGCAGATAAAAGGCCAGGAGTTGATTTGAGGTGTGGTGCTTGCATTTGGAAGGTTTTGCTGTGAAGTAAACATGCGGTCAAAGGAGCTCTCCATGCAGGTGAAACAAGCCATCCTTAAGCTGCAAAAACAGAAAAAACCCATCCGAGAAATTGCTACAATATTAGAAGTGGCAAAATCTACAGTTTGGTACATCCTGAGAAAGAAAGAAAGCACTGGTGAACTCATCAATGCAAAAAGACCTGGGCGCACATGGAAGACAACAGTGGTGGATGATCGCAGAATAATCTCCATGGTGAAGAGAAACCCCTTCACAACAGCCAACCAAGTGAAAAACACTCTCCAGGAGGTAGGCGTATCAATATCCAAATCTACCATAAAGAGAAGACAGCATGAAAGTAAATACAGAGGGTTCACAGCACGGTGCAAGCCACTCATAAGCATCAAGAATAAAAAGGCTAGACTGGACTTTGCTAAAAAACATCTAAAAAGGCCAGCACAGTTCTGGAAGAACATTCTTTGGACACATGAAACCAAGATCAACCTCTACCAGAATGATGGAAAGAGAAAAGTATGGCGGAGGCGTGGTACAGCTCATGATCCAAAGCATACCACATCATCTGTAAAACACGGTGGAGGCAGTGTGATGGCTTGGGCATGCATGGCTGCCAGTGGCACTGGGTCACTAGTGTTTATTGATGATGTGACACAGGACAGAAGCAGCCGAATGAATTCTGATGTATTCAGAGCCATACTGTGTGCTCAGAACCAGCCAAATGCAGCCAAACTGATTGGTCGTTGTTTCATACTACCCAGAAGTTTATTAAAGCAAAGAAGTGGAATATTCTTGATTGGCCAAGTCAGTCACCTGATCTCAACCCAATTGAGCATGCATTTCACTTGTTAAAGACTAAACTTCAGACAGAAAGGCCCACAAACAAACAGCAACTGAAAACCACCGCAGTGAAGGCCTGGCAGAGCATCAAAAAGGAGGAAACACAGCGTCTGATGATGTCCATGAGTTCAAGACTTTAGGCAGTCATTGCCAACAAAGGGTATTCAACCAAGTACTAGAAATGAACATTTTATTTACAATTATTTAATCTGTCCAATTACTTTTGGCCCCTTTTAAAAACAGGGTGGCACATGTTAAGGAGCTGAAACTCCTAAACCCTTCATCCAATTTTAATGTGGATACCCTCAAATGAAAGCTGAAAGTCTGAACTTCAACTGCATCTGAATTGTTTTGTTTAAAATTCATTGTGGTAATGTCTAGAACCAAAATTAGAAAAATGTTGTCTCTGTCCAAATATATATGGACCTAACTGTATATAAGGAGCTTTTACTCTATTGCAGAGGACATACCATAAGTAGTTGCAATATATTCCATTTAAAGGGCAAATTATCTATTTCCCGTCGTGCAAATAGAGCTTCATATTGATATCTGTTAGCTCCATTTCATAGGTGAATGTAGGGACGTCATCTCTGCTACAATTGAATTCAATAAACCAAGAAGAATTCAGTGATTCATCAATGATATTAAAACATTATGAAGTTGAATCTACAAAAAAGTGTTTAGTGAGGTCAAGTATCTATGCAATCTGTTACTATATCCTGAAGATCACATCTATTAATATAGTATAGGATAACTAGTAAAGCTAGTAGAAAACAATGGCCACGACTGTAAATGACTAAAATATGCAGTGCTGATGTGTTTGGTGCAATCTATGGGCATATGGCCAATATTAATTTAAATGTCTCCCACAGCGGAAATGGTGGATTCTGTGTGTTACCCTACCTTCCAATCCATAGCAATCAGATAGAATTTACTATCCATAGGTATTAATGCCCCAGGAACAAGTCAACAGATGAAAACAAGAAATTAGAAATGAGTGGATCGCTTTGCGCAACCTCCATCTATGGTCCAGGTCAGTGCTCTCTGGCATCAGACATGAGCTACGCAATTTTCCTGAATTTTCAGATTTTCCTGAGCAGCAGTTCATTTTTTGTCTGTGGCATGGAGCGCACAAGTGACATCTCACCAGCCCGGCTAATCATACGCCAATTCTGGAATCCCAAAGAGTAAGGAAATTTGAAAAGTTCCTGTTCACGGCCAGAGAGCACTGACCTGAACCATGGACCTGGGTCACAAAAAGCGATCCACTCATCTCTACAAGCAATAAAAACTGCTTATCGAAATCAATGGTCCATTTATTATGAGGATGTGGTGGAAGAAAAGTGTTCTTTTAAAGCTGTTCTCCACACAAGGGTTCAAAATGCTGAACTTTGCTCTATTAACTATGTTTTATATATCAGTTATCCGCTTTATAAAGGCTCCATGGGAGGGATTACAGAGAAAAAAAAGTAGAATATCTATAATTTTAGAAAAAAAATGTGACAACCAATATAGCCACTATTACATTCACATGGATTTTCATTGATCTTTCACAGCAGCAAATCTGTCATCTTATCTGTTTTCATCCTTGTCCCATTACAAAAGAACTAAGCAGATTTCTAATTCTTTCTGTTAGGTATAGAAATTTAATGGAAGCCATTTCTTGCTGCTACTTTTGTGAAAAAAATTTTTTAATGTATTTTAAGTATATTATAGCTAAGCATAATTTTAAAGACTGTAGAAATCTCCGAGATGGAAGAATGGAAGATGATTTTGACGTATGTTAATGGTTGCCTTGACTAAGTTTCAGGCCGCAGTCTTCATTTGCAGACTCCATGATGTTCAGTTTGCAAACTGCTCTTAATCTCAAGCTTTTCTCAAGTGGCTGTATCTTTCCTAGTAGTACAGTCTAGATCTGAGATCTGAGTCCAGGATCCTGTTGCCTTCACTAGCTCTCATGTGTCAGCTCATCTTCATTCATGTACTGATTTCCACTTCCACAGACCATGAAGGATCATTTCTCCATTGATCTGACAAAAAAGTTCATGTTAAAGAGTTTGTAATTTCCTTCTTGCTCTCCCTTCAGACTGCCTTGTGTATGCTTTCTTCCCAAGTTACACTGTGATACAGTACATCCTGTATTATCTAGTCTCTCTGAGGCTTCTCCTCCCCGCCCTGATCTACTCTGTTCTCTAATGTTATTTCTAACCCTGAGAGGTGAGACCTGAAACAGCCAGGAGCAGTGTCCTGTCGCATTTATGTCAGAAGCAGCAGGCTGACTATATGAAGGAGTTACCTAGACTCTAGAACAACAGGGGTTAATCTGTTTAGCTATGAACTCCTGGAAGCTTTCCTGCCTTAATGCGCGCAGCTGTTTACTGTTAGCCACTCCCAGCTCCTATATATACTGGACTCTGACTAACAGTCATTGCCAGAGATAGCTTCATTGCTGCATGGTTAGGAGTTTGGAGGTTTGTTGTTTGAGAAGGCATTTGGCAGATTTAGGTAAAACTGTAGCAAGGTTTTGGTTGTGTGTTAATCCTCTCGTTCTCCTACTTTGTTTTTTTCCCCATCCTCCACTCCCTGGTGCTATCCTCTGTTTTTTGTGTGTATATATTTGTATGATTGGTATTTTCTTTTAGACCTGTTTATATTACTTTGTTAGTCTGGTTGGTGTATTTCGAAACACTACTACTCCCCTCTTCCCTGTTTGGGGGAAGGGAACAGACTGAGGGTGGATTGAAGAGCTCAGACAAGGTACGTGGCCCCGGCGTCTTCACCTTCTGAAGTAATCCCGGGAACAGGGCTAGCTAGGATGCCCCTAGCATTAGGAACAGGGAAGGAGCCCCTGGTCCCAGGATACCCGCCAACAGAGTTGTGACAACTGGATTTTTAGCCTGCCAGCTACTGTCACCAAGATGACTCTGTAATAGTTTTACTAGCATTGTTTTAATTATGCTGGCTAATAACATTTACTGCAATTAACTTTTATTTATGAGTGGTTTTATTACAATTACCCTGAAGCAGTCCTGTGGGTGGAGACTTTCATCTGAATAGTCAAGCTGTTCCCGCTGTCTGCTCGAGTAAATCCTACTTTGGGGCATGGTCAGTGTGAAAGGTGTACTTCAACTCTGTCTCCTACTATCAGGCTTAGGCCATGTTCACACGTTCAGAATTTGGTCAGTATTTTACATCAGTACTTGTAAACCAAAACCAGGAATGGCTGGGAAATGCAGAAGTGGTACACATATTTTTATTACTTTCCCTCTGGTTGTTCTACTCCTGATTTTGGCTTACAAAAAATATGTAAAATACTGACCAAATACTGAACATTTAAATGTGGCCCTAGGGTAGGGTCACACAAACGTTTTCTCCACATCTGAAAAAAAGAGTCTGATTATTCTGATCAGACTTTGAGCAAAGTTTGATCAGAATGGCATCAGTTTTTCTCAGACGTGGAGAGAAAAAAAAGTTTCTCCAACTTCTACATTCTGTCAGTCCATGAAAATCAGACAACACTGTCACGGCTGTGTCAGGTTTGACAAACAGTCATTCTGGATCCGGCTATAGAAAGTCGCTGCGCTTGGCCTTGCAGACACCTTCTTGATCCTTTCATCATCCCTCCCTCTCTAGGACCCAGCGGTGATCTCCACCTTCTGCTTCTAATTGACACACCTTTGCTGGATCTTTAAATACACTCAGTTTATTCAGAGAATTGCTGGTGATAGAGTAAATTCCTCTCTTCAGGTCTGAATTCTAGTAGTCGGCTAGATTCTTCTTGGAGTTCCTTTGTGGATTGTAGTCATCATCTCTCTAGTACTTCTCAAAGCTAAGTGTATCCCTGTGTATGTTTCCCTTTTTTGTCTTTAGTTACAGTGGGGCCTGGCTAGTGTTCACCCCTTCCCCTCCCTACCTAGGGCCTAGCTCAAGGTTCAGCCAGGGCTAAGGTATCCTACTCGGCGATAGGTGCGGAACTTATTTAGGGACGATAGGTGAGTCAGGGAGTTGTTAGATGTGCTTAGGGGTCTCCACTCTATTTTAGCAGTCTCTAACCATATCTTACTGTAACTACTGACAATGGTGATAGTCTTGAAACATATAGTCCACAGCATTATCTCTTCCTCAAACACAGGCCCTAGCGGGGGTCTCCTGTTCTTCCAACTAGGCCGCAAGTTCTCCTGACAAAGTCTATCAAGGCTCGCTGGGCCGTCTTCACTTCAACTGGCCCCCGCCCTGTCTGTTGTACTAGCTTGGACCAACCCCTGTACCATATGTCAGTGCTACAAGTAACAGCCCAGCTTACTCGCGCCTCCCTTTCTCCACCGTAGGCATGTACTCCTGAGAGGAATCTCCTCGAGGATCTTCAGTGCTTGACCAATGGCGGACGTCTCTCGTACCCAAAGTAGTGAGGGCTGGGACTCAGCTCTTGTCTTGCGTAGTGTGGACTCTGTGACTTGTATGGTGCAGCCTGGGTGCTGCTTCCCGGCGAGCCACAACCCGCTGCTTCGTGCTCTTTACCACAGCCTGCTTACCATGGCCTCAGATTCTTCCCCAGCACAAATCTTGCCCATTCCTTTACTTGGCACCAAATCTCCTCCAATTTTGGCCCGCTGGGCTTTTATATTGGGTAAATGCATCATCAAGGTCTCCTGACCCGATGTACCATCTAAACTCTTCCTTCCTGAAACTCTCCCTCTTCCCATTGGTTCCGCAGGGTCCTGCCTGGACGGCAGATGGCAATCTTTTGTACACACAGCGCTGGGGATTCTCATTTTTTATGGCACATTTTCTTACAAAGTAGTGCAAAAGTAGCTATGAACACAATGTTACAACTCAACTACTTGTGTGTTCTTTTATAAAGGTGGAATTTATTTTTAGAACTTTTTGCATTGTGAAAACGCTCTGAAGTCAGTTTAGTAGCTACTGTACGTGCAGTGTATTTCATAATGAGAGTCTGAATTATGCAGGATATTTGCACATGGTGGGGGTTGGGCTTCCAGTTCCGATGATACATCAGAGTATTTAGGTCTCTAACTATGCCATTGCAATTTATCCATGCCCTGTAAACTTGATATAATTGAACTTATCTAATTGCATAGGACAGAATACAATGACACTACGCAGTGTGTGCTAGCAATTAAAATATCAGTTTATTATTTCATGCCTAAATGCATAATTAAATTTGTTTTCCCTTGCAGAAACTCAGCTTACATATTTCTTTCATATAATTTCATAATAGAAACACAACAAGCACAATGATCTTAATGGTGTCTTCCAGCAAGTGGTTCGAAGTTCCCACACAAGTTACACATCAGAATCTCTAAAAAGCTTCCACAAAGCTAAGGAATGTATCACTGACACTATATATAACAGGCGCCTGTCTGTGCAGTCAGCATGATGGAACCTGATTTCACTCCAGCACAATATCAACTCAACCAGTCCATAAAATTTAATGGTTGGTTATTTGTTTTTAAACAAAAATTGGGATTTCAATTGAGTTTTGAAAAATACAGTATATTTAATTTTTCACTACCAATTTAATGCTCCAACTCCCATAATGAATATTCATAGACAACTCTACTTTTCTCTCCCTCTCTCCCATGGTAAAATAAAACATTTATTCAACTGCACCGCATAAGATTACTGTCAGCAAGCTGTATGGTGTAAGGGTTCGTTTACAAGGACCAACCAGCGGCACTAAACGACTACCGAGCAGTAAACATTTACCAATTGGTGGTCCATTAATAATCCTGTTTACACAGGCAGACCAAAAAAAACTATGTGTACTGAACAATCTGTAATAGTGTAAGTCCTGTTTATAGAGAACAATGCACTGCCAAGAACGGTGATCTTTTGCGCTGCGCACAGGATTCTTTTGCTCGATGAACGGGCATTTTGATTGGGTGATCGGCCGATAGTTCACACGGCAAGATAATCGTGAAATGAGCGTTCTTAAGAACACTTGTTCAAGATAATCTTGCAGTGTAAATGAAGCTTAAGGCTATGTGCCCACGATGCAGAAATGCTCCGGATTTTTCCTGAGCGTTTCTGCATCTCCCTGGCAGAAAAAACGCATGGGGATTGTACATGCGGATTGTACATGCGGATTGTACATGCGTTTTCCTGCCAGGGACATGCGGAAGTGAAGTGTTCTTCACATGCATTTCCGCATGCGGGTTGTCAAGCGCTTTCCAAGCGATTTTAGCATCACTTGGAAAGTGCTTGTCAACTTGGTCACACTATATAAATCCATGCAAAAGGCATGGATTTATATACTGTGACCCCAAAGAATGGTTAAAAATAAAAAAATAAATATATACTTACCTTCCGAAGGTCCCCGCAGTCTTGCTTCACCGTCCAGGCTGCTGGCAGATCGCGGTACACTGAAGGACCTGCCGACGTCAGTGTCGCGTGACCCGTCACATGACTATGACGTCAGCGCAGGTCCTTCAGTCCACCGCGATCTGCCGGCATGAGAGGAGGAGCGCAGCGGGGGCCACCAGAAGGTAAGTATATATTTATTTATTTTTTTTACAGTTTCTATGGTACCCGGGTCCGGAGGAGAGTCTCCTCTCCTCTAGACCTGGGTACATTGAAACGCTTGGATTCCGCATCTACATGTACAGTGATACGGATTCCATGCGTTCTAATGCAAGTCAATGGCGGCGAAAACGCAGCGCTTCCGCAAAATAATTGGTAGTAATGCGTTTTTTCAGCAATGATAATCCGCAGCGGAAATTTACGCAGCATGTGCATAGCACATGCGGATTATCATTGGGGAACATGGCAGACCTGCTACCATGCGTTTTTGCCACTGTGGAAAAGCTTAAAAAACGCATCGTGGGCAGACAGCCTAAAGGGAACCTGTCAACAGTTTTACATCCTATAATCCATGCCCATTACATCTAGGGTAAAATCAGACGGCCATATAAATCGGAACACAATGGACTCACTATAAAAAGACTGGTGGATCTTGCAACCTGAGTGGGAGAGCTGCATAGAAATGCATTAAACTGTCACGCTTGGGTCAGAAGAGCTGCTGGCCAGTCCGTGCACTGCATTCCAATCTTGCTGCGGTTTATTCGGCCGTCTGACTGCGCCTTTAAAAGCACGTCAACAAGGTTCTTTCAACCCCTTTACACTGTGTGCAGAATTATTAGGCAAGTTGTATTTTAGAGGATTATTTTTATTATTGATCAACAACTATGTTCTCAATCAACCCAAAAGACTCATAAATATTCAAGCTTAATATTTTTGGAAGTTGGAGTGTTTTTTTTTTTTAGATTTGGCTATCTTAGGAGGATATCTGTTTGTGCAGGTAACTATTACTGTGCAGAATTATTAGGCAACTTAATAAAAACCAAATATAATCCCATCTCACTTGTTTATTTTCACCAGGTAAACCAATATCAGTGCACACAATTTAGAAATAAACATTTCTGACATGCAAAACCAAAAACCAAAAAATTAGTGATCAATATAGCCACCTTTCTTTATGATGACACTCAACAGCCTTCCTTCCATAGATTCTGTCAGTTGCTTGATCTGTTTTCGATCAACATTGCGTGCAGCAGCCACCACAGCCTCCCAGACACTGTTCCCAGAGGTGTACTGTTTTCCCTTCCTCTAGATCTCACATTTTATGATGGACCACAGGTTCTCTATGGGGTTCAGATCATGTGAACAAGTGGGCCATGTCATTATTTTTTCTTCTTTTAGACCTTTACTGGCCAGCCACGCTGTGGAGTAGTTGGATGCATGTGATGGAGCATTGTCCTGCATGAAAATCATGTTTTTCTTGAACGATACCAACTTCTTCCTGTACCACTGCTTGAAGAAGTTGTCTTCCAGAAACTGGCAGTAGGTCTGGGAGTTGAGCTTCACTCCATCCTCAACAAAAAAAGGTCCCACAAGTTCATCTTTGATGATACCAGCCCATACCAGCACCCCACCTCCACCTTGCTGGCATCTGAGTCGGAGTGGAGCTCTCTGCCCTTTACTGATCCAGCCTCTGGCTCATCCATCTGGCCCATCAAGAGTCACTCTCATTTCATCAGTCCATAAAACCTTTGAAAAATCAGTCTTATGATATTTCTTGGCCCATTCTTGACGTTTTATCTTATGTTTCTTGTTCCAAGGTGGTCGTTTTTCAGCCTTCCTTACCTTGGCCATGTCCCTGAGTATCGCACACCTTGTGCTTTTTGATACTTCAGTAACGTTGCAGCTCTGAAATATGGTAAAACTGGTGGCGAATGGCATCTTGGCAGCTTCACGCTTGATTTTCCTCAATTCATGGGCAGTTATTTTGCGCCTTTTTTGGCCAACACGCTTCTTGCGACCCTGTTGGCTATTTGCCATGAAACACTTGATTGTTCGGTGATCACGCTTCAAAAGTTTGGAAATTTCAAGACTGCTGCATCCCTCTGCAAGACATCTCACAATTTTGGACTTTTCAGAGTCCGTCAAATCTCTCTTCTGACCCATTTTGCCAAAGGAAAGGAAGTTGCCTAATAATTAAGCACACCTTATATAGGGTGTTGATGTCATTAGTCAACACCCCTCCTCATTACAGAGATGCACATCCCCAGATTTACTTAATTGGTAGTTGGCTCTCAAGCCTATGCAGCTTGGAGTAGGACAACATGTATAAAAAGTATCATGTGATCAAAATATGCATTTGCCTAATAATTCTGCACACAGTGTATAACCTCATACCTCTGAAAAAGTGTTTTATTGATGTCCTACGCTGAATGAAAATTACGTGGTTGGGTCTTATGGATGTTTCCAGATTGTGCTCAGTGCTGCACCGGTCCCTTCAAATGTTCAACTGCCACCTCTTCTATCCTGATGGAAGTAGATGACGTCTCCTACGTCATCCACACAGTGTTTGAAGTCTCGCGCCTGAGCAGTGGAATAAGAGACCTGCAGAGAGGTGCCTCACTTTGCCCTATTGAGTACACGACTTCTCTGTGCCAGTCTCTACGAGACGTCGAACACTGGATGGCGTAGGAGACATCATCTACTTCCATCCAGATAGAAGAGGCGGCATTTGAAGGGACTAGATGGCATTTGAGCGTTATCAGAATTCGCCCATCGGACTAGACAGCGCAATTTAAATGCAGCACAGGACATGAATAAAACACTTTTTCAAAGGTATGCAGGGGCACCTATGAGGGTATAAAGGGGTTTGCATCCTTTTAAAAGTGATGGACATGGATTATAAGGTATAAAACTGCTGACACGTTGCCTCTAAATTGGCAAATTATCTTTCTTGAAAAACAAAAGGAACTCTTACAGGAAAGACCTAGGTACTATTCTGCACAGAGTAAAACAGTCAATTAGCCACTTGCAAATTACCCCCATTGAATACTAATAATCCTGGTGCTGGTCTGCTGCAGGACATGCACATCTGCAGAAGAAATCTGAGTATCAGTTTTGGATGTCCATCATTGGTCCTTTAGTAAATATGTGATAGATTTGATAGAAGGATCTGTCAAATATGAACAAACCCTAAGGCTGCTTCTGGCCAGACAGATGCAGGAATGGTCTGTGACTGCTTTTGTTTAAATGGTCACTGCGGCTTCAACAATTGTACTAGACAAATATGCTTTTTCTTCACTTATGAGCCACTTCTTCTCCTCCTTCCCCTGTCCTCTGCCTCCTGAATTCATCATCAAAACAAGATAAACTGCCAGTTCACTTAGCTGTCACATTACAGCTGCCTATTATATCTTGTGCACACGACCGATTTTCTGGGACGAGTGCTGTCCGTGATTTTCATGGATAGCACTCGTAGCCATGATATTCTATAGGGTTGGGCATAGGGGAGAGGCGAGCTGTCACGCTGGTAACATAAATGAATTCGTTGCTGTGATTAGAAACCGGTGGGAGCCATACCTGCTGGAGACTGCAGCTGACGGAGAGAAAAACTAGAGTAGTTTCCGGCACAACCGACTGGATAAAAAATGTAAGTTTATTGACTCAAGTTTAAAGTTCATCATTAAAAGTTTAAAAAACCTCAATATCTGACGCGTTTCTGGCGCCCTAGTACGCCAGAAACGCATCAGGTGTAGTGTTGAGCATTCCGATTCTGAAATATCGGGTATCGGCCGATATTCGCGGTATCGGAATTCCGATACTTAATTCCGATACTTTTGCAATATCGTATACCGGAATCGGAAGTTCCCATAATGCAATGAGCCATTTTCATTTTATTCAGCCAATGAGGATCCTAAGAAGTGTGGGCACATCCTGTTAGGCATGTAGGCATCTTAACTAATGGCATGGCTGTGATTGGCTGCTGAAATGATGTCATGATGCACTATAAAAGCCGCCGCCGCCATTTTGAGCTCACTCTGCTGTGAATTCAGTTAGGGATAGGATGCTGTTGTTCTGAGGGACAGTTTTAGCTACCTATTTGGTCTATTCTGCTTTACCCAAGCTACTTTATAAATGGCTGTGCCTTGCAGTGCTAGTGCACAGTTCTCTGTGCTGTTCACCGCTTTCTGCAAGGTCTCTGTGTGTGAGTGCAGCTCACCCTGTAGTGTGTGCTTCAACCACGTCTGGTTGTAGTGCACTCAGTGTGTGTCACTGCCTCATACATTGTCCTTTTTTGCCAATTCATAATTTTTCCTGATATCTCCTATTAGTGTGGTGGTTCCATCCGTATTCAGCTAAATTGGTTCCAAACACACTATATAGGAGTAGATAGAGAAATTTTTTTGGTCTTGCAGCGCTAGTGCACAGTGCTCTGCATCTGTACTGTTCACCGCTGTCTGCAAGGTCTGGTGTGTGAGTGCAGCTCACCCTGTAGTGTGTGCTTCAACCACGTCTGGTTGTAGTGCACTCAGTGTGTGTCACTGCCTCATACATTGTCCTTTTTTGCCAATTCATAATTTTTCCTGATTTCTCCTATTAGTGTGGTGGTTCCATCCGTATTCAGCTACATTGGTTACAAACACACTATATAGGAGTAGATAGAGGAGCCTTTCTGCAGCATTGGGCCCTGCAGCCCCAGCCAGATTAGTATTAGCCTATTTTTTGCAGCCTCATCTATTGCATTGTAGGTTACCTTCCTACATTGTAATAGCTACAAAAAGTTTGTGATACTATCATTATTACATCTTTAGGCACATCCAGTGTCTTTTTGTGACAAAAAAAACCTAAATAAAGTTCACCAAACACTCCACTTTACAGTTGTGTAGGACACATTAGCTCATATTAAAGTCTAGTCCACACTTTATAAAATTAGTGTTTCTTATACCTGTTAGCAGCTGTTCAGGAATAAGCACACTAATCCCTTAGTACTTTTCTGCCTATCTTTATCAGTCTACCAAGATGAAGAAGGCAGGGAGTAAGGCATGTGGTCGTGGGCGTGGGCGTGGAGTTTCTGCAGGGAGAGGACGTGAGGATTCTGTGCCTGCAGGGAGAGGACGTGGGGATTCTGTGCCTGCTGCGGGCACCAGTGACTCAGCATCCCCCAGTTTTACTAGGGAACAGTCCTTTATGCGCAGCTTTGTAGGAGCTAGCCGTACCCCACTGCTGCGGGAGGACCAAATTGAAGCCGTTGTCGGATGGATGGCAGCTAACGCATCAACTTCAATTAGTTCCAGATCCTCTCAGGTCCTGAGCACTGAAGAGCACCCATCTGTCTCTTCACCACCTGCCAAATTGCCCAGGCAGTCAGAGAGCCCTGGACAGGAGCCATCTCTACTTCTGTTCTCTGAATCTCTTGGCTTGGAAAGAGGGGGCCAGCCAAGCAGAATTCGAAAATTTGAAGAAGAGGTAGTATGCAGTGATGTGCAACCGTTTTGTCTCTCTGAATCTGAAGAGGCGGGTGGGCCAGTGCCTATGGTCAGCAGCACACCTCAGTACGCATCTGATGATGAGACTCAGGTGCCACTTTCTGGTGCGTACTGTGCTGTCGAGACTACCCAGGAGAAGCAGTTGTTTGAAGAGGGTGGTGTAGATGATGAGGTCCTTGACCCATCATGGCGTGAGGGACAGGAAGGTGGTGGGAGCAGCTCTGAGGAAGAGATTCCCCGAACAGCCCAAAAAGGAGGGAGAGGGAGGGGGCAGACTTGGCTGCCTGTAGCCTCCACTTCGGCACCCATTAGGAGCATGGCTCTTCCAAAATCCAAAGCGGGCGCTCCCAAGACTTGCAGTGCCTGGTCCTTTTTTGACACAGTTGCAGATGACATTTGCTTTGTCAAATGCAAGCTGTGTAATCAGAAGGTGAAAAGAGGGAAAAGTGTCAGCAACCTCAATACCACAAATATGTGGAAACATGTGCGGACCAAGCACGTGGTGGAGTTACAAAAACACACTGAAGACCTAGGCCAACCTACAGCGCCACCTACCACCTCTTCAGCTCGTGTTGTAGCCTCTTCCTCCAGCTCACACACAGCTGGTTCGGCTTCCTCACAGGATCGCCATGGAAGAATCTCTGGCACTGTTGTACAGAGACACAGTGTAATTCCACCCACAGCACCACTTTCCCAGTCATCCTCACACTCCCAGGCCAGTCTACAGCCATCGTTAGCACAGGCATGGGAGAAAAGGCGCCCATACTCGGCAAACCACCCCCGAGCACAGGCTCTGAATGCTGGCATTGCTAAACTACTGGCCCTTGAAATGCTATCATTCAGGCTGGTGGAGACTGACACATTCCGTAACTTTATGGCATTGGCAGTCCCACAATACAACGTGCCCAGCCGATTTTATTTCAGCAGGCAAGCCGTCCCTGCCCTGCAACATCATGTGGAGGGAAAAATTAAACATGCGCTACAAAACGCCGTCAGTAGCAAGGTCCACCTGACCACCGATGCGTGGAACAGTAAGCATGGACAGGGACGATACCTTTCCCTCACTGCCCATTGGGTAAATGTTGTGGAGCCGGGTACAGATCTTGAGAGTGGCGCTGTACGTGTTCTGCCAACTCCAAGGATTGCAGGAATCCAGTCTGTACACATTGACTCCTCCTCATACTCCAGTTCCTCTGAATCAGCGCTGCAGGAGCCGTCACGGTCTACCTCCACATCGACCCGTGAACGGTTACCTGTTATGGTGACCAATATGAGCACAGCCGTGGCCAAACGTCAACAGGCCGTATTAAAATTAATTTCTTTGGGGAATCGAAGCCACACAGCGCAGGAGCTCTGGAATGCCATCAAGCAGCAGAGCGACGTGTGGTTTGTGCCAGCGAATCTCCAGCCAGGCATGGTAGTGTGTGACAATGGCCGAAATCTGGTGGCAGCTCTGGGCCTAGGCAACCTCACTCACATCCCATGTCTGGCACATGTGCTCAACTTGGTCGTGCAGAGTTTTTTGAGGGACTATCCGGATCTTGATGCACTGCTTCACAAGGTCCGCATAGAGTGCGCTCACTTGCGGCGTTCCAGCAATGCAAGATCACGCATTGCAGCTCTGCAGCGACGATTACGTCTTCCGGAACATCGCATCATATGTGACCTACCCACCAGGTGGAATTCAACGTTACATATGTTGGAGAAGTTGTGTGAGCAGCAGGCAGCAGTAATGGAGTACCAGCTGCAGCAGGCGCAAACAAGTCGCAGTGCGCGCCGTTCACACTTCACCACCACTGAGTGGGCCTCTATGAAGGACATTTGCCACGTTTTGCGTGCCTTCGATTATTCCACGCGGATGGCGAGTGCAGATGATGCACTAGTCAGCATGACTATCCCCCTTATCTGCCTGCTTGAAAAAACACTGCAAGCACTAAGGGACGAGGTTTTGGAAGAGGTGGAGGATGAGGAGTCACAAATGCCATCTGCTTCTCTACAGTCTGCGCAACGTGGTTCCTCACAAAGGCCTAGGCAGGGGACACTTTGTGAGGAGGATGAGGAGGAGTCAATGGATGAGGAAGACATCTGTCCAGAGGAGGGAGGTACACAATGCTCTAGTAGTCAGTATCTAGAGCGAGGGTGGGGTGATGCAGAGCAGGCAGAGATCACGCCTCAAGCAGGGGACAGCGTTTCTTGGCCAGTTGGCAGTCTGCAGCACATGGTTGATTTCATGCTGCAGTGCCTGAGAAACGACCGCCGCATCGCCCACATTCTCAACACGGCTGATTATTGGGTGTCCACCCTCCTAGATCCTCGCTACCGGGACAACTTACAAAGCCTCATAACACCGTTGAACCGGGAGCGTAAAATGCGGGAGTACCAAGACGCACTGGTGCATTCCATCATGTTCTCCATTCCAACCGAGAGCAGTGCTGCTAGTGCTTTATAAAGCAGCTCAGTGCATCGAGGCAGTGGAGGAAGCTCTGCACAAAGAGGGAGCAGAAGCAGCGCCTCAGCACAAGGCAAGACCAGTATGGCCGAAATGTGGCAAAGTTTTGTGTCCCCGTCGCCACAAATGTCTACACCATCACAGACGGCTCCAGTCAGCAGGAGGCAACGTTTCCGTCAGATGGTGACAGACTACATGTCTTGCCCTCTTAGTGTACTCCCAGACGGCTCTTCTCCCTTCAAGTTTTGGGTCTGTAAGCTAGATACATGGCCAGAGCTAAGTCAGTATGCATTGGAGGTGCTAGCTTGCCCTGCTGCTAGTGTATTATCGGAACGCGTCTTTAGTGCCGCAGGTGGTGTACTAACAGACCGTCGCATGCGAGTATCCTCCGATAACGTTTTACTTTTCTCAAAATGAACAAGGCCTGGATCTCTCATGAATTTGCCAGTCCTCTTCCAGAATAAATAATTGTTGGCAAAAGTATCCAGGTCTCCTGTTCTGTTCATGTTTCTACCACCTGAACTGTAATCCCTGAGCTCCAACACCGCCAGTTGGCGCTCGGAAGTGCCGTCTGCACAGTCAACACTTGCTGCCGTGTCATTGGAGTTCAGTAACGTCAGCTGTTCCCCGGCTGTGCGGACGGCAATTTCTCCTGCTCTGTCCACATTCTCACTACTACAGATTTTAAAGTTGCTCCAATTACACCTCTGGCTCCTCTGTTTTCAGTATTATCCCTGAGTTCCAACACCGCCAGTTGGTGCTCGGAAGTGCCGTCTGCACAGTCAACACTTGCTGCCGTGTTATTGGGGTTCAGTAACGTCAGCTGTTCCCCTGCTGTGCGGACGGCAATTTCTCCTGTTCTGTCCACATTCTCACTACTACTGATTTTAAAGTTGCTCCAATTACACCTCTGGCTCCACTCTGTTTTTAGTATTTACCCTGGTTTCCAGCACCGCCAGCTGGTTCTCGGTAGTTCCATTTGCTCTTGTACCTTCTACTACCCATCCGGGTTCCAGTACCGTCAGCTGGTTCTCGGCAGTGCCTTTGGATTAGGTGCCTCCTTCTCGGTATCCAAGTTCCACCAACGTCTGCTGGTTCTTGGTAGTGCTTTCTGGCACAGGTACCTCCTGCTTAGTAACCGAGTTCCAGTACCGTCAGCTGGTCTTCGGCAGTTCCATTGGCTCTTGTACCTTCTGCTACCCATCCGGGTTCCAGTACCGTCAGCTGGTCCTCGGTAGTTCAATTTGCTCTTGTACCTTCTACTACCCATCCGGGTTCCAGTACCGTCAGCTGGTTCTCGGCAGTGACTTTGGCACGGGTACTCCCTCCTGCCCAGCCTGGTTCCAGCACGCCAGCTGTTTCCGGGTACTGTCAACGTCACTTTGCCTCCAATGCGTTGTCCTGTCGTGTTGCGGTCGGGTTAGCCAACTCTATGGTGCCTGCAGTTTAGGTGACTCCTATGTGGGCTGCGGGATCTGGCAATGAAGGCTGGTTCCATAGTGCCAATAGGACAAGCACCCCCTGTAGGACTGTGGGTTTTGGTAACTGCGGCCGGCTCGCGGCCTTGAACTTTTTTTTACATGGGTACCTTCTGCTACCCATCCGGGTTCCAGTACCGTCAGCTGGTTCTCGGCAGTGCCTTTGGATTAGGTGCCTCCTTCTCGGTATCCAAGTTCCACCAACGTCTGCTGGTCCTTGGTAGTGCTTTCTGGCACAGGTACCTCCTGCTTAGTAACCGAGTTCCAGTACCGTCAGCTGGTCTTCGGCAGTTCCATTGGCTCTTGTACCTTCTACTACCCATCCGGGTTCCAGTACCGTCAGCTGGTTCTCGGCAGTGTCTTTGGCACGGGTACTCCCTCCTGCCCAGCCTGGTTCCAGCACGCCAGCTGTTTCCGGGTAGTGTCAACGTCACTTTGCCTCCAATGCGTTGTCCTGTCGTGTTGCGGTCGGGTTAGCCGACTCTATGGTGCCTGCAGTTTAGGTGACTCCTATGTGGGCTGCGGGATCAGGCAATGAAGGCTGGTTCCATAGTGCCAATAGGACAAGCACCCCCTGTAGGACTGTGGGTTTTGGTAACTGCGGCCGGCTCGCGGCCTTGAACATTTTTTACATGGGTACCTTCTGCTACCCATCCGGGTTCCAGTACCGTCAGCTGGTTCTCGGCAGTGCCTTTGGATTAGGTGCCTCCTTCTCGGTATCCAAGTTCCACCAACGTCTGCTGGTCCTTGGTAGTGCTTTCTGGCACAGGTACCTCCTGCTTAGTAACCGAGTTCCAGTACCGTCAGCTGGTCTTCGGCAGTTCCATTGGCTCTTGTACCTTCTGCTACCCATCCGGGTTCCAGTACCGTCAGCTGGTTCTCGGTAGTTCCTCAGCTTTCTTGTACCTTCTGCTACATTTCCAAGTTCAAGCTTTTTGAAATGGTTCTTGGTAATCACTCTGGATCTCCCTGACGAGGACCCTGAAGACGAGGACCCTGAAGACCAACCCTAAGAAGACGAGGACCCCGAAGACAACGACCCTGAAGACGAGGACCCTGAAGACCACCCCGAAGAAGACGAGGACCCTGAAGACCACCCCGAAGAAGACGAGGACCCTGAAGACCACCCCGAAGAAGACGAGGACCCTGAAGACCACCCCGAAGAAGACGAGGACCCCGAAGACGAGGACCCAGAAGACCAACCCGAAGAAGACGAGGACCCCGAAGACGACGACCCCCGAAGACGACGACCCTGAAGACCACCCCGAAGAAGACCAAGAAGATGACCCTGAAGAAGTTGACCAAGAGGACAAAGAAGAGAAGACAAGCACCAAGATACAGAAGAACAAGAGACAGAAAACCAAGAAGCAGAAATACAATAAGCTGCAGAACAAAAAGCGGAAGAACATTAAGCATAAGACTAAAAATCAGAGCAAAAGATAATATCTAAATTATAAGCAGAAGATGACTAAGCAGTGTATGGGGGTGAGTCCGTTCCTCCTCGTGGTGCCCCTGGAAAAGACCTGCTGCTGCAGGCCAAACTGAACGCGGACAAATCCTGTTGTAAATCTTTTGTGACGGGCAGAACGAAAGGTGTAATGTCCAACCTTTTATAGATAACAACTACAGGAATGCCTGTCACAAATAAGAATATGATGAAGAAGAAGAATATGAAGAAGATGAAGAAGTAGAATATGAAGAATGTAAAAAAAAAGAATAATACGAAGAAGGTGAAGAAGAAGAAGATGAAGAAGGTGAAGAAGAAGAGGATGAAAAAGATGCTGAGGATGATGAAGGAGAAAGTGTGGGAGAAGTAAAAAAGAAGGTGAAGAGCATGGAAGTAGTGAAACATAAATATCTGACAAAATATAAAAATACTTAACATAGTCAATATTTCCGTAACTCAGAACGTCTTAAAAAATATATTAATTCCTGCTATTCCATTTGATTGGGCTAAACCTCTATGCCTTTATTGTCTCCCCCACCTCCCCCAATACATTCTACATTATTCTTAGTTGTTTTCCTTCATGTAGAATTAACCTACAAGGAAAGAAAGGGTTTATTTTCATTCCGATATTTCTGTCCCATTGACTTGCATTGGTTTCCAGTATCGGAATCGGCGATATCCGATACTTTTTCGGTATCGGTCCGATCCGATATTTCCCGATATCGGAAGGTATCGCTCAACGCTACTCAGGTGTTGAGGCTTTTTAACTTTTAATGGACTTTTAACTTGTGTCAATAAACTTATATTTTTTATCCAGTCGGTTGTGCCGGAAACTACCATAATTTTTCATTCTATGGGGTTGTGCACGTATAGAATGTTTTCCTTGGACCAAATCAGAAACATGTCCGATTTTGATCAGACTGTTGGATCAAAATCAGCAATGCAAGTCTATGGGTCCATGAAAAAAAACGGACCGCACACGGATGACATCCGACTGCAGTCCGATTTTCGTGGACAAACAGAATGGAGGGGGTGGAGAAACTTTTTTTTTTTTCTCTCGACGTGAGAGAAAAACTTATTGAACTGATGAAAATCTGATCAGAATAATCAGACTATTTTTCTCGGATGTGGAGAAATCGGTCGTGTGAACCTACCCTTAAAGAGGTAGTGCTGGTGGCGGTGGTAGAAAGGAGCAGAGTGAAAAGCAGAGTGAGGGTATCAACACACAAATTTGTGCTGCTATTTTCTATTAAGTGTTTTATCTCACCCGATGTCTACCATGCTACTGCTGCTACTTTGGAGATCAGGAATCCCTTAGGTCTCTAAGTTTCAAGTAAGACAGACAACATAGCGGTTACCATCCATCCACACTAGCTAAGGAACAATTGAAAACTAGTGACAGAGCATGTAGAAGGGATTAATGGTAAAAATGTCATATAATAGCCAATAATCACCTGAAATGCTAGGTACACATAATTACGCACGCTAACACATGGCCACATTATGGCCAGTAGAAATTGTCTTAATCTCTTGTACAATTCAACCTAAACAATTTTCTCAATAATGATATCAATCGGAGAGGTCAATCTGCAAAGTAAATGCTGTAACGCCTTATGCTTTATACATGCGGCACTAGTAAATGAATACATGAATAATGAATATTGTGTTGCCTTAACAGATTTGATATTAATTAATTAGATGTCAACACATCCTATACATGCACTAACTCAGTATATTATTTACTTGATATACATTAATTATAAGAGCTTCTTTTTATTCTGTTTTATCCTATGCAGCATACATGTGGAAGAGTAATTTACTGAAAAGTAGGTCACAAGGGAGACAGACACATTCCTAAATCGCTTTTTGAGATTCTCAGCTGATTTATAGGATTTAGCATTGGGTTAACTTGACTTAAAGGGATCCAGTCGGTTTGGAAATGATGTGAAGTCTATGAGAAACGTGTTACAGAGAAGAGATGGATGGGCAGATTGATATGTAGGTTTGAGGGAAACGATTCCGTATAACTTGGATTTTATTGCTCGAAATAGTCACTCATTCTGGGTTTAGGAGTCAAGAGGGCGGGGCTAATAAGTGAATGACGGCTATCTCTGTAGGTACTCTTATAGGGGAAGGCTCTCAATCACTTATTAGAGCCACTCCTTTGACCCCTAAGGCTAGAATGAGCAGGGATTTAATTGATTAAAATACATCAAATATATATTTTCATGGTCCTTTTAAAGTTTAGACGTTGAGAGTTTCAGCTTGACAAACCACAGGTAATTACTTTTGCCTTGTATACCCAACCAATGGCGTAGGTTGAGTTACCAATGCCCAGGCAAAGGCAATTAGTTTCCACCCATCAACCCATGAACCATGAGCGCTCACAGAGTTCCCTCCACTAGTCCAGTATTAAATCTCTCATTATCCAGTCACATGTATTGTAATTTGGGGAAAATGTTGATGTAGCTATGGTTTGCGGTTTGACCTTTTAGTTTTTTTTTCTGCTTTTTGCCTAAATTTTAAAAATAAAAAGTTGTAACCGTTTTTTTTTCCCCATTATGTAATAATATTATTTACCCCATGCCTATCCCTAGTTCTAACCTTAAGCATAACCCAATCCATAGCCCTAAGGCTAACCCTAGCCCTAAATCTAACCCTAACACTAAATCTAACCCTAACCCTAGTTAGGCTTGGTAAAAGTGTGAAAATATAAAATCAGCTTTTGATTTAATACCATTTTTATTCATTACTTGCTAATCTTCTGTCATCTACATCACTGCATGTGCAGAGCACAGCAGTGGAGATTTGTTTGTCATCGGATGCTGCGCTCTGCAAAGGCAGTGACTGAGATGACAAAGATCACTTTGTTGTACTGAGCTTTATCATTTCGGTTTCTGCCTTCGCAGAGCGCAACAGTTCTGTATAAGAAGTGCTGTGTGGGCACTACCTGCAGGGCTTGCAGACAGTGATCATTTTACAGTGCGGGAAGTGAGGGAAAGGGGCAGCAAAATGTTGTACCTTCATAGATTGTGGCAACCAGGGCAACCAAAGCCCTGGCCCTCACTTGCTATGCCACTGCACCCAACAAATGTAGTCACAAAAGTCAAATTTCCTTATATTTTTTGCTCCATTTACAATAAACATTATTTGCAATAAATCAAATATTCTACCCTTATGACCGCAGTCCTCATAGTAACAAGCAATATCTTTGACACATAAACAATTCTTCATTCGTTCATTCTTATTCTTCTTGCTTCCACGTTGCGATATTTGAAGCCAAGTTTTTAACTTTCTAATTTTTTATCAGTCTTGTAAATCACAAATGTTTTTGATAAACAGGATAATAGTATAAAGCATTTAGAGACTCATAATACATTCCTTAGGAAAGCACAGTCTCTATGTGAACATTAATAATTCATCTTGAAGGGGAAGCAAAAGGAAAGAAATGTACAGGACAATTCAAGCTACAACACAAGTTGATCCAACAAACCCAACTTTTTTTTCTCATAAATTGTACGCACAAGTAGGAGTGGGGCATAGGAAACTTCCGGGCATTGCTCACACCAAATTCACTGCGACATTGGTAAATAAAATGAAGCCATGGCCATGTTTTATGTTAGAAACAGAAAAAACTGGCTGCCACTTCCAAAACAAGAAATAGGCGTGAACAAGTGCTTACTAGGAGCAGCTACCTCCATATACAACTAACAAACAAAGCAGCACACTGTAACACTAAGTAGGCGAACTTTAAATAAGGGTCCTGGTATTTTTGAGAAACGCCTTACCGTGGCTACCAGGTAAACATGAATTGGCCAATTTATGCGCTAAGATTTCTCATTTATTTCTATTTTTCTACAGCAGTAATGCTATTCAAATGTCATATATTTAAAGTTCGCCTACTTAGCGTTACAGTGTGCTGCTTTGTTTGTTACATGTTTTATGCTAAACCTCTGCTGCATCACAGCATTTTACACATTTTAGATTTTACAATAATAGGAACCACGGAGAGACCCCTTCTTGTACCCTTAGACCCAGTTATGTTCCACAGCCTCTTGAGCAATGCCACTCCTGGTACAAAAAAAAACAAAATGAGAATCAGGCTTGGGCTCTAGGCAACATTTATTCGACTGCACTAAAAGTATGGCGTGTGTAGTATGGTGCAATATAAACAGGTGAATATAAAGGGGAAGTCGGATCGCCATCCATCTAATATCGATGCCCTGCACTAGGGATAGGGCATCAATTTTAGATAAGTCGATAACCCATTTAAAGTGGATATCCACGACTATATTTTTTTTACTATTGGCCTAAAAAATAACATGCAGGTAGATGCAACTACCTACCCGTTGTACCCAGCAACGGCTTAGATTGGTCACCCACCGCTCCTGCCGCCGATTCAGCTGCTCCACGTCAACAGACCAGCTTTTCTTCTTTAAGGCTGATCTGTTGATGGGGTGTGGCTACTGACATCATGCTGACTGACAGCCAGCTCCCTGCAGTTAGGCAGCGGGGAGCCGGATGTCAATCAGTATTATGTCAGTAGCCACACCTCATCAACCGAGCAGCCTTGAAGAGAACTCGCTGCTCTGTCAACATAATGTCAGCAGAATCTGCTGATTCACAGACAGGAATGGTCTATGACCGCTCTCTGCCGCAAGAGATCGGCGCCAGGCACAACAGGCAGGTAGGTAGCAACTACCTGCCTGTTAATTCTTAGGCCCATAGTAAAAAAATAATATACTCCTGGACAACCCCTTTAACTTGATCAGGAGTAGATGGTTCAAAATATGATTCTCCTTTTTTACAACTGACCGGCGCTGCTACAATAAGTATCCACTGTTCTTATTTTATATGTGGTCCTGAATTGATTAAATTGTGGTTGTCCAGTAGTGAACAATCCCTTTAAAGACGCAAAGGCATTTGAATATATCAGAGGCGCTGCAGGAAGCCAAGAGCTGCTTCCTGCCTACCGCCTGTGCTACTTCCTGCCTATCACCTGTGTTTATGTCACTCATTACTGTTTTATCTTCCTACACCTTCATTTTTATCCTGAATGTGGCAGCCTTTGAGGATTTCAACTGTGGCCTCCTGTTTGGTAAATGCTGACTTAGGGGGTTTCTTATATATAATATAAAGAAAAATGACATTATTAATCTTATCATCCTAATCTCAACTCCTTAAACAGTTGAAGGGAATCTGTCACCCCTGGGAGATATCAGACCTCTAATATGGGCATAAAGGTTATAGAAAAGTAAATCTATACATACCTGTATGGCCCATAGTAGAGGTTTGATTGCAGAGAAAAGTGTTTTTATAAACTCCATTTTGCACAGGCTTGGCATCCACCGGACGCCAAGAAATCCCCGCCTCTCTGTTTATTATTCCCCTAAATCCCCGAGTATATGCTAAGTTACCATATTCCCCCCTCACTTGCACGTCACAGGGCCCTCTGATGTGCACTGTGCTCCCTGACTTCCCGGGCATGCGCAAAGTGCCGCTCAACATAGAATGCCCTTTGCTTCCTCCCGACCCCGTCTCTCCGTGCACTGTGCCGCAGGAATCTATTGCGCAGGTGCCGGGAAGTGACGGTGACTTCCTGGTGCCTGCGCAATATAACTCTGCGGCGCAGTGCACAGACAGACGGGGCCGGGAGGAAGCAAAGTTCTATGTGAGCGGCGCTTTCGCATGCCCGGGAAGTCAGGGAGCACAGTGCACAGGGGGGTTATGGTAACTAAGCATACAGGCGGTGATTTAGGAGAATAATAAACAGTTAGGTGGGGATTTCTTGGAGTCCCTCAGATGCCACGCCTTTGGAAAAAAGAGGTGATAAAAACACTTTTCTCTGCAATTAAACCTCTACTATGGGCCATACAGGTAAGTATAGATTTACTTTGCTATAACCTGTATGCCCATAGTAGAGGTCTGATATGTCACAGGGGGTGACAGATTCCCTTTAACTCCTTATGGGCAGAAGTGCACATGGTCCAAGATACATGACCATAAAAAAAATTTTTTTATGGTAATTGGTAGGTCATTAATATTTGATCAGTGGGGGTCAGGGCCTCATCTCCTGAAATTCACGCCAATCAACACGATGAATTTGACAGAGCTGCAATACCAGGCACATCCACAACCGTATATATGGCGTTGCGCCTAAGTAAAAAATGATAGCGGTGCCGACCTTCTGTCTGCAGCATAGAGGCCATAATAAAGTTCAAGTAAAACCTTTTAATCTATGTCCAACAATAAACTTTGCCAGTCTACGAGCTTCATTTTATAACAACTAAATGTGCTATTTCCTTGATAATGCTGTTAGCACAGTACTTTAAAAAGCTATGCATGCCAAATGGCTATATATTATTCCTTTAAATAATTAAATATCCTCTAGTAAAACAGCTAATGATTTTAAAGCTTTAATTATGCTGGAAGATAAGCTCCAAGTAATGTAAAAAAAACAAAAAAAACACTTGAGATATATGCCAGCTGAATTTTCCAAATGATTTATTGATGTTAAAGCAAAAATCAATGCGAGGAAAAGTATTGTATAATATGTATAGATCAGCGTAATCATCATAAAAGCCCATCTGGAGCTCCCTCGTATGATCGTACCCTGCCAGCAGACGCCATCAGGCCCATCGTTATAGCCTTATCCACCGATCACTACCTAAATAGCATTGACCTCCTATGTGAAGAACGTATATGGCTCCTTTCTTCATACAAGGCTGAGCGGCTTTTACCATTGAGAATACCAGCAGCAATGCAAGGTAAAGGTGTTCAATGCTTCTATTTGTGGCTTTTCTTTACCACGTTAATATTGGACTGCAGGCGACAAAGGAGTTTGGAATATCATGTCATGCGGCAGGAGCCTGCTGTTAAGTCATTTCTGACACATGCTGCTCATGTGGGAGAGAAAGGCACAATGGTTCAGATGCAATAAAAATAATTGCTTTAACTGTGTCATGACCAGGCTACAATATATGGATTTTTAATCATCCTGTTTGAGAAAAAAAATCTAAGAACCAAGTTATTTCTACATTTTGCAATGGATATCTATCTATCTATATATCTATCCAGCTTGAGAAAGGCTGTGCTCAGCCAAAACGTTGCCACAATTTTGATGGGCTAATAAAGTCCTATTTTTTCCACTACATATGGAGTGCTGCCTTTTTTTCTTTGGAGATATATATTTATCCATCCATATTTAAAGAGGTGGTCTGAAATAGAAATAAATTTTCATCCTAAATCCCTTGTCATGCTGGTGTGGGAAGGACCCAGCGTATGATAATGGGAAAAGGGGGGAAGCCCAACAACTGGGGAAAGAGAGAGTAGAGACCCCTAGGCAGATCTAACAACACCCTGACTCCCCTATCGTCCCTAAATAGGTTCCGCACCTATCGTTGAGCAGGATACCTTAGCCCTGGCTGACCCTAGAGCTAGGCCCTAGGCAGGGAGGGGTGAACACTAGTCAGTCCCACTGCAACTTAAGATAAACAAGGTAAACAATCAAGGGGATACACTTAGCTTTGAGAAGACACCAGAGAGATCACGACTACAATCCACAAAGGAACTCTAAGAAAAATCTAGCTGACTACTAAAACTCCAGACCTGAACAGAGGAATATACTCTATCACCAGCGATTCTCTGGAGCAACTGAGTGTATTTAAAGATCCAGCAAGGGTGTGTTAATTAGCAGCAGAAGGTGGAGATCATGGCTGGGTCCAAGAGAGGGAGGGATGATGAAAGGATCAAGAAGGTGTCTGGAAGGCCAAGCGCAGCGACCTTCTACAGCCCGATCCAGAATGACTGTCTGTCAAACCTGACACACCCGTGACATCCCTATCTATTTAATGCCACAATTTAAACAATTTTCTAATATACTTTAATTAAAAAATGTCTTATCCTCCCCTAACTTTGGGAGTGCTTTTCTGCAAAGGGGGCAGGGAGATTGCACCATATTGAAGGGAGGATGGATGGGGTCATGTATCTTGAGATTTTGGCCAACAACCTCCTTTCCCTCAGTAAGAGCATTGAAGATGGGTCATGGCTGGGTCTTCCAGCATGACAATGACCCTAAACACACAGCCAATTGATATAATACAAGTTATATTTTAACTGAACTCTCACAATTATTGCTGTATTGGACTTTATTGTTGAGAATCGATAGATTTCAAGATTACTGCTGTATACATATTAAAGGAAGCACGGTACATTATCCATGGACTAGAGTGGCGCTTGTGTGTGCACTTACGTATGGAGCGTGCTTCACTTATTAGTTTAAATCAGAAATAATGTGTTACAGGCAAAAGGAAGTAAAGAAGAAGATAAGTGATCCAATTCCCTGGGTTCAGCATTTCTGCAGATCCTATACAGATTCTATGTCATAAGCTAGAAGACAATCATAAAACGTGATGACACAGCTCTTCATCATATTACATTTTAAATGTGGTCATTTCACACCAATCATCGGCCAGCAGCAGCACAGTCAGTGATTGTTATGTTCTGCTACCAAAGCTAAGGAAAGAGAGGAGATCTGTCCCTACTATAGGACTCAGCTGAATCCCTACGATGTAACAGGGAACCTGATCCTGCGATCAGACCTGCTAAAGTCCTAATCTAGTCTGTACGGAGACCTATAGATGTGGGGAGGGAATCCCTACAAGTACTAAGGACTGGGAGGAATATGGGACACCTCCTAACAGAAATAGTAGCAGACAGACGAACAAACAAAATAGATAGAACATAGAGGTCCGTAGACCAAGCAAACTAACAGAGCTAGATACAGAGCACAGGCTAGCTAGAAAGTAGATATACAATGAAGTCCAGCAAAGCCAGAAGGGCGGAGCAGGATTAAATAGGCCAACAAGGTCATGTGACCAGCAAAGGAAAAAACCTAAGAGCAAGGTTCTAACAGTGATATTGCTGGGAGCTGTTTGCCGCGATGATTTGCTGTAAACATACTCAGAAACTGATTTCTTAAGGTGTTTTCCATGATACAGATGCTGAATCTGAGACTTCAATGAACGCAGCACCTCCTATCCCTTCCTCCAGCTGGATTAATTCTCAAAATTAATTTATTTCCACATTTGTGTATTATAACTATAGTTGCCAATAGTTTAAAAAATACATTGCTTTGTTATATAGTATTATTACTTTTACCATTAATTCCTCTCTTACCTCCTCCGGATGTATGTGATTTGTCCGAAGGCCGCCAGAATGATGCCAACGCTGGTTTGTAGCAGGGATTGTGTGACATAACAATGCTATGCAATTCCTGGGAAAGCCAGGGCTGACACCTATGGAACAGCGCCAGCACTGGAAGTGAGTATAAGTGACAAACCATGCACGAAAATGCTCCTTTTTTTAAATAGGGTTATATAGCCAGACATATGTATATTTTGTATCATTTACATGTACTTAAGGGAGGCCACAATAGGGTCATTTAGGGATAGCCTACGTTGAGCGGGAGTGTCACATCGACTTATTAGGGTTCCAACCTCTGCGGCTAGGTAGGGTCAGTGAGGGTCAATTTATTCCCCTCATCCTCCCCACAGACTTTTTTTTTACTATTTTTCATTATATCTGGTAGCTTTATCTGTCAATATCTTTGACCCTATAGTGTAATATCGTTTTTCCGATAGATACAATAATTTCTAATTCAATTTTAACTTGATATTAATAAAGGTTATTTTTTAAGGGGTTTTCTTCTTGTTAAGTTTGCTACATATTGCCCCCTTTCTGTATATCTACTGGAGGTTTTCTTTAAGTGAGTATAAGTGTTATTATTTTACAAGAGAGCAACATAGAGATTTAGAAGGAGTTATCCAAGTAGTGGACAACCCCTTTAATATTACTCAAAAAAACAACAACCAATGGGAATGTTCAAGATTTAGGAACTCACAAATTAAATTAAAAAAATATTACTTATATTGAATGCATGTTAAAAAGTCATATGAAATATGAAAACACACAGACAGGTGAGTATCACATACAATATAGAACCAGAAGTGAGGAATCTCCCTCAATAGAAGACTAAACAATAGGCCACAATAGTTATAGTGAAAAGTCATAAATGTAAATTCCAAAGTAAATGTCCAACAAATAAAGTCACAATAAACCATCAATTGCTCAAAAGAGAAAGGGGATACAAAAGTAAATGATCAAGTAGCAGAGTATAAAAGTAGCTCACCCACCAAACACACCCAACCCGCGTTTCGCAACAGCTTTTTCTAGGGTGCCTGATTTTCTATAAGATTTGCTCCATTTTTTAAGTTGTCTTTCTTTTTTAAGTCTTTTTTTTATCTTTCCACACCAATTTTTCTTATTCAAATGTTTTAGACAGATTAATGAAATGCAACTTTGACCAAATGTCACATTTTTTGGAGCATCTCACTCCAGTCCCACCGGGAGTAGTGTTTATTGTGGAGTTTTCAATTTGACAAAATGTGAGAGTTTTAAAAGGATTTGTGACTTTTGATGCTGAAAAATCACAAAAAACAGCTTAGGGGTTCACTCTTAGGTAGGCATTAGGTAGCGTTCGCACAGACAATGGGGTTTGGTCCAAACAAGTGCAGTTTTATTGCTTTCATAAAACTCCAAAGTATTCAAAACCAAAAACAGCCTCTTCCAGGCACAAAGGTATAAGAGCAACTAAACAGTTCATTTAGCAGGGCACATATGTCAGTGCAGGTTCACCAGACACATTAGAGTCCTTTCTCAAGGAGCAAACTTAACATACAGAAGAGGTACGTTCCTACCATGTCTCGATATCCCCTTCAGTCTGAGCTCCAGCGCCAAACAGAAGTGTTCATCTCCAAGTACAGTTCACACTGAACGGGTTGCAGCTTCCACTCACTCAGCAACTCTAACACACAGACTGCTCAGTTTTCTTAGCTGAACCATGCAATCCCCTTTCAGAGAGAGACCCTGGCATGTCTCTTTCCCAGCTGTAGCTCACATTTTGGCTGGTCACTCACCAGCAGCACACTCATCTCTTCTTCAACCACCAGACTGACACACCTAGTGAACACCTGGTCCTAGAAAAAAGCTAGGCAGGTGCATCAAATCAAATCCTGTAGAGCTAGAATTTAACCTTAGCCTATCTGTCTTTGCTACAACTGTTTAAAACAAAAAATATAGAGCATTTTTTTTATTTTGTGCCAAAACCTCGTGCACCGTTTTGAAGAACTTGCTGCAAAAAAACTCTGTGAACACAACAAGACAAAAAGAAAAGTGACTTTCAAAAATTGCACATGATTAATTGTGCCCTATGTTTTTTACTTTTTTCACTGTATCCCAGCAATCATACTTTTTTATACTTTTCTGCCAGCATAGCTTATGAGTTATACTTTAGGTCTGTTGTTTTTTACATATATACCTTAGCATTTAACTTCTATTAATTTTATGGCTGTCAGTCACATGTGAAGGCGCAATTGTGATAAGGCCACATCTTCACATGATCTTTGTGCGGCTTGGTCTCACATGCCAGCGGTGCCACAGTAATAGAACTTTCCCGACCCCCGAACATCCTCAATTTCCTTCACACTGCTATAATGACTAACAGCAAACATCTGGCTGCAAAGAAAGAAAAAAATTCACTTTGAGCCTGATACCTTATTGCATTTGCACCAGTTTTTTTTTGTCAAGTTTTAGTGTTTTGGTGCCATTTTTTTGTTTACGCCATATTCATCTTTCCATTTGTTCGCTTGTTCCTTTTCTAGTTTGCCACTATACACGAAGTTTAGGGTCTCCAAATGTTTTTGCCTTATTCATCCTTTTTGACTTTTTGAAAAGTTGTAACATTTGTCACAAATATACTCTCGTCCTCTCATCCACCTTCATCCAGAGTGATTTTATGTATGCCAGTTATTTTGGCCCAATGTCTGCGCCATTTTGCGAGATGTGAAACATTTTGAGTTAAAAAGTCGTAAAAAATGTCAAAGAAAAAAAAAAGATTATTTATAGCAACAAATTCATGCAACAAAGGTGCCATTTTGAAGAATTTGGTGCAAAAATTTTTTACAAATGCCACAAGACTGAAACAAAAGTGACCATAAAAAAAAATGCAAATGATAAATCGGGGCCTTTGTGTCAAGCCACCCTAACTACATTTTCAAATGCCATGAATTTTTTTACAAACAGCTGACAATTATATCAAATCACAGAGTTAACACGTTGCCTGTCGCCTGTTTCTCTTGCGCTGACCCTTCCATGGTTTCCAGAAATTACGTAGCAGACGAATACTGTCTGTATTGGTGACATGATTGATAGAGTGAATATTATTAATTTTGTTATTTTTTAATGTTTCTAAGCTATTTGTAAAAGATTTTATAGAGTTAGAAAACTTCTTTAATTCCTTTATAATACTTTAACCACTTATAGCAGCAGAGTATGAACAATCCCTCAGATCGAGTTCACACTGTGCAGTTTTAGTGCAGTTCTTTCTGAGTGGATCTGAAAGAATAAAGAAGCATAAATGAAAACATAGCTGAAAGCTTTAAACCTTTTTTAACCTTTGGAGTTATTTAATGCAAAACCTGTGATTAGACAAAAAACGTCAATGAACATTTTATGCAAAAGACAATTAGAAGTTTTACTGTATACTCATACTTGTCAATATCTGCCTATAAAAACCCCTATAAGGACAATTTTTGTAACCTTGCACGGTGTGAATGCAGTTATATATGATGTATAGTCTCTTGCAGGTGAATCCTACGCTGCACATGAGACAGATGTTGGCTCTTTCAGCTGACAGCCATCTCATCTATTCTTTCAAAAAAGAGTACACCCGCACTACACCACTGAGGGTGTGAATATAGCCAGAGCCAATTATTACCCAAAGTTTACGATATAATTTTGAAATGTCTATTATTTCTCCTGATATCTTCTGTCAAGCCAAAGTCGGAAGGTCCCCCCCATACATCGGCCAATCCTGATGGTATTAAGTAAATCTATTAAAGTATAACTGTTATTATTTCACAAGGGGGGGAAACATGAGGATTGAGTAGGGGTAGTCTGAGTATTGGACAATCCCCTCTCAATCTTCATGTTTCCCCCTTGTAAAATAATAACATCTATACTCACTTCTGGTGCCAGTGCTGTTCCAGTGGTATCGGCACGGGCTCTTCCGGGGATCGCGTGCCATTGTTATGTCAAGTGATCCCTGTGGCCAATTAGCAGCCGTTTCACTCTCCCCACCTTTGAATGTATCACATACATCTGTAAAAGGTGATAGAGATCAGTGGCAGCTCTGTCTTCCTCTGGATGTATGAGATTTGTCCAAAAGTGGTGAGAATGAAGCAGCTGCTGATTGGCCTCAGGGATCGCATGACATAACAATATCACGCGATCCCTGGGAGAGCTGGTGCCAGAGGTGAGTATAAGTGTTATTACTTTACAAGGGGAAACATGAGAATTGAGAAGCAGTTGTCCGAGTAGCGTAGCACAATCACAACTTTATCGTATCCTGCATTTTGGCAAAAAATGTTGCATCTTTTTCCAATTTTCCCCTACTATTTCCATTTTGGAAAAAATTGTCAGGACTTGCAGGAGGGGGCCTAGTCAACTGTGACCTAATATATTTACTATAATTTTCTACTGTTCTAAAGTTTTTTTAACTTCTCACCATCAGCACTTTATCTTCCTAGCCTCCAATACGTTCACTTATAGTAATAATAATAATTGGGCTAGATCTGTGAGCAATGTTTCATCTATGCAACAGTGGATCAATTACTAAATGGTAACAACCTCCAAGTGAAATGTAAGTGATGAGGGAGGAGAAAATGTGATGCTAATTTAGGAAGTAAAAAATAACAATTTTCACAGACAAGATTAATTGAAATCTCTATGAAAGAATCTCGTCAACGAGAAACATTGTTCTAAAGTTATCAACATTTCTGCTTGATCTACTGTACATGTAAAGTGATTGACCAAACCACATACAGTACACGAGCCGCGGAGCGCTGCTGCCCACAAAGTGACTTTGAAATGATGAAACAATTCAGGAATTACAGCCTTCTGCGCTCATTACAACCTGCGCTTCATCCACTAATAGCCAACATTAGCTTCTATACAAAGACATTTTATTTTTAGCCACAAATTAACATATACGTTCTTCTTGTGAAAAGAGGGAAATCTGTTTCACCTTGTGATGTAGCTACTGGTTATAATACAGAACATCCGTTAACAAAAGGACATGTGGCTCTCATTTAATATGATCATTACCTAACTTGGAGGTGACTGAAGAGCCCCTGATATCCTACTGTCTTCTCCGAGGACCATATTCTAATGGCCTGCAATGCTGGAAGTTGTTTGGCACTGGAGAGCGATGGGTCAATGGAGTGACCTTAGAGTAAAACTGGTTTTGCCCCCTCTGTATTTGGCATGTGTGGAAAAGAAAATCCTTGTGCTTCCATTTTTAAGGGGTTTTCTCATCATCATAAATGGTTCGAAGCACTTTGCAATTTACGTCTTATTAACTGAAATCTGTTACCAGGTTTTTGATATCCCAACTGAGATCAGCATGATGTAGGGGAAGAGACCCTGATTCCAGCAACATGTCACTTACCAGGCTACTAGCTGCAGTTTTGATAAAATCACAGTTTTATCTGCTGCAGATGTAGCAGTTCTCTGATTGCGGAGCTCTGTATAACCCTGCCCACACCACTGATTGACAGCTTTCTGTGTACACTGTGCAACAGGCCAAGAAGTCCTCTTGTCATAATCTCCTGCTGATAAAACAATGCTTTTCTAAAAACTACACTAAGCAGCCCAGTAAGTGACACATCACTGGAATCAAGGTCTCTGTATCTACATCATGCTGCTCTCATATCAGAAAGCAAAAACCTGGTGACAGATTCCCTTTAAAAATCCTTTCTGTTCTCTATAATGATGTGAATTTTTAATTCCATAGTTTACTGTGCTTTCCCTAGGTTATCTGTCACCTCTGCAGTCTATCAACGGTGGTCGGTCCCCTAGGCAATTAGAACAATGGTTACTCTGAATCTGGCAGCATTGCTGGATCCGGCTATCTTCAGCGCCCTTGTTCTCCTCTCTGCTGCAGATGCAGAGCAGTTTGGAACCGACAATCAATCAGAATTGAAACTCCCCACAGCAAAACGGAAGCTATATACAGTTGTATATACTGTATGTGGCCTGAAGCCAAATAACCTACAAGTGTAGATATGTAAAAGTTTACTTATGCAACATGATTCACATTACTGTACAAAGGGATAAAAATGTAGCTTTGTTAATCCAGTTTTACCATACACTACAGTATTTAGGAAGCAGTTATAGCAGCTGCTACTGGTCTCATCAGCAACTAAGGGTCCACTGGTATAAGGTGCAGCTAGTAATGGCTGTGAACAATGCAAGTGGTTGTGGGTAATGGAATGTGACCCCGTCCTAAGATTTACTATAGCTGCCCTTGCTGTTCTTATCACTGCTTCACTGCGACATTACTTTTTTAATTATTTCATTGTTAAGATATCATTGCATAATCCTGATATTGGGATGTAATGGCTACTTGTGACATGTGTCACGGTGCAGATAGTGAACTTTTTGTGCAAGTTTCCTGTGCTTGAATTTCATAAAGTGCATTATCCCTGTATTTTGACATCACTATGTGGATTATGGCTGTAATATGACATTGTTGTGTGCATTACCCCTGTACTGTGACATCACAATGTGGATTATGGCTGTAATATGACATTGCTATGTACATTACCCCTGTACTGTGACAACACTATGTGCATTATGCCGACACCGTGACATCACTGTGTGAATTATGCCTGTACTGTGACATCACTGTGTATATTACCCCTGTACTGTGACATCACTGTGTGCATTATGCCGGCACCGTGACATCACTGTGTGAATTATGCCTGTACTGTGACATCACTGTGTATATTACCCCTGTACTGTGACATCACTGTGTGCATTATGGCTGTACTGCGACTTCACTATGTTCATTATGTCTGTACTGTGACATCACTATGTGCATTATGACTATACTGTGGCATCACTTTGTGCATTATGCCTGTACTGTAACATCACTGTGTGCAAAATGCCTCTACTGTGACATCACTGCGTGCAATGTCTTTATTGTAACATCACTGTGTGCAATATGTCTCCACTGTAACATCACTGTGTGCATTATGTCTCTGTTGTAACATCACTGTGTACATTATGTCTCCATTGTAACATCACTGTGTGCTTTATGTCTCTATTGTAACATTACTGTGAACATTATGCCTGTTCTATTACATCACTGTGTGCATTATGGCTGCACTATGACTTCTCTGTGTGCATTATGTCTCTATTGTAGCATCACTGTGTGCATTATGAATTGCACTATGATATCACTGTGTGCATTATGTCTCAATTGTAACATCACTGTGTGCATTATGTCTCAATTGTGACATCACTGTGTGCATTATGCCTCTACCATCTCTGTATCACAAATAATCACAAGCTGAACTCTCTGGAGAAGGCCGCCATGGTGGAATGGGATCCTATTACTATCCTATTCTGCTCTGAGCCATGGTTACTTGCTACTTGTATATCAAAATAAGAATGCTCAGACGCACAGCTTACAATCAACTTAATATGTAAAGACATATTAGAAATACCAATATTTATGGCGGGGTTTCTTTTGGAATACATTTGGGTAATTGTCTTTGTTTTTTATACAACTGTACAGAAACAATTCCACCCTCTCTGTGCCGTAGATGTGATTTTTAGCGACAATTAAATCAATCGCACTGTGTAAGTTCTGCAGAATTCTGAGCAAAATGTGACCGGTGTTATCTTTATTCAGCTACCATGTATCCATGCGTCATCTTTATGTTAGATTATTAGTAGTAGTTATATATTTATGGCTGTTGCCTTCTTATATTTATGTATGTGTTCTACCCTCATAATAGTCCATTGAAGCATCTTTCTGCAAATCTTTATTTTTAGCCCTTCCATCCAGTCCACCACAATCTGATATTCCCTTTCTACCACCCTCCTTCCCATTGCCCTTGACTCAGATACTTGTTCTTGGTTTTTCCTGTTGATGGTTGAAAGGAATACCTTGCTGCGTCCACGCCTCCCTCTTGCGCCGAAACTCCTAATCATCAGCTAAAGAGAGTAAAACTTCAAATAGCGCAGAATTAAGGCGCAGACATTGCTGGAGTGTTTGCAATGCTCAAAACCAACCTCCCTGAAGCACACGGCAAATGTCTCACTTTGAATCTAGATCACACACAGCTCCGGAAATCTAATTTCAGACTTAGTTGCTAAATGTGTAACATTGGTCTCGATATTTGAAAGGTTACACAGCACAGCAGGTTTCATCAAAGTGTGATTAACGCACTGCATTCCAGCAGAGGATTGCATGGCCGTCCTCAATATACTTAGATACAGGCTTATTAAAATTAAATGATTCCACATACACCTTGGTCAGGGGATCTGTCACACATACACCTAATTACCTGAGACACTCCTGGTACTCCCTCATTCAACAAATATGAGCCCTGACATGAAAATAGATCTGTTTCTCAACATGATAACACAGCGAATACCATGCCAACCTACAAAAGCCATAGATAGATAGATAGATAGATAGATAGATAGATAGATAGATAGATAGATAGATAGATAGATAGATAGATATGGGTTAAATATGATATATGGGATAGATAGATAGATAGATAGATAGATAGATAGATAGATAGATAGATAGATAGATAGATAGATAGATAGGGGGTAAATATGAGATATGGGATAGATAGATAGATATGAGATAGATAGATAAGTAAGATAAGTTATAGATCGATAGATAAGTTAGATAAGTTATAGATAGCTAAATATGGGATATATAGATGGATAGATAGATAGATAGATAGATATGGGATAGATAGATAGATAGATAGATAGATAGATATGGGATAGATAGATAGATAGATAGATAGATAGATAAGTTAGATAAGTTATAGATCGTTAGATAAGTTATAGATAGCTAAATATGGGATATATAGATGGATAGATAGATAGATAGATAGATAGATAGATAGATAGATATGGGTCAGATAGTTACATAGATATGGGGTAGATAGATAGATAGATAGATAGATAGATAGATAGATAGATAGATAGATAGGGTAAATGGAAGGAGGGTGGCCTATTTCCAACAGAGCCGAGGAGTGAGACAGGGCTGCAGCCTCAGTCCAACGCTCTTCAACATTTACATCAATGAACTGGCGGTGGCTCTGGAGTCCTCCTCAGCACCAGGACTCCATGACACAGAGGTGAAATTTCTGCTGTATTCTGAAGACCTTGTGCTTTTATCACCAAATGAGAAAGGCCTCCAGGATAATCTGAAAATCCCAGACACCTTCAGCACCACATGGGCACTGACAATCAACCAGAAGAAAACTAATATCATTGTGTTCCAAAAAAGAAAGCAGAAACCAGGAGGCCATCCCCCATTCATAACAGACAGGTGTCCACTTATGGAAACCTACAAGTACACCTACCTGGGCCAATCAGTGAGCTTTAAGCAAGCCATACAGTTGCTGAAAGACAAGGCGTGCAAAGCTTTCTTTGCCATCACAAGACGTCTGTACCATCTCAAGGCACCTGTAACAGTCTGGCTAAAAATCTTTGATACCATCATTGCCCCAATCCTTCTGTACGGCAGTTAAGTCTGGGGTCCAGTCTCGTACCCAAACTGGTCAAAGTGGGATGCTTGACCAACAGAAATATTCCACCTAGAGTTCTGTAAACACCTCCTGCCAAGTTCATCGGAGCACATCAAACAGCGCCTGCCGAGCAGATTCCCGCTGCACCTTGCGATCCAGAAGAAGGCGCCATCATTCAAGGCTCATCTACAAAGTAGCAGTTCTAGCTCCTACCATCACAAAGCCTTGCTACACCAGGAGCCCTAGGAGAACAAAGCCCCCCAACACAAATCACCCCAAACCAGCCTGACTAAGCCACCAACCGGCATGGTCTGACAAAAAGGGATATCCGGAAGATGGTACACAAAGGCAAAGAGGAATATCTCAGCGTCTGGAGGAACGACATTACCAAATCACAGAAACTGACGGTATACCAGAACCTACAGAGGGAATACAAACTGGACCCATATCTAGAGAAACTCACAAACCCCAAAGAGCGACAGATCCTGAGCCGGTACAGACTTAGCGCTCACGGCCTACTCATCAAATCCGGGCGGCACCGACAGAACTACATGCCCCGAGAGCGCAGACTCTGCCAGCAATGCCCCCAGGAGGCCATGGAGGATGAGGCCCACTTGTTACTGAGGTGCCCCAAATACTCCACAGTGAGACTGTCCGATCTCCTCCCAGACTTCACCTCCATGGAGGAAGACAAACTGCCTATACTACTGGGGGAAGAGGAAAGTACAGCGACAATAGCAGCGCAATATGTCAGTGCCTGCCACAGACTAAGAGGAGCCTGATATGTCATGGACTCAGATACCCCACCCTGGATGTGTCCCCCCTATCCCTATCCCCATCCCCCCATTATTTTACCACTTGCTTTGGCAATGCTAACATGTACTTAGTCCTGCCAATAAAGCCCATTTGATTTTGATTTTTGATTTTAGATAAGTTGAAAAAGTGATAGATAGATAGATAGATAGATAGATAGATATAGCAGTGGAGATAACAGCGCAGCATGTGAGCACATGTCATAAACAGAGAACTGTGATATGCAATGGACTTCCATAGCCCTCACCCTAGATGTGCCCCCATCCATGGTTCCTACAGTCCCTACCTATCATCCACATAGTCCCTCTTCCTATACCCTACTGTACACTTGCTTTGGCAAAACTAATGTATATATTTGGTCCTGTCAATAAAGCTTCTTTGAATTGGATTGAATGGATAGATAAATAGACAGACAGATATGGGATGGATAGATAGATAGATATATAAATAGATATTGGATAGATAGATTGCAACATTATTACCGGTGCCCCTGCATGGTTCCCCTGCCCCCTCCGTGCAGGGATGCCGGCATACTAACCGCCCCGGTCACGCGTCATGGTCCCCAGCGTGCTCCCTGTTCCCTGGTGTTGTGTGCGCCACAGTTTCAGGCAGCACACCTAGTGCATGCATGCTGCCCTGCTCTTAAAGGGCTAGTGCACACACCTGCTAAGGTGCCCCCAGCCAATAACTGGGAGGCATCTTGTTTAAAAGGCACCCTCCGCAATAGGGAGGGTGCCAAGTAACCCAAGTATCATTAGATACTGTGGTAGTCTACTAATGAGGTGTGTGAGGTCCCCTGGTTCTGATGTGGTCAGTGTCCTGAACCCAAAGTTCCTCATCCTTGTGCGGCCAGTCCTGAACCCGAAGTCCCTGGTCCTTGTGCGGCCAGTCATGAACCCGAAGTCCCTGGTCCTTGTGCGGCCAATCCTGAACTCGAAGTCCCTGGTCCTTGTGGGCCAGTCCTTAACCCAAAATCCCTGGTCCCCTGGTCCTTGTGCAGCCAGTGCCTGAACCTCGTCTCCCGGGTCCGTGTGCGGCCAGTGCCTAAATCTATATCCAAGACCCGTGTGTCTGAATGTGTGCCTATCCGAGTATTCCGTGCATCTAAACTGCTAAAACAAGTCTCCGAATCAGTCCTGTCTGATTATTCCATGTCAGTAACCGTTCTACCTGTGGATGCAGAACCTATTAGTCTGAACGGAGTCCGAGTCCATATCCGTGTCTGAGTACCTGACCCCTGTGGTCAGCAGCTGTATACCAGGGACAGCCATTCTATAATGCTGTATATAAGCCCCCAACCTGACCTGCAAAGACAAGAAAGAGAGCTTTTATTATACTCACCTGGGGGGCGATCCGGTCAGATCGATATTGCTCGTCTTGGTCCGTCGCCTCCCATCTTCTTGCGATGCCGTCCTCCTTGCTTGGTATGGATGAAGCATCCCCACATCATCCATACAGGCATTGCGCTCCTGACCAGGTGTACTTCTCTACCCTGTTGAGGACAGAGCAAAGTACTGCAGTGTGCAGGCGCCGGGGCTCTCTGACCTTCCCCGGCGCCTGCACACTGCAGTACTTTGCTCTGCCCTCGACAGGGCAGAGAAGTACGCCTGCGCATGAGAGCGATGCTGGGGAGACTGTGTGGACGCGCCATCCACAGGAAGCATGAAGGAGGACGGCATCGCAAGAAGAAGGGAGGCACCGGACTAAGACGAGGAACACCCATCATACCGGACCGCCCCACAGGTGAGAGAAAAAAAAGCTCTTTTTCTTCTCTTTCAGGTCGGGTTGGAGGCTTATATACAGCATTATAGGATGCTGTATATAAGGGCTGAAAGATGCTGGCCATCTCTAATATTGGACAAACCTGGTGACAGGTTTCTTTTAATTGCGCCCCTCCTAGGTAAGCCTGGCCCTGTGGCACAGTGAGTCCACTAACCACGTGTGCCACCTGCGTGAGTAACATAGATAGATAGATAGATAGATGTGAGATCACCTTCAATGATACACATATGTACAGCTACATTTTACTTCTTTAACCATTCACTTAAATTAACTTCATTGTCACATCCTCAGACCCTCGTAAACTAAAGTGTAAAATATAGGGCATTCCCATGAATTATTAGTGATGTATCACAGAGCACTGGAACATTTCGCAGACTTTCCTTGGTAGAAGTCATCTACAGGCATTTGCCGGTGATTTGTGACGGTGACATTCATCCCATTAGTTTGTCTATTGCCGATCAAGTGATTTTGCATTAAGGATGTTTGGCAACAAAACCTTCCTGACGGTATGAGGAGCTGATGCAATGTAGGTACACAGCGCGGCTTGGGTCAGTCAGGGCCGAGTTGGTAAAATAAAAGAGCACTGTGTTTGTTAGATGTAGCAGAGCTAAGTTTTAGGCCAGGACCACACAGCAAATGATTGCTCTGTGCCGCTGCTACATTGCAGATAATACAGGTGAATGGATTCACATTGCGACCGGTAGGGCACAACAGCAATCAAAACAGAAAGTCAGAATCAGTTAGATTTTTTGTGACTTGTTTGTTGAGGTCACAGCTCCGTGCGGATCACAATATTTCCCTATTCATCTGCATTATATCGCAGAGCTGACTTAGCCAGATAGAGAGCTCTACGTTTGTCAGATGTAGCAGTGCTGGGAAATTGCATTAAAACAACAGTTTCAGATGTGATAGGAGCTGAGACGATACAGATACACGGTGCAGCTGAGCTTGTCAGATTTATCCAGCAGTACAGTCAGTGTGAGGCCAGATCTATATTCACAGTCCCAGTATGGACCATGACTCCCGGACCGGAAGTGCAGCTCCTCACCCGAACTTAGTAGCCTCATAGGCATATAAGGCTGTGTGCCCACGTAGCGTTTTTCAAGCGTTTATGCTGCGGAATTTCCGCAGCGGAAACGCTTGTAAAACGCTAGGTAATCCGCACCCCATGGTCCCCAAGGGGATTCCGCATGTTCTATGCACATGCTGCGGATTTTTCCGCAGCGTTTATGCTGCGTACAAAAATCCGCAGCATGTCATTTAATTTTGCGGAAGCGCAGCGGAACTCCCGCCATTGACTTGCATTGAGACGCATAGAAACCGCGACTGTACATTTTTACAAGCGGCTTCTATGCGTCTCTATGTGCGGATGGTACCCAGTTCTGGAGGACAGGAGACTCTCATCCAGACCTGGGTACCATTGTACCTGTAAAAAAAGAATAAAATAACAAATAAAGTTTATACTCACCTGTCCGGCGTCTTCTCTCTGAATGCCAGCAGCGCTGAAGGACCTTCGGTGACGTCACAGTCATGTGACCGCAGGCCCTTCACCGCTCTGTCTCGCGATATGCCGGCAGCCGGGAACCAGCCAGGAAGCAGCGCTGCAGCCACGCCGGGGCCTCGGGGGTGAGTATAGCTTTATTTGTTTTAATTTTTACGGTTCACACTGTATAAATCCATGCTGTTTGCATGGATTTATACAGTGTGACCTAGTTGTCAAGCACTTTCCAAGTGATGCTATCGCCTGGAAAGCGCTTGTCAATCTGCATGCGGAAACGCATGTGAACCCGCATGTGGATCCGCATGTATTCTGCAGGAAAAACGCATGCACAATCTGCATGCGTTTTTTTCTGCCATGGAGATGCAGAAATGCTGCAGAAATTTTCTGCTTCATTTCTGCATCGTGGGCACATAGCCTAAGTGTTCGGATCAGGTCAACACTGCCAGCTCTAACTTTGCATAGTTTTCTTGAATATACCTAATCTTCAATAACTCCCCAAAAGTAAAAGACCATCTGTGTAAGGTCTGGTGATCGCTACATTGTAGCCATTCAGCCAGACCTGCTCTACATATCCACTTATAAAGAAACTATATTATGCATAGGTAATATATGTCTGCACAAGAACCCCTATGTCTATATATATCCAGAAAAACAGCAGCACTGCCTGAATGGGTGCAAAAGTCCCTCAAGGAAACTGACAAAGTTTCCTACCAAAGATGTAAAAATCCAAAAAATCAAAAAAAAGTAGGCAGCACATGAAAAAGTAAGGATCCTCTATTCACCAACACCAGCTATGTTTCAGCTCTCTCTATGGAGCCTTTTTAGCAGATACTGCTATAATAGATAGATAGATAGATAGATAGATAGATAGATAGATAGATAGATAGATAGATAGATAGATAGATAGAAAAAAGATGATGCAGCACAAGCTATACCAAAAAGCAGATAATAGGTGCCAGCCTGCAGGTTACAGCCTAGTAACAAAATAATATAAATACAAAAAAGCAGACAGCACACTATAGGAATATCAAAAAGTGAACAAACTTTTAATTTGTCATGTGTGCAAAGAAGCAACGTTTCAGCTCCAAAGAGCAGAGCCTTTGTCCATTTTTTATATATACATATATCAGATAGATATAGATGTGTATATATATATATATATATATATATATATATATATATATATATATATATATATACACATAGGGGATGCTTGTGTAGGTAGACATTGTCCATTCATATTCTATACATATTCTAGACTGCTGTAACTAAAGTTAGATTCTCATCAAGCACTTTTTTGCTAGTTATTATTTTAGTATGTGAGTTAATTTTCAATCCTAGGTAGCGTCTGCATACACCAGTACTGATTTATAAGGGATATAATAATATTTGTGTTTTTATCGCATTGCATGACCACTTATTTCTGGATACGTTTTGCCTGCACCTGTATTTATCTCTTGCACCTCCTAGTATAAAGCCAACGCTATACAAATATTTGCACCATAAACATAGGACATATAATAAAGCAGAATGACTGCAGCGCATGCATTGTGCACATTGTATACAGAGGACGACACAATAATCCATCCTTCACACTGAAGTATTGAGGACAACACTGCGCAGCTTTAACCTATTTCCATGCAGGATCTGGGCTGTGGCCAGTGCACAGGGCATTCATTGGGATGGACTCTTATTATTACTGACAGATCCCATCTAGTACTTTTCTCTCCAGTTTGTGTCACGCAGCATGTGACTCACAATTAAAGCCATGGGATTGATTTCCCCATCTGCCAGGGATGCCAGTATGTTATACACAGAGAGGGCACAGAAGTTACATTTCCTGCTAGAAGTGGTGACAGAACGTAACACAGAGTGGAAGTAAATAATATCCTTATCCCATAGCAATGCAAAGCCAAGCTGTCATTAAAGGGGAGGTTTAAAGGTGCCAACGTCCTACCTTTGCTGGCTGTTAGCAGTATGGGCAGGTTGGAGAGGCTGGTACTTGTAGTGTCAGTTGCTGTAGAAGTAGTAGTTTGTGTTTGTTGATGTTCTTTACCCAGATCTTGTTCCTCACTCAGCCCAGTCTGTTTCCTTCTGGTCCTCCGAGGCAGCACAACATGGGTTAACTCCTGCGTTCCTCCCACAGAATATTCACATTAAACATTTCAGTGTCATTAAAAGGTCCCATCAGTTACTAATAAAACCATGTGCAGACTTTTGGGAAAAAAAAAATATTAAAAAAAAAAAAAATTCAAACAAATGGAATGAAAATTGTCCACGATGATAAATAATCCAACGTCTCTCAAGAACTTTTACTACACACATTGCTGTAACAGCTCCATCTGGGCTCTGAGGGATGCTGTCAGCTCCAGCTCCTTTTTCTCTCCCATCACATGGGGCAAGGCTTATTATCACAGGAGGCTGGAAAGAGGGAAAGTTCAAATGTTTACTCACCTAATGGTGCTTCAGTCTGCCAGGCAGCACAGCATGGGTTAATCTCTGAGTCCAACCCACAAGACAGGTAGCCACTGCAAGGAAGCACACAACCAACACTTGCCTACAAATGACTCCTCTCCCATCTCTCCCAGCCTCCTCATTTATTCTTTTTTTTTTCATCTATTTCCATAGACACATATAATGAATAAGAGGTAGCAAGTCAGGACCCAGGAGGAACTGCAGGCAGGGGACAAGTCTGGAGGAGGAAGCTTTCCCTTACTGTGTCCCCCTTGGATCTCTCAGGAAGAGTTTTACCTTTCTAAAGCAGCAGGGCTGACAGAGAGGAGGCTGCTCGCTCCTGGGTGCAGGTTCTGGGCTGCCCAGCATTGTATGTGCCTGGAAGGTTAGCAGCAAGAATGTTCCTGCTCGCTAGCCATGTCATATTTCTGAGGCTAGCTACCCCTAGTGGCCATCTAAAGCAATAACCAGTTACTTACTATGTTACATCTCTCTACATTACTGGATTCACTATTTCCAGAGGTCAAATACTAGAGAAACAAGTACAACTCCAAGAAAGCATGGAGCATTAATACATTAGGGCTACATGGAGACTATCTGTAGTGTGACTTTCCAATAAGATAGATAGATAGATATTAAATAGACAGATATACGGATAGATAGATAGATAGGTATTAGATAGATATTAAATAGATAGATACATAGATACATAGATAGATAATAGATAGATAGATATGGGATAGATAGATAGATAGATACATAGATAGATAGATGCTAGATACATAGATAGATAATAGATAGATAGATATGGAATAGATAGATGCTAGATAGATAGATGGATAGATAGATAGATAGATAGATAGATACATAGATAGATAGATGCTAGATACATAGATAGATAATAGATAGATAGATATGGAATAGATAGATGCTAGATAGATAGATAGATAGATAGATAGATAGATAGATAGATAGATAGATAGATAGATATAGATAGATATAGATATGGGATAGATAGAGAGATAGATAGATATTAGATAAATATTAGATAGATAGATAGATATTAAATAGATAGATACATACATAGATAGATATTAGATAGATGGATAGATAGATATAGATAGATAGATAGATAGATATAGATAGATATATAGATATGGAATAGATAGAGAGATAGATATTAGATGGATAGATAGAGATAGATTTGGAATAGATAGATGATAGATAGATCGATATATGGATAGATAGATAGATAGATAGATAGATAGATAGATAGATAGATAGATAGATAGATAGACAGGTGCATCTCACTAAATTAGAATATCATCAAAAAGTTAATTTATTTCAGTTCTTCAATACAAAAAGTGAAACTCATATTATATAGAGTCATTACAAACAGAGTGATCTATTTCAAGTATTTATTTCTGTTAATGTTGATGATTATGGCTTACAGCCAATGAAGACACAAAAGTCAGTATCTCAGTAAATTAGAATAATTAACAAAAAGCACCTGCAAAGGCTTCAGGTGCATTTAAAAAGGTCCCTTAGTCTGTTTCAGTAGGCTCCATAATCATGGGGAAGACTGCTGAGTGCTGACTTGACAGATGTCCAGAAGGCAGTCAATGACACACTCCACAAGGAGGGTAAGCCACAAGAGGTCATTGCTAAAGAAGCTGGCTGTTCACAGAGTGCTGTATCCAAGCATATTAATGGAAAGTTGAGTGGAAGGAAAAGGTGTGGTAGAAAAAGATGCACAAGCAACCGGGATAACCGCAGCCTTGAAAGGATTGATAAGAAAAGGCCATTCAAAAATTTGGGAGAGATTCACAAGGAGTGGACTGCTGCTGGAGTCATTGCTTCAAGAGCCACCACACACAGACGTATCCAGGACATGGACTACAAGTGTCACATTCCTTGTGTCAAGCCAATCATGACCAATAGACAACGCAAGAAGAGTCTTACCTGGACTGGTGCTCTGTGGTCCAAGGTGTTGTTTTCAGATGAAAGTAAATTTTGCATTTCATTTGGAAATCCAGGTCCCAGAGTCTGGAGGAAGAGTGGAGAGGCCACAATCCAAGCTGCTTGAGGTCTAGTGTGAAGTCTCCACAATCAGTGATGGTTTGGGGAGCCATGTCATCTTCTGGTGTAGGTCCACTGTGTTTTATCAAGACCAAAGTCAGCGCAGCCGTCTACCAGGACATTTTAGAGCACTTCATGTTTCCCTCTGCCGACAAGCTTTTTGGAGATGGAAATGTCATTCTCCAGCAGGACTTGGCCCCTGTCCACGCTGCCAAAAGTACCAATACCTGGATTACAAACAACAGTATCACTGTGCTTGATTGGCAGCAAACTCGCCTGACCTTAACCCCATAGAGAATCAATGGGGCATTGTCAAGAGGAAGATGAGAGACACCAGACCCAACAATGCAGACGAGCTGAAGGCCGCTATCAAAGCAACCTGGGCTTCCATAACACCTCAGCAGTGCCACAGGCTGATCCCTCCATGCCACGCCGCATTGATGCAGTAATTGATGCAAAAGGAGCCCCGACCAAGTATTGAGTGCATTTACTGAACATACATTTCAGTAGGCCAACATTTTGGATTTTAAAAGCATTTTTCAAGCTGTTGTTATAAAGTATTCTAATTTACTGAGATAATGACTTTTGTGTTTTCATTGGCTGTAATCCATAATCATCAACATTAACAGAAATAAACACTTGAAATAGATCACTCTGTGTGTAATGACTCTATATAATATAGGAGTTTACCTTTTTATATTGAACAACGGAAATAAATTAACTTTTTCATGATATTCTAATTTAGTGAGAAGCACCTATAGATAGATATATATATATAGATAGATATGTGATAGATCGATAGATAATAGATAGATATGAGATAGATAGATAGATAGATAGATAGATAGATAGATATCGGTGTTTTCTACATCATTATATTGTAGATCACAGTTATCATTTTTATGACAAAATGGTCTTTATTTTAGTTTTAGAAGAAAACATTAAAACTGTGAACGAGGTCTATAGTCTTATCCAATATACAGTATCTAGGTCACTATGGCTTAAGTGTTGTGCGATAGAAATATCCCCCAAAAAGCAGTTTATGTCAGATGGCAAAAAATCTACTGCTAATCCACTAGAAATGTAAAACTGCAACTGCTGTTCTTTTTAAAGGCAATTTGTCATCAGAAAATGAATTACCATTTCAATCAGATTTTTGTGTTAAATGTTTTTCTTTCCCAGTGTTTTTTGTTTTTCATTTCACAATTTTTATAAAAAATAAATAAAAATTAGAAATCCTGCAATTTTCACACTGGCCACTAGGGCTTTTTTAGACTTTAGGATATCTGATTCATCAAAACCGGTGTTGTTCTTGCTGGACTTAAAGAGGGGACGTGATGGAGTCAGAGACATGATTCATTAAGAGGCACCCACGTCTTAATGATGCAGGTGCATCTTAAAAGTGGTGTGCACCTCTGTATGCCGTACCACAAATCTTACTCCAGTTTAAGACGTACCTCATCATGAAATAAATGAGGTGCCATCACTACAACCTATCCCACACTAGCTCCACTGATTTTGGTGGAGCCGGACGAAATTGTCGCGGAAATGCCAAAAGTCACAAAATGTTCACGCAAGCTTGTGTTGCGCAAAAAGTTTGCAAAAGTTAAATTTTTAGAAGTGATTTAGATCAGAATTCTAGTGAAAATTTGATGAATTAGGGTCTAAATTCCTGTTTTTCCTGGAAATCAGCATGTACATTAGCAGCAATTAACAGACTCTGACACTATATTTTGTTTTGAAGCATTTAATCTTATTTTAGTGGTTTTAAAAAACTCAGAATTTTGTTAAAAAAAAAATTGCAAATCCAATTTCTAATACGAATAACCTTTCTATTTTTCCATCAATGGAACTGTGCGAGGACAGTTTTTTTTTTTGCTTGGCGAGCTGTAGGTTTTATATTTTTATAATTAAGACATTTTCAGATGTGGTGATACCTAGAGGTTGACAGCGGTATGTAAATAGTTAAACGGCAGCTATTGGAGCTGGCTCTGGACACTGTTGTTTAGAGGGAGATGCCAACTGTATAACGCTGCCGGCCCCCATTATGCATGCAGCAGCTCGATCCACACACGATGTAGGAAATATAGAAATACTTTGGGGCTGGTATACTGTAGATTTGAACTATCAAATATGTTAATTTCGGTCAAATTTTTTTTGTAAATAATAATATTAATTTTATTATATTGTGAATTTTCACATGACCTGATGCAGAGCAGCAATGACTATTGTCGACTTTCCTTGACTTAAAATATAGTAGCATTTTTTTGGGGGGGGGGGTGTCAGGGAATTCATCATAGCCTTAACGCCAGATTTCTGTTTTATAATTTCACAAATTTCACAAATTTTGGCTTTTATGCCCCCAACCCAGCTACTTTCATAAAAAGTTTAGTTAGTCTTAGCAGGAGTGGAATGGTCAACTTCAATCCGATTAATTCATTCTAATTTACACCAGAAAGTGGCGTAAATTATAGCAAAAACCTATTCTGGCTCATTGCTGACTTAGATTTTAGCAGACAGTCGAATGCACCAGATTCACTAAGCATTTTACTCCAGCCCACTTTTCTTCAAGACTGGATGAAGACATGCCGGTTTTAATTAATTCGCCCTGTAGTGTTTTATCTTGGGTTTTATTTTCGAATGTTCTCTTCCTTAAAGGGATGGTCTGAAACCAAAGTCTAAATGTCTATCTGTTTCATGTAATAATCAAATCACTTTTTTAATATACTTTAATTAAGAAAATCTCTCTCCTCTATCTTCCTGCTTTTTTTTTTCTTTTTAAACTTCTGTTCTGATGATGTTTCATTTGAGAATCCAAAGTGCATGCTGGGATACTCAAACAGGACTTCATCAGGGGATCACAGCTGTGGTCACCATCATGAAACAAAGCGGCATGAGTGACATCTGTTTTAAAGGCTGGGCTAGTCCCTGAGCAACATAGCATGCTTTTGTTGTCAATTCCAATGCATGCTTAGTATGAGCTACACGCTAACCGTGCTCTCTTTCCTTTAAATGCGCAGTGACAGTGCGCTCCCATAGGTAGATGGTGTGCAGCCACTTGAGTCAACCGTAAAAGACCTTGGATGATGACATCAGAGGTGCATGCCGGGTTACCATAATAACTTGGTGCGAACTAGCACAGAGAGAGCTGACCATACGGGAAGAAGCAAAGTCCAGTGCTGGAGCCGGGACAGGTGAGTAACAGGGGGTTGTATGAGGTTAGAAAAATATTGAGTTTTCCTGTGAAAAACAGCAGCACTCATCCTCATGTACGGTATCTTACGAGCTGTCCCCGTATGCACATTTTTTTCAGCCTTTTCCTATTCCAAAAATTATAGGGGTTATCTGGGACTTTAATATTGATGGCCTATCCTTAGGATAGGTCTTCAATATCTGATCACACACCCGGCACCCTTATCATTCAGCTGTTCCAGGTGTCAGTGGTGGACGGAATTACTCAGTTACGGAGCTGTGCTGTGTCGACTGTATAGTTGGCAAGGACGGGTACAATAGGGGGAAGATGTGCAGTACCCGCCAATAGCCACTATTCTGTCATTGTAACTGTGTAGCTCCATAACTGAGGAATTCCGACTGCCATCGACACCAGGCACAGCTGATCGGCGGGGGTACCAGGTGTCATACCTCCACCGATCAGACTTTGATGACCTATTCTAAGGATAGATCATCAATGTTAAAGTCCCGGACAACCCCTTTAACTTAGTACATGCCAAAGTATAGAGACCAAAACATACTCATGGTCAAGACTTCTGTATGCAATAGAATCAGTGAACAGTAGGTCATATAACGGAAACGTGCAGTAATTGTGAAGACAGCATTTTCAGCACATGGGTTTATTTTATTGACAGGGACATATTATCCCCCAGGGCATCACTACAGCGAGAGCTGTGTCCACTCATTGGGATACATGTGTAGAATCCATATAAAGACATCATTAGAAGGTTAATTCAGGACCTGCACAATTTACACACTATGACGAGGGTAGAAAGCACATTCATAATATATCCTAGTAATTCTAGTTATCCTGAGTATAAAAATGTAACAAGATTTAAAATACGACATTTAAATGTATAAATATAATAACAATATAAAAATACTGTGTTTTACTTGACCCCTGGATTGCAATTTATTAATGATAAGCTATACAGGACAATAGGAAATTATATTCCAATTATACTTGAAGCTACTGTAGCCATAAATGCAATGATTCCACCAATCACCCATGATAAATGTCGCAAAAATAACTAAAATGGTGACAAATATGGTCCAAAAATATAATTGGACTCATACATTTTTAGGCTTAGGACTCACATAGACCTTTTTTTTACATTTTTTTTGTGTATGTAATAAAACTAATAATAAAAATTATTTTATCAGATTTTCATCAATTTTTGCTTAGTCTTTGGTCAGAGTGTCAGTTTTTAGCACCAGTGTTTCATCAGTTTTTCAAGCTTACAAAATAAAAAACTGATGTAGATTTTCTAAGTTCTATCAGTGAGAAATGGACATCACATGGATGGCATCCGAGCACTGTCATTGATTTTTACTGACCCATAGACTTGCATTGGTGAGTTTGATCCATGATAAGGATCCAAAAACAGACATTTATCTCCATTTTTTATTTTTTTTGCAGACATTTGGCAACTAAAACATATAAGATAGTTCCCAAATGTGCAGAATAACCACAGCGCACGCACATGCTTGATCACTTGTGTTTGAATATGAGAAACTATCTGCTTGTATTAATTGGCCAATACTTGGTTGTATTAAAATTGTGACAGTACTTGATGAAAGGATATAAACATCTTTTGGAAGCAGATTTGGTTACGTAAATGCATACATTTTTTGAGAAAAATTATTTCTGTAATGAAGTTTCATTAAAAATTCAGGATGGTTTGGTTTCTACAGTCTCCATATATCGCTGTACCTAGCAGGGTGCAGAATGAGTTAAAGGGAATCTGTCACCAGATTTTTGCCATCTAATCTGAGAGCAGCATAATGAGAGACTGAGACAGAGAGATAGAGACAGAGACCCTGATTCCAACGATGCGTCACTTATTGGGATGCCTGCTGTAGTTTTTATAAAATAACTGTTTTATCACAAGGAAATTATAAGAGGACTAGAGAACTAGTAAATATGCTGCCATGTAGTCCTTTTTATTCTTGAGCTCTGTATCTTCACGACCCATCACTGATTGGCAACTTACTGCCTATGCCCAGTGTACATAGTAAGCAGCCAATCAGTGGTGTGGGCAGAGTTATACAGAGCTCAGCATTCAGAGAACTGCTAGATCTGCAGCAGAGAAAACAGTGATTGTATCAAAACTGCAACAAGCAGCTCAGTAAGTGACACATCAATGGAATCAGGGTCTCAGCCCCTATATCATGCTGCTCTATGATGTGTCATAATGTGGGAGAGGGACCTATTTCTATCAGATTCAATGTTACTTATGGAGCGTGTCATATTTAGGGCACGTTACATCGATGATATTTTTCTTATTTGGCAGAGCATTCCAGCAGAACTCCATTCATTTTTTTTTTAAATTATCTTTATTGAATTTTTCAAAGTGAACAAAACATAAATATAATTATTATCTAGTACAGTGATACATGAAAGAAAGGAACATGGGAAGGGAGAAAATCTAACTTACGCATTTAAAACAAAGTAATCCAGTGCAGTAGCTTAATCAGATAATGTTGTCTGACAATAGTAAACTTTTAGACAAAGCTGAATAATAAACAATTAAAATACCATATTAAAATATTTCTGTATTCAAAATATATTCATTTTTTTAACTATTGAATGACAATTAGCGTAACCTCTGCCTTACATACAAGTATGATAGGGATCAAGTGGATTTCCTTGATATAATAATCAAGAGGGACCATATGAATGTCTTACAGTCAGATGTGTACCGAAAGAAGACTGCCATGAACTCATACCTACATGCTACGTCATCTCACCCACCGCAAACGTTCAGAGGCATTCCTACCGGGCAATTTCTCCATGTGAAACAAATCAGGCAGTAAAGTTGAAAAAAAACACTTTCTGGACAGAGGCTTCATTAAAAGAAATATTAATCAGGACATTACAGAGCTAAAAACTTGGATCGCGAACAACTTCTATACACGTCTACTAAGCAACCAAGAAAGAACCAGGTGAGACTAATCACTCAGTACCACTCGCACTGGGATCTAATGACTCAATAATGAGGAGAAGTGTTAAGAAAATTTGGCCCATTCTACTTACAGATCCAATAATCAAACAGTACGTGTCACCGAACGTAAGTATGAGGGCCCGGAGAGGTCATAATCTGAGAGACCTATTGGTCTCTAGCCTTTACCAACCTACCAAGAACTTGTTGGCACCAATGAAAACGGGCTGCAGCTGGGAATGTGCCCCTTGCGGAAAGTGTATCGTGTGTCCAAATATTGAGAGAGCTACGCACTTTACAAACGCAAAGGGCACAAAAACTTACACTATTACACATAATATCTCGTGCTCTAAGGGTGCTGTCATTTATTATGTATACTGCCCGTGTCCCAAAATATATGTAGACCTTACGTCCAGAGAGCTGAAGACAAGAGTACGTGAACACGTAAGAGATATTATGGCAGCAAAAACAGAGACAAATGTAGAATCCCTGAAGACAATTGCTAGACACTTTAAAAAATACCATGGATGTGACCACACACTTTTACATGTGAAAGGAATTGACAGGATCCTATCAGGTTCACATGGAGGTAATGTGAACAAGACACTCTCACAATGTGAGTGTTAAAGGATTTGGACCCTTAACTAGTGTTGAGCGATACCTTCCAAAATATCGGATCGGATTGGATCGAACCGATACCGAAAAAGTATCGGATATCGCCGATTCCAATACCGGAAACCAATGCAAGTCAATGGGACAGAAATATCGGAATGAAAATAAACCCTTTCTTTCCTTGTAGGTTAATTCTACATGAAGGAAAACAACTAAGAATAATGTAGAATGTATTGGGGGAGGTGGGGGAGACAATAAAGGCATAGAGGTTTAGCCCAATCAAATGGAATAGCAGGAATTAATATTTTTTTTTTAAGACGTTCTGAGTTACGGAAATATTGACTATGTTAAGTATTTTTAGATTTTGTCAGATATTTATGTTTCACTGCTTCCATGCTCTTCACCTTCTTTTTTACTTCTCCCACACTTTCTCCTTCATCATCCTCAGCATCAGCATCTTTTTCATCCACTTCTTCTTCACCTTCTTCATCTTCTTCTTCTTCACCTTCTTCTTATTATTCTTTTTTTTTTTACATTCTTTATATTCTACTTCTTCATCTTCTTCTTCTTCATCATATTCTTATTTGTGACAGGCATTCCTGTAGTTGTTATCTTTAAAAGTTTGGACATTACACCTTTCGTTCTGCCCGTCACAAAAGATTTACAACAGGATTTGTCCGTGTTCAGTTTGGCCTGCAGCAGCAGGTCTTTTCCAGGGGCACCACGAGGAGGAACGGACTCACCCCCATACACTGCTTAGTCATCTTCTGCTTATAATTTAGATATTATCTTTTGCTCTGATTTTTAGTCTTATGCTTAATGTTCTTCCGCTTTTTGTTCTGCAGCTTCTTGTACTTCTGCATCTTGGTTTTCTGTCTCTTGTTCTTCTGTATCTTGGTGGTTGTCTTCTCTTCTTTGTCCTCTTGGTCAACTTCTTCAGGGTCATCTTCTTGGTCTTCTTCGGGGTGGTCTTCTGGGTCGTCGTCTTCAGGGTCCTCGTCTTCTTCGGGGTCCTCGTCTTCGGGGTCCTCGTCTTCTTCGGGGTGGTCTTCAGGGTCCTCGTCTTCTTCGGGTTGGTCTTCAGGGTCCTCGTCTTCAGGGTCCTCGTCAGGGAGATCCAGAGTGATTACCAAGAACCATTTCAAAAAGCTTGAACTTGGAAATGTAGCAGAAGGTACAAGAAGGCTGAGGAACTACCGAGGACCAGCTGACGGTACTGGAACCCGGATGGGTAGCAGAAGGTACAAGAGCCAGTGGAACTACCGAGGACCAGCTGATGGTACTGGAACTCGGTTACTAAGCAGGAGGTACCTGTGCCAGAAAGCACTACCAAGGACCAGCAGACGTTGGTGGAACTTGGATACCGAGAAGGAGGCACCTAATCCAAAGGCACTGCTGAGAACCAGCTGACGGTACTGGAACCCGGATGGGTAGCAGAAGGTACCCATGTAAAAAAAAGTTTCAAGGCCGCGAGCTGGCCGCAGTTACCAAAACCTACAGTCCTACAGGGGGTGCTTGTCCTATTGGCACTATGGAACCAGCCTTCATTGCCAGATCCCGCAGTCCACATAGGAGTCACCTAAACTGCAGGCACCATAGAGTCGGCTAACCCGACCGCAACACGACAGGACAACGCATTGGAGGCAAAGTGACGTTGACACTACCCGGAAACAGTTGGCGTGCTGGAACCAGGCTGGGCAGGAGGGAGTACCCGTGCCAAAGACACTGCTGGGAAACAGCTGGCAGTGCTGGAACCCAGGGTAAATACTAAAAACAGAGGAGCCAGAGGCGTAATTGGAACAACTTTAAAATCTGTAGTAGTGTGAATGTGGACAGAGCAGGAGAATTTGCCGGACACACAGCAGGGGAACAGCTGACGTTACTGAACCCCAATAACACTGGAGCAAGCGTTGACTGTGCAGACGGCACTTCTGAGCAGCAACTAGCGGTATTGGAGCCCAGGGTAAATACTAAAAACAGAGGAGCCAGAGGTGTATTTGGAGGAGGTTTTAAATCAGTAGTACAGTGGATGTGGACAAAGCAGGAGAATTTGCCGGACACACAGCTGGGGATCAGCTGACGTTACTGAACCCCAATAACACTGGAGCAAGCGTTGACTGTGCAGACGGCACTTCTGAGCAGCAACTAGCGGTATTGGAGCCCAGGGTAAATACTAAAAACAGAGGAGCCAGAGGTGTATTTGGAGGAGGTTTTAAATCAGTAGTACAGTGGATGTGGACAAAGCAGGAGAATTTGCCGGACACACAGCTGGGGATCAGCTGACGTTACTGTACCCCAATAACACTGGAGCAAGCGCTGACTGTGCAGACGGCACTTCTGAGCAGCAACTAGCGGTATTGGAGCCCAGGGTAAATACTAAAAACAGAGGAGCCAGAGGTGTATTTGGAGGAGGTTTTAAATCAGTAGTACAGTGGATGTGGACAAAGCAGAAGAAATTGCCAGACACACAGCTGGGGATCAGCTGACGTTACTGAACCCCAATAACACTGGAGCAAGCGTTGACTGTGCAGACAGCACTTCCGAGTGCCAACTGGCGGCGTTGGAGCTCAGGGATAATACTGAAAACAGAGGAGCCAGAGGTGTAATTGGAGCAACTTTAAAATCTGTAGTAGTGAGAAGGTGGACAGAGCAAGAGAAATTGCCGTCCTCACAGCAGGGGAACAGCTGACGTTACTGAACCCCAATAACACGGCAGCAAGTGTTGACTGTGCAGACGGCACTTCTGAGCGCCAACTGGCGGTGTTGGAGCTCAGGGATAATACTGAAAACAGAGGAGGCAGAGGTGTAATTGGAGCAACTTTAAAATCTGTAGTAGTGAGAAGGTGGACAGAGCAGGAGAAATTGCCGTCCGCGCAGCAGGGGAACAGCTGACGTTACTGAACCCCAATAACACGGCAGCAAGTGTTGACTGTGCAGACGGCACTTCCAAGCGCCAACTGGCGGTGTTGGAGCTCAGGGATAATACTGAAAACAGAGGAGCCAGAGGTGTAATTGGAGCAACTTTAAAATCTGTAGTAGTGAGAAGGTGGACAGAGCAGGAGAAATTGCCGTCCGCACACCAGGGGAACAGCTGACGTTACTGAACCCCAATAACACGGCAGCAAGTGTTGACTGTGCAGACGGCACTTCCGAGCGCCAACTGGCGGTGTTGGAGCTCAGGGATTACAGTTCAGGTGGTAGAAACATGAACACAACAGGAGACCTGGATACTGTTGCCAACCAATTATTTATTCTGGAAGAGGATTGGCAAATTCATGAGAGATCCAGGCCTTGTTCATTTTGAGAAAAGTAAGCCGGTCAACGTTATCGGAGGATAGTCGCATGCGACAGTCTGTTAGTACACCACCTGCGGCACTAAAGACGCGTTCCGATAATACACTAGCAGCAGGGCAAGCTAGCACCTCCAATGCATACTGACAAAGCTCTGGCCATGTATCCAGCTTACAGACCCAAAACTTGAAGGGAAAAGAGCCGTCTGGGAGTACACTAAGAGGGCAAGACATGTAGTCTGTCACCATCTGACGGAAACGTTGCCTCCTGCTGACTGGAGCCGTCTGTGATGGTGTAGACATTTGTGGCGGCGGGGACACAAAACTTTGCCACATTTCGGCCATACTGGTCTTGCCTTGTGCTGAGGCGCTGCTTCTGCTCCCTCTTTGTGCAGAGCTTCTCCACTGCCTCGACGCACTGAGCTGCTTTGTAAAGCACTAGCAGCACTGCTCTCGGTTGGAATGGAGAACATGATGGAATGCACCAGTGCGTCTTGGTACTCCCGCATTTTATGCTCCCGGTTCAACGGTGTTATGAGGCTTTGTAAGTTGTCCCGGTAGCGAGGATCTAGGAGGGTGGACACCCAATAATCAGCCGTGTTGAGAATGTGGGCGATGCGGCGGTCGTTTCTCAGGCACTGCAGATTGAAATCAACCATGTGCTGCAGACTGCCAACTGGCCAAGAAACGCTGTCCCCTGCTTGAGGCGTGATCTCTGCCTGCTCTGCATCACCCCACCCTCTCTCTAGATACTGACTACTAGAGCATTGTGTACCTCCCTCCTCTGGACAGATGTCTTCCTCATCCATTGACTCCTCCTCATCCTCCTCACAAAGTGTCCCCTGCCAAGGCCTTTGTGAGGAACCACGTTGCGCAGACTGTACAGAAGCAGATGGCATTTGTGACTCCTCATCCTCCACCTCTTCCAAAACCTCGTCCCTTAGTGCTTGCAGTGTTTTTTCAAGCAGGCAGATAAGGGGGATAGTCATGCTACCTAGTGCATCATCTGCACTCGCCATCCGCGTGGAATAATCGAAGGCACGCAAAACGTGGCAAATGTCCTTCATAGAGGCCCACTCAGTGGTGGTGAAGTGTGAACGGCGCGCACTGCGACTTGTTTGCGCCTGCTGCAGCTGGTACTCCATTACTGCGGCCTGCTGCTCACACAACCTCTCCAACATATGTAACGTTGAATTCCACCTGGTGGGTAGGTCACATATGATGCGATGTTCCGGAAGACGTAATCGGCGCTGCAGAGCTGCAATGCGTGATCTTGCGTTGCTGGAATGCCGCAAGTGAGCGCACTCTATGCGGACCTTGTGAAGCAGTGCATCAAGGTCCGGATAGTCCCTCAAAAAACTCTGCACGACCAAGTTGAGCACATGTGCCAGACATGGGATGTGAGTGAGGTTGCCTAGGTCCAGAGCTGCCACCAGATTTCGGCCATTGTCACACACTACCATGCCTGGCTGGAGATTCGCTGGCACAAACCACACGTCGCTCTGCTGCTTGATGGCATTCCAGAGGTCCTGCGCTGTGTTGCTTCGATTCCCCAAATAAATTAATTTTAATACGGCCTGTTGACGTTTGGCCACGGCTATGCTCATATCGGTCATCATAACAGGTAACCGTTCACAGGTCGATGTGGAGGTAGACCGTAACGGCTCCTGCAGCGATGATTCAGAGGAACTGGAGTATGAGGAGGAGTCAATGTGTACAGACTGGATTCCTGGAATCCTTGGAGTTGGCAGAACACGTACAGCGCCACTCTCAAGATCTGTACCCGGCTCCACAACATTTACCCAATGGGCAGTGAGGGAAAGGTATCGTCCCTGTCCATGCTTACTGGTCCACGCATCGGTGGTCAGGTGGACCTTTCTACTGACGGCTTTTTGTAGCGCATGTTTAATTTTTCCCTCCACATGATGTTGCAGGGCAGGGACGGCTTGCCTGCTGAAATAAAAGCGGCTGGGCACGTTGTATTGTGGGACTGCCAATGCCATAAAGTTACGGAAGGTGTCAGTCTCCACCAGCCTGAATGATAGCATTTCAAGGGCCAGTAGTTTAGCAATGCCAGCATTCAGAGCCTGTGCTCGGGGGTGGTTTGCCGAGTATGGGCGCCTTTTCTCCCATGCCTGTGCTAACGATGGCTGTAGACTGGCCTGGGAGTGTGAGGATGACAGGGAAAGTGGTGCTGTGGGTGGAATTACACTGTGTCTCTGTACAACAGTGCCAGAGATTCTTCCATGGCGATCCTGTGAGGAAGCCGAACCAGCTGTGTGTGAGCTGGAGGAAGAGGCTACAACACGAGCTGAAGAGGTGGTAGGTGGCGCTGTAGGTTGGCCTAGGTCTTCAGTGTGTTTTTGTAACTCCACCACGTGCTTGGTCCGCACATGTTTCCACATATTTGTGGTATTGAGGTTGCTGACACTTTTCCCTCTTTTCACCTTCTGATTACACAGCTTGCATTTGACAAAGCAAATGTCATCTGCAACTGTGTCAAAAAAGGACCAGGTACTGCAAGTCTTGGGAGCGCCCGCTTTGGATTTTGGAAGAGCCATGCTCCTAATGGGTGCCGAAGTGGAGGCTACAGGCAACCAAGTCTGCCCCCTCCCTCTCCCTCCTTTTTGGGCTGTTCGGGGAATCTCTTCCTGAGAGCTACTCCCACCACCTTCCTGTCCCTCACGCTATGATGGGTCAAGGACCTCATCATCTACACCACCCTCTTCAAACAACTGCTTCTCCTGGGTAGTCTCGACAGCACAGTACGCACCAGAAAGTGGCACCTGAGTCTCATCATCAGATGCGTACTGAGGTGTGCTGCTGACCATAGGCACTGGCCCACCCGCCTCTTCAGATTCAGAGAGACAAAACGGTTGCGCATCACTGCATACTACCTCTTCTTCAAATTCTCGAATTCTGCTTGGCTGGCCCCCTCTTTCCAAGCCAAGAGATTCAGAGAACAGAAGTAGAGATGGCTCCTGTCCAGGGCTCTCTGACTGCCTGGGCAATTTGGCAGGTGGTGAAGAGATAGATGGGTGCTCTTCAGTGCTCAGGACCTGAGAGGATCTGGAACTAATTGAAGTCGATGCGTTAGCTGCCATCCATCCGACAACGGCTTCAATTTGGTCCTCCCGCAGCATTGGGTACGGCTAGCTCCTACAAAGCTGCGCATAAAGGACTGTTCCCTGGTAAAACTGGGGGATGCTGAGTCACTGGTGCCCGCAGCAGGCACAGAATCCCCACGTCCTCTCCCTGCAGGCACAGAATCCTCACGTCCTCTCCCTCCAGAAACTCCACGCCCACGCCCACGACCACATGCCTTACTCCCTGCCTTCTTCATCTTGGTAGACTGATAAAGATAGGCAGAAAAGTACTAAGGGCTTAGTGTGCTTATTCCTGAACAGCTGCTAACAGGTATAAGAAACACTAATTTTATAAAGTGTGGACTAGACTTTAATATGAGCTAATGTGGCCTACACAACTGTAAAATGGAGTGTTTGGTGAACTTTATTTAGGTTTTTTTTGTCACAAAAAGACACTGGATGTGCCTAAAGATGTAATACCGATAGTATCACAAACTTTTTGTAGCTATTACAATGTAGGAAGGTAACCTACAATGCAATAGATGAGGCTACAAAAAATAGGGTAATACTAAACTGGCTGGGGCTGCAGGGCCCAATGCTGCAGAAAGGCTCCTCTAACTACTCCTATATAGTGTGTTTGGAACCAATTTAGCTGAATACGGATGGAACCACCACACTAATAGGAGAAATCAGGAAAAAGTATGAATTGGCAAAAAAGGACAATGTATGAGGCAGTGACACACACTGAGTGCACTACAACCAGACGTGGCTGAAGCACACACTACAGGGTGAGCTGCACTCACACACACAGACCTTGCAGACAGCGGTGAACAGTGCAGATGCAGAGCACTGTGCACTAGCGCTGCAAGACCAAAAAAATTTCTCTATCTTCTCCTATATAGTGTGTTTGGAACCAATTTAGCTGAATACGGATGGAACCACCACACTAATAGGAGATATCAGGAAAAATTATGAATTGGCAAAAAAGGACAATGTATGAGGCAGTGACACACACTGAGTGCACTACAACAAGACGTGGCTGAAGTACACACTACAGGGTGAGCTGCACTCACACACAGAGACCTTGCAGAAAGCGGTGAACAGCACAGAGAACTGTGCACTAGCACTGCAAGGCACAGCGATTTATAAAGTAGCTTGGGTAAAGCAGAATAGACCAAATAGGTAGCTAAAACTGTCCCTCAGAACAACAGCGTCCTATCCCAAACTGAATTCACAGCAGAATGAGCTCAAAATGGCGGCGGCGGCTTTTATAGTGCATCATGACATCATTTCAGCAGCCAATCACAGCCATGCCATTAGTTAAGATGCCTACATGCCTAACAGGATGTGCCCACACTTCTTAGGATCCTCATTGGCTGAATAAAATGAAAATGGCTCATTGCATTATGGGAACTTCCGATTCCGGTATACGATATTGCAAAAGTATCGGAATTAAGTATCGGAATTCCGATACCGCGAATATCGGCCGATACCCGATATTTCAGTATCGGAATGCTCAACACTACCCTTAACACAATCCAACCAATTGGCTTAAATGAAACTATAAGATTTGCACCATTTTTCTAATAATTTTTTGTAATAATTTTTTGTAATAATTTAATATTCCGACATCTCTTCCCCTGCCCACCTTCTGCTGAATATACTTGACCATCATATCTTATATTTATATATCTATATATAGATATGTCTATATATAGATATATATATTTATATATATGTGTGGTCCATTGTTCTTGCTTACGCATGTTTAGATTTTATAATAGATTTTTATTACTGTTTTTATTTTGGTTTTAATTATGTATATTTATATGTGTGGACTGTTTATGATCTCCTATTTAGGATGAAAGATTTAGGCAAATTATGTGCAATTTTGATAAAGACTAAACAATTTCTATTTTTTTCTCCTTAGTAGCCTATTAAACTGAATTATCTCTGAAGAATATGGGAAGTTCATACCCTATATCATATTAGAAAATATGGATACTATCTATCGGACTCAAGATCCTACAATATATTTTGAAAACGATATATTTGTATATATACTTCAACTTATGTAAATTATTAATACTATATCTATATTGTTTTGGCATATTTCCCTTTGGTACCATCTATATTATATTCTATTTATCTTTGTATAGTATGATTCTTTAAAATATGCAAATTAATTTCTCACCAGCACCACATTTATCATACTCTATGGGTGTTGACACATGTGCGGATGTAGATACTGTAAGGCAGCGCTAGTCATCATATTGGGGGTAACTCTCTTCGCTGCATCAATCAATGCACACGTGCAATGTCTTTACGTTTTTCTCACAATGTTGCAGTTTATTACATCATAAGCCACAGTTCACCGGGTCCAACTCCGTGGCACGCCGACACACATAAACACAATGTTCATGAGCCAAGTGGCACACAGGCCCACTTGCTCCAGGTTACAGCTTACGGCAAGGTAATAAAGTAGCAATGTTCATATCACAATGTCCATATAGCACAGGGTATTACCTTTGCCGGGTTTAGCTGTCTCAGTCCATTACGCTTGCCACCACTGTGGCTTTGTGGCTTCCCAGGTAGGGGTCTCTAGCCGTCGTTCCCTCAAAGGCCACTGACATCCACACAGGATCCAGGCTCTGCCTTTCAGGACTCTTACTCAAGCCGGCTCTCCCTCAAAGGCCACTGACATCCACACAGGATCCAGGCTCGACCTTCCAGGTACCAGGCTTCACTCCAAAGCCGCTGCCTTCCAAGGACACTAGCATCCGCACAGGATCCAGTCTTTGCCTTTCAGGCTGCCAGGCTTCACTCGGCCTCACTAGGCCTCTCACAAACGGTGTCCCACACACACGGAGCACAGGCCTCACGCCTCACACCGAACACACCTGTCTCAAATTAAGCAGGGTTTATATATCCTGTGCGCACATACACCCATACTGACAGGACCTTAACTGTGTGCATCAGGACCTGTGTGATGTCACGGTCATGTGACCAGTCAGTTAAAGGGGAAGGTACATGGTCCGGTAAACACATCCTGGACCATTTACAGTAATGCTAGCAAGCTGCTGCATTACAATACACATACACATTCCAAGTGTGTGTGTGTATATGTGTGTATGTATGCATTTACTTCTTCATTTATTACCTATCTTTTATATATTTTATATGTATTTCATAACACATACATGAATATCTGTTCACTTTCTCCCTTTTTTACACATATGAATCTCATCTTAATGTTTTTTTTTAAACTTGTCAATCACTTATTCTCACACTTTTTGTATATTTATTTTATTTATTTTTTAATCATGGTTAATCACGTTTTTTCACATATTAATTTTTTCAATTAATATATATAAGATGAATTCATATGATTGACGTGTGGGCATATTGATGTACATATACACTTTATATATTTTTTACTTTATTGATTCATTCACTTTATTTATTCTGTATATTTTGATTTATATTATTTACAGTATATATTCAAGTATTCACATATTCAATATATATTCACTTGTGTAATTTTTTCACATTTCTGGAATGTATATATTTGCTCTATAGTATGTATTAACATGCATATATTTATTTATTATTTTATATTTTGCGGCATTCTCACATAGAATTTCCAGGGATGTAATATCTGTATGTTGTGGAAGTGGGAATATGAACTTATTGTCATATACAGTGGGTGCGGAAAGTATTCAGACCCCTGTACATTTTTCACTCTTTGTTTCATTGCAGCCATTTGGTAAATTCTAAAAAGTTCATTTTTTTCTCATTAAAGTTCACTCTGCACCCCATCTCGACTGAAAAAGAAACAGAAATGTGGACATTTTTGCAAATTTAGTTAAAAAAGAAAAACTGAAATATCATATGGTCATAAATATTCAGACCCTTTGCTCAGACACAAATGTAGCACCCTGAGGGTTCGGCTGCTACAGGGGTATTGCACCTCAACCCAGAGGTGTGATATTCCACTCCCGGGTAAGGATGGAGTGTGGACCTGAGCTCGGTAGGCTGCATGCACTACACACATCCCATTTCCGAGGGGCAGGCCGACGGTACTCCCACTTAGAAATGTGCAGGTACGACCGAGTCTGTTCCTGGCTGGAGTGGGAGGGGGGTGGAACATCCCAAGTAGTGTAGGGGCAGATAGGGGGAGCAGCCTGGGTAAAGATAGGAGCTCATTGGGTGCTGGTCGCCTGAGCTCACACATAGAGGGTGTATAAAAGGTGGGCACCATCTAAGATCAAGGTCAGTCAGTCAGTCTGTGAGAAGTCAGCCTTTGCAGAGCAGTGGAAAAAAGCAGAGGAGCAGAGCAGCCCAAGGCCCAGAGAGAGTGAGAGAGGAGAACAAGAAAGACCCAGAGAGGGGGAGACAGAAGGAACTCTGAGAACCCAAGTACAACCCTAGGGTGAAGAGTTGGCAATAGGGTACCGGATCCCAAACTGGTGGGGGCTAAAGCATACCTCAGCCAGAGACCGGAGGCCGTGGGCAGGATCTGCCACGGCCACCCACCACATCCACCCTGAAGGCAAACCACGTGTAGGGTCAGGGAACCCAAGGCCAAGGGTCTCCCAACAGAAGGCCCGAGGGAACTGGACCTAGGTGGATCCCTGGTGGGGACGGCCAGAAGAAAGGACAAGAAGGAGGGCTCAGGGACACGCTCCGGACTTGCTTGGGGGTTGGCTGAATCCAGGACCTGGTGGACGCAGCATGGCTCGGGTGGTCACTCAAGGCCGGAGTGACCGGAATATCTGCAGTAAGTAAACACCCTGAACTGCACAACCCGACTCTGTCTTTAATTATCATCTACGCTGCACCACCACAACCCCCATCCTCTGCACCTGACCCCCTGAGGCCATACCCCTCCCGTTGGGGGTTATACTATCTAAAGCTGCACCAACACCATCAGCCTCAGCGGACCCTGCTGCAGCGGCGGCCGTAGTGACCGCAATTCAACGGGTGGCGTAGTCGACATAAAGAACTTTAGTAACATCAGTAAGGACTGCCACACACTGAGCTTGACACCCTGGGCACGGACCGGGTCACAGCCACTCGGAGACTACAACCCCCATCTGATCCGGCTCCGGGTATTCCCCTAAAGAATATGGCCCAGGGGGTGCGTCAACTTTGGCGTAGTTGGCAGGATTACGTGCCCACAACAACCGGGTACTGCGTGCCTGAAGAAAAGAACAAGTTTACCTCAAAAAGAAGTCTCCCGCCGGTTCCGGAGGGTCCATGCCATCGGACTCCATCACAGGTCGATTCCAGCCGGTTGTCCGCCATTAACAGCTTTTTCCCGCCATCTGCAGAGTTTCCCGCCACTGGGAGACGATTCCCGCCATTTCCAAAGGTTTCCCGCCTTGTCAGAGCGGACGCCATTATGGGCGTGCCAGAGGATGGCAAGAGGCCACCTCCCATCGTGGGCCAGGACCGAAAATGGCGCCAAAAGTGGAAACCGCCCCCACCAACAGAGACTGTGATGCTAGAGGTGTCTGTCAGCGTGAAAGAACTGCCCCTGGAGCTGACAATCACCAAATGGCCCCGGGACCGCCCTCGAAGTGGGAGGACTGAGAAGAAGAGAACAAAGATGGGTGTCGCTTGGAGGAGTCTGGAGAGAGCGCACCCGGAGACAAGACGTCTGGAGGGAGAGCCAGGCAGCACCGACCCAGCGGTCAGGAGCCTGATGCGGGCCGCCACTCCAGGCAGCACCGACCCAGTGGTCAGGAGCCTGTTGCCGGTCGCCACTCCAGAAGGCCTGCTGGAGACAACGAGAGGAGAGCAGAGCAGCACCGACCCGTTGGTCAGGAGCCTGCTAGAAGCAACGACCCCACTAGGCCTAGTGGAGGTCCTGGCACAGCTCCCCCGAGATCGGGAGTGTGCACAGACTGCGCTGGAGGGCCTCGCACGGAGGATGGCCCGGGTGCAGCGAGAGACGTTAGCAGAATGGAGCCGTGAGATGGCCCAGCAGACAAGAACCCGTCAGCGGAGCACGCCACCCGAGACGAGGAGACAGACCGCCTCTGAGGATGGCGCAGGAGGACTGAAGGCCGGAGACGGCGCCGGGAAGGGAGCCGAACGAAAGGAGGCAGGTAAAGGGGACGTCTATACCCCAAACCGGGAAACCGCGTACCTGCCCCAGCTCCCCGTCGCAGAGCCCGAAGTCTATCCTGCCGTGCCCGTCGCTGCAACGTCACCGCCGCAGACTAGGCCTCAAACGGGAGCCGCGACCCCTGTGACGTCACACGCCTCGACCCCGAGCGTGACCAAGCAGGAAGTACCACCAGCCTGGTCGCAGGGCCTAGTACCCCCGGGCGCCGCAATACCAACAGCGCCCCCTACCTCCGCGGAGCCACCGGCCTGGTCGCAGGGCCAAGTAGCCCAGGGCGCCGCCGTCCTTACGGTGCCCTTCACCTTCCAGATACCCCAGGCCTGGCCGCAAGGCCCGGGCAACCCGGGCGCTAACACCACCGCGCCCATAAGACCAAAAGTGCCGCATCTGGGAGAGGACCTGTTTACCCAACACACGTGCCCGGATGGGCAGCCTTTCATCTGGCCCCAGGAATATCATGAACTGGAACGGCAGAGGAAGGCTGGGGCCATGTGTGCACCCCTGATCCCGGCTCCAAAGCCCGTAAAGAGGATCTCGCCCCCGCTAGAAGAGACCCAGTTTGAGTGGGACCCCACCGGAGAAGATCTCATGGGGTTCACTCAGGAGACTCGGGCAGCTGCAGCGGAGCGTGCTGAGTGCTGCCGCCAACAGCTCGAGGTCTTCGAGAGGGAGCGGAGAGAGAGGCGGGTCCGGGAACAGCAAGCTCAAATAAGGAGCGCGGAGCAGAAGAGCCGGGCCAGGAGAGACCCCCGTGCAGCGCATAGTCCCCGCACCACCGGGACTGTGATAAAGTTTAACATGCAGCATGGGTGGGGCTTCATCCGAGACCACCGCACCCTAGGCGACGTCTTCGTGACCAGGAGAGACGTTGAGTCCCACCTACCGGAGGGACACAGAGGTCGTGACCTTTACATCGGGGACGAGGTCACCTTCACCCGGCACAAGTGTGCCAAAGGACCCTACGCCCTCCATGTGCATCGTCTGACGGAGGAAGAGCTGCGGTGTGAGGAGGAAGAGCAAGAGGACCCGGACGGGTCTGAAGCCAAAGGTAACCATAAAGAAAGAGCAGGAGGACGCCGTCGTTAAGTACAGCAGAGTACAAGCTGTATATAGTTGCCCGTCGGGGCACCGTGAACTGTTACTGCTGCTATCATAGTCCCCGTTGGGACCAGCAAGTGTGAACTGTTTACCCGTTTAACCCTTAAATCCCACTGACCGAGGACTGAGAGCGGTCATTCCTCCCTAATACCTGGCCGAGGACTGAGAGCGGCCACTACCCCTTTTGTATAAAGTTGCGCTTCCTAAAGCGCCCCCTACCGGTTTTATAGGAAAACCATTTTTCAAGAAAAGACTGTCGCACTGTACCCGGTCACACGTTGCACAGTGACCGGAGGAGAAGCCAGAGGCGACGAGAATGTTTTATATGAAAAGTTTTATGATGCTGCTAATATATGTTGTTTTATATGTTTTTATTATGTTGTTGATATGAAAAAAAAAAAAAATTTGTATGTTTTGGTGTTGTTTATGTCTTACAGCCCGAGGACGTGCTGTGATTTACCAGGGGGGAATGTAGCACCCTGAGGGTTCGGCTGCTACAGGGGTATTGCACCTCAACCCAGAGGTGTGATATTCCACTCCCGGGTAAGGATGGAGTGTGGACCTGAGCTCGGTAGGCTGCATGCACTACACACATCCCATTTCCGAGGGGCAGGCCGACGGTACTCCCACTTAGAAATGTGCAGGTACGACCGAGTCTGTTCCTGGCTGGAGTGGGAGGGGGGTGGAACATCCCAAGTAGTGTAGGGGCAGATAGGGGGAGCAGCCTGGGTAAAGATAGGAGCTCATTGGGTGCTGGTCGCCTGAGCTCACACATAGAGGGTGTATAAAAGGTGGGCACCATCTAAGATCAAGGTCAGTCAGTCAGTCTGTGAGAAGTCAGCCTTTGCAGAGCAGTGGAAGAAAGCAGAGGAGCAGAGCAGCCCAAGGCCCAGAGAGAGTGAGAGAGGAGAACAAGAAAGACCCAGAGAGGGGGAGACAGAAGGAACTCTGAGAACCCAAGTACAACCCTAGGGTGAAGAGTTGGCAATAGGGTACCGGATCCCAAACTGGTGGGGGCTAAAGCATACCTCAGCCAGAGACTGGAGGCCGTGGGCAGGATCTGCCACGGCCACCCACCACATCCACCCTGAAGGCAAACCACGTGTAGGGTCAGGGAACCCAAGGCCAAGGGTCTCCCAACAGAAGGCCCGAGGGAGCTGGACCTAGGTGGATCCCTGGTGGGGACGGCCAGAAGAAAGGACAAGAAGGAGGGCTCAGGGACACGCTCCGGACTTGCTTGGGGGTTGGCTGAATCCAGGACCTGGTGGACGCAGCACGGCTCGGGTGGTCACTCAAGGCCGGAGTGACCGGAATATCTGCAGTAAGTAAACACCCTGAACTGCACAACCCGACTCTGTCTTTAATTATCATCTACGCTGCACCACCACAACCCCCATCCTCTGCACCTGACCCCCTGAGGCCATACCCCTCCCGTTGGGGGTTATACTATCTAAAGCTGCACCAACACCATCAGCCTCAGCGGACCCTGCTGCAGCGGCGGCCGTAGTGACCGCAATTCAACGGGTGGCGTAGTCGACATAAAGAACTTTAGTAACATCAGTAAGGACTGCCACACACTGAGCTTGACACCCTGGGCACGGACCGGGTCACAGCCACTCGGAGACTACAACCCCCATCTGATCCGGCTCCGGGTATTCCCCTAAAGAATATGGCCCAGGGGGTGCGTCACAAATATTTAAGTCACATGCTGTCCATTTCCTTGTGATGCTCCTTGAGATGGTTCTACTCCTTCATTGGAGTCCAGCTGTGTTTAATTAAACTGATAGGACTTTATTTGGAAAGGCACACACCTGTCTATATAAGACCTCACAGCTCACAGTGCATGTCAGACCAAATGAAAATCATGAGCTCAAAGGAACTGCCCAAGGAGGTCAGAGACAGAATTGTGGCAAGGCACAGATCTGGCCAATGTTAAAACAGAATTTCTGCATTACTCAAGGTTCCTAAGAGCACAGTGGCCTCCATAATCCTTAAATGGAAGAAGTTTGGGACCACCAGAAGTCTTCCTAGACCTGGCTGTCCAGCCAAACTGAGCAATCGTGGGAGAAGAGCCTTGGTGAGAGAGGTAAAGAATAACCCCAAGATCACTGTGGCTGAGCTCCAGAGATGCAGTAGGGAGATGGGAGAAAGTTCCACAAAGTCAACTATCACTGCAGCCCTTACAGGCTTTATGGGAGAGTGGCCTCTCCTCAGTGCAAGACATATGAAAGCCCGCATAGAGTTTGCTCAAAAACACATGAAGGACTCCCAGACTATGAGAAATAAGGTTCTCTGGCCTGATGAGACAAAGATAGAACTTTTTGGTGCTAATTCCAAGCGGTATGTGTGGAGAAAACCAGGCACTGCTCATCAACTGCCCAATACAATCCCAACAGTGAAACATGGTGGTGGCAGCATCATGCTATGGGGGTGTTTTCAGCTGCAGGGACAGGGCGACTGCTTGCAATTGAAGGAAACATGACTGCGGCCAAGTACAGAGATATCCTGGATGAAAACCTCTTCCAGAGTGCTCTGGACCTCAGACTTGACCAAAGGTTCACCTTCCAACAAGACAATGACCCTAAGCGCACAGCTAAAATAACAAAGGAGTGGCTTCAGAACAACTCTGTGACCATTCTTGACTGGCCCAGCCAGAGCCCTAACCTAAACCCAATTGAGCATCTCTGGAGAGACCTGAAAATGGCTGTCCACCAACGTTCACCATCCAACCTGAAGGAACTGGAGAGAATCTGCAAGGAAGAATGGCAGAGGATCCCCAAATCCAGGTGTGAAAAACTTGTTGCATCATTCCCAAGAAGACTCATGGCTGTACTGGCTCAAAAGGGTGCTTCTACTCAATACTGAGCAAAGGGTTTGAATACTTATGACCATGTGATATTTCAGTTTTTCTTTTTCAATAAATTTGCAAAAATTTCTACATTTCTGTTTTTTTTTAGTCAAGATGGGGTGCAGAGTGTACTTTAATGAGAAAGAAAATGAACTTTTTAGAATTTACCAAATGGCTGCAATGAAACAAAGAGTGAAAAAGGTAAAGAGCTCTGAATACTTTCCGTACCCACTGTATATGTATATAGGTGTAAATATCTATATGTCATCAATTATTAGATTTATATACTTTAATGTTCCTTTTCTAGCTGTTTATGATGATAATAATAATCTTTTTATTTCTATAGCGCCAACATATTCCACAGCACTTTACAATTCAGACAATTTACAGACATTATGGGCATTGTCCCCATTGGGGCTCACAATCTTCATTCCCTATCAGTATGTATTTGGAGTGTGGAAGGAAACCGGAGAACCCGGAGGAAACCCATGCAAACTCGGGGAGAACACACAAACTCCCTGCAGATGTTGTCCTTGGTGGGAATTTGAACCCAGGACCCCAGCGCTGCAAGGCTGCAGTGCTAATCACTGAGCCACCATGCTGCCCATTAGATTATGTGTTTATCATGTGAATTTCAGGTATGTGGTATATAGTTTGAATACTAAAGTCCATAACAGATCGTACTATTAAAAAATCATGTCTTCATTGATGGATCTGGGGTTGTGCACATGCGGCCTCTTGGAGGGCTGGCCGTATCGTATGCTGTCACTGTATCCTGGTGCTGGCCGGGTCACGTGACCATGTCCTGATCATGTGATAGCCATGTGGTCGGGTACCTGCTCTCGTCACTCTCCCCGCCCCCGGGATGACGTGGTGTGGGATGTGCTTGGCAACTCTGAGGCACACGCTGTGTGCCGCATATAACCCCACCCCCTTACTAAATTAAATTATCTGATTGGATTTATACCATATAAATAGACAGTCCTGCTGGTCTGACTCCACGCGCCCTGATGAAGGCAGACACCGACACGCGCGTTGGGATGCTTGTGGCTCCATATCAGCAGGAGGAGATGCCCCCAGGTCAGTACATGTGATGTTACTTTATAATACGATATATGGCCTGAGCATATGGATGACTGTGCAGTTACATCACATATTGTATGGTTGATTCATTTATGTACTAATAGTGATTCATTGTCTTATGTAGTGCATAATATAGGGACATGCCCATTGTAATTATTTATTTATTGCACTTCTGCACTTTACTTCAATGAGTCCTATATGAATTGTCCTATATAGAGATATGCCCACTATAAGTATTGATTGTACTCCTGCACTTTATTCCAATAAGTTAGGCCCATATGAATTGATTTTCATCATATTTATATAAAGATTCTAAAAACATTAACAACTCCTCCTGGGGTTGTGTCGCCTTTTAATGTGTATTTATTTGTATTGTCTATCCTTTAATAAAGATGAATATTTAATTAAATTACCATTTTTATTGTTTTTGTGGTTATATTTTTTTTTGCGGATTGGAGATTTACTCTATGATGGGGTAGCAAAGCCTGGTGACAGATTCCCTTTAACAATAAGCCCATTTTGATAGAGAGGTTTAAAACCCATATCTCTATTCTTCTGGACTTCTCAGCTGATTAATCAGACTCTTTTGTAAATAAAATAAAATTCATATGCTCAGGCAAATAGGTTGTCACAGGTCTTCACTATTGGAGGCTTCTACCTTTGCATTGCTTTTGCAAAGTATAAGAATTATTGGATAAGAAGTGTAGTCCCCTGCATTAACGCTGTAAAATCTGTAACTGAAAGCTGCAACCTCCCATTTGAAGTCACTGATAGGTTGACTGGTAAATTAGCTATCAAATGAATCTATGAAGATTTTTTTTAGCCAAGCTAAGTCTCTTTTGTGTGCTATTATAATATTAATATACAAACAGTCTAATTATTCATTAAACAGGTGTCCAGCAGACAGTTGACTATAAAAGGGCATTACTTAACAAAGAAAATCCTTTCCCAATTTCATGCTGTCAGCAATGGCACCACATGGAAGAGAAATGTCACAAGACCCGAGAAAGAAAATAATTTATTTACACAAGAAAAGTGAAGGCAACAAGAAGATCAGCAAAGCTTTACTTATCTGTCACAATACTGTAGCAAAAGTGATACAAACATTTAACAAAGATGGAACTGCAATTATCTCACAGAAACGTCCTGGCCGACCACAGAAGTTAACACCTAAACAGGAATGTCTTCTGATAAGAAGGGTAGTAGAAAATTGCAATTCACTACAGCTAAATAAAGAAGTAGAAAGCAAAACTGAGGAGAGTGTTTCTCCTGACACAATATACACTGCAAAGGAATGGCATGCATGGGTGTCGTCCATGAAGGAAGCTTTTCCTAAAGCCCATGCACAAAAAATGTCACCTATAATTTGCCAAGGCTCACTGTGAAAAATATGAAGACTACTGGGACGCTATACTTTTGAGTGATGAGACCAATATAAATGTTTTTGGAACTGATTGCTTCAAAACGCTATGGTGTCGCAAAGATGAGGAGTGCAAAAAAAAAAATGCATGGTGCCTACAATGAAACATGGTGGAGGCAGTGTCCTTATGTGGGGCTGCACGAGTGCTGCTGGTGTCGGGGAGCTATATCTCATTGACGATATCATGAATTCACAGATGTACTGCTCTATATTGTAAGAGAAGATGCCACCATCACTCTGTGCCCTTGGTAGACGTGCACTTTTCCAACATGACAATGATCCAAAACACACATCTGTTGCTTTCCTGAAGAAGAACAGGGTGAAAGTGATTCAGTGGCCAAGTGTCTCATGATCTGAACCCAACGGAACAGCTATGGGGAATTCTGAAAAGACAAGTTGTCCTCACTCTTCATCCAGCATCCAGGCTCTAAAAGAGGTCGTTCTCGAAGGACGGAAAACGATAGATGTTGCAGTGTGTTGACAACTTGCTCATTCCACGCCTAGAAGACTTGGTACTATCCTTAAAAATCACGGAGGTCATACAAAATACTAGATATAGTAGTTTTTGACGTGGGATATATTCATTTTTGCATCAAATAATTTCATAAAACTGAAGATTTTATAATTAAAGTTATATTAATAACCTTACTTTCATGTTATGGGTTCAAAAAATGTTTTATAAAACTCAGTCGTGTCAACATTTTTGAAATTCTTCTTGTGCTTAGTGAGATATTGATTAAAATCTTACCTTTCAAAAGGGGTGTACTCATTTATTCTGAACATTGTATGTACACAAACAATACTTATGTTGGGCCAGATCCACTTTTAGTTCACTTGTCTGTTACTGAGTGCATGGTTTAGTGATTTTTCTTCTCCGATCCTGCCTCATGAAGTGGCAGTATTCATTACAGACAAGTCATAATAAATAGAATTTAGGATTAGGTCCTAAATTACTGTAGATGAAGAAGATACATAGATTTTTTTTTTCTGATGAATGTGTCTTATTTCTTTTTGCCATGAATAATTCAACATTTTATTACAAAGAACTGACATTATACTAAGACAAATAACTATTAATATTTCTAAAATAAAAGCATAAGTAGAGTGAGTAGGAGATGAATGGAGGTGCTTTCTTTGAATGAGAACGCTGAAGTTGTAGACGTCTAATTCATTATAATAATATGTATTTATAAAATGTAGATTGGTTTGGGAATGCAATATTATCTATTATTTTACTTATTATGTATTTCAATATTTTAGATTATTAATTTACTAGAAGTTCCTTTCTGATCAATGTAATAACTAGATTCTCCTTTCTTCTAACGGTAGGAGTTGAAGAAATAGTGTATAGTGTATAACCATCTATGTACATTGCCTGAGGCAGAAGAGGACGATCTGCAGAAATCTTGCTGAATATAAGGGAATGAGAAATAAGTAGTCACATTGACCCTCTGAAACATGAATGTCATTAGTTAGGTAGCAGCAATTTCAGTTAAGTGTTCAGTGGCAATTCCAGTTCTTATGGAATCAAAGGGAACACATAGACTTTGCAATCAGTTCGAAAGGAATTGTGAAGTGAGCGGTCAGCTTTGAAGCTCCCAAGGTTGCCTTGGTCTTCGTACTTGTAATAACTGCATGTTTCGAAATGTAGAAAGGTTATCATAGAACTGAATAGCAATGATATATAAGTCAGTAGATTCGGGTTACTGAGAACTGAGAACTTGCCAATGACAAGTGAACATTCCGCTGTTGTTAGAGGATTCTACGAGAAGAACCTTCTGATGGTGTGATAAATGGGGATGTTGGCAGAAGATGGGTAGATAGAGAATTTCCATGTTTTTTTTCATTATTGTGGTCATATTTTTGGATGAAATGACACTTGGACCATTTCCGTAACTCTGCTCTTCAAGTTGGCGTCTGTGAATATTATAAAAAAAAATCCAATAAAACGTAAGATATTTGTAGAATAGTCACAATCCCGGTGTATCTAAATAACCATGTTAGATTTTTATACCATGTGCCCAATACATATATATAAAGAGAACATGCTAGATTGAAAATATATGATGCTGTTATGAAAGATTGATGTTCTGACTGCTTCTGCTCCTACGATCTTTCATATTTGTGCATAATGCATATCCCTAAAGTATCCTGATATATATTTTGTCAGTTTATCAAAGTCATCCATCTACAGAATCAAAACATCTATAAAATAAATGTAAGATATCTATCAACCAACACGTGTAACGTAGTATCAATATTAAAATATTGTAGACTAATTAACTTTTTATCAATGGTGTAGAAAAAGACATGGACCGCACATCCAAAAATCATACAGTGACTTAATGGCGCCAGGCAAAAATGTATTAAAAACAGACACCAGTCCACAAAAAACAAGGATATATGAAATGCACCATAGACAATAATGAGTATAGGTTCTATCAATGAAAATCACTAATATTGCATGTACATAAAAAATGGATGTCTGAACGAGGCCATAACCACTGAACCACCTAACTGCTTGTGCTGATCTGAATAGGTATCATAAACGCCAAATAAGAGCACTAGGTAAGGGTGGGGTGTGGTAACTTAGGGGTGCGACCATAGAAGTCCAATATGTAGAAACAGTGCAATCATTGGCAGATAATTTTTTCAAAGACTTATCATGGAGCACAAACGCACATAACAAAGAAATGTTGCTGTAATGCACAGTTATGTTTCACAATAAAGCACTGAAAAGTTTATCTAGCGGTGTCCTTCTTACAAGCTATTCCAATTGTTATTTTGCTATTAACCTATTTAAAGGGAAACTATCAGCAGGTTTTTGCTGTGTAATCTGAGAGCAGTACGATGTAGGGGCTGAGAACCTGATTCCAGTGATGTGTCGCTTACAAGTCTGTTTCAATAAAATCAGTGTTTTGTCAGCAGTAGATTATCACTACAAGACTAGGTGTCTTGTGCCTCCTAGTCAACTGTTCTATGTAACCCCACCCCCACCACTGATTGGCTGCTTTCTATCAATATATAGAGTAATCAGTAAGCTACCAATCAGGGGTTTGGGCGGGGTTGTATATGGTTCAACAGTCTGAGCACTGCTAGATCTGCAGCATAGAAAACTTGGATTGTATCAACATGACAGTGGGCAGACCAGCAAGTGATACATTGCTTGAATCAGGGTCTAAGCCTCTACGTCATGCTGCTCTCAGATTGCATAGTAAAAACCTGGTGACAGATTCCTTTTAACTTTATTCTACCAGACAAAACCTCACTTGGGATCTTGAATCAGCAAATTTTAACATAAATGGTATTTCAAGAAATTATTAAGGTCAAGTTCTTTAAGGAAAGTATCACTGATGGTTTGTCATGGGTCTGAGTTCTGACTGAAGGAGCCCTCTGTATCTGTCAATTTTTCTGAGAAAATGAGAAAACCAAAGCAGGACACTATATTGCTTAGATCTCAGTGTGCATATACCAGCTTTTCACACTGCTCCCAACCCACAGCTCATCTCAACCCTCTTTGCCGTGACAACAATTTTGGGGGTATTTATGGCAAATTGATGCTCTCGGCTCATGGTTATGCCCCAACATTGTATCACAAATTCATTATTGCATCATTACTATTTAGTTTGCACGTAAGATATTTTCACTGACTTCTCCCTTAATTGTACTATGAATCTAAACATTATTTTAACAATTTTTCAGGATTCGTGTGCTATTTCTCTGATTTCACTATAACTGTTTTTGCCTGCCCCTTTGATACTATTTATACCTGTGTGTTACTGCTAGTATTTATGCTTTTGTTGGCCTAAAGAAAGTGCCAATATTAGGCCGGGTCACACAGATCGATTATGCAAATGACACTCTGATAAAACTCTGATCAGAGTTTGATCAGAGTGTCAGCTTAGTATGATCCTATTCTCTCGGATGAGAGAATCTTAGCACATTGTCAGGAGAAGATGGAGAACAAGATTTCTCCATCTTCTCCATTGTGTGAGTCTGTGGAAATCAGACTGCACTCAGATGTAATCCGAGTGCAGTCCGATGTTTTCCATGCACCCACAGACTTGAAAGGTAGCGTGCCATCTGATTTGTGCAGCAACTTGCAGTGTCCTGACATTTTTTGCTCTTGCCAAATCGGCATGAGAAATAAAACGCAGATCTGCACTGCCCCATAGTATAACATTGGTCCGAGTGCTGTTTGACAAAACATCAGATAGCACTCGTCCGATGTATACGCTCATGTGAGCGAGGCCTAATACTGATATGCATTGATTTTTTAATTACACGTAAAATCCCTTGTTTTAGCTTACATCTAGCCTTAACTATTTACCAGTGCTTTTCCTCTCTTGACTATTTTTTTTAACCTTTGTTCTTCTATCAAGCACCTTAAATGCCATAGTCGTTATTGACAGCAGCGTCTAAGGAGTTAGAATATTAGAAATCAACTTTATTGGTCTCTGGTCAGCACATGATGCCCAAAGTTATTAATAAAAGTTGAAGGCCATAAAAAGAATTTGTCAGCATTTTTTTGCTATTTAATCTGACAGCAGAATAATGTAGGGGCAGAGACCCTGATTCCAGGGATGTGCCAAGTAGGCTGTGTGCTGTAGTTTCAATATAAATCAGTGTTTTCTCAGCAGGAGATTGTCACTGCAGGACTAGATCTCACCTGAAGCCAGACCAGCGAATCAGTGTAATCCCGCCCCCACCTCTGATTGGCAGCTTCCTGCAAACTGCCAATCAGTGGTGTGGGGGCGGGGTTATACAAAGCTCAGCATTCTGAGCACTGCTACATCTACAGCAGAGAAAACAGGGATTCTATCAAAACTGCACCAAGCAGCCCAGTAAGTGACACATTGCTGGAATCATCCTGCTTCCACAAAACATGCCGCAATAGAATGAGAAATGTGATGATTCAAAATCAAGTTTTTTTTCTTTTGAGGTTTTTTTCTTCTGAAGCGCTGCCATCAAAAGGTAACACATCAGAAAAAGTCCCCTAAAGAGTTCATGCAAAAATCATTAAACTGTAGTCATTAAGGGGTTATAAATACATTGCATTAGTTATCTTAAGTTATATCTCTGTATTATACTCCAGAGCTGCATTCATAATTCTGCTGGATTCAAACATAAAATGTCTCTACATTCTTTACTGGCTAAATACCTGTATAGATCTTCACAAAGATGCCCAATTTTGAATTGCTGCCACCAGTCAAAGAAATTGCCGCTCTTTCTATTCATTTTTATTTATTTGCTAACTAAATTAATTCAATTATATTCAGAGACTATATAAAAGACAGTCGTAATAAAATCTGTGCATTTGATGTGACCTGTATAGGATCACATCAATGTCACAGTTAATGTCTGTGATAAGTCAGAGGTGCTGATTCACTGTTTCTACATGCAGGGATACCAGGCTGGATTTAACTAGTATCTTTGTATGTCATTTCCAGACCTGTGTGTCTTCTGATGTCTGCAGGCACTCGCTCCGTAAAGCTTTGATTGAAACTGGAAGTGGCATGTTCGCGTGAATGTGTGCTTGTAGCTGTGCAAGAAAATGACACAGGTTCACCTGGCAGTGCTGCTTTTGGGAAACAAAACATAAATATATATATATATATATATTTATTTATTTATTTTTATTTAAATATGATTGATATATTTTGTCCATAAAAAAATTAATTATATATTCAAAGTAAAAAATAAGTTTATTCCGTGTAAATAAAAAAATAAGATTAATATTATTAAATTACATTTCTTACCAAACAAGTTAATCTTAGTTGAAACATCTTCCAGGAGTGATGTAGCTTAGGGCTTAATCTTTTCGAAAGTGAAGGCATATCATTATATCATTAGGGCATGTCATCACTTACTGGTCAATGGGATTGATAATTGATAGAATGAAGGCACCATGTCGTTACTCAGATCCAGAAAGTGCTTTAAAGGTGTTATCCTATGAGCAAAGTATATTTTAATCAATAGATCTTGGAATAATAACAAGTTCCAGAACTGGATGTGTTAAAAAATGTTTCTTATGAATTTGCCCCCTGCTATATACTGTTATTTTCTGTATCCGACCATGTACAGCTGCTCCAGTTCATGGTCAGCACATACCACACCTCCTAGCCAGGGGAGAAGCATAAGTAACTTATGATAAGTGAGTATACAGATAAAATGGTAGGTGCTCACAGCTGCTGCTTTCTGAGATCACAGATTTAACTGCCTGTTTTATCTCAGGAGTGAGTGCAGTGTCAGACTGGCTTGGCAAAGGCCCATAAGCAACATTGATTCTTGGGACCCACTGTTCAGCTACATGCAAACATAAACTGACCCTAGTACACAATTTTTCTTTTGGTTCTATGTAATAATAATATAGTTAGTTTGTTTAATGATTGATTATATTATACTTTTTTTCTGAAAATTGTGACTAAAGTTCAATAGCACTACTCATTAGCACTCCATCACAGGTGCCTACTGGGGGATTCTTCTGTTTCCCTGTGGGCCAGTCCAAGCCAAAGTGAGTGTTTCTGTTGCATAACCCCCCTGAGCTCATCATAAATGAAGTCAGTGACGTAGCAACCTCTGAGCTTATATGTCAAGCACTGACTTGATTTATGATGAGATCAGGAGGCTAGAGATGAAGCAGAAACACTCACTCCTGTGATAAAACAGGCAGGGAAATGTGTTACCTGTGAGCCACTGCTGTTTCATCTGTATACTCATTTATCATAAGTGACTTATGCTTTCTCCCCTGGCCAGGAGCTGTGGTATGTTCTGACCATGAATTGGAGCAACTCTACATGGTAAGACAGCCATTACACAGTACATAGCAGGGGCACATTTATCAGGTTATCTCAGTACAAGAACAATTTTGTGCGTCTTTTTATTATTCCAAGTTCTATTAAATAAAATTGACCTTGTTCGTGGGAAAACCCCTGTAATTCATCTCCATTCACTTGAATTCTTGTGATTGGTGGACACCCAGCAGTTAGAGCCCAACTAATCATTAATTGCAAAAAAGAGAAAAACCCTATAATATGCAAAATATGTGAAAATGTCTATTGAGAGTGATTTCTCAGCAGAATTTTCAACCCTTCTATGACATATGGGCTTTCATTTGCAGCATAGTTCAGAAATATGTAAAATGACTAATGCTTAACATACCTACAAGTGCTTGAGAAAACTTCATGAAGTCCCCCATCTTGGAACGACCATAAGTGCATAATAATAGGATGCTAGATTCCAGACAGATGCTTCCATAAATGACTCTGCAATGAGATACTAACTTCTGGGAGGTGAGAAATTTATCTCCCAGAGAGCAGAGTTCTCGTGGACAGGAATACTATACACATGCAAAATGGACTCTGGAGTAAAGAAAACCTACTCAGAAACTAATGACCTTTTAATATGATCATTTTCCAAAAGTAATGAATAGCTTTGTAGTCACCTAAGTTCCCCTTGCAGTGTGACACTACTTGCACATAAATTGTTCCAAAGCAGAATCTGCAGAACGGATTCTGGTAAAAGCAGTCACATTCCATACATAAAATAGTGCATCATGGTCACAGCGCGCCATTGCTGGCAGCTTGTACACAGAGGCTGGCAATGGGCTGCATCTGGGTCAGAAGATTGAAACTACAGTCTGTTACTAAATTTCACAATACAAACTGCATTGATTATTAATTAGATATCTTAGAACTGAGGGTGCTGGTGTACTTGTTTTGAAAATCCATGCCCGAATTTAAAAGCTAGAATCTCACTCAGGTTTCTCATATGCTCATTTTAATACTAGACAAAGAAACTTTTCATAAAGAATTATACAGCCACGGATTTTCAAAGTAAGTACACTAGCCTCATTGAGTCTAAGAGATCTCTTTAATAATGTATGCAGTTTGTATTGTGGAATTTGGTGACAGATCCACTTTCCCAGCCAGACAATGCCTTAGATTATTAGTCGGATTGTGTCCAGGGGCTTTTTGTCTATGCACAGCTTTTTCTAATATTACCTCCTAATGCGAACAGTTGTTTTTAATGTTTCTTGCACATACTTTACAAAAGATATGTTACTTTTGTTAAATAGTTTAGTCAGTACTTATTGATAGCCTACCCTTAGGATAGGTCTTCAGTATCAGATTGGTGATGGTGCAGTACTCGGCATCACACTGATCAGCTGTTCCCGGTGTGGAGAAAAACAGCACAAGTCCATCAACTGTTTAGTGACCGCAGTGAAGTGCTGCAGATCTACTCCTATTCATTTGGATAAATAGATCTGATATTGATGACGAAATCCTAAGGGCAGGTGCCGAGTGAAATCCTACAAAACTTCCGACAGAGACTGTCGGAGGAAAAAATTGCTGCATGCCCGAGTTTGAACTGATATTCTGATCGCACTTGGCCATGTAAGTCCATGAGTGCGTGGAAAACATCGGACTGCACTCTGATGACATCTAAGTGCAGTCTGGACTGACACAATGGAGAAGATGGAGAAATTTTTTTATCCATCTCCTCATCCAAGAGAATTGGACCACACTAACTAGACCTGGCCGTCCAGCCAAACTGAGCAATTGTGGGAGAAGAGCCTTGGTGAGAGAGATAAAGAAGAACCCCAAGATCACTGTGGCTGAGCTCCAGAGATGCAGTAGGGAGATGGGAGATAGTTCCACGAAGTCAACTATCACTGCAGCCCTCCACCAGTCGGGCCTTTATGGCAAAGTGGCCTGATGGAAGCCTCTCCTCAGTGCAAGACATATGAAAGCCCCCATAGAGTTTGCTCAAAAACACATGAAGGACTCCCAGACTATGAGAAGTTTCTGTTTTTTTTCAGTCAAGATGGGGTGCAGAGTGTACTTTAATGAGAAAAAAAATGAACTTTTTAGAATTTACCAAATGGCTGCAATGAAACAAAGAGTGAAAAATTTAAAGGGGTCTGAATACTTTCAGTATCCACTGTAATTAGTTTCCTCTAATTTCCCGCTTTCATTTCCTACTCTTTGCAGAATAAAATATTTCTAAACACCTTGAAATTTAATGTTATAATTAACGTGATGCAGCTGAAGACACATCAGGTACCAGCAGCCTTTATAAGGATCCCACCTCCTGTTGCAAAGCCAGGTTGTCATTACTACAATAAATCAGTGTTGGCCAGCAGTACTATACGTAAGCAGTAAATCGGAGCCAGTGCATTGCTTCAGTTGTCCAAATTGGCTTATATGAAGAGTTTCCGACAAAAATGGTTGAGGCGGCAATTTATAACCAGTGACATGATCAGATATACAGAGTCATCATCATTAACAAATTTTGTAATTATTATTTTTTTTTGCAATGAGAAACACATTAAATGAAATGTAGAGAAAATACATTACACTCTTGATGTGGTTTTAATGCATTTCTAATATCAGCTGTGTATATAAGTAATCTAATATCTATAATGTCAGATTTATATTCATAAAGTCCTAGTGCCTTTTAAATTCCCAAACTGAATTCTCATGAATAGATGTTCAATCCCTGAAATTTTCACCATGGCAAGTCTACTGACAGAATCATTTCTACTTCAGACAGATTTATCATATTGAAAATATATTGGAATTCAAATTTCCAAACCATATTTGATTATATTTCTGCCTCTTTTATATTCAGCCGTAAATTTATAAGATAAGTTAGAGATATTTGATGCTGTTTTACTGCTGTGCTCACTGCACCGACTACAATATAATCTAATGTCAAGATTTTTGCATTGGGGCGAAGAATAGTGCTTAATGATCTTAAAGGGAATCTGTCACCAAGTTTTTGCCACCTAATCTGAGAGACTCTGATTCCAGCGATGTGTCACTTACTGGGCTGTTTAGTGTAGTTTTTAATATAATTATTGTTTTATCAGCAGGATATTATCACTAGAGGACTAGTAACCCTGCTGCCAGGTAGTCCAACCTTGCCCCCACCACTTATTGGCAGTTTTCTGCCTATGCAGAGTGTACATAGAAAGCTGCCAATCAGAGGTGTGGGCGGGGTTATACAGAGCTCAGCATTCTGAGCACTGCTAGATCTGCAGCAGATAAATCAGTTTGTAATCAAAATTGCAGCTTTCAGTAAAGTAAGTGACGATCCCTGGAATCAGGGTCTATGCCTCTACATTATGCTGCTCTCACATGACGTAGAAAAAACCTGGTGACAGATTTCCTTTTGTAAATAACATGATTATAGGTTACAACGTTACAAAAAACTAAAACATGTCAAACAAAATGTAGATGTGGCCAAACTAGGCATGGAAATCAAATGAAAAAATGGGGTGAGGAGGGAGGGAAAAGTTCAGCTCACCAAGTGTGGAAGAAATACCTCCATCAAAAACTGCACGGACTCCAGACCGGCTTCTGGGCAGAATGCAACGTAAAGCAGAAAAATACCAGCATCCGCCATGGTATAAATTGTTAAAACATGTCTTTTAATTTCATTATTTAAAATATGTAAGGACAAAACATTTCAATAAAATCGGGGAGACAAACAAGGAAGAGGTGTGGGAGAGGGAATGGAGGGGGGCACAAGTCTACGCGTTTCGAGTTGAACGCTCTTAATCCTGCCATTGTGTGTGTCCAAGTCAGGGGAATATATAGGGAACAGGAAGAGAAAACAGAAATGAAACACATGATGTGATTAAACACAGACCTTGGATTAATTGCATAATAATGAGCATGTCCACAGAGTAGGCAAAAAACCCCAAAAACACCCAAGACAAAAAAAAAAACACACATAGATTTTTAAAAGATTTGTTTCATCATGTGTTTCACTTGTGTTTTCTCTTCCTGTTCCCTATATATTCCTCTGACTTGGACACACACATTGGCAGGATTAAGAGCATTCAGCTCGAAACGCGTAGACCTGTGTATACTTGATAAAGGCCTTCATCAGGTCGAACCGTTGTAATTTGATGGCGGAATAAACTTCATATTTTTGGATTACATCACCATGGATTGGACGCTGTTTGATTACTCTACTGTTGCTAATCTTCCAAGTGGGTCCCTGCGATTCTCTTACGCGAGAGAATTGGATCATACTCAGATGACACTACACTAGTGTGAGCACACCCTAACTGTTAGAGTTTTTGCATTCTACACTAAAAGACCTGAATTTGAGAAGAAAACAATGAATTATTTTAATTTATAAAGTCATCAGCTGAGTACAGACAGAGTGCCATCGGAGGAGAAACCTTATTGGGATACGTGACACTGCTCTGTGTCAGAAACTACACAGTACAAATGTACAAATGTCACTGGGCTTTTTGCCCTCGCGTGTCTGGGGCAAACTGCTAGGTCTACAGCTTCTGCTATGACTATTGTTGTGCTTCATGGACATCTCATTGCTAGCAAGCTTAAATTGAACCATTTCGATAAACTTTTTAAGTATCGGGTCGGCCCCTTAGGGCATTTATGTTTTCTGCATATTTCGTATTTAAGAGGCCAATTAACCTAAGCTTATCATAAGAGAAGGGAAAAAAAACAAAGGGTCCAGAAGAAACTCTTACAAACATGTAACGTGGCTCGGGGCGTTAGCTGTGGGTGAGGTACTCGTCTCTTGCGCACCGGCACATTACATGAAGGAGGGGGTCCTAGCTGGGTGTGTGGACATGTGCTGTGAGGACACTACGCCCTGGCAGACCACATGTAATCGATGACGCTGGTTTGCCAAGATCATATGTTTCACAGTTCAATGAGGGAGACCACTATTTCTAAATAAACTTTTTAATGAACATTAACTTAGGGAGGGTCATATACAGAAGATAGCAGGTACATACAGTATGTTCTCAAACGTTTCCTTGATGATGCGCAAAATGTTCCTCACACAAATTCAATCCCTTTCTCTTTTCTCTCTTTACTTGTTCCCTGTCTTGACTATTTTCATTATTTCTCACTACTTCACCTCAATCCAGTTTGACAGTACAGTCCTGTTTAACAAGAGTCCTTTACTCAACCCGCAGTTCCGTGTCTTTTTTCCCTTTAGGGGACCTATGATGCTAGTATGGCTGGTACTTATCTTCTCTGATGCTCTGGAACTCCTGCCCGGGGAACTCTATTTGTTTCGCGTACTCTGTCCTGTCCAGGGCCATTTCTTTCAGGAGTCACAAACTCTAGGCCTTACTGCTGGGCATCCTCACCCAGGACCCGTCTACGGCAAATGACTGTCTCTCAGTCGCTTTTCATCTTTACTTCTCTGGATCACACTATCTCTTTCTGTTGGTTTCCAATCACTTTAGGGACACCCAAGAATTTGGGACTGCTGACATTGGACCTTAGGTCCTTTCTCTATGCACTGCAGGCCTTATCTCCAGTCCTAATAGGAAACTGTCTCTTTCCCTTCAACTTAGCCCCTTCCACTCTGTGCTGGTACCAAACATTAACTCTTGCTATCCCTACTGTCAAGCAATTTACAATGTCAACATTACTAAAACAAGCCACTATTCACATTATACATCACAGTTCACATTACAATTACTCTTGTTTTTTCAAGGGAGAACATGGGAAATTTGTCCATCTCCTTATAAACACATGAGAACAAGCAAACTCAAGTTGTTTATCTCAAAGTTTTACTCAATACATATTGCCATAAATAACCTCTATTTAGTTATGTGGTAAAGCAGCTTGCTCGGCTGTTTGCGGAAGAAGACACGGAACACTGTCTCTTTAAATTTTGGGTTGGTTTATTAAAACGTCATAAACCAACCTGGAGTCCATAAAGTAAACACAGTCCATTCGGCATAACGGCAAAGCAAAATACAAAGATGCAGCACAGTCCGTATATCGGCCAAGGTCCGGCCACTCAGGGTTTGCCACACACGGTTTAGCACAACATATGCAAACTCCTCTCTGAAGCAAGCCTCTCCAGATACTGAACCACAGCTGAGTCCCAAGGCTGGCTATTTAAAGCCCAGACCACTCCCTGGTGTGGAGATATGGTGAATGGCCTCCCACCCGCACTTTAGCCATCCACCTATAAAACATACCCTTTTAAATATGGCTGCTTAACCCTTTCTGCACCTACTATGCAGGAGAAAACTTCCATGTTGCACATCACTGAAGCTAATAGCCTCAGTGAAACATATCTCCCCTCTAGTATTCTGACAGTGACTTTGTCACCGTTAATACAATGATTTACAGAGCAATGTGACAATAAATTAACTGAAAAAATAAAGAAGCAGATACACTCAAGAAAATAAACTTAGAAAATTGACAAAGAGCAGCCTATAATATTATAAAAGAACAGAGATGAATTCAGTACAGGCCAGTAGTCTATTAAAGAAAGCAAACAAAGGATGACAAATGGAATCATTGCCTTCCAAAGAAAGAAACACTCTAATTCATCATTCGAGCCTCTAGGGTATATAACAACTAAAGTGTAAATTCAAAAGGTTTCTATTTGTTCAAAAGAGAAATCCTTTTTGAAAGTTTTATGACCTTGAAGCTCTTGATGTGTGATCATATTGTTTGTAGGGAAGTTTTATTTTATGCTTTCAATGGCAAATGATGAAGGTTCTGTTTTACGCTTCTACCAAGAAAGTTTGAAGGCATGCCACAAGAAAGTAGACTAAGGCCTCATTCAGGCATCAATATTTTCCACCTACGAGAAAAAAGGACCAATTTTTTGATCAGACTTTGATCAGACTTTGATTAGAGGGTGGTCCACGTGTCATCAATTTTTATTCATTTTATTTTTTCATGGACCCAAAGATTTGCATTGTCGATTTTGAACCGATCGTTGGATCAAAATTGTCATGTTTCCATCTTTTTAAATGGACCTCTCGGTCCGAGGAAAAAAAATTGGATATGTAAACTGCCCCATAGAATATCATAGGTATGAGTGCTATCCGTGAAAACACAGATAGCACTCGTATGAGAAAAACTGACATCTGAACGAGCCCACAGGTTAGCAAACTGCTTTACTACTAATGATTTAGCCATCAATATTCTTGATATAATACACCTATTTGTATAAGCGTGCCTCTTTGTCCACCAAGTTTATTCAACAATGCACTGGGCTATGTTCATAAAGTGCAGTTTTTGATTGTAACGTTTTTGATAATTCTTAGCCAAAGTAAGAACTGGATCAAAGAGAAGAAGTCTAATTTGCTCCTTTGAACTTTATCTCTCTTTAGATCCATTAAGAAATACACCAAATCGGAATGTGCGACTATGGCAAAAAGGACAAATATATTGACCATAGGGAGGCATAGGCAATTTTTCTTCTTTTCTAATTTTTGTATTTTATACAACTTGTTCTGGTTCATGTATATTAATAAATCAGTTCCTAACTTGATTAAGTACATGTTGGGATAAGCCACTTTAGCACCTAATTTAAAAATGACCTATTCAGATTTTTATATTAAGCACTAGAAATAAGAGAACCTCCTGAAACTCAATTCGGTCAGATTCATTGTAGTTCTGCCGGCAGATTGGATTCTGTACAAAAACCTTTGGTCCAAATCGAAACTGCCGATTGCCACCAGGGGAGGAAAAAAAGAAGACCTTTATGCTCACCTTTCATCACCAGTTTTGCCACCGGTCCTTTCCACCAATCTTCAAGGACAGTTTTCTCATAAGTGGTAATTGGGTAGGATGGGATTGAAAGCACGCTGTCTTCCAAATAATGAAATCAAACTCCCAGGAAGAAAACGCGCTCCCATTCCTATCGCCACTTATCTGAATGCACAGACATCCACAGTCTGTCCGTATTGGTAAGAAAAGTATCAGTCTTCATTCCATTGGAGGTGAGATCTTATTATTTCACTACTACTAGTATCATCGTATTGACTTTAATTTTCCGCTACTATGAGGGCATCTACACTTTGTGTTTTTTGCTTATTTAATATACTTTTTCCCATGATACATGGCCCCACTCTACCACGGAGGCCAATTTGAGGACTATGATTGACCTCACAAGGTTATAAGGCATACGATGTGCTTTATGACATGTGTCGCTCTCCATGTAATTACATGAGGACAATCAGAGGCCTCAGATTGGCTTCAGCACTGGCATTGAGTGACAGAAGAAAAGAGAACTAGCGAGGAGAACTGTCGAGGATGACTGGAGATGCGGTAATGGCGGAGGTAGCAGAACAGATGAGAAAGGTGAGTATAAAGGTTTTCTTTTATTTTAACTCTTTCCTGGCCCTTAATAGAATCCAGCAAAATAATCTGGCACCCATTTTGCTTGATTCATGGGAATCAAATCCTGAAAACATTTGATTTTTACAAATCCAATTTTTTGTGGAGATTCGTACTGCATTCAATTTGTTACAAATGAATGATCTCATCTTTATTAGTCACATTTTTTCTATTCTATGTCATTAGCTCCATAAGAAAAAATCCTGATGTATTGCATTTTTTACTTTGGTAATTAAACCTTCATAATAGAAAGAAGCTTACTGTTCTGTAGAAAATATATTTACCTTATGCTGTGTACAATAGAATCAGAGTTAGCAGTTATCTCATTATCATCGAGATCAGGAGTACGACGGTAACACCTATAATATAAAGTAGGAGGCAGATAAAAAAAGCTCCACCGTTAACCATAGCTGATGGCACAACTTAGCTCCTTCTTTCTTCCCCCTCTCCTGTCACGCAAGGTGTGGGAAAGACTAAGTGCAACATGAAGGGAAGAGGGGGAGGAAGCCCAAACACTAGGGAAAGGTGAAGTGGAGACCCCTAAGCAGATCTAATATCACCCTGCCTACCCTACCGTCCCTATACAGGTTACCCACCTATTGCAGAGCAGGACCCTAAACCCTATATGTCCCTAGAGCTGGGCCCTAGATAGGGAGGGGGAGGGGTAAGCACTGGTCAGGCCCCACTACAAACTAAGGACAACAATGTAGACAAACAAAGGGGATAAACTTAGCTTGAGCAGACACCAGAGGAGTAACGCCAGCTGTCCTCCAAGGGCACCAGAGAAGAAGCCAGCCAACATCTAATGCTCCAAGCATGCACGAAGGTACATAGAAGTATCACCGGCGATTGTCAGGAGCAAACTGAGTGCTTTTAACTCCCATGCAAAGGTGTGTCAATCAGCAGCAGGAGGGAGGTCGCCGCTGGGTCTTAAAGTAAGAAGGATTAACAAGGTGTCTGCAATGCCAAGTGCAGTGACCTTCTACAGCCAGATCCAGAGCGATTGTCTATTACAGCTGACACACTTCTGACATCTCCCTACACAGTGACCACCGCATATGAAAAAGAGCATGCTCACAGCACCAGAAAAGTGTTACCTCATTAAGGTTTCTCATGAACAAGTAGAGCCAAGTACCACGCTTCTCAACAATTCATCACATAAGTTACATATAAAAAATATGGACAATTGGTGGACAGAACATATTATATACGTAGATTAATAAAGCTATTGCTTCCTGGACAAAAAGAAAAATAGCAATTTTTTTTATCTATCTAAACAAAGTGTACATTTTTTGCAGCATGGATACCAGTTGTTGGAAACATTCCTTAGATATTCTGTTTCTTGCTATCTTTTGTCATTCATAATTAAGCACATTCATAATATGAACCTCCTGTTCTAGTTCATTATTATTGTACTAATATCATCAGATGACTGCAAAAAAATCATTTTTTACAAAGAAAGGTTGGAAAATGACCACTGCCTCAAAACTAGAACCATATCATAGTATTGCTCAAGTTATTTCCTACTTTACAACTCTTTCTTCTAAATTAAACTCCTGGCAGTAGAGCATTGCTGTTGGACTTTTTCTTCCGTATTAAAGCAGCACTCGCATCAAAGTTTTTATCCTCTTAATATATTGCAGTCATCATATTATATAGCACTGTGTACTTACAATTGCTCATTTTGCCCTTCTACCCAGCTAATTCTTCTCTTTTCCATTAGGTCTATGACATCATGTGGTTAAAAACTGACTAACTGAATTCTTCTAAGCTCTATGTAGAAACAGGAAGTCTCTTTTCCCTGCATGAGTCATCACTGTAAAAGTACCTGTCAAAATTTTTTTGAATTTGTAAAGAAAGAAAAATTTTATTTGTATCGACAGTTTCTGAAGCCTGTAACTTTTATTTTTTACCGTTACTTGAGATATGTGACAGCTTGTTTTTTGCATGACGAGCTGACATTGATATTTTTTTTGGTACGCAAGACATATTGATCAGTTTTTATTGCATTTTCTATGGAAACTAGGGGACTGAAAAAACACAAATCTGGCAATTTGGTTGTTTTTTTTTGTCCTTGTTGTTGGTGGGGGGGAGTTTAACAAATGTTTGAAATAATTTTAAAATTTGATAGATCAGACTTATATGGATGTGGTGATGCTAAATTCATTATTATTTTTTTATTTATTTTAAAACTGTTACAATAGGGTGATTTTAAAGTGAACCCATCAGCTGATACAGTCCGTGAGCAGCATGTATCAGACACTGGCTGTATGATATCAGCCAGATATGTGTGACTCTGAAACGCTGAGGCATTTAAGAAACTAGTGCCAATCACTGCCATTACAATGCAGATGCCTGCTAGGCATTACAGCCAGCACCTGGCCTTTATGGACTGGGCACAGCTCCTGATTAGTGTTGAGCGAATTTGTTCGGCATTTCAAATTCGGGTTCGTGTTCGGGGTTCTGGCTTGTTCGCGCCAAAAAATTGACTCCGCCCACGAACATCCCTGATTTGCCACGCTGTCACACAGGGATGTTATCTTCATGACAGCGTGGCAAATCAGGGATGTTCATGGGCGGAGCCGATTTTTTTTTGGCGCAAACAAGCCGGAACCCCGAACACGAACCGGAAATTTGAACTGCCAAACAAATTCGCTCAACACTACTCCTGAGCACCCTCCATATATGAGCACTCTGAATGTCGCGCACAACAGGTTGCGCAAAGGAGTTAAATCTTGGGCTGGAGACCATTGCATTTGGACAACATTTACTACTATGACCAGAGAACATTGCTGTCTGGCAACTTGTTCTTCTACACTGAACTCCTTATCATTTTTACTGAATTATCACGAGATGGTTTATGCTTATAACTAGGCTGTGACCTTGCTAGAAGTAGTCATGGCAGACCGATAACTGTGGCCTAGGAGGGAGGCCCATAAAAAACCAATAATATTACAGTTGGCTGTGATATTGTATGTGCCAAGAAAACATTTGCCACTTCATAAGAGCACCACATCGGCCCGTATCTTTGACACCTGTCACGTTAAATCAATAAATAAAATTTTAGGTCACTTTCTACCTTTGGTGGTAGCAAACTGTATACGTAGTTTAACATCTTGCATCTTTGTGAACAATACATAAAGCAAGTACAAAAAATATGTTAGAAGCACTAAATTCATGGCAATGTCTCTACCATATGCCATCTCTCATTGGCCAGAGCGTTATAAATAGTCATCAGAGAGCAGGTAGGTGAACACTGTTGAAGCAACATAATGTTCATCCAAAGCTGGAAATATACACTGCTCCAGATATTATTTTTTTTAATGGTTAAAGATAAAACATCCCAAAGGAGATGACCCTCTTTCCTCTCTCAACATCACTGCTTTTGAAATCTGTTTTTTTTTTCAGAAATAGCTTTCTTCTCAACATAAAAAGAAACAAGATATAAGAATGAAAGTAATTCCAAAAAATATTTGATGTAATATTAGTATCAAGCAATTTCAATGCAATTAATAAGCAATTAATAAAATATATAAAAAAAGAGAAAAATAATACACAACAGGTAATATGTTTTCATATACCTTGTAACCCACAAGGCATAAGTGTATCTACTTTAGGTTTGTCCTAGATAAAGTTATAATTTCACAGTAAAGAATGAAAAAGGTAGACACACACAAAGGCAGACCATGTGCCTCCGTGGGGACCATGGAGAGGGACAGCCTGTTTCAAGTTGACTTTGTCCTCATTTTCATGGGGGATGAGAATTAGCACATAGATGTGATAGCCATATGGCACTAAATGTGGAAGTGAAAAGTATACTCCAGTTATGGCAATGAGATGGATCACCAGGAACTCTTGTTGCAAGTGACATGGTGCTGGTCAAGTGGGACCTGAAAGTGGCTTCATACTGACCTCTGCTGGTGCCTCTTGCCCATGTTCCCCGGTAGTAATGAGAAATTATAATGTACATAATCGTATTTTCGATCTGAGTGCAATCCGACAAAACATTGTATTGCACGAGGAGCAAAGTTATTTTATGTGGCCGTGGACATGTCCAATTTTTTTCCTTGGATTGCAGCATGTCCTAGTTGGATCCGATTATTGGATTGCGCTTGGCCATGCAAGTCAACGAGTCCGGGGAAAACATCAGACTTCACTCAGAAGACATCTGAGTGCGGTCTGGTTTTCACAGACTGACAGAATGGAGAAGATGGAGAATTTTTTTTCTCCATCTTCTTCTCATCCAAGAAAATCGGAGCACACTGTGATCACACTCTGATCAAACACTGATCGTAGACTTATCAGAGTGTGATTAGCTTAATTGGTCTGATTCTCTGGGACAAGAGAATATACGCTAATGTGACCCTAGCCTTACACTAATGAGGATCGTAAGCAAAGCAAATTGATAATTCTCCCCCTGGTTACCCCCGACTAGCACCTGTCCACAAATTATACTTACCAACCAACAAGGTTTCTTGTGCCTATCGCACATTTGCTGGATGGGGCATGGCATCGAAAAGAGGGCATTTCTATGGGAAAAAAAATTCCACTGCTATGCGCATGATTACAAAAGTTGTCAAACGTGCTATATATATATATATATATATATATATATATATATATATATACAGTCATATGAAAAAGTTTGGGCACCCCTATTAATCTTAAGCTTAATGTTTTATAAAAATTGGTGATTTTGCAACAGCTATTTCAGTTTGATATATGTAATAACTGTTGGACACAGTAATGTTTCTGCCTTGAAATGAGGTTTATTGTGCTAACAGAAAATGTGCAATCTGCATTCAAACAAAATTTGACCGGTGCATAAGTATGGGCACCCTTATCATTTTCTTGTTTTAAATACTCCTGCCTACTTTTTACTGACTTACTAAAGCACTTTTTTTGGTTTTGTAACCTCATTGAGCTTTGAACTTTATAGCCAGGTGTATGCAATCATGAGAAAAGCTACTTAAAGTGGCCACTTGCAAGTTGTTCTCCTGTTTGAATCTCCTCTGAAGAGTGGCATCATGGGCTCCTCAAAACAACTGTCAAATGATCTGAAAACAAAGATTATTCAACATAGTTGTTCAGGGGAAGGATACAAAAAGCTGTCTCAGAGATTTAACCTGTCAGTTTCCACTGTGAGGAACATAGTAAGGAAATGGAAGAACATAGGGACAGTTCTTGTTAAGGCCAGAAGTGTCAGGACAAGAAAAACATCAGAAAGGCAGAGAAGAAGAATGGTGAGATCAGTCAAGGACAATCCTCAGACCACGTCCAGAGAGCTGCAGCATCAACTTGCTGCAGATGGTGTCACTGTGCATCGGTCAACTATACAACGCACTTTGCACAAGGAGAAGCTGTATGGGAGAGTGATGCGAAAGAAGCCGTTTCTGCAAGTACGCACAAACAGAGTCGACTGAGGTATGCAAAAGCACATTTGAAGAAGCCTATTTCTTTTTGGAAGAAGGTCCTGTGGACTGATGAAACCAAGATTGAGTTATTTGGTCATACAAAAAGGCGTTATGCATGGTGGCAAAAAAACACAGCATTCCAAGAAAAACACTCGCTACCCACAGTAAAATTTGTTGGAGGTTCCATCATGCTTTGGGGCTGTGTGGTCAATGCCGGCACTGGGAATCTTGTTAAAGTTGAGGGACGCATGGATTCCACTCAGTATCAGCAGATTCTTGGCAATAGTGTTCAAGAATCAGTGATAAAGTTGAAGTTACGCAGTGGATGGATCTTTCAGCAAGACAATGATCCAAAACACCGCTCCAAATCTACTCAGGCATTCATGCAGAGGAACAATTACAATGTTCTGGAATGGCCATCCCAGTCCCCAGACCTGAATATCATTGAACATCTGTGGGATCATTTGAAGAGGCTGTCCATGCTCGGCGACCATCAAACTTAACTGAACTGGAATTGTTTTGTAAAGAGGAATGGTCAAAAATACCTTCATCCAGGATCCAGGAACTCATTAAAAGCTACAGGAAGCGACTAGAGGCTGTTATTTTTGCAAAAGGAGGATCTACTAAATATTAATGTCACTTTTCTGGTGAGGTGCCCATACTTATGCACCTGTCAAATTTTGTTTGAATGCAGATTGCACATTTTCTGTTAGTACAATAAACCTCATTTCAAGGCAGAAACATTACTGTATCCAACAGTTATTACATATATCAAACTGAAATAGCTGTTGCAAAATCACCAAGTTTTATAAAACATTGAGCTTAAGATTAATAGGGGTGCCCAAACTTTTTCATATGACTGTATATATATATATATATATATATATATATATATATATATATATATATATATATATATATATATATATATATATATATATATATATATATATATATATATATATATATATATATATATATATATATAGCGCAGTGGTTAGCACTGCAGCCTTGCAGCGCTGGGGTCCTGGGTTCAAATCCCACCAAGGACAACATCTGCAAGGAGTTTGTATGTTCTCCCTGTAACGGGTCTGGGAGGTGGAACCTCTGAACTACTATACAAAGGGGCAGTCTTTGTAAGGAAGCGGGTGGCTCCCAGGGAAGGCGGGCAGGTAGTCACAGCAAGTGACAGGAACAGTCTCTGGGTAGAAGGGTAAGAGTCTCTCGGCTGGCTGGCAGGTGGTCACGGCAAGTGACGGCAGAGCCTCCAGGTAGGCTAGCTGGCGGGTAGCAGGTGAGCGCTCCCAGGTGAGTGGGTAAGAGTCTCTTGGCTGGCTGGCAGGTGGTCTCAGGCAGGTATCAGGCAGGAGACAGGCAGGTGTCAGGCAGGTATCAGGCAGGTGCTTCCTGATCCGCAGGCGGACTGGTCCATAGACAGACTGGCGGATGCAGGTAGACAGACTGCCGGACCGCAGGAATACAAGCAGGTAGACAGAGCTGGAAAGTAGACTGGCAACGGGACCTGAGGGCTGAAGCAAAGGTGAAAGGCTTTGCAACAACTTTGCTCAGGCACCTCCATTTTGGAGGAGGTGCCTTATATATGGGAGCTCCACCGGCAATTGGCCAGGGACTCCTAAGGATGGCGCACGCGGCCCCTTTAAGAGAGAGGGAGCGCGCACGCGTGCGCGCCCTAAGCACAGTGCCCGGGAAGCGGCGAGCGCTGCCAGCAGCGCGGGAAGAGGACGCCAAGGACGGAGCAGGGAGGTGAGAGGAGCGGCGTCCCTGCCTCCTGCTAGGCGCTACAATACCCCCCCCTTTAGGCCCCCCCTTTTTTAGGCCGGAGAGAAATTTATCAAGGATGAGCGGGGCATGGATGTTCTCCTGGGGCTCCCACGTTCTCTCCTCAGGACCAAACCCCTTCCAATCCACTAGAAAAAAGGTCTTTCCTCTTACCCTTTTGGTGGCCAGAATGTTCTCTGCCTCAAACTCGTCTTCAGCGGAAACCGGAGCAGGAGGCGTACCTGTAGACTTGGAAAAAGAGTTAAGTACCACGGGTTTGAGGAGAGATACATGGAAGGAGTTGGGGATCCGCAAGTTGGCCGGGAGTTTCAATTTATAGGCCACCGGGTTGATTTGTTTGATAACTTCCAGTGGGCCGATGAACCGAGGCCCTAACTTGTAGGAAGGAATCTTGAGCCGGATATATTTGGACGAGAGCCAGACTTTATCTCCAGGACGGAATTGGGGCGGATCCAGACGTCTTTTGTCAGCCTGTTTCTTCATCCGCTCGGAGGACAGAAGAAGTGCGGATCTGGTACTCTCCCAAATGGAGGAGAATTCGCTAACAAGAGATTCCGCGGCTGGATTATCCACCAAGGTGGAGACGGGAAACAGGATCCGAGGATGTTGACCGTAGACAATAAAAAATGGGGATTTGGAGGAAGACTCGCTCTCGTGATTATTATAGGAAAATTCGGCCCACGGTAAAAGATCCACCCAGTCGGAATGGTGGGCATTAACAAAGTGCCGGAGGTACCTGGTTAAAGTTTGGTTGATCCGCTCTACTTGACCATTGGACTGTGGGTGATAAGCAGAGGAGAAGTCCAAGGTGACCCCCAGCAGTTTACACATGGCTCTCCAGAAGCGAGAGGTGAACTGAACTCCTCGGTCGGATACGATGTGGAGAGGGAGACCATGAAGACGGAAAATATGATGGATAAAGTCTTTAGCCAATTCAGATGCAGACGGAAGGCCCGGCAGGGGGATTAAGTGAGCCAACTTAGAGAAGCGGTCAGCGACCACCCAAATGACCGTGCAACCAGCAGAGACAGGGAGATCCGTTATAAAGTCCATGGCTATATGCTGCCACGGGGCAGCAGGTATGGGAAGAGGCAGAAGGCGGCCGGCTGGCAGATGTCTAGGAACCTTGTTGCGGGCGCAGGACGCACAGGCTGAGACAAAGTCTAATACGTCCTTGTGCAGGGTAGGCCACCAGTAATGCCGGGTAATAAGCTGGAGGGTCTTTTTCTGGCCAGCATGGCCAGCTAGCTTAGACGAATGTCCCCAGTGTAGGACTTTCTCACGATCAGGTACTGTTACGAACGTCTTACCGGGTGGAAGACGATTTAGATCCACGGGAGCCACCAGCATTACCTTGGCGGGGTCGATGATGTGCTTTGGCTCCTCCTCTTGATCGGAGAACAAAAAGGATCGGGACAAGGCATCAGCTTTGATATTTTTGTCTGCCGGGCGAAAATGAAGAATGAAATCAAAGCGGGCGAAGAACAAGGACCACCGGGCTTGGCGCGGGTTAAGTCTTTGGGCACTCTGGAGATAAGCCAAGTTTTTGTGATCCGTGTAGATTATTACCGGGTGAAGAGCCCCCTCGAGCAGGTAACGCCACTCCTCCAGTGCCAACTTAATGGCTAACAATTCTTGGTCTCCTATAGAATAATTGCGCTCAGATGAGGAGAAGAGTTTGGAGAAGAAGCCGCAGGTTACCATTCTTCCGGATGATGACTTTTGGGTGAGCACCGCTCCGGCTCCGGAGGAGGAAGCGTCTACTTCTAAGAAGAATTGTTTGTTGCTGTCCGGACGGTGCAGCACAGGAGCGGAGGAGAAAGCTTGTTTCAAAGACAGGAAGGCCTCCTCTGCCTCGGGCGGCCATTCTTTGGGATTAGCGCCCTTACGGGTGAGCGCAGAGATAGGGGCAGTCCGGGAAGAGAAGTGCGGAATGAAGAGGCGGTAGTAGTTGGCGAAGCCCAGGAACCGCTGGATAGCCTTCAACCCCTCCAGTCGGGGCCACTTCTGGATGGCAGAAAGTTTCTCAGGATCCATTCGTAGATCGGACCGAGAGATGATGTAGCCCAGAAATGGAAGTGAGGTCTGCTCAAAGAGGCACTTCTCAAATTTTGCGTAGAGGTGGTTTTGCCTGAGCCTGAGCAGGACCTGACGAACGTCCCTCCGGTGTGTGGGGAGATCCGGAGAGAAGACCAAGATGTCGTCCAGGTATACCACCACGCAGGAGTAGAGAAGGTCACGGAAGATATCATTGACCAACTCTTGAAAGACGGCGGGAGCATTACAGAGACCGAAGGGCATTACGAGGTATTCATAGTGGCCGTCCCGGGTGTTGAATGCCATCTTCCATTCATCCCCCTGACGGATACGAACCAGGTTATAGGCCCCACGGAGATCCAGCTTGGTGAAGACTCTAGCACCCCTCAGACGGTCAAATAATTCAGGAATGAGCGGAAGGGGGTATTTATTCTTCACCGTGATCTGGTTAAGGCCTCTATAGTCTATGCAGGGACGGAGTGAGCCGTCCTTCTTTTTAACGAAGAAGAAGCCTGCCCCCGCCGGGGAGGTAGATTTCCGGATAAACCCCCGGGCCAGGTTCTCCTCGATATATTCAGACATGGACCGGGTCTCAGCAGCGGACAAAGGGTAGATACGCCCTTGGGGCGGAGTAGTGCCAGGTACCAAGTCGATAGGGCAATCGTATGGTCTATGAGGAGGTAATGTCTCTGCTTCCTTTTTATTAAAGACATCAGCATAAGACCAATAGGGTACTGGCAGGCCGGGTAGATTGGCCGGGGGAGGAGAAGGACGGGCAGGACGAACGGGAACTAAACAAGTCTTATGGCAGTCCTGTCCCCAGCGAAGGACTTCTCCGGTCTGCCAATCAAGCACGGGTGCATGTCTCTGGAGCCAAGGTAGGCCAAGCAAAAGGGCATGAGAGAGTCCAGGTAGAACTTGAAAGAAGATGCTCTCAGAGTGCAGCATTCCTACCTGCAGAGTTATGGGTTCGGTGATAAGTTGAATGGGATGCGGTAAGAGACCCCCGTCCACGGAGGCGACAGATAAGGGTTCGACCAGAGGTTTGGTGGGAATGCGGTATTTCTCTACCAGGGACTGAGAAATGAGATTTCCGGCTGCTCCAGAATCAAGTTGAGCTAGTTCAAAGTAACGGTTCTCCCCGCAGATGATAGAGACCGACAGCATTAGAGATGGAGAGGGTTTATTCTTGTCTAGGACGACCTCTCTGAGCGATCCTAGACACAGGCGTTTCCCGACCTCTCCGGGCAGGAACGGATCCGGTGCTCCTTACTGCCACAGTAGAAGCTGCTCCCCTCGGCACGGCGTGACTCTTGACGGGTCTTGACCATCTTGGTCTGGTCGACCTGCATAGGCTCGGGTGAGTGCACCTGGGGAGTAACAGAGGAAGTGACGGGAATCTGGAAGGTAGGAGCAAGGTGAGGAAACCTCCTCTCTCAGGTGACCTCTTAGGTACGCTCCTGGAACCGGATGTCAATCCGGGTGGCAAGTGTTATTAAGTCGTCGAGAGTGGTAGGAATGTCCCGACCGGCAAGTTCATCTTTAATACGGCAGGTTAGACCCTCCCAGAAGACGGACACCAGGGCGTCGTTATCCCAAGCAAGCTCAGAAGCAAGGGTACGGAACCGTATGGCATATTGGCCCACGGTGAGACTCCCTTGACGGAGGCGTAGCAGAGATGAGGCGGATGAGGTCTTTCGTCCTGGTTCGTCAAAGACTTTCCGGAAGGCCGTGAGAAAGGCTGGCAGGTTGGACACCAGGGGGTCTCCTCTCTCCCATAGAGGATTTAGCCAAGCCAGCGCCTCCCCAGTGAGATGGGACATGATGAGGGCCACTTTGGCTCGGTCGGTGGAAAACTGGTGTGCCAACAGTTCGAAGTGCAGGGTACACAGGTTAATGACCGGGATCTCCACCAAAACGAGGTGGGGCGGTAAGGCGGGGACCGGGAAGGGATGCCATGGTATTGATGGGCAGCGGCGCTGCCGGGGTAGTAGTTGTGCAAGTGGAAGCAGCTCCCGACGAGGCAGTCAGTGTGTGCAGGCGGGAGTGAACACTATGCAGGTGGCCCAAGATGGAGTCCTGTTGGGACCTCTGACGGGAAAGTTCATGACATAGGTCCGAGAGGGAGGGAGCTTGGGTGCCACCGGGTTCCATGGCCCGAGCAAACTGTAACGGGTCTGGGAGGTGGAACCTCTGAGCTACTATACAAAGGGGCAGTCTTTGTAAGGAAGCGGGTGGCTCCCAGGGAAGGCGGGCAGGTAGTCACGGCAAGTGACAGGAACAGTCTCTGGGTAGAAGGGCAGGAGGTCACGGCAAGTGATGGGAACAGTCTCTTGACAGGCGGGTGGTCACGGCAAGTGACAGCAGGGTAAGAGTCTCTAGACAGGCAGGTGGTCACGGCAAGTGACAGCAGAGTAAGAGTCTCTCGGCTGGCTGGCAGGTGGTCACGGCAAGTGATGGCAGAGCCTCCAGGTAGGCTAGCTGGCGGGTAGCAGGTGAGCGCTCCCAGGTGAGCGGGTAAGAGTCTCTCGGTTGGCTGGCAGGTGGTCTCAGGCAGGTATCAGGCAGGTGTCAGGCAGGTGTCAGGCAGGTATCAGGCAGGTATCAGGCAGGTGCTTCCTGATCCGCAGGCGGACTGGTCCATAGACAGACTGGCGGATGCAGGTAGACAGACTGCCGGACCGCAGGAATACAAGCAGGTAGACAGAGCTGGAAAGCAGACTGGCAACGGGACCTGAGGGCTGAAGCAGAGGTGAAAGGCTTTGCAACAACTTTGCTCGGGCACCTCCATTTTGGAGGAGGTGCCTTATATATGGGAGCTCCACCGGCAATTGGCCGGGGACTCCTAAGGATGGCGCGCGCGGCCCCTTTAAGGGAGAGGGAGCGCGCGCGCGCCCTAAGCACAGTGCCCGGGTAGCGGCGAGCGCTGCAAGCAGCGCGGGAAGAGGACGCCGAGGACGGAGCAGGGAGGTGAGAGGAGCGGCGTCTCTGCCTAGCAGGAGGCAGGGACGCCGACGCTACACTCCCCGTGTTTGCGTGGGTTTCCTCCGGATTCTCCGGTTTCCTCCCACACTCCAAAGACATACTGATAGGGAATCTAGATTGTGAGCACCAATGGGGGACAGCGACGATAATGTATGTAAAGCGCTGCGGAATATGTTAGCGCTATATAAAAAATAAAGATTATTATTATATATACCAATGACAGTCGTCTACATACCTTTTTTTTAAATTGACAATATTGACAGGGAGAACTTCATCAGAATGAAAACTCCATTGGATTGAAAATGGAAAACAAAAGTGCCCAATATATGAATTATGCTTCCCACCCTCATTTAGCCACTAAGAATAGGTAAAAAAAGAATGATAAAAAGTAGGTCATTAGCACTATAGAAGGGAAGGTTAGGTATTTTGCCTACAAACTATATGTTATGGCAGAGGTGAGGCCAGCTTTGATGGCAGGTAGACCGCCGGCTATAATTGTACCAGTGATCTAGTGAAACCTAATGAGATATTTTATTTTAGGGCATCATTTGAGAATGAAAGTCGGGCTTATGTGGTTACTACATCCTGTATTGTTGATAATTCAGAAGCTCTTGGAGATATTTCTAAGGAAATCTCAAATATCTTTTTTTCATTCTTCCACCTGAAGAGTATGGTATTTAAAATTCATATCTGCAGGACAAAGAAGCTGCAACAGTGAAGATTTCATTACACAAATATGGAGAAAGAAAGTTTGGAGCAATATCTATTTTTGACTTTCAGTGTCATCATGGATTATTGGCTAAGCATTGTTACATGAATGCCTTGAAGCTGAAATGGAATCACAATTCTGTTTCAGTCACTCCAATATAAAGTATTCTGGCTCGCTCCGATACCAGCAGTTTAACTCATCAGAAGCCATGGTCAATAGCGAGGAGCTTGACAGATGCAGATCTCGAAGAGCCAATGGGATGCTATGACAATTGGAGGCCTAATAATGGCCTCTATGTCTGCTATAGGCTGTAAGTTATTAGATTCTACCAGTCTTAGGTCTACTGGGCTGCTTGACTGTGGATGAATTTAGAAGTCTGTAGAACACCGTCCATTCTTGGATCACAATGCCTGGCCCAACCGGTGGGTATCCTAACATTAGCTAAGTGCCTCACAGAGGTAATTAGCTAAGACTAATGGACCCGCCGGTTGGGCCAGGTATTACAATCATGGTCACATGCATGATTGTGTGAATTCAGCCTAACACTGCAAGCAGTTAAAAATTCACTGCACATCGCAACTATATAATCTTTACGATCAATGGATCGCATCTTCAAGTCCCCTTGTGGGACTAACAAATATTGTGAAAAAAGATAGTTTAATTTCTTAAAAACAAATTCACCACAAAAATGATTTTTTTTTAGTATTGCCACATCCTTAATGATTTCTACTATAAAATGTTTTAATTATTTGTGCTGCGCAGTAAATATGGTAAAAAATACATGAGAAAAGCACCGACAGAATTTATATTTTTGCTTATCCCACCTCACAAAAAAATAAAAATAAAAGTGATCTAAAATCGCTATATAGCTCATCATGCAAAGAACAAGACCACACACCTCTGTAAGTAGAAAAGTGAGAAAGTTATTGCTCTTTGTCTATAAAAATAAAAAATATATATTTTCTTCTGTAAAAGTAGTAAAGCGTGAAAAATATGTATGTATTACTAAGTGGTACCAATGAGAACTGCAGCTTGTTACACAAAAATTAGCTCTCACAAAGTTGGTCATAGGAAACTTTAAAATTGATGGCTCTCATAACATGGCAACACAAAAAAAAAGTGGAATGGAATGTGATAATGGAAAAACAAAACTAAAAGTTTGATTAATAAAACCAAAATTGGCTTGGTGCATAAAGAAGGCCATTCAGCAATTTTTTCATGTTGAACTGGACACAGGATGCAATAATGGCTTGGGAGCGGAATAAAACTTTTCTTTGTTTGCTTTCTTTTATTTCACCCAATCATAAGCAGACAGCAACACTCAAAGGAAAGAGCATGACCCTCCATAGCTCACAGCAGGTTTCTCAGTGTGTGTGATATAATTATACAGCTTTGGTCTAACCTCCTGCATGAGTCAGTGTGTAGGGAGAGGCAGCACAGCCAAGTTTAGCTGTGTCACATTAAAAACCCTTCTATCACCCTCGTCCTCTCCTAGCAGAGTCAGCTCAGCTGTGCTGCCACTCCCCCACACTGCCTGTCCATAGATATCTCAGTAATCACACTTATGGTTGTTGTCTTCTAATCACTCTGCAGTGATATCAGGGCTGTCATTATGTCTCATGTAGGAGTAGTCTGTTGTGGGCTAAACCTATGCGAAATGTAATGAGACTCTACTCTGATCTCATTGCAGAGTGATTACAAGTTCAACACAGCAGAAATAATTGTGATTACTGGCACATTTCTGGACAAGCAGTGTGGGTGAGGTGCAGTACAGCAATGGTGACAGTGTTATGAAAGTAGGAGCACAGATGAAATGATTGGTAATGTGACACAGCTAAACTTAACTGAGCTGTCAACAGGGAATTTATCTGAAAGGCATGAGTCCTCTACGCTCTAATCTCCCAGCAGTTTCTAATCATGCAGGAGGTTAGACCAGGATATCAATGCTGTATCCTTACATCTCGCGCAATGAGAAACCTAAGCTATGTTATACGTCCCTTTGAGTGTTGCGGCCTGCTTATGATTGGTCAGCATAATACAGGGAGAAGTATACTCACCACCAGTGAAAACTATCTAATAACACCCACTTGAGCTTAAAAAAGTTAACTGATTAGGTGCCAAATATTTTGATTGCTAATATCTCCATAACAGAGAGGCAAAATTAAGAAATAAACACATAATGTTTTATTCCTCTCTCTAGCAACTATTACATAGTTGGTCCAGTTCAACATGAAAATTTGGTGAAAGGTTCTCTTTAGGTGTATACAAAATTTATACAAAAGCCTTAATGTAGTCTCCTGTTAGCTCAGCTAGGCTGTGTCTAAAGCAGGTGTCCCAAACCTGTGGCTCGGGAGCCACGTGTGGCTCGTGGGCCTATGATATGTGGCTCACAGCTGTCTGCCAATTTGGTGCATTAGCACCAGGTCTAGAAAACAACAATGAAGCAGGTCACCAGATAGTGACTTTTGTGAGTTGACCCGCACAGAAGAGAAGATCTGGATGTGCATTTACTGAAGGGGAAAGAGAAAAATATTGTAAGCTGAAGATAGGATGACACTGCCAGTTATAGAGGTTATTGAAGTTGGATGCAATAGTGTTGAGAGTGTACTTGATGTGATAACACCGCATGGGGTAAGGTGAAAAGACATGGGTGTAAGAGTACGGCCTATAAGGAACAGGGGCAAAAGATCTTGATGTGAATTTTGTGGGGAAGCTTTGGCTGTTATACCGGTAATGGGGCGCTCTTGGTGTCACTACATGTGGCTTCCAAGGTAAGAAAAATTGAGGACCACCTGTCTAGAGGCTCTATTTTCTATTTGGCTAGAGGCTGCATGGTTGACCATTAACATGATCAGAACAAATCGTAGCCAAAAGAGACACATCTGGGTCTGATACGAGAGCCTAGTTCTGTAAGTTAAAGGACAGGGCATAATTAAAGTCGGTGCAGGGGTAGCAGTCCCCCAGGGCCTTGGAGCCTAAGGGGGGCCCAAATGTAGCTTTGACCTGTATAACAAGACCAATTCTATTAAAGACTCTTAATAGTTGAGGGAGGACCCTGTTGTACATTTTCCATTGAGCTCCACAAGCTTCAAGTTATGCCAATGTATAAGGGTCACTATATGGCTTTTAGTGAGAAATTTTGCAGTTATTTAGTGGATGAAAACTATGATGATAATCATACTATGACACTATTAATTTTGATATTTATACATCAATGTAAACCAAATAATCATGGAGCGATCATTCCAATCACAGGAAGTCTGAATTAACTTTGCACTTCATTAGAGAAAGCATGAATCATTTTTTTTTGTTTGGTTTGATAAAAATATCAATCAGTTAATTACATTTGAATTAAGCAAGACCAATTGTGTTATCATCAACTAACCATTGTCATTTCCCAGATGGCTTCTTATGAGTCGGATTAATGAAAATATTGTAAAATCTATAAATCTTCATAATATTTCTTTGCACTTTGCAGTCATTAATTTATACTATTGATAGAGATATTCGCTGGGGTTTCCACTTGCTTCAATTACCCCACCAACATTTTAAGCTGTCAACCCTTCCTAATGCTCGTAATAGCCGATAAAATTATAGTGCATGGACTATGACCAGAGACAGAAAAAAAAGTGAGCTTTTAGGGGCTGCACAGAAATTCATGTCATATTTAAAACATTTTCTTTTGATTTATTTAAGTTATTAAAAGTACATTTCGGTACATATAAATTACACTACAGAGCTAAGTATGAACTATTATTAGATGCTCAAATGGCATGAACACTGGGGTAGATTATAGTGCTCGAGAAGTACATTTCTCATATTCTCCATTATGCACAAAGTAATGTATCAAAACATAATGAACTAGCGTATTTTCTCATGATATTTCTTGCTCTAGAAATGATCGTTAACCCATTTTATTCTAAGGAAATTATTATTATTATTAATATTATTGAGATGTTTGGATTTTTGCAGGCCAAACCCCCCTGCCCTCCTGGAGACTGGAGTATAATCTTCAAAATGTTTCACTCTTGTAATCTTTTCAAATGGTTTATCATCTCCAAGGTGAAGAAAATGAGATCCAACATGTTCAAATCTGTGAATATAAGCAACAAATGGTGGTGCCATTACCCCACCTTTTAAATAGGGTCTTTTATTAAAGAGAAGTTGTCATCAAGAAACTGTGACGCTAGTCACTAACTCACGGAGCGACCGTGAGGCAGATAGTCAGACGTTCCGGGGTCAATACCAAGAGAGCACGTAGATACCAAGGGAAAAGGCAGAGGCGTTAGTCAGGTCACCGTCCAGGGTCAAATACCAAGAGAAAGCGGAACAAAGCCAAAGGACAAGACAAGGGGGTAGTCAGAACACAGTCCAAAGGGTCAGGCAGCAGAAGATCAGAACACAAGGCACAGAGAACAAACCTCACACCAGCTGAATGAACGTCTGGCAGAGGTCTGGGAGAAACAGCTTAGTTAAGTAGCCTGGCAGTCACCTGGAATAATGAACACCTGGAAATACCAGTGCCTTCCAATCTCAGATTGGACAGCCGATCTGTCAATCAACACACTGACAGCTTCAGCACGCCCCTGTACCAGATTGGATGGTCGAGCTGTCAATCATAGTACTGATATCTCCAGCACGCCCCCGCACCAAATTGGATGGCTGAGCTGTCAGTAACTGCATCCCAGACACACTGAGGGGTGGAACCGTGACAGAAACAACTCAATTATTTTAAAAAATAAAATGGATTTTTTTTTTTTCAGATCACGATCTATATTAAAAAACAAAAATAATAATCTTGCAATTTTCACACTGACCACTGGGGCTATTTTAGACTCATACTTTCTGTTCCTTCAGAAAGAGTTTTCCGTAAGGTTCCTTACTATCATAGGTAGGATTACAATGACCGGTAACACGTCTATACACAGCTTATTACACAATAGGCGATGCCATCCTGCATAATGACCTTTGCACACGTTCATTAAATGCTTCAATACAAAAGATAGGGTCTGTCCATTGTGGCTAGTGTACACGTGTTGTTTTTGAAACAACAGTAAGTTTAACTCTAAAAAAAAGTCTCTGTGGCCAGTGTGAAAATTGCAAGATTTCTATTTTTTACCTTTAATACAGATTGCAATATGGAAGAAAAAACATTGCCCAAAATTTACCATCCACAAATCCTCACCAATCCCCTCCTCCCTCCCCATACTGTGTCAGATTTCTTCATTACTTGGTGATGGCTTTCACCTTCTTCCAATAGGTATTTTCAGCATGATCCATTTGAATGAACACAATCATATTACAGTATATAGATCTTACTTATATCCTTACCATCAGAGAAAATAAATAGTCAGCACTTTAAAAAGTTGCAAAATCTGAATTGAGGTTTGGGATATTGTGCATATCTCCCACAAGAAGTCATTAAATTTACATTTGTCTAAATGGTGCATACATTATTACATTGCTTTCACCTGGTTCTTGAAAATACATTTGCAACATCTTCAGTATTAGTATCTTCTTCTGTAATCGTTCTCTATTTTATATGTTAGGAACATTCAAGGCAATTATATAGTCTGCCTACATATAGAGTGACTTTACTCAACATAAAGGACGTGACATTATATATATACAGTACAGACCAAAAGTTTGGACACACCTTCTCATTTAAAGATTTTTCTGTATTTTCATGACTATGAAAATTGTACATTCACACTGAAGGCATCAAAACTATGAATTAACACATGTGGAATTATATACTTAACAAAAAAGTGTGAAACAACAGAAAATATGTCTTATATTCTAGGTTCTTCAAAGTAGCCACCTTTTGCTTTGAAGACTGCTTTGCTCACTCTTGGCATTCTCTTGATGAGCTTCAAGAGGTAGTCACTGGAAATGGTCATCCAACAATCTTGAAGGAGTTCCCAGAGATGCTTAGCACTTGTTGGCCCTTTTGCCTTCACTCTGCGGCCAAGCTCACCCCAAACCATCTCGATTGGGTTCAGGTCCGGCGACTGTGGAGGCTAGGTCACCTGGCGTAGCACCCCATCACTCTCCCCCTTGGTCAAATAGCCCTTACAAAGCCTGGAGGTGTGTTTGGGGTCATTGTCCTGTTGAAAAATAAATGATGGTCCAACTAAACGCAAACCGGATGGAATAGCATGCTGCTGCAAGATGCTGTGGTAGCCATGCTGGTTCAGTATGCCTTCAATTTTGAATAAATCCCCAACAGTGTCACCAGCAAAGCACCCCCACACCATCACACCTCCTCCTCCATGCTTCACGGTGGGAACCAGGCATGTAGATTCCATCCGTTCACCTTTTCTGCGTCGCACAAAGACACGGTGGTTGGAACCAAAGATCTCAAATTTGGACTCATCAGACCAAAGCACAGATTTCCACTGGTCTAATGTCCATTCCTTGTGTTCTTTAGCCCAAACAAGTCTCTTCTGCTTGTTGCCTGTCCTTAGCAGTGGTTTCCTATCAGCTATTTTACCATGAAGGCCTGCTGCACAAAGTCTCCTCTTAACAGTTGTTGTAGAGATGTGTCTGCTGCTAGAACTCTGTGTGGCATTGACCTGGTCTCTAATCTGAGCTGCTGTTAACCTGCGATTTCTGAGGCTGGTGACTCGGATAAACTTATCCTCAGAAGCAGAGGTGACTCTTGGTCTTCCTTTCCTGGAGCGGTCTTCATGTGAGCCAGTTTCTTTGTAGCGCTTGATGGTTTTTGCAACTGCACTTGGAGACACTTTCAAAGTTTGCCCAATTTTTCGGACTGATTGACCTTCATTTCTTAAAGTAATGATGGCCACTCATTTTTCTTTTCTTAGCTGCTTTTTTCTTGCCATAATACAAATTCTAACAGTCTATTCAGTAGGACTATCAGCTGTGTATCCACCAGACTTCTGCACAACACAACTGATGGTCCCAACCCCATTTATAAGGCAAGAAATCCCACTTATTAAACCTGACAGGGCACACCTGTGAAGTGAAAACCATTTCTGGTGACTACCTCTTGAAGCTCATCAAGAGAATGCCAAGAGTGTGCAAAGCAGTCATCAAAGCAAAAGGTGGCTACTTTGAAGAACCTAGAATATAAGACATATTTTCAGTTGTTTCACACTTTTTTGTTAAGTATATAATTCCACATGTGTTAATTCATAGTTTTGATGCCTTCAGTGTGAATGTACAATTTTCATAGTCATGAAAATACAGAAAAATCTTTAAATGAGAAGGTGTGTCCAAACTTTTGGTCTGTACTGTGTATATATATATACATATATATATATATATATATATATACACACACACACGTGGTCAAAATTGTTGATACCCCTCGTTTAATGAAAGAAAAACCCACAATGGTCTCAGAAATAACTTGAATCTGACAAAAGTAATAATAAATTTAAAATCTATGGAAATGAACAAATGAAAGTCAGACATTGCTTTTCAACCCTGCGTCCACAGAATTTAAAAAAAAATTAAACTCATGAAATAGGCCTGGACAGAAATGATTTTACTCTTGACTTAATATTTTGTTGAACAACCTTTTTAGGCAATCACTGCAATCAAACGATTCCTGTAACTGTCAATGAGACTTCTGCACCTCTTGACAGGTATGTTGGCCCACTCCTCATGAGCAAACTGCTCCAGTTGTCTCATGTTTGAAGGTTGCCTTGTCCAGACGGCATGTTTCAGCTCTTTCTAAAGATGCTCAATAGGATTTAGGTCAGGACTCATAGAAGGCCACTTCAGAATAGTCCAATGTTTTCCTCTTAGCCATTCTTGGGTGTTCTTAGCTGTGTGTTTTGGGTCATTATCCTGTAGCAAGATCCATGACCTGAGACTGAGACCAAGCTTTCTGACACTGGGCAGCATATTTCTCTCTAGAATCCCTTAATAGTCTTAAGATTTCATTGTACCCTGCACAGATTCAATACACCCTGTGCCACATGCAGCAAAGCAGCCCCATAAGATAACACAGCCTCCTCCATGTTTCACAGTAGGGACAGTGTTCTTTTCTTGATATGCTTCATTTTTCCAACTGTGAACATAGAGCTCATGTGCCCTGCCAAAAACTTCCATTTCTGTCTCATCTGTCCATTGGACATTCTCCCAGAAGCTCTGTGGCTTGTCAACATGTAGTTTGGCAAATTCCAGTCTGGCTTTTTTATGATTTTTTTTTCAACAATGGTGTTCTCCTTGGTCGTCTCCCATGAAGTCCACTTTGGATCAAACAATGACGGATGGTGCGATCTGACACTGATGTTCCTTGAGCTTGAAGTTCACCTTTAATCTCTTTAGAAGTTTTCCTGGGCTCTTTTGTTACTATTCATATTATCTGTCTCTTTGATTTGTCATCAATTTTCCTCCTGCGGCCACGTCCAGAGAGATTGGCTACAGTCCCATGGATCTTAAGTTTCTGAATAATATGTGCAACTGTAGTCACAGGATCATCAAGCTGCTTGGAGATGGTCTTATAACCTTTACTTTTAACATGCTTGTCTATAATTTTCTTTCTAATCTCCTGAGACAACTCTTTCCTTTGCTTCCTCTGTCCATGTTGAGTGTGGTACACACCATGTCACCAAACAGCACAGTGAGTATCTGTAGCCCTATATACAGGCCCACTGACTGATTACAAGATTGTATACACCTGTGATGCTAATTAGTGGACACAACTTAATTTAACATGTCCCTTTTGTCACATTATTTTCAGGGGTACCATCATTTCTGTTGAGGCCTATTTCATGAGTTTAATTTTTTTTTAAATTCTGTGGAAGCAGGGTTGAAAAGAAATGTCTGACTTTCATTTGTTCATTTTCATAGATGTTTAATTTATTATTACTTTTGTCAGATTCAAGTTATTTCTGTGACCATTGTGGTTTTTCCTTTCATTAAACGAGGGGTACCAACAATTTTGACCACATGTATACAGTACAGACCAAAAGTTTGGACACATCTTCTCATTTAAAGATTTTTCTGTATTTTCATGACTATGAAAATTGTACATTCACACTGAAGGCATCAAAACTATGAATTAACACATTGTGAAATTATATCCTTAACAAAAAAGTGTGAAACAACAGAAAATATGTCTTATATTCTAGGTTCTTCGAAGTGGCCACCTTTTGCTTTGATGACTGCTTTGCACACTCTTGACATTCTCTTGATGAGTTTCAAGAGGTAGTCATCGGAAATGGTCTTCCAACAATCTTGAAGGAGTTCCCAGAGATGCTTAGCGCTTGTTGGCCCTTTTGCCTTCACTCTGCGGTCCAGCTCACCCCAAACCATCTCGATTGGGTTCAGGTCTGGTGACTGTGGAGGCCAGGTCATCTGGTGTAGCACCCCATCACTCTCCCTCTTGGTCAAATAGCCCTTACACAGCCTGGAGGTGTGTTTGGGGTCATTGTCCTGTTGAAAAATAAATGATGGTCCAACTAAACGCAAACCGGATGGCATAGCATGCCGCTTCAAGTGCTGTGGTAGCCATGCTGGTTCAGTATGCCTTCAATTTTGAATAAATCCCCAACAGTGTCACCAGCAAAGCACCCCCACACCATCACACCTCCTCCTCCATGCTTCACGGTGGGAACCAGGCATGTAGAGTCCATCTGTTCACCTTTTCTGCGTCGCATAAAGACACGGTGGTTGGAACCAAAGATCTCAAATTTGGACTCATCAGACCAAAGCACAGATTTCCACTGGTCTAATGTCCATTCCTTGTGTTCTTTAGCCCAAACAAGTCTCTTCTGCTTGTTGCCTGTCCTTAGCAGTGGTTTCCTATCAGCTATTTTACCATGAAGGCCTGCTGCACAAAGTCTCCTCTTAACAGTTGTTGAAGAGATGTGTCTGCTGCTAGAACTCTGTGTGGCATTGACCTGGTCTCTAATCTGAGCTGCTGTTAACCTGCGATTTCTGAGGCTGGTGACTCGGATAAACTTATCCTCAGAAGCAGAGGCGACTCTTGGTCTTCCTTTCCTGGGGTGGTCCTCATGTGAGCCAGTTTCTTTGTAGCGCTTGATGGTTTTTGCAACTGCACTTGGGGACACTTTCAAAGTTTGCCCAATTTTTCGGACTGACTGACCTTCATTTCTTAAAGTAATGATGGCCACTCGTTTTTCTTTACTTAGCTGCTTTTTTCTTGCCATAATACATATTCCAAGAGTCTATTCAGTAGGACTATCAGCTGTGTATCCACCAGACTTCTGCACAACACAACTGATGGTCCCAACCCCATTTATAAGGCAAGAAATCCCACTTATTAAACCTGACAGGGCACACCTGTGAAGTGAAAACCATTTCCGGTGACTACCTCTTGAAGCTCATCAAGAGAATGCCTAGAGTGTGCAAAGCAGTCATCAAAGCAAAAGGTTGCTACTTTGAAGAACCTAGAATATAAGACATATTTTCAGTTGTTTCACACTTTTTTGTTAAGTATATATTTCCACATGTGTTAATTCATAGTTTTGATGCCTTCAGTTTGAATGTACAATTTTCATAGTCATGAAAATACAGAAAAATCTTTAAATGAGAAGGTGTGTCCAAACTTTTGGTCTGTACTGTATATATATGTGGCTCACATGAGGACCACCCCAGGAAAGGAAGACCAAGAGTCACCTCTGCTTCTGAGGATAAGTTTATCCGAGTCACCAGCCTCAGAAATTGCAGGTTAACAGCAGCTCAGATTAGAGACCAGGTCAATGCCACACAGAGTTCTAGCAGGAGACACATCTCTTCAACAACTGTTAAGAGGAGACTTTGTGCAGCAGGCCTTCATGGTAAAATAGCTGCTAGGAAACCACTGCTAAGGACAGGCAACAAGCAGAAGAGACTTGTTTGGGCTAAAGAACACAAGGAATGGACATTAGACCACTGGAAATCTGTGCTTTGGTCTGACGAGTCCAAATTTGAGATCTTTGGTTCCAACCACCGTGTCTTTGTGCGACGCAGAAAAGGTGAACAGATGGACTCTACATGCCTGGTTCCCACCATGAAGCATGGAGGAGGAGGTGTGATGGTGTGGGGATGCTTTGCTGGTGATACTGTTGGGGATTTATTTAAAATTGAAGGCATACTGAACCAGCATGGCTACCACAGCATCTTGCAGCGGCATGCTATTCCATCCGGTTTGCGTTTAGTTGGATCATCATTTATTTTTCAACAGTACAATGACCCCAAACACACCTCCAGGCTGTGTAAGGGCTATTTGACCAAGGAGGAGAGTGATGGGGTGCTACGCCAGATGACCTGGCCTCCACAGTCACCAGACCTGAACCCAATCGAGATATACATATATATATATATAAAACACTGCATGGCGGGTTCCAGATCTTCACATGCTGGAAATTTTACCACTGCACAGGTCAGGAATGTGAAAGGTGTTAAAAATGATTTCTTTGGAACCGTTTATTTCAAACTGTCCAAACTGTCAATCATTCATTCAATCATGAACTGCTCTTGGCAAGCGGGAAGCTATCAGACATGAGAATAACCCTTTAAAGCTACCCCCCTAATGCAAAGCAAAGATTTGACTTTACACTTACAACTACAGGTAAAATGAGTAATCAACATTCCTGGTGTCCTCCTTAGGAACGATGGTGCCACTGTTGCCGAGTTCTGGTCCCCCAGTCTTCTTCAGTCCAAATGACCTCTGCAGGCTCGTTTAGAGTGTTTTGCAAAGCTTGAGGTATTACTACCTGATAAGACATCATCAGGGCATGGCAGCGGATGGAAAAGCTGTGTGTCTCTGACTTTTCAGAGTACTTTTCATGAGACTGCAGATTCCATTACGAAAGAAAGCAGACAAAGAGCTAGAACTTTGCAACCGCTGTATCATGATAAGTGCACCAGGTATGAAGACTAGACATTTGACATGAATAGTCTTTTTTTTTTATTTATTTAAGACACATATTGCTGCATTAATGCAAAAATAAAATAAGTATGCATTTCTAAATGTCCAGTTTTTTTAAAAAAAATTGTGTCGTTCGTTGAAAATGGCCTGGTCTTTGAGGAGTTGAAAAACGTTGCAGTTAACAAATTCTGGATATTTTTCAGTGTTTTGTTGCATTTGATTTGAGCTGAAATGCTCCTCTATACCTCTTTGCATTTACAGGTCCACATGGATATATTATGTAGGGTCGACGTTATGATTCAACATTTTTCCTGGCAATTACAGTCTCCGAATTTTTCTAACACATGTTTCAACAACCACCAGTAAAACACCTCGACTGAAGTTTATAATCAATTTGTTCATAATTATATTAATCATGATATGATAGCATGGAATGTTCTTTAGAGCAAATTACAGCAATTGAAAAGTGCTAGACTGTGGCCGTGGCAGAAAGTTGTAACTCATGTGAAAAAAGTTTATGGGGAATGATTGCTTAATGCTAAGGTAATAAAATGGCAAGAGCTCTTGTCTTGTCATAGCTAATTTCAATTTGCCTCGCCTGGCTTAGGTTCCCTTTAATAGAATTATCGCCTATCAGCAGGTTTTTAGACCCCAAAGTAACATCATCGCAGTAAAGTACCTGTAATGATTTTTACTTTCAGACCTTTATATTATAAGTCCGGATTTCTGTTGTCTCGTAATCCATCGGCAAAAGAGCTTACAAGTGCAGGGGGCTCGGGCTGCACTTACAGCCTCTCTCCCTCTTTCTCCTTCTGGCACCGATTGACAGTTCACTCTTTTCTGTGACCTGCTTTCCTGGCCAACATCTTGTGCAGGCAAGTCATTCCCAGGGATGGCGCATATCGTCGGAAGGTGGAGCAGGTCACAGAAAAGTGTGACCTGACAGTCACTGGCATGAGGTCTTCTTCGAGAGGAGAAATAGGGAGAGAGGCCAGAGAGATGTAAGTGCAGGCCGAACCCCTTGCACTTGTGAGCTCATTTGCATAAGATTTTGCTGATGGATTACGAGACAATGGAGACACGGACTTATAACTAGATGGAGGCCCGATGAAATCGCATCGGGAGGGCGGTAATGTCACAATGGGGGCAGGTTTTGCAGCATTGAGAATCTCTCCCCCTCATGTGCTCACCCACCTATCCACTCTCTCTTTCCCCCATGTGCAGACTTCTCCCGTCTGTGCTCTCTTTTTTGACCTGTCTACCCCATGTGCTATCCCCCTTGTCTGCTGTCTCTCTCCTTCCTGTGCTGTGTTCTCTCCTCATGTGCTGTCCCGTTTGAGCTGTCTCCTCCCTGTGCTCTGTCTCTCTCCCCCTTGTGCTGTCTTCTCCTCTCATGTGATCTCTTCTTTGACCTGTGTACCCCATGTGCTCTCCCCCTTGTCTGCTCTCTCTCTCCACCCCTGTGCTGTCTTCTCCTCTCATGTGATCTCTTGTTTGACCTGTGTACTCCATGTGCTCTCCCCCTTGTCTGCTCTCTCTCTCTCCACCCCTGTGCTGTCTTCTTCCCTCATGTGTTCTCTCGTTTGAGCTGTCTCCCCGTGCAGTAAATCAGACCGCCGCCATCTTTGTGCAGGCAGATAGCGGTGGTCACATTAAAACTGCGCATGCGCTCCTCCTGTACAAAGATTAACTAAAGTAAATGAATGAGACAAAAATATTAAACTTTGTAATTTTTTAAATGAGGAATATCGTCCAGTATCTATGCCTGTGAATGGCAAAAGTATGTGATCCTTTGCTTTCAACATCTGTGTGACCCTCTTGTGTAGCATTAACTGCATCTAAATATTTTTGGTAATTGTTGATTACTCATGCACATTGGCTTGGAGAAATTTAAGAACATCCCTCCCTACAAAACATATTCAACTCTGTTACTCTGGTGGTTTTTCATGCATTGCTCGCTTCAGGTCCTTTGACAACATTTCTATAGGATTAAGGTCAGAACTTTGACTTGGTCATTCCAATACGTTAACTTTATTCTTCCACAATTCTTTTTCAGAACGACTTGTGTGTATTAGGTCTTTGTCTTACTGTATGACCCACATGGTCTTGAGATTAAATTCATAAACAAAAGCCCTGATATTTTAATTCAAAATTTGCTAGTATAATTCAGAATTCATTGCTCCATTAATGATGGTGCACTGTCCTGGGCCAGATGAAGCAACACAGGCCCAAAACTTGATACTACCACTACCGTTATTCACATATGTTGTGAGGGATTTTGCTGTAATGCAGTGTTTTTCTTTCTCCTAACATAATGCTTCTCATTTAAACTAAAAAGCTCTATTACGACCTCACCCATCCATAAAACATAGTCTTTTGCAGGTGATCTTTAGCAAAGTACCAAGGGGCAGCAATGTTCTTTTTGGGGAGCAGTGGCTCTCTTCTTGCAATCCTGCCATGTGCACCATTGTTATTCAGTGTTCTCCTAATGGTGTACTCATTAACATTAGCATTAGCTAATGTGAGAGAGGCCTTTAGTTGTTTAAAAGTAATCTTGGGTTCCTTTGTGAGCTCATGGACTATTATTATGCAATTTGATCTTGGAGTGATCTTTATTAGCTGATAACTACTGGGTAGGGTAATAATAGTCTTGAATTTCCTTCATTTATAATCTATCTGTCTACCTGTGGATTGGTGGGGTGGGAATTCTTTAGAGGTGGTTTTGTAACCATTTCCAACCTGATGAATATCAACAACTGTACTTCTGAGGTCTTCAGAAATCTAGTTTGTTTGTTCCATGATACACATTCAGAGACACGTGTTGTGAAGATCAGATGATAATATATCCATGTTTTTAAGTTAATCAGGTCACCCACTCATACCTGATTGTCATTCCATTGATTGAAAACACCAGACTCTAATTTCACCTTCAAATTATCTACTAATCCTAAAGGTTCAAATACGTTTTCCACTGACAGACATGTAATATTTGAATATTTTTCTTTTTTTAAAAATTACAAAGTCTAATATTTTTTAATTATTTGTTTTATTTTGATCTCTTTAAATACTTTTGGAACTTTTGTGAAAATATAATGTAGTTTTTTGTAAAGTTTATGCAGAAATATGGAAAATTCTGAAGGGTTCACAAACTTTCAAGCACTAATATATGCCTAAGGCCACGGCCCCACTATAAGTATTTGGTCAGTATTCGATTAGTATTTTTTCTCAGGAGTGGGAGCCAAAACCAGGTGAGGAACAATCAGAGAAAAGGTATAATAGAAACAAGTCACCAATTCTGCATTATCACCCACTCCTGGTTTTGGCTCTCACTCCTGAGAAAAAATATTGACCGAATACTGACCAAATACTGATAGTGGGTCCGTGGCCTTAAAGTTAACATCACTATTGTCGGATGCTCTTTTCTACTTATTGTATTTGCTCAAGTCATGCTGCATTGATTGTAGAGGTATCTGTTTATGGGTGGGTGGGGTGCAATACTTTGGCCATACACTGAGCAAAATGCAATAAGGTTATATATGAGGGCACTGATTCTGTTGAGTGCTACAGGTTGCTACTGTATTAATATGTTATTCAGATGCCATACAAATGTGTCCAACTGCAAATGATGGATCTTTTGGTATTCCATTTTTAATATATCCGGTGCTGCATCTATCTTTACATCTGGTGATTACAAGGATTGATCCCAACTGTTCAGTGCATCAGTTGGTACACTATATAGGTGCAATAACTGATCTGGAGGCTTGATCACAAATTAACTCCATTGATTCTGCTGCTCTTTTCCTTGTTTGCGCTGCAGAGATATTTACGTTTATTATTTTTGGAGGCAGTATGTGAAATCTCTGCTTGGAGTCCAAATGGCTGCGTATGCTATCACTTCCCCTTCCCAGATGCTGCTTCTCTCATGTATTAGCAGTCTAAAATGCTGCCCAGCTGTGATTGGCAGCATCTGAGAGAGAGAGATAAAAGTGAAAGTGCATGCCCCCAGAGAAGACTCTGAAAAAATGCCCAGTTGGACTGCAGCAGAAAATTCACATACTGCACTCCAAAAGCAACAAACGTGAATATCTCTTTAATAGAGTGACACAGAACAAAATGAAAAAGAGTGGCAGAAATGGGAGCTCAGTGATTTCTACAAGGTATTTTTTTTAGTAAGTGACAAGTCCTCTTCAACATTCTGTTCAGTGAAGCATCTATTGGAATTCTGCCTTCCTATTTATAAGGCTACGTTCCCACGATAAGTTTTGGGTGACTTTTTACACAGGTAAGCAATTTTACTTAATAGGTGCAGAAATGATGCAAAAAATCTGCAACACCAAAAACTCACCAAAAGCTCATCGTGGGAATGTAGCCTAGCAGTTGACAAGTGTCGGTATGTGCGCACGTTGTGTTTTTCCCACGCTTTTGCCTTGAAAAACACAGCATTTCCTGTCCTAACAAAGTTAACAAGATTTCTTAAATGTCATACTCATGTTGCTTATTTTTCCTTGCAGATTTGAAGCAGTTTCAGCATTTTTACAGTATTTTTCACCAAACTCTTCTAAATGGAATAAAAAAAGTGTAAAAAATGTGGCAAAAATGTGCACATACCCTTACTGCAGGGGAACACACAGACAGAAAAAGCTCCTGTGTAAGAACATTACATGGGCCCTTTACAGTCCAATAGCTCATCATAATGCACGATTCCACCTAGTATGCTGGTAAGAGCGGGCCCTTTACCTCTTTGGCCCCTGTGCGGCTGCACAGGTTTCACCAATGATATGTCTGACTCCTCCTTACAAGGTAGGGAAAATCTGCAAAGGAGCCACATTGCTTAGTTTGTGTTGTGGCTGTTCATTTTAATCATCATCATCATCATTATCATCTTTATCATCACCACCACATTTACAGTACAACTGATAAATTTTATTTCCACTTTTTTATGTCATCTTCATAAAGCCGTATTTTCTGTGATATTTGTAATATTTTAATAAAAGGTAACAACGACTCTGCCATTTCTAAACTACTCAATGCCATAAATAATGATGATAAATGATCATTTTACTTTTGTATTTTAAAGGGCACAGAAATTCTGTATTCAGACTCAGCACCTGAAGAATGATCTTAATAAAAGGTCAAGCATTTAGGATGAAAATAAAATGAGCTGAAGGTGGAAAAACTTGCTCTTTATAATAGATACACCGCCTGCTCGATTCATCATGAAAAATACAGACTTTTACATGCACCACAAGCATAGAGCAATTTCCGATTTTTGTATTCCGATAGAAGGAGCCCATATATATTACACCAGACAATTAGTGTTGATCGAGCACTGAAATGCTCGATTGCTCGGTACTGAAATCAAGCAGGTCGGACTTTTGGACATTCTCGACTCGAGTAGCAAGCATAATGGAAGTGAATGGCAAACTCGAGTATTTTTCCAGAGGAAAAATTTTTTCTCTCTCTCTCTCGTAATGAACAGTAAACAATAGAATAAAAAATTCCTTCATTCTTAAAAAAAGGAGAGGATTTTTAATAACAAGTAAATTGAAAAGTTGATTGTTTTTACAAGAAGTTTCCTTTTTTTTACCCATTTAAGATGATGAGACTACCCCTTTAAGTAAAGGGGATTTTTTTTGCACTTTAATTTTTTCCTGTTTTTTTCTCCTGTTCTGTGCACATAACCATATAAGATAAGATAAGATAAGATAAGATATACTTTATTTATCCCGGAGGAAATTGCGGTATCACAGCAGCAGAACACAGATCTCGAACATGACACATATGATAACATAACATTTGGAATGCTTTAGACATTGCTTTTCAGACATTTGTTAAACACCCCCATAGCTGTTGGAACAAACGATCTCCTGTATTTTTCCTTTTTACACCTTAGTTGTATTAGGCGATTGCTGAATGTGCTCTTCTGTTTCGCAAACAGTTCATAAAGCGGGTGTGTGTTGTTGCCCATTATAGCTCTGCACTTCTTCTTAATCCTATCCTCTACCACCTCTTCAAAAGTCCCAAGCTGTAGGCCCACCGTCGCGCTAGCCTTCTTTATAAGTTTGTTGAGCTTGTTGGCGTCAGCAACACGCACACTGTTACCCCAGCAAATTATTGCCGCAAAGGTGGCACTAGCCACAATGGATTGGTAGAACACCTCAAGCATTTTGCCACACACATTAAAAGACCTTAACTTCCTTAGGAAGTACAATCTACTCATCCCCTTCTTGTAGACCTTCTCCATGTGGCACTTCCAGTCTAGCTTGCTATCCAGGTAAACCCCCAAATATTTGAAACTGTCCACCATCTCCACATCCTGACCGTCAATGGTAACAGGTAGGCATACCTTCTTGCACCTTCCATAGCTCATCACCAACTCCCTGGTTTTCTTAACATTTAGTTCTAGATGGTTAGCCTGGCACCATACTACAAAGTCCGCAACCACCCTTCTATATTCCTCTTCATCCTGGTCCTTCCCAATACCGCCAACTATCACAGAGTCATCCGAGTACTTCTGGAGGTGACAACGGTCTGATTTATACTGAAAGTCAGCTGTGTACAATGTAAAGAGGAATGGCGACAGCACTGTTCCCTGCGGGGCTCCGACACTGCTCAGTACACTATCTGATGTAGCCGTCCCCCACCTAACAAACTGTGGCCTATCCGACAGGTAGTCAATTATCCAATTCACAAGTCCCTCATCCACCGCCATTTTAATCAACTTTCCACGCAGTAAGAGTGGCTGTAATGTGTTGAACGCACTAGAGAAATCAAAGAACAAAGCACGCACTGTGGTTCCATCATTGTCCAAAAAGGAATGTACTGTTTGTAGCAGAGACGCTATAGAATCGTCCACCCCCAGTCCCTGCCGGTACGCAAACTGAAGAGCATCAGTATGCGCCATCACCCTCGGACACAAGTGAGCAAGTACTATTCTCTCCAAGGACTTCATCGCATGCGATGTTAAGGCCACCGGTCTATAGTCCCCCGGGGAAGTCGGGAAGGTAGTCTTGGGAACCGGCACCAGGCAGGAAGTCTTCCATAGCACTGGTACTCTCTTTGATTGTAAGCTCTGGTTAAAGAGATGCTGGAAGACAGTACACAACTCATTTGCACACACTCTGAGGACACGTGGACTGAGACCGTCAGGCCCTGCTGCTTTGCCAATGGCCAGCTTACTAAACTGGTCCCTCACGTCATTTTTGGAGACCGAGAAATGATCTATTTCACCCCCTGTTAATTTAGCTAGTTGTTCCCCGGCCTCCTCCCCCTTCCCTGCTGCTACCGCACCTTTATTGCTGAATCTATTGAAGAACTCATTCATTTCATTAGCCATTCTAAGTCCACCACCCCCCTGCTCCGACCTTGCCTTAAACCCAGTCACTAGCTTCATTCCAGCCCACACCTCTCTGGAGCTTTTTTGTGCAAATTGATTTTCTAATTTAACTCTGAATGCCTCACGAGCAATCTTAATTTTCCCCTTTAGGTCTCGCTGTATAATTTTCAATGCCTCCTTGTCCTTCCTTTTAAAAGCCAGTTTTTTCATGTTTAGTAAATGTTTCAACTCTTTTGTAATCCATGGCTTATTGTTTGCATAACACCGAATCTCTTGAACAGGTACTACAATGTCCATACAGAAGTTGATGTAATCAGTAACTCTGCCAGTAATCTCATTAACATCACAATTCTCTTTCATGGTACACAACTCCTCCCAGTCTGTACAATCAAAGCAGTCTTGTAACGCCTCCTCTGCTGCTGGACACCACTTCCTTATCTTTTTAATTGTCACTGGTTGTTTGCGGACGTCTGGTTGGTAAGCAGGAGACAATAGTATGAGGTTGTGGTCAGATTTCCCCAGGGGGGGTAATGCAGCCGATGAATAAGCATTCTTAACATTAGCAAAGAGGAGATCCAGTGTGTTGTTGTCCCGTGTAGGACATTTGACATATTGATAGAACTTTGGTATTGCAGATGAGATCTTTACTCGATTGAAATCCCCAGAAATTACAGTTAGAGAGTTTGGGTGTTTAGTCTGAAGCCGGGCCATCACCCCTGACAACACATCCCCAGCAGCCTCTGGGTTCGCACATGGTGGTATATACATCACAACTACAATAACAAGAGTGAATTCTCTAGGCAGATAGTAAGGCCTGAGGCCCACTGCTAACAGTTCAATATTTGGACAGCAATGTTTCTCCTTAACAGTTACATGCCCCTGATTGCACCATCTGTTGTTAATGTAGAGTATCACTCCTCCACCTTTTTTCTTGCCGCATCTAACTCTCTCTCTATCAGCCCGAACCATTTGAAACCCTGGTACCGAGACACATGAATCTGGGACCTCCTCATGCAGCCAGGTTTCTGTAAAGCACATGAGACTGCATTCCCTAAACTCCTTCTGGGTCTTACTCAGAGCCAGCAGTTCATCCGACTTATTTCCCAGCGATCGTACGTTACCCATGATAATGGATGGGACCACTGGTTTAAACCTTCTCCTCCAGGACTTGATCTTCTTGCCTGCTCTGCAGCCTCTGAAAGGTCTCCTTATTTCCCGTGGAACATTCAGTATTGCCACTGCTGGAGAAGACTTTATCCTGCGCAGTTCCAGAAGACGATCCCTAGAATACACTGCTCGTTTAGCAACAGACCTAGGGTCCACCATCCCGTCATTGTTTCCACCCGTCACACCAGTCCTCTCCATGGCAAATCGTATGCAGTGACCTCCACCGCTCACATATGGCTGTATCCCTGTCACAGGCTGTGGGTAGCAACATGCATCCTTCAGTAGCATTAGCTGAGATGGTCCGTATTGCGTGCCCCAGAGTGTCTGTACCTGCAGGAGACTTGTAAGTGGTAGAGGAAGATCCAGGTGCAGATCTCGTGCTGTGTGCCCAGCAGCAGTTGATAGTGTGGGAAGTGTTGCATCTTCCATCCCCAATAGACAAGTATACAGGAACGTTGCAATCCAGAGAAGGTAATAAAATAATAAAATAAAATAACTGTAACAAAACTGTAACTGAAATAAAGTAGAAGCTTCTGCTGCTGCAATGGGCTGCCAGTAGTCCGGCGCCGTATTGTCTCCACAATCTAGCAGAGAGGCAGACAGGCATGTCCACACCCTCCGGAGTCAGAAAGTGAAAATGAAAGTGATATGGGGGCTCATTTTTTTGCAGAACAAGTCATTTTGATTCTCATCATTCATTTTGACTTATAGTATGCTAAAAACTGACAACTGGCGGTATATGTATTGTAGATGTTGCTAAGGGGGTTATTTTGCTCATTCATTGGGTGATCGGCAGCCTGTTTACACTGCAAGATAATCGAGAAATTAGCGTTTTTAAGAACTTTGGTGCATGATTATCTTTCAGTGCACATACAGCTTCAGATATTGCTGACCTACTTTTAAGATAGCTCATCAATACCAGATCGGTGGGGTGTTGGGTGTCAGACTCCCCCATCATTGATCTGATAGTCTTGTTACCAGGCTCTCCAGAAGCACACAATGTACAGAGCTGAAAAATGACGGCCCCGTATTTTACGTAGTGAACGTTATTGAATGCTGCAGCTCAGATCACATTGAAGTGAATTTTTAACTTAGCTGTTTCACCCGAGACTTGGTAATAAACAGTGTACGGAGCTGTGGTGTTCCGGCTCTGTACTCTGTACTTGGGTCTTTTCTTTATAGAGGGTGTTCACGGCTATTTTTATATCTCCACCACATCTCGCAAAGGCAATATAGCAACTTTGCAAATACTTGATAACAAAAGTGAAGAGCACAGAGATGTTTGCATATGCAAGATTGTTGTACGGTATATATTTAATGAATGCTGCTTTCTAGCTTGCTTCGTTTTGTATTTTGGATGCATTGGAGAAATAAAAAATGGATAAGTTTGCAGACCTTGTAAAAGCTTGTCAGAAGAATGACATTGAGCCGGCATGGCAAGGTTACCTGGACTAGGTATGTCACAGTATCCTTCAAAATATGAATTTACCAGCTGTCTGATGTTATTTATCAGCCCCGAAGAAGCAGAATTGACTTTGTTCATAGAAATATGTCTTTCTAAGACAGAATTCATTAAGACTAAATTGTATGTGTAGTCAACAATGTTTCCCGTTAGAGAAGAAATGGTGCGGCTTGTTCTCAGACACCAGACAAATATTTTACCTTAATTTCTTTGTGTTTGTGGCAGAAATGTAGTTAATCTTTCATTTGTTGCTGATCTTTTAGTAGCAAAGTGTAAAATCATTTCAGATGGCAGATTTATTTCAGAAAATGTGTTATTTAGAGTCTCTGGCTTCTTTGCTAACAATGTCTTAAACTCTTCAGGAAAAAAAATTGTACTTTAATTTACTGTCACTGATGAGAATGGTGGGTTTTATAGATTGTGATTGCCTTCTCTGCCAAATCAGACTGACCTTACTGGCAGGACGTGAATAGAAAGCCAGAAGTAAAAACATAGTGAATAATCAATCGTCAGAGAACATGGGAATTGTGTGATCAGCAGGACACTACAGATGGTACTGCTGTGCAAGCTCCCAGAAAAATTGCTCTAAAATTGGAGTGCATACTCCCTCGTCAACTATTTGTTGGTCTGATAAGGGGGACCCCACAATATTTATTCTTTATTTATTGTGTATAAAGATCATGTTATTCCCATAGAACATGAAAGAAGAGACAAAAAGTCCAAGGTACTGATCATTTAAAGGGGTTTATCTCATCTTGTTAAATGGGTAAAATTGCAAATTGCTTATAAAAACAAGCAACGTTGCAATTTACTTCTTATTAAAAATCCTCTCCATTCTCAAAAATATTGGAAATTTTAATTCTGTAGTTTACTTGCTCATTGTCTAGGTTATCAGCGATCTCAGCAGTCCATCAGCAGTGGCCAGTCTCCTAGACAAGGAGGGCAAGCCGACAAGTTCTTTGTTTTTGGACAAAATTTCTGGATCCAGCCAGCTTCAGTTTCCCTGCGCTCTATTAATGCCGCAAAGACAAAGCTGATCAGGCCAGTGGTGCTAATATGTCGGTAATTTGAGCCGTCAATCATCAGGTGAACACCACCTCCCAACAAGCAGGTAGCCGGAAGGCGGGGGGACAGGGACGGACACTGGCTGCTTTTGGCCCCAGTGCAAGAAATGTGTCTGGGCCCCCCACCTTTTATGACGACAAAGCTACAGATGTATATATAGCCACACACACATATATACCTCTTACATACCCTCCTTTATTATGTATATTGCCATCCCTTATTACACAGTGCCCTCTCTTGTTATGTACAGCACCGTCCCTTACATATTGGATTATTTATAGCCCCATCTTTATTACATACCATCCTCCCTTGTTAGATATATAAAGCAATAACGGCTGATGGAGCATGGGAAAAGCTTTTTTTTCTGAAGGAGCTGCTGCTGATGGACTGGTCTTCTGGTCACCAGCTGCTCCATCAGCAGTCATTTTACATCTAGCAAGAGACAACTATATAATGAAGAGAGGGCGCTGTGACTGACAAAAATAACAAGAATACGCTATGTAAGGGACAGCACTGTACATAACAGCAGAGGAAGTTATATAAGAGATGGCACCATATATAACTAGATAGGATGATACGTTATAAGGGAGGGTGTTATACATAATAAAAGATTAAACTATATAACTAAGGATGGCGCTATACATAATAAGTGAGTAAACTATATACTAAGGGACTGTGCTATACATAATAAGGCTACATTCTTGCATCTGTGTGCAGTGTTGGTATGTTGCCCGTTTTTACAGACGCATTGAGCATGTCCTATTATGATCCTCAAAATCAGATCAGAACAGGACATTCTCTGATTCTCACAGATCTCAATCTCAGATCCGTGATTTTCATGGATGTGTGAATGGATCTATAAAACTACAAGTCCGTGGACCATCTGATAAAAAAAATCTGGCAGCACACGGACATTTCACACAAATGTGAGAATGCAGCCTAAGGGATTTTACTGATAACATTATCACTCCATGTCACACAGTGCAGATACAGAATAATATTTACATCCAGGCACTTACCGCTGACGTGTCATATGATCAGAGTCTGTTTCTGCTGCTTCTTCTCCATCTGGTCAGACCTTCATGTCGACATCTCCCAGCCGCAACTCGTCTTGTCACGATGATCTCCAGCCTAGAAAATAACAAGGTCACATATACTGTATATATACATGTGTCTCCCCCACACTGCACTCTTAACTACAGATATGTACCGCCCCATTAATATACTATTAGCCACTTAGTAATCAAAATCTAAAGTGATAAGCAGCACTGTGCTTATCACTTATGGGGAGAGTCACAGAGACTGAATAATTCATATTATTGGCCGGTGGAGATTATAGTTAACGGGGGGTTAACTATAATCTCCACCGGCCAATAATATGAATTATTCAGTCTCTGTGACTCTCCCCAATTAACTGTAAGACTATGTGCACACAAAAAATATGCAAGGCTTTACAGTACAAGCAAAGTGAAACCCCCATCATTGCTCTCTCCTAGCACCCCAATCATTGCTCTCTTCCAGCACCCCCATCATTGCTCTCCCCCAGCACCTCCATCAATGCTCTCCCCCGGCAACCCGGTTATTGCTCTCTCCCAGCAGCCCCCGTTATTGCTCTCTTCCAGCACCCCATCATTGCTCTCCCCATCTCCACCATCCTCATCATTGCTCTCCCCATCCTCATCATTGCTCTCACCATCCCCATCATTGCTCTCCCCAGCCCCATCATCCTCATCATAGCTCTCCCCATCCCCACCATTGCTCTTCCCAGCCCCATCATTGCTCTCCCCAGCCCCTTCATTGCTCTCCCCAGCCCCATCATTGCTCACCCAAGCCCCATCATTGCTCAACCCAGCCCCACCATTGCTCTTCCCAGAGCCATCATTGTTCTTCCCAGCCTCATCATTGCTCACCCCAGCCCCATCATTGCTCTCCCCCCCATCATTGCTCATCCAAGCCCCATCATTGCTCACCCCAGCCCCATCATTGCTCACCCCAGCCCCATCATTGCTCTCCCCAATTCATCATTGCTCTCCTCAGCCCAATCACTTCTCTCCCCAGCCCCATCATTTCTCTCCCCAGCCCCATGTTGCCCTTTCCAGCCCTATCATTGCTTTTCCCTGCCCAGTCATTGCTCTTCCCAGCCCCATCATTGCTCTCCCCATCATTGCTCACCGCAGCCCAATTATTGCTCACTCCAGCCCCATCATTGCTCAACCCAGCCCCATCATTGCTCTCCCCAGCCCCATCATTGCTCTCCCCAGCCCCATCATTGCTCACCCCAGCCCCATCATTGCTCTCTCCAGTTCCATCATTGCTCTCCCCAGCCCCATCATTGCTCTCCACAGGCCCATCATTGCTCACCCCAGCCCCACCATTGCTCTTCCCATCCCAACCATTGCTCTTCCCATCCCCACCATTGCTCACCCGAGCCCCATAATTGCTCTCCCCAGGCCCATCATTGCTCTCCACAGCCCCATCATTGCTTACCCCAGCCCCACCATTGCACTTTCCAGCCCAATAATTGCTCTCCACAGCCCCATCATTGCTCTCCCCATCATTGCTCACCCCAGGTCCATCATTGCTCACCCCAGCCCCATCATTGCTCACCCCAGCCCCATCATTGCTCTCCCCAATCCATCATTGCTCTCCTCAGCCCAATCACTTCTCTCCCCAGCCCCATCATTTCTCTCCCCAGCCCCATGTTGCCCTTTCCAGCCCCATCATTGCTTTTCCCAGCCCCGTCATTGCTCTTCCCAGCCCCATCATTGCTCTCCCCATCATTGCTCACCGCAGCCCAATTATTGCTCACTCCAGCCCCATCATTGCTCAACCCAGCCCCATCATTGCTCTCCCCAGCCCCATCATTGCTCTCCCCAGCCCCATCATTGCTCACCCCAGCCCCATCATTGCTCTCCCCAGTTCCAGTATTGCTCTCCCCAGCCCCATCATAGCTCTCCACAGGCCCATCATTGCTCACCCCAGCCCCACCATTGCTCTTCCCATCCCAACCATTGCTCTTCCCATCCCCACCATTGCTCACCCGAGCCCCATAATTGCTCTCCCCAGGCCCATCATTGCTTACCCCAGCCCCACCATTGCACTTTCCAGCCCCATAATTGCTCTCCACAGCCCCATCATTGCTCTCCCCATCATTGCTCACCCCAGGTCCATCATTGCTCACCCCAGCCCCATCATTGCTCTCCCAGCCCCATCATTGCTTTCCCCAGCCCCATCATTGCTTTCTCCAGCCCCATCATTGCTCTCCCCAGCCCTATCATTGCTTTCCCCAGCCCTATCATTGCTCTCCCCAGGCCCATCACTGTTCACACCAGCCGCACCATTGCTCTTCCCAGCCCCATCATTGCTTTCCCCAGGCCCATCATTGCTCTCCCCAGACCCATAATTGCTCACTCCAGCCCTATCATTGCTCTTCCCAGCCCCATCATTGCTCTCGCCAGCCCCATCATTGCTCTTCCCATCATTGCTCACCCCATCACAAACATTGCTCACAAAAACCCCATCATAGCTCTCCCCAGCCCCATCATTGCTCTTCTCAGCTCCATGATTGCTCTTCCCAGCCCTGCCATTGCTATTCCCAGCCTTGTTATTGCTCTCCCCAGCCCCATGATTGCTCTCCCCAGACCTGTCATTGCTCACCCCAGCCCCATCATTGCTCTCGCCAGCCCAGTCATTGCTCTCCCCAGGCCCATCATTGCTCTCCCCATCATTGCTCACCCCAACCCCATCACTGCTCACCCCAGCCCCATCATTGCTCAACCAAGCCCCATTATTGCTCTCCTCAGCCCCATCATTGTTCTGACCAGCCCCGTCATTGCTCTCCCAGCCCCATCATTGGTCTCCGCAGCCACAACATTGCTCACCCCAGCATCACCATTGCTCTTCCCAGCACCATCAATGCTCTCCCCAGCCCCATCATTGCTCTCTCCAGCCCCGTCATTGCTCTTCCCAGCCCAGTCATTGCTCTCCCCAATCATTGCTCTCCCCATCATTGCTCACCCCAGCCCAATCATTGCTCTCCCCAGTCCCATCATTGCTCTCTCCAGCCCTATCATTGCTCTCCCCAGGCCCATCATTGCTCAATCCAGCCCCACCATTGCTCTTTCCATCCCCACCATTGCTCTTCCCAGCCCCATCGTTGCTCTCCCCAAGCCCATAATTGCTCTCCCCTGCCCCATAATTGCTCACTCCAGCCCCATCATTGCTCTTCCCAGCCCCATCGTTGCTCTCCCCAGCACCATCATTGCTCTTCCCATCATTGCTCACCCCAGCACCATCATTGCTCACAAAAGCCCCATCATTGCTCTCCCCAGCCCCGTCATTGCTCTCCCTAGCCCCATTATTGCTCTTCCCAGCTCCATCATTGCTCTTCCCAGCCCCACCATTGCTCTTCCCAGCCTCGTCATTGCTCTGCCCAGCCCCATCATTGCTCTCCTCAGACCTGTCATTGCTCACCCCAGCCCCATCATTGCTCTCGCCAGCCCCGTCATTGCTCTCCCCAGCCCCATCATTGCTCTCCCCATCATTGCTCACCCAACCACATCATTGCTTTCCCCAGCCCCATTATTCCTCTCCCCAGCCCCATTATTGCTCTCCCCAGCCCCATCATTGCTCTGACCAGTCCCGTCATTGCTCTCCCCAGCCCCATCATTGGTCTCCCCAGCCACAACATTGCTCACCCCAGCCTCAATATTGCTCTTCCCAGCACCATCATTGCTCTCTCCAGCCCCGTCATTTCTCTTCTCAACCCAGTCATTGCTCTCCCCAATCATTGCTCTCCCCATCATTGCTCATCTCAGCCCAATCATTGCTCACCCCAGCCCCATCAATGCTCTCCCCAGCCCCATCATTGCTCTCCAAAGCCTCATCATTGCTCTCCCCAGACCCATCATTGCTCACCCCAGCCCCATCATTGCTCTCCCCAGTCCCATCATTGCTCTCCCCAGCCCCATAATTGCTCTCCCCAGCCCCATCATTGCTCACCCCAGCCCCACCATTACTCTTCCCAGCCCCATCATTGCTCTGCCCATCCTCATCATTGCTCTCCCCAGTCCTATCATTGCTCTTCCCATCATTGCTCACCCCAGCACCATCATTGCTCACCCCAGCCCCATCATTACTCTCCCCAACCCCATCATTGCTCTCCCCAGCTCCATCATTGCTCTCTCCAGCCCCATCATTGCTCTCCCCAGCCCCGTCATTGCTCTCCTCATCCCCATCATTCCTCTCTCCAGCCCCATCATTGCTCTCCCGAGCCCCATAATTGCTCTTCCCAGCCCCATCATTGCCCTCCCCAGCCCCATCATTGATCTCTCCAGCCCCCTCATTGCTCTCCCCAGCCCTGTCATTGCTCTCCCCAGCCCCATAATTGCTCTCTCCCACTTCCCCTCATTCTCCTGTTCCTCTCCCAGCAATTCAGTATAAAAAAACACACAAAACTTACCTCTCAGTCCGCTCCCCTGCAGCATCCTCCTTGTCTCTGGTAACTTTCTTCCTGACACAGGCCCACGCTGTATAATGATGTCATCAAGCAGTGTGGGCCTGTGTCAGGGAGAAAGAGCCAGGCAGGAAGCAGAGGTGAGAACGGATCCCTCAGCTCCGCTGCCATTTTCCTCCTGTCAGCAGCGGAGCTGCAGGGATCGCTCCCTGGCCGCCGCATATGATGAGGACAATCTGATGAGGGCTCTGAGAAGCAGGCCAGATTGCCCTCATCATTAGCCGCCCGGCAAGGGCCCCTCTGCTCCGCTGGGCCCCGATGCAGTTGCACCAGCTGCATCGGCAGTAGGTCCGCCCCAGTAAGGGGGAGCACTGCACTCCTGAGAAAGAAGATGAGAAAACTCTCCCATCATTGCTCTCCCCATCATTGCTCACCCCTACCCCATCATTGCTCACCCCAACCCCATCATTGCTCTCCCCAGCCCCATCATTGCTCTCTCCAGCCCCATCATTGCTCTCCCAGTCCCATCATTGCTCTCCCCAGCCCCATCATTGCTCTCCCAAGCCCCATCATTGCTCTCCCAAGCCCCATCATTGCTCACCCCAGTCCCACCATTACTCTTCCCAGACCCATCATTGCTCTGCCCGTCCTCATCATTGCTCTCCCCAGTCCCATCATTGCTCTTCCCATCATTGCTCACCACAGCACCATCATTGCTCACCCCAGCCCCATTATTACTCTCCCCAACCCCATCATTACTCTCCCCAGCTCCATTATTGCTCTCTCCAGCCCCATCATTTCTCTTTCCAGCCCCGTCATTGCTCTCCCCAGCCCCATCATTGCTCTCACCAGCCCCATCATTGCTCTCCCGAGCCGCATAATTGCTCTTCCCAGCCCCATCATTGCCCTCCCCAGCCCCATCATTACTCTCTCCAGCCCCATCACTGCTATCCCCAGCCCTGTCATTGCTCTCCCCAGCCCCATAATTGCTCTCTCCCACCTCCCCTCATTCTCCTGTTCCTCTCCCAGCAATTCAGTATAAAAAAAATCACACAAAACTTATCTCTCAGTCCGCTCCCCTGCAGCATCCTCCTTGTCTCTGGTAACTTTCTCCCTGACACAGGCCCACGCTGCATAATGATCTCATCAAGCAGTGCGGGCCTGTGTCAGGGAGGAGCACCGGGCAGGAAGCAGAGGTGAGAACGGATCCCTCAGCTCCGCTGCCATTTCCCTCCTGTCAGCAGTGGAGCTGCAGGGATCGTTCCCTATCCCCCGCATATGAGGGCAATCTGATGAGGGCTCCGAGAGGCAGGCCAGATTGCCGTCATCATTTGCCGCCTGGCAAGGGCCCCTCTGCATCACTGTGCCCTGGTGCAGTTGCACCGGCTGCATCGGCAGTTGGTCCGCACCAGTCAGGGGGAGCACTGCACTCCTGAGAAAGAAGATGAGAAAACTCTCCCACCATTGCTCTTCCCAGCCCCATCATTGCTCTCACCAGCCCTATGATTGCTATCCCCAGCCCCATCATTGCTCTCCCCAACATTGCTCACCCCAGCCCCATCATTGCTCTCCCCAGCTCCATCATTACTCAACCCAGTCCCACCATTACTCTTCCCAGACCCTTCATTGCTCTGCCCATCCTCATCATTGCTCTCCCAAGTCCTATCATTGCTCTTCTCATTATTTCTCACCACAGCACCATCATTGCTCACCCCAGCCCTATCATTACTCTCCCCAACCCCATCATTGCTCTCACCAGCTCCATCATTGCTCTCTCCAGCCCCATCATTGCTCTCCCCAGCCCCGTCATTACTCTCCCGAGCCCCATCATTGCTCTCTCCAGCCCCATCATTGCTCTCCCCAGCCCCATAATTGCTCTTCCCAGCTCCGTCATTGCTCTTCCCAGCCCAGTCATTGCTCTCCCCAATCATTGCTCCCCCCATCATTGCTCACCCCAGCCCAATCATTGCTCACCCCAGCCCCATCATTGCAGTCCCCAGCCCAGTCATTGCTCTCCCAAGCCCCATCATTGCTCACCCCAGTCCCACCATTACTCTTCCCAGACCCATCATTGCTCTGCCCGTCCTCATCATTGCTCTCCCCAGTCCCATCATTGCTCTTCCCATCATTGCTCACCACAGCACCATCATTGCTCACCCCAGCCCCATTATTACTCTCCCCAACCCCATCATTGCTCTCCCCAGCTCCATTATTGCTCTCTCCAGCCCCATCATTGCTCTGCCCAGCCCCGTCATTGCTCTCCCCAGCCCCATCATTGCTCTCTCCAGCCCCATCATTGCTCTCCCGAGCCGCATAATTGCTCTTCCCAGCCCCATCATTGCCCTCCCCAGCCCCATCATTACTCTCTCCAGCCCCATCATTGCTATCCCCAGCCCTGTCATTGCTCTCCCCAGCCCCATAATTGCTCTCTCCCACCTCCCCTCATTCTCCTGTTCCTCTCCCAGCAATTCAGTATAAAAAAACACACAAAACTTACCTCTCAGTCCGCTCCCCTGCAGCATCCTCCTTGTCTCTGGTAACTTTCTTCCTGACACAGGCCCACGCTGTATAATGATGTCATCAAGCAGTGTGGGCCTGTGTCAGGGAGAAAGAGCCGGGCAGGAAGCAGAGGTGAGAACGGATCCCTCAGCTCCGCTGCCATTTTCCTCCTGTCAGCAGCGGAGCTGCAGGGATCGCTCCCTGGCCGCCGCATATGATGAGGACAATCTGATGAGGGCTCCGAGAAGCAGGCCAGATTGCCCTCATCATTAGCCGCCCGGCAAGGGCCCCTCTGCTCCGCTGGGCCCCGATGCAGTTGCACCGGCTGCATCGGCAGTAGGTCCGCCCCAGTAAGGGGGAGCACTGCACTCCTGAGAAAGAAGATGAGAAAACTCTCCCATCATTGCTCTCCCCATCATTGCTCACCCCTACCCCATCATTGCTCACCCCAACCCCATCATTGCTCTCCCCAGCCCCATCATTGCTCTCTCCAGCCCCATCATTGCTCTCCCAGTCCCATCATTGCTCTCCCCAGCCCCATCATTGCTCTCCCAAGCCCCATCATTGCTCTCCCAAGCCCCATCATTGCTCATCCCAGTCCCACCATTACTCTTCCCAGACCCATCATTGCTCTGCCCGTCCTCATCATTGCTCTCCCCAGTCCCATCATTGCTCTTCCCATCATTGCTCACCACAGCACCATCATTGCTCACCCCAGCCCCATTATTACTCTCCCCAACCCCATCATTGCTCTCCCCAGCTCCATTATTGCTCTCTCCAGCCCCATCATTTCTCTTTCCAGCCCCGTCATTGCTCTCCTCAGCCCCATCATTGCTCTCTCCAGCCCCATCATTGCTCTCCCGAGCCGCATAATTGCTCTTCCCAGCCCCATCATTGCCCTCCCCAGCCCCATCATTACTCTCTCCAGCCCCATCACTGCTATCCCCAGCCCTGTCATTGCTCTCCCCAGCCCCATAATTGCTCTCTCCCACCTCCCCTCATTCTCCTGTTCCTCTCCCAGCAATTCAGTATAAAAAAACCACACAAAACTTACCTCTCAGTCCGCTCCCCTGCAGCATCCTCCTTGTCTCTGGTAACTTTCTCCCTGACACAGGCCCACGCTGCATAATGATCTCATCAAGCAGTGCGGGCCTGTGTCAGGGAGGAGCGCCGGGCAGGAAGCAGAGGTGAGAACGGATCCCTCAGCTCCGCTGCCATTTCCCTACTGTCAGCAGTGGAGCTGCAGGGATCGTTCCCTATCCCCCGCATATGAGGGCAATCTGATGAGGGCTCCGAGAGGCAGGCCAGATTGCCATCATCATTTGCCGCCCGGCAAGGGCCCCTCTGCACCACTGTGCGCTGGTGCAGTTGCACCGGCTGCATCGGCAGTTGGTCCGCACCAGTCAGGGGGAGCACTGCACTACTGAGAAAGAAGATGAGAAAACTCTCCCACCATTGCTCTTCCCAGCCCCATCATTGCTCTCCCCAGCCCTATGATTGCTATCCCCAGCCCCATCATTGCTCTCCCCAACATTGCTCACCCCAGCCCCATCATTGCTCTCCCCAGCTCCATCATTACTCACCCCAGTCCCACCATTACTCTTCCCAGATCCATCATTGCTCTGCCCATCCTCATCATTGCTCTCCCAAGTCCTATCATTGCTCTTCTCATTATTGCTCACCACAGCACCATCATTGCTCACCCCAGCCCTATCATTACTCTCCCCAACCCCACAATTGCTCTCCCAAGCTCCATCATTGCTCTCTCCAGCCCCATCATTGCTCTCCCCAGCCCCATCATTACTCTCCCCAGCCCCATCATTGCTCTCTCCAGCCCCATCATTGCTCTCCCGAGCCCCATAATTGCTCTTCCCAGCTCCGTCATTGCTCTTCCCAGCCCAGTCATTGCTCTCCCCAATCATTGCTCTCCCCATCATTGCTCACCCCAGCCCAATCATTGCTCACCCCAGCCCCATCATTGCAGTCCCCAGCCCAGTCATTGCTCTCCAAAGCCCCATCATTGCTCTCCCCAGACCCATCATTGCTCACCCCAGCCCCATCGTTGCTCTCCCCAGTCCCATCATTGCTCTCCCCAGCCCCATCATTGCTCTCACGAGCCCCATCATTGCTCTCCCCAGCCCCAACATTGCTCTCTCCAGCCCCATCATTGCTCTCCCCAGCCCTGTCATTGCTCTCCCCAGCCCCATAATTGCTCTTTCCCACCTCCCCTCATTCTCTTTCTCCTCTCCCAGCAATTCAGTATAAAAAAACACACAAAACTTACCTCTCAGTCCGCTCCCCTGCAGCATCCTCCTTGTCTCTGGTAACTTTCTTCCTGACACAGGCCCACGCTGTATAATGATGTCATCAAGCAGTGTGGGCCTGTGTCAGGGAGAAAGAGCCGGGCAGGAAGCAGAGGTGAGAACGGATCCCTCAGCTCCACTGCCATTTTCCTCCTGTCAGCAGCGGAGCTGCAGGGATCGCTCCCTAGCCGCCGCATATGATGAGGGCAATCTGATGAGGGCTCCGAGAAGCAGGCCAGATTGCCCTCATCATTAGCCGCCCTGCAAGGGACCCTCTGCACCGCTGGGCCCCGATGCAGTTGCACCGGCTGCATCGGCAGTAGGTCCGCCCCAGTCAGGGGGAGCACTGCACTCCTGAGAAAGAAGATGAGAAAACTCTCCCATCATTGCTCTCCCCATCATTGCTCACCCCTACCCCATCATTGCTCACCCCAACCCCATCATTGCTCTCCCCAGCCCCATCATTGCTCTCTCCAGCCCCATCATTGCTCTCCCCAGCCCCATCATTGCTCTCCCCAGGCCCATCATTGCTCACCCCTGCCCCACCATTGCTCTTCCCATCCCCACCATTGCTCTTCCCAGCCCCATCACTGCTCTCCCCAGGCCCAGCATTGCTCTCCCCAGCCCCACCATTGCTCACCCCAGCCCCACCATTACTCTTCACAGCCCCATCATTGTTCTGCCCAGCCTCATCATTGCCCTCCCCAGCCCCATCATTGCTCTTCCCATCATTGCTCTCCCCAGCACCATCATTGCTCACCCCAGCCCCATCATTGCTCTTCCCAGCCCCATTCTTGCTCTCCCCAGCTCCATCATTGCTCTCTCCAGCCCCATCATTGCTCTCCCCAGCCCCATCATTGCTCTCCCCAGCCCCATCATTGCTCTCTCCAGCCCCATCATTGCTCTCCCGAGCCCCATAATTGCTCTTCCGAGCCCCATCATTGCCCTCCCCAGCCCCATCATTGCCCTCCCCAGCCCCATCATTGCTCTCCACAGCCCTGTCATTGCTCTCCCCAGCCCCATAATTGATCTCTCCCACCTCCCCTCATTCTCCTGTTCCTCTCCCAGCAATTCAGTATAAAAAAAACACACAAAACTTACCACTCAGTCCTCTCCCCTGCAGCATCCTCCTTGTCTCTGGTAACTTTCTCCCTGACACAGGCCCACGCTGCATAATGATCTCATCAAGCAGTGTGGGCCTGTGTCAGGGAGAAAGAGCCGGGCAGGAAGCAGAGGTGAGAACGGATCCCTCAGCTCCGCTGCCATTTTCCTCCTGTCAGCAGTGGAGCAGCAGGGATCGCTCCCTGCCCGCCGCATATGATGAGGGCAATCTGATTTGGGCTCCGAGAAGCAGGCCAGATTGCCCTCATCATTAGCCGCCCGGCAAGGGCCCCTCTGCACCGCTGTGCCCCGGTGCAGTTGCACCGGCTGCATCGGCAGTTGCACCGGCTGCATCGGCAGTAGGTCCACCCCTGGCGTGGGGAGCACTGCACACCTGAGAAAGAAGATGAGAAAACTCTCCCACCATTGCTCTTCCCAGCCCCATTCTTGCTCTCCCCAGCCCTATGATTTCCCGTCCAGTCCCTCAGTATACCTGGGATCCGTTTCTTTCCCTTCATGCATTTCCACGTCCATCATCCCTTGTACGCCAGAGGATAAGACATTCTTCATAGTACCCGTAGTACCTTGAGCTCTGGATGTTGCAGGAATGTCCGCAAGGGATCCCAGCAAGGCCTCCCACTTTCTTGAACGATAGTTTCTCTCTGGCACTAGTGGCCCACTGCACTTGAACTTGACCTTGGTTACTGTACTTTTGAACAACTATCAGGAAGCAATCCCTTTTTACTAGGACTTGTCCCTCCCACTATGGACTAGTCACAAACTTTAACTATGTTTGTCCCTACAGCATACAGATGGATATAGCTGGGCAGAACTACCCTATCTAACATTATACGTTACAATTACTTTCTGTTAAAACATACTATTCTCTTATGCGTTACCTTTACATTACTTATACACTATCAACACTGTACATTACATACCACAGTATATATAGAAAGATGCCGGACATTATTGACATTATATTACAGTGGGGTTGGTGACCTCAGGGGCAGGAACACAATAGTACAGTCCACCACTGTAACAATAGCGTCACCCGTGTGTATGTGCTTGTGCTGTCATAACACCTGTGAGCATGTGCAGTAGCAAACTCCGCCTCCTCCCTTCATATATAGGAAGATGTGCTCCACTAGCACTACTGAAATGGCAGAAGTGCTGAGGTAAGAGGCCGCTCAATCTTCTGTCTTTCTGAATGACTATACATTGTATGGATTATCTCCAGGTCACAGCAGAGGAGCTTCTCCTGCACGCGCTCACAGGCGCCTGTACTAACATTCTAGGACAGGTTTCTGTCAGTGTACCAAGGTGGCGGTCCTTTTAATTCTATAGTTATTACCTCCCTAGACAAAACGATTGTGACTTGCTAATTAAATGTATTTAGGAAACTATTTACAGGTGCATCTCACTAAATTAGAATATCATCAAAATGCCCTCAATACTTGGTCGGGGCTCCTTTTGTATCAATTACTGCATCAATGTGGCGTGGCATGGAGGCGATCAGCCTGTGGCACTGCTGAGGTGTTATGGAAGCCCAGGCTGCTTTGATAGCAGCCTTCAGCTCGTGCAAACCAAATGAAATTTCCATCTCCAAAAAGCTTGTCGGCAGAGGGAAGCATGAAGTGCTCTAAAATTTCCTGGTAGACGGCTGCGCTGACTTTGGTCTTGATAAAACACATTGGACCTACACCAGCATATGACATGGCTCCCCAAACCATCACTGATTGTGGAAACTTCACATTAGACCTCAAGCAGCTAGGATTATGTGCCCCTCCACTCTTCCTCCAAATTCTGGGATCTTGATTTCCAAATGAAAATTTGAACTCTGGGACCTTGTGGAGTGTGTCAATGACTGCCTTCTGGACATCTGTCAAGTCAGCAGTCTTCCCCATGATTGTAGAGCCTACTGAAACAGACTAAGGGATTTTTTTTAAATGCTTAGGAAGCTTTTGCAGGTGTTTTTTGATAATTATTATAATTTACTGAGATAATGACTTTTGTGTTTTCATTGGCTGTAAGCCATAATCATCAACATTAACAGAAATAAACACTTGAAATAGATCACTCTGTTTGTAATGACTCTATATAATAGACGAGTTTCACTTTTTGTATTGAAGAACTGAAATAAATTAACTTTGTGATGATATTCTAATTTAATGAGATGCACCTGTATAATAAAATTTACTTTAGTTATTTTTTTTCCTATTCCCAGAGAACTTCTTTAAAGAGGGCCTATCTCCTTCACACATTCTATGGTATATTATAGTAAGGAGACTGTAGAAATAAATAAAATACTTTTTGAAGAATAATGACTATCATTACATGAATTATTTTATGAGAAATTCAGTTTATGGGAGTGGCCATCTTGGGATTGGCACTGCAGCGTGTTGTGTTCTAATGAGACACGCCCCAGATTCCAGGCTAGTTGCTAGGCAGAGCATCTGGTCAGCAGTGTAGTGACCCTGAGTTATGGAGGGAGTTACAGGACCCAGAGCTGATTGTGCTGTAGATGCAGAGCAGGATCACTGGGTTACTGCTGACTCACTGGCAGGATAGTTACCAATGTATACAGCAACCCACCCAGTGATCCTGCTCTGCATCTCCTCTTACCCCTAGCTGAGCATCTCTAGTATCATTTACAGAGCGCAGACCAGCAGATTGCTGATCACTTTCCCTTGGTGCAATGCATCATGGGAGAGCGACATCAGCACAGCAGAGAAGCTTGGGGAATCCCCCTGGAGGCGACTTCAACTGAAGTCGCTCAGTTTAATGAGAGGCTCCTGCCAAGAAAGGGAGTTTTTCTCCCACTTGGTATATGCCTTGATTATAATTTTTTTGTCAAATAGTTGATATTTTTACTTGTGCTTTTAAATAAAATACTAATAAATTTAGTGATAGTTTCGCTTTAAGTATTTTAATTTGCTGTTGCCCTGTCTCTCGGGGTTTCCATAAGTGGGAGGAATTCTGTCATTCAGATTGGTGAGCTGATGACAATTGCTTAGTTTTTTATCACTCTATTCTTGGTCTGTGGGACTGCCCAAAAAAAGCCAAACGCTGTACTCTCCTGCAGTCCCATGGCCAAAGCTTTCTCGACAGTTGCTTCGTTCAGAGTTCTGTAGAGTCCATTTCTCAGGATGGGTGGTGGTTCCACTGATCACCCCACTATCAATCAGTAAGTTATCACCAGTCTTACCAACTTAGTGCAACCCCTTTAAATGTCTATACATATAACATAAACCTTCAAAAACAAAATTAAATATTCATTCCCATCTAGGACATTTCTCTGTAAATTTGTCATACATGGTAATGGGGATTGTAATTTTAAGGGAACCTGTCATGTGAAAAAATGCTGTTAACCTGCAGATATGGGGATAATCTACAGGTTAATAGTATTCAGAAGACATGCATCTGCTGAAGTGAGAGCCCCTCTGTTGAGAGGAAATTAACTTTATTCCTCCCGGCAGCCTCGGGCTTTCAGTCATAGGGGAGCCCCCGGCATGGCTGCAGTCACTGCTCAGTACATAGTGAGTGGTGGCTGTAACAGCGCCCCTGACATTGACTGACAGCCAGCTCTATAGTGCATGAGTATAGAGCTGGCTGTCAGTCAGTGCTGGTAGTTACTCACTATGTACTGAGTGGTGACTGAAGCCGCACCAGCCACACCTCTATGAGGAAAAGACCGTGGCTGACAGGAGGAATAAAGTTCATTTCCTCCCAGCAGCCAGGCTTCCAGTGCGGTTGCCGCACAGCTTCAGAACGCTATTAACCTGAAGATTATCCCCATATCTGCAGTTTAATAGTGATTTTTCACATGACAGGTTCCCTTTAATTCTCAATCACAGCAATCTCTAACAGACACTTTTAGATGTAAATGTGACTAGTTTGGCATAAAGAATTCAGAAAGTTAACTTTCAGCTTGATTGACAATCTGTACACATGGGAATTCACAATTAATTGTACTTTTTGCCTCCCTGGCACTTATAATATAAAGAGTTCTGGCAAACAAAAACCACAGTCAGCCTTAGACGGCTCAGCATGGAAGCGTTTTGTAGTGAGCTGCAGATGTTATCACTGCGGGTGTAGTTTTCTCTATTAAGCATAGGTCACTTTGTATTCTAAGTCCCAGGCATAATCGTATACCCATTCCGGAGTTGCTAACATCATTACTATAATGCAATAAATGGTCTCCAGGAACAATGCCTCTGGTAATACCCTACACACATTCATTTTCATTGCTTTCACTATATGGCGGAATAAATGTATGATTTATGCTTTGTGGAATAACCTTTACAATAACTTTTAGAAGCGATTTTGATAATTTAATTGTGGATGTAATCTGTTTGTTGCTGTTGTTGTTTCAATATTTCATAAAGCTGCCACTTTGTATAAAGCGAGAAAAATGCAAGGAAAGTGCACTCCAATCACATTTCTTCTCCAGTAAACTCACCTGAGCTTTCATACATGCAAAGCGGCAATAAATATGCAATAAACGTTCTTCCCTGGGGTGACATCAGACATAAAAATACAATTTTTTTAGATTAAATATTAATCTCTCCACGTACAACATAGGATTCAGTTATTATGCCATGATTTGGTTACTTCAGATTTTTACATACTAGGAAACACTCATTTTTATTTGCCTGCACATGACCGATCAAATGGCATTAAAACAGCAAGTAACACTGGCTTTATGTCAGCATTGCAGATGTGAAATGCGGCAGTGACACGTTCTAGTGATCGCTGACACAGGGACGGATACGCTGTTCTCAATGGGAAGCTTCCAGGCAGTTGTATTGTGTTCAGATACTGTAATGTTCCCATTGTCGCAACAGTAAAACCGCCCCAGGCTATTGTCTTCTATTGTTGCCCTTTATTCGGTTTTGACGTTCCAAAGGTTTGATCCATAAATAATAATTTATACCTAACCACAGATTATATTACTGAGGGTCCATTGGCTGAGATCCCACTGATCCTAAGAAGCTTGTGATGTCCTCTGTCCATAAGGAGCAGTAATGAGCATGTGCGACCACCTTTTCTAAAAACACTGGATAAAATGGTGCTTGCACATGCTTACTACAGTTTCATTAGCATGGGGGACTTTAGGCCCCCATTCTCATAATTACTGGGGGTCCCAGCGAGCAGACATTCTTTACCTTTTCTGCAGATAGGTGATGCATGTTATTTCTTAGACAACCCCTTATCAAGCTTCCTAGAAAAAGGTACATGGTGGTCATTTTCAGGCATATACAGAATGCAACTGCACCTTGGGGAATTGAATTTAAGGGGAACCTGTAATCTAAAAAAATGCTATTTACCTGCAGATATAGGGTTAATCTGCAGGCAAACAGTACTGCAATGCTGCCCGGTTGCCTTACGGAGCAGCTACCTGGAGAAAGTAAACTTATTTCTTCCTGCTGGCTTTCAGTTATGGGGGTGGGGCATGGAGCAGCTACAGTCAACGCTCACAGTACTGCTGACTATACCGGGAGGGGCGACTGTTGGCAAGCACTGGCACTTAAATTGACAGCTTGTTCTGTGAGAGGTGCGGAACCTATTAAAGGATGATAGGGGACTCAGGGTGTTGTTAGATTGGCTTAGGAGTCTCCACTTATCCTTTCCCTAGTTGCTGGGCTTCCCCCCTTTTCCCGTCATCGTACGCTGGGTTCTTCCCATACCTAGCATGACATAGGAACTGCATATCTTACATTATATTAAAAAAATATATATTTTCTTAATAGATATATTTTTATACTTAACCAATCGTGGACTTTAGCGACTGTGATCTCTAAATTTGCCAAAAGGATCTTTTGCCTCCCCCTTACCTTTTCCTTTATATTTATGATGTACAATATAAAAGTTGTATTGTGATACCATGTTAGCCAGAAAAATCTATGTAAATACTTTAATTCCCAAAAATTACAAAAGTATTCTTGGAGTGATACCTTTATTGGCTAACCAGAAAAAATATATATGCAAGTTTTCAGTGCACAGAGGCTCCTTCTTCAGGCAGGAATACAAATCAATTAATTCATTTGTAATCTTACCTGAAGAAGGAGACTCTGTGCTCTGAAAGCTCGCATATACAGTGGGGGAAATAAGTATTTGATCCCTTGCTGTTTTTATAAGTTTGCCCACTGACAAAGACATGAACAGTTTATAATTTTAAGGGTAGGTTAATTTTAACATTGAAAGATAGAATATTCAAAAAAAAATCAGAAAAAATCACATTGTATAAATTAGATATATATTTTTTCATTTTGCAGTGAGAAATAAGTATTAGAGCCCTCTGGCAAACAACACTTAATTACTTGGTGGCAAGACCCTTGTTGACAAGCACAGCAGTCAGACGTTTTTGTAGTTGATGATGAGGGTTGCTCACATGTCAGGAGGAATTTTGGTCCACTCCTCTTTGCAGATCATCTCTAAATCATTAAGATTTTGAGGCCGTCGTTTGGCAACTCGGAGCTTGTGAATATGCTGTGAAGATACGAGATGTGCAGCATCTGAAACAACGGATACTGGAAGCCTGTGCTAGCATTTCTTCTGCGGTGCTGCTATCAGGGTATCAAGAGTGGGAGAAGAGGGTTGCATTGACAATCCAACACAATGGGCAGCACTTTGAACACATTTTATAAGTGGTCATAAACTTGTAAAAACTCATGAAAGAATAAAGTAATGTTAAAACCAAGCACACCATTGTTTTTCTTATGAAATTCTCAATAAGTTTGATGTGTTACATGACCCACTTCCCATTGAAAAAAATAAAGTTGTATCCAAAATGGCCAACTTCAAAATGGCCACCATGGTCACCACCCATCTGGAAAGGTTTCCCCCCTCCCATATACTAATGTGCCACAAACAGGAAGTTGATATCACCAACCGTTCCCATTTAATTTAGGTGTATCCATATAAATGGCCCACCCTGTACATGAACAAGCGTCTCCCCCGTGTGCCTCCCTTCAAACTATTACAATATATTAATCGTAATGTAGAGGGATATTTCTCTCCCTTTACTCCTCTCTATAATTTCACTTGGTTGAGTTTAGTAATGTAAGGTAAATTTGCGCGCCCTAAAAAATGTCATATTTAACTAACATCACGAAGACATTTCAGACCTGAATAGAGAGTAAAGCTAAATGAACTGCAATAGGCTGAGTAAAATGTAATAATGTGCAGAGTGCATGTAACGTAATGTGAAAACTGATAAATAGTTATTGTATGTGCCAATTACATCGGTGCTGTGGACCATTCACAGTTTATTGGAGGAGAATCAGTCGACTGATATTACAACTCGAAAATGAAAAAAACAGAGTAGCTGCTGACACTTTTTATCTTGTCTGCTCACACCAAATAGATGTGATTCTTATAAATCAAAAATTATAGGATTTTGTGTTAACTAAGTATGCTTTGTTATTTACATGTACTATTAGGGTATGTGCAAACGTTGAGTATTTGGATGCAGAAATTTCTGCACCATTTCTGTATCTCTTGGCAGGAAAAACGCAGTGGACAATACGGGCTGATGTGTTTTTGATGTATTTGTGCATGCGTTTGTGTATGTGTAGCACCCTGAGGATTCGGCTGCTACAGGGGTATTGCACCTCAATCCAGAGGTGTGATATTCCACTCCCGGGTAAGGATGGAGTGTGGAGCTGAGCTCAGTTAGCTGCATGCACTACACACATCCCATTTCCGGAGGGCAGACCAACGGTACTCCCACTTAGAAATGTGCAGGTACGACCGAGTCTGTCCTTGGCTGGAGTGGGAGGGGGGTGGTACATCCCAGTAGTGTAGGGGCAGATAGGGGGAGCAGCCTGGGTAAAGTTAGGAGCTCATTGGGTGCTGGTCACCTGAGCTCACACATAGAGGGAGTATATAAGGTGGGCACCATCTTAGGACAGGGTCTTTGCAGAGGAGTCTTTTGCAGAAGGCTGGTCAGTCTGTCAGTCTTTTGCAGAGCAGTGGAGGAAAGCAGAGGAGCAGAGCAGCCCCAAGGCCAAGAGTGAGAGAGGAGTTTGAAAGACCCAGAGGGGGAGAAAGAAGGAACTCCAAGAGCCCAAATTAGACCAGAGGGTGAAGAGTTGGCAACAGGGTACCGGATCCCAAGCTGGCAGAGGCTACAGCACACCTTAGCCAGGAACCGGAGGTCGTGGGCAGGATTGATCTGCCACGATCACCCACTAAATCCACCCGGAAGGCAGACCACGAATAGGGTCAGGGAACCCAAAGATAAGGGTTTACCACCAAGAGGCCCGAGGGAGCCGGACATAGGTGGATCCCTGGTGGGGAAGGCCAGAGACGAGGACAGGACAGAAAGGGAGCTCAGAACCACGCTCCAGAACTACTTGGGGGTTGGCCGAGTCCAGGACCTGGTGGACGCAGCACGGCTCGGGTGGTCACTCAAGGCCGGAGTGACCGGAACATCTGCAGTAAGTAAAGAACCCTGAACTGCACAACCCGACTCTGACTCTCATTACCATCATCCCTGCACTTCCACAACCACCATCCTCTGCACCTGACCCCCTGAGGCTATACCCCTCCCGTTGGGGGTTATACTACCTAGCTGCACAAACACCATCATTCTCAGTGGACCCTGCTGCAGCGGCGGCCGAAGTGACCGCAATTCAACGGGTGGCGTAGTCGACACAAAAGAACATCTAGAAACATCATAAGGACTGCCACACACTGAGCTTGACACCCTGGGCACGGACCGGGTCACAGCCACTCGGAGACTACAACCCCCATCTGATCCGGCTCCGGGTATCCCCAACAACACTGGCCCAGGGGGCGCGTCATATGCATTTTTTACCTGCTTTTCTGTTCAGCAATGATTGCGATATGCAGCTTATAACGCTAGTTGGAAAAAAAAAATGAAGTCCGTCCATCCATTCAAAAGCCAACAGGTGGATGTCCAGGCAAAATATCGGAGTCAACAAGTCGGCTTATCACAAAGACTATCAGTTCCACGGTAGGGGAGGTGGCTCGTGTGCTTTGTAATAGTGAGATCACAGACGTCCATGCAAGTGACGCGCCCCCTGGGCCTGTGCTGTGCAGGGGGATACCCGGAACTGGATCGCTGGGGGTTGTAGTCCTCCGTGGCGGTGACCCGGTCCGTGCCCAGGGCAGTCAAACCAGTGGCAGTCTATTGGTGTTATAATAAGTGTCCGACTACGCTACCCGTGGATTGCGGTCAGTGGGGACCGCCGCTGCGCTGCAGACCGCTGAGGCTGATGTAGTTTGCGCAGCCGAGTATGGAATAACTCCCCACGGGAGAAGTATTGCCTCAGGGCAGCTAGTGTGGAAGATGGGAGTGATGGTGTGAGCGTCCCAGTACTAATGGTGCTGGTGCGGCGATGGAACACAGAGACGTGTGGTGCAGTTCAGGGTCTTTACTGATGGTAATAAGCAGACCCTCCCGGGAGTACTGGTTAGCAGTAGGGGTCTGGTCAGTCTGTGAGCAAGCAGGATCTCCCCTGGCCAGGTGGAGTTGTAGGCCTCCCCGTCTATCTGTACTCTTTCCTGGCTACTTTGCTGTGTGCGGGTAGAAGTAGCCCACGTCCCTGAGTATACCGTATGGTGCTCACCCGTATGGCCGGTGACTTGGGGCCTTCTGTTAGCCTCCGCTTCACGATGGCAGTGCTGGTCCCTTGCTTGTGACCGTGCCTTCGGGCTTCTATGGCCAGAGGACATGGAATCCACTGCCGGTTGGATTCTGCTGCTGGACCTGGATGTCCCCACAGCCTCGGACTCCGTGTCCGGTATTAGTGTCTTCAACCAGGGCAAACTCTGCTCAGCTCCAGCCCCTGGTATTCAGCTACTGTTCCTACAGAGCTCCTGGTTCTTACTTTCCCTCTCCAGGCTCTGACTGCTCTGCTTGTTCTGCAGGCTCTGTCTCCCCTAATCCCGCCCCAGACCCAGTTTATAAGGGCAGATTCCTCCCCTCCCAGGTCTGGGTGGGCCGTGTTGCATGCTTAGGGCTCCAGACCAGAGAAACCTCCCACTTGCTCTCAGACATAATATTTCTATTACTGTGGCAACCAGACCCCTGGGGTGCCACATTTCCCCCTAGTAAATTTTAGTACTCCGGGATTAAACACATTTTTAAAGAAACATAAATGCAAGGGTATAAACGATAATACAATAACATATTTACAAGAAGCTTTAGTTCTTTAAAGGTCACAGCGTGTCCGCAACCGGGTGTCCATATCACCCAAGGTGAAGTTTGTGAAACTAGAGGGTGTCCATGTCTCCCAAGGTGAAGCTTTAAGCGAAGTAGGGGACCTGTCCAAAGCAAACCCCTTGCGTAGGCCTTGGGCGTGGCTGCAAGGCTGGAGTTAGCTACTTTGGGCCGCAAGGAGGCCACGCCAGACAGGTTTTCTCTTCCGCGGCCGTCTTCGCAAGAGGCACCAAGGTGCAACTATCTACAAGAATTGTTCCGGTTATCCAGTGTCCATAACCTGTTAGTCCATAGAAATCTGCAGGATAACTGAGAAACATAATTAATAACAGGCAACAAACATAAACCATAAACAGTTAAACAGATAAATTCACAGTGCATTAGCTTAGATTTTCCAGCGAGCGGGCATTTGACCTCTAGTGACTCTAGTGGACCTACGGAGCTCACTAACTGGTCCTGCACTACAGGGTGTAGGAGGTGTTATGGGTAAGCTGGGCAGCTGTCTGCGCACTCTTTGGTTCACTAGGGGCACAGCAGGCTCACTACTAGCAGAGGGTTGATCCTCCTGTGCTGCTGGTGTGGACTCTTCTGCCTCCTGGGCCGGCTGCTCTTCCAGCTCTACCTGGTCTTCTGTAGGCACTTGAGGGGCTGGCTGGAGAACGGTGAGGATGGGCACCACGATAGCGTTGTTTACTTGTGTCCAGGACCGGGGAAAGTCTCCGAGTACGGTGCTGATCATTTCCTCCTTTTCCTCTACGGGTTGAGGGTCTTCCTGATCTTCATCCGTGCTTTGTAACTTCTCGCGGCACTTCTTCAGGTGGTCTCTGGAGACAGTGGCTGTGGTCTCTCCTCCATCCTTGCTGATGACGTACACCTTTGGATTATTGTGGCTTGAGGGCAGTATGGAGTACGGGTCCTTTTCCCACTGGTCGTCCAACTTATGGAGCCGCCTTTTTCTTTTCAAGACCTGCTCTCCAGGTACCAGGGAAACAGCGGGAGCATGTTGGTTATAAGTCCTCTCCTGCCTTTCTCTTGATTGACAGAGACTTCGCTCGACGCTCTCCTGTACTTTCCGGTACTGCTGCTGCCGTTCTGTATCCCAGTCTGCCTCTGGTGAGGTGTCCTCGGGTGTCAGGACTCCCATATCCAGGTCGACAGGCAGCTTACCAGGTCTTGCTCGCATTAGGTAAGCCGGGGTACAGTTGGTGGAACCTACCGGGATGTGGTTATACAGGTCCACCAGATCGGGCAGTTTCTCAGGCCACAGACTGCGTTCTTCCAGGGGCAATGTTTTTAGCAGATCTATCATCACCTGGTTCATCTTCTCGCAGAGTCCATTGCTTTGGGGGTGATAGGGCGTTGTTCTTATCTTCTTGCAGCCATACAGGTTGCAGAACTCCTGGAAGACCTCCGCTTCGAAGGCTGGTCCTTGGTCCGTCAGCACTTGGTCCGGGTACCCGTGTGGGCGGCAGAAGTGCAGCTGGAAGGCTCTGGCTGCTGTCTGAGCCGTTAAGTCTTTGACAGGGACCACCACCAGGAACCGTGAGTAGTGATCCACGATGGTTAGGGCGTAGACATACCCGCTTCTGCTTGGAGCCAGTTTAACATGGTCCAAAGCGACCAGTTACAGCGGCTGCCTGGTGATGATGGGCTGCAGGGGAGTCCTCTGGCTGGCACGGTCCCTTCTTCTTAGATTGCACGGGCCACAGTCTCTACACCACCCCTCAATGGCTCCTCTCATGCCTATCCAGTAGAACCGTTCACGCAGCAGGAACTCCAGTTTCTTCCATCCGAAGTGCCCTGCCCCATTGTGGTAGGCCTCCAGCACCATAGCTGCGTCCCGTCTCGGTACCACCACCTGCCAGATCAGTTCATGTGTCCGGGAATTGACCATTCTGCGGCACAACTTCTCCTTGTAGAGAAACAGTCTGCTCTTTTCCGTCCACAGTTGCTTGGTCTCTTCCGGAGCATCTGGGTCCAGGCAGGCGTCAGCCTGGGTCAGCATTTCCTTCACCAGACGGACTTCGGGGTCACTGTCTTGCGTCTCCGCCCAGTTGTAGTGGGGTAAGGGGTTGAACGTAGCGGATCGCTGGCCCCTCACACGGTGGGAATACTGGGTAATCCCATGACGGTGGAACGCAGGGAGTTCGACCTCTTCCAGTTCTTCTGGATCTTCCCCTCCGTCCGGTAGGTTCGGCATCCTGGACAGGGCGTCCGCGTTGGTATTGGAGCGTCCTGCCCGGTACTTGATCATGAACTCAAAATTGGACAGGCGGGCCATCCATCTCTGCTCCAGGGCACCCAGTCTTGCAGTGTCCAGGTGTGTCAACGGGTTGTTGTCCGTGTACACGGTGAACCTGGAAGAGGCAAGGTAATGCTTGAAATGTTCGGTTACTGCCCACACCACTGCCAGGAACTCTAGCTTGAACGAGCTGTAATTCTCAGGGTTTCTTTCCGTGGGTCGCAGTTTTCGGCTGGCGTAAGCAATTACCCATTCTCTCCCCTGCTGGATCTGGGACAGTACGGCTCCTAGCCCGATGTTGCTTGCGTCCGTGTGGAGGATAAAGGGCTGGCTGTAATCAGGGTACGCCAGGATTTCATCCCCCGTGAGGGCCATCTTCAGCTGGCGGAAGGACTCCTCTTCCAGCTTTTCCCATCTGAAGGGTGGCTTCTGGTTTTTGGCCTTCCTGGACTGGCCTATCAGGAGGTCCTGCATAGGAGCTGCCTTCTTGGTAAAACCGGGAATGAATCTTCGGTAGTAGCCTACCAACCCGAGGAACTGCCGCACTTCCTTTATGCTGGATGGTCTTGGCCAGTCCTTAATCACGGTGATCTTGTCAGGGTCGGGGGCTACTCCGTCAGCACTCACCACGTGTCCCAGGTACTGTACCTTTGGCTTCAGTAGATGACACTTTGAGGGTTTTACCTTTAGGCCATAGTTTGCCAAGGCTTCAAACACTTCTGCCAGGTGTTCCAGATGGTCATCATAGGTCTTGGAATAGACGATGACGTCGTCCAGGTATAATAGGACCGTCTCGAAGTTCCGGTGTCCCAGACAGCATTCCATCAACCGTTGGAAGGTTCCTGGTGCGTTGCAGAGCCCGAACGGCATACAGTTAAATTCGCTGAGTCCCATCAGGGTGGTGAATGCGGTCTTCTCCCGGTCCGCCTCTGCCACAGGAACCTGCCAGTACCCGCTAGTGAGATCCAAAGTAGAGAAGAAGTTAGCAGATTTTAATGCAGCTAAGGACTCTTCTATCCTTGGTAACAGGTACGCATCTTTGTGTGTGATACGGTTGACCTTCCGGTAGTCTACACACATTCTCATGGTGTTGTCTTTCTTTTTCACTAAGACTAGTGGAGCTGCCCAGGGGCTACAGCTGTCCCTAATTACCCCAGCCTCCTTCATGTCTTTTAGCATCCCCTTGGCGTGTTGATAGTGTGCAGGGGGTACGGGTCGGTATCTCTCCTTTATGGGAGGATGGTCTCCCGTTGGGATGTGATGTTCTACCCCCTTTACTCGCCCGAAGTCCAGCGGGTGTTTACTAAACACTCTCTCGTACTCTTGAACCACCCGATAGACTCCCTGTTTTTGGTGTGAGGGAGTGGAGTCAGTACCCAAATGCAGTTGCTGACACCAGTCCTCCATTGGTTTCTTAGAGCCGTTACCTTCCTCTGGTTGAGATGGAGGCAAGGGTTCCATGGCCTGTACAGAGTTCTGGTTGATGGTGAACAATTTGGCTAGCGTGGCATACCGGGGCAGGTGTACTTCTCTCTCCCCGATATTTATGATGCGGACTGGTACCCTCCCGTGGCGTACATCGACCACCCCCCGTGCTGTCAAAATGGTGGGCCTACTGTCTGAGTAGACGGGTTCTACCATTGCTTGGTAGTCTCTACCTCTCAGACCAATAGCCGCCCGGCACCAAATCATCATCTCACTTTTTGGGGGCATGGCAATAGGGAACGGGTCACACATTCTCACGCTACCTATCTCACCACCAGATAGTTCCACTTGTTGCCGCTTCATCAGTGCCCCGATCTCTTTTTGGAGGACACGCTGCTGGCTGGAACTGGCGTTCTTGGCAACCTGTTGCAAAATAAGAATCACCTCTGCAAGACAGTTTTCAATTACGTTAGTACCTAGGGTGATTTTTGGGTGACTCTCGCGATGGTCAATGTCCACAATGATCAGCCCTTGTGCCGGCAGTTCAACTTTACCGACCTTGATGGTCACTTCCTTAAATCCTATCTGTGGCACGGGCTGACCATTGCTGGCGATAATGCTCAGGTCGTCATCTGGGTAGCGGGTTATGTCCGAGTCATTCCAGTACCGCTTAAAGAGCACGTACGGGATGGTGGTGACCTGTGACCCGGTGTCCAGTAGGGCACTCATAGGAATGCCGTCCAGTACCACAGGCAAGACCGGACTTCCCCCTACGTATTTGTCACGCCAGTTCGATGGGCCTGATGATCTTATGCCTGGGGGTTGGCCCTCTACCCCAGGTTGTGCCCGTTTAAATGACAGTACCTTGCCATATGTTCGGGTTGATTGCAGCGGCGGCAGATGGGTCGTCCGTCCTCGTTGTATCTGTCGCTGGGTCTTCCTCTGGCCGGTGGGGTCCTCCTCAGTCGGCGCCACGGGACGTCCTCCGGTCCGGATGCCAGCTGGATCTTTCCTGGAGAAGAGATCTGTAAAGACTGCACAGTTCTGGTTAGCGCGGCAACACTCTTAGTCAGCTCTTGGACCTGATGGTGCAGGTCTGTAGCCGGGTTGTTGTTCAAAGCCTGCGCATCAGCTCCCACAGGCTCTACAGACGAGGGCGCCGCGTCCTGGTGATAAGTGATAGCAGGGCGCCTGTGGGTCACAGCGCCACCTGGTGCCGGTGCTCGGAGCACCCGGATGGCTCTGTCCTTGAACTGTGCAAAGTCCAGGTCAGGGTCCTGTAAGGCCGTTGCCCGCAACTGGGTTCGGTGGGCATTGCACAGTAGACCCTCAATAAATTGTCTTCATTCCCCACGCTGTCAGGGTCGGCCTGCTTAATGGCTCTCAGGGCCTCTTGTAGGTTTAGAGCATAGTCTCTTATACTTTCATGTGCCCGTTGTTTGCACCCGTAAAATCTGAGCTTTATTTCGGCTGAGGTGCGGGTATCAAATGTGTCTTTCAGCCGGGCTAGTATTTCTCTGACAGTCCTCTTCTTCCCAGGTGACCAGGACTTTACCTCCCTTTTGGGCTGCCCCGATTAACTGGGCCACCAGGATGCTCACTTTTTGCTCTTCTGTAAGGGGGTATACCTGGAAGAGGCTATCCAGTCTTTCCCTAAAGTCACTTAGAGTATGTGACTCCCCTGAGTACTGGGGTAGCCAGGTTGCCCCCGGGATATAGGGCATGGTGAATGGCATGACCGCTGCAGCGGTTGCGCTGGTGGTGGCTGTGGCAGTGGAGCTCCCCTCGGTGTCCGACATCCTCCTTCCCCCCTAGTGGACCGTGGCCTACCTTGCGATGCTCTTCTTCCATAGGCCGCGGCTCCGCAGTCAATCGTCGGGGTAGAGGACCTGGCGTCGCGCTCCGATGACGTCAGCGTCGCCCTTCCTCCCTTCCAGGACCTTGCGCAGCGTCAGTGCGAGGGGCGGAGCTTCGGATCTCACGCGCTTTCGGCGTCCACGCCCCTCTTCTTCCCGTGCGGCGTCCCGAAGATGGCGTCCGATGGCGGGAAGACGGCAGAAGATGGCGGGAAACGACCCAAGATGGCGTCCGATGGCGGGAAACGACTCCGGACGGCGGGAAACTTCGTCACAGGTAAGTACAAAAGTCTTTTTCAGGCACGCAGTACCCGGTGGTTGCGGGCACGAAATCCTGCAGACTACGCCAAAGTTGACGCGCCCCCTGGGCCTGTGCTGTGCAGGGGGATACCCGGAGCCGGATCGCTGGGGGTTGTAGTCCTCCGTGGCGGTGACCCGGTCCGTGCCCAGGGCGGTCAAACCAGTGGCAGTCTATTGGTGTTATAATAAGTGTCTGACTACGCCACCCGTGGATTGCGGTCAGTGGGGACCGCCGCTGCGCTGCAGACCGCTGAGGCTGATGTAGTTTGCGCAGCCGAGTATGGAATAACTCCCCACGGGAGAAGTATTGCCTCAGGGCAGCTAGTGTGGAAGATGGGAGTGATGGTGTGAGCGTCCCAGTACTAATGGTGCTGGTGCGGCGATGGAACACAGAGACGTGTGGTGCAGTTCAGGGTCTTTACTGATGGTGATAAGCAGACCCTCCCGGGAGTACTGGTTAGCAGTAGGGGTCTGGTCAGTCTGTGAGCAAGCAGGATCTCCCCTGGCCAGGTGGAGTTGTAGGCCTCCCCGTCTATCTGTACTCTTTCCTGGCTACTTTGCTGTGTGCGGGTAGAAGTAGCCCACGTCCCTGAGTATACCGTGTGGTGCTCACCAGTATGGCCGGTGACTTGGGGCCTTCTGTTAGCCTCCGCTTCACGATGGCGGTACTGGTCCCTTGCTTGTGACCGTGCCTTCGGGCTTCTATGGCCAGAGGACATGGAATCCCCTGCCGGTTGGATTCTGCTGCTGGACCTGGATGTCCCCACAGCCTCGGACTCCATGTCCGGTATTAGTGTCTTCAACCAGGGCGAACTCTGCTCAGCTCCAGCCCCTGGTATTCAGCTACTGTTCCTACAGAGCTCCTGGTTCTTACTTTCCCTCTCCAGGCTCTGACTGCTCTGCTTGTTCTGCAGGCTCTGTCTCCCCTAATCCCGCCCCAGACCCAGTTTATAAGGGCAGATTCCTCCCCTCCCAGGTCTGGGTGGGCCGTGTTGCATGCTTAGGGCTCCTGACCAGAGAAACCTCCCACTTGCTCTCAGACATAATATTTCTATTACTGTGGCAACCAGACCCCTGGGGTGCCACACAAGCACCGTGCAAGAAGTCTGGAATGGTGGCCCGAAAAAAGGTGAAGAAGCCTCGACTTCAATATCATCATAAGAAGCGTTGGCTCGAGTTTGCAAAATAGTATGAAAATTGGACAGTAGAAGATTGGAAACGGGTGATTTGGAGCAATGACATGAAAATCAATAAACTAGGCTCTGATGGGTGCGAATGGGTCTGGAAGAAACAAGGGAAAAGGGGCTAATGGATCGAGAAATTGCAGGAACTGTCAAGTTCGGCGGAGGAAGCCTGATGATATGGGGTTGTTTCACAGCCAAAGATGTTGGAAACTTGACCAGGATCGATGGTGGTCTCAAGGCTGAGCTATATGTGAGTATCCTATAAGACGAGTTACTTCGTACACTCCAGTACTATGGATATGAAAAGGAGGACCTACTGTTTCAGCAGGACAACGTCCCAAAGCATACATCGAGATTGGCAAAGAACTGGTTCAATGACAATGAAGCAGAAGTGCTGGATTGGCCACCACAGTCCCCAGACCTCAACCCAACCTCAATACTTGTGGGTAGAGTTGAAGAAAAATCTGTATACATACCCAAGTGAGTTGACCAGTATGCCTCAACTTTGGGACTGTGTAGCAGAGACCTGTGATCAGATTTCTGTTGAGCAAGCCCAAGAGATTCAGCTAGTGTTGAAAGCCAAAGGTGGATTTACAAAATAATAAAAATTATACTTTAGATTTTTAGGAGCAAAACAGTAGCTATGCAGTCACATGACAAGAATCTGCATAACTAATCATATGCCAAATAGTTGCAAGTCAAATTTATGTATGAGATAGCCTAGATGATTGTCTATACAATGATGGTAATCTCACATTCAAAGCAGTAGTGGATGGTGAGATATGGAGCCTGAAAGTCCAAAGTTCAAAATATTGTTACCCTTTTGCTCGTTGGTGTATATAAAACATGCATACCTGTTGTCTCCGGCCTCTGCCATGCCTGTCTCCGGTAATTATGTACCATTCATGTGTTTCTTATTCATGCAATCTGTATACATATAAAAGTGACACCATATGGCATGCACATTTACCCTTACCACTGAGGAAGCCACAACAGGTGTGGCGATACGTGTGGGGTCCTTGGTGCTCATTCTATCCTATGCCACATTCAAGGTTCCATATTTACTGGGTCTCTAAGGATCAATGTTTGGCCTTTTTTGGGGTACATTTCAAGCAGTGCTAATAAAGTTTTTACTATGTACATGTTTTGGGATATTTTGTTCACTTGGCTATTATGATTATTATAGTATCTTTATTTAGCGGTCAATCAAACATTACCTTTACCTTGTACACTGTTATAACATCTACTTTTGTACATTGGTATTCAATCCATTAATGTGACCGACAAATAAGTTGTATGTTATCATTATATATTTTTTTTCTGGCTTATGATGAGTGTTAGTCTTATTACAGTCTTTCAACTTTGTTTTGCAACTCTTGGCTTTTTTAATTGTTTTTAGTATTCTTTGTGTAGTGACTCATTTCTTGTCACTTATTTATATCAATAAATGTATTTTTATATGGTGATCCATTAGCATATACATACTTCTTTTTCTCTATGGTTGCTATTAACCATGCACTTGGGCACAATCGTTAAAGCGCTATTTTTTTGTACTATGGGCCTAAAAACTAACAGACAGGTAGTTGCTACTTACCTGCCTGTTGTGCCCGGCACTGATCTCTGCCAAGACACAGTGATCACAGACAGATCCAGATCCTGCTGGTGATTCTCCTGACATCACGTCGACAGAGCAATGACTTCTCTTCCACTCTGTTCTGTTGACCAGGTGTGACTAACTGCGGGAAGCCGGCTGTCAATCAGCATGACATCGGCAGTCACACCCCGTCGACAGAGCAGCCCGGAAGAGGAAGAGCCGCTCTGTTGATGTGGAGCAGCTGCATTGCCGTTAGTAGCAGTCACCTGCCAGGTAGAGCAGGCAGGTAGTTAGCAACTATCTGCCTGTTAGTTTTTAGGCCCATTGTAAGGAGAAAAATATTCCTGGTTAAACCCATTAAGGGCCACACAAATGAAACTTCAGGAATAAAATCATTGTACTTATATGGACTATGGATATCTGTAAAATATATTGTGGCCCGCTACTTTCCCTACGAGGTAGATATGGGTGCATGGGGGTGAAAATTCTTTTTTTCTTGCGGAAGATCTTGCCAAAAGTGTAGTAGCTTGTACTGGAATATAAATATGGAGCTGAATTAGTAGTATGCTGACAACAATCGATGGTAACTTTTACGAATATTGCATGCTTTTCACACATAATTGCTTTTATTATTTTCCTAGTTAACCTGACCAAGTATGGGAAAAAAATCATATAGTCCCTATGTTAAATATTGAATAAAGCAATCAACTCACGATTTAATGTCAGATTGATGTCAATCTGTTACGGGTCTGGATGGTGGAACCACTGTGCCGTGGTACAAGGAGGGACTAGAGGTGCGTAACTAAGTGTCTACCCGGACCGACTCTGGCTACACGGCGACTTAGTCGACTCTGTGAACCAAGGAGGGACCGGGAAGGTGGACCAGGTGTCACACTGGGACTGACCTCGAGAGCAGGCCACTCCCACGGGACTGACAGCCGAAGCAGACAGGCACGGCAGATGGGCTGGCAGATGAGCTCGGCTGGTAGGCAGGCAGCGCTGGAAGACAGACAGGTGGTTACGGCTGATAGACAGGCTGGCAGGCACAGCTGATAGATAGGCTGGCAGGCACGACTGAGAGACAGGCTGGCGGGCATGACTGAGAGAAAGGCTGGCAGGCACGACTGAGAGACAGGCTGGCGGGCACGACTGAGAGAAAGGCTGGCGGGCACGACTGAGAGAAAGGCTGGTGGGCACGGCTGATAGACAGGCTGGCGGGCACGGCTGATAGACAGGCTGGTGAGCACGGCTGAGAGACAGGCTGACGGGCACGGCTGATAGACAGGCTGGCGGGCAGCACTGTAACCTGAGGGCTGGAGCAAGAGTTAGAACACAAGCAACAAATTTGCACAGGAACCCCCATTTTGGAGGAGGTGCCATAAACAACAGAAGTCCTCCAGCCATTGGCCGGGGACATTTTAGGATGGCGTGCACGACCCCTTTAAGAGGTAGGGAGTGAGCGCGCCATAAGTACAGTGCCCGGGGATCTGCGCGTGGTGCGCGCACCCTGGGCAGATGCGGCAGGGGAGCCAGAAAGAGGAGCGGAGGACGCCGGACACAATCAATGACCCTTCAAGAAGGAAGACAACTACAGATGGATAGATGTTACCCTCTGGCTTCCAAATTAATGGGGTTAGATAATGATGGTTTGTCAAACATCCTCTTATGGAGGACAGAGCAAACAGATAATAAATATTGTCTATGAGGAATATAACATGGCCTTTGTATACGTTAGTGAAGAATGTGATTTCCCCTTTCTAGTGGATGCCTTCTACAATAAACTCCTTGAGCTTGTGAGACAATTTTTGTGTTAGTGTACATATAATTTCAGGTAACTTTTCAGAATAAGCTGTTGTGTATGTGACGCGCCCCCTGGGCCAGTGCTGTAGGGCGGCGCACGTGTGCGCGGGGGAATACCCGGAGCCGGATCCGATGGGGGTAGTAGTCTCCGAGTGGTGGGGACCCGGTCCGTGCCCAGGGTGGTCAAACTAAGTGTGTGGCAGTCTTTGTAGATGTTGTTTAAGTGTCGACTACGCCACCCGTTGATTTGCGGCCGCAAGGCCGCCGCTGCAGAACAGTCCGCTGAGGCCGGTGGTATGTGTGCAGCAATGGTGGTATAACCCCCAACGGGAGAGGTATGGCCTCAGGGCAGCTGGTGCGGGTGAAGGGAGTGATAGAAAGGGCGTCCCGGTACCTTTAGTGCTGGTAGTACGATGGAACACAGAGACTAATGGCAGTTTTCAATGCTTTACTCACAGATGTTATCAGTGTCAGTCCTGCAGGTGATGACGACCCGAGCCGTGCTGCGTCCACCAGGTACGGGGCTCGACCAACCCCCAGGCAGTTCCAGAGTGTGACCTTGAACTCCTTTCTCCGTTCCTTTCTCTGGCCGTCCCCACTAGGGACCCACCCATGTCCAGCTTCCTCGGGCCTTCTGGTGGCGAAACCTATCTCCGGTTTCCCTGACCCTATGTGGCGTGCCTTCGTGGTGAGTGTAGTGAGTGGTCGCGCCAAGACGTGGCCACGACCTCCGGTTCCTGGCTGAGGATAAGTGGCCTCCACCAGTTCGGGATCCGGTACCCTGATCTGCCAACCCTTCACCCGTTTTAGCTCACTCGTGGGATCTCAGGGTTCCCTCTTCCTTCATGTCTCTGGGCCTTTCTCCAGGTTCCATTCCTTCCTTGTTCCTTGTTCCTTTCCTCTTGTCTTTCTCTCTCTTGCTCCCTTCAGGAGCAGCACCCAGACAGGGCTGCTGCTCCCTGTCACTACTCTTCTCCTCTTCTTCTGTCTGACTGAACTCCCCCCTAAGATGGTGCCCACCTTTTATACTCCCTCTGACACCCGAGCCCAGGTGACTAGCCACTAATGGGCTCCTTCCTATGCCCAGAGTCCCTCCCCTCTCTGCTCCTGCACCACTGGGATATTCCTCCCCCCCTCCCACTCCAGCCAGGGACAGACGCTGTCGTACCTGCACATCTATCTGGTGGGAGTACCGTTGATCTGTCCCCCGGAAATGGGATGTATGTGGTGCATGCAGCTAACAGAGTTCCAGTCCACACTCCATCCTTACCCGGGAGTGGAATACCACACCTCTGGTTCGAGGTGCAATACCCCTGTAGCAGCCGAGCCCTCGGGGTGCTACATATGTACATGAGGAGTAACAGTATTTCTGGTCATTATATGTCTTGTATTCTGCATTTTTCATTAATTTTCCCCTCGGCAGGCTCTATATCTAATTATCAGTTGTCTCTGAGCTGGTGGAGACTAACTGCTTTGATCTCTTTGATACACAGCACACACAGGCATGAGACATTACAATACAGTGCCCATTCACACATTCAGTATTTTACATCATTATTTGGTCAGTATTTGTAAGTCAAAACCAGAAGTGGGTGAAAAATATTGAAGCCGTGATGTGTTTCTATTATACTTTTTTTCTGATTGTTTCACTCTTGGTTTTGGCTTCCAAATACTGATGTAAAATACTAACCAAATACTGAACATGTGAACATTGCCTTAGGCTTACTGTATGCTCCATGCATGAGCTGGAAGTCCCTTTTAGTCCATGTTCACACGTTCAGTATTTGGTCAGTATTCTACATCAGTATTTGTAAGCCAAAACCAGGAGTTGGTGAAAAATACAGAAGTGGTGACGTGTTTCTATTATACTTTCCCTCTGATTGTTCCACTCCTGCTTTTGGCTTACAAATACTGATGTAAAATACTGACCAAATACTGAACGTGCGAACGTGGCTTTATAGTGTAAGTCCATGGTCTGTCCTTCTGATGCTCCATAGGCTTTCATTGTAAAAGTTACTTCCAGGCCACGCAGAGCTCAGCGTGACCCTGAGAGTCTCTAGAGCGGTGACGTCACTGAGAAGCGGAGCACTCGATCCTGGAGACAGCAGAGGTAAGTGAGCATATTAACACACTGACACTACACTAAATACACACACATACACACATTTAATTAAGAAAAATATTCATGGCAGTGCTTCTTTAAACATCCCAAGACAAAATTGTACAAAGTAAATTCACCTTTAGTTTGTTCCTTACTGAATACAGAGCTGCGCCTCAACACTTGAGAGTAACTGTTCTAGAATTTGCACAGACAATGGCCCCATATCGTTTTCTCATATATCTTGACAATGTATGATGATGTGACAGGAGACAAATTACAGGACATGCTTCATTAGTCCCGGTACGATAGATATTGTCAACACGTACTTCAAAAATGAAGCTACAAGGATGAATTTAGCCTTTTTTGGGAAACAAGATCATCAGAAAGATAGGCACTATCAATTTGGAAAATTAAATGAAGTGTCAAAAGTAATACATTACATATTTAGATACATTGTCAAATATCTTGTTTTTTTTATTTCAATCCTGTTCTGACATAATGCACTTCTAAGTATATCTTGAAGCAATGTACCAATTCTATAAATTGCATACTGACTGAAACACTGTGTAACAAGAATCAGCTGTCATTATGTCACTTCAGTGCAGGTTACTGAAGTGAAGTGTGACAGACATAATAGTCTGATTTCATTACAGTAATAGCACATGTACTATCTCACATGCAGAAGTATCCTAATGTTCCTCCTGAGAGAGTGCCAATTACCATATGGCCAGTGCAGAGCAAGCCCATCTAGAAATCATTTTAATGTAGAGAATTCTGAATAATGTGAGCAGGTTCTGATATCAATTTTAACAAGCAAAAACACTAGATAAGGATCATACTTATATAAAATAAAACACATGAAAACATGTTGAACTTTTTTTAACAGAAAATGACAAGCAGTCGAGCAACTAAGATAAAACATACCATAGGTCCATGCAACCTCTATAGGACCTACGGAGAAGGGATTCCCAGCTCAACTTTTCCCTTACCTATTAATGGTGTTGTTCATGGCTCTTTACCTCTTCATGGGCAACACACCATTAATAAATGAAGGAGTAATCCAGTCTGGGGGTTCAATAGCAGGCAAAGGAAAGTCATATTCCTTAAAGAGTATTCACATCTTAGACATTAATGGCGTATCTGCCGATATGTCATAAATGTCTGATGGATGCAGGTCACACTGTAGGTCCTAAATCTATGTCCAGAACATGGTTCCCTTGACCCCCATCCAGCTATGGCCATGCATGCAGGACTCTCTAGATTCACTTGGCTGTTTTCAGGATGCCAATAATTGACGGCACACATGTTGATAAAAACTGGAATGACAATAAGCGCAATAGGGTCTTACACGGATCACAAAAGAAAGAATAACATGGGATTTGCTCAGCTGGGGGGGTTGTGAAAGTCACAACCCCTTTGTTAGGTTGTGAGCAAAGATGGCTGCTGGAGAGCCAGCAAACAGATAGTAAGCAAACTTGGAGATTAAAGTGGATGTAAACCTGCGCTGCCGAGGATCCAATATACAATAGGAAACCAGATGCGGTATGGATGAGATTTTATTTGTCAACGCATTTCGAGCTCATCATAGCTATCATTGTGGTTTGCCCTAATGAAGAGGTATGATTACTTCGAAACACGTTGACAAATAAAACCTCATCCATACCACATCTGGTTTTCTATTGTATATTGGATCCTCAGCAGCACAGGTTTACATCCAGTTTCATCTCCATGTTTGCTTAATAGATGAGGGCAATGAGAGAAAGATATATGGGTCACCTCTTCATTCATATCATTGGGTGGTTGGCGAAGGGGGATCCAGGGACCCCCCATTCAAAAGACTCTTTGTGGTTCCTGGAGGTCTGACTTGTATCCATAGGCGGATTATAATGAGGGCAATCTGGGCTACCGCCCGGGGCCCCGGGCCTCCAGGGGGCCCGGGGCTCCAGGGTGTCTATAGCCAGATTGCCCTTATTATATGTGCGGCACCGCGGCACATACCGGCAGACAGTGGCGGGGGGGCCCCCGGACCGCTCCCCCCGCAGCGGCGCACGGCCGCTACTTCTTCTTCAGCCGGGCCAGCACTGCAGCAGTTAACTTCCCTGTGCTGGCCCGGCCGTGGCACAGCTAGGAAACACGGCCCTGTGCACGGCCATGTCTCCTAGCTGAGACGTCACGCAGTGCGCGCCTGGCCTGCACTGTTGCACCGGAGATGAGCAGGAGAACTGGAGCCGAGCCGGGGAATGGTAAGTGTGTGAGAGTGTGTGACAATGTTTGAGAGTGTTCAAGAGTGTAAGAGTGTGTGTGATTGAGTGAGTGTGTGTGTGTGTGTGTGTGTGTGTGCAGGCAGATATCATTGTGTGATGTCTGTTTATATGTATTTTTGTGTTTCAAATGAGTTTATGCGTGTATGTGTATGTCTGTATATGTTTGTGTGTGTGCGAGACTGAGTGCGGCCTCCTGCTGAGTATAGATGGCGCCGTGCGGCCTCCAGCTGTCTCTGGGGGGGCACCGTGCAGCCTCCCGCTGTGTATAGATGGCGCCATGCGGCCTCCCGCTGTGTATAGATGGTGCCGTGCGGCCTCCCGCTGTGTATAGATGGCTCCATGCGGCCTCCCGCTGTGTATAGATGGCGCCGTGCAGCCTCCCACTGTGTATAGATGGCGTCGTGCGGCCTCCTGCTGTGTATAGATGGAGCCATGCGGCTTCCTGCTGTGTATAGATGGCGCCGTGCAGCCTCCTGATGTGTATAGATGGCTACGTGCGGCCCCCTGCTGTGTAGAGATGGCTACGTGCGGCCCCTTGCTGTGTATAGATGGCGCCGTGTGGCCTTCTGCTGTGTATACATGACAGCGTGCGGCCCCCTGCTGTGTATAGATGGCTACGTGCGGCCCCCTGCTGTGTATAGATGGCGCCGTGCGGCCTCCTGCTGTGTATAGATGGCTACGTGCGGCCTCCTGCTGTGTATGGATGCTACGTGTGGCCCCCTGCTGTGTATAGATGGCTACGTGCGGCTCCTTGCTGATTATAGATGGCGTCGTGCGGCCTCCTGCTGTGTATAGATGGCGCCATGCGGCCTCTCGCTGTGTATAGATGGCGTCGTGCGGCCTCCCGCTGTGTATAGATGGTGCCGTGCGGCCTCCCACTGTGTATAGATGGCGCCGTGCGGCCACCTGCTGTGTATAGATGGCGCCGTGCGGCTTCCTGCTGTGTATAGATGGCGCCAAGCGGCCTCCTGCTGTGTATAGATGGCTACGTGTGGCCCCCTGCTGTGTATAGATGGCACCTTGCGGCCCCCTGCTGTGTATAGATGGCACCGTTCGGCCCCCTGCTGTGTATAGATGGCACCGTGTGGCCTCCCGCTGTGTATAGATGGCACCGTGCGGCCTCCCGCTGTGTATAGACAGCACCGTGCGGCCCCCTGCTGTGTATAGATGGCACCATGCGGCCTCCTGCTGTGTATAGATGGCACCGTGCGGCCTCCTGCTGTGTATAGATGGCTACATGCGGCCTCCTGCTGTGTATAGATGGTGCCGTGCGGCCTCCTGCTGTGTATAGATGGCTACGTGCAGCCCCCTGCTGTGTATAGATGGCACCGTGCGCCCCCCTGCTGTGTATAGATGGCACCGTGTGGCCTCCCGCTGTGTATAGATGGCACCGTGCAGCCTGCCGCTGTGTATAAATGGCTACGTGCGGCCCCTGCTGTGTATAGATGGCACCGTGCGGCCTCCTGCTGTGTATAGATGGTACCGTGCGGCCTCCTGCTGTGTATAGATGGCACCGTGCGGCCTCCTGCTGTGTATAGATGGTACCGTGCGGCCTCCTGCTGTGTATAGATGGCTACATGCGGCCCCTTTCTGTGTATAGATGGCTACATGCGGCCCCCTGCTGTGTATAGATGGCACCGTGCGGCCTCCTGCTGTGTATAGATGGCACCGTGCGGCCTCCTGCTGTGTATAGATGGCACCGTGCGACCTCCTGCTGTGTATAGATGGCATCGTGTTGCCCCCTGCTGTGTATAGATGGCACCGTGCGGCCTCCTGCTGTGTATAGATGGCTACGTGTGGCCTCCTGCTGTGCATAGATGGCACCGTGCGGCCTCCTGATGTGTATAGATGGCACCGTGCGGTCCCCTGCTGTGTATAGATGGCACCGTGCGGCCCCCTGCTGTGTATAGATGGTGCCGTGCGGCCTCCTGCTGTGTATAGATGGCTACGTGTGGCCTCCTGCTGTGTATAGATTGCGCCGTGCAGCCTCCTGCTGTGTATAGATGGCGCCATGCGGCCCCCTGCTGTGCATAGATGGCGCCGTGCGGCCTCCTGCTGTGTATAGATGGCACCGTGCGGCCTCCCGCTGTGTATAGATGGCACCGTGCGGCCTCCCGCTGTGTATAGATGGCTACGTGCGGCCTCCTGCTGTGTATAGATGACAGCGTGCGGCCCCCTGCTGTGTATAGATGGCTACGTGCGGCCCCCTGCTGTGTATAGATGGCACCGTGCGGCCTCCTGCTGTGTATAGATGGCACCGTGCGGCCTCCTGCTGTGTATAGATGGTACCGTGCGGCCTCCTGCTGTGTATAGATGGCTACGTGTGGCCCCTTTCTGTGTATAGATGGCTACATGCGGCCCCCTGCTGTGTATAGATGGCGCCGTGCGGCTTCCTGCTGTGTATGGATGGCTACGTGCGGTCCCCTGCTGTGTATAGATGGCACCGTGTGGCCTCCCGCTGTGTATAGATGGCTACGTGCGGCCTCCTGCTGTGTATAGATAGCTACGTGTGCTCAATAGTGAGTCATACAATTAATGTAAGGCTATGTGCCCACAATGCAGAAATGCTCCAGATTTTTTTTGAGCGTTTCTGCATCTCCCTGGCAGAAAAAACACATGCGGATTGTACATGCGGATTTTACATGCGTTTTTCCTGCCAGGGACAAGCGGATGTGAAGCGTTCTTCACATGCATTTCTACATGCGGGTTGACAAGCGCTTTCCAAGCGATTTTAGCATTACTTGGAAAGTGCTTGACAACTTGGTCACACTATATAAATCCATGCAACCAGCATGGATTTATATAGTGTGACCGTAAAAGAATGGTAAAAAATAAAAAATAAATATATACTTACCTTCTGATGGCCTGCCGACGTCAGCGGTCGCGTGACCTGTCACATGACTAAATGACGTCACGGCAGGTCCTTTTCAGACCATCGCGAGCTGCCGGCAAGCCAGGACGCATCGGATAAAGACACCGGGGGCCATCAGAAGGTAAGTATAATATTTATTTTTTATTTTATTCTTTTTTTACAGGTTCTATGGTACCTGGGTCCAGAGGAGAGTCTCCTCTTCTCCACACCCGTTTACCATCCGCACATTGAAAGGCATGGAATCCGCATGTACAGATGCAGTGATGCGGATTCCATGTGTTCCAATGCAAGTCAATGGCAGCGAAAACGCTGCGCTTCCGCAAAATAATTGGTAATGCTGCGGATTTTTCCGCAATGATAATCCGCAGCGGAAATTTCCGCAGCATGTGCACAGCACATGCGGATTATCATTGGGGGACATGGCAGACCTTTTACCAAGCGTTTTTTAAGTGCTTCTGCAGCGGAATTGCCGCTGCAGAAACACTTAAAAAACGCATAGTGGGCACACAGCCTAAAAAAAATTATTATAATTAATATTGTGCCAAATGAATTTCACGTGAACTATCACATGATCTATCACAGGGGATCATGTGACATGTGATACATCAGGTGTGTGTGTGTGTGGGGGGGGGCCCGTGCCTTCTAAACTGGCCGGGGCCCTTGCTACTCTTAATCCACCCCTGCGTGTCTCCTAGCTGTGACGTCATGCAGTGCGCGCCTGGCCTGCACTGCTGTACCAGAGAGGAGCAGGAGGACTGGAGCCGAGCCGGGGGATGGTGAGTGTGTGTGGGTGAGAGTGTGTGAGAGTGTGTGCGATTGAGTGAGTGTGTGTGTGTGTGTGTGCAGGCAGATATCATTGTGTGATGTCTGTTTATATGTATTTTTGTGTTTCAAATGTGTTTATGTGTGTATGTATATGTCTGTATATGTTTGTGCTTGTGTGTGACTGCGTGCGGCCTCCTGCTGAACATAGATGGCGCCGTGCGGCCTCCTGCTGTCTCTGGGGGGGCACCGTGCGGCCTCCCGCTGTGTATAGATGGCGCCGTGCGGCCTCCCGCTGTGTATAGATGGCGCCGTGCTGGCTCCTGCTGTGTATAGATGGCGCCGTGCGACTTCCTGCTGTATATTAATGGCGCTGTGCAGCCTTCTGCTGTGTATAGATGGTGCTGTGCGGCCTCCTGCTGTATATGAATGGCGCCGTGCAGCCTCCTGCTGTGTATAGATGGCACCGTGCGGCCCCCTGCTGTGTATAGATGGCACCGTGCGGCCCCCTGCTGTGTATAGATGGCACCGTGTGGCCTCCTGCTGTGTATATATGGCACCATGTGGCTTTCCGCTGTGTATAGATGGCTACGTGCGGCCCCCTGCTGTGTATAGATGGCACCGTTCGGCCCCTTGCTGTGTATAGATGGCACCGTGTGGCCTCCCGCTGTGTATAGATGGCACCGTGCGGCCCCCTGCTGTGTATAGATGGCTACTTGCGGCCACCCGCTGTGTATAGATGGCTACGTGCGGCCTCCTGCTGTGTACTGTATAGATGGCTACTTCCGGCCTCCTGCTGTGTATAGATGGCACCGTGTGGCCCCCTGCTGTGTATAGATGGTGCCGTGCGGCCTCCTGCTGTGTATAGATGGCTACGTGCGGCCCCCTGCTGTGAATAGATGGCGCCGAGCGGCCTCCCGCTGTGTATAGATGGCTACTTGCGGCCACCCGCTGTGTATAGATGGCTACGTGCGGCTTCCCACTGTGTATAGATGGCTACGTGCAGCCTCCCGCTGTGTATGGATGGCTACGTGCGGCCTCCCGCTGTGTATAGATGGCTACGTGCGGCCTCCTGCTGTGTATAGATGACACCGTGCGGCCCCCTGCTGTGTATAGATGGCGCCGTGCGGCCTCCTGCTGTGTATAGATGGCTACGTGCGGCCCCCTGCTGTGAATAGATGGCGCCGAGCGGCCTCCCGCTGTGTATAGATGGCTACGTGCGGCCACCCGCTGTGTATAGATGGCAACGTGCGGCCTCCTGCTGTGTATAGATGGCTACGTGCGGCCTCCCGCTGTGTATTGATGGCTACGTGCGGCCTCCCGCTGTGTATGGATGGCTACGTGCGGCCTCCCGCTGTGTATAGATGGCACCGTGCGGCCTCCTGCTGTGTATAGATGGCTGCGTGTGGCCCCCTGCTGTGTATAGATGGCACCGTGCGGCCCTCTGCTGTGTATAGATGGCACCGTGTGGCCTCCCGCTGTGTATAGATGGCACCATGCGGCCCCCTGCTGTGTATAAATGGCACCATGCGGCCTCCTGCTGTGTATAGATGACTACGTGCGGCCTCCTGCTGTATATAGATGGCACCGTGCGGCCCCCTGCTGTGTATAGATGGTGCTGTGTGGCCTCCTGCTGTGTATAGATGGCTACGTGTGGCCCTCTGCTGTGTATAGATGGCACCGTGCGGCCTCCTGCTGTGTATAGATGGCGCTGTGCGGCCTCCTGCTGTGTATAGATGGCACCGTGCGGCCTCCCGCTGTGTATAGATGGCTACATGCGGCCCCCTGCTGTGTATAGATGGCGCCGTGCGGCCTCCTGCTGTGTATAGATGGCACCGTGCGGCCTCCCGCTGTGTATACATAGCGCCGTGCGGCCCCCTGCTGTAGTATAGATGGCGCCGTGTGCTCAATATTGAGTCATACAATTAATGTAAGGCTATGTGCCCACGATGCAGAAATGCTCCTGATTTTTTTTGAGCGTTTCTGCATCTCCCTGGCAGAAAAACGCATGCGGATTGTACATGCGGATTGTACATGCGGATTTTACATGCGTTTTTCCTGCCAGGGACAAGCGGATGTGAAGCGTTCTTCACATGCATTTCTACATGCGGGTTGACAAGCGCTTTCCAAGCGATTTTAGTATCACTTGGAAAGTGCTTGACAACTTGGTCACACTATATAAATCCATGCAACCAGCATGGATTTATATAATGTGACCGTAAAAGAATGGTAAAAAATAAATATATACTTACCTTCTGATGGCCTGCCGACGTCAGCGGTCGCGTGACCAGTCACATGACTAAATGACGTGACGGTAGGTCCTTTTCAGACCATCGCGAGCTGCCTATTTTATTCTTTTTTTACAGGTTCTATGGTACCCGGGTCCGGAGGAGAGTCTCCTCTTCTCCAAACCCGGGTACCATCCTCACATTGAAACGCATGGATTCCGCATCTACAGATGCACTGATGCAGATTCCATGCGTTCCAATGCAAGTCAATGGCGGCGAAAACGCCGCGCTTCCGCAAAATAATTGCTAATGCTGCGGATTTTTCCGCAGTGATAATCCGCAGCAGAAATTTCCGCAGCATGTGCACAGCACATGCGGATTATCATTGGGGAACATTGCAGACCTTCTACCAAGCGTTTTTTAAGTGTTTCTGCAGCGGCAATTCCGCTGCAGAAGCGCTTAAAAAATGCATAGTGGGCACACAGTCTAAAAAAAATTATTATAATTAATATTGTGCCAAATTAATTTCACGTGAACTATCACATGATCTATCACAGGGGATCATGTGACATGTGATAAATCAGGTGTGTGGGTGTGTGTGGGTGTGTGTGGGTGTGTGTGGGTGTGTGGGTGTGTGTGGGTGTGTGTGGGTGTGTGGGTGTGTGTGGGTGTGTGTGGGTGTGTGTGGGTGTGTGGGTGTGTGGGTGTGTGTGGGTGTGTGTGGGTGTGTGTGGGGGTGGGGGGTGGGGGGGGTGGGCCCACGCCTTCTAAACTGCCCGGGGCCCTTGCTACTCTTAATCCACCCCTGCTTGTATCTATCAGATATTTTATATAAATTGCAAAAAGAACTTCGGCACTCCATACATGAATATATAAGAAATATTGAATCTAGACTGATGTCACTTTGAAAAATGAAGGTTTTTTGCGCATAATTTGGCCAATTTATGTGTGCCCATCAACCACGACAAGGTCACCTTCGTATGATGGGTAACTACGCTACGCTACCACTGGATATGCCACTCTTGGGCTGTAAGCCTGTATGGACAATATGTCTCTGCTTGGGCTTTAAACCTACAATGTATGGGCTGGTAGAGCTAGTTAAAACCACCTGTGAATAAATAGAAGGAATTAGTGGGAGGGACGCATGGTCAGCAAAAAGGCTGTCAAACTTCTAATAGTGTGAACACGTACCTGCTGCAATGTCCCAGGAGCGGGATCCCAAAAATGATTAATAGAAAAAAGAGAGGGGTCGCTCACTGGTCTATTCGGGTGCTCTGAAGAAAAAAGTAATCTAAATTGCAAAAAGAACTTCGTCACTCCATACATGAATATATAAGAAATATTGTATCTAGACTAATGTCACCTGTGAATGAATAGAAGGAATTAGTGGGAGGGACGCATGGTCAGAAAAAATTTAAATTACTTTTTTCTTCAGAGCATCCGAATAGACCAGTGAGCAACCCCTCTTTTTTCTATTAATCACTTTTGGGATCCCACTCCTGGGACATTGCAGCAGGTACGTGTTCACACTATTAGACGTTTGACAGCCCTTTTTCTGTCCATGCGTCCCTCCTATTCAGTCACAGGTGGTTTTAACTAGCTCTACCAGCCCATACATTGTAGGTTTAAAGCCCAAGCAGAGACATATTGTCCATACAGGCTTACAGCCCAAGAGTGGCATATCCAGTGGTAGCGTAGCGTAGTTACCCATCATACGAAGGTGACCTTGTCGTGGTTGATGGGCACACATAAATTGGCCAAATTATGCGCAAAAAACCTTCATTTTTCAAAGTGACATTAGTCTAGATACAATATTTCTTATATATTCATGTATGGAGTGCCGAAGTTCTTTTTGCAATTTAGATTACTTTTTTCTTCAGAGCACCCGAATATATCAGATATTTTATTACATATGTTATGGAATGCATGCTATAAATGTGTAAGATGGGAATGCCTCTGTATCATAGAAGAATTTTTCTTTTTTTCTGTTATCACAGCAGGAAAACACTATGGAAATCTTTCTGCAATGAGAGTGGACAGGTTTGTACCTTTCGTTTTATTCAATATTGACTCAATGGTTATTCCATCTGGTTGCTCCTAAATATTTTACTTTATACTGTGCAAAAATTAATAAAAAAATATTCTCCTTCTGAGGATTCCTCCTTCTATCTCTTCCTTTCTTTTGCGCTTCTGTTTTCCAAGGAATCTCTAACCAACTGTAAGAAAACACCAGAGAAACACTTCCATATTCTTCCTTTCTTATACTCATGAGAATATAAACCTTGATGTATCTGCATGTATTTATATATTTATATGATATGAATAAAGTAGTGTTTTTCTACAGTCTAGTATTACAAGTACATGTACTGTACTGCTCTATATCTGTGCCAGGATGCGCTGATCATTTGGTCACCAGGTGAAGATGTCTCTATTTTAGTCTTTGTTTATACCATATGGTCAATGTTTTTTGTTACGAAAGGAGTCAATTGTTGCCTATACAGTGCCATATGTCAAAAGACTGCACCAGGGGTATACATTGGAGAGTACTCCCAACATATAGCTTTTACTTAAAGAGTTATCTGGTTAAAAGAAATTATTACCTATCCAAAGGATAGGTGATAACTTATTGATCAATGGGGTTCTGACTGTTGAGACCTGCACCGATTGGCAGGATGGGGCAATTTTTATTCCTGTTAGAATGCAATGACAATGCACATGCTCAACTGCTGTTCCATCTATCCCCTATAGTGCTGCCAAGCGCTGCACTTGACTTTTTACGGCAGTCCTTTAGGGAATGAATGGAGTTGCAAACGGGCATCTGACTTTACATGTCATCTTATAACAGGGAAAAAAGTTCCCTGTTGGAGAAAATAATTCTCCATTCTGCTGATTGATGCTGGTCCCAGCAGTCAGAACTCCACTGATCAATACTGGATAAACTGTTTAAAAATCACTTATTACCAGTTTCAGCATGTTAAACTGTCCACATTATGGAATAGTGATTTAAAAACTGAATAAAACATAGTTTTGAATTTTAATTTCTCATCTCCTTTGCAGAGACATTAACTTGAAAAGTTTAGGTTATAATTTTTGATAAACCCAACTAAATGTTACCAGACATTCTTCTCTCGGGGTGTTTACTTCTTCCCCTGCATGACATTGACCAATCGTAAGCAGCATGTGTCATTCAAGGAGAAAAATAACACAATCCCACAAAAATTTAGAACAGGCTTTGTGTGATTACAAAGTGCAGGGAGTAGTGGAAAGCTGTGTGTGAATCGGAAGTGCTGGGAGCACAGTAGAGATGAGTGTGATTACATACACCTTTCATCTTTCATCTTACAGCAGTCAGTGTGTGAGGAGGGGGATATATCAGAGCTGACAGCACTGTGAGAGGAGAGCTGCAGGGTTGTTTGTAATGAGACAAAGCTCAGCTCTGCTGTACTGCCCCTACCATCACACTGATTGCCATTAGATAAAAGCTGAAAGGTTTATGTAATCACACTCATCTCAGCATTACTCCCAGCACTTTGTGACTTTGTGATCACACATAGCTCAGCAGTGAGACCAATGAAGAGAGCAGGCTGTCTGTCATTACATATCTCACAGGAGAAACCAGTTTTAGGATATTATGGGGGGGGGTGTTCTTTTATTCCACGTATGTTGCTGCAGGTCTTCCCCTTTCTCAAGTTTGATTCATCTTAGTGCAGGGAAGAGTGCCCCAGGCTAGAATTTGACCACTATTTTTAGGTAGCCTGAGACATTTCTCCCTAATTTCAGATGGGTGAATGATTTAGACTACGAAACAGGTAGGGGATGCGGTTAACCATTTTACAAAAATAAAGGGGGGATTGGAAAAGATTGGTAAGAGAGGCACAAAGTATTTTAACTATGCATTACACATTTATTGTCTTTTTTTTTTTTGGAGGATCAATTTAAAAGTGATCCGTCACCATATCCATGTCAGAATGGCTTTATAATCCTGATATTAGAATGAATATTTCATGAGTCCAGCTAGACATCACGTCAAACACAAAAATTATTAAAAATATTTAAAACCCAATTTTCAAAGTCAGTAAACCAGCCTTCTCAAGTCTAAAAGATTTTTTAATAACGTATGTAGTTTGTATTGTGAAATCTGGCAGCAGAGATCCACTTTAACCTTGTTTTGTTTTACTTCTGAGACATTTTAGAGCTTTTCAGTAAATTTGTATTGTTTTTTTACAAAGTTATAAATTTAACTTAGAATGACCATATTGGAACAAAATAATATTGCAACTTCATAGACCATTGTATTATAACAATTATTATAATAATATTAGCCCTGGATGCATAATATATGCAGGAATACATGGCTTCACCCATTATAGTGAAATAATCAATAAATATTCCTTTATTTTTGCATTTGTAATGGAAATAGTTGACTGTTAATATCTTTTGTATTGAGCAGGCACGACACTAACTACCGGTATATAATATCTAAACACATTTTTCCTTTCTGTAAATGATTTTCAATTAGAGCAACAGTATGTGATTTTGTCCATTTTCGCCAACAATATAAATTTGTGGTAAAACTTTATGTTCTTTTTTTTTCCCAACGTACAAAAAAATTCCAGAGGGTGATCCATGTTTTATTCATGCCGACAATGGAATGGAAATGATAAAAATGTGACTGCCTCACTAAAACATGTAGAATTGTGAAAAATTGCTTGCTCAACTTTAGTAATATATGACTTGAATTTTTATCTTTACAAACATCAACTTCATATTGAAAACGGGACAACACGTTAATTTTCCTGCCCTGATATAAACCGTTTGGAAAATGTGCTGGTTTTACATAACAAGCCCTTTAAAGAGGATATTCGGGACTTTGTTAAAAAAAATGTGCCTATACACTAACAGGCAGGTAGTTGCTACCTACCTGCCTGTTGTGCCCGGCACTATTCTTTACTGGCACAGAGCGGTCACAGACTGCTCTAGCCGGCGATTCAACTGCCTCTGCTCACGTCATGACAAAGCAGCGGCTTATTTTCCACTCTGCTCTATTCACAGGTCAGGACTGCTGACGTCATTCTGATTGACAGCCAGATCCCCGCTGCCTAACAGTGAGCCAGCTGTCAATCAGCATGGTGTCGGCAGTTACACCCTATCAACAAAACAGGGCAGAAAAGAACCCACCGCTCTGTCGACATGACATCAGTTGAAGCAGTTGAATCGCCGGCAGTAGCAGTCCGTGACCGCTTTGTGCCAGTAAAGAATTGCGTCGGGTACAACAGGCAGGTAGGTAGCAGCTACCTGTCTGTTAGTGTTTAGGCACATTTTTTTTTACAAAGTCTCGGATGTCCTTTTTAAGAGGGATTGTTTCCTCTGACATCAGATGCCAATTTTTATACTTCTGATGCAGCACAAGCCACATATAGAATTTGCAATGTATGGACGACACTATTGAGACACATGTTCCAATGGAAGCTGGAATTCAGGTTTTTCATTCAGTCCCATTACAACAGGTGTATAAAATCCAGCCCCACACCATGTTGTCTTCCTTTACTAACATGTGTAACAGAATGGATAATTCTGAATTCAAGCATTGTCCTGTAAAAGTCCCCAAAACTATAATAAGTCCTTCATGAAATTTCTTCTCTCCTACATATTCCATTATGATAAACTATGAGTGTATTACTGAAAAGAGGAAGGAACCACAGTAACTGAGCCATGAAGTGTAGATCACATAAAGTCACAGAGCGGGGCCACCGATTGCTAAGGTGCATAGTTGATAAAAGTCAGCAATGCTCTACTGACTCAATAACTACAGAGAATGATGCTATGTGTCAGATGGTGTAAAGTCACCACCACTGGACTCTGGAACAGTGGAAACCCTCTGCAGAGTGATGAATGATACTCCTCTATCTGGTAGTTCAATGGACGAGACTGGGGTTTACCGACCTGACTGAATTGTGCCAAGTGTAAAGTTTGGTGGGGGATGGAAAATGCTGTGGGGCTGATTTTCAGGGGTTGACCTGAGACCCTAAAATCATAACTGTTCTTCAGTATGAATGTTCAAAAATTCCCACAGATGCCTTCAAATTCTTGTCGTAAGCCTTCGTAGAACTAGGGAAGCTGTTATAGCTGGAAAGGGAGGACCAATAACAAATTAAAGGGTTTGTTTACTTTCAGATAATGTTGAGCCCTGGCTTGTGGTTGTTTAAAAATAACAAACCGGGCTGCAGTCAACATCCATGAGTCCATCGCTGAGCCTGTCACAATCAAGAACTTTAGGACACCAACTACGGTGACAATGGAATTCACCAAAGATTCACTTTTTTTGTAGATACTGTATTCATAAAAATATATTGTATTCTTCTTAAGATAATTTTATTTGTACTTATTTCTTGTTTGGGATAGGTTAAATTAATTGCCAAATTGAATTATCAAAGAATAGGAATAACCATGTTTTTTTTAATGTAGTGTAAGAGTGATGGACTGTTCTGCCACGTTCCTACCCCTGAAGACAACAATCGCGTGTACAGTGTCATGCGGTTTTACATGTAATGTGAATAGTGATGTGTGTCTCTTATATTGTGTTATGGTAATGTACAGCATATAAATAATGTAAAGTGTTAATGTACAATGTGAGTAGTGAATAATGCAGGGTAAGCATAAGATTAGACATAGACCCAAGAAAGTGATAAGATACAGTTAATGTGTAGAGCTAGCCCACAGTGGATGGGAACTAGTGTTGGTAAAAAGGGGGCACTTTCTGGTAGTTAGTTAGTTAGGGAAGTACCATAAAAATAGTCAAATTCAGGTGAAGTGCGCTGCTAGGGCCAACATGTACCAATCGTTTGAGGCAGTGGAAGGCTGTACTGATATCCCTTGTGGACATTTGTAGCATCCTGAGGACTCGGCTGCTACAGGGGTATTACACCTCAAGCCAGAGGTGTGGTATTCCACTCCCGGGTAAGGATGGAGTGTGGGACTGAGCTCAGAAAGATGCATGCACTACATACATCCCATTTCCGGGGGACAGACCGACGGTACTCCCACCAGTATATGTGCAGGTACGACAGTGTCTGTCCCTGGCTGGAGTGGGAGGGGGGTGGAAAATCCCAGTAGTGTAGGGGCAGATAGGGGGAGCAGTCTGGGTAAGGCTAGGAGCTCATTGGGTGCTGGTCACCTGAGCTCACACATAGAGGGAGTATATAAGGTGGGCACCATCTTAGATCAGGGTCAGTCTTCTGTAGAGGGTCAGTCAGTCCTGAGAGAGGTCCAGGAGCGCCTGCAGAGAGAAGAGAGAGAGGAGAAGAGAAGGACCCAGAGGGGGAGAAGAAGGAACCCCAAGAACCCAGTATACAACCAGAAGGGTGAAGGGTTGGCACGCAAGGGAACCGGATCCCAAATTAGTGGAGGAGAGAAACTACCCTCAACTAAGAACCGGAGGCTGCGACATTACATGTGGAGCAGCCCCTCACCAAGTCCACTAAGAAGGCACACCGAGCATAGGGTCAGGGAAGCCAAAGAAGGTTCACCCAACAGGAGACCCGAGGGAGCCGGACATAAGTGGACCCCTGGTGGGAACGGCCAGTAGAGAGGACAGTCAGAAAGGGAGCTCAGGACCACACTCCAGAATTGCTTGGGGGTTGGCCGAGTCCAGGACCTGGTGGACGCAGCACGGCTCGGGCGGTCACTCAAGGCCAGAGTGACCAACAGAACAGCAGTAAGTAAAAACCCTGAACTGCACAGCCCGACTCTGAGTCTTCTTACCATCCACACTGCACCACCACTACCACCATCCTCTACACCTGACCCCCTGAGGCTATACCCCTCCCGTTGGGGGTTATACTACCACAGCTGCACATATACCACCAGCCTCAGCGGACCCTGCTGCAGCGGCAGCCTTTTGACCGCAAATCAACGGGTGGCGTAGTCGACACTAAGAACAACTAATAACATCTGTAAAGACTGCCACACACTGAGTTTGACACCCTGGGCACGGACCGGGTCGCCGCCACTCGGAGACTACAACCCCCATCTGATCCGGCTCCAGGTAATCCCCAAACAGCACTGGCCCAGGGGGTGCGTCAACTTCCTGCAATGTCTGGAGCCTAGGGCTCAGTCCAGGTACTGGAGAGAGTGCCTGGTCTTCTGACATACACAGGTCGGTGGACGTAGAATTACATGAAGGGTGAGTGGCCAGCTTAGGGTGCACTACTGAAGTGGACAAGATATTCCTGGAGCTGGCAGAGTCAGTGGGCTTAGGAATAATCCAGGACAAATGAGTGGTAGGGCTGAAGACGTGTTATACTAAAGAAGTAAGAAACATGAAGTGCCCTATCCCACATGTTACACCCTGATGAACTTGATCTGACCAGTAAACATTTGCTTGTTGTAATGAACTTGATGTCCCCTGAGTTGTGTGCGACGGCTCCTGAGGATGGAGGCCGGGAGAGAGCGAAGGCCTGCGGCCTATAAGTGAGTGTGATGCACCCCATGCCTGACAGCACACTGGGACTGGTACACTGTTTTCCTGTAACGTGCCAGAGCGTAACCGAACAGCAGCTCGGTCAAGACTACCGCTTTTGGCAACTTTACAGTAGCCTTATCTGTAATCAGAAGAAACAGTAATAAAGATAGAGATTGAAATATTCCATTATTTTGGTTACCTAATACATTCCCAGCCTATAAGCAAACTCGAAAACCCTTTTTGTTCATCTGTAACTGTGAAATTGCATTCAAGGTAGTCTGTCACCTGGTATTTATCACCCTGAGAGCAGACCCTGATTCTAGTGATATGTAACTTACTGGGCTGCTTGCTGTAGTTTTAATAAAACCACTGTTTTATCTGCTGCAGATCTACCAGTTCTTTGAATGCTGAGCTGTGTATAACCCCGCCCACACCACTGATTGGCTGCTCTCTGTGCATAGACAGAAAGCTGCCAATCAGTGATGAGGGCGGGGTTATACAGAGCTCATGAACAGGACTAATTGGACTAATTGGCAGTAGGTTTACTAATCCTCTAATAAAACTACTGATAAAATAGGGAATTTATCAAAACTACAGCAAGCAGCCTAGTAAGTGATACATTGCTGGAGTCAGGGTCTCTGACTCAACATTAAGCTACCCTCAGATTAGAAGTGAAAAAAACCTGATGACAGATTTAAGCTTTTTCCTATGGAGTAGCTTTTTCTTGGAATACATTGCCCATTTGGCTGCAAATACATGTTAGGCTGAAGTAAGCATTCAGGAGTAAAACCTCATGTACAATTCATATCATATCCCATTACGGAATATGGTATTCAAGTAACAGGTGTGTAGGAGTTTGATGGCTTCTAATGTGGACTTCTGTATCCCTCCAAAAATGGATACTCTTTGCTACATATTACTCCAACTCAGACAGCATGAAGCAAAAGCTGAAATTCAAACTCCCAAAAAGTAGGTCATTAACCTGAAATGTCAGTACTGACTGTACAGAAAGGAGCATTAGCGTTGCCTGTCAGGTTATGTAGGCATTGAGATTCTAAGTCTGTTTTTAGTGAAGAAAGACACATGTCTACAAGGTAAGCAGAAGTGTCATATTAAGAATTCTTTAGCAGCAAAATGTATACCCTCTGTTAAGGTGAAGCAGGAAAATATTATTAATAGTAGTAAATAATAATAATAATAATAATAATAATAAACTGCCCTATATTTGTGAAATCTAAGTACAACATCTTACTTTTCAGTAGCTGCAACAACACCAGGAAACAATAGAAATGGAAACAATATCAGATGTAATTTCATTCATTAGGGGGTATGATTTCAGATGCAGACTAAAAAGTGTTTGCGCTCTGTTACTACAGAAATCTGTTGGTTTGCATAGGAGCTGTAGACTCAAAGTAACAGTAACTTTACAATAAAAAAAAAATTGCACATTTTCTGCTTATTGAAATGCATTGGTACAATAAAACATGAAGCATAAAACATCTACCTTCCAACTGTGAGCTTCTGGATGTTAACAAGATGTTCAAAAAGTTGAGATCTTGAACATGGTGAAAAATGTAACACATGAATATATGTAAGTTTAAAGGAAACATGACAGTTGATACCTGCTGCTCGATTCAGATGGACCCCGACTGACAGAGCAACACAGGTCGCCACTCGCCTAAGCTGCAATTACGCCACGTGAAGCTCAGGAACTATGGGGACACACATCACCATACTGAAGGGGTACCTCATGGCTATCTGATCTCTTGATCAGCCGGATTCTGCATTCCATACACATGTTTGAGTAAGTGTTAGTGTATATTCCGAAGAAGGTCATAAAGACTGAAACTTCAAATATTTATACACCACTCATTTTTTTCAAAAAATTAACACATGATTGAGTGCCGGATTCCGCCATTATTTATATCATAAGGGTTAGGACCCTATCCGAGCACCAACTATACAAGGATTGCTGTTCTTCTTTCTTCATTTAACATAGTTTAACAGCCACTAGGAGACTAGTCAGAGAGGCAGGTCCTTGGTGGCTTCTCCCCCGCTGCCCTCGAGTGACAGGTCACTCCCTGCATGTATTTATAGGGAGAGACCTGTTACTTCAGGTCCGAGGCAAGGTAGAAGCCTCTGGGGACCCACCTGCCCAACTAGTCTTTTGTGTAGCTCAGAAATATGACTTTGATGATGCAGCGTTACAAAGTTAAACATGTATGGCTGAAATCACACAGCCTGAGTCTGATACATGCTGCCCATGGACCGGGCAGTCTGTATCACCTGTCAGATTCCCTTTAGTCCTCTCCCAATGTAAGACCTAATGGGCAGCACGGTGGCTCAGTGGTTAGCACTATTGCACTGCAGTGCTGGGGTCCCAGGTTCAAATCCAACCAAGGACAACATTTGCAAGGAGTGTGTATGTTCTCCCTGAATTTGCTATGTAGATACGATAATATTCTGATAAGCCATATGCACATGCACATGCAGAACGTTCCAGTATAGTATCATGGAAAATTACAAAACAACAGAGGGCACCACCAAATATGTGGGATCCGCCTGTAGCATGTCATGTAAAGAACAACAACAAAGAAAAGAAACATGCTATATACACAGGGATCACTATAGAATATGAAAATACTTCATTGGTACAAAAATATAGCCTTAAAAACATTTTAAAAAGGTCAAAGAATGCATGTGATAAACAACAACCCATCATAGAGTTGTATGGTATCATGTTATGGGGCATTCTAGAATACCTCCATAATGGGGCATATCACAGTTTTTCCACTGGATTTCATGTGACGTTTATGGAAAAAAAAAAAAACAAGTATCCTGCTGTATAAAATGTGTGAATGCTCGCAACATGTGGACTGTGTGGCACTGTTTGTGGAAAAAAAAAACACAAATCTACACAAAATCTGCACAGCCCCTCTAACCTAACCATATTAAACTGAGACAAGCACAGAGGTAATATATAAACTCCATGCAGATTTGATCCTGAAAACCCAGAATTAAAAAGTAGTATTCCTTCCCACTGAGCTCTTGGGATTAGTTTATGACCCTCCAAACAAAGTCCTTTTTTAGTGAACATTTCTTCAACTTCTGAAAAAGTTAATTCTATATTATTACATTATATAAATTAATAATAATCTAAATGATACTATTAAGTATTTATAATAATATAAGGCATGGTGATTGCAGCTGTACATTCTTACTAAACCGTCAGAATATTCCATAATGATTAGTAATTATACTGAGAGATGTCAGAATTTATAATGAGCACAGGACCAGCTGGCCCATCACAACATTTTTGGCTACATAAATCTAGAGTGACTTATTGTTCTGATAAATTAGCCGTTGTGACATGACATACATCCCCATGGATATAGTTAGAAATCTTGATGGATTTGGAAGGCGAAAAATTCAGGATCCCAATGTAAATGTGATTTTTTTTTTTATAGGTCAAAAAACATATTTATCATACGTAGTTCACTATTGTCATTGCATTCGATGTTGTCCTTTTCGACTCTTCAACTGCCTGAGTTTTAGGAATTATCAAACAAAAATCATAAAACAGGCAGAGTTGGAGCAGAAACGTTACAGATTGGCATCAGTTCCATACATTACGTGACGTACTGGGATATCAATCCCTCTGATGTGCTTACGGCACGGATGGAAATGTGGACAATCCATCAAAATGTGAGATTTCAAAATATTTTGCCGCTATTATCAGTTATGATATCAGTGACTTCTAAAGGTTATGTGATTTTCAAAGGCATAATGTATAATCTATATATATCTTTCCTGCTGAAATTATCCTAATCTCTGACGAGCCGACCTTGTAACCATAGCCCTTGTGTATAGATAACACGTGTGCTATGCCCATGGTAGTCATTACTTGCTGGAAATTAACATACCATAGGATTAGATATGGAAGGTAGAGTTTCGCCAGCAAGGTTAAAGTCTATTGTATTGTATTGTCATACAGACATAATGATGTATGAAATGTGTTGACCATAGGGAGCATTTATAAATGTAATGCACCAGAAAAGCGGCACAATGTGCATTAAAAATGACTCCAGTGACTTGTGCCACATTGTTGTAATATGTGCACTATTTTTAACCTTGTTCTGCAATAGATTTTAGAAGAGACGCAGTCAAGAGACGATGCTGAGTAACTTGCAATGGTTGTGCCAGATACAGTATATAACAGTATGTATAGCGTTGGTCTTTTATGTTGTAATTTGCACTAAATATATTATGTAGCATATATCAATCTGTTAAAGGGAAATGAGCAGGAGACTCCAAACAGCTATGAAAAGCTGCATCATTTCAAAGGAGACAGAATTTATAAATGTGCCAAGAATGGGGACAAAAGTCAAGGGTGCGAATCCCCTCCAGCTTCCCCGCCCATTCTGCTTGACTGACAGGTTTCTCCCTATTTATGTGTTACGAGAGAATTGACAATGATGCCAAGTTGGGAAGGGAGAATCTGCTGGTGAGCCGCCCCTTTGACTCATCTCCTATTTTCAGGCTCTTTTTTTCAATACATGTTTTCTCTGAAATGCAAAGTAAAACATAGGTCCTTGTGCCGTTTCATGCTGCCTATAATCTGGGCAGAAGCATTTTCTTGATAGGCTCCCTTTTTAAGTAAAGTTCCTGCACAACATTTTGCTAATGTAAAATGTATTAACTTTGCAAAATAACTTTTATCTTAATTTTTATTTAACCTTAAACGTCTGAATTTGCTAACATATCAGATGTAATTGCATGAAGATTAGGGTAGTGATGGAAGGAGGTATGATTTCAGGAGCACTCTGTGTGACTGCAGACTTGTGAATCCTTCCTGTGCACGCACTGTGCGCCGCGAGAATTTTCCGGTGTTTGCTTCGGGAATAGCTTTCAAGTAGGCAAAATGCATACTCCCAGGCAGAACCTGTCTAGCGGGCGCGGCCTCGCACAATACACTTGCCCAATGCGTGCTCTGGGAGGATTTACAAGCCTGCAATCACACAGAGTGACTGCAGACTTGTCATTCTAGACCGGACAACCCCTTTAATATAGTTGGTTTGCATAGGAGTTGTAAACTCAAAATGATAGTAGCTTTACAATTTACACAAAACTGCACATATTCTGCTTATTTAAATACATTGCAGCAATAAAATATGGTTGTAAATATGAAACTTATCTTTGATTTTGTATCTACCTTCCAACTGTGAACTTCCAGATGTTAATGTTTAAACTACCATCTTAAATGAGGTGAAGAATTTAACACATGAATACATGTGAGTTTAAAGGGAACATGGCAACTATGAGTCACAGGCAGAAGGAATCAGACCATGGCTGCAAGATTTCAGCCATTTATGTTTAATTCTGAAACGCTGCGATGTTTCAGAGAAAAACATACTTTAATAGTCGCCAGGAGACTAGTGAGGCAAGCGGGTCCCCAGTGGCTTCTCCTCACCCTGTACCCTGGAGTGACAGTTCTCTCCCTGCGTGCATGTATGGGGAGAGAACTGTCACTCACTCCAGGGTAGCAGATGAGAAGAAGTCGCCAGAGACCCACCTGTCCAACTAGTCTCTTGTGCGACTCTGTCCCCAGCAGCTATTAAACTATGTTTTTCTCTGAAGCTGGAGCATTTCAAAGTTAAACATCTATGGTTGAAATCACACAGCTAGTGTCTTATACATGCTGCCCATGGATCAGGCAGCATTTATCAGCTGTCAAGTTTCCTTTAATAATTTCTCAATGTGGGACTTAAATAGAATAGAAAGACCTAAAGCTTGCTGTGTCACTGGTATTGGCACCTTTACATTAATTTAGTATGGAAACGCATTTTGACTCACTTGTGGTAAATCACAAAAGAGATTCACCTGTGATTAATTGTCGGTGCCCATGTGACATGAATTAGCCAATGAATGATGACTTCAGTGTTTTAAAAAGCCACGTGGTAGCACATGGTAGGCCCTGTTCCTTTGTCACAATGGTGAAGACAAAACGGCTGTCGGAGGACATCAGAACTGCTATTATTAGCAAACACAAGACTTCCAAAGGGTATAAGGCCATCTCCAAAGACCTTGGTATCCCAGTTTCAAGAGTGTGCAATGTTATTAAGATGTTTGCCAAGCATGGAACAGTCAAGAACCTCCCTGGACGTGGGAGAAAGAGGAAAATTGACAAGAGATGTCTCTTCGGTTGGTGCGAATGGTGGAAAAAACACCACGTCAAACATCCAAAGACCTGAAATCCAATGTGGAACAGTCTGGGGTCATGGTTTCAACAAGTACTATACACACACTAAACCAAGCAGAGCTTTATGGGCGAAGGCCAAGGAAGAAACCATTGATGCAGAAAAGACATGAAAAGGAAAGACTGATCTTTGCCAAAGAGTATCTTGACAAACCACAATCTTTCTGGGAAAATGTTTTGTGGACAGATGAAACAAAAATAGAGCTTTTTGGCAATGCAAAGAAAGGAACAGTTTGTTTACAGACAGCGCAACCCCATTGAAAATCTTTGGGGTGAGCTGAAATCTGCCATTAGGAAAAAGAACCCTGCAAACATTCAAGAGCTTGAACAAACTGCAAAGGAAGAGTGGGAGAAAACTCCAGCTGAGAAGTGCAAGAAGCTTATAGATGGCTACAAGAAACGTTTGGAGGCTGTCAGCAATGCCAAAGGGTGTGCAACCAAGTATTAATTAGGGGTGCCTTTATTGCTGCACGTGCTGTTTATTCTGTTTTTTCTTTGAAATTGCAACCTGGAAGTTGAAAAACAATGTTTTATTGTTGTATTACTTCGGATCACTAATTAAAAAATACTGAGGATATAACTTTGGTGCATTTCCATTTATTTATGAAGATATTGTACAGTCTATGAAAAAAATACAGGGGTGCCAATAATGGTGAGCAGCACTGTATATGAGGCAGGCTTAGGAATTGAGTGTGCACCATTCCCAGCAGATGCAGGTTGTATTATACAGTAGGCAACTATCTGTAACAGCAGCTACCAGAGCTAGCTCTACTTGCTGCTGTTTATCGAAATTCAGAAGTTTGATATCACCAAAAACCACAATGGTACTGACCTGTTGAATCATGTTGCTAGGTCATTTTTTACCACACACTAAATGGTGTAAAACCAAACCCCCAAAACAATGTAAGAATTGATTTTTTTCACCATTTTATCTTACTTGAATTTTTTTTACTGTTTTTCAATACATTACATGGTAGAATAAATGGTATTCAAATCTACAACTAGTCCCAACAAAAAAATAATCCGTTATACAGCTATGTCTTGGACGAAGGGAAGAAAAACAAAAATGCAAAAATGTTTCCAAGTTTCTCATAATGGAGCTAATGTTAAAAAAAAAAAAAAAAAAAGAGAAGATTTTGCATACCACGATACCTGGTCTGTGACACCAAATGGCTCTCCATACCCCTTGTTATTGATTTTATTTCCAAATTTTCAATTTTAAACCTTTTCCTGTTCCTCTGATAGAGTCCAACTAATATGATGATGCTCTACCAGCCATTTATCTGGAGTTCTTATTTTGCCATTTTACTTTATTCTGTTTTTTTTCACATACATGAATATTTTCTCCATTTCCTCATTCTTGCTGTATTTGCCTATTCCTTTCATGGAAGCTAAATTGTAATTGATGTGTGCAGTAGTCAAGGTCTCCTAATAAGCTGAATTTCTTGCACAGAGAACTCCAACATTCCAGCTAAGAAACTGCAGTGTGAAAACACATCCATTAATTCAATTCCTGTCAAATGGCTGTTTGCCTTTTTCATACTGGCATCCATTTATCAAGTGTCAGAATGAGAGCTCCTGTGCAGGATTGCTTCTTTCACCAACCGAAGAGTAAAAAACAAACTTAAATTCTCTCATCTGGTAAAATGTCTACACATCGAAATTAAGACACAAAACAAGAGTTCTGAAGCTCTGTATGGATGTAATGATTTTATCCGACTATAATTTAGCTTGTGTAATGGAAATTATTCCATACATGGTGTCAGAAAAAAATATAGGAAAAAGAGGCCTGAGTAGTCTGGAAAGCTTACAGTTTGTTACCATCTTTTCAGTTAGCCATTAAAAGGTATCAACCACTGAGGACTCTCAAATCTTAATATTTTTCATACATGGTATCAAAATTAGCAAATATGATCCAATTTAATATTCCACATTATTAACAAAAGGCATCAGTGGAAATGCACATGGGTATGAAAATGGTTAAGGGACAGGAAACAAAGAGTTGTTGTAATAGTATCATTCTCTAAATAGACTAAAGTCAGCAGTGGGGACCACAAGAATCAGTGCTGAGGTAACACTGGGATCAAAAGTGGGGTACCATAAGGATAAACAGTGTAGACCACATGGATCATAAGTGCGACCACAAGGATCAGCAGTGGGGACCACAATGATCAGTACTGAGGTATCACAAGGATCAGCAGTGTAGACTACAGGGATCAGCAGTGGGGACTACAATGATCAGTACTGAGGTAACACAAGGATCAGCAGTGGAGTACCGCAAGGATCAGCAGTGGAGTACCACAAGGATCAGCAGTGTAGAACACAGGGATCAGCAGTGGGGACCACAAGGATCAGCAGTGGGGACCACAAGAATCAGTACTGAGGTAACACAAGGATCAGCAGTGGAGTACCACAAGGATCAACAGTGTAGACCACAGGGATCAGCAGTGGGGACCACAAGAATTAATGCTGAAGTAACACTAGGATCAAAAGTAGGGTACCACAAGGATCAACAGTGTAGACCACAGGGATCAGCAGTGGGGACCACAAGGATCAGTACTGAGGTAACACAAGGATCAGCAGTGGGGTACCACAAGGATCAACAGTGTAGACCACAAGGATCAGCAGTGGGGACCACAAGAAACAGTGCTGAGATAACAGTAGGATCAAAAGTAGGGCATCACAAGTACAAACCGTATAGACCACAGGGATCAGAAGTGCGGCCACAAGGATCAGCAGTGGGGACCTCAAGGATCAGTACTGAGATAACACAAGGATCAGCAGTGTAGACCATAGGGATCAGCAGTGGGGTCTGAGGACCACAACAAACAGAAGTCGTGACCACAGGGATCAATATTAAGACCAATTATTTTTATTCTCCTTATCAATGAGCTTGTGGTTAGGATTGAGAGTAAAGTGTCAGTTTTTGCTAAGGACACAAAAGATAAGATAATAAAAAATGAGCTAGATTGCATAATGTTACAGAACGATTTAGATAGGATGTCTGCATGGGCAAACACATTGCAGATGAAGTTTAATGTTGATAAATTTTGAATAATGCACAACGGCCGGAGTAATGGTATGGCTGCATAAACAGTGGCTTGCTAAAGTATTCACCCCCTTGGCTTTTTACCTGTTTTGCTATATTGCAACCTATGTTTAAATATTTTTGTAAACCGATTTGTGTGTGATGCATCAGCACCATTAAATAGTCTAAGTTGGTGAAGTGAAGTGAGAAAAACATAGGAATAAATTACATTTATGGGATCAAATAACTCAAAATTGGCATGTCCATATGTATTCACCCCCTTTTGCGATGAAGCCCCTAATAATGTTCGGTGCAAGCAATTACCTTAAGTCATATGCTAAGTGAAAGGAAGTCCACCTGTGTGCAATCTAAGTGTCACATGTCTGTCAGTATATGCACTTTACCTTTTCTGAAAGAGCACAGAGGCTGCAACACAGTTAAGCAAGAGGTACCACTAACCAAACACCATGAAGACCAAGGAGATCTCCAAAAGTCAGGGACAAAGTTGTTCAGAAGTACAAATCAGGGTTGGGTTATAAAAAAATATCCCAATCTATGATGATGCCAAGGAGCACCATCAAATCCATTAGCATCAAATGGAAAGAGCATGGTAACACCACAAATCTGCCAAGAGAGGGCCGCCCTCCAAAACTCTCAGCCTGGGCAAGGAGGGCATCAACCCCTTCCCCACCTGGGGCTTTTCCATTTTTGTTTTTTGCTCTTCTTCCCAGAGCCATAACTTTTGTATTTTTCCATCAATATGACCATATGAGGGCTTGTTTTTTGCAGGACGAGTAGAACTTTTGAACGACACCATTGATTTTACTATATCCTGTACTGGAAAACAGGAAAAAAAAATCCAAGTGTGGTGAAATTTAAAAAAAATGCAATTCCGCAATTGTTTTTTTTTTATTTTTGCCATGTTCACTAAATGCTAAATGCTAAAAATGACCTGCCATTATGATTCCCCAGGTCATTATGAGGTCGTAGATACCAAACATGTAAAGGTTCTTTTTTAAGTGATGAAAAAAATCCAAAGTTTGTAAAAAAAAATGGCACCATTTTCCAAAACCCGTAGCATCTCCATTTTTCATGATCTGGGGCTGGTTGAGCTGATGTTGTTATTGATACAATTTTGGCGTAGATACCATATTTTGTTCATCCGTTATTGCATTTTATTGCAATGTTGTGGCGACCAAAAAAACTGAATTCTGGAGTTTTTATTTTTTTTCTTTTTACGTCATTTACAGATCGGATTAATTCTTTTTATATATTTATTCTGAACTCAGCGATACCAAATATGCGTATTTTTGATTTTTAATTGTTTTATTTTGAATGGGGCAAAAGGGGGGTGATTTGAACTTTTATTTTTTTCATATTTTTAAAAACATTTTTTTTCACTTTACACTTGCTTCATAGTCTCCATGGGAGAATAGAAGCTGCGATCCCCGATTCAGCCCTGCTATGTTTAACAAAAGTGCTATGAATGCCGACCGCCGGGCTGCGGTCATAGCAGATCGGCTATGACAACCACAGGGATCTACTGCAGACCCCGGGTTGTCATGCCAACCCATAGGCGACCAGCGATCAGGTGACAGGTGTGGCGATGGGTGGGTCTTATGACGCGCTTCCGGCGCGGCCATGTTAAATGCCGCTGTCGGAGTTTGACAGCGGAGTTTAACATGTTAACAGCCACAGGTAGATGGCGATTCCACCCGCGGCTGTTAGGGCATACAGTTAGGTCCATATATATTTGGACAGAGACAACATTTTTCTAATTTTGGTTCTAGACATTACCACAATGAATTTTAAACAAAACAATTCAGATGCAGTTGAAGTTCAGACTTTTAGCTTTCATTTGAGGGTATCCACATTAAAATTGGATGAAGGGTTTAGTAGTTTCAGCTCCTTAACATGTGCCACCCTGTTTTTAAAGGGACCAAAAGTAATTGGACAGATTAAATAATTGTAAATAAAATGTTCATTTCTAGTACTTGGTTGAAAACCCTTTGTTGGCAATGACTGCCTGAAGTCTTGAACTCATGGACCTCACCAGACGCTGTGTTTCCTCCTTTTTGATGCTCTGCCAGGCCTTCACTGCGGTGCTTTTCAGTTGCTGTTTGTTTGTAGGCCTTTCTGTCTGAAATTTAGTCTTTAACAAGAGAAATGCATGCTCAATTGGGTTGAGATCAGGTGACTGACTTGGCCATTCAAGAATATTCCACTTCTTTGCTTTAATAAACTCCTGGGTTGCTTTGGCTTTATGTTTTGGGTCATTGTCCATCTGTAGTACGAAACGACGACCAATCAGTTTGGCTGCATTTGGCTGGATCTGAGCACACAGTATGGCTCTGAATACATCAGAATTCATTTGGCTGCTTCTGTCCTGTGTCACATCATCAATAAACACTAGTGACCCAGTGCCACTGGCAGCCATGCATGCCCAAGCCATCACACTGCCTGTGCCGTGTTTTACATATGATTTGGCATGCTTTGGATCATGAGCTGTACCACGCCTTCGCCATACTTTTCTCTTTCCATCATTCTGGTAGAGGCTGATCTTGGTTTCATCTGTCCAAAGAATGTTCTTCCAGAACTGTGCTGGCTTTTTTAGATGTTTTTTAGCAAAGTCCAGTCTAGCCTTTTTATTCTTGATGCCTATGAGTGACTTGCACCGTACAGTGAACTCTCTGTATTTACTTTCATGCAGTCTTCTCTTTATGGTAGATTTGGATATTGATACGCCTACCACCTGGAGAGTGTTGTTCACTTGGTTGGCTGTTGTGAAGGGGTTCCTCTTCACCATGGAGATTATTCTGCGACCATCCACCACTGTTGTCTTCAGTGGGCGCCCAGGTCTTTTTGCATTGATGAGTTCACCAGTGCTTTCTTTCTTTCTCAGGATGTACCAAACTGTAGATTTTGCCACTCCTAATATTGTAGCAATTTCTCGGATGTTTTTTTTCTGTTTTTGCAGCTTAAGGATGGCTTGTTTCACCTGCACGGAGAGCTCCTTTGACTGCATGTTTACTTCACAGCAAAACCTTCCAAATGCAAGCACCACACCTCAAATCAACTCCAGGCCTTTTATCTGCTTAATTGAGAGTGACATAACCAAGGGATTGCCCACACCTGTCCATGAAATAGCCTTGGGGTCAATTGTCCAATTACTTTTGGTCCCTTTAAAAACAGGGTGGCACATGTTAAAGAGCTGAAACGCCTAAACCCTTCATCCAATTTTAATGTAGATACCCTCAAATGAAAGCTGAAAGTCTGAACTTCAACTGCATCTGAATTGTTTTGTTTAAAATTCATTGTGGTAATGTCTAGAACCAAAATTAGAAAAATGTTGTCTCTGTTCAAATATATATGGACCTAACTGTATGACAGCTGATCAGATCAGCTGTCATGTGCCAGAACAGATGAGGACTCAGCGCCGGAGCCCACATCAAACAGGGGGAGGCAACCTTGGACGTACTCATACGTCCAATGTCGTAAAGGGGTTAATCAGAGAGGCAGCACAGAAACCAAAGGTAACACTGAAGGAGCTGCAGAGTTCCCAATCAGGGACAGGATTATCTGTCCATAAGGCCACAATAACCCGTACACTCCATAGAGGTGGCCTTTATGGAAGAGTGGGCAGAAAAAAAACTTCACTTTCTAAAAAAATTGTAAGACCCGTTTTCATTTTGCTACAAGACATGAGGGAGACTCCCCAAATGTATGGAGGAAGGTGCTGTGGTCAGATGAGACCAAAATTGAGCTTTTTGACCACCAAGGTAAACGCTATATCTGGCTCCAAACCAACACAGCTCATCACTAGTGTTGAGCGAGCACTAAAATGCTCAGGTGCTCGAAGCTCGGGCCGAGCTCGCCGTGATACTCGGGTGCTCGACCCGAGCAACGAGCCCAATGTTAGTCTATGGGAGACTCGAGCATTTTTGCGGTGGCACCCCCGGCAGTCTTTTAAAAGCCTAACACGTGCCCAAAACGATAGTGACAGTGCTCAAATGACATGGGGACAGCATGGGGATCGCCCCAGGAAGCATTTCTGACCCCCAGGTCACTGCTGTCAACAACGTGGTAAGAGGTATTAAGCCACTTTTACGGGCTCACAATAAAACGTTCAAAAACGAAAGTGAAACTTTTTTCCTGTGAAATATGTTAAGGAACATCCTTTCCAGGGAAAAGACTTGTGTATAAGTTAAAATAAATGACCAAAAATAAAAATACTCCTCCACACCTTCGGCTATGTTCACAAGTAGCATTTTTTATGCGTTTTTGCACTTTTGTATTGCTTTCAACTATGACAAATGCATTCACCGGGAAATGTCATTTTAACATTTTACAACCTTATCTGGCCATGTGCTGTGTGACACATGCATAAAGTGCTGAAAAGACATGGGAACAGCATGGGGAATACCCCTGGAAGCATCTCTGACTCCCAGGTCACTGTCTAAAAGTGTGCCCATCATAAGTGATCCTTGCCGCATCAGAAGATGCAGACTTGCAACTATCCCCATGCAAGTTCTAGTCCCAGGGCAGTGTTCAATTGTACCTCCCCCATTCCTTGCAATACAAGCGCAAGTATGCAGCCTGCCACCCACCCACCCCCAGGCTGCAATACCATACTGCTTGCTTGCTTGAACTTGAAATTGGGCCTTTTAGGCATGTGGAGGCGGAATCTGGCCACCACGTCATGGCTGTGTTGGCGGCCTGGAATCCATACTCAGTCCCCAGCCGCCCGGTGGCCGGGTGTCCATACTCGGTCCCCAGCCGCCCCGCGGCCGGGTGTCCACACACGGTCCCCAGCCGCCTGGGGGCAGCCGGGTGTCCATAAACAGTCCCCAGCCGCCCCTATTTCTCCTTGGAACATCCCCCCACACACTTTTCTTAGCCCGGCCTTCTTTAGGCAGCATTGGATGAGCCCACCAGAGAACCAGACTCCTCCGGTGGGCCCTGACTTCTCCATCGGTGGAGTTGAGAGTGCCAAGATGAGGAGCATGATGATGATGACAGAAGTTAGCATCTGCTATGTTTTCTTTTAATGCAAGTGTAAGTGTGCAGCCTGCCACCCACCCACCCCCAGACTGCAATTCCATACTGCTAGCTTGCACTTGAAATGGGGCCTTTTAGTTTGGAGGAGGCCGAAGATGGCCACTACCTCATGGCTGCTTCGGCAGCGAGGTATCCATACTCAGTCCCCAGCCGCCCCTATTTGTCCTGGTGTGCCTTATACATAAGATTAAGCGCGTATACCAAAACATTACCTGTGCCCTCCCCAGTGCATTTAGTGGGAATGAGAGCCTATTCCGCTGTAGTGTGTGCATGCCAAACCCCTGTTCATGGTACATGCGAAGATGCCTCCCACCTTGCACCTGTCGTTGCAGACTTGCAACTATCCCCATTCAAGTCCTTGTCCCAGGGCAGTGTTCAATTGTACCTCTCCCATTCCTTGCAATGCAAGTGCAAGTATGCAGCCTGCCACCCACCCACCCCCAGGCTGCAATACCATACTGCTTGCTTGCTTGCACTTTAAATTGGGCCTTTTAGGCATGTGGAGGCGGAATCTGACCACCACGCCATGGCCGTGTCGGCGGCCTGGTATCCATACTCAGTCCCCAGCCGCCTGGTGGCCGGGTGTCCCCGCTTGCTCCCCAGCCTCCAGGGGGTGGCCGGGTGGCCATACTCGGTCCCCAGCCACCCCTATTTGTCCCGGTAACCTTTCCAACACTTTTCTTAGCCTGGCCTGCTTTAGGGCAGCATTGGCCGAGCCCATCGGACTATCAGACTCCTCCGGTGGGCCCTGGCTTCTCCATCAGGGGAGTTGAGAGTGCCAAGGTGAGGAGCATGATGAGGATGATAGAAGTTAGCATCTGCTTTGTTTTGTTGTAATGCAAGCGCATGTATGTAGTAGCGGCTAGGCCTGAGGTGGTCAGCGTTTTGGCGCATATCCTACCTCCTCCGAGGATTGCTGGATGTTTTCCTGCTACTATCCAAGTTCTATGACTCCCGTTAAAACAAAGCTTCAGGTGATAAATGATGGATGAGGTAGTGGCAAAGGAGAAAGAGCAGGAGGAACAGGGACCATTCACATCAATATCAGGCCAGTCAACCAGATATGTCTTGTAGGATATGTTTCTGTAACAAAAGGAGCGGTTCGGCTAAACAGTTATAGGGCATACAGTGAGTGCAATGCCTACCAAAAATTTCGAGGCACTCCAATTCCCCTTGGAAATGACATGGAGTTCAGAGGGCATTAACTAACCTTTTTTTCCATTTATAGCAACTGGGTCTCCTGTGCACTGTTGGCATAAGCAGTGAATGGAAGGCTTTCCAAAAATTATGAGGAACTGCAATGCCCCTTACAAGAGCCATGTGTGGCACCCCAGGGGTCTGGTCACCACAGTAATAGAGATATTACGTCGGAGAGCAAGTGGGAGGTTTCCTGGTCAGGATCCCTTAAACATGCAACATCCTCCTGCCCCAGTCCTGGGAGGGGAGAATTCTGCCCTTATAAACTGGATCTGGGGCGGGGTTGAGTGAGTCAGAGAACAGAGAACAGTCAGAGTCAGAGTGAGAGCAAGGGAAAGTAACAGCAAGGAGCTCTGTAGGAGCTAGGAGCTAAAGACCAGGGGCTGGAAGCTGAGCAGAGCTCGCCCTGGCAGAAGACAATAGGAACCGGACACAGGAGTCCGAGGCTGTGAGGACTTATATATCCAGCAGCAGAAACCAGCCGGCAGGGGATTTCAGGTCCTCTGGCCATAGAAGCCTGGAGGCTCAGTCACAAGCAAGGGACCAGCACCGCCGTTGTGGAGCGGAGGCTAACAGAAGGCCCCAAGTCACCAGCCATATGGGTGAGCACTACACGGTACACTCAGGGACGTGGGCTACTTCTACCCGCTTACAGCAAGGTAGCCAGGAAGAGTGCAGACAGACGGGGAGGCCTACAACTCCACCTGGCCAGGGGAACTCCTGCTTGCTCACAGACTGACCAGGCCTCTTATGCTAGCCAGTACTCCCGGGAGGGTCTACCTTATAATCATCAGTAAAGACCCTGAACTGCACTGCAAAGACTCTGAGTCGTTCCTGCTGCGCTCGTGCACCATCACCCCCATCATCCACACTCACTGCCCTGAGGCTATACTCCTCCCGTGGGGAGTTATCCCATTCTCTGCTGCGCACACAACACCAGCCTCAGCGGTCTGCCTCGCAGGGGTGGTACTCCCTGACCGCAATCCACGGGTGGCGCAGTCGGACAATTAACCTCAAAACCTAAGAAAGACTGCCACTGGTTTGACCAGCCTGAGCCACGGGACCGGGTCACCTCCACGGAGACTACAAACCCCAGAGACCCGGCACCGGGTATCCCACACACGTGTACACACGGCCCAGGGGGCGCGTCACATGCAGTAGAGCATATTACAAACATAAGTCCCATTATTGGGGAGTGGGTGTCCCATAGTATTTGCCTATGCCTTGCAAGCAAAAGCTGCCAAAAATTAGGACGGAGCAACATGCAATGCCCCTTACAAGAGCCATGCAGTACAGCATATTACAAACATAAGTCCCATTATTGGGGAGTGGGTCTCCCATAGTATTTGCTTATGCCTTGCAAGCAAAAGCTGCCAAAAATTAGGACGGAGCAACTTGCAATGCCCCTTACAAGAGCCATGCAGTACAGCATATTACAAACATAAGTCCCATTATTGGGGAGTGGGTGTCCCATAGTATTTGCTTATGCCTTGCAAGCAAAAGCTGCCAAAAATTAGGACAGAGCAACTTGCAATGCCCCTTACAAGAGCCATGCAGTACAGCATATTACAAACATAAGTCCCATTATTGGGGAGTGGGTGTCCCATAGTATTTGCTTATACCTTGCAAGAAAAAGCTACCAAAAATAAGGACGGAGGAACTTGCAATGCTGGCACCCTGGTGGTATAGTGGTGGTGGAGGCTGAGGATAAGGAGAAGAAGATAAAACAGCCGAAACGAGGAAGCGTATACCCATGTGTGGGTGTGAAGCGGTGCATGTGAATACACCTCCCGAAATAACACAGTGGATTTGACTTTATGTTACTCTGCTGTCATTTGGTGGTGAGGAGAAGTCTGGCCCAATCCAGCCCTTGTTCATTTTGATAAGGGTCAGCTTGTCAGCATTGTCAGTTGACAGGCGAGTGCGCTTATCAGTTATAATTCCCCCAGCGGCACTAAAAACACGCTCCGATAACACGCTAGCGGCAGGGCAGGCCAGGACCTCCAAGGCGTACAGAGCGAGTTCATTCCAAGTGTCCAGCTTGGATACCCAATAATTAAAAGGCACAGAGGAATCACGGAGGACGCTGGTACGGTCGGCAAGGTACTCCCTCACCATCTTTTGAAACTTTCCACTCCTTGTGAGAGTACCCCACGCCTCAGGGCCTGTAAGCTGGGCGGGTGTCAGAAAACTGTCCCAGAACGTTGACAGTGTTCCCCTGCCCCTGCTGGATTGGAGTTGCATCTCTCTCGCCTGTACGCCTTGGTTGGGCAACGAACTGTGACCTCTGCCGCTAGCGTGTTCAGATGGGAATTTTTTTAAGAGTTCTGCAGCAAGGGCCTTCTGGTACTGCCCCATTTTTGTAGACCTCTCCACCTCAGGAATAAGAGAGTGAAAGTTCTCCTTGTAACGGGGGTCTACAAGTGTCACCAACCAGTAATGACTGTCACCCAACATTTTGACAACGCGAGGGTCACGGTTAAGGCAGCGTAACATAAATTCAGCCATGCGTGCCAGACTGGTAACGGGCAAGATTTCCGTGTCCTCACCAAGATGACGACTGACCATGCTCTCCTCCTCCTCCTCTTCCTCCTCCCCCCTGTCCTCAGGCCACCCACGCTGAACCGACGGTATGACACTTGTACAGGTACTACCGTCTACAACGCATGATAGTAGCTCCTGTTCTTCCTCCTCCTCCTCCTCCTCCTCTCCCTCATTGTCCCCCAATGCACATTGGGATGAGATGAGGCTGGGCTGTGTGTAATCGCCCGTTACGGCTTCTTGATCCATCTTATCATACTCTGGCTGCAATGCCTCTTCTTTAATTCTCTGCAGAGAGCGTTGCAAAAGACAGACAAGTGGGATGCTGACACTAATGATGGCGTCATCGCCACTCACCATCTTGGTGGCCTCCTCAAAGTTTGTCAGGATGGTACATATGTCAGACATCCAGGTCCACTCCTGAGGTCTTATGTGTGGAGTCTGACCTGAATATCGACGGCCTTGTTGCAGCTGGTACTCCACAACTGCTCTCTTCTGCTCACAAATCCTTTGCAACATGTGGAGGGTAGAGTTCCAACGTGTGGGGACATCACACACCAGTCGGTGCCGGAAGCTGCAAACGCTGCTGCAACACAGCAAGGGCGGCGGAAGCTGTAGCCGACTTGCGAAAATGAGCTGACAGACGGCGTACTTTCACGAGCAGATCTGGCAACTCAGGGTGCGATTTAAGAAACCGCTGAACCACGAGGTTAAGCGCATGAGCCAGGCATGGTACGTGTGTGATCTCATCTCGCCTCAGAGCCGCCACCAGGTTACGGCCATTGTCACACACGACCATGCCGGGATGTAGGTTCAGAGGTCTCAGCCACAGAGCTGCCTGCTCTTTCACACCTGTCCACAACTCACAAGCAGTGTGAGGTTTATCACCTAAGCTTATGAGTTTCAGCACAGCCTGTTGCCGCTTGGCGGAGGCAGTGCTACAATGCTTCCAGCTTGTAACTGATGTGGTGATATCTGAGATGGAGGCTGAACATGAGGAGGAGGAGGAGGAGGATGCGCAGGAGCTGTACACTGTGGGGGCAACTCTAACTGACATAGGGCCCGCAATCCTCGATGTGGGGAGGATGTGTTCCGTCCCAAGGTCCGACTGGGTCCCGGCTTCCACTATGTTTACCCAGTGTGCTGTCAGAGAGATGTACCGTCCCTGGCCACAAGCACTTGTCCACGTGTCCGTTGTCAGGTGGACTCTCCCAGTAACTGTGTTGTTGAGGGCACGGCAGATGCTTTGGGACACGTGCTTGTGTAGTGCGGGGATGGCACACCGGGCAAAATAGTGTCGGCTGGGGACCGAGTACCGAGGGACGGCCACCGCCATAAGATTGCGGAAGGATTCCGTCTCCACCAGCCCAAAAGGCAGCATTTCCAACGCAAGCAGTCGTGAAATGTGCAAATTTAGGACTGTGGCCTGTGGGGCGTTAGCTGCGAATTTCCGCTTTCGTTCAAAGGTCTGGGATATGGACAATTGAACGCTGCGGTGGGACGTGGACGTGGACGTTGATGCTGTTTCTTGAGAAACTGCCATAACAAGTGAAGACTGAGAGGAGGGGGCATCTTTACATGCAGTATGGACAGGGGATTGCCTTGCACACACAACAGGGGGTTCTATTGCACGCACAACAGTGGAAGAAGCAGTGATGACACCCGCTGACACTGGTCGTTGACCCTGGGTTTCGCCCCACAAAGTCGGGTGCTTTGCTGCCATGTGCCTGATCATGCTGGTGGTGGTCAGGCTGGTAGTTTTGTAACCCCTGCTGATGCTGGCATGGCAGGTGGAACATATGGCCTTTTTGGGGTTATCAGCAGAGTCTTTAAAAAAATTCCAGACTCTGGAAGACCTACCACTTGTACTGGCAACGTCCCTCGTGTTGGTGTTACGGGGAACGGTTGCCTGCCTTCTGTCTGCGGCCACCACACTGCTTCTTCCTGCCTGTTGGGGTACTCTGCCTCCCTCCCCCTGTGTGCTGCTGGCCTCACTCTACATGTCCTCCTTCCACGTTGGGTCAGTTACTAGATCATCCACCACCTCCTCCTCTTCCACTTGCGCACCACGATCCTCCTCCTCACTTCCTGGCAATTGTGTCTCGTCATCGTCCACCTATTGTGACAGATTGCCAGCGTCGACTTCCTGTGGCCGTGGCTGTTCAAATATTTGGGCATCGCAACATGGGATCTCCTCTTCCACCACTTCAAGCGTATCAAGCGAGGGGCCCAAATATGGAAATAGACCAGTGAACAGCTCTTCAGAGTGTCCAAGTGTGGGATCACTTGCTGTCTGACGACACTCGTCATGGTGGGAGGAAGGAGCATCAGGGTGAGGAGGAGTATGCGGTCGAGACTCACGGCTACTAAGAGTTGACCGTGTGGAAGACAGACCGGAGGTGGTGGTGCCCAGGTAACTGGAAGTATTATCTGCTATCCAATTAATAACCTGTTCACACTGATCAGTTCTCAATACTGGTGCTGTTCTGTGCTTCCCTAGTAATTTGGTCAAGAAGTGGGAGCGAGAAGATGTGGCTGTTGGTTGTGGCACATTTTCACCTTGGCCACGGCCCCGTCCTCTGCACGAACCATCACCAGAACGTCCACTTCCACTTCCCTTGCCACGCGCCTTGCCCATTGTAAATGAAGTAAAATAGCTTACACTTGCACTATCAATGGAAAAAGGGTAATAAAGAGTAGATTAGAACCGTGAAAGAGGAAAACCACAGTTATTGTTTACTGGGGTATACCACACTTTTTTAAATAGAGATATTTGCGGCTGAACAGTGAGCGACACACTCAAGCTGCCTTTTTTTTAGATACCAAAGGCCCAAAACTGGATAGTACAGCGATTTGACCCGTGGAACTGCGAAACCACACTGGGATGTCGGGCCTACACAAGACTATTTTCAACAGATATATTTTTGTGTCACAACAGTCAGGAGACACTACTGTTTTTCTTTACGGAAAAAACTACCAAAAGCTGAATAATAGAGATTTTTTACCGTGGGATGGAGAAACCACAGTTATTGTTTACTGGGGTATACCACGCTTTTTTAAATAGAGATATTTGCGGCTGAACAGTGAGCGACACACTCAAACTGCTTTTTTTTTAGATACCAAAGGCCCAAAACTGGATAGTACAGCGATTTGACCCGTGGAACTGCGAAACCACACTGGGATGTCGGGCCTACACAAGACTATTTTCGACAGATATATTTTTGTGTCACAACAGTCAGGAGACACTACTGTTTTTCTTTACAGAAAAAACTACCAAAAGCTGAATAATAGAGAATTTTTACCGTGGGATGGCAAAACCACAGTTATTGTTTACTGGGGTATACCACACTTTTTTAAATAGAGATATTTGCGGCTGAACAGTGAGCGACACACTCAAACTGCTTTTTTTTAAGATACCAAAGGCCCAAAACTGGATAGTACAGCGATTTGACCCATGGAACTGCGAAACCACACTGGAATGTCGGGCCTACACAAGACTATTTTCAACAGATATATTTTTGTGTCACAACAGTCAGGAGACACTACTGCTTTTCTTTACGGAAAATATACCAAAACCTGAATAATAGAGATTTTTTACCGTGGGATGGCAAAACCACAGTTATTGTTTACTGAGGTATACCAGACTTTTTTAAATATATAGATTTGCGGCTGAACAGTGAGCGACACACTCAAACTGTTTTTTTTTTTAGATACAAATGGCCCAAAATGGATAATACAGAGGTTTGAACCGTGGAAGTGCAAAACAACACTTCTGTTTCTCTAGCCTACACCAGACTATTTTCAACAGTTATATTTGTGTCTGAAAAATCAGAGACACGCTTTTTTTTGGGGGGGGGACACACCAAAAGGTTAATAAGATGGGTATTTGTACAGTGTGAAGGAGGAAAAAAAATGGAGGATTTAGATGAAAAAAAAAAGGATTTTTCCTGGCCCCCGACACCTCGTGCTAAGTCCAGCAATTTCAGCAACAGGAGCACACAGGACTGTAATGCAGCGTTTGCTGGTATAACCACTGTGTCTCCTATACAGCCTGCCTGCCTGGTATCTGGAATGGATATTAGTCCTGAAAAGGACTGTTTGTTTGTTCTGGCAGCCTTTACAGACCCTACACCAGGGGAGGAGTCCTGTGGAGATAATTTGCATATTCCCACTGCATTTTGGGGTAAGTGAAGAGTCTCCGCAAGCTCAAAGAACACTGGATTTTGGCTGTTGGAGCTGAAAAGAGGACATCGGTAAACCAGGGGAGGAGTCCTGAGGAGATAATTTGCATGTTCCCACTGCATTTTGGGGTAAGTGAAGAGTCTCCGCAAGCTCAAAGAACGCTGGATTTTGGCTGTTGGAGCTGAAAAGAGGACATCGATAAACCAGGGGAGGAGTCCTGAGGAGATAATTTGCATATTCCCACTGCATTTTGGGGTAAGTGAAGAGTCTCCGCAAGCTCAAAGAACACTGGATTTTGGCTGTTGGAGCTGAAAAGAGGACATCGGTAAACCAGGGGAGGAGTCCTGAGGAGATAATTTGCATATTCCCACTGCATTTTGGGGTAAGTGAAGAGTCTCTGCAAGCTCAAAGAACACTGGATGTTGGCTGTTGGAGCTGAAAAGAGGACATCGGTAAACCAGGGGAGGAGTCCTGAGGAGATAATTTGCATATTCCCACTGCATTTTGGGGTAAGTGAAGAGTCTCCGCAAGCTCAAAGAACACTGGATTTTGGCTGTTGGAGCTGAAAAGAGGACATCGGTAAACCAGGGGAGGAGTCCTGAGGAGATAATTTGTATATTCCCACTGCATTTTGGGGTAAGTGAAGAGTCTCCGCAAGCTCAAAGAACACTGGATTTTGGCTGTTGGAGCTGAAAAGAGGACATCGGTAAACCAGGGGAGGAGTCCTGAGGAGATAATTTGCATATTCCCACTGCATTTTGGGGTAAGTGAAGAGTCTCCGCAAGCTCAAAGAACACTGGATTTTGGCTGTTGGAGCTGAAAAGAGGACATCGGTAAACCAGGGGAGGAGTCCTGAGGAGATAATTTGCATATTCCCACTGCATTTTGGGGTAAGTGAAGAGTCTCCGCAAGCTCAAAGAACACTGGATTTTGGCTGTTGGAGCTGAAAAGAGGACATCGGTAAACCAGGGGAGGAGTCCTGAGGAGATAATTTGCATATTCCCACTGCATTTTGGGGTAAGTGAAGAGTCTCCGCAAGCTCAAAGAACACTGGATGTTGGCTGTTGGAGCTGAAAAGAGGACATCGGTAAACCAGGGGAGGAGTCCTGAGGAGATAATTTGCATATTCCCACTGCATTTTGGGGTAAGTGAAGAGTCTCTGCAAGCTCAAAGAACACTGGATTTTGGCTGTTGGAGCTGAAAAGAGGACATCGGTAAACCAGGGGAGGAGTCCTGAGGAGATAATTTGCATATTCCCACTGCATTTTGGGGTAAGTGAAGAGTCTCCGCAAGCTCAAAGAACACTGGATTTTGGCTGTTGCAGCTGAAAAGAGGACATCGGTAAACCAGGGGAGGAGTCCTGAGGAGATAATTTGCATATTCCCACTGCATTTTGGGGTAAGTGAAGAGTCTCCGCAAGCTCAAAGAACACTGGATGTTGGCTGTTGGAGCTGAAAAGAGGACATCGGTAAACCAGGGGAGGAGTCCTGAGGAGATAATTTGCATATTCCCACTGCATTTTGGGGTAAGTGAAGAGTCTCCGCAAGCTCAAAGAACACTGGATTTTGGCTGTTGGAGCTGAAAAGAGGACATCGGTAAACCAGGGGAGGAGTCCTGAGGAGATAATTTGCATATTCCCACTGCATTTTGGGGTAAGTGAAGAGTCTCCGCAAGCTCAAAGAACACTGGATGTTGGCTGTTGGAGCTGAAAAGAGGACATCGGTAAACCAGGGGAGGAGTCCTGAGGAGATAATTTGCATATTCTCACTGCATTTTGGGGTAAGTGAAGAGTCTCCGCAAGCTCAAAGAACACTGGATTTTGGCTGTTGGAGCTGAAAAGAGGACATCGGTAAACCAGGGGAGGAGTCCTGAGGAGATAATTTGCATATTCCCACTGCATTTTGGGGTAAGTGAAGAGTCTCCGCAAGCTCAAAGAACACTGGATGTTGGCTGTTGGAGCTGAAAAGAGGACATCGGTAAACCAGGGGAGGAGTCCTGAGGAGATAATTTGCATATTCCCACTGCATTTTGGGGTAAGTGAAGAGTCTCCGCAAGCTCAAAGAACACTGGATTTTGGCTGTTGGAGCTGAAAAGAGGACATCGGTAAACCAGGGGAGGAGTCCTGAGGAGATAATTTGCATATTCCCACTGCATTTTGGGGTAAGTGAAGAGTCTCCGCAAGCTCAAAGAACACTGGATGTTGGCTGTTGGAGCTGAAAAGAGGACATCGGTAAACCAGGGGAGGAGTCCTGAGGAGATAATTTGCATATTCCCACTGCATTTTGGGGTAAGTGAAGAGTCTCCGCAAGCTCAAAGAACACTGGATTTTGGCTGTTGGAGCTGAAAAGAGGACATCGGTAAACCAGGGGAGGAGTCCTGAGGAGATAATTTGCATATTCCCACTGCATTTTGGGGTAAGTGAAGAGTCTCCGCAAGCTCAAAGAACACTGGATGTTGGCTGTTGGAGCTGAAAAGAGGACATCGGTAAACCAGGGGAGGAGTCCTGAGGAGATAATTTGCATATTCCCACTGCATTTTGGGGTAAGTGAAGAGTCTCCGCAAGCTCAAAGAACACTGGATTTTGGCTGTTGGAGCTGAAAAGAGGACATCGGTAAACCAGGGGAGGAGTCCTGAGGAGATAATTTGCATATTCCCACTGCATTTTGGGGTAAGTGAAGAGTCTCCGCAAGCTCAAAGAACACTGGATTTTGGCTGTTGGAGCTGAAAAGAGGACATCGGTAAACCAGGGGAGGAGTCCTGAGGAGATAATTTGCATATTCCCACTGCATTTTGGGGTAAGTGAAGAGTCTCTGCAAGCTCAAAGAACACTGGATTTTGGCTGTTGGAGCTGAAAAGAGGACATCGGTAAACCAGGGGAGGAGTCCTGAGGAGATAATTTGCATATTCCCACTGCGTTTTGGGGTAAGTGAAGAGTCTCCGCAAGCTCAAAGAACACTGGATTTTGGCTGTTGCAGCTGAAAAGAGGACATCGGTAAACCAGGGGAGGAGTCCTGAGGAGATAATTTGCATATTCCCACTGCATTTTGGGGTAAGTGAAGAGTCTCCGCAAGCTCAAAGAACACTGGATGTTGGCTGTTGGAGCTGAAAAGAGGACATCGGTAAACCGCGCGCCTGCCGGCGCGTGCCTTTTGAAGCTTTTTTTTTAAGCTTTTTTCACTGTTTTCAGAACATTAACAATAAGAACATGGAAGAGTCCAGGAGCCATTTGGTGAGCTGCATATCCTGCTACATGTTCACAGACTTGCCAGTGGAAAAGCCAAACTTCACATGCCAGAAATGCAAGCTTGTGTCCCTGTTGGAGGAAAAGTTGCGAAATCTAGAAGAGAGGTTAACTACCTTGAAAATCATTAAGGAAGGTGAAGAGTTCTTAGACAGAGCAGAATTATCTCTTCATGATTCAGAAAGAGAAGAAATTCGAACTGCACCTGACGAAACAGAGGAATGGAAGCATGTGACCCACAGAAGCCGGAGGATCGAGAGGCAGTCAGCACCCATACTGCTCAGGAACCAGTACCAGGCTCTCACGCAGGAGAACCATGAAGAAATACAGCAAAATAAGACTTTGCCAGCAATGAATAACCTTGTAAGCCCTCAGAATCCTCCTAGATGGAGAAAGAAGAATGATGTGAAGAAAAAACGGAGAGTGGTGGTCATGGGGGATTCCCTGTTAAGAGGAACAGAGGCCGCTATCTGCAGACCAGACATAACCTCAAGAGAAATGTGCTGTCTTCCAGGAGCAAAAATTAAAGATGTGTCTGACAGGATATCAAGACTCTTCAGACCTACAGATCACTACCCATTCCTGCTAATACATGTGGGGACAAATGACACCGCAAGAAAGGACCTGGAAACCATCTGCAGTGACTTTGAAGACTTAGGCAAGAAAGTGAAAGAATTGGGAGCGCAGGTGGTCTTCTCATCCATCCTCCCAGTGGATGGCCATGGAACAATGAGGTGGAATAAGATTCTACAGGTGAACAACTGGCTACGTCGATGGTGCCGTCAACAAGGATTTGGATTTCTGGATCACGGAATGAATTACCTATACGATGGACTACTTGCTAGAGATGGGGTGCACCTTACGAAGACTGGAAAACATGTATTTGGAAGTCGCCTTGCTACACTCATCAGAAGAGCTTTAAACTAGAACAATGTGGGAAGGGAAGCAAAAGGCCAGAAAAAGACATACAGCTGACAAATACTATTGAGATCTCTGCTACTGGAAGTGGAAAGGAAGAACAAAGACAAAACAATTTAAATAATAAAAATATGGGAGGAAGAGAAACCAATCACAAACTAAAATGTTTTTATACAAATGCACAAAGCATGGGCAACAAACAAGGAGAATTGGAACTACTAATGCAGGAAAAGGAATATGATGTCATTGGAATCACTGAAACTTGGTGGGACGATACACATGATTGGAATAAAAGGCTAAAAGGATACAACTTATTTGCAAGAAACAGACTTGATAAACGAGGAGGAGGTGTTGCATTGTATGTTAGAAAAGCGTATATCTGCACAGAGATTGAAGCTTCAGAGACTGGGAGTTCTGTGGAAACTGTTTGGGTAAGAATACAAGGAGAGAACAACGGAAAGGACACCATTGTAGGCATTTACTACAGGCCACCTGGGCAAGCTGAAGATATGGATGAACTCTTTATGTATCAAATGACCAAGTTCTCCAAAAAATATGACGTAGTGGTCATGGGAGATTTCAACTATCCAGACATTTGTTGGGAATCTCTCTCAAGTAAAACTAACAGGTCAAGCAAATTCTTATCCTCTCTTGCTGACAACTTTATCTTCCAAAAGGTAGGGGAGAAAACAAGGGGATCTGCTACTTTGGATCTAATCCTTATAAACAGGGAGGAAATGGTTGAGGAGGTAAAGGTGGCTGGGACCCTAGGAGGCAGTGATCATGCTATTATAGAATTTTGGATAACTAGAGGAGGAAGACATGTGAAGACTCAAACTTCAAGGTTAGATTTTAGAAAGGCAGATTTTAAGAGACTCAGAAAGAGAATAGGAGGGATCCAATGGCTGGATGTCCTTAAGGACAAAAATGTCCACGAAGGATGGGAAATTTTTAAAAATGAGATTCTCAAAGCACAATCGTTAACAATCCCGAAAAGTAGGAAGAATGGGAAGCATTTAAGGAAACCAGGATGGATGAACACAGAACTTAAACACATGCTAAAAAGAAAGAAAGAAATGTTTATTAAATGGAAAGAGGGAGGCATATCTAAAGAAGATTATAATGCAGTCTGCAGATCCTGCAGGGCACGTATCAGGTTAGCTAAAGCTGACAATGAATTAAGGCTTGCAAGAGATGTCAAAAGCAATAAAAAAGGATTTTGGGGGTATGTCAAAAGTAAAAGAAAAGTCAAAGATGCTATAGGATTTTTACAGGATGAAAATGGAGAAATGGTAAGAGAGGATGTTGAGAAGGCCGAACTTTTTAATTCCTATTTTGCATCTGTTTTCTCTCAGAAAGAAAATGTAACATCAACTGATCTTCACTGTCCTTTTAAAGGAATAGAGGAATCAAAGTTATCTGTAAACAGAAAGATTGTGAGGGAATATTTAGCTAACATAAATGAGTTCAAGTCTCCAGGTCCAGATGAATTACACCCCAGAGTACTGAAGGAGATCGTAGAAGAAATTTTAGAACCACTCTCCATAATCTTTGAAAATTCTTGGAGAACAGGAGAAGTCCCAGAAGACTGGAGAAGAGCAAATGTTGTTCCTATCTTCAAAAAGGGGAAGAAGGTGGACCCAGGGAACTATAGGCCGGTGAGTCTGACTTCTATACCAGGAAAGATCTTTGAACAAATTATTAAACAACATGTATGTAAGTACATGGATAAGAATGAAGTGATTAACCAGAGTCAGCATGGGTTTGTAACTAACAAGTCATGTCAGACTAACTTAATTTCCTTCTATGACAGAATCACTGACTGGGTGGATCAGGGAAATGCTGTAGATATAGTATATCTTGACTTCATCAAAGCATTTGACAAAGTATCTAACACCATCCTTATTGAAAAAATGACCAAGTATGCAATGGACCAGGCAACTGTTAGGTGGATTCATAACTGGCTTAGTGATCGGACTCAAAGGGTGGTTGTAAATGGCTTCACATCCAGCTGGATGAATGTCTCAAGTGGGGTACCACAGGGCTCCGTCCTGGGACCTGTATTGTTCAACATCTTTATCAATGATTTAGATGAAGGAATTGAGGGTAAACTGATTAAATTTGCTGATGACACAAAGCTAGGAGGGATAGCTAATACTAGAGAAGAGAGAGAGAGGATTCAAAAAGACCTAAATAAACTGGAGCAGTGGGCAGCAACCAACAGAATGGTTTTTAACAGGGAAAAATGCAAAGTACTACATCTGGGCAATAAAAATGAAAAAAGCATATACAGAATGGGAGGAATAGAGCTAAGCAACAGTACATGTGAAAAAGACTTAGGTATACTAATAGATCATAGACTAAACATGAGTCAACAGTGTGATGCAGCAGCAAAAAAGGCAAATACAATTCTGGGATGTATTAACAGAAGCATACAGTCTAGATCACGTGAAGTCATTATCGGTCTTTACTCCTCTTTGGTCAGACCTCATCTGGAATACTGTGTACAGTTTTGGGCACCACATTTTAAAAAAGACATAGACAAACTGGAGCAAGTTCAGAGAAGAGCGACCAGAATGGTGACTGGTCTGCAAACCATGTCCTATGAGGAACGGTTGCAGGATTTGGGAATGTTTAGCTTGCAAAAAAGAAGACTGAGAGGAGACTTAATAGCTGTCTACAAATATGTCAAGGGCTGTCACATTGTAGAAGGATCATCTTTATTCTCATTTGCAGAAGGAAAGACTAGAAGCAATGGGATGAAACTAAATGGGAGGAGACACAGATTAGATATTAGAAAAAACTTTTTGACAGTTAGGGTGATTAATGAGTGGAACAGGCTGCCACGAGAGGTGGTGAGTTCCCCTTCAATGGACGTCTTCAAACAGAGGCTGGACAGACATCTGTCTGAGATGATCTAGTGAATCCTGCTTTGAGCAGGGGGTTGGACCAGATGACCCAGGAGGCCCCTTCCAACTCAACCATTCTATGATTCTATGATACACTAACTATTTCGCAGTTTATATCTCTCCCTAAATCAGCAGCGCTGTCCCTACACTGTCTAATCCGGAGCGACTGTGTCCAAGATGGCGGCGCCCGGTTTTAAATACTCGAGGTGATGCTGTGCGGCCAGCCAATCACTGTAATGCCCACAACCAACATGGCTGCAGCATTACAATGACTGGCTGGCAATCCCTGCATGTTCATTGGCTCTGTAAAGAGCGCCAAACATGCAGGGCGGAGACCCGAGCTCCCGCCCGAGTAACCCAGAAATGCTCGGTGCTCGCCGAACATCCCGAGTAGCGTGATGCTCAGGCGAGTACCGAGCAGTGTCGAGCATGTTCACTCAACACTACTCATCACCCCAAGAACATCATCCCCACAGTGAAACATGGTGATTGCAGCCTCATGCTGTGGGGATGTTTTTTTGGCAGCAAGGACAGGGAAATGGTCCGAGTAGAGGGCAAGATGGATGGTGCAAAATACTGGGATATTCTTGAGCAAAACTTGTTTCAGTCTGTCAGTGATTTAAGACTGGGACGGAGGTTCAACTTCCAACAAGACAATGACCCAAAGCATACTGCAAAAGCAACACTCGAGAGGTTTAATGGGAAACGTGCAAATGTTTTGGAGTGGCCTAGTCATAATTACCAAAACAACGCAAAATGTACAAATATAGATTTCTGACATTTACATAAAAATATAAGTGAACAATATAGCTCCCGTTATTTTGAATAACAGTCATAAGGCTTCCATCCATGGAGTCTGTCAGTTTCTTCATCTGTTGATGATCAACTTTTTGCTCAGCAACAACAACAGCCCCCCAGACATGGATTAGAGAGGTGCTTTGCTTTCCTTCACTGTAAATATCCCATTTAAGAAGGGCCCACAAGTTCTCAATAGGATTTAGGTCATTATTCTTTCATCTTTATGGCCTTTACTGACAGCTGAGCAGTGGAAACTTTGAAGCTGCCATGAAGCATTGTCCTGCATAGAATCATGGTTTTCTTGAAACATCCAGACTTTTTCCTCTACTACTACTCAAAGAAAGTCTCTTCTAAAATCTTGCAGTAGGTTTGGGAGTTGATTTTGAGTTCATCTTCAACCTGAAAATGTCTAATTAGTTAATCTTTTATAATACCAACCCATAGCCGTACACCAGCTCCATCTTGCTGGCATCTGAGTGGAAGTGGAGGTCTGTGCCTGTCATTGATCCTGCCATGGGCCCATCTGGTCTGTCAGGAATCATTTTCATCTCATCAGTCCATAAAAATCTGTCTTCTGATATTTCTTGGCTCAGTCTTGACGTTTCACCTGTTATGTTTTGTTCCGTGGTGGTCGGGTTCCTGCCTCCTCACCTCGGCCATGTGTCAGAGCACTGAACACCTTGTACTTCTGTGTCTTGTTCAGTGGTGGTTGGGTTTCAGCCTCCCATACTTCAGTCATGTCTTTGAGCACTGAGCACGTTGTACTACTGTGTCTTGTTCAGTGGTGGTTGGGTTTGAGCCTACTGTGAAGACATGGGGTCTTCCGTGGGCGTAATACTACTCAGACAACACAGGGAGAGGGTAAAACAGCGTGGCAATACTTTATTGAAACACAAATTCTAACAGTCTATTCAGTAGGACTATCAGCTGTGTATGCCCCAGACTTCTGCACAACACAACTGATGGTCCCAACCTCATTTATAAGGCAAGAAATCCCACTTATTAAACCTGACAGGGCACACCTGTGAAGTGAAAACCATTTCCGGTGACTACCTCTTGAAGCTCATCAAGAGAATGCCAAGAGTGTGCAAAGCAGTCATCAAAGCAAAAGGTGGCTACTTTGAAGAACCTAGAATATAAGACATATTTTCAGTTGTGTCACACTTTTTTGTTAAGTATATAATTCCACATGTGTTAATTCATAGTTTTGATGCCTTCAGTGTGAATGTACAATTTGCATAGTCATGAAAATACAGAAAAATCTTTAAATGAGAAGGTGTGTCCAAACTTTTGGTCTGTACTGTATCTCACACATAACAGTGTTCCAAAATCAGTCATTTCTGCCTTCCATTTCATTGCAGTGTGTCGGTCAAGCTATTCACACTAGGTCTCTGTGAAGAATAGTATTAGGAAACTACAGGCCTGCTATTCAAAATCATGATTCTCTGTCAGACGTATCTCACATATAACAGTGTTCCAAAATCAGCCATTTCAGCCCTCCATTTCGTTGCAGTGTGTAGGTCAAGCTATTCACACTAGGTCTCTGTGAAGAATAGTATTAGTAAACTACAGGCCCGCTATTTAAAACTGTGGTTCTCTGTCAGACGTATCTCACATATAACAGCGTTCTAAAATCAGCCATTTCTGGCTTCCATTTCCATTTCGTTACAGTGTGTCGGTCAAGCTATTCATACTAGGTCTCTGTGAAGAATAGTATTAGTAAACTACAGGCCCGCTATTTAAAACCGTTGTTCTCTGTCAGACGTATCACATATAACAGCGTTCCAAAATCAGCCACTTCTAGTGAACGTGGAAAACATTGTCATCCATTTAAAATGGGCAAGGTGCGTGGCAAGGGACGGGGAAGTGGACGTGATGGTGATGGTGCATGCAGAGTCCGAGGCTGAGGATGTGGCCGTGGGCAAGTGGAAATTGTGCCACAACAAACACCCACATCTTGTTGCTCGACCTTCCTGTCCCAATTACTAGGGGACCGCAGCACACCACTATTGAACCCAGAGCAGTGTCAAAAGGTTGTTGGTTGGATAGCAGATAATGCTTCCAGTCACTTTGCCACCACCACCACTAACCCTGTCTTCCACACGGTCAAATCTCAGTAGACGTAAGTCTGGACTGCATATTCCTCACCCTGATCCTCCTTCCTCCCACCATGCTGAGTGCCAGGAGACAACTGATCCCACACTTGGACACTGAAGAGCTGTTCACTTTTCCATTTGTAGATTCGGGCATCTCGCCCGGCCAGCTTCAAGTGAGTCAAGAGGAGAATGGCGTGTGTAGCGATGCCAAAATATTTGAGCAGCCACGGTCACATGAAGGCAACGGTGGGAAAGTGCAATTACTGTTGCAAGAGGTGGATGATGACGATGAGACACAATTGCCAGAAAGTCAGAAGGAGGAACAGGGTGCGGAAGTGGAAGACGAGGTGGTGTATGATATAGTAATTGAGCCAACCTGGCAGGGAGACATGCAGAGCGAAGACAGCAGAACACAGGGGGAGGGAGGCGTAGCACCACAATAGGCAGGAAGAAGCAGTGTGGTGGCCGCAGACACAAGGTGGGAACCCCGTAATGTTGTTCCCCGTTACGCCAACACGACGGAAGTTGCCAGTACAACTGTTAAGTCTTCCTGAGTCTGGTTGTTTTTTAAAGACTCTGCACATAACCCCAAAAAGGCTATTTGCACCACCTGCCAGGCCAGCATCAGCAGCGGTAGCAAAACTAGCAGCCTGACAACCACCAGCATGATCAGGCACATGGCAGCAAAGCACCCGACGAAGTGGGCCGAACAACAGGGTCCAGAAACAGTGTCTGTGGGTGACACCACTGCTTCTTCCGTTGTTGTGCGTGCATGCCAATCCCCTGTCCACGGCGCATGTGAAGATGCCTCCCGCCCTGCACGTGTCGTTGCACACTCTCAACTAGCACCATCAGCAAACATGTCCACGCCCTTGTCTCAGCGCAGCATTCAGTTGTTCCTACCCCAGTCCTTGGAACGCAAGCGCAAATACGCAGCTAACGCCCCACAGGCCTCACTACTAAATTCACACATTTCGCGAATGCCTGCGCTTGAAATTTTGCCTTTTAGGCTCGTGGAGACTGAAACTTTCCGCAACCTGATGGCGACGGCCGTCTCTCAGTACTCAGTCCCCAGCCGCCACTATTTCTCCCAGCGTGCCGTCCCCGCATTACACGAGCATGTGTCCCGCAACATTAGCCGTGCCCGCAACAACGCAGTTACTGGGAAAGTCCACCTAACCACAGACACGTGGACAAGTGCTTGTGGGCAGGGACGGTACATCTCGCTGACGGCACACTGGGTTAATATAGTGGAATCCCAGACCCAGTCGGACCTTGGGACGGAACACGTCCTCCCGACGCCGAGAATTGTGGGCCCTGGGTCAATCAGGGTTGCCCCCACATTCTACAGCTCCTGCACCTCCTCCTCTTCAGCCTCCATCTCCAAAATGACCAGGCTGTGCTGAAGCTAATATGATTAGGTGACAAACTGCACAATGCTGATGAGTTGTGGACAGCTCTGAAAGAGCAGGCAGATCTGTGGCTCACACCACTGACCCTACAGCCAGGCATGGTCGTGTGTGACAATGGCCAGAACCTAGTGGCGGCTTTGAAGCGAGGTGAGCTCACACATGTACCATGTCTGGCCCATTTGCTTAACCTCGTGGTTCAGCGGTTTCTCAAAACCTACCCGGATCTGCCGGAGCTGTTTGTCAAAGTACGTCACGTGTGTGCCCATTTTAGAAAGACAGCTACAGCTTCCGCTGCCCTTGTCGTGCTTCAGCAGCATTTGCAGCTTCCAGCTCATCGACTGGTGTGCAATGTCCCCACGCATTGGAACTCTACATTGCAGATGTTGGGAAGGATTTGTGAGCAGAAGAGGGCAGTTGTTGACTACCAGCATCAACAAGGCCGTCGGTATTCAGGTCAGACTCCACACATAAGACCTCAGGAGTGGATATGGATGTTTGAGGACTCCACCAAAATAGTTAGCGGCGATGACACCATAATTAGCGTCACCATCCCGCTCCTATGTCTTCTGAAACGCTCTCTGCTCACAGTTAAAGAGGATGCATTGCAGGCGGAGCACGATGAGATGGAGCAAGGAACCATACAGGGTGATTCCACACAGCCCAGCCTCATCTCATCCCAACGTGGATTGGGTGACAATGAGGAAGAGGAGGAGGAAGAACAGAAGCTAGTTTCCTGCGCTATAGACGGTACTACCTGCACAACTGTCATACTGTCTGTTCAGCGTGGATGGTCTGAGGACAAGGAGGAGGAAGAGGAGGAGGAGGATGGAGGAGGAGAGCATGGTCAGTCGTCCTCTTGGTGAGGACACGGAAGTCTTGCCTGTTAGCAGTCTGGCACACATGGCTGAGTTTATGTTATGCTGCCTTTCCCGTGACCCTCGCATTGTCCAAATATTGGGTGACAGTCATTACTGGTTGGTGACACTTCTAGACCTGTGCTACAAGGTGAACTTTCTACCTCTTATTCCCATGCCGTACAGGTCTAATAAAATGAGGCAGTACCAGAATGCCCTTGTTGCGGAATTATTAAAAAAATTCCCATCTGAAAACACTGGTGGCAGAGGTCACAGTTCATTGGACAACCAAGGAGTACAGGCGAGAGAGACACAAATGCAATCCAGCAGAGGTAGGGGAACACTGTCAAAGTTCTGGGACAGTTTTCTCAGACTCTCCCATTGCACAGGCCCTGAGGTGCGGGGTACTCTCACATCGGAAGATGGTGAGGGAGTAGCTTGCCCACCGTAACAACGTCCTCCATGATTTCTCTGTGCCTTATAATTATTGGTGTTATGCACACGCCCGGACCGACTGGCGTGTGCGTGATCCCACTGTGCCATGAACCGGAGAGTGCCTGGAGGGGGTAACTAAGTATCAACCCGATCCGACCCAGGTCGCACGACGGCTACGACGCCGTGCACCAGGGAGGAACCGAGCAGAGGGACCAGGTGCGACTTCAGGTCAGACCCCGGACACGGCTGTTGACCCACACCGGGGAATACAGGAACAGGCAGGTTAGAGCACAGGCAGGGTAGGGTCCAGTACAGACTGGGAGACGGGTTCAGAGCCGCAGATGTGGTAATCAAGCAGAGTAAACCGAAACCGCAGGTGCGGTGGACAAAGCTGAGCAGAGCAAAACCGCAGGTGCGGTGGACACGGCTGAGCAGAGCGAAACCGCAGGTGCGGTGGACAGAGCTGAGCAGAGCGAAACCGCAGGTGCGGTGGACAGAGCTGAGCAGAGCGAAACCGCAGGTGCGGTGGACAGAGCTGAGCAGAGCGAAACCGCAGATGCGGTGGACAAGGCTGAGCGAGCAGGAACCGCCAGAGCGGTGGACAGGGCTGAGCAGAGCGAAACCGCAGATGCGGTGGACAAAGCTGAGCAGAGCGAAACCGCATGTAGCGTCGGCGTCCCTGCCCTCTGCTAGGCAGGGACGCTGTTCCCCTCACCTCTCTGCTCCGAGCCCGGCGTCCTCCTCCCGCTCTGCTGGCAGCGCGCGCTCCTTCCCGGCCACTGTGCTTAGGGCGCGCGCGCGCTCCCTCCCTCTTAAAGGGGCCGCGCGCGCCGTCCTAAGGAGTCCCCGGCCAATGGCCAGAGGACTTCACCATATATAAGGCACCTCCTCCAAAATGGAGGTGCCCGAGCAATGTTGTTGCACTGTTCTACTCTGCTTCAGCCCTCAGGTCCCGTTGCCAGTTACCTGCCTGATTCCTGCCAGAGTCCTGCCAGTTTGCTGTCTGTTTCCTGCCTGTTATTCCTGCTACCTGCCTGCTAGCCTGAGGTCCGACGGTCTGCCTTACTACTCCTGTCAGTCTGTCTAAGGACCAGCTTGCCCGCTCACCTGGGAGCGCACATCAACTACCTGCCTGCTTGCCTGAGGTCCGACGGTCTGCCTTCCAACTCTTGTCAGTCTGTCTATGGACCAGCTTGCCCGCTCACCTGGGAGCGCACATCTGCTACCTGCCTGCTAGCCTACCTGGAGGCTCTGCCGTCACGTGCTGTGACCACCTGCCTGTCCAGTGACTCCTGCCCGCTCACCTGGGAGCGCTCATCTGCTGCCTGTCTGCTAGCCTACCTGGAGGCTCTGCCGTCACGTGCTGTGACCACCCGCCTGTCCAGAGACTTCTGCCCGCTCACCTGGGAGCGCTCATCTGCCGCCTGTCTGTTGGTCTTCCTGGAGGCTCCGCCGTCACATGCTGTGACCACCCGTTTATCCAGAGACTCTCGCCTGCTCACCTGGGAGCTCACGTCTACCATCAGCCGCCACAGGTCGTACCAACCCTTTACCCAGAGACTGCCCCGGTCACTTGCCGTGACCTCCTGCCCGTTCATCCAGAGACTGCCCCGGTCACTTGCCGTGACCTCCTGCCCGTTCATCCAGAGACTGCCCCGGTCACTTGCCGTGACCTCCTGCCCGTTCATCCAGAGACTGCCCCGGTCACTTGCCGTGACCTCCTGCCCATTCATCCAGAGACTGCCCCGGTCACTTGCCGTGACCTCCTGTCCGTTCATTCAGAGACTGTCCCTGTCACCTGTTGTGACTGCCTGCCCGTCTACCCTGGTCGCCACCCGCTCCCTTACAAGGACCGCCCCCTTGTATAGTAGCTCAGAGGTTCCGCCTCCCAGACCCGTTACACCGCAGATGCGGTGGACAAGGCAGAGCAGAGCGAAACCGCAGATGCGGTGGACAAGGCTGAGCAGAGCGAAACCGCAGATGTGGTGGACAAGGCTGAGCAGAGCGAAACCACAGATGCGGTGGACAAGGCTGAGCGGGCAGGAACCGCCCTAGCGGTAAGTAAGGCAGAGCAGAGATAAACCGCCAGGGCGGTAAGCAAGGCAGAGCAAGGGGAAAACCGCCAAAGCGGTGAGCAAAGACAGAGCAGAGGGGACAGGGCTCTGTTCACACGGAACAGACTGGAAGGGAAAGGCAGAACCATATACACACAAGATACTTGCAAAGAAGTAGCGAGTGGACTCCAAACTCACAAATGGAAGTACAGCGACAACGAGTAGGAGTTAGGTGCAGGTTCAGACTCTGCAGAAAAAGGAAAGGTACACACATAAAGAAAAACAGGTAACAGGCTAGGAGAGTGTTCAGACAGGAACTGAGTGTTAAGACAGAAACTGACACTGCAGCGAGATACAGGAGTGAGTCTGGGTATGCGGTCCCCAGAAAGGCGGACAAACAGGCTAGAAGACACAGACAACAGGTCTGGGTATACGGCCCCCAGAACGCAGGACGAACAGGCTAGAAGCGTGTTCAGACAGGTCTGGGAATACAGCCTCCAGGAAGGCGGACAAGCAAGAAAAACAGAACAGGACCTGGCACATGAGAGGCAAGAAGCCCTCTAAAGATAATAGTTGCTCAGGCACCAGCTTCAAGGTGGAGCTGGTTTAAATATCCAGTGACAGACAGCAATAGGCTGAGGATGCATTAGGGGTGTGCCCACAGCAGCTACAAGAACCAGGAAGTAACCGGGCCGCCGCCCTAAGCAGTCAGAACAGAGAAAAACAGACAGCATGAATAGAAGCCAGGCTAGCAGACTGGACTGAAGATCAAGTTTGCGATCTTGCATAGTGAGAGATGGTGCACCATGCAAGCCCGCCAGCAGGTATGTTACAGTACCCCTCCCTTACGCCCCCTCTTCTTCAAGCCTGCAAGAGTGTTCCACAGAGAATTGGGAGGCCAATCCTTCTCTTCAAGAGGATTACCTCTTCTGTCCACTAGAGGAAATGAAACTGGTCTCATCATCTTGGTAACTAGGATGCTTCCTCCCATCAAGCCATCCTCAGCAACGGATGAAGTGGGTGAAGTACCAGGTACAGGGTGTAAGAAAGTCTCTGTCTATTTGTTATCAGTTAGCACCCCAGAGGATTCAGGAGAAAACTGGAGGTCCTCCGCCTGGTTGGAGGGGTGCAGAGACTCAGGGGTAACCACTGCTTTGGGGTACACTTGGTCAAGCTCACTGGACGAAATGAGCTAGGTATCAGGTACAGGGTGTAGGAAAGTCTCACTCCATTTGTTATCAGGTAGCACCCCGGAGGATTCAGGAGGCAACTGGAGGTCCTCCGCCTGGTTGGAGGGGTGCAGAGACTTGGGGGTATCCACCGCCTCGATGGACGCAAGGCCAGATTTATTAGAGATGGAGGGTCCATGCTTTGGGACCATCCTCAAACTGGTTCCAGAGATGACATGTCTGTGAGGCGGGATGGTACCTGAAGCCAGATCATTGGTACAATCGTCGACACTGTGTGGGGACATTGCCTTCGCTTCTCTTCCTTCGGAGACTTCAGCGCACAGCGAGTCAGCGACTAGCAGATCTGGTGAAGAAGAAGAAGACATTGCTGACTGTCCTGAAGATATGGGGACTGGACACCCCTTGTACCTTAACAGTCCCCCAAGATACACCATGCAAGGTCTCCAGACCTGAGCGGGCACTAGATCTCTCGGCTCTGGACGACTTGTGGGTAAACCAGTCAGCACCTGAAAGGAAAGCTTCTTCAAGTGTAATGCTCCAATCTGGAGCTTAATTTATACAGACATCTTTTGACTGTTTCTGAGTAGGGCTCGTCCTTCTGCTGACAATGCCCAAACCGGCTTCTGGATTTTTCGGATGGGAATCGGACACTGACTCTTCAAGGCTTTAAGCCCGAAACTTCCGATTAATCCGAGGCTTTTACTTGCCACGGAGACAGTCATGGTCATCTGTGGAGAGGAAACACTAATGCTCAGGACAGCCTCTCCTACAGGCCTAATGTCTTGGGATTCTCCAACCTTCACTGGACAAAGACCGTCAGGGGGTCCCAAACAACCGCAGCGGGACTGCAATCCGATTTCGTGACTGAGTTCCGGCCTCTGCTTTGCCTGCCGAACATGGTCAACCTTCATGGATTTCGTGCGGGTAGCTGTTTCTACAGATTGGGGAACAGTAGGTCTTTGGGAAGACAGAACCTGGCGTGATGGCTTGCCTCTACGCCTAGCAAGTCTGGACTGCCTCATGAGGTTGGGAAGAGAAGTATTCTGTAGAGCATAGTCATCCTGTGAGGATTCTGGGTGGGCAGCAGTCTCTTCAGGCTGGAGAACTGGTGAGTTACCCACACACATTACCCATCGAGGCTGCTCCGGAATATTGGGAAGGGAAGCTTTAGCAGAGGCTTCAGGATTGGGGTCATCGAAGACCATTAGAAAGGCCACCAGGAAGGCCTGCAGGTGAAGGACGATAGGATCCCATGCTTCCCATAGGGGGGTGATCCATTTCAAGGCATCACCCGCTAGGTAGGATATCATAAATGCCACTTTAGCCCAATCGGTAGGAAAATAGAGAGGGTAGAACTTGAAATGCAGCATGCATTGCTCCACAAATGCACGGCTTTGTTTAGGATCCCCATAGTACCGTGGCGGTTGCGCAGGAACAAGTGCTGATAGATCCATTTGGCCTGGTGCATAAATCGCCTGGGCCATAGCTAGATAAAAAAAATTTTTTTTACTTTTTATTTTTTTATTTTTAATGCACGTATTCGCTGGACACGGTTTCAAAATGTCTCTGAGAGCGAAGGACCATGGGGCTTAACGGGAACCATGGCCTGAGCAAACTGTTATGCACACGCCCGGACTGACTGGCGTGTGCGTGATTAGTGATCCCACTGTGCCATGAACCGGAGAGTGCCTGGAGGGGCGTAACTAAGTATCAACCCGATCCGACCCAGGTCGCACGACGGCTACGACGCCGTGCACCAGGGAGGAACCGAGCAGAGGGACCAGGTGCGACTCCAGGTCAGACCCCGGACATGGCTGTTGACCCACACCGGGGAATACAAGAACAGGCTGGTTAGAGCACAGGCAGGGTAGGGTCCAGTACAGACTTTTGAGAAGAATCAAACGTGAAGCGAGCAGAACTACAACTTCCCTGGAGGCCCAGAAGTACAAGGTGTTCAGTGCTCAGAGGCACGGCCGAGGTAAGGAAGGCTGAAACCGACCATCAGTGATAAGCGAGCACTAAAATGCTCGGGTACTCGTTGCTCGGGTCAAGCAAATTGAAATGCTCAAGTGCTCGGTCCGAGCAACGAGCCCAATGTAAGTCTAAACTTTTTTTTCCGGAGGCCCCCCCTGGCGGTCTGCAGAGGGCCTTAAAAATTGCCCAAATCCATGGGAACAGCATGGGGAAGACCCCTGGAAGCATTTCTGACTCCCAGGTCACTGCTGTCAACAACGTTGTCAGAGGTATTACACCACTTTTACGGACTCACAATAAAACATACAAAAACAAAACCAAAATGGATTTTCCTGGGAAAAATGTTAAGGAACATCCTTTCCAGGATAATGACTTGTATATAAGGCAAAATAAATACCAAAAACAAAAAATGCTCCTCCGCACCTTGGACTATGTTCACATGTAGCGTTTTTGATGCGTTTTTGCACTTTCATTGCTTTCTACGGTGAAAAATGCATTCACCGGGAAATGTCATTTTAACATTTTACAACCTTATCTGGCCATTTGGTGTGTGAGACATCATCAGACACATCCTGTTTCATTTATGAATGAGGGACTCTGAAAGTCACAAACTCTATTTTTATAGGTCCATCAGGTGGCCCTTACTATTCTTAAAGGGCCAGCAGTCGGCTATGCTTTGTTGTTCCCATTATTAAAGAGTGGGTCTCCTATACTGTTATTGCATATGCAGCGACTGCAAGGGCTGCAAAAAATTTGGGAAAAATCCCAATAACAATTTAAAGACACATAGAGCTGGGTCACAGTAATGACATGTTCCGATTAGAAAGGAGAGGGTCTGCTATACAGTTATAGGGTATGCAGTGAGTGCAACAGCTGCCAAAATTTAGGAAAAATCCCAATAACAATTTAAAGACACATAGAGCTGGGTCACAGTAACGACATGTTCCCATTAAAAAGAGAGGGTCTGCTATACAGTTATAGGGTATGCAGTGGGTCTAACGACTGCCAAAATTTAGGAAAAATCCCACTAACAATTTAAAGACACATAGAGCTGGGCCTCAGTAATGACATGTTCCGATTAGAAAGGAGAGGGTCTGCTATACAGTTATAGGGTATGCAGCAGGGGCGGAACTACCGCCCGTGCAGCCGGTTCATTGAACGGGGGCCCCGAGGGAGAGGGGGCCCCTTCAGCCTCCAGCAGGGCCGCCATCAGGGCATGACTGCCCTGACTCCAGTATGGGGCCCAGCCGGTAGGGGCCCCCTTGGGGGCCCCCCTCTTGTGCGTCTCTCTCCTCATGGGGCCCCCGGCCCCATGCTAAGCGCCGGGGCCGGAACATCTCTGTCATGATTCCTCTGACTTCCGGTCATGTGACGGCACCGTCACATGACCGGAAGTCAGGAGAACCTGGTGTCATCGATTTGGACGAGGATTCTGCAGGGATCGCATGGGGGTAAGTATAACAAGTTTTTTTTTTTTTTTAAATACAATTTACTAGGAGTGGGGGGAATGGGAGGTGCACATGTGGGGGAGGGGAATGAGAGAGGTGCACATGTGGGGGAGGGGGATGAGAGAGGTGCACATGTGGGGGAGGGGGATGAGAGAGGTGCACATGTGGGGGAGGGGGATGAGAGAGGTGCACATGTGGGGGAGGGGGATGAGAGGTGTGCACATGTGGGGGAGGGGAATGAGAGAGGTGCACATGTGGGGGAGGGGGATGAGAGATGTGCACATGTGGGGGAGGGGGATGAGAGATGTGCACATGGGGGGGATGAGAGAGGGGCACATGTGGGGGAGGGGAATGAGAGAGGGGCACATGTGGGGGAGGGGGATGAGAGAGGTGCACATGTGGGGGAGGGGGATGAGAGAGGTGCACATGTGGGGGAGGGGGATGAGAGAGGTGCACATGTGGGGGAGAGGGATGAGAGAGGTGCACATGTGGGGGAGGGGGATGAGAGAGGTGCACATGTGGGGGAGGGGGATGAGAGAGGTGCACATGTGGGGGAGGGGGATGAGAGAGGTGCACATGTGGGGGAGGGGGAATGAGAGAGGTGCACATGTGGGGGAGGGGGATGAGAGAGGTGCACATGTGGGGGAGGGGGATGAGAGAGGTGCACATGTGGGGGAGGGGGATGAGAGAGGTGCACATGTGGGGGAGGGGGATGAGAGAGGTGCACATGTGGGGGAGGGGGATGAGAGAGGGGCACATGTGGGGGAGGGGGATGAGAGATGTGCACATGGGGGGGTGAGAGCTGCACATGGGGGAATTGGGAGAAAATGAGCTGCACATGGGGGAATTGGGAGTAGGGGGATAATGAGCTGCACATAATGAATGTGGGGTGGGGGACAGTAAATGATGATGGGGTGGGGAGAGCAGGACATGATATAATGAATTGGGGCAGGGGGTGCATGTAAATAATGAATGCGGGGAGCAGGAAGTATAGAGTAGGGGGCGTTGCGGATGCAGGAGTGTAACTGGTAACAAATTGGCGGAAAGAGTAGAGGTTCTAATTAAATTATATATTAAGTGCCTATTTACAGTTAATGGGGGCACCGTGGTGGATTACAATTTATATTTGGAATGGTAGGTTGTATAATAACTAACCATATATTGATGGTGGATACACGTCTGTATTCAGCTGCGTAATGTAGAAGTTGGGGAATGTGCTCTAGATAACTGTGTTATTTTATGCAGAGACGAGTCCTGGCTGGAAGACGTAATGGCGGTCTGTGCTGGATGAAGGAGAAAAGCGTAGCTGAAGGACTTCACCTAGAGACGTCACCAGTGAGTCAGTGTATTACATGTACACTTACACTATATACTATGTACCGGGCTCCTGTGTATAATGTCACTGGTGATCACTGTATTACCTGTACACTGACACTATATACAGAGCTCCTGTGTATAATGTCACTGGTGATCACTAGATTACCTGGACACTTACATTATACATACCATGTATAGAGCTCCCGTGCATAATGACACTTATGGTAATATTAGTAATGTGGTGGTAATATTAGTAATGTGGTGGTAATATGTGGTCTGGTCATGGTGTGGCAGTTTTTCCCCCTTCTGTGTGGTATTATTCGGTCACTATGTTGTGGTAATATGTGGTCTGGTCATGGTGTGGCAGTATTCCCTGTATGTGGTATTATTGGTCATTTTTTAAAAAAAATGTATATGACACATTCCCTTAAAGAAAACTAAATAAAAATATATCTAAAAAGAGTATTGGATATTTTAAGAAAATTTTAATAGGTTAGAGTAGGGCCCTGCCAGAAGAGTCTACCTTATCGTGGTGGCGGCTTTAAAAATCTTTTGGCCAAAACAAAAGCTGATGGCTATGCATGTGGCACCGTCTGGTGGCAGCGACGTGGACGAGCGCCAGGATTCTGCAGGGATCGCATGGGGGTAAGTATAACAAGTTTTATTTGTTTTAAATACAAGTAGTTAACTAGGAGTGGGGGGGATGAGAGATGCACATGGGGGGGGATGAGAGATGCACATGGGGGGGGTTGAGAGATGCACATGGGGGGGATGAGAGATGCACATGGGGGGGATGAGAGATGCACATGGGGGGGATGAGAGATGCACGGGGGGGATGGGAGATGCACGGGGGGGATGAGAGCTGCACATGGGGGGGGATGAGAGCTGCACATGGGGGGGATGAGAGCTGCACATGGGGGGGATGAGAGCTGCACATGGGGGGGATGAGAGCTGCACATGGGGGGGCGAGAGATGCACATGGGGGGGGGTTATGTTTAGATAACTTTGTTGCCTTATGAAGCGCAGGGGGGGGGGGCCCAAAAAATTTCTTGCACAGGGGCCCACTACAGTCTGTGTCCGCCCCTGGTATGCAGTGAGTGCAACAGCTGCCAAAATTTAGGAAAAACCCCACTAACAATTTAAAGACACATAGAGCTGGGTCACAGTAACGACATGTTCCCATTAGAAAGGAGAAGGTCTGCTATACAGTGATAGGGTATGCAGCGAGTCCAACAAGCTACCAAAATTTTTAATGGATTAAATAAAGGACGAAAATTTTATGTCGTGGAAGCTGGAATTTTTCTATTTCACACCTAATAATTTTCCACACTTTGATAAAGGGTGTATAAGAAAGACATAGCTGAACTAGAGCGGGTGCAGAGAAGAGCGACCAAGGTTATTAGAGGACTGGGGGTCTGCAATACCAAGACAGGTTATTACACTTGGGGTTATTTGCTTTGGAAAAACGATGGCTTAGGGGTGATCTTATTACTATGTACACGTATGAGGGGACAGTACAAAGACCTTTCTACTGATCTTTTTACTCTGAAGCCTGAGACGGGGACAAGGGGGCATCTTCTACTTCTGGAGGAAAGAAGGTTTAATCATAATCACAGACGCGGATTCTTTACTGTAAGAGCAGTGAGACTATGGAACTCTCTGCCGCATGATGTTGTAATGAGTGATTCACTACTAAAATTAAAGAAGAGCCTGGATGCCTTTCTTGAAAAGTATAATATTACAGGTTATATATACTAGATTCCTTGATAGGGCGTTGATCCAGGGAACTAGTCTGATTGTTGTATGGAGTTAGGAAGGAATTTTTTTCCCCAATGTGGAGTTTAGTGTTTGCCACATGTTTTTTTTTTGCCTTCCTCTGGATCAACATGTTAAGCTATGGGTTGAAGTAGATGGACTTAGTCTTCCTTCAACCTTAAAAACTATGTTACATGTTACTATGTAATATCTTATGATCACACCCGCCCTCATTACACAAATACCCATCACTTTATCTGCTTCATCCAATAAGCTTTCAAGTTTATACAGCATGGGGAGTTGGAAAATCTGCATAAAAATGATGATATGGTCAAAATAGTCACTTATAATAATAATAATAATTATTATAAGTTACTAATAATTGTGCATACAGTGTACAATGCAGGTAGAAGTAGGCACCTTCAATTAATAAATAAATATTGATATAACATTTTAAAAAATAGAAATAAATGAATATGGAAACTTTTTTGAACCCCATCTTTCACCAGGACATAATTTCACTCAAAACTAAAAATTCAGTTTGGGTAATTACCTGAATTCCAAAACCCATAACTTTTCTTTTACAGTTTGTTCCTATAAGAGGCCTTGCTTTTTTCAGGGACATGTTGTAGAATATTCAGGCATAATTTTCATGCACAGTCATTTAAATATGAAATAGTACATGATACACCAAAATAGCTACTCTAAATATAGCCCCTTCTACATTTACTATAATTTATACCACGAAGGACAGGCAACGATTCTGAGATAGCAAGTGTAAGATTAGGTCATGTCCTGTAAATCAACACTGGATAAAATTAATGTGACATTAACAAAAAATTAATTAAAATTGAGGTTGAATCTTATAAAAGCTGCTAATATTTCTGGTATTGAAAAAAAAAATAAAGTACAAAATATATCATGTAATTGCTCTTCATTCTTTCCAAGCTCCCACCTACTCACAAAATATGTTTCCAATTAAATCTCTTTTCGATTTAAGCAATAAATAAAAAAAAACTAACTCTAAATGCAATTAGGAGAAGGTACAAATCGCCTTTCAAAAAATCCGAAAGCTAAAGGCGCTTGAGTATGTAATGTGGTCAAAAACATACGCATGGTACACATGGAGGAGCTCGAATGTAGCAGCAGTGGAGCATGTGTATTGTTGTCCCATCCAAATTCTATGGAAGTGATTGAAGCAGTTGGGATAAGTCATTGTGGCCATACTACTTACAAAACTAGCCAAAAATATGCATACTACCCTGTGAAGACCCGGGGTCTTCTGTGGGCATAACGCTACTCAGACAACACAGGGTGAGGGTAAAACAGCATGGCAATACTTTATTGAACCACAAAGCGGACAATAAACACACAGAACAGTCCCAGCAAATGCCCAAGATGGTACATTACACAGTCTCACCCTTCCTTCTCCGCCCACCTGGGATAGAAAAGCTGCGACTTTGGAGACTTCCAGGGCCAACTATCTCAACCAGTGACCCCCCCAATTCTGGCAGGCCCCCACAGAGAGGAGGTAGCTGCAAGCTTAGGAAGCCAGCAGTCCATCGAGGTATAAGGCCAGGAGACCCAAGGGTCCCACCCTGGCCTCTCCGAGAATTTCCATGGGGCAAGGCGACCGGTGGGCCCCTCCTGGCAACACCAAATGTCTCCATGGGTTCTAGGCGACTGGTGGGTCTCTCTTAGCAACCCCAAAACAACATATCCATGGGACCCGGTGACTTCTTCGTCCTCTCCTGGACTCCCCAAATGTATCCATGTCTCTCTGATGGTTAATGGAGCAGATCCGAATCTTTCTAGTCAGGGCCGGTACCCTTAGACTACAATCATATAGAATTCAAATCTGTGTCTCTTTGGATGCTATGCAAGCCATCTGCTGTCCTGGAGGATGTCTCTCATTCTCCTTGTAAAACCTTTCTGATGTTCCTTGATTCTCTGTCCCAATACTCATTCTGTCTCCAGCACTACTACTCCTTTTTTAAGTACACATCCACAGGTTAAGAATTAGGAATGATATTATTCCACAGAGCTTGAGTATCCACAGCTCATCCCCCAAGATTGACTGGCAAACACCCTATAATGGTATTTAACATATCTAGCAAAAATTCATTGTTCTAGCCAATCTATTTACATAGTTTGTATCACAGGGGCTGTTGTAAATACACATCATTGTTTCAGAATCAAAAAGCAGATAACATTCAGGGTTATACAAATAATAGTCTGTGTTAATCAACTAAAGAAGAACACAGATTAAAGAGTCAACATAAAAATAAAGGTATGCTGCTCTTGCCATCAGAAAGTATGTCTGGCATAATTAAGATTTTATGCTGTATCATCACATACCCCAATTCCAAAAAAGTTGGGATGCAGTATAAAAAGTAAAGAAAACAAGAATGCAATGATTTGGAAATATTTTATAGCCATATTTCATTCACAATAGAACATAGAACACAGATCAGAAAGTGAACATTAGACATTTCTTTATTTGAAAAAACGTATTTAGAATATTTAGAAATTGATGACAGCAACACATCTCAAAAAGTTGGGACAGGGCCGTGTCTACCATTGAAGAGCATCCCTTCATCTTTTTTCAACAATCTGAAAACATATGGGAAATAAAGAGTCCAATTTATCCAGTTTTGGGAGAGGAATGTTGTCCCATTCTTATTCTATTTAGCATTCTACCTGCAATATTGACAGTCGACCTTGTCCCTTGTGCACATGGATTTCTCCAGAATCTCTAAATCTTTTGAAAATAGTATGTACTGTAGATTATGGGATATTCAAAGTCTCTGCAATTTTATGTTAAAGAACATATTTCTAAAATTGTTTCACAATATTTAGGTGCAGATGTTCACAGACTGCTGAACCTCTGACCTTCTTTGCTTTCGAGAGACTCTGCCTCTCTAACATGCTCTTTTTATACTGAAAAAAATTGACTCTCTAGTAGTGTTGAGCGAACATGCTCAACACTGCTCGGTACTCGCCCGAGCATAACGCTACTCGGGATGTTCGGCGACCACCGAGCATTTCCTGGTTACTCGGGCGGGAGCTCGGGTCTCCGCCCTGCATGTTTGGCGCTCTTTACAGAGCCAATGAACATGCAGGGATTGCCAGCCAGTCACTGTAATGCCACAGCCATGTTGGTTGTGGGCATTACAGTGATTGGCTGGCCGCACAGCGTCACCTCGACTATTTAAAACCGGGCGCCGCCATCTTGGACACAGTCGCTCCGGATCAGACAGTGTAGGGACAGCGCTGCTGATTTAGGGAGAGATATAAACTGCGAAATAGTTAGTGTAGGGTCTGTAAAGGCTGCCAGATCAAACAAACAGTCCTTCTCAGGACTAATATCCATCCCAGATATCAGGCAGGCAGGCTGTATAGGAGACGTAGTGGTTATACCAGCAAACGCTGCATTACAGTCCTGTGTGCTGCTCCTGTTGCTGAAATTGCTAGACTTAGCTCCAGGTCCCGGGGGCCAGGAAAAATCCTTTTTTTTTCATCTAAGTCCTCTTTTTTTTTTCCTCCTTCACACTGTACAAATACCCGTCTTATTAACCTTTTGGTGTCCCCCCCCCAAAAAAAAAGCGTGTCTCTGATTTTTCAGACACAAATATATCTGTTGAAAATAGTCAGGTGTAGGCTAGAGAAACAGAAGTGTTGTTTTGCACTTCCACGGTTCAAACCTCTGTATTATCCACTTTTGGGCCATTTGTATCTAAAAAAAAAACAGTTTGAGTGTGTCGCTCACTGTTCAGCCGCAATTATATCTATTTAAAAAAGTCTGCTATACCCCAGTAAACAATAACTGTGGTTTTGCCATCCCACGGTAAAAAATCTCTATTATTCAGATTTTGGTATTTTTTCCGCAAAGAAAAACAGTAGTGTCTCCTGACTGTTGTGACACAAAAATATATCTGTTGAAAATAGTCTGGTGTAGGCCCGACAAATCCCAGTGTAGTTTTGCAGTTCCACGGGTCAAATCTCTGTACTATCCAGTTTTGGGAATTGGTATCTAAAAAAACACAGTTTGAGTGTGTCGCTCACTGTTCAGCCGCAATGATATCTATTTAAAAAAGTCTGGTATACCCCAGTAAACAATAACTGTGGTTTTGCCATCCCACGGTAAAGATTCTCTATTATTCAGGTTTTGGTATATTTTCCGTAAAGATAAACAGTAGTGTCTCCTGATTGTTGTGACACAAAAATATATCTGTTGAAAAAAGTCTGGTGTAGGCCCGACAAATCCCAGTATGGTTTTGCAGTTCCACGGGTCAAATCTCTGTACTATCCAGTTTTGGGCCTTTGGTATCTAAAAAACACAGTTTGAGTGTGTCGCTCACTGTTCAGCCGCAATGATATCTATTTAAAAAAGTCTGGTATACCCCAGTAAACAATAACTGTGGTTTTGCCATCCCACGGTAAAAAATCTCTATTATTTAGGTTTTGGTATATTTTCCGTAAAGAAAAACAGTAGTGTCTCCTGACTGTTGTGAAACAAAAATATATCTGTTGAAAATAGTCTGGGGTAGGCCCGACAAATCCCAGTGTGGTTTTGCAGTTCCACGGGTCAAATCTCTGTACTATCCAGTTTTGGGCCTTTGGTATCTAAAAAAACACAGTTTGAGTGTGTCGCTCACTGTTCAGCCGCAAATATATCTATTTAAAAAAGTCTGGTATACCCCAGTAAACAATAACTGTGGTTTTGCCATCCCACGGTAAAAAATCTCTATTATTCAGGTTTTGGTATATTTTCCGTAAAGAAAAACAGTAGTGTCTCCTGACTGTTGTGACACAAAAATATATCTGTTGAAAATAGTCTGGTGTAGGCCCAACAAATCCCAGTGTGGTTTTGCAGTTCCTCAGGTCAAATCCCTGTACTATCCAGTTTTGGGCCTTTGGTATCTAAAAAAACACAGTTTTAGTGTGTCGCTCACTGTTCAGCCGCAATGATATCTATTTAAAAAAGTCTGGTATACCCCAGTAAACAATAACTGTGGTTTTGCCATCCCACAGTAAAAAATCTCTATTATTCAGGTTTTGGTATATTTTCCGTAAAGAAAAACAGTAGTGTCTCCTGACTGTTGTGACACAAAAATATATCTGTTGAAAATAGTCTGGGGTAGGCCCGACAAATCCCAGTGTGGTTTTGCAGTTCCACGAGTCAAATCTCTGTACTATCCAGTTTTGGGCCTTTGGTATCTAAAAAAACACAGTTTGAGTGTGTCGCTCACTGTTCAGCCGCAATTATATCTATTTAAAAAAGTGTGGTATACCCCAGTAAACAATAACTGTGGTTTTGCTATCCCACGGTAAAAAATCTCTATTATTCAGGTTTTGGTATATTTTCCATAAAGAAAAACAGTAGTGTCTCCTGACTGTTGTGACACAAAAATATATCTGTTGAAAATAGTCTGGTGTAGGCCCGACAAATCCCAGTGTGGTTTTGCAATTCCACGGGTCAAATCTCTGTACTATCCAGTTTTGGGCCTTTGGTATCTAAAAAAACACAGTTTGAGTGTGTCGCTCACTGTTCAGCCGCAATGATATCTATTTAAAAAAGGCTGGTATACCCCAGTAAACAATAACTGTGGTTTTGCCATCCCACGGTAAAAAATCTCTATTATTCAGGTTTTGGTATATTTTCCGTAAAGAAAAACAGTAGTGTCTCCTGACTGTTTTGACACAAAAATATATCTGTTGAAAATAGTCTGGGGTAGGCCCGACAAATCCCAGTGTGGTTTTGCAGTTCCACGGGTCAAATCTCTGTACTATCCAGTTTTGGGCCTTTGGTATCTAAAAAAACACAGTTTGAGTGTGTCGCTCACTGTTCAGCCGCAATTATATCTATTTAAAAAAGTCTGGTATACCCCAGTAACCAATAACTGTGGTTTTGCCATCCCACAGTAAAAAATCTCTATTATTCAGGTTTTGGTATATTTTCCGTAAAGAAAAACAGTAGTGTCTCCTGACTGTTGTGACACAAAAATATATCTGTTGAAAAGTGTGATCCCACACTTGGACACTCTGAAGAGCTGTTCACTGGTCCATTTCCATATGTGTGCCCCTCGCCTGATACGCTTGAAGTGGTGGAAGAGGAGATCCCATGTAGCGATGCCCAAAAATTTGAACAGCCACGGCCACAGGAAGTCGACGCTGGCAATTTGTCACAAGAGGTGGACGATGACGAGACACAATTGCCAGGAAGTGAGGAGGAGCATCGTGGTGCGCAAGTGGAAGAGGAGGAGGTGGTGGATGATCTAGTAACTGACCCAACGTGGCAGGAGGACATGCAGAGTGAGGCCAGCAGCACACAGGGGGAGGGAGGCAGAGTACCCCAACAGGCAGGAAGAAGCAGTGTGGTGGCCGCAGACAGAAGGCGGCCAACCGTTCCCCGTAACACCAACACGAGGGACGTTGCCAGTACAAGCGGTAGGTCTTCCAGAGTCTGGAATTTTTTTAAAGACTCTGCTGATAACCCCAAAAAGGCCATATGTTCCACCTGCCATGCCAGCATCAGCAGGGGTGACAAAACTACCAGCCTGACCACCACCAGCATGATCAGGCACATGGCAGCAAAGCACCCGACTTTGTGGGGCGAAACCCAGGGTCCACGACCAGTGTCAGCGGGTGTCACCACTGCTTCTTCCACTCTTGTGCGTGCAATAGAACCCCCTGTTGTGTGTGCAAGGCAATCCCCTGTCCATACTGCATGTAAAGATGCCCCCTCCTCTCAGTCTTCACTTGTTATGGCAGTTTCTCAAGAAACAGCATCAACGTCCACGTCCACGTCCCACCGCAGCGTTCAATTGTCCATATCCCAGACCTTTGAACGAAAGTGGAAATTCGCAGCTAACGCCCCACAGGCCACAGTCCTAAATTCGCACATTTCACGACTGCTTGCGTTGGAAATGCTGCCTTTTAGGCTGGGGGAGACGGAATCCTTCTGCAATCTTATGGCGGTGGCCGTCCCTCGGTACTCGGTCCCCAGCCGACACTATTTTGCCCGGTGTGCCATCCCCGCACTACACAAGCACGTGTCCCAAAGCATCTGCCGTCCCCTCAACAACGCAGTTACTGGGAGAGTCCCCCTGACAACGGACACGTGGACAAGTGCTTGTGGCCAGGGACGGTACATCTCTCTGACGGCACACTGGGTAAACATAGTGGAATCCGGGACCCAGTCGGACCTTGGGACGGAACACGTACTCCCCACACCGAGGATTGCGGGCCCTATGTCAGTCATAGTTGCCCCCACAGTGTATAGCTCCTGCGCATCCTCCTCCTCCTCCTCCTCATGTTCAGCCTCCATCTCAGATATCACCACATCAGTTACAAGCTGGAAGCACTGCAGTACTGCCTCCGCCAAGCGGCAACAGGCTGTGCGGAAACTTATAAGCTTAGGTGATAAACCTTACACTGCTTGTGAGTTGTGGACAGCTGTGAAAGAGCAGGCAGATCTGTGGCTGAGACCACTAAACCTACATCCCGGCATGGTCGTGTGTGACAATGGCCGTAACCAGGTGGCGGCTCTGAGGCGAGGTGAGATCACACATGTACCATGCCTGGCTCATGTGCTTAACCTCGTGGTTCAGCGGTTTCTTAAATCGTACCCCGAGTTGCCAGATCTGCTCGTGAAAGTACGCTGCCTGTCAGCTCATTTTCGCAAGTCGGCTACAGCTTCCGCCGCCCTTGCTGTGTTGCAGCAGAGTTTGCAGCTTCCGGCACACCAACTGGTGTGTGATGTCCCCACACGTTGGAACTCTACCCTCCACATGTTGCAAAGGATTTGTGAGCAGAAGAGAGCAGTTGTGGAGTACCAGATGCAACAAGACCGTCGATATTCAGGTCAAACTCCACACATAAGACCTCAGGAGTGGACCTGGATGTCTGACATATGTACCATCCTGACAAACTTTGAGGAGGCCACCAAGATGGTGAGTGGCGATGACGCCATCATTAGTGTCAGCATCCCACTTGTCTGTCTTTTGCAACGCTCTCTGCAGAGAATTAAAGAGGAGGCATTGCAGCCAGAGTATGATGAGATGGATCAAGAAGCCGTAGTGGGCGATTACACACAGCCCAGCCTCATCTCATCCCAAAGTGCATTGGGGGACAATGAGGGAGAGGAGGAGGAGGAGGAGGAAGAACAGGAGCTGCTATCATGCGCTGTAGACGGTACTACCTGTACAAGTGTCATACCGTCAGTTCAGCGTGGGTGGCATGAGGACAGGGGGGAGGAGGAGGAGGAGGAGGAGAGCATGGTCAGTCGTCATCTTGGTGAGGACACGGAAATCTTGCCCGTTACCAGTCTGGCACGCATGGCTGACTTTATGTTACGCTGCCTTAACCGTGACCCTCGCGTTGTCAAAATGTTGGGTGACAGTCATTACTGGTTGGTGACACTTTTAGACCCCCGCTACAAGGAGAACTTTCACTCTCTTATTCCTGAGGTGGAGAGGTCTACAAAAATGGGGCAGTACCAGAAGGCCCTTGCTGCAGAACTCTTAAAAAAATTCCCATCTGAACACGCTAGCGGCAGAGGTCACAGTTCGTTGCTCAACCAAGGCATACAGGCGAGAGAGATGCAACTCCAATCCAGCAGAGGCAGGGGAACACTGTCAACGTTCTGGGACAGATTTCTGACACCCGCCCAGCTTACAGGCCCTGAGGCGCGGGGTACTCTCACAAGGAGTGGAAAGTTTCAAAAGATGGTGAGGGAATACCTTGCCGACCGTACCAGCGTCCTCCGTGATTCCTCTGTGCCTTTTAATTATTGGGTATCCAAGCTGGACACTTGGAATGAACTCGCTCTGTACGCCTTGGAGGTCCTGGCCAGCCCTGCCACTAGCGTGTTATCGGAACGTGTTTTTAGTGCCGCTGGGGGAATTATAACTGATAAGCGCACTCGCCTGTCAACTGACAAGCTGACCCTTATCAAAATGAACAAGGGCTGGATTGGGCCAGACTTCTCATCACCACCAAATGACAGCAGAGTAACATAAAGTCAAATCCACTGTGTTATTTCGGGAGGTGTATTCACATGCACCGCTTCACACCCTCACGTGGGTATACGCTTCCTTATTTCGGCTGTTTTATGTTCTTCTCCTTATCCTCAGCCTCCACCACCACTATACCACCAGGGTGCCAGCATTGCAAGTTCCTCCGTCCTTATTTTTGTCAGCTTTTGCTTGGAAGGCATAAGCAAATCCTATGGGAGACCCACTCCCCAATAATGGGACTTATGTTTGTAATATGCTGTACTGCATGGCTCTTGTAAGGGGCATTGCAAGTTGCTCCGTCCTAATTTTTGGAAGCTTTTGCTTGGAAGGCATAAGCAAATCCTATGGGAGACCCACTTCCCAATAATGGGACTTATGTTTGTAATATGCTGTACTGCATGGTTCTTGTAAGGTGCATTGCAAGTTGCTCCGTCCTAATTTTTGGAAGCTTTTGCTTGGAAGGCATAAGCAAATCCTATGGGAGACCCACTCCCCAGTAATGGGACTTATGTTTGTAATATGCTGTACTGCATGGCTCTTGTAAGGGGCATTGCAAGTTGCTCCGTCCTAATTTTTGGAAGCTTTTGCTTGGAAGGCATAATCAAATCCTATGGGAGACCCACTCCCCAGTAATGGGACTTATGTTTGTGTAGCACCCCGAGGACTCGGCTGATACAGGAGTATTGCACCTCAAACCAGAGGTGTGGTATTCCACTCCCGGGTAAGGATGGAGTGTGGGACAGAGCTCAGATAGCTGCATGCACTACACTCACCCCATTTCCGGGGGACAGAACAACGGTACTCCCACCAGATAGATGTGCAGGTACGACAGCGTCTGTCCCTGGCTGGAGTGGGGGGGGGGGAGGAACATCCCAGTAGTGTAGGAGCAGATAGGTGAGGGACTCTGGGCATAGGTAGGAGCCCATTGGGTGCTAGTCACCTGGGCTCGGGTGTCAGAGGGAGTATATAAGGTGGGCACCATCTTTAGACAGGGTCTGTTCAGCCTGGAGGAGTGGAGAAAGGAGCTCAGCCAGAGAGGGCTGAGAGGGAGCTGTGGCTCCGTCTGGGCCCAGCTCCAGAGCCAGGCCTGAGGCAGAGAGAGAGGGAAGGAAGAAGAGGAACACAAGGAAAGGCCCAGAGACGCAAGCAGAAGGAACCCTGAGATCCCACGAGTGAACTAAAACGGGTGAAGGGTTGGCAGAGAAGGGTACCGGATCCCAAACTGGTGGAGGTCAATCATCCTTAGCCAGGAACCGGAGGTCGTGGTCAAGCTTTGGCACGACCCCTCGCCACATCCACCAGGAAGGCACGCCACATAGGGTCAGGAAAGCCGGAGAGAGGTTTTGCCCCATAAGGCCCGAGGAAGCCGGACATAGGTGGGTCCCTGGTGAGGACGGCCAGTAGGAAGGAAGAGAGGGGAGCTCTGGACCACGCTCTGGAATCGCCTGGGAGTTGGCCGAGTCCCTGACCTGGTGGACGCAGCACGGCTCGGGTGGTCCTACTGTGCACAAGGATCTGATAAAGAACTGTGAGTAAAGCTTTTGAAACTGCACTTCCCGCCTCTGTGTTCCTGCCGTCACACCTGCACCCTCAGCACTGGGACACCCGCACCATCACTCCCATCATCATCTCTAACAGATCTGCCCTGAGGCCATACTCCTCCCGTGGGGAGTCATCTCATTCTCAGCTGCACAAACAACACCGGCCTCAGCGGACTGCCGTGCAGCGGCGGTTCCGTGACCGCAATCCACGGGTGGCGATGCCGCACGACACAGCAGGCCCAGGGGCGCGTCATTTGTAATATGCTGTACTGCATGGCTCTTGTAAGGGGCATTGCAAGTTGCGCCGTCCTAATTTTTGGCAGCTTTTGCTGGGAAAGCATCAGCAAATCCTATGGGAGACCCACTCCCCAATAATGGGACTTATGTTTGTAATATGCTGTACTGCATGGCTCTTGTAAGGGGCTTTGCAAGTTGCTCCGTCCTAATTTTTGGAAGCTTTTGCTTGGAAGGCATAAGCAAATCCTATGGGAGACACACTCCCCAATAATGGGACTTATGTTTGTAATATGCTGCACTGCATGGCTCTTGTAAGGGGCATTGCAAGTTGCTCCATCCTAATTTTTGGAAGTTTTTGCTTGGAAGGCATAAGCAAATCCTATGGGAGACCCACTCCCCAATAATGGGACTTATGTTTGTAATATGCTGTACTGCATGTGACGCGCCCCCTGGGCCATGTTCTGTAGCGTTGCGCACGCGGGGAATACCCGGAGCCGGATCTGTTGGGGGTGGTAGTCCTCGTGGCGGTGACCCGGTCCGCCTCTGCTACAGGAACCTGCCAGTACCCGCTAGTGAGATCCAAAGTGGAGAAGAAGTTAGCAGATTTTAAAGCAGCCAAAGACTCCTCTATCCTTGGTAAGGGGTACGCATCTTTGTGTGTGATACGGTTGATTTTCCGGTAATCTACACACATTCTCATGGTGTTGTCTTTCTTTTTAACCAAGACTAGTGGAGCTGCCCAGGGGCTACAGCTATCCCTGATTACCCCAGCCTCCTTCATGTCTCTAAGCATCCCCTTGGCGTGTTGGTAGTGTGCAGGGGGTACGGGTCGGTATCTCTCCTTTATGGGAGGATGGTCTCCCGTGGGGATGTGATGTTCCACTCCCTCCACTCGCCCGAAGTCTAGCGGGTGTTTACTGAACACTCTCTCGTATTCCTGGATCACCCGGTAGACTCCCTGCTTTTGGTGAGCGGGTGTGGAGTCAGTACCCAAATGCAGTTGCTGACACCAGTCCTCCATTTGTTGCTTAGAGCTGTTACCTTCCTCTGGATGAGATGGAGGCAAGGGTTCCACAGACTGTACAGAATTTTGGTTGATGGTATACAATTTGGCTAGCGTAGCATACCGGGGCAGGTACACTTCTCTCTTCCCGATATTTATTATGCGAACGGGCACCCTCCCATGGCGTACATCAACCACCCCCCGTGCTGTCAAAATGGTGGGCCTACTGTCTGAGTAGACGGGTTCTACCATTGCCTGGTAATCTCTACCTCTCAGACCAATAGCTGCCCGGCACCAAATCATCATTTCACTTTTCGGGGGCATGGCAATAGGGAAAGGGTCACACATTCTCACGCTACCAATCTCACCACCGGAGAGTTCCACCTGTTGCCGTCGCATCAGTGCCCGGATCTCTTTTTGGAGCACTCGCTGCTGGCCGGAGCTGGCGTTCTTGGCAACCTGCTGTAAAATAAGAATCACCTCTGCAAGACAATTTTCAATCACATTAGTTCCTAGAGTTATCTTTGGGTGACTCTCGCGCTTGTCAATGTCTACAATGATCAGTCCCTGTGCTGCCAGTTCGACTTTACCGATTTTAATGGTCATCTCTTTAAATCCGATCTGTGGCACAGGCTGACCATTGCTGGCGATGATACTCAAGTCGTCGTCTGGGTAGCGGGTTATATCCGAGTCATTCCAGTACTGCTTGAAGAGCACGTACGGGATGGTGGTGACCTGTGACCCGGTGTCAAGTAGGGCACTCATAGGAATGCCATCCAGTACTACAGGTAAGATTGGACGTCCTCCCACGTATTTGTCACGCCAGTTCGATGGGCCTGGTGATCTTATTCCTAGGGGTTGGCCCTCTACCCCAGGTTGTGCCAGTTTAAAAGGACAGTACCTTGCCATATGTCCGGGTTGATTGCAGCGGCGGCAGATGGGTTGTCCGTCCTCGTTGTATCGGTCGCTGGGTCTTCCTCTGGCCGGTGGGGTCCTCCTTGGTCGGTGCCACGGGATATCCTCCGGTCCGGATGCCAGCTGGATCTTCCCTGGAGTAGAAACCTGTAAAGACTGCACAGTTCGGGTTAGCGCGGCAACGCTTTTAGTTAGCTCTTGGACCTGATGGTGCAGGTCTGTAGCCGGGTCATTGTTTAAAGCCTGCGCATCAGCTCCCACAGGCCCTGCCGACAAGGGCGCCGCCTCCTGGTGGTAAGTGGTAGCAGGGCGTTTGTGGGTCACAGCGCCACCTGGTGCCGGTTCTCGGAGCACCCGGATGGCTCTGTCCTTGAACTGTGCAAAGTCCAGATGAGGGTCCTGTAAGGCCATTGCCCGCAACTGGGTTCGGTGGGCATTGCAATGTAGACCCTCTATAAATTGTTCAGTCAACAGCTTGTCTTCGTTTCCCACGCCGTCAGGGTCGGCCTGCTTAATGGCTCTCAGGGCCTCTTGTAGGTTTAGTGCATAGTCCCTTATATTCTCATGTGCTCGCTGCTTGCACCCGTAGAATCTAAGCTTGATCTCGGCTGAGGTACGGGTATCAAATGTGTCCTTCAGCCGGGCTAGTATCTCTGCGACAGTCCTCCTCCTCCCAAGTGGCCAGGACTTTACCTCCCTTTGGGCTGCCCCTGTTAATTGAGCCACCAGGATGCTCACTTTTTGCTCTTCTGTGAGGGGGTACACCTGGAAGAGGCTATCCAGCCTTTCTCTGAAGTCATTTAGGGTATGTGACTCCCCTGAGTACTGGGGTAGCCAGGCTGCCCCCGGGATGTAGGGCATGGTGAAAGGCATGACCGCAGCAGCGGTGGTGCTGGCGGTGGCTGTGGCAGTGAAGCTCTCCTCCGTATCCGACATCCTCCTCCCCCCTAGTGGACCGTGGCCTACCTTACGATGATACTCTTCCGTAGGCCGCGGCTCCGCAGTGGATCGTCAGGGTTGAGGACCTTCCGTCGCGCTCCTGTGACGTCGGCGTCTGCTGGGCTCCTTCCAGGACCTTACGCAACGTCCGGACGTGAGGCGGGGCTTCAGTTCTCGCGCGCTTTCGGAGTCCACGCCCCTCTTCTTCCCGCGCGGCGTCCTCAAGATGGCGTCCAATGGCGGGAAGACTCCACGGATGGCGGGAAGAAGGCAAAAGATGGCGTCGGATGGCGGGAAAACTCCACGGATGGCGGGAATCTTCACCACAGGTAAGTTTAACAGTCTTTTTCAGGCGCGCAGTACCCGGTGGTTGCGGGCACGAAATCCTGCCGACTACGCCAAAGTTGACGCGCCCCCTGGGCCATGTTTGGGGAATACCCGGAGCCGGATCTGTTGGGGGTGGTAGTCCTCGTGGCGGTGACCCGGTCCGTGCCCAGGGTGTCAAACTAAGTGGCGATGTTTTTAGTGGCAGATGTGATATTGTTCGACTACGCCACCCGTTGAATGCGGTTACGAAACCGCCGCTGCAGGGCAGACCGCTGAGGCCGGTGGTACAGTTGTGCAGCGTGGGTAGTATAACCCCCAACGGGAGGGGTATGGCCTCAGGGCAGCGGACGTGGATGATGGGGATGGTAGAATTGCACGCAGGCACCAGGAACCACTCAGAGACGGTGCGGTGTAGTTCAGGGTCTTTACTGGTGACAAAGATAGACCCTACCGGGAGTACTGGCTAGCGGTCGGGGTCTGGTCAGTCCGTGAGCAGACAGGATCTCCCCTGGCCAGGCGGAGTTGTAGGCCTCCCCAACTAACTGTACTCTTCTTGGCTACCGTGCTAGAAGCGGGTAAAAGTAGCCCACGTCCCTGAGTGTACCGTGTGGTGCTCACCCGTATGGCCGGTGACTCGGGGCCTTCTGGTAGCCTCCGGTCCACGACGGCGGTGCTGGTCCCTTGCGTGTGACCGTGCCTTCGGGTTTCTTGGCCAGAGGACCTGAAATCCCCTGCCGGTCGGTTTCTGCTGCTGGGTATGGAACAGTCCCCACAGCCTCGGACTCCGTGTCCGGTGAGATCTCTTCAGCCAAGGCGAGCTATCTAGCTTCCAGCCTCTGGCACTCACTCCTGCTCCTACAGGGCTCCTGTTGTCACTTTCCCTGCAACTGCTCCACACCAGACCAGACTGTGTCTCTGTCTCTGTCTGTGTTCTATCCTAACCCCACCTCAGCCCCAGTTTATATAGGGGAAGTTCTTCCCCTCCCAGGACTGGGCAGGAGGTGTGGCATGCTTAGGATTCCTGACCAGGAGACCTCCCACCTGCTCACAGACGTAATATTGCTATTACTGTGGTAACCAGAACCCTGGGGTGCCACACATGGCTCTTGTAAGGGGCATAGCAAGTTGCTCCGTCATAATTTTCGGAAGCTTTTGCTTGGAAGACATAAGCAAATCCTATGGGAGACCCACTCCCCAATAATGGGACTTATGTTTGTAATATGCTGTACTGCATGGCTCTTGTAAGGGGCATTGCAAGTTGCTCCGTCCTAATTTTTGGAAGCTTTTGCTTGGAAGGCATAAGCAAATCCTATGGGAGACCCACTCCCCAATAATGGGACTTATGTTTGTAATATGCTGTACTGCATGGTTCTTGTAAGGGGCATTGCAAGTTGCTCCGTCCTAATTTTTGGAAGCTTTTGCTTGGAAGGCATAAGCAAATACTATGGGAGACCCACTCCCCAATAATGGGACTTATGTTTGTAATATGCTGTACTGCATGGCTCTTGTAAGGGGCATTGCAGTTCCTCATAATTTTTGGAAAGCCTTCCATTCAGTGCTTAGGCCAACAGTGCACAGGAGACCCAGTTGCTATAAATGGAAAAAAAGGTTTAGTTAAGGCCCTCTGACCTCCATGTCATTTCCAAGGGGCATTGGAGTGCCTCGAAATTTTTGGTAGGCATTGCACTCCCTGTGTGCCCTATAACTGTGTAGCCGAACCGCTCCTTTTGTTACAGAAACATATCCTACAAGACATATCTGGTTGACTGGCCTGATATTGATGTGCATGGTCCCTGTTCCTCCTGCTCTTTCTCCTTTGCCACTACCTCATCCATCATTTATCACCTGAAGCTTTGTTTTAACGGGAGTCATAGAACTTGGATAGTAGCAGGAAAACATCCAGGAATCCTCGGAGGAGGTAAGATATGCACCAAAACGCTGACCACCTCAGGCCTAGCCGCTACTACATACATGCGCTTGCATTCCAACAAAACAAAGCAGATGCTAACTTCTATCATCCTCATCATGCTCCTCACCTTGGCACTCTCAACTCCCCTGATGGAGAAGCCAGGGCCCACCGGAGGAGTCTGGTTGTCTGGTGGGCTCGGCCAATGCTGCCCTAAAGCAGGCCAGGCTAAGAAAAGTGTGGGAAAGGTTACCGGGACAAATAGGGGTGGCTGGGGACCGAGTATGGACACCCGGCCGCCCCCTGGAGGCTGGGGAGCAAGCGGGGACATCCGGCTACCGGGCGGCTGGGGACTGAGTATGGATACCAGGCCGCTGACGCAGCCATGGCGTGGTGGCCAGATTCCGCCTCCACATGCCTAAAAGGCCCAATTTTAAGTGCAAGCAAGCAGTATGGTATTGCAGCCTGGGGGTGGGTGGGTGGCAGGCTGCATACTTGCGCTTGCATTGCAAGGAATGGGAGAGGTACAATTGAACACTGCCCTGGGACAAGGACTTGAACGGGGATAGTTGCAAGTCTGCAACGACAGGTGCAGGGTGGGAGGCATCTTCGCATGTACCATGAACAGGGGTTTGGCATGCACACACTACAGCGGAATAGGCTCTCCTTCCCACTAAATGCACTGGGGAGGGCACAGGTAATGTTTTGGTATACGCGCTTAATCTTATGTATAAGGCACACCAGGACAAATAGGGGCGGCTGGGGACTGAGTATGGATACCTCGCTGCCGAAGCAGCCATGAGGTAGTGGCCAGCTTCGGCCTCCTCCAAACTAAAAGGCCCCATTTCAAGTGCAAGCTAGCAGTATGGCATTGCAGTCTGGGGGTGGGTGGGTGGCAGGCTGCACACTTACACTTGCATTAAAAGAAAACAAAGCAGATGCTAACTTCTGTCATCAACATCATGCTCCTCACCTTGGCACTCTCAACTCCCCTGATGGAGAAGCCAGGGCCCACCGGAGGAGTCTGGTTCTCTGGTAGGCTCGTCCAATGCTGCCCTAAAGCAGGCCGGGCTAAGAAAAGTGTGTGGGGGGATGTTCCAAGGAGAAATAGGGGCGGCTGGGGACCGTTTATGGACACCCGGCTGCCCCCAGGCAGCTGGGAACCGTGGGTGGACACCCGGCCGCGGGGCGGCTGGGGACCGAGCATGGACACCCGGCCGCCGGGGACTGAGTATGGATTCCAGGCCGCCAACGCAGCCATGACGTGGTGGCCAGATTCCGCCTCCACATGCCTAAAAGGCCCAATTTCAAGTGCAAGCAAGCAAGCAGTATAGTATTGCAGCCTGGGGGTGGGTGGGTGGCAGGCTGCATACTTGCGCTTGTATTGCAAGGAATGGGGGAGGTACAATTGAACACTGCCCTGGGACTAGAACTTGCACGGGGATAGTTGCAAGTCTGCATCTTCTGATGCGGCAAGGATCACTTATGATGGGCACACTTTTAGACAGTGACCTGGGTGTCAGAGATGCTTCCAGGGGTCTTCCCCATGCTGTTCCCATGTCTTTTCAGCACTTTATGCATGTGTCACACAGCACATGGCCAGATAAGGTTGTAAAATGTTAAAATGACATTTCCCGGTGAATGCATTTGTCACAGTTGAAAGCAATACAAAAGTGCAAAAACGCATAAAAAATGCTACTTGTGAACATAGCCCAAGGTGTGGTGGAGTATTTTTGTTTTTGGTTATTTATTTTACCTTATACACAAGTCTTTACCCTGGAAAAGAAATTCCTTAACATATTTCACAGGAAAAAAGTTTCAGTTTCTTTTTTGAATGTTTTATTGTGAGTCCGTAAAAGTGACTTAATACCTCTGACCACGTTGTTGACAGCAGTGACCTGGGGGTCAGAAATGCTTCCTGGGGCGATCCCCATGCTGTCCCCATGTCATTTGAGCACTGTCACTATCGTTTTGGGCACTTGTTAGGCTTTTAAAAGACTGCCGGGGGTGCCACCGCAAAAATGCTCGGGTCTCCCATACACTAACATTGGGCTCGTTGCTCGGGTCGAGCACCCGAGTATCACGGCGAGCTCGGCCCGAGCTTCGAGCACCCGAGCATTTTAGTGCTCGATCAACACTACTCTCTAGCTGTTCCTCATTTGTACCACTTGCCTTTTCTTAACCTTGTCCCAACTTTTTTGAGATGTGTTGCTGCCATCAATTTCTTAATGAATTCGTTTTTTCAAATGAAATGGAAAAATGTCTGACGTTCAACTTCTGATCTGTGTTCCACGATCTTTTGTGAATAACATAAAGTTATAAGAGATTTCCAAATCATTGCAGTCTTGTTTTCTTTACATTTTACACTGAGTCCCAACTAGTGCTGTAAATATACATGAATTCCAGATCGAGGTGAGAACCTCATGTTTTTATGCATTTGGCAATAAGGAATTCATGAATACAATGTCTGCTGCATAGTGTATCTATCTATCTATCTATCTAAATACATATACTCTAGAAAGTGCCGGCCACATCCAATATATTCTATATATGTCAAGATTCCAAAATGTCTGACAATTGGAGGTACTGACTACAATTGTTTTGGATATGCACTGACTATATTAGGGTGCAGAGTGTAGAGGATCCCTTTTATAGCAATCTTAAAGGGAATCTGTTAACAGGTTTTATTTTTGCTATATAATCTGACAGCAGCATGAGGTAGGGACAGAGACCCCAGTTACAATGATGTATCACTTAGTTTACTGTGTACAGTTGTTATGATAGAGTCATGGTTGTATCTGCTGCATATCTACCAGTTCTGTGAATGCTGAGCCCTGTATAACCCCACCCACACCTCTGATTGGCAGCTTTCTGGGTACACTGCATATTGACAGAGCTGCTAATCAGTGGTGGGGGCGAGGTTGGACTAGAAGGCCTGTTGTCCTGTAGTGGTAATCTCCTGCTGATAAAACACTGATTGTATTTAAACAGCAAAACACAGCCTAATAAGTGACACATCTCTGTATTCATGGTTTCTGCTCCTACATTATGGTGCTCTCATATAACATAGCGAAAACCTGGTGACAGATTCCCTTTAAATTCCACTCAGTAGTAAGGACTTTGCTGCAGAAAGATCTTCAAATAGTGATCTGGAGCATAGCAGCAGCATTCACAGGATAGTAATAAGGCCAGACATGGAGGGTGGAACGTGATTGTAGTCACAGAACAGGACTGTGGTCACAGGACGAGCTGGAATGTTGTTAGAGTAGCCAAAAAAAAAACACATCCTAACTCAAAAAATATTACTTTTATTTCACTATTGTAAAATAACACTATTTGCAAGTGTGCGTCATACATTTCTCATTAGTGATATTTGAAATCACTCTGCACTGCCTTTTATGAGAGTTTGAAACTGTTTTTTTCTCTTCTGAAGAAAAAAATATTGTAAATAACAGCTTTCACAGATTCACTTTTATTTCCTATGTTGTAAGGAATCAGGATGTGTAGTTGTCTCTTTGCAACAATTGTAGCTGTTTCTCTAGACAGCCTTGAGTAAGTTTTATTCACTAAGGATCCGGTTTCCTCTGACAAAGCCAAGTTATTATTATTATTATTATAGCGCCATTTATTCCATGGCGCTTTACATGTGAAAAGGGGTATACATAGCAAAAACAAGTACAATAATCTTGAACACAGTGTGACAGCGACTGGTACAGGAGGAGCGAGGACCCTTCCTGCGAGGGCTCACAATCTACAAGGGATGGGTGAGGATACATTAAGTGAGGGTAGAGCTCGTCATGCAGCGGTGGTTACTGCAGGTTGTAGGCTTGTCAGAAGAGGTGGGTCTTCAGGTTCCTTTTGAAGGTTTCCACGGTCGACGAGAGTCTGATGTGTTGGGGTAGAGAGTTCCAGAGTAGGGGGGGAAGCACGGGAGAAATCTTGTATGCGATTGTGGGAGGAGGAGATAAGAGGGGAGTAGAGAAGGAGATCTTGTGAGGATCGGAGGTTGCGTGCGGGTATGTAACGGGAGACTAGGTCATAGATATATGGAGGAGACAGGTTGTGCATGGCTTTGTATGCCATGGTTAGGGTTTTGAACTGGATTCTCTGAGCAACGGGGAGCCAGTGAAGAGATTGACAGAGAGGAGAGGCCGGGGAATAGCGGGGGGACAGGTGGATTAGTCGGGCAGCAGAGTTTAGGATAGATTGGAGGGGTGCAAGAGTGGTAGAAGGGAGGCCACAGAGAAGGAGGTTGCAGTAGTCGAGGCGGGAGATGATGAGGGCGTGCACTAGTGTTTTTGCAGATTCATGGTTGAGGAATGTGCGGATCCGGGAGTTATTTTTGAGTTGGAGTCGGCAGGAAGTGGAAATGGCTTGGATATGTGGTTTGAAGGAGAGATCAGAGTCCAGGGTTACTCCAAGGCAGCGAGCTTGAGGGACTGGGGAGAGTGGACAGCCATTGACATTGATAGATAGGTCAGTTGGGGGGGGGGTGAATGGGATGGCGGAAAAATGATGAATTCTGTTTTGTCCATGTTAAGTTTTAGAAATCTAGCAGAGAAGAAGGATGAAATAGCAGACAGCCATTGTGGGATTTTGGTTAGTAGGGAGGAGATGTCGGGTCCAGAGAGGTAGATCTGTGTGTCATCAGCATAGAGGTGATAATGAAAGCCGTGAGACTCTATGAGCTGTCCCAGGCCTAAGGTGTACATGGAGAAGAGCAGAGGTCCTAGGACTGAACCTTGAGGGACACCGACAGATAGGGGGCGAGATGAGGAGGTGGTGTGTGAGTGGGAGACACTGAATGTCCTGTCTGTTAGGTATGAGGAGATCCAGGATAGGGCTAAGTCTATGATGCAGAGAGATGAGAGAGTTTGTAGTAAGAGGGAATGGTCCACTATGTCGAAGGCAGATGACAGGTCTAGGAGGAGGAAAACGGAGTAGTGTCGCTTAGATTTGGCGGTTAGAAGGTCGTTGGTGACTTTAGTCAGTGCAGTTTCAGTAGAATGGGGCGGTCGGAAACCAGATTGTAGGCGGTCGAAGAGGGAGCAGGAGGAGAGGTGGGAGGACAGTTCAGAATGGACGTGTTGTTCCAGTAGTTTTGAGGCATAGGGGAGAAGTGATATGGGGCGATAGCTAGTCAGAGGATGGGTCAAGGGAGGGCTTTTTGAGGATGGGTGTGATTGAGGCATGTTTGAAGCATGAGGGGAAGACACCAGTTGTTAGTGACAAGTTAAAGAGGTGGGCTAGGGTTGGGATGAAGATAGTGGTAAGGTTTGGGATGAGGTGGGACGGGATTGGGTCAAGTTCACAGGTGGTGAGGTGTGATTTGGAGAGTAAGGAGGAAAGTTGATCTTCCGTAATGGTGGAGAAGGTGGTTTTGGAGGAGGAGGTTTGAGTAGGTGTGGGATGTTCTGTGGGGGCTTTAGGCAAAAACTTTGTCTGATGGTGTCAATCTTCTGCTTGAAGAATGAGGCAAAGTCTTCGGCTGAAATAAGAGGAGAGGGAGGAGGCACTGGGGGACGGAGGAGAGAATTGAAGGTGTTGAATTGTTGTTTGGGGTTGTGAGACAGGGAGGATATGAGAGATGCAAAGTATGTTTGTTTTGCTGCAGTGAGTGTGGACTTGAAGGTAGTGAGGGATTGTTTGAATGCAATGAAGTGCTCATTGGAGTGGGACTTTTTCCATCTACGCTCAGCAACCCTTGAGGCCCGTCGCAGTTCTTTAGTTAGGCTGGTGTGCCAGGGTTGTCTGTTGATTGTGCGAGCCTTGGTATGTGTGAGGGAGGCGTCCGAACCGAGAGCTGCAGCTGTTGTGGTGTTGTATAAAGTGGCAGCAACATCTGCATCATGTAAGGAACTAATGTCTGTAAGAGGGAGGAGGGATTCAGAGAGTGAGTGTAGGTCAAGGTGTCTGAGATTTCTGCGAGGGTGTGCAAGTTTGTGGAGTGGGGATTGTTGACCTGGAGAGGAGAGGGAAGAGAATGTGAGTAGGTTGTGGTCAGAAAGAGGGAGAGGTGAGTTAGAGATGTTAGATAGGGAACAGAGGCGGGTGAAGATGAGGTCCAGCATGTGGCCGTCTTTGTGGGTGGGTGTGGAAGACCACTGAGTAAGACCGAAGGAGGAAGTGAGGGATAGAAGTTTAGAGGCAGCTGAGAGGGAAGTGTCAATGGGGATGTTAAAGTCACCCATGAGGATAGTGGGGATGTCAACGGAGAGGAAATGAAGTAGCCAAGTGGTGAAGTGGTCAAAGAAAGTGGTGGTTGATCCTGGGGGGCGGTAAATGACAGCTAGTTGGAGGTTGGAGAGGGAGTAGATACGCACACAGTGCACTTCAAAAGAGGGGAGAGTAATTGAGGGCAGCAGTGGGATATGGGTGAAGGAGCAGTTATCTGAGAGGAGGAAACCTATTCCTCCACCGTGCTTGCCGGTGGGGCGGGGGGTATGGGAGAGGTGGAATCCGCCATACGAAAGTGCAGCAGGAGAGGAAGGAAAGTTTGTTAGTGATGAAGAGGTCGTGAATGTAGGAAAGTTTGTTGCAGACAGAGCGAGTGTTCCATAGAGCTTCTGTTAGTGGGACTGGGGAAGCAGGGGCTTGGCGTATAGGTATAAGGTTAGAAGGGTTATGAGAGTTTGGGATAGATCGTGGGTAGGAGGTGGAAGTGATTGTAGGGACGTGGTGAGGAGGGCAAGGATTTGGAGAGATGTCGCCGGCAGTAAGGAGGAGCAGAGAAAGCGTTAGTAGGTGGGAGCAGGAGAGGGCATGAGGTGGCTGTCTGTGTTTGGAAACAAAGGATTGTATGTTGAGGAATAGCTCTGAGGAGGAGGTGAGATGGGTGGGGAGAATGGAGGGAGAGATGAAGAGTTCATTACTAGGTGTAGGGATTAGGGGTGGTTGCAAGAAGTGAAGGATTAAAGGGGTGAGAGTGAAAACAAAGACAAACATTGTTTACTGTGACTTAGTATCCAGTTACCTTCAGTTCAAGTTGGTGAAATATTTTGGGTGGACATGTTTCCTACTTTTAATAAGCTGTAATTTTAAATAGCACAGACAAGAAATTTATAAAGCACACTTGTATATAATGTTATTTTAACTTGATGAAATAAAAGTTGATTTTATAAATTTCAGTAGTAGTAGTGCTATAAGGCAGCACGGTGGCTCAGTGGTTAGCTCTTTTGCGTTGCAGTGGTGGGGTCCTGAGTTCAAATCCCACCATGGACATTTCTGGAAGGAGTTTGTATGCTTTGTGCAGGTTTCCCCCTGGTTCTCCAGTTTCTTCCCACACTCCAAAGACACACTGATAGAGAATTTAGATTGTCAGCCCCAATGGGGACAGTGATGATAATGTCTGTAAAGTGCTGTGGAATTAATGGCGCTGTATAACCAAGTACTCAATATGCAATGATGACACCGAAAATCAATAGAATAGCTATGGGCAAATCAACAATGAAGTCACTGGACAAGGTCTTCAAATCGAGGAACATTTCACTGGTGACGAAGACACGGCTCGTACATAGTCTGGTCTTTTCTGTAGAAACATATGGATGCAAAACCTGGATGATAAAGAAACAAGACAGAAGAATCAACGCCTTCGAAATGTGGTGCTAGAGAAGTGTTATCAATACCATGGATGGCAAGAGCAACAAACCAATCAATTCTGGAACAAATCAAGCCAGACATGTCATTCGAAGCAAGGATCATGAAGCTACGACTTGCCTACTTTGGACACATCATATGAAGAGAACAATCACTGGCGAAGGACATCATGGTCAGAAAAGTAGAAGGAACAAGGTGAAGAGGAACACCAGGAACCCGATGGCTTGATAGTATCAAGATAACGGTGGAGGAGACCCTGGTGGACCTATCTAGGCCTGCACAAGATTGATCTTCCTATAAAACGTTCATCCATCAAGTCATCAAGGTTTGAGACCGAGCCGAAGGTTGTTAAATAATAATAAATAATGAACAAGTAAAATAAATAGGGCTAATTTGCCAAGATGATTTGGTGCGTTTTTGATGCTGCAGTTTCTTTGCAGCATATCTACATCAATTAGCCAAATTAAATTACTTGCGGGTTTTTTTCAGTGCGTTTTTGTCTCCTTTCGGAATCTCATGTTTTAAAGAAAACTTTGTTTTGGATACTTTTTATTATTTAATTTTGATAAGCTTTATTGGTAACGTCATGTGCTACTACATGGGGAAAAACCACTAAAACCGCATGTGTTTTTTTATCTGCAGATTTTCTTCAACACATTCAAGTCTACGGGGAAGATCCGCAAATAAAACACATATTTACCACAAGAGAACTTGACATGTGTATTTCAAAATCGCACCACAGGTCAGTTTATACATCATTAAAAAAAAGCACAGCGAGCATAAGATTTAGAGAAATCCCATAAACTCTGCTGGAACTGTAAGACGCTGCATTTTTTGCACAACAAAAATGCACGAAATCAAAAACACAGTTAAAACTCATCGTGGAAACTTAGCCAAAGGCAACACTATAATGAATTGTTTGCATTTATAGAGACTTCAACTATCAGTATTCGGTCAGTATTTTTTCTCAGGAGTGGGAGTCAAAACCAGGAGTGGGTGATAAATACTGAATTGGTGACTTGTTTCTATTATACCTTTTCTCTGATTGTTCCTTACCTGGTTTAAACAATGAAGAAAACGCTAGCATTTTTGTGGCATAAACTCTAAAAAAAAAAATAAAAAATTGACACAAAAAAACCTGGATGTCTGTTAGGTGTCTTTTTATCCTTCTCGTTAACATGTATTTTAAGTATTAAGCGTCTAATGGAAAACACCTGAAGAATGTACATGTCACTTATTTTAAACGCATAGCATCTTTTAAAAGACTGAGGTTTCGACTCATGATTTGCGTTTTTTTTAGACACTTTCCTTTTTTTTTTTTTTTTTTTGTCTTGTGGAATTTGTTGCTTCTTTGGTGGCAAATTCATCAACACGGATCATGAATTTGGCTCAAAGTCAAAAATGGCCTTTTTTCGAACAGCTTTTGCAACTTTTTCTCCAAAAGTCACAATTTGTCGACTTTTTAAAAAGTCGCAGCGGATGAATCAGGTGAAAGCATCTAGAATCGCCAAACTCTGCTCGCAAAGCAGAAAACAAAAACAGAAAAAAGGCGAGCACATATAAAATAGATTTGAAACAAGGCACAGATACTTCGATGTGATGGAGCATTGTCCTGTATAAAAATCATGGTTTTCTTGAAAGATGCAGACTTTTCCCTGTACCACTGCTTGATGAAAGGGTCTTCTAAAAACCGGCAGCAGGTTTGGGAGCTGATTTTGAGTACATCTTCAACCCGAAAATGTCCAACTAGCTCATCTTAAATAATACCAGCCCATAGCAGTACCCCATCTCAAACTTGTTGGCATCTGAGTAGAAGTGGAGGTCTGTGCCCGTTACTGATCCAGCCTCTGGCCCATCCATCTGCACCGTCAAGAGTCACTCTCATCTCATCAGTCCATAAAACCTTTGAAAAATCTGTCTTCAGATATTTCTTGTCCCAGTCATGACATCTCATCTCCTGTGTCTTGTTCAGTGAAGGTCGGGTTTCAGCCTACCTTACCTCGGCCATGTCTCTGGGCACTGAACACCTTGTACTTCTGTGTCTTGTCCAGTGGAGGTCGGGTTTCAGCCTACCTTACCTCGGCCATGTCTCTGGGCACTGAACACCTTGTACTTCTGTGTCTTGTCCAGTGGTGGTCGGGTTTCAGCCTCCTTACCTTGGCCCTGTCTCTGAGCACTGAACACCTTGTACTTCTGTGTCTTGTCCAGTGGTGGTCGGGTTTCAGCCTCCTTACCTCGGCCATGTCTCTGGGCACTGAACACCTTGTACTTCTGTGTCTTGTCCAGTGGTGGTCGGGTTTCAGCCTCCTTACCTTGGCCATGTCTCTGAGCACTGAACACCTTGTACTTCTGTGTCTTGTTCAGTGCTTGTCGTGTTTCAGCCTCCTTACCTCAGCCATGTCTCTGAGCGCTGAACACCTTGTACTTCTGTGTCTTGTTCAGTGCTTGTCGTGTTTCAGCCTCCTTACCTCAGCCATGTCTCTGAGCACTGAACACCTTGTACTTCTGGGTCTTGTCCAGTGGTGGTCGGGTTTCAGCCTCCTTACCTCGGCCATGTCTCTGGGCACTGAGCACCTTGTACTTCTGTGTCTTGTTCAGTGGTTGTTGGGTTTCCTCCTTCCTTACTTCGGCCATGTCTCTGGGCACTGAGCACCTTGTACTTCTGTGTCTTGTTCAGTGGTTGTTGGGTTTCCTCCTTCCTTACTTCGGCCATGTCTCTGGGCACTGAGCACCTTGTACTTCTGTGTCTTGTTCAGTGGTTGTTGGGTTTCCTCCTTCCTTACTTCGGCCATGTCTCTGGGCACTGAACACCTTGTACTTCTGGGCCTCCAGGGAGGTTGCAGTTCTGGAATATTGACAGCACTGGAGGATAATGGCTTCCTGGTCGCTTCACGTTTCATTCTTCCCACATCTTGAGTAGTTAAGCTGCATCTTTTTTTTCTCAACAGGTTTTTTACAACCCTGTTGACTATTTTCAACAAAACTTATAATGGCTCTGTGATCGCCACAATGTCAAGAGTGATGTATTCCCTCTCTTAAGAGTTGTAACAATTTTTCACTTTTCAGTCAGTTAAATCTCTTAAATGCCGTGTCGTGGAGATTGACAATGGCATTTAACATATTAATAGCGATTCCACCAGCAGATCAGTTCTCATATGTCTGAAACGATGCGGGCTCAGTGCCAGAGCCTGCATCAGAGGGAGGGAGGCGACCTTTGATGCTCGAATCAGTAGTGAACACTGCGTGCGCGTGCTCACAGGGGAAGGAGAAATTAATGGGTCGGCGGCCGTCAAAATAAAGCTGCCGGCCCAAGTACTATGGTCCCCCTTAAAAGGCCCACGGGCCTGAGGTCCCCACCCCTGCTTTAGAGGCAATTTATTTATATTTAGAAAAAGTTTTCATTATGTGACTGCCTATTATACTGTATGTCTAGCCAGATACATTGAGGTGATAGGTCCACTTTAAATAAATAACATGGGTTTCTATTGTCAAAGGTAATAATTTACCCTTGATGAACAGTCTGAGGCATGGACCCTATTTGTAGCCCTTTCTTATGTTCCCCTCCCCCACTTCTACACTAAGCAGAACACATTTTTTAAGCTTTGCCCTGGGGGTGGGGGGGTGGAGGGGGGGGGGGGTGTTTAAGCAAAACATAAAAGTTCTATATAATTAGATTTTGAATTTTGAATTGTTGTAATTACGTTACTAAAATTAACAGTTTGTTCTTGGCTTATTCCGGTCTGATTCGTATAGCCTGAAAAATGTCTGGGAAGTAAAGCACCTAAATAATTCCACAGAAGCTGCTTGCAGATATTTCTATTACTTTAATCCATCTATATGGTTACTAAAGGCTACAGACAAAAATAGCATAAGGCATTTTCGTCAGCTGCTATATTTAGAATTCACTATAATTATGTTTATGGCAAGGTTCCTTGTTATTTTAGCTACTTAAGCATACATTATACTGGGTGGAGTGATTTGCTATGTTGCCAATACAGTTAGTCTCTGAATTCTGGGAATAAGGAATTTTATATTTGGTATACAAAAAATCAGTGTAACTGCTGGAACGCTTCACAAAAACAAGAAAACAAAATTTTCTTTGGAAGTTGGATGTGTATATATGGATATGTTCACATCACGCTTTATTCACTCATCAGTAGCTCCGCCAGAGCTGAAAGGGCTGGTCCGAAATTAACATTTATTTTAATCCTAATTGTCTAATTAATGTCATAATCAATTTTTTTTCTAATATACTTTAATTACAAAGTCAAATAGTTCTCTCAATACTGTTTTTTAAATTTATTTTCTTACTTCCTGATTGATGACGCTTCCTTTGATAACCCCAGTGTATGCTGAGAAAAGCAAATGAGACGTCATGAGTAGGATCTTGTCACTGTGCTACATTCTTTTTGATGCAGTGACAGTGCGCTCCCTCGCAGGCTCTGATGAGAAGTGATGAGTTGGCAAGTGAGTGCACTGTAAGTGCGCATTGTAAGGAGTCAGCGCTCTTGTCACTGGCTGATGGAGCCATTGACATTAATGATACAGATGGAGGTACGGTCACTGCTCTGTTGGACATCACTTTCGTCAGTAAACGCCTATTTCATAAGGGCACCAAAACACAGTCGACCACGTTTCGGTGCCTGCCATAAATAGGTAGATACTGTTAAATACGATGTCCGACATAGCAGAAAGTGACTCGTTTTGCATCATTAAAGTCAATGGTCCAGTCAGCACAAACATAAGAATTCAGTTTTTCAGGGTTTCAGACCAAAACCCAATTTGCTTGAATTTGAATAGTAAATTCGATTCACATTGAATTTAGTTGCTGTGAATTAAATGGGCTTTATTAAGCTAAGAGCTCTCTAGACCCCACTATATAACAAATTTAGGTAAAAAAAATTATACTCTATTATACACAACATGCCCTTCTCCACTCTTCGTCCCAACATCTTCAGCGCCTCTGCACTTGACTAGGCGTCAAACATTATGATGTTGCGTGAGGTCTAGTCACTAGCGCAAACCTGCCTTGTCTGGATTCGCCTGAAGCGAATAGCACAACGTAGCCCCAGTAACTAGTGTATTGTAACATTTCTAACTTATTATTTTATTTTTTTTTTAATATAGATCATGATGTGAAAAACCACTACATTTAACACAAAATGACGATCTAAGAAATAAGTCATTTTCAGATGATATTTTCTCTTTAGATGTGAATGTCACGTCTGTAATCTCATTACACTAAAATCTGAACATCCTCACTTTTTATTCATGGGCGATTTACCATTAATTTTCCCTCACGCATACGCCCATCACTCTCACTTATAGTGTTAAGTTATATACCATACATTACAGAGTAACAGCCTACACACATTACTTCATGCTTCATTTAGTTTTGGGATTCATTATATTCTTCACGTACAAAAATTATTTGTGTGCTACATTTTTTGAACTTTCATTTTAACATATGTACTTATAGATCTGATCATATTTAGGCTGTGTGCCTACGATGCGTTTTTAATGCGTTTGCGCAGCGCTTTTGCAGCTGCGGACACGCATTAAAAACGCATAGTAGAAGGGCAACAATGTCCCCCAATGATGATCCGCATGTGCTGTGCACATGCTGCGGAAATTTCCGCTGCGGATTATCATTGCGGAAAAAAAAAAGCAGCACTACCAATTATTTTGAGGAAGTGCTGCGTTTTAGCCGCCATTGACTTGCATTAGAACGCGCCAATTCTGCAAGACTGCATCTGTACTTGCGTAATTAGCGCGTTCTAATGTGCGGATGGTACCCGGGTGTAGAGGAGAGGAGAGTCTCATCCACACCCAGGTACCATAAAAAAAAGAATAAAATAAAAAATAAAGATTATATTCACCTTCCGACGGCCCCCGGACACCTTCTCTTCGCTTGCTGACAGATCGCGCAGGACTGAAGGACCTGCGCTGACGTCACAGTCATGTGACGGCAGGTCTTTTCAGTACCGCAATCTGCCGGCAGCCAGCACAGGAGCGCTGCAAGTCTCGGGGGCCATCGGAAGGTAAGTATTAGTTTATTTTTTTATTTTTAACCACTCTCTCAGGTCACACTATATAAATCCATGCCGTTTGCATGGATTAATATAGTGTGACCTAGTTGTCACAAGCACTTTCCAAGTGATGCTAATCGCTTGGAAAGCGCTTGGAAATCTGCATGCGGAAATGTCTGTGAAGAACGCTTCATTTCCGCATGTCCCTGGCAGGAAAACGCATGTACAAACCGCATGCGTTTTTTTCTGCCAGGGAGATGCAGAAACGCTCAGGAAAAAATCCTGAACATTTCTGCATCGTGGGCACATAGCCTTATTAAAGCCTAGGTTCAGTCAGAGGCTTTTTTTTTTTTTCTAATGTGGTCTGCTGTACTTTTTACTTTAGACAGTGCACTTGCTTTGGTCGTGGCAAAGACAGTTTTCCAAACATTGTCCTGACATAATGTGGTGGCACTTTGTGTGCTCCAGAAGTGATTTTACGGCTAGGCTGACCAACGCATGTCACCATATGAAGTCCTAGCATATACTTTAGAGGGAATCTGTCACAAGATTTTTGTCACCTAATCTGAGAGCAGTATAATGTAAAGAAATAAACACTGATTCCAACAGTGTGACACTTACTGAGCTGCTTGCTGTAGTTTTTCTAAAATCATTATTTTATCAGGATATTATCGCTAAAGGATTACTTGGCCTCCTGCCAAGTAGAACAACCCCGCCTCCATCACTAATGGGCAGCTTTCTGCCTATGCACAGTGTACGCAAAGCTGCCAATCAGAGGTGTGGACGGGGTTATACAGAGCTCAGCATTCTGAGAACTGCTAGATCTGCAGCAGGTAGAACAGTTTTAAATAAAAACTGCAGCACCCAGTAACGTAAGTGATACATCGCCGAATTCAGTGTCTCAGCCCCTACCTTATGCTGCTCTCAGATGGTATAGCAAAGAATCTGGTGACAGATTCCCTTTAATGATATACCTGCTGAACTTGACTGCAGAAATTGGCTGTTGGGAGCGTTAAAGGAAGCCTTCTACTGTAATACCAACATGTAATTCAATGGCACTGAACTATATTTTATCGTCTCCTTCTGATATGCTGCATTTTTCATTCTGTGACATTTTAAAACCCTCTGCACCTTTAATAAAGATAGTTTTTGTATTCTGATAGGTCTGGTAATTTTCTATCCTTTTGTATAAAGATTTGTATCTAGTGATTGTGACCAGCAGTTAAAAGCCTTGAGTTAAATGCTTTAAAGGGACAAAAAGTGTTTCAGAGAAAATATACTTTGAAGATCCGGCTTGTCCGACACTGCTCCCAGCTGGCTCTTGCCAGCGCTGCTGCAACTGTTTGACACACAAGGGAGAGACTTATCAATTAGCTGCAGCTGGGAAGAGCCGGCCAGGGGCAGCGCTGGACTAGTCCCATCTTCGGCTACGGTTCCCGGATGGATGTTCAAACATCAGAACGTTTCAGAGAATAATCATTAGTGATGAGCGCAAGTGCTCGTTACTTGAGTTTGCATAGGGTGCTCGGGTATGCACAGAGTATCGCGGGTGCTCGAGTAGAGACCCCGCAGCTGCATGATGCACGGCTGTTAGACAGCCATAAAACTTGCAGGGATTGCTCGTGTATGTCAGGCAATCCCTGAATGTTTTGTGGCTGTCTAACAGCCGCGAAACATGCGGCCGCTGGGACTCGAACATGTCACTCGAGCACCCGCGATTCTCGGTGCATACCCGAGCATCCTAGGCAAACTCAAGTAACGAGCACTTGCGCTCATCACTAATAATCATAGATCCAGGCTGCGATTCATGCTGCCAATGGTCTAGGCAAGATGAATCATCTGACAGGTTCTTTGTAAGAAAATCCTTTCTTCAAATATTCTGCTAGTGGTTGATATGATGGTCCTAGCCAACCCTATTTAAGACTACTCAAACCAACAAACCAAATTGGTCTCCTTATAGCTGCACCTAAATCTAATCCTATCAGTTGCAATCCTAATTAACTACATTGGTCAGATTTGCAGGCTCGAGGACTTTATCAGCTGTTTGAAAGGACTACATGATCTATTCCTGAAAGTCTGTTCTCCTTGGCTTACAGTAATCACTTTCCAGACCTCTACACTCAGGCTTCCTCCTAAGCCTATAAACAATTCTGTTGTATTTGCTCTCTGGCCCCAAAATGCCTTGTTAAATTCTAGTAGTTTGAGATCAAAGGACATTCGGTTTGGCTACAAATTATATTTCTAAATCAATAAAAAATTTTACTTTTCCACAATGAGAGCTGGAGCCCAGTTTTATTTTGTATTTATTTTTTAAAAATAATCGTAACTTCATACAGGGAAATGAACGTATTGCTTTGAATGTATTTATTTTAACTCCCTTATATTGCGCCATTAATTCCACAGCGCTTTACAGACATTATTGGCACTGTCCCCATCGGGGCTCACAATCTAAATTCATCATCAGTATGTCTGTGGAGTGTGGGAGGAAACCGGAGAATCAGGAAGAAACCAAAGCAAACACGGGTATGCTGTAAACCAGAAATGTCAAACAATACAGAGAGGGCCAAAAAAAACCAACTCTTGACAAAGTTGTGGGCCAACCTGTCTATTAACAGCCCTCCACACAGAATAATGGGCCCCGCATAGGCCTCCATACAGAATAATGGGCCCCGCATAGGTCTCCATACAGAATAATGGGCCCCGCATAGGCCTCCATACAAAATAATGGGCCCCGCATAGGCCTCCATACAGTATAATGGGCCCCGCATAGTCCTCCATACAGTATACTGGGCCCCACATAGTCCTCCATACAGAATAATGGGCCCCACATAGTCCTCCATACAGAATAATGGGCCCACATAGTCCTCCATACAGAATAATGGGCCCCACATAGTCCTCCATACAGTATAATGGCCCCACACAGTCCTCCATACAGAGTAATGGGCCCCACATAGGCCTCCATACAGAATAATGGGCCCCACATAGTCCTCTATACAGTATAATAGCCCCAAACAGTCCTCCATACAGAATAATGGCCCCACATAGTCCTCCATACAGTATAATGGCCCCACATAGTCCTCCATACAGAGTAATGGGCCCCACATAGGCCTCCATATAGAATAATGGGCCGCACATAGTCCTCTATACAGAATAATGGCCCCACATAGTGCTCCATACAGAATAATCAGCGCTGCGGAGTCGGTAAGCCAAACCCTCGACTCCAACTCTGACTCCTCAATTTCCATGACACCGACTTCAACTCCCTCATACATGGCTCATGTTTAAGTGATAAATTTACTGCAGCACAGATTAATCTCCGCTAAAAGTCTAGACCCTTAGATCAGGAATAAGACAGATGTTTATAGGATATTTCATAACTTTCCCAAATTCTTATGAAAAAAATATTCCCCACAAACTGCATTGAACTACTGTACCCAATTTATTATATATTTTAGGAGTTGGGAGTCGGTCCATTTTATACTGACCCCGATTCCAACTCCACCAAAATGGACACCGACTCAGACTCCACAGCCGTGAGAATAATGGCCCCACACAGGCCTCCATACAGTAGAATGGGCCCCACACAGGCCTCCATACAGTATAATGGGCCTCACACAGGTCTCCATACAGTATACTGGGCCCCACATAGGCCTCCATACAGTATACTGGGCCCCACATAGGCCTCCATACAGTATACTGGGCCCCACATAGGCCTCCATACAGTATACTGGGCCCCACATAGGCCTCCATACAGTATACTGGGCCCCACATAGGCCTCCATACAGTATACTGGGCCCCACATAGGCCTCCATACAGTATACTGGGCCCCACATAGGCCTCCATACAGTATACTGGGCCCCACATAGGCCTCCATACAGTATAATGGGCACTGTCCACATTGGGAATATAGATTGTGAGCCCCAATCAGTATATCTTTGGAGTGTGGAAGGAGACCGGAGAACCCGGAGGAAACCCACGCAAACACGGGGAGAACATACAAACTCTTTGCAGATGTTGTCCTTGGCGGGATTTGAACCCGGGACCATAGCGCTGCAGTGCTAAACACCGAGAAATGAGGCATTTATCCTCCCTCCCAACTTTTTGTGTCTTTTCAGGTGGATCCTGGTCAGTATGGTTATTCTAGTTTTCTTTAAAGCTCATCATATTCTACATGTACCGTATGGGTCTATTATTGTGCTCCAGGTGGTGTACTACCACCCCCTTAATCTGACACAAGTACTGTCCGGTTTTCAACCAAAGCTAAATTGTGTTGCTATAGGACTGCTCACTTATTCGCACAAGATAGGTCAGGATGAGTTACTCGACTGGATATCGACAGTGGAAGCTGTAATCGATCTTCACTGTACAATATGTGTACTGTACAAGACTCTTGAAGGAGCTCTAAGAGTTGCTCAGTTTGTGGAAGTGACTTGCCCGGATGTCGAGTTACAACTGTGGTCCCAGAACTAATTTACACTGAGGGAATGCAAAAGAGTGATCTGAAGTAAGAAAAAAAGGATGATCAAACCACACAGATTTTAGAAAAGTTCACTTTTTAATAGACATAAAAAAATAAGGATCAAAAACAAAGTGAAGATTTCACATCACAGCTGCTAAAATACAGCTTTTATTTAGCTTTTAATATAGCACAGCTGTGTCCCAGGAGTCTCCAGCTAAGACGTGAATTTGGGGGGCTTCTAAAACCAAAGGAAAAAAAATAGGAAAAAAACCCATTAAACTGCTTGTTAAAAGTTACGTCCCCACTTACACAGCCTTATATTACAAGAGAAGGAAAAAAAAAAGGAAAATCAATAGTAATGTACTAGAATGGATCATCTGCGGGAGCTTCTTGAATGTGAAGAGTGTTTAGAGTTCTTGTCGGATCTGCTGGACTGTCTCTCATTGTGTTTGTCTTTATGACGTGTCTTTTCTTTTTCCCTCTCTTCAGAAGCTTCTTTTCTGGAACTTGCTTTCTTTGTTTTTTCTTTACTTTTTTCCTTCCTTGAGGTTTTCTCTCTGTCGCTGGCCTTTTTGGTTGTCTTTTTTCTTCTCCTTAAAGAGTCTGAATGTGAAGAAAAAGGTAGATTGTAAAAAATATTAAAACTATACAGCCATACAAAAGGTCTACATGTAGTATCCATACAGAAAATGACTAGTCAATTATCCTACTGTCCATTCATCTTGCAACCCTGATCACCTCACCAAATTTTAGGACAGCAACCTCAATACAACCTCCCCAATGACCTTCCTAGCACATTATAAAAACTAGGCCTACATTTATTAAAACAGACATTTCATATTCCAGTCCCCCTCCCCCCGTAAAAAAATTCTATATAATATAAATATGTAAAAAGCTTAGTTTCAAATTTGTGCTATTTTCTAGTTTTGTTGCTAATAAGTCTGCCTAAATACATGTAGCTGTCAATCTATTCCCACTCACTCTACTTTTCAAAACTTTAAACCAACCTTTACAGCTTAGGGTTAAAACAACAAAACACGAATATGGGCCTAAATTTCTTCTATATGCAGGAGAAGCAAATTCTTATACATTTTTGTAAAACAAATAACTAGCATTGCAAATTTCAGACAGGTTTGTTGTACAAAAATTTGCAACCCGCTTTGTTTTTATGCTGCTCGGCACTTGAAAAGATAAAATGTGGCGGGCCTGGGGAAATGGACATCTACCGAAGGCAGATTTAAGGTACTATCAGAACATACACTGTATGCATTTCTCGCATGTCTACCTTTGGGGGGCATTGGCCTAGCCCCTTGATGTTCTCTTGATTTCCTTCACAGCGGTGGTCACAAGCTCTCAATGCAAGTATGAGATCCTCGTTCTGGCTCTTACAGACTTACATTAAGTTGTGACTTCAGCAAACACTGGGGAGATCCAGCACGTCACAACCTGCAGAAGACCAACCGAAGCGGTGCCGAGAAAACGAGACGGTGGCTGGTAAGTATGAGACTAAGTGGCACGGAACTTACCATATTTTTCGGAATATAAAAAGCATTTTTTCCTCCAAATTTGGGAGGAAAGTAGGAGTGTGTCTTATAATTCGAAGTGAGCTTACCGGGGATCGGCACAGGGTCGCTGCTTCAGAAGTCCAGCTGCGGCAGGAGCGGGGCGATGCTGCGGAGCCTGGGCTCTGCTAAGATGTCGGTGCCGGTGAGCATAGTCCCCTTTCCCATAGATTTCCCTGCGGTGGGCTTTGGGAAAATGACCGCCAGAGGCGGCACATGCACAGGTTGAGATCTTGGGAGACGAGATTGCGTCTGCTGAGATCTCAATCTGCGCATGCACTGCCTCCGTTGGCCATTTTTCCAAAGCCCGCTGCAAGGAAATAATTAGGAAAGGGCTCTCCGCTCATTGGCGCTGGGGTCATTCCACATCAAGTGGACCAGTTTTAAAAATCGTCCCCACTCGACCTTCTCCGATTTTGTTGAAAATTTATAAGGATGTACATGTATGTTTGAAAAGAGGTTCTGTAAATTTTTAGGGCCAGTTCTCAAATACATTGGGCACTGTTGACCTTTCACTGGAGGTTCCACCAAGCCTGCGGCTTCAGCTAAGAGGATTTTGCAAACTTTGGCACATAGCCATTAGAGTTCTATACTGGCTATGATGCTGAAATTTGGCATACTAGCTCAACTTTTGCTGCTAAACACGATAAAATTATTACCGGCTATGACAAAACAATATTTCGGCCGCAATTTTGTGTCAAAGTAGCTTGTAAAACGCGTCGCATAAAATTTATGCCAAATTTTGCCCATATATAACACAAGACCAAAAACCAATAGTAACTGGTGCTTTGCCCTGTACACCAAACATCTACATGACTATGCATTGCTGCAATATCACGGTCAAATCGTATGTATTTGTGGAAATATTCACACCCACATATGATGAAAAACTTAAAAAAAATGAATTTTACCTATTTTTAGGTCAAATTTCTCAAAAAGGGTACCCCTAAAATATATTAATTCTGATATCATTAGAAACAGCACATTTTTCTCTACAAGGATCATTGTTTTTTTTTTTTTGGAGTCTCTCAGTTTAAGGAAAGAAAAATGCCACTGAACATGGTGTTATTTATGCGCGTAATGCATTGATTTTGTGTTTGATTTTCAGATTCTTATCACATGTTACATAGTTGTATTGTTGCTTGCAATGTCTATTATAATCAAAAACCTATAAACCTGGTTGTTTATGAAAAGTTATTGACTATTGTTACATTTTAATGCATATATTATTTATTTTTTAGCGATGGAGAATGAAATTGATGAACAATCGGCCCAGTGCTCTATCGGCCTTGCGAACAATTCGAAGTGCCACCTTAAGACATTCACCCATAGCAAGGATGAGTTGAAATTGTTTACAAGCTTTGGATTGGATGAACAGCAATTGCTGCGTCGACGAGTGGGACTAAATTTTGACGAACATTCACAAATCTGTTTACACCATGAAGCTTCATTCTTGACCAAATATGAGCATTTGCAAAAATCGTGTTGCAATCCTTTTGGGAAGAAAGGTCATAACACCAAAAAGAATTTGCGAGCTATCAGTTTGTTAGCAGCTGACCAGTTGAAAGAATTTACAAAGAATGATGTGAAGCCTGGCCAGAAGATGTGTGCATCATGTCGAAAAGAATTTGCTAACAGGAAAAAATCAGCTGATCCAGTTTCCTCTGAATCAGATCCAGATGGAATGGAATGTTCTCCTGAAAGTCTAAATTCAAGCTTAACATCCATTGGCATCTCTCCTCTGAAATATCCACGGGTAAGCCAGCGGGATTCACTTGGATATGCAAGGAGAAAGATAAGCCAGGTACAAAATGCATTTTCTAGCAAGAGTGCTTCAATTGGAGGGCTTGAGACGAAAGATATTGAGCAAACAAAAACAGCACAGTGCAAAATGTGTCTGGATTACAATCACCTTTTGGCAGATTTGAAGCAAAAGCTGCAGGTGTCCAGTCGGGCAGAAAAGGTCCAAATCTTGACATTGGCACCTAAAAGTTGGTCCATTAAGGCTATATCAGACGAATTCGGTGTCTCTGAACGAATGGTCAAACAAGCTCGAAAGCTTAAATGTGAACATGGGCAAGAAAGTTTCTGAGGAAGTGAAGAAAAAGGTGCAGGCATTTTTTGAGGATGATGAATTCAGTCGAATGTGCCCTGGTAAAAAAGACTATGTATCAGTGCGAATAGCAGGAGAAAAAAAGCAGATGCAAAAGCGACTATTACTGAGCAATATCAGAGAAATGTTTGTTGCCTATCGGGATCGGAATGGCCCTGAAATTGGATTTTCCAAGTTTTGTGAGCTTCGGCCAAAGTGGTGCATAACCGTTGGATCTGCTGGAACACATTCCGTTTGTGTGTGTACCATTCACCAAAATGTCAAACTAATGCTTGCAGCATGCCCAATCAATGATGACTACAAAGAGCTCATATGCAAAATGGTCTGTGGAATTGAATCCAAGGACTGTATGCTTGGCCGTTGTGATAAATGCCCGGGTCCTGAAGTTTTAAAAGAATTTCTAGTCAATGTGTTTGTCAACAGTGACCTTGAAGATATTATTGAGTTCAAACAATGGATTCACACTGATCGAGACACGCTTGATACCAAACAACTGACTATAGAAGATTTCATTGAAGAATTGGTTTAGAAAATTTCTAAACTTTGTAGCCATCACTACATCGCCAAGCATCAAAGTAGCTATTTGAAATCGTTGAAGGAAAATCTGAGACCTGGAGAGCTTGTGATCCTTATGGACTTTGCTGAAAATTACTCATTTATTGTTCAAGATGCCATTCAAGGTTTCCACTGGGAAAATAGTCAAGCTACAGTACACCCAATTGTAATTTACTTCAAGGAGTTAAATGGTGAAGCTACGCAGAACATCAGCTTGTGCATAATCAGTGCTTGCTCACGACATGACACAGTTGCAGTCCACACTTTCTTAACAGTAATTGTGGAGTATCTCAAGACTCATCTATGGGATTTGTCCTATCCACTACTTCAGCGATGGATCTGCAGCCCAGTACAAAAATTTCAAACATTTTCTCAACTTGTGCCACCACAATGCTGATTTCAATATCAGCGCTGAATGGAATTTTTTTGGTACCAGTCATGGAAAGTCGCCCTGTGATGGGATTGGAGGGACAGCAAAGAGGTTGGCAGCTCGTGCCAGTCTTCAATGCCCAACTGAAAACCAAATACTGACCCCGGTGGATTTATTCAACTTTTGCAACGAGCAACTGCATGGAATCAAATTTTTTTTTGGTCCAAAAGAAAAAATTGACGAAATACGGGTAGTTCAAGAGGAAAGGTTCAAAGATGGACATACAATTGCTGGAACAAGAGAAAATCACCAGTTTGTGCCAATTGATGACAAAAAGATTCGCATTTCAAGGGTGTCAAATGACCCATCATCTTTCATTGCCCATGTAGATAGATCTGTCAGATCAGAAATGCCTTTTGTGCCAATTGCAAACCTCCAGCCAGGGCAATACATTGCCTGCATTTACGATAGGAACTGGTGGATTGGAAATATTTCTGAAATTTCAGTCGACGACCATGATGCATTAATAAATTTTATGCATCCTCATGGACCAGCTAGCTTCTTTCACTGGCCTGTGAGAAATGATACATGCTGGATTCCCGAGCAGTCAATCATTGCAATAATTCCAGCACCAGCTGCAACAGCAATGGGCCGACAATACAGCTTCTCTGAACCGATTATGTTGCAAATTCAGCAACAATTCCAGACCACTTAGACTGAACATTATGGCTTGGGAACAAACAAAAGATACCCAATATTAGGCTTGGGATCCTAGGCAAAGACACCCACCCTCAGGCTTCGGAACCTGCGATAAAGAGACCGCCCGCGGCTGGCCTTGCACGGCTATCGGCCATGGCTCCTAGGCGATGGGGCTGCCAATTCTCGAAAGACAGCATTATTACAATTCTTAATAGGATTATAATACCAATTCTTAGGGAATTGGTTGTGGTATAACCACCATGGACCAACGCAAGGGTTTGAATAGTGCAGTTACCATTCATTGCTTATTAATGAATAACACCATGTTCAGTGGCATTTTTCTTTTCTTAAACTGAGAGACTCCAAAAAAAAAACAAACAATGATCCTTGTAGAGAAAAATGTGCTCTTTCTAATGATATCAGAATTAATATATTTTAGGGGTACCCTTTTTGAGAAATTTGACCTAAAAATAGGTAAAATTAGTTTTTTTTTTACGTTTTTCATCATATGTGGGTGTGAATATTTCCACAGATACATATGATTTGACCGTGATATTGCAGCAATGCATAGTCATGTAGATGTTTGGTGTACAGGGCAAAGCACCAGTTACTATTGGTTTTTGGTCTTGAGTTATATATGGGCAAAGTTTGGCATAAATTTTATGCGACGCGTTTCACAAGCTACTTTGACACAAAATTGCGGCCAAAATATTGTTTTGTCATAGCCGGTAATAATTTTATCGTGTTTAGCAGCAAAAGTTGAGCTAGTATGCCAAATTTCAGCATCATAGCCAGTATAGAACTCTAATGGCTATGTGCCAAAGTTTGCAAAATCCTCTTAGCTGAAGCCGCAGGCTTGGTGGAACCTCCAGTGAAAGGTCAACAGTGCCCAATGTATTTGAGAACTGGCCCTAAAAATTTACAGAACCTCTTTTCAAACATACATGTACATCCTTATAAATTTTCAGCAAAATCGGAGAAGGTCGAGTGGGGACCACTGGTCCACTTGACATGGAATGACTCGCTGACGTCTCATGAGAGCCCAGGCTCCGCATCATCGCCCAGCTCCTACTGCCACCAGCCTCGTAAAGCAACGACCCTGCCTCCTGTGACCCCACTCCACCGCAGCTGCCCCCCAGGTAAGCTAGCATTAAAACGAACTATAAGACTGCACCACCATTTTTTTTTAAAATTTCCCCTACTTTCCACCACATAATTTGGGGTGCGTCTTATAATCCGCAAAATACGGTAGATTAGTGGCACCACTCCAGTGGTAAAGAAAAAACAAAAAAAAACCGCTGGAGTGGAGCTTTAAATAAATATATATATATATATATATATATATATATCTTTTTAATTATTCCACTTAAAATATCTAATTTTGTGTGATCTAACAGAGGAATAACTTTACAGACAATCTTCCACCCAAAAAGTCTTGTGCGTGGGCCCTGGTAAAATAAAATCTGTTCACAAGTTGACTCGGACATCGTAAATTTGCCTTCCTGCATTTCTCTAATCCACGTGCATTCTTGGGAGCAGGAGTTAGCAAATGAGAACACTTTATTACAGTTCCCCGAATATATTCTTTAAAGCAGAGCCAAAAAGGACGCTTCAATTTAATTATAAAAGCAACACGCAAACTAAATCAAATGTAATGACGGGAGGAGGCTGCCTTTCCAGAACCTTTTACCAGATGGATCATTTAAAACACTATGAAGGAAGAAGCGCCTGTGTGCCTATGCATTAAGCAGAGAATGGCTCCCTGAAATACACATTTTCTACCTTTGCCAGCTAATCTACATAGCTCCTACTGGGAAAACAAAAAAAAGGCTTAAAAATGGCACCAACATTCACGGTCCGCAAGGCTTGTAAGGCTTTAAAGCCAGGTATCTTGTGTATGCATATGTTCAGGCGTAGTGGAGTGACAGGGGAACTTTTGCAAACACGGAAGCATTACTGACCAGAGAATTAGCAATTCTTTATCAACCAGGAACATTTCCTTGCTCCAGGCATGATTCCATGTGTAAAGACGACCGTTACAATGCTTGTTTCAATCATTAACACAATACATAAAAAAAAAAAAAATGTTTGCAACCATCTCTCTAAACAGCAAGAGATTTCCAGCAAGTCTTAATGGCTAATTCGCTGTGTAATGTGGCTCATCGTAGCCTCCAGATCCTCTATGGAGGGTCATATAATTCTGCAGAATCATCACATCCTGCAGCACATTACTGTGCACCGGTGGCCACGTCGTAGAGGGTTGTCCTCATATACTGTCACAAGCAGCAAGACAGAGTAAGAAATAATAAAGCTGGAAATGCTATAAAATAAAAGGAGCATTACTACAGCAATATCGCTATATTTGTATGAGATCACAGTGGCTAAACATAGGTTCGAGGCTAGTAATCTACCCGACCTAATATCTAAGCCTTATGTCAGACGACCCGACATAATTCTAGTTCTACACAAATTGTACTCCGCCTTCGAGTAAATCACATAACCCTTATAAACCACAATCTGTCCGTTTAACTCTTGTACTTTAGACATGAAGTCATAAGTAAAATATACATGTCTATCTAAGTGATGAATAGTGTCCATGATGGTCAATGACCACTTTCCTGGATGTTAAAATGACATTAGCAGCATGTTCCTACTATATGTCACCAATGTCTGAATGGTAGGGGTCCGAAGACTGTAAATCACATCAATCACTAAAGACAAGTGGCAATTACACTAGGAAAGCGCAATGCCACTTTTTTTCCCCTTGACAGCTCTGTTCACCTTTTCCTGCACAGCCACCGACTATGTAGCCAAAAGCAACCTTCCTCCCTAAAATAAGTTGCTCGTTGACCTACGACAATCTTCTTCAGCTATGGCAGTCTTGGCATGAATAAAAAAAAGGAGTTCTCTTTGTTAAGTTGGAAATATTTAACATGAGCTGTGCGTCATTCTGAACCGAACGAGCGCAGAGTAAGCTGCTGCCAGACATCATGTCTCATTGGCCAGGAAAATGAAAAGATCGGACATTTAAAAGGATTGTTCCCTACATTCTTAAATGTGCTCATAGTTGTTCAAATAGAAGAAAAAAACACAGTGGCCATTGATTGGCTGCAGAAGTGACCTTCCATCCGAACAGGAAGACACCGTCTCCTAGTTCTCTTTTCAGGCTTGGGCACCACGTGACGGCTGCAGGCAATCAGCGACTTGCTGCAACAGTCATAGAATGTTCACCACTGGAAGAGGGGTTGATGATACCGGCGGAGTACACTGGCAGCGGAGCAGAGTAATGGCCGAGGTCTAGTAGGCAAGTTTAAATAACAAAAGACTGACCATCACTTGCAAACAGAAAACTGGTGTGTACAGGTTGCATACTAAGAGTAGCCATCTCTATACATAATTAACAAATAAAGTAGCACTCTGTAGTGCTAATAGAAAAAATGAAGATACTTAGCACATAATTTGGCCAATTCATGTATGCCAAGCAGCCAATGACAAGGCGATCTCCTTTTGCTTTATGTGATTATGTGCCAAGTATCTTCATTTTGAATTATTATCTAGAGAAGTAATGCAATTCAAATTTCATATATTTCATGTTCACATGCTATAGCGCTACAGAGTGCAACTTTATTTGTTAGTTATGTATAGAGATGGCTTCTCTTAGTTCGCACCTGTACACACCAGTTTTCTGATTTGGAAGTGACAGTCAGTCTTTTTGCCATTTGTATATTGGCTCTCTGACTGAGCACTCCACCCATCAGCCCGAGGCAGTTTTAATTACAGCAGGATCCTACCTACCCATATAAATGTAGGGTCCAGCCTAGGAGAGGATTCGCATTAGGTTAGGTTCCCAGCAAAAGTAGATCGCCTTGTTGTTGGTTGCTGGGCATGCATGAATTGGCCAAATTATGTGCCAAGTATCTTCATTTCTTCCTATTATCTAGAGCAGTAATGCAATTCAAATTTCATATTTACATGCTAAAGCACTACAGAGTGCTACATTACTTGTTAGTAGGCAACTTTGTGTGGGCCCACTTTTATAATTAAAAATGTAGTGGACAATAAATTTAAACTGATCGCTACTTATCTCCCCTGATATCATCTGCCCATTCACAGAAATCATCGGGATGTGTATGGGAAGAGGGGGGTCTTCAGTCTGTCTTTAATAGGGCTCAAGATTGAATATGTCTATTAGTGTTGAGCGAGTATGAATTGTTAATCCCTCGGGTGCTCGGCGAGTATTTGCAGCATGCTCGGCATCGATGAAAGTGTCGCCACGCCTGCATGTGTCACATCTGTCATACACCTGTGACACATGCAGGGATTGCCTGTTTGTCAGGCAATCCATGCATGTGTCATAGCTGTCTAACAGCCGTGACACATGCAGCTGTGGCGACAGTAAAAGAAATGCCGAGCACAACAAAATACTCGGTGAGCACCCGAGCGTGCTCGTTTAAAGGGTTTAACGAGCATGCTCGCTTATCACTAATGCCTATATCAAACACACAAGATCCATACAGTTGTACAGATGTAGGAGCCACGATTTTCAATATCGAAGTCTCTTTCCCAGTAGACTATAGATCAGTATATTTATTTTATTATTCCTTTTTAAGAGTTTTAAGATATACTGCTGTCAAATTTTTTACGAAAAATGACCACCATGGAGCAATATTACAGAGCTTTATCATTACGTTGTAAATCAGTCGTCAGAGCTCAAGCAAGATATGGATTTTCCGACCAAGAAGAATTCAGAATGCAATGGACATAAATATTTATATCTGCGGATGTGAAGCCAGTAAATATTCAATATGATAATGTTTTCTTCAAAGTTAAAGTATTGTCATCTGTGGCAAGACGCTATCTGGATTATTGCCTTTCCACAATGCAGCCGCTCTGCACCCCCCTCCGCATGCTGCAGTATATTATCATTAAGGAGCCTTGTGTCTACAGCAGCCCCGATGTTATAAATCAAATTAATCTCAGATCAGCAAGATCCCCTAAATACAGAAGTTCATGCTGTTTTATCATCTGCTCTCTAAACAATCTGTAGAAAAGCCATGGTGATCTATGAATTACACTGAGGAAGCACTTTCCAAAATTATCCAGTGCTACTAATAGCAAATGTATACCTCAGGTTAAAAAAAAAATAAAAACTTTAGTATCCACTGATGGAAAAATGCAAAACAGAAGCCTTTCTATTCGGTATGCTTATAAAAGATACAGGAAACAAGGTGTGTTATGGAAAAGTGGAGGAAGGACTGCAATGGTCATCTCATCCCATCTTCGTGGTGCGCAGAGAATTGGCTATTATAACAAAATATATTTTTAAAGGGAATCTATTGGGACCATTTTACTACTCAAACTGGTGGTATGACTGAACAGCTCCTACTACAACAAGAAAAATTATTCCTGTTTTGAAGTGATCTGGGGTACCAGGGCTGAGAAATCAAGCTTTGAAGCCACATGTAAATTTATATGGAAGTGCATTGGGAATGGGCGTGTCAGTGTCTCAAAGGAAACAGACACGCCCACAATGCACTTCCAGGTTAATTTGCTTGAGGCCTCAAAGCTTAATTTCTCAGCGTTGGCACATAGAAAAATACTAAAAATAATACATGTTTTGTAGTAATCCTAACACCTATAAATCTTTACCACTAGTCTAAGCACTAAAATTGGACTGACTGGTTCCCTCGAAGAGAAGTGACTCTGCCATTCAGCAGTCATTTCCATGAAAAGCAAAAGCCTGACATACATTTTTTGTGCAGTAGATGACCATGTAATTTACCATCCGTGCAGGCCCCCCTACTATTATGTAGAAGCTCTTCACTCTGGCTGATAAAGAGAGAACCAAATTAGGGAGGTCATTGCGAGCAAACCTCTTACAGGGTTCGGGGACATTAGAGGCAAAAGAGATTCAGTCTTTGACACTCTACTCTTACAATAGTCTTTGAGGAGAACAATCATTTGCCTAAATTAATGTGTTCAATCTCAAGACCCCCAAACCCACGGAAATTGGATCTCAGACCCCAAAGATGAAGTTCTGAACTTAGACGGAAAAGGGCATACATACAGAGAAAAAGTGAGAAGAAGCAGACTAGGATATCACAGCACATTCAGGTAAACCGCGCACAATGCACAGATGTTGTGTGGCGCGCAGAAAACTAAGTTGTTCAGATCCTGCCATATTTTAATTTAATGCACACATTTCCTGCAAGAACATTACTTGAGCAACTAATTATTTCACTCAAGCTTAATGAGCTGAAACTGAACTCCAGGGAAAGTTATCGCTGCATGGACCTAATAGATAAGTCATAGCGGCAGTAATAAACAATGCTACTTAGGGGAAATCGCTCATCTCATCTTTGTTTTTCTGATTTAAAGAGTAGCTTCATTTTAAAATGAATAGTCTAAATATGAAGAAGACAGAAAGCAAGTCATCACATACAGCAGATGAAATAACTAAAAAATACAGTGATGTATTATAACAGACAGGACAAGACATTGCAAGAGATTGGTAGGCAAAGCTACTCCCTTTCTACGCTAACCTTAACGCAAAATGACATACAAGTACATCAGCATGTGTAGGCATTCAAGGAGTGAACCTTCCTCTGCACACGGTAGGTGCAGACTATGTTATCTGTCTCTAATAGCAGCAGCTAGGGACGCTCAGCTCCGATCGCTGCTGTTAATCATTTATATGCTGCTGATGACAGTGCGTGCATACACAAACTCCTATCAACCACCCTGCAACATGATTGCAGGACATTAATATTTTACCATAGCAGCCAGAGGCCTTTCTGAAGGCCCGGGTTACTGCCATCTTGGTACTTTACAGGCACCGATGAATTAGTGTGGCAGCTGGGGGCTTGTTGAAAACCCTTGTCACCGCTATCTTGGTAGTCCTATGAAATTCCTATGATGCTTCATAGGAAACTTCCATTTTCACTATAAATTGCAATATTGTTATTGTATTACACTATATAGCATAATCTATCAGATGACTGTAGGTTGAAGTTTCCTCTAAAGAGACTAAACACAAAAGTAGTGAATAAAAATAAGTTTTTGAATATGTATATAAAACACCAAGGTTACTTACCGGTAGCCGGTTTTTCCTGAACCCATGACAGCACACCTTGAGAGAGGGATCCGCCCCATGAAGGACAGGAAGCCGTCTGAAATAAAAGGGCGGTACCTCTCCCTCGCTTCAGTTGTTTACAGAGCATTGAGAGGACCTCCCAAAAAGGTTAGACATATAACCAACACCTACAATGTATATAACACCCCAAACAGTGCACACCAGGGTGTGAGAAACAGAAAAATAGGGGGGGGGGGGGGGGGGGGGGACACGGCTACAGGTGCTGTCATGGGTTTAGGAAAAACCGGTAAGTAACCTTGGTGTTTTCCCCTTACCCATGACAGCACACCTTGAGAGAATTTTGGAGAATTATGAGCACCCTAGGGAGGGACCACCGCCTGAAGTACCCTTCTCCCAAAGGTAAGGTCAGAGGAGGACAGATCCAACCGATAGTGTAGACCAAGTAGCAGCTCTACATATCTGATCGATTGAGACGTCTGCCCTCTCCGCCCAGGAGGTTGCGACGGCTCTGATGGAATGAGCCTTGACATTGTTCGGGGCCGGAACTCCTGTGGATGTATATGCTAAACAAATGGCCTCCCTAAGCCACCTAGAAATGGTACCCTTGGACACCCCGTGACCTTTCCTATTCCCCTGAAAGGCCAGGAACAAGGAATGGTCCTTCCTCAACACACTAGTCATGTTAATGTACTGTAGTAGGGATCTTCTAACATCTAGGTTATGGAACCTAACTTCCACTGGGTTTTTTGGATTGCTGCAAAATGAGGGTAGTACAATCTCCTGGTTACAGTGAAATCTAGATACCACTTTGGGAAGGTATGCTGGATCTGGTCGCAAGGTGACCTTATCATAAATTTGTGTGTACGGAGGATCAACCGAAAGGGCCTGCAGGTCACCCACCCTACGAGCTGACGTTAAGGCCACTAAGAGGATGGTCTTAAGGGTGAGGATCTTTGGAGAGACATCCTGTAGGGGCTCGAACGGGTCACTGGTAAGTGCGTTCAAGACCAAATTCAGGTCCCAGGAAGGAACTCTAAGGGACCGAACCGGTCTGGCTTTGGCACAGGACTTGATAAATCTAGAGACCCACCTGTTCCCAGCCAAGTTACAATTATAGAGCGCCCCCAAGGCCGACACCTGAACTTTAAGAGTCCCCGTGGCTAGACCCAGGTCACGCCCCTTTTGCAGAAACTCCAGGATTCCCTTGCTACCCAGCAAGGTAGAGACTAACCCTGGTGAAAACCCCTTGTTATTAAGTAGTGACCTCTCAAATTTCACGCCGCAAGATGGAAACCTCTGGCTGGGGCGTGGAATGCGGGTCCCTGAATGAGAAGGTCCGGCCTCTCTGGTAGAACCCAGGGATCTGAAACCGACATTTGTCGAAGCAGGGAGAACCAAGGCCTCTTGGGCCAAAAAGGGGCTATAAGAATTATCCTTGCGGCATCCTCCCGAATCTTCCTCACCACTGCTGGAACCATTACTAATGGGGGAAAGGCATAGGCCTTTCTGAACTTCCAAGGAATCTGGAGGGCATCTACAGCATGTGGATTTTCTGCTGGGTTTAAGGAACAGAATCTGTCTACCTTCCTGTTTGCTCTTGTGGCGAACAGATCTATGTCTGGCTGTCCCCATAACTGGACAATCTGTTGGAAGACCCCCAGGTTTAAGCTCCACTCCCCCTGTCTTAGGGTGTGGCGGCTGAGAAAATCTGCCATTACGTTTTCCACCCCCCTTATGTGAAGGGCACTGAGGCATGGGAGGTGTTGCTCTGCCAGGTGTAGGATTCTGTCTACCACAGCCATCAGGGAGCATGACCTTGTTCCTCCCTGGTGATTTACATAGGCCACTGTTGTCCGGTTGTCGGACCTGACCTGGACGTGGTGACCCTGAATGTGAGGAAGGAAGCCTATCAGGGATTTCTCCACTGCCCAAAGTATTTTTAAGTTTGAGGATGCCCCCATCTCGTGGTATGCCCAGTGACCCTGTACTGAGAGCTCTGCTAGATGACCCCCCCATCCGGAGCAGCTCGCATCGGTTGTAATCACCCGATCTACTGGTCTGGACCACTGCACGCCTGAGGTCAGATTTTTCCTGTCTGTCCACCATGAAAGGGAATCTACAGCTTCTAGGGAGAGAGAAAACTTGCTTTCTAAACGCCCGTTGAAGGACCTCTGCGCTGACAGGACCTCTGCGCTGACAGGACCTCCCACTGAAGAAGTCTCACATGCCCTTTAGCCCATCTGACTGCTGGGAGACAGGCCGTCATAGAGCCCAGGAGGGACATCACTGGAGACCGCATGGCTTTCAAGACTAAATTGATTATTTTGCGGACCTTGTCTTCTGGGAGGAAGCAGGCTTGAAGACGAGAATCCAGGATTAGACCTAGGAAGACCTGAGTCCTTGAGGGGGTTAATTTTGACTTTTGGGTATTTACCAACCACCCTAGCTGTTGCAACACCGCGGTGACTTCTAGAAGATGACTGGAGCAGTGGACTTCTGATTTTCCTATTACCAAAAAGTCATCTAAATAGGGAATGATCACTACGTTTTTGATTCGTAGAAAGGCTGTTACTTCCGCTATTAACTTTGTGAATATTCTCGGAGCTATGGAGAGGCCGAAGGGTAGGGCAGTAAACTGAAAATGCCTCAACTCTTTCTGAATGAACAGGGCTACTCTCAGATATTTCTGGTGGTCTGGATGAATTGGGACGTGATAATATGCATCCTTCAAGTCTATTACTGCCATAAAGAAATTGTGGTGCAAGAGTTTTACTGCTGAGCCCACTGACTCCATCTTGAAAGTCTGGTTCTCCATCAACTGGTTTAGACTCCTGAGGTTGATGATGGTCCTTAAGGACCCATTGTTTTTTTTTATCATGAACAGAGGGGAATAGAATCCCTTCCTCCTTTGTGGTATCGGAACTTCGAGAAGGACCCGTTTCTCTACTGGCCCTAATATTTCTGACTCCAGGGCTATCTGTTCTTCCTGGACCTTCCTCTTGGGGGTAATTATAAAGGTCCGGCGAGGAATCTGGCTAAACCGTATCTTCAGGGCACCACTCACAACATTCAGAATCCAGGGGTTTGATGTAATGGCTTCCCAAGCTGGAATAAAGTGGGAAAGCCTCCCCACCTACCTCCGGCCTGGCATCATTGGGAAGACTTTTTTGTATTGGAGGACGGTTCTCCAAACATATAGCCTGATTCCTTCTTGGATTTGGACTCCCATCTTCTCTTGTCTCCCGGAGGGCGACCCAGATTAAATTTTCTCCTCCGAAAACTAAATCTTTTTGAGTCCCCTGAAAATCCTGGGAACCCTTTGTTCCTATCGCCAGCCTTCTCTAAGGTCATCCAGCTTCTGGCCAAACAGGAGTCTGCCGTCACACGGGAGGGAACATAATTTATGTTTGGATTGTAGGTCGTCTGGACAACCCTTGAGCCACAAGGCCCATCTGGCAGCATTAGATAGACTTGCTGATCTAGCCGAGAGTCTAACAGAGTCCGCTGAAGAGTCAGCTAGGAAGGCAGATGCTGCCTGCATTAGGGGCAGATTTGAAAGGATTCTATCCCTAGGGATCTTTTTATCCCTAAGTTGGTCTTCCAATTGTTGGAGCCACACCATGAGAGACCTTGCCACACAGGTGCCAGCTACTGCAGGCTTCAGGCCTCCTCCTGCAGCTTCCCAAGTGTGACGTAGAAAGGAGTCAGCCTTTTTATCAAGGGCATCCTTTAGGACGCCTGAATCCTCCAAGGGTAGAGAAGATTTTTTGGATGACCTGGCTACAGTCCTGTCAACTTTAGGGATTTTATCCCAAGGGTCAGAGTCCTTCTCCTCAAAGGGGTACCTTCTTTTAGAGAAGGAGGGTAAGGCCCCTGATCTCTCTGGTTTCTTTCACGCTCGGTCAATGAGGCCCTGAATTTTAGTGTTTACTGGGAAGGAGCGTCTTTTTTTCTCCAAGGCCCGCAAACAAAGTCTTCCCGGGATTTGGATGCTTTCTCCTCCCCCAGACGCATGATTGATCTGACTGCTCTGACCAGTTTGTCCGTACCCTCCATGGGGAAGCAGGGTCTACTGTTATCCGATGAGGAAGAGGATGATGAATCACTCAGCCATAAATCCTCGGACTGGGAGGAATCAGAGTTGGAGGAGACTTCTCTATGGGATCTTTTCTTCCCCCTAAACAACCCCTTCAGGGACCCCTGAACCTCTGCGTGGACTATGGATTTCAGATTGGATGCGAAATCCAGAAAATTTTCTGCTATAGTTTTATTAATGCAGTTCAGGCAAAGCAGCTTTTGCCAATCTATGGGAAGGGAAGTTTGGCATAGGGCACAAATCCTGTGCTTTTGCTTGGCGCTACTCTTCTTAGGCTCCTACAGAAGGAAGCACATAAGAGACTTCCCATTTCAAAAAGGTGACATTCACGAAGTCACAAACGGGTACCGGATTCGGAGGCTATAGCGGAACAAGCAATGATTCCTTTCTGGATGGTCCAGAGGTGTTTGATACCTTGCTCGAGCGGCTGTCCGTGTGAGAGGCGTCCGTCTGCCTCTTCCGTTGCTGAGGTGGGGGGGGGGGGGTTAGCTGCTGCTCTTGACTATCCTGGTCAGCCATCTTGCAGAAGCGTGCCACGCTCCAGGATAACCACCCCCCCCATAATATAGGGCCATCCAGAACCTCCTCCGGTTCAAGGGCCCTCCCCCTCCTTCCCAGGCCGAGGCTCCACAGAAAAAAACGGCCCGGGAGCGCTTTACAGGGCGCCGCCATCTTGGATCGGGAACCGCCCCGACGTCTCCCGGCGTGCCCCGCGCAGTGACGTCAGGCGCGTCATAACCGGAAGTTGCCGCTCCGGAACACGGCCGACAGAAGCGGCAGGGGGAGGGTGGCGCAGCGGTCTACGGGAAGCCAGAGCCTGCCTCACCGCGTGGGCCCGCTCCGACGCAGGACCCAAAGGAGCTGCGGATGGAGCTTCTGGAGGCTGGAACCTGGTGCACAGGCCAGTGCCTGCTCTTCCACACCGGAACAGACCCAGGTAAGTGCTCTTTTCCAGACAGGTTCCCATCAAGGACAGGAAACTAACTGAAGTGAGGGAGAGGTACCGCCCTTTTATTTCAGACTGTTTCCTGTCCTTGATGGGGGCGGATCCCTCTCTCAAGGTGTGCTGTCATGGGTGAGGAGAAAAAAATCAATTTTAGATCACCACCTTTTCCCCCATATAAAATGAAGAACCAAAATAATAAACATATTTAGTATTGTCACATCCGTAAAGGTCTGGTGTATCAAAGTATAATTTAAACCAGGACAGTAAACACTGTAAAGAGAAAAAAAAATCATCTAAAAAGCCAGAATTGTGGTTTTTCAGTCACCATACCTCCCCAAAAAATGCAACAAAAACTGATCAAACCGTCGCATTTAACATGAATTAGCATTAATAAAATTCAGCTCGCCGCACAGAAAAACAAGGCCTCATGCAGCTCTAGTGGCAAAAATATAAAAATATTCTGGCCCTGATTCATCAAAGCAAGTCTCTACCAGCTCGGCTAAAATGGGCAGAGCTGGGGTGGGAGGAGGGTGCGTGACGCCACAGCTCATCTAATTCATGGCAAGCTGTGGTGTAACGTGTCAAAAATCTTACTCCACTCAATCTAGACTGGAGTAAAGGCCCCGTCACACTTAGCGACGCTGCAATGATCCCGACAACGATACGACCTGTCAGGGGAGCAGCGACATCGTGGAAAGAATCTTTCCACGATGTCCTGCTCCTGGTTACCAGTCTGCTGAAGCAGGAGCAGGCTGGTAACCATGATAAACATTGGGTTACTAGGGGCACACGCGCTCCTAGTAACCCGTTGTTTATCATGGTTACCACTCTGCTACAGTGAGCAGGAGGTTACCGCTCACTTTAGCAGGCTCGTAACCATGATAAACAGCAGGTTACTAAGTGCGCGTGCGCCCCTAGTAATCCGATGTTTATCATGGTTACCAGCCTGATCGCTGCTCCCGCTGGTCACACACAGCGATGTGTGCTGACCAGCGGGAGGGCAACGACCAAAAAATGGTCCAGGACACTTTGCAGCGATCAGCGACCTCACAGCAGGGGCCTGATCGCTGCAAAGTGTCACACATAACGACATCGCTGGTGAGGTCGCTGTTGCGTCACCAAAACCGTGACACAGCAGCGATCTCGCTATGTGAGACGGGGGCTTAAGATTTCTGTCACGGCACATGAAGGGGCACATCACTTGTTAGATGTTTCAGATTCATAAAGAGATGTGAACCACTTAATTAATAAGGAGCGCCAGACTCTTCCATGCCCCCCTCATCAAGACGGGTGAGAAAATCGCCAGTCTTGATAAATTGGGTTCTGTGTGTCTCGGAAAATCGCAACGCAAAACTATTTTTCTTTTTCAAACTTCTGAATTTGTTTTCACCACTTTAAAAAAGAAAAAAAAATTCTGCAATTTGGTATCGTCACAATTGTACCTACCTTGAGAATCATGATGTTAGGTCATTACCATGCAATGAAAACAGTAAAAAAAATATCAAGCCCCAAAACCAAATGGCAGAATTGCAATTTTTTCACTAGTTCATTTAATTTGGAATTTTTATTCCCATTTTTCAGTACATTCTATGGTAACATGAAAAGTGTCACTCAAAACTACAACTCATCCCACAAAAAACAAGCCTTCGTATGGCTAAAGATGATAGAAAAAGTGCAAGGTAAAAACGTAAAAAACCAAAGTTGCTGTGATGGAAACAAGTCTTGAGGAATACATTTCTTTTTTAAATGACCATTTTACAGACAGACATCATTTACATATTAAGGTAAGGTTGTACACAATTTTAATAAGTTAAATTGCGGAACCTGTACTGGTCCTCATTTAGACCTCCTTCACACATCCATATAAAACATGTAGGTGAAAAAACGGTAACTGTATTGTCCGGGTGTCCATCCACGGTGTAGGTTTTTCCCCATAAATGTTTTTCAGGTATGGAAAAATAAATTGCAAAGCTTCTTATACTTTGCAATGTTAACCATGCACAGCACACGTGTTTTTCACAGATCCATAGACTTGTATTGGCCCTTGTCATCCGTGCTGCCAGAAAAAAAAACAACAGACATGTCTCCGTGTGTTTTGCACAGACACAAGGTTCGTGTAAAATCACGGACATGTGCATAGCACCATAGGTTATAATGGGCACGTGTGGTATCCATGAAAAAAAACGATAACACACTCACTGGAAACACGGAGGAGTGAAGGAGGCCTAACATCTAGTATTGTAGTCTAAAGCCCCCGTCTCACATAGCGAGATCGCTAGCGAGATCGCTGCTGTGTCACGGTTTTGGTGACGCAACAGCGACCTCACCAGCGATGTCGCTATGTGTGACACTTTGCAGCGATCAGGCCCCTGCTGTGAGGTCGCTGATCGCTTCAAAATGTCCTGGACCATTTTTTGGTCTTTGCCCTCCCGCTGGTCAGCACACATCACTGTGTGTGACCAGCGGGAGCAGCGATCAGGCTGGTAACCATGATAAACAGCGGGTTACAAGGTGCGCGTGTGCCCCTAGTAACCCGCTGTTTATCATGGTTACCAGCCTGCTCCTGCTTCAGCAGGCTGGTAACCGGAGCAGGACATCGTGGAAAGATTCTTTCCACAATGTCGCTGATCCCCTGATCGCTGGTGAGCCTGCCTGTTTGACAGCTCACCAGCGATCACATAGCGACGCAGCAAGAATCCCTGACAGGTCGTATCGTTGTCAGGATCGCTGTAGCGTCGCTAAGTGTGACGGGGCCTTTAAAGCTGCATTTGTTCCTGAATGCTACCGGCAGCAGTCATCAAGCTTAGCCACCCTAATAGCTTGTCTTATCTCTAATTACTGTCCAGTATCTGAAATAAGGACCAACACCGATCACTAGAGAAAGAGCCGTGCCTACACTCAGCCAGCAGATTTCAGCTCTAAATGTTGAAGCACTATTGATATCTAGATTTATAGAAGATACCTACATATAAATTTCCAAAATGACTCGCCTTTTTATGTAAATTGTTTTTAGAGAAGTTATTTAATGTCAATGGTCAAGATACATTTCGTAATGTTAACAATTTTGCAGCCTTGTGAGTTATTAAAAATAAATAAATCTGGATATAACATGACTGACTGGCAGCAGGATCTGCATTAGGATAGTGATAGTAAATTATTGATGGCAATTAACTGGCAGCCAAATCATAATCTGTCAATTCACCACAAAACCTCAGTATTCTTCCTTCTCGTCTACCTATGCACATGATGCCACAGGCTCCAATAACTTTTTCTCATTTGAATCCAGAATTCTGGTAACTTAAAAGTGTAACCGTCGTTATATATATATTTTTTCATAAATCAATAGAACATGTGAAAATAAGAAACTTTGTAACATACAGAGGATTCTGCTTCTTTCCCCTCCTGGACTGATCTTTCATTCTTAAAATTCTCAATTCACAGGTAAAATGGGTCTTCAGTGAAGACAGATTTTCTCATTACTGAAATAGGAGAAGTCATCTGGTGCTAATAAAGTTCTATGGAGAACCGTTGTCGTTTCAGGAGAACATTCAGCAGAATGTCAGTTTCAGCCTCTAGCTCCTCCCTTCTCCATAGAATTCTAAAAGCACCAACTGTCATCTCCTATCTCAGTAACTGGAAAATCTCTCTGCACTGAAAACAGATTTTACCCATGAATTGAGAGTGAAAGATCAGTCCAGGAAGAGAAAGAAGCAGATTTCGCTGATAAAATATATAACAAAGTTTCTTATTATCATGTGGTCTATTGATTTATGAAATAATAATTAAAACGACGATTACTCTACTAGAGCATGGAAAATAGTGTTTTTAGCCTGGTTTGGGACTAAGTATGTTAGATTTTAATGCAATAATTTCTGAACTACAAAAAAAAGGTATTTGTAGCAAAACAAAGGAGCCAGGCTACAAACCCTGGACCCAAAACTCCTTTACCAAAATTTCTCAGGAGACAATAAGGTCCTTAGAAGTGGGTATGAGTGGAGCTGATCACAGCCATAATTGTCCTTCTGTATAAAGCTCTCCCCAAACACGTTATCCTAATGTCGGCCAAATACGTTGATAATGAAGAGTTCAGCCAACAGTTTAAGGTAAATGTGTAAGGTTCCTCCTTGTAGAAAGTGATAACGAAGGTCTACCATGTGTCAGAGTGTGGAGACTTCTATGCCATGCAGGCTCCTCTGGGAAATTAAATATGCAAATTGCCTCTTCAGAGAGGAAGAGGAATTGAACTCTTGCGCCACCTATTGGAAGCAGCGATACTAAAAGTTAATACTGACCCCTTAACGAGCCTTACCTTGACTTGAGATAAAAGTCAAACCAGAATCTCAATTTGCAGACAGTGTTTCGGGGTGTTGCCCCTCGTCAGTGCAAAGTATGAGATCTGGTTTAGCTGGGTGAGAGGCTTAAGACTGGGATCTAACCCTGATAGAGTTCTATGATTTATTGATTTTTGCAGGCTAATGTGCAAAATGTTTTTTGGTGTGTGCATTTGGCAGATAATCTAATATATTCTATGTGACCAATATGCTTTGCTAAAGGTCTATTATGCTTTATAATGTCACAGCATGCCAAGCAGAGAAGTGTCAACCAGTGGAGGAAAAAAGTAAGCACCTGAGTCGCTGCTGGAGCTGGAGGACTCACTACCACTAGAGCTGGAGTCAGACTCTGAAGAGGAGGATGAGGACTCTGAAGATGAAGAGTCTGATGATTCGACGTTCTGCTTCTGGGTCATGATCATTTTTGGTGCATTCTTCAGATGCTCGCGTAGCTCATCCCTTGTGTTTAAAGATAAAATAAGACATTTGTGAAAAAGAATAAAAACAGATTATTTCCTAGAGGTTCATAACGGAGGACAAATTCGAACTTACGTTAATCCTCCAAGGCCAATCGAGGTAAAAAAGTTGATTGCAAAGCGGGTATTTTTTGGATTATCCATAGGTAGTAATCCTTCAAAGAAAGGTAGGAGAGTCCTGGACAAATAAACAGTAAAGAATTAGTAAAACATATCACATGTAAAAGTACTTGGTAAATATTTTACCTACGGCTGACAAAGGACATGAATTCAAGAAAAATAACAGAAATCAGCCTTATCAACTCCCGGTCAGATTACCAATACACTACGAGGATGCAGCAGACCCCCATGATAAAGGCGGGGGCAGCATAGGTGCAAAATATTGGTGGAGCAAACACAGTGCCGGCAAAAAAAATCTTTACACTTGAGCAGCAAAAAAAAACTTTACATATAAAATCCACATCATAATTTCACTTTTTAAAAGTGTACACAACGGGGCAGATAATAAAAAACTGTCTAATATTAAAGCTGGCTTTGTTGCAAATATCAACCAATCAACGCTCAGTTTTCACTTCTCTGGTAAAGCGAAAGCTGCACTCTGATTGGTTGTTATGTGCAGCTCAGCCAGTTTTGCTATTAGGCAGTCTTTTATTATCTCCCTCAATGGGTCGAAAGAAGCTTAAAATGGAAGAGAAATCCCGTGCCTTGACTCTGCTCGAGAAGGGGGATTCGGTGATTGCTGTACCTAGAGATCTGGGAGTGTCAAGAGAAGCAATTTATCAACTGAAGCGGTCGGCGGCATCATTGCCTCCTGGGATGGTACCGCAGAGGAAGTCAGGCTCTGGCGCACCTAAGAAGACTTCACCAAGGACTGATAAGCTTCTTAAGCGTGAAGTGATGTCACATCCTTCTATAACTGCCGTTGAAATAAAAAACAAGTACCCTATGCTCCTCCAGAACATCACAACTAGGACAATTCGTCACCGCCTGCAGAAGGACCTGGGTCTACCAAGTTGCTGTGCCGCAAAGAAGCCCCTGCTCACAGCAGCAATGAAGAAGAAAAGGCTGGCCTTTTGTAAGAAATATCAAGATTGGACATCTGAAGAGTGGAAGAAAGTGATGTTTAGTGATGAGAGCACTTTCAGGCTGGTCAGGGGAGGCTCAAAGGTTGTGCGTCGACCCAGCAACATCAACAATCTAAAGGAGGTGCTGAAGACACTGTGGGTAAACATGGACTCCACATACTTAGCCAGCCTTGCTGAATCCATGCCTAAACAACTGCAGATGGTGATAAAATGTAAGGGTGACATGACAAAATACTAATTGTAATAAAATATCCACAATAAAACACTTGAATATTAAGATTTTGTGGTTTCATTGAACTTGTAAAGATTTTTTTTGCCGACACTGTATACATATCTACCATTCATGGAGGGGGGCTGGTGCCTAGTATTATACAAACACAAGTATAAGGCTTGTATAGGGAGCCAGTCACACAGATGTAGTGCAGTGTCTGGCTTACAGCCTATATATGATGGCCATACTATTAGATCAGGCGTGCTGCCCAGCAAATCTCGACAAATTCCTTATGTATTTATACATCATTTTTTCATCTCTTTATTGCACATTTTTACATCTTTTTGCAGGGTGCAGCCAGGCCTTTTACTGTTGGTTGGGTGATTTGGGGTGTCTGTCATGTGGGGTGCACTTATATATAAACCTGATCTAATCGTATGGGCGTCATCAATAGGCTGTAAGCCAAACACTGTGCACTACATGTATCTGTGTGCATTTTTAATACTAGGCAACCACCCCCTTCATGAATTGGTAGGTCTGTGAGTGATTGCTCCATCAGTATTTTGCACCTGTGCTGCCCCCGCCTTTATCATATGGGTCTGCTGCATCCTGCTAGTGTATTGGTAATCTGATCTGGAGTTGATAATAGAGATGAGCGTTGTTCTACTCGAACTGTTCGCCAATCTCAAATTCGAGCTGTTTTGGGCGGTGTTCGAGCCGGTCGGCGAACACGAACAATTTGAGAAAAATTCGGCTGTTCGAGGTTATGTTCGATAACTGTTCGTGCACCAAAATCATAACTGGATTTTTTCTCAGTAATGATGAAAATTAATGTTAATACGCAGTTTGAGTGTACAGCGGGGCGGGGGGAGGGGCAGGGGATGGATCTCTGCAGGAACAATGAAGATCTCCATTTTTCTTTCTCTTTCCCGCATTTGCAGTGGGGAGGTGCAATCTGTCAGCCTATCAGCAGCGCACACACGGAGCGAAGTGCTTTTTTTCACACAAGCAAGGGCATGTGTGATTGGCAGTGTATGTCACATGTCCTTGCCCTATAAGACCAAGCCATTTTCCCCGTCGCCACCATTTTCTCACTGCTGCAGCTGCGTGTTAGACGGCACCGCTGTTGCTGTGTGCGCTATACCTTGTTAATTTCAAGCCAATTTTCGCACAAATATACAGATAGCTTGGGAGTAGGGAATAGTTGTGATTGCAGTCCTTTTAAGGACTAGGTTACAGCATTTCCTACGACTTTTATCAGGCAGGTCTGTGCTCTTAAATAGATAGGTTGTGGGAGTAAAGACTAATTGTAATTGGAGTCCTTTTCAGGACTAGGTTACATGAGTTCCTATCAGTTTTTGCCAGGCAGGTCTGTGCCAGTGCTGTGCAAGTTTTTTTCACAGCATTTGGCTGAATCTAGCAAAGCTAATCCTTTTTGGCCTATTGCAGAGTGTGTTAGTCAGTGGAGTAGCCTATCTGTGTTGCAAGATATACCACCTGTGTATAGAATACCAATTTTTTTACTGCACCTAGTGAAGTAAAATCTTTTGGGCATAGCATCATTCTATTAGTCCATCTATACTGACCTCCATCAGGTTGCAAACTGAATATAATTTTTTTCTGCATCTAGCTCTGAAAAAATATTTGGGCTTCTAGCAGTGTGTGGGACTTGTTCTATTAGTCCTTCTATACTGACCTCCAGCAGGTTGCAAATTAAAAATAATTTTTTTCTGCATCTAGCTCTGAAAAAATATTTGGGCTTCTAGCAGTGTGTGGGACTTGTTCTATTAGTCCTTCTATACTGCCCTCCAGCAGGTTGCAAATTGAATATAATTTTTTTCTGCATCTAGCTCTGAAAAAATATTTGGGCTTCTAGCGGTGTGTGGGACTTGGTCTATTAGTCCATCTATACTGACCTCCATCAGGTTGCAAATTAAAAATAATTTTTTTCTGCATCTAGCTCTGAAAAAATATTTGGGCTTCTAGCAGTGTGTGGGACTTTGTCTATTAGTCCATCTATACTGACCTCCATCAGGTTGCAAATTGAATAAAAAAAATTTCTGCATCTAGCTCTGAAAAAATATTTGGGCTTCTAGCGGTGTGTGGGACTTGGTCTATTAGTCCATCTATACTGACCTCCATCAGGTTGCAAATTAAAAATAATTTTTTTCTGCATCTAACCCAGCCAATAGTTTTGGCCTAATACCACAGTTTGGCCACTCAGCTCTGCTCGGTTACCATCCATTGTTTTTTTGTGCAAACAACTCCAGAGTTGTGAATTAGTTAACCACCAAAATGAGTGGAAAAAGGCCTGCTGCTGGTGGAAAGGGGAATAGGCGTGTTGGGAAGGGGAAAAAAGGTTGTGTCCGTGGGGTAGGTGCAGAAGAAAGACCATCTTCCAGCCAAACTAAAATGTCTACTTCTTTTAGCGGACAATGTGATAAGATCCCTTTCTTACGGCCACGCCAATCGCTACAAATTCCAGATGAGGCACAAAAACAGCAGGTGCTTCAACGGATATCAAGTGCTCCTTTAAGTGGGCTCTCCTCCACATCAACTTCAACATCACAAATACTCCAGTCCTCAAAGGTGTCACCCAAATCGCACTTGCTTCCTCACAGCTCCCAAATCTCCAGCTGCCCGTCTGAGTATGAGGTAGAACAGATGGTTGAGTCTGCAGAGCTGTTTACTCATACTATAGCCTGGGAATCAGAGGTCGACTCCAGCGCTTCTGTGAATCCAGACGAGGAAATGATCTGCACTGATGCCCAGAATCTTTATGAGTCGGATCCAGGACCAGACGCAGAAGGTTCTGACCATAATGTAGACCCTCATTCCCAAACTGTAACTCCTGTTGGTGGAGACAATGAGGAAGACGATGATAAGACTAAATACCTGATTGGAGCGACAACTTTAGTTTTTTGTCAGGGCAGGAACAGGTTGGCTCTGAGGACGACGGGTGTGATAACGCACAGGGTGATGATGATGAGGTCGGAGATCCCACTTACTGTCAACCCACAGTCAGCCAAGAGATGAGGTCAGCAGAGGAGGTGGAGGAAGATGCTAGTGACGACGAGGTCAGGTTGCGCCTTCCTGGACAGAGACGTAGTACTGGAAGCACGTCAACAACTGCATCCTCAAACACAACTCTGCCTCTCACCACAAGTCGTGGTGGCTCTTCAGGTCACATGGGTGCTAAGCCTTGCATAGCCTGGGCATTTTTTCAGATCGATAAAGATGACCCAACTCGTGTTATCTGTAACATTTGTCAGCAAAAGCTAAGTAGAGGCCAAAAAATACATAGTTTGAGTACTTCATGCATGAACCGGCACATGGACATGAAGCATAAGTTGCAGTGGGAAGCTCAGTGTGCTACAATGCGGTCTAGCCGGCTGGGCCAACCACCGTCTGCCATATCTTGTGCATCCGCGGCCTCTTCATCCTCTGTGACTGGGGGGACAGCAGTCACACCTGTTTTGGGGCGCAGACCTGCCACCTCTTTACCCGCAACAGCCAGCGTGATTGGCAGGTCATCATTTTCTTTGGAGGTGGTAACACCAGCTGGTCTTGAGCGCTGTCCGACATCGATAGCACCACCTTTGGATCAAGGCAACCTAACATGTCCGCCTGCATCTTCCTCACAGACCGGCAGTTTGCCGGGGACACCCTTATCAACCCCGTCTAAGCACAATAGCCAGCCCTCGGTCCCTCAGATGTGGACAAGTAAAAGACCATTTCCTCCTAGCCATGAGAAAGCTAAGAGGTTGAATTTCACCATCTGCAAGCTCTTGGCTACAGAAATGCTGCCTTTCCGCCTGGTGGACACAGAGGATTTTCGAGACCTTATGTCCGTCGCAGTGCCCCAGTACCAGATGCCCAGTCGGCACTACTTCTCAAAGAAAGGTGTGCCTGCGCTCCACCAGCATGTCGCACACAACATCACCGCTTCTTTGAGAAACTCTGTGTGTGACAGGGTGCATTTCACCACAGACACTTGGACGAGTAGGCATGGACAGGGGCGTTACATGTCGCTGACTGGGCACTGGGTAACTATGGTGACAGCAGGACAAGGGGCTGCTGTCCAAGTCTTGCCGTCCCCACGAGTTGTGCGTCAATCCTCTTTATGTCAAAGTTCCTCCACTGCTTCTGCCTCCTCAACCTCCTCTCGGTCTTCCACCTGCACCCAAAGCCTGTCTGGTCATGCCACAAGCTTTCTAACTGCGCAGAAGGGATCCTGCACACCTCCTTACTATGCTGGCAGTAGGGCTCAACGTCATCAGGCGGTTTTTACATTGAAATGTCTGGGAAATGTGAGTCACACAGCTGAGGAGTTGTGGTCAGCTCTGGAGAACCAATTTCATGAATGGTTGTCTCCACTGGACCTGAAACCAGGGAAGGCCGTGTGCGACAATGCTGCAAACCTGGGTGCGGCCCTTCGCCGGGGCAATGTCACACACGTGCCTTGTATGGCTCACGTGTTGAACCTGGTTGTCCAGCAATTTTTAGCCCACTATCCCAGACTAGATGGCCTTCTGCAGAGGGCACGGTCGCTGTGTGCTCACTTCCGCCGTTCGCATCCCGCAGCTCAGCGACTTACATCTCTACAGAAGTCGTTGGGCCTGCCACTTCACCGGCTAAAATGCGATGTGCCTACCCGGTGGAATTCAACTCTGCACATGTTGCAGCGACTGTGGCAGCACCGACAAGCCCTGGTGCAATACGTTCTGACGTATAGCCTGGGCCAACGAGATTCAGAGGTGGGGCAAATCACGCTGGAGGAGTGGTCTCAGATCAGGGACCTATGCACCCTTCTGCACAGTTTTGAAATGGCGACGAAGATGTTTAGTGCTGACGATGCCATTATCAGCATGACTATTCCGGTGATTTACATGCTGGAGCACATGTTAAACAGAATTCGGAGTCAGGTGGTGGCACAAGAGGAGGTGGAGGAAGTAGAGGAGGAGGAGTTGTATGCGGAAGGGCTAACATCTGCAAGGTCCAGACGGTCGGCAGCACCAGGGCGGCAGGCATGTGAGGGTGGGGGAGATGATTTTACCAGGGCGCATGGTAGCAGCCAAACTAGTGAGGAAGGTGCAGGAGCCCAGGAAGAAGTGGAGGACGAACTGATGGAAGACTCATCAGATGAGGGAGACCTTGATCACATTTCTGTTGTGCGAGGTTGGGGGGAGAGGACAGAGGAAGGAAGCATGATTGTTACCTCGCCACCAACACAACAGGGACTTGGTGCTCCTGGATGCGCAACACACATGAGTGCCTTCTTGCTGCACTACCTGCAACATGACCCTCGAATTGTGAGAATTAGAAATAATCCTGACTACTGGGTTGCCACACTGTTAGATCCCCGGTACAAAAGTAAATTTGCAGAAATTATTCCTGCCATAGAAAGGGATGCACGCATGCAGGAGTATCAGCAGAGACTGTTGCAGAATCTTACATGTGCTTTTCCACAAAATACCAGTGGTGCACGTAGTGAATCTCACAGTTCCAACTTGCCAACCGTGGTCTGTATGGAATTGTTCAATAAAGGGCCCAAAATTAAGATAACATAGATGGGAGAGGTCTCTATGAATAGGAATTCCTAAGTATTTGATACCCTGTGAGGGCCAGGCAAAGGGAAAGTTGGACTGGATGGAATCCTATATGGATTTGGGGAGGGAGACATCGAGGGCCTCAGACTTCGCTGCATTGATTTTAAAATTTTACCATGTAACAAAGTGATCTATTTCAGCCATAACAGCAGGGATGGATATATGTGATTGAGTGATATATACTAGGACATCATCAGCAAATAGAGAGCACTTGTACTCGGTGCCTCCCACCTCAATCCACCTAATATTGGGGTTATGGCGAATTGATGAGAGCAGGTGCTCCGTCACTAGGATGTATAAGAGAGGGGACAGAGGACATCCCTGCCTTGTCCCATTGGTGATTGTGAAAGGTGATGAAAATGTTCTGACGCACCCCCTGGGCCTTGGGACACCCGGAGCCGGACCCTTTTTGGTGGATGCTGGTGGTTGTAGTCTTTGTGGCGGCGATCCGGTTCCGTGGCTCAGGGCGGTCAAACCAGTGGCGGAACTATTTATGTGGTTTTGATGTTTAAATGTCCGACTACGCCACCCGTGGATTGCGGTCAGAGTGAACCGCCGCTACAGGGCAGACCGCTAAGGCTGGTGTTGTGGGTGCAGCAGAGCGTAGCATAACTCCCCACGGGAGGAGTATAGCCTCAGGGCAGTGTATGCGGAGGATGGGGGTGATGGTGCAGGGCAGCAGCAGTAACGACACGGAGTCAGTGATGCAGTTCAGGGCCTTTACTCACAGTTCTTATTATCCAGACCACGTCTGCAGGTAACGGCTGCCCACGTCGTACTGTGCTCACCAGGTGAGGGGCTCAGACAACTCCCAGACAACTTTGGAGCGCTTCACAGGACCCCCTTTGTGTGTCCTTTGTCTGGCCTTTCTTACCAACACTTCTGTCCGGCTGCCTCGGGCCTCCTCTTGGTAAACTTGGCGCCAGTTTCCCTGACCCTATGTGGTGCCTTCCTAGCGGGTGGAGCAAGGGGCTGCGCCACATAAAATGTCAGAGCCTCCGGTTTCTAGCTGAGGGTCGTTTCCTGCCTCCACTAGTTCGGGGACCGGTCTCCCCCTTTGGCCTGACCCCTCCACGCAGGTGGATTCGGGCGTGCGGTGGCGACTCGCCCGTCCGCACCCCTGGGATCCCTTCATTCCTCGTTCCTGGAGCCTTCTCCGCTCCTCTTCCTTCCTTCTCCCTCTTGCAGGCCTGGGCCTCTGTTACTAGGCCCGCCTCCGGAGCAGAGCTCATGCAGAGCCCCTGCTCCCTGCCACTTCTGCTCAGACTTCTCTGCACTGAACTAAGATGGTGCCCACCTTTTATACTCCCTTCTCAATGCACCCAGGAACTGCTTCCTCCCTGCTCCTGCACTGCAGGGTTCCCCTTCCTCAGTGTTCCCTCCCCCCACTCCAGCCAGGGACAGGGACTGTCGTGCCCATCTCAGGGGCATATTGGTCGCCCTGCCCCACGGCAATGTGGTGTAATGCATGCAGGTGTCGGGTCCTGATCCACACTCCATCCTGATCTGAGAGTGAGATATCACACCTCTGGGTGAGGTGCAATACGTCTGTAGCAACCGAGCCCTCGGTGCTACAGTTCCATTTATCTTCAGCCTAGGTGACGTATTGTGATACAGGGCCGTGATTTTGGCTATAAAAGGGTCCCCTAGACCCCTACCCCAAGCTTTTTAAGAGAATCATATATGGCGTGCCAGGAGACTCTATGGAATGCTTTCTCAGCATCCAACGAGAGTATCTACTTACAAATTTTTAACTGCATCTAGCCCAGGAAATACTTTGTGCCTAGTAGCAGTGTCTGCTAGTCAGCGGATTATCCCGGCTGTTAAGCAAGCTACACCACCTGTAGTTTGGACACTTAATTTTTTCAAAGGAAATGCTTCGGGACCACGGGATACTTAGTGAAGAGCATCAGGAGGCACCCCAAGGCATAGGGGCTGGGACTGGCACTAGGATGCCTTGCGGTGGACAGCCGAGCTCGATCCTTATAAAAGCTTTTTAACTGCAGCAGCTTTAGTGGACGCTACTGGAGCTGGAATTACGCGGCTGCTGGCATGAGACTTGCCCTCCAATAGATCCTTGTAAATGGATTTAAAGTGTATTCATTCAAATTAGAGGGACAATTTAAATTAAAAAGCTTAGAGCTGCCTCCACCACAGGGGGGCTCTCTCGACCCACCAGCGGACAGGCACCAGTATTGGGAGAGGGGGGCTGGCCGTCAGGGTTCACCGCGGCTCTGGCACAAACCCGGCGACACGGAGGTGGCACGGGCAGGAGCGGACTGGCCGTCTCGGCTTCTCACTTTTTGGATTTTAGAAGGGCATGACATGCCTATATCTGTGTCTCCCCCTCCTTTTACTCCTCCACCTCTTTTCTTTTCGCATGACTATATGTACTTGTCACTTTTCCATGTGTTAGTTGTGTCTTCTGAGCAGTTTGTCAGCTTTTGGACACCTTTGAAGGTGTTTTCTATGTGTTTCTATGTGTTTTTGTTTGCCTGCCATTGGTTTTAACGGTGTTCGAAGGTGTTCGACGAACAGTTCGGCGAACACACGGGTGTTCGACGAACCGAACCGAACTCGAACACTACGGGGGTGGCTCAACACTAGTTGGTAAGGCTGTTTTTTGTTATTTTTAAATATATCACATACATTCGGAGGAGGTGAGAGAGCAGCAGTGCTCACTTCCTCTGCATGTATGAGATGTGTCCGAAAGTGGGAAGAATGAAGCCAGCGCTGATTGGCCGCAGGGATCACGTGACAATGTTATGCGCAGGACTGTGGAGTCGGTAAGCCAAAGCTCCGACTCGGACTACTCAATTTCCATGACACCGACTCCACGACTCCGACTCCCTCATACACGGCTCATGTTTAAGTGATAAATTTACTGTAGCACAGATTCATCTCAGCTAAAAGTCTAGACCCTTAGATCAGGAATAGGACAGACATTTATAGGACAATTAATTTCTTTCCCAAATTCTTATGAAAAAATATTCCCCACAAACTGCATTGAACTACTGTACCCAATTTATTATATATTTTAGGAGTCGGAGTTAGTCCATTTTATACCGACTCTACCAAAATGGGCTCAGAGTCTACAGCCCTGGTTACGTGAGCCCCAGGAGAGACAGTGCCGACACCGCTAGAACGGCACAAGCAGCAGAGGCGAGAATAAGTGTTATTATTTTACTTGAGGCAAACATAAGGATTGAGAAGAGGTTGTCAGAGCAGAGTTTTTTTTAAAAGTGTTAAAGTACAACATGTAAATATTACGTTCTCTCGTCAAAGCATACGGCGAAACGTGCGTCGGGCATGTGCAGTCACTGTGGGGTCAGTATCTCCTTGATATATGTATATACACACACTACTTAAATTCTGTACTTTACCACTTTTTAAAAAAAAAGATATTAGCCACTCTACTTACCTATGGGCATAGTACAATGAGATACCACTTGGCACTTTAATTACTTTCTTATATCAGTCACATGGTTACTTACCTTAGTAAATATTACCAATGATACTGTTTGGCGTCTTTGTACATTAGGTTTCTTTACATAAAGGCCAACATCTTCATAGATGTGTCTCATAGGTTTATGATTAATTCTGATTTTACCTATAGATTTGTGATAGTGATAGTCCCTTTGCCTGCACTTTGAGGTATTTTTCCCTTGATGTTTTATATTTACTTTTCTGTTTTAATATGTAATTAATAAATATGATGATTTTATTGATACCTTGATTATGTGTCATATTAGTATGCGTACATTTTTAGCAGACACAATATAGATTTACCTGCTTTTTCTATAATAATAGTTAGTACCTAGTAGCCCCCCTTTTGAAAGTATCACAGCTTGTAAACTCTTTTTGAAACCAGACAACAGTCTTTCAATTCTTGTTTGAGGGATTTTCATCCATTCTTCCTTGGAAATTTCTACCAGTTTTGTGAGATTCCTGGGTCGTCTTGCATGCACTGCTATTTTGAGGTCTAGCCACAGATTTTCAATGATGCTCAAATCTAAGACTTTGAGGGCCATTGTAAAACCTTCAGCTTGCGCCTTTTGAGGTAGTCTATAATGGATTTTGACGTGTGCTTAGGATCATTATCCATTTGTAGAAGTCATCCTCTTTTCAACTTCAGCTTTTTTACAGATGGGTTATGTTTTCATCAAGAATTAGTTGAAATTTCATTGAATCCATTCTTCCCTCTACTCATAAAATGTTCCCCGTGCCATTGGCTGCAACACAACCCCAAAGCAAGATTGATCCACCCCCATGCTTAATGGTTGGTGGGATGTTCTTTTCCTGAAATTCTGTGCCCTTTTTTCTCCACACATACCTTTGATCATTGTGGCCAAAGAGGTCTTTTGTTTAACCTTATCGGTCCACAGGATTTGTTTCCAAAATGCATCAGGCTTGCTTAGATGTTGTTTTGCATTCTTCTGACGCTGAATTTTATGGTGCTGATTGCTTTGTACCAATCAAGTTTCATTGCGATAGCTTTCATTTTCACATAGGAGTTCACAGTATTTCAGATTCAATGAAAGAAATGTGCAACTGGGTGAAAAGGCAGGAGAGAAAGAAATACTTACATATCCTTCAGTCTGGCATTGAGCTTTGGAAGCCCCATATATTCACACAGTTCCTGGAAGAATATTTTCACAAATATTCTACTAGATGATGTTGTGGTTTCTTCGCTAAGATTTATGCACTCAAGAACCTGCGATACAAAAAGTTTTAAAGTAAATATATAAAGCGATAACAAAAAAAAAACATGACAGGAGATGATCAATGAAAAACAACAAAAAGATACAAGAAAACAGTAATCTTCAAATGCAAGGATCCCGGAAGAAGCTGAACATAACCAAATAAGTGCCCATGTGTCTATTGACACCACAATATATTTATTTGTTTAGGGTCTACCTTTTACAGCCGAAAACAGAATTGGAAAGATGTTATTTATGTTTTTGTAGCCAAGAGAAAAGTAAAAGTAATGAAGAAAAAGAAAATGGTAAAAAAAAATTGGGGAAATTGTTCTTAAAAGGACTCTGGCCAGTTTAAAAAGCCATAATCACCCTCATCCCTGCTGGTCTCTTCTTCCTGGTTTCGTATCGACACACCGGCGGATGCAGTTCATTTCCGGTGTGTCAAAAATAATTAGAAAGAACAGACCTGCAGGGGTCGGTGTTGTAACGGGATCACTGCGACATCCTAAGAGTGGATTATTACATCTTTTAATATTTATAACCAGTTTGAGCCCTTTAAGAATCATCTTCATCAACAGGAAAAATCACTTTCATCTACAGTGATTTTGTCTTTGCCTTGAATAAAAGGATGGAAAAATTACTATAAACAGCTCATAAGTTTTCAATCAAGAGATAAAAAAAAATACACAGCGCTACTAAAAAACAAAACAAACAAAAAAAAAACACAACAGAATGCTGATTGTACAGACTGAATGTAAATCTAGGGCAGAGCAGTGACTAACGTGACAGAACATGGAGTGTAGTACTAGTCATGGTATTAAATGGTCACTGCCTTTTTAACCAACTTTGCATAAATTAATACAAGCAAACATAGAAATTTTAAAAAAATATTCTTCTGTCTCCACTTATGAACCACCTCTCCTCCTTCACAGAACTTGCTCAATGCAAGAAGGACTTCAAGAATAGTTAGATGTCGGATTACAAACAGAGCTGTGGAGTCTGAGTCTATTTTGGTGGAGTCAGAGTTGGAGTCGGTATAAAATGGACTCCTAAAATACACTGCTCAAAAAAATAAAGGGAACACTTAAACAACAGAATATAACTCCAAGAAAATCAAACTTCTGTGAAATCAAACTGTCCACTTAGGAAGCAACACTGATTGACAATCAATTTCACATGCTGTTGTGCAAATGGAATAGACAATAGATGGAAATTATTGGCAATTATCAAGACACCCTCAATAAAGGAGTGGTTCTGCAGGTGGGGACCACAGACCACATCTCAGTACCAATGCTTTCTGGCTGATGTTTTGGTCACTTTTGAATGTTGGTTGTGCTTTTACACTCGTGGTAGCATGAGACGGACTCTACAACCCACAGAAGTTCCTCAGGTAGTGCAGCTCATCCAGGACGGCACATCAATGCGAGCTGTGGCAAGAAGGTTTGCTGTGTCTGTCAGCGTAGTGTCCAGAGGCTGGAGGCGCTACCAGGACACAGGCCAGTACACCAGGAGACGTAGAGGGGGCCGTAGGAGGGCAACAACCCAGCAGCAGGACCGCTACCTTCGCCTTTGTGCAAGGAGGAACAGGAGGAGCACTGCCAGAGCCCTGCAAAATGACCTCCAGCTGGCCACAAATGTGCATGTGTCTGCACAAACGGTTAGAAACTGACTCCATGAGGGTGGTATGGGGGCTCGATGTCCACAGATGGGGGTTGTGCTCACAGCCCAACACCATGCAGGACGCTTGGCATTTGCCACAGAACACCAGGATTGACAAAGTCGCCATTGGCGCCCTGTGCTCTTCACAGAAGAAAGCAGGTTCACACTGAGCACATGTCACAGACGTGACAGAGTCTGGAGATGCCGTGGAGAGCAATCTGCTGCCTGCAACATCCTTCAGCATGACCGGTTTGGCAGTGGGTCAGTAATGGTGTGGGGTGGCATTTCTTTGGAGGGCCGCACAGCCCTCCATGTGCTGGCCAGAGGTAGCGTTGACTGCCATTAGGTACCGAGGTGAGATCCTCAGACCCCTTGTGAGACCATATGCTGGTGCGGTTGGCCCTGGGTTCCTCCTAATGCAGAACAATGCCAGACCTCATGTGGCTGGAGTGTGTCAGCAGTTCCTGCAAAATGAAGGCATTGAAGCAATGGACTGGCCCGCTCGTTCCCCAGACCTGAATCCGACTGAGCACATCTGGGACATCATGTCTCGCTCCATTCATCAACGTCACGTTGCACCACAGACTGTCCAGGAGTTGGCGGATGCCTTAGTCCAGGTCTGGGAGGAGATCCCACAGGAGACCATCAGCAACCTCATCAGGAGCATGCCCAGGCGTTGTAGGGAGGTCATACAGGCACGTGGAGGCCACACACAATACTGAGCCTCATTTTGACTTGTTTTAAGGACATTACATCAAAGTTGGATCAGTCTATAGTGTGTTTTTCCACTTTAATTTTGGGGGTGACTCCAAATCCAGGCCTCCATTGGTTAATAAATTTGATTTCCATTGATGATTTTTGTGTGATTTTGTTGTCAGCACATTCAACTTTGTACAGAACAAAGTATTCAATGAGAATATTTCATTCATTCAGATCTAGGATGTGTTATTTGAGTGTTCCCTTTATTTTTTTGAGCAGTGTATATAATAAACTGGTACAGTAGTACACCGCAAGATGTGCTGTAAATGTTTTCATAAGAATTTGGGAAAGTTATGAAATGTCCTATAAAGGTCTATTCTATTCCTGAACTAAGGATCTCGGCTTTTAGCGGAGATGAATCTGTGCTGCACTTTATTACCGTACATGCTCAGTAGTGAAGCTCCTCCTACCAGTACTGTGGAGTCAGAGTCGGAGATGGAGTCTGAGTCGGAAGTCAAGGAAATTGAGTCGGTGGTTTGGCTTACCGACTCCACAGCCCTGATTACAAAGCCTACTAAATTCTATGGAGAGAGAATTGGAAAAGAGGAACGAAACTGGTAAATGGAAATGCAGCTTCAAATGACTGTTTTAGGGCACTCCAGTGCTGGATTCACAGACACACAGCCCAGTACTTCTGTCTAATGCCTCCCATGATGTTGTTGTTTTTGCCCCGTGTGATACAGATTTCAAGTCTGCTTAAAAATAGAAAAATAGAATCTAACTGCTTGTTACATGCAATCATGACACAAAATATCCTTCAGCTTCACCGTTTGGCAGGGTGGACACATTTCCATGCACCAGTGATTTGTTAGATATAGGAAGACCTCTGTTACAAGGTATTGGATTTGAGGCTCACTTTTCCTGCTTCCCGGTTATAATTTCAAGTTACATGACCTAAGCTGAAAAGTTTTGTGATCATCTCATGTCACCCTTAAAGACCATCTGTTACCAGATTTTAGCAGCTCCATCTAAGAGCAGAATTAAGTAGGGGCAAAGATCATGATTTTAGCATTGTGTCAATCAGTGGCCTTTGATAAAATACTGCTTTGCCTACTGCAGCTCTGCTACTCCTCACAATGAAGAGTGTCTGCTAGTGATCTATGTTCATAAGTCTCTGTCATCCTTGCCTCCATCCGTGCTATCAGCGCCAATGCTGCATTCCATAAAGGGGTGTATATAACCCCCTGACTCCAGCCAAATACCTTTTGAAATTTTCCCGCGTTCCATGTAAATCCTTCCAGTCCGATAGGTGTCCTTGCTGCGGTGTCTATCCCTCCTCCCGGCTTCTGATCGCGGTCCTCCTGCTCTGATTGAAGTGGATGCTGCCTCCAGCGTCATCCACACAGTCAGGCGAAATCTTGCACAGAGATATCTCCAGCTCGCGCCCATGCACTCTGATCTGCCCTACTGTGGGCAGAGCGTAAAAACATAAGGGCGCATGCGCCCTTATGTTTTAGGCTCTGCCCTCAGTAGGGCGCATGCGCAGTTATGTTTTAAGCTCTGCCCTCAGTAGGGCGCATGCGCAGTTATGTTTCAGGCTCTGCCCTCAGTAGGGCGCATGCGCAGTTATGTTTTAAGCTCTGCCCTCAGTAGGGCGCATGCGCAGTTATGTTTCAGGCTCTGCGCTCAGTAGGGTGCATGTGCTCTAATGTTTTGGGCTCTGCCCTTAGTAGGGCGAATGCGCATTTATGTTTTAGGCTCTGCCCGCAGTGGGGCAAGGCAAAATGCGCAGGCACAAGATTTTGCCCAGCTATGTGGATAATGCAGGAGGTGTCATACACGTCAATCAGAGCAGGAGGACGGTAATCAGAAGCCGGGAGGAGAGATAGATGCCTCAGTAAGGACGCCTATTGGCCGGACTGGCAGGATTGACAGAGCGCAGGAGAGTTTCAAAAGTTTTTTTGGGGGGTACACAGGACACGTCAGGGGGTTATATACCCCTTCATGGAATGCAGCACAGGCGCTGAGTAAGGTGCTAGTGTTTGTTCAGACATGAAAAAAACTAGTGACAGGTTCCCTTTAAAGGTAACATTAAGGTTGTGCGTCACAGTTACATGGAAGATTTTACATGCAAATGTAATGAAGTACAAAATTAGAACTTTGGGACAGTCGGAAATGTGAGAATTTGCAGTTTACTGTTGACAGTGCAGGACAATCAGCTTGAAAAGCTCACAATACCTGTAAAGTCCTCTAATAAAGGCTTTTTTTGTAGGCTAGCTGCAGGAGAGCTTTATAATTGATCTTCTTACATATAGAGAATTCCGGCCAGTGAGTAGAAACATTATAATATGTGGAACGGGACAAAAGGCTTCCAAGTGCACAATGAATAGAATAGTGAAATAAAGCTGAAAGCTCTACAGCGTAGACAGCGAGCAATTGAAAAGACAATTTAAAACAAGCAAAGGCACAGTCACTTACACTCCAAGGAATCGAGTCTGTGTAGAGGAGATGAGCAAACATCTTTGCGACATTTCTCAGCTTATTCGTTTCCAGGCGGTGAATAGTCTCGTACTGCTCTCTGAAAATGCTTTCAAAAGACTCCATGTATTCTTTCTTTAGCAAACAGAAACGCTGGAGGAGAAAGTAAAACGTTCTCAATTACACAGTAGACAAGGAAGAAAAAAAATAATTTTAGAGATGGTGAAACTAAACTAAATATATAGTTTATAACTAATTGCAGTACATTGTAATGCTGGGTCCCCCGCTAAGAACCAGAACAGGCATGATGAGCCGCTCCGTGAACTCAAGCCGTCATTGACGGACATTCATGTGAATTAATTTGTGAAGGGTGCACCTTCTCTTTAAAATCAGTTATTTCTAGCAGAGGGAGTTACCCATGATGATCACTTGGTCATTACTAGTAATGAGCAAGTATGCTCTGTTTACCCTTTTGGCGAGCATGCTCAGGTGCTCGCTGAGTATCTTCAGGCATTCCTCACATGTATTAAAGCTGTCAAACAGTCGCAAATCATGCACACAGCGCGACTCAAACATAACACCCGAGCACGCTGAAGATACTCAGGAAACACCCGAGCATGCTCGTAAAGCTCGAGTAACAAGCATGCTCGTTAAGCTCGAGTAACAAGCATGCTCGTTAAGCTCGAGTAACAAGCATGCTCGTTAAGCTCGAGTAACAAGCATGCTCGTTAAGCTCGAGTAACAAGCATGCTCGTTAAGCTCGAGTAACAAGCATGCTCGTTAAGCTCGAGTAACAAGCATGCTCGTTAAGCTCGAGTAACAAGCATGCTCGTTAAGCTCGAGTAACAAGCATGCTCGTTAAGCTCGAGTAACAAGCATGCTCGTTAAGCTCGAGTAACAAGCATGCTCGTTAAGCTCGAGTAACAAGCATGCTCGTTAAGCTCGAGTAACAAGCATGCTCGTTAAGCTCGAGTAACAAGCATGCTCGTTAAGCTCGAGAAACAAGCATGCTCGTTAAGCTCGAGAAACAAGCATGCTCGTTAAGCTCGAGTAACAAGCATGCTCGTTAAGCTCGAGTAACAAGCATGCTCGTTAAGCTCGAGTAACAAGCATGCTCGTTAAGCTCGAGTAACAAGCATGCTCGTTAAGCTCGAGTAACAAGCATGCTCGTTAAGCTCGAGTAACAAGCATGCTCGTTAAGCTCGAGTAACAAGCATGCTCGTTAAGCTCGAGTAACAAGCATGCTCGTTAAGCTCGAGTAACAAGCATGCTCGTTAAGCTCGAGTAACAAGCATGCTCGTTAAGCTCGAGTAACAAGCATGCTCGTTAAGCTCGAGTAACAAGCATGCTCGTTAAGCTCGAGTAACAAGCATGCTCGTTAAGCTCGAGTAACAAGCATGCTCGTTAAGCTCGAGTAACAAGCATGCTCGTTAAGCTCGAGTAACAAGCATGCTCGTTAAGCTCGAGTAACAAGCATGCTCGTTAAGCTCGAGTAACAAGCATGCTCGTTAAGCTCGAGTAACAAGCATGCTCGTTAAGCTCGAGTAACAAGCATGCTCGTTAAGCTCGAGTAACAAGCATGCTCGTTAAGCTCGAGTAACAAGCATGCTCGTTAAGCTCGAGTAACAAGCATGCTCGTTAAGCTCGAGTAACAAGCATGCTCGTTAAGCTCGAGTAACAAGCATGCTCGTTAAGCTCGAGTAACAAGCATGCTCGTTAAGCTCGAGTAACAAGCATGCTCGTTAAGCTCGAGTAACAAGCATGCTCGTTAAGCTCGAGTAACAAGCATGCTCGTTAAGCTCGAGTAACAAGCATGCTCGTTAAGCTCGAGTAACAAGCATGCTCGCTCATCATTAGTTATTACAACTCTTCATCCTAAAAGGGGTTGTCTGTGACGGGACAAGCAGTTTCCCTTTAATTCGAATCCTTCACCTTTTGGAAGACATTTCAGAATATCTGTAAGAAGCCTCAGGAACACAGCTGCTGCATTTACAGGTTACATCAGTTTCGCTTTACTTTTTTTTATTATTATTATTAAAAATGCATGCCTCTTTCTTAGGGCTTGTTCACAAGTGGTGTTTTGGACGTGAGTTTTTGAATGTTAAAAAACGACTGCACTTTACAGTACAAGCAAAAGCGCATAAAATTTCTGAAATCTCATGCACACGCTGTTTATTTTTTCCTTGTGAATTTGAACCAAAAAAGCGTTATTTCAACTCGGATGCAGGTTTTTTCGAATCGTCTTTCACACTTTCAAATGAATAGGAAAAACGCATGTAAAAAAAAAAAAAAAACATTTAAAGAAATGTGAGCATTTTAGACAGCTTTTTCTTGCCAACACTAGTTTGTGGTGCAGAATAATCTGCTGCAAAGACTTATTGTGTGCACATACCCTTAGTGTTTTTATGCCCCCCAACTACACAAAAAAAACAAAAAACACTCTAAAAGGGTTTACTGGTTTCATACCAAGGGGGATAACCTTTATACTCCATTGTTATGCTTCCAAACATCTGGTGGACTATAATTATGTTGTTCTTGATACCTTGCGGGATCCAAAAGGAATTAGAGTCTTTTTTTCGAGACAAAAGAAAAAATTAACCAAATTAACTTACCCCAGCAAGCAACCCAAAAAACTTCTCATAGGTTCTCTGCTGAGCGCAGCAATCCAATATCATGTTGCAAAGTTCTTTCTGTTTAAAAATAAAATTGAAATATTCAGTAAGCAGATTTTCTTTCCACAGCTGCAGCACAATAGACTGTAAGCTAAATGTGCAGAGAGGCATTTCCCATTTGTTTTACTCCTTAAGTAACTGTAATGAATACAATAAAATATGATTGCGTTAGAGGTTTGTGCATAGCAGCCTAATACTGATGACAATGCACGCCGAGCCTTTTATTATTGCACATGACATTATATTTGGAGAGCAATTCAGCATTAATAAATGAGTTAAGAGCAGCATATGTTCTTAAAGGAACATTTTGCAAGAAATTGGCCGCAAAAACGCTGCACAGACAGGCCGCAGCGAACGCGGCACAGACAGGCCGCAGCGAACGCGGCACAGACAGGCCGCAGCGAACGCGGCACAGACAGGCCGCAGCGAACGCGGCACAGACAGGCCGCAGCGAACGCGGCACAGAGAGACAAGTCAGGAGTAAATACAATAGTGTGTACCGCTCACCACAAACTGCCCGTCACTGCTGTCTGGGTAACACGATCAGATTAAAAATTGCTTCGTCTATTCATCCACATTGTGATGCCCGAGCAAGAGGGATCCATGCTTAACAGCTGCGATCTCGATGAGTTCACTCTTGCACAGGTGAATAATTTTGGTACCACATGCACTAAAAGGATCAAGCCTATGACATGTGACATGACTTCTTCGGCCATGTTCACACATGGTCAGTATTTTACATCAGTATTTGTAATTCAAAACAAAGAGTGTGTAAGAAATACAGAAGTGGTGACGTGTTTCTATTATACATTTTCTCTGATTGTTCCTCTCCTGATGATTTTGGCTTACAAATACTGATGGAAAATACTGACCAAATACTGAACGTGTGAACATGGCCTCAGAGGTTTCCTGGGGCTTTAATATTAGTAACCTATCAACCGCCATTATCAATAGCGCTTGTGGCATTTCCACAGCAGAAAAGCACTAAAAACGCATGTGTGTTTTTACCTGCCGATTTTTCTGCACCTAATGCAAGTCTATGGGGAAAATCTGCACATAAAACTCTGCGTACTTGAAAGAGAAATTGACTCGTGGTTTTCAAACACGCACCGCAGGTCAGTTTACGCAGCGTTAAAAAAGCACCGTGGGCATGAGATTTCTATGAATCCCATCCACTGTAAGACGCTGCATTTTTTGACGCAGTGCCAAAAACTCACCAAATATTCACATACACACAAATCTATATAGAGATAAAGATCTCTGTGTGTGTGTATGTAAAAATATATATATATGATAGAGAGAGATATATATGCTCACACACACACACGTACACACATCTCCAATACTTTTCTCACTTTGGCATTATATCATTTGCTTAGCATTATACTTTAGATTTCTATGTTCTACTTTCTTTGAATTATAACGCAAATCCGACCGAGCTCCTGTCCATAAAATATTTTCCATTATTTGAGCATACATTATGTAATGTGTTAATATACATGGAAAAAAACTATTCTGGAAATCTAAATACATATCAATAATTTAAGCCCATTGTCACACTTCATTCTGTAAGGACATTAGTTTGCAGCCTTACTCACCGAGGAAGAAAACACCACAAACAAACCCTACTTATACAGAATGATTTCAAAACATAAATGCAGCCTGCAGGGTATTATTCTAAGAAGCCAATGAATTGTGTCTTGTAAAACACTGCAAAACATGGTTTGATGGTAATGAAGTCTGCAGCGGTAGCAAAAGAAATTAATTCTGTGCTCAAATGTGCAAAAAAAAAGCCCTTATCCCTTGTGGTTTTTAGTAATTAACTATTTTAACATTTTAATTACAAATGCCAAATCTTAAAAGGCAATTTGAGAAGTTTGACAGCATTTCAATTTGTTTTGACGCATGCAAAGTGCACTATAGAGCGGTCTTTAAAAATAAAACAAAAAACACAACAATAACTTTTCCCAAGCTATTTTCTTTTTACACTACATGGTTTAGAGGAGTTGTCTACTGAGAATAATAATAATAATGAAAAAACAAACACAATGTCTACATGTCTTCCAAAGGCCTCTTTCACACTCCAAATTTTCTCATAGGTGTTCTACCCATATTTAAGTATAGAATGCACACCTATATAAAAAATAAAATGCTTGTAGCACATGGCTGTGTTGGCATGTCATCGGTGCTGTGTGTAATGGCTTTCTGAATGCTCATTTCGATAGCTAAGCCAGTCCCCTTCTCCATTGATAAGCTGTGACACAGAGGAGATCAAGGCTTAACCATTGCTAAAATTAAGGAACTCCTTAGCTACCTCCGCCACACTTGACTTTACTCAAAAGCTTCCATATGAGGTATTTGCACATAATGTAGACATCACATATAACCATATTTGTTGTGAAAATGCTTTTTAATTACAGCAGTGTTATCAATTGGATATATAGAACAAGACAATAATTTAGTCGTTCATATACCTTCCCACCCTCCAGAGAAAATACAAAAAATCATGGAATCATTTGTTTCTCTTTAAAGTAAGCAGCATCATGCTCCTTGATTGGTGATCACATAGAAATCAGTATAATTAGGAGGCCATATGTGCCCCTGCGGAAAAAAAACTGGAATCTTTTCACGAGACAGATGTCCATAAAACAGACGAGGAGCAAGCTCCAACTTTGGTTATTGTGCCTAAAAAGTTAAGTGGCAAGTGAGCTTTGACCATTTAGGTAATTTTTCATAAAAGAAGACCACTGAACTCTACACTACTCAGTAATGAGTGAACTGCTACAGTGGATGAGATAGGCTACGAAATCAAGCCACAGATATTCATAAATTAAGTTATGTGTAATGATGAGAAATGACTCAGGAAAAAAGTATTGAACTCACTCATGACGTCAGCAGAAATCTAGCAGTAATTAAAAAGCAATCTTGCCACTAAGTGAAAAATAATATCAACTGCTTGCTTCAACTGATGGCCTATGAAAAGGTGTGTCATTACTAAGGTGCCACACAAGAAACAGCTCATGAAGGGTAAAAAACAGTGAGCTGTCTCAAGACCTTCGGAACCTTATTGTTGCAAAGCTTACTGATGGCATTGCTTACAGAAGAATTTGTAAACTACTAAAGATTCCAGTTAGCATTGTTGCGGCCATAATCTGGAAGTGGAAAGAATATAATTTAACCCGAAACCGGCCCAACTAGGTGCTCCCCAAAAGATTTCAGACAGAGGAGTGAACAGAACACCTGTGGAGAGCTACCAAAGACTTGGAATCAGCAGGTACAATTGTTTTAAAGAAAACTATAAGTAATGCACTTAACCTCCATGGCCTGGATGCACGCTCACCAGGCAGGACTCCATTGCTAAACAAAAAGCATGTTCAAGCGCGTTTAGTTTGCTCAAGCACATTTAGACAAGCTTGTGAAATACTGGGAGAATATTGTCTAGTCAGAGGAGACCAAAATTGAAAACCATGGATCGCCATCGTACATCTGAATGAGTCCTTACTTAATATTATTAAGCCATTACTTATTAAATGAGCGAGTTCAGGTGGGGCAACTTTCTAAGAGGATTATACAGTCACAGAGATTTTCACAGTTTGTACACCAATCTCATTAGGTCCCATAAATCTATTTAATAATGTACGCAGACTGCATTGTGAAATCAGGTGACAAATCCACATTAAAGTATCCCAAGTTTAGGAGTTTGACCTAACAAAGTCTTACAATGCATAACAGTTTGCATGTAATATATCCCACATTCATAAATATTTTTTACCTAGAGCAAAACAGCCATTCCGTTTTTTATTCTATTCTTTTATTACAGAACTAAATCAGCAACTTAACTACAGAGAACATTACACACAAAAATGACTAAAATCCCACCAAATGCACTCCACACACTATAATGTGATATTTACTTGACAATTATACTGCACAATGCAATGGCTTTTTTTGGGTGCACATAACAAATAGCACTTTAGAGGTAACTACTATCTCTGTGTTGTAACAGCCAATTTGTGTCTTGTAGCAAGATGCATGCTGGACAGAGAAGGGACGTACTCTGCAAACATAGACTTGCAAAAGGAAATGTGTCAAATCCAAAACTTATTAGGCGGTTAACGGTGCTATTTAGGACCTTCAGCTTTAAAGTACATGGAGCAGTACAGTAAAATCTTTAAAAAAAAAAGCCTAGGTGCAGGGAAAAAAAAAAATCAGCAAGACAAAAATACAATAAAAACAAATTAAACCCTTTCCCCATTCCTGATCTTGCACGGTCTTTTGACGGCAGGGTGAAAGGTAGGGAATAAGAAATATCTCTGGTCTACAATAATGCCTTTCTTGCAAAAGCAGGTCGGGTTATCAGGTGTCAGAGACAACCAGAATAACTGTCTTCTCTGGTTCAGGTTACATAGTCCCATGAGACCCAGATCAGCTTTCCCAGTAGCTTATGGTACAACATGTGGTTGCTCTTCCTGTAACTTGGACTTCTATATATGCCCCAGTTCATAGGCGGATTATAATGAGGGCAATCCGGGCTACCGCCCGGGGCCCCGAGCCTGCAGGGGGCCCGCGGCTCCAGGCGGGGTGTCTAATGCCGGATTGCCCTCATTATATGTGCGGGCCGCCACGGCACATACCGGTAGCAGTGGCGGGAGGGGGGGCCCTGGACTGCTCCCCCAGCAGCGGCCGCTGCTACTTCTTCATCGGCCGGGCCAGCACTGCAGCAGTTAACTTCCCTGTGCTGGCCGGCCGCGTCACTGCTAGGAGACACGGCCCTGTGCGCGGCCATGTCTCCTAGCTGTGACGTCACGCAGTGCACGCCCGGCCTGCACTGCTGCAACGGAGAAGTCAGAGCAGGCAGGAGGAATGGAGCCGGGGGATGGTGAGTCTGTGTGTGTGTGTTTGTGTGTGTGTGTTTGTGTGTGTGTTTGTGCAGGCAGAATTCATTGTGTGATGTCTGTTTATATGTATTTTTATGTTTCAAATGTGTTTATGCGTGTATGTATATGTCTGTATATGTTTGCGTGTGTGCGTGACTGCATGCGTGACTGCCTCCTGCTGTCTCTGGGGGGCCCACTATGTATAGATGGCGCCGTGCGGCCCCCTGCTGTGTATAGATGGCGCCGTGCGGCCCTCTGCTGTGTATAGATGGCTACGTGCGGCCTCCCGCTGTGTATAGATGGCTACGTGCGGCCTCCCGCTGTGTATAGATGGCTACGTGCGGCCTCCCGCTGTGTATAGATGGCTACGTGCGGCCTCCCGCTGTGTATAGATGGCTACGTGCGGCCTCCCGCTGTGTATAGATGGCTACGTGCGGCCTCCCGCTGTGTATAGATGGCTACGTGCGGCCTCCCGCTGTGTATAGATGGCTACGTGCGGCCTCCCGCTGTGTATAGATGGCTACGTGCGGCCTCCCGCTGTGTATAGATGGCTACGTGCGGCCTCCCGCTGTGTATGTGTATAGATGGCTACGTGCGGCCTCCCGCTGTGTATAGATGGCTACGTGCGGCCTCCCGCTGTGTATAGATGGCTACGTGCGGCCTCCCGCTGTGTATAGATGGCTACGTGCGGCCTCCCGCTGTGTATAGATGGCTACGTGCGGCCTCCCGTTGTGTATAGATGGCTACGTGCGGCCTCCCGCTGTGTATAGATGGCTACGTGCGGCCTCCCGTTGTGTATAGATGGCTACGTGCGGCCTCCCGCTGTGTATAGATGGCTACGTGCGGCCTCCCGCTGTGTATAGATGGCTACGTGCGGCCTCCCGCTGTGTATAGATGGCTACGTGCGGCCTCCCGCTGTGTATAGATGGCACCATGCGCGGCCTCCCGCTGTGTATAGATGGCTACGTGTGCTCAATATTGAGTCATACAATTAATGTAAGGCTATGTGCCCACGATACAGAAATGTTCCGGGTTTTTTTAAGCGTTTCTGCATCTCCTTGGCAGAAAAAAAGGCATGCGGATTGTACATGAGTTTTCCTGCCAGGGACATGCGGATGTGAAGCGTTCTTCACATGCATTTCTGCATGCGGGTTGACAAGCGATTTTAGCATCACTTGGAAAGTGCTTGACAACTTGGTTACACTATATAAATCCATGCAACCAGCATGGATTTATATAGTGTGACCGTAAAAGAATAGTAAAAAATAAAAAATATATACTTACCTTCTGATGGCCTGCCGACGTCAGTGGTCGCTCGCGTGACCCGTCACATGACTAAATGACGTCACAGCAGGTCCTTTTCAGACCATCGCGAGCTGCCGGCAAGCCAGGAAACATCGGATAAAGACAACGGGGGCCATCAGAAGGTAAGTATAATATTTATTTTTTATTTTATTCCTTTTTTACAGGTTCTATGATACCCAGGTCCAGAGGAGAGTCTCCTGTCCTCCACACCCGGGTACCATCCGCACATTGAAAAGCATGGATTCCGCATCTACAGATGCAGGGATGCAGATTCCATGCGTTCTAATGCAAGTCAATGGCGGCGAAAACGCCGCGCTTCCGCAAAATAATTGGTAATGCTGCGGATTTTTCCACAATGATAATCCGCAGCGGATTTTTCCGCAATGATAATCCGCAGCGGAAATTTCCGCAGCATGTGCACAGCACATGCGGATTATCATTGGGGAACATGGCAGACCTTCTACCAAGCGTTTTTTAAGCGTTTCTGCAGCGGAATTGCCGCTGCGGAAACGCTTAAAAAAACGCATAGTGGGCACACAGCCTAAAAAAAATATTATAATTAATATTGTGCCAAATTAATTTCACGTGAACTATCACATGATCTATCACAGGGGATCATGTGACATGTGATACATCAGGTGTGTGTGTGTGTGGGGGGGGGGGGGGGTGCCTGCGCCTTCTAAACAGCCCGGGGCCCTTGCTACTCTTAATCCACCCCTGCCCCAGTTACAGTAAAAATGTGCATAATAATAAACAATGTAATGTCCATGAGAGGTTTTTTTTCTGACCTCTTGGGAAAAATTTTATAACAAATATAAATATATATATTAAAAAAAATAAATGAAAAAAAATTATTAAAAAAGTGATTATTCAAAAAACGTCTAAAAGTTTTAGGCAGGTGTCAAAAAATGCTGCAAAGTAAGAATGTTTTTTTTAAAAAAATAGAAGTGTTAACAGTTTATATTTATCAATTAAAGAAGCATTCCGACAAAACTTTTTATTGCCTAAATCTATCTAAGACAGATTTAGGCAATGAAAAGTTATGTTCACACATTGCATTTTTGCTGCGTTTTTTTAATGCTAATTTTACGCTGCTTTTCACAGTACAAGCAAAAGCTAAAGATTTCAGAAATCTCATGCACACACATTGCTTTTTTATTCTTGAATGATTTGGAAAACTGCTGTGCTTTTGCAAACTGCAGCATGTCGGTTCTTTCAGCGTTTGTCACACATAGAAAGCAATGAGAAAGTGCAAAAACGCAGCAAAAAATACAGTTATCAGGTTTTGCTGCATTTTTGGTGCAAAAACCTAAGGAAGTTGCATCATCTTTTTTGGGGGTGCACTAAACATCAGCATCCACAAGAGACAATAAAAATGCAGCAAAAACTGCTTGTTTGATGCTGCTTCTTTAACGTCAAGAAAGCAGGTTTTGCCTGTGGAAAAAAAAAGCAGCAAAAAGACAATGTGTGAACAAAGCCTAAGTGTATATGTAGTGTAGTGTAAATGTGGTAGTATACTCTCTGATCCCGTTTTTTCCCAGTTTCCAGCACCACTCTGACACTCTTCTCACTCACGTGACTTCTATTACAACTTGCTGGATTACACTGGGGTCTGTGTGAGCCTGAAGTTATTTTTACAATGGAAGTCTATATAGAGTGTCAGAATGTAGCTCATAGACTTACATTGTAAAAGCAACTTCTGGTTCAAACAGAGAACCCAGTGTGATCCGACAAGTCAGAATATACGTGACACGAGTAAGAAGAGGACAGGAACGTATCTGGAAAGACTGAGATCGGTGAACATATTCGCACACATACACTACTCTACATATACAATTAGATAGGTTTAGGCAATAAAAAGTTTTCTTTCTTAACAAAATGCAATGTAATTAACTACAGAGAAATCTAAATCAAATCAATATTTGGTGTGACTGTCTGTTGCCTTCAAAGCAGAATAAATTCTTCTCAGTACACTTGCACACAATTTTTGATGGACCTCAGCAGGGAGGTTGATCCAAATATCTTGGAAAGAACTAACCATAGATCTTCTGTGGATGTCACTTGCACAAATTCTTTTGTCTCTATGTAACACCAGACAGACTAGATCATAATGAGATCAGGGATCTATGGGGGGGGGGGGGCATCTTTGGTTAGTTCTTTGGTTGGTTCTATGTTTGGGGTTGTTATCCTGCTGCAGAATAAATTTGGAGCCATTCAGACGCCTTCCTGATAGTAGTGCATGATGGATAAGTATCTGCCTGTATTTCTCAGCATTGAGGAAACCTTTAATCCAGCCAAAGCTCCAACTCGATTTGTTGACATGCAGCTCCAAACTTTCAAGGAACCTCCACTATGCTTCGTTGGTGTCTGCAGACGCTCATTATTGTACCGCTTTCCAGACCCTTAGCAAACAAACTACCTTCAAATTTTGACTCATCAGTCCAGAGCACCTGCTGCACTTCAGTTCCTATATTTTCATCATACTTTAGTCACTTGGCATAGTTTCCAGGTCGAAAGTATGGCTTTTTCACTGCAATTATTACAAGAAGATCATTTCTGGCCAGACTTCTCAGAACAGTAGATGGGTGTAGCTGGGTCCCTCTGGTTGCTTTAACTTCTGAGCTGATGACACCACTGGACATCTTCCTTGATGTCTTTCATATGCTGCCCTAAGTATCCTTGGCCGACCACTGCATTAACAGTCCTCAACAATGCCCTTTTCTTGGTGCATATTGAAAAGAATTTGAACAGCACATCTTGAAACCCCAGTCAGCTTTAAAATCTTTGGCTGGGGAAGACCTTGTTCATGCAGTATACGTACCTTGTGTCTTGTTATGACCTGTGGCATGCAACGGTCTTCCACAACCTCACCTTTGTAGCAGAGTTTCGCTGTTCCTCACCCAGTTTCAAGCCTCCTACACAGCTGTTTCTATTTTAGCTAATGACTGTTTCAATATGAAATGATGATCATTATCACCTGTTTGGTGTAACTGGTTACTCAAACACCTGACGATAGTTCGATAAAATCCCTGACTATCAATGCTTCTATGTACAATTGCAATTGCATACTGTTTTGAAGGCAAAGTGTGGTGACATCAAATATTGATTTGATATAGATTTATTTTTGGTTAATTCACTAAGCATTTTGCGAATTGATAAAATAAAACAAAAAAATATACTGGTACTTCCATTTTTGAATGCATCCTTAGTTTGCAGCATTTTTTTTTACACACCTTTCTTAAACTTTTGCACAGTACTTTATGTTACATAAAAACTTGCAAATTTGGTATCCATGGTATTTAATTTCATTTGCATGCTTATTGCCTAGGAGAGGCATGTTCGATAAATATTAGGTTAGAGTCTCGTCAAAGAAAGGAAGGCCTTTTGGAGGAAAGTGGGGGGTGCGTCTTATAATCCGAATATAACATGGCTAGAGTGGGTGTCCGAATTTATATGGCTGTGGGTGGTGGGGATGTAGGGGGGAAGCGGCAGTGTGGGATCAGCAGGGCACAGGAGGCAGGAACGCTGCTGCAGCCTACTCTGTGCCCGCTGCTAAAGAAAATGAATATTCACTGCTCCCCACGCCCATGAGCGTGGAGAGCAATGAATATTCATTTTCCTTAATGGCTGTGCTCAGCGGTCTGTGTGCCCACTATTAAAGCCCATGAATATTCACTACAATCCACTCCCATGGGTTGTAGTGAATATTCATGGTCTCTAATAGCAGGCACACAGACAGTAGAGTGACAGCAGGAGTTGAGCTGCGGGTATAGTGTGCACGCTATTAAGGTGAGTGAATGGTCACTGCTCCCCACGCACACAGTCCCGGTGTGGGGAGCAGTGACTATTCCGGCACAGCATTTCACTGTGTGAGAGCACATAGCAGGGACGCCATGCGCAGCTCACACAGTGAGAGTGTCTGCAGTAGAACGGAACACAGCGCTGGAGAAGAGAGGAGGTGAGCATAATTCTTTATTTTTGTGTGTGCAGTGTGATGGGGATCAGGGGGTGCCACGCATAGCAGGACGGGAATCAGGGGGGTGCCACGCATAGCAGGACGGGAATCAGGGGGGTGCCACGCATAGCAGGACGGGAATCAGGGGGGTGCCACGCATAGCAGGACGGGAATCAGGGGGGTGCCACGCATAGCAGGACGGGAATCAGGGGGTGCCACGCATAGCAGGACGGGAATCAGGGAGTGCCACGCATAGCAGGACGGGAATCAGGGGGTGCCACGCATAGCAGGACGGGAATCAGGGGGTGCCAGGCATAGCAGGACGGGAATCAGGGGGTGCCAGGCATACCAGGACGGGAATCAGGGGGTGCCAGGCATACCAGGACGGGAATCAGGGGGTACAAGGCATACCAGGACGGGAATCAGGGGGTGCCAGGCATACCAGGACGGGAATCAGGGGGTGCCAGGCATACCAGGACGGGAATCAGGGGGTGCCAGGCATACCAGGACGGGAATCAGGGGGTGCCAGGCATACCAGGACGGGGGATCAAGGGGGTGCCAGGCATACCAGGACGGGGGATCAAGGGGGTGCCAGGCATACCAGGACGGGGGATCAAGGGGGTGCCAGGCATACCAGGACGGGGGATCAAGGGGGTGCCAGGCATACCAGGACGGGGGATCAAGGGGGTGCCAGGCATACCAGGACGGGGGATCAAGGGGGTGCCAGGCATACCAGGACGGGGGATCAAGGGGGGCCAGGCATACCAGGACGGGGGATCAAGGGGGGCCAGGCATACCAGGACGGGGGATCAAGGGGGGCCAGGCATACCAGGACGGGGGATCAAGGGGGGCCAGGCATACCAGGACGGGGGATCAAGGGGGGCCAGGCATACCAGGACGGGGGATCAAGGGGGGCCAGGCATACCAGGACGGGGGATCAAGGGGGGCCAGGCATACCAGGACGGGGGATCAAGGGGGGCCAGGCATACCAGGACGGGGGATCAAGGGGGGCCAGGCATACCAGGACGGGGGATCAAGGGGGGCCAGGCATACCAGGACGGGGGATCAAGGGGGGCCAGGCACACCAGGACGGGGGATCAAGGGGGGCCAGGCACACCAGGACGGGGGATCAAGGGGGGCCAGGCACACCAGGACGGGGGATCAAGGGGGGCCAGGCACACCAGGACGGGGGATCAAGGGGGGCCAGGCACACCAGGACGGGGGATCAAGGGGGGCCAGGCATACCAGGACGGGGGATCAAGGGGGGCCAGCCATACCAGGACGGGGGATCAAGGGGGGCCAGGCATACCAGGACGGGGGATCAAGGGGGGCCAGGCATACCAGGACGGGGGATCAAGGGGGGCCAGGCATACCAGGACGGGGGATCAAGGGGGGCCAGGCATACCAGGACGGGGGATCAAGGGGGGCCAGGCATACCAGGACGGGGGATCAAGGGGGGCCAGGCATACCAGGACGGGGGATCAAGGGGGGCCACGCATACCAGGACGGGGGATCAAGGGGGGCCACGCATACCAGGACGGGGGATCAAGGGGGGCCACGCATACCAGGACGGGGGATCAAGGGGGTGCCACGCATACCAGGACGGGGGATCAAGGGGGGCCACGCATACCAGGACGGGGGATCAAGGGGGTGCCACGCATACCAGGACGGGGGATCAAGGGGGGCCAGGCATACCAGGACGGGGGATCAAGGGGGGCCAGGCATACCAGGACGGGGGATCAAGGGGGGCCAGGCATACCAGGACGGGGGATCAAGGGGGGCCAGGCATACCAGGACGGGGGATCAAGGGGGGCCAGGCATACCAGGACGGGGGATCAAGGGGGGCCAGGCATACCAGGACGGGGGATCAAGGGGGGCCAGGCATACCAGGACGGGGGATCAAGGGGGGCCAGGCATACCAGGACGGGGGATCAAGGGGGGCCAGGCATACCAGGACGGGGGATCAAGGGGGGCCAGGCATACCAGGACGGGGGATCAAGGGGGGCCAGGCATACCAGGACGGGGGATCAAGGGGGGCCAGGCATACCAGGACGGGGGATCAAGGGGGGCCAGGCATACCAGGACGGGGGATCAAGGGGGGCCAGGCATACCAGGACGGGGGATCAAGGGGGGCCAGGCATACCAGGACGGGGGATCAAGGGGGGCCAGGCATACCAGGACGGGGGAATCAAGGGGGGCCAGGCATACCAGGACGGGGGAATCAAGGGGGGCCAGGCATACCAGGACGGGGGATCAAGGGGGGCCAGGCATACCAGGACGGGGAATCAAGGGGGGCCAGGCATACCAGGACGGGGGATCAAGGGGGGCCAGGCATACCAGGACGGGGGATCAAGGGGGGCCAGGCATACCAGGACGGGGGATCAAGGGGGGCCAGGCATACCAGGACGGGGGATCAAGGGGGGCCAGGCATACCAGGACGGGGGATCAAGGGGGGCCAGGCATACCAGGACGGGGGATCAAGGGGGGCCAGGCATACCAGGACGGGGGATCAAGGGGGGCCAGGCATACCAGGACGGGGGATCAAGGGGGGCCAGGCATACCAGGACGGGGGATCAAGGGGGGCCAGGCATACCAGGACGGGGGATCAAGGGGGGCCAGGCATACCAGGACGGGGGATCAAGGGGGGCCAGGCATACCAGGACGGGGGATCAAGGGGGGCCAGGCATACCAGGACGGGGGATCAAGGGGGGCCACGCATACCAGGACGGGGGATCAAGGGGGGCCAGGCATACCAGGACGGGGGATCAAGGGGGGCCACGCATACCAGGACGGGGGATCAAGGGGGGCCACGCATACCAGGACGGGGGATCAAGGGGGGCCACGCATACCAGGACGGGGGATCAAGGGGGGCCACGCATACCAGGACGGGGGATCAAGGGGGGCCACGCATACCAGGACGGGGGATCAAGGGGGGCCACGCATACCAGGACGGGGGATCAAGGGGGTGCCACGCATACCAGGACGGGGGATCAAGGGGGTGCCACGCATACCAGGACGGGGGATCAAGGGGTGCCACGCATACCAGGACGGGGGATCAAGGGGTGCCACGCATACCAGGACGGGGGATCAAGGGGTGCCACGCATACCATGACGGGGGATCAAGGGGTGCCACGCATACCAGGACGGGGGATCAAGGGGTGCCACGCATACCAGGACGGGGGATCAAGGGGTGCCACGCATACCAGGACGGGGGATCAAGGGGTGCCACGCATACCAGGACGGGGGATCAAGGGGTGCCACGCATACCAGGACGGGGAATCAAGGGGTGCCACGCATACCAGGACGGGGAATCAAGGGGTGCCACGCATACCAGGACGGGGAATCAAGGGGTGCCACGCATACCAGGACGGGGGATCAAGGGGTGCCACGCATACCAGGACGGGGGATCAAGGGGTGCCACGCATACCAGGACGGGGGATCAAGGGGTGCCACGCATACCAGGACGGGGGATCAAGGGGTGCCACGCATACCAGGACGGGGGATCAAGGGGTGCCACGCATACCAGGACGGGGGATCAAGGGGTGCCACGCATACCAGGACGGGGGATCAAGGGGTGCCACGCATACCAGGACGGGGGATCAAGGGGTGCCACGCATACCAGGACGGGGGATCAAGGGGTGCCACGCATACCAGGACGGGGGATCAAGGGGTGCCACGCATACCAGGACGGGGGATCAAGGGGTGCCACGCATACCAGGACGGGGGATCAAGGGGTGCCACGCATACCAGGACGGGGGATCAAGGGGTGCCACGCATACCAGGACGGGGGATCAAGGGGTGCCACGCATACCAGGACGGGGGATCAAGGGGTGCCACGCATACCAGGACGGGGGATCAAGGGGTGCCACGCATACCAGGACGGGGGATCAAGGGGTGCCACGCATACCAGGACGGGGGATCAAGGGGTGCCACGCATACCAGGACGGGGGATCAAGGGGTGCCACGCATACCAGGACAGGGGATCAAGGGGTGCCACGCATACCAGGACGGGGGATCAAGGGGTGCCACGCATACCAGGACGGGGGATCAAGGGGTGCCACGCATACCAGGACGGGGGATCAAGGGGTGCCACGCATACCAGGACGGGGGATCAAGGGGTGCCACGCATACCAGGACGGGGGATCAAGGGGTGCCACGCATACCAGGACGGGGGATCAAGGGGTGCCACGCATACCAGGACGGGGGATCAAGGGGTGCCACGCATACCAGGATGGGGGATCAAGGGGTGCCACGCATACCAGGATGGGGGATCAAGGGGTGCCACGCATACCAGGATGGGGGATCAAGGGGTGCCACGCATACCAGGATGGGGGATCAAAGGGTGCCATGCATACCAGGATGGGGGGATTGGGGTGCCATGCATACCAGGATGGGGATGAGGGGTGCCATGCATATCAGTATGGGGATGGGGGCCATGTATAACAGGATGGGGGATATTGATAGAATTGGGGGACATTACCACTATAACAGTGTCAGCAGCAGACCCCCTCCCCCTTAACAGTACATCATGACCACAATTTTTGCTTACATTTTTTTTGCTATTTTCCTTCTCTAAAACCTAGGTGCGTCTTAAGTTCCGAAAAATACGGCATATTGTATATAGCAATATTGTAGTCCAAATTTTATATATTCAAGGTTTGCATACATTTTAGTGCTTACAGAGCGCTGCTGTATTCTTTTGAGTGTTTGAGTGTAATAATATATGTAATATAATATATATTATATACATACATACATAAGCTGCACTTGGCATAGTGTATCTATAATGCCTATGAAAATAAAATATATTAAAAATATACAAAGTAATTTAAATGTTCCTGTAAAATGCTGCAAAAAATTATTATATAAGATTTGGTTTTGGTGAGGAAAAAAAAGTTGGCTGGTCATTAAGGCTCTTATAGACCTTGTGTTTAAACAAGAAATGAAGGCAAAGAAGTGCAATCTAAAACTAACACAAGCAAGAGCCCATGAACACAGACAATAAGAAACTTGCACCATAGCAAATGATGGCGTTCGTTTGGAAACCTTGCCAGGACTTTCCTGTGGGACGAGCTGCCAGGCTACAAGATAGATGCTGAGGAGGAAAATCTAAACATGAAGAAATGGAATCCCCAGCGGGTCATAAATATTACATTATAAATTTACACCTTATTACAGATTTAATTCAATTGATATGACATGGAAAAGTATATTATGCTGGAAATAAAAAGTCAGCCTCCCTGTGCGCTTCAAAGACTGTTTGCATTACCAGATTATGTGCATATGAATTAAACAAATGCCCTTCACGGTTTTTTTTTTTTTTTTGGAAAATCGGTGTGGCCGTCCTTTGTACTCAGGTAGCAGATGCAAAGCGGTCAGGTCAACTCTCTCACATGCAAAATCAAAGATAAAAACAAAAATGAGCAAATACCCTGCAGTAAATAAATAGCAATAGTACATGAAAATAACATAGGGTACTTAGTAAACATAATTTTGTTTAGAAAAAAAAAAAAAACACATAAAAACCATCCCACCGCGTCAAGGTGACCCTATTTGGGACAGTACTAACCTCTGGTATTAAAACCTTACCACATGTCAGGTGACATAATGTGAATAGGACCCTAACTAGTGGATACCCAGGCATGGGGAGCTACATAAACCTAATGTCCAGCTCAAAGAAAAGGAAGGCCACACCCTTATTTGCACATGGTGCAAAAAAACTTAAAATAAGGGCGTGGCCTCCCTTTTCTTTAAGTTGGACATTATGTTTATATAGCTCCCCATGGCTGTTTGTCCATTAGCTGGGTCTCGGTCCTTCTCAGCCCTTATTCACATTTATGTCATTTGACACATGGAAAGGTTTTAATAATAGAGGTTAGGACCGTCCAGAATAGGGTCACCTTGATGCTGTGGGATGGCTTTTCCTTTTTTTTTTTTTTAACAAAATTATTACCAAGTTAAATTAACCAAGTACCCCATGTTATTTTCATGCACTATGGCTATTCATGTATTTATTTACTGCAGGGTATTTGCTCATTTTGTTTTTATCTTAGGTTTTGTCTGTTTAGTGGCCAGTTCATTTCTTTAGGTTTCAACTCTCTCACAAATACAGTTAGGTTAAAAAATATTTGGACAGTGACTGAATCTTCATGATTTCAGCTCTGCATGCCGCTATTTTGGATTTCAAATGAACCAACTGAGATGCAATTGAAGTCGAGACTTTCTGGTTTAATTAAAGGGGCTGAACAAAAATATCCTGTGAAACGTTTATGAATTGCAACCATTTTTCTACAAAGCCTCCTCATTCCATGGGGCTCAAAAGTAATTGGACAAATTAATTTTACAAAGTAATAACCCCTTTACCCCCCAAGGTGGTTTCCAATTTAATGACCAGGCCAATTTTTACAGTTCTGACCACTGTCACTTTATGAGGTAATTACTCTGGAACGCTTCAACGGATCCCCCTGATTCTGAGATTGTTTTTTCGTGGCATATTGTACTTCATGATTGTGGTAAAATTTCTTCGATATCACTTACGTTTATTTGTGAAAATAACAAAAATTTGGTGAAAATTTTGAACATTTTGCAATTTTCAAATTTTAATTTTTATGCCCTTAAATCAGAGAGATATGTCACACAAAATAGTTAATAAATAACATTTCCCACAGGTCTACTTTACATCAGCACAATTTTGGAACCTAAATTTTTTTTTGTTAGGGAGCTATAAGGGTTAAAAGTTGACCAGCGATTTCTCATTTTTCCAACAAAAATTACAAAACCATTTTTTTTAGGGACCACATCACATTTGAAGTCACTTTGAGGGGTCTTTATGACAGAAAATACCCAAAAGTGACACCATTTTAAAAAGAGCACCCCTCAAGGTGCTCAAAACCAAATTCAAGAACTTTATTAACCCTTCAGGTGCTTCACAGGAATTTTAGGAATGTGGAAGAAAAATATGAACATTTAACTTTTTTCACAAAAATGTTACTTTAGACCCAATTTTTTTATTTTTGCAGAGGTAACAGGAAAAAATGGACCCCAAAATGTGTTGTGCAATTTCCCCTGAGCATGCAGACACCCCATAGGTGGGGAAAAAACACTGTTTGGGCGCACGGCAGGGTTCGGAAGGGAAGGAGAGCCATTTGACTTTTTGAATGTAAAATTTGCTTGAATAATTAGCGGACGCCATGTTGTGTTTGGAGAGCCCCTGATGTGCCTGAACAGTGGAAATCCCCCACAAGTGACACCATTTTGCAAACTAGACCCCTCAGGGAACTTATCTAGATGTGTGGTGAGCACCCTGAACCCCCAAGTGCTTTACAGAAGTTTATAACATGGAGCCGTGAAAATAAAAAAATCAAACTTTTTCCACAAAAATGATGTTTTAGCCCCAATTTTTTTTTATTTTCACAAGGGTAAGAGGAGAAAATGGACGCCAAAAACTTGTGTTCAATTTCTCCTGAGTACGTCAATACCCCATATGTGGGGAAAATACAGTGTTTGGGCGCACAGCAGAGTTCAGAAGGGAAGGAGTACTGTGACTTTTGGAGAGCCCCTGATGTGCCTAAATAGTGGAAACCCCCCACAAGTGACACCATTTTGGAAACTACACCCCTCAAGGATTTTATCAAGGCGTATAGTGAACATTTTGAACCCAGAGGTACGACACAGAATTTGATAACATTAGGTCATCATCTTGAATAAGTTGTCATTAGTCTTGAGCGCAAGTGCTCGCTACTTGAGTTTGCATCAGGTACTCAGGTATCGCGGGTGCTCAAGTGACATGCTCGATCCCCGCCCGCATGTTTCACGGTTATTAGACACCCCAAAAAAAAACATGCGGGGATCGCTCGTGCATGGCAGGCAATCCCAGCGAGGTTTTTTCGGCCGCGAAATATATAGGGCGGAGACTCGAGCACCCGCGATACTCAGTGCATACCCGAGCACCCGATGCAAACTCAAGTAGTGAGCACTTGCCCTACCCTAACCCTACCCTAACCCTACCCTACCCCCAACCCTACCCTAACCCCAACCCTAGCCCAACCCCAACCCTTATTCTTTGGGTCGGTGCGGTTACAGCGATACCAGAATCATATCGGGTTTTTATGATTGACAGCTTTCACACACTAAAAGACGATTTTTTTTAGTAAAATGTAGTTTTTGCATCGCCATATTTTGAGAGCTATAATTTTTCCATATTTTGTCCGACGTGTGGTAAAATTGATAAGGCAGCTTTATTCTTCTGGTCAGTACGTTTACAGCGGTACCACATTTATATCGTTTTCCTATGTTTTGGTGCTTTTACACAATAAAAGCTATTTTATAGAAAAAAATATTTATTTTTATTCTGAGAGCTATAACTATTATTTTTCGGCTGATGGAGCTGTATGGCGGCTTGCTTTTTTGCGGGACAAGATGACGTTTTCAGCGGTACCATTTTTATTTATATTCGTCTTTTTGATCGTGTGTTATTCCATTTTTTGTTTGGCGGTATGATGCTAAAGCATTGTTTTTTGCTTCGTTTTTTACTTATTTATTTTTTTACCATGTTCACTAAAGGGGTTAACTAGTGGGACAGTTTTATAGGTCAGGTCGTTCAGGACGCGGCGATACCAAATATGTGTACTTAAATTGTTTTGTTGTTTTTTTTCATAATAATATTTATTGATGGGTACATTATATTTTTATTTTTGGTGGATTATTTTTTCTATTTTTTTTTTTTTTTTTTAAATATTTTTACAATTTTTTTTTTTTCCTTTTTTCATTTTTAAACACGCTTTTTACTCTTTGTCCCACTATGGGACTTTCACGACATCGGGTCGTCATCGCAACATCCTGGAAGCCGCGGCAGACAGCATAGAACGCCGGCAGGAGAGGTGAGTATCGCGATCACCTCCCCTTGCCACCGCAATGCTGCGAAAGACTTCGATCGCAGCATTGCGGGGGTTAATGTGTCGGGAGAGCGGTGCGGGACCGCTCCCAGCACATTGTCACAGCTGACACCCGGCGGCGATCGCGTCCGCACAGCCTGTGTGCAGGCGCGATCGTCATGAAGTACTAATAAGTATCTGGCTCTTAAGTCCCAGGGCGCAGATACGTATTAGTACATCTTGGGCTTTAAAGGGGTTAAAAATGAATATCTGAAGGCAATAATGCCTAAAGTCTGAAAGCCATGGACGTCACCAAACGCTGGGTTTCCTCCTTTGTTATGCTTTGCCGGCCTTTACTGCAGTGACTTCAGTTGTTCCTTGTGGGTCTTTCTGCCTAATGTTTCGCCTTAACTGTGTGAAATGCTGCTCGATGGGGATGAGATCTGGTGATGACTCGGCCACTGCGGAATATTTCACTTCTTTGCCTTCAAAAAAACTCCTGTGTTGCTTTCGAAGTATGTTTTGGGTCATTGTCCATCTGTCCTGTGAAGCGCCGTCCAATCAACCTTGCTGCATTTGGTTGAATCTGAGCAGAAAGTATCACCCTGTACACTTCAGAATCCATCCGGCTGCTTCTGTATTCAGTCATATCATCAATAAACACTAGTGGCCCAGTACCATCACACTGCCTCCTCCATTGTTACAGAGGATGTGCTGTGCTTTGGATCATTCGCCCTTCCAAGCCTCCATACTTTCTTCTTTCCATCACTCTGGTACAAGATGATCTTTGTTTTAACTGTCCAAAGAAAGCTTTCCCAGAATTGGGCGGCTTCTTTAGATGTTTTTGGCAAAATCTAATCTGGCCTTTCTATTTTAAGGCTGATTAATGATTAGTACCTTGTGGTGAACCCTCTGTATTTGCTCTCATGGAGTCTTTAGTTTATGGTAGACTTAGAAACTGAAACGCCTACTTCCTGGAGAGTGTGCCTCACTTGGGTGGATGTTGTGAAGGGGTTTTTCTTCACCATGGAAAGAATTGTGTGATCATCCACCACTGATGTCTTCTATGAACATCCAGGCCTTTTCGAGTTCCCAAGCTCACCAGTGTGCTCTTTTTTATTGCAGAATGTACCAAACTATTGATTTTTCCACTCATAATTTTTCTGCCATCTATCTGATGCGTTTCATCTTTTTTTTTTTTTTGTCAGCCTAATGATGGTCTGCTTTTTCTTCCATTGAGCGCTCCTTTGACCGCATGATGTGGGTTCACAGCAACAGCTTCCAAATGCAAATGCCACACCAGGAATCAGGTCTAAACCTTTTAGCTGCTTAATTAATGATGGATTAACAAAGAAATAACCAATGTAGCCCACTAAGAGTTTTTGAGATAATAGTTCAATTACCTTTGGCCCCTTTAAAAAGGAGCAGCTATATATTACATATTAAAGAGCTGTAATTCCTTAACACTAACTCCAATTAGTTTGAGAATACCCTCAAATTAAAGAAGAGACACTGAACTTTAAACCCATATTGATTATATAACTGTATCCTGAATATGTTTTGGTAAACAGCTAAAATGCCAAAACTTGTGTCACTTTACAAATATATTTGGACCAACTACGTTTTACCAAGTATGTGCATTTCTCATAAAATACTTGATCATCTTAAAACTCAGTCAAAGAATCCCTCTGTTATTTCTCCTGGTAATTAATAAATTGACAATTTGGCTTTACCATTGCCTTCGTCATTAGGGTTTGTGCTTACACTGTCTGACACTATCAGCAATGATTTGTCCCATTGCCACTGATGCAGGGAATGGTAAAAACCTAGGTGTCCACTTGCACAGAAAGTGTTCTAAGGTTTTGCTGTTGCATCTTGCAGACCAATACTACATATAATCCTACTGCAATGTGATCATAGTAATGGAAGAAGTACCCAATCCCCAGATCATTACAGGGTTATTCCAAAAATTACAAGTTGTCCCCATATAAATAGAATAAGGAATAACTCGCTGATCGCTGGGGGTCCGACTGCTGGGACCTCCAGTGATCCCAAGATCAAGGGTATGCAGTACCGTCTTGAATGGAGCAGACAGCCGAGCACTGTACTCTGCTATTTCCTGCAGTCCTGTCCTACAGACAATGAATTGAATGGAGACTGACCATGCGCACCTCTGCGCCATTCAATATGGGGCTACAGAGCCCCGATCTTGTGGTGCCAGAGGAAAAATGGAGATCAGCAAATTATCAGCTAATCACATGGATTGAGGATTACTTGCTATTTTGAGAATAACCCTTTGAAGACAACTAGCAAAATCTAAAAGAAGACATAAAAGATACCTCTAACCAATTTAAACCTATATGAATACATGTATATATCTACAGATGGATATATACATTTAATACAGATATGGCCACATCACTGTAAATAACTTACCGTCTGATTATCTGGAAAGTCCATCTTTATTAGCTTGTGAGCACATTCCTCAAAATCTAAACTGGACATTGAAGAAAAAAAAAAAGAAAAGTTAATAACATACACTGCAAAGTAACTTCCCATCTTTAAAAGTTCCCAGAGTTCTGAATAAACTTACAGTCTATATAAACATGCAATTAAAGGGAACCGGTCATCAGGCTTCTGTTTAACCGCTCCCACCATATTATGGTCATTATATTTGGCTTTCTCAATCTGTTTTTATTACCTTCCTGCAGCTCAGCTCATTTAAAGGGAATCTGTAATCAGGTTTTTGCTATTTAATCCGAGGACAGCATGAGGTAGGGGTTAAAACACTGAATTCAATAATGTGTCATTTATCAAACTCTGCGCTCTTACAATGAAGGTTTTATCACTAAGACATTATCATGGGACAAGCAGGCACTCAAACACTCGTAAGACCACACCCCCTTGTGTGAGAAGCAGCTCACTGTTAATAGACAATGTACATAGAGAGCCTTGTGTGGGCGGGAGCAGCTTTCTCAACTCTGCTTCATGCTACATCTAAGAACTCTGATTGTGTCACAAATGCCCCACCAAGTAAACTAAGTGATACATCACTGGAATCAGGATCTCTTTTCCTACATTATGTTAGAAAATGATGGCAGATTCCCTTTAAAGGGGTGCTCTTAAGTTTGAAAGTTAATCTCATATCCAGGCTATAAAATGTCCGGCGGTCAGGTTCCAACAGTGAGATTCCAGGAACATCCGGCTTTTATGCCATCAGACTGAGCTTTACATTGCAGGGGTTTTTTTTTTTCTAAGTACTGCAGTCTAAATGTCTCATGTACTATTTAACACAGGACCAATTTGCAATCTTGATATATCTATTTTAGTAAATATTTCTAATCCTCAATATCGACTTCGAAAAATAGTTTGTCATAACTTAGCATCGAGCTGTTCCTCTGTTATTCTTCCAAAAAGGTATAGATGAATTGACAGTTTAGGAGGTTTCCCTGGTAACAGTCTGATACTATCCAATAATTGTGGGGTCCCGTCCCCCCAAATAATTGAAATCAGTAGCAAATTGATACATTTCTAAAAGGAATAACAGAGGAACGCCACAAAGTAAAGTTCTAAGAAAAGCTGTTCCTGACTTGATATGATGTGTAGAGTATAAGTATTTACTATCTATGTCAGGAGAGGAGACACGAGTCCTTTAAAGAACATAATACAATAATGTTGAAAAAGTTTAAGAATTGTTACTGAGATAATGGAAGTGATTGGATCAGGGTAGAGAGCTGGCAGGAGGGGGATAAGTACAGCAGGGAAACTTAACAATACTATTGAATACATTTAGCAAAATCCGAAAAATGGCCTCCCAGGAAAGCAGGGGCTGTTAAATCATTAGGGGATTTTCAAATGAAATTAGATCCATTTATTGCAGAAAAGCACCAGCAGAGTTATAGGAACGGTTAGGCTCCATTAAGCATGTGTAGGTATAAGTACATTTTACGGTCACAAAAAGCCATTACACCAGCATTATTTTGATCCGAGCTTTTTGCCGATCGCACATATTTGAAAGCCAGACATTATTTTGCTTCTGATTTTTTTTTTTCCTCTCTGCATTGCTGAAGAAGGAACAGGAAAAAAAATAGACCGTCCAAGTCAGATGAAATAACTGCATTACCATCAGATTTGCAGCAGGTAGAATTGGGGAGAACGCTGTCGGCACAATGGAAGATTTAGTGAGACAGTTTGGGGCTGAAGAAAAGGGCAGAACAAAGTTAAAAAAATAAATAAAATTGCTATAAAAATTGCTGCTTTTTGCTAGCAGAAGAGGACTTCATGTTAATTAAGTTGAATTAATTATAATGTTCAGATAGCTGATATTACAGGGCACTCTGTCTCTTAATAAATAGGTATGAGCCACCCATGGCCTGCGCTGCGGTTCAGAAGGTGAATCTGCTATGCAACATATCAAGAATAATAACTATTGTGCCCTGTATAATCGGAGGTACACTTTAATTTTCAGCTACTTGCAGACTTTCCTTCCTATAGAGACTGTCAATTTGATACCTTCCACGCAGTTTTGGCTGGCAGACACTAGCGCTCATATTTGTCAGCATCTGAATGTGTCTGTCGGGAGAGAGCGCCTGCAGTGCCTAGCTGTCAACTACTCATAATGTGCATCTATAAGAGGGGCGGCATGGTGCCGGCAGAAAAATAAGTGGCGATCGGAGAAGGGTGGGGTAGTAGAAGATCAGACTAAAGAAAATAAATAAAAACGAAAATATTGCATTAAAAATATATTACTAACATTTGCTGTCAGTGGGAACGCTCAGCTGTCTTACCTGGACTGGATGGCAAGATAAATCGTTCGGCGGAAGGAGACCAGGTTAATCTCAGTTTGGTCATGAATTGTTATCTTCTCCCCTAAAATAAATCACACAAAATAATCATCAGAATAGTGCTACATATATTAAAAGATTTAAAGAATTTTTTTTTGATTATTACTTTCTGCACACGTAATTTAACGATTTACAATAATCTGAAAATGTGATCTGCTTGATCATGTTTAATCTCAAGGTGTGTATATAAACCAGGCCCCCCGGCATGAAGCCTTCCCCAAAGTGCATGGGCTCCTTACAGTATTAACCCCATTAAAAATACACACAATTTTTGTGCTTCTCATTTTTTCTTCGGCTTCCAAGAGCCATAACTTACTATTTTTCTGCTGGCACAGACATATGATTGATAGTTTTTTAATGCAAGCGGTAGTTTTTATGGATACCATTTTGGGGTACAGGCGATGTTTTGATCACTTTGTATTGAATTTTATTTGGAAGTGCAGCAACTGAAAAACAATTTTAGCATTTTCATTTTTTTTTTCCTCTTTACGGCATTTATAATACAGGTTAAAATCATTTTATGTCTTGATTTTCCAAACCCGTAGTGTCTCCATTTTTTGGGATCTGGGGATGGATTAGGGTTTATTTTTTGTGCATTGAGCTGAAGCTCTATTGATACCATTTTGGGGTAGATACGATCTTTTGATTGCCCGTTATTGCATTTTATTGCAATGTTGCGGTGACCAAAAAAAACATAATTTTGGAGTTTTGATTTTTTTTCTCGTTGCGCCGTTTACCGATCGGATTAATTATTTTTATACAGTACAGACCAAAAGTTTGGACACCTTCTCATTTAAAGATTTTTCTGTATTTTCATGACTATGAAAATTGTACATTCACACTGAAGGCATCAAAACTATGAATTAACACATGTGGAATTATATACTTAACAAAAAAGTGTGAAACAACTGAAAATATGTCTTATATTCTAGGTTCTTCAAAGTAGCCACCTTTTGCTTTGATGACTGCTTTGCACACTCTTGGCATTCTCTTGATGAGCTTCAAGAGGTAGTCACCGGAAATGGTCTTCCAACAATCTTGAAGGAGTTCCCAGAGATGCTTAGCACTTGTTGGCCCTTTTGCCTTCACTCTGCGGTCCAGCTCACCCCAAACCATCTCGATTGGGTTCAGGTTCAGTGACTGTGGAACCCAGGTCATCTGGCGTAGCACCCCATCACTCTCCTTCTTGGTCAAATAGCCCTATATAGGGAATAGGGACCATCAGTTGTGCTGTGCAGAAGTCTGGTGGATACACAGCTGATAGTCCTACTGAATAGACTGTTAGAATTTGTATTCTGGCAAGAAAAAAGCAGCTAAGTAAAGAAAAACGAGTGGCCATCATTACTTTAAGAAATGAAGGTCAGTCAGTCCGAAAAATTGGGCAAACTTTGAAAGTGTCCCCAAGTGCAGTTGCAAAAACCATCAAACGTTACAAAGAAACTGGCTCACATGAGGACCGCCCCAGGAAAGGAAGATCAAGAGTCACCTCTGCTTCTGAGGATAAGTTTATCCGAGTCACCAGCCTCAGAAATCGCAGATTAACAGCAGCTCAGATTAGAGACCAGGTCAATGCCACACAGAGTTCTAGCAGCAGACACATCTCTTCAACAACTATTAAGAGGAGACTTTGTGCAACAGGCCTTCATGGTAAAATAGCTGCTAGGAAACCACTGCTAAGGACAGGCAACAAGCAGAAGAGACTTGTTTGGGCTAAAGAACACAAGGAATGGACATTAGACCAGTGGAAATCTGTGCTTTGGTCTGATGAGTCCAAATTTCAGATCTTTGGTTCCAACCACCGTGTCTTTGTGCAACACAGAAAAGGTGAACGGATGGACTCTACATGCCTGGTTCCCACCGTGAAGCATGGAGGACGAGGTGTGATGGTGTGGGGGTGCTTTGCTGGTGACACTGTTGGGAATTTATTCAAAATTGAAGGCATACTGAACCAGCATGGCTACCACAGCATCTTGCAGCGGCATGCTATTCCATCCGGTTTGCGTTTAGTTGGACCATCATTTATTCTTCAACAGGACAATGACCCCAAACACACCTCCAGGCTGTGTAAGGGCTATTTGACCAAGAAGGAGAGTGATGGGGTGCTACGCCAGATGACCTGGCCTCCACAGTCACCAGACCTGAACCCAATCGAGATGGTTTGGGGTGAGCTGGACCGCAGAGTGAAGGCAAAAGGGCCAACAAGTGCTAAGCATCTCTGGGAACTCCTTCAAGATTGTTGGAAGACCATTTCCGGTGACTACCTCTTGAAGCTCATCAAGAGAATGCCAAGAGTGTGAAAAGCAGTCATCAAAGCAAAAGGTGGCTACTTTGAAGAACCTAGAATATAAGACATATTTTCAGTTGTTTCACACTTTTTTGTTAAGTATATAATTCCACATGTGTTAATTCATAGTTTTGATGCCTTCAGTGTGAATGTACAATTTTCATAGTCATGAAAATACAGAAAAATCTATAAATGAGAAGGTGTGTCCAAACTTTAAGTCTGTACAGTATATTGATAGATCCAGCGATTCTGAATGCGGCGATATCAAATGCGCATGTTTTTGATTTTTTTTATTGTTTTATTTTGAATAGGGCAAAAGGGGGGTGATTTGAACTTTTATATATTTTTTTGATTTTATATTCTTCACATTTTTTTTTTCTTTTTACTTCCTTCAATAGTCTCTATAGTCAATAGAAGTTGCAATCTTCTGTGCTACACATAGCTGGGCTTCAGCGCTGCTACGTGTAACAAAAATGTTCATTGACTATGAGCGCCGGCCACTGGCCAGCGCTCACAGCAGTTCGGCAATGACAACCGCAGGCGTCTCCTGAGGACACCGGGTTGTAATGCCAACCCATTGGCGCCAAGTTGTCATGTGACAGGGGCGCCGATGGGCAGAGCTAATGATCCGCTTCCGGCACGATCATGTTAAATGCCGTTGTCAGAGATTGGCAGTGGCATTAAACATGTTAACAGAAGCGGGTGGATCGTGATTCCACCAGCGGCTGTTGGAGGCACGTGGCAGCTGATCAGATCAGCCGTCATGTGCCCAGAAAGGTGCGGGCTCATAGCCGGAGCCCACACCAAAAAGGGGAGGCGACCTATGACGTATATATATGTCATAGGTTGTAAAGCTGTTAAAAACTGTGCTACACATGTCTAAAAGCTGCATCTGGTTTTGTGGCTCAGTCCCGCTTGAAGTGAATAGGGCTGAGCTGTAATTCCAGACACTGCCCAAGAATAAAAGTGGCGCTATTTCTGGAAAGATGAGCAAACCTATTTTTCCCCTCAGCTCACTAGTTTTTCTAGTCATTCTTTAAAAAGGATCATTTAATGAATCCCCCTTTGTGCATAATCTACATGACTTATTTTTAAAGCAGATGACCGAGTATCAGGAGCTCTTCCTCATCGACCCCTTTGCTTTTACGAGTATTTCAATAATATAACTTGGGACATCAGCTAGACAGTGTGAACCTGAGTAAACAGCAGCAGGGAAGCTCGACACAAATGTGGATGGAAAAACAAAGTTGAGGCGGACGGATGTGTGTAGTGAGCTCATCATTATTCCATATTACCTCAGCTCCTGCCTTAATTTATCTTCAAAGTCTTCTGGGTGCCAATCTGTATCACACGGGCATTGCCTGTGCCGCTGCTCTAACACCCATGCAGTCTGCCAGACTCATCACTCTCCAGCACATTATTCACTTGTCACAGCTCTACCAGAACTATGGAAAACCGATCCCAGCGTCTTTACCTCATTTTTAAATCCCCGTTTTTCATTTTCCATCATGAAGATATGGAACGATTATTATTAATATATTTACATCTATGTAGGAAATGGAATCATCGCCTTTCCATCTTCATTATATAAATTGCAATGCAAATATCAAGACTGTCGACAGATAATCTTAAAAAAAAAAAATCCTGACACTGAAAAGTGAATCATTCTGCGTCCCTAGACTGTCAAGAACGGTCTGTCCAGATTAACAGGAATATCAACATTTTAATGTAATTGGGAAGACCTATTAGTGCAATTTAAGCCAGATTTGGGGGGGAAAACTGTCACAAATTTATCAAGCTCTAATAAGTGGAAAAAAAAACAATAAATAATAAAAAATATGGCCCAGGCCTGAAAGTTAGAACAGAAGTTATGAGAACCAGAGCAGTGCTGGAAATGGGGGAAGATGGTGGTCTGTTATATTACCACACTTACTCCATATATACATTTACACTGGATTAGCCAATAAAAAAAAAGTTTAAAAGGCATGCTTCTTTAAAGGGAATCTGTCAGCAGGTTTTTTGCCATTTAATCTGAAAGAAGCATAATGTAGGAGCAGAGACCCTGATTCCAGCTATGTGTCTCTAGTAGTGTTGAGCGATACCTTCCGATATCAGGAAATATCGTATCGGATTGGATCGGGCCGATACCCAAAAAGTATCGGATATCGCCGATTCCGATACCGGAAACCAATGCAAGTCAATAGGACACAAATATCGGAATGAAAATAAACCCTTTCTTTCCTTGTAGGTTAATTCTACATGAAGTAAAACAACTAAGAATAATGTAGAATGACATGAAAAGCCGGCAATTCATCAGCGGCATTCACCGGTACCCGACAATTTACAACAGAAAGAATAGAGCATCACACATAGATTAGATAGATAGAAACATGTCAGTCACATATATATGAAGTACAGTGACAGTGTTGCTTACTGTACTTGTCATTTAGTGTAAAGGATTTATTAAAAAAAATATTAGTGTTTTCGTGCACCGTCTCTTTAAAAAAGCCGGCCGGCAATTCAGCAGCGGTACCCGACAATTTAGAATAGAAAGAATAGAGAATCACACATAGATTAGATAGATAGAAACATGTCAGTCACATATATATGAAGTACAGTGATAGTGTTGATTACTGTACTTGTCATTTAGTGTTAAAATAAAGGATTTATTTAAAAAAAAATTGGCGTCGGGTTCCCCTTAATTTTAGTCTCTAGCGGAGGTTAAGCAGACGCCTGGGGCAGATGTTTGAAGCCTGGGAAGGGGGTAATACTCACGGAGCTTCCCAGGCTACTAATATCAGCCCCCAGCTGAATACCTAGCCTTTACTAGCTATTAAAATGGGGGATCCCCCCAAAAAAAATAACGTGGGGTCCCCCCTAATTTAATAGCTAGCACAGGCTAGGCAGACAGCTGGGGGCTGATATTAATAGCCCAGGAAGGGTGCCATGAATATTGGCCCCCTCCCAGGCTAGAAACACCAGCCGTCAGCCGCCCCAGAAATGGCGCATCCATAGGATGTGCCAATTCTGGCACTTAGCCTCGCTCTTCCACGCTGCCCTGGTGCGGTGGCAGGGGGTAATAGGGTTGGGGTTGATGTCAGCTTATAATGCCAGCTGACATCAAGCCCAGGTTAGTAATGGAGAGGCGTCTATAAGACACCCCCATTACTAACCCCATAGTCAAAGTTAAAGAAAAACACAAACACCCAGAATAAAGTCCTTTAATTGAAATAAAGACACAATCCTTTATTGTTCTAAATTAAACCATACTTACCATCACGCCCATTCCAGCTGAAGCCAACGATCTCCTGCAATAAAAGTAAAATAATAAAGCAACCTCATCCTTACCTTTCCATGGTTCCCACGACAGCTTCAGCTCTGCTACATCGAGATGACAGGCTGGACCGCAGCAGAACGCTGCCATCCAGCCTGTCATCCCGCAGACACTGAGAAGCGCAGGCATGCTTGCGCTCCTCAGTGTCTCTCTGTGACGTCATCCAGATGAGCCGAGTTCATGTCCAATGAACTCAGCTCACCTCATGCACGTCACTGACAGCGTGGGAAAATTCTCACGCTGAAGTGCTGAGTGCAGGAGAATTTTCCCACGCTGTCAGTGACGTACATGAGGTGAGCTGAGTTCATTGGACATGACCTCGGCTCATCTGGATGCCGTCACAGCCAGACACTGAGGAGTGGAAGTATGCCTGCGCTTCTCAGTGTCTGCGGGATGACAGGATGGATGGCAGTGTTCTGCTGCGGTCCAGCCTGTCATCTCGATGTAGCAGAGCTGAAGCTGTCGTGGGAACCATGGAAAGGTAAGGATGAGGTTGGTTTATTATTTTACTTTTATTGCAGGAGATCGTTGGCTTCAGCTGGAATGGGCGTGATGGTAAGTATGGTTTAATTTAGAACAATAAAGAATTGTGTGTTTATTTCAATTAAAGGACTTTTTTCTGGGTGTTGTGTTTTTTTAAATACTTTACTAGAAATTCATGGTGGTCATGTCTAATATTGGCGTGACCCCATGAATTTCGGGCTTAGGGCCAGCTGATAATGCCAAGCTGGCCTTAACCCCTTTATTACCCAGTGAGCCACCGCACCAGGGCCCTGGATGAGTTGGGTACAGCGCCAGAAGATGGCGCTTCTATGAACGCGCCATTTTCTGGGGCGGCTGCGGACTGCAATTTGCAGCGGGGGTGGCCCAGAAAGCTTGGGCCTCCCTGCGCTGCGGATTCCAGCCCCCAGCTGCCTAGTTGTATCTGGCTGGGCACAAAAATAGGGCGAAGCCCCACGCATTTTTTTTTTAAATTATTTCATGAAATTCATGGAATAATTAAGAAAAAAAGGGCTTCCCTATATTGTTGTGTCCAACCAGGTACAAATAGGCAGCTGGTGGTTGGGGGCAGCCCGTTCCTGCCTGCTGTACCTGGCTGGACACAAATATAGTGCGAAGCCCCACGTCAATTTTTTTTAAATCATTTCAGGAAATTCATGAAATAATTAAAAAAAATTGATGTGGGGCTTCGCCCTATATTTGTGTCCAGTCAGGTACAGCAGGCAGGAACGGGCTGCCCCCAACCACCAGCTGCCTATTTGTACCTAGCCGGACACAACAATATAGGGAAGCCCTTTTTTTCTTAATTATTCCATGAATTTCATGAATTTAAAAAAAAAAACGTGGAGCTTCGCCCTATTTTTGTGTCCAGCCAGGTACAACTAGGCAGCTGGGGGCTGGAATCTGCAGCGCAGGGAGGCCCAAGCTTTCTGCCCCCCGCTGAAAATTGCAGTCCGCAGCCGCCCCGGAAAATGGCGCGTTCATAGAAGCTGGATGCTGTACCTGGCTGGCATACAAAAATATGGCGAAGCCCACGTCAAAAGTTTTGGGAAAAATTAATTAAAAAATAAATAATAATTTAGGGACTGCATCTTTATTAACTCCTCAAATGTCATTTAGTGTTAAAATAATGGATTTATTTAAAAAAAAAATGGCGTGGGATCCCCCATAATTTTAGTCTCTAGCGGAGGTTAAGCAGACGGCTGGGGCAGATGTTTGAAGCCTGGGAAGGGGGTAAAACCCACGGAGCTTCCCAGGCTACTAATATCAGCCCCCAGCTGAATACCTAGCCTTTAGTAGCTATTAAAATGGGGGACCCCCCCCAAAAAAATGACGTGGGGTCCCCCCTATTTTAATAGCTAGCAAAGGCTAGGCAGACAGCTGGGGGCTGATATTAATAGCCCAGGAAGGGTGCCATGAATATTGGCCCCCTCCCAGGCTAGAAACACCAGTCGTCAGCCGCCCCAGAAATGGCGCATCCATAGGATGCGCCAACTCTGGCACTTAGCCTCGCTCTTCCACGCTGCCCTGGTGCGGTGGCAGGGGGTAATAGGGCTGGGGTTCATGTCAGCGCCAGCTGCCATGAAGCCCAGGTTAGTAATGATGGGCGTCTATAAGACACCCCCATTACTAACCTACAAAGTGTTAAAAAGAAAAAACACACACTACACGCAGAAAAAAATAATTTATTTGAAATAAAACACACAATTTTATTTAATTCTTAGTTTACTAAAAATAATAGTTACCTGTCCACGTTCCTGCGCTGATCTCCCATGCACAGCTGTCACATCTGGAGATGGTGACAGCTGTGCATGGCTGCTGTAAGCTCACGCTGCCGGGAACACGTCCGCTCCCGGCAGCGGGAGCCACTGACTGAGGTCACCGGAGTGCATTCAGTCAGCGCAGCTCCGGAGACCTCCTTTACGGCACTGCTGTACCGTGGGAATTTCTCACTATACAGCAGGGCCGTAAAGCAGCTAACCGGAGCAGCGCTGCCTGAACTCCGGTGAACCCGCTTATGCTGTCATTGTAGCGGCGGCAGCGGTTCAGAGCGGTCACATTTTATGTGGCTGCTCTGAACTGGAGATCTTCGTGGGACACTCGTGGACTACTACGGAGGGGTAAGGATAAGGTTGTGGTTTATTATTTTATATTTTATTACAGGAGATCGATGGCTTCGGGGAATTAGGTGTCTAGGTGAGTATAGGTGTAGTTTTTTATTTTTTACTTTATTTTAGGTGGCGATCGGCGGGGACAGGAAATGTATGAACTAATTTCTTTTAGGTAACCACTGGCCACCAATGACATGTATTTAACATTTATTGGGGACACAGTAGGGCAATTTAAATAGCAGGATCAGTCTGATGGGAACTACTGCTCCCATCGAGCTGATCCTGCTGGCAGGAGTGGACGGGGGACAGACATAGGCCGATGGGAGTAGTAGTGTCACATCGGCCTATGTCTGCCTGCACGCACACACACCGCACACACCCGCACACATCGCACAGACACCCCGCACACACACCCCGCACACATCGCACAGACACCGCGCACACCCCCCGCACACACACCAATCATGACGGGTCTGGGAGGTGAGGCTGACCTGTGCGGCCGTGGGAAAGTTCATGTGAGTTCATGCAGTCAAGCATGAACTCACATGAACCCTCCGAGGGCACCGCGGCGACTTCAAATGAACAGCTGATCGGCATTACCTGATACCTCAGCTGTTCATTTGAAATAACCGGCGGGAAAGCGCAGCACAGAACGGGAAAGCCGGCGGTGAAGTCTTTTCACTGCCGGCTTCCCCGCCCGGGTCCTTCACTCCCCGCTCCTTGGAGCTGCGCTCCCCGCCCGGTCCTAACTTACGATCGGGATGGGAGGTGGCGAGGGGAGCGGACGATCGGGGTGGGAGGCTGCGGGGAAGCAGTATGGGGCTGTGTGATTGTTTAAAAGCCGGCGGCTTTATACCGCCCGCCGGCTTTTAAACAATCAGGAGAATTCTCCCACGCTGGGATGGCATTCTGATGACAGGCTGGATCGCGCTGCCATCCAACTTGTCATCCTTCACAGACACTACAGAGCGCAGGCATTATGGGAACTTCCGATTCCGGTATCCGATATTGTAAAAGTATCGGAATTAAGTATCGGAATTCCGATACCGCGAATATCGGCCGATACCCGATATTACAGTATCGGAATGCTCAACACTAGTCTCTAGGTTTAATTGGTGGAACAATTGTAATAGAATCAGTTTTCTCTGTTGTACATTTAGCAGAGCTCTGAATGCTGAGCTGTGTATAATCTCCCCCACACCACTGATTGGCAGCTTTCGTGTACACTGTGCATAGGCAGAAAGCTGCTAATCATTGCTGGGGGCGGGGGTTGGACTAGGAGGTCCGTTGTCCTGTATTGAATCTCCAGCTGATAAAACACTGATTGTATTGAAAAAGCAAAACACAGCCTAATAAGTGACATTACTGGAATCGGGGTCAGTGCCCCTACATGATGGTGCTCTCAGATTACACAACAAAAACCTACTGACAGATTCCCTTTAATGAATCAGGGACCTATGACTGTTTAAAATTTTACACTATTTTCAGCACTTTTCTAAAGAATGAGTGGAGCATATCCAACTCTGAGCCGGTGTAGATTCCAGTTTGTGGCACACAGAAAAGACTTAAGATGTGTTCAATTTATTTAGCAGGTAACTCCCATCTATCAATATATTCATACATTTCTAGGAGGAATAAGACAGAAGCAGAACAACACAGACTTCTAACAATGGATGCTAAAGTATCCCACAATATAGATATCAAGAGAGGTCCCTACAGTGCAAAAAGCTCCTTTTTTCAACTAAAAAGCTCCAAATCCCTTGTACTTAAAGAAGTTGTCCACTACTTTTTAGGATTGCTCCAATCGATTGACCCATCACGTGACCCCCGGCTGCAGCCGGCTCTGGCATCCACTGATGTCACGTCAAGTTCCGGCTGCAGCCGGGGGTGACTCAGGGCAGCGTTCCACGGTGAGTGATGGGTTGTGGGTGGGGTTACCCCATGCGTCACACCCGGCATCCACCGCGCGCTTTCCCTCTCCCCATTCATTGGAAAAGCGCGCGGTGGATGCCGGGTGTGACGCACGGAGTAACCCCACCCACAACCCAGCAGCCACCGCGTCACTCATGTCACGCCTCCCTTGATGTGGCATCAGCGGAAGAAAAAGCCGGCTGCCGCCGGGGGTCACATGATGCCTGTGAGCGGCCAGCGATAGCACCACTCACAGGCAAGAAGGACAGAAGAAGGTGATTAGAAAAACACTTATGGGCACCGGGCAATTGATTGGGGCAATCATAAAAAATAGTGGCCAACAATGAACTGTTCAAATTCGGCAGAGAGTATTATACTGGATTAAGGAACAGCTATGCCGGTCCCATGGTTGTGTCTGGTATTGCAGCTCATACATTACAGTGAATGAAGTGATCTGAGGAAGAAAGCAGACATGCACCCTTTTAAACACTTAAAGAGTAACCTTTGTTTTCATTTTTGTTTCATAAATCAACAGTACACATAAAAATAAGAAACTTTGTAATATATTTTAATCAGAAAAATCTGCATCTTTCTCCTCCTGCCTTGATTTTTCATTTTCAAAATTGGTAATTCCTGGATAAAATCTGTATTCAGTGAAGACAGATTGTTACATTACTCAGATAGGAGATGACAGTTGGTTGATAAGTTGATAAGATTCTACGCAGAGGGAGGAGCTAGAGGCAGAGCTCCTCCCCTACCTTCTATATAGAATCTTATCAGCAGCAATTACCCTCTCCTAAAATTCTATGTAGGAGGAATGGGAGGAGCTCTGCCTCTAGCTCCTCCCTCTGCATAGAATCTTATCAGCACCAACTGTCATCTCCTAATATAACATTCTGTCTACACTGAACACAGATTTTATCTGGGAATGAACAATTTTGAAAATTAAAGATCAATGCAGGAGGAGAAAAAAGCAGATTTCTCTGATAAGATATATCACAAAGGTTCTTGATTTCATGTGTATTATTGATTTATGAAATAAAAATGTAAACGACTGGATGATTTTTTGTATTTTTTTTCCCTTCATCTTCTTCCAAGAGCCATAACTTTTTAATTTTTCCTCCGACATAGCTTTATGGAGTTTTTTTTTTTTTTTTTTTAATGAGAGGAGTTGTCAATTACACCATCAATTTTACCATGCGATGTATTGTAAAACAGGAAAAAAAAAATCCAAATGCAGTGTAGTAGGGTTTTGGCATTCTAATGACCAGGCAGTAGGATTCTACAAGTATGATTACGGTGATACCAAACTTGCATTTTTTTTTTTTAACTGGTGAAAAACTCAAAGTCACAAAAATAATAAAAAAAAATGCAAATTTGAAGTTTCCATTTATTTTTGCTCTTTATGGATTTTACTAATCTATTAATCAATTTTAGATTTTGATAGACTGGACTTTTATGGACGTATTGGTACCAAATATGTTGATTTAATTTTTTTTTAATGCGGAGTGGAAGAGAACGGATTCAAATTTTTATATATTTTTAACATTAGTCCCCCTTGGGGGACTTGGACCTGCGATCGGCTGATCACTTATACTATTATAATGAAATATAATTGTATTGCAGTGTACAGAAAAAAATCATGGTCTACAATTGATGCCAGCCACAATCTGGCCTTCACAGAAGAAGCAATCATGGCATGCATGAGGGTCTTCAGCAGATCCCAGGCTGCCATGGCAACCCATCAGTACATCCCAATCATGTTGTGAGGGGGCCGAAAGGCGCGTGGGACGGCTCGCCCTTGTGTCGCGCACGGTAAAAGCCGCTGTCAGATTTAACAGAGCTCTGCTCCACTTGATATTGTTAATGGCTGATGGGGATGGTTCGGGCTTATCTCCTGAGAGAGCTCCATACCCCCGCACCCGACGAGGAACGTACAAGAACAATATTCATCATTAAGGGGTTTAATTGTTTCACTGGTTGCAGTACAATTCTCTACACAGATTGGTAGCTTCTATCTATACTGACCCATTACACCAAATTATAGCTCTGTCCAAGACTAGGTGTGTAAGAATAGTCAGCCTTTAGATGCAAACAAGAGTTTCCATTCATTGACAGCAAGCAAATATCTTAAAATGATGAGGAATCGAAATATAAACTTCTATAGCTTCTCTTCATCTACAGAAAACTGTACAGCTCCTTTCATGATGTGCTTCCAACCCCTCACACGGCAGAGATAAAAGTTGTGTACTAGGAAGTTATAAGATTGCAATTATATTCATAATGAAAGCTGAACTGTGAACCCGTTCATCATAAATAGCACTGCAACAAGCTGACAACTTAGAAGGTCAACCTGGAGAAGACATTTCTTTGTAATAAGCCTTAGTTGTCATGCAAGGTGTGGGAAAGAATAAGTGCAACACAAAGGGAAGAGGGGAAAGGAGCCCAGACTCTAGGGAAAGGGGGGGTTGAGACCTCCTAGGCTGATCTGATATCACCCTGTCTCCCCTATCGTCCGTATATTGGTTCTTCACAAATTGCAAACAACAAGAAACTATCCCTGTATTTTCTTAGCGCTTGGCCCAGCATAAGGAAGGAGCACTAGTCGATCCCCACTAACAACTAAAGACAACAAGGTAGACAGACATGGGGGAAAGATAATTTAGCTTGAGTTGACTTCAGAGAGATAACACACACACGTCCTCTTAGTACCAGAGAGGAAGTAAACAGACTGCACTCGCTCCAAGCCTTCACAAGGAAACATGTGAATATCACCGGCAAAGTGAAACTAATTAAACACCCAGGCAAGGGTGTCAATTAAAGCAGAAGGGAGGTAGCCGCTGGGTCCTAGAGTGAAACAGCTAAGAAGGTGTCTGTAATGCCAAACGAAGAGATCTTCTGCAACCAACCGCAGGGCGACTGTCTGTCACATCTGACACACCTATGATACTAGTAGGGTATATAAAGTTTATAGAAAGACCCCATACTCAACTCAGGACCCCCCCCCAAATGGAAGTACTGGAAACCCACAGTGATCTCACCATGTATATTCTGGGTGTTAATACCTCTGCTTTTTGCAGCAGATTTGGAGGGCCAGGACCAGCAGCCAGGAATGATTACCATCTCCAAGAGAAGAGGACTGTTTAAACATAGCAAAAGCAAAAAACTCACAAAGATTACATTCCATAAACCTGATGAAAGCACCAACCTTCCTCGCCGCCTTCCTCTGCTGCTTCGTCGTTGTCGTCATCATCGCTGTCATCATCACTACCACCCTCCTCTCCTTCTGAATCGCTGTCACCTTCATCCAAAATTTCTTAAAAATCAAAAGGAAATAAAACTCATTAAACAGAAAATTACAAATTAAGCACAATGATTAAAAAAGAGACAAGCGGGGTGGATTCCTTCCCAATGACACAGAAACCAATAGAACTAAAGCTGAAAGCTTACGCCAAGGGCAGCGGACGTGGGCACAGAGTCAGGCCCCTCGCTGCCAATGGCTTCTCCGCACACAGTTTAGAAAACAAGTATTTCTCTTCACTGACACCAAATAGTAATAAATTCTCTCCAGAGATTTAATGGCATTGCTGTGGAGTTATTACACACATTGCAGCAATGACAACTAAATCATATTGCAGCTTTATCAAAAATACCGGATGCATTTCCATTGTAAATACGTATGTGAATCTCAAAGTAGCATGTGGGCGCACAGCTATTAGCTTTACGTAAGTTATATACTGGATCTATACTTTCTTTCATAAAGAAATTATTGCACACAACCCAGGTATTTTATTGCAATCTTAGATTATTACATACCTTTTTTAATTGTCTTATACTTCTCTTCGTTTTCAAGAAAATTTGGATCCGCCTTGAAGACATCTAAAACAAAATTCAAGGAATTACTAATCATACAAGACTCACAGCAAAGAAATGTAAACCATATATAAGAATGCATGTTACCTTGTCACATCTTTAGAACCTCCTTGCCCTATAAGGATCCATCGCCTGGTAAATTATTTTAGTACCTTAGACCCTCATATAGATTGTCGACAGTTCGCTCCTGACTCCCCCCTATGACAGATTGATGGACAGCACTCACCAGGGGTAGAAAATTTCAAAATAATTCCTTTATTACTCCATACACAAAACAGTGAGGATTTTTTTGATATTTTCTACCCCTGGTGAGTGCTGTCCATCAATTTTTGGGTTGGAACCTTAATTAGATCAGTGGATTTTGGTCTTTTCTTTTGGACTGTGTCACTTACAAGTGAGAATCTGCTACGGATTCATTCTTTGTGTTACAAGAGCTGCTGCCGGAGTCCTGTGCCAGCGAATTATGTCTTGTAGAAGAAAAGGATCGGAAGCTGGAAATCCAACAGGTCTTATCCTGCTCTCCTCCTGACATGTCAAGGGTGAGTAGAGGTCACCATACACATTATACTGTCCGCTAATCGTGCCAAGGGTACGTGGCTTTACTGACGTGTTTTGCATTTCAACAGCAGTCTGATATATGTCCTACAGGTCATTGTTACTTCCCAATGAAGAGGAAATTAATAGCCATTAGTATTAGTAGTCTGGCAAAATCAGCTGATTACTGTGACGCATACAGGTGGCGCACGTGGTTTCGCAAACCCACTGTGCCAGGGGCCCGGACTTACATGGGAGGTGCATAGATGAGCAGCTACCAGGTGGTCACTGGAGCTCATGATGGTGGAGTCAGGCAGCCGCCAGGTACCACTCCTAAGCAGTCCCCGGTACTGCAGCTGCTGACTCCAGGGGTCAGGTACGCAGACAGATATGGACTCAGGCTCCGTTCACACTAATAGGTTCAGGATCTTCTGGCAGAATGGACACCGACACAGAGAGACAGGACTGATTCAGGTACCGCCGATGCGGCTTCAGTGTTCGGACACTGGTTGTAGCAGTCCGGAGACACGGAATACGCGTACAGGCACTGGCCGCACTAGGATCAGGGAATTTGGTTCAGGACACTGGCCACACCGAGACCAGGGGACCTCACAATTTCACTGGTAGAACACCACACTACCTATTGACAATGTGTTGCTTAACACCTACCTATTGGGGAGGGTGCCTTTTAAACAAGATGCCTTCCAGCTATTACCTGGGAGCCATCTTGCAAGTGAACACTTACACTAAATGCCTTTCAGCTAAAGGCTGAGGGCATTTTATTATATGTGCACACTGCCCCTTTAAGAGCAGGGGAGAGGGAGCCCTAGGTGATTCGCCGGGACTCAGCACAGGCAGGAAGCAGGGAGCTCGCCCAGGTCTTTTTGCATTGATGAGTTCACCAGTGCTTTCTTTCTCTCTCAGGATGTACCAAACTGTAGATTTTGCCACTCCTAATATTGTAGCAATTTCTCGGATGGGTTTTTTCTGCTTTTGCAGCTTAAGGATGGCTTGTTTCACCTGCATGGAGAGCTCCTTTGACCGCATGTCTCCATCACAGCAAAACCTTCCAAATGCAAGCACCACGCCTCAAATCAACTCCAGGCCTTTTATCTGCTTAATTGAGAATGACATAACGAAGGGATTGCCCACACCTGTCCATGAAATACCCTTGGAGTCAATTGTCCAATTACTTTTGGTCCCTTAAAAACAGGGTGGCACATGTTAAGGAGCTGAAACTCCTAAACCCTTCATCCAATTTTAATGTGGATACCCTCAAATGAAAGCTGAAAGACTGAACTGCAACAGCATCTGAATTGTTTTGTTTAAAATTCATTGTGGTAATGTCTAGAACCAAAATTAGAAAAATGTTGTCTCTGTCCAAACATATATGGACCTAACTGTATGTGCCTTCAGTATCAGCACATAAGAAAATAAAATTATTTTGACGCAAAGAGATATAGGGTGCAAAAAGCAACAAAATTGGTCTGAAAACAAACAAAAAAAGAAAAGTACTGGAAGAGCAAACCATAAAGAAAGATTACTCGAGCCAGACATGAGATCTCATTACAATGAAATTTTGTGTAAAAGTTTTTTTTTACAAAGTAATAGGAATACGAGAGCCAATCTCAGGAGCACATTGCATTTACATAAGAGGGTTTAGACAGAAGTGAATGATCGCAGCATTCTGGTTTTATTGGAGAGGTTTCTGACTACAGCATAGAAAAAGTACACAGAAAAGCATCAGAGATTTGTTGTAACAGAAAAGTTGTCATAAAGAGAAACAGCTCAGGGATGAGAAATCTCCGTGCAACTGAATGATCCTGATTTATGCTGCAAACACACACTTTGCAGAGAACTCAATTTGCAGCTGCCACAGACTTTCATCAGTGGAGTGATGTATGTAATTCTAGGACTTACTAAGGACATCTTCTGGATTGTAATCATCTTCTAATGGAAGCATGTGTGTAAACTGATCCTCCTCCTCCACCAGGTCCAGTCCTTCTGGGATAACGGGGTGATCTTTAAAGCCGTCCTTTCTTACAGCAAACATAACCTCAATCATGTACTGGACACGTTTGTCTATTTCCGACTCATGAAGGATGTTCCGGAGACGTTCAAATATGGCTGCAGGGGGGGGGGAAGAAGACAGCACTTAACAGCAGGGAAAATACATGTTTTCAGAATGAAAATAATACCTTGGAGATGTCCTCCTTTTAATAACCCCTAATATCAGCCAAAAGAGCACCCAAAGGTTTAACCACTCAGATTTTCTCAAGCCCTCGACTGCAAATCTGACAGGCGAGAGATATTCCTGCTGCGCACTAGGCAGGTTCATCATTAAAAAAAGGAACCAGGGAAAACCTGGTGACAACACTCCATTGTAATATGGTGCAAAGTAATAGTAGACTTCAATTATTACAGCTCTTCAGGTTCTTCATGCTGAGAGAGATACAGCTAAAATAACCTGAATATCTTACACAAACAACGAGGTTTCTTTTAGCCTTTAGAGCACATATGTCTAACTCTGGCCGGCAGGGTGACTATTTGGCCCACGACGCATCCTGGATGTCAATATGACTGAAAGCAATAATGGAAGTGGGAAGAGGGAGCGTCAGCTGTGCCAAGCAGTGATCAGCTTCAGAGCGTTCACTGCCGAGACTGGAGCAGCGGGGAGCAAGGACAGGGGAGTATTTTTTTTTTTTAATGTGGGGCCCATTATTCTGTATGGAGGACTATGTGGGGCCCATTATTCTGTATGGAGGACTATGTGGGGCCCATTATTCTGTATGGAGGACTATGTGGGGTCCATTATTCTGTATGGAGGACTATGTGGGGTCCATTATTCTGTATGGAGGACTATGTGGGGTCCATTATTCTGTATGGAGGACTATGTGGGGTCCATTATTCTGTATGGAGGACTATGTGGGGTCCATTATTCTGTATGGAGGACTATGTGGGGTCCATTATTCTGTATGGAGGACTATGTGGGGTCCATTATTCTGTATGGAGGACTATGTGGGACCCATTATTCTGTATGGAGGACTATGTGGGACCCATTATTCTGTATGGAGGACTATGTGGGACCCATTATTCTGTATGGAGGACTATGTGGGACCCATTATTCTGTATGGAGGACTATGTGGGACCCATTATTCTGTATGGAGGACTATGTGGGGCCCATTATTCTGTATGGAGGACTATGTGGGGCCCATTATTCTGTATGGAGGACTATGTGGGGCCATTATCCTGTATGAAGGACTATGTGGGGCCATTATCCTGTATGAAGGACTATGTGGGGCCCATTATTCTGTATGGAGGACTATGTGGGGCCCATTATTCTGTATGGAGGACTATGTGGGGCCCATTATTCTGTATGGAGGACTATGTGGGGCCCATTATTCTGTATGGAGGACTATGTGGGGCCCATTATTCTGTATAGAGGACTATGTGGGGCCCATTATTCTGTATAGAGGACTATGTGGGGCCCATTATTCTGTATGGAGGACTATGTGGGAACCATTATTCTGTATGGAGGACTATGTGGGAACCATTATTCTGTATGGAGGACTATGTGGGGCCCATTATTCTGTATAGAGGACTATGTGGGAACCATTATTCTGTATGGAGGACTATGTGGGGCCCATTATTCTGTATAGAGGACTATGTGGGCCCATTATTCTGTATGGAGGACTATGTGGGGCCCATTATTCTGTATGGAGGACTATGTGGGAACCATTATTCTGTATGGAGGACTATGTGGGAACCATTATTCTGTATGGAGGACTATGTGGGAACCATTATTCTGTATGGAGGACTATGTGGGAACCATTATTCTGTATGGAGGACTATGTGGGGCCCATTATTCTGTATAGAGGACTATGTGGGGCCATTATTCTGTATAGAGGACTATGTGGGGCCATTATTCTGTATGGAGGACTATGTGGGGCCCATTATTCTGTATAGAGGACTATGTGGGGCCATTATTCTGTATGGAGGACTATGTGGGGCCCATTATTCTGTATGGAGGACTATGTGGGGCCCATTATTCTGTATGGAGGACTATGTGGGGCCCATTATTCTGTATGGAGGACTATGTGGGACCCATTATTCTGTATGGAGGACTATGTGGGGCCATTATACTGTATGGAGGACTTTGTGGGGCCCATTATTCTGTATGGAGGACTATGTGGGACCCATTATTCTGTATGGAGGACTATGTGGGGCCATTATACTGTATGGAGGACTATGTGGGACCCATTATTCTGTATGGAGGACTATGTGGGGCCCATTATTCTGTATGGAGGACTATGTGGGGCCAATATCCTGTATGAAGGACTATGTGGGGCCCATTATTCTGTATGGAGGACTATGTGGGGCCCATTATTCTGTATGGAGGACTATGTGGGGCCCATTATTCTGTATGGAGGACTATGTGGGACCCATTATACTGTATGGAGGACTATGTGGGACCCATTATTCTGTATGGAGGACTATGTGGGACCCATTATTCTGTATGGAGGACTATGTGGGGCCCATTATTCTGTATGGAGGACTATGTGGGGCCATTATCCTGTATGAAGGACTATGTGGGGCCCATTATTCTGTATGGAGGACTATGTGGGGCCCATTATTCTGTATGGAGGACTATGTGGGGTCCATTATCCTGTATGGAGGACTATGTGGGGTCCATTATTCTGTATGGAGGACTATGTGGGGTCCATTATTCTGTATGGAGGACTATGTGGGGTCCATTATTCTGTATGGAGGACTATGTGGACCCATTATTCTGTATGGAGGACTATGTGGGGCCCATTATTCTGTATGGAGGACTATGTGGGGCCCATTATTCTGTATGGAGGACTATGTGGGCCCATTATACTGTAAGGAGGACTATGTGGGCCCATTATACTGTAAGGAGGACTATGTGGGCCCATTATTCTGTATGGAGGACTCTGTGGGACCCATTATTCTGTATGGAGGACTATGTGGGACCCATTATTCTGTATGGAGGACTATGTGGGACCCATTATTCTGTATGGAGGACTATGTGGGGCCATTATCCTGTATGAAGGACTATGTGGGGCCATTATCCTGTATGAAGGACTATGTGGGGCCCATTATTCTGTATGGAGGACTATGTGGGGCCCATTATTCTGTATGGAGGACTATGTGGGGCCCATTATTCTGTATGGAGGACTATGTGGGGCCCATTATTCTGTATGGAGGACTATGTGGGGCCCATTATTCTGTATAGAGGACTATGTGGGGCCCATTATTCTGTATAGAGGACTATGTGGGACCATTATACTGTATGGAGGACTATGTGGGAACCATTATTCTGTATGGAGGACTATGTGGGAACCATTATTCTGTATGGAGGACTATGTGGGGCCCATTATTCTGTATAGAGGACTATGTGGGAACCATTATTCTGTATGGAGGACTATGTGGGGCCCATTATTCTGTATAGAGGACTATGTGGGCCCATTATTCTGTATGGAGGACTATGTGGGGCCCATTATTCTGTATGGAGGACTATGTGGGAACCATTATTCTGTATGGAGGACTATGTGGGAACCATTATTCTGTATGGAGGACTATGTGGGAACCATTATTCTGTATGGAGGACTATGTGGGGCCCATTATTCTGTATAGAGGACTATGTGGGGCCATTATTCTGTATAGAGGACTATGTGGGGCCATTATTCTGTATGGAGGACTATGTGGGGCCCATTATTCTGTATATAGGACTATGTGGGGCCATTATTCTGTATGGAGGACTATGTGGGGCCATTATTCTGTATGGAGGACTATGTGGGGCCCATTATTCTGTATGGAGGACTATGTGGGGCCCATTATTCTGTATGGAGGACTATGTGGGACCCATTATTCTGTATGGAGGACTATGTGGGACCCATTATTCTGTATGGAGGACTATGTGGGACCCATTATTCTGTATGGAGGACTATGTGGGGCCATTATACTGTATGGAGGACTTTGTGGGGCCCATTATTCTGTATGGAGGACTATGTGGGACCCATTATTCTGTATGGAGGACTATGTGGGGCCATTATACTGTATGGAGGACTATGTGGGACCCATTATTCTGTATGGAGGACTATGTGGGGCCCATTATTCTGTATGGAGGACTATGTGGGGCCATTATCCTGTATGAAGGACTATGTGGGGCCCATTATTCTGTATGGAGGACTATGTGGGGCCCATTATTCTGTATGGAGGACTATGTGGGGCCCATTATTCTGTAAAGAGGACTATGTGGGGCCCATTATTCTGTATGGAGGACTATGTGGGGCCCATTATTCTGTATGGAGGACTATGTGGGGCCATTATCCTGTATGAAGGACTATGTGGGGCCCATTATTCTGTATGGAGGACTATGTGGGGCCCATTATTCTGTATAGAGGACTATGTGGGACCCATTATTCTGTATGGAGGACTATGTGGGGCCCATTATTCTGTATGGAGGACTATGTGGGGCCCATTATTCTGTATGGAGGACTATGTGGGGCCCATTATTCTGTATGGAGGACTATGTGGGGCCATTATCCTGTATGAAGGACTATGTGGGGCCCATTATTCTGTATGGAGGACTATGTGGGGCCCATTATTCTGTATGGAGGACTATGTGGGACCCATTATACTGTATGGAGGACTATGTGGGACCCATTATTCTGTATGGAGGACTATGTGGGACCCATTATTCTGTATGGAGGACTATGTGGGGCCCATTATTCTGTATGGAGGACTATGTGGGGCCATTATCCTGTATGAAGGACTATGTGGGGCCCATTATTCTGTATGGAGGACTATGTGGGGCCCATTATTCTGTATGGAGGACTATGTGGGGCCCATTATTCTGTATGGAGGACTATGTGGGGCCCATTATTCTGTATGGAGGACTATGTGGGGCCCATTATTCTGTATGGAGGACTATGTGGGGCCCATTATTCTGTATGGAGGACTATGTGGGGCCCATTATTCTGTATGGAGGACTATGTGGGGCCCATTCTGTATGGAGGACTATGTGGGACCATTATACTGTATGGAGGACTATGTGGGACCATTATACTGTATGGAGGACTATGTGGGAACCATTATTCTGTATGGAGGACTATGTGGGGCCCATTATTCTGTATGGAGGACTATGTGGGGCCCATTATTCTGTATGGAGGACTATGTGGGGCCCATTATTCTGTATGGAGGACTATGTGGGGCCCATTATTCTGTATGGAGGACTATGTGGGAACCATTATTCTGTATGGAGGACTATGTGGGAACCATTATTCTGTATGGAGGACTATGTGGGAACCATTATTCTGTATGGAGGACTATGTGGGAACCATTATTCTGTATGGAGGACTATGTGGGGCCCATTATTCTGTATAGAGGACTATGTGGGGCCATTATTCTGTATAGAGGACTATGTGGGGCCATTATTCTGTATGGAGGACTATGTGGGGCCCATTATTCTGTATAGAGGACTATGTGGGGCCATTATTCTGTATGGAGGACTATGTGGGGCCCATTATTCTGTATGGAGGACTATGTGGGGCCCATTATTCTGTATGGAGGACTATGTGGGACCCATTATTCTGTATGGAGGACTATGTGGGACCCATTATTCTGTATGGAGGACTATGTGGGGCCATTATACTGTATGGAGGACTTTGTGGGGCCCATTATTCTGTATGGAGGACTATGTGGGACCCATTATTCTGTATGGAGGACTATGTGGGGCCATTATACTGTATGGAGGACTATGTGGGACCCATTATTCTGTATGGAGGACTATGTGGGGCCCATTATTCTGTATGGAGGACTATGTGGGGCCATTATCCTGTATGAAGGACTATGTGGGGCCCATTATTCTGTATGGAGGACTATGTGGGGCCCATTATTCTGTATGGAGGACTATGTGGGGCCCATTATTCTGTATGGAGGACTATGTGGGGCCCATTGTTCTGTATGGAGGACTATGTGGGGCCCATTATTCTGTATGGAGGACTATGTGGGAACCATTATTCTGTATGGAGGACTATGTGGGAACCATTATTCTGTATGGAGCACTATGTGGGGCCCATTATTCTGTATGGAGCACTATGTGGGGCCCATTATTCTGTATGGAGCACTATGTGGGGCCCATTATACTGTATGGAGGACTATGTGGGGCCCATTATACCGTATGGAGGACTATTTGAGCCCATTATACCGTATGGAGGACTATTTGAGCCCATCACACCGTATGGAGGACTATTTGAGCCCATTACACCGTATGGAGGACTATTTGAGCCCATTACACCGTATGGAGGACTATTTGAGCCCATTATACAGTATGGAGGACTATTTGAGCCCATTATACCGTATGGAGGACTATTTGAGCCCATTAAACCATATGGAGGACTATTTGAGCCCATTATACTGTTTGCGGCACTATGTGGAGCTATTATACTGTATGGAAGGCAATGCAGGGCCTTGTTATACTGCATGGAGGACTACTTGAAGCCATTATACTGTATGGAGCATTATGTGTGGCCATTATACTGTATGGTGGACTATGTGGGGCTCATTATACTCTATGGAGCACATTTGTGGCCATTATATTGTATGGAGCCCCGTTATACTGTGGAGAGCAGTGTGGAGACTCATACTGTGATGGGGTCACCATTCTTTGCTGGGGAATTGAGAGAGGGGGGCACAGTAAGGTTATCATGCCGTGTGTGCGGATTAATTCACTGTGGGGGTGTCTTCCTGTGTTTGGGGGGCACTTTTGTTGGCATAACACTTTATTATCTGTATTATTCAAGGTTTTTTATACTTTGTTAGTACATATTTAAATTAGGCCAATGGGCCATATGCATTTTACTGCTCTTACATAACATATATCAATATTTTATTCTAAGATCTATTCATTAAAATGTACTTTATTTGTGGGACAACCCTTTTAAGCTTGTTTCCATATGAAAAAGGTTCATCTTTATATTTGATAAGGAAAAACTTCCTTAATTGTAGATTTTTAAAAAAAAATAAATATCAAGGCTGGCCCAAGACTTTGTCCAAGCTTTTAATTTTGGCCCTCTGTGTATTGGAGTTTGACATCCCTGCTTTGGAGGGAACGTGATAAGTATTAAAAGTTCTGTGATCACAGCAGCCTCTGCACTAATTCCTGCAGTGTATTGGAGAGCTTTGATGCGGATAAGAGCCCAGTGACAGGTATATTGTGAGCTAACAAACTAATTGAAATAGTGACCGGTGATAAGGCTGCAGTAACACCATCTGTCACATGGCAGACAATGATAACTTCCTAAATTAGGAAGAATGAATCAGTGTCATCACAAGACAAAAATAATTTCACAAAATAATCACTTTTATGCTTCAAGCATATAAATACAGTTTATTACATTTTACTCTGATATGTTGCTGTGTAGGTATAAAAAGAGTTTGTTGTGGATAATCTACGTTAGGAGCATTCATTATAAAGGCATTTTAGCCAACCTCACGTTGGATGTTCACAGTGAAGAGGAACAGCACCGCGTTCGGGTGAAAGTTCACCGCTTTCCAAACATTAAAGTTAATGAGCAAAGTAAAGTGCCCGGAGACAGTAAAGAGACAGCACAGCAAACACTTACCATTTATACCTCGGGGTGTTACTTGTGTTAGCTTAAGACCGCTTTCCTTTAAAAAACCAATAGAAACTTCAACACTGTCATCTGTAGGTCTTTCCAACAGCAATGTCAGCATTTCCAGCGCCAGCACCTCGTGGGCCTGAAGCAACCAAGAGCAAACAGAGAAATGTGTTCGCTTAGGCAAAAACGACCAACTCCTCGGCAGCAATCACCATAATCACAGGCTGGTCATCATGATACAAACACTACACATTTATCAGATAGTACAGTGGTTTGGAGTAAAATACAGTTACAACAAAAATTGTACATTTCAACTGCAAAGCACTGACTTAGCGGGTACATTGGTAAGAAAACACAGCTCCATCCTTGTAACCAAAATCTTTTGGCGTGTTCACAGGTAGAGGACTCACCAGTCACCACGGCTGAAAAAAAAAGGGTTTTAAAACAAAATAGCAGTTTTCCAATTGGTAATGGACACCGGGTTTGCAGTTGAAACTGTAGTTTTACTCCAAAAATATATGGCATTAACAATCAATTTGTGAACTGAGCCGACTTTTGGTTGGTTTTTAGCTGTGTTGTGACCAATGAATTAACACTAATAACAATTAAAAGCGTCACTTGTCATTTTTTAAAAACTAGTTACATTTTTTGTACCACTTAACGCCTTAGTGACCACCAATACGACTTAAAGAGGTTGTCCACTACTTTTTCATGGATGACCTTATTGTTAGGATAGGTCATCAATGTCTGATCGGTCGGGGTCCGACACCCGGCACCCCCGCCAATCAGCTGTTCTCGGAGCTTCTCAGTGCTCTGATAGTGGCCACGGCAGGGTAGTACACATCCGCCTCCTATTGATTTGAATAGGAGGTGGATGTGTAGTACCTGCAGCGGCAACCAACGAAAGATGGAGCAGCTCCGCAATCAAGCAGTTCGCCATCGAGAACAGCAGGGTGCCGGACCCAGGACTATCGGACATTGATGCCCTATACTAAGAATAGCTCATGAATGGAAAAAGTAGTGGACAACCTCTTTAAAACTGACTTGATAGATAAGTGAATAGCAACCCCTGATAGTGTGCAGCCGAAAACTGCAGCATGTTCACCTACAGCTGACACCCTGCTGCATCAGTCAGGATGGGTGTTTGAACCCCTTACATGCTGCTGTCAATATTGACTACCGCATCTAGATGGTTAACAATGTGGGGGCTCCCACTTTAACCCCCTCGGCACCCCAAGATCATGATTGTGTGGTCCTGATGGATTCCATGGCTATTCACAGTCAATTAATGGATTTAAAGTTTGCCGGCTATAGTGACCTCTTCAGAAGTTAGCAACATTTAGGTGGTAAAAACAACATTTTTCTTTCCTGCTATGCCACTGTGCGTTAATTCCTGAAAGGCACCTGAAGGGTTAATAAACTACCTGACAGTGGCTTTCAATATGCTGAGGCGCGCTGGTTTTAAAATGGTATCAATTTGAGTTTTTTCCAATATATAAGACTCCCAAAGTCACTTTGAAACTGAATAGGTCCCTGAAGAAATATGTTTTGTAAACTTACTTGAAAAGATTTAAAAATTGCTGCTAAAATTTTAAAGTTTCTAACGTCCTAACAAAATAAAAGAATATTTTACAAATGGTGCTGATGTAGAGCCGACGGGAGGGAAATGTTAGTTAAGAAGCCCTCCTCCTCCCATCAAAATTTGTATCCTATTAATATATTGCAGTCATCGTATTGTATGGCACTATGTACTTACAATTGCTCATTTTGCCTTTCTACCCAGCTAATTCTTCTGTTTTCCATGAGGTCTATCACATCACATGATTAAAAACTGCCTAGCTGAATCCTTCTCAGCTCTATGTAGAAACAGGAGGTCAATTTTCATTGTATGAGTCATAAGTCACTGCAAAAGTCCCTGACAGGGGGAGGAAGGAGCAGCTGCGTCAGGAGTTGAAGAGGGGGATGATAAATGCAGGGATCAGAGACTTCCTGTTTCTACATAGAGCAGAGAAAAGAGAAGAATTATCTGGGTAGAAAGGCAAAATGAGCAATTGTAAGTACACAGTGCTATATAATATGATGACTGCAATATATTAAGAGGATAAAAACTTTGATGGGAGGAGTGCTGCTTTAACTTTTTTTTGTGCGGTATGACTATCTGGATTAAAGAGATAATTCAAAGTTTGAAAATTGCTAATTTTTCTAAGTTTGTAACATTTGATATATATATATTTTTTTTATAAATAAATGCAATACACATCAACCTAAATTTACCATTATCACAAAATATAATGTGTCACACAAAAGAAAACCCACGATCTAAAAAGCACTGGGATATGTTGAAACATTCCAGAGTTATTGCCACAAAGTGACACGTCAGATTTGAAAAATTTGGCCTGGTCACTAAGGGGTTAATTATTAATCGGCCCTTGTAAAGTTATGAATCTTTCTATTATACTCCATTACCTTATGTTGCCTTTTATTTCTCAAACACTGTGCTGAAAGTGTTGTTTAACATGATTAGTTCAGGCTTCTTTTACAAGCTGCTTTATACTGCTGCTTTAATAAGAATCTGCACTCAAACACTATTAACAAAAACTTCTTTTAGGGCTTCTGCACTCCCCTCCCACATGCTCAGACAGTGAAGTGTTTCAAAATAGTCCGGATCCTTGATATAGAAGCAGTTCAAAGCAGCTTGCAAAAGAGCGTGAACTAAGCAGTTAAAACAGCACATTCACTAAGATACTTGAGAGAGAAGGAAGCAAAATAAGGTAAAGGAGTATATTATGAAAGTTCATAACATACATTTTCACTGGAAGGGAAGGATTGGCATTAGGTGCTCACCGTAATAGACATATATAATCTAATATATATTTATTTATTTTTCTTGTATCACTCTCCCTTCTGCATTAAAAAATTAATATAAAAATAAACATGTCTGTAAAATAAAAGTCATGGCCAATCAAAATGTACAATCAAAACATAAAATTATGTAAATAATAAAGGCTGGGAAAAATAATTTAAAAGTCAGAATTGCCATTTTTTAATAGTCCCACTCTCTCCAAATATGCAATAAAAAGCGATCAAAAAGATGCATGTACACCAAAATGGTATTAATGAAATCTACAGTTCTTGTGCGCAAAAAAATAATCCCTCCTCATAGCTCCTTCGATTGAAAAATCAAAATGATATGGGTCTTAGAAAATGGTGACATAAACCAAATTTCTTTAAAAGCGCGGAAATATGAGTATCGCCACAATAATACTGAAGTAGAGAATGATTGAGTCAGGTCATTGTTACTGCACAATGAATGCCATAAAAACAAAACCTAAAAATACAATAGCAATGTTGTGTTTTTTTTTTACTATTTTACTGCATTCTTGAATTTTTTTTTTCAGATATTTCAGCACATTGAAAGGTAAAATGAACTATGTCGTTCAAAACTACAACTCATTCCGCAAAAAAACAAACCCTCTCACATGTATGTCAAAAAAAAAAAAATAATAATTATGGCTCAGGCTTTTGGAAGAAGAGGAGGCGAAAAAGAAAAAAAAAAGTGTCTTGAAGGATCTTGAAAAGGGTTAGGCTGTGTGCCCACTATGCGTTTTTCAAGCGTTTTTGTTGCGGAATTTCCGCAGCGTAAACGCTTCCAAAACACATGGTAATCTGTGCTCCATGATCCCCAATGAAAATCTGCATGTTCTGTGCCCATGCTGCGGAATTTTCCGCAGCGGATTTTCCTTGCGGAAAAATCCGCAGCATGTCCATTATTTGTGCGTTTCTGCATGCGGATTTGAGATCCCAATGCATTTGAAAAATGCAAGTCAAATCCGCATGTAAAAACGCGTCAAAAAAGCTTGTAAAATCTGCATGCGTTTTTGACTGCCAAGAACATGCAGAAAAGCTGCAGAAATTTTCTGCTTCATTTGTGCATCGTGGGCACATACCCTAAAGATAAGGAAGGTTGGTTTGAAATGAAAGGGGTTGTCCACTACTCAGAAAACCCCTTCTCAATCAGCATGTTTGCCCGCAGTAAAATAAAAACACTTATTCTCACCTCAGATGCTTTTCCAGTGGTTTCGACAATCACTCTCGTGTCACATCGCTATGTAATGCAGTCCCCGGGTGAGCGAGTGCTGACACCGCTGGAGCAGCACCGGAGGCGAGTACAAGTGTTATTTTACTGGGGGGAGGGGGCAAACATGCTGATTGAGAAGGGGTTGTTCGAATAGTGGACAACCCCTTTAAGAGCTACAGCAATTATTTCCTATTGCCTGTAACTACTTTGTTACAATTATGTAAAAACAGAAAAAAACATTTTACTTACCACGTTCTGATTAATAAGATGAGCAACAAATTTCGAAGACGTTAAACAAAGTGTCTGAGAACAAAAAAACAAAAAAATATGTTCCAGTCAACAGTGGAAACATCAGTATCCCTCTATATACAGAAGCCACATAGTAAGGTAAAGGTGTTGTCTGACTTAGAAAATTCATTTTCATTCACGCAGGGTGACCGAAAATGTAATTTTGGCTAAAGTTTTAGACTAAGGATCCAAAAAGAGCCCAAGTGGTTTTTAAGGGATAGTCTTAATAGGATAGAAAAGAAACAGAACCACACTTTCCCACTGGCCGAGACCAGTAGCGCAGACCAGCTCAATTAAGTTGATGGACCTTTAACAGCCTATGGAGAGGTAAAGGCTTTTGGAAGACAGTAGTCATGCTCTTTAATTCTGTACAACCCCTTTAAGCCCAGAGACCTGTTGCATAAACGGATTTAAAGAGAATTTGTCACCAGATTTTGCTATCTCATCTGAGAGGGAGGGAGCCTCCTCCATACTGTGTATTTAGTGCAATGTATAACAGTATGCAGAAAACTCCTGGGCTCCCTCTAGTGGGGGCTGCTGGAAGCCTGAACATAAACCAAGTTATTTCCTGTATACACTTTTGCCAGCCAATCGGTCTACTTTTAAGTCTGCACTTTAGTGTAACTGTTTTCTTTATTTTACATAATGTTGATTTTTATTTATTTAGTGACCATTGACCATAAAACATTACCTGGCTTTTAATTTTTTTTCTTATACTTCCTAGCCAAAACTTCCAAAGAAATTCTATTTGTCAGAGGGGTTGACCACTTTATTCAAATATATCCATAATAGACTATTTGTTGTGGCAAATATAAACTGTGCCAAGCAGCATACACACACTTCTGTATATGTAATGATATATATTACATACACACTGCACAAAAAAATAAAGAGAACACTAACATATCACATCCTAGATTTTACTGAATGAAATACTCCAGTTGCAAATCTTTATTCATTACATAGTGGAATGCGTCACTATAAATCAAAACTAATACCCCATTGAAGTCTGGATTTGGAATGATACTCAAAATCAAAGTGTAAAATCAAATTACAGGCTGATCCAACTTCAGGGGGATGAGCCTCAAGACAAGGAATTGATGCTCAGTCGTGTGTGTCCTCCATGTGCTTGTATGACCTCCCTACAAAACCGGGGCATGCTCCTGATGAGCTGGAGGATGTTTCTCCTGAGGGATCAACTTCCAGACCTAGATAAAAGCATCAGTGAACTCTTGGTGGATGGAACAAGACATGATGTCCCAGAAGTTCTCGATTGGATTCAGGTCTGGGGAACGGGCAGATCATCATGCAGGAACAGCTGACACACTTCAGCCTCATGAGGCTTAGCATTGTCCTGCATCAGAAGGAACCCAGGGCCCACTGCACCAGCATATGGTCTCACAATTGGTCTGAGGATCTCATCTCGGTACCTAATGGCAGTCAGGATACCTCTGGCGAGCACATGGAGGGCTGTGCGGCCCTCCAAAGAAATGCCACTCCACATCATTACTGACCCACTGCCAAACCGGTCATGCTGGAGGATATTGCAAGCAGAAGAACATTCTCCACGGTGTCTCCAGACTGTCACATGTTCTCAGTGTGAACCTGCTCTCATCAGTGAAGACCACAGGGCGCCAATGTGGAATCTGCCAGTCTTGGTCTTCTCTGGCAAATGACAATCACCCTGCACGGTGTTGGGCTGTAAGCGCAACACCCACTTGTGGACGTCACGCCCTCATACCACCCTCGTGGAGTCTGTTTCTGACAGTTTGAGCAGACACATGGATGGTAGTGGCCTCCTGGAGGTCATTTGCGGGGCTCTGGCACTGTCCCTCCTTGCACAAAGGAGGAGGTAGCGATCCTGCTGTTGGGTTGTTGCCCTCCTACGGCCCCTCCATGACTCCTGGTGTACTGGCCTGTGTCCTGGTACAGTATCTGCTCCATGCTCTGGACACTGTGCTGACACAGCTACCCTTCTTGCCACAGCTCGCATTGATGTGCCATCCTGGATGAGCTGCACTACCTGAGCAACTTCTGTGGGTTGTACTGTAGACACCGCCTCATGATACTGTACCTCTAGTGGTGAGAACAATGACA